>NC_050098.1:210250890-213142632 GCF_902167145.1 Zea mays | reverse complement strand
TTGGAGAGCTTCCTCTACCCTGTGTGGCTCAATGGAGGAAACAAAAGAGTAATGTTCACAAAAATGAGCAACCCGAGATCGAGTAGTTACCCCCTTATGAATGTCGCCGAGGATGGTGTCGACGGGGTGATCTCGTTGGATTGCTTGGTGGACTCTTGGGTGTGGCGGTCTTGGTTCTTCCTCATCCTCCTTTTCTTGATCATTTGTATCTCCCCCTTGATCATTGCTATCATCTTGAGGTGGCTCGTCTTCTTGATTTTGCTCTTCATCATTTTGAGCCTCATCCTCATTTTGAGTTGGTGGAGATGCTTGCATGGAGGGGATGGTTGATCTTGTGTACTTGGAGGCTCTTCGGATTCCTTAGGACACACATCCCCGATGGACATGTTCCTTAGCGCGATGCATGGAGCCTGTTCTTCACCTATCTCATCAAAATCAACTTGCTCTACTTGAGAGCCGTTAGTTTCATCAAACACAACGTCACAAGAGACTTCAACTAGTCCAGTGGACTTGTTAAAGACCCTATATGCCCTTGTGTTTGAATCATAACCAAGTAAAAAGCCTTCTACAGTTTTAGGAGCAAATTTAGATTTTCTACCTCTTTTAATAAGAATGAAGCATTTGCTACCAAACACTCTAAAATATGAAATGTTGGGCCTTTTACCGGTTAGGAGTTCATATGATGTCTTCTTGAGGATTCGGTGAAGATATAACCGGTTGATGGCGTAGCAGGCGGTGTTGACCGCTTCGGCCCAAAACTGGTCCGGTGTCTTGTATTCATCAAGCATGGTTCTTGCCATGTCCAATAGAGTTCGATTCTTCCTCTCCACTACACCGTTTTGTTGTGGCGTGTAGGGAGAAGAGAACTCATGCTTGATGCCCTCCTCCTCAAGGAAGCTTTCAATTTGAGAGTTCTTGAACTCCGTCCCATTGTCGCTTCTTATTTTCTTGATCCTTAAGCCGAACTCATTTTGAGCTCGTCTCAAGAATCCCTTTAAGGTCTCTTGGGTTTGAGATTTTTCCTGTAAAAAGAATACCCAAGTGAAGCGAGAATAATCATCCACAATTACGAGACAATACTTACTACCCGCCGATGCTTATGTAAGCGATCGGGCCGAACAAATCCATGTGTAGGAGCTCCAGTGGCCTGTCAGTAGTCATTATGTTCTTGTGTGGATGATGAGTGCCAACTTGCTTCCCTGCTTGACATGCGCTACAAATCCTGTCTTTCTCAAAATGAACATTTGTTAGTCCTAAAATGTGTTCTCCCTTTAGAAGCTTGTGAAGATTCTTCATTCCAACATGGGCTAGTCGGCGGTGCCAAAGCCAACCCAAGTTAGTCTTAGCAACTAAGCAAGTGTCGAGTTCAGCTCTTTCAAAATCTACCAAGTATAGCTGACCCTCTAACACTCCCTTAAAAGCTATTGAATCGTCACTTCTTCTAAAGACAGTAACACCAGTATCAGTAAAAAGACAGTTGTAGCCCATTTTACATAATTGGGATACGGAAAGCAAATTGTAATCTAAAGAATCTACAAGAAAAACATTGGAAATAGTATGGTCAGGTGATATAGCAATTTTACCCAAACCTTTGACCAAACCTTGATTTCCATCCCCGAATGTGATAGCTCGTTGGGGATCTTGGTTTTTCTCATATGAGGAGAACATCTTTTTCTCCCCTGTCATATGGTTTGTGCACCCACTGTCGAGTATCCAACTTGAGCCCCCGGATGCATAAACCTACAAAACAAGTTTAGTTCTTTGTTTTAGGTACCCAAACGGTTTTGGGTCCTTTGGCATTAGATACAAGAACTTTGGGTACCCAAACACAAGTCTTGGAACCCTTGTGCTTGCCCCCAACAAATTTGGCAACTACCTTGCCGGATTTGCTAGTAAGCACATAAGATGCATCAAAAGTTTTAAATGAAATGGCATGATCATTTGATGCATTAGGAGTTTTCTTTCTAGGCAACTTGGCACGGGTTGGTTGCCTAGAGCTAGATGTCTCACCCTTATACATAAAAGCATGGTTAGGGCCAGAGTGAGACTTCCTAGAGTGAATTCTCCTAATTTTGCTCTCGGGATAACCGGCAGGGTACAAAATGTAACCCTCGTTATCCTGAGGCATGGGAGCCTTGCCCTTAACAAAGTTAGACAAATTTTTAGGTGGGGCATTAATTTTGACATTGTCTCCCCTTTGAAAGCCAATGCCGTCCTTAATGCCCGGGCGTCTCCCATTATAGAGCATGCTTCTAGCCAATTTAAATTTTTCATTTTCTAAGTCATGCTCTCTAATTTTAGCATTAAGTTGTGCTATGTGATCATTTTGTTTTTTAATTAAGGCAAGGTGATCATGGATAGCATCAACATTAACATCTCTACATCTAGTGCAAATGGACATATGCTCAATAGTAGATGTAGAGGGTTTGCAAGACTTTAATTCAATAACCTTAGCATGCAACAAATCATTCTTAGTTCTAAGGTCAGAAATAGTAGTATTGCAAACATCAAAATCCTTAGCCTTAGCAATTAATTTCTCATTCTCATTTCTAAGGCTAGCGATGGAAGCATTCAATTCATCAATCCTAGCAAGCAAGTCAACATCATCATTTCTAGGATCAATGCAAACATGAGAATCAACCTTAGCCAACAAATTAGCATTTTCATTTCTAAGGTTGTCTAAAATCTCATGGCAAGTGCTTAGCTCACTAGATAATTTTTCACATTTTTCTCTTTCTAGAGCATAAGCATTTTTAACCTTAACATGTTTCTTGTTTTCCTTGATTAGGAAGTCCTCTTGGGAGTCCAAGAGATCGTCCTTTTCATGGATAGCACTAATTAGCTCATTTAATTTTTCTTTTTGTTCCATGTTAAGGTTGGCAAAAAGAATACGCAAGTTATCCTCCTCATTTTTATCATCCTCATCACTAGATGTTTCATATTTAGTGGAGGACTTTGATTTTACCTTCTTTTTGCCGTCCTTGGCCATGAGGCACTTGTGGCCGACGTTGGGGAAGAGGAGGCCTTTGGTGACGGCGATGTTGGCGGCGTCCTCGTCGTCGGAGGAGTCGCTTGAGCTTTCGTCGGAGTCCCACTCCCGACAAACATGGGCATCGCCGCCCTTCTTCTTGTAGTACTTCTTCTTCTCCTTCCTTTTGCCCCTCTTGTCGTTGTCCCTGTCACTGTCACTTGATAATGGACATTTAGCAATAAAGTGACCGGGCTTACCACATTTGTAGCAAACCTTCTTGGAACGAGATTTGTAGTCCTTCCCCTTCCGTTGCTTGAGGATTTGCCGGAAGCTTTTGATGATTAGGGCCATCTCCTCGTTGTCGAGCTTGGAGGCGTCAATTGGTTGTCTACTTGGTGTAGACTCCTCCTTCTTCTCCTCCGTTGCCTTGAAGGCCACGGGTTGCGCCTCGGATGTGGAAGGCTCATCAAGCTCGTTGATCTTCTTGGAGCCCTTAATCATGCATTCAAAACTAACAAAATTCCCGATGACTTCCTCGGGGGTCATTTGTGTATATCTAGGATTGCCACGAATTAATTGTACTTGAGTAGGGTTAAGGAAAATAAGGGCTCTCAGAATAACCTTAACCACTTCGTGGTCATCCCATTTTGTGCTCCCGAGGTTGCGCACTTGGTTCACCAAGGTCTTGAGCCGGTTGTACATGTCTTGTGGCTCCTCCCCTTGGCGAAGACGGAAGCGACCGAGCTCCCCCTCGATCGTTTCCCGCTTGGTGATCTTGGTGAGTTCATCACCCTCATGCGCCGTCTTGAGTAGGTCCCAAATCTCCTTGGCGTTCTTCAACCCTTGTATTTTGTTGTATTCCTCCTTGCTTAAAGAGGCAAGGAGAATGGTTGTGGCTTGGGAGTTGAAGTGCTCGATTTGGGCCACTTCGTCCGTGTCGTAGTCCTCATCCCCTACGGATGGTACCTGTACACCATACTCAACAACATCCCATAATCTTTTGTGGAGAGAGATTAGATGAAATTGCATTAAATTACTCCACATAGCATAATCTTCACCATTAAAAGTTGGTGGTTTGCCTAATGGGACGGAAAGTAAAGGTGTATGTTTAGGAACGCGAGGGTAGCGTAGGGGGATCTTACTATACTTCTTACGCTCTTGGCGTTTAGAAGTGACGGACGCCGCGTCGGAGCCGGAGGTGGAGGTCGATGAAGTGTCGGTCTCGTAGAAGACCACCTTCCTCATCCTTTTGTGCTTGTCCCCACTCCGATGCGGCTTGTGAGAAGATTTTTCCTTCTTCTCCTTATGGTGAGAAGAGGAAGATCTTTTCTCCTTCCGCTTGGAGAATTTCTTCTTCTTCTCTCTTCTCTTGGTGCGGGACTCTTCTGATGAAGATGAAGTGCTCCCTTGGCTTGTAGTGGGCTTGTCGTCGCCGGTCTCCATCTCCTTCTTGGCGTGATCTCCCGACATCACTTCGAGCGGTTAGGCTCTAATGAAGCACCGGGCTCCGATACCAATTGAAAGTCGCCTAGAGGGGGGGGTGAATAGGGCGAAACTGAAATTTACAAATATAAACACAACTACAAGCCGGGTTAGCGTTAGTAATAAAGAAACGAGTCCGGGAGAGAGGGCGCAAAACAAATCCCAAGCGAATAAGCAAGTGAGACACGAAGATTTGTTTTACCGAGGTTCGGTTCTTGCAAACCTACTCCCCGTTGAGGAGGCCACAAAGGCCGGGTCTCTTTCAACCCTTCCCTCTCTCAAACGATCCACGGATCGAGTGAGCTTTCTTTTCTTAATCACTTGGAACACAAAGTTCCCACAAGGACCACCACAAGTTTGGTGTCTCTTGCCTCAATTACAAGTGAGTTTGATCGCAATGAAGGAATCAAGAAAGCACGATTAAAAAGCCAAGCAACAAGAGCGACAAGTAACACACGGATCACTTCCTCTCTCAAGTCACTAATCACTAATGATCTCTTTTCTCAATTGTGAAACTTGGAGAGGTGGAGGCTTTGAATGTGTCTTGGAATGGAGTGCTAGCTCTTGTATTGAATGTTGAAGGTTGGAATGCTTGGATGAAGTGAATGGAGGTGGTTGGGGTTGTATTTATAGCCACCAACCACTTCCTAGCCGTTGGGCCATTCTGCCGAGCGCGGACGGTCCGCCCTCCTGGTGCGGACGGTCCGCCCCTGTAGATCAACGGCTGAAAATGCAACGGTCAGCAGTAACGGCTATATCAACGGCTATATTGCATTTAATGCGTCGTCAGATGTCAGACAGAGCCAGTCGCGGACGGTCCGGTCGTGCACCCCGGACGGTCCGCGAGGCCCCCTATAATTCATTTCTCCGAACCCGTTACCTTCGGGTTTTTCGGTTTCTTACCGACCGGACGGTCCGCGCCTAAGGCCGGACGGTCCGCGCGAGGGCTCGGACGGTCTTTGCTTTTCCTTCGGACAGTCCGTAATGGAAACTTGTATTTTTGCATTGGTTCTGTCCGAGAGTCATTCTAGTGTTGCGGACGGTCCGCCGCAAGGGCCCGGACGGTCCGCGCTTGGCCTGTTTTTCCAAAAAGCTTCTCCTGTCCGGAATAATCTACGGTATTCCGGACAGTCGATTTAGCATAGTTATAGATGAACTTTTGGCACCTGTAAAACATATAATCTAGAGCAAACTAGTTAGTCCAATTGTTTGTGTTGGGCGATTCAACCACCAAAACTATTTAGGAACTAGGTGTAAGCCTAATTCCCTTTCAGACATGCGCCACACCCTTCGGAACTGCAGAGACTTCAAGCATTCCGTGGGGAACGGCCGACTCTTCCAACCTCTGCCGCCTCCCCCGCCACGAGGAGGACCTAGAGAACCTCGACAATCCCAACAACAGGAAGGGGGAGGAGGTGGAGCCTTCCCGCGCGTCGATGGAGAAGTCAATGTCATCTTCGGTGGACATGGGTCGCAAGAAAGCAAAAGGCAACAAAAGGTCAACGACCGTCAGATATTGGTGGCAACCGTTGGACCTCCCGCCCCGTATCGATGGTCCGAGCACCCGATCACCTTCACTCGGGCGGATCAATGGCTCAACTTCAACCACCCGGGCAAGTACCCGCTCCTCGTCGATCCGGTGATCCGAGAGAGCAGGGCAAAGAAGGTATTAGTGGACGGGGGAAGCAGCATCAACGTCACCTTCCCCCGGACGCTCCAAGGCTTGGGAGTTCCCCTCAAAGAGCTCCACGAGTCGGACAATCCTTTCTTCGGCATCGTGCTGACTAAAGGAGAATATCCACTGGGACACATCTACATGCCGGTCACCTTCGGAACTTCGGAAAACTACAGAACCGAGTTCCTGAGGTTCGAGGTGGCAAACTTTGACTGCGGGTACAACGCCATCATCGGTAGGCCAGGATTGGCAAAGTTCATGGCCATTCCACAATATACGTACATGATATTAAAGATGCCAGGACCACAAGGAATCATAACTATGCGCGCTGACTTCCAAGGCACCACAGAATGTTTCCGAGTAGCCATTCAGGCGGCCCTCACCACCAAACCGTCGGCGACTTCTTCTGCGCAGGCGATCTCAAAGACTAAAGAAGACCTCGTGGTACCCGCGAATGAAGCTCAAGCCGTGACCTCTATGCGGCCGACCGAAGAAACCAAGAGAATCAACCTCGGGTTCGCCGATGAGCGCAAGACGACCATCATCAGTTCCAGCCTGGATGACAAATAGGAAGGCGCGCTCGTCCAGTTCCTGCATGATAACCGAGACGTATTCGCATGGCAACCTGCGGATATGCCAGGAGTCCCGAGAGAATTGGCCGAGCACAAGTTGAAGGTCTACCCCCAGGCGAGGCCGATCCGACAAAAATTACGTCGCTTCACGCCTGACAAGAGAGAAGCCATCCGTGCAGAGTTGGCTCGCTTGGTCGCGGCCGGATTCATTAGATAAGTGTTACACCCTGAGTGGTTAGCAAATCCTGTTCTTGTACTCAAAAAGAATAAAGTGGATTGGCGCATGTGCGTCGACTATACGGATCTCAACAAGCACTGTCCGAAGGATCCCTTCGGACTTCCTAGAATAGACCAGGTGGTAGACTCGACCGCCGGATGTTCTGTGCTGTCTTTCTTGGATTGCTACTCCGGGTATCATCAGATCAGCCTGGCAAAAGAAGACGAGGAAAAAACAACATTCATCACCCCGTTCGGAGCCTTCTGCTATACCTCCATGTCGTTCGGCCTCAAAAACGCTGGAGCGACTTACTAGAGGGCTATTCAGACATGCTTAGCCGACCACTGGGGCAAGCGTGTGGAAGCTTATGTGGATGATGTGGTAATCAAGACAGAGAACTCAGAAAATTTCATTGAAGATTTACAGCTGGTCTTCAACAGTCTACGACAATATCGATGGAAACTTAATCCCGAAAAATGCGTATTCGGAGTACCAGCAGGAAAATTGCTCGGGTTTATTGTCAGCCACCGGGGAATTGGGGCCAATCCATAAAAGATCGAGGCTATCATGAGAATGGAAGCACCACGATCACAGAAGAAAGTACAAAGACTTACCGGATGCATGGCAGCTCTAAGCAGATTCATATCAAGGCTGGGAGAAAAAGGCTTACCGTTCTATAAATTGTTCAAGAAGGTAGACAAATTCCAGTGGACTTCAGAGGCTCAGGAAGCTCTAGACGCACTAAAGAAATTCCTGACAACACAACCAGTGCTAAAGCCGCCGCGCCGAGCCACGCCGAGTCAACCGGCTGAAGATCTGCTGTTATACATCTCTTGCATGACTCACATGGTGAGCACCGCGTTAGTAGTCGAGCGAGCAGAAGAAGGACACGCATACCCAATGCAACCTCCTGTCTATTTCATCAGTGAAGTCCTGGGTCCTTCGAAGAAGAAATACCCTCAAGTTTAGAAACTATTATATGCAGTACTTCTAACTGCACACAAGCTCCATCACTACTTCGACGATCACAAAGTCATAGTAGTCACTGAATTTCCAATAGGGGATATTCTCCACAATAAAGAAGCCATCAGAAGAATAGCCAAGTGGTCCTGTGAACTGGGAGCTCATGACATTGAGTTTCGACCTCGCACTGCAATCAAGACTCAAGCACTAGTTGACTTCGTATCAGAATGGACCGAGCAACAAGTGCCCGATAACTCGGAAACTGCAGAAGTATGTCGAATGTATTTCGATGGCTCGTTGAAGCTGCAGGGGGCAGGTGCAGGGATCCTCTTCATTGCACCTGGAGGTGAACAACTCAAATATGCTCTTCAATTGTTATTCCCAGCGTCCAACATTGCAGCAGAATACGAAGCTTTGATTCATGGACTGAACATTGCCATGTCACTGGGCATCAAGAGATTGATGGTATATGGGGATTCTCTGGTGGTCATAAGTCAGATAAACAAAGAGTGGGATTGCTCGAATGACTCCATGGGGAAATACTGTTCCGCCGTCCAAAAGCTGGAAGACAGGTTTGAAGGTTTGGAATTTCATCATGTGGAGAGAGACCGCAACACCGCAGCTGATGCATTGTCCAAGCTAGGATCCAGTCGGACTCAGGTCCCGCCTGGTGTTTTTGTCCAAGAAGTACTGCACCCGAGCATTTCACTAGATCGGGTAGAGAAATGCAATATTCTGAGCCAACCAGAGTCAGATCCTGATGACTAGAGGGAACCAATCATTAGGTACATAAAGAATGAGGAAGAGCCGGATGGCAAAAATGCAGCAGAGCGCATTGCAAGGCAGTCAACTCACTATACTCTCATTGGGGAAACACTATACAGAAGGGGCGCATCAGGAGTCCTCATGAAATGCATTCTTTCGGCTACAGGGAAGCAACTGCTAGATGAGGTCCATGCTGGGTAATGCGGGATACACGCAACATCAAGGACTCTGGTTGGGAAGGTCTTCAGGTCTGGTTTCTACTCGCCAACAGCAAAGAGTGATGCAGCCGAGTTAGTCCAGAGATGCGAAGCCTGCTAGTACTTATCAAAACAACAGCATCTACCAGCACATCAACTGCAAACCATACCTGTAACCTGGCCGTTCGCGTGCTAGGGACTGGATATGATTGGACCCTTCAAGAAAGCTCAAGGAGGATACACTCATGTACTGGTTGCTATTGACAAATTCACTAAATGGATAGAGTTCAAACACATTGCTTCTCTAACCTCAACTAAGGCAGTGGAATTCATACAAGACATAATATTCAGGTTCGGGATACCGAATAGTATCATAACCGACATGGGATCCAATTTCACAAGCTCAGAGTTCTTCGATTTCTGCGAACAAAAAAGCATTCATATCAAATATGCCTCGGTGGCGCACCCAAGAGCCAACGGGGAGGTAGAAAGAGCCAACGGGATGATATTGGAAGCACTCAGAAAGAAAGTCTTCGACAAGAATGAAAAGTTCGCAGGAAAGTGGATCAGAGAGTTGCCATATGTTGTCTGGAGCCTGAGAACTCAACCTAGCCAAGCTCTGTATGGAAACACTCCTTTATTTATGGTCTATGGTTCGGAGGCAGTGCTACCGCTGATCTCAAGTTTGGGACACCGAGATTAATCTTTGAAAACATAGCAGAAGCTGAGGCTACTAGACTGGAGGATGTTGATATACTAGAAGAAGAACGATTGAATATGGTGATTCAGTTAGCCCGGTATCAGCAAACTCTGAGGCACTATCATGACAAGGTCATACGGTATCGATCCTTCGCAGTGGGAGATCTTGTCCTCCACCGAATTCTAACGGGGGAGGGACGACACAAATTGTCGCCACTATGGGAAGGGCCATTCATAGTAGCAGTCCGGTGTGCCAGACCAGGGTACACTTCGGTTGTCCCATGCTCTCTTTGTTTGAACCCTTTTCTTGGTCTTTTTATTGGCTTATTGTGAACCTTTGGCACCTGTAGAACTTATAGACTAGAGCAAACTAGTTAGTCCAATTATTTGTGTTGGGCAATTCAACCACCAAAATCAATTAGGAAATAGGTGTAAGCCTAATTCCCTTTCACCTAGCCGTCGTCGCAAACCTAGCAGTTCGCAACACGACACTTCCTCCATGTACGTGTGGACACCTCGGAGGTGCTACATCTGGAGCACTAGGACGAATCGTGCGAGGACATGGAGGTCACCGGCGACTGCACATCACTGCTCGGCGTGTTCGACTACATCGAGACGTCTTCCACTGCCCTGCACGTCTAGTGGTAATTTTATGATCTATAACCGCAGTAGTTTCTGGTTTTATGGGGTCAAAATTTTTGTTTTGCGCTAGTGTAGCCTCCCCATAATCCTTCAGCTTCATCTAGTGATTCTAATAGAGGTAGAACTAGGTGTCATGCTATTTCTCATATGCTTAAGGATAGGAATGCATCTCATGGATCTTCCATTTTATTCCGCAATTTTGATGCATTCTATGTGATTCATTGTAAAAATGATAAAATTGTTGCTACAATTGTGGGACCAAAATACAAGAAAGGTAATACTTGCATTTGGGTTCCAAAATCTTATGTAACTAACCTGATTGGACCCAACACAAGTTGGGGACCTAAATCCCAAGCCTAAATACCTTGCAGGTTTATGCATCCGGGGGCTCAAGTTGGATCATTGATAGCGGATGCACAAACCACATGACGGGTGAGGAGAACATGTTCACCTTCTACGTCAAGAACAAGGATTCTCATGAAACGATCATTGTTGGAGATGGGAATCAAGGCAAGGTAAAGAGGATAGGTAAAATGGCGATTACAACCGAGCATTCAATTTCTAATGTCTTTTTGGTAGAATCACTTGGATATATTTTGCTTTCCATTAGTCAGTTATGTCATATGGGTTACAATTGTTTATTTACAAATGTTGATGTAACTGTCTTTAGAAGAAGTGATGGTTCATTAGCATTTAAAGGTGTATCCGATGACAAGCTTTATTTAGTAGATTTTACTAAATAAAATGCCGATCTAGACGCATGTTTACTTGCTAAGACCAACATGGGTTGGCTTTGGCATCACCATCTAGCACATGTTGGAATGAAGAACCTTCATAAACTTCTAAAGGGAGAACTTGTGTTAGGACTAACCGATGTCTGTTTTGAGAAAGACAGACCTTGTGCAGCGTGTCAAGCAGGTAAACAGGTGAGAACAAGTCATCCAAGCAAGAATGTGACGACGACATCAAGACCATTGGAACTTCTCCACATGGATCTCTTCGGGCCTGTTGCTTACCTTAGCATTAGTGGAAGTAAGTATGGTCTAGTAATTGTTGATGACTGTTCCCGCTTCACCCAGGTATTCTTTTTATAGGATAAATCTAAAACCCAAGAAACTCTCAAGTGCTTCCTAAGACGGGCTCAAAATGAGTTTGAGCTAAAAGTGAAGATGATAAGGAGCGATAATGCATTTGAGTTTAAAAATCTTCAAGTGGAGGAATATCTTGGGGAGGACGGCATCAAGCATGAATTCTCCACTCCCTACACACCACAACAAAATGGTGCAATGTAGAGGAAGAACAAGACGCTCATTGACATGGCGAGGACGATGCTGGGAGAATACAAGACATCGAGACGGTTTTGATCGGAAGCCGTAAATACGACTTGCCATGCCATAAACCGTCTCTATCTTCATCGCCTCCTCAAGAAGTCATATGAGCTACTCACTGGTAACAAACCTAATGTTTCTTACTTTCCTGTATTGGGGAGCAAATGCTACATCTTGGTAAAGAAAAGGTAGGCATTCAAAGTTTGCTCCCAAAGCCGTTGAAGGGTTTTTACTTGGTTATGACTCAAATATAAAGGCATATAGAGTCTTCAACAAATCTTCAGATTTAGTTGAAGTCTCTAGTGACGTTGTATTTGATGAGACTAATGGCTCTCCGAGAGAGCAAGTTGATCTTGATGACATAGATGAACATGAGGTTCCGACAGCCGCAATAAGGACTGTGGCGATAGGCAATGTGAGACCACAAGAACAACAAGTGCAAGATCAACCTTCTTCCTCAACAATGGTGCAGCCCCCAACTCAAGATGAGGAACAAGTACATCAAGACGATGGCATGGATCAAGGGGGAGCACAAGAACAGGAAGGAAGGGAGGAGGTGAGAGCACCTAGAGGGGGGTGAATAGGTGATCCTGTAAAAAAATAGCTCAACAAAACAAACTTTGTCTAATATTAAATTAGTGAGATAAAAAACCAAGTCCGAATGAAGAGAATGAGAGGAGAGAAATTCTTCACTTAATTGCTCTCATAAGGTGAGTATTAAACTTATAGCAATATTGTAAGTGAAGTAAAGTGCTAGAAACAGTAGAATCGCAATAACGTAAAGTAACTTAGACAAGTGACACATCGATTTTAGCCTGTGGTTTGGTCAAGCAAAAAATTCTCGCCTACTCCACTTTGTGGCGTCCTAATGGATGAGGGTGGCACTCAACCCCTCTCAAGTGATCCAATGATCAACTTGAGTACCACAGTTCTCTTTCTTATCACAAGCTTTTCCTGTTGTGAGGAATCTCCACAATTTGGAGTCTCTCACGCCTTACAGAGTTGATCTCAAATAAACCACAAGAGTAAGGGGGAGTAGAAATGCACACAGGAAACAAAATCAAAGCAACATACACACACATTGAAAGAGGAGCACAAGAGACAACACAACAGAATTACAGCTCAAACACTTGCTCAAATCTCAAACTATCAACCCAAAAGCATGGTCACAGTGTCTTAGTGTTGTAGGATGTTCAATGGATGATTGGTTTACTGATGGAGGCACCTAGGGCCCTCTTATATAGCCCCAAGGGCCAAAGGAGTCGTTGCTCCTTCATTAGGAAGGCTCTGATTGCCTTCTGCCCGTGGGTGGACCGGGCAGTCCAGTGCATCACCGGACAGTAAATAGTACGCAATTACCTTCCTTATTTGGTGAAGCCGACCGTTGCCAGCCTCTGGTCCCACAGCACACCAAACAGTCCGGTGCCGCTTGGTGACCGTTGGCCGGGCACACGTGGCACTCGCTGATCGCGCTGCCGACCGTTGGCCAGGCGCGCGACTAGCAGACTGGACAGTCCGGTGAACTATAGCCACGGCGCCCTGGCTTTTTCCTGAGAGCGTCCTGTTCACCGGGTGCGCCAGCCTGGCACCGGACACTGTCCGGCGCACACCGGACTGTGTCCGGTGCACCACAAGCTGGTGCAAGTTTGGTTACTCTTAGCCCAACTTCTCCAGTTAAATTTCTCTCATTTTGAGAAGTTTTCTAGCACTTAGTAGAACATAGTTAGTACCAAAAACAATTTTCTAAGTGCTAGAATCATACCTTTGTTTCTCCAGGATTGTGGAGTTTGCAATTTATCCTTACAATTCTCAATTTGTTTCTTATTTGACTCTGAGTTCATACTCACAATTGTATATAAGATCAAAGTGATGTGTTAGACACTTAATCACCAAAACACTTAGAAATGGCCGAAGGGCACATTTGCCTTTTAGGAGGAAGGAGTACCACATGCACCTCCAACCCAAGTCCGCACCAACATTCAAAGGGATCATCCGGTGGATCAAACCCTTGGTGACATTAGCAAGGGAGTTACAACTCATTCACGTATTGCAAATTTTTGTGAGCAATACTCTTTTGTTTCTTCTATTGAGCCTTTTAGGGTAGAAGAAGGCTTGCAGGATCCGGACTAGGTGTTGGCCATGCAAAAGGAGCTCAATAACTTCAAGCGAAATGAAGTATGGTGTCCAAGCACGTCCATAGAAAAAACGTTGTGGGCACCAAGTGGGTGTTCATAACAAACAAGATGAATACAGAGTGGTGACATGAAACAAGGCGAGACTTGTGGCAAAAGGTTATGCCTAATTTGTAGTTTTGGATTTTGAGGATACTTTTGCTCCTGTAGCTAGGCTTGAGTCTATTCATATATTGTTAGCCTATGCTGCTCACCATTCTTTAAAGCTCTATCAAATGGACGTGAAAAGCGCATTCCTCAATGGGTCAATTAAGGAGGAGTTGTACATGGAGAAACCCCTTGCCTTCGAGGATGATAGGTACCTGGCCATAATGTAACAGGCTCTCTAAGGCGCTCTATGGACTTAAGCAAGCCCTAAGAGCATGGTATGAATGCCTTAGAGATTTGCTTATTTCTAATGCTTTCAAGGTCGGGAAAGCTGATCCTACTCTTTTCACTAAGACTTTCAATGATGATTTCTTTAGTATGCCAAATATATGTCGATGACATAATATTTGGTTCTACCAATCAAAAGTCATGTGAAGAATTTAGCAGGGTGATGACACAGAAATTCGAGATGTCCATGATGGGCAAGTTGACTTATTTCCTCGGATTTCAAGTAAAGCAACTTAAGGAAGGGACATTCCTCTCTCAAACGAAGTACATCCAAGATATACTAAAGAAGTTTGGGATGAAGTACGCAAAGCCTGCTAAGACGCCAATGGGAACTGATGGACATTTGGATCTCAACGCGAGAGGTAAATCCGTAGATGAAAAGGTATATCGGTATATGATAGGATCCTTGCTTTATCTTTGTGCAAGTATACCGGACATTATCCTTTCAGTTTGCATATGTGCTAGATTTCATCCGGTCTCAAGGAATGTCACCTTGTGGCTGTGAAGCGTATTCTTAGATATTTAGTTCATACGCCTTACATCGGGCTTTGGTATCCTATGGTCTTCCTTTGACTTGATTGCATACTCAAAACTTCGACTATGTCGGGTGCAAGGTTGTTAGGAAGAGCACATCATGAACTTGTCTGTTTCTGGGAAGGTCCCTGGTGTCTTGAAGTTTCAAAGAAACAAACTTTCTGTTGATTCGTGACTTTGGCTACAATCTGAGCAAAAGTCCCACTCCTATGTGATAATGAGAGTGCAGTCCGCTTGGCAGATAATCCCATCGAACACAGTCACACTAAGCACATAGACATCCGACAAACCACTTTTTGAGAGATCACCAGCAAAGGGGAGACATCGATGTTTGTCATATTACACCAATCACCAGCTAGCCGATATCTTTACCAAGCCTTTATATGACCAAAAGATTTTGTAAGCTGCGTAGTGAGCTAAATGTCTTAGATTCGCAGAACTTGGATTGATCTAGAGCATATATGTCTTTTAATTGATCATGTCATTATAAGTTTAATTATGTATTTGTGGTGTTAAGTTGTAAAAACATTATCCCCGGACCTCACAAGTTCTTGTGCAAATGATGCATATGTAGGGGGGATATGCTACAACTTGCCCCTTCAAGACTAACATGATTTCTTGGTGTTTTTGGGTGTAGTCTCAAAGGTGAATGGAAAGGTAAATGGTGAACTTAAACAACGAACAAGGCTTCCACTGCATAACAGTATCATGTTCAAGTTGCCCTTGTTGTTCATTGCCTTCTTGCTTTAATTCACAATGTTTGGTGAGACAATGAGGTTTTGAGGCCACTAGTTTCTTTGTTTTGGTGTGTAATGCCAAAGGGGGAGAAATTAAAGGTCAAAACAACTGGATCAACTATGATTTCTGAATTTCAAAATTATTGTGCTAGTACTTGTCCTTTTGATCAAAACTCTCTTAATGCAAAACTACTCTCTTGTGGGAGAGAAATCTTGATTATGGGAAAAGGGGGAGTTTTTATGTTTGATCAAAACTAGTCTTGAAAAATATTTTGATTTGGTAAAACAAAGTGTTTTTGACATAAAAGTAAGAAAATGAAATGGTGTTGCGAAAATAAACCAAGTGGTGGCAAATGATCCAAATATGCCAAATCCAAGACTTATTATATTAGTGTTTCATTTGACTTCAATTTGCAAAAGTTGGGTCATATTTGGGTATGTTAGTATCTCTTTTGTTGCTTTTAGGTGTGTTGGCATAAATCACCAAAAATGGGGAGATTGAAAGGGAAATGTGCCCTTGGGCAATTTCTATTTGTTTTGGTGATTAAATGCTCAACATATCGTCTTAGACTAACATCTTGATGTATGAGCATAGGCACAAATATTTGAAAGGCAAATTGAGAAACATTGGGAAAAGTGCATATTGCAAATCCTATCACATTAAAGAAACAAGGTATGATTCTAGCACATGGTAAATTGTTTTAGTTGCTAACTATGTTTATCTAAGTGCTAGGTAACTTCTCAAGTCAAACCATTTTGGTGAAATGGTGTTTGGCTAAGATTAGCTAAACTTGTGCCAGTCTGGGTGCACCAGACTGTCCAGTGTGCACCGGACAGTGTCCGGTGCCCAGACTGTTCAGGCGGCCATACTGGCCGCTCTCAGGGAAAACTGGCAGGAGCGCTGGCTAAAATTCACCGGACAGTCCGATGAGCTAGGCGACTAGCAGCTTTGCCCGCACCAACGGTCGACACGCAATCAACGGTGGCCACGTGTCGGCCACGTCTGCTACGCCAACGGTCGAGATGCCCATCGGACAGTCCGGTGTGCACCAGACAGTCCATTGTGCTAGGTGACCGAAGGCTCTAACAGCTGACTCAACAATCAGCTCGACCGAAGATGGAAAGAAATCGACTATTGCTTAATGTCTGGTGCACCCACGAAGAGAAGGCAACCAGGGCCTTCTAAATGGAGTTCCAATGGCTCCTATGTTCCTTGGGGCCATAAAAGGACCCCTAAGCGCCATGGAGCATAACACAAGCACACTATGAGCAATCTACAACTAATAGACTCTGCGACCACGTTGTCGATTCATTAGATAGAGATTTGAGCACGTTCTTGAGCTGTAAACTCTGCTGTTTTGATTCTTGCACTATCTTCTTAATTGTGTGTGTATTGTTGCTATGATTGAGTTCTTGTGTATGTTTCTACTCCCTCTTTACTCCGGTTTTGATTAAGATCATTTGTGTAAGGCGTGAGATGCTCCAACTTGTGGAGATTCCTCACAACCGGGATTTAATATAAGGAAGAAAACCGTGGTACTCAAGTTGATCTTTGGATCACTCGAGAGGGGTTGAGTGCAACCCTTGACCGAAAGGAGGCCTACCATAACGTGGAGTAAGCATTGGCCGAACCACGGGATAAAATCGTCGTGTCTCTTGTCTATTTATTTTATTGCGATTGTTGGCTTCTCGAGTTCTCATATTCACTTGTATTATTGCTCCTAAGTTTGATACACATTTCAAGGGAGCAATCAAGTGAAAAGTTCTCCTCTCTCCATCTATACTCATAATAACTTGGTTTTAAGCTTTCATTAACACTCATTATAAACCAAGTTTGTGTTGTTTAGAGTTGATTTTGCAGGATCACCTATTCACCCCCTCTAGGTGCTCCCAGCCTCCTATTGCCTGAACCATGATAAACCTTGTGTCTTCTTGCATCACCCATCTGGACCGGAACACGCAAGACTTATTCACTAGTTGGTTAGGACCCTCGGGTCAGAACACCGACACTATACAATAAATTAAACTATCTATTTGTGCAACTAAAGATTTTACTAGATGTATTTCTATCTCTAGCATAGAGTTATGCAAACTAGGTTCTAATCCTATCAACTAGCCTTTCAAATGAGCTAGAAAGGTAAAACACATAACCAAGGTACAAAATAAATGTAAAAGGTAAATGGCAATAGAGATGTAAACTCCGGTTCGATGGCACTGGTACTTTATTAAGGTACCAACAAACTCCTACATTTTTGTTAGTCCTTGTTGGAGCCAATCGCAAGGATTCTCTTGCACGGGCTAGTTCTTGGTTGGGTAACTTTGTGATAGCCTCTGAGCATTAACCACACACAAGTGGGCGTTTGAAATGGCCTTTTTCGAACTACTCCCCATCGTATTCACTATCGAGCTTTTGATAAAAATAGCATGTGTCTCATTCCCTTTAATACACTAGTAGCACCCACACTACAAGATGCAATTGGTGTGATCACAAGACTATAAGCCCTCCCAGTACAAAAATAGTGTGCACAAGCACCAAGTGATAAAGAGGTATGCAAACATCACTAAACACTGTCCCACCTAGAGCAAGCGCTAAAGTGGTGGTCTAAATAAACTCAGCAATTTGCAAAGCACCTACACTAATCATTGAGTATAACACCATGCACTTGAGAGGGGAACTAGAGATGAGCCTCAACTCACACGTCTTTCTTAAGTTATACACACCTTAAAATGGCCGGACAAAGGGGTATAAACACCCCAACTCTCCAAGGTAGTTGTTGGACCATGCACAGGTTGATTGCATGACCATCAAATGGTCCAATGGGGGGTCATCTGACCAGTCTGATGCCTTATCTCGTAACTAGTCGTTAACTAATTGTTATTGATCGTTGGGCACCTCCATGGTAGTGCATACTTTGATGCATAACGCCGGACCAATCTGATACCCAATTTCCCTATGGAACCTCTCTATGAGCCATCAAACCTAGATGCTATGGTATGATGCTGCATTTATTCGCTTGGTTTGATGGGTCTTTGCGTGATGAATTGTGGTGGAAAATGGCCCGATGCACTGCCTTGTCGTCAGTCTAATGCTCCTATTGGTGTGATGAAATGGTAAATGCCTTTATGAAAGGGAAATGTGCCCTTGGGCTATCTCTATATTGTTTTGGTGATTAAATGCACAACACATTATGTTTAGACTAACATGATGTATGAGCAAAAAGTACATGAAGCAAATTGAGCTTGGAAGAGGACATAATGCAAATCTATATGGACCAAGTAAAAAGGTAAGTTCTGGACACTTAGTCAATTGTTTCGTGTGCTAATCATACTTGTCTAAGTGCCAGGGACTTTATGAAACCAAGTCAAAATGAGCAAAATAGAACAAGAATGAAAAATGAAAAAGTGTGGTAGACTGCGTAGCACCAGACAGTCCGGTGCCACCCACCGGACAGTCCGGTGCACAGTTCGGCCAACTGTCTGCTCTCGGGAATTCTAGCCTACATCGGCTATATATCACCGGACCGTCCGCGCGTTTTGATTATCATAACAATTTGAAGTACATATATGTTTGGTTTGGTTTTTGGCTTTGGTTCTTGTCCCAAAAAGCCAAAAGCCGAACCAGGAAGCAACTTTTTTCAAAAGTCGGTTTTTTCATAGTACAAAATTGAAAGCATATGTGGACCTACTTTTAGTAGCCTTTAGCTGGAACTATGTAAATATATATGAAATAACTTTTAGCGGTTTTTAGCAGTTTCCACCAGACGTTTTAGCTTTTTTATAGCTCATAGTCCATATCATCTTTCACAATCCACAATATCTTTTTAAGCCACATCCCAACTAAATAGACCCTAAACCATGTTATGTGAAGTTTTTTTAAGCATGTTGTTTATTTTCCTTTTTTGTGCTTGCTTCACGCAATAGTTTATCAACCTTAACCATAAATTAGTGCTCTATCTTAAAATATAGAGCTCAACTCATAAAGATCAGCTCCAACGGTGTCCTATTTTATAATTTTTTTATAAAAAATCTAGGACACAACATGAAGTGACCCAAATATATCATATCCTAGACTAGTGCTATATCCTTGTTTTCTACGTCATTCTCAACATTTTTTTCTAATAATGTAATTTACTTCTAAAATACGTGATTTTAGGGCTTAACTGTTGGAGCGCAAGTGCCCTAAACACTGTAAATGACATAGTATTTCTATATTTTGGGGCATTATTTTGAGTCATTTTGTTGGATATGATCTTAGGGGGTGTTTAGTTTCTAGAGAATAATTTTAGCACATTCAGTTTATTTTATTTTAGTCTATAATTTATCAAATACAGAAACTATTTTAGTCCCTCTATTTTTATTCTATTTACTCCTTAAATTACCAAATAAAGAACCTAAAATAGTGTTTTAGTTTGCGTGTTTGATAATTTAGGAACTAAAATAGAATAAATTGCATGAACTTAAAATTAGTCTCACTGACATGTTGACCCCGCTCGTCAGCACTTGGTATGATGGATCCACTTGGCAACCTGTCCTCTAACGCTGCCATCCAGTCCTTTTAATTCGAAACAGAGGCCTCCGGACAGGATTCCTCTCCGGATCCGGCCCAATTAAGGCGTTGTTTGATTGTTATAGATTGACTAGGTGAATGCCCGTGCGTTGCAACGGAAACATATAATAACACGATAACTTATGTATAAATGTGTGTTATAGCGTTATGAGAAAATGTTTTGTAATCTATTTGTGATCTTAGCCATACATAAATTTTGTTATTTTAATCAATTGAAAGATTCATTACTTGAACGTATAAGGAACTGATAGAGATCGAATTTGTTTCAACGATTAAGCTGAATTGAACCTTAATGCCATCATACCCAGTTAAGATATAGTTAACATCAAGGGATTCCAATCAACACAATGAACATCTCCACTGTGAGCTTTCTCAACCTGGAAATAAATAACTTTTAACATCATAGTCCATACTGCATTTACAAACTCCATATCCTGGAAAAAATCTAAAGGTACACCACCTTAGGAAAGAAATATAATGTCACCCTGTTTGGAACAAGTAAAAAACTGAACAAAATACTTTCGACCAATAAATCAGTCACGATCAATTTCCCAACATATTATATCAGTTAAGTTAATGAAAATGAACAGTCATTCAAGAAATAAAATTAGAAACACAATTATCATGCAACAAGTAAAGTATCTCAAGCCAATTTGATAAAATAAATAGCTCCATGTGATTGCAATGGTCTCATTAAAAACCAACAGCCCATCACCTATTTGAGTGAAGTTATATTATTACAAAAGAAGCCACATTGCATTCATGGACTCAATTTTGGCCAAAAACATAGTTTATCCAATTAGATATAGAACAAGATAATTGTCACCTTAACAGCTGGAGCAGTGCCAGTTCGAGCATCCCACAGAATAAGACAAGCATCATCACCCACACTACAAAACTCCTGCGCACTTCATCCCCAAATAAAAAACAATATAGGGTATTAATATAAATAAAAATAAGGCATGTGTCAACATAGACATTCATACAGAAGGCCGATGATCCTAGTTTAATTAACAATAACATCATTAAACAAATAGACATGTTTTAACAATGAATATCTAAAAAATTGGAGTATATGTCTGCTTATGTATATCCAATAGTTGTTTTGAAGGAAACCAGAAAAACAGAGAACAATGTTTACCTGGAAGGGTAGAACTGAACATCTTCAACTCTGCTATCATGTCCATGAAATATACCTCTAGGATCAACTTTAGGGCTCTCCTTTTCATTTGTTGTTTTAACAGACTGCTTGCTGTCAGATGCTCCAGGAGAAGATGAGGAATCCCCAAGGGCAGATATATGGTCTTGGATGCTCCACAAGACAACAGATTTGTCCTTTCCTATTTAAGTTTTGTATTTGAACAAAACACATGTTATTATTTATCAAAAGCACAGTAATCAATAACTTCTGAAAATGAACAGCTCCATTGAGCTGAAAAACAGAATTTTATAGCCCCAAAAGTTCAAACAAATCATCTTATGTCCAAACTGAACTTTACACATGGTTATTACATAGGCTGAGATGGTGTAGTGGTGACTAAGGTTCCACTCCAAATATTCTTCATGTGTCTTAAAGTTGCCATGGCATCCTAAGGGGAAGGACACTTGCCAATGCAATAAAGAAACATATTGCCATTGAATGGAAGTTAGGTGGACCCAAGTCTTGTGCTCGAGATGTTCAAACAAACTGGATAAATAGTTGACTCCAAAAATAGTACGAAAACACAAACATACAAGATGAAAATAGGCTAACCTTCTGATAGGACATATGGTTCTGCTGGACACATGGCAAGCGCAAATTCCACAATTTCCTTATGTCATGTTAATATCTGAACAAACAGTATATGCTAGTAAGCAATGTGCCAAAGAAGAGTATATCTAGCACACTGAACAAAACAATGAATCATACCAGATCAGGGCGAGACTCGCTTGCTCCTAGGACAGCATGTCTATTTGGTTGTGCTTCAACATCCCAAATAAGTACCTGGATGACAATGGGAAAAAGGTTGACATCATTCCAACTGTAACACATTATCCCTCACAAGAATTAAACATCATCATAAGATCTGAACATACATCTGGACTGTCAGTGTGAGTGGCTATGATCTTACTGTTCTATGGAAGTTCTCTGATTCTGTTAACCTGTTTGCAAGGTAAAGACATAAAATGCATCAACCATCCGGATTAACAAATTAGACAAAGTGTCATATAACTACAATTCAAATACGAAATCAAACTGAGGAACAAGATTAATGATGACAGGACCTTGCTTTTCGATTGTGCTTGATTGCGTCCATGTTTGTTCTTCCTCTTCAGATTCAGTATCTGATTCTTCACTCTTTTTAGTAGCAGTCTCCACGTCTTCCCTCTCTAGCATCTTCAGCCTTCGCACCTGAAATGCTTCCTAGGCCTTTTTGCCTGCTCATCTAAAAAAATCTAAGGACATGTGTTTTCACCACCTGGTAGCTGCGCTAGCTCAATGAATTCACTTGCTTCACTCGGGGATTCACCAAGATATGCTACATCATTATATTCTTGCTGCCACTTTCCTGAAGTTTAAGCGAAGTGAGGAAAAGAAGATGTTTAACTCCACCCAAGATGTAAAAACCTTTAAACAAGATTAACTCAGACAAACTTTATTGATGAATACCTGGACGTTTCATACCAAGCTTCAGAGCTGAAGACCTGGACCTTGATGACTATCCATCCATTGTTTCCCCTGTATATAGAAGACAATATAAGGAAATAAGCAGAGGAAGAACAATCAGTATGTTAGATTTGTATAACTAATGGAGCAGTTGACAATAGGAGCTTTGTAACCACCATATGCAGACAGACAAAAAGGGACATAAATTTGTACACTCTATTGATATCATAAATACGATGCAAAACCATCAAGCATAGCATTGATACAATGAAATATTTGTCTTGAAGACTATTTTCTGTTGTTAATTGTCCAATAGGTTCGTAAATCAGTTAAGAGGTTGCTCATTGTCGGATAGATTCTTAAATCAGCAAAGAGGTTGTAAATGGCAGAAAATTGTCACATATTTGAACAACCTTTTTGGTGCTACCAAACATTAATTCCAGAATTTGGTTGCGAGTTTCAGACACTAACACATTGTGGATGATAGGACATGATTGCTAGAATGTAACTGGTGTCGACAAACACAAACATATAAGATGAAAATAGGCTAACCTCCTGATAGGACATATGGTTCTGCTGGACACATGGCAAGCACAAATTCCACAATTTCCTTATGTCCTATTAATATCTGAACAAACAGTATATGCTAGTAAGTCATGTGCCAAAGAAGAGTATATCTAGCACACTGAACAAAACAATGAATCATACCAGATCAGGGCGAGACTCGCTTGCTCCTAGGACATGTCTATTTGGTTGTGCTTCAACATCCCAAATAAGTACCTGGATGACAATGGGAAAAATGTTGACATCATTCCAACTGTAACACATTATGCCTCACAAGAATTAAACATCATCATAAGGTCTGAACATACATCTGGACTGTTAGTGTGAGTGGCTATGATCTTACTGTTCTGTGGAAGTTCCCTGATTCTGTTAACCTGTTTGCAAGGTAAAGACATAAAATGCATCAAGGTTGAAAAAAAATTGAGCTTGAGGTTCACATTGCTTGAGGTTCTAATTCTGATCTCTCTTAAACTGAAAGGTAGAGATCCGGGCATTTATACATTAAAAAAGGGAAAAAATCATCCAATCCAGAAACCAAACAAGCTGAAACCTAAAACTAATAAAACCTTTTGGCGAATTTCTAGCCCAAGGTAGTTCTGACTCTTGCCAGAATTCTTCGCGTGCCAAATCAAGAACCTCCCACTCCCTGGACATCAAGATTCCCTAAGAACATCCTCCTTCAAGCAACCCATTGCTAGTATAAAATAAAATTAAATAAAAATAGCACTTGCGCACCGCAGCCGATGTCGACCATGAGGGGAAGCAAGGGGTCGTCAAACACCTCCTTCCACTCTGGCGGCCCTGTGGGTTCCTACGCATCGCAAAACAGAGCACAGATTAACGAAAAATACCAGTGCCTGTGCTCGCTTGGCAATCTTGAAAAAATGGGTGATGAATTAGGAGTGCTTTACCGAGAAGGATGAGCTGAGCGGGTTCATGTGCTGTCGTACGCGAATGTGATGGCCCCTCTGCGTACAGAGATGGATCAGCGGTAAGATTGGAATAGCACCGGGGGTACGGACGAAGAGAAGAAGGGTGACGACAGACGTTGGGGTACAGAGGCCGGAGGTTGAGGTCGGCGTACTCCTTGTCCACGGCGTCTGGTCTCTGCGCAAGGAACACCAGCCCCGGGACGAGAGAGGGCAGAGGGCGAAGGGGAGGCGGAGGAGGCGCCAGCACACTGTGGCCGCAGCCGTCCAAGCCATACAACACACGGTGGCGAAGGAGCCGAGCCAGAGGCGGGTGCGCTTGTTGGGCTCTCGGATCTCGGCCACCCACTTGCCCCACACCGCGATACTCGCACGCCGCGGTACTATGGTCGTCCTTCCCCCGCGTCGGGCCCTTCTTCCACGCGCGCTTGCGGGCGTAGCACGGGCGTGGACACCGGGACGCGGAATCGCGGATTCGATGCAGGACGCAGAATCGCGCTCACCCTCACGCCAAATGCCGGAGACGGCGGCCTAGGGCCTGGCCCCCAGGGCGAGGCTGCGTGCCCACGAGCAGGAGGGAGCTTTGGAGCTGGGCGAGGCCGGAGGGGCGGACCACGGACGGATCTGGGCGAGGAGGCGGCGTGCTAGACCACCGGAGGCCGGAGGGAGCTACAGCTGCTGTAGGGAGGTGGGTCAGGGCAGGAGCCGTGGCGTGCGGCGCCGTAGCGGCCAATTTCGGGAGGCAAGTGCGGTAATGGAGGGTTTCCTAGGATTGCGCGAGGGGGAGCACGGACGCGGGGCGATGGTTGATTCCTGTGATTGCGCCTATGGAAGGTTGCCGAAGGAAGGTGCGCGAGGGGCGATGATGGCGGGCGGCTGGAGCACGACGCACAGGGCGATGATTCCTGGGATTGCGCGATGGGGATGACGGGCAGAACCACGGTGCACTTGTGGACGCCTACAATAAGGTCTTATAGAGTAGTAATAGATGGGTTGAAACGATTACTAACCAGATTGCTTCTCTAATTTATATAAAATTTGATTAGCTGAAACGATTTCAGGTGCAATTCAGTACAAACGAACAAGGTCTAAGGCTGTCCGCAGTGATGACTCTAAAGCATACGCTACCCGCCGTATGCAGTAAATGAAACGCTGCAGTGGCGCACGCTACGAGCGACGGTAAATATAGGGTGGGCTTCAGAAACGCTATTTGCAGGGTATACAAGGCTCCAACTGCAAACGTACGGGCACATGCAAAGGGCACAGCTGGTGCAGTACGGGCACATGCAAAGGGCGCAGCTGGCGCAATAGATCTGCACAGCAAACGGAGTAAAGTAAAAGAAAATAATATAATATATGGTAGTTGATATAGAGTTGATATATAGAGTAAATATGACCGCGGAAGATTGTGATATAGAGTAGATAATATTGCTGAATAGGATAGAATATTTTTTTGGAGTACGAATTTAGGGTAGCATGAGTGCGGATAGCCTAAAGCATTGCCGTTAACGGCTCTCTGCCGCTGTCCCAGACTTCCCAAATCTACTCCACCATTGTTGCCTCTCCCGACGCCCCTCCCTACCCTACTTCAAAACATTTCAAACCACTCTACGCGACTACGCCTCCTTCCTCTCCTCACCCCCTCCCCCTCCACTCGCTCGCCACTGAGGCGCCTGACCAGTGATCGTACCATCTCCCCTCGACCACAGTCCACCGCCCGTCACCGCCCCGCCCCGCCCGCTCGACGAGGCCGCGGCCGCCGCGCCGGGTGGTGAAGAGGTGAGTATCCTACTTGCGATTCTCCCGGGGTTTGGATCCGGTCGCTCGCGGCATAGCATGCATTCTCCGCTGAGGGGAAGCCCTAGGTTTCGAGAGGTGGGTGCGTTGGGGTGTTGTCTCATCTTCCTGTTTAGCGCCGTGGAACTGTTTCTCTGGGGTACGTGGTCTACTAGTGCGCGCGCGGGGGTATGTGTGTGTTGTCGCGAAGTTGCGTTTGATCTGTGGAATCACGTCTGTAGGGTGCTGCTATGAGTAGCGCTGTGAAGGACCAACTGCAGCAGATGTCGACGACGTACGATTCTCTCCTGTTGGAGCTCAACGTGAGTCCTCTCTCTCTCTCTCTCTCTCTCTCTCTCTCTAATTCCACAGTTTTTCGTATGTCTTTTTGTTGGTTCTGCCGTTCGGCGCGCCCGGTGCGCGATGAATTCAGGTATTTTCCCCTGGTTTGTGTCAGATGATTTGGGATGAGGTCGGTGAGCCCGACATGGCGAGGGACCGGATGCTGCTGGAGCTCGAGCAGGAATGGCTCGACGTCTACAGGAGGAAGGTCGACCAGGCCAATCGGTGCAGGGCCCAGTTGCGGCAGGCCATTGCGGATGCAGAGGCCGAGCTCGCTGGCATCTGCTCGGCCATGAGCGAGCCACCGATACATGTTAGACAGGTTAGTTTCTGTGCTTTGAAGTACCAATGTACCGTATACCATGAAAGAAACAAATAAGAGTAAGGGCTCGTTTGGCAGAACTATGCTCCATGATTTTCTAGCTCCGAGAGATAATTCTCCAATAGAGTGATTTCAAATGATTCTAAAGTAGAAGTGAATCTATTTGACAAAAACTGTTTGACAAATTGTACGCGAAGTGATTACTGATGGGTTGGAGTGTGGGGAGCAGGTTGTGAGTAGCGGGAAACAAGATTTTTTAGCTTCCACTCTCTAGTACAAAATGGTTACTAGATTCACTTCACTCCCACTATGGAGCAACTCAATTTTAGTCATTTGGCTTCCTAGAAGTAATTCTCGCTAGGAGCAGAACCATGGGAGCTCTGCCAAACGCCCCTAAAGTGCACTTCCGCTCCTTAAAGTTATCTGATCCATAAATTTTTAAAATATATCTTTTAAAGGTCTAATATCTGTTTGGGTCTCTATTACGTTCTAACAGGCTGTTATAGCCCACATATCAATTGTTGTGGTTTATTGGACCCATCCATGCTTCTCTTTTCTTCTTAGACGATTTACATGTGGGCCACAACAACCCATTAAGACATAATAGAGACCCGAATAGAGATTAAATTTTTATGAACCGGGTTGAAGGACCGAAAGTACACTTTACCCAAACAAATAACATTTGAATACTACTGCAATATTGCAGAAGGATATTCTACGTAATTTTCTGTCATGATCTCTCTTATTGACATTGCAACTTTTAGGGTTGTTATAGTCTGGTGCCTATCATTTACAGCACTCTCTAAAAAATTCCGTTCTCCGTTCTCTATATTTGTTTCATCTTCAATAACGTCCTCTAAATTTTATCCTTTATATCTCATCTTTTTTAATCTCTACTCTCTCTGCTTTATTGGTCACATTTAGTACGACATTAACCAAAATATAATAAAAAATGGACACGACGTGAGCTAGTGTCAGCCAAAAGGAACAACAGTACAACACGTACGTTTACCGGACGCACAGTACACCTCTACATCTAGTGGCTGCCATAGACGTCCGCTATTTTAGAGGACACGGTAGCTGACCTTGTTGGAGACCTCATGGACAACAAGAAACACTAAATACACGCTACCGGCTTCTTTAGCGTGTGCTATTGGAGTAGTTGAACAAATTGTCCCGTATTGAAGTCGGGAGAACTGCATGCCTTCTGCTTCAAAGACCGAATGTTTCAGTTGAGTCCGTCAATAATTTGTTTTCTTTTAAATGACAGTCAAATCAGAAGTTACATGGTTTAAGGGAGGAATTGAATGCGATTGTCCCATACTTGGAGGAGATGAGAAAGAAGAAAGTTGAAAGATGGGACCAATTTGTTGATGTCATAGAGCAAATTAAGAAGGTTGCATCTGAAATCAGGCCTTCAGATTTTGTACCCTTCATAATTCCTGTGGATCAGTCTGATCTGTCATTAAGAAAGCTGGATGAGCTAACGAAAGAGCTACAATCCCTTCAGAAGGAGAAGGTCGGCATCACTTGTTCCAATCTGCTTTATTGTCCAATGAGTATTACTCCCAATGTCTATTATTTTCCTTAACAGCTCATGCAAGTCTAAATGTCATTGTTTGTGGCTGTTTTTGAAAGAGTGATCGGCTGAAGCAAGTGATGGAACATCTTAGCACTTTGCATTTGTTATGCGAGGTGCTTGGTGTAGATTTCAAACAAACGGTATACGAGGTGCACCCTAGCCTGGGTGAGGCTGATGGATCAAAGAACCTAAGCAACAGTACAATTGAGAGACTTGCATCAGCTGTAAACAGATTGCGTGAATTGAAAGTCCAGAGGATGCAAAAGGTTAGCACTCTTTATATCACTTCAGGAATGCCAATGGTTCAGCGGAGTCAACTGTAATTGTTTTCATTATTCAGCACATTCACTAGTGTCAAATTTCGATCGTTCAGCAGAGGCAACCCTCAATTGTTTTCACTATTCAGTGTCTTTAACATTGTTAATATGAAACTCTGAATGTCACAGCTTCAAGATTTGGCATCTAGCATGCTTGAACTTTGGAATCTCATGGATACACCGCTTGAAGAGCAGCAGATGTTCCAGAATTTAACGTGCAATATTGCTGCTTCAGAACATGAAATAACTGGGCCTAACACCCTCTCTACTGACTTCCTCAGCTACGTGAGTTGCATTGTTCTTTAGATATTGCTACTACCACTGTTGGTACGTTTTTCTATATTTGAGGTAGGAATGTTCTGAGAATATATCTTGATCCAAAATGTAGGTGGAATCTGAAGTTTTAAGACTTGAACAGCTTAAAGCGAGCAAGATGAAAGACCTCGTTCTTAAAAAGAAGACAGAACTGGAAGATCATAGGAGACGTGCTCATTTGATTGGTGAGGAAGGTTATGCAGCCGAATTTAGCGATGAGGCTATTGAGGCAGGTAAGGACCATATCCTGGGTTGTTAACTTGTGTCCATTAAAATGTATTGCAGACCAGAAAAAATATGGGAACATGAGAGCGATCTCACCTTCACCTTCTCCTACAGGAGCTGTCGATCCTGCGCTGGTGCTGGAACAAATTGAGGCTCACATTGCCACAGTGAAAGAGGAAGCTTTTAGCCGTAAGGATATTCTTGAGAAGGTTGAAAGATGGCTGAATGCATGTGAGGAGGAAGCTTGGCTGGAAGATTATAACAAAGTAGCAACGCTGGTCAACTTTATCTGCAGATCTCTGTTCTGTTTTTTGTTTACTGGATAGTAATAATTCCTTGAACATGACATGTATAGGACGACAATCGTTATAATGCCGGGAGGGGGGGCCCACTTGACACTCAAAAGGGCTGAGAAAGCTCGTATTTTGGTTAACAAGATCCCAGGTAATGTTACTGTTTTAGAGCTTTCACCGATTATGTTCTGTTCATAGAATGTTATTCTATCATAGATGCAGCCAATTTACCATTTCCATTCCTGAAGCGTAGGACTGGTAGATGTTTTGACCACAAAAATTGTAGCTTGGGAGACAGAAAGAGGAAAGGAGTTCACATATGATGGTGTAAGTTTTCTTATCCCTGTACTATTGGATGTTTAATTCCTTTTGGATATTTAATATTTTGCTAAAATGTATTTCATGTGATATTTTTCAGGTCCGCCTGCGGTCAATGCTTGAAGACTACATAATCATTCGCCAGGAGAAAGAGCTAGAGAAGAAGAGGCAAAGGGTATTATTTCCGTGCACAGTATTTCTACATTGCATAAACCTTCAGTTTTAACTGGAGTTAATAGGTTGTAGTACCTTATTCTGATTTGCAGGATCAGAAGAAGATCCAGGATCAACTCAAAGCTGAGCAGGAAGCGCTGTATGGATCAAAACCAAGTCCATCTAAGACTCAAAGCACGAAGAAGGTGCCTAGACAATCCATGGGTGGTGCGAACCGAAGACTGTCTCTTGGTGGAGCCACAACGCAAGCCCCCAAAACAGATATAATGCACTCCAAGACAGCTCGTGCTGCGAAGAAGGCTGAAGATTTGGGCGCTTTATCTCCTAGTAAGCTTCCTTTTTCTCCATTCATCTACATATCTATTGCAATTTCTTTTCCATTCGTCTGCTAGTAAACTTCCTTTGACTTGCGTACAATTCTGATCGAACCTCACTTTCAGGTAGCAGAGGCTTGGACATTGCCGGTCTTCCCATCAAGAAACTATCTTTCAACGCAAGCACTCTGCGAGAGGCAGAAACACCACGCAAGCCTTTTGCCCAGATCATGCCAGGAAACAATGTCTCGTCGATGCCTGCGCGGCCCATCTCCAACGACACAGAGGAAGAGAACAAAACCCCCAAAACATTTGCAGGGCTCAATCCAAAAACGCCGGTGACAGTGACGGCTCCTATGCAGTTGGCGGTGACACCAGCTGTGGCCAACAAGGTCATAGCCACTCCTGCAACCCTTTTCCAGGAGAAGGCAGAGTCGCCAGCGCTGCCTGGGGACATCGAGTACTCGTTCGAAGAGAGGCGACTCGCCGTTTACCTGGCCAGGCAAGTGGCATTTTTTGTTCATTCACCTTCTCCCAGTTGCGCTAATACCCAGCTATTACTTAGTTGAAAGCTGAGCTGACTGCGATTTCTCGGCAGAGGCCAATGTTACCTGTTGGTCGATACTCGATAGTAGTGGGCCTCGGTCTTACTTTGCACTACTATTCATTCATAGCCATATTGCTACTAGCCAGTAAAGGGAGTTTTTAGTCTTGAGAGCTTGTGGTCTGCATCGTAAGTTGTATAGCTTTATACGGTGCATCGTCGATGACCTGTTATTGTTATTATATGGTTTATTACTGTTATCCAAATATCTTGTCTCATGTTAAGTTCCTCATCGTAAATCTTTAGGATAATCTGATTTGATCGCCAGGAATAATCGTCATCCTGGAATCTGTCGTAGTGTGGGTGTGTTCAATCTTTCAGAGCTGCAGTGTCTGCTGCGGTGTGCCCGATATCAATAAGCATCAAGCACCTTTTGCAAGAGGCCAGAGCAGCACAGAAATACAGAATTACTATAACGTCAGTGTGGTCCAAGTCGGGTTTAAAAGGCTATGATAATGGCATTGACCTATGCTTCCGTATAATAGGTACCCATGCACGAACGAGCTCGGTGTCAAACTATTTGCCAAGTACAGTAGTTGTGATTTGACGGTTGTCCTGGCACAAAGCACATCACGCATGATGCACGAACGACCTGGTGCGCTGGCCACGGACTTGCTAGCCGTTGCCCGGCCCAAATACCGTCCGATCCACCGCCGTGTCTGTCTGTCATCTCATCCCCCAAGTCGAACACTAGCAGTGGCGAGTAGTGACTAGTGTGCAGAGATGACCAGTCATCAGTGCGCTCTATCTTTCGGTAATAACCCAACGTCGACGACCAGCCATTCCTGCTAACGACGGTGCCGGCTGGACACCGCGCACCCCATGAGAGGCACAACTCAGCCACGCCGGGGCCCCGGCCGCCCCCGTGGAGTCCACACGCGCATAATTCAGACGCACACTCATGTGCTCGGCCCGGTTTATTCGCTAGCTCTAGCGCAAGTCGCAACTTGCCGCCGGCACAGCGAGGTGCGAGCCCGCGCGCAGCAGCTTCGCGGCAGCTTCGCCCGCGACATTTCTCGTTACGTTGCGGTTGGATCACGTCATGTTCAGATGCTCCGATGCGCAGGCAGGAGTCGGGTCAAGATGCTATTCATGAGTCGCGACTCGCGAGTCATGCGAGCTGCACGCAGTTGAGGCAGCATCCTCGAGCTCGTAGCTGGTTTCACACTTGACTGTCACTGTCAGCTAGCCCTTTCCATTTACAGTACGTGCTGCAAGCTGTGCCTGGAATATGAAGGGGGGAAACATGGAAGTCCTGTCCTGAACGGGAAAAGGCGAGGTGAATGGCCTGCCTGGCCTGGCCAGCTCGTCGTGCGTGCTGCTTACTCAAAGCTGACGGACGGACGGACTCAACCGTGTACGTACGGGACTCCGGGTCCACCGTCGTCCGTTCGCCCAAATCTAGCGCGTCAAAGGTTGGGAATGAACACCCGATCTGATCGCGAAACGAGTGAGACAATGCTTAGGAACATAGGACTCTCAAGCACCTACACGCGCGCCCTGTTCTGTTCAGTAGATATAACTTTTATAAGTCATCTGTAGCCAAAATAAGGTAAAGCTAAAGCCAAATAACATGCTATTTTTCAAGCCACGTTTCTTGGATAACACTCATTTCTATTAGAGCACGGAAGCTATGCCATACCGACTTTTATTTTAACCCTGCTATCTGTGTAGTATCTTTGATAAACGGGTTTTTACCGATTCCAGTTCCGGTTTATTTTGATTTGGTTACGTTTTTTTGCCTCTCCATTAAATTTGTCCAGGCCTTACCCAAAATCTCTCGAAAGCGTGTGGAGAGCGGCGCTCGAGAACAAATTCTGGCGTGTGTAGTACAGGAGATGTGTAGGGATATATACGCGACGACTGTGAATTGCGATGAAGGCCATTGTTTCTGCTTCTGGTCTTGCCTCTAGCGAAGTGATGCAAGCGCCCGTGCATTTCTGTTATCTTTACTCTTTACTCATTTAAAGTAGCATGACGTCCGTGTGAAGCGCGTAGGTGTTCATCTCTCCCTTTTCTCGCGTACCAATAAACCGTTACATTACAAATACACTACGGGCCCATTTGTTTCCCTTTATTTTGAGGAATTGAAATTTAACTAATGCAATAGGCTATTTTTTAGAATGTGACATTCCACAGCTTTCCAAAATATATATATAAGTCTATCTCAAATTCATGGAAGCGAAAGATGAAAATTAATTCTATAATTTACATGTTACTTCTCTAATGTATAATTTATAACACTCTTCTACTTGTTTTTTCCATAACATAAATATAGTGTATAACTATCTATCTGATATGATTTAGGATAACATAAAAATACATTACATAAATAAATATATTAACTCAATTAATTTTGTCTAAATTATAATTATTAGAGTAGAATTCAATTCCAACGAAACAAACGAGACCTACAAGAAATTATTTAAACTCAACATAACAGAAACACACGCATATCGGAGCGTTCCATATAATACCATCTTACTATCTAAAGGACAACGATTAATCGAATGAACTATAAAAAGATATTAGATTCCTTTTGAACTCATACGTTTCTCGGCTTTTTAGCTAAAATAAATTATAACATTTGTTTATATCAGTTTAATATATGATATTATGACTATATCTTCACTTTAATATTAAATTTGTTTTATAGATATCAAATACTAGAGTGTATGCGGTCCATTTATATTTGCGTGACTACAGGCAGGCAGGTAGCAAGTAGCATGTTCCACCCAGGCTTCCAGCTTTCAGGTGCCCGGAGCTCCGGACCGGCTGGCAAACACGAAAAGACGAAGGAACAATTCTGAACGCAGCACGTCCTTGTCCGGGACCGGAAGTCCACGCTGCGTCGTCGCGCTCGCGCCACCGGAAAAGGGGGAAGCAGCCATGGCGCCCATTGGATTTCTAGCGCCAACCCCAAACCCAAAGGCCAAAGCGACTAGCCCAACCTGACTCGACCCGGACCGGACCCCCGGTGGCACGCTTGGTCGGTCGGCCCCACGCGCAATTCCACCTCGACGGCGACCTGAGCCCACCCACCTGGCCACCACCCGGCACGGCGACACCCCCTCCCCCTCGACTCGACTCGACTCCAACTTTTTTTTGGTTGTCCGTCCCTCTCGCACGCATCGCACCCCCACAGGCCCGTCCCATCACCACCGCCGTCACCGTCCCAGCTCACTTCCGTCACACGCGTTTCCGCAAAGCAACACAGGCGGCCAGGCAGCAGATCGAGCACCATCAGCCATCCGATCGCAACCGCTCTCTCTCTCTCTCTGCGTCCGACGACACGGTTCACCTATATAATAACATCGCCCACCGTAACACATCCGAACGCACGCAATCTCGCAGCAAACCGCCGGGCCCCTCGCGCGCACACACCTCAGCTCCCTCGTACCGGGGCTCCATGGGCAACTTCGCATCGTGCACGCTGGCGAGGACGGCCGGGGCCGGGAGGGCCAGCGGCTCGACCGTCGTGCTCCCGGACGGGCGGGTGCGGCAGGTGGCCCTCCCGGCCACGGCGGCCGAGCTGATGCTCGACGCGCCGGGCCATTTCCTGGCGGACGCGCGGGCGCTGCGGCCCGGGCGGCGGATCGAGGCGCTCGCGGCGGACGAGGGCCTCGTGCGCGGGGCGCTGTACGCCGTGCTCCCCATGAAGCGCCTGGGCGCCCCCGTGGCGCCCGCCGACGTGGCGCGCCTGGCGGCCGCGGTGGTGGCCAGCGGGGAGAAGGCGCGGGCCACGAGGGGGAGGACGCGGCCGGTGTCGTCCCCCGCCGCCACGGCCAAGGTCGCCGCCGTCTTCGTCGCGCCGCCCGAGACGCTCGAGGCCGCGGCCCTTGAGCTCCAGGAGACGGACGCGTCCAAGCCGAGGGCCCCGAGGCTGGAGGAGATGGCCGTCGACGACGCAGCGGCCGCGGCCGAGATCGAGGAGCTCAAGCAACGCCTCAGCGGCGGCGGGCGGCGGTCCAGGCGGCCCACGCTGGAGACCATTCAGGAGGAGAGCTACGTGCCAGCGAGATGCTGACGATGCCAGTCAATAATGGCCAAAGCCAACCAAACAGAGAGATGGCAAAGGCTGTTTCTCTGATAGCCTCATTTTAGTTGCGTACCGTAGGTGTGTTCGCCCCCTTCTCTATTCGTACTCACCTTGTGTAAATAGCACTACTTCCTTTTTTTTCCCCTTTGGTGCTGTCTCATTTTCCATTTATTTTTGGAGAGAGAGGAAACGGACTGGATCAATATAATTTTGAAAAAGCGGTAAACATAAACGAAGGGGATTTCACAGTTTCAGTTACCATCACCAATGCAGTTGCGATCCATTTGCTGTTTCAGTAGCTGCTGTCATGCACATAGAATTGGTTGAAGACTAGTTATTACGGCGCCTTTATACAAAAATCGACACACAGCACAACAAGCAGCCCATAACATGTGACAGTAACTATCTCTGGTTTCAAAATCTTCATCGTGTTTATCTCTGGGAAATTCTGTGACTACAACTCAAGTACAGCTATATGTATGCATCTAAAGCTTCCGTACATTTTGAGTTTTCAACTCAAGAACAGCATTTAAACAATACTCTGCTTGAGTGCATTTGTCCTCAAATTGTTGTATGCGTAGCAACGTTCCTTGATTAACAGTCATTTTTTTTGTCCTTAAAAACAATGGTATTTATTGACTCTTCTGAATGGTGGGATTGACCAACCGCCCACCGAAGGCTTGACAGAAATGCATTCAAAAACGAAGCAACACAACCTGCAGGGATGATGTTGAATTGTTGATAACAAAATACTATGTTGGAGGGGGAGGCTGTCAAAGAATTCCAGTTATAGAGCATAGTCAACCCATCTTCCGCAGGTTGACTATTTTTCCATAAAAATAGAAATATTTATTATATCAATGAGTATTATTTGATTCGTTATGGAATATACTTCCATAATATACTTATTCGAAATCATAACTATTGGAAGTATTTCTACAAATTTAATTTAATGAAAATAATTTCACTTACATTAGATATATAATTCTATTATTTGTAGTACTTTCGGAGTTTAATAAAATAGGTAAAGGATGAAGCATAGTCCGCTGACGAGGGATTGTTCGTTCCGGCCAGAGAGGAACATATGGTGCAGTAATTGCCACGAAGTGACATATACGCGTTAGACTATTCATTATAGCATACAGACTAAGATGGAGCTGAAATCTATCTATTACTCTTGTAAAGCAAACCCCTACTACGATTCTCTACCTTATTCCAAAGAGTATCACATCACCATTCTTTAATCCCAAACATATCCATTGTAACTAGACATAGTTGTTTGTTTTTCTCTAGATTATATAAGTTGAATTATAGTAAAAAAAAATATAAGAGTAAAATATTACTTTATAACCATAAATAAGTTGAAATAAACTAACATTGGATAGCTTATTTCAGTTTATTTGCCATCACAAAGTGATATTTTATTCGGTCACTTTTATACCATAATCTAACTTATATAGTTTAGAAGGAAAATAAATATGATCTTAGTCACTGCCAACACAACGATACCCTCAGGATGCGCTTGGTTTAGAAAAGTTGCCTTAATCAATAATTCAATATATTGGATTAATTATTTTTAATCACATTTTATTTCCTATTTGTAGCATCTCTTCGTTAATAAATCAAATTTACAATTCCATTTTAAATATTTTTATTAAAAGTATATTTTTATTTCACTCATTATAACACTTAATTATTTTCAATCATATTTTAGTTTCTATTTAGCTTCCTAGCCCCCCCCCCCCCCCCCCCCCGGTCTCGCCTCGGAAACCTCTCTCTTGCTCTTCGTGTTCCCTCAGGTGTTTTGTATCCGACAATCCCTCTTTTTCCTTATATTATTATCTTATCAATAATACGTCTCTCTCTTATCAGTAAGTTGAGATTAATCATGCATGTCAGAAAGATAGTTTTATATTTCCTATAATACCCTGTTTGGGTATAGATATTGGAGAACGAAATTATGAATTGGAATCACCTTTCTAGAATTCTATTATTTGGTTGGTTGTACATAGAATTAAGATTTGGAATCAGAGACACAATTTTATGGAATTGGAGTATAATTAGAGACTTCATTTCCCAATATAGAGCATCACTCCTCTTTATTATGTGGAATTTGACCACACAAATCCAACTATAATTCACTAACGTCCAAACAATATAATTAGAATTGCATCTCATTTCAATACCATGGCTAATTTGGTATTAAACCCAATTCAATTCTATGTCTTCCAATATAGACATCTAAACGGAGCATAAGTATAGTATACATCGAACAACCTACATGCCAATGCTTTTGTTGGCTTCTAGCTGTTCCATATGATATAACAGAGATCATCTCAACTTACAGCTTTTGGGTATTGTTGTGCAGCTATGTGTATCCTATATGCTTAGCAAATGATTTTGAATTAAGCAATATATCGCACATGTGCCTGTATCGAGGTAAACTTCTTCGTGATCTAATTAAATTTAATCTCGATGCAATTAAAGTTCTATTGAAATAGCAACGGGAACGTGTGGAGATGAAAGACGCTTGTGGACACCCATCAAGGATCGTCAAGTCAAATGAGTTAGGTGCTACTTCTACCAAGTGTTCTCCTTTTGTACAAAATTTAATGGCTGCCGCTCTCAAGAAAATTGAACGGGAAAAAAACTAGTGTTGTTGCGTGGTCTCCGGTGGCCTTCTCGTCTTTTAATCGACAGTACGTCGAAAAGTCGCACAAAAAAAGAAGAATAATAAACGACAGTGCAGAATTAAGTGAAAAAAAGAGACGTCGAGGTCGTCATAATCTGGTCACAAGGCATTGCTTCTAAGTTTTCCCGAACAGTGACAGCAAAGGCGAGCCCGACATGTACACAAAAGCTAACGAAACAGCAACGGCTGCACTAATCCACTCATGGCTCACCAGTCATCACTATATAAGTATATATATCTTTCGATTAAAGTATCGCTATATTTTTTTTAACAAATGGGCAAGAACTAATAATAAGGCGTTACTTTTCCGTTTCAAAACAAAAAAAGACGTTGTTTTCCAAAAAAAAAATCGCATGGAATTTATCGCGACAGACTTTTTCACTTCCACGTCTTCAGAAGGAAGCGAAGTGTCAGCAAGTATGGAAGAGAAGATATTTTAAAGTCGCAGACCGATGAGCAGACACTACCAGCCCCTGCTGTTCAAAAGGGATAAACACACAGCAGGCAGCAGATCAAAGCTACTGAGAAAAGATGCTTCGGAATATCATGGAGCACCCCACTAGTGTTCCTGTGCTATAGACAACCAGCGAAGCCACAGTGGCCTGGCCTCCACTACCTTGTGCCAAACCGCAAGCGAGCGAGGCCGGTGAACGCGTCGAATCATGCAGACGACGAATGATGGCATGTGACACAGATCAGTCTTATCTGCGTGCGACCGAATTATGTTCTCGTTTTTTATATCAGGCATCAAAATTTCTCAGAATGCCAATCATCTGGCCAAACACAAATTATTCTTTCCAGTTGTACTTTTCAAAGGGACACACACTGGTTTCATTGTTACCGCGCACCGGTGACCATCATAGGGATTGGTTAGTTTCGCCGTGCCATCGCTTAGAAACCAGAGCAATGGAGCCTTTCGCATTCCAAGGATTACTTTGAGATTTCGTATTGGTTAATAATGTTTGGACGATTGGTATTTCCTAGTTGATTTGTATAGGGTTGGACCGACTCCTTCTTTTAAAAGGGATTTGAAGCCACATCCTATTGCTTTTATCTAAAGAAAAGATGTACTATATATATGTGGAATTTAGAAAAGATGTACTATATGGGTGTCGACGAATGGTGCTTGCTTGATGGCGATACTTCGCAGAGATCTGCATCCATGTGAGAACTACCGTGCAATTCCGTATGTTTTTTTAATTTGCGTTTCCGTAAGTTAGAAGTTTGTGTCAACATGAGGATTAAGGCAGGTGACAAGGACAATGCCAGAAACGGTTGGGTGGGCTTGTTTGTGTTCCTCGCCAGAGTCCAGGCCCTGCACGCCGCAATGATCTTGGGCCGGGAGCATCAAAACTTACCGCTCCGCCACGCATGACTCCACGGCCTTAGAAAGACGGTTTTTAACTGTCGTCAGGTCACATAGGGGTAAAAAAATAAACGCCATTTCAAATGTTACCGTGCTACTCCTACGGTACGTCCACGTGGGGGCGGACACAGCACAATATCTGAATGGGGCTAATGTAATGTCTGAGTGAAGGTCTAAATAAAGGTCTACTAATTAATAGGTTTTTATAACTACAGTAAATAAGAAAGAATATCTACTAAAAAAATGAGTGGCGTCATGTGCCCCCACTCGCCACAACGTGGGTTCGCCCCTACGCCTAACGTCATGAGTCATGACGCGTTGCCTGTATTTATAGGCTTCTCAATCTCTTTCTAATGTGTGTATCAGACACGCATGATTATGTGAGTATGTGGTGTGGTGGTGTATGATGAATCCGTGGATGTGTGTTGTGTTCGTGACGGCGTCTTTGTACCTTGATAAAAAAACAGAACCACATAAAATCCTATTTGTTCAGTCCCTATCTATTTTTTTCAACTAGATTTGCTCCTGAAGATGTGCATCACCTTGTCAAACGGATGCATTTAAGTGAGGAAATAGATGGTACAGAGATGTCTCCATAGAACCACCCAAGGATGGAGAGAGAGAAAAACAAACTGAGTTCGGCCACACTTCCGACACGTGTCGGCACTCTCCCGCTTGGCGGGCGTGCAACAGGCAGGGAGACTGGGAGAGCGCCCGGGCTTCAGACAGCATGTGTTTGGTTGACTCTATTTGTTGGTGCTTGCATCGCGAGATGTAATAGGTTGGTGTTTGGTTGTTGTCAACTAGGTTCTACACATGCGAGGTATATGTTTGGTTACCTGCGTGTAGATGTGAAACCAGGCTCGCACGATACTTAAAGCACTCTGGACCAGGCTCTGTAGGCGCGAGCAAATTGGTCACATCTCTAGAGCCAGGCTCCCGCCGGCCTGGCTCATGCAGTCGAGCTACGCGGAGAAGCCAACCAAACAGACTGACAGAGACTCAAGAGAGACAGAAGGGCAGGTGTTCAGATTCAAGTGTTTCAGTTTACCATTTCCTCGTTGTAACATAGGGATTTCATTCTGTAGAAATTTATTTTTACAGTAAGAACTTAGGAAACAGAGACAGAAATCGCATTTCAGAAATAGATGAACTCGGTGTTGCTCCAAACTTGACAGGGTGCTTCGTTTTAACTACTGTTCACGCTACAAAACTCAATACGGCTAGATTATTCAATCTAGTTTCAAATTAGGTGTTATTCCAAACTTTCTGGCAGTGGTCACGTGTATGCATTGTAGAGAGCCTCAAATAATTACAGAGCAGCAGTGCTCTGTAATTAAAGTTGTGTTTGTTTTAGACTAGTTACGTCCAATAAATTCGAGTTGAATTTAGAGCGTCAAGCGTGTCACGTGCAAGATCACGATGATCTTGAATTATGAAATTAAACTGCGGGTGTGACAGGACTACAAACGTGACACACATACAAGATGGCAATGGTGGGTTTGTGGAGAGCTATTGATTAGTACTACTAGTAAATAGCAGAAATTTTGATAACTCTACTATTTTTACTGCACTTCTAGATTTACACAACAAAAAAAATAAGAAATTTTTATGGTCCAAAATAACTTCTTTGGATTTTTAGAGCGGCCTACAGAAACTAAACATTTTTCATCGGCCGGGAGAAGCAGTTAGAAATTACTCTCTCTGTTGCAATTTATAATCCATTTGACTCTTAATTCTAAGTTTGACTGTTTCGTCTTATTTAAAAAAATTTAATATAATATTATTTAGCGTATAATATATTTTAAGTATGGTTTTGATTTTTTTTCATTTTTTCACCAAAAAATAAATAAGACAAGTCGATTAAAGTTGGCAAAAAAGGTCAAACGGATTATAATTTGAGACAAAGGGAGTAGTAATTTACATCGTCTATATGCTTTCAACCAACAGAAATTACTAATTTGGGCCGACTTCCCCTCCTAGGCGACCAAAATTAGCTACTTTACCTAATCATGTCACCCTCATGTGTGTTTGTCTGCCTCTCATCATCCTTCTCACACCTCCACCATTGTCGCCACTCCTGGCCACACTACCACTGCTTAGCCCCCACTCGGCTATGCCGTGCTACCATTGCCTAGCCCTCACCCCGGCTAGGGCGCACCGCGTCGCCACCGCTCAACCCTCGCTCCTATCCGACCGCGTCACGTTGAAAGGGAAATAAGCCTTGAGCCGTTTATATATTGATTTTGGTGTTTGATGACCATCACAACTTGATGGATTAACTAGTTTGCTAAGTTTTTTATTACAGATTTAGGAGATTGGATTTAGAAATTCAAATGCAGAGAAACAACTCAGACTTAGAGAAAAGGACATATTGAGTAGGAAATGGACTTTGGGTTATTTCAACATTTGGATAAGTTCTAAATGGCCCTGGCATAATTTTTGCAACCTATGGGAATAGTTGGAAAGATCAGATTTAGAACTTGGAGTTCTAGGGGCCATTTGAAGCAAAGTCTGAGAGAAACAGAGAAAATGGACTTAGGAGATCAATTGAAGCAAGACATGTGACTTAGAGTGTTTGGATGGACTTAAGATACATTTGTCTAAGTCATAAAAGTTCTCAAGATACTAGCCAAAATAAGCCAAACAAAATGGTGCCAAGTTAGCAAAGTCAGGCTAACTGCAGGTTCACCGGACCAGTCATCGGACCAGGCATGCAAAGAAGATGTAATTCGGACTTCGACAGATTGGCAACCGGATCAAACCTAGTGTGCGCCGGACTTTACTCTATTTTGGGCACACAGAGAGCATGTTTTTGGTACATCAGGTGGTGAGCCACCAGACCTGTTCGGTGTGCCACTAGACCAATAATGTATCCGATGGTCGGATGGAAAAGTCCAACGATCTACTGACATGGCAATGAACAAGGCGAGGTCCGATGCGCACCAGACTGATCTGGTGCACACTGACTCTAGAGGGATTGTAGAAAGATATAAAGATAGACTTGTGGCTAATAGGTTTACACACACACACAGAGAGAGAGAGAGAGGGAGAGAGAGAATAGATTATAATGAAACCTTCTCACCAGTCTCAACCAAAGACTCGTTCAAAATAATCATGGAATTAATTACTCACTATGATTTAGAACTCCATCAAATGGATGTAAATACAACACTCTTGAATGGAGAGTTGCTAGAAAATGTTTACATGACACATCCTATGGGTGTTGTCACAAGAGGAAAAGAAAATATGGGATGCCACTTAAGGAAGTCTATTTATGGATTGAAGCAAGCCTAGGGATGGAAATGGGTACCCGATACCCGATGGGTAAAAACTCTATCAGGGCACGAGTATGGCGAATTTTGATACCGATGCATGGGTATTTTATTGGGTCAATTATTATACCCATTGGGTATAGTGGGCATGGGTATGTTTTCTCTTGCCCTATACCGGCTACCCGATAGGAAACCCGCTAACATATGACATGTGGGTCTGGATTACGGAGTTTTTTCTCTTTTATGCATGGGCCCGCTTGTATGATGTTGACATTTAATGGTGAATGTTGTTGACCTTATGATAAGTTTATGTTGGGTTCGATGATTTTGTCATGATGGCACAAACATAATATGTTATTTTAGCATCTTTCAATATTGATAAGGTACGAGGTTTCAACATTTTGTATTTGGTACTTACTTTTGCGATTCAAGTGATCAGGTCTACTGTCATTTTAGTGGGTATAGGTACCCGATGGGTACCCGCTACCCATGGTGGGTATGGGTATGGCGTAATTTTGTACCCATAATGGGTAGTGGATATGGGTATGGGAAATTTTCTCCAGTGGGTATGGGTATAGCTTTATGTGCCCATTGGATACCTTACCCACTGCCATCCCTAAGCAAGCCTCTAGATAAAGATACCTCAAGTTTGATGATCCTATTTGAACATATAGTTTTGACGAAAATTGTAACACCCTTAATTTAGGGGTATAAAATTTCTTCTCTAATATCTACCAAATTCAGGTGTTACCTCTTTTCTCCTCTCTATATATTTCTTTTCTCTTCCTTTGAGTAGAGTTTAGATTATTTATTTGGAAATGTATTATTACTTTAGTAGGTTAAACCCTAGGGGAGACATGAAATGTTGCATCATGTTGAGCCTAGACTTTGTTTTTGTTTGATGCATATGCTTGAAGTATTCAAGTTTGTATTTGTGGTTTGGTTGGATTTGAATTCAAAAGAAGAAAACAAAAAGAAAAGGAAATAGATTATTATCGTGATTTTTGCCAAATTCAGGTGTTACCGGGATTTTTGTCACGCTTGCCAATCGCGCTGCGCCCACGGTTCACGCTCGTGGTCGCCGACCGGTGGGCCCTGCCCATCAGCGGCTCACCCCACGTCCCGGCCCGAGTCGTTTCCCCACGTAGCGCGCTCGCACGTCCCCCCATCCCACCTGTCAGCCTCCTTTTCTCCCCCACGTCGCCCACTCACCATGGCCGACACCTAGGAGCATAAAACCCCCCTCCCCTCCTTCCCTAGCGTGTGACCGCCCCTACCAACCACCTCGTGCCACCGCCTTGCCTTGGTCGTTGCCGTCATCCATCGCCGACCGTCTAGCGCCACCGGTGAGCCATCTACCCCCTCTTTTCTTCCCCTCTCTTCCTCCCTTCGCCTCAGACGTGATGCCGAATGGCTCTGCCGCTCTGGCCAGAAACTGCGCGCCCTGGGGAGGCCCCCTCGTCGCCTAGTACGACCGGTCGTGCGCCCGGCTTGGGGTTGAAGACAACCCTGATAGTCAGGGTCCACCCGGCAGCCTCAGCCCTTCCCCCTCCCCCTCGTGTGGCCGCTGACCAGCGGACCCCCTGGTCCCACGCTTCAGCGTCGCGCGCCGCGCACCACCCTGACCCCCTCCCCTCTGCTTCTGGGTTGCTGCCTGGCGGGCCGCGCCCAACAGCGCGCACCCGTGTCTGCGCCTGCGCCCACGCAGTGTCGCTGACCAGCGGGCCCGGCCAAGCCGAGGGCCCGACGGTCAGCCGTCACGCCCACTTCCTCTCGCGCGCTCGGAGCCCGCTTCTAGTCTCCCCCCCCCGTTTTAGATTCGACGACCGAGAGGACCCGATACCCCTTCACCGCAGTGTTTGCTTAAAACCCCCCTCGGTTTCCCGAGAATAAACATGTTGTCCCTGTTTTCTTTACCCGAGTCCCTGGTATTTTACAGTTAGGCCCTTAGACCTTAATTTAAATTAGAAAATGTATTTAGAATAGGGTTTTGAATCCTAAAACTTGTAAATTTCGTAACTTTATCATATGAACTCCAAATTGGATGGTTCAAATTGCAAAATGTTCATTGTGTTATTTTCTATCTGTTTAAATTATGTTCGTCCATTGTTTCTGTGTCTCAGTTTTGTGGTTAGTCTCTAGGTTAGTGTAAAGTTATAGAATATTTATTAGAAATAAAATAAAGGTAAGACCCTAATGAATGCTCAAGTGCTTAATTTTGTAGACTTGACCTCATTTGATGTATGACCCCATCCATGGAATAAGTTTATTTAAGTAAGTAATTTACTGAGATAGATTTAGTTAGAGAACAATAGACCATTAGGCATAGTGGTCTACCCCCAAAACCTAGATTTCACATGTGTGTCTTTACCTTTCTATTGAACCTGTGTTTGCTCTGTTGCATATGTTTGGTGTACTGTTCTTTTGTTATTCCCCAAGTGTGTTGAATGAATGATTGCTTTGCGTAGACAACGAGCAGTCCGTGGTTCCTGAGTGTGTTGCAGGAGACTTCCTTGAGCAGCAACTTGGTGAAGGCAAGTGTCCTCTGACCCATTATGTCCTACTTACTTTATAATTCATTGTCCCGCATACTATGATCAACCTAAGTATTGACTAGTGTTCTATTTTTCCTGTCCTTGGTTATCCTTTGGGGATTCGTTAGTTCGTTGCTATGATTTGTATCATGCTATTGCTTTACTTTAATCAATGAACATGATGAGAATATTTATGATACGATGATGTTATTCTGGATATGATGATGGACTTGTGATACTTTAGGGGACTCGGGCTGCTTCTCGAGTACCTCTTCGTAAGGACCTATTCCCTGGATGACCACCCAGGAAAATAGTACAACCATGAGGGTGGTATGGGACACCCTTAGATGATTAATTAGAGGAACTTGAGGTGTAGTCGGCTTCACCGTCGTGCCATCAATAGGGTCCGGGCACAGTACTTGCTCTGTCGAGGCTGCCTGCCAAGGTTCTTTCGTGTTGCTTTTGTTAGTCACCCTTCTTGTGGGGAGAGCTACTGTGTTTATCAAACTGGAGAAACCTAACAGGTGGCTATGACCTTTGGGGAATCTTTGTAAAGGCTACATAGTGAATCCCTCACCATTCACCTCGTTAGTGAAGATGGGATCTTGCAAACCTAGGCTAGGAAGGGATCACGACTCGTGGGTAAAGTGTGTAACCTCTGCAGAGTGTTAAAAACTAGTATATCAGTCATGCTCACGGTTATGAGCAACCTTGGGAGCTCCTTTGATTAACGTTACTCTGGATACCTTTATGATGATGCTTAATGATGATGGTTATATTTATGGTATTTGGCATTTCCTCTTGGAGGGAGTACTATATGGGTTAATAACTTCGGATCATTGCTAAAACTTGGCTCTCTACTAGTAATAAATACCTGACCAACTAAAAGCAACTGCTTTAAGGTTAACTCCACATACAGCTAGTCCACTTTAGCCAAACGGGGCATTTGCTGAGTACGTTGATGTGTACTCACCCTTGCTTAAAACACCAAACCCCAGGTTGCCCCATTGCAACCAGTGCTCAGGAGAAGATGAAGGCAACATGGAGGACTTTTAGGAGTTTCTGGACTTCGACGAGCTCTAGAGTAGGTTAGTGGCAAACCCCTAGTCAGTTGCCTGTGAAGGCCTTATCATACTTTGTTTCGTTCAACACTTTGATTTATGCTTAAGTTAATGATTTTGTGGATGAAAGCATCTAGGCCCCTGGTTGGTTTTAGTGATTAATGACAACGTAATATTATATGTGACTAACGTGTGTTTTGCAGAGACAAATGGTAAGTTAGGTCGCATGACAGGTAAAAGCACTACAATGTGAAAGCAATCCCGGAGATAAAAACTCGAAGCGACGGCTAAAACAACGGAACAAAAGGTGAAGGTCTACGGAGTCCGAGTGTCAAGGAGATGTGGACACTCGCGATTTAGTTAGGTCTTTTATTCTCTTTTAGCCGTACTATAAAGAGGGGTTGTCGATGAGTAGTTTGACCAAGAGAGTTCTAGTGTAGTGTTGGTGCACAATCACACTCATATACAGTGCTAGGTGTCACTCTAGAACTCACACACAAGTTAGAACGAAAACCGATTTGAAAATCAGCTGAAAAACAAGACTTAGGGTTTCTGGCCTAGGGGCACCGGACTGTCCGGTGTGCACCGGACTGTCCGGTGTGCACCGGACTGTCCGGTGCACCCTCTGCCAGGTGGGGCCTGACTGGTCCACAGCAGAGTCTTCCCAGTCGCAGAAACCCGAGAGCGCAGTCTTTGGAGATGAATTTTAGTGGCACACCGGACACCGCACCGGACTGTCCGGTGTGCACCGGACAGTGGACTGTTCACTGTCCGGTGCGCCATGAGTCCAACGGCTAGCTGTCAGAACTAGCCGTTGGAAGTGACCGTTGGCGCACCGGTGGCGCACCGTTGGCGCACCGGTGGCGCACCGGACTGTCCGGTGCGCCATCGCGCAGCACATTGCCTGTAACGGCTAGTTGGTGGGTGAGGGCTATTTATACCCCCCTCCACCCACCATATTCAATGTCTTGCACTCCACATTTATTCCAGCACCTTGGTAGAGTATTGCAAGCACCAAAAGCCTAGTGAGGAGATTAGAGAATCATAATCCGCGCTTGTTCCTCATTAGCGTTAGTGAGAGCCACCTAGAGCACACACCACTTGCATTAGGCTTCTCTTGGTCAAGCGAAAGTCTATGGCTTGTTACTCTTGGTGATCGGCATCACCTAGACGGCTTGGTGGCGTTGGGAGCTCGGTGATCACCGTGAAGATCTTGTTGGTGACCCGACTCAAGTTTGTAAGCGGTCTCGAGGGATCCACCGCGCCGGAGTGGCAAAGGATCATCTCGTAGTGAGCACTTGGTTCTTGCGAGGACCAAGGGGGAGCGATACCCTTGCGCGGGTGCTCCAACGAGGACTAGTGGAGAGTGCCGACTCTTCGATACCTCGGGAAAAATTGGAGGAGTCTTCTAAACTTTGCTTTACATTCCGCACTTAATTCAAGCACTTTACATTGTGTATTTGTTTAGCAAGTATTTAAAGTATTATCTTAGCTTTGTTACATTTCTAGTATTATATTCTTAGTGCTAGTTGTTGGGGTGAAGTTGGGCTCTTGTTTAGCTCTTGCTTAGGTTTTAATTAGTGTTGATTTTTAGAATAGCCCAATTCACCCCCCCTCTTGGGCATCGTGATCCTTTCAATTGGTATCAGAGCCTTGTTGCTCATAGATTAGCTTAACCGCTAGAGTTACGATGTCCGGTGGGGATGGACCTCCTCCCGTTTTTGATGGTGACGATTTTCCTTATTGGAAAATTCGTATGGAAGCATACTTAGAGGCTATAGACATTGGTGTCTATAAAGCCGCCACACAAGGGTTTCCCCAACCTAGAGATCCCACAAATCTTGTAGGTGATGAGTTCAATTATGAGAAATGGAATGCGAAGGCCAAAAACACCCTTTTTAGAGGCCTTTGCAAAGATGTGTTCAATAGAGTTCGGAATCATAAAAATGCTCATGATTTGTGGATGGACATTTGTGCTCTACACGAAGGAACTAGAAGTGAACGTGAGGAAAGATATCACATAGCTATGCGAAAGTTAAATTCTTTTGAAATGCTTGCTAATGAAAATGCAAACGCTATGTACTCACGACTTAATATTCTTGTAGAGGAAGTCAATGGATTGGGGCTTACTCAAATCTCACAACCGGATGTTGTGAGGAAGATTCTCAGTGTCCTCCCAATAGACAAATATGGACACATTGTCACTGTGCTACATCAAATGGATCTTTCAGTTACGACACCTACACAAATTTTGGGAAAGATCAATGCCCATGAAATGTACATGCACATCAACAAAGAAGAATCATCTTCCAAAAGAAAGGATTTGGCTCTCAAAGCAAATCATGAAAGAAAAGGAAAAGCAAAAATACAAGTTGAGGAAGAGTCCTCAAGTGATGATGACCTTGATGCAAACATTGCCTTGATGGTAAGGAAGACCACCAAGATGTTGAAGAAGCTAAATAGAGAAGGCATCAAATTTGATTCAAGAAAGAAGAAGTTCTTTTCCAACAAAAGAAAGCCCATTTCTGAGATGGACTGCTACAACTGTGGTGAGCTTGGTCATCTTGCTCATCAATGCAACAAGCCCAAGAAGAACAAGTTCAAGGGCAAGAAGGAAGATGACAGCGATGATGAAAAGAAGGAAAAGAAATTTTTCAAGAGGAAGGATGGGAAGCAAAAGAGGTTCCACAAGAAGAAGAATGGAAAGGCCTATATTGTTGGCGATTGGCTCACCGACATCGAATCATCAAGTGGATCTTCTTCAAGTGAAGAAGAGGATGATGAAAAAGTTGCGGCCATCGCCGGGGACTTCTCTTCACCACCACCATCGCCATCATCCACTTCTCACCTATGCCTCATGGCTAGGGGTGAACGAAAGGTACAAAATGATATTAATATTGATGATAGTGATAGTGATAGTGATGAAGAATTTGCTTCACCTTCATATGATGAGTTAGCTGACTTACTTAAGGAATATACTCAAATCATTAGAAAGTCAAAAGCTAAATGTGATAGGTTGAAGAATGAAAATGAATCTTTAAATGCCAAGTATGACATAGTTATAAAGGCTAGTGATGAAATAAAAGAAGAAAATAAAACTATGTCATCAACTGTAAATGAGCTCACAAACTCCCTAAAAGATGCTAAGGAGAAGTATGACAAATTAAATGAAACTAATAGGGAGTTGCAAAATAGACTAGTTAAGATCAAGGAAGACTATACTCAAATTAAATTTGATCATGACAATCTTCTTGTTGAAAATGAACTTTTATCTTGCAAAACACATGAGGCTATTAACCCTGTTGTTAAGCTTGATGTAGCAACCTCATGTGATGATTTGATTCAAGAAGAGCAAACTAGTCTACATGCTGAATTGACTGAAAAAGTTGAAGTCCTGACTTTAGACAACCAAAAATTGAAGAATTATTTGACTGATGCAACTACTAGAGGAAAAGTTGCTATTGAGAACAATGATTTCAACAATGAGTTGGCAGTGGATAATCAAAGGCTTAAGAATGAGGTCAAGAAACTAAAAAGTGAAAATGAACATCTTGCAACAAGTGTGCAAAAGTTCAACAAGGGTCAATACCTCCAAAATGAGCTGCTTATGAACACTGTTATGAAAAATAACAAGAGTGGTATTGGATACAATGCTTTTGTGCAAAAGAAATCTATCACTCAATACAAGCCAAAGCAGACTCACAAGCCTATCAAATGCTTTGAGTGTGGAAATGAAGGTCATTTTGCCCACAACTGCAAAGCTAAACCACCAACTCCCTTGCCTAAGCACTCAAGACCATTTGCTTTCAATGCTCACTATGTTCTAAGAAAGGTTGCAAATGGAAAGATTAAGGTTACATTCCTAGGTCCACCAAATAAGAGTAGACCTAGACAAATCTGGGTGGCAAAGTCCTTAATTGAGAGAGTCACTGGTCCTATGCAATATAGGGCTCTCAAAACTCAAGCTTGAATTGTCTGTGAATGTAGGTGAACTACAAGACCGGTGGGAGCCATTGGGTTATTGACAGTGGATGCACACAACATATGACAGGCAACCCACGGATGTTCACCTCATTAGATGAGAATGTTGATGGTCAAGATAAAATCACATTTGGAGACAACTCAAAAGGAAAAGTACAAGGACTTGGCAAGGTGGCAATCTCAAATGACTTATCAATATCAAATGTTCTCTTAGTTGCACCTTTGAGCTTCAATTTATTATCAGTGGGACAACTCTGTGATCTTGGACTTCAATGCTTATTCACTCCATCAGAGGTTATTGTAACAAAAATGGATGATGAATCAATGGTATTCAAGGGTTTTAGATACAACAACCTCTACTTAGTGGATTTCACTTCAGAAGATGCAGACTTAAGAACTTGCCTCTTCACCAAAGCTTCTCTTGGATGGCTTTGGCATAGGAGGCTTGCACATGTTGGGATGAGCACACTCAAGAAGGTATTAAAGAAAGATATGGTTAGAGGATTAAAGGATGTGGTATTTGAAAAGGACAAGCCATGCAGTGCATGTCAAGCTGGAAAGCAGGTTGCTAATACACATCCCACTAAAGCTTTCATGTCAACATCAAGGCCACTGGAACTACTTCATATGGATTTATTTGGACCTACAAATTATGTCAGTGCCGGTGGCAACCTCTACTGTCTAGTGATTGTTGATGACTTCTCAAGATACACTTGGGTGTTCTTTCTCCATGACAAATCTGAAGTTGCATCTATATTCAAGAAGTTTGCCAAGAAAGCACAAAATGAATTTGATTGCAAGATTAAGAAGATTAGAAGTGACAATGGCAAAGAATTTGACAACACCAACATTCATGAGTACTGTGATGAAATTGGGATCAAGCATGAAGTATCTGCCACATATACACCTCAACAAAATGGAGTTGTTGAAAGGAAAAATAGGACCTTGATCACTCTTGCAAGAACAATGATTGATGAGTATAACACACCGGAGAGGTTTTGGGCCGAAGCTGTCAACACTGCTTGCTATGCATCAAACAGGCTATTTCCTCACCGGCTACTTGCGAAGACTCCTTATGAACTGCTAAATGGGAAAAAGCCAGACGTCTCTTTCTTCCGGGTATTTGGATGCAAATGCTACATCTACAAGAAACGCCATCACCTAGGGAAGTTTCAAAGACGTTGTGATATTGGTTTTCTTTTGGGTTATTCATTAAAATCCAAAGCATATCGAGTATTCAACCATGCCACTGGCGTGGTAGAAGAAACATATGATGTGGAATTTGATGAGACTAATGGCTCCCAAGGAGCACTTGAAAATCTTGATGATGTAGGTGATGAGCCACTTAGGGAAGCAATGAAGAACATGCCTATTGGAGCTATCAAACCAAAAGAAGATGAAGAAGAGGTGCAAATCATTGACATGCCTTCTTCATCAAATGTACCACAAGATGATGAAAAAGATGAGAGGCATGCAAATGAAGATACATTTGTCTCTCATGAACAAGCAAGGGTACAAGCCGAAGATGTTGATGCTCCAGGATCTTCTTCCCAAGTGGTTGACAGGAGAAACTCATCACTACTTCAAGCTCATCCTCAAAACCAAATCATCGGGAGTCCTTCACAAGGGGTTATTACTCGATCACATAAACATGCTAATTTTATTGAACATCACTCTTTTGTTTCTTGTGTTGAGCCTACTTGTATAGATGAGGCGCTACAGGATCCGGACTGGGTGAATGCCATGCATGAAGAACTTAACAACTTCACCCGTAACGAAGTTTGGACCCTGGAGAAGCCCCCACAAGATGCAAGAATCATTGGAACAAAGTGGGTGTTCAGAAACAAACAAGATGATCAAGGTGTGATTGTAAGAAACAAGGCAAGACTTGTCGCAAAGGGATTCTCTCAAGTTGAAGGCTTAGATTTTGGAGAGACCTTTGCACCGGTTGCTCGACTGGAAGCCATCCGTATCCTACTTGCATATGCATCATGTTATGATATAAAACTTTACCAAATGGATGTAAAAAGTGCATTTTTAAATGGCTTCATAAATGAACTTGTATATGTTGAGCAACCGCCTGGATTTGAAGACCCTAGATATCCTAACCATGCTTACAGGTTGTCCAAGGCGCTTTATGGGCTAAAGCAAGCTCCAAGGGCCTGGTACGAGCGTCTTCGCGACTTCCTCATCGAAAAGGGCTTCAAAATCGGGACCGTCGACACAACTCTCTTCACAAAGAAACAAAACAGTGATATTTTCATTTGTCAAGTATATGTTGATGATATAATCTTTGGCTCGACAAATGACTGTCATTGCAAGGAATTTGGTGAGTTGATGTCGAAGGAGTTCGAGATGTCAATGATTGGTGAGCTAACATACTTCCTCGGTTTTCAAGTCAAGCAAATGAAAGATGGTAACTTTCTCTCTCAAGAGAAGTATACCAAAGACTTGTTGAAAAGATTCAACATGGAGAAGTGCAAACCAATCAAGACCCCCATGCCTACAAATGGACATCTCGACTTAGATGAGGGAGGTAACCCGGTTAATCAAACTCTCTACCGTTCTATGATTGGTAGTTTATTATACCTTACCGCATCTAGGCCCGATATTATGTTTAGTGTCTGCATGTGTGCTAGATTTCAATCTAATCCTAAGAAAGCTCATCTTCGCGCTGTTAAGAGAATTCTTAGGTATCTCAAGCACACCACAAGCGTTGGTCTGTGGTATCCCAAAGGAGCTACTTTTGATTTAATTGGCTATTCCGATTCGGATTATGCCGGTTGCAAAATTGATAGGAAAAGTACTTCTGGGGGATGCCATCTGCTTGGTAGATCACTAGTTTCATGGACATCCAAAAAGCAAAATAGTGTTGCCTTGTCAACTGCCGAAGCGGAATACATTGCCGCAGGTGCTTGTTGCACACAGATTTTATATATGAAGCAAACTCTTCTAGACTATGGCGTAGTTCTAGAAAAAGTACCTTTGTTGTGTGATAATGAGAGTGCTGTTAAAATTGCTAATAATCCTGTACAACACTCTCGCACCAAGCACATTGATATCCGTCATCACTTCCTTAGAGATCATGTTGCTAAAGGAGATATCATTTTAGAAGGAGTGAGGTCGGAAGATCAATTAGCGGATATTTTCACTAAGCCACTTGATAAGACCCGCTTTTGCATGTTGAGGAATGAACTAAATATCCTTGATCTCAGAAATTTTATGTGAAATGTCAAATGGTGTTGTCACCTGCATTGCATATTTAAATTCCTTGTATTGCATCTAGGACTTGTCTAACCTAGTTGAGATAACCGCCAATAAAGCGAGTGAAAAAGCTTAACTCGGGTCAAACCTGACAAGTCTTAATTTTTAAGCCTTTAGCACTTAAATTCTTACTTTTCATGCAATTATTGGTTCTTGAAATATGCATGAGGTACTGCACTTAGGGGGAGTATTCAAAACTCAAATCACTCATGAAAACCCCGAGTGAAAACCAAAATGCAAATTTCACCATTTGCCTATTTTCTCTAAAAATTATCTAGCCTATGGCAAAATATTTTGAAAAATATATGAGGGTGCCAATACCTGTCCCAACAAGTGTTATTTTGTGTGATTATAAGTTGGGATTTGGTTTGGTTAGGAGTTAGATAGAAAAATTCAAAATTTTCCAAACTCCCCTCTGTCTGGGCTCACCGGACAGTCCGGTGTGCACCGGACACTGCACTGTGCAATGTCCGGTGCACCGGCAGCCGCGCGCTAAAAGTCATTTTCCTGTGTGCTGTCCGGTGGTTCACCGGACAGCTACTATGCGCTGTCCGGTGTGCACCGGACAGCCACTGTAGACTGTCCGGTGTGCCCATCTCGCGTTTTAAAAAAACGGCCTCCAGCCCGAGCCGAGCTAGAGGCTCTCTGTTTCTCTCTGCCAGCGCCCGTGCTCTCTGTGTCTGGCGTTTCCCCCCCCCCCCACCCCCCCCCCCCGCCGGCGATCTCACCGATGGCCTCCATCTCCGGCCACCTTCTCCGGCGACCTCGTCTCTCTCCTTCCCTCCCTCGGTGAGCAGGTCTTCCCCCCATCTCCTGTTCTTCTCCCTCTCAGTTCCCTGTGTTAAGTTTGCCCCTTCTCCACTCCTTCTCACACCTCTTCCAAATCTGTGATTTCCTGTGAATCCAATTGATGGAATGAGTTCATGTACCTCCATTGTGTATCCCTGCAAACTTTTAGCTCCTTCGGGAGGGCATTCTCACCTCAAATGGCCATATTCCTAAAGCCCTAGCTCCCCGCACGCCACATGCTCGGTGAAATGCCCAAACCAGCCAAAAATGCTCAAATTAAACCCAAATTTTTCAGGCACCTTCACAACACTTCCAGTAACCTACTTGCCAAATTTCACGCCAATCCGAGATCCCAGGCTTAAATTTCACCAAAATTCCCGTTTTGCGCGATCGTTTCCGAGCCGAGTGCCCAAAACCCTATTTCTTCGCCTAAATTCAAACCTAGCACACACTTCACTCATATTAACCTATATAAACCTATTCGTGAAGTATCGGCTCAATCCCATATTGTTTCGTGCCTCAATTCAAATTCCAATCATCCTATGTCTCTATTTGTCTGTCAAACGCCGTTTTCACGACGTTTGACTTATTGATCGTCCTGTCTCGTGCCTTATCTCTCTGTGTATGTATTTATTCACATTTCATATGCTTATGACTATGTGACTAATACGTGCTCACCTCTTCTGTCATTTCAGTGATCTTGTGTGACCGTGTGCCGTCTCCCGTCCTGCCTGGATCGTCACCTCTTGTGTGAGCTTTCCAGGTAGACATCTCACTCTTTGCTAAATCCTTCGGTCACTTTTGCTCTGTGCTTAGTCTCTCTATCTCATTTGCAGACTTTAGTTTAGGATGCCGCGCACGAAGAATGCGTCGGCGTCAGGGGGTGGCGATGACGAGGACCCTCGTCGCCCCTTCAGGCAGGTGAAGGGCAAGACTGTCTTTTTGGAGCAGCAGGAAGGCCGCAAGAAGCGGCGTTCGGACAGAGAGGCTCGTGCAGCAGCAGCAGCTGCAGCAGCCGCTGCGCAGGCAGCACTTGGAGATCAGCCGGATATTCCATCAGATCAGATTGCTTTCTGTGCTCGTCGTCTCGCCTCCCGGTCTCGCTCCTCCACTCACACCTCCGCTTCCACTCCGCCACCCACTCTGCCTGCTCCCGTCACTCCTATTGCTCCATCCACCTCCACCGCCATACCCACTACCAGCACTACGCCAGCTTCCACTGCTACCCCTGCTCCCGCTCCCGCTTCTGCTCCACCTGTCCCTCCACCTCGTTTCCGGGAGCGTGATGAGACTGAGGTCCGTCCTCTGGTTTCGGATCCTCGTCTGTTTGATCTTCAGCGTGCTACTGCAGCCCGGGTACGTCGATTCAGGTACGTACCCGTGGAATCTTGGCTGCCAGCTCAGAGAGACCCAGCAGCAGGTGTTCTTTTCAGCACATGGATTCAGGAGTCATTCTTCAGAGCTCAGTTGTCTGCTCAGATAGCGCTGCGAGTGCACCGCCTATTGGATCTTCCAGCTTTTTTGCTAGCAGCCGGTGCTGAGTCTGAGGCGCATCTCACCTATTTGCCAGGCCTTCTGTCCTTTCTGACTATCAGCGGCAGATATGTTGAGGAGTGGGTCCGCGTCTTCTACGCCTCTGTTTGGATTGACCCGGATCATCATTGGATGAGGTTCCGCTTTGAGCGCGAGGATGTCACGATCACTGCCAGTCAGATCAGACAGCTATTTGGATTCCCTGAGTCGACGACTCGCCTTCACAGTCTCTGCTACGGCACTTCAGATCCTCCACGTCGCCCTCACAGCGGTGTGGCTCCAGGGACAGCTCACGTCGCGGCTCTGTTCCGCCCGCCTTTCACAGATGGGTCGCGACGTTCTCCAGCAGACTTCACTACAGCAGCGAAGTACTTATATGAGCTCGTCAGACGGACACTCCTGCCTAGGATGGGATACAGGGAGGCTACCACTCATATTCAGCTTTGGCTCCTTGGTGCCCTGGTATCCCACTCTGAATTTGATGTTGTGGACTTTCTGATCTGTGAGATCGAGGACACCGTTCTGGATGGGATTCGTGCTCGTCGGCAGTTACCTTATGCTCACTACTTATGCCACATCTTTGCGCAGCTGATTCAGCCACCTCGATTTCAGAGCACTCTTGAGGCCTCACGCCTTGTGTTTGGATCTTACCGTCCTGCTCCTGAGATTCCAGTGCCAGCTTCTGCTTCTGTGTTTGACTCTCAGGCCGAGGATGCAGCTCTACGACAGTTTGACACTCAGGGTACAGCTGATGATGATGATGATGATGATGATTTTGGGGTTCCTCCTCCGCCTCCGCCTCCTATGCCTCCACGCTCACATGATCATGAGGCTGGGAGTTCCCGTGCTGCCCCTGCTCCTCCTCCAGCTTTGGACCCTGCCCTTGCTTCGATTCTTCAGACTCTCACCCAGCAGCAGCAGACTCTCACCCAGCAGCAGCAGACTCTCACCCAGTAGCAGGCTCTCCTGGCAGCCGAGCAGGCCCGTTTATCCGACCGGATGCTCTCGATGTTTCAGAGCATGCAGGACAGGCAGGATGCTCTTCAGCAGCAGCTTATTCAGGATAGGGCAGAGAATAGGGCATTCATGGCTCTCATGCTTCAGCATTCTGGTATCTCAGCTCCTCCGGTTCAGTCTGTTCCGCCTCCTCCGCTTCACGCTCCAGTGGTGCCTTCGATCTTGTCTGGACCCCCTGCTTGTACCTCTCCGCTCCGGCCGGTCACTTTGGCGTTCACCTCTCCGGCTCTCAGCTCTATCTGTCCGCAGCCGTCAGTGCAACCAGCATCTGCTGTTACCACTACCGCTGTGGCAGTATCTGTGACCGCTTCTGCTCCGGTAGCTCCTGCATCGCGGCCTCTGTCCGAGTCAGTACCTGCTCCAGCTTCTACCGCAGATCCTGGATCCGAGACTGACTCTGACCCTCCGTCGGCGTTTGCTCTGCTACCTCGACCTCGACCGGATGCGCCCCCGCCGCCTCCTCCTGCTTCAGGTGTTTAGGTTCAGGTCCCTTTTGGTGTTTGACGCCAAAGGGGGAGAGATGAGTTGTGAGAGCTAGGGGGAGTTAGAGAGTTAGTAGAGAGTCAGAGTCATTTTGATGTAATATGTGTGCCTGCTACTCTCTGTACTAGCTTGATGTGTTTTTGGCTCACAAACTCGTCATATACTCTCGTTGCGTATGATTGACTGTGTGTATTATATTTTCACCTTATATTTTATCACCAGTCTTCTAGCTCTTGTTTCATTAATTTGACTTCACTTTTATATGAACAAGAATCTTATGATGTGTATGCGCTCACTCTTATTTTATGGTACACATTCCTTCTGTCAAAGATTACTGAGTATAACTAACCATTCTTTCTATTGACAGAATCTTCAAAACAAACTACTCTCACAAAACTTGTAGGGTTGTCATCAATCACCAAAAAGGGGGAGATTGAAAGCATCTAGGCCCCTGGTTGGTTTTAGTGATTAATGACAACGTAATATTATATGTGACTAACGTGTGTTTTGCAGAGACAAATGGTAAGTTAGGTCGCATGACAGGTAAAAGCACTACAATGTGAAAGCAATCCCGGAGATAAAAACTCGAAGCGACGGCTAAAACAACGGAACAAAAGGTGAAGGTCTACGGAGTCCGAGTGTCAAGGAGATGTGGACACTCGCGATTTAGTTAGGTCTTTTATTCTCTTTTAGCCGTACTATAAAGAGGGGTTGTCGATGAGTAGTTTGACCAAGAGAGTTCTAGTGTAGTGTTGGTGCACAATCACACTCATATACAGTGCTAGGTGTCACTCTAGAACTCACACACAAGTTAGAACGAAAACCGATTTGAAAATCAGCTGAAAAACAAGACTTAGGGTTTCTGGCCTAGGGGCACCGGACTGTCCGGTGTGCACCGGACTGTCCGGTGCACCCTCTGCCAGGTGGGGCCTGACTGGTCCACAGCAGAGTCTTCCCAGTCGCAGAAACCCGAGAGCGCAGTCTTCGGAGATGAATTTTAGTGGCACACCGGACACCGCACCGGACTGTCCGGTGTGCACCGGACAGTGGACTGTTCACTGTCCGGTGCGCCATGAGTCCAACGGCTAGCTATCAGAACTAGCCGTTGGAAGTGACCGTTGGCGCACCGGTGGCGCACCGTTGGCGCACCGGTGGCGCACCGGACTGTCCGGTGCGCCATCGCGCAGCACATTGCCTGTAACGGCTAGTTGGTGGGTGAGGGCTATTTATACCCCCCTCCACCCACCATATTCAATGTCTTGCACTCCACATTTATTCCAGCACCTTGGTAGAGTATTGCAAGCACCAAAAGCCTAGTGAGGAGATTAGAGAATCATAATCCGCGCTTGTTCCTCATTAGCGCTAGTGAGAGCCACCTAGAGCACACACCACTTGCATTAGGCTTCTCTTGGTCAAGCGAAAGTCTATGGCTTGTTACTCTTGGTGATCGGCATCACCTAGACGGCTTGGTGGCGTTGGGAGCTCGGTGATCACCGTGAAGATCTTGTTGGTGACCCGACTCAAGTTTGTAAGCGGTCTCGAGGGATCCACCGCGCCGGAGTGGCAAAGGATCATCTCGTAGTGAGCACTTGGTTCTTGCGAGGACCAAGGGGGAGCGATACCCTTGCGCGGGTGCTCCAACGAGGACTAGTGGAGAGTGCCGACTCTTCGATACCTCGGGAAAAATTGGAGGAGTCTTCTAAACTTTGCTTTACATTCCGCACTTAATTCAAGCACTTTACATTGTGTATTTGTTTAGCAAGTATTTAAAGTATTATCTTAGCTTTGTTACATTTCTAGTATTATATTCTTAGTGCTAGTTGTTGGGGTGAAGTTGGGCTCTTGTTTAGCTCTTGCTTAGGTTTTAATTAGTGTTGATTTTTAGAATAGCCCAATTCACCCCCCCTCTTGGGCATCGTGATCCTTTCAGTGGATGTTTCGGACATCGTGATGTAATAAAGTGCTTATTTCCGCTATTATTTTGAGCAATGTGTGATGATGTCTAATTATGTAATCACTGTGTATGTGAATTTCTGATCCTGGCGCGTACATGGTTCGCATTCGGTTTTCCTTCTAAAACCGGGTGTGACAAAAATATGGAAGATAATTGCATTTATGAAAAGTTTAAGAATGAATAGTACATCTTCCTAGCTCTGTATGTAGATGCTACTAGGTAGCGGTGATAAGAACCTACTGCTAGAGACAAATAAGTTTTCTTCCTCAAATTTTGATATGGATGACATGGAAGAAGCCTCCTATGTATTATGAATAATATTCATAGAGACAAATAAAGATTATATTAGGATTTTCATAGGAGGCATACATAGAAAATATACTAAAGAGGTACAATATGTACAAGTGTAGGACCTCACCTAGGCCAATAGTCAAGGGTGATAAGTTCAGGAATTATCAGTGTGTCGATAACCAATATGAGAAAGATTTAGATGAAGTCAACACCATTTGCTTCAGCTATCGAGAGCATTATGTATGCTCAGATTTGTGCTTGCCCTAACTTAGCATCTATAACCTGAATGCTTTGTAGATATGAAGTTAATCTAGGCATAGAGAACTGAAAAGTATTTATGAAGGCTCTCAGTTATTTGCAAGGAATAAAAGGCTTCATACTTACATATAGAATATCTAGTTCCCTTGAAAGAGTTGGGTATGCTAACATTGACTGGGTAAATTGTGTTGATACATTGTAACAGTCACCTAAAAGGGGGTGAATAGGTAATGTCTGAAATTCACAACTTTAAATAAAAAAACTTGATCTGATTAATGTGTTAGCTCAAAAGTAGATCAAGTTAGAGTGAGGGAGAGAAGAGTGTCTTGCACTTGATTGCTCACGAGATTGCAAAATTATAACTTGAACGACATTACAAGTGAAGAATGGAGCAAGAACTTAGGGTGAGAGGAAGAAGATCAAATCACAAAGGATCAAGCACAATAGATATAACATTTTTTATCGTGGTTCGGTCAAGCCTGAAATGCTTGCCTACTACACATTGTGGTGTCCTAAAGGACGAGGGGTGCAACCAACCTCTCTCAAGTGATCAAATGATCAACTTGAGTCCATAGTCTTCCTTATCATATTATATATCCTCGCAAGGATCTCCACAGGTTGGAGTCTCTTGTAGTCATACACAAAGTTGATGGGGGTTACAACTCCAAAGAATAGCAAGAGGGAGGATAAGAACACATGGAAGAGCACAAACACAAGAACAACACCAAAAGAATAAGAGTACAAGCACACGACAGCATCACATGACTATCTCATAGAACAGGGCGCTTGAATCGCTTCGGCGTGACTCTCAAATGCACAAGAGTGATGTGTATGCTCTTGAGTTGCTTGGTTTCTATAGAGGTTAATAGGGGCCTATTTATAGCCCCAAGTCACCAAATGGTCGTTGGACTTTACTCCAAAAACCTGTAGAATTTCTGTTCACGAGTGGCACATCAACCTGAATCCTATAGTGGTTCCTTCGAGATCTTGTCTGGGGCTTTCCTTTTCAAGCTGACACCGGATTAGTTCGGTGCACCACCGGACACTCTAATGTAGATGGTCCGGTGAATTTCATAATAAAATTCCTGATACTGAGCAGTTCGTACGAAGGCGGGCTGGTGTGCCACCAGATCAGTCCGGTGAATCCTAGACTACTGAGTTGAAGTCCTTTTCGAGCCAACCTTCTTCCATTTGACTTAGCTTTTCTTGGGAGGTTACCTACGAATTAGACAAACATTGTAAGACTATAATAAATTGAACTAAGTCAAAGAAACTCACTTCTTTCTTATCTTTTTGCCAGGATTTCTGTTTGACTCAAACTAAGTCCAAAAGGCATATGTTGCAAAACCCAATCATGAGTGGTAGAATTGGTAAATGGGTTTATGCACTTATAGAATATGACTTGACCATGAGTCATTGAAATCAATGAAAGGCTAGGTTGTAGCTAATTTTATTATAGAGCATCGGATTGATGATATTCCTAAGCTAGATATATCATATCTTACTATTACTCCGTGTAATCTATATCTTGATGGATCAGTTTGCAATGAAGGGCAAGGGATTGGCATTGTGCTTGTTTCACCAAGGAATGCTACTTTTGATTTCTCTAGCCGATTGAAAACCAATTGTACTAACAATCAAGCCGAATATGAAGCTCTCTTGTTAGGTTTAGAACTTTTAAATTATATGGGATTAGCACATGTAAAAGTATTTGGTGATTCTCAACTGGTTGTCCAACAGATTTTAGGATAATATCAATGATTAGATGGTGTTTTGAATGATTACTTTGAATGATGTTGGGATATAGTGCGTTCTTTTGACGAATTTGGCATTCGACATATATATAGAGTTAAGAATTCCAGAGCTAATGACTTAGCTCAGGAAGCTTCAAGTTATCGGGTAACGTGAGGAAAATTCCATATTTCTGAAAATCTGGTAATTAGAGGAGCACTGAGTTTCCAGGCCGCGGACCGTCTGAGTGGAGTAGTCGGACCATCCGCGGTGGTGTCGGACCGTCCGACCCTGTGTCACGGACCGTCTGCCACTAACAAAAGTGTGGCCTTGATCGATTCGGATAATGATGTTACTGATATGGTCGGTTGGAGGACACCTTTTGTTACATACCTGCGTAATCCAAGTATTAGGACATATAGGAACATTCAGTGAGTGGCTTTCAAATATGTTCTGATTGATGATGAAGTTTATAATCGAACTTCTAGTGATGTCTTCCTTAAGTGCTTGGGCCCTCATGATGCTACATTAGCTATGGTCGAAGTACATGAAGGAATTTGTGGTACTCATCAATTGGCTCTAAAGATGAAGTGGCTTTTGAGGAGAGCTAGCTTCTATTGGCCTAATATGATAGCTGATTGTTTTAAGTACTATAAGTGTGTCAGAAGTTCGGTGATCTATACAATTAGTTCCTTCCACTAAGCTTCATCCTATTATCAAATCTTGGCCCTTTAGGGGATCGAGTTTGGACTTTGTTGGAAAAAATCATCCTTTGTCATCAAAAGGGCATCTATTTGTGCTTGTTGTTGAAAGGGAAATGTGCCCTTGGGCCATTTCTAAGTATTTTGGTGATTGAGTGCCAACACAAGTACTTAAATGTGAATCTATGCCCATGGATGAACAAAGTGCAAATCAAGAGCTAAGGTATGTTTCTAAGTCTTAGTACATTGGTTTTATGTACTAATATACTTGTCTAAGTATCAGAAACAGGAAGAAGAAGAAAAGAGGAGGGTTGGTTGTGTACAGCCAAGTGACTGTTTCGGTCTGGGGCACCGGACTGTCCGGTGGTGCACCGGACAGTGTCCGGTGGTGCACCGGACAGTGTCCGGTGCGCCAGGCTGCCTCGGCCAAAGAGGCCGCTCTCGGGAATTTGCTGACGGCGTACGGCTAAAATTCACCGGACTGTCCGGTGTGCACCGGACTGTCCGGTGAGCCAACGGTCGGCCGGGCCAACGGTCGGCCGCGGATTCTGCGCGCGACACGTGGCCAAGCCAACGGTCGGAAGGGGGCACCGGACTGTCCGGTGTGCACCGGACATGTCCGGTGCGCCAACCGCTCCCAGATCTGCAACGGTCGGCTTCGCCATTTAAGGAAAGGAATCGGGCACCGGACACTGTCCGGTGTGCACCGGACTGTCCGGTGCGCCCGATGACAGAAGGCAAGGATGGCCTTCCAGATTTGTTCTCAACGGCTCCTAGCTGCCTTGGGGCTATAAAAGGGACCCCTAGGCGCATGGAGGAGAACACCAAGCATTCCTACAACATTTCTAAGCACCAAGACATCGATCTCGCGCATTCGTTTCATTGTGATAGCATATAGAGCTTTTGTGGAGTTGTGAACTCTTTGAGTTGTGTTGCGAGCTCTTGTTGCGACTTGTGTGCGTGTTGTTGCTCTGATCTTTTGAAGTCTTGTGTGCGTTGCTCATTCCCCCTTACTCCGTATTTCTTTGTGAATCTCAAGTGTAAGGGCGAGAGGCTCCAAAGTGTGGAGATTCCTCGCAAACGGGATATTGAAAGGCAAAGCAAAACACCGTGGTATTCAAGCTGGTCTTTGGACCGCTTGAGAGGGGTTGATTGCAACCCTCGTCCGTTGGGACGCCACAACATGGAGTAGGCAAGCGTTGGTCTTGGCCGAACCACGGGATAAACCACTATGTCATCTCTGTGTTTGATCTCTTGTGGTATTGTGTTTTGTCGAGACTCCTCTCTAGCCACTTGGCAATTATTGTGCTAACACTTAACAAGGTTTTTGTGGCTATAAGTTTAAGTTTTCACAGGATCACCTATTCACCCCCCCTCTAGGTGCTCTCAATTGGTATCAGAGCCGTTCTCTTCAAGAAGGGACTAATCGCCCGAAGAGATGGATCCTAAGGGAAAGGGAATCGTGATCAACGACAAGGAGAAGGAGTCTTTCGTCAACGAGCCTAAGGATGACAAGCCTACTGACTCGGGCTCGGGCCACAAGCGTAAAGATGGGAAGAAGAAGAAGACAAGGCGCATCAAGGAGATCGTCTACTACGATAGCGATGAGTCTACTTCTTCCCAAAAGGACGACGACAACGACTACAGGAAGACGGTCAATTCGAACTTTTCATTTGATTATTCTCGTATTCCACATAGTTCGAATTCGCATTTGCTCTCCATTCCTCTTGGCAAACCTCCACACTTCGATGGGGAAGACTACGGATTTTGGAGTCACAAAATGCGTAGTCACTTATTCTCTCTCCATCCAAGCATATGGGAGATTGTAGAGAATGGAATGAAATTTGATAGCTCGGATAGCCCTATGCTTATAAATGAACAAATCCATAGAAATGCACAAGCTACTACTGTTCTATTAGCATCTTTGTGCAGGGAAGAGTACAATAAGGTGAGCGGCTTGGACAACGCCAAGCAGATATGGGACACCCTCAAGATCTCTCACGAGGGGAACGACATCACCATGCTCACTAAAATGGAGTTGGTGGAGGGCGAGCTTGGACGATTCGCAATGATAAGGGGAGAGGAGCCAACCCAAACTTACAATCGGCTCAAGACCCTTATCAACAAAATAAGGAGCTACGGAAGCACGCGATGGACGGACCACGACGTTGTCCGCCTAATGCTAAGGTCCTTTACTGTTCTTGATCCTCATCTCGTAAACAATATTCGTGAGAATCCCAGGTACACGATGATGACGCCCGAGGAGGTACTCGGAAAATTCGTAAGCGGGCGGATGATGATCAAGGAGGCGAGATACGTCGACGACGCCTTGAATGGTCCGATCAACGAGCCTCAACCCATTGCTCTCAAGGCAACAAGGAGCAAGGAGGCGCTACCCAGCAAGGTGGCACAAATTGAGGCTGTCGGTCTTAATGATGAAGATATGGCCCTCATCATCAAAAGATTCAAGACGGCGCTAAAAGGTCGAAAGGGACAGCCAAGCAAGACTAAGACCAAGGGAAAGCGATCATGCTTCAAATGCGGTAAGCTTGGTCATTTTATTGCTAACTGTCCCGACAATGATAGTGATCAGGATCAAGGGAACAAGAGGGAGAAGAAGAAGAACTATAAGAAGGCAAAGGGCGAGGCGCATCTAGGCAAGGAGTGGGACTCGGACTGCTCCTCTTCCGACTCCGACAATGAAGGACTCGCCGCCACCGCCTTCAACAAGTCATCCCTCTTCCCCAACGAGCGTCACACATGCCTTATGGCAAGGGAGAAGAAGGTGAGTACTCGAGACTCCACTTATGCTTCTTCTAGTGATAATGAGTCTAGTGATGATGATGACATTGACTATTCATGCTTATTCAAGGGCTTAGATAGATCTAAAATAGATAAGATTAATGAGTTGATTGATGCTTTGAATGACAAGAATAGATTACTAGAAAAACAAGAAGATCTTTTATATGAGGAGCATGATAAATTTGTTAGTGCACAAAATTCTCTTGCTCTAGAAATTAAAAGAAATGAAATACTCTCTGGTGAATTATCTACTTGTCATAAAACCATTTCTACTCTAGAAGGTGTCAACAATGATTTAAATGCTAAATTAGAAGTAGCAAATAAATCTAATTCTTGTGTAGAACATGTTGTAATTTGTACTAGGTGTAAAGATATTGACATTGATGCTTGTAGTGAACACCTAGTTTCAATTTCCAAGCTTAATGATGAATTGGCTAGTCTTAATGCTCAACTTAAGACTAGCAAGAATGAATTTGACAAGCTAAAATTTGCAAGGGATGCCTACACGATCGGTAGACACCCCTCAATCAAGGATGGACTTGGCTACAAAAGGGAAGCCAAGAACTTAACAAGCCATAAGGCTCCTATCTCCGCCAAGGAGAAAGGGAAGGCTCCTATGGCTAGTAGTACTAAAAGGAACCATGCTTTTATGTATCATGATAGGAGACAAACTAGAAATGCTTATAGGAGTTATAATGCTTATGATGATTTTGACTCTCATGCCATGTTTGCTTCTAGTTCTTCCTACATGCATGGTAGAAATATGTCTAGGAGAAATGCTATTCATCATGTGCCTAGAAAGAATATTATCCATACTCCTAGGAAAGTAGTGAATGAACCCTCTACAATTTATTGTGCTTTAAATGCTTCCTTTGCTATTTGTAGAAAGGATAGGAAAATTGTTGCCAGGAAGTTAGGGGCAAAATGCAAGGGAGACAAAACTTGCATTTGGATCCCTAAGGATATTTGCACTAACCTTGTAGGACCCAACAAGAGTTGGGTACCTAAGTCCCAAGCCTAAATTTGCCTTACAGGTTTATGCATCCGGGGGTTCAAGCTGGATTATCGACAGCGGATGCACAAACCATATGACGGGGGAGAAGAAGATGTTCACCTCCTACGTCAAGAACAAGGATTCCCAAGATTCAATTATATTCGGTGATGGGAATCAAGGCAAGGTAAAAGGGTTAGGTAAAATTGCAATTTCTAATGAGCACTCTATCTCTAATGTGTTTTTAGTAGAGTCTCTTGGATATAATTTGCTATCGGTTAGTCAATTATGCAATATGGGATATAACTGTCTATTTACAAATGTAGATGTGTCTGTCTTTAGAAGAAGTGATGGTTCACTAGCTTTTAAGGGTGTATTAGACGACAAACTTTATTTAGTTGATTTTGCAAGAGAAGAGGCCGGTCTAGATGCATGCTTAATGGCTAAGACTTGCATGGGCTGGTTGTGGCATCGCCGCTTAGCACATGTGGGGATGAAGAACCTCCACAAGCTTCTAAAGGGAGACCACGTGATAGGGCTAACCAATGTTCATTTCGAAAAAGATAGACCTTGTGCAGCTTGTCAAGCAGGTAAACAAGTGGGAGGAGCACATCACAGCAAGAATGTGATGACCACATCAAGACCCCTGGAGCTGCTACACATGGACCTCTTCGGACCCGTCGCCTATCTGAGCATAGGAGGAAGTAAGTATGGTCTAGTTATTGTTGATGACTTTTCCCGCTTCACTTGGGTGTTCTTTTTGCAGGATAAGTCTGAAACCCAAGGGACCCTCAAGCGCTTCCTCAGGAGAGCTCAAAATGAGTTTGAGCTCAAGGTGAAGAAGATAAGGAGCGACAACGGGTCGGAGTTCAAGAACTTGCAAGTGGAGGAGTTCCTTGAGGAGGAAGGGATCAAGCACGAGTTCTCCGCTCCCTACACACCACAGCAAAATGGTGTGGTAGAGAGGAAGAACAGGACGCTAATCGACATGGCGAAGACTATGCTTGGAGAATTCGAGACCCCCGAGCGTTTTTGGTCGGAAGCCGTGAACACGGCTTGCCACGCCATCAACAGGGTCTACCTTCACCGCCTCCTCAAGAAGACGTCATATGAGCTTCTAACTGGTAACAAACCCAATGTATCGTACTTTCGTGTATTTGGGAGCAAGTGCTACATTCTAGTGAAGAAGGGTAGAAAGTCTAAATTTGCTCCCAAAGCAGTAGAAGGGTTTTTGTTAGGTTATGACTCAAATACAAAGGCGTATAGAGTCTTCAACAAATCATCGGGTTTGGTTGAAGTCTCTAGCGACGTTGTATTTGATGAGACTAATGGCTCTCCAAGAGAGCAAGTTGTTGATCTTGATGATGTAGATGAAGAAGACGTTCCAACGGCCGCTATGCGCACCATGGCGATTGGTGATGTGCGACCACAGGAACAATTGGAGCAAGATCAACCTTCTTCCTCAACTATGGTGCAACCCCCAACTCAAGACGATGAACAGGTTCATCAACAGGAGGCATGTGATCAAGGGGGAGCACAAGATGATCATGTGATGGAGGAAGATGCGCAACCGGCACCTCCAACCCAAGTCCGAGCGGTGATTCAAAGGGATCATCCTGTCGACCAAATTTTGGGTGACATTAGTAAGGGAGTAACTACTCGATCTAGATTAGTTAATTTTTGTGAGCATTACTCCTTTGTCTCTTCTATTGAGCCTTTCAGGGTAGAGGAGGCCTTGCTAGATCCGGACTGGGTGTTGGCCATGCAGGAGGAGCTTAACAACTTCAAACGCAATGAAGTTTGGACACTGGTGCCTCGTCCCAAGCAAAATGTTGTGGGAACCAAGTGGGTGTTCCGCAACAAACAGGACGAGCACAGGGTGGTGACGAGGAACAAGGCTCGACTTGTGGCAAAAGGTTATGCCCAAGTCGCAGGTTTGGACTTTGAGGAGACGTTTGCTCCTGTGGCTAGGCTAGAATCAATTCGTATCTTGCTAGCATATGCCGCTCACCATTCTTTCAGGTTGTTCCAAATGGATGTGAAGAGCGCTTTCCTCAACGGGCCAATCAAGGAGGAGGTGTATGTGGAGCAACCCCCTGGCTTCAAGGATGAACGGTACCCCGACCACGTGTGTAAGCTCTCTAAGGCGCTCTATGGACTTAAGCAAGCCCCAAGAGCATGGTATGAATGCCTTAGAGACTTTTTACTTGCTAATGCTTTCAAGGTTGGGAAAGCCGATCCAACTCTTTTTACTAAGACATGTGATGGTGATTTGTTTGTGTGCCAAGTTTATGTCGATGACATAATATTTGGTTCTACTAACCAAAAGTCTTGTGAAGAGTTTAGCAGGGTGATGACGCAGAAATTCGAGATGTCGATGATGGGCGAGTTGAACTACTTCCTTGGGTTCCAAGTGAAGCAACTCAAAGATGGCACCTTCATCTCCCAAACGAAGTACACGCAAGATCTGCTAAAGAGGTTTGGGATGAAGGACGCCAAGCCCGCAAAGACTCTGATGGGGACCGACGGACACACCGACCTCAACAAAGGAGGTAAGTCCGTTGATCAAAAAGCATACCGGTCAATGATAGGGTCTTTACTTTATTTATGTGCTAGTAGACCGGATATTATGCTTAGTGTATGCATGTGTGCTAGATTTCAATCCGATCCTAAGGAGTGTCACTTAGTGGCGGTGAAGCGAATTCTTAGATATTTGGTGGCTACGCCTTGCTTCGGGCTCTGGTATCCAAAGGGGTCTACCTTTGACTTGGTTGGATACTCAGATTCCGACTATGCTGGATGTAAGGTCGATAGGAAGAGTACATCGGGGACGTGCCAATTCTTAGGAAGGTCCCTGGTGTCATGGAACTCTAAGAAACAAACCTCCGTTGCCCTATCCACCGCTGAGGCCGAGTACGTTGCCGCAGGACAGTGTTGCGCGCAACTACTTTGGATGAGGCAAACCCTCAGGGACTTTGGCTACAATCTGAGCAAAGTCCCACTCCTATGCGATAATGAGAGTGCTATCCGCATGGCGGAAAATCCTGTTGAACACAGCCGCACAAAGCACATAGACATCCGGCATCACTTTTTGAGAGACCACCAGCAAAAGGGAGATATCGAAGTGTTTCATGTTAGCACCGAGAACCAGCTAGCCGATATCTTTACCAAGCCTCTAGATGAGAAGACCTTTTGCAGGCTGCGTAGTGAGCTAAATGTCTTAGATTCGCGGAACTTGGATTGAATTGTAGCATACATGTGTTTATGCCTTTGATCATGTTCATTCTGCATTTTGTTGCTTATTGTGGTGCTCAAGTTGTACAAACACTCCCTGGACCTCATAAGTCCTTTTTGCAAGTGATGCACACATTTAGGGGGAGATGTGCTACAACTTGACCCTTTGAGACTAACCATTTGCTTGAGTTTGCTTGATTTAGTCTCGAAGGTGGATTGAAAGGGAAAGGTGAACTTGGACCATGCAAGACTTCCACTGCACTCCGATGAGAGGGTAACTTATTCCAAGTTCATCTCTATGATCTTATTGCCTTTGTACTCTTAATTGAAGATTTTGGTGAGGCAATGGGGTTAAAGGGCCAAGATTGATCCCGTTTTGGTGCTTGATGCCAAAGGGGGAGAAAATAAAGGCCAGAGCGATAAATGGATCAGCTACCACTTGAGAAACTTTGAAAATAGTAGAATAGAGCTTTTGGTTTGTCAAAACTCTTGTATTGTCTCTTTTGTCAAAAGTTGGCCTCTTGTGGGGAGAAGTGTTGATTATGAAAAAAATGGGAAGTTTTTGAAATCTTTGATCAATCTCTTTTGGGATAACTCTCTATATGCTTCAACATGTGTGTTTGACTTAGAGATAGAGATTTGAGTTTGATTTGCAAAAACAAACCAAGTGGTGGCAAAGGATGATCCATATATGCCAAAATTGAATCAAAATCAATTTGAGTTTTAGTTGAAGTGATTTTGCACTTGTTCTAGTTGCTTTATGTTGTGTTGGCATAAATCACCAAAAAGGGGGAGATTGAAAGGGAAATGTGCCCTTGGGCCATTTCTAAGTATTTTGGTGATTGAGTGCCAACACAAGTACTTAAATGTGAATCTATGCCCATGGATGAACAAAGTGCAAATCAAGAGCTAAGGTATGTTTCTAAGTCTTAGTACATTGGTTTTATGTACTAATATACTTGTCTAAGTATCAGAAACAGGAAGAAGAAGAAAAGAGGAGGGTTGGCTGTGTACAGCCAAGTGGCTGTTTCGGTCTGGGGCACCGGACTGTCCGGTGGTGCACCGGACAGTGTCCGGTGCGCCAGGCTGCCTCGGCCGAAGAGGCCGCTCTCGGGAATTTGCTGACGGCGTACGGCTAAAATTCACCGGACTGTCCGGTGAGCCAACGGTCGGCCGGGCCAACGGTCGGCCGCGGATTCTGCGCGCGACACGTGGCCAAGCCAATGGTCGGAAGGGGGCACCGGACTGTCCGGTGTGCACCGGACATGTCCGGTGCGCCAACCGCTCCCAGATCTGCAACGGTCGGCTTCGCCATTTAAGGAAAGGAATCGGGCACCGGACACTGTCCGGTGTGCACCGGACTGTCCGGTGCGCCCGATGACAGAAGGCAAGGATGGCCTTCCAGATTTGTTCTCAACGGCTCCTAGCTGCCTTGGGGCTATAAAAGGGACCCCTAGGCGCATGGAGGAGAACACCAAGCATTCCTACAACATTTCTAAGCACCAAGACATCGATCTCGCGCATTCGTTTCATTGTGATAGCATATAGAGCTTTTGTGGAGTTGTGAACTCTTTGAGTTGTGTTGCGAGCTCTTGTTGCGACTTTTGTGCGTGTTGTTGCTCTGATCTTTTGAAGTCTTGTGTGCGTTGCTCATTCCCCCTTACTCCGTATTTCTTTGTGAATCTCAAGTGTAAGGGCGAGAGGCTCCAAAGTGTGGAGATTCCTCGCAAACGGGATATTGAAAGGCAAAGCAAAACGCCGTGGTATTCAAGCTGGTCTTTGGACCGCTTGAGAGGGGTTGATTGCAACCCTCGTCCGTTGGGACGCCACAACGTGGAGTAGGCAAGCGTTGGTCTTGGCCGAACCACGGGATAAACCACTATGTCATCTCTGTGTTTGATCTCTTGTGGTATTGTGTTTTGTCGAGACTCCTCTCTAGCCACTTGGCAATTATTGTGCTAACACTTAACAAGGTTTTTGTGGCTATAAGTTTAAGTTTTCACAGGATCACCTATTCACCCCCCCCCCCTCTAGGTGCTCTCAGTTGTCACATATTATTATTTCACCAAATGAACAAAAGTCGTTGCTTTGAAAAATATGACATGCAGGGAAGTAATTGAGTTTGTAACTAAGCACATTATTCATAGATTCAATATTCCACAGACTTTGACTACAGACCAGGGGACTTCTTTTATGTCAAAGGGGTACGTGAGTTCGTTGAATCATATAAGATTATGTTGCTCAATTCGTCTCATAATATGCTCAGGCCAATGGTCACGCCGAGTCAAGTAATATGCACTAATTAGCCTTATTAAAAAGAAGATAGCTGATCATTCTAGGAATTGGCACAAGGTTTTGTCTAAGGCTTTATGGGCTCATAGAATATCTAAACACCATACTACTAAAGTATCTCCTTTTGAGCTTGTTTATGGATAGGAAGCTATTTTTCTTATAGAGGTAAGCTTAAATTCTATCAGGATCGCAAGACAAAATGATCTAGCTGTCGGTGACTATCATGATCTAATGATGGACAATATTGACGAGGTGACCGACAAAAGGCTGATGACTATAAAGGAGATCGAGAAATAGAATATCATGGTTTCTAAAGCCTACAACAAGAAGGTAAAGGCTAAATCATTTCAAGTTGGACATCTGGTTTCGAAGACAATCTTGCCACTAAGTAGCAGGGACCTGAAGTTTGGCAAATGGTCACCAAGCTAGGAAGGGCCTTATAGAGTGACATAGGTAATCTTTGGTAATGCATACATGCTACAGACTTTGCAGGGTGATGAGTTACCTTAGGCATTGAGTGGTCGTTTTCTGAAGATATATCATCCTAGTGTTTGGCAAGATGCTTAGAAAATCAATGTTCTCACATCGAGTTGATAACAGCGTGTACCAGGTGCTTGTGGTTCGCTTAGCTTCCTCAAAAGGTAGGGGCGTGTGTTGAGCACCATATGTGGCACCTAGGAAGGCTGGACGATCCGGCCATGTGGCTCTGACGGTCCGCGATTAGATCAGATCAGGCGAGATATCTCCCTTTTCCATGCGTGTTTATCCAGCTAAATACGTGGAGTTTGCTGGGGAACGCCTAGGAACGGGTCCAGACCTCCCCATATATATATCAAGTGGTACAGTCGATTGCGCGCATCACCAATCAAACCAATCAATCAAATCTACTTTATTTATGTTGTTCTTCATCGCATTAGGAGTAGGCGTAATTTAGGCCTAGTTTAGTTTTCCCCAATATCCAATCTTCATCCATCTTCGACTCTACATCGTCTAGGGACATCTCAGGCAGCCTGCCAATTCTGGGGCACCCCCTAGAACTCTCCTCTATGAGGGGAGACGAGATCTAGGGTTCTTCGACCCTCTGTGCACGCGGACCATCCAACCCTAGAGCGTAAATCATTCGGTCGGCGAGCAGAAGAGACCTGTTGCTATAGCAAGGTCGCGGACCGTCCGCGCCGCCGTAGAGAGCACCATCACGCAGTACAACCCCAAGTGTTTGGCCCCAAATCGAAGCCAACATCTTGTCTAAATGCTGATGGTATAAAACATTTCTATTATGAGTTATACCTATAGCAAAGGTATAATCTTCATTTATGTCATTATCTAATAACCATCTAATAGATTGGAGACGGTGATGGCATATAAGAGAAAATTATGGTTTAATGACCACGAAACAAAATCTTAATTTTCAATGGCACATACAAAAATGTTTAAGTTCCGATGATATTGAACAAATTTTCTCATATTTATTGCACCTAGCATTTAGTACTACCTCCATTTTTTAAATTTGACGCCACCAAATAAAAACAAACGGATGGAGTATAACTTTTAAGATTTTTAAATTTAACTAAAATAACATCAGACAAAGTTAACTCTAATAAAAATAGCTAGCTTTAAGTGACCATGCAATTAACCTATATGTTTAGATACAGTGCAGGAGCATGTCTACAAATCAACTATGCAAAAACAATAAATATGATATAGAGCTAGCATTAGATGTGTCATATGCAAGAAATTAAACTTCAGGTGTGACAGGACGACTACAAACGTGACACACGTGTAAGATCGCAATGCAACGGTGGGTTTGTGGAGGGAGAGAGCTACTTTTCGTACTAATATATATAAACGGGAGTACCAAGCTACATATATACTCACGCAGAAGTAAAGAAAGTTAATAATCACTAGAACGACCTTTTGCCCTTCGGAGATCAGATGAGCCAAGAAAGCACCCCCGCGTGCCATGCAGTCGTGGCCCCTCCCCCGCCCCACGTCCTCCTTGTCTCTGCCCCTTTTCAGGGCCACGTCAACCCGCTACTCGCCCTCGGCCAGCGCCTCGCTTCCATGGGCCTCCTCGTCACCTTCACCACCGCAGTCCACACGGGCCTCAGATTCAAGCACCAGCAGCACGGCGAGGACGGCGCGGCCGTGGACGCCGTCGGGCGCGGCGCGATGCGTTTCGAGCACCTGCGTGGAGGCGAGGTTTGGGCCCCGGATGACCCACGCTACCACGTCGCCGACGACGTGGGGCGCAACCTCGACGCCGTGGCCTCGGTGGCGCTCTCCGAGCTCATCCGTCGCCAGGCCGACGCAGGGCGGCCAGTCACCTGTGTCGTAGCCAACGTTTTCGCACCGTGGGCGCTCCGCGCCGCGGGAGCCATGGGCGTCCCGGGCGCCATGCTGTGGACGCAGTCCTGCACCGTCATGTCGCTGTACTACCACTACTTCCAATCACTGGCGGCGTTCCCCTCGAAGGAGGCTGGGCCGGACGCGCCCGTCGATGTCCCTGGGCTGCCCACGCTGGCGGCCGGGGATCTCCCCGCGTTAATCCATGAGCCTGAGGAGAACATATGGCGCCAAGCGCTCTTGTCGGACTTTCGCAGCCTCCGCGAGACGGTGTCGTGGGTTCTTGTCAACACCGCCGACGAGCTGGAGCACGCAGCCATCGAAGCGCTTCGCCCGCACCTGCCAGTTCTACCATTACCAGTCGGTCCGCTCCTCGACATGGAGAAAATAAGCGCCGCCGACGATGCCGACGACGAATGCACGGCGTGGCTCGATGCTCAGCCTCCGCGATCGGTGGTTTTTGTGGCGTTCGGGAGCCTCGTGAAGCTGGATCGCGACGAGATGGCGGAGTTGGCAGGCGGGCTGGCGTCTACGCGGCGACCGTGCCTGTGGGTTGTGCGCGACGACAGCCGTGACCTCCTCCCGGACACCGCCGTCGCGAGCGGCGACAGCTGGGGCCGGGGTAAGCTGGTGTCCTGGTGCGACCAGCGGCGTGTGCTCTCGCACAGCGCCGTCGGATGCTTTATTACGCACTGCGGATGGAACTCGACCACGGAGGCACTCGCGGCCGGCGTGCCCGTCGTCGCGTACCCCGTGTTCTCCGACCAGCGCACCAACGCCGCGTTCCTGGTGGACGTGTGCGGCGTCGCGGTCCGGCTCCCGACGTCTCCCACGCGAGACGCCCTGCGCCAATCGGTCGAGGTGGTAATGGGAGATGGCGCGCAAGGGAAGCATATCCGCGCAAGGGCCCAGGGGTGGAGAGACAAGACCTGCGCGGCGTTGGCTGAAGGCGGCTCGTCCGACATGGCCACCCAGGAGTTCGTTGATGCTGTACTGTCCATAGGAATGAACTACTCAAGTATGCCTTTTGTTTAGGGTTATTTTCTTTAAAAAAAACACATGCGTTATTTATACATAATACAATTAATCTATACTCTTTTAAAATATCAGTTTCGTATGTAGTATGTCGTCACATGCGAAACACGTAGTCTTACACCATGGTGGGACTTCAGCAGTCAACCACTCAAGACCAAAATGAAACTGAAATCCTCTAGAGATCCCTGCATTTTTTCAGAGTGAGCAATCCCAGAGATATTATTTATATAATATATTTAGTTATTTATGGGTGGTTTTATCTCCTAGGTTTATCTCCCCTTTGTTCCAAACCAACCCTTATGGGTCACCTAGTAATTAGATGTCGTTTGGTTCACATATTTGTAACGTTACGCGTAACTGATAACGTTAAATCATGTTTGTTTAACTTTAACCGTAATTAGATATTATACTTAGGAATTGATGCCAGCTAATTTAAACTTATTACCGCTGATACTTAAGTATAAATTATTATCATTGATGTTACATTTCGTGAACCAAACGGGCTGGAGAAATACGAGAAAACCTCGGTGCTAGTTATGGCCACACCTCGGATCAAACTGACGGCACACCAAGCGATGATTGTGATCACTGTAAGGCAGCAAATCTGATGTCTCATTATTATCTTCCTAACCATTATTTATATCCAAGTGAACACCTGAACTGTTCAGAACAGCTGGAATTGTCGTACCAATCTACATCATCTTGATATCAATTCCTCCATTGCTTCATTGGCTCAATCAACGAAAGACCTTTAGAATCCAGGTCCATTTTGCATTCCAATTCCAGCTTGTCTAAACGAATCGCGCAGGAGAGCTGCAGACTCTATTAATAAAGAGGACTTCCAATCTCCGTTTCATTTACAAATAATCACAATGTGGACTTTCATGAGAATGCAGGCTGTGCACCAGATGCCGGTTCCAGAACCTCGTGGAGCAGGGGTTTGCGGCATATCATAAACACTATTTTGGGAACCTCAAATTCCCTTTCGGATTGGAGGGGTTGAGGTGGAAATAAACTAATTTCCCTTCTAATCTCCTTTAACCCCGAAGGGGATTCGAGTTTTTGGTAGTCTAAAAAACAGAGGGATTAGAGAGGCTAAAATCTTCTTATTATTCAAAATTGAAAAAGTAGAGGATTTTAGTCCCTCCAATCCCCTCTGATTTTATAGCTCCCAAACTAGCGATGTTGCACGTTGATTTCTGGCAAGGCAGGCTCTGTAAATATCTGAAAAAAATGTTTGAGCTTCAGGCTTGTCATAATGTGCTTTGGAAGATACAGAATTTGCGAGATCGTGTAGTGTTTCATAGTAGTTTCTATGTACAAAGCGAATTCTGAAAATACAGCTAGTCGACGTCACAAGTGATGAAGACGAGGTTCGAGTAAGACCTTGTTTGTTTGTCCAGGATTATTCTAACTGGTCAAAGCTTATATAACTATATAAGGGTCTATTTGCTTATTCAAGAACTTTGTCGAGGAATGATTTCTAGCCACAATGATTGTCTAATTTATATAACAATTGGTCACCCAAAATAGTTACTAGCCTTCTAGCATAACCGAACAAGTAAAGTTGTACATGCATTCATGTCAAAGTCCAACACGCCAAACTATTTGCTTTAGCCAACACATTCCAACTCATTTAAACTTGTCAACCCCTAGGAATTTTTTTATCCCCTGATGATGATTTTTGCGTTCAGATTTTTTTTGGAGAACCTTGTTGATTTTCTAGACCATTACATCAATTTAATACATACGGGAAGAGAACGGAGCAGGCAAGTTGCAGCAGACTGTGTCCAGCAGTCCAGCAGACTGTGTCCAACATTATGGAGCAGGCAAGCTGACAGCCGTCCAGCAGTCCTGGGATCCGAGACAAGAAAACTCGTTCCTCTGATCTAGCCAATATAACAAGATGATGATCACTTAAACAATCCACTGGTAGCAAGTTGAAACCTCCTTACAAGAAAGAGTAATAAATTAAGGCTAGAGTATGTATAAGAGGAACGGAAATACAAGGAAATGTTCACGGTGACAACAATACAGGACTGATTCGTCTCATAGTCTGGTCCATCTAAAATTACACGACCATCCTGGATAGATGAGCTAACAACAGAAGAAGACACAGTTTGGACTGTTCCTTAATACGGTAGGAACAGTCCCACAGGCGAAGCACAAAATTTTTTATCCATTTCTTCTGGACCCAACGTGACACGTCAGGCCAAGAACTATGTGTGCCTCAGCTTTCAGTCACACCCGCTGAAAGGCCACAGTGCAGACTTGAGAGCCCTCAATTCCTCCAAACATTATGGTAGGATATGTTCGGACATGGTCTATGTACCGGAAGATCTCAGACGCATCTCGTGCACCTTCATCCACGTTCTCCTTGCCAAATTTTCTCTTGGTGAAATCTTCTACTTCATGCAGAAGCTCATCCTTTGTGTGATTACATGACGTTATGACCTGAGGAGAGATGCAACCGAAAGTTTCATGCCCTTACAGATAATGAGGGTACAAGCATAAAGATAAAACTTCAACTGATGAAGGAATCTTAATATAATTTTAAAAGCCTATAGGAGAAAGTACTGACCACAATGCCACCAGGCTCAACCAAGTTTGATACAGATTCCCAATATACCATTCTGAAAAGAGTAGGTGCAGAGGAAAAATGTAAAACAAACAACATATATTATTGAACTGTTTCTTTAAATGTAAAATTGCTTTCAAATATAGGTAAAAGATCCAACATGCAAAGCGTCGTCTATCTATTGTGCTATGTAATTATGTATTTCAGTTGATCAGAAACTACAACGCTTGCTGAAAGTAAAAAATGACCACACAACAACCTTGCATGCTGAGATAGCTTAGAAAAAGAAGCTTTATGCAGCTGCTTTTGGTTGCTTAAGCCTATTTGTTCCAGGGTTCGCTTTAAGCCCATGCAAAGATTCAAAGCTTATCACAAAGCCCTGGGTGCTTTTGTGGTGTACGGTGGTTGCTGTTGTGGTGAACTCATAAACTGGTCGAATGCTGTGATTTTGTTGCGTTTATATATTGCCCGCTTGGGGGGAGGCCACAACCTAAAGGATACAGCTATTCACTGACACAGGATGGCTTGTCAACACCTACACTAATGCATATAGTTACCAATACTAGCAACATTGACAAGTAAATGTGTTAAAAGTTCTCTTTTGGGTTACAAGGTCACAGTTGTACCTTTTCACAAGACCGTCAGATTGGTAATTCGTCTAGTTATTCCAGTACTAGCAACACTGACAACTAAATGTGCTAAAAACTCTCTTTTGGGTATCCAGGTCACAGTTGTACCTTTTCGCACGACCATCTGGATGCAATCCGATGGCATCCAATGTCCCTTTGTCTGTAATAATTTTGAATTTCCTATCTAACTTTGTCTCAAGTACATCATCAACCTGACAAAAACACAAAAAAACAAGGAATTACAGAGATGAAAGTGCCCCATCATAAAAACACAAAAGGCAAATCATTTGATAAATTTCAAGTTCCATGAGCCACAATGTATGTCAGATAAGGGGAAAAAAGACAGATCTAGTGCCAGAGGCTCCGAGATGAATGAGGTATGGGGAAGGAATATACTGAAGCAAGAGGTAAGAAAATAAAAAAGAAATGTATATTGTTGAAACAACAGCCGTCAGCTTTGCAACACTATGGATCAGGCTTATACGCAGAAAATTCTTAACCTGAGATGAATCCAATTTCTTAGGAATGAGGGTGATGAACGCTGTGTTGAGCAATCTAAATTTAGCTACATGCCCATTCCGGATAGCAAAAAGATCAGCCAAGATATCCTCCTTGATGTTGCAGCAGGATTTATAGAAACGACCAGTGAACCCATCTGGACCTAGAGCCATATCTATTGGTAAATCCTTTACACTAGCCCAAATCTCCTCCTCAGTGAAAGGGGGTCCAGGAAAGAGAGATCATGGTGCTGGATACCGAGTGGCGAGTGCAGCCAGATTAATACTGTAATAGTATAGTCCCTATCTCTGATGTCCCAACCAAACTCTCAGAGAAATTCAGAACAGCATCCTGCTTAAGTGCTTATCTTCTTGGGAAACCAGAATTTGCTCACCCACATGAAGTTTAGCAACAAAATTCTTGTTCTTTCGTTACCTGGCCCGCTGGTGGAAAAAGAATGTGGGCTATCTCCAGCAGACTCCCAACCCCACCTCCCATTTCACTCCCTATTTTAAACTCCACTCTACAAACAGTACCGTCTAAAGTACAAAACAGTGTTTTGCACACCCGTATCCACGGTCTCCTGAGATAGCCTCAGCATCACCCTCACGGAGGTACAGCAACCGAAAACGCAGCCGGGAGTTTATTGCCTAGCTTGGTGCCCGATGACCAAAGTGCATTTGTCAGGGGCAGAAGCATTCATGATAACTTTATTTTTTTGTCCAGCAAATGGAAGTCTCCACATGGGAAGGAGGCCCATCTTCTTAAATTGTACATATCAAAAGGTTTTTGATTCAGTTTCCTGGACGTTCTTGTTGGAAACGTTGCAGCAGTTGGGTTTTGTGCAGCGGTGGCGCAATATCCAGTGTCTGCTCCTTTCCATCTCCTCTACACAAGTTTTATTCATAGCCAGGGGAATGCATTTTCCATCGCCGCAGACTTCACCAGGGAGATCCCCTTTCCCCAATGCTATTCATCCTGGTGATGGACAATCTTAACAGTATGATCAGACATGCAGCCAGTATGCAACTCTTGCAGCCTCTCGCCGTTCATCCCAGCATACACCGGCCGTCCTTCTATGCAGATGATGTCGTGATCTTCCTGAGGTCGGCTGTGTTTGACCTTCAGGTGATGAAGACTATCCTTGAGCTCTTTGGACACGCTTCAGGCCTCCATAGTAATCTTGCAAAGAGTTCGGTTTCTCCAATTCATTGCTCATCTGATGATCTGACTCTCACCGCAGATTCTGTCTTGCGAGATTAAGGAATTTCCTGTCACTTACCTTGGCTTACCTCTCTCTATTCACAAGCCTTCCAAATATTTTTTTCCACTTATTGACAAGGTGGCCAACCGTTAAGGCCTCTCTTATGATCTGAGCTGAGCGGTTGATTATGGTTCGGGTGGTGTTGACTTCCCCTACTATTCATCACTTGATTGTCTGGACCTCCGGAGTGGCTTATCAAAGCTATTGATAAGAAGCGGAGAGGCTTCCTTTGGAAAAGACAGGAGCAAGCAAATGGAGGTAGAGCCTAGTGTCTTGGGATAAGGTGCAGTGCCCCCTGAAGCTTGGGAGTCTGGGGTTCATAATCTGGAAATTCTGGGGTGGGCTTTGAGAATTCGTTGGATGTGGGCTCAAAGAACTGACTCTAACAGACCATGGGCTGGTCTCCCTATCAACATACCTCCTAAGGCTAGGTCATTGTTTGACACGGCTTTGATGTCTATTGTGGGGAATGGATAATCTACTGATTTTCTGGACAGATATGTGACTTGAGGGTACAAATATCACGGAATTAGTCCCATATTTATTCAAGGCGATGCCAAAGAGGATACCTAAAAAGCAGAACCGTACCCCAAACCCTCCTCAATCGAGACTAGGTGTCGGATATTTTGTGGGGGGGGGGGGGGGGGGGGGGGGGGGCTCACTGCGCAGTTTTTGGTTCAGTTCCTTCAGGTTTGGGACTTGGTGGAGGGAGTGGTGCTTCTTCAAGAGGTCCCTGACCAACACCAGTGGAAGCTTACCCAATCTGGCTGCTACACCAGCAAATCATGGAAAAAGTCTACCTAACCCCCTCAGCTATTGGTAGTTGTCTACTTCACCCTCACCTATGAAACCAAATATTGTACCCCTCAAACTATTGAAAACCGTCTAAATAACCTCCTAAGACGGTTTTGAAGGTGGTTTTGTTGATGTGTCATTTTAAAAGTTGATATAACCCCCCTAATAACATATTAAGTGCTGACTGCATAACCCTCTCAGCTATAAAATGTGATAGTGTAGCTCTTAAAACATCAAATAATGTTCGGATGGCCTTCTAGATGGTCATGTTGAGATAACGCGAGCCTAGAAATAGTAGGGATAGGTGGTAGCATGGTTTTTAAAGCGGTAAGGCGAGACAAGGCGAGGACGCCTAGGCGAGGTAGGCGGGCAAGGCGCCTAGGCGTTGGACCTCCGCCTGGACGCCTAGGCGACGCCTTAAGAACAGAGGGTGGTAGGCGATGGGTTTGTGTGCAAATCATGTGTGCTTATGCTAGTTCGGTGGGATATAGTGTCCAAACGACCCAGCAAGACCATCCAGAAGATCATTTGAACATAATTAGATGTTTTAAGGGCTACAATATCACATTCTATAATTGAGGGAGTCATGCAATTAACTCTCAATATGTTAGGGGTTATATAGAGACTTCTAAAAATGACACATCAGCAAAAGCACCTTCAAAACCGTCTCAGATGGTTATTTAGACAGTTTTCAATAGTTTGAGGGGTAGAATACCTGGTTTTATAGGTGAGGGGGTGAAGTAGACAACCATCCATAGTTGAGGGGGTTAAGAAGACTTTTTCCGCAAATCAGTGTACTCTACTTTCTTCAAGGGCTCCATTAAGTTTGGCCCGTGGAGGAGAATTTGGAAAAGTTGGGCACCTCTTCGGTGCAAAATCTTTTTATGGCTTGCTAAAAAAAAGGTGCTGGACAGCAAATTGCCTCGCCATACCTGGTCTCCCTCATCCGGAGGTCTGCCCATTGTGTGACCAAGCTGGTGAGATCCTCCAACACATTCTCATCGGCTGTGTTTTCTCCAAACAGATTTGGGTCATGATTCTGCAGTCTTTGAACCTGGCTGATATTGTGCCCTGCCAATGGTAGCAGATACTCGCTTCTTCGCCTGGTGGGCTCGCTCTGTCAAGTTGGCGCTAAAGAATGTTCAGAAGGGACTTAACACTCTTTGCCTAGTCACCTGGGAGATCTAGAAATTCAGGAACTAGTGTGTTGGAGGGTGCACAGCCAAATGATCAAATCCTGCTCCAGAAGATAGGGAGTGAGTGCCTCCTATGGTGTGCTGCTGGAGCTTCTGGTATACACGAGCTCCTCAGTAGGTCATTAATCCCAATCGGTTAGGTGTTGGTGAACCAGTCGTTCTTTTGTTGTGTTTTGTAAATCCCCTAAGGGGCATGACCTGTACTTGGGTTGGGTCTCTATGACCTTTCTTGCTGTTTTTCCCTTTAAATGAAATGACACGCAGCTCTTCTGCTTTGTTCGGAAAAAAACAGTTGTCTTAAAGCATTATAGTACTTAGTTGCATTTAACTGGTTGTGTAAGTCTAATTCTTTAAAACTACCGAAAAGATAGCTATTCTAAATTAATGGATAGCGATAGGGCCTCTAGCCGAGTTGGTTAGGTGGTCTGAGTAGCACTCCTCAGGTCCCGGGTTCGACTCCCCGTGGGAGCGAATTTCAGGTTGTGGCTAAAAAATCCTCTCGTCTGTCCCACGCCAAAAGCACAGGTCTAAGGACCGGCCCCGATCACGATCGTTCTCACATGGGCTACGATGCCGTTGTGTATGAGTGGGGCAGGGTTTCGGTGGTTTTCTCGACCTGTGTGAGGTCATCTTCTTAATAGAATGTCCGGGGGCGCAGGTCGAGTTTTTTTGAAAAAAAATGGATAGCATCGAGAATTTGTAGTGTATAATTTGACAAATGCAAAGTTAGAATCGTTACAAACGTACAAGGTTGCTTCAATAACATGTGAGTATTCTACATTGTTGGCTCGCTTCTGCAGTATATCAACTCATTCCTAATAATTACGCATGCTTAACATTTAAAGGACTTGATAAAGGGGAGAGACAACCCCTTGACTTTGGTCTTAAAGAAGGAGCCCGCCGAAGCTGGGAATAGGCGGAACCTAACGCATGCACACTTCTTTGGTGGACGCAAAACCATTTGGCACTGTTTCAACCAGGGAGGTGGGCACGACCATGCAGTACCAGGGATAAAAAACCCTGGTTGGGAGCTCCGAACCTCAGGTGCACAACCACTGTGCCATCAGCACATCTGTTCTTGCTTAACACTTTAAAAATGGTATCTAGACTAAAAAATCCTTGGGAAACTGCAGTTTTGGTTTGATATTTTTCCACAAACAATGGATGGTCCAAGTTTTAATTTGGCAAGCACTAAATTCAATATCCTGAATGCTGCAACTAAAGAATTAAATAATCATTATTTTAGTCTAATGATTATTTTATTCTTTAGTTGCAGCATTCAGGATATTGAATTTAGCGCTTGGAAAGAAAGAGATTGATATGAGCATATGTGCTAACCAACACGAGATTGGAAAAACAGTTGTATCAATCCTGTGCTTGAAATACAGTTGGACAAGTCCAATTCACATATTTGTAGCATGCATGGAAAGAAAGAGATTGATATGAGCATATGTGCTAACCAAAAAGTTTATTGAAGAGAAGCCATCACGAGCAGCTAGGTTTCTTGCAAGTTCAACAGCTCCTTTACTGTAATCTGTTCCAGTTAAGTCTGTAAACCTGGAAAAACAGCCAATGCCATTTGGTGACAAATAGAAGATGTGATCCTTTTCTATGGTTGTGTCCACCCGAACTCATCAAATTGAACTAATATGGATTTCAAAGCAAGAACATCATCAACATCAACATAGCCTTTTAGTCCCAAGCAAGTTGGGGTAGGCTAAAGTTGAAACCCAACAAGAAGTCACCAAAAAGAGAGAGAAAGAAAGGGGAGGGGGAAAAGCTTTTGAGAGAACTAAAAAGGAAAAGGCCTAATCACGGTTCGGGCACGTGGATATCTCCTTTCCAAGCACTTCTATCCAAACACGTCTTTGGGATATTCCATTCCTTCAAGTCCTTTTTGATTGCCTTCTCCCATGTCAAGTTTGACCACCCTCTACCTCTCTTCACATTCGGTGCCTCTAGGGGTCTCCGCTCTCCGATGGACATGGTCAAACCATCTCAACCGGTGTTAATAAGTGAAAAGAAAATAAACCAAAAAAAGTGACCCAGGAATAACACTGGAGTATCCACTTGCATCCTTCGAGTGTGTTAGGTTGAGTTGTGGCTTTTAAAAACAGTTGTGAGATGTGGGCTATGAAAAAGCAACCATGGATTATGGGTTCTGCGAAAGCTGAAAGCCACTTGGTTCAACAGTTGTGGCTTTTGGAAAAATTGTTGTCAGCTTCTCTCGATGACAAGCAGATCCCGCCCATCAACCTCATCTTCTTCCTTCGGATGGATCCCCGACCAAGGTCGTGCTCACCCGCGACGAAAGACTCTTGCTCGCCCACATGGCGGTCGAGGTCATGCTTGCCCACAACGATGGACCCACGCTCGCCTGCATGGCAGCCAAGGTCCCGCGCGGTGGCCAGGGCCAGGGCCATGTCGAGGGGATGGCCTCGCCACGGGGAGGCTAGAGCAAGGTTGGAGCCAAGTGCGGGAGAGGAAGAAGAATCGCCACCAGTCGGTGACGCCGCACAAGACACCATGACTTCCCTGCCTCAATCATCACCGATCAAGACCTCAGCTTCAGCGGCAACGTTTGGTATGACTTGTTCAAGCTAGCGGGCGTGGAATTCCACATGAGCACCACCTTCCACCCTCAAACGGATGGCCAGTTTGAGGTAGTTACCAAGACCATCGTGATGTACTTCTGATGCATCACTAGCGACCGCCAACGCGCCAGGCAGCCCTGGCTTGATTGGCTCCCATGGGAAAAGTACTGCTACAACACGTCTTTCCACTCTGCGCTCTATGCAACCCCGTGTCGGGTTGTCTATGGGCTTCCACCATCAACGATGTTGCCCTATGTGCCCAACTCGGCGCGGACACAAATGGTGGACAACATTCTACAGGACTGGGATGTGTTCCTCGCTTACATCAACGACCGTCTACTTCAAGAACAAGCCTACGCCAAGCGACATTACGATGGGCATCATTGTCCCTTGAAGTTCGTCATTGACGATTAGGTCTGGCTCCGCCTCCTGCACCGACTGGCTCAAACCTTGGTACCAGGAGCTCGGGGCAGGCTAAGTTCATGCTACGTCAAGCCATTTTAGGTGGTGGAACGTATTGGCAACATCGCCTATCACCCGCATCCACGACGTTTTCCATGCAGGTGTCCTGAAGCCATTCCGCAACACGCCACAGACAACTCCACCACCCCTACCACCACTACACACTCTAGCTCATGCCCTACACTTCTAGCTACAGCCTGACATGTGGCATGTCCTCATTCAATGGGAGGGCCTTCAAAGTTACATGGGAATCCGTTGACACCTTGTGCGACCCCTATCCTGCATTCTGGCTCGAGGACGAGTTGTTTATCGAGGGAGAGATGTTACGGTGGGCTACATATGCCAGTGCAGGAACCATAACATGGTTGAGTGAATGCTTGTGCGAGAGGCACACGATCACCACTCACCACACCCACTTACATCGATCATCCTAGTCTTTAGGGTTTCAGTTAGTGGATTTGTTTTTATTAGTCACAAATTGTCACTCTTTGGTTAATGAAAGGTTACGCTCAAGTTAATTAGATCTCTCCCACTCTCTTTGTTACTCATGCAAACCATCCCTAGAGACATCGGGCAACAGCATGCATCCCAACCTTGCCATCGCTAAGGCTATCTCCAGCAGCTTACTCGTCTACATCTCCTATTTCAAACTCCACTCTATAAACAGTACAATGTACAATGGAAAACAGTGCAAAACAGTGTTTTGCACTACCATATGCACGATTTGTTGGCCATAGCCTAAGAACCAAAACTTCAGCCTCCCACCTCATTCAGCTACTACCTGCGTAGTAATCCACGTTCCAACAGGAAGCTAATTAAACATCATTGAGAAAATTTGGGTAGTACCCCTGCTTAGCCAATGCTTGCAAAAGAAGACCATTTCCAGTTCCAACATCAAGAACAGGGTAGTTGGAGAATAAATTTTCATTGACTTCACTTTTGATGTTGTCTTGACCAGATGGAATCTTGCCTTCAATAATGTTACACAAACTTTTCGTCCAAACAGCAACTGTGTCCATTACATCTGCACCAAACCTACAAACAGGAGGTTCTATTAACAACCTAAAATAGAAAATTCCCCTTGCAATCTCAGTATTCTAGGGAAACGCCAAAAGGTAAAGAAAAAGGTCGTAGATCATAATTGCCTAGAAACAAAGAGTCCGCCTTAATAAAATAAGTGAAGGATATACTATTTTGTCATGTGAATTCAGAGTTTAGTGTGCCAAAGATGGGAATTCAAGTATGCCCAGTGACTCAGATGCATTTTCTTGAACATATACATATGCACATTGCACCAAAACAAATTTATTGAACAAACTTAACAAAACAGTAGCTAATAGTAATCATAATGAACAAGAATAATGATACACCATCTCCAAATATTTTACGCTAACCATTCCATACTTGGACAACTCAAAGTTCAAGTAATGTCCCTAGTAATGGCAAAGTTAGCATAAACAACTTGGGCTTCATTGCACCAATGAAAAAAATATGCCACTTTTTTCATAAGTGAATATTTTGATAGTTGATATCAGCAAGGATGTGATGTGGTTACCATATTTCTCCAGTGTGCCCATGTTCCTGAAAATTTGCAAGATCTTCCAAATAAGAAGCATCCCAATAACTTTGAAGACCCAGCATTGATCCTTCAACATCACCAGGATCTTGATCATCCTTATCAGAGCTGCCTCAATAGAAGGGTTATTTAGAACACATTAAAAAAGGATAAATATTTGTTAACTATTTAAATATACATGTAAAAAACATTGAAGGATAGAAATAGGCAGGCAACAGCCAGGTTTCCCATTCCTGCCATCTGCACACGATTACAGATTCAGAGTATGCCAGATCTAGGATTCATCTGACCTCTAACAAGAGATTGTACCATAGGATTACATTATCTGGACTCTGGAGAATTTGGTGTATCTATTAAAGAGACCAGACATATACCACTTAGGTGCTGTTTGGTTGGGTGAAAGGAGCGGTAACGACAGTGGGATGAGTAGCCGGTGTTGTCCGATGCAGAGTAATGATTACCGCCCTTTGTTTGAATCCGATAACGCTGCTATCAATTACGGAGTGCGCTAACCAAACTCCAAGGAACGACATCAGCTGTGAGAGGGAATAGATACGGGTCTAAAATGGTTGAACCAAACAGGTCCTTAGATTAAGTGTGGAGTGGTACACCTCAGCCTCTTGGTCTCAGTCCCCCTTATGATAGTGCTACATGTCAAGTTGACAATCTGGGGGGGGGGGGGGGGGGGGGGTATCTGTTAGTTGAAGAAAAGGTATGTTTTTTTATAATTTTATACTAATAGACTGTACTTGATAAACACGGAACATTAAGAACAATATTACATAAGATCGGGCATGCAACTGTCTTCAATGATACTAATCGACAAGTTGCCAAAAGGCATCCATCATATTCCCTCAATTTCCACAGATTCAATGCTAAACATAACAAAACATTGTGCACAAAACAAAAGGTACTAACAGCAGCCACAAGAGACCACAACCCGAACAAGCTCTCTACGATATCAAGCATTGTCGGATCCCCGCAATTTGCTAGATCTATATCTCGAGGTCAGTAGCATCCAATTCGCACACGGATGAGGCCATTCGGCAGAAAATGGTCTCGTACCAGTAATCGGAGGCGGCGGAGGGGAAGTTGGCGGAGGACGCGGAAGCGGCGAGCACCTCAGCAGCGTCGGCGTAGCGCTGGTCATCGTCGAGCGTGCTCCCGTACTCGCTCCGCACTGACCATGAATCCGCCGCAATGGACCGCTCGTCGTCCGACGCCATTTCCAGACCTCCGCCGCCACCGCCTGCCGCGGCGACGAAGGGTGGGAGCTGGGGGCGGGGTGGCGTGCCAACGGGCATCTCGGGTTCCTCGGGCGTAAGCCTTATTCCGGCCATGGTGGATCGGGTATTTGGGTCGGAGATCGGGACGAGGGCAGCGCGGGGCGGGTTGATGCTGGGAGAGGGTCTCGACTCTCGAGTGTCGACTGTCGAGGTAGACTGCGTTTGTTTGGGTTTTCTGGTAACAAAAGTTACTACGAATTGTCAAACTTGTCATCTTCCTCCGTACGATACTCAGATTTTTTTCTTATAATTAGATTCTCTCCACAACCAGATTATCAGAAAAGCTCGTCAGAAAAAACTAAACCAAACATGGCCCTTTGGCTCAGCTTCTGGCCGTCAAATGCTCGAAGTTGTGTCAAACGGCCACATTCTGACATGGCTTCCGGCGACCGCACATCGAGTAAACACCATCTCGCAACGGCTCTTAAAAATCGACCAAATTTCTGCTTGGGGATAAGCCGCCCTCCGTGCCCGTCACTCCCGTGTCATGTATACGTGATAGGGTTTTACCCACCCGCCCTCTGCCGCAGGCGACGCGCCGACTCCCTCGCCATCACCGATAGGAAGGCACTCTGCTCCCCCTGTTTGCCTCCATCCGCACCCCCTTTCTCATTGCGGGCGTACGCACCCCTTCTGTTGTATGTGATACGCGTTCATTGTCTTTCAAGTCGACGGGAGGCGGCACACTACCGCCAACGAGCCGGAGCTCAAGATGGTGGTTGTGCCGGCAATTATTCCAATCTGAATCCCGAACTCGTAAGTTCTTATGTAGAACCATTTTGATATGTGTCGGTTAAGGTTTTAGGGTTTGCACCATACATCCCTTGTTTGTGGATTCGATTTGATCTGAATGGAGACATCGTGCTTTGCTACACCCCATTATTATTTCATATATTGATTCGTTTCACGTCGTTTGCTTCTAGTTTCCTATCGTAAACTATAAGGTTCTGATTAACATGTACCAGATCTACTGGCGTACTCATTTTGTTTTCGTTCAGATAAATCGTATCCATCACACTGATTCGGTCTCCGTGGTCTTCAACCCGCACCATGTCTTCGAAAAGGTTAATTTTACAGCATCAGGTCTTTGAATTGGTGTGGCAGCGATTGTTTGTTTGGACTGCTATAATGTTATTGGTTTACCATTTGTTGTCGACCTGTGTTTCCTGAGAAATTTGCCATTATGGATGTCCTCATATGCGGCTTCGACGATTTGGAGGCGTAGGCGAGGGATTCTCTATTATGGAAAACTAGGGGACAACCCACACTTTAAAATGGACATGACCACGCTATTACCAGTAGTGAACGACGATTAGGACCGTTGAGACAGCCGCCGTCCCAGCGCCGTGAGTGCTCGCTGCTTTCCCGTCTTGTCCCTTCTCTCCTTCTCCTCGCTTCAGAAACGCACCAGAGAGCTCTCGGACCGGATTGAAGTGCGCCGCCCGTGAGCTCTCGGCCGGCGCTGGGAACTTGAGCAGACTGGGCGAGCACCAGGAAATTTGCGCCGTGGGAGCGGTGGATGGACCTCTGGGAGGCGGCCGTCTGCCACGCCCACAACGAGCTGCTGGCGCTGAGCTCCGCCGCGGCGGCCGAGGACTTCCTCCGGTGGCAGTTCCCCGAGTCCCCGCGCGGGAAAGGGTGGTGGTCGGCGGCGCGGCAGCTCGTGGAAGACGCCTGGCGCAGCCTCGGCAAGGCCAAGAACGCGGCGAAGCTCATGGACAACGCCGTGCTTTGCGAGTTCTTCACCACCTGGATGATTCTGACGCGCGCTTAACTGAAGGCACAATGCTGATGGCGACGCCCCTGCCTCCTTTTGCAACTTGTTATTGCTCCAGTACTTGTGCTTCAATTTCATTCGATTTCTATGTGCACATTTGAATAAGTGGTTCTTTGCTGGTACAAATGGAAATGACCTGATCCGCCTGTGTCGATAAGATTGTAATAAGTGGTTCTTTGCTCCAATTTCATTCTTTGCCGGTTGTTCTTCTTGTCTCCTCGCAAAGGTAAAAGTAACAAGAAAGAGTGCCTGCAAACCTTTCCTCGTATGCCATTTTGTTCTTGCTTGAAAAGTGTTTATACTGTTCTATACATTTTAATCGTAGGTAAACCTTTCCTTTTTTTTCATAAGATGCAACGTGCTGTTCAGCGACATTTTGTTGACTTCTGATGGTTGGCATTCTAGTGGTTATCAAAAGCAGTCGTGTCAGCCACAAACCCGTCTGTAGTCAACCTTTTCAGTACCACGGTTCCTCGCCTTGAGACGATTATGTATAAATAAACTCTAAACCACAAGCATTTCATCTCCATTCAGACAAATTTAATCTGAAAAGCTGCTTCGACATTCTGTTCCTGCACCGTCTTTGCTTTCCCTTCCATCTTCGCAGAGAAACAAGCTCGCTAGCTGCTGGAGATGGAGCCAGCAGAGAGGTCCAAGAAGAGGGTGCATCCATGGATCAATGCCACCGTGCACTTCTTGCTCTGCTTCGCAGTTGGCGCCCTCCTCGCAGTCGCGCCGCTTGCCGCCACCGGAGCCTCGTCGGCCTCCAGCATCCGCTCCGCGTTTCTCGGTCCGACGCGTCCTGGGCTAGCAGCTGTTGCAAGGACGAGGAAGACGGCTGCTGCATTCCAGAGAAAAGAACTACGACTGCTAGGAGAGAGGTAACGGATGTAGACGACGTGAGTATCCATTATTTTAATCAAAGAGGTTACCAAGTAATGGAGTGTTCTTGTTCGTTTTAGCGAGTGGCCTATTCCCTGCTTTTCCATATCAGCTAATCCCTCGCCTACGCCTCCAAAACGTCGAAGCCGCACGTGAAGATCTCCATAATAGCAAATTTCTCGTGTTTCCTTTGTTGGCGAAACTGACGGCGGTATGGCATTGCCACGAAGATCTGATTCGTTTCTTATTACTTGTGCTTCTCGTCTCGGCTGAAGATCATGTTATTGTGTTCGTCACCGAGCATTAGATTGAACAGGGGTACATTTTGACACCATCATTTGTTCGTCAGATTTGTGCCATTGATTGGTTTTCTGGCTTATTCATTTGTTATTGGTTTACCTTACTTTCCATGTATTTAGTTGGACTATTAGGTAACTAATTTGTGCTACACATATTAGTGAATTCATCGATGACCTATTTATTCCCCGTTGTTCCTCTTGTACTGATAGTGTACAAATTTAAAATATAGCACTTGCAACCGAACAACCTAAAATAAGAAATATCTGGCTTTCTATCAATAAGCAATTCATAAGGGGTCTTCTTTAAAAGCTTGTGACAATATAGTCTATTTGATGCATGGCAAGCAGTGTTTATGGCTTCGGCCCAATAATAATCTAACACATTATATTCTGCTATCATAGACCTAGCCATGTCAATGAGAGTCGTATTCTTCCTTTCAACAATTCTATTTTGTTCTGGTGTGTACTTGGAAGAAAATTCATGTTTTATACCCTTGTCATCACAATTTCATCAATTCTAGCATTTTAAATCCTGGCCCATTATCACTTATAACTTCCTTCATATCGAATTCAAATTGATGTTGAGCCAATACAGTAAATGACTTAAATATTTCAAACACATTTGATTTATCCCAAAGAAAATAGACCCGGGTGATTCTAGAATAATCATCCACAATTACAAGTCAATAAGAATTACCACCTGAAAGGGAAATATGCCCTTGGGAAATTTCTATAAGTATTTTGGTGATTAAATGTCCAACACATCTTGATTGGCTTCTTGTGTGCTAAATGTGGGAAAAGTGCAAATCAAGGCATGAGGTATGTTTCTAGACTTAGTACATTGCTCTTGAATACTAATGTGGTTATCTAAGTGCTAGAAACAATGCTGAGAAGAAAAGAATCGAATCGCAAAAGATTTGGTTGTGTGCAGCCAAAGTCCAGCTCGGCCTGGCACACCGGACTGTCCGGTGGTGCACCGGACAGTGTCCGATGCGCCAGGCTGGTCTCCGGTGAAATGGCTGCTCTCGGGAATCGACGACGGTGTACGGCTAAAAATCACCGTACTATCCGGTGGTGCACCAGACTGTCCGGTGAGTCATCCGCGGCGAACTCGTCGCTCTCGGGAAAAGGATCAGCGGCGTACGGCTAAAATTCACCGGACTGTCCGGTGCAATGGTCGCTAGCGCAAACGGTCGGCCACGTAATCTTCGCGCGACACGTGGACTGTTCCAACGGTCAGCTGGTGCGCCGGACTGTCCGGTGCGCCAATCAGCCCAGAGGAGCAACAGTCGGATATGCCAAATTTGGAAGGAGGTCGCGCACCGGACAGTCTACAGGACCTGTCCGGTGGCGCACCAGACTGTCCGGTGCGCCACTCGACAGAAGGCAGGAATTGCCTTCCAAGTTGGCCTCCAACGGCTCCTAGCTGCCTTGGGGCTATAAAAGAGACCCCTAGGCGTATGGAGGAGTCATCTAAGCATTCACTAAGCATTCTAAGACTCCCACACTCCGCCTCCACGCAGTTGATCGATTGTGTTAGTGGTTTGAGCTCCGTTCGAGTTGTGAACTCTCTATGCTATGTTTCGAGCTCAAGTCTTGGCTTGTGTGCGTGTGTGTGCTGCGGATTTGTGTCTTGTGTGTGTTGCTCTTCCCAGCCTTATTATGTGCTTTCTTTGTGATCTCTATTGTAAGGGCGAGAGACTCCAAGTTGTGGAGATTCCTCACAAACGGGAAAATACACTAAAAGAAAAGACAGTGGTATTCAAGTTGATCATCAGATCACTTGAAAGGGGTTGAGTGCAACCCTTGTCCATTGGGACGCCACAATGTGGAAGTAGGCAAGTGTTACTTGGCCGAACCACGGGATAAAATCGCGTGTCTCTTGTGATTGCTTTATCTGTGATTGTTTTGTCCACAAAAACTCGCCTCTCAACTACTTAGTCGCATTAACACTTCTATTACTAAATTCTGTGGCTATTTAGTGTTTAATTTTACAGGATCACCTATTCACCCCCCCCCTCTAGGTGCTCTCAATTGGTATCAGAGTCGTACTCTTCATCTAAGGGACTAACCGCCTAAAGAGATGGATCCTAAGGGAAAGGGGATGGTGGTCAACGACAAGGAGAAGGAGTCCCTCTTCAACGAGCCAAGGGACGACAAGCCCACTGACTCAGGATCGAGTCACAAGAAGAGGGACGAGAAGAAGAAGAGGCACATCAAGAAGATCATTTACTACGACAGTGATGCCTCCTCTTCTTCACCAAGAGACGACGACGATGACGACTCTTCGTCGAAAAAGAGAACGGTTAATCAAAACTACTCTTTTGACTATTCTCACATGCCGTACAATTCAAATGCACATCTACTTTCAATTCCCCTTGGAAAACCTCCACACTTTGATGGAGAGGACTATTCATTTCGGAGTCATAAAATGTGTAGTCATTTATTCTCTCTCCATCCTAGCATTTGGGAAATTGTAGAGAATGGGATGCACTTCGATAGTACGGATAACTCTATGATAATTAATGAACAGATTCATAAAAATGCCCAAGCTACTACTGTCTTGCTAGCTTCACTTTGCAGGGATGAATATAATAAGGTGAGCGGCTTAGACAACGCCAAGCAAATCTGGGACATCCTCAAGATATCTCATGAGGGAAATGATGCCACCATGATTACCAAAATGGAGCTGGTAGAAGGCGAACTGGGGAGATTTGCGATGATCAGGGGAGAGGAGCCAACTCAGACTTACAACAGGCTCAAGACCCTGGTCAACAAGATCCGAAGCTATGGAAGCACAAGATGGACGGATCATGATGTTGTTTGACTCATGCTAAGGTCATTTACTGTAATTGACCCCCATCTTGTCAATCTTATTCGTGAAAACCCCAGGTACACCAAGATGATGCCCAAAGAGATCCTTGGAAAACTTGTGAGCGGTCGCATGATGGTGAAGGAAGCTCGATACGTGGACGATGCTCTAAACGGTCCACTACCCATCTACGAGCCTCAACTTGTTGCTCTCAAGGCAACCAGTAGCAGGGAGGCGCTACCAAGCAAAGTGGCACAAGTGGAAGCTGCTGGCCTCAACGAAGATGAGATGGCGCTTATCATCAAGCGCTTCAAGACCGCGCTTAAAGGACGCAAGGAGTACCTCAACAAGAACAAAACAAGGGGAAAGCGCTCCTGCTTCAAATGCGGTAAGACTGGTCATCTTATTGCTCAATGTCCCGATAATGAAAATGACCAGGGACAAGAAAGACATGGGAAGAAGGAAAAGAAGAAGAACTATAGGAAGGCGAAGGGCGAGGCGCATCTTGGAAAGGAATGGGACTCTGATTGCTCCTCATCCGACTCCGACGATGAAGGATTGGCTGCCACGGCCTTCGACAAGTCTTCGCTTTTCCCCAACGAATGCCACACTTGCCTCATGGACAAGGAGAAGAAGGTATGTATTCGAGATTCTCCTAAGTACTCTACTTCTAGTGATGAGGAATCCTCCGATAATGAAGTAGATTACTCTAGTTTATTTAAAGGTTTAGATAGAGCCAAAGTAGAGAAAAATAATGAATTGATTGATGCTCTAAATGAAAAGGATAGACTTTTAGATAAGCAAGAGGACATTTTATATGAAGAACATGATAAATTGGTTAGTGCTCAAAAATCTCTTGCTCTAGAAATTAAAAGAAATGAAATGTTATCCTCTGAGTTGTCTGCTTGCCCTGAATCTGTTTCTAGTTTAAAGAATTTAAATAATGATTTAAATGCTAAACTAGAGGAAGCTAGAAAAATAAGTTCATGTGTAGAGCATGTTGTCATTTGTAATAGATGTAAGGATTTTGATGTTAATGCCTGTGATGAACCTCTTATTGCTATTACTAAATTGAATGATGAGGTGGCAAGTCTTAATGCTCAACTTAAGACTTGCAAAAGTAATTTTGATAAATTAAAATTTGCTAGGGATGCCTACACTATTGGTAGACACCCCTCAATTAAGGATGGACTTGGTTTTCGAAAGGAAACCAAGAACTTAACAAGCCAAAAGGCTCCCGTTCTCAACAAGGAGAAAGGGAAGGCCCCTATGGCTAGTAGCCCTCAAAGGAATCATGCTTTTATTTATGATTGGAAAATTGCTAGTCATAATAAGAGTTATGTTAATACTGCTTACAATGATTCACATGCTATGTTTGCCTCTAACTCTACTTTTATGCATGGTAGAAGTAGGCCTAGAAAAAATCATGTTGTGCATCATGTGCCTAGGAAAATGTGTAATAAGCCTACTACTATTTTTCATACTTGCAACACTTCGTTTGTACTTTCATGTAAGAATGAAAAAGTAGTTGCTAGAAAGTTGGGATCCAAATACAAGGGAGACAAGACTTGTATTTGGGTTCCAAAAATTATTGTGACTAACCTTGTAGGACCCAACAAGAGTTGGGTACCTAAAACCCAAGCGTAAATTGCTTTGCAGGTTTATTGAAGTCGCCTAGAGGGGGGGTGAATAGGCAAATCTGAAATTTATAAACTTAAGCACACACTACAAGCCGGGTTAGCGTTAGAATTAAGTGCGAGTCCGAAAGAGAGGGCGAAAACAAATCACAAGCGAATAAGAGCGGATGACACGGTGATTTGTTTTACCGAGGTTCGGTTCTTGCAAACCTACTCCCCGTTGAGGTGGTCACAAAGACCAGGTCTCTTTCAACCCGTTCCCTCTCTCAAACGGTCACTTAGACCGAGTGAGCTTCTCTTCTCAATCAAACAGGACACTAAGTCCCCACAAGGACCACCACACAATTGGTGTCTCTTGCCTTGGTTACAATTGAGTTGGAATCAAGAAAGAAGGACGAAGAAAAGCAATCCAAGCGTAAGAGCTCAAATGAACACAAATGTCTCTCTCTAGTCACTAATTTGGTTGGAGTGATTCCGGACTTGGGAGAGGATTTGATCTCTTTGTTTGTGTCTTGTATTGAATGCTATAGCTCTTGTATGAGGTTTGAAGCCTGAAAACTTGGATGCAATGAATGGTGGGTGTTTGGGGGTATTTATAGCCCCAACCACCAAAGTAGCCGTTGGTGAAGGCTGTTGTCGCATGGCGCATCGGACAGTCCGGTGCGCCACCGGACACCGTCCGGTGTGCCAGCCACGTCACCCGACCGTTAGGGTTCGACCGTTGGAGCTTCTGACTTCTGGGCCACCGGACAGTCCGGTGGTGCACTGGACAGTCACTGTTCACTGTCCGGTGCGCCTTCTGGCGCCTGTTCTGACTTCTGCGCGCGCAGGCGCGCACTGTAGCGCATTTAATGTTCGTTGCAGACGACCGTTGGCGCTGTGTAGCCGTTACTCCGCTGGCGCACCGGACAGTCCGGTGCTACACCGGACAGTCCTGTGAATTATAGCGGAGCGGCTCCCAGAATTCCCGAAGGTGGCAAGTTCAGAGTTGGGTTCCCTGGTGCACCGGACACTGTCCGGTGCGCCAGACCAGGGCACACTTTGGTAGTCTTTTGCTCTTTTTATTTGAACTCTTTCTTGGTCTTTTTATTGGTTTGTTGTGAACCTTTGGCACCTATAAAACTTATAATCTAGAGCAAACTAGTTAGTCCAATTGTTTGTGTTGGGCAATTCAACCACCAAAATCAATTAGGAAAAGGTGTGAGCCTATTTTTCTTTCAATCTCCCCCTTTCTGGTGATTGATGCCAACACAAACCAAAGCAAATATAAAAGTGCAAAATTGAACTAGTTTGCATAATGTAAGTGCAAAGGTTGCTTGGAATGAAACCAATAATTATTTCTACTAGATATGCATGGATGACTTTCTTCTTATTTAAAATTTTGGACCACGCTTGCACCACTTGTTTTGTTTTTGCAAATTCTTTTGTAAATTCTTTTCAAAGTCTTTTTGCAAATAGTCAAAGGTAAATGAATAAGATTTTGAGAAGCATTTTCAAGATTTGAAATTTTCTCCCCCTGTTTCAAATGCTTTTCCTTTGACTAAACAAAACTCCCCTTAATGAAGTCCTACTCTTAGTGTTCAAAAGGGTTTTAGATATTAATTTTGAAGAGGGTATACCAGTTTGAAATTATAAAAATAATATACCAATTGAAAAATCTTTTCTTAACCCAAATTTGAGAGACTACATTTTGAAATTGGTGGTGGTGCGGTCCTTTTGCTTTGGGCTAATACTTTCTCCCCTTTGGCATGAATCACCAAAAACGGATACTATGAGTGAAATATAAGCCCTTTTTATACTTTCTCCCCCTATGGTGAATAATATATGAGTGAAGATTATACCAAATTGGAGAGCGGTGTGGAGCGACGGCGAAGGATGAATAATTCGATGGAGTGGAGTGGAAGCCTTGTCTTCGCCGAAGACTCCATTTCCCTTTCAATCTATGACTTGGTATGAAATTTACTTGACAAACACGTTAGTCATAGCAAAGAAAGAGATGATCAAAGGTATAAATGAGCTATGTGTGCAAAATATCAACCAAAATTCCTAGAATCAAGAATATTTAGCTCATGCCTAAGTTTGGTAAAAGTTTGCTCATCTAATGACTTGATAAAGATACCGGCTAATTGTTCTTTGGTGTTAATATAAGCAATCTCGATATCTCCCTTTTGTTGGTGATCCCTCAAAAAATGATACCGAATGGCTATGTGTTTAGTGCGGCTATGCTCAACGAGATTATCCGCCATGCGGATTGCACTCTCATTATCACATAGAAGAGGAACTTTGGTTAATTTGTAACCATAATCTCTAAGAGTTTGCCTCATCCAAAGCAATTGCGCGCAACAATGGTCTGCGGTAATGTACTCGGCTTCGGCGGTAGAAAGAGCTACAGAATTTTGCTTCTTTGAAGCCCAAGACACCTGAGATCTTCCCAAGAACTGGCAAGTCCCTGATGTGCTCTTTCTATTAATTTTACACCCTGCCCAATCAGCATCAGAATAACCAATTAAATCAAATGTGGATCCCCTGGGGTACCAAAGACCAAACTTAGGAGTATAAACTAAATATCTCAAGATTCGTTTTACGGCCCTAAGGTGAACTTCCTTAGGATCGGCTTGGAATCTTGCACACATGCATACAGAAAGCATAATGTCCGGTCGTGAAGCACATAAATAGAGTAAAGAACCTATCATCGATTGGTATACCTTTTGATCTACAGATTTACCTCCCGTGTCGAGGTCGAGATGCACATTAGTTCCCATGGGTGTCTTAATGGGCTTGGCATCCTTCATCCCAAACTTGGTGAGTATGTCTTGAATGTACTTCGTTTGGCTAATGAAGGTGCCCTCTTGGAGTTGCTTGACTTGGAATCCTAAGAAATACTTCAACTCCCCCATCATAGACATCTCGAATTTTTGAATCATGATCCTACTAAATTCTTCACAAGTAGATTTATTAGTAGACCCAAATATGATATCATCAACATAAATTTGGCATACAAACAAATCATTTGCAATTGTTTTAGTGAATAGAGTAGGATCGGCTTTTCCGACTTTGAAGCCATTAGCGATAAGAAAATCTCTTAGGCATTCATACCATGCTCTTGGGGCTTGCTTGAGCCCATAAAGCGCCTTAGAGAGTTTATAGACATGGTTAGGGTACTCACTATCTTCAAAGCCGGAAGGTTGCTCAACATAGACTTCCTCCTTGATTGGTCCATTGAGGAAGGCACTCTTCACGTCCATTTGATAAAGCTTGAAGCCATGGTAAGTAGCATATGCAAGTAAAATGTGAATTGACTCAAGCCTAGCTACGGGTGCATAGGTTTCACCGAAATCCAAACCTTCGACTTGTGAATATCCCTTGGCCATAAGTCGGGCTTTGTTCCTTGTCACCACACCATGCTCATCTTGTTTGTTGCGGAAGACCCACTTGGTTCCTACAACATTTTGGTTAGGACGTGGAACCAATTGCCATACCTCATTCCTCGTGAAGTTGTTGAGTTCCTCTTGCATCGCTAGCACCCAATCCGAATCTTGAAGTGCTTCCTCTACCCTGTGTGGCTCAATGGAGGAAACAAACGAGTAATGTTCACAAAAATGAGCAACACGAGATCGAGTAGTTACCCCCTTATGAATGTCGCCGAGGATGGTGTTGACGGGGTGATCTCGTTGTATTGCTTGGTGGACTCTTGGGTGTGGCGGTCTTGGACCCTCATCATCTTCCTTGTCTTGATCATTAGCATCTCCCCCTTGATCATTGTCCTCCTCTTGAGGTGGCTCCTCTTGATCTTCATCATCATCATCTTGAGCTTGATCCTCATCTTGAGTTGGTGGAGATGCTTGCATGGAGGAAGATGGTTGATCTTGTGCTTGTGGAGGTTCTTCGGATTCCTTAGGACACACATCCCCAATGGACATGTTCCTTAGCGCGACGCACGGAGCCTCTTCATCATCTAGCTCATCAAGATCAACTTGCTCTACTTGAGAACCGTTAGTCTCATCAAACACAATGTCACAAGAAACTTCAACTAGTCCAGAGGACTTGTTAAAGACTATATGCCCTTGTGTTTCAATCATAACCAAGTAAAAAGCCTTCTACAACCTTAAGAGCAAATTTAGATTTTCTATCTCTTTTAACAAGAATAAAGCATTTGCTACCAAAGACTCTAAAATATGAAACATTGGGCTTTTTACCGGTGAGGAGTTCATAAGATGTCTTCTTGAGGATTCGGTGAAGATATAACCGGTTGATGGCGTAGCAAGCGGTGTTGACCGCCTCGGCCCAAAACCGATCCGAAGTCTTGTATTCATCAAGCATGGTCCTTGCCATGTCCAATAGAGTTCTATTCTTCCTCTCCACTATACCATTTTGTTGAGGTGTGTAGGGAGAAGAGAACTCATGCTTGATGCCCTCATCCTCAAGAAAGCCTTCTATTTGTGAGTTCTTGAACTCCGTCCCGTTGTCGCTTCTAATTTTCTTGATCCTTAAGCCGAACTCATTTTGAGCCCGTCTCAAGAATCCCTTTAAGGTATCTTGGGTTTGAGATTTATCCTGCAAAAAGAACACCCAAGTGAAGCGAGAATAATCATCCACAATTACAAGACAATACTTACTCCTGCCGATGCTTATGTAAGCTATCGGGCCGAATAGGTCCATGTGGAGTAGCTCAAGCGGCATGTCGGTCGTCATGATGTTCTTGTGTGGATGATGAACACCAACTTGCTTTCCTGCTTGACATGCGCTACAAACCCTGTCTTCTCAAAATGAACATTGGTTAGTCCCAAAATGTGCTCTCCCTTTAGAAGCTTGTGAAGATTCTTCATCCCAACATGGGCTAGTCGGCAGTGCCAAAGTCAACCCATGTTAGTCTTAGCAATTAAGCAAGTGTCGAGTTTAGCTCTATTAAAATCTACTAAGTATAGCTGACCCTCTAAAACTCCCTTAAATGCTATTGAATCATCACTTCTTCTAAAGACAGTAGCACCTAAATCTGTAAAAAGACAGTTGTAACCCATTTTGCATAATTGAGAAACAGAAAGCAAGTTGTAATCTAAAGAATCTACAAGAAAAACATTGGAAATAGAATGGTCAGGTAATATTGCAATTTTACCAAGTCCTTTGACCAAACCTTGATTTCCATCCCCGGATGTGATAGCTCGTTGGGGATCTTGGTTTTTCTCATAGGAGGAGAACATCTTTTTCTCCCCAGTCATGTGGTTTGTGCACCCGCTGTCGATGATCCAACTTGAGCCCCCGGATGCATAAACCTACAAAACAAGTTTAGGCCTTGTTCTTAGGTACCCAAACGATCTTGGGTCCTTTCACATTAGAAACAAGCACCTTGGGTACCCAAACACAAGTCTTTGACCCTTGTGTTTGGCCCCAATATATTTGGCAACTACTTTGTCTGATTTGTTAGTGAACACATATGATGCATCAAAAGTCTTAAATGAAATGTTATGATCATTTGATGCAATAGGAGTTTTCTTCTTAGGCAATTTAACATGTGTAGAATGCCTAGAGCTAGAAGCCTCATTCTTATAAATAAAAGCATGGTGAGTAGAATGAGTCTTCTTTGCATGAATTCTCCTAATCTTATTCTCAGGATAACCAGCAGGATATAAAATATAGCCCTCGTTATCCTGAGGCATGGGAGCCTTGCGCTTAACAAAATTATACAATCTTTTAGGAGGGGCATTAAGCTTGACATTGTCTCCTTTTTGGAAGCCAATGCCATCCTTAATGCCAGAGCGTCTCCCACTATAAAGCATGCTACGAGCAAATTTAAATTTCTCATTTTCTAGTTCATGCTCGACAATTTTGGCATCTAATTTAGCTATATGATCATTTTGTTGTTTAATCATAGCAAGGTGATCATGGATAGCATCTACATTAACATCTCTACATCTAGTGCAAATAGAAACATGCTCAATGGTAGATGTAGAGGGTTTGTAATCTTTTAATTCAACAATCTTAGCATGTAAAATGACATTCTCTTCTCTAAGATTGGAAATAGACGCATTGCAAACATCTAAGTCTTTAGCCTTAGCAATTAATTTTTCATTCTCATTTCTAAGGTTAGCAAGAGAGGCATTCAATTTTTCAATCTTAGCAATTAAACTAGCATTATCATTTCTAAGATTGGTAATTGAATCATCACAAATATTTGACTTCTCAACCTTAGCAATCAAATTAGCATTCTCAATTCTAAGGTTGGAAAAAGTGTCATGGCAAGTGCTTAGCTCACTAGTTAATTTTTCACATTTTTCTACCTCTAGAGCATAAGCATTTTTAACCTTAACATGCTTTTTGTTTTCTTTAATAAGGAAGTCCTCTTGACTATCCAAGAGTTCATCCTTCTCATGAATAGCACTAATTAATTCATTTAATTTCTCCTTTTGTTGCATGTTTAGGTTGGCAAAAAGCGTCAATAAATCATCCTCATCATCACTAGAGCTAGCCTCATCACTAGATGTTGCATACTTAGTGGAGGATCTAGATTTTACCTTCTTCTTCTTGCCGTCCTTTGGCATGAGGCACTTGTGGCCGACGTTGGGGAAGAGAAGGCCCTTGGTGACGGCGATGTTTGCGGCGTCCTCGTCGGAGGAGGAGTCGGTGGAGCTCTCGTCGGAGTTCCACTCACGGCAAACATGGGCATCGCCGCCCTTCTTCTTGTAGTACTTCTTCTTTTGTCTTCTCTTTCCCTTCTTGTCGTCGCCCGTGTCACTGTCACTAGAAATAGGACATTTTGCTATAAAGTGACTGGGCTTACCACATTTGTAGCAAACCTTCTTGGAGCGGGGTTTGTAATCCTTCCCCCTCCTTTGCTTGAGAATTTGGCGGAAGCTCTTGATGATGAGCGCCATCTCCTCGTTGTCGAGCTTGGAGGCGTCGATGGGGACCCTACTTGGTGTAAAGTCTTCTTTCTTCTCCTCCATTGCCTTAAATGCAACGGGTTGTACATCGGGTGTGGAGGAGGCGCCTTGCTCGATGATTTTCTTGGAGCCTTTGATCATCAATTCAAAGCTCACAAATTTTCCTATAACCTCCTCGGAAGACATTAGCTTGTATCTAGGATCACCACGAATTAATTGAACTTGTGTAGGATTAAGAAATACAAGTGATCTTAGAATAACCTTGACCATTTCATGGTCATCCCATTTGGTGCTCCCGAGGTTGCGCACTTGGTTCACCAAGGTCTTGAGCCGATTGTACATTACTTGTGGCTCCTCCCCTTGATGAAGCATGAAGCGACCGAGCTCCCCCTCGATCGTTTCCCTCTTGGTGATCTTGGTCACCTCATCTCCTTCGTGCATGGCCTTTAGAACATCCGAAATCTCTTTAGCACTCTTCAACCCTTGCACCTTATTATACTCCTCTCGACTTAGAGAGGCGAGAAGTATAGTGGTGGCTTGGGAGTTGAAGTGCCGGATTTGGGCAACTTCATCCGAGTCATAGTCTTCATCCCCCGACGATGGTACATGTACTCCAATCTCAACAACATCCCAAATACTAGTGTGGAGTGAGGTTAGATGGTGCCTCATTTTGTCACTCCACATATTATAATCTTCACCATCAAACATGGGTGGTTTGCCTAATGGGACGGAAAGTAAAGGAGTACGTTTTGAAATACGAGGATAGCGTAGGGGAATCTTACTAAACTTCTTGCGCTCATGGTGCTTAGAAGTGACGGACGACGTGTCGGAGCCGGAGGTGGATGGCGATGAAGAGTCCGTCTCGTAGTAGACTACCTTCTTCATCTTCTTTTTCTTTTCGCCGCTCCGACGCGACTTGTCGTGTGCAGGGGATCCCTTCACCTTGTTGCCGAACTCCCCGGATGGAGCCTTCCCGTGGCTTGTGGTGGGCTTCTCGCCGATTACCATTTCCTTCTTGGCGTGATCTCCCGACATCACTTCGAGCGGTTAGGCTCTAATGAAGTACCGGGCTCTGATACCAATTGCAAGTCGCCTAGAGGGGGGTGAATAGGCAAATCTGAAATTTATAAACTTAAGCACACACTACAAGTCGGGTTGGCGTTAGAATTAAGTGCGAGTCTGAAAGAGAGGGCGAAAACAAATCACAAGCGAATAAGAGCGGATGACACGATGATTTGTTTTACCGAGGTTCGGTTCTTGCAAACCTACTCCCCGTTGAGGTGGTCACAAAGACCGGGTCTCTTTCAACCCTTTCCCTCTCTCAAACGGTCACTTAGACCGAGTGAGCTTCTCTTCTCAATCAAACGGGACACTAAGTCCCCACAAGGACCACCACACAATTGGTGTCTATTGCCTTGGTTACAATTGAGTTGGAATCAAGAAGGAAGGAAGAAAAAAAGCAATCCAAGCGCAAGAGCTCAAATGAACACAAATGTCTCTCTCTCTTGTCACTAATTTGGTTGGAGTGATTCCGGACTTGGGAGAGGATTTGATCTCTTTGTTTGTGTCTTGTATTGAATGCTATAGCTCTTGTATGAGGTTTGAAGGCTGAAAACTTGGATGCAATGAATGGTGGGTGGTTGGGGGTATTTATAGCCCCAACCACCAAAGTGCCCTTTGGTGAAGGCTGATGTCGCATGGCGCACCGGACAGTTCGGTGCGCCACCGGACACCGTCCGGTGTGCTAGCCACGTCACCTAACCGTTAGGGTTCGACTGTTGGAGCTTCTGACTTCTGGGCCACCGGACAGTCCGGTGGTGCACCGAACAATCACTGTTCACTGTCCGGTACGCCTTCTGGCGCCTGTCCTGACTTCTGCGCGCGCAGGCACGCACTGTAGCGCATTTAATGTTCGTTGCAGACGACCGTTGACACTGTGTAGCCGTTACTCTGCTGGCACACCGGACAGTCCTGTGAATTATAGCGGAGCAACTCCCAGAATTCCCGAAGGTGGCAAGTTCAGAGTTGGGTTCCCTGGTGCACCGGACACTTTCCGGTGGCACACCGGACAGTCCGGTGCGCCAGACCAGGGCACACTTTGGTAGTATTTTGCTCTTTTTATTTGAACCCTTTCTTGGTCTTTTTATTGGTTTGTTGTGAACCTTTGGCACCTGTAAAACTTATAATCTAGAGCAAACTAGTTAGTCCAATTGTTTGTGTTGGACAATTCAACCACCAAAATCAATTAGGAAAAGGTGTGAGCCTATTTTCCTTTCATTTATGCATCAGGGGCTCAAGCTGGATTATCGACAGCGGATGCACAAACCACATGACGGGGGAGAAGAAAATGTTCACCTCCTACGTCAAGAACAAGGATTCCCAAGATGCGATTATCTTTGGAGATGGGAACCAAGGCAAGGTTAAAGGATTGGGAAAGATAGCCATTACATCCGAGCATTCAATCTCCAATGTGTTTTTAGTTGAATCGCTCTGGTACAACTTATTGTCTATGAGTCAATTATGTAACATGGGCTATAATTGTTTATTCACAAATATAGATGTATCTGTCTTTAGAAGGAGTGATGGTTCAATAGCGTTTAAGGGTGTACTAGATGGCAAGCTCTACTTAGTTGATTTTTCGAAAGAGAATGTCGATCTAGATGCATGCTTAATAGCTAAGACTAATATGGGCTGGCTCTAGCATCGCCGTCTAGCACATGTTGGGATGAAGAACCTTCATAAACTTCTAAAGGGAGATCATGTGTTAGGACTAACTGATGTGTGCTTTGAGAAAGACAGACCTTGTGCAGCATGTCAAGCAGGGAAACAGGTGGGAAGCACTCAACATAGCAAGAATGTAATGACGACGTCAAGACCACTGGAACTTCTCCACATGGACCTCTTTGGACCCGTTGCCTACCTTAGCATCGGGGGAAGTAAGTATGGTCTTGTAATTGTTGATGATTTTTCCCGCTACACTTGGGTACTCTTTTTGCAGGACAAATCAGAAACCCAAGGGACCCTAAATCGCTTTCTAAGGAGGGCTCAAAATGAGTTTGAGCTTAAGGTGAAAAAGATAAGGAGCGACAATGGGTCTGAGTTCAAGAATCTACAAGTTGAAAATTTTCTTAAGGAGGAAGGCATCAAGCACGAGTTCTCCGCTCCCTACACATCACAGCAAAACGGTGTGGTAGAGTGGAAGATCAGGATGCTTATCGACATGGCGAGAACGATGCTTGGAGAGTTCAAGACGCCCGAGCGGTTTTGGTCGAAAGCTGTGAACACAACATGCCACGCCATAAACCGGTTCTATCTACATCGTCTTCTCAAGAAGACCTCCTACGAATTCCTTACCGGTAACAAACCCAACCTCTCCTACTTTCGTGTATTTGGGAGCAAATGTTACAATCTGGTGAAGAAAGGTAGACATTCTAAATTTGCTCCCAAGGCAGTAGAAGGGTTTTTACTAGAGTATGACTCAAATACAAAGGTGTATAGAGTCTTCAACAAATCATCAGGTTTGGTTGAAGTCTCTAGCGACGTTGTATTTGATGAGACTAATGGCTCTACCAAGGCTTCATTCTCAACAATGATTTGTGATTCATCACACCCAATATTATCATCCACAAGAGAAAATTTGCATTTATCACAAATAAAACTAGTAGGTTGTGGTTCACTTGTAGAACTATAAAGTAAGTCACAAGTGACTCCAACATCCTCGGTGACCACCACAACTTCATGCACAAGTGATGAGTTTTGAGCCTCCACAAGCTTCTCACAACTCTCTTTTAGATTGTTGTGGGAGGTCTTGAGCTCCTCAAAAGACACTTGAAAGTTTTTGTATAATTCCTTCAAGGTCCTAATTTTTTTCTTTGTGCATGTAGTCATCGGCCTCACCCAACATTATAACAAGATCATCATATGAATATCCATCATCATCAAGATCATCGATATCATCATCATCATCTACATCATTTAAATCGGTTATGTTTTTTTACCTTAGCATCACCGTTTGCCATGAGACAATGAGGAGATGAGAAAAGTGAAGGAGCCTACTTGACAGCGATTCTGGCATTTAGTTTGGATGAGGAATCATCATCATCATCCGAGCTAGCATCCGAATTCCATTCAATTAGATATGCTTTGCCATCCTTCTTCTTGTGAGAGAACTCCTTTTTATCATCTCCATCCTTGCCCTTGTTCTTCTTGCTTGGACAATTCATAGCAATGTGACTGGGTTCTCCACACTCAAAATATTTTCTATCATTAAAATCATTTCTTCTTGATGTTTGGCCCCTTCTAGGTTGACCCTTTTTGTTCCTCATAAATTTGTTGAATTTCTTCACAAAGAGAGCCAACTCCTCATCACTTTCACTTCCATTTCCTTCATTTTCACTTTCTTCCTTTTCAATTGCCTTGGAAGATTTTGCTTTGAGAGCTATTGATTCACCTTTCACTTTCTTAGCCAAACTCACAGCTTTGGCTTGAAACTTTTTGAATATGTCTTGAGTAAGAATCTCTCCCAATACTTCAGTTGGAGAAGTAGTGGTCAAATCACTCCTTACTAACATGGTCACAATAGTGTCATATTTCTCTGGAAGAGATATGAGAAACTTGTGAGTGAATTCCACATCCGGTACATTAAAACCAAGTCCCTTGAGCTTATTTACAAACTTATTTAACCAATTAAACATGTTGGACACACTTTCATCTTCCTTCATGAGAAATTGCTCAAATTTTCCCTTGCATACATACAACTTTGCACCCTTCACTTGTAGTTCCTTCATGAATTTCCATTAGCTTGGTCCAAATCTCATGGGCGGTTGTGAGATTTTTGATGTGGTTGAACTCATTTATATCTAGAGCATCATATAACACATTCATGGCTTGATCATTGGTTAGAACATTCTCATTGTCAATAGATGATGGTTCATCTTGTTTCAATACAACACACCATCTCTAACAATAGGCCAAATCTTTCCTCCCATAGTTTTAAGATGCATTGACATTCATATTTTCCAATAGTCATAATTATTCCCATCAAAATGTGGTGGCATCCCAATGCGCACATTGTTGTTACTAGCCATTTTGTCCAACTCCGGGATGGTTAAATCCACAAACAATGGAGTCTAAACCTCTCATACCACTTGTAGGATCTAGGACATCGGCTAGAGGGGGGTGAATAGACGGTTTTAACTAGAATCAAAGACATTAGAGAAATGTAATCAAAACATCAAGAGATATAAAATTCCTAGCAATGACAGGCTAACAAAATATGATGAGAAATTTATGTTAATTCTACGAATGATAGACACTACACAAATTTCTAACTACTTGCAAGTAATAAGTAAAGAGTGAGAGAATGACACCGAGATTTATCCCGTGGTATCAATGATTTGCCGATCACCCCTAATCCATGTTGAGGTGGAATTCAAGCTCTCACTTGCTCCTCTATAAAGACACGACTTGATCTTTGAGCCAAGTGGTCAAGAACTCACTCAATACCTCGATTCCACTAGTGTCGCCTTTGCCTCTCCGGCGAGGTGGGCGCGAACCCCTCACAATCAACACTATGGTTCCTCCACAATCTTCACGAAGAGCTCGTCAGAGACAACATCCAAGCCGTCTAGGAGCAGTTGTCAATAATCCTGCTATCAATAATTACCAAAACACCACTAAGGGGCCTAGGTGATTCATAGTGGGGTGTCTCGTTGCCGCCGTGTCGGTTTAAAAATGGGTTTTCACCTTCACAATGGCCCAGAGGAGATACTCATGGCGCTCGACCATTCGCATCCTACTCTCTACGCACCCAAAATCCGGCACACACCTTGTATGACCAGTGGGTCCGGGCCCCCGTGTCACAGACTAGGTTGCCAAGATCCCGGGTAAACGTCGAACAAAATTTCTTTGATACGTTTTGGGGTGCGTGGGAGAGTTCGCCTAGATATGGGTTCACACCACGTATTGTGGTGACCTTTTTGCTTTTGCATCCTCTCCCAAGCAGTTGCTCCCCTTCACCTTCGTGCTCCGTCGCTCCATGCTCACGCCGCCACACGCGCAATGGCTTCCCTTGGCCATCCTCGCAACAAAGCATAATGGAGATAGATTGGTAGTGAGAAACAAGGCAAGGTTAGTGGCACAATGATATACTCAAATAGAAGGATTGGATTTTGGTGAGACATTTGCCCCTGTGGCAAGATTAGAAACCATCCAGATTCTTCTCACTTATGCTTGTGTCCACAATATCAAACTCTACCAAATGGATGTAGAGAGCGCGTTCCTAAATGGTAAGATTGGTGAACTAATGTATGTGGAGCAACCTCTCGGTTTTGAGGACCCCAAAAGGCCTATCCATGTGTATAAGCTTTCTAAAGCTCTCTATGGGATTAAGCAAGCTCCACGCACTTGGTATGAAAGGCTTGGGAATTTATTGATTTCCAAATACTTCAAAATTGGGAAGGTTGACCCTACCTTGTTCACTAAGATAATTGGTAAAGATTTGTTTGGTTGTCAAATTTATGCTGCTGATACAATTTTTGGATCAACTAATGAGTTGTTTTGCGAGGTGTTTGGCAAAATGATGTCAAAATGATTTGAAATGTCAAAATCTCTACTACTTATTAAGTTAGCAATAGTAGCCTGCCTTTTTGTGTTCTGCCGGGTAGTCTCTGACAGGTAGGGCCCGCTTGCTCCTGTGTGCATGCTCCCGGTTTATTCCATAACACATTTTTTACAAAAAATAGAATTACTGCACATGTCACGTGCACAGGAAGATACATGCACCGTGTGATAACAATCGTACTGCTACATGCACAGGAACACATATAAGCAGGTTTCAACACCAATTGGTGGGCAATGTGGTACTAAATTTACCTTGCAAAAAAATTAAGACAGCCATATACGCCGTGTGAGGCCCATCTGCCGATTTGTGTTCTGCGAGGCCCATCTCCGTGAAACCCTATCCACGCCCGCGGCCTCCAGCCCTGCGCGGCTGCGCCCCGCCCGCATGCTCGCCTTGCACCGCCGCCCTCTTGTTCGCCTTCGGTGCGATCGCGGCCTCCAGTGCCCAGCGCCACCGCCGCTCTACCACCGCCGCTCTACCAACGCCGCTCCATCTTCTATCCCGCCGGCGACCTCCAGCCCTGCGCCATCCCCATTTGTGCGGCCTCTACCGTCCCCACCCCCACACAGTTCGTGCAACCGACTCCCCCCTCTTCAGTCCCCACGTCGTCCACTACTGCATGCTTCCTCCCCACGACCTCCACTTCCTCAGACACCTTATAGAGCTCGATGAAGATAAACCGGGAGCATGCGTTTTCACCAGAGTCTTGTCCGAGCACGCGTTTTCACCAGAGTTTTGTTCCTGTACCACGCCGCGCCGGGCATCTACAGTGTCCGAGCGCGCCTGTAGTGGACCGAGGGGGCGCTCAGCAGAGGCCAGGAGGGGCTTGCTCGGCCGACAACCGGGACTGCGCAGGCTACAAGGGGAGTAGTGAAGATCGACGGCGAGTTGCTCCACGACCGGTCTCTCCCGCTTGAGGAGTAAGGTAGTTTTTTTAATTACCCCTAAATTTTTATGCTGTTGGAATATGTCGTTTCAGCAATGTACAGATTTTAAGGCTTCCAAGCCTCAAGCTTACAATTACCCCCTCAATGTAACTGAGCATTTGTTCATTTTCTTGGCAAATTTAGTGCTTCCGTGATCAGGATTTACTTGTATGACACTACTTCATGCAAGCAAGCTTAGCCTTCTGTAAAGTGACCATTCAATTTTAGGAAATAATGCAGTAGTATGGTAACTATGGTTGGTGGTATTTGAGACATTGGGGTATGACAAGACTTGCCATCTTCTTATCCTTTTTTGCATGGCCGGTAACACATGGGAGAAGCAGTTTAACTTATCCTTTTAGAGCTATGTACAGATTTAAGGTCTCCCTAATCCCAAGCTTACAGTACGCCTTCAATGTAACAACATATATTTCATTTGCTTGGTAACTTGGCTGCTTACCGCCGTCAGGGTTACTTGTACTATTGCACTACTCCATATCAGCAGACTTTTTTTTGGTAAAGCTGACCATTCAAAACTAGGCACCAATGCAATATATCATGATTGAACAATTTAAGTTATCCAGTTTTATTTGCTTTCAACGCCATACTTAAACTACGTGCTTTCCTGGAAATCTGGTGTATGGCCTTGGATCCAGCAACCAATTGTCCTAAAATCTAATGCATGGTCTTTGGAGTATCATTTTCGTTGTTTCTTAGTGGTAACTTGGCTGCTTACCGCGGTCAGGGTTACTTGTACTGTTGCACTACTCCATATCAGCAGACTTTTTTTTGGTAAAGCTGACCATTCAAAACTAGGCACCAATGCAATATATCATGATTGAACAATTTAAGTTATCCAGTTTTATTTGCTTTCAACGCCATACTTAAACTACATGCTTTCCTGGAAATCTCGTGTATGGTCTTTGGATCCAGCAACCAATTGTCCTAAAATCTAATGCATAGTCTTTGGAGTATCATTTTCGTTGTTTCTTAGTGGTTCCTTCAATATTGCTAGGCCTGCTTGTGTACTTGCTATGCATTGTTTCTGTACCTTCACCTTAAAAAAAACAAAACACCATGTATTGCCAGTCTGATAGGGTTGAAATGCAAATGATAAGGTTGCGGTCGGGTCAGTAGACATATACAATACTTTGTTCATCTATTGCCAAACTGGAAAGTTTGAACATTTTTATCCATGTACCCTGACTCTGACTGGGATAGGTGACCTGTTCACTGATTCGGTCCCAAGTGTGCTTGAAACTCTGGTGGATTTTGCCCATCAAATTGAAACAGCGTATTGAGACGGCAAAACATCTGTCAAATTTGAATTTTATCGGAGCCTACTGCTCAAAGAAGCACATACAGCGTCGAAAATAGAAACACATAGTATTATTGTTCTAAAATCTGATACATGGTCTTTGGCGTATTATTTTCGTTGTTTTTAGTGGTGGTTCATTCAATTAGGTAATCGAACTTTTATTTTGCACCGACTGATACTGAGCATAAAGAAAATAGAATTTGGAAGCACAAGCAGATATTCAGACATCGGAGAACCTAATAAACAAAAAAAGAAACAACAGATCAGCCTATACTTTGACACGGTTAACTGTGATATGAGCTACATTTTTATGCTGTTGGAATGAACAGCCAATACGATATGCAGACTAAATGTTTAGCGATATTTATTCTACAGAGATACATATATAGTGAAATTTAACCCAATAAAGCATGGAAATTAGTTAGACATCTAGATCTCATCATCATCACATGGACATGTGGATAAACAGCGAGCGAGCAAAACAAAAGAGATAAGAGATTTTTATTTAACATCAAGTGATTTTATTGCATGCAAACCTTCATCACATTTTTAAGTCCATAACAATGAGACCTTTGCATTACATCAGGTCACCTACAATAGAACAATGACATAACAATTCAGCAAATTTAAGTATGCAGCATAACCAAAAGTAGGTTTGCATGCACAAAACATGCGAGGAAGGGTTCCATGCATGTGCCTATTTATCCAAATTTTCTGTTTTGCACTCTGAAGCACTTAGTGCTTTCATGCTAAAACGTCTTCTATTGCCTTGTGAGACTTGTCCATCATTTCTTTCAAACGTTCTTAAGAGGCGTGATAATTATTATGACATAATGAAACAATCAGATCCACGTCTTTCTCAGTTTGTTTGACTGAATTCAAGCAAACAAAAAACATATTTCTGTTTTGCATTAGTGATCTTGATGCATCCCTCGAAACCGAGGTGGCAAGGGAAGCGTCATGGCCTTAACCAAGGCAGAAACAACCGCGTCCGTGAGAATAGCCTTGCTTGTATAGTTCAGTTTTAGTTATGCCTTTTCATTGGAGCCTGAATTGGACTTCAGTTGTTTGCATAGCTAAGTTATAATAACCAAGGCAGAAACAACCGCGTCTGTGAGAATAGCCTTGCTTGTATAGTACAGTTTTAGTTATGCCTTTTCATTGGAGCCTGAATTGGACTTCAGTTGTTTGCATAGCTAAATTATAATAACCAAGGCAGAAACAACCGCGTCCGTGAGAATAGCCTTGCTTGTATAGTTCAGTTTTAGTTATGCCTTTTCATTGGAGCCTGAATTGGACTTCAGTTGTTTGCATAGCTAAGTTATAAATATAGAATAGCCTTGCTTGTCAATCAAGTTTGAATTGTTACAGTACTGAATGAGCCCTCAAATTGCATAGTGTTGTTCTCTTTTTATGTGCCTGATAGTTGGTCCTATTGTATTTCAGTTGCTCTTGCGGTAGTTCCCCCAACTGTCACCATGCAGTACGAGGAGGGTAAGACTGTGGACCTCTATGTCACCAGGAAGTGGTACGTTTGCCTCATCCTCTTGTAGAAATATTATTGTTGCCTGTAAGTAGCTAATGAAAATCTATACAAAATTAAGGCTGATTTAGAACGAACCGTTGAAAATACTAAATTAAGGTAGGTTTAGAACGAACTGTTGTTGTCCAACAAATTTCTAGGAAGATGGCATGGTATTAAAAATCAATACAATCTAACATTATTATGGTAGCGAGTGGGATTGTCATTGATTCAATAACCTTAATAGGACGTTCTCTTCGACTTGCCTTTTTGCTCACTTGGTCAGTTTGTGTTTATTTCAAATATTTGTTTATTACTGAGCTAGCAAATAGCAATGATTAGTTTCTCAAAACATGTAGTGTGTTGTGTTGCTGCATCAGAATTGAGAATGATCTTTGAATATGTTCATATAGTTGTCACCTACTTACCATTGTGTTTTTTCTTAGAGTTAATCTTTGCTTCTCTACTTACCATTTTGTTTTTCTCAGAGTTAATCCCAAGCAGTGCAGACTCTCAAGCATCAGTGTTGCCTTTTTCTTCTTGTGCCCACAAGTATGGAGCATCTGTCTTTTACAACCTCGTGTTGCTTCCAGTATACTGTCTTTCCATGAATTATGTCTAGCTTTGAATTTTGGAAAATTATAGAGTAATATACTTTATTGCTGATCCCAGACATCTAGGTGGTCCATTTATGGATATGTAGTTCTTTGCTTGGCACACAATCTTCCTTGTACTGTTTACTAAATTTAGGTGGACAAACAAAATGCTTTTGTAGTTTTCTTTGTCCATTAGCAAAATAACAAGTATTATCAGCTTTGATGAATGTTAAATATTGATGAGAAAAACTATGAAACATCTTATTATGTAACCTAATCTAATATTATTATGGGAGCGAGTGGGATTGTCATTGATTCAGTAACCTTAATATGATGTTCTCTTCGACTTGCCTTTCTGCTCACCTGGTCAGTTTGTGTTTATTTCAAATATTTTGTTCATTACCGAGCTAGCAAATAGCAATGATTAGTTTCTCAAAACATGTAGTGTGTTGTGTCGCTGCATCCGAATTGAGAAGGATCTTTGAATATGTTCCTATAGTTGTTACCTACTTACCATTGTGTTTTCTCATCAACATTTAACATTGTATAGCAGTTCTGTCATCATTGTATAGCAGTTCTGTCATCTTAGTTTGGCGTTGCTATGAAAATTCTGATAGAGAATACCAGTTTCTTTTCTCAGAATGTGAATACTTATGTTTTCTATAATAATCATGGGTCGTTGTGACTATCGAGGGAAATTCGGAATTGTGTTCACCTCCATTTCTGTACCCATCTTTGCAGCTCTGTATTGTCCAACAAAACTTTGGTTAGTGCTTTCATGCTTTCATTTTCTTAATACTATTTCTTTTATATTGAATATTTGAATGACCTGTTCTACTATTACAGTTTGAACATGTTTTGTTATGTCATGTCTATTATCAAATTGTAAAAGCAAATGAATTGTATTGAGAACAAATTTAAATTAAAATTCCAACTAATATATATGGACATGACAAACTTGTGTGTATTAGGGGTATTTATTGGGGTATGAAGTTTATATACAAGCATGCTTCCGGTATATAGAGGTTGATGCTAAATGATAGTTGAAAGGATTAGCTGGTAGTATGCTTTCTGTACGGTGCACTTGCACCTGCGCAACTTCATTCTTCTTCGCTTCTCTTAATTCTTCTTTCTATGTCTACAGTTCAATACAAAGCGAAACACCCTTAAGTGAGACTAGGTGTGTGCCCGTGCGTTGCCACGGGAGTTAAAGATTAGTATAAAATATAGATACGGAACGATAAACATCACTATGATATGCACAATTCATATGATAAAATATCACGTAACACTAATATCATGAACTGATGTCGAATAAACATTATAAGAAGTCGAACAACCATGCTAAAATATTTATTCACAAGTACGACCAAGTACAGTTCAAGGAACAAATAACAATCCTTTCTCATGAAATGAAATAAAAAAGGGCAACACATACAGACACCTGACCGGACTTCAGAAGCTAGCTCCAGCTTAAACCAGCTATAGAACTCCCCACCTTTCATCATGCTGATCATCAGGAACTGCCCTTTCAAACACACGTCTTTGAACCCTGTTGCTACGATCCTGCAAACTGGACCTGTACAATATTAGCCAATTGCCTCTACCTACACTCTTCATATAGACAGCTCCACTCTAAATGATACTGTGGAATATAAATTGAACAATCTTCAGTTGCTTTCCAGCCATACAAAAAGAAAAGTAGAAAACTGATTGTAGAAAGTGAAGGTATTGATATTTATTTTTGTCTAATCTATATTATTATCATATTAACCAATACATTGTTTCGTTTTTCTAATCCAAATCTAGGTAGCACTGATCCATTCCATAGAAAATGGTGCATTACTTTGTGAGGAAAAACATTGAACTAATTTAAGGCAATGCTTGGTGACAAAATGCACCATATAAAAGTTTGAGTGTACTGATAGTCAGAAAAGACCATAAATTGCAAGCAAAGTATCTTTTGATTTATTATTAGCATCGATGTTCCATTAAATTGCAATAAACTTTATAAAAATATATTTAATGGTAGCTCCTATATATATATTTGATTAAAGTTGAATGCATGAGAAGTGACATGATGTGAAACCGACAATTAAAAAGGATTTAGTCAGAAGTATATTTAGACTAAGCGCCTTGAACAGACCACAAGCTATTCACATATTGTGTTCGATTAGGAATCAGTCATTTGCGATGTCTTAGATGAGCGCCACGTGTACTCTATTTCTTGCACCATGTCGCAGAGGCCACCAGCAACATGCTCGCCCTGTGCTGAGAGCACCTAGAGGGGGGGGTGAATAGGTGATCCTGTAAAACTTAAACTTATAGCCACAAAAACTTGTTAGGTGTTAGCACAATTATTGCCAAGTGGCTAGAGAGGAGTCTCAACAAAACACAATACCACAAGAGATCAAACACAGAGATGACACAGTGGTTTATCCCGTGGTTCGGCCAAGACCAACGCTTGCCTACTCCACGTTGTGGCGTCCCTACGGACGAGGGTTGCAATCAACCCCTCTCAAGCGGTCCAAAGACCCACTTGAATACCACGGTGTTTTGCTTGCTTTTTCTCAATCCCGTTTGCGAGGAATCTCCACAACTTGGAGCCTCTCGCCCTTACAATTGAAGTTCACAAAGAAACACAGAGCAAGGGTGGGAATGAGCAACGCACACAAGACTTCAAAAGATCAGAGCAACAACACGCACACAAGCAGCAACAAGAGCTCGCAACACGACTCAAAGAGTTCACAACTCCACAAGAGCTCTATATGCTATCACAATGAAACGAATGCGTGAGATCGATGTCTTGGTGCTTAGGAATGTTGTAGGAATACTTGGTGTACTCCTCCATGCGCCTAGGGGTCCCTTTTATAGCCCCAAGGCAGCTAGGAGCCGTTGAGAACAAACCTGGAAGGCTATCCTTGCCTTCTGTCGTCGGGCGCACCGGATAGTCCGGTGCACACCGGACACTGTCCGGTGCCCGATTTATTTCCATAAACAGCGCAGCCGACCGTTGCCGACCGTTGCAGATCTGGCGCACCGGACAGTCCTGTGCACACCGGACAGTCCGGTGCCTCTTTCCGACCGTTGGCCAGACCACGTGTCGCGCGCAGATTCCGCGGCCGACCGTTGGCTCGGCCGACCGTTGGCTCACCGGACAGTCCGGTGCACACCGGACAGTCCGGTGAATTTTAGCCGTACGCCGTCGGCAAATTCCCGAGAGCGGCTTCTTCGCCCGAGGCAGCCTGGCGCACCGGACACTGTCCGGTGCGCCACCGGACAGTCCGGTGCCCCAGACCGAAACAGCCTATTGGCTGTACACAGCCAACATTCTCCTTTTCTTCTTCTCTCTGTTTCTAACACTTAGACAAATATATTAGTACACAAAACCAATGTACTAAGGCTTAGAAACATACCTTTACTCAAGATTTGCACTTTGTTCATCCATGGGCATAGATTCACATTTAAGTACTTGTGTTTGCAATCAATCACCAAAATACTTAGAAATGGCCCAAGGGCTCATTTCCCTTTCAATCTCCCCCTTTTTGGTGATTTATGCCAACACAACATAAAGCATCTAGAACAAGTGCAATATCACTTCAAATAGAATAAATTTGAGTTTTATTCAATTTTGGCATATATGGATCATCCTTTGCCACCACTTGGTTTGTTTTTGCAAATCAAACTCAAATCTCTATCTCTAAGTCAAACACACATGTTGAAGCATAAAGAGAGTCATTCCAAAAGAGATTGATCAAAGATTTCAAAAACTCCCCCTTTTTCCATAATCACTACTTCTCCCCACAAGAAGCCAACTTTTCACAATAGAGACAATACAAGAGTTTTGACAAACCAAAAACTCTACTCTACTATTTTCAAATCTCTCAAGTGAAGCCAACTTTTCACAATAGAGACAATACAAGAGTTTTGACAAACCAAAAACTCTACTCTACTATTTTCAAAATTTCTCAAGTGGTAGCTGATCCATTTATTGCTTTGGCCTTTATTTTCTCCCCCTTTGGCATCAAGCACCAAAACAGGATCAATCTTGGCCCTTTAACCCCATTGCCTCACCAAAATCTTCAATTAAGATCAAATGGCAATTAGAGTTCATGAGATGAACTTGGAATAAGTTACCCTTTCATCGGAGTGCAGTGGAAGTCTTTCATGGTCCAAGTTCACCTTTTCCCTTTCAAACCTCCTTTGAGACTAAATCAAGCAAACTCAAGCATATGGTTAGTCTCAAAGGGTCAAGTTGTAACACATCTCCCCCTAAACATGTGCATCACTTTGCAACGGACTTGTGAGGTCCAGGGAGTGTTTGTACAACTTGAGCACCACAATAAGCAACAAAATGCAGAATGAACATGATCAAAGGCATAAACACATGTATGCTAAAATTCAATCCAAGTTCCGCGAATCTAAGACATTTAGCTCACTACGCAGCCTGCAAAAGGTCTTCTCATCTAGAGGCTTGGTAAAGATATCGGCTAGCTGGTTCTCGGTGCTAACATGAAACACTTCGATATCTCCCTTTTGCTGGTGGTCTCTCAGAAAGTGATGCCGGATGTCTATGTGCTTTGTGCGGCTGTGCTCAACAGGATTTTCCGCCATGCGGATAGCACTCTCATTATCACATAGGAGTGGGACTTTGCTCAGATTGTAGCCAAAGTCCCTGAGGGTTTGCCTCATCCAAAGCAGTTGCGCGCAACACTGTCCTGCGGCAACATACTCGGCCTCAGCGGTGGATAGGGCAACGGAGGTTTGTTTCTTAGAATTCCATGACACCAGGGACCTTCCTAAGAATTGGCACGTCCCCGATGTACTCTTCCTATCGACCTTACATCCAGCATAGTCGGAGTCTGAATATCCAATTAAGTCAAAGGTAGACCCCTTTGGATACCAGATCCCGAAGCAAGGCGTAGCAACTAGATATCTAAGGATTCGCTTCACCGCCACTAAGTGACACTCCTTAGGATCAGATTGAAATCTAGCACACATGCATACGCTAAGCATAATATCCGGTCTACTAGCACATAAGTAAAGTAATGACCCTATCATTGACCGGTATGCTTTTTGATCAACGGACTTACCTCCTTTGTTGAGGTCGGTGTGTCCGTCGGTTCCCATCGGAGTCTTTGCGGGCTTGGCGTCCTTCATCCCAAACCGCTTCAGCAGATCTTGCGTGTACTTCGTTTGAGAGATGAAGGTGCCGTCCTTGAGTTGCTTCACTTGGAACCCAAGGAAGTAGTTCAACTCACCCATCATTGACATCTCGAATTTCTGCGTCATCACCCTGCTAAACTCTTCACAAGACTTTTTATTAGTAGAACCAAATATTATGTCATCGACATAAATTTGGCACACAAACAAATCACCATCACATGTCTTAGTGAAAAGAGTTGGATCGGCTTTTCCAACCTTGAAAGCATTAGCAATTAAGAAATCTCTAAGGCATTCATACCATGCTCTTGGGGCTTGCTTAAGTCCATAGAGCGCCTTAGAGAGCTTACATACGTGGTCGGGGTACCGTTCATCCTCGAAACCAGGGGGTTGCTCCACGTACACCTCCTCCTTTATTGGCCCGTTGAGGAAAGCGCTCTTCACATCCATTTGGAACAACCTGAAAGAATGGTGAGCGGCATATGCTAGCAAGATACGAATGGACTCGAGCCTTGCCACAGGAGCAAAGGTCTCCTCAAAGTCTAAACCTGCGACTTGGGCATAACCTTTTGCCACAAGTCGAGCCTTGTTCCTTGTCACCACTCCGTGCTCATCTTGTTTGTTGCGGAACACCCACTTGGTTCCCACAACATTTTGCTTGGGACGAGGCACCAGCGTCCAAACTTCATTGCGCTTGAAGTTGTTAAGTTCCTCCTGCATGGCCAACACCCAATCCGGATCGAGCAAGGCCTCCTCTACCCTGAAAGGCTCAATAGAAGAGACAAAGGAGTAATGTTCACAAAAATTAACTAATCGAGATCGAGTAGTTACTCCCTTGCTAATGTCACCCAGAATTTGGTCGACGAGATGATCTCTTTGAATCATCGCTCGAACTTGGGTTGGAGGTGCCGGTTGCGCTTCTTCCTCCATCACATGATCAACTTGTGCTCCCCCTTGATCACACGCCTCCTGTTGATGAACCTGTTCATCGTCTTGAGTTGGGGGATGAATCTTAGTTGAGGAAGAAGGTTGATCTTGCTCCAAATGTTCCTGTGGTCGCACATCACCAATCGCCATGGTGCGCATAGCGGCCGTTGGAACATCTTCTTCATCTACATCATCAAGATCAACAACTTGCTCTCTTGGAGAGCCATTAGTCTCATCAAATACAACGTCGCTAGAGACTTCAACCAAACCCGATGATTTGTTGAAGACTCTATACGCCTTTGTATTTGAGTCATAACCTAATAAAAACCCTTCTACTGCTTTGGGAGCAAACTTAGAATTTCTACCTTTCTTCACTAGAATGTAGCACTTGCTCCCAAATACACGAAAGTAAGATACATTGGGTTTGTTACCGGTTAGCAGCTCATACGAAGTCTTTTTGAGGAGGCGGTGAAGGTAGACCCTGTTGATGGCATGGCAAGCCGTGTTCACGGCTTCCGACCAAAAACGCTCGGGGGTCTTGAATTCTCCAAGCATCGTCCTTGCCATATCGATTAGCGTCCTGTTCTTCCTCTCTACCACACCATTTTGCTGTGGTGTGTAGGGAGCGGAGAACTCGTGCTTGATCCCTTCCTCCTCAAGGAACTCCTCCACTTGAAGGTTCTTGAACTCGGACCCATTGTCGCTCCTTATCTTCTTTACTTTGAGCTCAAACTCATTTTGAGCTCTCCTGAGAAAGCGCTTGAGGGTCCCTTGGGTTTCAGACTTATCCTGCAAAAAGAACACCCAAGTGAAGCGGGAAAAGTCATCAACAATAACTAGACCATACTTACTTCCTCCTATGCTCAGATAGGCGACGGGTCCGAAGAGATCCATATGCAGCAACTCCAAGGGTCTTGAAGTGGTCATCACATTCTTGCTGTGATGCGCTCCTCCCACTTGTTTACCTGCTTGACAAGCTGCACAAGGTCTATCCTTTTCGAATTGCACGTTAGTCAAACCTATCACGTGTTCTCCCTTTAGAAGTTTGTGAAGGTTCTTCATCCCCACATGTGCTAAGCGGCGATGCCACAGCCAGCCCATGCTAGTCTTAGCTATTAAGCATGCATCTAGACCGGCCTCTTCTTTTGCAAAATCAACTAAATAAAGTTTGCCGTCTAATACACCCTTAAAAGCCAGTGAGTCATCACTTCTTCTAAAGACAGACACATCTACATTTGTAAATAGACAGTTATATCCCATATTGCATAATTGACTAACCGATAGCAAATTATATCCAAGAGACTCTACTAGAAACACATTAGAGATAGAGTGCTCATTTGAAATTGCAATTTTACCTAACCCTTTTACCTTGCCTTGATTCCCATCGCCGAATATAATTGAATCTTGGGAATCCTTATTCTTGACGTAGGAGGTGAACATTTTCTTCTCCCCCGTCATATGGTTTGTGCATCCGCTGTCGATAATCCAGCTTGAACCCCCGGATGCATAAATCTGCAAGGCAAATTTAGGCTTGGGTCTTAGGTACCCAACTCATGTTGGGTCCTACAAGGTTAGTGCAAATATCCTTAGGGACCCAAATGCAAGTTTTGTCTCCCTTGCATTTTGCCCCTAACTTCCTAGCAACTATTTTCTTATCCTTTCTACAAATAGCAAAGGAAGCATTTAAAGCACAATAAATTGTAGAAGGTTCATTCACTACTTTCCTAGGAGCATGAATAACATTCTTTCTAGGCACATGATGAATAGCATTTCTCCTAGACATATTTCTACCATGCATATAGGAAGAACTAGAAGCAAACATGGCATGAGAGTCAAAATCATCATAAGCATTATAACTCCTATAAGCATTTCTAGTTTGTCTCCTATCATGATACATAAAAGCATGGTTCTTTTGCACACTACTAGCCATAGGGGCCTTCCCTTTCTCCTTGGCGGGAATGGGAGCCTTATGGCTTGTTAAGTTCTTAGCTTCTCTCTTGAAGCCAAGTCCATCCTTAATTGAGGGGTGTCTACCAATTGTGTAGGCATCCCTTGCAAATTTTAGTTTATCGAAATCATTCTTGCTAGTCTTAAGTTGAGCATTAAGACTAGCCAATTCATCATTAAGCTTGGAAATTGAAACTAGGTGTTCACTACAAGCATCAATGTCAAAATCTTTACACCTAGTACAAATTACAACATGTTCTACACAAGAATTGGATTTATTTGCTACTTCTAATTTAGCATTTAAATCATTGTTGACACCTTTCAAAGTAGAAATGGTTTCATGACAAGTAGATAGTTCAAAAGAAAGCATTTCATTTCTTTTAACTTCTAAAGCATAGGATTTTTGTGCCTCTACAAATTTATCATGTTCTTCATACAACAAATCCTCTTGTTTCTCTAAGAGTCTATCCTTCTCATTCAAGGCATCAATCAACTCATTAATTTTATCTATTTTAGTTCTATCCAAACCCTTGAACAAGCTAGAGTAGTCTATGTCATCATCATCACTAGACTCATCACTAGAAGAATCATAAGTGACATTGTTTTGATTACATACCTTCTTCTCCCTTGCCATAAGGCATGTGTGACGCTCGTTGGGGAAGAGGGATGACTTGTTGAAGGCAGTGGCGGCGAGTCCTTCATTGTCGGAGTCGGAGGAGGAGCAATCCGAATCCCACTCCTTTCCAATATGTGCCTCGCCCTTTGCCTTCTTGTAATTCTTCTTCTTTTCCCTCTTGTTTCCCTGTTCCTGGTCACTATCATTGTCGGGGCAGTTAGCGATAAAATGACCAATCTTACCGCACTTGAAGCATGAGCGCTTCCCCTTTGTCTTGGTCCTGCTTGGCTGCCCCTTGTGACCCTTCAGCATCGTCTTGAAGCGTTTGATGATGAGAGCCATCTCTTCATCATTAAGTCCGGCCGCCTCAATTTGTGCCACCTTGCTAGGTAGCGCCTCCTTGCTTCTTGTTGCTTTGAGAGCAAGAGGTTGCGGCTCGTTGATCGGTCCATTCAAGGCGTCGTCCACGTACCTTGCTTCCTTAATCATCATTCGCCCGCTGACGAATTTTCCTAGGACTTCTTCAGGCGACATTTTGGTGTACCTGGGATTCTCACGAATATTATTCACCAAATGAGGATCAAGAATGGTAAAGGACCTTAGTAATAGTCGGACGACGTCATGGTCCGTCCATCGCGTGCTTCCATAGCTCCTTATTTTGTTGACAAGGGTCTTGAGCCGGTTGTATGTTTGGGTTGGCTCCTCCCCCCTTATCATAGCGAATCTCCCAAGTTCGCCCTCCACCAACTCCATCTTGGTGAGCATGGTGACGTCGTTGCCCTCGTGAGAGATCTTGAGGGTGTCCCATATCTGCTTGGCATTGTCCAAGCCGCTCACCTTATTGTATTCTTCCCTGCACAAAGATGCTAAGAGAACAATAGTAGCTTGTGCATTTCTATGGATTTGTTCATTTATAAGCATGGGGCTATCCGAGCTATCAAATTTCATTCCATTCTCTACAATCTCCCATATGCTTGGATGGAGAGAGAATAAGTGACTACGCATTTTGTGACTCCAAAATCCGTAGTCCTCCCCATCGAAGTGTGGAGGTTTGCCAAGAGGAATGGAAAGCAAATGCGAATTCGAACTATGTGGAATACGAGAATAATCAAATGAAAAGTTCGAATTGACCGTCTTCCTGTAGTCGTTGTCGTTGTTGTCCTTTTGGGAAGAGGAAGATTCGTCGCTGTCGTCGTAGTAGACGATCTCCTTGATGCGCCTTGTCTTCTTCTTCTTCCCTTCCTTCCGTCTATGGCCCGAGCCGGAGTCGGTAGGCTTGTCATCTTTGGGCTCGTTGACGAAGGACTCCTTCTCCTTATCGTTGATCACGATTCCCTTCCCCTTAGGATCCATCTCTTCGGGCGGTTAGTCCCTTTCTTGAAGAGAACGGCTCCGATACCAATTGAGAGCACCTAGAGGGGGGGGTGAATAGGTGATCCTGTAAAACTTAAACTTATAGCCACAAAAACTTGTTAGGTGTTAGCACAATTATTGCCAAGTGGCTAGAGAGGAGTCTCAACAAAACACAATACCACAAGAGATCAAACACAGAGATGACACAGTGGTTTATCCCGTGGTTCGGCCAAGACCAACGCTTGCCTACTCCACGTTGTGGCGTCCCTACGGACGAGGGTTGCAATCAACCCCTCTCAAGCGGTCCAAAGACCCACTTGAATACCACGGTGTTTTGCTTGCTTTTTCTCAATCCCGTTTGCGAGGAATCTCCACAACTTGGAGCCTCTCGCCCTTACAATTGAAGTTCACAAAGAAACACAGAGCAAGGGTGGGAATGAGCAACGCACACAAGACTTCAAAAGATCAGAGCAACAACACGCACACAAGCAGCAACAAGAGCTCGCAACACGACTCAAAGAGTTCACAACTCCACAAGAGCTCTATATGCTATCACAATGAAACGAATGCGTGAGATCGATGTCTTGGTGCTTAGGAATGTTGTAGGAATACTTGGTGTACTCCTCCATGCGCCTAGAGGTCCCTTTTATAGCCCCAAGGCAGCTAGGAGCCGTTGAGAACAAATCTGGAAGGCTATCCTTGCCTTCTGTCGTCGGGCGCACCGGACAGTCCGGTGCACACCGGACACTGTCCGGTGCCCGATTTATTTCCATAAACAGCGCAGCCGACCGTTTCCGACCGTTGCAGATCTGGCGCACCGGACAGTCCGGTGCACACCGGACAGTCCGGTGCCTCTTTCCGACCGTTGGCCAGACCACGTGTCGCGCGCAGATTCCGCGGCCGACCGTTGGCTCGGCCGACCGTTGGCTCACCGGACAGTCCGGTGCACACCAGACAGTCCGGTGAATTTTAGCCGTACGCCGTCGGCAAATTCCCGAGAGCGGCTTCTTCGCCCGAGGCAGCCTGGCGCACCGGACACTGTCCGGTGCGCCACCGGACAGTCCGGTGCCCCAGACCGAAACAGCCTATTGGCTGTACACAGCCAACATTCTCCTTTTCTTCTTCTCTCTGTTTCTAACACTTAGACAAATATATTAGTACACAAAACCAATGTACTAAGGCTTAGAAACATACCTTTACTCAAGATTTGCACTTTGTTCATCCATGGACATAGATTCACATTTAAGTACTTGTGTTTGCAATCAATCACCAAAATACTTAGAAATGGCCCAAGGGCTCATTTCCCTTTCAAGAGGCTGTATCGACGCTCGCTGATACGCTGCTTATCGTATCAGCGCGCGCGACATGGAGGGTCGTGTAGTAGTCAGGCAGAGCATCAGCTTTATTTGTTCCATATCAATTCTATCATATTAGGTCATCTGACCCTGCAAATGCAAAAGACAGGTTTGAACCACCCAAAAGGCATGTAAGGACTCAGAAGCAGGGGTAAAACCATACAAAATTTCTGCCTTGCTCTTTATTTCTTTGTTGTTACTTGGATAGTCCAATGTATGCAGAGCAGTAAGACCCAACTATGCAACCGTAAATAAAAGCTTCTTACCGTGAGAGAACCTTCAGAATATAATGCTTCATTGAAATCAGCCGCAAACGTCTGTCAGCTTAATTCTTTAATTCCGCATCGTGAAAGGTAACCTCTGGCTTCATTGAAATCTGCCACAAAAGGGAAACCAGCAAACAGGAATTACATTGCAGAATTCAATTGCCACAAAAGAAATCTGGCGTTTTCTTAGAGTACCAGGAAGACGATTGTAATCCGGTTCTATTCCATTCCCATTGATATCCTTGTGGTTTGGTGTCATGTATTTGCCAACTGTGATGACAATACCAGAACCATCATGAAGTTCAAATACAGATTGGATTAAGCCCTGCATCACCCTAGACATGAGTTACCAGACACAAAAAGGGCATAATATAATCCTGTTGATCATAGGGAAAGAAAACGTCACAATATCCTCTTTTGGGTGGTTCAAACCTTGCCAAAAGTCCTTTCGCCAACAAGAACAACTTTGCAATTGTCATGAAGTGCTGAAGCAACCTAAAAAATTATTGGTGTGTGAGCTTTGACTACATGCCATTTCATTACTGTCGGTGGACGAAAATGTGTACTTACTATTTCACTGGCGCTTGCTGTCCTATTATTCACCAGCAACTGTCACAAGATGTAGATAAACATGAGACATATTATGTTACATTTTATGATTTAACTTTAAATATTGTTATATGAAAAATCTTCAATTTGATGCTAGGTTTCTTAAAGAACAAAGACGTAGATAGAGTCTATACTTTTTACAAAATAGTTTCTTGTAATTTCATTATGATGTAAAAGAAATCTATTTGTTTGACAGAGGGACTTTGTCATTTAATCCTTTTAATGATGTTTTCTTTGCAATAATGCCATGATTGGTCCTACAAGATCAATGGCGGGATCAGGTAGAATAAACCAAAATAGGACAGTTCCAGACATTCGTCCCTTTCCTCCGTAAGTATATAGTTCACTTGTCACATTTATATATGAATGAAGAACTTAAGCTACAGTTTGTGTTTTATATAGTTTCGTGTTATTTGATGATATTCAAGATTTCAATAACTTACCACACGTAAAGAGTATCTTTGCGAGGGTAGTTGTTAAGTTCCCTAGGCGTCATGATAGTCAACACTTCATCCTACAGGATATCACAGTGAGTTACTTCAAGCTTTAAAATAGAGTCAATATAGTCATGTTGTTATAATAAAATTCTTTGACTCATACGGCCTGTATTCCCATATATCTAGGGATCCAAAATGGAAGCAATTTCAAGTCGCAATAATGTTCCACGTTTCGATGCCTTACTCACACAAGGATGCACATATACATTGTATAGAGTGGGATTCTATCTAAATAGGGAGGGAATTCAATTTCGGAATATTGGACATGGGCTAGAGATCGGACTGATAACACATACTATTGTGGAGCCATTCATTAAGCCAATCCAATTTCCTCCATTTCCAAAGTATCTTATGCCATTCCATAAGGTGTATCAACAACCGCATAAGTCGTTCGTAGGTAATGATCATTCCTTCCATATGGTTTATATATATAGTACTAATGACTGATGTATAAGTTATTCAAAGATAACTAATCACATGTGAATTGCTCAGACATTATTGGCATAGTTCTTCATTTAGAGCCATTAAAGCATATCGGTGGAAGGCCGTATAGTGAGGCTGTACTAATGGATTCTAGGTGACACTAATTTATAGCTACATTATTTTTTGAAAGTATTAAGTAATTGTTAGGTCTTATTCAGACAACATTAATGTTTTTATAGGTGGGATCTAATCGTCGTGGGGGTATGGACTGACCTCTTGCAAAGAAATGCTCTACGATGGTCGTTAGCTAGAGTTGACAATAACATAATTATTGGAACTATGCTGCGTCGTAACAATAAACACAGTAATTTCTCTTGTACCTAAATTCTTTCAACTTGAACTCAATTCTTATGCTTATTTATTATCCTAACAATAGGATGCTTGGAAACCTCGGATTACAGCACCGTTCATTTCAACCCAGATCATCACACTACATACCACTTGAAGAGTGAGTGGTTCTTATAATAGATTTATAAACTATAGCTAAAATTAAAATGATAATAATTTAAAATAATCATCTTCTTACAAATTATGTTCTAAATTGCAGCTATTCGACGTTCGTTGATTCAAAATCCAAGGCGTCGTATCGTCGACAAATTTCTTGAGAACAGACGGGCACATCTCACAACTGTGATATCTGATTGAGACGTATTCTAGCTTGTTATAGTAGATACTTTGTTAGTTATGATTTAGATGAAACTTAGTAGTAATGATTTGTTCTCTATTTTGTATTAGTCGTGTGTTCGGTCTCAATGGTGATCACTTTGTATAAAACTATGTGACCTTCCTATGAGCTAATAAATAAGTTCACCATCATTATTCTTCATTCATCTTTCTTCATCACTGTTAGCATGGTTCTTGATCTATACAAGCCTATGTCATTTGCATTTAGTCCACTGTAATCCATGGCCTTGTAATCACAAAACTATTGAAAACAATATCCGCTTACGAAAGATATGTGGAAAATGCGGTAGGAACGACATAATGATGATAGCATTTTTGCAAATTGAAAGAACAAAAAAATTGCTCACCGAAGAGGATCACTTCATTCTTCATCTCAAAACACTCCAGACGATGCAGCAGTTTTGGAACAAAAACTTGAACCTTGCAACAAAGCAACACTTGAGACGGGTGTTTCCTTCTTTAACTGAAGGCACTCAGATCATACGACACTCTTGGAAAAAAATGAAGCCTTTCAAAAAATAAACCAGCAAATATCACCTCTTCCCTTTTTTACGAAACTCGCCAGCACCTCTTCGAGGGGGGAGGCAGAAGCAAGATAACACTTAAACGACAGTAAACAATACACAAACCAGTTAAAAATATGAAAAATCACCCATTACAAGAGCTGTAGGCTGTAGCATGGTTATTAACACACAACTGACCTCATATGAACATATCATGAGACAACATTAGTACAATTAACGTGAAAAAAATGCATAATATTAATGTTACATCGCCAAATAAATAGAGATAATAACATATGCATTCTGGCTTTTACATGTTGAATTTATGGACATCTACTACATATGAGATTGCTCAACCTATCCGAGCATTTAAATGGAAAACAACTTCCTGCAATCATCAATTAAGAGATTCAAGTATACACCACACTCCACTGCACTAATATTCTTAGCAGCATCAATTGAACATAATCACAAAAGGACTGGCAAGAAGATGCAGAGTAAGATAACATTCTTGGTAGGCATAGAACATAATCTTACTGGAAAAATATATTGTTTTATTGTTTTCCTCTTCGTTTTATTTTTCTTTCTTCTTGCTCTGTTGTTCAGTCAGTCTGTCATCCCCATAAACCAGTTCTAGATAGTAGTACGAAAGGCATTTTCCTCTTCACATTCTTGGTTGCTGCCTTGGCCCCTCCTCAACCCTGTTTTACTTGACTTCAGCTTTGATAATATATTAGTCACTAAGCATTTATTTTCCAACTTGGCAATGTTGACAACATGCAGAAGAGAAAAGGCATAACCTCTGCACCATGGTTTAGCCAACCATTAGCATTTATGTATTCAAACATCATAGCCCACATCTTGATAAGCACCACTTTCTGGTTATATTTATCATAAAAATTGAGCATTATTGTGTGTTAAAATACGCGAACACACAAACAATAATGATATAATGCTCTAAAGCTAAAGCCATAAAAAGGTACTCAATGTCTTCAAAATTAATTTCATAGTTATCATGGTTGTTCGTCTTAAGGTCCTTGAAAATACATAATATTCACAGTACAAAATTCATGAAGTGCTCAATACCACCAGCAATATATTGGTAAGAAAAACCGTTCTATAATTACATTGTTAATTGTACTCCCATAATCCATATCCAAATTCCACCCACGAGTCATATTTCATAAGCACAAAAGCCGTTCTATAATTACATTGTTAATGATACTTCCATAATCCATATCCAAATTCCACACACGAGACATATATCATAAGCACAAGGGGAGAAAGAAATTTCAGATAACATATAATTTCAAATGACAGATAATGCCATGTTCATGAATCTTGATAACAGCAACAACATGACACGACATTAAAGTATCATCTGCAGCACATGACAAGAATTGCATTATCCACGCTTCCACATGTCAAACCAGAGTATAGTGGTGTCAAAAGGGCAGAAAACAAGAAAAGGAGGATATGAGAACAAATAATGAGCATAGAAGAACAATATTGTTATTGAGTGTTGTTTGCGCAGGTCCTCAATTTATTGAACCATATCCATGAAGCATGAACTATAGAAATAGGGGATGTCTACTTTGCAACCTGAAAATTAAACACAAATAAGCACTAAAGAATTATGGAATTCTGTAAAATAATGTAAATTCCAGTTACAAAAAACCACTGAGCATGCAGTTTTGGTAAATCAAAATTGACTCTAGATGTTACTAAAATAGGGAACCCAATGAGCAATCTCTGAAAATTTGAGTAATTAAATTCAGAGCATCTCTGAAAATTCAAGTACCTAAATTGTGCACTAAAACTTATGCATCATGCTAAGTAAGCAATGTAATTTCAAGATACGAATATTGTCAGCTTTACCAAGATCAATGTCATTTGAAGTACCCAAAATATATTTGGGAAAAACACGCCCGTACCACTTGTTTGTGTGGATTTCATACCCTAAATTTTATGATGTTTTATTTTGTTCTACGACTAATGGTATGTCTTCATTTTTTCTTAGCTAATTAGGATCCATTGTAGCAGCATGCTTTTAGGCTTTAATCTTACAGATTGAAGGTAAACTGAAACATATTCCTAGAAAAGTGAGTATTCCTTAGAATTTGTTTAGTATCCACTGTAGCAACATGCTATTAGGCATTTAGGCTGTAATCTAATTAAATTCAGTTTCAAAAAGGATCAATCACATGGATGCTGTCCTAGAAGCAAAAAAAAAGAACCCACAGTAAACAGAAGTTACCAAACAGTAAATTCTTTTGTTCTACGACTAATGGACTGCCTTCATGTGTTTTCTTACCTGTTTAGGATCCATTGTAGCAGCATGCTTTTAGACAAAAGAATCTATAGATTGAAGTTAAACCGAAACATATTCCTAGAAAAGTGGGTATTCCTTAGATGAATAGGAACTGAAACATAAACTTTCACGTCGATTGAATTCTCGACAGAAGTACCTGGAGTTGGTTAGATAGTCATTCGATAAGTACTGAGGGAACAAGCAATTCTTCTGTGAGATCCCATTGGATGAGACGAACCATATACCACCATTTGAAGTGCACCAAGTGTTCTTCAATGTCTCCAGCAGCTGGTGATGCTTCAGTTTTCATTTTTTTCTGATTGGTTCCAGCAGTAGGTCCTGGTGATGACTGCTCTCTAAAGGATGGATGCACGAATGCACCCTCTTTAGAACAAAATTCGTCCAACATATGTTGTAAATATTCAACAACATCCTTTGTCCACTGAGAGCGTTGGTTATCAGAACCCGCTACTGAAATACTGTTAGGTGTCTGTCGGGTCTGTAGCTATATAAAATTGAATACACATCATCACAATGGTGCAATGTGGCATTTGATAGTAAATAAGAGAAGGTTACAAGAGATTCCAAACCTGGTTTAGGTATGTGACTTTAATAAACCATGTTGCTCTTAGCAACGGAACATTATATCGAATTAGACCTTCAAAAAGTGATTTCCTATGGTAACCATGAGGAACGTGCTCAGACAATGAACATAGTCGCTTGTTTGGCTGAGCAAGGGCCTGCAAGGCAATAATGGATGTAAAGAAAGAAAACTAATGAATGTAAACAAACTGAGCTCATTGCTGCAGCACCAGCATAACAAAGTAAAAAACATCATTCAGCACCATAAATCGAATATTCCAAGCTGAATAACTTTGAATTCCACAGATGAAACATGTGAAAAAGGCTAATGCTCGCTGTCCCAAGTAACAATGCTGTTCAAGATTTTAAATGCCAAAAGCAACCTCACAGTAAGAATGGTCATATGTCCTTAGCTGTTATTCTAGCAGTACACTATCAATCAAATACTCAAAAGGAAGCCAAACATCTAACTATCAGGCAAAAGCAAGCTTAAAAATTTGCAAACTTAGATAACAAACATGAAATATTTACCGAGGTTCTATTGAACAAAACATTATATTATTATAACAACAAATGACAGGTTAGTCTGCTCGACCTCAATCCATTTTCTGCGGGTGTCCTCATTACATGGTCTTTGCTCTGGGTAAACTCCAGGCTTGATCAGTAGAGATCCATAAAGAGGAACTCCATAAACTTGGCCAGCTTGTTGTGAAAGAAAGAGCATCAGTGTTTTATGTTTAACACAATATCATGTAATAGGAGGCTTGATCCGTTTTTTATGTTCTAGAATTCACAAATGACAGCCCACATTATCTGCTTTTTAAATTTCAGGTAACCTGAATTTGATCAAACCAGATGGATGGGATACACATGTAACTGATTAAATTATAAAAGCTCCTTAAATATCCCATATATATATATTGTCTTAAGGGAAAGAGACCTAATTGAAATCAACTTACTGGGGATTACGCCTACGGATGGTAGACTCTTAACCATCGCCTAGAAGAAGTGTCCTCTAGAGAAAAGTCAATTAGAAACCGATAGCCAAGTTATAATGGCACCTGCGATGCTCTAAAAAGGTGGTAGGGTGCCTACAGGTCATTTTCTTGCTAATTTTGCCAGGGAAATTGCAAAAATCTAAAGCAGCATTAGTTTCAATGGTGCTTTTGAACTTAAATGAGTACATAAAAAACCTCTGAGAAGACATACTGCATATATAAAGAATATGTGCTTAAAATTTAACATGAATTCTTAAACTTTCACATTGCATTGGTGATTGGTGACACTCTAGGGCCTGTTTGGTTGCTACCTTGCCAGGCAGCTCGCCGGCCAGGCAATCATCCTAGCCCCATGCGACCAAAATCGGACGCCTGGGATGGATTCCTGGGCCAGGCAGCTCCGTCCAGGAGCCAACCAAATAAGCCCTAGAAGCATGTAGCACTCAGACAACTCATCACTTGGATTAATATCATCAAAGTCCAGGCATAATCACGTACCTCCTCTTCAGCAGCTTGTCTAATGTTGTCTTTTGCTTATAAGTTAGCATTCCTCAGGCTAATACGAAGCCTGCTAAAATGTTCAAGGTTTATATAAAAAAAGTAGGCTAAAAAGGATAACAAAAGTAAACAAACTCCAAGTCTCCAAGAATATCTTACTTCTTGTATTGTTCATCCCATGACTTCAAGGTTGCTTGACCAGACTGCACCTCATCAAAAGTGGGAAGCTGCTGTGCTAGAAGACCAAGCTGGAACTGCAGTGACTTCAGCAACTGCAGAGCATCCTGTGCAGAACCATTCAACCTTGGAAGATAATTTGCTTCCTCTGTCCCTTTCCCTGTTTTTCCACATGATTCAATTGCAGTAATGTTCTCGTCAAGCTGTGAAACTGCTTGGCCCCATTCTTTCTTAAGATTTTCAACAGCTTGTGTGACTTCATCCATCCTAATATCTTAATGAATCAAAATCAGCAGATTTAACATGCTGGCATGTGAAGAAAGGACAACTGAAAACTTGTAACATAAACAAAATTTAGTCTTGATACATGAATAAGTGCACTCCTGAAAACTTAAGTTCCTTCTGGAGGAACAAAAAATCCTCATGGAGGAGGATTTCCTTAGCAGCACATAAACGAATATCCATGGCATGTGGAGTACATTTCGGGTTGATGTAAAACATCCATATTCCTTACAATGAAAGAAGTAATTATAACGCAACTACACAACATGTACCACCATCCTAAGCATTTCCTTGTTGGAGACATCCTAAAAGATTACATTCTCTATATTTCTTTCCTCTTCAACAACATTCTCTAAATCATGTCTTTTATACACAAATACCTATATTAGAGACATTTTTAATTTGTCCTGTAAATTTAGTAGACCGTTTAAAGGACGCTGTCGGAGGGAGTAGAGGATGACCTCATCCTCTAAATTTAGGGTATAGGACCCTTTAGAGGTCCGTGTTGGAGTTAGTCTTATATGTTGACTTTGATTCTCATTGATTGTCTACCATTTAACTGAATGTACCAATTTGCTCGTTAGTACTTTCCCTATCTCTAAGAATCAATGTTATCTGATTAGATTAGAAATTGAGCGTATCTTATCCTTTGGTGAAGTATGATAAGGTGATTCATCCTCTCATATAGGTTTTGTGGCTGCCTGAAATACGTAGATGGATCCGCTCCAAACTAATGATGTTCGTTCTCCATTAAAAGAACTGTCCAACATCACTGTTGAAGGTATATCTACTAATATTATAAGATGCCTTATTTGACATTTCAATAAGGTTTTAAAAAATAAAACCTATAATGGTTTAGTAGGATGTGCGGATGCAAGGCAATGTAAACGGGAAAAGGAAAGAGCACGATACGCGGCGATGAGTGATGAAACAAAAAATGAATTGAAGAAACGTCGTGCGTCACGCAACAAAGAAAATGTTGTACACCATGAGTATTCAAAAGTGTTAGATCCAAAGGAACATAAGAGAATCCGAGAAAGAGCTCGATGTGCAACTCAAACTAAGGAACAAAGGACGTTGCGTAATATGAAACCATGTCAAAAGAGAGCAAGGGAAAACTATAGAATAAGACAACAAGTTATGCTAAGTCAGGACTCAATCGCCATTGAGAACCCTACTTTTACCCCGGAGCTTGTGTGGAGTTCAACAGATGCTCAAGCACCTACTGGGTCTCTATTTAGCTCCGAGCTCATAGCTATTCCTGAATTGATCCCAACACCATTTGTTCCTACTCCATCGGTGACTGAGGATGTTGAGACAAAGAAACTGACAAAGTCTCCTAGACGACAAAGACATCCGTGTACAGTCCCTGCCACAAATAGTGACAAAATGACCGAAGGAGTAGACGTTGGGAAGCAGCACTTGACATCTTCGACTATTACCATCAATGGTAATTACAAGCTCATTCCATCATTAGTTCCCTAATTATTCTTAGTGGTTAATATGATTAAGGTGTGCTCTTTACAGAGGATGCTGATGAGACTGTACTTTTTAAAGAAGATGATGATGACGAAGAAGGATACCTATTCGCTGGGCAAGGTACTTACGTAATGTTTTTAATATAGGATATATGATTTAAAAGTTTCTAAAGTTGTATGTCTTATCCTTTGTTCTTTCAAAACAAATTTAGATGGTGAATCTGGTGAGGATATTGAGATTGATGAAACCCAAGATGCCTTTACTGTCAACCCTGACGTACCTGACTTGTACGACAAGGTGTATAGTAACATACCTGAAGAAACACATTTGCTGAGCACTGTTGCTGACTACGATTACTGCAAAGCGAAGAAGTTTCAGTATGAACCACCTGGATTTTGTTGTCGTAATGGACAGATTAATTTAGCCGCATTCGAGACACCGCTCCAGCTTAGGAGGCTGTGGGAGTCTGCAGATGCTGATGCGAGGCACTTTCGTGATAACATTCGATTTTTTAACGGCCATTTCTCGTTTACTTCTCTGTACTGTTGTCTTGACAGTATGACTACAAACATGGATTGTGGTATCTATACGTTTCGTGCACATGGCATGATGTACCACAACGTAAGGTCGTTCGGTAGGGAAGTTGGGGCGGAACATAAACACCTTGAACTCTACTTCTACGATGATGATCCCAGCCTCGAGCATAGATATCGTAAATGTCGTCAACAACAATTTGAGAAAGACAAGGCAGTTATTAAACAATTGGTTGAAATACTTAAGGGAAATCCATACTCTGAGCACCTTAGGAGTATGGGGCACGTTGATAACATTAAAGACTACCACATCGCCTTGAACCTTGATCAAACGCTGAACCAGAAGTTATATAATTCACCCATTACTTCGGAGGTAGCTGCAATTTGGATTGAGGGGAGTGAACGTCGAGGTCAATTCAGTAATAGTGTTATGCTACATGGGAAGGATAGGTCAAGCCACGACATCCATTCATATCATGGATGCTATGATGCACTACCATATCCATTGTTCTTCCCTAAAGGTGAACTTGGATGGCATGCCAATATTCCTAAGTCCAATGTTTCCATGGACGAAGTAGACGCGTACCGCGATCAACATAGGAGAAGTGATGCAAACAATGATGATACAGGTTAGTTCTTTCTTTGTGATTCTTATATAATCCTTTGTTAAATATGTTTTAGCAACACTAATTAATAAACCTTGCGGTTGCAGAACGACCTAGCCATCTATGCGTGTCTGTACGTGACTATTACTGCTACAGATTCCAAATTCGTCCAAGTATATTCATTCCAATACTTCATGGGAAGCGGCTTTTCCAACAGTTCGCGGTTGACACCTACATCAAGATTGAGAGCTCTCGTTTGGATTTCATACGTAAAAACCAAGACAGATTAAGGGCGGATCTATACAAGGGTTTGGTAGATAGCTTGCATGAAGGCGAGAACAGAGCAGACAAAATTGGAAAGCGAACCGTGCTGTCTACATCATTTATCGGTGGTCCTCGTGACATGAGACGTCAGTATATGGATGATATGGCCCTTGTGCGGAAGTTTGGGAAGCCAGACATATTCCTCACTATGACGTGCAACCCCAATTGGGATGAAATAACCAGAGAGCTTCTCCCTATGCAGTCACCACAGGATCGTCCGGACCTTGTTGTTCGCATATTCCATGCAAAACTAGAGGAACTGAAGAAGAGATTGACTAAGCATCATATTCTTGGAAAAATCCGAGCTTATGTCTATGTCGTGGAGTTCCAGAAGCGAGGTTTGCCTCATGTCCATTTCCTACTCATCATGCAGAGAAAGTACAAGCTAACTTGTCCTGATCAGTATGATCACCTTATCTCCGCTGAGATCCCTGACAAGAAGAAGTACCCTGAACTATACAAGATGGTTATCAAGCATATGATGCATGGACCGTGCGGGTTGCTAAATCCTAAATGCCCATGCACTAAGGGTTGTGCTTCATGCAAAAACCATTATCCTAGAGCTTTTAGCAATGCAACGTCTCAAGGAAAGGATTCATATCCTATTTATAGGCGTCGTGATGATGGGCGTAAGGAAACGGTTCGAGGTTGTGAATTGGACAACAGATGGGTCGTCCCTTACAACCCTTACCTCCTCCGGCTCTTCAACTGTCACATCAATGTTGAGGCGTGCGGGAGCATCAAGGCTGTCAAATACTTGTTCAAATACATATACAAAGGCCACGATCGTGCGTCTGTGGCTGTGACAGACGCAAACAAGGCTGATGGTGACGTTGATGAGATCAAGCAGTATAGAGATGCTAGGTGGGTGACCCCTCCAGAAGCCCTTTGGAGGATATTCAGCTTTGATCTAAGTCAAAACTCTCCACCAGTGATGCAACTGCAGCTCCATCTTGAAAACATGCATATGGTGTCATTTCACGAGCGTGCTAAAGTAAATCATGTTGTCCAACGTCCAGGTGCCGATAGGTCAATGCTTACGGCATATTTTGAGGCAAATAGGCTACACGAAGAGGCTCGGGGCATCCTTTACCGTGATTTTCCTGAGTGGTACACTTTGTAGCAGGGCAAGGTGTGGCAAAGGAGGAAATGAAACACGGGTGGACAGGTTGGTAGAATAGTCTCTGCTCATCCAGCTGAGGGGGAGCGCTTTTATCTTCGACTTCTCTTAAACCATGTGACGGGTGCTACCTCCTATGCAGATCTAAGGACAGTAGATGGTGACACACTACCAACTTTTCGTGAGGCAGCACAAAGGAGGGGACTGCTTGAAGCAGACGACACAATAGATGAGTGTCTCAACGAAGCCGCTATTTACCAAATGCCGTCAGCACTACGAAGGTTGTTTGCAACAATACTGGTATACTGCGAGCCGAACGATGTGGCAGAATTATGGCAGAGACACCTTGACTCAATGTCAGAGGACTATCACCGTAGTACTCAAAGCAAAATCCATGTGCAGCAGATGGTCTTGATTGACATTAGAAACATTTTGCAGTCAATGGGTAAAGACATAAAGACATTCCCTCTCCCTGCTATCATTGATAGATATGACGATTTACATGGTACTGATAGAGAGATTTATGAGGAGGAAAGTATAGTGCCGACGACATAAGACGTTGCTCTGAAAGAAACCCTAAACGAGGAGCAGAGGTCTGCTTATGATAAGATCCTATCTGTCGTTGACACCAATAACGGTGGAGTGTTCTTTGTGGATGGGCCTGGTGGGACTGGAAAGACCTATCTGTATAAGGCATTGCTTGCAGCACTACGCAGTCAGGACAAGATTGCAGTTGCAACAGCTACATCTGGTGTTGCGGCTTCTATATTGCCTGGGGGGAGGACTGCCCATTCGCGCTTCAAGATACCACTTACTATTGATGATGGTGCTGTATGTAGCTTCACGAAACAAAGCGGGACAACAAAGTTGCTACAAAAAACATCGCTCATTATCTGGGACGAGGCATCAATGACTAAGAGACAAGCAATTGAGGCGCTAGACAATAGCATGCGTGATATAATGGGACAGTCTAGGTTGCCCTTTGGTGGGAAGACTGTTGTGTTCGGGGGTGATTTTAGACAAGTACTTCCTGTTGTACACAAGGGGTCAAGGGCTCAGATAGTTGCTGCCTCTCTACGGAGTTCTTACCTTTGGGAATCCATGTGCCACCTAAAGCTTTTTCAAAACATGTGGGCACAGAGCGACCCATGGTTTGCAGAATATTTGTTGCGCGTCGGTGGTGGAACTGAGGAAGCGAACAACGATGGTGATGTTCGTCTTCCAGATGAGGTATGTGTGCCATATACTGGTAATGACCGCGACCTTGATAGACTGATAGATGACATTTACCCCAATCTAAATGAAAACATGTCTAACACAAGCTACATCACTTCAAGAGCAATATTGTCTACACGGAATGACTGGGTGGATATGATAAATATGAGGATGATTGATTGTTTCCAAGGGGAGCAGATGATGTACCATAGTTTTGACACCGCGATGGATGATCCTAATAACTATTACCCATCAGAGTTTCTAAACACGCTGACTCCTAATGGACTACCCCCGCACGTTCTGAAGCTCAAAGTTGGATGCCCAATCATGTTGCTTAGGAATATAGACCCTACTAATGGACTTTGCAATGGCACGAGGTTGGTGGTTCGTGGTTTCCAAAAAAACAGTATTGATGCTGAAATTGTCCTTGGCCAACATGCTGGAATGCGAATTTTCTTGCCTCGTATACCCCTGTGCCCCTCTGATGATGAGATGTTCCCTTTCCAGTTTAAAAGGAAGCAGTTTCCGATAAGACTAAGTTTTGCCATGACAGTTAACAAGGCCCAGGGCCAGACGATTCCTAATGTTGGTGTTTACTTGCCGGAACCAGTGTTCTCTCATGGTCAACTTTATGTTGCTCTATCAAGGGCCACCGCTCGATCGAAAGTGAAGATACTTGCCATTCCAGTCCACGATGAGAAGAAGAAGAAGAAGGGGGTTGAAAGGAACTCAGCGATAAATGGTGCAACATACACAAAGAATATCGTTTATAAGGAGGTCCTTACGCCGTAACTGACATTGATGAATGAATGGCAATTAACAACTTGTAATGCACTTAATTATTTTGGTTTTTAGGTGAAGATGTATTTTTGCCTTTTATTTCTCTATTTTGGCTCCTTTTTAGCTTCCTATTGTTTAGTGGTCATTTGGTTGATACAACAAAGAAAGCAGATGAGCATTGAATAGATGTTATTGAATAGACACATTCGAATTTGAAACTGCACATTTGAATTTGAAATGATCTGACAAGCAAGTTGTGGTTTCCATCTATCTTAATGATCACTTAAATAACATATTATAAAACTCAGACTGAATTACATCTTCCTTTTCTCCCTAGTTTCCAGGTGTAACCTTGAGCTATTGTTACGGTCGGGAACATTTATAGGCGCTCGTAACAGGGGCTAATTAGGCAAAAGGAGGGGTATTTGGGATCAATCAGGATGGTCTGGTTCAGCAATAAACAAGCAATTACAGCCAATCCCATTTTCACCTCCTTTCTCTGTTATCTCATCTCCCTGCTATCTACCTTGCCACCATCCACCACGGGCAGGAAACCGGTGGCCAGCGAGCTCCCACAGCTACATCCTCAGGGACGTGACAGCTGTACTATGATGCTACATCACGGACAGACTATTCGAAGTTAAACAACCACCTTGGTCCGCCTTTGTTTTTATTTCAAGTACATGCCATCAGTGGAACAAAGAAAGTTTTGAAGGGGAAAAATATTCATAATGGTCTACTACTGTACCACATGATGTAGTTTTACAGATTGTGAACTGAAATAGTACTAATTATTATGCCACTATACCTATAGATTGTTTATTAAGAAATAGAAAATCTTGCAGCATTTGAATCTCATAATATATGGGTGCCATGCAAAATGAAATAGGAGTGTTTACCTCGGATGTGGTTTTGCCAATGGTGATATCTCAACTGGGTAGTCAAGGACAAATGTTGGTTGTACAATAGTGTAGATTCAACAAATGTTTCAAAAACCTGGTATAAGATGTAAAACTTTTAAATGAGATTCATGACAACGTGAAAATTAACTAAAATAATCATGTTTCAATCAACTGAAGGAAACGTAGAACGTGATATATAATATACTAAGGTACAATAATATCTCGCAGTTCAAAATTTTGAGTAGATAGTACAAAATTACTGGACTTTCAATGCAATAGATCCGACTAAGACATAAAATAGAGTTAAATTCAAGCAAGAATTTTCCTTGGCTGTCCATATAACGAAGGGTGGTTATCTCCCTCTCAAGAACCAATGGCTATCTCCCTCTCAAGAACCAATGGCTAGAATCCTTGTAATTTTTTGTGTTGTTTCTTTGCTTTCCTGTTTCCTAATATTGTACTATGAACCTAGGGAACTTTTTGTCTGTTCCTAATAATAGAGCAGGAAAGGGAATCTCTGTCCTTTGTTTTTCTCATCTATGTCTTTTTTTCTTTTCCAATTTTTATTTTGGTCTGTCATTTTGGATCACTGCAGAGGGGGTAAAAAACATTATTTGAATCCATGTGGAAATGCTTGTGCATTGCACTGAGAAAGAATGATGTGGCATTTTTTTCAGTTTTACTTAGATGCTGAAAACCTGAAACCTTCGAGTGATTATTTGCTTCATGTTGTAGTATGGCTGTTGGCCTGTTGCTGCCCATGTCCATTGGGCGTATCACGTATGGCTGTTTGCTTTGTTGAAAGCCTGAACCTGAAGCCATGTCCATGGGCGTGTAGTTATTATATATATGAAGGTTGATCGGTTCCTATAGCTCTGGACGATCAGGATGTCTGATTGACCGATCAGAGTCCGGTTAATCGGGCTGGTCGCCGACAAATCGTGATTAGTCAGCTGATCGCCCCTCTGGCGATCAGGAGCGATCAGCCAATATGAAAACATTGGTTTGAGCCTAGGAAGCTGCAACTCTATAATACAGGTCTCGAGCAGCCCAAAATGCACAGAACTGGGATTCACAGTTTGAATGAAAGTGACAGAGTTCACAACAAAGCTATATATAACTAGAAAAACCAAAGCAGCCTATAATTTGGGACATGGAGTGGTAGTAGTAAAAAAACTAAAAATATATATGTAGAAGGCACATACTCTCTGGCCATGGCAACTAAGGAAATCTCCTGCATGGTCTGCTTTCAAGTGAGATAGAGCAGACTTGAGTATAGAAACAACAGTCAACAGATATGGCTTAGCACTTGGAAACACAACATGACTAAAGCTGCTCCTCACAAAGCCACAGGTAAAAAAAGGCCTTCCCAGATGTAAACAGCTTCATAGGCTATCTCCAACAGATCTCCTATTATATCCTCTATCTTATCACCTATTTCAAACTTCTCTCCGTAAACAGTATTAAACATTGTCATCTATAATACCGTGTCCCCTAATTTACAAGCTCTACTGGAGACAGTCTAAGAAGCTTTAACTGCTAGAGTAGTTATGCAGTGATGCTAAAGGTTAAGAGAAGGGCATACAATTGTTATATCTTCATTTCTCGTTGTTCAGTTTCTATAATCTTGAGAGCAGATTGAGGAGTGCTGCACCGGTCGTCCAGTCACATATATGTCAGAACAAAATATACAAACAAATAATACCATATTCTCAGGTTTCTCTTGTATAACATAAAACAAGCATGCCCCATTTTTACAAAGTTGGAACCATATATGAATACTCTGCCAACCAGAGTAAAGAGAACTCAGTAATAGTACATGCAATTTCAGTTCAAGAAAACAGCCTATTATATAAATAAACAGCAAAGCACAACTAACTTGGAGCAGCATTATTCTTCAACTTCCTTCTTTATTTCTTTCATGAGTTCATCAGCTATGCTTCCTGTGAAGCAAAAGTGTTCATAATATTGTCAGTAAGCAAGTTATAAGTCAAATGAACAAATCATTTCCATTGTCATGGCATAATAAAGATTGTCTTGGCATGGGGAATGTGCCGCCTTCAGCCTGAATTTGGTACCCAGACATGCGCTAGGATCTAGAAGAAACAGTTATTCAGGAAATGAAATGTATGGCTGAAACCTTTGTGGTTCAAACCTGCGTGGACGGGCAATTTACCATACAACAAGTCAAATCAGATGCAGTGTGTGCAGTACTGCAGTAACTATTACTACTTCAACATGTAGTCCTTTAGCTTTTCTTCTGTCTACATGGTTTGCTGCTCCAGTTCCTATCTTTAGAAGATCTCTGAAGTAAGAGGAAGAAAAAAGGTAAAACTTACTAATTATGTTATTGGCAGCACCGCAACCTGTCCTGAGGATGCATATGCCATGATTAGATGATGCTCCAGTTCCTATCTTTAGAAGATCTCTGAAGTAAGAGGAAGAAAAAAGGTAAAACTTACTAATTATGTTATTGGCAGCACCGCAACCTGTCCTGAGGATGCATATGCCATAATTAGATGATGCTCCAGTTCCTATCTTTAGAAGATCTCTGAAGTAAGAGGAAGAAAAAAGGTAAAACTTACTAATTATGTTATTGGCAGCACCGCAACCTGTCCTGAGGATGCATATGCCATAATTAGATGATGCACAAATGTTTATTAACATGCCAATGGGTGAATATAGTGACAACAGACCAGACTACATAAGGGTTTGGACACATGAGCTTAGCACATGCATGCCAGAAAAGGCTGAGAGAGAATGGGGCTGCGTGATTAGGAAATGGCCAAATGCACGTGAAGCATGGGATGTTGTTGCATGTGGGCTGCTATAGACATTTTTCACATGGTTTTTAGTTATTTGTTTGACTAAAGGAACCTCAGAGGCTCATATCAGCAAATATAGGCAATTGTTTTTCTGTCCCTAGATGGAAGTGCAACTGTAATTTTGCCCCTCAAAATTCGACTTTGTGATTTCGGGCCTCTTTTTTTGAAAACGAAAAAACAAGTCCGTCCCTGCTTCAGTTAGATGACAGTAACGGTGTGAAATAGGACATACAAAGACAAACTTACCCTTCAGTCGTAATTGTGATTTTATCCCTGCTTTTTCAAAGGAGGGGCAGAATCACAATTACGACCGAAGGGTTAATTTGTCTTTGTATGTCCTATTTCACACCATTACTGTGCGTGCGTTGCAACGGGGACCTATAATATCACGATAATTATGTATTCATAGGTTTATGCCCGTGCGGTGCTATGAGTAAACACATGGAATCGTTATCTATGTGGTACCGCAAATCAAACAAAGTATAAACCTATTTTCCCTCTTGTTATTTTGTTTGTTTCAATGCAATAATATTGATGAGCAACATCTTTTTTGGATCTACCATTTAGCGCAAGCAAACAAGATCTTTGTTTGCTGCTATCTCTTTTTTCTAAACTCCAAGTTACATGTTTGCTGCTATCTTTTTTTTCTAAACTCCAAGTTACATGTTTGCTGCTAAATTCTGAGACCTTTAAATTGATAGTGACTTTGTTTGTTGCTAAATTCTGATACCTCTAAATTCAGTCATAATAATACAACAATATATTGTTCATATTATTTTAGCATTTTTATAAGGAGCAATGTTGTATCTTTGCAATAATGCCATGATATACATCCTATAAGATCAATGGCATCGGGTATACTTAATCAAAATAGGATGGTGGCAGGCCTGTGTCCCTTTCCTCCGTAAGTTTATACAAGTTCACTTGTCACATCTATATGAATGAAGAACTTAAGCTAAAGTTCGTGTTTTATTTAGTTTCGTGCTATTTGACGATGTACTTTATATACTTAAAATACTTTTGTCAATAAAATTATGTTTGACACTTTCAATTTGATGGGTACAGACCAAATCACAATGGATATAGTGGTGGAGGAAGGAAATGCCGATGTTGGCAATACTGTTGAACCATCGTATGAGGTTGTGGCTAGAAGTGGTTGTTCAGCACAATTGTCAACTAATGACACTAATGAACATGAATTGGGTAAGTGCTATTATCAATTACAAAAAACTAAGGTCTGCATATTAAATATTTTTTTGACACTTAATTTTTCTCTTGTGCGCCATAGATATAGAGAGCGAGGATAGTAAGGTCAGTGTTGGTAATGCTGCAAAACAATCACACGATGTTGTGGGAGTAGGCATTGACTGTATTTTCAATCATGTAAAAGTGTCAACTGAAGCCGATCTTGGGACACAACCGGGTAGGCTCTCTTATCTACACTCCTAAATGTAAATATTGTCTTATGAGTACTCCTAAAACTGCTTTTGTCAAGAGACTTATGTTTCATTCACTCCTCATACAGATGTGATACACCTGACATCTTTGGATGTTCCAAATGAATCAAGTCAAATAAGTTCTGATGCGGATATGGTAGAGCAGAACAAACAAGATGCTTTGGACACACTTATTAGAATATCACAACATAAGAAACCAAAGAAATTGAATGTAGCTCGAGTTGTCTCTGAAGGTAATTTTTTGTTCTTGCCTTATTGCATCTTATTGGTTTTCGCATATATCATTTGCTTATTAAGTATAATATTTTTCATTGTATAGATTATAAGTGCACCCCAGAAGATGTTCAGCTTATTGAATACATTAAAACATTACCGGGGAAACAAGTTGTGGTGGACATCGACAGCGCATGGTTAAATAGAAATGATATGGAATGTCTTTTTCATGGTGACATCCAAGTGTCTGGCGAAGTAAGTACATCTGTATGTCCATATTATATACAGTAATATAAAGTATATATATTTATAATTATCATATTATACAATATGGTATACATATTTAAAGCTAGCATGTATATTTGATCTGTTAATTGTATTCTTTTGGTGTACAGGCCCTCAGTGCATATATACACTGTATTAGGGATGAAGAGCATTTACTTCATAGAGAAGGTGGAAAGGTCTTCTTGGAGAACACATTCATTTCCAGTCTGCTTAAGCGTGATGGCGACCCTAAGGTGCTCTTAAATTGTAAGGAAGACACAATTGAAAAAAGGGTGGACAACTATTTACAGTCTGACATGGTTGACCTAAAACTCATCTCATTTTTAATATATGTAATATGTAATATATTGGTGCACAATACTTACAAATTAATGTTAATGTATGTTCTATGAAGGTGTTCATTCCAATGAATATAGAAAATTTTCACTGGTACCTGGCAGTTCTGAATGCAAAAAAAATGAGGTACATGTACTCGATTCTATGGGACAACAAATACCGGATCGCTGAGACCTTTATACTACAGTGAGTAATCATTTCTTTTATATTATGATTATTTCATCATTACATTATTTGTTATCTATAAATCTTGATATGTTTTATATATACACATAGTTAAAAGGTATAGAAAGACAGATAAACTTGCAGCAGAACATAAAGAGCTTTACCAAGGCAAGTGGTCGAACCTTGATGTTGCATCATGGCCAGTTATAGAGAAGATCACAACACAAATGCAAACCGATGGGTAAAATTCATGTGACCACAACTCTACAAAATTGGTTATATTTATTTTCATATATACATAGAAACTCACCTGATCTGTTAAATTTCATATTAGGGTATCTTGCGGGCTATGGATGATAAACTATATGGAATACTGGACAGGATCCTCCCTATCTGATAACGTAACTCAGGTAGAGGACGTATATTTATTTATAGGAACAATGTTTCTTTTGTTCTAATTTATATATTTGCAGGATGATATAACAATGTTTAGGTTTAAGCTACCTGCAATATTATGGGACTCGAGATTAAACACAAAGAAAAGACATCAAAATCTTGACCACAATGTGGATGAAGATGGAGAGAGTTCAAGTGATGTTCAAATAATCGATACTCCATGTGAGTTATCTAAATCGTCAAATACATCACATCAGATTGAACCATATATATCTCCATATGTTCTGCCTGCTAAAGTAACATCAACAAACACGCAAGAACTGATGTTTGTATTATGCACATATATCATGGGGATAGACAACGACAAATATTTAAAGTAAGTTAATTCTCATTTAATATAGTATATGCATGGTAAATATTCAACGCATATGTTCTTGCATTAACTATAAAAACAAATGTTCATTGAATAGGAAACATTGGATTCAGAGCACTAAACCTTATCCAATTTCGTTAAGTCTTCAAAAACTTAAAGATATATTGGATGTAAATAAGCCGATGGATACCGATTGTTTTAACATGGCTGTTCGGATGATCGCATGCAATGATGCCTTGTTCTTGTTGGAAGACAAATACCACTACATGGATCTACAGTTTTGTGTAAGTTCAAGTAATTAGTCTTTATTCATATAAGCGTGTTCATTATATTATTATTGTACTAACAAAAAGTAGTCCATAACTAAATTTGGTCGAGACCCTCGCCTTCGTGCAAAGCCAGATATCAACATGTTGGCAAAATTATTAGAATGTTGGCCTGACATGGAGTACGATGTTTCAGATTGCAAACAAGTAAGCTATACTCTTCATCATTTTTGTAATCTTGTCTTTTCTCTTACTTGAACTATTTTTTTAACTTGCAGATTCTATTGCCCTTTTCTTTCATAGGTCACTTCACCTTATATGTACTTAACATGGACACTAGAAGCATCTATATAATGGACTCAATGCCTATACCATCATGGTTTAAGGGTGATCATCCTAGCATGCATTATATCCATAATATACATTATATTGCCAACAATATGAATGCTGCCATGGAATTGGCCAATCCTACATGGAAAGACGATATTTATATGTGGCGTCGTTTAGTACCAACATGGGTTCCAAGAACATTAAACTGGTAATTTTTTTTAACCCGAACAACTTATTAATTTTGTCTACATATATGTAACAACGTATTATTTTTATTTGTAGGGATTTATCTGGCTTTCTTGTTATCAACTTTATGCACGATTGGAATGGTATAAGGTTACCCTGCATTTGCACTGTGAGTACCCTATTTGTTCTAATACTTTGTCAATATTGTTCTTCTATAATTGATTATTAATCGAGTTCAATGATATGTAATAATGAATGTGCAGAATGGGAATGACCTGAGGACCAAATTCTTAGTAGAATTAGAAGTACAAGGACAATGAATCCAAAGACAACATTCAAGAAGAAATACAAGAAATTATTAGGCACATTAGATAGATATGATTTTATTTGTAATGATATTCAACTTATTATCCTAATTAATTTTATTGCATTTTAGGTTCGTAGTATCGTTAGGAACATTTGCCAACATATATTTTAGTTATATGTTGCAAATATGAAGGCAGTTCAGATTTCTGTACTTTCAACGATGCATTGGTGTTTTAGAAGATTCAGCTTATCCTACTGTAGTACTGTGCTTAAAAGACTCCTATGGGTTTCCATATTTTTATTGGAAACGAAGTACCATACTATTGTATTGTACAGTGACTTACAGGTATGGAGGGATAGGGCTCATAGCACCTTCTAGCTTCGTGAGTCAAATTTGAAGACTGGTAAAATCATTTTAAGCCTTTTGAAATAACATACCATGTGTTTTTATTCTTTAAAGCTTTCATGTGATAATGTTTCCTCCAAGTTACTGCAATCATTATCAATTCTCATCTTGGTGTTGAACATTAACAGTATCTTTATCATCTGTGTTTTTCTCAGCACTGTAGTCTGTCACCACTGCCAGCATATGAGCCTGCATTTGATTGGGAGAATGAGAGGTCTTTGATATTTGGCCAAAGGGTGCCAGAAAGTATACCAGCAATAAGCAACAGGTTGCTTCAGCCCATAGACTAAACCAATGCATCCATCATTTCTCTCTCCCCACCCCTTCTTCTGGTGATCAATGCTTATTAATTAATCCCGTTTTGAATTGTTTTGTACTGATTACAGTGGCTTGAAGATAACTGTCAAGGTACTATCTTTGTCATTCCAAGCTGGATTAGTTGGTGAGCAAAACTAGAATATTTTGTGATTGCTTCTTAACTTCTTTACTGTGCTTAAAAAACTACCATTTTGCACTTAGGCAAACATGCTATGCATAAAACATGTATGTAAAATTGTAAATCATGAGTAGCAAGTCAAAGTTTTTGATTCGCATCTTAATAACTATGATTTGGTTCACAACACTCTATTAGCTAAACTACTATACTCATGAGATATACCATGTATGTGCTGTCATTATGTTCCTCAGTAATGATGATGTGAACGTTGGCCAGTGACCCATACCACCTTGTTTCTTCTGGAACAGAACTGTCAGTGTTTGTTCAATGTCATGTGCTAATGGTTCTACATTTGTAGAGTGTTTGCGTGAAAATGATTGCTGCCGATGCCGAACATACTGCTGCAGTAACTGAAGACGGTGACCTCTACGGATGGGGTTGGGGTCGATATGGAAACTTAGGTCTTAGTGACCGTAATGACCGTTTGCTTCCTGAAAAAGTATCTTCTGTGGAGGTAAATTATCTAATTTGGCCCGGCCTGTCTTTTTTTCCAGTTTAGAATCAACAGATCCAAGTATTTGAACGTCTACTAACACCTACATCACTTGATACTGCATGAGAATCGGTCACATATTACAAAAACTGAATGAGCTCTTTATTCCTCACTTGGTTTCTGAGCAACAGTCAGGTGTACTCATAAGAGAACCATCAGCTGTGTTTAGTTCTGTAGGCGTGGTGCTTGAGCCGCCAAACATGCTCGTGTTCCTTTCTTTCCAGATCATCCACCTGACAAGCAAAAGTAGGGAGTCAAAATCACGCTGGATGTTGTCGTCTTGAAACATCCCTCAGTTGAAAACAGTATCAGGGGTAAGTTCTTTTTGCCCTGATAGAAACCATCAAATGCATAAAATTCTTTCAGCTGATTAGCGGTTTGGTTTACCAACACATGATTACTGGTCTTCCTGTAACTGGTAGGTAGGTATGCAGCTCCTGTGCTGTGAAGTTGTTGAGAAGACTGACGCAGTGGTCTATCGTTGAAAGGTAAACAACAGCGCACCTTCCTGTAACTGGTAGGTAGGTATTCAGGTGTGGTCGTTTTTCTAAGGTAAGCAATTTTATAAGTTATTACTACCAATATGTGAGATAGAAACAAAAATGGCAAAGATCTATAAATAAAAGCTCTTCACACATAAACAAGAAAGTTCGTTTCATAGTTGTCTGTATTACAGATGTTTACACAGCAGCAACACTGCAGAGATGAAAATCCTGTTAAAAGAAACGCTGCAGATAAGATAGCTACAGTAGCAAACTATGAAACCATGCAGCTATACTGCTATAGGACAAAAGTTGAGAATCATACTAAGAGACTTAAGAACTATACTAAGAGACATTTCAATCTTCTCAAAGTACAACTGTAATGGGCTAAACTTTTTGCTTGAACATAATAAAAAAGATACCATAAAGTTATCCAGTGATGCCAAGGATAGCTGCCTCAACTGAATTCAAGCTCAATATTGATTTCGTGATCAAAATAACAAACAACATTGCGGGCACAAGATGTGTATAGGCTTATGACTTTATCGGAACCAAGCTGCCCACATAATACTACCATTGTACTGCTAAATTGCCATCATCATTATTCTCTTAATGGTTTAATAAAGCTAAAACAACACAGACCAAGCTACACTAACTGTCTAACTTCGACTTGACTGAATTCTAATGTCAGGCTCCTTGCCACCTCTTGACAGTAATGACAATTTGGTTTCTAGACTCCTACATAATGTAATCATAGATAATGACACAAAAGATCAAGGGAACAGGGGCTGGTATTGCAGCCCCATATTCTCAGGCAGTCCCATCATCAGATTAAGATTTTGCAAAGCCTGATCAGATGCTCCCTTGACAAGATTATCTATCTGCAATGTTGAAACATAGCTTGTAAGGTCTATGTGCATCTTAAGTATGTGATATTATTTTTGATGCATACTTATGTGGGATAAAGTTGACTGAAGGCACTTACGACAGAGATGATGATGGCCCTTCCAGGTATTCTATCCTCATAGACATTCATGAAGCATTAATTTGATCCCACAACATGGTTTGTGCAAGGAACATTGCTACCATGTAACAGCTTGACAAATTCTTCATTCTGAAAAGATACAATGACGAATGAACTCTGAGCTAACAAGAGTATAATTCTCTACACATTTCAAAAACAAACGCAGTGGTCTATCGTTGAAAGGTAAACAACAGCGCACCTTCCTGTAACTGGTAGGTAGGTATTCAGGTGTGGTCGTTTTTCTAAGGTAAGCAATTTTATAAGTTATTACTATCTGGCAGTTCATGATTACTGGTCTTTCTTTTTTCACTGCCTTGGGTTTTCTGATCTATGGAGGAAGGCAAGATCATGAATACTACTCAATGCTTCTTTAATAAAGTCATGAACAACAATGCATGGATTTTTTATTTTATCTTTTTGTTAGCCAATTGCATTGACTAGGTTGTCTGCAAAACATGTACCGCAAAAGTATAAATCTAAAAAGTGTTACGTTAGTACTTAGTGATATGCATTAAGTTCAGGGTTTGATCTAGCTACCGCACTACATCCAAATATGCAGTATGCACTTACATTTCTTGTTTGTTCAAGCTTTTCATCATGCTAAAATATTTTCCTATTGAGTCAAAAGGGAGGCAACAAAAGCTGAGAGAAGTCGGCAGAGTTGCCACCATATGTTTCTGTTGTTTCTCGGCACGATGCATAATGGTAAGGGTTTCTGTCCACTGGAAGTTGTGCAGGTTTAGCTCTTACATTTCGTTCACGAAATTTGCAATGTCATTTCTTGCAGATGTGCTTCAATGCATTTGACGAGGAAGCTAACCTCGATGTTCTTGACCATCCAGTTCTGAATTTGTTCTATTACCTGGTATGTATGAAGTTTGCAAAGCACGAAATTAAGTCTCCTGCTCCAGTGTGGCAACTTCGAATTGATACTTACTATAACTCTAATGTTCCACTGTTCTTACCATCTTTTCTGCAGCTTGTGGAGATTCTCCCTTCATCTCTTGTCCTGTACATTCTAAGGAGGATTCCTGCAAAGCTACGGCTATCCCAGTATCACCCCGTCAGCAGCAGCTAGAGACGAGGCATTACCATCTGCTGAGCCAAAAATGGTGACTGCTGTCAAGCTATGAAAAATCAACTGCAACGCCCTCTATATAATATTTGTATTGGTAGCCTCTCTGCAAAATATATATAGCCTCTTTTCTTTTCTTCCCATTTATATTTCGATGTTCTTGTTGCCCCCTTTTTTTATGTTACATACTTGCGATGCAGCTCTGGAGCCCTTCTTCAGCGCAGCTGCTACTCAGTTTATCCTTGGATAACATTTCCTGGTTTTACAACCCAGGAATATATAACCACTTATATCTTACACAGTCTTGATTTAATTTGCAGATTCACTGAGCACATTAAATTTACCAGAGCAAAGTACAAACCCTATATCTGTTTCTGCTGATGATGAGGGTAAGCATGAATTTTCATGATGGCCAGTGAATACCCAATCTTCTGTGGTAGAGAAAATGGGTTCCCTTACAGGTCGATATAATGAAAATTTTAGGGGGAAATGTATCTGAGAAGCAGGTCTCCCCTGACAAGCAAATCCGAGTTGCCCTTTTGAGAAGCCGCTTTGCTGATATACGATCCTTAAGGCTCGTGAAAAGGCCCTTGATCAGGTGTGTCTATGAAAATGATTCCTAGAGAGTGTTGTTGTCTGCGTTTTGTGTTATTCACTGTAAGCTCACCTGGTTGTTAATATTAGACTACAAAGAAGGACCCCGAGAAGCTTCGACACGAAAGGGAGGAACTTGAGAGGGTACAAAGAGAAGGTGAGATGCAATAGAATCATTTTTAGCTGACAACAGTCATGTGACAGAATTTCTATTACAGAGAGAGCTCGGTTGCAAGCTGAGGCTAAAGCTGCAGAGGACGTTCGCAAGAGGGCTGAAGCAGCAGCTGCTGATGAGGCTGCTGCTGAAGCTAAGCGACAAAGAGAACTTGACAGAGAAGCAGCTCGCAAAGCTTTGCAAGAGGTAATATCTACTGTATGCTCTCCACATTCAACATCATATGCTCTGCTATTGCCATACTTGTAGTGTAAGCAATGTTGGCTTGCAGATGGAGAAAACTGTTGACATCAATGAAGGGATCCATTTTTTGAAAGATCTTGAAATGCTCGGAAGTGTCACAGGTGAACAGATACCCAACTTGGTTGGTGAAACAAGTCCTGGGTTTCAAATGGGAAGCAACACACTAGAAAAGCTCGGGTTGTACGTGAAAAATGATGAGGATGATGAGGATGGTGATTTCACAGATGAACCAGTGGCTGATGTTGAAGAGGGAGAAATAGCAAGGCAAGTGAGATGTACATGTAGTATTCGGATTGTCGGTGTTCAGTGTTTATCATCTTTGCTTATCGTGGCTTCTTTTTCTATTAGCAGATGAGAGACCCCTTGAATTGCTTGCTAAAGCATATGCTATCAACTCTTTTGACATAGATCCTCAGAACCCCTCTGTAAGCCCTTGTCTTCACCTGCTCAAGTGAACACTTTTTCTTATTTATATATAATGTTAATATTGTTATGGATTTGTGTAGGATGTTGTTTTCACGTTAGAATGGGAACCAATCGGTGTCCTACCTTGTGGCGAGAAGAAAGATAATTTTTACTACCAAGGTATCTCAATCAGAATTCTAGGCTCATTCATACATTCACTACAATGCCTTCGAACTCATGAACATTTATCTCTGGCTCTATTGTGGTGGGTTACATGAATAGAGTTTTTGCATGTTCTTCGTTTTATATGGTGACATACTTGTTACTATGTGACATTGTTTGATGAAACCCTTGCGGCATTGTATTATTTATTCTGTATGACTTTAACCCACACCTAACACATGTGACAACATGGTCTGTGAATAGATCAAACATGAGCTGTTAATCTAATCAAGGCTCTGTTAATTATGGTATCGACTGAGTGCTTTGTTACGGTTATTCTCTTGTGAGCGCCTGCAAGGCGCATTGTTCATACAGTCTGACGCCAACAATAATAACAGTAGAAATTTGAGTGAAAAAACTTGGTTCACATAGTTGATTAGTCCATTACTGGTGCAGCAGGGGTGCCAGGTGTTCAGAACTTTGGATCCGTTTTGAACCAAACCTTTTCATACGGTTGGCTTGTCCGTATGGGTTATTAGTTTGCTAGTGCCACATGTCTAGAACATTTTATATCAATTCTGAGGTAACACGGTAAGGGAATATCTTAATGTTGCTTAGATTTTGCCTAGGTAGCTAGGGAAGCTATATAAACGGCGCTTTAGTTTGTTGTTACTGGCATGTTTTCATAACAGTATTCCTTTTCCTCCTACCATTTTTTCCTTAATTACAAAAAACGATGCTCGGTTCCTTATTCATTTCTGCTGTTACAGCTTCCGAATGGGTCAAGGGCAAGCAAGTGGAGGAAGTAGTAGCCATCAAGAACACGTAAGTTTTGAATCGGCCTGGATATGGTCGTCCCATTCCATATTTCTTGGGGTTGTTGTACTGATACGTCTATCTACACGCCTTTCCATTGTCTTTTTTTGCAGCGAGATTGCGAAGCACCTGTCTCTTCCACCAGTGAAGCTCCACTGCAGCATGCTCGCTGAGGACGCGATCAAGTCCGCTGTGAAGGATTACGAGGCAAAGAAAGGGAAGAAGATGGCCAAGGCAGAGGAGCAGGACACCCCATGCCCGTAAGAGCGACAGGTAGTAACCTGAAGCGAGCAGAGAGTACTGTATGTAGTATGTAACGGGTAACGAGCGAGGTACTCGTGTGTGCCTAAAGAAGCATGTATGCAATGTAAAGCTAGGTAACAACGATGTTTGGGTTTTCATAGAATAAGCAACCTTGCCGCGCGCAGTGTTTTTTTCCTGCTCTGCACATAAATAAGGTCTGCCCGTTGCTCTTTATCTGCTTAGTCGGAGCATGCATGCTTAGATTGATCAAGCAATGCTGTTGAGATTAATCAAAGCAACGGGCTCAATGAGCTCGTGGACATCCAAATCGAGGAGATTGATGGGGTCGCCAAGAACGTCACTTCACGTGGCAAGGATAAGATGGCAGAGCTGGCGGTTCAATGAATCTGGGTGAGGTTCCTACTTCAAACGATGTTAAAATGCTGTCGTAGCTTATCTGGTGAGGTCTCTTTTACGAGTTGGCTTCTTGGTAGAAAGGGAATGTCACGGCATAGGCACTGAGTAGATTGTCACGACAGATTATTATGTACTTCAATTCTGGAATATTTGATGGAAATGCTATTTTAGATTGCTTGGTAAGTGGGAACCGCCTCAAATCACAGAAGTAGAAGCAGCTTCCGATTCAGCCGGAACCATTTCTTCAAAAATGTTCTATTATAGAATAAACAAGGCTTGGGAGATAGAAAACATTATTTACAATATAAATATGTAATATTATTATAAATATACCGACTCAAATAAAATGAACTGGTATATAGACAGAGAGCAGACTTGTAGCCGTAAAGCCTTGCCAGTGGCAGGCCTGCTTAGCCAGTGCGAGCCAGACCACGTCCATATAGCAACCAAACGCGTAATATCTGCTACATATATGAAGGACAGGCAGTGCGTGCGGCCGCGCTTGCCATTTGCGTTGCAGGCCGTGTTTGCGTTGCGGCGATCTGTAGGCCACACGCTTGTCGTTTGCGTTGCAGGCCGTGTTTGCGTTGCGTCGATCTGCAGGCCGCGTTCTCGCTTCCACGTGATCTCTATGTCATCACGGACAGCTTGCGGATGTCATCCTCTATCTCATAACTGCATAACACATATTTGTATATATAAGTTATCGAAATATTATATGTTCCCGTTGCAACGCACGGGCACTGACCTATATAAGAATTAAGTTTCTTTCTTGGCCTTCAAATCAAACAATCGAAATATGGGATTTTTTGAGCCAATCCAAGTATTTGAAGGACATGCTAAAGAAACTTGGGCTAGAAGATGCAAAGTCGATCAAGATTCTCGTGGCTACAAATGGTCATCTTGACTTAGATGAGGGAGGTACAATTGTTGATCAAAAGCTTTGACATTCTATTATTGGTAGTTTGCTTTATATTACAACATTTAGGCCCGATGTTATGTTTAGCATATGCATGTTGTGAGCCAATCCAAGTATTTGAAGGACATGCTAAAGAAACTTGGGCTAGAAGATGCAAAGGCGATCAAGACCCTCGTGGCTACAAATGGTCATCTTGAGTTAGACGAGAGAGGTACAATTGTTGATCAAAAGCTTTACCGTTCTATTATTGGTAGTTTGCTTTATATTACAACATCTAGGCCCGATGTTATGTTTAACATATGCATGTGTGCTCGGTTTCAAGCTTCACATAGAGAAGTTCATTTGAAAGCCGGAAAAATAATTCTAAATATCTGAAACATACCCCTAATAATGGTTTACGGTATCCCAAGTGTGCTCAATTTGAATTAATTGGACATTTGGATTCCGACTATGCGGGATACAAAGTTGATAGGAAGAACACCTCTGGTTGTTGTTAGTTTCTTGGGAGATCTCTAATCTCATGGCCTTCTAAGAAGCAAAGTTCGGCCGCTCTATCTACCGCCGAGGCAGAATATATATCGGTCGATAATTGTTGTGCTCAACTATTGTGAACGAATCAAACCCTATTTGATTATGAGATTTCATTAAAGAATGTGCCTCTCGTGTGACAACGAGAGTGCGTTAAAATTGGCTACAAATCAGGTCCAACACTCAAGAACGAAGCATATTGATATAATAAATCATTTCTTGAGGGATCATGTTGGCAAAGGGGATATATCAATATGTTCTTTTGGCATGGATGACCAATTAGCAGACGTATTCACAAAAACCATTGGATAAATCAAGGTTTTGTAAGTTGAGAAGTGAAATAAATGTAATCGGCTTCTTAAACACAGCTTGAAGTTGAGGACACATGTGTAGTAATGCATCTGGGCTATAGTGCGTGTTCTCTAAGTCATTTATTGCTTATTTTTCTTGATTTTTTATTCTTGCATGATCTAAGTGGTTCTATGTGATTTTTTATTCTTGCATGATATACAAATGTACAAAATATTAAATGTACAACTTATGTTATAAGAGAGTTATCATACAACTAAGATTTTAGTTGTGTATATGTAATATAACAATATTATAAATTTTATTGTGGGCTATATTGTTAGCTTTGCCTTGAGTAAGATGAATAGATGATGAGTAAATGGAGATGGTGGGCCGTGTGAGGCATAGTCAACTACTCTTTTAATACTTGGGCTTCAGAAAATACTACCACGTCACGTCAGATAACCGGGCCGTCTGCCGTCAGCTACCCATAAAAGTATCGGCCAGAAGACCCACTTACCAATCTTTTCTTTCCAGCCTCAAATCCCGTTTTTCCCATCCCGTGAAGAACCATGGCACGGTACTCCCCACCGTCGCTGCGCTGCTTCTTCCGCTGCGCCGCCAGCTCCGCCTCCCGAGCCGTAGGCAGCGGCACTCGGAAGAAGAACCTTGTATTCTTGGGCTCTCCCCAGGTACTACTGCAAAATCACAGTTTCTCGGTCCGTACTAAGGTTTGGTGGTGTTTACTGAACTCGGACCGCACCTCAGGTCGCCGCCTCGGTCCTGGACAAGCTGCTGGGCGCGTCCGGCTCCCCGGAATCCGCATTTCAGGTGGCTGCCGTCGTGACGCAGCCGCCGGCCGCCAAGAACAGGGGGAGGAAGTTGATGCCGTCGGCCGTCGCGCAGTTAGCGCTCGATCGCGGGTTCCCAGAGGAACTCATCTTCACGCCAGAACGAGCCCGAGAAGTACCTTCCTGACAACCATTATGGAGTCTTTATTGATGCTGGATTTGGGTTCTACTGATTTCTGGAGCAATGCAGGAGTCGTTCCTGTCGGCCTTGAAGGAAGTGGAACCGGATGTTTGCATAACTGCTGCTTACGGGAACATTCTGCCCCAGAAATTTCTTGATATCCCATCGTGCGGTACGGCTGGTTGTCCAGTACCTGTTTTGCCCCCCCCCCCTCCGCCATCCCCGGTTTTTGCAGCTGTTGCACAATCACAAGTAGGGCTGGACGAAATACTCTTGACTCGATAACTCGCTCGACTCGGCTCGTTAGTAGCTCGGTTCAACTTGGCTCGTTTTAATTTTGTAGCGAGCCAAACTGACATTCTAGCTCGATTCTCTAATGAGCCAGCTCGGGTTAGCTCGTGAGCTAGCTCGCGAGCCAAATGAGCCAAGCCACAACACAAGTCTGTCTAGTGGTTGGTGTCGTCTCCTCTTATACTCTTGTCTTTTCGTAGTTATGATCTGTGATATGGACATGTGTGGATGAGCCATGTGCTTAAATATTTACATTATTGCATGGCTACATACCTACATTGCATATTTAATATTTGATTATTGGTTATGGTTTTGTGAACTTTGTTTTCTAGCAGCATATGATGTTAGTGTTGTACAATGAAATGTTACATATTTGTGGAATAGATGATGAATTGCTTTATAATGATACTTGTTGCTATCTTATTATAATAAAAGGGTTTGTAAATATGTAAGTTAATACATATTTGGTTATTCAATTTAATATTGAAAGTTAGAAGCTAGGACGACAATATGATAATACTATTACAAAGGTTTTGGGTTTGTAATGTTAAACACTAAAATATGATTTTTTTCGGTTATATATATTTATGTACATAGATATTTGTATTTAGTTTGTGGCTCGCGAGCCTAACGAGCTGGCTCGAGCTCCCTAACGAGCCGAGCCAGATATTTAGCTCGTTAGTATAACGAGCCGAGTCGAGCTGGCTCGTTACAGTAACGAGCCATAACAAGCTGAGCTATAACGAGCCGAGCTGGCTCGATATCCATAATCACAAGAATTGTCTCAGTTCAAGCATAAATAGTCAACTAGATGTCCACTGTAAGACCAACTCCAGCAGACCTCCTAAAGGACTCCGTATCTGTAAAATGCACGCCCAAACATACTGTTCCTGTGTCCAACATGCTCCGTATGTCGCCACGCAAAATGGGGGCCGCCTACTTCCACTCCGTTATTATTCGTGTTCTCTCTCTTCTCCCCAGCCCAACGATCGTGGTCCACCAGAGGTGCTGTAGATGCACAGTTTTCGCGGGAAGGAAACAGTCGGCAACAGTCCAGGAGAGAGAGAGAGAGCTTGAATACACGGATTGATACAGATGCTGCTGGAGAGCACACACCACATACTGGTGGGGTCCATGTTCGACGGAAGGCGTAATACGGATGCGCGGTCCGATGCCGCTGGAGTTGGTCTAACTGACTAGGAAGTAGGAACTGATCTCACGTGAAAAAATAAGTTTACTATTCATGCAGTAGTTGGTAGTAAACTCATTTTTGTAGCACCTATAATTTTGCACATCAACCATTTTTTACAACTAAGTACTGCAGTAGCATTTGTGTTTATCTGGCATTCTGGCTATTGCAGTTATACCTGCAATGATTTTTGTAACACCTATAATTGTAATTCAGATCTTGAAACTAAAGAAAAAGTAACATTGGGGTTGCTTGTACATATAAACATGGGTTCTTATGTAGGCTATGAGCGTTAGCCAGGGGGCCAGGTGGGAGGAACACCAAGTCGTACTCGATCCCGAATGACATGAACTCCAGGCTCCCGAACCTGATCATCGTTCCGAGCCTCAGAGGGCGGTGAAAGCCTGCCATATGGAGTCCCGATGGGAACCGAAGGTGTTGCACGTGACAATCCCCTACCTGGCGCGCCAACTGTCGGTGTTTGGACTCATGATCATATCCAACTAGTGAAGTGATGTCGCATGCCCTGACTCCAGATGGTGATGCGAGTTGACACAAGCAATTTATCCTGGTTCGGGCAATGCAAGGCCCTATTTCCAACAGAGGAGGGATGAAGCTTATATTACTCGCACCGAAGTGCCTGTAGTAGGGGTTACAAGCTGCGTGGGAGAGGGGAAGGCCCCAAGTCCCTGAATATGATTGAGGGAAGTGCCAATATCGAATGTAGGAAAAGACTGCCAAGTGTTCGCCTGCCCCGTATAGAGGTCGTAGATTACCCTATCTATATGCCTAAGGGGAGCGCGTCCTTGTAGACGGGGCTGCCTTCCTGCTGTGGAGGGTGTCTTCGTGTCCTGTGGACATCATGGCCTTGTACTTCATTGTTGACTTTGATCCTGCTTATTTCCCGCTGAGAGCCAAGGCCGAGACCGAGGGCTTGGTCATGTACCCGAGCCCCCTTTGGGAGGGGTTGCCCATACCGTAGTGGTTGACACAGTGCTTAGCATGGGAAAAAGCTTTTTAAGGGACGCGTCGTCTTCACTGTATCCGGTGAAGTTGGGGGTGTCCTTCGTCACAGATATCGAGGGCAGAACCGGGCTCGGGCGAGACAGAGGTCCGCCCGAGGTCGCGACCGAGCCTGTCTTGAGATTCGATGACGCGCGCCACAGTTTGAAGCAGTGTCCCTTCGCGGGATTCGTGGGGGAGCAGGTAGCCAAGGACGAGCTCGGGCGAGGCGGAGTTTTGTCCTGAGGGTGAGCTCTGCGTCGGGCGAGACGGAGTTTGCGCCCGAGGGCTGGTCCGTTCTTCTGTCGTATTACATGTCCTGTCAGGGGCTGGCAGACGGCGTGCGTGTACAGTGGCGCGTGCGTAATCATGTTGGTGAATCTTTGACAAGACAACAGTCTTGTTACCACTGTACACCTGCAAACCTGAGCGGGGTATGTACGCGCATTGAATGCGGCTGTCTCCTAGTGGCCTTCGGGAGGCTTGCCACAAGCTTCATCCTTCTCGCCTGAGATGGGCTCGGGCGAGGCGGACATGGCTTCCCAGGGGTGGGAGAGCCTCGGTCGGGACGGAGACCTGCTCATACTTACGCCTCATCCGAAATCGGGCTCGGACGAGGCGGAGTTTTGGGCAGACCCTCGAGGGGGACTTCGGGCGAGGCGGAGTTCGTGATTCCTGGTCCTCTGGGGATGTACTTTAAGGGTGTCCCTAGGGTTTTAAGCGCGTTTTGGGGGTGTAGTTTGGTACCCTTAATTATCATACCCGACAACGGTAAAGCTAAAACGTTTCAAATGAGCCAAACTGGCTTTGATACCACTTGTAGAACACTGTGACGCCTAAGAGGGGGGGGGTGAATTAGGATTTCTAAAAAACTATCTCTAAACTAGACCACAAATAAATCCCTATACCAAAATCTATGCAAATAAACAATCTAGAATGTGTAAACTAGATTTAGTTTATGTGTTGCTATCTCTACCGCAAAACCTAAGTTTCAATCCTAAATATTCTAACTAGAGAAGAGAGATTGAAACTTAAATACTTAATGTAAATGCGGAAGGTAAATAGCAAGGGTAGAGATGCAATCTCCCGTGGATGACGACAATATTTTTACCAAGGTATCCAGAACCACGCAAGGTTTCGACTAATCCTCGTTGGTGCCCCTACGCAAATGGTAGCCCACGCGAGGGTCAAGCACCTCGGTTGAGTAACTTCGTAGAGAACCGCGGGCCTTCTCCACGCGCAAGTGGTGCTCCGCTTCCAGCTCCTCTCGGACGCTCCCCGCTGTCTCCACTATCGAGCTTTCGGCCGAAAGGCCGCGGGCCTCGTTCCCTCCGGTACACGGTGGCGGCCGCTTCATAAACTCGGTTGTCACGGTCTCGCAAGACTCTCGCCCCACTCGGTACAATTACAACGGCTCGCGCACGAGCCGAAGGGTTGTGTGGGGTTTTCTAAACTCACTCAACTAACTAGGATTCACCTAGAGCAAGCGCATAAGCGGTCTAACTAACCTAAGCACTTCGCAAAGCACCTACGCTAATCACCGAGTGATTATATTAAGCACTTGGGTGTTTGAGCACTTAAAAATGTCTACCATATGTCTTGGTATGTTGCTTGGGCTCCCACACCTTCAAATACCCGATTGAAGGGGTATATATAGCCTCCCCCTCAATTATAGCCGTTGGACAGAAAAGCTGCTGCATCTGTCGTCGGGCGCACCGGACAGTCCGATGCACATCGAACATGTCCGGTGCCCTGGCCACGTCAGCCGATCGTTGAGGTCTGTAGCAGTTGACCGTTGCCAGACTGTCCGGTGCTACAGCCTCGAGAGTCCCTGGTTGCTGACTCTCTGCTCAGACTGTCCAGTTGCACACCAGACAGGTACTGTTCACTGTCCGGTGCGCCATCAGAGCGTTGGCTGACTGCCCACTTCATTGATTTCTTTACTGTTTCTTTTGAGCTTCTTTTGTTCTTGAGTCTTGGACTTCTACACATCTTTTAGGTCTTCTTTTGAGGTGTTGCATACTCAGTGCCTTAGTCCAATCATCTTTGCATCCTGTGAACTATAAACACAAACACTAGCAAACACATTAGTTCACAAGATTATGTTGATCATCAAACACCAAAATTACTTAGCCAAATGGCCCGTGGTCCATTTTCTTTACAATTAGTTACTTGGGATTAGATTAAATAAGATTGATTTAGTTACTTGAGATTAGATTAGATAAGATTGAGTTAGTTACTTGGGGGCCAAGTTTTTCTATCTATATAAGGATGGGTTATACCTCCTTAACGGGGAATCAATCAATGAAGAAGAATGAGTCCCAGATCTCTCTAATAGTCTAGTCCTCTCAAGCCGACTCTGCCCGGCTATCTTCCCGACGCTGTTTATCCTCCTATGAACTAGGATTCATTACAAGGATTGAGGCATACATTACGATTCAGAGTTCAGGCCATTTTATCAGATTATGTTCTGATTACCACAGGGCAAATATACTAAATACTACTTCATAACTTCAAGTCAGTTTGTAGTTAAGGTAATCTAGAAGAATTGGTGTTTAAAAACCTAGTTTGATAAAATTTGGGTATGCTGTGCTTTGGGTATTCAAATGCCTTTTGGAGCAGTAAATCCTGATCATCTGTCATGTATCCTTTTATTTAGGCACAGTTAATATACACCCAAGTTTGTTGCCTCTATATCGTGGTGCAGCTCCTGTGCAGAGGGCACTGCAGGTTTTAATGCTCTTCATTTACAATACAATGACACTGGATATGTGATACTTTTTGTTTATATATCCTTTATTTCTGTAGGATGGTGTTGCAGAAACAGGTGTTTCCCTTGCATATACTGTCCGTGCATTGGATGCAGGTCCAGTGATTGCGTGTGAAAGGTTTTCTGTTGATGAATGTATTAAGGTAGGTGATATTCACTGTCTTCCTAGTTTGATATGTCATCTTGACGATGCAAAGTTATATAACAAGGCATCCCTTCATTTTAGAGGAATTAGAATTCACTCAATAAAATAACTTATTTAGTTTAGAATTCGACATTCCACCACTTTCCAAAGTTCAGATATAAGTCTATCTCAAATTCATGGGGTGGAAGATGAGAAATGATTTTATGCATTAACCATTACAGCCCGTTTGGATCATTAGAATTGAATTCCATTCTAATAATAGTAATTTAGACATATATCAATTAAGCTAATTCAGTTTTATGCAAAATATATTTGTATACTATTATTAGCAAGATGTCGGAGATATTTATGTGCTACATTTTTACTATAGGGAAGTGAGACGAAGAGTGTCATGTAAATTATAGATTAGAAACCAATTCTAGTAATGCATAAAATCATTTCTCACCCTCCACCCCATGAATTTAAGATAGGCTTATATCTGAAATTTAGAAAGTGGTGGAATGTCAAATTCCAAACTAAATAAGTTACTTTATTGAGTGAATTCCAATTCCTCTAAAATGAAGGGATCCAAACGCCCCGTTAATAGAATTTGTTTCTATTCTGTAACTTAAATGACACTTTTCGTCTCACTCCGCTATAGTAAAAATGTAGCACATAAATATCTCTGATATCTTGCTAATAATAATATACAAATATATTTTGCATAAAACCGAATTAGCTTAATTGATAAATGCCTAAATTACTATTATTAGAATGGAATTCAATTCCAATGATCCAAACGGGACGTAATAGAAATTCTACAGCTCTTTTTTTTTAATGCGGGAAAGACTATGATTATAAATAAATAAATTGTACCAAATGGACATTTAGGCCTTCCTGTTCTTATTCCATCATATAATATTTAAGTGGAGAAATTAGTTGGTGAGTAGGGGTTCCAGGGCCCCATTACCGATAACTTGATGTGCAAAATTGTGCTTTGGTTCATTATAAAACTGGATGTCACATGTTGAATAATTTAATGCATTGTAGGTTACGAATTATCACTGTGCATTTGTACTTTACGTGAGGTGCATTTCTGGAACGAAAACCTTCCACTGCTCAACTAACATGATGTCCTTTTCGTTGAATTATCTACTGGAACACATTTCTGTGCAGCATTTGGTTAGTTAGCACTAAAGAAAATGTGAAGCATATCAGAATATGGATAGATAGATGCGAAAGGGCCTCTAGCGTAATGGTTAAGGCTCCCGAGTAGCACCTCCAGGTCCCGGGTTCTATCCCCTCAGGGGCGAATTTCGGGCTTGGTTAAAAAAATCCTCTCGCTGTGTCCCGCCTGCTTTCAGGGATTGATATCCTGATCGTCACTCTCCGGCTGGGCCGTTGCGGAGTGGGCAGTTGATCGGCCCGTTAGTGATGGGGGCTAAGGTTCGAGGATTTTCTCGGACGGGATCATGTTTCGGTCTCTTCTTGATATAATGACGGGAGCTCGGTCTTTCCCTCTCCGGTCGATAAGAATATGGATAAATGTTTGGTGTTATCAGCATGTTATTATCTTTCATTGATCATGTTGTACGCAACTTTGTTTGTTTGCAGGCACCAGAGCTACTTTCTATGCTGTTTCATTTAGGTAAAGACCAGACTAACCATAATCTATGAAAGGTTATTATTCTGTGTGGTCATGGTCATGAAATTGGTCCGTGTATGCTTTCTGGAAGCTTACCTGCCCTATTGGGAAGTTTGCTGATTTACTTTCTCCTCACTCTTAGCCGGGTCTTCAAATTAGTTGACTTTGTAAATAAATAAATAGGATGGATGGTTTTAGCACTTTCTATTTAGACCTGGTAATGTTGATACTTGTATTAACAGGATCCAAGCTATTGATTAATGAACTTCCATCCATTCTTGATGGTTCGGCTAAAGATAAGGCACAACCACAGGATGACTCCAAAGCTACACTGGCACCAAAGGTAAGCATTGGCAGAAGTAGGCCTAAATGTGTGCTGTCATATGCTACAACTTGATTTAGTATTCTCATATGAAACCAGAAATGTAATCATTAGCTCCATTTAATGACAGGAAAAACACCATTATGATGATATCATGCTCAGTACTATAAAGTTTGACATCATTCAACAAAGAAAACTCTAGTTACATGAGCTTTTGCCAAACTTTCTCCCTGTAGTTTATCTCATAGTCTACGCTAGATGATCCCTTCACTTCTGGTATACTGTTTATAAATTTTTCTTCGGGGAAATAATTTATCAATAGTATACTAGGAGTGAAGGGATCATCTAGAGTAGACTATGAGTTAGACAGCAGACAGAAAGTTTGACAAAAGCTCTTTCAAATTCCAATCCCTCCATTATCAATTCAGAGGTACCCGAAGGAAAGACCCAGTGTCAAAGGCTCCCACATGATTGGGATCTAGGAAAGGGATAACTGATAATGAAGGGACTGGAATTTGCAACAGCTTATTTTACACCAAACTGTTTCATGCCTCGTGGGTTCGGATTTCTACAGTTTACAAATTCAGCACTGTTATTTTGTTGTATTTTTGGTGCCAGTAGTCATACTTGCTTTTCAATGTATAAGATGTACTCACTTAATCTTCTCTACCTACTACTGGGACCTGAAATTCTAATCTACAAGCACTTCAAAACTTAGTGGGTTAGCGCATTCAAATGTTTCTCCATGCTTTGATAAATACTGACTAAACTATCACGAAGAACTGTTTTACTACCTTATCACAAGGACGTATATTTCCCAGTTAAATTCTGAGGAGTCATGGCTATCGTTTGACGAAGAAGCTAAAGTGCTGCATAACAAGGTGAGTATCTGATTCTCAATGTGTCCAACAAAGCTTTTGCCAACCAACTCTGGTAGGTGCGGGCATTTGCAGGATGGCCTGGGACGCGCGCAAAGCTGCAACTCATAAACCAAAACAGTGTACCCGATGTACTAGAGATTAAGGTTATCAGCACGAAGGTTTCAACATCATGTGTCAAAGTTGGAGATGAAAACGAGATACTATTCTCTGGGAGCTCGTTGCTGATTCCTTGCAGTGGTTCGACCTGGCTCGAGGTATGTATCGAGATTCGCTGACCAATAACAGTTCCTTGATTTCCTGATGACTTTTTCAGTGCATCTAATGGTGCGTATATAGGTGTTGGAGCTTCAACTCCCTGGAAAGAAAGTAACAAAGGCACAAGATTTTTGGAATGGTTTGCGTGGTCAGAAGCTGATGAAATTGCCATAGGGGGATATCTGCATTCGCAGCACAGGAGTGTGCCTATATGCATAGCAAGGTAAGTATTTTGCGTGGTTAACATCTAAGGGTTGATTTGGTGATCAGGGAATTGGAGGGGATCCAGGAGGACCCCTTCCTATTTAAAATTGAATAGAAAGAGATTTCCTCCCTCATGGATATCCTCTAATTCCCTGGTCACCAAACCAGCCATAAATGGTAATGCTACCATATATAACAGATAGATGAGTGTGTCATGTGACATGCTCTGTTGCTGCAATTTTTGCAGGGTTATTGAGGTCAGTCATTGCGCGAACATAAGCAGGGTAGTGCTAGAAGCCTATATGCGGAGATCTCGGTTTTATGACTACCTTTTCCTTCTGGTAAACTTGGTGCTATAAACTCGTAACTCAGTTACATTAGGCATGCCATTTGTATTGCTTCCTCAATTTCAGAAAACACACTGCTGTAACTATTTCAGTTATTCAATTTTTCACTGTCATAACTGAGCTACAAACATTTGAGAAATAATACAGTTATGTGGTGAGTAATAAGGCAATAATTTGCCGTACCTTCTTGAGGACGTCGTGTCTCTTTCTGCACAACTGCCCCTGAACATTCTATGAATGTCTTGCTTGTATCTCTTGGTCTGGTCCATTGGAACAAACTGAAGGGTTGCCATGCCTGGTAGAGTGGCAGTAACTTATACAAGCGAAATGTTCATTATATTTTCATTCAAAAGATGGACACATAGTTATTGTACATTGCATGGGACTCTGTTATGGTTGACCGGAGGGCCCTCACCTACACCTCACGGCAAGGGATAATGATTAAGAAAGATATTATATTAGATCAGGTTAGTTCCTTAATTCTAGAGATTAGATTATAAGGTCATTCTCAATTGATAGTTTTAACGCACTGTTTTCAAGATTTTTTATATCAACATTTGTCTAGGACAGTATATCAAGAGTTTCATCTTTATGAAACTCTCTTATCTCCTATAAAACTCTTACATATCCCTCTTTATTAAAGTACATGTCATAGCATCATGTTTGTTTATGTGGTCTATTATTTAATGAGAATGAAAGTATGAAACTCCCACTGATAATGACCTAAGGATCAAGTCTTCTTCCATCATTCCATGTATATAAGGATGGGATTACCTCTTTTCAATCAATGAGGAAGAATTGAACTATTGCTCCCTATGCTTCTGTCAAGCGTAGAGTACGCCATTGTTCTCTCCACCCTATCATCGTTAGTGTTGGGCTAATTCCTGTCACTGAGGTTGTTAAGGCTGTTCGTGCCTCCAAATGCAGGCTGCCGTGTCCTGCCACTGTCAATATTGTAAGACTTGGGCCATAATGCTTAAGCTATCTCTAACACTTTACTTATTCTCATATTTATATTCAAATTTCACTCTGCGAACAGTGCAGTGCAAAACAATGTTACTCTACGAACATTGCAATCTACAATGCAAAATAACGTTTTTTTGATAAACTATGAATAAAGTGCGGACGGGTCTTAATGTCGGGAGATTCTCTATACAAACCGAGGCCAGGGCCAGCTAAGCTCCAACCGACGAGAACGTAACCTTTGCTGTACTTATATATAATATACACTATGATAATATATATAATAGAAAAATGTATCTAGAAAAGTTAAAACATATTATAATTTAGAATTGAGAAAATACATGGGAAGAAACATATGAACTAGTGGTGGGAGTTGATAGAAAAGAGTTAAGGTGAGAATTTGACTTTTAGTTTTAATTATTTATTTGATTCACAGAGGGAAATAAGAGGGAGGCAAGAAAGTTATTGCTATGGCTTCGGTCAAATTGCTTAGTTATAATATCGTTTAAATGTTCAAGATAGAGCATCCGTAGGACGCCTAATGTTCTAGTAGATTGAGTTTATACATTTTTTTTGTAAGACATGAAAGAGTGTTAGGCAACCACCGTCTAGTTAGCTGCACATGCTCTTATGGGCCTGGGTTGATTTTAACAAAAACTGCTGCAAACCATTTTTGTACAGTGCTAACTCCATTCATCCATTATAAGCGGGTTCGTCACATTTCCAATGAATTTGTATAAGCTGAAGTGAAACTTGGTTATGCATATAGACAATGTAATCCCTCAAAGAAAACAAGATGTACAACAAGGATATAAGTGTGAGTGTGTAGAACACTGTTTTACAACACTATAGACCACATTGTTTACAGAGTGATCGAAATAAGGATTGAGATATAAATAGGGAGTGAGATATAGAGGTTGCTGGAGATAGTCTTAGGGTTAGGATGTTTAAACTAGATCAGCAATCAGATGCTGACTTCCATCGTAATTCCATTCCATTGGCAGTAATTTTAGGACCTGAATGTTCAAATACCATAAGGCAGAAGTTGAAGGCCAACTTGAAAATGGCACTGCTAATGGAGGGAGCAAGAAGCACATACATCTTTTTAAACATGAATAGATTCAGGCCATTTGCCAAATCACAATAACCAAATGAATTTCCAAACTCAGTTCACTACAAGGTGTCACTTGCGCGCTGACTCGAGGAAACAGAAAGCAGGCGCAAATCTTACAACTTACATTATGCAACTATTCTAAGGGATGGGTGGGGCTAAGTTCAACTTCAGGCTCAAATCTTCACAAGATGCCAGATCTCTGTCACACGCTGGCAAATTCGAACTTGAGCAGTTGCAAGGACAAAGTTCATGTGTTCAAATTCTTCCGCAACTTCTGAGCCCGATCCCTCCAGGAACCTTTTTGCATGGCCAGTACCTAAAAACATTATTTCATAAGTGACTTCAGCACACACAGAAATAAACAAAATGCCAGTAAAACAAAATTGATAGTATTACTTTATCGCTGATGAGGGAGCTGCTAGGTTCATCAGATTCTGTGTCTTCAACTTTCCCGTCTTCATGATTGGTTTTAAGCTCGTCCCCACCAATTTCAACATCAACAAATGAAGTTGTAGGTACACCAAATATAGCCTCATCATGCGCATCTCTGATTTTATCTTCGCGCTTTGACTAGGATAGGTGAAGAACAAGGAATGGGAGGGAAAGCAATAATGGCTAAGAATAATGTAAAATGTGCGGAATACATAACTCATTGCTTTTCACTCTACCTCCACAGCAGAAAGCCGGAAGCTCTTTCCAATATTCTTCACCAGTGAAGCATCATCATTAGCAACTACAGGTACAAAATAAAGGTAAATTATGGAATCTGGGTTGCCAAGCAGAATGCATAACGACCACATTTTTTTTGTATATATTACTGCACTAAAACCTTTTAAATGTTAAAGGCACCATTTTTTTGTATACATTACTGCACTAAAACCTTTTAAATGTTAAAGCCACCAATCGTATCATCACATAATCGAAGCAATCATGTGTATCCCATTTTCAACAGTTTGAAGCAGCTCAAGCAATTGAATACAGTATAGGAAACCAGTCAACCACGCTATGCAAAGGTTCCAGCAGATTGGTCTATCATTGATAAAGAGCAGAGGCACTAAATAAATTATTCCCCAGCCCACTAAACCTGAATGGCACAGTGCTGCCATAAATATTGAACATGGACAATAAATGGAGATCTTTTGCCACTGCTTGATCGCTCATTTATCATTCTCAATATCTACTTATCAGTGTACGCTTCAGAAACTACTACTGAAATACTGATCTTGTAATTATACAAATTTTGTATCAGTCAGTTAGACAGGCAGATGGGCCTAGAGCCCGCGATTGTGTATTTGTGTTGCCTTGGAGTCCAAGTATGGCACACTTGTAGATTTGAAATGTATTAGGCAAGGACATCTTCCACATATCAATCCTACTTACACAATCAACGTTGCCTCGTATCCTGCATTAGTTCTCCCTGTGATTCTTCAGAGAATGTAACCATATCAAGGGAAGTATTTTATGTTCAGTGGGTTGTTTTGTTGCTGTACAGTCACTGGACAGTCCCTGCATCAATCTAGAGCTCTGTGCTATTACTACAGCAACCAAGAGTTCAAGCTCCCCAATCGAATGAAAAATGAGGTCATTTCTTACTGAATCGATCATGAGCCTAAGCTATTCATAAGTATAGAATGGTTGAACTAATGCAGTCAGTAGAAACATGAAAACTGGGCACTCTAGATTCAAACTTAAATATATAATATACAAAGTGCTATTTTGTTGAGCATAGGAACTGAAAATTAAGAGGGCAATTACCAAAATAACAAGAACCTCTCTAAGGTTAGTAATAGTATATCTTAGCTTTATTGAGTACAGAATATACTTTAGCAAGAAAAATCATGATATGGTGAAAAGAAAATGACCTTGGGCACATAAAATTAATTGTGCTTGGGCACATAAAATTAATTGTGTAGGCTTTAATAGTGCTAAAGTGCTCTAGTGCTAAATCACAAATTCTAATCCTAGAGCCACTTCAAAACCAATTGTAGGCAGATGTCTAAAATAATAACACACCAAGTTGAACAATAACTAGATGAATAGCCATGTCATGCAAAGCATCATAAGGAATAATCAAGACTGACATGACGAAGAACCAAACTAATGAAAAGCCATATGAAGCAATAGCTAAGACAATGCAGCATTGTCAACACTAACCTTCAACATCGTCATTATCTTCATCAAGTGGAGCATCCTTATTAAATTGAAATCTTTCCCACCCCACAGTTGCAGTTCCAAGAGTGGAATCTTTTGCAGCTGCCCAACATTGAAAAGGAAAGCAATACAATCTTTTAGAACAATGAAAATATCACCAAAAACCATAAAGATTGTAAACTCCATGATCAACAGAAGAAATTGCAGCTACATGCGCATTTGAGTGATATTATGCTAGTGTACCCAAGAGTCGATTTTGAGTTTTGGAGCTACATTACATCATATAAGGAATAGCTATAAATCCAAACAAAAAATACACATAAGCACTGCAGTACCAAGATTTATGTATAATCAATTTCCACTGGTCAAGACAAAATGCACTGATTTATCTACAATCAGTTTCCGACATTTCTCTACACTGCAGAATCACAAATTCAATATAGACAGACTACACTCACACTAGTAGCCTTTAAGAAAGGCACCATCCTAGCTCATAAGAACTGAAAGAGTGATCACCTGTCTCTGAAAGCTGAAACTTCATCTTTGCTTTAACTCTCTCAGCTGGAGTCTGCAAGAGAACCAATAGTTCATCATTCCAAAACAAGGAAAGTAACAAAACAATTGTACAGTACGAGAATGGCGTGACCAACCATTTTATCATATCCTTTTATGAGCCGCGAGTAGTCCATTTTGCCCCCGTCCCTATCACTGCGACCCTTAGAGCTCTGATGGCCGTCGTCGTGCCGCCGCCGCTGATCCCCATGCCGTTCCCGCCGGGCTTCCAAGTGCAGGCTCCTGCCGCTCCGGCGAGAAGGCGATCTCGACCCCCGCGACCTAGAGCGTCTACAGGATGCCCTGCGGTCCCTCTCCCTAGACCTGGAGCGGCGCCTGCGCTCCCTCGACCGGGACCTCGATCTCGATTGGCGCCGGCTGGAGCGAGACGGGGACCTGGACCTGGACCTGGAGCGGATCCTGGGACGCGAAAGAGGCGGTGAACTTGAGCGATGGTGCGGACTGGATGGGGTCCTGGAATGCGGTAACGGCTGTTTGGCGGGGCCAGGGGCTGCGCCCGCGCGAACAAAACCGGATAGGAAGGAGGAGGCGGTGGGCTTGGAAGGGAAGGCAGTGGCGGATGAGGAGGAGAAGCCAAGCCCCTGCTTGAAGCGGCGGGCGCCCTCGCCCTTGCGATTGAGCTCGTCGTAGTACGCCGCCGCTTTCTCTTCCTCCATTGCTCCGGTCTACAGTTTCTGAAAAAGTACTAACTTAGAGCAAATATAGCTACTCTCTACAATAGACTTTACAAAAAATTAGATTAATCCAAGAGTAAAATTAGGTTAATCTAACATACTCTGTACACCAAAAGACTGGCTATATAAAAATAGAGTGAATGTGAAAGAATGTAGAGCTACTAAATTTAAAGAGTTATTTACATAATTTATTAGTCGTTTTTTCTAATAATAACCAAATTTAATTTACAAAACGAAGTTCTCAAACAGACTCTAAGTTTGTAAGTGCATACATTAGATCGCAAATATAATATAAAAATGTCTAAATATTAAACACAAAATACACTGTTAGTGTTAAACTTTTTTCGGCCTCGATGGACTGATGATCCGATGAGCCGGCCTAGGGTATGCCATAGACCACCCATTAGCTACACCATTGGTTAAGCCTTATATTTTAAAATAGGGCACTTTGGAGCTCACATCTTAAGAAAACTTGACATAGTTTACTTGCTAAACTAATAGATCTAGCAAATATTAGAAGACGTATCAACCTTGAATTTTTTATCATTCTCCAACAATTTATAATAATAATTTTCTAAGAACTAGTTTGACAACTCCATTTTTTAAGAAAAAATGAACTAATTTCTCTTAGAAAAATATAAATCCCTTAAGAAAATGGGTTGCCAAATTAGCCTTAAACATTTTTTATCAGAACTCGAAACTATTTCTTACTAATCATATTTTTTACTAATCCTTTTTCTTTTTACTGCTTTATCATCTAGAACTATTTATTTTTTAAGTTGTTTACCGCTTTTTATCTGAAATTCTTTATTTTCTTAATTGACTCATGCGTCCAATTTACTCCTATTTCCTAAGAAAAATGCATGACATAGAGCTGATACGAAGTTTCTTGATTGCGAAAACTTAGAAGTTGGAAAAGATAATCTAACTTCTTAGGGCTAGTTTAGGAAGTTAATTTTCTCGATGGATTCCTATTTTTCTAAGGAAAAATGAACTATATTTTCTTGGAAACATGAAAATTTATTGGTAAAATGGGGTTTCCAAACTAACCCATAAGAAGCTCTTATTTCAGGAAAAAAACTAATTATCAAATTGTTTTATAAGACTACAGCTTACCTATTCTTATCCCTATATTCAAAGTATTTTGGTTAATCATATAAGTAAACTGCTGGACACGATCTAAAACTCCTAGAAATGCTCTAATAGCATAACTAACTATGGTATCTGGCAATTAATAGCTGCTTGGATCGATCCTACAAGCTAAATTCCTATCTTTAACTAAGTTTTTCAAAAAAAAACATTAACATCTATAAGGCCCAATTTATTTTGAGGGACTAAAGATTAGGCCCTGTTTGGTTTGAGAGACTAAAAATTAGTTCATTCATTTTAGTCTCATTTAGTTCCTAAATTGTCAAACGATAATACTAAAACAAGGACTAAACTATTTTAGTCTTTAGTCTCTCAAGGGGTGACTAAAAGGGACTAAACTATATTAATTTCACCTTTTGTCCCTCCTTTATTTTAGTTGCACCAACGACGAGAGAATAGTAAGAGGTATTTTGGTCATCTTATGATTTATTTAATGGTTTTTAAATACTTTTAGTCCCTATAACCAAACACGGTAGGGACTAAACTTTAGTCTTCTAACTAAACTTTAGTCCTTGTACTAAAGAAACCAAATGAGCCATGAGTCCCTTCATTTTAGTCTCATTTAGTCTTTAAATTGCTAAACAGTGGGACTAAAACAGAGACTAAAGTGTTTTAGTATCTAGTCCCTCAAGGGGTGACTAAAAGAGACTAAACTATATACATTATATGATATCCTGGCACAAGGCTTAATAGAATTAATAGAGTATCCATACCAACAAGGTGCATCTTCTTTTTTGGAAGCTTTACCTCGAAAGAACCTTCAAGTTAAGCGTGCTTTACTTAGAACAATTTGTGATGTGTGACCGATCGAGAAGTTTTCTCGGGTGCGCATGAGTGAGGACAAAGTGCGCACAAAAGACTTGTATTGGTCTGTGGAGACGATATATGATCTTAGAGAGCTGTCAGGAGTAAGTACAATTGATCCAGGGATTGGACGGGGTGTTATAAGTGGTATCAGAGCTGACCCTCGAGGTTTCACGGACATGTGTGGGCTAGGGGGTTCGGGTATATGGCACATGTGGGCCCAGAGTGGTCACATGACATGACATATGACGACACTAGACACACAGACGTGGCTAAGAGAGGAGGTTCATGGATTGGGGTTGACCGACGAGGACGTCAGTCTTGTAGGGGGTGAATTGTGATATCCTCGCACAAGGCTTAATAAAATTAATACAGTATCCATACCAACAAGGTGCATCTTTTTTTCGGAAAGTGTATCTCGAAAGGACCTCCAAGTTAAGCGTGCTTAGCTTGGAGCAATTTGGGATGAGTGACCAATTGAGAAGTTTTCTCGGGTGCGCATGAGCGAGAACAAAGTGCGTACAAAAGACTTGTGTTAGTCTGTGGGGACGATATATGATCTTAGAGAGCTGCCAGAAGTAAGTACCGCTGGTCCAAGGATTGGACAGGATGTTACACATTCTACTTTTTGCCCCTCTTTTATTTCAGTTGCACTAATGACGGGAGAGATATTTTGGTCCTCTTGTGATTCATTTAATATGTTTTCAATACTTTTAATCTCTAGAACTAAATAGGTAGAGACTAAACTTTAGTCTCTGGACTAAAGGAGACAAACGGATTCTAAGTTGGGAACTTGGGATAGATAAACCCTTATAGATAATAATAATAAAGCTAAATTATGGTTTTATATATGTGATGATGATTTGATGATACAATCTGTTTTACAAATAATTAAGTTTGACTTGTAACAAAAATAAAGTAATTCGTAATTTGTACGGAGTATCCCCTAAACTAGCATTTTGCGTAGTGATGTGTCCGTTCTAACAACAGTTATGGTTGCATCGACATAATTTATGATAATAAAGCAAACGTGGGCGCCCAGCAAAACATATGTATAAAAAAGAAGCGCGCTCGCTGGAACTCAGAACTATGATCTCTAGGAACAAAGTGTTCGTCTCTAACCACTGCAATTTAGATTGGTTTGTATTGTAAAAAAACCGTAATGATACAATAACTAACTAGTGAACAGTAAATGCAACATTATGCATTCCAGATAGTTCTCTTTGAGTACATTCGAAGAAAGGCGAGGAGCCACGCTCCTTATATGATGTGCCAAGTGCTCACAAAGGGAATATACAGTAACAATTTATTCAATGAAATACATTTCAGTCTGTCCTGGTGATCAGTTGCCAGATTAAACTTCCTGACACGCCTTGCCCGAACTGGAGGTGTCATTGATTTGTAATTTTAACTTTTGCAAGTTCAGCTGCGGCGCGAGCAGCAGCAGATGCGCGGGTGGCAGCTGCAATAGCAGCTCGGGCTTTCTCCAGCGCGTCTGATGAACTTGGGCTGGTGGAGGGCATCTCCTCAGCGGGGGAGTGATGGCCCATGGTTACCACATTGCCCTTAGTGACAACACCAGCTCTTGCACCTCCAGCTGGTGAAGTCGGAGATTCGCGAACTTGGTGTTTTTCGGCATCAATGACAGGTGAATTCAATGCTGGCGTCTTATCTCTTGGAGCAGAAACAACTGGTGAGCTCACTGAGCCCTCAATGATAGGTGTCTGGATCTGGTGGACCGAAGATCCCGAGCCGTCCTGCATACATCATACCAGCACATAATAAATGAAGTGATTTCTAGATTACTCTCATTTCAAACTTAGCTGCACATTTAGTTCAAGATGGAGTTGTGGTCTTGTGGAGGCATATATATTCTTGCAGTTAGTTGGTTCTCATTCTCTTCTAAATTCCTTAATTAACTGCATCATGTTTACAAAATCATTAGGCCCCGATTCACAGTAAACAGCCAACAAACCTTCTACATTACCAGATTGTTTGACATCCTAATTGTGGTGACATAAGATTAGACCAGATCCACAAGTCCAAAAAAGGGGGGAGAACTCTATAGTCTATAAACTGGACTAGAAATGTGGGACACAACCCTAATGTGACATCGCATATGGAATATGCAAAGGACGGTCGAAGATTCCTAGCTGAATATTAGATAGAGAAAACAGTGTCTTGTGAGCTAATGGTTTCTCAGGATGGGCGTAAAGGTACACTGAATTCCTTCAACTGAACACTGAATGGCCTATGTTAAGCCCAACATAGAATATCAAACGTGCAGTTCTTCAATTATTATCATATAGTTTTTATTCACTAAATAAAGCAGTAATGCAAACACCTGCTTTGAAGATGTCACATGAAACACCTTTCATATGCATTCCTGTCTAATAATCAGGGAATAAGTAATGAGTTAGCAAATGCTACCAGTAGATCTTCATATTTCTTGTTGAATTCTGCTTCAGTATTAGATGAATCCCATTCAATATTGTACTCTTGGGCAATAGCTTTCAAGACTTTTAGCTTTGAATCACCTGATGGAGCCTTCACCGAGAGCTTTTCAATTATCTGTATAAAAGATGCACAATATTTTTGTAAGTGTATGTGAGCAATCAATTCCATAGAGAAGGCACATGTTGGAGCTTCCACTTACTGTGCGGTTGACACTGCTGTCGGGGCGCAATTCCATAGCACCAGCAACAAACTCCTTTCCATACTTGGTGGTAAACAAATTACGGAGATGCATTAGCTCAGGCAAGTCTGAACACCTTCCTGATGCAAAGATTATACTAGCAATGGCTTCACGCAGTTCTAAGGGGCATTCCCTGCTCCATGATAAAACTTATAGCTGTTAATCATATTCTGTTAAGTAACAAAGAAGAACCTTGAGTCATGGCTTCGAAATTGTAATTCACTCGTAATTCATAAAGCAGAACCTACTTTTGGACCTCAACAATAGGGACTCTTGCCAGAACAAATTCACAGAAAAGCTCAACGATCTCATAGGCAGCCAATATATTTTGCTCCCGAATAATGTGCTCCACCTATGATTAATAATGATATTATTAGAAAATGTTACGAATAATGAAAAGGAGAAGTCCAAATCCCCCCCCCCCCCCCCCCCCCCCCCCCCCGCGCACGAGAGAGAGCGAGCATCTGCCATCTGGTACTGTGTGGCCTTCTTATTTATCAAACTCCATGCTTTACGTCCCAATAAAGTATACAAATCACTTTCAGATGTAATTGAGGGTAAAGAGGGGAGGTTAATATGCCCCTTAATAAGATTTGTCTTCTTGTTTCTCCTTGTACAAGTTGAGTACTTCAAGTTCTATAATTGAGAAAAAAATAACTTCTCTTACAAAAATACACTGAAATGTTCATCATTATTTTGAGATAGATTTGTATCTATAGGGCTAATTCATTATTAGATGTACTAGACTATCAAAAATAGTAACAAAATATTTATATTGTACTTTTCATTTTTAATATAAGTTACAGTGTTCTTTACACTTTATTATAGCGCCCCACAGGCCGCAGGTCGAGTTTTTTTTCTCTACACTTTACAAATTTTGAACTAAAACTCAACTTGTACAAGAAGAACAAAAAAAACTTATTAAGAGGTAGATTTGGCCGATTGAAATGATTGGGGAGAGGTGTAGATTCAACACAAAATTGGTTCAGGAGATTATTCAGACAATGTTCCTATGTGGAGCGAGTAATTTAGTAGTTTTCCAAGAATAAAATAGTGCGAACTATACCAAGGAAACAGCTATAACTCCAACTTACTCGAATCCTCGCGATTGATTCCTGGCCAGTCTGAAGATATTGAACCATTTCTTTGCGCATATTTATTAGTTGTAACTCCCTCCTGTTGCGCAGCAGCTTGATTCTTGAAATGACAAGATTTAAACATGTTTTGCTACATAAAGCACAGAAAAATAAATTAATTATGGATCTAAACAACATGAAATTTTGTTTCCTCGGAATCACATCATGCATGTCAATGGACAACACTGTAAGCATTACAGTGAACATCAACAGACACGGGGTACAAACATAGCAATATACTAATTCCTCGTAACAAAAGCTTAGGAGGAGTGATCTAATGATATGGGTTGACAAGATTGCTGATCGTCTACCAAATTGGAAAGCACACTGTTGGTGCCTTTTGGGGGCGCCAATCACTCAATACGAACCGTGGCGGTGCTCTCTGCACAGGGGCGGACGGTCCGCGCCAGGGGCCGGACGGTCTGCGGCCTGGTGCAGGGCTTAGGTTTTCCTGCCTGACGGCCGGACGGTCCGCGCCCTGGGGCCGGACGGTCCGCGCGTGCGCAGGGGGCGGCGAAGGTCGCCGCCGGCGCCTGGAGCTCGCTCCCGGGAGGGACCCCGTCGGGGAGGAGAGATCCTAGGTGATGTCTAGGCTCGACAAGCCGACCTAGACTCCTCTAATCGACGTAGAACCGAAGAGAAGCGGAGAATTTGGGGATTGGAATACTAAACTAGAGCTACTCCTAATGCATAAGGTAAAAACGAGAAATAGACTTGATTTGATCGATTGTTGGGGGTTCAATCGGTCGTAACCCTTCATCTATATAAAGGGGGAGGTCTGGATCCGTTTCAAACTGTTTCCCGAGCTAATCCCGCGGTTTTAGGTAACAAACCCCGCGAGAAACTAGGAACCCTAACTGACTCTGCGCACGCACGGACCGTCCGCGCCACCACCGCGGACTGTCCGGACCGTGGACGTCCGGCACGCACGGACCGTCCGCGCCACCACCGTGGACCGTCCGCGAGGCTCTTTTTAGTTTTCAACATATGCCCCCTACCTTTTGGTGAAGGTTGACGAACCAAAAGCATATGAACTAAACCTAATGCAAGTCACCGACTTTTCAATATGGAGATCATTCAATAAAGCATCAATGTATAAAGGTCGTTTCAGATTGTATCTTTCTCGGCCATGACCATTTGATCAATGGATCAAAAGGAATAGAATGGAGGTGCCCCCCCAGTCTGGATAGACAAAGGGACTATACATGTACCATGGATTCATCATCGTACCATTCCATGTTTGAACAGGATAATATACCGACGATGAGTAAACGGGTGGAAAGTACCCTGGTCTCATAGGATGAATAGGCGATGCTTGTTGTGTCGCCTTTCGGGCCGTTTTGTTTACCCGTTTCGTTTTAGCATATGACCGAGGTTTCTTCGTTGATCGATCACGTAGAACGGTCTTCTTGCTAGTATTCTTGGAGAGCAACTGATCAAAAGTAGAGTCAGCTTTGATCAGCCGACCATATGTGCTTTGTTGTTGCGTCTCTTTCCCTTTTAAGGCTTTGTGTGGAGGCTGACGCCTTTGGCCATAGGCGGACTGTCCGACAGAGTTAGCCGAACCGTCTGTCTGAGCATCGGACCGTCCGCACGTAGGTGCCAGACCGTCTGTGATGCTCAGGCCAGACTGTCGTGCTTGGCTCATTAATTGTGCCTGCCCCCCGGTGCCTCCAGACTTTTTAGCCTTATCATCCGGAGCCTTTCGAGCAATCTCCTTTTGTGATATATTTGACATGCGAGGATTGCCAATGATGATATCTTTGCTTTTGCCTTTATCGGCCATTTCGTGCCGAACTAAGATCTTTTTGCATGTGATATCTATTGTATTAACAGGAAATGGTTGTGTCCACTTGCATCTCCTGAAAAGCCAACCGGCCCTCATTTATGGCCGATTGTACTTGTCGACGAAAAACATTACAGTCATTGGTGGCATGAGAAAAAGAATTATGCCACTTACAATAAGCACGTCTCTTTAATTTATCTATAGGAGGGATAGTATGAGTTAATTTAATATTGTCATTTTTAAGTAGTTCGTCAAATATCTTATCACATTTGGCAACATTAAAGGTAAATTTAATCTCTTCTTGCCGATTCTTTTGAACCGGCTGTAAGGAGGAACATGCCGAAGATTTGGCCTTTGTTGGCCAAATAAACTCAGCGGTATATACATATGCGGATTCATCATCTGAACTATCACGCTCTATTAGATGTATAGTACAGGCGGCCGATTTTAATGTCTCTTTAAATCGGCTTTCACAGGCTAAAGCCCGCTGATGTAGCTGGGCTATCGAAAAGAACTAGGTCCCATCTAATTTGTCTCTTAAGTAGGATAGCAACCCATTAAAAGCTAGCCCTGCTAGCTCTTTGTCTGCGACATGGATCCGAAAGCATCGGTTTCTAGTGTCCCGGAACCTCCGGATATAATCATTAAGCGATTCTTCGCGTCCTTGTCGGACTGAAGCTAAGTCAGCTAGTCCTAATTCATATTCCCCGGCAAAGAAATGTTCATGAAATTTACTTTCTAACTCATTCCAGGAATTAATTGAATTAGGAGGTAGGGCGGCATACCATGCAAAAGCGGTACTAGTAAGGGATAAAGAAAATAAACGAACACGAAATGCTTCTCCATCGGCCAATTCGCCTAGGTGTGCTAGGAACTGGCCTATGTGTTCGTGTGTGCTTCTCCCATTCTCACCAGAAAACTTAGAAAATTCTGGTATCCTTGCCCCTTGTGGATAGGGGACAGTGTCAAACCGGTGATTATATGGCTTTTGGTATGATTGCCCCACTCTGGCTACACTAACTCCGAACTTATCTCGAAATAGTTCAGTCATCTCTTCCCTAATTTTTTCCATTGCACCCGGTGGCAGACTACCGGATCCTGGGCTGTGGGGCTCATTTGGTCGGGCATTAGTATACCGACCTTGCTGTGACCGATCGATAGTGTTGATCGGTCTGTGATTGTATGGTGCGTTATGGTTTAAATATGTAGAGGGCGAAACATACTGCTTCTGTGGTGTGTAATAATTTGGTGCATGGTGTGCAACAGCAGGTTCTGCATATGCGTATCCGGTTTGTACAGTGGTACATCCGAATTGGCCGGTCGTGTTCGCCATTATTGGGGCGCCACGCGGTAGTCCTGGTAAGGCCCCGGACTGTCCGGCATAGAAAACCGGACGGTCCGCGTAAGGGTCGGACGGTCCGAGTAGAAGCTCGGACGGTCCGACCGCGTCCAGGGTCGCCGATCTGCCAAGCAGGGACGGCGACGGTCCTACGGCGGCCCCGGACTGTCCGGCAGATCAAGCCGGACGGTTCGCGTATGGGCCGGACGGTCTGGGCAGAAGCTCGGACGGTCCGACCGTGTTCAGGGGCGTCAATCTGCCAAGCAGGGATGGCGGTGGTGGTACTTGCCCTGGATATGAGTTCATCGGCACACCATATAATGGTTGGGGCTGCAAATTCCCATTTGTTGCCGATGTATTAGACATAGATATCCTGTTACTAGTTTCATATGATGGAAAACTAGGAGCAACAGACTTCTCCAACGTACGCGTTAATTTTCTAATTGACTCTTCTAACCCTCCAATCTGTTGTTTCATTTGATTCTGCTGATGATCTACATACTGTTTAATAGATTGGATGTCGTCGGGTTAACTTACGTTGGGGACTTGAAGCGAAGATAGAAGAGATGCGACGTCGGTTTCTTCATGTTTGACAACTTTCTGGTGGCGATCCACCGTGTATTGTGATAAATTTCTCCTTCGCTTGACGCATGTAGTCCTCGTATTGCTGTTGCTCATCGACCGTCAGACTTTCAACAGCCGGTTTCAGGATATTGTCCCGGGAGATATCGGTGTGATCTTTAGAACCAGCCATTTGAGGGCCTGATTTTTAGTAGATCTAAACACCTTTTCCCCGGCGGAGTCGCCAAAAGTATGTTGGTGCCTTTTGGGGGGGCGCCAATCACTCAATACGAACCGTGGCGGTGCTCTCTGCACAGGGGCGGACGGTCCGTGCGTGCGCAGGGGGCGGCGAAGGTCACCGGCGGCGCCTGGATCTCGCTCCCGGGAGGGACCCCGTCGGGGAGGAGAGATCCTAGGTGATGTCTAGGCTCGACAAGCTGACCTAGACTCCTCTAATCGACGTAGAGCCGAAGAGAAGCGGAGAATTTGGGGATTGGAATACTAAACTAGAGCTACTCCTAATGCATAAGGTAAAAACGAGAAATAGACTTGATTTGATCGATTGTTGGGGGGTTCAATCGGCCGTAACCCTTCATCTATATAAAGGGGGAGGTCTGGATCCGTTTCAAACTGTTTCCCGAGCTAATCCCGCGGTTTTAGGTAACAAACCCCACGAGAAACTAGGAACCCTAACTGACTCTGCGCACACGTGGACCGTCCGCGCCACCACCGCGGACTGTCCGGACCGCGGACCGTCCGGCCTCAGGCCGGACCGTCCGCAAGGTTCTTTTTAGTTTTCAACACACACCTTCTTAACCTTGCTGGTCGCACAGCTTTTGTGCGATTTGTGCTTTCGGCTATCCTGGTTTATCTTCTGATTGCAATGAACATTCCCAATTGGATGGTTAAATCTATCGACAAAATTAGAAGAGGATTTATTTGGAAGGGGAGGAAAGAGGCTAATGGAGGCAGCTGTCTGGTTTCTTGGGATATTGTTACAAGGCCTAATAATCTTGGAGGTTTGGGAATCCCAAATCGGCAGTTCATGAGCTGGGCTTTGCAATCAAAATGGTTATGGCTGGAAAAAATAGACCCAAACAGGCCTTGGCAGGGACTGAAGCTTCCTATACAACAACATGTCAAGAATTTGTTTTCAGATTCTCTGATCTCTATTGTTGGGAACGGCACCAACACTCTGTTCTGGACCGATAGATGACTAAATGGGGCTGCAATCAGGGAACTTGCCCCTGAGGTGTTAGCCAAGGTGTGAAAAAGATCCTTATATTCAAGAACTGTGGCGCCAGCCCTTGAAAATTGGCAGTGGGTTAGGGATATCAAAGCTCCTCTCTCGCTGGCTGGGCTGCAACAGTACCTTCTGTTATGGGATTCGGTGAGGGGAGTTGAAATATCCCATGTTCCTGATCAGCACAGGTGGAGGCATGAGACCTCAGGGATCTTCTCATCCAAATCTTGTTACAAGAGCTTATTCTCTGGTTCAACCACCTTTGAGCCATGGAAAAGGCTTTGGAAGACCTAGGCTCCTCCTAAATGCAAATTCTTCCTTTGGTTGGCTATGAGAAATAGGTGTTGGACCGCTGACAGGTTAGAAAAGAGAGGGTTACCTCATCCAGCTGTTTGTCCATTATGTGATCAACATCAAGAGACAATTCAGCACCTCCTAGCCTCATGCATCTTTACCCGTCAGTTTTGGTTCAGTATTTTATCTCCTTTCGGTTTGGGCCATCTTATTCCTGCTGTTGATGAACCCTCTTTCGCGGAATGGTGGAGACACATGGTTCTTAGAGTACCCAATGGCAGGAAAAAGGGGCTCAACAATGTCATCATTTTGGGGGCGTGGTGTGTTTGGCTGCACCGCAACAAAGTGATCTTCAATGGGGAACCCCCTTCCCTGGCCAATCTACAGAGAAGCTTCTTAGATGAATGTGTATGTTGGGTGATGGCTGGAGCTAAAAATCTAGGTTCTCTAGACCTAGCTAGAGCCTTGAATGTAGTTGGCTCTGCTCCCTAATGTTTAGGGCAGATGTGGGGAGGGTTAGTCTAAGTGACTCTATAGACAGTTTTTTTTATTCTTGTTTTCTAACCTCCATGAGGTTCTTGTATCTGGGTCTTCTTTAGACCTTTCTTTCTTCTTAATATATAATGAGGCGCAGTTCTATTGTGCTTTTCGAGAAAAAAAATTAGCATTAGCACTTCCATAACTGAAAGTATGTCATCAAATGCCATTGACTGTTGTTGAAGCAGTGGGTCCATGACCACAGGGGTACTTACTAATTTAGTTTTTCCAGCTCAATACTAGTCATGTTTTTGCTGGTTCATGATGGATTCAGATATATTTACTCGAGCAGCCATCCTTACTACCAAAAATGAAGCTGCCAATCAATATTTTCATTACCGTGTTGAATTAAGAGCATATAACATCTTCAACAATATATGGAAGTCCTGAATCAAGATGTCTTTCATCTTAATTCGCATTTTAGGCATACCTGAAATTGTCCCACAACATCTAGCACTGGGCATCAAAGTGGCAACTCGCATTTCTATGAGGGAAGGGGCAAAGAAAAGGCACGCTCATATCCTTCGGATATCTCAAAAGAAATCGTCACAAAATGAGAACACAAATATGGGACTCCACGCAAAAAGCACACTAAAATTCGCGAATTACAATCCACCCTTTAAATCAAAACGTGAAATTTGCCGCGAAGGTAGAGATTCGCTAATCGTGATTGGATGTGAAGAGAAGGCTAACCATTTTGTGCCGAAGGTGGAGCGGTTGAAGAGCGAGTTGAGAGACGACATCGTCGGCAGCCTCGTCAAGGCTGTCCGCAGATGCACCCGCAGATGTCAACAGCTCGATATCTGTAGCGTGCGAAACAAGGGGGCCGTAAGGCCTTTAAAGGTCAACCTCATACACTACGGGATTAAACCCACTGAGACCTTAAGCTCAAGAAATTAAGGTCAGTCCTCGAGCTTACGGCCCGATCTAAGGTCGGTGAAACCACTGCGGCGCTAACCACGCTCGCTTGCTGGCTGTGGAGGTGAGAGATGCAGCCCAGCTAGCGCTCACGGGTATGATGGCCGCCGGCTTCAGATGGGATCTAGCGCAGGCGGGCGTGGTGGCCGTGCTAAAGCGGTGAGACAGAGATGTAGGAGGTGCGGCACCGAGGACAAGAGCGAGAGGGACGGCGCCGGGGACGGGGACGGTGACGATCGGAGATGTCAGGAGTCAGGACTCAGGAGAGAGTCGATGAGATTTTTTTTTCCAGTACCCTATGCTGTAGCTCTAGATAACTCATTGTAGAAATAATAGTGTACTAGGTGCACGATGGTGCGTTGGTACAGAGTGAATATGTTATGGTAAAATAAATTAAAATTAAAAATAATTTAATTTGCATTTGATGTTTTTGTTATCATTTTTTAAAGTTAAGATTTTTTACATAAGTTTTACACATCGAACAAATCCACCATGTAAATTAAAATGCATTGCTTATCGACCACTCAAGTAATCTGCTTTTGTAACCTAAAATAACTAAAATTAGGCAATGACCAGCAACCACCTTGTGTTAAGGTAGAAAATAACAAAAAAATTATAATACATGATATCATGTATTGCATTTGAGTACAAGTACATGTAGGTCTATCAAATATGTTTGTTACAAGAAAACAAAACGAAGAACTTTAAAAGATGATAACAAAAACATAAAATGGAAATTAGAACAAAATAATTTTAATATATCTTATCATAACATGTTCACTCCGTAGCAACGCACGGGTGTTCACCTATTATTACATCAATGTAAACATGAGATATATAATTTTTAAATGGTACATTGATATGTTAAAGTTTATCTGAACAATAACGACATAGTATTTTAAATTCTTTGTATTGCTATGATCAATCTGCAGCAGCTTGGGTATTCACCTAATAAAAGATGGACATAATTCATGCAGTCGCTAAATAAGTTTCTAAAGCTTGAGTAAAACATGAAAATGGAGAACACGGGAGCACTAGATTAACTGGAGCTGGTCACCCAGCACTGGCTGAAGGTCTTCGGAGAGGAGGCATCATAGTCATTTTATGTTGGAATCAAAGTAAATGAAGATGAAGTCTAGGACAACCGGAGGCAGCTTGCTTATGTACATGAACTGTCACCTGAGCTTCTCACTTGACATATTCTCCGTGTCAACAACATCTTGGTCCTCGACATAGATCCACAAGTCATCAGGACAGGTCTTCTTCATAATCTATAGCAAAAGAAGCACATATTGGGCTGAAAGTTTAGCCATTCACACATAACTATAAACAATATAATCCAACCAAGTGCCCAGTTCACTCAGCTCATATGCCATTTAGAATCTAGCACAGTAGCCAATGACAATATAGAATCCGTGACAAAGGACCAGGTTGTTGTTTTCATTTAAATAGAATAATTTTGTGTAGAAGTTATGAAGCTTAGAAAACAAAAGAATATGTAGATTTGATTAATTATAGTGTTCCTTGACATAATATGCTTTCTACTATGAAATAGTAAAAGTTCACCAATTTCGAAAGCAGTCTAAACATTTAACAAACAACGAGACATAAGATAACTTGTGGCCTCATCGCCATTGGTGCCGAACCTGCCTGTCATATGGTCTTTACTGTGCCAAAGTTGAATTTGGAGGAGAAACAACTTACTGCTGTGAAGCCGATTTAATCGGTTACCTTTGCTAAACTCTCCGTCCAAAGGCTTGACCATTTGGGTTCCAAAGTTGATTTGAGGGGTTGCATATAAAGTTAAAAATGAGAATACAAAGATTTCCTTTAAAAACTGATTCATGTGAAGACAATCCATGTAATGGCATTATGATGAATATTCAACCAGACCTGGCTGTCTAAAAATATGACATATGATGCTTCTTAGAAAAATTAACAATTAATAGTTACAGGAGAACAAGCAACAGACACAAACCTGACTCTCATGGAGAAGGAATTGATGTCCTTGTTAAGCATATCCAAGATTGTCTGGATCACCATAAAAACAAATTAAGCACATTAGGCATCCAACTTCACAACAAAACTTGATATTTGATACAACATGAATAAGCCAAACAACCAAAACTTTGCAAGCATACTCACTCAATTTCTTTGAATCAATAACATTTTCCCCATCTACTTGTTTGACAAAAAGATCAACATCCCGACAACCTGTGCTAGATGACCCTTTCTTGTCTGATCTGAACCGACCGTAAAATAACTAAAAATATCTGAAACCGGGTACCAAAAACCAGGTTATAAATAAGATAATATGCACATTTCTATATATTAAAGTCGTTTCTATATATTAAAGCCGAGAGCAATTCAGCTCTCCCATTGCGCCACGTCAGTGTTTTTCATCTCAGCCCCACGATCCTGAATTAGTGGTCACGAATGCATCTCGGCAAAGGAATGAATACGGACGCATATCCGCTACTCCGGATCTTTCCAGACGTACAAAGGGGGTAGTAGGAAAATAAAAATGGAGATCGTTTCGTCGTCGACGCTACTCTGGATCTTTCTAGACGCACGAAGGGACAGTAGGAAAATAAAAACGGAGATCACTTTGTCGCTAGCTCGGCGCCGTGAGGACGTGACGCCGCTAAACTCGACATTGGGTATCGCCTCACCATCGGGCCAACATCCAGTAGAAGTGGTTGAACCTCCTGCGACTGGTGGCACGTAGGGATGGCAATCGGTCGAGTAGTACACAGATATATAGTTCATTAATCCATACCCGCGAGACAAAACTTAATCCATACATGTACCCATAAACGTTCGTGGGTATCCGCTATCCAGTGGATACCTGTTACCCGCCCGCCCACTACAATTTTAGCATTCAACACCAAACAACAATTTTATCACATTTTGAAATAATTATCATTCCAGTAGCATCAAATGACAATTTCAGCACTACCCATATCCATACCTGCGAAAAAATATCCGCGGATACCTTATTATATCCATAATCGTATCCACGGATACCAAATTCCACCATACCCATATCCAATGGATAATTATCCGCGGTTATTTACCCATACCCGTATCTATTGCCATCCCTACTGGCACGAACCTCCTGCGACTGGTGGTGCCGTCGACGACGAAGACAAACAAGGAACCTACTAAGGAAGAAGCTCATGGAGAACATGATGAGAAGGGCTGGTGCTCATGGACTTCATTCGCTCGGGCGCCTCGCGGATGAAGAACTCCAGCTGTGGCATGCCCGAGGGATAGAGGTCTTCACAGCACCATGAGTTCCGGGCGTGGGTGGCTGGGTTAGCGGTGCTAGCACGGTTTACGCTAAAGGCATGTTCATGTGTGACACCGGTGTGAGGCACCTAGAACTGGTTGGGCCGATAGAGCTAAAACTTACTAACAACCAGTACGGTAGCCTCATCGAGTTCCATATACCTTCGGTGAGTGGAATCACTCTGTCAATGTTCCCAATTTTGCTTCCGATCCCAAATGGTTTTTCTTGCATGTTATTTTCCAAGTAAAAGGTTGGTGCAAAAGTAGTGTTCAATGAATTGAATTAGCATCAGCTATTATTGTAGAAGTATACCTCCACCTGTATATCTCCCTCTTCGTGCAGACTTTTTAAATAGTGCTAAAAATGTTGCAGTTAGGGGTTTACATTTTGGTTTGTAGTCAATCATGTCAGCTGTCAATTTCGAATAGATGCTAGATTTCCTTTGTCCATTACATCTGTACGTTTGGATTATTGTCATCCTTTCAATTCTTTTTCTGTCTACAGATTGAGCAGAGGATTGTTGAATTCGCCACCCACCTTGCTCGACGATGAAACAAGCAGTTTTCAGACTGCATATATCTAACACTTTCTTTATGCATATGAACTTAAGAATAGTTTTAGACGATATTCGCTCTTTGTCTATTCATTTGTACATTTGGATTATTGGCCCATCAAATATGTTGTTCTTTCAGTTCTTTTTATGTCTACAAATTGAGCAGATGATTGTTGAATTCGCCACCCACCATGATCAACAATGAAACATGCATTTTTGAGACTATGCCCATATCTAACACTTTCTTTGTGTATATGAACTTAAGAATGGTTTTAGATATTCACTTTCAATTACATTGAATGAATATCATAGTTTTTTTTACTAAACACGTGTTGAATCATACATGCTACTCAATTTTCTCATGAAATTCCTGATGTGTACCAACATTCATTTGGGTTTCTCGGGTTTTTAATGTAAGCAATATAACCATTATATAATAATATAAACTACCCGATTACCTTCAAGTACATATGGATGGAATTTGTATGTGCGCATCCAAACTCCTCTCATGGTTTGAGGATGAAATTTTTGGTGCTCATTGCAGGCTATAGTATTGGTTTTCTTTTGTCTGGTTGACAGTTCATGCATGCACACTTTATTTTTTAGTCACCTTGGTTCTACACTTAATCAATTAGGTTAAGATCAGACTCCTCTCATGTTTTGACTATGCAAATTTCTGGTGCTCATTGTAGGCTACGACATGGGTTTTCTTTTGCCAGGTTGATAGTTCGTGCATGCACACTTTATTTTTTAGTCACCCGGGTACACACTTAATCAATTTGGTTAAGATCTGTGTTTCCATACTCATTTGTCCATTAGGATAATAAAATATGTTAGTATAGTGATACTTTTTCCTATGTTGCAATGTGTTTACTAATGATTTCATTTTCGGTACCGAGATGCAATGTCTATACATTAGTACACTCTTGGTTAGACTCTTAAACTTTGACCGGCAAAATCAGAAGTAAACCCACTTAAGCCTCCTCTACACCATCTCACTACATGTTTGCTACTCAGTTAAACCTTCTATATTCAAAATTGGTTTCTGTTAGTGTTTTTAGATACTCCCTAATGTGCTTTTCCAAAGATTACAAATTATTTTTTTCTCACAAGTCCTACCTTTATGTATTTCTATACCTACAAATTATTATTTTCAGTTACTAACTTTGTGGTATTACAGTTGTCGCCACCAAAATTCAGGTCCCACCACACTTATCTCCATACCCATCCTTGTACTCTACATACACGAACACAGGAGGCATCGTGGGGATATCCCACTACACTCGGACTCCATTGGCTTGATGAGGACGAGCGATATTCCTTTGTACCATACATTTAGGTTCGGTATATGATACATCTACACCATGCATCTCTCCACTCCTTTTCTGTTTTTGTTTGATTTTTACCTTGAAGCTAAGAAGCAGAAAATATTTGTTGGAAGGGATGAAATTCGAAGGTGATGAGGCTCCTGAAAGAAGGTATAGTTTGGACTTGCTTTCATTTAAACATTTTATTTATGTTGGGAGCAAAATTAACATTTATGTTTCCGATTACTGCTTCACTGAACGAATATTGGCGCCAAGAGTTTGTCGACCATCTCAGAATCGCTATGGACAGATTCTAACTGGAGATCTCTAAAGGTAATGACATTTTTTCTTTTATAAAGGTACATGGTATCTACAGTTGTGTAGAATGATTCTCGGGATTCCACGATCGGGGGATTCATTTGCCTTGACCTCCCTGATGGCGCTCATTGTCAGCATTCGAGAACTAGAGGGTAGGGTCGACCTGCATGCCCTAACATTTTTCTCCGGATTCCACGATCGGGGGATTCATTCGCCCTGACCTCCCTGATGGCGCTCATTACCGATCGCATTCGAGAACTAGAGGGTAGGGTCGACCTGCATGCCCTAACCTCCCTGATGGCACTCATTGTCGGCCGCATTCTGGCTTAGGGTTCAACACGCCCTTGTAAGGAAAATGGACCCTGGTGTTGGGGGCCTTCCTCTTCCGAAGGTCCTCAAAAACGTGACTAATATGTTTTTCAGTATGACATAGACTGTTACAGGAGGCTTTGACTTTGAGATGAAGGTATGTGTGATATGAAGATACGACCTGAAGACAGGATGAATGGACGCCGAAGCTGTGGCTGAAAGAGCTTTGGCTTTGTTGGGTCTACGCTTCGTCACCGAAGGTCTTCAAGGAAGAAGCGGCTTTCGGCTGAAGCTGCTTGTGAGAGGTGGCCGAAGCTTCCTCTTCATGAAGCTTCGGTATTACAAACCGACTTAAAGATAGAATGACCTTTTAGTCCATAAAGGTCTGAGTCAATGTTGTAAACTTTTATAAGGGGCATACTTGTAATTTCTCACAGGCTGCGTCCTGTGCCTATAAATAGTGAACAGTATTCCTTTACTGTTCACGCTTTTTGGAAATTGCAATCGCATCTTCCGGGAACCAACCTTTGTCAAGGCAGAGGTATTATCATGTTCGATGATTCAATATATTAAGTGAATATAATATAATTCGTCTATGATTTATTTACCCTTTTATACCCTTTGTCTTATGTTATCTTATACAATTTATTGAAATTTTATTACGAAGACTTGAGCTTCGTAAATTATATTCTCATCAATCTTCGTCCAAGGCTCATTATCCTTAAGGGTATAATGTTTCATGGACGAAGGACGTTAACATTTAACATTTTATGTTGCCTTGTTCTTAATTCATAGCATTTGAGAACAAGTCCCCAACATTGGCGCCCACCTCCGGTGAACTCACTTCCACTTTTTGAGCTGATGGCTTCGTTCAATGATCAAGCTGGAGCTGCTTCGGACCCGAAGCTGGTGCTCCCGATTACAGGTGGTTCGTCCTCAGAGCCAGCCAACAAGAAACAGAAGAAAGAAGCACAGAGAAGGGTACAACATGTTGGGGTGCAAGGACCCTTCATCAAGTCAAGATGGTCTCACATTCCTATTACCTTCTCCCAAGAGGACCTTCAGCTCAAGGATTACCCACACAACGATGCCATGGTTATCTCTTGTGTTATCAAAGGATTTCTGGTCCACAATGTCTTGGTCGACACAGGTAGTGCAGCTGATATCATATTTGCTAAGGCCTTCAGACAAATGCAAGAGCCAGAAGATAAGATTCATGATGCTACACATCCTCTCTGTGGCTTCGGAGGAAGACAAATTGTAGCACTAGGCAAGATCACCATGTCAGTGACCTTCGGTTTCATCAACAACACCAGAACTGAGCAAGTTGTGTTTGACATTGTTGACATGGAATACCCTTACAATGCAATTATTGGTCGTGGCACCCTCAATGCTTTCGAAGCAATTCTTCATCCTGCTTATCTCTGCATGAAGATACCTTCGGATCAAGGACCCATCGCTATTCATGGAAGTCAAGAAGCTGCCAGAAGGGCCGAAGGAAACTGGACTGACTCAAAAGCAATCCATAACATAGATGGAGCTGAAGCTTGTGAACAATACAAATTCAGAAGGGAGAAAGCAGCCTCAGCAGATCAGTCGAAGCCCATGCTCTTATGTGAGGACATAGCAGAACAGAAGGTGCTGTTGGGCTCTCAATTATCCGAAGAACAAGAGAAAACCTTGATAAGGTTTTTGTTCAACAACAAAGATGTTTTTGCATGGTCAGCCAATGATCTCTGTGGAGTTAATAGGGATGTTATTGAGCACTCGCTCAATGTTGATCCATCCTTCAGACCCAGAAAGCAGAGGCTTCGGAAAATGTCAGATGATAAGGCCGAAGGTGCTCGTAACGAAGTCAAAAGACTCCTCAGTGCAGGAGTTATCAGAGAAGTAAAGTACCCAGAATGGCTAGCTAACACTGTTATGGTAAAAAAGGCCAATGGCAAGTGGCGAATGTGTATCGACTTTACAGATCTTAACAAGGCTTGTCCGAAGGATGAATTCCCATTGCCAAGGATAGACTCTTTAGTTGATGCAGCAGCTTCTTCAGAGCTCATGAGTCTGTTAGAATGTTATTCAGGCTACCATCAAATCTGGATGAAGAAGGAAGATGAGCCGAAGACTAGCTTCATAACCCCAAGTGGCACATATTGCTATCTTCGGATGCCTGAGGGGCTCAAAAACGCTGGAGGAAGTTTCAGCAGAATGACTGCGAAGGTTCTCCAGTCTCAGATAGGCAGGAATGTGTTAACTTATGTTGATGATATCATTGTAAAAAGCACGAAACAGGAGAATCATATTGCTGATTTGCAGGAGACCTTCGCCAGTTTCAGGCAGGCTGGTTTAAAGTTGAATCCAGAAAAATGCGTCTTCGGAGTAAAGAAGGGGAAATTTCTTGGATGCTTGGTTTCAACAAAGGGAATTGAAGCTAATCCAAGTAAAATTGAAGCTATACTTCGGATGGAGCCACCAACTACAAAAAAGGGGGCTCAAAGATTGACAGGAAGATTGGCATCTCTCAATAGATTCATATCCAGATCAGCAGAGAGAAACTTACCATTCTTCGAAGTGCTGAAGTCAGCCGAAGTCTTTCAATGGGGACCAATCCAGCAGAAGGCCTTTGAAGAGCTGAAACAGTATTTGATAGATCTAACAGCATTAACTCCACCTACGCCAGGGGCTCCTTTGTTATTATATGTGGCAGCTTCGCACTCAGCGGTAAGTGCAGCACTTGTCCAGGAGAAGCTTGATGGCCAAGTCAGGAAGCAGGCCCCAGTGTATTTTGTATCTGAAGTTCTTAGTATATCAAAGAAAAACTACACAGAATTAGAGAAGGTGTTATATGCTGTTTTGATGGCATCCAGGAAGCTTCGGCACTATTTTCAAGCTTACAACATAATTGTTCCTTCTTCACAACCTTTGAAGGATATTATGAGGAACCGAGAAGCTACTGGAAGGATTGGAAAATGGGCTGCAGAGCTCAACGAATTTTGTATTGAATATGTTCATAGATCTTCGATTCAGTCCCAGGCGTTAGCAGACTTCATTGCTGACTGGACGCCAGGGGCTAAGGAGGAAGAAACAAATAAAGACGCCGAAGCATGGACAGTGTTTTGCGATGGGTCTTGGGGAACCTTCGGAGCGGGAGCAGCTGCTGTGTTGGTTTCACCTTCCAAAGTTAAAACTTGCTATGCGGCAAAACTTGATTTTAGTTGCACAAATAACATTGCCGAGTACGAAGCCTTGCTTCTGGGTCTTCGGAAGCTAAAAGCAATGGGAATCAGAGGGGCCATACTTAAAACTGATTCCCAGGTTGTTTCGGGTCATATTGACAAGAGTTACAAGGCTAAAGATCCGAAGCTTGAAAAATATCTGGATATGGTTCGAAGAGTTGAAGCTTCCTTCGAAGGATTTTCTGTCAAAAATATCCCTCGAGGACAAAATGAGCATGCTGATTTGCTAGCTAAGTCAGCAGCACAGGGGCTGCCCTTACCTTCGGATGTGTTCTTCGAGACAATAAAAGCACCTTCGGTGGAACTTCTTGAAAGAGCAGTCCTCAATATATCTCCTGTTTATAGCGAAGATTGGAGAACTGAGATCATCTCTTACCTTCAGGGTAAATTCCTTTCAGATGACGAAGCTTATAACAGGAGGATAGAGGCAAGAGCTCGTCCATATGTCATGATAGAAGGGGAGTTATACAAGCATGGAGTTTGTGCTCCGCTGCTCAAGTGTTTATCTAGAACCGAAGGCGTAGAGTTGATGAAAGAAATACATGCAGGCCTGTGTGGATCTCACATTGGATCTAGGCCGTTACTTGGAAAAGTTTTCCGTCAGGGGTTTTATTGGCCGAGGGCAGCTTCGGACGCGGCGGAATTAGTTCAAAAGTGCGAAGGTTGTCAGAAATGTGCAAGAGATCAAAAACAACCTTCGTCCTTAACACAGCTCATACAACCCATCTGGCCATTGCAAAGGTGGGGCCTTGACTTGTTAGGTCCATTACCACCGGCCCAAGGGAACCTAAGATATGTTGTAGTGGCGGTGGAATATTTTTCTAAATGGATTGAGGCAAAGCCTTTAGCCACAATAACTTCGGCCACCGTCCAAAAGTTTTTCTGGCAGAATATTGTTTGTCGTTTCGGGGTACCAAAGGCTATTACTGTGGATAATGGAACACAGTTTGACTCTGAAGCTTTCAGGGATTTCTGTGATCAAATTGGTACGAAGATCCATTTTGCATCAGTCAGACATCCGGAGTCAAATGGACTCGTTGAAAGAGCCAATGGCATTATAATGACAGGAATAATGAAGTTAATCTTCAATCAACCCAGGGGAAAGTGGCCAGATCAGTTAACTAAAGTGGTGTGGAGCCACAATACAACAACGTCAAGGTCTACAGGCTTTACTCCATTCAAGTTATTATTCGGTGACGAAGCAATAACTCCGGAGGAAGCTAAAACCGGATCAATAAGAGTAGTAGCTTCGGCAGAATCAGATTCTGAAGCTGCTTATTCTGTGGAAAAAGATGCTTTAGAAGGGATCAGGCTGCAAGCCGTGGAGAACATCAATAAATATCAAGCCGAAACAATCAAATGGCGAGATAGAAAGGTTCGGCTAAAGAATATTGAGCCAGGACACTTGGTGCTTCGGAGAGTGGCCAACCCAAAAACAGTGGGCAAGTTGCAGTTGAAATGGGATGGACCTTTCTTAGTAGCATCTTCGTCAAGACCCGGTTCATACAGATTGAAGGATATGGACGGCAACGACATTCCTAGATCTTGGAATGCGGATGAGCTTCGGCGATATTATGTATAACTCGATGTAATTTTTCATATTTTTTATTTTTCTTTCATGGCACCCTTTTCCTTTCTGAAGGGGGAGAAAGGTTTTTAATGGGGCCATCACATGTAATTTCCTTTTTTAGTTCTATAAGAGCAAAATCCCCCAAGGAATGTAAATGTAAAAGCTGAGAACGCACCATCGTGTGCCGAAAAGTAAAAAGCGAAGAAGCTCCAAAGTCGTTCCTAAGGGAATGCAGAGCTTACAGCGAAAAGTCAACGCTGATTCCGCCAAAAGTAAAGGCGAAGAAGCTCCAAAGTCGTTCCTAAGGGAATGCAGAGCTTACAGCGAAAAGTCAACGCTGATTCCGCCGAAAGTAAAGGCGAAGAAGCTCCAAAGTCGTTCCTAACGGAATGCAAAGCTGAGGTGTGATTGTTTTTAAGGAAATAATGGCTATGAGTATGGCTTCGGATACGCGTTTGGACATTCATTTGCACATCACATTACATCATAGCATTTGCATTCATAAACATTCATCCAGGCATATGTAGGATAATCATCATCATGGCATAAGTGTTTGCTTCGGCAAAAAGAAAAAAAAGGAAGAAAGAGCTTCGTGGACAAAAGGAGAGTTTCGGAAAGAAGGGAAATGTTGTTTTCTATGCTTCGCTGCGTACGAAAAGAAGGGAAGGTGTTTTTTCGCCTTCGGCTCAAAAAAGAAAATTTCGTCCACATCAAAGCACTTCTCATACATCAATGGAAGGATAAGGATATATTACAAGGTATGAACAGAATTCATTAAAGACAAGTTTTAGTTACATTTACAAAAGTTATCTCAAAAAGTTTCTCAAGTACTGTCTACAGTCTACTATTTAATCTCCAAGGAGCTTCAGCTTCGGCGTCATTTTTTAATCATCGGCTTCGGCTTCGTCATCCTACATGAATAAGGTTGTTGTAAGTCAAAATCGAGCTTGCAGGAAGAGGTAAGCACAAGGTATGGTTTCTTACTGGTTCAAGGTGACTCCGAGCTTCGTCTCCAGCCTTTTCTCGCCCACCTTTTGTCCATATCATTTTTACAAATCTATTAGAGATACTTCGGGCGAGATCAGGAATGTCATCTAGGATTGATGGTGATAAAGTGAAATTTGGCCTATTGACAATCTTTCCATGATCGCAGCCAGCTTTTAGGAAAGCTGCAGCAGTGCCCCGAGAAGCCACCCAGGCACAGAAGTCACCGTGCCCAGCTATGACTTCGTCGAGCTCGTCAATCTCACCCTCAATATGTTCGAAGGTCTTCGGTAGATCTTCAGCTGAGGGGGTGAATTTTTCACTGCTGGCTCCAACTGAGTGAAATTTTTTTCTTAATCGTTGAATGCATTTGTTGCTAAATTCCAAACATTTTTCTTGAAGGCTCGTCAAAAGTTTTCTCAAATCTGAATTTTGTTGAGCTTCGGCTTCAAGTTTTGTATTAAGATCTTGCTTTTCTCGTCCGAACTGCTCAGATTGGCGGAGAAGCTTCGTGTTCAGTTCTGTTATTTTTGCTTCAGCTTCCGCCAATAAACCTTCGGTTGCCTGGAGCTCAAAGTTCTTTTTCTCGATAGCATCTGAGTGCTCCTTTATTTTGCTTTCCAAATTTTCAATTATAACTTCATGCTTCTTATCTTCAAAATCTTGCTGCATTTTCAAGGCTTTGCTCAACAGCATACTCTGCACGAAAACAACCTTCGTTAGACAAGTTTTCATTATTAGAAACAATAAAAGTTAAGGGAAAAATAGTTCACCTTGAAATTGGAGTAAAATAAACTACCAACGATATGTTGTCGTCGGTAGCGGCTGATGTCCGTTTCTAGCTTCGGAAAACCGATACTCTTTGACAGAGTACCGATAACTTTGGCTCCAGTTTGATCTCGAATACAATCTAATTTTTCATCATCAATGCCTCCGAAGAGGAGTGCTCCAGGTTTGTATCCGCAGGATTTAGCATACTCTTTAAGTTCTTCTATTTCAGCTTTTGACAGTTTTTCTCCAACTAAATTCTGGAACATGAAGGCTTCGTTTTCTGAAGCTTCATCAGCAATTTCCTTCCCTTTCCCCGACGCTGCGGTCGCGGCCTCTTCGGCGGCGGTGGTAGCTTCTTCTGCAGCCATGTCTAGCAGTATTTTGTCAATGTGCTCGATTGTGCTCTCCAGGTTCAAACCTTCAGCTGAGGCAGCTTCGGCAGCTGCGACCTCCGAAGGTGTAATTTCAATATATGTCCCTTCCGCAGCCGCTGGTGTTTTCTAAGCTGCAGCCCTTGGCGGTGTCTTGTCAATTACCTCTGTCACAGTGATAATTCTTTGTCTCTTTGCTTTGATTGTTTTCTTCGATTTTTCGGGCTCCTTGTCCTTCTGAAAAAACTTTGTCAGTTGAGGCCCCAGTGGACTTAGCTTCGCAGGTAAGGATTCAGTCATTACCTTCAGAATTGCCTCCACATCAGTGGCAGAGGGTGATGCGGGGGATTTTTCTCCGTCGGATATTTTTCGTTTCGGAGAAGATGCTTTCCTTTTCTTTGGAATTTTCTTCTTTGGTGTCTCTTTTTCATCTTCATTTGAAGCTTCGGTTATCCTTTTCCTTTTCTGGCCTCCGGCACATTTGTTCAGATTTTCATAGTCAGGATATTCAAAACCCAAGGCGTCTAGCACTCGATTTAGCCTTCGCTTCGGACGGGTGCCGAAGGCTGCGGTCATCAATTGATCTTCTTTTTTGGAATAATTGCCAAGTATTTCATTGCACATTACTTCAATTGTATCTAGCCACTCTTGGCAAGGTGTTTTAAAGTACTTTTTAAACTTGAAATAGTAAGGTAAACGTACAAGTTCACCTTCTTTCTTTTCCCCCTTTAGCTTCGGCATTTCCCATTCTTTCAAACTGGGAAAAACTTTGAAAGCCAAAAACTCCTGAACCAGGTCCCTTGTGCTGATATGCTCTGCAATAATTCTGAATTCATTCATTGCTTGTTGTGTTGGACCTTCGGGTGTCATGTTGCAGCGAGGTCGGGTTTCTCCGAAGATTAGTTCGAGTGGACTCTGCACAAGCTTTTCCTTGTCGTCATCAACCTTGACATAGAACCACTCTGACTTCTAGCCTGCTGCCCATTTGCTTCGGTAGCTGATTACAGGAAACTTTGTGGTTTTCCGATAGGCGAAGTTATAGCAACCAAAATTATCGTGCAATCCATCCTTTCTAGCCTTCGTCTGATAATGCAACTCGTGAACCCGGCAAAAGCTGTCTGCAAATGGCTCCACTGCTTGGCTTCGGAGTGCCCAGATATAAACACTAAGCCTAACGATAGCGTTAGGGGTCAGCTGGTAAAAATAGATATCGAACCTCTTCAGTACCTCTGCAATAATCCCATGTAGGGGGAATCTTAAACCAGCCTTTAGAAAGCTTTTGAAAATAACAATTTCATCCTTCTCCGGCTTTGGGGTAGTCTCTTCCCCCCGAAGCGTAATAGCTTATTCTGATTTTCATTAAAAAAGCCTGACTTTACCATCTTGGAAAGATCAGCCTTCGAAACAGTAGATTTCCCAAAATCCAGGTGGCTGGGCTTGCTTGGCATGGCAATGCGATAATCATCTTCGGGATCAGTTTCCTCAATATCTTCTTCTTCTGCTTCAGCGGTTGCTTGTTCTGCTTGTTCTGCAGGGATCTTTTCCGAAGTCACCAGCCCGGATCGTTGCATGGCTTCGGAGATGGGAACAGTCTCCGAAGCTTCAGTTTCGCTTCCCTCACGCTCAACCCTGGCGGTAGAACGCACTCTGGCCATTTAATTATGAATTTGTGGAAATTTTATACTTTTTTCTTCCGAAGTTTTTTCTTCTGACGAAGCAGGCTTCAAGCTGGAGCTTCGTTCGATTCCGAGAGACAAGCTTCGGCAATGGTTAAAAATTTTGGCAGCAAAACAGTGCAAATAGCAATGAATGCTGTGGTAACTTCACACCTACTCGTCTGTTTATATAGTACTGCAGGTAAGAAGGCGAAGCGCCAGGATTTTTACACCAGGCGGACACCCGCTCGCACTCGCTGCATGGTGGACCGCAGAGACCAAACAGTAACTCTGCAGGGTGGGGCCGCTACGCGCTGGGAAATTGAATCGTTTCTCGACAACGAGCTCAGGGAAGGTGTTTTTTGGACCTTCGGCTCCCCGAAGCTTAAGAGACTTTTTTCACGGATCAAGCTCGTTACGAAAAATGATCTAGCACCGCGAAAGGGGCTACTGTTGGGTCTACGCTTCGTCGCCGAAGGTCTTCAAGGAAGAAGCGGCTTTCGGCTGAAGCTGCTTGTGAGAGGTGGCCGAAGCTTCCTCTTCATGGAGCTTCGGTATTACAAACCGACTTAAAGATAGAATGACCTTTTAGTCCATAAAGGTCTGAGTCAATGTTGTAAACTTTTATAAGGGGCATACTTGTAATTTCTCGCAGGCTGCGTCCTGTGCCTATAAATAGTGAACAATATTCCTTTACTGTTCACGCTTTTTGGAAATTGCAATCGCATCTTCTGGGAACCAACCTTTGTCAAGGCAGAGGTATTATCATGTTCGATGATTCAATATATTAAGTGAATATAATATAATTCGTCTATGATTTATTTACCCTTTTATACCCTTTGTCTTATGTTATCTTATACAATTTATTGAAATTTTATTACGAAGACTTGAGCTTCGTAAATTATATTCTCATCAACCTTCGTCCAAGGCTCATTATCCTTAAGGGTATAATGTTTCATGGACGAAGGACGTTAACATTTAACATTTTATGTTGCCTTGTTCTTAATTCATAGCATTTGAGAACAAGTCCCCAACAGGCTTAGTATAATGACAAAGGTGAAAGATGAAACCGACTTAAAGGAGAAAAAGACTACTTAGTCCTTGATAGTTTGCCTTATGATTAACAGTAAATGTCAGGGACATTAATGTAATTTTGTCCGGGCTGCATCCCGTGCCTATAAATAGATGAACAGTAACACCATACTGTTCACGCTGAACTGTAATCGCTCTTGCGTCACCCTTGCATTTTCGACTTCTGGCAAGCCGAAGGTATCAATGTAATATAAATATTGTGAATATCTATCCACGTTTATGAAATGGGAATATAAGTAATTTGTTGATATATCATCATTATTTATGTTCTCTTGTATTTCATGTACCTTCATTTATATTTGTTTACTGATATGATGAAGGTATGTCCTTCATGACCTTCGTCTGAAGACAATAATACCCGAAAGGAGATAATGTGTTGAAGGACGAAGGTTTTTAATCATTAACAATTATGTTGCTTTGTTCTTAATATATAGCATTTGAGAACAAGGACCAACATTGGCGCCCACCTCCGGTGAACTCATTCGACCACCTTCGGCAAGCATCGACTTCGGCAATGTCGCCGAAGAAGACAACGGTGCCAGGGGTTCCCTGCAGCCACTGGACACTAATCAGGAGACGCCGCGAGAAGCTAGGAACCAGAAGAGGAAGGCTACTAGCCCAACACCTCAAGAGGAGGAACTGGATCAAGAGATCAGGGATCTGAAGGCTATCCATCAACAAGTGCAAAGGAAGAGGGAAAAGATGCTTCGGCTCGCCGACCTTCAGAAGAAGATCGATGAAGCCGCTGGAGAAATGTGCCATCTCACTCAGGATGACCAAGACCGAAGGCCTCAACGCAGGGAGCCTCGCCAAGAAAGTCCACTCAATGATGATGAATGGTACGGTGACTTTCATCAGGGCAATTTTTCTTTTGACGATGCTTCTCCCTTGGCAGCAGAATTGCAAGCTACCGCGTGGCCACCGTCATACAAGCCACCTCAGCTCCCTATGTATGACGAGCACTCAGACCCCAAGCAATTCCTGATGGGCTACGAAGCAACCATATCCTCATATGGGGGCAATACTGCAGTCATGGCGAAGTCCTTCGTCATGTCAGTCAAAAGCGTAGCTCAAACTTGGTACTCCTCTCTTCGTCCAGGGACAATTACGTCGTGGCAGAAGCTAAAGGATATGTTAGTGACCAGCTTTCAGGGATTTCAAACAAAGCCAGTCACTGCCCAAGCTCTCTTTACACAGGACCAGGAGGAGTACTTGTAGGCGTATGTCCAAAGGTTCTTAAGGCTGAGAGCTCAAGCACCTACAGTGCCCAATGAGATCATCATTGAGGCTATGATCAAGGGACTTTGGCCAGGACCCATGGCGCAATACTTCGCAAGAAAGCCACCACAAACCTTACAAAAGCTTCTCCAGAAAATGGACGAGTAGGCGCATGGAGGAGACACCCAAGCATTCACTAAGCATTCTAAGTCTCCCACACTCCGTCTCCACGCACCTGATCGATTGTGTTAGTGATTTAAGCTCCGTTCTAGTTGTGAACTCTTTGTGCTTCATTTTGAGCTCAAGTCTTGGCTTGTGTGCGTGTGTGTGCTGCGGATTTGTGTGTGTTGCTTCCCAACCTTACTCTTGTGTTTTCATTGTGATCTTTGTTGTAAGGGCGAGAGACTCCAACTTGTGGAGATTCCTCACAAACGGGAAAAAGAGATAAGGAAGAAAAACCGTGGTATTCAAGTTGATCATTGGATCACTTGAAAGGGGTTGAGTGCAACCCTCGTCCATTGGGACGCCACAACGTGGAAGTAGGCAAGTGTTACTTGGCCGAACCATGGGATAAAATCGTGTGTCTCTTGTGATTGCTCCTTCTTTGATTGTCTGTGTTCGCAAGAGCTCGTCTCATTGACTTGATTAACCCGCACTAATATTTTTATAATCAAGGTTGTTGGAATTTAGTGTTGAATTCTACAGGATCACCTATTCACCTCCTCTAGGTGCTCACAATTGGTATCGGAGCCGTTCTCTTCACGTAAGGGACTAATCGCCCAAAGAGATGGATCCTAAGGGAAAGGGGATGGTGGTCAACGACAAGGAGAAGGAGTCCCTCTTCAACGAGCCAAGGGACGACAAGCTCACTGACTCAGGATCGAGTCACAAGAAGAGGGACGGGAAGAAGAAGAGGAGGATTAAGAAGATCATTTACTATGATAGCGACGCCTCCTCTTCTTCACCAAGAGATGACGACGACGAGGACTCGTCTAAGAAGAAACCGGTTAATCAAAACTATTTATTTGATTATTCTCGTATTCCGTTCAATTCCAATGCTCATTTGCTTTCAATTCCTCTTGGTAAACCTCTTTTTGGAGTCACAAAATGCGTAGTCATTTATTTTCTCTCCATCCTAGTATTTGGGAGATAGTTGAAAATGGAATGCATTTTGATAGTACGGATAACCCGGTGTTTATTAATGAACAAATTCATAAGAATGCACAAGCTACCACTGTTTTGCTAGCATCTTTGTGCAGGGATGAATACAACAAGGTGAGCAGCTTGGACAACGCCAAGCAAATTTGGGATACCCTCAAGATATCACACGAGGGAAACGACGCCACCATGATCACCAAGATGGAGTTGGTGGAAGGCGAACTGGGAAGTTTCGCGATGATCAGGGGAGAGGAGCCAACACAAACATACAACATGCTCAAGACCCTGGTCAACAAGATTAGGAGCTATGGAAGCACAAGATGGACGGACCACGACATTGTCCGACTAATGCTAAGGTCATTTACGGTAATTGACCCCCATCTTGTCAACCTTATTCGTGAGAATCCCAGGTACACCAAAATGACGCCCGAGGAGATTCTTGGGAAGTTTGTGAGCGTGCGCATGATGGTGAAGGAGGCTCGATATGTGGACGATGCTCTAAATGGTCCACTAACCGTCCATGAGCCTCAAATTGTTGCCCTCAAAGCAACCAGCAATAGGGAGACGCTACCAAGCAAGGTGGCACAAGTGGAGGCCGCCGGACTCAACGAAGATGAAATGGCGCTTATAATCAAGCGCTTCAAGACCGCATTAAAAGGACGCGAGGAGTACCCCAACAAGAATAAGACAAGGGGAAAGCGCTCCTGCTTCAAATGCGGTAAGACTGGTCATTTTATTGCTCAATGTACCGATAATGAAAATGACTAGGGGGAAGAAAGACATGGGAAGAAGGAGAAGAAGAAAAGCTATAGGAAGGCGAAAGGCGAGGCTCACCTTGGCAAGGAATGGGATTCAGACTGCTCTTCATCCGACTCTGACGATGAAGGACTGGCAGTCTCGGCCTTCAACAAGTCCTCTCTCTTCCCCAACGAACGACACACTTGCCTCATGGCCAAGGAAAAGAAGGTAAGTGTTCGTGATACCTCTAAGTACACTACTTCTAGCGATGATGATTCTAGTGATGATGAAGTAGATTATACTGATTTATTTAAGGGTTTAGATAGAACTAAAGTAGATAAAATCAATGAGTTAATTGATGCTTTAAATGAAAAAGATAGATTGCTAGAAAAGCAAGAGGATATTTTATATGAGGAGCATGATAAGTTTGTTAGTGTGCAAAAATCTCTTGCTTTAGAGATTAAAAGGAATGAAATGCTATCTTCTGAATTATCTGCTTGCCATGAAACTGTGTCTAGTTTAAAGAGTGTAAATGATGATTTAAATGCTAAGCTAGAGGAAGCAAATAAATCTAGTTCATGTGTAGAGCATGTTAGTATTTGTAATAGATGTAAGGATTTTGATGTTGATGCTTGTGATGAACACCTTATGTCTATTACCAAATTAAATGATGAGGTGGCAAGTCTTAATACTCAACTTGAGACTTGCGAAATTAATTTTGACCAATTAAAATTTGCTAGGGATGCCTACACCGTGGGTAGAAACCCCTCTATTAAGGATGGACTTGGTTTTAAAAAAGAAACCAAGAACTTAACAAGCCAAAAGGCTCGCATTCTCAACAAGGAGAAAGGGAATGCTCCTATGGCTAGTAGTTCTCAAAAATGTCATGCTTACATTTATGATAGAAAATTTTCTAGAGATGCTCGTTATAATAGGAGTTATGATGCGTTTAATTCACATGCTATGTTTGCTTCTAGCTCTACTTTTGTGCATGGTAGAAGTAGGCCTAGGAAAAATCATGTTGTGCATCATGTGCCTAGGAGAGTACGTAATGAACCTTCTACTATTTACCATGCTTGCAATACTTTGTTTGCACTTGTATGTAAGAATGAAAAAGTAGTTGCTAGAAAAATGGGATCCAAATGCAAGGGAGACAAGACTTGTATTTGGGTTCCAAAGGCTATTGTAACTAACCTTGTAGGACCCAACAAGAGTTGGGTACCTAAAACCCAAGCGTAAATTGTCTTGCAGGTTTATGCATCCGGGGGCTCAAGCTGGATTATCGACAGCGGATGCACAAACCACATGACGGAGGAGAAGAAGATGTTCACCTCCTACATCAAGAACAAGGATTCCCAGGATACGATCATCTTTGGAGATGGGAACCAAGGCAAGGTCAAAGGCTTGGGCAAGATAGCCATCACCAACGAGCATTCTATTTCAAACGTATTTCTAGTAGAGTCGCTTGGTTACAACCTCCTGTCTGTAAGTCAATTGTGCCACATGGGCTACAATTGTTTGTCTACAAATGTTGATGTTTCTGTCTTTAGAAGGAGTGATGGTTCATTAGCATTTAAGGGTGTATTAGACGACAAACTCTACTTATTTGATTTTTCGAAAGAGGAGGCCGATCTAGATGCATGCTTAATAGCTAAGACTAGTATGGGCTGGCTGTGGCATCGCCGTCTAGCACATGTTGGGATGAAGAACCTTCATAAAATTCTAAAGGGAGAACATGTGTTAGGACTAACCAATGTCTGCTTCGAGAAAGACAGACCTCGTGCAGCTTGTCAGGCAGGGAAACAGGTGGGAAGCACTCATCACAGCAAGAATGTGATGACTACATCAAGACCACTGGAGCTTCTTCACATGGACCTCTTTGGACCCGTCGCCTACCTTAGCATTGGGGGAAGTAAGTATGGTCTTGTAATTGTAGATGACTTTTCCCGCTTCACTTGGGTGTTCTTTTTGCAGGATAAATCAGAAACCCAAGGGACCCTAAAGCGCTTTCTAAGGAGGGCTCAAAACGAATTTGAGCTCAAGGTGAAAAAGATAAGGAGCGACAACGGGACCGAGTTCAAGAACTTACAAGTTGAGGAGTATCTTGAGGAGGAAGGTGTCAAGCATGAGTTCTCCGCTCCCTACACACCACAACAAAATGGTGTGGTAGAGAGGAAGAACAGGACACTTATCGACATGGCGACGACGATGCTTGGAGAGTTCAAGACGCCCGAGCGGTTTTGGTCGGAAGCTGTGAACACAACTTGTCATGCCATAAACCGGCTCTATCTAAATCGTCTCCTCAAGAAGACCTCATACAAACTCCTTACTGGTAACAAACCCAATGTCTCTTACTTTCATGTATTTGGGAGCAAATGCTACATTTTGGTGAAGAAAGGGAGACATTCCAAATTTGCTCCCAAAGCTGTAGAAGGGTTTTTACTAGGGTATGACTCAAATACAAAGGCGTATAGAGTCTTCAACAAATCATCGGGTTTGGTTGAAGTCTCTAGCGACGTTGTATTTGATGAGACTAATGGCTCTCCAAGAGAGCAAGTTGATCTTGATGATATAGATGAAGATGATGTTCCGACGGCCGCAATACGCACCATGGCAATTAGAGATGTGAGACCACAGGAACAACAAGAGCAATATCAACCTTCTTCCTCAACGATGGTGCATCCTTGAAAGGGAAATGTGCCCTTGGGCCATTTCTAAGTATTTTGGTGATTAAGTGTCCAACACAAGTGCTTAAGTGTTAAATTATGCCAAGGACTCAAGAAGTGCAAATCAAGATTAAAGGTATGTGTCGGGGACCATAATTAGGGGTACCCTCAAGACTCCTAATTCTCAGCTGGTAACCCCCATCAGCATAAAGCTACAAAGGCCTAATGGGTGCAATTAAGTCAGGGATCAGTCCATTCGAGCGACTCGATCATGCCTCACCCGAGCCTAGCCTCGGACAAGGGCAACCGACCCCGGAGGATTTCCGTCTCGCCCGAGGCCCCCCTCCAACGGCGGACACATCTCCGGCTCGCCCGAGGCCCTGCCTTCGCTAAAAAGCAACCCTGACTAAATCGCCGCACCGACCGACCGAACCACAGGAGCATTTAACGCAAAGGTGGCCTGACACCTTTATCCTGACGCACGCCCCCCGGCAGAGCCGAAGTGACCACGTCACTTCGCTGCTCCACTGACCGGCCTGACAAAAGGACAGCGCCGCCTGCGCCACTCCGACTGCAGTGCCACTTGACAGAGTGAGGCTGACAGGCAGTCAGGCCCTGCCAAAGGCACCATAGGAAGCTCCGCTCCGCCCGACCCAGGGCTCGGACTCGGGCTAGGTCCCGGAAGATGGCGAACTCCCCTCCGCCCGACCCAGGGCTCGGACTCGGGCTAAGTCCCGGAAGACGGTGAACTCCGCTCCGCCCGACCCAGGGCTCGGACTCGGGCTAAGTCCCGGAAGACGGCGAACTCTGCTCCGCCCAACCCAGGGCTCGGACTCGGGCAAAGTCCCGGAAGACGGCGAACTCCGCTCCGCCCGACCCAGGGCTCGGACTCGGGCTAGGTCCCGGAAGACGGCGAACTCCGCTCCGCCTGACCCAGGGCTCGGACTCGGGCTAGGTCCCAGAAGACGGCGAACTCCGCTCCGTCCGACCCCAGGGCTCGGACTCGGGCTCAACCCCAGAAGACGACGAACTCCGCTTCACCCGACCCCAGGGCTCGGACTCCGCCCTGGCCTCTGCCGAACGACCTCCGCCTCGCCCAGGGGCTCGGACTCAGCCTCGGCCATGGAAGACAGACTCGACCTCGGCTTCGGAGGAGCCTCCACGTCGCCCAGCCTAGGGAGCAAGCCAGCCACGTCAACAGGAAGCGCCATCATCACCCTACCCCGAGCTGACTCGGGCCGCAGAGAACAAGACCGGCGTCCCATCTGGCTAGCTCCGCAAGATAGGCAATGATGGCGCCCGCATGCTCTGTAACGACGACGGCTCTCAGCTCTCTTACGGAAGCAGGAGGACGTCAGCAAGGACTCAACCGCTCCGACAGCTGTCCCTCCGCCAGGCTCCGTCGCTCCTCCGACGGCCACGACATCACACCAGCTGGGTGCCAAAATCTCTCCGGCTGCCACATCGGCATGTACTTAGGGCGCTAGCTCTCCCCCGCTAGACACGTAGCACTCTGCTACACCCCCATTGTACACCTGGATCCTCTCCTCACGCCTATAAAAGGAAGGACCAGGGCCCTCTTAGAGAAGGTTGGTCGCGCGGGGACGAGGACGGGACAGGCGCTCTCTTGGGGCCGCTCGCTTCCCTCTCCCGCGTGGACGCTTGTAACCCCCTACTGCAAGCGCACCCGACCTGGGCGCGGGACGAACATGAAGGCCGCGGGATTCCCACCTCTCTCACGCCGGTCACCGGCCGCCTCGCTCCTTCCCCCCTTCGCGCTCGCCCACGCGCTCGACCCATCTGGGCTGGGGCACGCGGCGACACTCACTCGTCGGCCCGAGGGACCCCCCCGGTCTCGAAACGCCGACAGTTGGCGCGCCAGGTAGGGGCCTGCTGCGTGTTGACGAACAGCTTCCCGTCAAGCTCCAGATGGGCAGTCTCCAGCAACCTCTCCGACCCGGGACGGTGCTCCGTTTCGGGAGTCTTGAGTTCATGTCCTTCGACGGCAGCTACGACATGATACTCCTTCCATCGCCGCGCGACAACGACAATGGCGGCCGACAGCCCGCCCGCCGGCGGCGGAATCGACGACGTCTTCCCCGCGTGGTGGAAGAACAACATTCGAGCTCGCCCCGTCCTCTCCCCCACCAACGGAGGAGGAGGCGGGGCAACCAAGGCCAAGCGGGAGGCCGCGCCTCGTCGGCTGTCGAGCGAGTCGACGTCCCCAGCGCCCCAACGGGGGGCGCGTCGGGCGTCGACCTCGCGTTTGAGACGAAGGCGAGCGCCGTCTCCCCGCGACACGCCAATCTCGAGCAAGCGGACGACGCAGTGCGCTCGCGGAGAGCTTGCAGGACGTCGCCCTCGTACCTGAGACGACGGTGCAATCAGTCCCCGACGTGACTATGTCGCTGCTCGTCGACCGAAAGGTACCGACCGATTCCCATCCTGCGTCATTTGGACTCAGCCACAACCCGCCTAGCGACCTTGCTTTGGCGGGCGCTCTCGTAGAGGCGAGTTCGAACCCTCTGGGGTTTCTCATGCGGTCGCCTTGGGACCGGCTGACGGACGTCTCGACCTACGGGCCCTCTGGGTCCGAGGAAGATGACGACCCCAACATCTGTTGGGATTTCTCCGGATTTGGCAACCCCAGTGCCATGCGGGACTTCATGACCGCATGTGACTACTGCCTCTCCGACTGTTCCGACGGTAGCCGCAGCCTCGACGACGAGGACTGCGGCCCAAGCCGCGAATGTTTCCACGTCGATCTAGGGGATCCCTCCGAAGGCAATCATCTCGGCATGCCGGAGGACGGTGATCTCCCTAGGCCGGTGCCTCGCGCTGACATCCCACGGGAGCTAGCTGTGGTCCCCGTTCCGGCGGGGGGGTCACGACCCACAGCTCGAGCAAGTCCGAGGGGTGCAGGCCAGGCTCGACGAGGAAGCAGGAGCGCTTGAGCCGATCCGCCGGGACGTCGGGCAGGCATGGGCGGGCCAACCCCCGGCCGGAGAAATACGTCACCTGCCCTAGGGTCTCCAGCACCGCGTCGCCAACGACGTCAGGGTCAGGCCGCCACCCGCATCCAGTGGGGTCGGTCAGAACCTGGCTGCAGCAGCGATGCTTCTCCGCGTGATGCCGGAGCCATCAACCACCAAGGGTCGGCGAATCCAGGGAGAGCTCAAGAATCTCCTGGAAGGCGCTGCGGTCCGACGGGCCGAGAGCTCTGCCTCCCAAAGGCAGGGATACCCCTCGGAACCTCATGCCGCGACTTCCCGATTCATACGGGAAGCCTCGGTCTACACCGGGCGCACGCGCAACACCGCGCCTGCGGCCCCGGGCCACCTCGGCAACGAGCACCATCATCGCGACCGTCGGGCCCACCTCGACGAGAGGATGCGCCGAGGTTACCACCCCAGGCGTGGGGGACGCTACGACAGCGGGGAGGATCGGAGTCCCTCGCCCGAACCACCCGGTCCGCAGGCCTTCAGCCGGGCCATCCGACGGGCACCGTTCCTGACCCGGTTCTGACCCCCGACTACTATCACAAAGTACTCGGGGGAAACGAGACCGGAACTGTGGCTCGCGGACTACCGCCTGGCCTGCCAACTGGGTGGAACGGACGATGACAACCTCATCATCCGCAACCTCCCCCTGTTCCTCTCCGACACCGCTCGCGCCTGATTGGAGCACCTGCCTCCGGGGCAGATCTCCAACTGGGATGACCTGGTCCAAGCCTTCGCCGGCAATTTCCAGGGCACGTACGTGCGCCCCGGGAATTCCTGGGACCTCCGAAGCTGCCGACAGCAGCCGGGAGAGTCTCTCCGGGACTACATCCGGCGATTCTCGAAGCAGCGCACCGAGCTGCCCAACATCACCGACTCGGATGTCATCGGCGCGTTCCTTGCCGGCACCACCTGCCGCGACCTGTTGAGTAAGTTGGGTCGCAAGACCCCCACCAGGGCGAGCGAGCTGATGGACATCGCCGCCAAGTTCGCCTCTGGCCAGGAGGCGGTCGAGGCTATCTTCCGAAAGGACAAGCAGCCCCAGGGCCGCCCATCAGAAGATGCTCCCGAGGCGTCTACTCCGCGCAGCGCCAAGAAGAAAGGCAAGAAGAAGTCGCAAGCGAAACGCGACGCCGCCGACGCGGACCTTGTCGCCGCCGCCGAGTACAAGAACCCTCGGAAGCCCCCTGCAGGTGCTAACCTCTTCGACAAGATGCTCAAGGAGCCGTGCCCCTATCATCAGGGGCCCGTCAAGCACACCCTTAAGGAGTGCGTCATGCTTCGGTGCCACTTCCACAGGGCCGGGCCACCCGCGGAGGATGGCAGGGCCCGCAACGACAACAAGAAGGAAGATCACCAAGCAGGAGAGTTCCCCGAGGTCCGCGACTGCTTCATGATCTACGGTGGGCATGCGGCGAATGCCTCGGCTCGGCACCGCAAACAAGAGCGCCGGGAGGTCTGCTCGGTGAAGGTGGCGGCGCCAGTCTATCTAGACTGGTCCGACAAGCCCATCACCTTCGACCAAGCTGACCACCCCGACCATGTGCCGAGCCCGGGGAAATACCCGCTCGTCGTCGACCCCGTCATCGGCGACGTCAGGCTCACCAAGGTCCTTATGGACGGGGGCAGCTGCCTCAACATCATCTACGCCGAGACCCTCAGGCTCATGCGCGTCGATCTGTCCTCCGTCCGAGCAGGCGCTGCGCCCTTCCACGGGATCATTCCCGGGAAGCGCGTCCAGCCCCTCGGACGACTCGACCTTCCCGTCTGCTTCGAAACGCCCTCCAACTTCCGACGGGAGACCCTGACGTTCGAGGTGGTCGGGTTCCGAGGAACCTACCACGCGGTGCTGGGAAGACCATGTTACGCGAAGTTCATGGCCGTCCCCAACTACACCTACCTGAAGCTCAAGATGCCGGGCCCCAACGGGGTCATCACCGTCGGCCCCACGTACAAACCCGCGTTCGAATGCGACGTGGAGTGCGTGGAGTACGCCGAGGCCCTCGCCGAGTCCGAGGCCCTCATCGCCGACCTGGAGATCCTCTCTAAGGAGGTGCCAGATGTGAAACGTCATGCCGGCAACTTCGAGCCAGCGGAGACGGTTAAGGCCGTCCCCCTCGACCCCAGCGGCGACGCCTCCAGGCAGATCCGGATCGGCTCCGGGCTCGATCCCAAATAGGAAGCAGTGCTCGTCGACTTTCTCCGCGCGAACGCCGACGTCTTCGCGTGGAGTCCCTCGGACATGCCCGGCATACCGAGGGATGTCGCCAAGCACTCGCTGGACATCCGAGCCAGAGCCCGACCCGTCAAGCAGCCTCTGCGTCGATTCGACGAAGAGAAGCGCAGAGCCATAGGCGAGGAGATCCACAAGCTAATGGCGGCAGGGTTCATCAAAGAGGTATTCCATCCCGAATGGCTTGCCAACCCTGTGCTTGTGAGAAAGAAAGGGGGGAAATGGCGGATGTGTGTAGACTACACTGGTCTGAACAAAGCATGTCCGAAGGTTCCCTATCATCTGCCTCGCATCGATCAAATCGTGGATTCCACTACTGGGTGCGAAACCCTGTCTTTCCTCGACGCCTACTCAGGGTATCACCAAATCAGGATGAAAGAGTCCGACCAGCTCATGACTTCTTTCATCACGCCCTTCGGCATGTACTGCTATGTCACCATGCCGTTCGGTTTGAGGAATGCGGGCACGACGTATCAGCGGTGCATGAACCATGTGTTCGGCGAACACATCGGTCGCACGGTCGAGGCCTACGTCGATGACATTGTAGTCAAGACAAGGAAAGCTTCCGACCTCCTCTCCGACCTTGAAGTGACATTCCGATGTCTCAAAGCGAAAGGCGTCAAGCTCAATCCCGAGAAGTGTGTCTTCGGGGTGCCCCGGGGCATGCTCTTGGGGTTCATCGTCTCCGAGCGGGGCATCGAAGCCAACCCGGAGAAGATCGCAGCCATCACCAGCATGGGGCCCATCAAGGACTTAAAAGGCGTACAGAGGGTCATGGGATGTCTCGCGGCCCTGAGCTGCTTCATCTCACGCCTCGGCGAAAGAGGCCTGCCTCTGTACCGCCTCTTAAGGAAGGCCGAGTGCTTCGCTTGGACCCCTAAGGTCGAGGAAGCTCTCGGGAACCTGAAGGCGCTCCTCACAAAGGCGCCTATCTTGGTGCCTCCAGCTGATGGAGAAGCCCTCTTGGTCTACGTCGCCGCGACCACTCAGGTGGTTAGCGCCGCGATTGTGGTCGAGAGGCAAGAAGAGGGGCATGCATTGCCCATTCAGAGGCCAGTTTACTTCGTCAGCGAGGTACTTTCCGAGACCAAGATCCGCTACCCACAAGTTCAGAAGCTGCTGTATGCAGTGACCCTGACGAGGCGGAAGTTGCGACACTACTTCGAGTCTCATCCGGTAACTGTGGTGTCATCCTTCCCCCTGGGGGAGATCATCCAGTGCCGAGAGGCCTCGGGCAGGATTGCAAAGTGGGTGGTGGAAATCATGGGCGAGACAATCTCGTTCGCCCCTCGGAAGGCCATCAAGTCCCAGGTATTGGCGGACTTCGTAGCCGAATGGGTCGACACCCAGCTACCGACGGCTCCGATTCAACCGGAGCTCTGGACCATGTTTTTCGACGGGTCGCTGATGAAGACGGGAGCCGGCGCGGGCCTACTCTTCATCTCGCCCCTCGAGAAACACCTACGCTATGTGCTACGCCTCCATTTCCCGGCGTCCAACAATGTGGCTGAGTACGAGGCTCTGGTCAACGGGTTGCGGATCGCCATCGAGCTAGGGGTCAGGCGCCTCGACGCCCGCGGTGACTCGCAGCTCGTCATCGACCAAGTCATGAAGAACTCCCACTGCCGCGACCCGAATATGGAGGCCTACTGCGATGAGGTTCGGCGCCTGGAAGACAAGTTCTACGGGCTCGAGCTTAACCACATCGCTCGGCGCTACAACGAGACTGCGGACGAGCTGGCGAAAATAGCCTCGGGCGAACAACGGTTCCCCCGGACGTCTTCTCCCGGGATCTGCATCAACCCTCCGTCAAGATCGACGACGCGCCCGAGTCTGAGGCGCCCTCGGTCCAGCCCGAGGCACCCTCAGCTCGGCCCGAGGTGCCCTCGGTTCAGCCCGAGGTACCCTCGGCCTCCGAGGGCGAGGCACTGCACGTCGAGGTGGAGCGGAGCGGGGCCATGCCTGATCGGAATTGGCAGACCCCGTACCTGCAATATCTCCGCCAAGGAGAGCTACCCCTCGACCGAGCCGAGGCTCGGCGGGTAGCGCGACGCGCCAAGTCGTTCGTCTTGCTGGGCGATGAGAAGGAGCTCTACCACCGCAGCCCCTCGGGCATCCTCCAGCGATGCATCTCCATCGCCGAAGGTCAGGAACTCCTGCAAGAGATACACTCGGGGGCTTGCGGCCATCACGCAGCGCCTCGAGCCCTTGTCGGGAATGCTTTCCAGCAAGGCTTCTACTGGCCAACGGCGGTGGCTGACGCCACTAGAATTGTCCGCACCTGCGAAGGGTGTCAATTCTATGCGAAGCAGACCCACCTGCCCGCTCAGGCTCTGCAGACGATACCCATCACCTGGCCCTTTGCTGTGTGGGGTCTGGACCTCGTTGGCCCCTTGCAGAAGGCGCCCGGGGGCTACACGCACCTGCTGGTCGCCATCAACAAATTCTCCAAGTGGATCGAGGTCTGACCTCTGAACAGCATCAGGTCCGAGCAGGCGGTGACGTTCTTCACCAACATCATCCATCGCTTCGAGGTCCCGAACTCCATCATCACCGACAACGGTACCCAGTTCACCGGCAGAAAATTCTTGGACTTCTGCGAGGATCACCACATCCGGGTGGACTGGGCCGCCGTGGCTCATCCCATGTCGAATGGGCAGGTAGAGCGTGCCAACGGCATGATTCTACAAGGGCTCAAGCCTCGGATTTACAACGACCTCGACAAGTTCGGCAAGCGATGGATGAAGGAACTCCCCTCGTTGGTCTGGAGCCTGAGGACAACGCCGAGCCGAGCCACGGGTTTCACGCCGTTCTTCCTGGTCTACGGGGCCGAGGCCGTCTTGCCCACAGACCTGGAATACGGCTCCCCGAGGACGAGGGCCTACAGCGATCAAAGCAACCAAGCTAGCCGAGAAGACTCTCTGGACCAGCTGGAAGAGGCTCGGGACAAGGCCTTACTACACTCGGCGCGGTACCAGCAGTCCCTGCGACGCTACCACGCCCGAGGGGTCCGGCCCCGAGACCTCCAGGTGGGCGACCTGGTGCTTCGGTTGCGGCAAGACGCCCGAGGGAGGCACAAGCTCACACCCCCCTGGGAGGGGCCATTCGTCATCGCCAAAGTTCTGAAGCCCAGAACGTACAAGCTGGCCAACAGTCAAGGCGAGGTCTACGGCAACGCTTGGAACATCCAACAGCTACGTCGCTTCTACCCTTAAGATGTTTTCAAGTTGTTCATATACCTCGCACCCACGCAAAGTTTAGTCATCAAGGAAGGGTCGGCCTCGCCTCGGCAAAGCCCGACCCTCCCTCGGGGGCTAAAAGGGGGGGAACCCCCTCTGCGTTGAAATTTTCCTCGAAAAAAGATCTCTTCTGCCAGAATATCTTTCGTGCTTTTTGACTACTTCGAAAAGTGGATCCTAAAAACGACGGAGTACACGTAAGCAGCCAAGGCTGGCCGAGCCGAGGGACTCCTACGCCTCCGGGATACAGATACCTCACTCATCACCTTCCGCGATAAGTAACTCGCGTTCGGATAAAGTGATTCCGCGGACCGAACAAGTCTTCACGTTCGGAAGCTCTTCTGCCGAAGCGATCCTTCGAGCCTTCTCGACTGAGTCGGTGACAGGGCCTCATGGACGGGTGAAAGTGTGCGTAAGCGGCAAGGCCGACCGAGCCGAGGGACTCCCACGCCTCCGGTATACGGATACCTCACTCATCACCTTCCGCGAGAAGCAACTCTCGCTCGCACAAACATCCCTGTTACCGACAAAAAAGTCCAGATACTCGAAACAAGAGGAAAGCAGACGCAGCTTTACAACACAGCGAGGGTGTGTATTCCGGCCTCGGCGGCCGCAAAAGGCACACGCTACAAGACAATCTGATCCTGCAGGCTCGGGTCTTAACGCTGGAAGGGGGCAGCAGCACCCTCGGCATCGACGACAACTTCGGCGAGGTTCGACCTAGCCTCGGACGGCGATGCGGTCCGAAGACCTCCACTCCGAAGGACGACGTCATCACCACGCCCGGGCCATCGCCGCCAGGGTCTTCTCCGGGAATCCGGCCCAAGGAGGCGGCTCGGCCGGTCACCCCTGGGGCCTCGGCCAACCATCTTCCAAGGGCGCCAGCCCGACCCGAGGCTTCGGCTGATCAACTCCGGCGTCGGTCCCGCTAACGGACAACCCGGCTAGGCCCCAGCCAACCAGGTTTTCATTTTCGAGCCAACTCCGCCTCTATTCATGCTGATATCGCTACCCCTGGCCTCGGCTCGTCGAAGAGCGGCCAAGGGGTCCCTTTAACTAAGCTAGAGGAGCCTCAGACAACAAGGCCGACCGAGCCGAGGGACTCCTACGCCTCCGGGATACGGATACCTCACTCGTCACCTTGACACGGGGCGACTCATGCTTGGTGAAGCGGTTCAGATAATCAACAGGCGAGTCTTAGTGCTCGAAAATGAGGAAAAAACACGGCTCCGTGCCAAAATTACATACATGTTCAGGCCTCGACAACCACGATGAACAAAAACACTGGCATTCAAAGTGCCATTACAAACGGAACTCCGGTTCCCCCTTCGCAGGTACGAACAACCCCACTCCATGGGGGAGGGCCTGCGAAGCAACAGAAGACCGACGAACGGCACGCCGTCACCTGCTCCAGCAGCAGCGACGACGACGACGACTTCTGCTCCGGGGGGCCGAACAGCGGCAGCACTGACCTCAGGGCGGATGCTGCTGACAGGAGGCCCCCGCCCATGCCCAAACTTGTGAGGCAAGGACGGGCAGAAGGCCGTAGAGTTGGAGGTCGGTCCGTGGGCGGCCCTGGCTATCTCGTCGGTGGAAGAACCTCTTCCAGCTGCCGTGGCAGACGCCGGCGCCGCGAGCGGCTCCGAAGCCACTCGCGTCCGAAGGCCAGGCACGGTGCAGCTGCCGACGCCACGGACGACGACCGCCCTTCCCTCTGATCACTGAGTGAAGGAGCGGGCCACCGCCCACGCAGGGACCGACCCCAACTCGGCACACTCCCCTCCCCAGCCCTGGTGATGAAAATCCTTGAGGCTGAGGGAGGGGTAGAGGCCGCAGCCAGGCTCGCTTTCCCCCACCATCAAGCTGGAGGTCACCATCTTGGGTGACCGCCGGCGGAGGGGTGCAGCCGGGTTGCATGATGAAAATCCTTGAAGCCGAACGATGGCTGAAAGGTACCAACTCCCACGGAGTTGCGTTCCTCCAACGATGAGGCGAAAAGACAGCGGGTATCCCCCATCCGGGGGCTTGGAAGGTGGAAAGGCGCGATGCATAAGGGAGCGAGAAGACATGGTCGCCTTCCGAAAGGGGTCGCCCTCCTTTTAAAGGCAACTCTCCCTACTCGCGCCCCCAACCGTCACGGGCTGAGTCTTCTCCAACACGCTCCAAGGCCCTCCCCTGCGGCGCGGGGGCTGGGTCCCGCATGTCATGCAAACCGGCTCAGAGCAGAGGAAGCCAAACCGCCGCGCGTGGCGCACACAACCGCCCAGCGGTTACAAGTGACCCTCCACTTTTGCCCAGACCAACGGGCGAAAGAGGCGGGCAGCCATGCAGGCGGCATGCAACCACGCCAAGTGGACGCGCTTCTCCGACTCCCAACGCGCCCAGCCTGGAGGCCCAGGCCCACGCGTCATGCAACCGGCGCGCCGGATGCTGCATGCAAGCAACTGCACCGCCACTTGCGCCACCACCTCGCCTCCTCGATTGCGGAACCAATACCGCGACTCGAGGCGACCCAGCGCACGACCCACCAGCGCCAGCCTGGCGCGGCGGTCAATGCGACCGAAAGTGGGCCGACAGTAATGACGGTGGCAGGCGGGCGGGAGCAGCGGTCACGTCGTCAACCAAGCTCACGTCCCATCCGGGGGCAGCAAGACAACCCCCTCTCACGGCGTGAAGACAACGCGCCCGTGACCCGTTCCTCGAATGGCTCGCGCACGCGCGACGGCCGCCCCGCCAACCACTCGCCTCGTCGCATTAACTCCACGGCGGGACAGGCGGCACCTATGGCAGGAGAAGCGGGCGACGCTTCGCCTTCGCCGTAATAACCACACCGAAAAAGGGACCGGGAAAGGGGGATACCCCGAAAAAGATCCTTCCCCGTGAAGGAACCAGGCTCCGAGCCTCTTTACTGATCAGAGGTTCGAAGGCTGGCCCCCCGAAGGGTTTCAACAGCCGCCTCAGATCGCGTGGGCCCTACACCCACTACTGGTCAGAGGTTCGAAGGCCGGCCCCCCGAAGGGTTCCACGGCCGCCTCAGGCTACTCGGGCTCCGCGCCCATTACTGATCAGGGGTTCGAAGGCTGGCCCCCGAAGGGTTCACAGCCGCCTCAGACGCCGAGCGAGGGATGACCAGGGGTACGTTCGATACATAACCAAGGCTCGGGCTGCGCTCCCGAGGTACCCTAGGACATTTCCGAGACCAGCGGGAGCGATCTTGTAACGGAATCCCATCGGAGGGAGGCATCGAGCCCTCGGACCCCGTCGCCAGGGGACCGGGTCCGGCAGATCACCCGCAGGTACTTTTGGGCGTGCCTCTGGGCCCCTAGCCGACCCCTAACGAACGGGGCACGAACGTCCACTCGGATTACCCGCTTGCAGCTCACCGGAGACACCATGTTCGACGCCCATCGAGGGTAACATGGTGCTTTCCCCCCTCCTCCTTGCGGAAAGGCGACGCAGGGGCGTATGTAAAAAAGCCGAGTCTGTCCCTGATCGCCCTCTCGCCCTGTGCGGAGGCTCGGGGGCTGCTCTCGCAAACCCGGCTCCGGCCGAACCGTTGACAGCGTCAACATACCAGCCCGAGAACTTGGGCCCTGACCGTACACCCGGGCTACGGCCAGTTCGCATGAGGGAACAACCAGACTGGCCGAAGCGTTACGCAAGGCATTAAGACCTCGGAGGAGTGAAACCACTCCTCCGAGGCCTCGGGGGCTACACCAGGCGGGTGCGCTCGCGCGCACCCACCGGAACAAAATGCAACCGAGAAAGGCTGGTCCCCTTGCAAAAAAGTGCGACGAAAGCCTCCAAGCGAGTGCAAACACTCCCTTCGAGGCTCGAGGGCTACTGTCGGGGACCATAATTAGGGGTACCCTCAAGACTCCTAATTCTCAGCTGGTAACCCCCATCAGCATAAAGCTGCAAAGGCCTGATGGGTGCGATTAAGTCAGGGATCAGTCCATTTGAGCGACTCAATCATGCCTCGCCCGAGCCTAGCCTCGGACAAGGGCAGCCGACCCCGGAGGATTTTCGTCTCGCCCGAGGCCCCCCTCCAACGGCGGACACATCTCCGGCTCGCCCGAGGCCCTGCCTTCGCTAAAAAGCAACCCTGACTAAATCGCCGCACCGACTGACCGAACCGCAGGAGCATTTAACGCAAAGGTGGCCTGACACCTTTATCCTGACGCACGCCCCCCGGCAGAGCCGAAGTGACCGCCGTCACTTCACCGCTCCACTGACCGGCCTGACAAAAGGACAGCGCCGCCTGCGCCACTCCGACTGCAGTGCCACTTGACAGAGTGAGACTGACAGGCAGTCAGGCCCTGCCAAAGGCACCATAGGAAGCTCCGCTCCGCCCGACCCAGGGCTCGGACTTGGGCTAGGTCCCGGAAGACGGCGAACTCCGCTCCGCCCGACCTAGGGCTCGGACTCGGGCTAAGTCCTGGAAGACGGCGAACCCCGCTCCGCCCGACCCAGGGCTCGGACTCGGGCTAAGTCCCGGAAGACGGCGAACTCCGCTCCGCCCGACCCAGGGCTCGGACTCGGGCTAAGTCCAGGAAGACGGCGAACTCCGCTCCGCCCGACCCAGGGCTCGGACTCGGGCTAGGTCCCGAAAGACGGCGAACTCCGCTCCGCCCGACCCAGGGCTCGGACTCGGGCTAGGTCCCAGAAGACGGCAAACTCCGCTCCGCCCGACCCCAGGGCTCGGACTCGGGCTCAGCCCCAGAAGACGACGAACTCCGCTTCGCCCGACCCCAAGGCTCGGACTCCGCCCTGGCCTCTGCCGAACGACCTCCGCCTCGCCCAGGGGCTCGGACTCGGCCTCGGCCATGGAAGACAGACTCGACCTCGGCTTCGGAGGAGCCTCCACGTCGCCCAGCCTAGGGCGCAAGCCAGCCACGTGAACAGGAAGCGCCAGCATCACCCTACCCCGAGCTGACTCGGGCCGCAGAGAACAAGACCGGCGTCCCATCTGGCTAGCTCCGCCAGATAGGCAATGATGGCGCCCCGCATGCTCTGTGACGACGGCGGCTCTCAGCTCTCTTACGGAAGCAGGAGGACGTCAGCAAGGACTCAACCGCTCCGACAGCTGTCCCTCCGCCAGGCTCCGTCGCTCCTCCGACGGCCACGACATCACACCAGCTGGGTGCCAAAATCTCTCCGGCTGCCACATCGGCATGTACTTAGGGCGCTAGCTCTCCCCCGCTAGACACGTAGCACTTTGCTACACCCCCATTGTACACCTGGATCCTCTCCTTACGCCTATAAAAGGAAGGACCAGGGCCCTCTTAGAGAAGGTTGGCCGCGCGGGGACGAGGACGGGACAGGCGCTCTCTTGGGGCCGCTCGCTTCCCTCTCCCGCGTGGACGCTTGTAACCCCCAACTGCAAGCGCACCCGACCTGGGCGCGGGACGAACACGAAGGCCGCGGGATTCCCACCTCTCTCACGCCGGTCACCGGCCGCCTCGCTCCTTCCCCCCTTCGCGCTCGCCCACGCGCTCGACCCATCTGGGCTGGGGCACGCGACGACACTCACTCGTCGGCCCGAGGGACCCCCCGGTCTCGAAACGCCGACAGTATGTTTCTAGACTTAGTACATTGTTTTGAAGACTAATGTATTGTGTCTAAGTGCTAGAAACAGGAGAAACAATTATGGAGAAGTTGGATGTGTACAGCCAAAAGGCTGCTCGGTCTGGGTGCACCGGACTGTCCGGTGGTGCACCGGACAGTGTCCGGTGCGCCAGTCTGGCTCTGGTGAAAAGGCTGCTCTCGGGAATTCGTCGGCGGCGTACGGCTATAATTCACCGAACTGTCCGGTGGTGCACTGGACTGTCCAGTGAGCCAACGGTCAGCTAGACCAACGGTCGGCCGCGCAATCCGCGCGTGACGCGTGGCTGGGCCAACGGTCTGAAGGGGGCACCGGACTGTCCGGTGCGCCAATGGCTCCAAAACGCCAACGGTCGGCTGCGCCAAAACAGGAAAGAAATCCGCACCGGACATTGTCCGGTGGTGCACCGGACCATCCGGTGCGCCAGGCGACAGAAGGCAAGAATTGCCTTCCTGGAATGCTCTCAACGGCTCCTAGCTGCCTTGGGGCTATAAAAGGGACCCCTAGGCGCATGGAGGAGAACATCAAGCATTCCTAAGCATCAAGGCTCCAATTCCGCGCATTTGATTCCTTGTGGTAGCAACTAGAGCTCCATTTGAGTAGAGAACTCTTTGAGTTGTGTTGAGAGCTCAAGTTGTGACTTGTGTGCGTATTGTTGCTCTGATTTTGTGTCTTATGTGTGTTGCTCATCCCATCCTTACTTCCGTGATTCTTTGTGTTAATCAAATTGTAAGGGCGAGAGGCTCCAAGTTGTGGAGATTCCTCGCAAGCAGAATATAGTGAAACAAAGCAAAACACTGTGGTATTCAAGTGGGTCTTTGGACCGCTTGAGAGGGGTTGAGTGCAACCCTCGTCCATTGGGACGCCACAACATGGAGTAGGCAAGTGTTGGACTTGGTCGAACCACGGAATAAACCACTGTGCCTATCTGTGTTGATCGTCTTGTGGTTATTGTGTTTTGCAAGAACTCCTCTCTAGCCACTTGGCTTCATTGTGCTAACTCCTAATCAAGTTTTGTGGCATTAAGTTTCAAGTTTTTACAGGATCACCTATTCACCCCCCCTCTAGGTGCTCTCAATTGGTATCAGAGCCGGTCTCTTCAAGAAAGGGACTAATCACCCGAAGGGATGGATCCTAAAGGAAAGGGGATAGTGATCAATGACAAGGAGAAGTTGTCCTTCATCAATGAGCTGAAAGACGACAAGCCCACTGACTCGGGCTCAAGTCATAAGAAGAAGGACGGGAAGAAGAAGAGGCGCATCAAGAAGATCGTCTACTACGACGACAGCGACGAGTCCTCTTCTTCCCAAAAGGACAACGATGACAACGACTACGAGAAAAAGAAGACGGTTAACTCGAACTTTTCTTTTGATTACTCTCGTATTCCGCATAGTTCAAGTGCACATTTGCTTTCCATTCCTCTTGGCAAACCTCCACACTTTGATGGAGAGGACTATGGATTTTGGAGTCACAAAATGCGTAGTCACTTGTTCTCTCTCCATCCAAGTATACGAGAGATAGTAGAAAACGGAATGCAATTTGATAGCACGGATAGTCCCTTATTCATCAATGAGCAGATTCATAGAAATGCACAAGCTACTACTGTGTTGTTAGCCTCATTGTGCAGGGATGAATACCATAAGGTGAGCGGCTTGGATAACGCCAAGCAGATTTGGGACACCCTCAGGATCTCTCATGAGGGAAATGACGTCACCATGCTCACCAAGATGGAGTTGGTGGAGGGCGAACTTGGGAGATTCGCAATGATCAGGGGGAAGAGCCAACCCAAACATACAACAGGCTCAAGACCCTCGTCAACAAAATAAGGAGCTATGGAAGCACGCGATGGACGGACCACAACGTTGTCCGCCTAATGCTAAGGTCTTTCACTGTCCTTGATCCACATCTTGTAAACAATATTCGTGAAAATCCTAGGTACACCAAGATGTCGCCTGAAGAAATACTTGGAAAGTTCGTAAGCGGGCGGATGATGATCAAGGAGGCAAGATACGTTGATGAGGCGTTGAATGGTCTAATTCATGAGCCTCAAGCCATCGCTCTCAAGGCAACAAGTAGCAAGGAGATGCTACCTAGCAAGGTGGCACAAGTTGAGGCGGCGGGGCTCAATGAGGAAGAAATGGCCCTCATCATCAAGCGCTTCAAGACGGCGCTAAAGGGTCGCAAGGAGCATCCCAAAAAGAGCAAGACGAAGGGAAAGCGCTCCTGCTTCAAGTGTGGTAAGATTGGTCACTTTATTGCTAACTGTCCCGATAATTATAGTGACCAGGAACAAGGAAAGAATGGGAAAAGAGAGAACAAGAAGGTTTACAAGAAGGCTAAAGGCGAGGCACACCTTGGAAAAGGAGTGGGATTCGGATTGCTCTTCGTCCGACTCCGATGACGAAGGACTCGCTGCCACCGCCTTCAACAAATCGTCTCTCTTCCCCAACGAGCATCACACCTGTCTCATGGCAAAGGAGAAGAAGGTAAACACTCGAAAGTCTACTTATGCTTCTTCTAGTGATGATGAATCTAGCGATGATGAAATAGACTACGCTAGTTTGTTCAAGGGCCTAGATAGAACTAAAATCGATAAGATCAATGAATTGATTGATGCTTTGAATGATAAGAATAGATTGTTAGAAAAGCAAGAGGATCTTTTGTATGAAGAACATGATAAATTTGTAGAAGCACAAAAATCTCTTGCTTTAGAAGTTAAAAGGAATGAAATGCTTTCTTGTGAACTATCTACTTGCCATGAGACCATTTCTAGTTTAAAAAGTGTTAATGATGATTCAAATGCTAAACTAGAAGTAGCAAATAAATCAACCTCTTGTGTAGAACATGTTGTGGTTTGCAATAGGTGTAAAGATTTTAATGTTGATGCTTGTAGTGAACACCTAGCCTCCATTTCTAAATTAAAGGATGAAGTGGCTAGTCTTAATGCTCAACTTAAGACTAGCAAAAGTGAATTTGATAAACTAAAATTTGCAAGGGATGCCTACACGATTGGTAGACACCCCTCAATTAAGGATGGGCTTGGCTTTAAGAGAGAAGCCAAGAACTTAACAAGTCATAAGGCTCCCATTTCTGCCAAGGAGAAAGGGAAGGCTCCTATGACTAATAGTAGTCAAAAGAATCATGCCTTCATTTATGGTGATAAGAGATATTCTAGAAATGATCATTATAATAGGAGTTGTAATGCTTATGATTCAAATGCCATGTTTGCTTCAAGTTCTTCCATTATGCATGATAGAAATTTGGCTAAGAAAAATGTTATGTCTAGAAGAAATGTTGTTCATGTACCTAGGAAAACAAGTAGTGAACCTTCTACAATTTATCATGCTTGCAATGCTTCCTTTGCTATTTGTAGAAAGGATAAGAAAGTGGTTGCTAGGAAATTAGGGGCAAAATGCAAGGGAGACAAAACTTGCATTTGGGTTCCTAAGACTATTGTCACTAACCTTGTAGGACCCAACAAGAGTTGGGTACCTAAGACCCAAGCCTAATTTGCCTTGCAGGTTTATGCATCCGGGGGATCAAGCTGGATTATCAACAGCGGATGCACAAACCACATGACGGGGGAGAAGAAGATGTTCACCTCCTATGTCAAAAACAAAGATTCCCAAGACTCAATCATATTCGATGACGGGAATCAAGGCAAGGTTAAAGAACTAGGAAAAATAGCAATTTCTTCTGAGCATTCTATCTCTAATGTGTTTTTAGTTGAATCACTTGGATATAATTTGTTGTCCGTTAGTCAATTATGTAATATGGGATATAATTGCTTATTCACAAATGTAGATGTGTCTGTCTTTAGAAGGAGTGATGGTTCATTAGCTTTTAAGGGTGTATTAGACGACAAACTCTACTTAGTTGATTTTGTAAAAGAGGAGGCCGGTCTAGATGCATGCTTAATTGCTAAGACTAGCATGGGTTGGCTGTGGCATCGCCGTTTAGCACATGTGGGGATGAAGAACCTTCACAAACTTCTAAAGGGAGAACATGTAATAGGTCTAACAAATGTAACCTTCGAAAAAGATAGACCTTGTGCAGCTTGTCAAGCAGGTAAACAGGTGGGAAGCTCTCATCATACCAAAAATGTGATGACCACATCAAGACCTTTGGAGTTGCTTCATATGGACCTCTTCGGACCCGTCGCCTATCTAAGAATATAGGAGGAAGTAAGTATGGTCTTGTTATTGTTGATGACTTTTCCCGCTTCACTTGGGTATTCTTTTTGCAGGATAAAACAGAAACCCAAGGGACCCTCAAGCGCTTCCTAAGGAGAGCTCAAAATGAGTTTGAGCTCAAGGTGAAGAAGATAAGGAGCGACAACGGGTCCGAGTTCAAAAACCTTCAAGTGGAGGAGTACCTTGAGGAGGAAGGAATCAAGCATGAGTTCTCCGCTCCCTACACACCACAGCAAAATGGTGTGGTAGAGAGGAAGAACAGGACGCTCATTGACATGGCAAGGACGATGCTTGGAGAGTTCAAGACCCTCGAGCGATTTTGGTCGGAAGCCGTGTGAAAGGGAATTAGGCTTACACCTAGTTCCTAATTAATTTTGGTGGTTGAATTGCCCAACACAAATAATTGGACTAACTAGTTTGCTCTAGATTATATGTTCTACAGGTGTCAAAGGTTCATCTACAACTATACTAAATCGACTGTCCGGAATACCGTAGATTATTCCGGACAGGAGAAGCTTTTTGGAAAAACAGGCCAAGCGCGGACCGTCCGGGCCCTTGCGGCGGACCGTCCGCAACACCAGGATGACACTCGGACAGAACCAATGCAAAAATCCAAGTATGCACTACGGACCGTCCGAGACCGTGCGCGGACCGTCCGGGCTCAGGCGCGGACCGTCCGGTAGGTGAGAAACCAAAAAACCCGAAGGTAACGGGTTCGGAAAATTGAATTATAGCGGCCTCGCGGACCGTCCGGGGTGCACGACCGGACCGTCCACGACTGGCTTTATCTGACATCTGACGACACATTAAATGCAATATAGCCGTTGATATAGCCGTTACTGCTGACCGTTGCGTTTTCAGCCGTTGATCTACAGGCGCGGACCGTCCGGACCAGGCGGGCGGACCGTCCGCGGTCGGCAGAATGGAGCAACGACTAGGAAGTGGTTGGTGGCTATAAATACAACCCCAACCACCTCCATTCACTTCAACCAAGCATTCCAACTTTCAACATTCAATACAAGAGCTAGCAAATGCTATGAATTAAGAACAAGGCAACATAGAATGTTAAATGTTAACGTCCTTCGTCCACGAAGCATTATTCCCTTGAAGATAATGAACCTTGGACGAAGGTTGACGAAAATACGATTACGAAGGTTAAATCCTCGTAATCGAAATTCAATAGATTATATAAGATAACATAAAATAGAAGGTATTAAAGGTAAATGAAACATAAACAAATCATATTATATTATATTTAATCAATGTATATTGAATCATTGAGTATAGTTATACCTCTGCCTTAGCAAAGATTGGTTTCCGAATGATGCGATTGCAATTACAAGAATGCGTGAACAGTAAAGGAATACTGTTCACTATTTATAGGCACAGGACACAGCCTGTGAGGAATTACAATTATGCCCCTCATAAAAGTTTACAACATTGACTCAGACCTTTATGGACTAAAATGTCATTCTATTTTTAAGTCGGTTTGTAATACCGAAGCTTCATGAAGAGGAACCTTCGGCCATCTCATACAAACAGCTTCAGCCGAAAGCCGGTTCTTCCTAGAAGACCTTCGGCGACGAAGCATAGACCCAACAGTAGCCCCTTTCGCGGTGCTAGATCGTTTTTCGTAACGAGCTTGATCCGTGAAAAAAGTCTCTTAAGCTTCGGGGAGCCGAAGGTCCAAAAAACACCTTCCCTGAGCTCGTTGTCGAGAAACGATTCAGTTTCCCAGCGCGTAGTGGTCCCACCTTGCAGAGTTACTGTTTGTCCCTGCGGTCCACCGCGCAGCGAGTGCAAGCGGGTGTCCGCTTGGTGTAAAAATCCTGGCGCTTCGCCTTCTTACCTGCAGTACTATATAAACAGACGAGTAGGTGTGAAGTTACCACAGCATTCATTGCTATTTGCACTGTTCTGCTGCCAAAATTTTTAACCATCGCCGAAGCTTGACTCTCGGAATCGAACGAAGCTCCAACTTGAAGCCTGCTTCGTCAAAAGAAAAAACTTCGGAAGAAAAAAATATTTAATTTCCACAAATTCAGAATTAAATGGCCCGAGTACGTTCTACCGCTAGGGTTGAACATGAGGGGGGCGAAGCTGAAGGTTCGGAGACTGTTCCCATCTCCGAAGCGATGCAAAGATCCGGACTGGTAACTTCGGAAAAGATCCCTAGTGATGATGCGGAACAAGCAGAACAAGCAATTGCCGAAGCAGAAGAAGAAGATATTGAGGAAACTGATCCCGAAGATGATTATCGCATTGCCATGCCAAGCAAGCCCAGCCACTTGGACTTCGGAAAGTCTACTGTTTCGAAGGCTGATCTCTCCAAGATGGTAAAGTCGGGCTTTTTTAATGAAAATCAGAAGAAGCTATTACGCTTCGGGGGAGAAGAGACTACCCCAAAGCCGGAGAAGGATGAAATTGTTATTTTCAAAAGCTTTCTAAAGGCTGGATTAAGATTCCCCCTACATGGGATTATTGCAGAGGTACTGAAGAGGTTCGGTATCTATTTTCATCAGTTGACTCCTAACGCTATTGTTAGGCTTAGTGTTTATATCTGGGCCCTCCGAAGCCAAGCGATGGAGCCATTTGCGGATAGCTTTTGCCGAGTTCACGAACTACACTATCAGACGAAGGCTAGAAAAGATGGATTGCATGACAATTTTGGTTGCTATAATTTCGCCTATCGGAAAACCACAAAGTTTCCTGTAATCAGCTACCGGAGCAAATGGGCAGCAGGCTGGAAGTCAAAGTGGTTCTATGTCAAGGTTGATGACGACAAGGAGAAGCTTGTGCAAAGTCCACTCGAACTAATCTTCGGAGAAACCCGACCTCGCTGCAACATGACACCAGAAGGTCCAACACAACAAGCATTGAATGAATTCAGAATTATTGCAGAGCATATCAGTACAAGAGACCTGGTTCAGGAGTTTTTGGCTTTCAAAGTTTTTCCTAGTTTGAAAGAATGGGAAATGCCGAAGCTAAAGGGGGAGAAGAAAGAAGGTGAACTTGTGCGTTTACCTTACTATTTCAAGTTTAAGAAATACTTTAAAACACCTTGACAAGAGTGGCTGGATACAATTGAAGTAATGTGCAATGAAATACTCGGCAATTATTCTAAAAAAGAAGATCAGTTAATGACCGCGGCCTTCGGCACCCGTCCGAAGCGAAGACTGAATCGGGTGCTGGACGCCCTGGGTTTCGAATACCCTGACTATGAAAATCTGAACAAAGGTGCTGGGGGCCAGAAAAGGAAAAGGATAACTGAGGCCTTAAATGAAGATGAGAAAGAACCATCAAAGAAGAAAATTCCGAAGAAGAGGAAAGCGTCTTCTCCGAAGCAAAAAGTGTCTGACGAAGAAGAAACCCCCGCATCACCCTCTGCCGCTGACGTGGAGGAAATTCTGAAGGTAATGACTGAATCCTTGCCTGCGAAGCTAAGTCCATTGGGGCCTCAACTGACAAAGTTTTTTCAGAAGGACAAGGAGCCCAAAAAATCGAAGAAAACAATTAAAGCAAAGAGACAAAGAATTATCACTGTGACAGAGGTCATTGACAAGACGCCACCAAGAGCTTTAGCTCAGAAGACACCAGCGGCTGAAGAAAAAACAAATATTGAAATCACACCTTCGGAGGTCGCGGCTGCCGAAGCTGCCTCAGTTGAAGATTTGAACCTGGAAAGCACAATCGAGGACATTGACAAAATGCTGCTAGACATGGCCACAGAAGAAGCTACCACTGCCGCCAAAGAGGCTATGGCCGCAGTGCCGGGGAAAGAAAAGGAAATTGTTGACGAAGCTTCGGAGGACGAGGCCTTCATGTTTCAAAATTTAGTTGGAGAAAAATTGTCAAAACCCGAAATAGAAGAGCTTAAAGAGTATGCCAAATCTTGCGGGTACAAACCAGGAGCACTCCTCTTCGGAGGCATTGATGATGAAAAATTAGATTGTATTCGAGATCAAACTGGAGCCAAAGTTATCGGTACTCTGTCAAAGAGTATCAGTTTTCCGAAGCTAGAAACGGACATTAGCCGTTACCGACGACAACATATCGTTGGTAGTTTATTTTATTCCAATTTCAAGGTGAACTACTTTTCCCTTAACTTTTATTGTTTTTAATAATGAAAACATGTCTAACGAAGGTTGTTTTCATGCAGAGTATGCTGTTGAGCAAAGCCTTGAAAATGCAGCAAGATTTTGAAGACAAGAAACACGAAGTTATAATTGAAAATTTAGAAAGCAAAATAAAGGAGCAAACAGCTGCTGTTGAGAAGAAGAACTTTGAGCTCCAAGCAGCTGAAGGTTTATTGGCGGAGGCCGAAGCTAAAATAACAGAACTGAACACCAAGCTTCTCCGCCAATCTGAGCAGTTCGAACAAGAAAAGCAAGATCTTAATGCAAAACTTGAAGCCGAAGCTCAACAAAATTCAGATTTGAAGAAACTATTGACGAGCCTTCAAGAAAAATGTTTGGAATTTAGCAACAAGTGCATTCGATGATTAAGAAAAATTTTCCACTCAGTTGGGGCCAGCAGTGAGAAATTCACCCCCTCAGCTGAAGATTTACCGAAGACCTTCGAACATATTGAGGGTGAAATTGAAGAGCTCGACGAAGTTATAGCCGGGCACGGTGACTTCTGTGCCTGGGTAGCTTCTCGGGGCACTGCTGCAGCTTTCCTAAAAGCTGGCTGCGATCATGGAAAGATTGTCAATAGGCCAAATTTCACTTTATCACCATCAATCCTAGATGACATTCCTGATCTCGCCCGAAGTATTTCCAATAGATTTGTAAAAATGATATGGACAAAAGGTGGGCGAGAAAAGGCTGGAGACGAAGCTCGGAGTCATCTTGAACCAGTAAGAAATCATACCTTGTGCTTACCTCTTCCTTCAAGCTCGATTTTGACTTACAACAACTTAATTCATGTAGGATGACGAAGCCGAAGTCGACGATTAAAAGAATGACGCCGAAGCTAAAATCCCTCGAAGATTAAAATAGGAGTAGACTGTAGACAGACTCAGGAAACTTTTGAGATAACTTTTTGTAAATGTAACTAAATTTGCCTTTAATGAGTTCTGTTCATACCTTGTATTATGCTCTTACCCTTTCATTAATGTATGTGGAATGCTTTGTTGTGAACGAAATTATCTTTTTTTGAGCCGAAGGCGAAAAAACACCTTCCCTTCTTTTCGAACACAGCGAAGCATAGAAAACAACATTTCTCTTTCTTCCGAAGCTCTCCTTTTTGCACGCGAAGAAGCTCTTCTCTTATGCCGAAGCAACCGCTTATGCCATGATGATGATTATCCTACATATGCCTGGATGAATGTTTATGAATGCAAATGCTATGATGTAATGTGATGTGCAAATGAATGTCCAAACATATATCCAAAGCCATACTCTCAGCCATTATTTCCTTAGAAACAATCACACATCAGCTCTGCATTCCCTTAGGAACGACTTTGGAGCTTCTTCGCCTTTTACTTTCGGCGGAATCAGCGTTGACTTTTCGCTGTAAGCTCTGCATTCCCTTAGGAACGACTTTGCAGCTTCTTCGCCTTTTACTTTTGGCGGAATCAGCGTTTACTTTTCGCTGTAAGCTCTGCATTCCCTTAGGAACGACTTTGGAGCTTCTTCGCTTTTTACTTTTCGGCACTCGATGGTGCGTTCTCAGCTTTTACATTTGCATTCCTTGGGGGATTTTGCTCTTATAGAACTAAAAAAGGAAATTACATATGATGGCCCCATTAAAAACCTTTCTCCCCCTTTAGAAAGGAAAAGGGTGCCATAAAAAAGAAAAAACATAAAAAATTACATCAAATTACACATAATATCGCCGAAGCTCATCCGCATTCCAAGATCTAGGAATGTCGTTGCCGTCCATATCCTTCAATCTGTATGAACCGGGTCTTGACGAAGATGCTACTAAGAAAGGTCCCTCCCATTTCAACTGCAACTTGCCCATTGTGTCTGGGTTGGCCACTCTCCGAAGCACCAAATGTCCTGGCTCAATATTCTTTAGCCGAACCTTTCTATCTCGCCATCTGATTGTTTCGGCTTGATATTTATTGATATTCTCCACAGCTTGAAGCCTGATCCCTTCTAAAGCATCTTTTTCCACAGAATAAGCATCTTCAGAACCTGATTCTGCCGAAGCTACTACTCTTATTGATCCAGTTTTAGCTTCCTCCGGAGTTATTGCTTCGTCACCGAATAATAACTTGAATGGAGTAAAGCCTGTAGACCTTGATGTTGTTGTGTTGTGGCTCCACACCACTTTGGTTAACTGATCTGGCCACTTTCCCCTGGGTTGATTGAAGATTAACTTCATTATTCCTGTCATTATAATGCCATTGGCTCTTTCAACGAGCCCATTTGACTTCGGATGCCTGACTGATGCAAAATGGATCTTCGTACCAATTTGATCACAGAAATCTCTGAAAGCTTCGGAATCAAACTGTGTTCCATTATCTACAGTGATGGCCTTTGGTACCCCGAAACGACAAACAATATTCTGCCAGAAAAACTTTTGAATGGTGGCCGAAGTTATTGTGGCTAAAGGCTTTGCCTCAATCCATTTGGAAAAATATTCCACAGCCACTACAACATATCTTAGGTTCCCTTGGGCCGGTGGTAATGGACCCAACAAGTCAAGGCCCCACCTTTGCAATGGCCAGATGGGCTGTATGAGCTGTGTTAAGGACGAAGGTTGTTTTTGATCTCTTGCACATTTCTGACAACCTTCGCACTTTTGAACTAATTCCGCTGCATCCGAAGCTGCCTTCGGCCAATAAAACCCTTGACGGAAAACTTTTCCAAGTAATGGCCTAGATCCAATGTGAGATCCACACAGGCCTGCATGTATTTCTTTCATCAACTCTATGCCTTCGGTTCTAGATAAACATTTGAGTAACGGAGCACAAACTCCATGCTTGTACAGCTCTCCTTCTATCAAGACATATGGACGAGCTCTTGCCTCTATCCTCCTGTTATAAGTTTCGTCATCTGAAAGGAATTTACCCTGAAGGTAAGAGATGATCTCAGTTCTCCAATCTTCGCTATAAACAGGAGATATATTAAGGACTGCTCTTTCAAGAAGTTCCACCGAAGGTGCTTTTATTGTTTCGAAGAACACATCCGAAGGTAAGGGCAGCCCCTGTGCTGCTGACTTAGCTAGCAAATCAGCATGCTCATTTTGTCCTCGAGGGATATTTTTGACAGAAAACCCTTCGAAGGAAGCTTCGACTCTTCGAACCATATCCAGATATTTTTCAAGCTTCGGATCTTTAGCCTTGCAACTCTTGTCGATATGACCCGAAACAACCTGGGAATCAGTTTTAAGAATGGTCCTTCTGATTCCCATTGCTTTTAGCTTCCGAAGACCCAAAAGTAGGGCTTCGTACTCAGTAATATTGTTTGTGCAACTGAAATCGAGTCTTGCCGCATAACAAGTTTTAACTTTGGATGGCGAGACCAACACAGCGGCTGCTCCTGCCCCGAAGGTTCCCCAAGACCCATCGCAAAACACTGTCCATACTTCGGCATCCTTATTTGTTTCTTCATCCTGAGCCCCTGGCGTCCAATCAGCAATGAAGTCTGCTAACGCCTGGGACTGGATCGAAGATCTATGCACAAAATCAATGCAAAATTCATTGAGCTCTGTAGCCCATTTTCCAATCCGCCCAGTAGCTTCTCTATTTCTCATAATATCCTTCAACGGCTGCGAAGAAGGAACAACAATATTGTATGCTTGAAAGTAATGCCGAAGCTTCCTGGATGCCATCAAAACAGCATATAACACCTTCTCTAATTCTGTATAGTTTTTCTTTGATATACTAAGAACTTCAGATACAAAATACACTGGGACCTACTTCTTGACTTGGCCATCAAGCTTCTCCTGGACAAGTGCTGCACTTACCGCTGAGTGCGAAGCTGCCACATATAACAACAAAGGAGCCCCTGGCGTCGGTGGAGTTAATGTTGTTAAATCTATCAGATATTGCTTCAACTCTTCAAAGGCTTTTTGTTGGCCTGGTCCCCATTGAAAGACTTCGGCTGATTTCAGCACTTCGAAGAATGGTAGATTCCTTTCTGCTAATCTGGATATAAATCTATTAAGAGATGCCAACCTCCCTGTTAATCTTTGGGCCCCCTTTTTTGTGGTTGGTGGCTCCATTCGAAGTATGGCTTCAATTTTACTTGGATTAGCTTCAATTCCCTTTGTTGAAACCAAGCATCCAAGAAATTTCCCCTTCTTTACACCGAAGACACATTTTTCTGGATTCAACTTTAAGCCAGCTTGTCTGAAACTGGCGAAGGTCTCCTGCAAATTGAGAGCACCTAGAGGGGGGGGGGGGTGAATAGGTGATCCTGTAAAACTTCAAAACTTAAGCCACAAAAACTTGTTAAGTGTTAGCACAATTATGGCCAAGTGGCTAGAGAGGAGTCAAAACACAATAACCACAAGAAATCAATCACAGAGATGACACGGTGGTTATCCCGTGGTTCGGCCAAGTACAAAACTTGCCTACTCCACGTTGTGGCGTCCCAACGGACGAGAGTTGCACTCATCTCTTCTCAAGTGATCCAATGATCAACTTGAATACCACGATGTTCTTGCTTTTCTTTTCTCAATCCCGTTTGCGAGGAATCTCCACAACTTGGAGCCTCTCGCCCTTACAAAAGATGTTCACAGAGAATCACGGAGCAAGGGAGGGATTAGCAACTCACACACGACACAAAGATCACAGCGAATACGCACACACAAGACCCAGACTTGAGCTCAAGAGACTAGCACACTAGAACGGAGCTCAAATCACTAGAATGTCGAACAAGTGCGCAAGATTGATGTATGAGTGATCAAGAGTGCTCAAGGAATGCTTGGTCCTCTCCTCCATGCGCCTAGGGGTCCCTTTTATAGCCCCAAGGCAGCTAGGAGCCGTTGAGAACAAATCTAGAAGGCCATCCTTGCCTTCTGTCGTCGGGCGCACCGGACAGTCCGGTGCACACCGGACACTGTCCGGTGCCCGATTTGTTTCCATAAAAAGCTCATCCGACCGTTGCTTTCTGATGCAGATCTGCGCACAGTTGGCGCACCGGACATGTCCGGTGCACACCGGACAGTCCGGTGTACCTTTCCGACCGTTGGCTCGGCCACGTGTCGCGCGCCGATCGCGCGGCCGACCGTTGGCCCGGCCGACCGTTGGCTCACCGGACAGTCCGGTGCACACCGGACAGTCCGGTGAATTTTAGCCGAAGTCGCCGGAGAAAAACCCGAGAGCGGCTGGTTTGCTCCGCGCTGGTCTGGCGCACCGGACACTGTCCGGTGCACACCGGACAGTCCGGTGCCCCAGCCCGAAACAGCCTTTGGCTGTACACAGCCACTCTCCACTTCTTTTCTTTTCTTCTCCTTCCTGTTTCTAACACTTAGACAAGATATTAGTACACAAAACTAATGTACTAAGGCTTAGAAACATACCTTTACTTGTGATTTGCACTTTGTTCAACCATGGGCACATTTTCACATTTAAGCACTTGTGTTTGCACTCAATCACCAAAATACTTAGAAATGGCCCAAAAGCACATTTCCCTTTCAATCTCCCCCTTTTTGGTGATTTATGCCAACACAACATAAAGCAACTAGAACAAGTGCAAAATCACTTCAAATAAAAACTAACTTTGAGTTTTATCCAATTTTGGCATATATGGATCATCTTTTGCCACCACTTGGTTTGTTTTTGTAAATCGAACTCAAATCTCTATCTTAAGTCAAACACACATGTTGAAGCATAAAGAGAGTCATTCCAAAAGAGATTGATCAAAGATTTCAAAAACTCCCCCTTTTTCCCATAATCAACACTTCTCCCCACAAGAAACCAACTTTTGATAAAAGAGACAATACAAGAGTCTTGACAACCCAAAAGCTCTATTCTACTATTTTCAAAATTTCTCAAGTGGTAGCTGATCCATTTATTGCTTTGGCCTTTGTTTTCTCCCCCTTTGGCATCAAGCACCAAAACGGAATCAACTTTGGCCCTTTAACCCCATTGCCTCACCAAAATCTTCAATTAAGATCAAATGGCAATAAGAGTTCATGAGATGGACTTGGAATAAGTTACCCTCTCAACGGAGTGCAGTGGAAGTCTTTCATGGTCCAAGTCCACCTTTTCCCTTTCAATTCTCCTTCGAGACTAAATCAAGCAAACTCAAGCAAATGGTTAGTCTCAAAAGGTCAAGTTGTAACACATCTCCCCCTAAACATGTGCATCACTTTGCATCAGACTTGTGAGGTCCAGGGAGTGTTTGTACAACTTGAGCACCACAATAAGCAACAAAATGCAGAATGAACATGATCAAAAAGCATAAACACATGTATGCTACAATTCAATCCAAGTTCCGCGAATCTAAGACATTTAGCTCACTACGCAGCCTGCAAAAGGTCTTCTCATCTAGAGGCTTGGTAAAGATATCGGCTAGCTGGTTCTCGGTGCTAACATGAAACACTTCGATATCCCCCTTTTGCTGGTGGTCTCTCAAAAAGTGATGCCGGATGTCTATGTGCTTTGTGCGGCTGTGCTCAACAGGATTTTCCGCCATGCGGATAGCACTCTCATTATCACATAGGAGTGGGACTTTGCTCAGATTGTAGCCAAAGTCCCGGAGGGTTTGCCTCATCCAAAGTAGTTGCGCGCAACACTGTCCTGCGGCAACGTACTCGGCCTCAGCGGTGGATAGGGCAACAGAGGTTTGTTTCTTAGAGTTCCATGACACCAGGGACCTTCCTAAGAATTGGCACGTCCCCGATGTACTCTTCCTATCGACCTTACATCCAGCATAGTCGGAATCTGAGTATCCAACCAAGTCAAAGGTAGACCCCTTTGGATACCAGAGCCCGAAGCAAGGCGTAGCAACTAAATATCTAAGAATTCGCTTCACTGCCACTAAGTGACACTCCTTAGGATCGGATTGAAATCTAGCACACATGCATACGCTAAGCATAATATCCGGTCTACTAGCACATAAATAAAGCAAAGATCCTATCATTGACCGGTATGCTTTTTGATCAACGGACTTACCTCCTTTGTTGAGGTCGGTGTGTCCGTCGGTCCCCATCGGCGTCTTTGCGGGCTTGGTGTCCTTCATCCCAAACCGCTTTAGCAGATCTTGCGTGTACTTCGTTTGGGAGATGAAGGTGCCGTCCTTGAGTTGCTTCACTTGGAACCCAAGGAAGTAGTTCAACTCGCCCATCATCGACATCTCGAATTTCTGCGTCATCACCCTGCTAAACTCTTCACAAGACTTTTGGTTAGTAGAACCAAATATTATGTCATCGACATAAATTTGGCACACAAACAAATCACCATCACATGTCTTAGTGAAAAGTGTTGGATCGGCTTTCCCAACCTTGAAAGCATTAACAATTAGAAAGTCTCTAAGGCATTCATACCATGCTCTTGGGGCTTGCTTAAGTCCATAGAGCGCCTTAGAGAGCTTACACACATGGTCGGGGTACCATTCATCCTCGAAGCCAGGGGGTTGTTCCACGTACACCTCCTCCTTTATTGGCCCGTTGAGGAAAGCGCTCTTCACATCCATTTGGTACAACCTGAAAGAATGGTGAGCGGCATATGCTAGCAAGATACGAATGGACTCTAGCCTAGCCACAGGAGCAAAAGTCTCCTCGAAATCCAAACCTGCGACTTGGGCATAACCTTTTGCCACAAGTCGAGCCTTGTTTCTCGTCACCACCCCGTGCTCGTCCTGTTTGTTGCGGAACACCCACTTGGTTCCCACAACATTTTGCTTCGGACGAGGCACCAGCGTCCAAACTTCATTCCTTTTGAAGTTGTTGAGCTCCTCTTGCATGGCCAACACCCAGTCCGGATCTAGCAAGGCTTCTTCTACCCTGAAAGGCTCAATAGAAGAGACAAAAGAGTAGTGCTCACAAAAATTAACTAATCTAGATCGAGTAGTTACTCCCTTGCTAATGTCACCCAGAATTTGGTCGACGGGATGATCCCTTTGAATCATCGCTCGAACTTGGGTTGGAGGTAACAGTTGCGCTTCTTCCTCCATCACATGATCATCTTGTGCTCCCCCTTGATCACACGTCTCCTGTTGATGAACCTGTTCATCATCTTGAGTTGGGGGATGCACCATTGTTGAGGAAGAAGGTTGATCTCGTTCATCTTGTTCCTGAGGCCTTACTTCTCCAATCGCCATGGTTCGTATAGCGGCCGTCGGAACATCTTCTTCATCTACATCATCACAATCAAAAACTTGCTCTCTTGGAGAGCCATTAGTCTCATCAAATACAACGTCGCTAGAGACTTCAACCAAACCCGATGATTTGTTGAAGACTCTATACGCCTTTGTATTTGAGTCATAACCTAATAAAAACCCTTCTACAGCTTTGGGAGCAAATTTAGAATTTCTACCCTTCTTTACTAGAATGTAGCACTTGCTCCCAAATACACGAAAGTAGGATACATTGGGTTTGTTACCGGTTAGTAGCTCATACGACGTCTTCTTGAGGAGGCGATGAAGGTAGACCCTGTTGATGGCGTGGCAAGCCGTGTTCACGGCTTCCGTCCAAAAGTACTCGGGGGTCTTGAACTCTCCTAGCATCGTCCTCGCCATGTCGATGAGCGTCCTGTTCTTCCTCTCTACCACACCATTTTGTTGTGGTGTGTAGGGAGCGGAGAACTCGTGCTTGATCCCTTCCTCTTCAAGGAACTCCTCCACTTGAAGGTTCTTGAACTCGGATCCGTTGTCGCTCCTTATCTTCTTCATTTTGAGCTCAAACTCATTTTGAGCTCTCCTGAGGAAGCGTTTGAGGGTCCCTTGGGTTTCGGACTTTTCCTGCAAAAAGAACACCCAAGTGAAGCGGGAAAAGTCATCAACAATAACTAAACCATACTTACTTCCTCCTATGCTCAGATAGGCGACGGGTCCGAAGAGGTCCATATGCAGCATCTCCAAGGGTCTTGATGTCGTCATCACATTTTTGGTGTGATGAGAGCCTCCCACCTGTTTCCCTGCTTGACAAGCTGCACAAGGTCTATCTTTTTCGAATTGAACATTAGTTAGACCTATCACATGTTCTCCCTTTAGAAGCTTATGGAGGTTCTTCATCCCCACATGTGCTAAGCGGCGATGCCACAGCCAGCCCATGCTAGTCTTAGCTATTAAGCATGCATCTAGACCGGCCTCTTCTTTTGCAAAATCAACTAAATAAAGTTTGCCGTCTAATACACCCTTAAAAGCTAGTGAACCATCACTTCTTCTAAAGACAGACACATCTACATTTGTGAATAGACAGTTATACCCCATATTGCATAATTGACTGACAGATAGTAAATTATATCCTAGAGACTCTACTAAAAACACATTAGAGATAGAGTGCTCATTAGAAATTGCAATTTTACCTAACCCTTTTACCTTGCCTTGATTCCCATCACCGAATATGATTGAATCTTGGGAATCCTTATTCTTGACGTAGGAGGTGAACATCTTCTTCTCCCCCGTCATATGGTTTGTGCATCCGCTGTCAATAATCCAGCTTGAACCCCCGGATGCATAAACCTGCAAGGCAAATTTAGGCTTGGGTTTTAGGTACCCAACTCATGTTGGGTCCTACAAGGTTAGCACATATATTCTTAGGGACCCAAATGCAAGTTTTATCTCCCTTGCATCTTGCCCCTAACTTCCTAGCAATTACCTTCTTGCCCTTTCTACAGATAGCAAAGGGAGCATTGCAAGTATAATAAATGGTAGAAGGTTCATTTGCTACTTTCCTAGGAGCATGAATAACATTCTTTTTAGGAACAACATTTTTCCTAGTAACATTTCTATTATACACATAAGAAGAACTAGGAGCAAACATGGCATGAGAATCATAAACATATGAATCAAAATCATTACAAGCATTTCTAGCATGTCTCCTATCATGGTACATAAAGGCATGGTTCCGTTTTGCACTACTAGCCATAGGGGCCTTCCCTTTCTCCTTGGCGGGAATGGGAGCCTTATGGCTTGTTAAGTTTTTGGCTTCCCTCTTGAAGCCAAGCCCATCCTTAATTGAGGGGTGTCTACCAACCGTGTAGGCATCCCTAGCAAATTTTAGTTTTTCAAAATCACTTTTGCTAGTCTTAAGTTGAGCATTAAGACTAGCCACTTCATCATTTAGTTTTGAAATTGAAACTAAGTGTTCACTACAAGCATTAACATCAAAATCCTTACACCTAGTGCAAATTGTAATATTTTCAACACAAGAGTTAGATTTATTTGCTACTTCTAATTTAGCATTCAATTCATCATTAATGCTTCTTAATTTAGAAATTGTCTCATGGCAAGAAGATAATTCACAAGAAAGCATTTCATTTCTTTTAATTTCTAGAGCAAGAGAATTTTGTGCACTAACAAATTTATCATGTTCTTCATACAACAAATCCTCTTGCTTTTCTACAAGTATGTTCTTATCATTCAAGGCATCAATCAATTCATTAATTTTGTCTACCTTGGTTCTATCTAGACCTTTAAACAAGCATGAATAATCAATTTCATCTTCATCACTAGATTCATCATCACTCGAAGAAACATAAGTGGTATCTCGAGTACTCACCTTCTTCTCCCTTGCCATAAGGCACGCATGACGCTCATTGGGGAAGAGAGATGACTTGTTGAAGGCGGTGGCGGCGAGTCCTTCATTGTCGGAGTCGGAGGAGGAGCAGTCTGAATCCCACTCCTTTCCGATATGTGCTTCGCCCTTGGCTTTCTTGTAGTGCTTCTTCTTCTCTCTTTTGTTCCCCTTTTCCTGGTCACTTTCATTATCCGGACAGTTAGCAATAAAATGACCAAGCTTACCGCATTTGAAGCATGATCGCTTTCCCTTGGTCTTAGTCTTGCTTGGCTGTCCATTGCGACTCTTTAGCACAGTCTTGAATCTTTTGATGATGAGGGCCATCTCTTCATCATTAAGACCTGCCGCTTCAATTTGCGCCACCTTGCTGGGTAGCGCTTCCTTGCTCCTTGTTGCTTTGAGAGCAAGAGGTTGCGGCTCGTTGATCGGTCCATTCAAGGCGTCGTCCACATACCTTGCCTCCTTGATCATCATTCGCCCGCTGACGAATTTTCCTAGGACTTCTTCGGGCGACATTTTGGTGTACCTGGGATTCTCACGAATATTATTCACCAAATGAGGATCAAGAACGGTAAAGGACCTGAGCATTAGTCGGACGACGTCGTGGTCCGTCCATCGCGTGCTTCCGTAGCTCCTTATTTTGTTGATAAGGGTCTTGAGCCGGTTGTATGTCTGAGTTGGCTCCTCGCCCCTTATCATCGCGAACCGTCCAAGCTCGCCTTCCACCAACTCCATTTTGGTGAGCAAGGTAACGTCATTCCCCTCATGAGAAATCTTGAGGGTGTCCCAGATCTGCTTGGCGTTATCCAAGCCGCTCACTTTGTTATATTCATCCCTGCACAATGAAGCTAGAAGAACAGTGGTAGCTTGTGCATTCTTATGGATTTGCTCATTAATGAATGAAGGGCTATCCGAGCTATCAAATTTCATTCCACTTTCAACAATCTCCCAAATGCTTGGATGGAGAGAAAATAGGTGAGTACGCATTTTGTGACTCCAAAATCCGTAGTCCTCTCCATCAAAGTGAGGAGGCTTGCCAAGTGGAATGGGGAGCAAATGAGTATTTGAGCTATGTGGAATGCGTGAATAATCAAAAGAAAAGTTTGAGTTAACCGTCTTTTGTTTGTCGTGGTCGTCGTCCTTTTGGGAAGAAGAGGATTCGTCGCTGTCGTAGTAGACGATCTCCTTGATGCGCCTTGTCTTCTTCTTCTTCCCATCTTTGCGCCTGTGGCCCGAGCCCGAGTCGTTGGACTTGTCATCCCTTGGCTCGTTGACGAAGGACTCCTTCTCCTTGTCGTTGATCACAATTCCCTTCCCCTTAGGATCCATTTCTTCGGGCGGTTAGTCCCTTTCTTGAAGAGAACGGCTCTGATACCAATTGAGAGCACCTAGAGGGGGGGGGGTGAATAGGTGATCCTGTAAAACTTCAAAACTTAAGCCACAAAAACTTGTTAAGTGTTAGCACAATTATGGCCAAGTGGCTAGAGAGGAGTCAAAACACAATAACCACAAGAAATCAATCACAGAGATGACACGGTGGTTATCCCGTGGTTCGGCCAAGTACAAAACTTGCCTACTCCACGTTGTGGCGTCCCAACGGACGAGAGTTGCACTCAACTCTTCTCAAGTGATCCAATGATCAACTTGAATACCACGATGTTCTTGCTTTTCTTTTCTCAATCCCGTTTGCGAGGAATCTCCACAACTTGGAGCCTCTCGCCCTTACAAAAGATGTTCACAGAGAATCACGGAGCAAGGGAGGGATTAGCAACTCACACACGACACAAAGATCACAGCGAATACGCACACACAAGACCCAGACTTGAGCTCAAGAGACTAGCACACTAGAACGGAGCTCAAATCACTAGAATGTCGAACAAGTGCGCAAGATTGATGTATGAGTGATCAAGAGTGCTCAAGGAATGCTTGGTCCTCTCCTCCATGCGCCTAGGGGTCCCTTTTATAGCCCCAAGGCAGCTAGGAGCCGTTGAGAACAAATCTAGAAGGCCATCCTTGCCTTCTGTCGTCGGGCGCACCGGACAGTCCGGTGCACACCGGACACTGTCCGGTGCCCGATTTGTTTCCATAAAAAGCTCATCCGACCGTTGCTTTCTGATGCAGATCTGCGCACAGTTGGCGCACCGGACATGTCCGGTGCACATCGGACAGTCCGGTGTACCTTTCCGACCGTTGGCTCGGCCACGTGTCGCGCGCCGATCGCGCGGCCGACCGTTGGCCCGGCCGACCGTTGGCTCACCGGACAGTCCGGTGCACACCGGACAGTCCGGTGAATTTTAGCCGAAGTCGCCGGAGAAAAACCCGAGAGCGGCTGGTTTGCTCCGCGCTGGTCTGGCGCACCGGACACTGTCCGGTGCACACCGGACAGTCCGGTGCCCCAGCCCGAAACAGCCTTTGGCTGTACACAGCCACTCTCCACTTCTTTTCTTTTCTTCTCCTTCCTGTTTCTAACACTTAGACAAGATATTAGTACACAAAACTAATGTACTAAGGCTTAGAAACATACCTTTACTTGTGATTTGCACTTTGTTCAACCATGGGCACATTTTCACATTTAAGCACTTGTGTTTGCACTCAATCACCAAAATACTTAGAAATGGCCCAAAAGCACATTTCCCTTTCACAAATCAGCAATATGATTTTCCTGTTTCGTGCTTTTTACAATGATGTCATCAACATAAGTTAGCACATTTCTGCCTATCTGAGACTGGAGAACCTTCGCAGTCATTCTGCTGAAACTTCCTCCAGCGTTTTTGAGCCCCTCAGGCATCCGAAGATAGCAATATGTGCCACTTGGGGTTATGAAGCTAGTCTTCGGCTCATCTTCCTTCTTCATCCAGATTTGGTGGTAGCCTGAGTAACAGTCTAGCAGACTCATGAGCTCTGAAGAAGCTGCTGCATCAACTAAAGAGTCTATCCTTGGCAATGGGAATTCGTCCTTCGGACAAGCCTTGTTGAGATCTGTAAAATCGATACACATTCACCACTTGCCATTGGCCTTTTTTACCATAACAGTATTAGCTAGCCATTCTGGGTATTTTACTTCTCTGATAACTCCTGCACTGAGGAGTCTTTTGACTTCATTACGAGCACCTTCGGCCTTATCATCAGACATTTTCCGAAGCCTCTGCTTTCTGGGTCTGAAGGATGGATCAACATTGAGCGAGTGTTCAATAACATCCCTATTAACTCCGCAGAGATCATTGGCTGACCATGCAAAAACATCTTTGTTGTTGAACAAAAACCTTATCAAGGTTTTCTCCTGTTCTTCGGATAATTGAGAGCCCAACAGCACCTTCTGCTCTGCTATGTCCTCACATAAGAGCATGGGCTTCGGCTGATCTGCTGAAGCTGCTTTCTCCCTTCTGAATTTGTATTGTTCACAAGCTTCAGCTCCATCTATGTTATGGATTGCTTTTGAGTCAGTCCAGTTTCCTTCGGCCCTTCTGGCAGCTTCCTGACTTCCATGAATAGCGATGGGTCCTTGATTCGAAGGTATCTTCATGCAAAGATAAGCAGGATGAAGAATTGCTTCGAAAGCATTGAGGGTGCCACGACCAATAATTGCATTGTAAGGGTATTCCATATCAACAATGTCAAACACAACTTGCTCAGTTCTAGTGTTGTTGATGAACCCGAAGGTCACTGACATGGTGATCTTGCCCAGTGCTACAATCTGTCTTCCTCCGAAGCCACAGAGAGGATGTGTAGCATCATGAATCTTATCTTCTGGCTCTTGCATTTGTCTGAAGGCCTTAGCAAATATGATATCAGCTGCACTGCCTGTGTCAACCTAGACATTGTGGACCAGAAATCCTTTGATAACACAAGAGATAACCATGGCATCGTTGTGTGGGTAATCCTTGAGCTGAAGGTCCTCTTGGGAGAAGGTAATAGGAATGTGAGACCATCTTGACTTGATGAAGGGTCCTTGCACCCCAACATGTTGTACCCTTCTCTGTGCTTCCTTCTTCTGTTTCTTGTTGACTGGCTCTGAGGACGAACCACCTGTAATCGGGAGCACCAGCTTCGGGTCCGAAGCAGCTCCAGCTTGATCGTTAAACGAAGCCATCAACTCAAAAAGTGGAAGTGAGTTCACCGATGGTGGGCGCCAATGTTGGGGACTTGTTCTCAAATGCTCTGCCTTAAGAACAAGGCAACATAGAATGTTAAATGTTAACGTCCTTCGTCCACGAAGCATTATTCCCTTGAAGATAATGAACCTTGGACGAAGGTTGACGAAAATACGATTACGAAGGTTAAATCCTCGTAATCGAAATTCAATAGATTATATAAGATAACATAAAATAGAAGGTATTAAAGGTAAATGAAACATAAACAAATCATATTATATTATATTTAATCAATGTATATTGAATCATTGAGTATAGTTATACCTCTGCCTTGGCAAAGATTGGTTTCCGAATGATGCGATTGCAATTACAAGAATGCGTGAACAGTAAAGGAATATTGTTCACTATTTATAGGCACAGGACACAGCCTGTGAGGAATTACAATTATGCCCCTCATAAAAGTTTACAACATTGACTCAGACCTTTATGGACTAAAAGGTCATTCTATTTTTAAGTCGGTTTGTAATACCGAAGCTTCATGAAGAGGAACCTTCGGCCATCTCATACAAACAGCTTCAGCCGAAAGCCGGTTCTTCCTAGAAGACCTTCGGCGACGAAGCATAGACCCAACAGATAAGGAGCGACAACGGGTCCGAGTTCAAAAACCTTCAAGTGGAGGAGTACCTTGAGGAGGAAGGAATCAAGCATGAGTTCTCCGCTCCCTACACACCACAGCAAAATGGTGTGGTAGAGAGGAAGAACTGGACGCTCATTGACATGGCAAGGACGATGCTTGGAGAGTTCAAGACCCTCGAGCGATTTTGGTCGGAAGCCGTGTGAAAGGGAATTAGGCTTACACCTAGTTCCTAATTAATTTTGGTGGTTGAATTGCCCAACACAAATAATTGGACTAACTAGTTTGCTCTAGATTATATGTTCTACAGGTGTCAAAGGTTCATCTACAACTATACTAAATCGACTGTCCGGAATACCGTAGATTATTCCGGACAGGAGAAGCTTTTTGGAAAAACAGGCCAAGCGCGGACCGTCCGGGCCCTTGCGGCGGACCGTCCGCAACACCAGGATGACACTCGGACAGAACCAATGCAAAAATCCAAGTATGCACTACGGACCGTCCGAAGGAAAAGCAAGGACCGTCCGAGACCGTGCGCGGACCGTCCGGGCTCAGGCGCGGACCGTCCGGTAGGTGAGAAACCGAAAAACCCGAAGGTAACGGGTTCGGAAAATTGAATTATAGCGGCCTCGCGGACCGTCCGGGGTGCACGACCGGACCGTCCGCGACTGGCTTTATCTGACATCTGACGACACATTAAATGCAATATAGCCGTTGATATAGCCGTTACTGCTGACCGTTGCGTTTTCAGCCGTTGATCTACAGGCGCGGACCGTCCGGACCAGGCGGGCGGACCGTCCGCGGTCGGCAGAATGGAGCAACGGCTAGGAAGTGGTTGGTGGCTATAAATACAACCCCAACCACCTCCATTCACTTCAACCAAGCATTCCAACTTTCAACATTCAATACAAGAGCTAGCAATCCATTCCAAGACACATTCAAAGCCTCCATCTCTCCAAGTTTCACAATTGAGAAAAGAGATCATTAGTGATTAGTGACTTGAGAGAGAAAGTGGTCCGTGTGTTATTTGTCGCTCTTGTCGCTTGGCTTTTGCAATCGTGCTTTCTTTCAATCTTTCTTGCGATCACTCAATTGTAACCAAGGCAAGAGACACCAATTGTGTGGTGGTCCTTGCTGGGAAGTTTGTTCCCGTTTGATTGAGAAGAAGAAGCTCACTCGGTCCGAGGGACCGTTTGAGAGAGGGAAGGGGTTGAAAAAGACCCGGCCTTTGTGGCCTCCTCAACGGGGAGTAGGTTTGCGAGAACCGAACCTCGGTAAAACAAATCCTTGTGTCTCACTTCCATATTCGCTTGCGATTTGTTTTGCACCCTCTCTCTTGCGGACTCAATTATATTTCTAACGCTAACCCGGCTTGTAGTTGTGATTAATTTTGTAAATTTCAGTTTCGCCCTGTTCACCCCCCTCTAGGCGACTTTCAATTGGTATCAGAGCCCGGTGCTTCATTAGAGCCTAACCGCTCGAAGTGATGTCGGGAGATCACGCCAAGAAGGAGATGGAGACCGGCGAAAAGCCCACTACAAGCCAAGGGAACACTTCATCGGAAGCATCCCGCACCAAGAGGAAGGAGAAGAAGAAGGACTCCTCCAAAGGGAAGGAGAAGAGATCTTCTTCACACCACAAAGAGAAGAAGGAGAAATCCTCTTCCCACAAGCCGCATCGGAGTGGGGACAAGAAAAAGAGGATGAGGAAGGTGGTCTACTACGAGACCGATTCTTCATCGGCATCCACCTCCGGCTCCGACGCGGCGTCCGTCACTTCTAAGCGCCAAGAGCGTAAGAAGTATAGTAAGATTCCCCTACGCTACCCTCGCATTTCTAAACATACACCTTTACTTTCCGTCCCATTAGGCAAACCACCAACTTTTGATGGTGAAGATTACGCTAGGTGGAGTGATTTAATGCGATTTCATCTAACCTCGCTCCACAAAAGTATATGGGCTGTTGAGTTTGGTGCACAGGTACCATCCGTAGGGGATGAAAACTATGATGAGGATGAAGTAGCCCAAATCGAGCACTTCAACTCCCAAGCCACAACCATACTCCTCGCCTCTCTAAGTAGAGAGGAATATAACAAGGTGCAAGGGTTGAAGAATGCGAAGGAGATTTGGGATCTACTCAAGACCGCACACGAGGGTGATGAACTCACCAAGATCACCAAGCGGGAAACGATCGAGGGGGAGCTCGGTCGCTTCCGTCTTCGCCAAGGGGAGGAGCCACAAGATATGTACAACCGGCTCAAAACCTTGGTAAACCAAGTGCGCAACCTCGGGAGCAAGAAATGGGATGACCACGAGGTAGTTAAGGTTATTCTTAGATCACTCATCTTCCTTAACCACACTCAAGTTCAATTAATTCGTGGTAATCCTAGATACACACTAATGACCCCCGAGGAAGTTATCGGGAATTTTGTGAGCTTTGAATGTATGATCAAGGGCTCAAAGAAGATCAACGAGCTTGATGATCCCTCCACATCCGAAGCACAACCAGTGGCTTTCAAGGCGACGGAGGAAAAGAAGGAGGAGTCTACACCAAGTAGACAACCAATCGACGCTTCAAAGCTCGACAACGAGGAGATGGCCTTGATTGTTAGACTGCCCGTCTAGGGTTTGGGGTATTCCCCTTGTATTTACCGTCATACCCTCAGTGTAATGGGCCTGGCCCATCTTCTTACTCTATTAATACTACTCCCAACCCTGTTTAGGGTCATGGGTTCAGTTTCCAACATGGTATCATCAGCCTAGGTTTAGGTTTCCTGTTTCCTGTCCTACAGCCGCCAGGGGCATCCTCTCCCCTGCACAGCCGCCAGGGGCCTCCTCTCCCCTGCAGCCGCCGGCCCCAGCCGCCGGCTCCCCTCCCTCCTCTCCCCTGCAGCCGTCGCCGGCCCCCCAGCCGCCGGCTCCTCTCCCTCCTCTCCCCTGCGACGTCCGCACCTCTCCCTCCTCTCCCCTGCGACGGCCGCCGGCCCTCAGCCGCCGACCGCCGCTGTTTCCCATCGCCCCGTGCTGGACTTCGCGTCCGTCCGCACCGAGCAGCCCCGTCCGCGCCCTCCCGACCGCGCCGCCGCCGCGTCTTCTGGCCATGGCGGAGCTCCCCCCGGACGCGCCCGCGGCGCCCCCGCTTCTGGCCGCGGGACTGCACGCCACCACCGGCGACCCGGCTCACCCGCCCCTGGCCACGGGCCTGGGCGCGGCCCCCGCTCCCCTGGCTGCCGGCAACCCCTACCTGGGCCTCCCCGCCGCCGGCCAGACCCCCGGCCGCTCCCTGGCCGCACACGCAGATGCCGAGGCTCCCTACATCGTCGGCCTCAGGCCACTCCGTGACGTCTCTTCCCCGGCCCTCCGTCGAGGCTCTCCACCGGGGTTTCCTTCCCTCGCGGCACCCCCCGGTACCGACTCCACACTCGGCGACACCCTCGCTACGATCCAAGCGGCTGTGACGGCCTCGCGGGAGCGCGAGCGCGCCGCCTCCCTCGCCCTGGAGCGTGAGCGTGCCCTGGGTGGCGCTCTGACCACCCAGATGGCCACCACGCAGCGCCTCCTCGGCCGCCCGCCAGTCGCCTCTGTGGAACCCCCGGAGGACCCCCTCGCCTCTGACCTCGACGCCGACCTCATCGCTGCTCTCCACGCTCAAGCCGCAGGTCTGCACAACATCCGGGCTCTCGTGTCCGTGGTGTTGGATCCGGCGTCTCCCCACTACACCCGTTGGCGAGGACAGGTCCTTCTCACGCTGCGGCGGTTCGTCCTCGACGACCACGTCCTCATCGACCACGACGCTCCGCCGCCTTGCTCCTGGTGCCTCATGGACAGCGTTGTCCTCTCGTGGCTCCACGACACCATCACCGTTGAGCTCCAGGACATTATCCGCGACCAGGCGGACACTGCGCGCCAGGCGTGGCTCGCTCTCGAGGACCAGTTCCTCGGGAATCAGGATGCGCGGGCGCTCCACCTCGACGCCCAGTTCCACCTGTTCTCTCAGGGGACCTCTCCGTGGGAGAATACTGCCGCCAGATGAAGGGTCTGGCTGACTCTCTCCGTGATCTCGGTGAGCCAGTTGCCGATCGTACCCTGGTGCTGAACCTCCTGCGTGGCCTCAGTCCCTGCTACGGCCACCTGAAGGCTCTCATCAAGCGGAGCGTGCCCTTCCCCACCTTCCACGCCATGCGGAACGAGCTTCTCCTTAAGGAGCTCACCATGGCGAATAAGGCACCCACTCCTGCCTCGGCTCTCTACAGCGCTCCTCCCAGCGGTCTGCCGCCTTCAGGGGGCCAGGCCACCCGTCCTCCATCGACCGGGGCTCCTACCCGCCCTCCACCCGCCGTCCCAGCGGCCCCTCGTCCGACTTCCACGACCGACGGGGGTCGTCGCTCCCGCAAGGGCGGCCGTGGGGGTCGCGGCTCCTCTCGTGGTGGTCCCTCCGGCCGGGGTGGCGGCCACGTGTGGCCATCATTCTACAACCCCTGGACCGGGACCATCGCCATGTGGCCGGGCCAGGCACCGAGTGCCTCCTGTCCTCCGGCGCCGGCCCTCCTGGCTGCACCTCACTACGGCACGCCTCCTTACGGTGTACCCGTCGTACCCCAGGCTCCGCCCGCACTTCTGCCCCCGGGGACCCACACCTCGACACCTTGGTCCCCGCCGGCCGGTGGTTGGGACAACGCCTCCCTCGTTGCTGCTTTCAGCACCATGGCGATGACCCCACCCCCCTCCGACTGGGTGATCGACTCCGGTGCCTCGTACTACACCACTCCCACGACAGGCACACTCTCTTGCTCTCATCCCCCCTCCCCTCTCACCCATCCTCGATCGTCATTGGAAACGGTTCCACTCTGCCAGTCACCTCAGTAGGTGCCTCGGTTCTCCCTGGGCCGTTTTACCTCAACGATGTTCTCGTAGCTCCCCACATCACTCACAACCTTCTTTCTGTTCGTCGATTCACCACTGACAACTCCTGTTCCATTGAGTTTGACCCCTCTGGTTTTTCTGTGAAGGATCTGGCCACCAGGACCCTTCTCGCCCGCTGTGACAGCTCGGGGCCGCTCTACACGCTCCAGCCCTCCACCGCCGGCGTGTCTCCCCCCTGTCCTGGTCTCCACCACCTCCTCCACCACATGGCATCGTCGTCTCGGCCATCCTGGACCCGACGTCATGACCAAGATTACCAGTAGTCTAGATCCTTCATGTAGTAGGGGACATTTTGAGGGTCTCTGTCATGCTTGTCAGTTAGGCCGACATACTCGTCTCCCATTTACTACTTCTTCCTCTCGGGCTGAGCAGGCTTTTGACCTGGTTCACTGTGATCTTTAGACCTCCCCTGTACTCAGTCTTTCTGGTTATAAATACTATTTGGTGATTTTGGATGATTTTCCCATTTTCTCTGGACCTTCCCGCTTCGGTTGAAGTCGGACACATTCTCCACCCTCACACACTTCTTCACCTGGGTATCCACTCAGTTCCATCACCCGGTCCGTGCTCTGCAGTGTGACAATGGCCGCGAGTTCGATAACAACGCCTCTCGCTCTTTCTTCCTCACTCATGGCGTCCAGTTGCGTCTCTCGTGCCCCTACACCTCTGCACAGAACGGCCGCGCCGAACGCATGATTCGCACCACCACTAATATGCTCCGCTGCCTCCTCTTCTAGGCGTCTCTACCTGCCAGCTACTGGGCAGAGGCCCTGCACACTGCCACCCACCTTCTCAACCGTCTTCCCACGAAGGCGGTGCGCCACCCTACCCCCCACTTCGCCCTATACGGCACAGCCCCTTCCTATGCCCACCTTCGCGTGTTCGGCTGTGCCTGCTACCCTAACACCTCCGCTACCGCTCCACATAAGCTTTCTCCTCGCTCCACCCGCTGTCTATTCCTTGGCTACTCCCCTGACCACAAGGGGTACCGGTGTCTGGACCTCACCTCCCACCACATCATCATCTCTCGTCATGTCATCTTCGACGAAGATGTGTTTCCCCTTGCTGGCTCCACCCCACCCACCGATCTTGACTCTCTCCTCGAGTCCGATCGGATTCCTCCCCCACCTCCGGCTCCCCGTCTTGCGCCGTTACCTGCTCCTCGTGCGGCCACTACGACCTCTTCCGCGCCATGCGCGGCCCCGTCGACGCCGCCTGCGCCACGCGCGGCCCCGTCGACGCCGCCTGCGCCACGCGCGGCCCCGTCGATCCTACCTGCGCCACGCGCGGCCCTGTCGACCCCGCCTGCGCCACGCGCAGCCCCGTCGACCCCGCCTACGCCACGCTCGGCCCCGTCGATTATGCCAACGCCACGCGCGGCCCCGTCGACAACGCCTGCGCCATGCGCGGCCTCATCGACCCCGGCTCGCTTCGCCAACCCCGCACTCGTCTACCATCGCCGTGGCCACGCCGCTACCTCGGCGCCCCCCGCCTCGGGCCCGTCGACGAGCGCGGCCCGTTTCGCTGACCCCACTGTCGTCTATCACCGCCGCGAGCCGGCCACACCAGCCGCTCTCGACGTCCCGACGGTCCGCTCCGAGTCGTCCGTATATCACCCGGTCGCCATCCACCACGACCCCGGGCACGTCCACCCGATGGTGACTCGGCGCGCCGCTGGCGTTCTCCGCCCCGTCGACCGGCTGATCCTGGCAGCAACTACGTCTAGCACTCCACCCGACGCTTCCCCGGTGCCCTCCTCCGTCCGCACTGCCCTCGCCGACCCACATTGGCGTCGTGCTATGGAGGAGGAGTACGCGACCCTCTTGGCCAACCACACCTGGGACCTGGTGCCGCGTCCACCAGGCACCAACGTGGTCACCGGCAAGTGGCTATTTCGCCACAAGCTGACCTCGGGCGGCTCCCTCGACCGCTACAAGGCCCGTTGGGTCCTTCGGGGCTTCACCCAGCGCCCCGGAGTGGACTACGACGAGACCTTCAGCCCCGTCGTCAAATTCACCACTGTTCGCGCCGTCCTCTCCCTCGCCCTCTCCCGCGACTGGGCGATCCACCAGCTCTACGTCAAGAATGCCTTCCTCCATGGCACTCTGACGGAGACTGTTTACTGCAGCCAGCCCACCGGCTTCGTCGACGCTGCCCGTCCGGATCTGGTTTGCCGGCTGAATCGGTCCCTGTACGGCCTTAAGCAGGCACCACGAGCATGGTACAGTCGCTTCGCCTCCTACTTGGCCTCCATCGGCTTCGTCGAGGCCAAGTCGGACACGTCCCTGTTCATCTACCAGCGCGGCGACGACACCGTCTACCTCCTGCTCTACGTCGACGACATTGTGCTCACGGCATCCACCGCCGACCTTCTTCACCGCACGATCGTCGCCCTCCAGCGGGAGTTCGCGATGAAGGACCTGGGGCCCCTACACCACTTCCTCGGCATCACCGCCGAGCGCCGCCCTCAGGGTCTCTTCCTCCACCAGCGCCAGTACGCCATCGACATCCTAGAGCAGGCTGGCATGTCTGACTGCAAGCCCTGCTCCACGCCTATCGACACTCAGGCGAAGCTCTCTGCGGACGACGGGCCTCCGGTCGCCGACGCGACGTCATACCGGAGCCTCACCGGCGCGCTCCAGTACCTCACGTTCTCCAGGCCCGACATCGCTTACGCCGTCCAGCAGGTGTGCCTGCATATGCACACTCCGCGGGAGCCCCATCTCACTGCGCTCAAGCGGATTCTGCGCTACCTCCGCGGCTCCCTCGACTACGGCCTCCTACTCCGCCCATCCCCAACGTCGGAGCTCGTGGTCTACACTGACGCTGACTGGGCTGGCTGTCCCGACACGTGCCGGTCCACCTCCGGTTACGCCGTGTTCCTGGGCGCCAACCTCGTCTCCTGGGCTGCCAAGCGGCAGCCCATCGTCTCCCGCTCCAGCGCTGAGGCCGAGTACCGTGCCGTGGCCAACGGTGTGGCAGAGGCCTCCTGGCTGCGCCAGCTCCTCCACGAGCTCCACAGTCCCCTCCAGCGCGCCACTCTCGTCTACTGCGACAACGTCAGTGCGGTCTACCTCTCCACCAACCCCGTGCAGCATCAGCGCACGAAGCACGTAGAGATCGACCTGCACTTCGTCCACGAGCGTGTCGCTGCCGATGATGTTCGGGTTCTCAACGTCCCCACCACGCTGCAGTTCGCCGACATCTTCACCAAGGGACTACCGTCGAGCGTCTTTTTAGACTTTCGATCCAGTCTCAACATCTGTACAGGATAGAGTTGTGACTACGGGGGGTGTTAGACTGCCCGTCTAGGGTTTGGGGTATTCCCCTTGTATTTACCGTCATACCCTCAGTGTAATGGGCCTGGCCCATCTTCTTACTCTATTAATACTACTCCCAACCCTGTTTAGGGTCATGGGTTCAGTTTCCAACATTGATCATCAAAAGCTTTCGCCAAATCCTCAAGCAACGGAAGGGGAAGGATTACAAATCCCGTTCCAAGAAGGTTTGCTACAAGTGTGGTAAGCCCGGTCACTTTATTGCTAAATGTCCATTATCAAGTGACAGTGACAGGGATAACGACAAGAAGGGCAAGAGGAGAGAAAAGAAGAGGTACCACAAGAAGAGGGGCGGCGATGCCCACGTGTGCCGCGAGTGGGACTCCGACGAGAGCTCCACCGACTCCTCCGACGACGAGGACGCCGCCAACATCGCCGTCACCAAGGGACTCCTCTTCCCCAATGTCGGCCACAAGTGCCTCATGGCAAAGGACGGCAAAAGGAAGAAGGTTAAATCTAAATCCTCCACTAGATATGAGTCCTCTAGTGATGACAATGCTAGTGATGAGGAAGATAATTTGCGTATCCTTTTTGCCAACCTTAACATGGAACAAAAAGAAAAACTAAATGAGCTAATTAGTGCCATCCATGAAAAGGATGATCTCTTGGACTCCCAAGAGGACTTCCTAATCAAGGAAAATAAAAAGCATGTTAAGGTTAAGAATGCTTATGCTCTAGAGGTAGAAAAATGTGAGAAGTTAACTAGTGAGCTAAGCACATGCCATGACACTATTGCCAACCTTAGAAATGAAAATGCTAATTTATTATCTAAGGTTGATTCTCATGCTTGTAATGGTTCAATTTCAAATTCTAGAGATGATAATGATGATTTACTTGCTAGAATTGAAGAATTGAACATTTCTCTTGCTAGCCTTAGAAATGAAAATGAAAAATTGCTTGCTAAGGCTAAAGATTTTGATGTTTGCAATGTTACTATTTCTAACCTTAGAAGTGAAAACGATATATTACATGCTAAGGTTGTAGAATTAAAATCTTGCAAACCCTCTACATCTACCGTTGAACACACTTCTATTTGTACTAGATGTAGAGATATTGATGTTAATGCTATTCATGATCACATGACTTTAATTAAACAACAAAATGATCATATAGCAAAACTAGATGCTAAAATTGCCGAGCATAACTTAGAGAACGAAAAATTTAAATTTGCTAGAATTATGCTTTATAATGGGAGACGCCCTGGCATCAAGGATGACATAGGCTTCCAAAGGGGAGACAATGTCAAACTTAATGCCCCTCCTAAAAGATTGTCTAATTTTGTAAAGGGCAAGGCTCCCATGCCTCAGGATAACGAGGGTTACATTTTGTACCCTGCCGGTTATCCCGAGAGCAAAATTAGGAGGATTCACTCTAGGAAGTCTCACTCTGGCCCTAACCATGCTTTCATGTATAAGGGTGAGACATCTAGCTCTAGGCAACCAACCCATGTTAAGTTGCCTAAGAAGAAAACTCCTAGTGCATCAAATGAGCATGATATTTCCTTTAAAACTTTTGATGCATCATATGTTTTGACTAACAAATCCGGCAAGGTCGTTGCCAAGTATGTTGGGGGCAAACACAAGAGCTCCAAAACTTGTGTTTGGGTCCCCAAAGTTCTTGTTTCTAATGCCAAAGGACCCAAAACCGTTTGGGTACCTAAAATCAAGAACTAAACTTGTTTTGTAGGTTTATGCATCCGGGGGCTCAAGTTGGATCATCGATAGCGGGTGCACAAACCACATGACTGGGGAGAAAAAGATGTTCTCCTCCTACGAGAAAAACCAAGATCCCCAACGAGCGATCACATTCGGGGATGGAAATCAAGGTTTGGTCAAAGGATTGGGTAAAATTGCTATATCACCTGACCATTCTATTTCCAATGTTTTTCTTATAGATTCATTAGATTACAATTTGCTTTCTGTATCTCAATTATGCAAAATGGGCTACAACTGTCTCTTTACTGATGTAGGTGTCACTATCTTTAGAAGAAGTGATGATTCAATAACATTTAAGGGTGTGCTAGAGGGTCAGCTATACTTGGTAGATTTTGATAGAGCTGAACTCGACACATGCTTAATTGCTAAGACTAACATGGGTTGGCTCTGGCACCGCCGACTAGCCCATGTTGGGATGAAGAATCTTCATAAGCTTCTAAAGGGAGAACACATTTTAGGACTAACAAATGTTCATTTTGAGAAAGACAAGATTTGTAGCGCATGCCAAGCAGGAAAGCAAGTTGGTGCCAATCATCCACACAAGAACATCATGACGACCGACAGGCCGCTTGAGCTACTCCACATGGATCTATTCGGCCCGATTGCTTACATAAGCATCGGCGGGAGTAAGTATTGTCTTGTAATAGTGGATGATTATTCTCGCTTCACTTGGGTGTTCTTTTTGCAGGAAAAATCTCAAACCCAAGAAACCTTAAAGGGATTCTTGAGACGGGCTCAAAATGAGTTCGGCTTAAGGATCAAGAAAATCAGAAGCGACAACGGGACGGAGTTCAAGAACTCTCAAATCGAAGGCTTCCTTGAGGAAGAGGGCATCAAGCATGAGTTCTCTTCTCCCTACATGCCACAACAAAATGGTGTAGTGGAGAGGAAGAATCGAACTCTATTGGACATGGCAAGGACCATGCTTGATGAGTACAAGACTTCGGATCGGTTTTGGGCCGAGGCGGTCAACACCGCCTGTTACGCCATCAACCGGTTATATCTTCACCGAATCCTCAAGAAGACATCGTATGAACTCCTAGCTGGTAAAAAGCCCAATATTTCATATTTTAGAGTCTTTGGTAGCAAATGCTTTATTCTTGTTAAAAGAGGTAGAAAATCTAAATTTGCTCCTAAGACTGTAGAAGGCTTTTTACTAGGATATGATTCAAACACAAGGGCATATAGAGTCTTTAACAAGTCCTCTGGACAAGTTGAAGTTTCTTGTGACGTTGTGTTTGATGAGACTAACGGCTCTCAAGTAGAGCAAGTTGATCTTGATGAGATAGGTAATGAAGAGGCTCCATGCATCGCGCTAAGGAACATGTCCCTTGGGGATGTGTGTCCTAAGGAATCCGAAGAGCCTCCAAATGAACAAGATCAACCATCCTCCTCCACGCAAGCATCTCCACCGACTCAAAATGAGGATGAAGCTCAAGTTGATGAAATAGAAGATCAAGCAAATGAGCCACCTCATGATGACGGCAATGATCAAGGGGGAGATGCAAATGATCAAGACAAGGAGGATGAAGAACAAAGGCCGCCACACCCAAGAGTCCACCAAGCAATTCAACGAGATCACCCCGTCGACACCATCCTCGGCGACATTCATAAGGGGGTAACCACTAGATCTCGGGTTGCACATTTTTGTGAGCATTACTCTTTTGTTTCCTCTATTGAGCCACACAGGGTAGAGGAAGCACTTCAAGATTCGGATTGGGTGGTGGCGATGCAAGAGGAGCTCAACAACTTCACTAGGAATGAGGTATGGCATTTGGTTCCACGTCCTAATCAAAATGTTGTAGGAACCAAGTGGGTCTTCCGCAACAAGCAAGATGAGCATGGTGTGGTGACAAGGAACAAAGCTCGACTTGTGGCTAAGGGATACTCCCAAGTCGAAGGTTTGGATTTCGGTGAAACCTATGCACCCGTAGCTAGGCTTGAGTCAATTCGTATATTATTGGCCTATGCTACTTACCATGGCTTCAAGCTTCATCAAAAGGACGTGAAAAGTGCCTTCCTCAACGGACCAATCAAGGAAGAGGTCTATGTTGAGCAACCTCCCGGCTTTGAAGATAGTGAGTACCCTAACCATGTGTATAAACTCTCTAAGGCGCTTTATGGGCTCAAGCAAGCCCCAAGAGCATGGTATGAATGCCTTAGAGATTTCCTTATTGCAAATGGATTCAAAGTCGGAAAAGTCGATCCTACACTCTTTACCAAAACACTTGAAAATGATTTGTTTGTATGCCAAATTTATGTTGATGATATCATATTTGGGTCTACTAACGAATCTACATGTGAAGAGTTTAGTAGGATCATGACATAGAAATTCGAAATGTCTATGATGGGGGAGTTGAAGTACTTCTTAGGATTTCAAGTGAAGCAACTCCAAGAGGGCACCTTCATCAGCCAAACGAAGTATACTCAAGACATTCTAAACAAGTTTGGGATGAAGGACGCCAAACCCATCAAGACACCCATGGGAACCAATGGGCATCTCGACCTCGACACGGGAGGTAAATCCGTCGATCAAAAGGTATACCGGTCGATGATAGGCTCATTACTCTATTTATGTGCATCTCGACCGGACATTATGCTTTCCGTATGCATGGGTGCAAGATTCCAAGCCGACCCTAAGGAAGCTCACCTTACGGCCGTAAAACGAATCTTGAGATATTTGGCTTACACTCCTAAGTTTGGGCTTTGGTATCCTAAGGGATCCACATTTGATTTGATTGGTTATTCGGATGCCGATTGGGCGGGGTGCAAGATTAATAGAAAGAGCACATCGGGGACTTGCCAGTTCTTGGGGAGATCCTTGGTGTCTTGGGCTTCAAAGAAGCAAAATTCGGTAGCTCTTTCTACCGCCGAAGCCGAGTATATTGCCGCAGGCCACTGTTGCGCGCAATTACTTTGGATGAGGCAAACCCTGCGGGACTACGGTTACAAATTAACCAAAGTTCCTTTGCTATGTGATAATGAGAGTGCAATCAAAATGGCGGATAATCCCGTCGAGCATAGCCGCACTAAACACATAGCCATTCGGTATCATTTTCTTAGGGATCACCAACAAAAGGGAGATATCGAGATTTCATACATTAATACTAAAGATCAATTAGCCGATATCTTTACCAAGCCACTAGATGAACAAACTTTTAACAAACTTAGGCATGAGCTAAATATTCTTGATTCTAGGAACTTCTTTTGTTGATTTGCACACATAGCTCTTTTATATACCTTTGATCATGTATCCTTCATATGCTATGACTAATGCGTTTTCAAGTCTATTTCAAACCAAGTCATAGGTGTATTGAAAGGAAATTGGAGTCTTTGGCGAAGACAAAGGCTTCCACTCCGCAACTCATCCTTCGCCGTCACTCCGAGCATCACTCCGTCTTTGGTATAATCTTCACTCCCTTATTTATGACCAAAGGGGGAAAGAGTAATTCTAAGGGCTCTAATGACTCCGTTTTTGGCGATTCATGCCAAAGGGGGAGAAAGTATTAGCCCAAAGCAAAAGGACCGCACCACCACCTAATTTTTTTAAAAAAGAGTTTCTAAATTGGTATGGTTCTCAATTGATAAATTTCAAATTGGTATCTTATTGTGTTCAAAAGGGGGAGAAAAGTAGTGTTTCAAAATTGATTTATCAAAACCCTCTTGAACACTAAGAGGAGGATTTCATTTAGGGGGAGTTTTGTTTAGTCAAGGGAAAAGCATTTGAAACAGGGGGAGAATTTTAAATCTTGAAAATGCTTCTCGAAATCTTATTCATTTACCTTTGACTATTTGCAAAAAGGACTTTGAAAAGGATTTACAAAAGAATTTGCAAAAACAAAACAAGTGGTGCAAGCGTGGTCCAAAATGTTAAAAATAAAGAAACAATCCATGCATACTTTATGGGTATTTATATTGACTCAATTCCAAGCAACCTTTACACTGACATTATACAAACTAGTTCAATTATGCACTTCTATACTTGCTTTGGTTTGTGTTGGCATCAATCACCAAAAAGGGGGAGATTGAAAGGGAATTAGGCTTACACCTAGTTCCTAATTAATTTTGGTGGTTGAATTGCCCAACACAAATAATTGGACTAACTAGTTTGCTCTAGATTATATGTTCTACATGTGTCAAAGGTTCATCTACAACTATACTAAATCGACTGTCCGGAATACCGTAGATTATTCCGGACAGGAGAAGCTTTTTGGAAAAACAGGCCAAGCGCGGACCGTCCGGGCCCTTGCGGCGGACCGTCCGCAACACCAGGATGACACTCGGACAGAACCAATGCAAAAATCCAAGTATGCACTACGGACCGTCCGAAGGAAAAGCAAGGACCGTCCGAGACCGTGCGCGGACCGTCCGGTAGGTGAGAAACCGAAAAACCCGAAGGTAACGGGTTCGGAAAATTGAATTATAGCGGCCTCGCGGACCGTCCGGGGTGCACGACCGTACCGTCCGCGACTGGCTTTATCTGACATCTGACGACGCATTAAATGCAATATAGCCGTTGATATAGCCGTTACTGCTGACCGTTGCGTTTTCAGCCGTTGATCTACAGGCGCGGACCGTCCGGACCAGGCGGGCGGACCGTCCGCGGTCGGCAGAATGGAGCAACGGCTAGGAAGTGGTTGGTGGCTATAAATACAACCCCAACCACCTCCATTCACTTCAACCAAGCATTCCAACTCTCAACATTCAATACAAGAGCTAGCAATCCATTCCAAGACACATTCAAAGCCTCCATCTCTCCAAGTTTCACAATTGAGAAAAGAGATCATTAGTGATTAGTGACTTGAGAGAGAAAGTGGTCCGTGTGTTATTTGTCGCTCTTGTCGCTTGGCTTTTGCAATCGTGCTTTCTTTCAATCTTTCTTGCGATCAACTCAATTGTAACCAAGGCAAGAGACACCAATTGTGTGGTGGTCCTTGCTGGGAAGTTTGTTCCCGTTTGATTGAGAAGAAGCAGCTCACTCGGTCCGAGGGACCGTTTGAGAGAGGGAAGGGGTTGAAAAAGACCCGGCCTTTGTGGCCTCCTCAACGGGGAGTAGGTTTGCGAGAACCGAACCTCGGTAAAACAAATCCTTGTGTCTCACTTCCATATTTGCTTGCGATTTGTTTTGCACCCTCTCTCTCGCGGACTCAATTATATTTCTAACGCTAACCCGGCTTGTAGTTGTGATTAATTTTGTAAATTTCAGTTTCGCCCTATTCACCCCCCTCTAGGCGACTTTCACCGTGAACACGGCTTGCCACGCCATAAACCGGGTCTACCTTCATCGCCTCCTCAAGAAGACATCATATGAGCTTCTAACCGGTAACAAACCCAACGTTTCGTACTTTCGTGTATTTGGGAGTAAATGCTACATTCTAGTGAAGAAAGGTAGGAATTCTAAGTTTGCTCCCAAAGCTGTAGAAGGGTTTTTGTTAGGTTATGACTCAAATACAAAGGCGTATAGAGTCTTCAACAAATCATCGGGTTTGGTTGAAGTCTCTAGCGACGTTGTATTTGATGAGACTAATGGCTCTCCAAGAGAGCAAGTTGAGCTTGATGATGTAGATGAGGATGATGTTCCAACGGATGCGATTCGTACCATGGCAATTGGAGACGTGCGACCACAGGAACTCAAGGAGCAAGACCAACCTTCTTCCTCAACGACAGTGCACCTCCCAACCCAAGATGATGAACAGGTACCTCAAGAGGAGGCGTGTGATCAAGGGGGAGCACAAGATGTCCAAGTTGAAGAGGAAGAAGCACCACAGGCCCCTCCAACTCAAGTTCGAGCGATGATTCAAAGGAACCATCCCATCGACCAGATTTTGGGTGACATTAGCAAGGGAGTAACCACTCGCTCTAGATTAGTTAATTTTTGTGAGCATTACTCTTTTGTCTCTTCTATTGAGCCTTTCAGGGTAGAAGAGGCCTTGCTAGATCCGGACTGGGTGTTGGCCATGCAGGAAGAGCTCAACAACTTCAAGCGTAATGAAGTTTGGACACTGGTGCCGCGTCCCAAGCAAAATGTTGTGGGAACCAAGTGGGTGTTCCGCAACAAACAGGACGAGCACGGGGTGGTGACGAGGAACAAGGCTCGACTTGTGGCAAAAGGTTATGCCCAAGTCGCAGGTTTGGACTTTGAGGAGACTTTTGCTCCTGTGGCTAGGCTAGAGTCAATTCACATATTGTTAGCCTATGCCGCTCACCATTCTTTCAGGTTGTTCCAAATGGATGTGAAGAGCGCTTTCCTCAACGGGCCAATCAAGGAGGAGGTGTACGCAGAGCAACCCCCTGGCTTTGAGGATGAATGGTACCCCGACCACGTGTGTAAGCTCTCTAAGGCGCTCTATGGACTTAAGCAAGCCCCAAGAGCATGGTATGAATGCCTTAGAGACTTTTTAATTGCTAATGCTTTCAAGGTTGGGAAAGCTGATCCAACTCTTTTCACTAAGACATGTGATGGTGACTTATTTGTGTGCCAAATTTATGTCGATGACATAATATTTGGCTCTACTAACCAAAAGTCTGGTGAAGAGTTTAGCAGGGCGATGACTCAAAAATTCGAGATGTCGATGATGGGCGAGTTGAACTACTTCCTCGGGTTCCAAGTGAAGCAACTCAAGGACGGCACCTTCATCTCCCAAACGAAGTACACGCAAGACTTGCTAAAGCGGTTTGGGATGAAGGATGCCAAGCCCGCAAAGACTCCAATGGGAACCGACGGACATGTCGACCTCAATAAAGGAGGTAAGTCCGTTGATCAAAAGGCATACCGGTCTATGATAGGGTCTTTACTTTATTTATGTGCTAGTAGACTGGATATTATGCTAAGCGTATGCATGTGTGCTAGATTTCAATCCGATCCAAGGGAGTGTCACTTAGTGGCTGTGAAGCGAATTCTTAGATATTTAGTCGCTACACCTTGCTTCGGGATCTGGTATCCAAAGGGGTCTACCTTTGACTTAATTGGATATTCAGACTCCGATTATGCTGGATGTAAGGTCGATAGGAAGAGTACATCAGGGACGTGCCAATTTCTAGGAAGGTCCCTGGTGTCGTGGAGTTCTAAGAAACAAACCTCCGTTGCCCTATCCACCGCTGAGGCCGAGTACGTTGCCGCAGGACAGTGTTGCGCGCAACTACTTTGGATGAGGCAAACCCTCAGGGACTTTGGCTACAATCTGAGCAAAGTCCCACTCCTATGTGACAATGAGAGTGCTATCCGCATGGCGGACAATCCTGTTGAGCACAGCCGCACAAAGCACATTGACATCCGACATCGCTTTTTGAGAGACCACCAACAAAAGGGAGATATCGAAGTGTTTTATATTAGCACCGAGAACCAGCTAGCCGATATCTTTACCAAGCCTTTAGATGAGAAGACCTTTTGCAGGCTGCGTAGTGAGCTAAATGTCTTAGATTCGCGTAACTTGGATTGATTTGTAGCATACATGTGTTTATGCCTTGATCATGTTCCTTATGCATTTTGTGCTTATGGTGCTCAAGTTGTACAAACACTCCCCGGACCTCAAAAGTCCAATTGCAAGTGATGCACTTATTTAGGGGGAGGCATGCTACAACTTGACCCTTTGAGACTAACCGTGTGTCTCAAAGGTAGATTGAAAGGGAAAGGTGAACTTGGACCATGCAAGACTTCCACTGCACTCCGATGAGAGGGTAACTTACTCCGAGTTCATCTTCGTGTCTCTTATTGCCTTTTGCTCTTAATTGACAATTTTGGTGAGGCCATGAGGTTTTAAGGCCAAAAATGATCCCGTTTTGGTGCTTGATGCCAAAGGGGGAGAAATTAAGGCCAAAGCAATAAATGGATCAGCTACCACTTGAGAATTTTGAAAATAATAGAATAGAGTTTTTGGTTTGTCAAAACTCTCTTATTGTCTCTCTTGTCAAAAGTTGGTCTCTTGTGGGGAGAATGTTCGATTATGGGAAATAGGGGGAGTTTTTGAATCAGTGTTTTGTCAAAATACTCTTATTGTCTCTTAGTGCTAAAAGTCTGTCTTGTGGGGAGAATGTTTGATTATGGGAAAAGGGGAGTTTTTGAATCTTTGATCATTTTCTCTTGAAATACCTCTCTTTATGTCTCAACAAGTGTGTTTGACTTAGAGATAGGAAATTGAGTTTAATTTGCAAAAACAAACCAAGTGGTGGCAAAGAATGATCCAAATATGCCAAATTTGAATCAAAACAAATCTGTGTTCTTTTTGCATTGATGTTGCACTTGTTCTAGTTGCTTTGTGTTATGTTGGCATAAATCACCAAAAAGGGGGAGATTGAAAGGGAAATGTGCCATTGGGCCATTTCTAAGTATTTTGGTGATTAAGTGTCCAACACAAGTGCTTAAGCGTTAAATTATGCCAAGGACTCAAGAAGTGCAAATCAAGATTAAAGGTATGTTTCTAGACTTAGTACATTGTTTTGAAGACTAATGTATTGTGTCTAAGTGCTAGAAACAGGAGAAACAATTATGGAGAAGTTGGCTGTGTACAGCCAAAAGGCTGCTCGGTCTGGGTGCACCGGACTGTCCGGTGGTGCACCGGACAGTGTCTGGTGCGCCAGTCTGGCTCTGGTGAAAAGGCTGCTCTCGGGAATTCGTCGACGGCGTACGGCTATAATTCATCAGACTGTCCGGTGAGCCAACGGTCAGCTGGACCAACAGTCGGCCGCGCAATCCGCGCGTGACGCGTGGCCGGGCCAACGGTCTGAAGGGGGCACCGGACTGTCCGGTGTGCACCGGACAGTGTCTGGTGCGCCAACGGCTCCAAAACACCAACGGTCGGCTGCGCCAAAACAGGAAAGAAATCCGCACTGGACTGTCCGGTGCGCCAGGCGACAGAAAGCAAGAATTGCCTTCCTGGAATGCTCTCAACGGCTCCTAGCTGCCTTGGGGCTATAAAAGGGACCCCTAGGCGCATGGAGGAGAACATCAAGCATTCTCTAAGCATTCCTAAGCACCAAGGCTCCAATTCCACGCATTTGATTCCTTGTGATAGCAACTAGAGCTCCATTTGAGTAGAGAACTCTTTGAGTTGTGTTGAGAGCTCAAGTTGTGACTTGTGTGCGTATTGTTGCTCTGATTTTGTGTCGTGTGTGTGTTGCTCATCCCATCCTTACTTCCGTGATTCTTTGTGTTAATCAAATTGTAAAGGTGAGAGGCTCCAAGTTGTGGAGATTCCTCGCAAGCGGAATATAGTGAAACAAAGCAAAACACCGTGTTATTCAAGTGGGTCTTTGGACCGCTTGAGAGGGGTTGAGTGCAACCCTCGTCCATTGGGACGCCACAACGTGGAGTAGGCAAGTGTTGGACTTGGCCGAACCACGGGATAAACCACTATGCCTATCTGTGTTGATCGTCTTGTGGTTATTATGTTTTGCAAGAACTCCTCTCTAGCCACTTGGCTTCATTGTGCTAACTCCTAATCAAGTTTTGTGGCATTAAGTTTCAAGTTTTTACAGGATCACCTATTCACCCCCCCCCCTCTAGGTGCTCTCAATCCCCCAACTCAAGATGATGGACATGTTCATCAAGAAGAGGCGTGTGATCAAGGGGTAGCACAAGAAGAACAAGCTATGGACGAAGAAGCACCACCGGCCCCTCCAACTCAAGTCCGAGCGATGATTCAAAGAAATCATCCCGTCGATCAGATTCTGGGTGACATAAGCAAGGGAGTAACTACTCGCTCAAGATTAGCTAATTTTTGTGAGCATTACTCGTTTGTCTCTTCTATTGAGCCTTTCAGGGTAAAAGAGGCCTTGCAAGATCCGGACTAGGTGTTGGCCATGCAGGAAGAGCTCAACAACTTCAAGAGGAATGAAGTTTGGAGCCTGGTGCCACGTCCAAAGCAAAACGTTGTGGGAACCAAGTGGGTGTTCCGCAACAAGCAAGACGAGCACGGAGTGGTGACAAGAAACAAGGCTCGACTTGTAGCAAAAGGTTATGCCTAAGTCGCAGGTTTGGATCTCGAGGAGACTTTTGCTCCTGTGGCTAGGCTAGAGTCTATTAGAATATTATTAGCCTATGCCGCTCACCACCCTTTCAGGTTGTTTCAAATGGATGTGAAGAGCGCTTTCCTCAACGGGTCAATAAAGGAGGAGGTGTACGTGGAACAACCCCTTGGCTTTGAGGATGACAGGTACCCCGACCATGTGTGTAAGCTCTCTAAGGCGCTCTATGGACTTAAGCAAGCCCCAAGAGCATGGTATGAATGCCTTAGAGATTTCTTAATTGCTAATTCTTTCAAGGTTGGGAAAGCCGATCCGATCCCACTCTTTTCACTAAGACTTGTGACGGTGACCTTTTTGTGTGCCAAATTTATGTCGATGACATAATATTTGGTTCTACTAACCAAAAGTCTTGTGAGGAGTTTAGCAGGGTGATGACTCAAAAGTTTGAGATGTCAATGATGGGTGAGTTGAACTACTTCCTTGGGTTCCAAGTGAAGCAACTCAAGGACGACACCTTCATCTCCCAAACGAAGTACACTCAAGATCTTCTCAAGTGGTTTGGGATGAAGGACGCCAAGCCCGCAAAGACACCTATGGGAACCGACGGACATGTCGACCTCAACAAAGGAGGTAAGTCCGTTGATCAAAAGGCATACATGTCTATGATAGGGTCATTACTTTATTTATGTGCTAGTAGACCGGATATTATGCTTAGCGTATGCATGTGTGCTAGATTTCAATCCGACCCAAGGGAATGCCATCTTGTGGCCGTTAAGCAGATTCTTAGATATTTAGTTTCTACGCCTTGCTTCGTGATCTGGTATCCAAAGGGGTCTACCTTTGACTTAATTGGATATTCAGACTCCGATTATGCTGGATGCAAGGTTGATAGGAAGAGTACATCAGGGACGTGCCAATTCCTAGGAAGGTCCCTGGTGTCTTGGAGTTCAAAGAAACAAACCTCTGTTGCCCTATCCACCGCTGAGGCCGAGTATGTTGCCGCAGGACAGTGTTGCGCGCAACTACTTTGGATGAGGCAAACCCTCGGGACTTTGGCTACAATCTGAGCAAAGTCCCACTCCTATGTGACAATGAGAGTGCAATCCGAATGGCGGACAATCCTGTTGAACACAGCCGCACTAAGTACATAGACATCCAGCATCACTTTCTGAGAGACCACCAGCAAAAGGGAGATATCGAGGTTTTCCATATTAGCACCGAGAACCAGCTAGCCGATATCTTTACCAAGCCATTAGATGAGAAAACCTTTTGCAGGCTGCGTAGTGAGCTAAATGTCTTGGATTCGCGTAACTTGGATTGATCTATAGCATACATGTGTTTTATTCCTTTGATCACGTTACATTATGCATTTATGTGATTTGTTACTTATTTGTGGTGCTCAAGTTGTGCAAGGGATCCCCGGACCTCACAAGTCCATTTGTGAATGATGCACACATTTAGGGGGAGAAGTGCTACAACTTGACCCTTTGAGACTAACCTTTGTGTTTGAGTTACTTGATGTAGTCTCAAAGGTGCATTGAAAGGGAAAGGTGAACTTGGACCATGCAAAGACTTCCACTGCACTCCGGTATTAGTGTACTCACCTCCAAGTTCATTCTCTTGCTCTTATTGCCTTTTTGCTCTTAATTGACATTTTTGGTGAGGCAATGGGGTTAAAGGGCAAAAAATGATCCCGTTTTGGTGCTTGATGCCAAAGGGGGAGAAATTAAGGCCAAAGCAAATGGATCAGCTACCACTTGAGAATTTTCGAGAATTTTTTGAAAACAATTGAGTTAGAACTTTTGATTTGTCAAAATACTCTTATTACAAAATTTGGTCTCTTGTGGGGAGAATTTATGATTATGGGAAAAGGGGGGAGTTTTTGGTACTTGATCAATTTTTCGATTGGAATATCTCTCTTTGTGCCTAAACAAGTGTGTTTGACGTAGAGATAGGAAAATGAATTTGATTTGCAAAAACAAACCAGGTGGTGGCAAAGAATGATCCAAATATGCCAAATTAGAGTAAAAAACAATTTGGTCTTCAATTTGAATCGATGTTGCATGTTTTGCATTGCTTTTTTATGTGTTGGCATAAATCACCAAAAAGGGGGAGATTGAAAGGGAAATGTGCCCTTGGGCCATTTCTATAATGTTTTGGTGATTAAGTGTCCAACACAAAGTGAGTGAGATCTTATGTGCCAAACAAGCAAAAGGTGCAAATCATGTAACAAGGTACGTTTCTAGACTTATTACATTGTTTTGGGTACTAACATATATTGTCTAAGTGTTAGAAACAGAGAAAAGAAGAGAAGAAAAGAAATGCAAAAGACTTGGCTTGGTACAGTCGAAGTCTAGCTCAGTCTGGCACACCGGACTGTCCGGTGGTGCACCGGACAGTGTCCGGTGGTGTCCGGTGCGCCAGGCTGGCCTCCGGTGAACAGGCCGCTCTCGGAAAAGTTTGGCGGCGTACGACTATAATTCACCGGACTGTCCGGTGGTGCACCGGACTGTCCGGTGAGCCAACGGCCGCCAGCGCAACGGTCGGTCGCGCAATCCGCGGGCGACGCGTGGCCCACGCCAACGGTCGACAGGGGGTACCAGACTGTCCGGTGTGCATCAGATAGTGTCCTGTTCGCCAACTGCCATGGCGCTGCAACGGTCATCTGCGCCAGAAAAGGAAACAGATCTGCATCGGACCGTCTACAGTGACTGTCCGGCGGTGCACCGGACTGTCCAGTGCGCCACCCGATAGAAGGCAACTTTGGCCTTCCTTGTTGGTCTCCAATGGCTCCTAGCTGCCTTGGGGCTATAAAAGGGACCCCTAGGCGCATGGAGGAGACACCCAAGCATTCACTAAGCATTCTAAGTCTCCCACACTCCATCTCCGCGCACTTGATCGATTGTGTTAGTGATTTAAGCTCCGTTCTAGTTGTGAACTCTTTATGCTTCATTTTGAGCTCAAGTCTTGGCTTGTGTGCGTGTGTGTGCTGCGGATTTGTGTGTGTTGCTTCCCAACCTTACTCTTGTGTTTTCATTGTGATCTTTGCTGTAAGGGCGAGAGATAAGGAAGAAAAGCCATGGTATTCAAGTTGATCATTGGATCACTTGAAAGGGGTTGAGTGCAACCCTCGTCCATTGGGATGCCACAACGTGGAAGTAGGCAAGTGTTACTTGGCCGAACGACGGGATAAAATCGTGTGTCTCTTGTGATTGCTCCTTCTTTGATTGTCTGTGTTCGCAAGAGCTCGTCTCATTGACTTGATTAACCCGCACTAATATTTTTATAATCAAGGTTGTTGGAATTTAGTGTTGAATTCTACAGGATCACCTATTCACCCCCCCTCTAGGTGCTCACAGTTGGCTAACGTGGCAATGCACCGGACTGTGAACAGTGCTTGTCCGGTGGGCACCGGACTGTTCGGTGCGCCCGTCGACAGAAATCTGCTATTTCTGTCCAACGACTAGAATTGTGGGGAGAGGCTATAAATACCCCCAACCGGTCATTTGGAGGTGTAGGAGCCCAAGAAACATACCAAGGCATATTGTAGACATTTCCAAGTGCTCAAACACCCAAGTGCTTAATAGAATCACTCGGTGATTAGCGTATGTGCTTAGGTTAGTTAGACCACATTAGCACTTGCTCTAGGTGTTAGTTGAGTGAGTTTAGAAAAACCACACAACCCCTTAGCTCTTGCGTGAGCCATTGTAATTGTACCAAGTGGGACAAGAGTCTTGCATGACCGTGACAACCGTGTTTGTGTCACGATCGCCACCGTGTACCGGAGGGAACGAGGCTTGTGGCGTTTCAGTCGAAAGCTCGATAGTGAAGGCGGCAGGGAGCGTTCGAGAGGAGCCGGAAGTGGAGCACCACTCGCGTGTGTAGAAGGCCCGCGACTCTCTACGAAGTTACTCGGTCGTGGTGCTTGGCCCTCACGTGGGCTACCCTTTGCGTAGGGGCACCAACGAGGATTAGCGAAACCTTGCGTGGCTTTGGATACCTCAGTAAAAATACCAGCGTCATCCACAAGAGTTTGCATCTCTACCTTGCTCTTTACCTTCCGCATCTATATTAAGTATTTAAGTTTCAATCTTGTCTTTCTAGTTAGATTGTTTAGATTGAAACTTAGCCTTTGCGGTAGAGATAACAACACTTAGACAAAACCTAGTTTGCACATTCTAGATTGTTTATTTGAATAGGTTTTGCTCTATAGATTTATTTATGGCCTAGTTTAGAGAAAGTTTTAGAAGTCCTAATTCACTCCCTCTTAGGTGTCATCGTTTCCTACAGCCCTGGTCGCGATCGGGTCTTGTACCGACGACTCGATCAAGCGAGATTGGGCATGCCTTAGCCATACTAACAGATGGTGAGACGACGAGACAAGAAGACCTGGGAGCATCGGCTGAACCCCTCACCCGACGCTTAGCAGAGAGTCATATTTCACGTTTGCTAATAAGAAATAACGAGGATTAATGTTTGTTGTTAGAGTTTCACACTCCTTTTCCTGCTTCATTCTTGTTAGTGTTTGTCCAATCAGGGAAGGTATTTGCGACTTCAGGGCCCAAGATCCACTGGCGACCTTCATCATAGCCTTCAAGGCGTAAGCGTTCACAGTCTCGACTAACTTCCTCAGTGGCCCCCTCCATTTACATCACCCGCCCCTTAGGTCCGTTCTAACAATGATGAGGGTAGGGTCGATCTACATGTCTCCCGCCCTTAGAGTTTGTTTGTAGGGACACCATGTTATGTTGTCCTTGGTCCCCTCCCTGTCGAGGGCCCGGTAGGAGATAAACGATGCAGCGACGCGTTTCATTGGGCACACTTTCAATGTAAATTAAGAAAGTTTGAAACGATTAGTTTTGGAAGAGAAGAGTGACATAAGTGTTTTATCAGTGGGGGTTCTTGCACATAACTCCGTTTACTCTTCCGTTATCCACCTCACTCCTTTGGTGTCATAGACGTAACATCGCCTACCCTGTGAGTTATAGAGAGGAGGCAAGAAAAGGAAAGGAAGAGAAAGAAAGAGAGATAATGATTGAGTCGGGTCTAGATATCTCTACATCTAGTGCAAATAGAAACATGTTCAATGCTATATGTAGAAGCATGAGAATCATTTAATATATTATTCTCATATTTAAGACTAACATTTTTCAGTTTTGAGACTAGAGATTGTTTCATGGCATTCTTTTAGCCCTTTAGTCAAAATTTTATATTCTTCCTTTTAAGAGCTAAGGCCTTTTCTAGCTTGGCATTGTTTTCTTTCTCATTAATGAGTAGTGTTGGGGGCCTTCGTCTTCCGAAGGTCCTCAAAAACATGATTTAACAATGTTTCCGGAGTGTAATACATGAACAGGTACCTTCGGGCTCAGATCAAAACCACAGTGTGAGAAGCACAAAGAATACGAAGGTTGATGCAGCGCCGAAGCTACGCGCAAGGGAGCTTCGGCATGACAGCAGAAAAGGGAATCGACTTAAAAGGGAAAAGGTTATTTAGACCTCGATGGATCACTATAGAGTCGTTAGCAAATGTAAAGGGCATGAATGTAATTTTACATGGACTGCGTCCCGTGCCTATAAATAGATGAACAGTGCTCCCGTACTGTTCACGCTGACTTGACATTTGCTTTTGCGTCACGCTCGTACCTCTGTTGTCTATCAAGTTTCCGGAGCCTAGCTTTGAAGAAGCTTCGATAGATCACAACTTCGTTTTCTTTAGGAACAGGAACAACCCTGTCTGCGTGAGCCCTCACAATAGACATATCTCGAAAATACCTTCCTCTCATATTATCAAGATGACTCTGTTTGATAGTTTATTTCTCGAAGACTGCATGACTTGGTCGCCAGGGCCGATCTTCAGAGTCTTCGCCTCCACTTTCCACATCATAACTGTCGATGTCATCAGTATCTTAAGATAAGCCTTCTAGAATCTCCTTAGTAATCTTTTCTGTATTTGTCTTTGCTATTGATTCAACAAATCCAGTAGTCTTCTCCTCAAGGAGCTTCTCCTCTTCGCTCAGCTTCGTCTCAGCAACAACTTTTTTGTCTTGAGACATCTTTTCTTCGGAAATGGTGAAAATGTATCCTTAAAGCCGAAGCTTAGAAAGTCTAAGAAACCAAGCAAGCGTTGGTGAGCAAGAGCTAAAAAAAATTGAGCAAGCAAAGAAGGCGACAGATAGCGTACCAAATGTGCTCGGGGTGAGTTCCTATTTATACGCCCAGTGCGTTCCAAATTGGAGGGCACCGTCTGTCATCAACTGTTGCTATTCTAGCAAAGGGAAGGTGTTTTTTTGGACCTTCGGCTTAAGGCCTTCGTCCATATCGCAATCTGAATTCGTTATTCTAACAAACTAATATTGCGAGGGGCTACTGTTGGGGGCCTTCGTCTTCCGAAGGTCCTCAAAAACATGATTTAACAATGTTTCCGGAGTGTAATACATGAACAGCTACCTTCGGGCTCGGATCAAAACCACAGTGTGAGAAGCACAAAGAATATGAAGGTTGATGCAGCGCCGAAGCTACGCGCAAGGGAGCTTCGGCATGACAGCAGAAAAGGGAACCGACTTAAAAGGGAAAAGGCTATTTAGACCTCGATGGATCACTATAGAGTCGTTAGCAAATGTAAAGGGCATGAATGTAATTTTACATGGGCTGCGTCCCGTGCCTATAAATAGATGAACAGTGCTCCCGTACTGTTCACGCTGACTTGGCATTTGCTTTTGCGTCACGCTCGTACCTCTGCTGTCTATCAACTCGAAGGTACCAAATGTAATTCAATATTGTTCTTATGTTGATTTGCGTTTATATGATAAGAAATATATGTATGATAATGTTGTTGTTCACATTGTTTCTTATGCTTTACATGCTTCATTCGTTGTTAATAATCATATATTTATGTATGAAGAATTGATGAAGGTATGTCCTTAATGCCCTCCGTCCGAAGATCATTATAACCTTAGGGAAATAATGCTTCGGAGGACGAAGGGCGTTAACATTTAACATTTTATGTTGCCTTGTTCTTGATTCATAGCATTTGAGAATAAATCCCCAACATTGGCGCCCACCTCCGGTGAATCCTTTTCGACCATCTTCGGCAAGCGCTGACCTTCGTCATGCCACCGAAGAAAGCTTCGGCGACAGGGGTTGCTGCTCTGCAGCCACTGGACCCAAACCAAGATACCCTTTCTCTTCGAGAGGCCCGAAGCCAGAAGAGGAAGGCCACTAGTCCAACACTCCAGGAGGAGGAGTTGGACCAAGAAATCAGAAACATGGAGATGCTTCATCAACAAGTACAAAGAAAGAAGGAGAAGATGGCTCGACTAGCTGATCTTCAAAGGCAGATTGATGAAGCCACGAAAGAAGTACGCCATCTTGCTTAAGATGAACAAGAACGAAGGCCCCAACATAGGGAGCTTCACCAAGAAGGCTTCTTCAACGAGGATGGATGATATGATGATTTTAATCATGATACCTTTACCTTTGACGATGCTTCTCCCTTGGCAGCAGAACTGCAGGCTATCCCATGGCCTCCATCATACAAGCCCCTCAGCTCCCCATGTATGATGGACATTCAGACCCGAAGCATTTTTTGATGAGTTATGAAGCAACTATATCTTCATACGGAGGCAATGCAGCTGTCATGGCCAAGTCCTTCATCATGGCAGTTAAGAATGTGGCCCAAACGTGGTATCCTTCTCTTCGGCTAGGAACTATTACTTCATGGCAGAAGCTCAAGGATATGCTGGTGACAAGTTTCCAGGGCTTTCAGACGAAGCCAGTCATAGCTCAGGCTCTGTTTCAATGCACGCAAGATCATGAGGAGTATCTCCAGGCATACGTCCGAAGGTTCTTGCGTTTGAGAGCACAAACGCCTACAGTGCCCAATGAAATTGTCATTGAGGCCATGATCAAGGGGCTTCATCCAGAACCTACTGCCCAGTATTTTGCTAGAAAGCCTCCACAGACTTTGGAGAAGCTACTTCAAAAGATGGATGAATACATCCGGCCTGACAATGACTTTCGCCAAAGAAGGGAGGAAGCCTACAGGTTCTCTGAGATGACCAGGGGCTTCGGAGGAAGAATCCACCCAAGGCATGTCAGGTCAATCCACTCCACCCAGAGTGACGACAGAGGAAGTCAACAACAGAGGCCACAATATTCCTCGCAAGCTTCGGGGTAGCAACAAAGCTCTTTCCGGCTGCCAGCTCCAAGAGGCAGAGGCGCCAGGGGTTTCAGAGGAAGATTTGGGGATCAGTCTAGGAAAATTTATTGCTTATTCTGGGGTGAGGACAAGGGCCATACTACAAGGATGTGCCATGTCACCATTCAGAAACAAAAGGAAATAGCAGAAGCCGCAACTCAGCAGAACTAGCCAAAGCAGGTCATGCATACTGCTTCGTATCACTCACCCTACATACCAAAGTATGTGGGTAATCATCCTGCAGCGTCTGTTGCTTCGGCTAGTCAGCCATAGGCATCTTGGCCACAGCCCCCACCTCCACCACCACTACAACCTGTATATTCACGAGGCCAGCAGCTAGAAGGGAGCCAATAGACCCATCAGCAGTGAGATTTCAGGGAGGAGTCCGAAGCTCGCACAGTCAACAGTACTGTGCCAGAATCGAAGCATATCTATTAAGAGATATCCTACCCCTGAAACAGTTTTTACATTCATTATCATTTTATTTTTTAATAAGGAACAATTATTGAAAACTAGTTCTCTTGTCATTTTCAATTTCTTGTAATAGCTTCGTTCTTGCCATAGTGAAATATATCTTCTCCACAGACTCACGAAGTCCAAAAAGTCGCTGAAGCACAAAACTCATTCCTAAGGGAACGCGGGGCTAAAAATCACATTACAAGTATCACCGAAGCTACAAAAAGTCGTTCTAAGGAACGCAACGTAAGTTTGTCGAAGATACAAAAAGTCATTCCTAAGGGAGCGCAGTGTAAGTTTTCTACTCAAAAGTCGTTCCAAAGGGAATGCAGAGCCAAATACTGCCGAAATATAAGGCGAAGCGCAAAAAGTCAACGCGAATACCGCCGAAATAGAAGGCGAAGAAGTTCAAAAGACGTTCCTAAGGGAATGCAGAACTTACAACGAAAACTCAGCGCTGATACGCCGAAAAATAAGCGGTGAAGCCGAAAAATAAGCGGCAAAGAGATTGTGTATTCCACTATGGGGGTGTGAGTGTGTGTCTTCGACATAAATATCATTTTGCATAACATAACATCATCACATCATTTCGCATAACATAACATCATACATCATATTGCATCAATGGCACAAGAAGGGGATACAATGTTGACCTTCGGGGAATGCTTCGAAAAAGTGAAATTGTGCTAAGGCACAAAATAAGTTTTAAAGAAATACAACTTCATCAGCTCTGATGTGGAGGAAAAAATCTATTGTTGACGAAGCATTAATGTTTCTGCGATGCTTGGAGGATTTTTTACGAAGCATAAAAGCTCTTCTTTACGAAGCATGAAAAGAAGGGAAGGTGTTTTTTCGCCGAAGGCTCAAAAACGGTATGTACATAAAAGTTTCATGCATCGCAAAAGAAATGAATTACAAAACCATTCATATATTACATTCAAAACCTATGAGCACCGAATATTACAAGCATATTCCAACAAATGTTATATTAATATTCTAGCAATGTTTTTACAAATAGTTATTCTTCTTCCTTCAGGACTTTTTCTGCAGCTTCGGTTAGTAATTTGGTGACAACTTCGTCTCCAATAGCTTCGGCCATATTAATAATTTCTATTGCCTTCTTTGTCTCTGGGTCGGCCAGTGGGTCGAATGGCTCTTGGGGAGGAGATAGTTCAGCTGCAGTATAAGATATAAATTAGTTCGAAATCACAAAAATAAACAACAAAGTTAAAAGCCATTAAGTAATACCTATCCGTCTTTCAAGTTCTGCAGCTTTTTCAGCTGCTTTTGTTGCTTCTCGAGCGTCATGAATGTCTTTTTTGCTCTTTTTCATTATTTCATGGGCCATCCCTCGGCCGCCATTTTCCCAGATATCAGTGAAAATTTTCCGCCTATTAAGCTTGCTTCGGCCGAGGGGTCCTTCGTATCATCAATAGAGAAAGCAGCTTCGGCCTGGGCCAAAGTTTTAACATGTTCGCACCCTGCTTTCTCTAAAATAGTTGCAACTCCCCTCGCACCAGAGAACGCGCAGACGTCCCCGCGGTCGCTCAAAATTTCTTCAAAAGCTTCGGCTTCGCTGCTGATCCACTCAATTACGCCCTCAGGATCGCCTCTTATGAAGTTGTCTTCGCTCGAGTACGCGCCCACGTTGGCGAAGCTAGTTTTTATCTTTTTTACGCATTCTACAGATTTTTCAAAACATCTTTCTTTTGATGAGCGAAGCTCTGCAACTGTTTTTTCAAAATAATTTTTCCAGTACTCACTGGCATCTCGGTCAGCTTCGGCAATAGCGCATTTCAATTTGGCTTCGGCCAGTTGTTTTTGAAGGTTTTCAATCTCATTCCTTTGGATTTCAGATTGAGCCTTGAAGTTAGCTTCATCCCCCTTTACTTTGTCCACCAATGTAAGTAGAATTTTGTCTTTTTCCAAAGCTTGGTTCCTCAGTTTGATAACCTCTGTTCGAAGGTTGTTGACAGCAATAGTGCAACTCTCGTCTTCGGCATTCTTTTGCGCCCTTAAGGCGTTGCTAAGTATTAAACCCTATATGAAAAGAATGAATGGGTTAATATAAGAACAAAAGAATAATTCAAAATTCATAAACTTCCAAATACACAATTTTTGTACCTTCAGACTGTTATATGCAAGGCTATCCGCAAGATCGTCCTTCGTCATGGCGCAGAGACCAGCTTCAAGCTTCAGGAACCCCATACTTCTGGCCATCTCTCGGCAGATAGATAATTCTTTGTTGTCTGGGAGGCAATACAAGAAATCATCTTCATCTGTGCCATTAAACACTAAGGCCCCTTTCGGGTACTTCAATTCTCGGGCATAGTGTTTAGATTCAAAAAATTTCTTCTTCAGATAATCTTTTTCCCGAAGCATGTCGAATAATATAATCAAGGACTTCAAAAGGCGCTTCGGGAGTAAGAGCGACAGCTTTTTCAAGCAAAATCTGTTCTATAGCTTCTTCCTCCGCTGTCTTTTCTCCAATTTCCAAGGATTTCTCCTTGGCGGGCTCTGAAGGCCCAGCTTCGGCGTCAACCTGGCTCATTGTAGCTTCGGCTTCGGTCAGCTTTGTCTCAGTTTCAATCTGCGCTTTCGAAGCCTTGGCAATTTTCCCTAGAGTAGAGCTTGAAGCTTTTATTGTCTCCAGCACATCTAGTACACTAGCCATCCTTTTTCTCTTGGGGGTCGCTGCTAGACCTTTTTGTGTCTTCGACACCTCCACTACCGCTGAAGGGCTTAGAACTTCTAATGTTTTCGTCCCTTCGATTCTCGGTTCTTCAATTTTGTCAGTCTTCGGCATTGCATCTGGATCTTCAATCCTCTGCGTAAGAGCAGGTCCTTTGGCTTCAATAGCTGAAGAAGTCTCACCGCCAAATTCAGGCACTATGGCCGGTTCAATGTAGCACGGTCGGTGAGTAAGGACCTTCAACTTTTTCCTCTTCGGTGCAGGCTCACTTGGAGCAGCCGAAGCGGCAACCTTTCCAGAGGTTGCACCCTTTCTTTTTCTGCCCTCGTGGCGGGTAGTGATAGTCAGGGTACACAAATCCAATAGCATCAAAAACTCTATTTAGCCTTTTCTTTTTTCGGCTCCCGAAGGCCGCAGATAGTGCATTATCTTCAGACTTGGAGTATGCTCCAAGTAGTTCTTCACTAGTATTTTCAACACATTTCAGCTAGTCATCATCTGGTTCGATAAATTGGTCTCCAAACCTGAAGGTATATTTCAATCGAACCAAACCACCTTCACTAGGGTTAGTGATGGTTTCCTTTGGCATTTCCCAGCTGTCTATCAGTGGCCATATCCTGTAGGCTACATGTTCTTGAACTAAATCTCTTGTCCCGATAAAAGCGCAAACTGTGCTGAAGGCCCTTTGGCATGTTTCGGCTGCCTCATCAATCTCTACCTTCGGTTTTCGGAGGCCGAAGCCGGACCAGATGGGGCGCATGATGATCTCTTTAATATCTTCTCTCGCCTTCAAATCATTTTTTACATAAAACCACTCTTCCATCCAGGCCTCGGGCCACCTCTTCCGAAAAGTTGGCACTGGGTAGCTTGAGCCAGAACGAGCAACGAAGCCATAGCAACCAAAATTGTTATGATACTGTTCTTTACCCCAGGGCTTCGTCTCATACGAAAGTTCATGCATACTGCAAAAACATTTTGCACTTGGCTCCAGACCTTGACTTCTCACAGCCCAGACGAAGATCCCCATTCTAATAATTGCTTCAGGAGTGATCTGGTAAAGGAAAATCTAATATGTCTTTAAAACTTCAACAACAAATCTGCTCAACGGGAACCGAAGCCTAGCTTTGAAGAAGCTTCGATAGATCACAACTTCGTTTTCTTCAGGAACAGGAACAACCCTGTCTGCGTGAGCCCTCACAATAGACATATCTCGAAAATACCTTCCTCTCATATTATCAAGATGACTCTGTTTGATAGTCGATTTCTCGAAGACTGCATGACTTGGTCGCCAGGGCCGATCTTCAGAGTCTTCGCCTCCACTTTCCGCATCATAATTGTCGCTGTCATCAGTATCTTCAGATAAGCCTTCTAGAATCTCCTTAGTAATCTTTTCTGTATTTGTCTTTGCTATTGATTCAACAAATCCAGCAGTCTTCTCCTCAAGGTGCTTCTCCTCTTCGCTCAGCTTCGTCTCAGCAACAACTTTTTTGTCTTGAGACATCTTTTCTTTGGAAATGGTGAAAATGTATCCTTAAAGCCGAAGCTTAGAAAGTCTAAGAAACCAAGCAAGCGTTGGTGAGCAAGAGCTAAAAAAAATTGAGCAAGCAAAGAAGGCGACAGATAGCGTACCAAATGTGCTCGGGGTGAGTTCCTATTTATACGCCCAGTGCGTTCACTACAACACAAATCCCCCTATAGCAATGCATCCATAGCAACACATGGTTTTATGTGTTGTAAGAAATTAGGAGGCAACGTATAATATGTGTTGCAAGCATCATTTGTTAAGTTATTAGAGTGGTGGCAACGTTTAATATGTGTTGCTAACACCATCCGTTCTTTAAATAGGATGCGACAACACTTAATATGCATTGTTAGTGAAATATATTGATTAACTAGGATGTGGCAACAACTAATATCTGTTGCTAGTAACATTTTTAGTATTAGAACATAGATTAATTCTAATATATCTATCTCTACTATCTATTGAGAGCAAATGCAGGTGTCCACATGGGCGAGGCCGAGAAACCCTAGCCATTCTGCGGTGGTACTACGACGAAAGCAGCGAGCGCCGAGGCAAAGCTGATAGTAGTAGTGGACACCGAGGAACCCTAGGTAGCCTCCGGGCGCCTGCCGGCAAGGTGAGTGGTTTAGTTCGATGGCTGGCGTCGGCGTGTCGGGTTGCACGATTCCCGTCGACATCCTTTTTTCCTAGTGGTGGATTTTGGCAGGTTCGTTGGCGGTTGAGGATTCGATGGCGGTGGCGTCACGACTGGTAGTCGAGCGGGTGTCGCCGGACGGCGTGTGCCCCATAGCGGCAGTAGGGAGGGTAGGAGTGGGCTCGCTGCGGTTCGGCTCCCACCAGCCGTCAGTAGGGGGAGGAGGAGGGTGGCGGGGCCATTGCAGCCACCCACCCTACGGAGGAGGCCTTGCAGATGGGAGAGATCCACCTGCCACCAAAGGAACACCTGCTGTCCCTGAATGGCATCTCTTGTGAAGCTCAGTGAACGTCGATATGGATCCAATGTAGGCACAGACGAGGCGCCGCCGTAGATCCTCAATGAATGTCACCATAGATGCATTCTTAAAGATTCTCAAGTTTTCAGGTTAGTTTTGGTTTGTTTTTGGACCTCCTTATTTCAGTTTCATTTTTTCTTATAATCATGGTTTCGTTTTTGGACCTCCTGATTTCCATGTCAGTTTTTCTTCTTCTAATCTTGGTTTCAGTTTTGATCCCCTAGAGAATAGAAGAAGATGGAGGTAGGATGGGAGCTTGTTTCAGTATATGAGAATTGATCCTCTGGTTGGTAGCTTATTTTGTATTCAATAACTCTTGAACTTCAGATGAAGGCATGACCGAGAAGGATAGAACATATATAATGCACAAGATCATTTCTAAATTTAACTCAAAAGAGAACATATATAACTCATCACTTTTGTAAAATATTGATCTCCATTTTTTTAAAAAAAACTGAACCATAATAAAATTTCTATTCTTTGCTCCTTTTTTATCTTTGGTGCGTGTGCTCACCTGGCACCATATCCTTGTACTGCTGCTGCCAAATGGCCAAAAGCATTGTTCGTAGCATCTGATTCCTGTGCCATTACTTTTCATCTCGGGTTCTTTGTGCTTGTTAGATTTTTTTTTGGAGTAGGCAATCTTCCTATTAGTGTGCTTCAAAGTCCACTCTGTTTTATTTCCTTTAGAGCCCATACCGAAAATAATGGATGCTGAAGATATGTATGCTCTGTTATGTGTTTCATTTCCTTTAGAGACCATACAATCACGACAGTTTGAGATGATTGACTTCAGAGACCAGAATCTCCTAGTTTTAATAACTATTATCAGATGCAACAGAGAAATTCAAGGACTCGCAATAATGTCCATTTCTCATTTTATCATTTGATTGTCCCTCTTTTTCTCTTGAGAGTTTGCTAATAAATCTCTCTGAAAGTAACCTCGTCCATTGATGTCCTTATGAATTAAATTCACCCTGGTAGTTGCAAACAATTACTTTCTTATTCTTTGCAGCTTGTCATGTTCACATTCCACATCGTGATTTCAGATGATTTTATTTCTTAGTTCGAAAATGGGCCATTTGCTGAACATTGATTGTATGCTGATGCCATACGTCAGGCACTGTCATTTGGCTTCTGTCACCAGTATGTGTATAAGATGGTTTCACTAGTCCCACAAATGTATGAGAACATTCTTGATACTTAAATAGTTAATAAGATGCTATCATCCTATCACTAGAAATGTTGTCTTCTGATGCATCTCCCATTCCTGACACAACAATATAGACTTGCTAGTTACCCAGCTATTGTGTTTAGGACTTAGAGAAAAATGACCAATTACTCATACTGTAGCTTTGTTCAGATATGCGGATAATGACTATTACTGTTTTGTGTAACATCTAATGAAATCATTGGCTTGTAGGGAAGATACGAAATAATGAGCATGTACAGTTACATGCCTAAAGTTGGTACACTTGGCCTTGATATGATGTTCTACACATGTACTGTGCAGGTGAGCATATTTCTATTTTTATGCGTGGAGTGCCATTTTTAGAATAACATCACTCTCCATTTGACCTCATCTCAAAGATGCCTGGAACTCTATCAATGACATATGTTGATTCACTAAAGTTAACTGATTTATATTGTGATAATCTTGACTTCAGTTCACACTTCTATGTCCAGGTTAATCTTGACTTTAGTTTAGAACATGATATGATAAGGAAATTTCGTGCTGGCCTCACATTGCAGCTTGTGAGTATTTCTATTGTCTTATGTGATAATTTATTTGTTGTACTTAAATAATCCTGTCTTGTTCATTTGTTTGTTCATTTGATAGATTGCAACTACAATATTTGCCAATTCTCCATTCAAAGAAGGAAAACCAAATGGATTTCTAAGCTTAAGGAGGCATTTACTTGATAGCCCTGTAGGACACAGATAGTTAATTTCATTATCTGCAGTTATTAACACAGTACCCCGGCGAGGTCAAAGAAAAAATATCACACATTGTGTAATGAATTAAGTTGTGGATGATATTTTGTAATGGTACTATTATTTTTAATACAGACTGATTTCAGATTATTTGGCATGTGTGAGTCTATAATAGTTTGGAAATTGATTATGTGCAATGCACATGCTCTTTTGTTTTGATCTAAATAAAAATAATAATTATAAATATTTGTTTATGGTTCATTACTTGCAATGTGTATAACCCATAATAAAATAAATAAATAAAATTCAAAAGTTCCTTACAACGTATATAAGCGTTGGCATAATAGATTCTAAATGTTGCAATACCTCTAGAGGTGAACTGGACTAATCGTGGCAGAAACGCATATAACTGTTGCAGCAGCCATAAGTATCCGCTGCTATTTAGCAACGGTTATTAATAGGAGTTACCAACACATACGTATGTGTTGTAATACATCCTAGCAACGGCAGTATAGGAAACACATAATTATGCGTTGGTATAGGCCATAACAACGCTTATAATGACATTTAGCAACACATATATACGTTGCTATAGGGGGGTTTATTTTGTAGTGGTTCCAAATTGGAGGGCACCGTCTGTCATCGACTGTTGCTATTCTAGCAAAGGGAAGGTGTTTTTTTGAACCTTCGGCTTAAGGCCTTCGTCCATATCGCAATCTGAATTCGTTATTCTAACAAATTAATATTGCGAGGGGCTACTGTTGGGGGCCTTCGTCTTCTGAAGGTCCTCAAAAACATGATTTAACAATGTTTCCGGAGTGTAATACATGAACAGCTACCTTCGGGCTCGGATCAGAACCACAGTGTGAGAAGCACAAAGAATATGAAGGTTGATGCAGCGCCGAAGCTACGCGCAAGGGAGCTTCGGCATGACAGCAGAAAAGGGAACCGACTTAAAAGGGAAAAGGCTATTTAGACCTCGATGGATCACTATAGAGTCGTTAGCAAATGTAAAGGGCATGAATGTAATTTTACATGGGCTGCGTCCCGTGCCTATAAATAGATGAACAGTGCTCCCGTACTGTTCACGCTGACTTACATTTGCTTTTGCGTCACGCTCGTACCTCTGTTGTCTATCAAGTTGAAGGTACCAAATGTAATTCAATATTGTTCTTATGTTGATTTGCGTTTATATGATAAGAAATATATGTATGATAATGTTGTTGTTCACATTGTTTCTTATGCTTTACATGCTTCATTCGTTGTTAATAATCATACATTTATGTATGAAGAATTGATGAAGGTATGCCCTTCATGCCCTCCGTCAGAAGATCATTATAACCTTAGGGAAATAATGCTTCGGAGGACGAAGGGCGTTAACATTTAACATTTTATGTTGCCTTGTTCTTGATTCATAGCATTTGAGAACAAGTCCCCAACAAGTAGATCCTCTTGCTTTTCCAAAAGTTCATCATTCTCTTAATGGTTTCAATCAATTCATTGCATTTAGCCATTTGTTTTATATCTAGGCCTTTTTTGTCAATTTCCTCATCATCAGTATATTCATCACTAGAATTGTACTTTGGAGATGATCTTGAAATTATCTTATTCTTGCTTTCCTTGGTCATGAGGCAAGTGTGGTCGACTTTGGAAAAGAGAGAAGATTTGTTGAAGACGAGGGTTGCAATGTCTTCATCGTCGGAAGAGCTTTCATCATCGGAATCCCACTCCTTCTCGATGTGTGCTTCATCGCCCTTCTTCTTGTTGTTGAAGAACTTGTTCTTCTCATATTTTTTCTCCTTGTTCTCTCTTCTCTTCTCTATCATCATCCTTGGAAAATGGACAATTAGCGATAAAATGACCACTCTTACCACAATTGTAGCAAAAAATTTTGGACCTTGGCTTGTAGTCTTTTCCTCTATTATTTCTTCGGGTCTCATGATTTGCTTGAAACTCTTGATGAAGAGAGTCATTTCTTCTTCATTAAGACCAGACTCTTCACTCTCCACCTTCTTGCTTGGGGCTTCTTCCTTTTCCTTAGTGATTGCTTTCAAAGCAATCCCTTGTGGCTCAGTGGAGGTGTTGCCTTGGGCGACACCATTGATATACTTGGAGTCTTTCTCCATCATCTCATGGTTGAGGAATTTTCCAAGCACTTCCACCGATGTCATCTTCTTGTACCTAGGACTTTCACGGGTTAATGTAACTAATGTGACATTTCTTACCCTGAAAGCCCGAAGCATCAACTTGAGTACTTAATGGTTGGTCCATTTCTTGCTCTCGTAGCTTCGGATCTTGTAAACAGTCGTCTTTAGTTGGTTGTGCATCTGTTGGGGAATTTCTCCCTTGATCATGGGATGGAGGGAGTAGTTTGGTTTAAGTCTTATGAATGTGTCTCTTTTGCATTATTATTGTTCTCATATTTTGGATAAACATACACAATATGTTTTGTGTGATTTTTATTGCGTGGCTGGCGAGTTAAACGAGCTAGCTCAAGCTCATAAAATAAGCAGAGCTAAGTCAATCTGGTTTGTTACCTAGCGCTATATGTATATGTTAGCACCAATCCGACCCAATTTTCCTATTTGAAGAAGCGAGAGGAGAGACATAAGAGAACCCTATCTTTCAAGGTGACCACTTACATCTTCTACAAAAAAAATTCCTTTGATTTGAAGACCGTAGTTGGTATGGATAATATATAAAACCTATATTGATGAAAAAACAACAATCTTTTTAATAAGCTAGCTCTTGTTAAATTGGACGACGTGACACATGGACCAGTATATAGATACCTTTGGCTGTTGGAGCCGCGTTCTAACAAAGTGTTCGAAGCTGGTAGTGAAGCAGCCATGATTGATATGACTCCTCGTATTTATTCGTTCATTTGTTATATATGTAAATAAGCTTAAAAAGTGCACTGCACATGTAAATCAACGCGGCGCATCGTCTAAATGGAGGAGGAATGAACGATGACGGGAATGTGGTGGCATACGATTCCAGAGTGCGATGCACCATGCATGTCCAGATGGTACGTATTCCGCGGGCACCACAACGCATTATATTGAAGAGGAACCGGAACATCCATATTATTACCGCCTCGTCGTCGCACACACAGTGCAACTGCGGTGGCAATCAGATGAGCCGGTGACTGAAAGCTAGCATGATTGGCAGCCAGATACACCGTCCAGCCAGCAGACACACACAGTGCCTTGGATGGATAACAACGTGCTCTGCATGTACTGCGGTACGATCCAGGCCAATCAATTGTGGACAAAGAAACTAATCCCTCGGGAAAAGATAAAGACACTGCAATCTTGCAAATCTTTCTTCTCTGTGTCTTCAGTGACCAAATCTAGCTGAGCTGAGCTTATTTATTTTTATTTAAAAAACACCTCAGCGCGTGCCTTGTCCAGGTACATGACCGCTTCTTTGGAAGTGTTGAGTACGACAAAATAAAAGCTAGTGCCACTTTTAAAAAGTTTTTTAGGATAGCATTCGCGCATCTCATATTCTCATGAATATAGATGTTCCACACGAACAAAAAAAAATGTCAAATAATGACTACGTATATTTTGATATAAGAATACAAACAAAACTATGTTGTTTATGACTGCGGCATGAGGCTGTAATCGTACCGAAAAAGGACTTTGCTGTGATACTCTTCAATAACTGTAAATTCTGTATTTAATTAGATCAAATAATTAGGATCGTCTATTACTTTTTATAGAAAACGATATATGAAATATTATATTAATTTAATATTCAGTTTTGAAAAATAAAATAAATAATTAAAAATCAGATATAAATATTATATCGGTTTATATGTTATTTATCCATACGAGATCTATTGAATGCAACAACTTTTTTAAATTTTTTTTCAATTTTAGATATGACATAGTTAGCATAAACTGTCTAATTGTTTTATACAAGTGACCTAAGAGCATCTCTAACGGTTTCTAAAAATATATTTCTCAATAAACAGATATTAGGATGTCCTTAAAAGACTTTGCTCCTTACCAAAAGTCTATGCTCCAACAGCACCCTTTAATTTTCTAAAATAAAATCTGTTGTCTTCTCTTACTCACGTTCCTAATAACGCGGTATGTCCTCTTCCTTGGCCTTGCCCGATTTACGCTGCTGTCTTCTCTCCGATCGATTCCCTGCGGTCTCCCTCTCTCTTCCCTCCTACACACGCGCCTTCCAGCGCTGCATCACGCCATCAGGGCAAGGAGCAGGATGCGGGCATGACCTCATGCGCCGCTGCTGCCGTTCGCGTCGACTTTGCAGGCGTAGCCGCTCCTCGCCGCGCTTCAGTCTGCCAACAGGCACCGCAGACAAGAGCTCTGTACGTAGCGCAAGCAGAAAAGAGATTGGGAGGAGAAAGCGCAGGCGTAAATTCCCGCCGTGACTGCTAGGTTTTGCGCGTGCGGGTGGGTGAATAGGGATATGGTACGAGGAGCTGTTGGATATCTTTTTTTTATGTAACATACTTTAAATCGAGCAAGCATAATGATGTAACGTGTTAGCGTGTAACCTTTTTTACATCGGCAAAGTTCACAGTTTAATTATTGGGTTGGCCGTTGATATTATTCATTTTTAAATGAGTAGGTAACATGACCAGTATACAATATTAACATGATTCAGTATCATAAAAGAAATTAGCCACTTTTAAGACACCAATATTAGAATTAATTAAAATATATAAAATAACCACAGTCATATATAAATAGACTAAAATATTTACCCAGGTATTCAATTAAATACCCATTATTTTCCAAAAACGTATATACATTATATATATATATATATATATAAACAAAAATGAAACTAATTAAGTAGCGTGGTATTCACGTTGAGCCCAAGAGGAAGGCAGGGTGCTGCGCACGGAAAGGAAATGGCCTTGCTCCTGATTTTCTCATGCAATTAAAGGATTTTGACGACGTCTTTTTTTTCTTTTCGAGGCTAATTAATTCATTAATTATTTTAAGAAGACAAACAGCTCAGATTTATTCAAGGTGTTACCTAACAAGTAAAAGGAGTACCGTAGCATTGTCCTAGAAAAAAAACAATTAAGTTATTTGACAGAGGAAAAAATTAACAACTAGTAGAAAACAACTCTAAGCCTACGGTGAGGTCTAATTTTTACAGGAGGTTTCATTTATCGCGCGCGAGTGAAAGAAAACTGGTAAGCCCGATTAAAGAACCGCTAGTGAAAACACATTTTCACTGGCGGTTGGTGTAAGTGAACCAGCAAATGTATTTAGTGTATTATTAAGTGTAAATATATGATGTTTATAAACATCCTTTATAGGAATTTCAACTAAAAAAGGCGAACTATATGATCGAAGGTGCATTGTATAACATAAATGAAGGCATGTGCTCATTCAATTTGAAAGAAGCCGTTCTATGTGAAAGAAAATATCACGCTACTTAGCTGAGATACTTATTAGAGCTTAGGTAGGCCGGAGTATAGAGTACTAACAGAACTTAGTAGACTAAATCTTAGCCAAGATACTTATTAGAACTTAGGTGAAAACTTTGATTTATAGAATGTTTGATGCATATGCGTTAAACTTTACAGTTGTAAACACAAAACTTTGATGTATATAAACGAATAATAGAATTTAATTACATGTTGCTTTCAATATATATATATATATGTGTGAATATATATATATATATATATATATATATATATATATAATTCAATTTTGGTGGAAAATTTGATAAAAGACGGAAAAACTACCACTGATAACTAATTTTAGAAAACCACTAGTGGAAAAGGGAATACCACTGCGGTTGTCTTAACACAACCACCAGTGAAAAAATCGATTTCTACTGGCCCCAGCACAGGCGGTTCTGAAAACGTCTGTGAAAATATATTACAAACGGTCTTTATAGAGATTTTGTGTACTAATGAACCATGCAAACCTATATTGTGCAGTAGTGGTTTAACGGGCATTCAGCTCTCAAAACTTGAGACAAAACATGAAAAGTTCTCATCCATCCTTCTAGATAACAAAACATGAGACAAACATAAAGTTAACACTCCATCTCAAAATAAAAGGATTATTGTCCAAAACAAGTGAATATAATGAGAGGCGCTCCATGTAGTATTAACAACTTACATTATTTTATCCCATGTTTGACTTGAATCAAAATTTGGTCAATGGCGCTGCTGCTTTGTCCTGGTAGCACAGCACAGATTGTGTATGTATGCTCAGTACCCTGTGAGTGTGGCAACCACACGTAACTCACTACCAACAGCAACAGAGGTACCAAAAGCTTATGAAGACGGGTTGATAATAAGAGATTCTGTCGTTGTGGTCGGGTACTTGATGCACATGCACCAATGCATGGTAGCGAAAAAAAGATATGATACTTTCTGTGCAAATGGGCTTCAGCTTTTCGTAGCAAAAACAAAAAGGCCGTCTCAACCAACCCTGAACTCTGGCTTCCTAACCATATTCCTAATTCTATCCACGGCAAATAAATCGCCTCTTTTGTTTCAGGAGATGAAAGATAAAGCCCTTTATAGCATCTCTAACAACGCAACCTATAAAAATACCCTATAATTTAAAAATAAATATGTTTTATAGAATTTAGAGCACCAACAAAACATTACGCTTTAATAGTAAAGCCTCAAATCTAAGTTATAGGGCAATACATTACAATGTAGTATATTTGAGGTAATTGATAGGGTGTCTTATAATTTTTTTTACCAAATTTTACAAAATGAGGAACTGTTGAAGTAGTTTTCCTGTATATAGCCCTGTATTTTAATTCGAGACACTAATTTAAAACATTATTGGAGATGCTCTTATGGCTGCCTTTATCATTCCGAATATTGGGTCCCGATTGATGTGATTTATTGTTTCATGTATACTACGCATGCCCAATTTTTCTTTTCTATATATATAATTCATTTTATTTGCTCCCCGGTTTTCTTCATTCTTTTTACGGTATTTTATTAATGGGATTTTTAAATATCTCTACTCCTACGGCACCAATTTCCTTGATTTACAAAATCGTTCTTTTTGCAAAAAGTCATTATAGTTCTTTCTAATCTAACATGTGGTCCAAACATCTCTACTCTTATAAAGCATCATTATCTCTAGATGCGCCATGAGAAAACATTTAAGTCTAACACGACACGAAACCGCAGGCAGCGCAATGCTCCCATATAATATCATCTCGCCAGTTGAAGGATGACGAGTGACCAAGCTAGCTATAAAAAAGTAGGTCTCCTTTTCAATACATAACTTTCTTGACCTTTTGGCTAAGATAAAGTGCAGTATCTGCATTTTAATATCTGTCATGTGGGCCATATGTCCACTTTAATATTATTTTTTTTGTGAGAAGAGTCCACTTTAATTTATTTTTTTGGAGCGCCTATAAAACTGGCTTGCCACTACACTCTCATGTCCTGCAAACACTATATCATTATATATTATTGATGTGATGTTGCAATGCACAGGCATTATACTAGTGTGTTCATAGTTTAACACCACTAATCACTTTTGTTCCTCTCCCATTCTAAGTATAAGAAGTTTTGATTTTTTTAGTTTTTATACAATTAGGTATACACTAGGTTTAGATACGTAATAAAAATAATATATCTAAAAAGCTAAACCTTCTCATGTTTTAAAATAGAGAAATCATTAATTACATTAAAGATGGGTGGTTTTCCGGAGAAACGGTTTTGTCTATTGTGAGAGTATGTATAGAAACTTTTATAGAACACAATCACTGTTGTGCAAAAAGGACCAAGATAACAAAAGTGTTTCCTACTTGCACTCGCAAAAAAGGTTTCCTCAATGCCGAGAACCTGAAGGCATGCATTTCGAAACAATGGTTTCCACCTCTCTAAGGAAACATTGTAAGGTTGTCTCCAACAGCTATGCTATCTCATTCGATATATCATCCTCTATTTCAAGCTTTACTCTACAGTACAAATTTTCTATTTTATACGATCTACTGCAGACAACTTAAGTGAAAATAAGAGGGATACCTGGTCATTGACTCTTGACTCTGCCATTTGTTCTTACTAATTAGATAATTTGAATACAAACAACAGTCAAAGGGTGTGTGTGGTTCACATGTGAGCTATAAAAAAGCTATTGTAAAATGTTTGATGTGAAAAAACTACTTTGAGTTGTCTGCTATAAAAAAGATAAAAGGTGTTTGGATCAAACTGTTGAGTTATCTACTGTGAACAAACTATATACTATTTATATGCATTTTATTTAACTTTATTCATAGTAGTGTTTTAATTAATATATCGAACTTGGAAAACGTGAAAAAGTAGGGTCAAAGCTGCTTTCAAATTTGTATTACAAAACTCGCTTTTTAAAGTAGCAGCAGAAAAGCTGAACCCTTTTGGTTTAGCTTTTGCTTTTCTGAACCAAACGCACCCATAGTGCCACGGCCAAATGGGAGTCTAGGATGGTAAGAAGTTTGGATGTACATGGTTGGTCTAGACTGATACATCGATTCACTCTTGTCAAATTGATTATACTAGTCACATGCATGTGTATTGCTACGTTTTTTGTATATCATATGAGTAGACTTTGTTTTAACAAAACACAAATATATGTGCGTTTTGTTGGTTAGGTGGGTGTGAATGTAGAGCCAACAACCAAGATTTAAACCCTTATTTATGCATAATTTTACCTTATTTTTGCATAAAGCGAGAAAAAGAAGAGGAAGGGTGATACATGACAACTGTGAAACTGTGAAAACTGATTCTTGGACTTCATCCTTCTCATTGATATCTTAATAAATTCATTTGCTTTAGCAACTTGATCTCTTTTAAGACCCTTAAAATTTTTGTTCATATCTTCCTCATCACTGATTCATCATTTGAGAAAGTGACTTACGAGAGGTTCTAGATTGTACCTTTTTCTTACTCTCCTTTGTCATCAGGTATGTGTGGTCGATCTTGGGGAAGAGGGCGCTTTTGTTGAAGGCGGGTGTGGCAAGTCCTTTATCGTCGGAGGAGTCCTCGTCCGAGTCCCACTCCTTCCCGATGTGGGCTTCACCTCCCTTCTTTTTGTTGACGAAGAATTTCTTCTTCTCAAACTTTTTTCTTTCCCTTCTTGTTCTCTTCCTTATCATCATCATCTTTTGCATATGGACAATTAGCGATGGAATGGCCAGTCTTACCACATTTGTAGCAAGCCCTCTTACCAAGGGGCTTGTAGTCCTTGCCATTCTTGTTCCTTAGGATTTGTCGGAAGCTTTTGATGGTTAGGGTCATTTCCTCGACCATCGAGTTCGAAAACATCGATAGTTTCCTCGTTGCTTGGAGGCTCCTCCTTCTTTACACTTGTGGCCTTCAAGGCGATTGGTTCTGGCCGATGATGGCAAAGTTGCCTTGAGTTAAACTTCAATGTCCTTTGAGTCTTTAACCATCATCTCATGGCTAGGAAACTTCCCAAGCACCTCCTCTAGGATCATCTTCTCGTACCTAGGATTTTTACGTATTAAGGTAACTAGAGTAGCATTACGGGAGGTAAATGACCATAGCATTAGTCGGACAACTTTGATTCGTCCACTTGTTGCACCTGTAATTGCAGACTTGATTCACCAAGGACTTAAGCTGGTTATACATTTCTTGTGGCCCTTCTCTCTTGTTCATGGCAAACCTTCCTAGATCCCCTTCTAGGTCCTCCAACTTAATGATCTTGTCACCTTCGTGCACCGTCTTAAGTGTATCATAAACCTCCTTGGTGCTTTCCAACCCATTCACCTAAGGAACGAGATGGCAAGAAGTACCATTGTGGCTTTTGAGTTGCTGAAAGGGAAATGTGCCCTTGGGCCATTTCTAGTATATTTTGGTGATTAAGTGTCCAAGTCATATTAAGTGGATTATTATATGCCAAATGATGAATGAAGTGCAAATCAACAAGAAGGTATGATTCTAGACTTAGTACATTGGTTTTTGTGTACTAATATATTTGTCCAAGTGCAAGAATCAGAGAAAAAAAGAAGAGAAGAACTTGGCTCGAAGCAGCCAAGACTCTTCTCAGTCTGGCACACCGGACAGTGTCCGGTGCGCCAGACTGGTCTCCGGTGAACTGGCCACTCTCGGGAAACTGTGGCGGCGTACGACTATAATTCACCGGACTATCCGGTGAGCCAACGGCCGCCAGCGCAACGGTCGGCCGCCAAATCCGCGGGCGACGCGTGACCCGCTCCAACGGTCGGCAGGGGCACCGGACTGTCCGGTGTGCACCGGACAGTGTCCGGTGCGCCAACCAGGCCGAAGATCCAACGGTCGGCTGCGCCAGGAATGGAAGGAGATCCGCACCGGACATGCTACAGTGGCTGTCCGGTGGTGCACCGGACTGTCCGGTGCGCCACCCGACAGAAGGCAAGAATTGCCTTCCTTGTTGGGTTCCAACGACTCCTAGTTGCCTTGGGGCTATAAAAGGGACCCCTAGGCGCATGGAGGAGTCACCCAAGCATTCCTTGATCATTCCTAATCACCAAGGCTCCATTCTCGCGCATTCGATTCTTTGAGACAGTGACTTGAGCCCCGTTTGAGTAGAGAACTCTTCGAGTTGTGTTGTGAGCTCAAGTTGTGGCTTTGTGTGCGTGATTGTGCTCTTGTTTTGAGTCTTGTGTGTTGCTCTCCCCTCCCTTACTTCCATGCTTCTTTGTGATCATCAATTGTAAGGGCGAGAGGCTCCAAGTTGTGGAGATTCCTCGCAAACGGGAAAAAGTATAAGAAAGGAAAACACCGTGGTATTCAAGTTGATCATTGGATCACTTGAAAGGGGTTGAGTGCAACCCTCATCCATTGGGATGCCACAACGTGGAGTAGGCAAGTGTTATACTTGGCCGAACCACGGGATAAATCACCGTGTCTTTTGTGTTGTCTTACTTTGTGATCATTGTGTTTCACAAAAGCTCGGTCCTTAGCCACTTGGTCCTATTGCACTAACTCTTAACCAAGTTTTGTGGCTACAAGTATTTGATTTTTATAGGATCACCTATTCACCCCCCCTCTAGGTGCTCTCAATTGGTATCAGAGCTGTTCTCTTCATGAAAGGGACTAATCGCCCGAAGAGATGGATCCTAAGGGAAAGGGGATGGTGGTCAACGATAAGGAGAAGGAGTCCATCTTCAACGAGCCAAGAGACGACAAGCCCACTGACTCTGGCTCGAGTCACAAGAAGAAGGACGGGAAGAAGAAGAGGCGCATCAAGAAGATCATCTACTACGACAGCGACGAGTCTTCTTCTTCCCCAAGAGACGATGACTACGACGATAAAAAGAAATCGGTTAACTCAAAATTTTCATTTGATTATTCTCGTATTCCGTATAATTCCAATGCCCATTTGCTTTTATTCCTCTTGGTAAACCTCCACACTTTGATGGAGAGGACTACGCTTTTTGGAGTCACAAAATGTGTAGTCACCTTTTCTCTCTTCATCCTAGTATTTGGGAGGTAGTTGAGAATGGAATGCATTTTGATAGTACTGACAATCCCGTTTTCATTAATGAGCAAATCCATAAAAATGCACAAGCTACCACTGTTTTGCTAGCATCCTTGTGCAGGGACGAGTACAATAAGGTGAGCGGCTTGGACAACGCCAAGCAAATCTGGGACACCCTCAAGATTTCTCATGAGGGGAACGACGCCACCATGATCACCAAGATGGAGTTGGTGGAAGGCGAGCTGGGAAGGTTCGCAATGATTAGGGGAGAAGAGCCAACACAAACGTACAACAGGCTCAAGACCCTGGTCAACAAGATCAGAAGCTATGGAAGCACGAGATAGACGGACCACAACGTCGTCCGACTTATGCTCAGGTCCTTCACTGTTATTGATCCTCATCTTGTGAACCTCATCCGTGAAAATCCCAGGTACACAAAGATGACTCCCGAGGAGATTCTTGGAAAATTTGTGAGCGGACGAATGATGGTGAAGGAAGCGCGATACGTTGATGATGCTCTCAATAGCCCTCTACCCGTCTACGAGCCTCAACCCGTTGCTCTCAAAGCAACAAGCAGCAGAAAGGCGCTACCTAGCATGGTGGCACAAGTTGAGGCGGCCGGGCTAAATGAGGATGAGATGGCCCTAATCATAAAGCGCTTCAAGACCGCATTGAAAGGACGCAAGGAGTACCCTAACAAGAACAAAGCAAAGGGAAAGCGTTCCTGCTTTAAGTGCGGTAAGACTGGTCACTTTATTGTCCAATGTCCCGATAATGAAAATGACCAGGGAGATGAAAGACCCGGGAAGAGGAAGAAGAAGAAGGCCTACAAGAAGGCGAAATGCGAGGCGCATCTTGGCAAAGAATGGGATTCGGACTGCTCTTCCTCCGACTCCGACGACGAAGGACTCGCCGCCTCGGCCTTCAACAAGTCATCTCTCTTCCCCAACGAGTGCCATACTTGCCTCATGGCAAAGGAGAAAAAGGTAAGCGCTCGAGCTACCCCTAAGTATACTACTTCAAGTGATGATGACTCTAGTGATGATGAAGTAGATTACACAAGTCTATTCAAAGGTTTAGATAGAACTAAAGTAGATAAAATCAATGAATTGATTGATGCTTTAAATGAGAAGAATAGACTTTTAGAAAAGCAAGAGGATATTCTATATGAAGAGCATGATAAGTTTGTAAATGTGCAAAAGTCTCTTGCTTTAGAGGTTAAAAGGAATGAAATGCTTTCTTCGGAATTGTCTGCTTGTCATGAAACTATGTCTAGCTTAAAGAGTATTAATGATGATTTAAACGCTAAGCTAGAAGTAGTTAATAAATCTAGTTCTTGTGTAGAGCATGTTGTCATTTGTAATAGGTGTAAGGATTTTGATGTTGATGCATGTGTTGAGCATCTTACTTCTATTACAAAATTAAATGGTGAAGTGGCAAGTCTTAATGCCCAACTTAAGACTTGCAAAAATGACTTTGATAAGTTAAAATTTGCTAGGGATGCCTACACCGTTGGTAGACATCCCTCAATTAAGGATGGACTTGGCTTTCGAAAGGAAGCTAAGAACTAAACAAGTCAAAGGGCTCCCATTCCCAACAAGGAGAAAGGGAAGGCCCCTATGGCTAGTAGTAGTCAAAAGAATCATGCGTTCATTTATGATAGAAAATTTTCTAGAAATGCTCATTATAATAGGAGTTATAATTCTTATGATTCACATGCTATGGTTGCTTCAAGTTCTACTTTTGTGCATGGTAGAAGTAGGCCTAGGAAGGGAAATGTTATTCATCATGTGCCTAGGAAAATGCATAATGAATCTGTTACTGTTTTCCATGCCTGCAATACTGCTTTTGTACTTTCATGTAAAAATAAGAAAGTGGTTGCTAGGAAATTGGGGGCCAAATACAAGGGAGACAAGACTTGCATTTGGGTCCCAAAGGATGTTGTAACTAACCTTGTAGGACCCAACAAGAGTTGGATACCTAAGACCCAAGCCTAAAATTGCCTTGCAGGTTTATGCATCCGGGGGCTCAAGCTGGATTATCGACAGCGGATGCACAAACCACATGTAACACCCCGGAGTCCACAAACACCCCGGAATGCTACTGAACAACACTTCTGACATCTATATATAAAATTTCGGCAGCACCCCCTTTGCAAAATTGCATAAATGAGGGGGGCAACAGTGTATAAACACATATCATGACAAAAACATACTAAGTATTATTAATCGGCTAGCAAAGAGAAGTTAAACATACGACATGAACTGAATTAACTAGTGCGCACGACTAGTTAAAAGAAACAAACTTCCTTTGACAATAAGTTTCTAATTAAATCATGGCTATGCCTGGGCAGCGTTATTGTGAGAGTGAAAGTGGACGTGCTGCTACTCCCCTCATTCCCAACATGTATGCATTGAGTAATGCAAGAGTGAGATGACACATCTCAGCAAGTAAAATAATATCAAACTGTTTAACCACATAAGAACATTGTTTTACCACCACTTGATTCCACAATTTTCTTATTACGACGGTGCAACACGTATACAACGTACAACACACGTAGTCACCACACCTCGCAGGTAGAAACCACAATAGTAACATAGTAATGTCACACTTCATATATACCTCATGAGTGCAAATGTCTGCAAATGCAAGGATGACTTCTGCCTTCATACCTCTAAGGATATGAAGCCGCATCGTACCCCTCCTCGGGCAATGTACGATGCTAAAAATGTACCGGTACGGTCGGACCATAAGATCACGACATAACTTCAAAATGCAAGATGGATGATGCGATGTGCATGTCATGCCTACAACACTTCATATAACGTGATTCAAAAAAATACTTCAATTTCATCCAAGATGGGAATCAACCACATATATCATAACCAAATTATGATCATCCACCATATTAGACAATTGAGAATTAATACTTCCAAACAAATAAACTTCATCATAGAATCCAATGATTAACATAATTAAAACTTATGCATACTCAATGACAGGGAATAGGATGCAAACCAAAACGGTAGCAACCACCACTATATTTACTTGCCTTTACCGGAAGTTCGGGCAAATCCCTAAGTACGATCCGGAAGTCCACCACCTGTTTTTTGACACACAACTTAGTGCACCAATTTCACATAATCAGGCTCATAAACGACGCCGCAACTACGCACAAACTCAAACCCCGCCGCGGATTACATCTCTCCCCACACCCACCAAACTGCAGCGGCGCTGCTTAATAATTTCATAACTTTAAAATTATGACGGCAGTGGTAACAAACAAAAACTCCAGAGTCATCTACATAAAATTCCCCACAAGTTTTGTATACAATTTATAATTAAATTCCAACATCTAATTAGCCCAAAACAGTCCACAAGATGAACCCTGTAATCTGTTTTTTTTTGTCTTTTGGACAGCGACATACCCGGATTCAAACAGCGATATCTTTTAAAATATAATTCCAAATCAAGCGCATAAGTACTCATTGGAAAGATAAGACAAAGCCCTACATGATTATAATACTGGTTAACACTAATTACCCACGAAAATTTCCCAGAAACTGCTAATACTACTGCTGTTCACCCACCTGAAAAATCTGTTTTTTTTGGACAACAACATAACCGGATTTAAACAACGATATCTCCTAAATTATAACTCCGAATCGAGCGCATAAGTACTCGTTGGAAAGGTATGACAAAGCTATACATGATTCTCCCACTGATCCCCACTAATTGCCCACGAAAAATTCCCAGAAATCCCTAGAACTACTGTTGTTCGCCCTCCCACAAAAATTCTGGACAGCACCTCTACCGATTCGCATAGATAAACATATAATCAATTGAATTTTAGCGCAAAAACATAGATAACTTCAAGATCACCTTGAGTTCCACCTTTTTCCTCCTTCCTTCCTCCCACCAATTCTCCAATTGAAACTTGCACCCACACGAAGAAGATCCGACGAGGAAGAACGACACTTGGAGAAGAGGAGATGGGGGGTGGCGGCTATGGTTGAGGAGATGGCTGCTGCAAAAAACTTGAGAATGGAGAGGGGGCGGCTGCAGCACTTGGGGAAGAGAGAAGAGGGAAGAGGGGGGAGGGTGACGGCCAAAGGAGGGAAGGGGGGGGCGGCTGCCCACAAGGGGCCTTAAGAGAGGGGGCGGCTAGGGTTTTGGGGGGAAAAGTGGGCTTCCCACCGCCGGATCGCGATCAACGGCCCAAAACCATTCCTACGCCAGAGCTCTCGACCCCCGCGCACACATCAAACATAAATTTTACTGTTTTACAGATGTTTACCTCCTAAAATTCCAAACCTCCCATAGCACGGGACCCGCAAGAGAAAACAAAGAAAAGAAAAAAAAGAGTAAACTTCAATTTCTCTTCTTTTTGAAAATTGGGTATCACACTCTATCCCCCTTATAAAGAATTTGACCTCGAATTCCGATGCTTCTATCGGAACGACAAAGGAAAGATTAATGAACCAACAAAACTCACACATAAAGAAAAGTTCGGGTACTTCTACCGCATCAGCTCCTCAAGCTCCTAGGATTCTTAGATACGCAGCAGACGACACTCTAGAGTCTGGTCTTGCTACACAGGAATCGGCTCTAGCTCGATTTGATGGTCTGGATTCCGCAAATACCTCCTCCACATAAAGACATGGAATACATGGTGTACTCTGATCATAGATTTCGACAATTGCATATGCTAAGCCCAGCTGCCAACTCGGCTAAGATAGTAGACGGTCCTATATACCTCAAACAAAGTTTTCCTGACACCAAATCAATCATTGACATATGCAAGTACTTCAAGGAATGTATATATGAATGCACTGCATATAGTATTCCTATAGCCTAAACCAAACTTAGCCAAACAAGAGCAACTTCAAGAGAGTAACTTAATGCTTGCATATTTTTGGATAGCAGCACAATGGTTAATTGTTTTGTTCATAACTCATAAAATAAGCATCCAAACATAATAAACTAGGACTTTATGGAAAGCTTATAAAGTCCACTATACCCTTGGTATTATCTTCACAGCAAGATTTGACACTTAGAAAGGTCAAACAATGCTAAACGTAAATTCTGTCCAGACTTGGACAGAATTCAACTACTCAATTCAAAAATTCATAATTGAAGTCTCAGACATCCAATTCAGGTGCTCCTAGACTTTTTAGAAAGCTAGTATAATTGTCTATAATTCATTTATAAACATATCAGGTTAATTCAATGCATATCAAGGTCAAAAGACATGAGAAAGGCTCTGCTGTCCAAATTTAGACAGATTCAGAGATCACACTTAAAACAGCCGTAACTTTACTTATAGATCTCCAAAAAGGGTGATCCAAAGTTTGTTGAAAAGATTAAGAAAGGTACTACAACTTCTTTATAATTTATAATAAGTTATTCGAAGTTTAAATTGGGCAAACAAGGTCAGTTTCGAAATCTGTACAGAATCTGCACAGATTCCAAGACTGGACTTGAGAAAATCATAACTCCCAAACTACTAGACCTATGGTCATGAATTTTTTACACAAGTAAGATAAAGAAGTCGGCTACAACTTTTATATATAACATCTCTACAGAAAAGATGGTTTACTTCATTGAACTAGCTGCATAACTAAAACTGGTCATGCAGACCCAACAACAAGCAATAGATTTTATTCAGGTTCATTACTCTTCTAAGATTAAGCGTTCATCGAAAGACTAATAACTTTAGGTTCTTCATTACGAGATACTTAGAACAAATATAAGTATAGAAACAATATGATAACTTTTTAAACCATTTAAGCCTAATCTCACATCATGCAAACAGGAATCTGTTTAAGCATGTTAGGCCTGCCCACATATTCATCCAAGCACATTCTATACATTATATCATCCCATATAGGAACTCTCTTTTTTTAATTATACTATACATATATCTATCGAATAACTCAGACAAATTGCATCTCAACCTAGACTTCACATGACGTAACTATTTCATACTTACGCAATCACGCCAATACAAGAAAATGTGGCTTCACAACAATACGTACTGGCCTATTCAAACGTTCCTTGCTATCTCTGTGTTCCAGCCCACGCTCCACATATACATAAACAAGATAACCATCCCAACCACTACGTCTATTCCCTCCCACCATACAACTTAATTAACATGGATTGCGAAAGAGCTCACCACACCTAAACCAAACTCCCATGAAAAAAATCACTAAGTAGAAAATTGACAATCAAAAGCACAAATGTTCATTTTTTCTACCTCTCACTATAAAAGCAATGGTAACAATGAAATATTGTAAAATCATCTAAACTTCATGATCTACAACTTTCGTATTCAAAAGATAAACATTTTTTTCCATCTACCATTTTTAATTTGACTTGTAAGGCGACATACATGATCTGCCACCAGAAACTGACGAAACATGACACATAAATTCAAAATATCATAACTCCCTGCAGCTTAACAAAATTTTGCAAATATAAACCCATTGAAAAGATTATAACATTCTGTAAAACTTTTATTATAATGAGTGTCTCGAAATTGGTTTTCAAACCGATAAAATAATGTAACTCTTTTGTTGCAAAACTGATAGGATGGAAACAATGGACAACTAAAATTCAAAAACCTATAACTCCTCCTATACTCAACTTAAAACTACAACGAACACGCGTTGGAAAAGTTTGAAAATTGTCCATGACTTTTGCAATAAAGTTGCACCCAAATTTATCTTTATAGCCATCAACTCTACATGACCTACAGCTAAACTCAGCCCGAGATACTGCACATTGGAGATTCGACTTATAACCGGACAACCACCTCTCCCAATCTATTTAACAGACAATTACAAGTAAATACCCATTTAAAAGGTACTGAGAAGAACTAAAGTTTTGCTTAAAGAGAATTCCCAAATTTGGGCTATGAAACTATCAAAACACGGTCGATTTATTGGTGGTTATAACGACACCTAAAGTTCAGACACAACGGTGCAACAACTTCAGAGCAGCCTAACTCCAATTATATACAATGAAAATTACAAACCAATACTCTTTGGAAAGATCATGAAATTACTAAAACTTTCATAATCTAACAAAGGCCAAATTATACCATCTTCAAGGTCTATTCTTCCGTACAAAATTAAGGCTGCTATAGGAAACCCATAACTCTCAAATGTTTAGACCAAACTGGATGATTAAGCATCATATGCAAACATGAAGAAACCTACTACAAAACATTCTAGATAAGTGAAGCCTGATTCAGCCTCCAACTAATTTAAAATGACTCCCAAAACCAAGCAACACCTTAACCACAATAAAAAAACAATATAAAATGAAACCCAAGGCATTGGCAGGTGCAATCAACACTAGGGTTTCCCACTACCAAATGGGGATGCAACTCCCCAAAGTCTTTAAACAACACTTTACCTAATAGGTTAGAACACTAAGCATAACAATTAACGAATTCAACAACCTCGTTTGTTAATGCCACTAAGGTCAAACATCCATGTAGCGACAATGTACGAAACACCTGACATACTCGTCTCTAGCACTATAAACCATGGTTGTTATTACACCAGAATTCAACTACTAGAGATCTCCGCAACTATTCTGTTGATGTGAAGCAAATGGTGCTCATGTCATATAACGTCTTTTTCTCCTCTCAAAAGAGATAAAATTTGCAACACTCATAAAGCAATGGAGGGATAACAACAAGAAAACTAATGTACTTCTTGACATAGACTCATGCAAAAGCTTCATAAATATTACTTTCAATACTAAAATAATAACATGATATTATGCTCAACAGGAGTAATTGGACGTCAATAAGACAACCCACATAACCAAACTACCTTGATTAACCTCACATACAACAAAACCTACTATTACTGCACTTGAACAATTTGTACCTCGTGATATCATAGGATGCATTCAAAGTAGTACAATGTTGCAAATAAAAAATATAAAATGGGTTGTCAATATCGCCCACATGACTAGCCTGCAACAACTAAAAATTATGCATAGCCTTTATGGCTATTGAAACAAGCCATAGAAGGAAAACATGCACGACATAAAATCCACTTGAAACCACCCTATTTATTGTTAAAAATAAGGTTGCCCATAATAAGAAAACCTATCAGGTAGACATGGTTGGACTTATCAATCTACGTCATCTCACAAATTCACTCGAGTTCTACCAGTCTAAAGATTTCATAGACATTACAACGTTGCCTCTGCTCTAGAGAGACAAACCAATTTTATACTAAGATCAAGTTAGCAAGTAGCCACACTAGCCTAAAAAAAGTGAGGCGCAAAGCATTGCCTCCATGGAAATATTACATTGATAAGTTGGGTTGTAGCCCAACATTCAATCAGACCCAACAACATGATAAAACTACATTATATAGTGTTTTCACACCACACCAAGCCGGATTAGACCCACTATACACAGACTCAATAAACAATCGGTCCTACAAGTACTAGAACCCCAAAAATTCCATTTAAAAAAACAACCACAATCAAGCATATAGAAATATATGATAGTAATAGCTCAAAGATTTGAAAAACATCGCATAAAAAACATCATGACGATATGTATACAAAACAAGTACATTAGTAGCTTCACTTGCATAATAACTTCAATAACAACCACATCAAGAAACCAATATTAATTAGAAGTAACATATCATATCAAACATTAAGTCGTTAACGACATACCCCATCAAACCATAAAGGGATTTGGAGTAAGGGAATTCTAGTCATCTATACAATAAAATACTAATATGAAAGATATACGAACTCATACCCTTCCTATATGTGCAAGTGTGTTAAATTTATCTTCAAATTGCGTAGAATCTAAAGCCTATCCTCTGATACCAACTGTAACACCCCGGAATGCTACTGAATAACACTTCTGACATCTATATATAAAATTTCGGCAGCACCCCCTTTGCAAAATTGCATAAATGAGGGGGGCAACAGTGTATAAACACATATCATGACAAAAACATACTAAGTATTATTAATCGGCTAGCAAAGAGAAGTTAAACATACGACATGAACTGAATTAACTAGTGCGCACGACTAGTTAAAAGAAACAAACTTCCTTTGACAATAAGTTTCTAATTAAATCATGGCTATGCCTGGGCAACGTTATTGTGAGAGTGAAAGTGGACGTGCTGCTACTCCCCTCATTCCCAACATGTATGCATTGAGTAATGCAAGAGTGAGATGACACATCTCAGCAAGTAAAATAATATCAAACTGTTTAACCACATAAGAACATTGTTTTACCACCACTTGATTCCACAATTTTCTTATTACGACGGTGCAACACGTATACAACGTACAACACACGTAGTCACCACACCTCGCAGGTAGAAACCACAATAGTAACATAGTAATGTCACACTTCATATATACCTCATGAGTGCAAATGTCTGCAAATGCAAGGATGACTTCTGCCTTCATACCTCTAAGGATATGAAGCCGCATCGTACCCCTCCTCGGGCAACGTACGATGCTAAAAATGTACCGGTACGGTCGGACCATAAGATCACGACATAACTTCAAAATGCAAGATGGATGATGCGATGTGCATGTCATGCCTACAACACTTCATATAACGTGATTCAAAAAATACTTCAACTTCATCCAAGATGGGAATCAACCACATATATCATAACCAAATTATGATCATCCACCATATTAGACAATTGAGAATTAATACTTCCAAACAAATAAACTTCATCATAGAATCCAATGATTAACATAATTAAAACTTATGCATACTCAATGACAGGGAATAGGATGCAAACCAAAACGGTAGCAACCACCACTATATTTACTTGCCTTTACCGGAAGTTCGGGCAAATCCCTAAGTACGATCCGGAAGTCCACCACCTGTTTTTTGACACACAACTTAGTGCACCAATTTCACATAATCAGGCTCATAAACGACGCCGCAACTACGCACAAACTCAAACCCCGCCGCGGATTACATATCTCCCCACACCCACCAAACTGCAGCGGCGCTGCTTAATAATTTCATAACTTTAAAATTATGACGGCAGTGGTAACAAACAAAAACTCCAGAGTCATCTACATAAAATTCCCCACAAGTTTTGTATACAATTTATAATTAAATTCCAACATCTAATTAGCCCAAAACAGTCCATAAGATGAACCCTGTAATCTGTTTTTTTTTTGTCTTTTGGACAGCGACATACCCGGATTCAAACAGCGATATCTTTTAAAATATAATTCCAAATCAAGCGCATAAGTACTCATTGGAAAGATAAGACAAAGCCCTACATGATTATAATACTGGTTAACACTAATTACCCACGAAAATTTCCCAGAAACTGCTAATACTACTGCTGTTCACCCACCTGAAAAATCTGTTTTTTTGGACAGCAACATAACCGGATTTAAACAACGATATCTCCTAAATTATAACTCCGAATCGAGCGCATAAGTACTCGTTGGAAAGGTATGACAAAGCTATACATGATTCTCCCACTGATCCCCACTAATTGCCCACGAAAAATTCCCAGAAATCCCTAGAACTACTGCTGTTCGCCCTCCCACAAAAATTCTGGACAGCACCTCTACCGATTCGCATAGATAAACATATAATCAATTGAATTTTAGCGCAAAAACATAGATAACTTCAAGATCACCTTGAGTTCCACCTTTTTCCTCCTTCCTTCCTCCCACCAATTCTCCAATTGAAACTTGCACCCACACGAAGAAGATCCGACGAGGAAGAACGACACTTGGAGAAGAGGAGATGGGGGGTGGCGGCTATGGTTGAGGAGATGGCTGCTGCAAAAAACTTGAGAATGGAGAGGGGGCGGCTGCAGCACTTGGGGAAGAGAGAAGAGGGAAGTGGGGGGAGGGTGACGGCCAAAGGAGGGAAGGGGGGGCGGCTGCCCACAAGGGGCCTTAAGAGAGGGGGCGGCTAGGGTTTTGGGGGGAAAAGTGGGCTTCCCACCGCCGGATCGCGATCAACGGCCCAAAACCATTCCTACGCCAGAGCTCTCGACCCCCGCGCACACATCAAACATAAATTTTACTGTTTTACAGATGTTTACCTTCTAAAATTCCAAACCCCCCATAGCACGGGACCCGCAAGAGAAAACAAAGAAAAGAAAAAAAAAGAGTAAACTTCAATTTCTCTTCTTTTTGAAAATTGGGTATCACACCACATGACGGGGGAGAAGAAGATGTTCACCTCGTACGTCAAGAGCAAAGATTCCCAAGATTCGATCATCTTTGGAGATGGGAACCAAGGCAAGGTTAAAGGTCTAGGAAAGATAGCTATTTCATCCGAGCATTCCATATCTAATGTGTTCTTAGTTGAATCGCTCGGATACAACTTATTGTCTGTTAGTCAACTATGTAATATGGGATATAATTGTCTATTTACCAATGTAGATGTGTCTGTCTTTAGAAGGAGTGATAGTTCATTAGTGTTTAAGGGTGTACTAGACGGCAAACTCTATTTAGTTGATTTTTCGAAAGAGGAGGCCGATCTAGATGCATGCTTAATTGCTAAGACTAGCATGGGCTGGTTGTGGCATCGCCGTCTAGCACATGTTGGGATGAAGAACCTTCATAAACTTATAAAGGGAGAACATGTGTTAGGTCTAACAAATGTATCTTTCGAAAAAGATAGACCTTGTGCAGCGTGTCAGGCAGGAAAACAAGTGGGAAGCACTAATCACAACAAAAATGTGATGACAACATCAAGACCACTGGAGCTACTACATATGGACCTCTTCGGACCCGTCGCCTACCTTAGCATCGGGGGAAGTAAGTATGGTCTTATTATTGTTGATGATTTTTCCCGCTTCACTTGGGAATTCTTTTTGCAGGATAAATTTGAAACCCAAGGGACCCTCAAGCGCTTTCTAAGGCGAGCTCAAAACGAATTTGAGCTCAAGGTGAAAAAGATTAGAAGCGACAACGGGTCCGAGTTCAAGAATCTTCAAGTGGAAGAGTACCTTGAGGAGGAAGGGATCAAGCACGAGTTCTCCGCTCCCTACACACCACAGCAAAACAGTGTGGTAGAGAGGAAGAACAAGACGCTTATAGACATGGCGAGGACGATGCTTGGAGAATTCAAGACGCCCGAGCGGTTTTGGTCGGAAGCTGTGAACACAGCTTGCCACGCCATAAACCGGGTCTACCTTCATCGCCTCCTCAAGAAGACCTCGTATGAACTTCTGACTGGTAACAAATTCAACGTGTCATACTTTCGTGTATTTGGGAGTAAATGTTATATTCTAGTGAAGAAAGGTAGAAATTCTAAATTTGCTCCCAAAGTTGTAGAAGGTTTTTTGCTAGGTTATGACTCAAATACAAAGGCGTATAGAGTCTTCAACAAATCATCGGGTTTGGCTGAAGTCTCTAGTGACGTTGTATTTGATAAAACTAATGGCTCTCTAAGAGAGAAAGTTGATCTTGATGATGTAGATGAAGATGATGTTCCAACGGACGCAATTCGTACCATGGCGATTGGAGATGTGCGACCACATGAACAACAAGAGCGAGATCAACCTTCTTCCTCAACGATGGTGCATCCCCCAACTCAAGAAGATGAACAGGTTCATCAAGAAGAGGTGTGTGATCAAGGGGGAGCATAAGATGATCAAGTTATGGAGGAAGAGGCACCACGAGCCCCTCCAACTCAAATCCGAGCGACGATTCAAAGGAATCATCCCGTCAACCAGATTCTAGGTGATATAAGCAAGGGAGTAACTACTCGCTCAAGACTAGCTAACTTTTGTGAGCATTACTCGTTTGTCTCTTCCATTGAGCCTTTCAGGGTAGAAGAGGCCTTGCAAGATCCGGATTGGGTGTTGGCCATGCAGGAAGAGCTCAACAACTTCAAGAGAAATGAAGTTTGGAGTCTGGTGCCAGGTCCCAAGCAAAACGTTGTGGGAACCAAGTGGGTGTTCCGCAACAAGCAAGACGAGCACGGGGTGGTGACAAGAAACAAGGCTCGACTTGTGGCAAAAGGTTATGCCCAAGTCGCAGGTTTGGATTTTGAGGAGATTTTTGCTCCTATGGCTAGGCTAGAGTCTATTCGCATTTTGTTAGCCTATGCCGCTCACCATTCTTTCAGGTTGTTTCAAATGGATGTGAAGAGCGCTTTCCTCAACGGACCAATCAAGGAGGAGGTGTACGTGGAGCAACCCCCTGGCTTTGAGGATGAACGATACCCCGACCATGTGTGTAAGCTCTCTAAGGCGCTCTATGGACTTAAGCAAGCCCCAAGAGCATGGTATGAATGTCTTAGAGATTTCCTAATTGCTAATGCTTTCAAGGTTGGGAAAGCCGATCCAACTCTTTTCACTAAGACTTGTGATGGTGACCTATTTGTGTGCCAAATCTATGTCAATGACATAATATTTGGTTCTACTAACCAAAAGTCTTGTGAGGAGTTTAGCAGGGTGATGACACAGAAATTTGAGATGTCGATGATGGGCGAGTTGAACTACTTCCTTGGGTTCCAAGTGAAGCAACTCAAGGACGGCACCTTCATCTCCCAAATGAAGTACACGCAAGACTTGCTTAAGCGGTTCGGGATGAAGGACGCCAAGCCCGCGAAGACACCAATGGGCACCGACGGACATGTGGACCTCAACAAAAGAGGTAAGTCCGTTGATCAAAAGGCATACCGGTCTATGATAGGTTCCTTGCTTTATTTATGTGCTAGTAGACCGGATATTATGCTAAGTGTATGCATGTGTGCTAGATTTCAATCTGATCCAAGGAAGTGTCACCTTGTGCCCGTTAAGCGAATTCTTAGATATTTAGTTGCTACGCCTTGCTTCGGGATCTGGTATCCAAAGGGGTCAACCTTTGACTTGATTGGATACTCAGACTCCGATTATGCTGGATGCAAGGTTGATAGGAAGAGTACATCACGGACGTGCCAATTCCTAAGAAGGTCCTTGGTGTCTTGGAGTTCAAAGAAACAGACTTTCGTTGCTCTATCCACCACTGAGGCCGAGTACGTTGCCACAGGACAGTGTTGCGCACAACTACTTTGGATGAGGCAAACCCTCCGGGACTTTGGCTACAATCTGAGCAAAGTCCCACTCCTATGTGACAATGAGAGTGCAATCCGCATGGCGGATAATCCTGTTGAACACAGCCGCACTAAGCACATAGACATCCAGCATCACTTTTTGAGAGACCACCAGCAAAAGGGAGATATCTAAGTGTTTTATGTTAGCACCGAGAGCCAGCTAGCCGATATCTTTACCAAGCCTTTAGATGAGAAGACCTTTTGCAGGCTGCGTAGTGAGCTAAATGTCTTAGATTCGCGTAACTTGGATTGTTCTATAGCATACATGTGTTTTTATGCCCTTGATCAAGTTACTTTATGCATTTATGAGATTTATATGGTGCTCAAGTTGTGCAAGGGATCCCCGGACCTCACAAGTCCATATGTGAATGATGCACATATTTAGGGGGAGAATTGCTACAACTTGACCCTTTGAGACTAACAATTGTGCTTAAGTTTACTTGATGTAGTATCAAAGGTGAATTGAAAGGGAAATGTGAACTTGGACTATGCAAAGACTTCCACTACACTCTGGTATTAACTCCAAGTTCATATCTATGCTCTTATTGCCTTTTCGCTCTTAATTGACGATTTTGGTGAGGCAATGAGGTTAAAGGGCTAATAATGATCCCGTTTTGGTGCTTAATGCCAAAGGTGGAGAAATTAAGGCCAAAGCAAATGGATCGGCTACCACTTGAGAATTTTGAAAATAGTAGAGTTAAAACTTTTGATTTGTCAAAATACTCTAATTGTCAAATTTTGGTCTCTTGTGGGGAGAATGTTTGATTATGGGAAAAAGGGGAGTTTTTGGCTCTAAATCATTTTTACTCTTGGATTATCTCTCTTAATGCCCAAACAAGTGAGTTTGACTTAGAGATAGGAAAATGAATTGGATTTACAAAAACAAACCAAGTGGTGGCAAAGAACGATCTAAATATGTCAAATCTTGTCAAATACTATTTTTGTTCTCAATTGCATTGATGTTGCACTTCTATTTGTTGCTATTTGATGTGTTGGCATAAATCACCAAAAAGGGGGAGATTGAAAGGGAAATGTGCCCTTGGGCCATTTCTAGTATATTTTGGTGATTAAGTGTCCAACACATATTAAGTGGATTATTATATGCCAAATGATGAATGAAGTGCAAATCAACAAGAAGGTATAATTCTAGACTTAGGACATTGGTTTTTGTGTACTAATATATTTGTCTAAGTGCAAGAATCAGAGAAAAGAAAAGAAGAGAAGAACTTGGCTCGAAGCAGTCAAGACTCTCCTCAGTCTGGCACACCGGACTGTCCGGTGGTGCACCGGACTGTCCGGTGGTGCACCAGACAGTGTCCGGTGCGCCAGACTGGTCTCCGGCGAACTGGCCACTCTCGGGAAACTGTGGCGGCGTACGGCTATAATTCACCGGACTGTCCGGTGGTGCACCGGACTGTCCGGTGGTGCACCGGACTGTCCGGTGAGCCAACGGCCCCCAGCGCAACGGTCGGCCGCCAAATCCGCGGGCGACACGTGGCCCGCTCCAACGGTCGGCAGGGGGCACCGGACTGTGTCCGGTGCGCCAACCAGGCTGAAGATCCAACGGTCGGTTGTGCCAGGAATAGAAGGAGATCCGCACCGGACATGCTACAGTGGCTGTCCGGTGGTGCACCGGACTGTCCGGTGCGCCACCCGACAGAAGGCAAGAATTGCCTTCCTTGTTGGGTTCCTGAAAGGGAAATGTGCCCTTGGGCCATTTCTAAGTATTTTGGTGATTGAGTGTCCAACACAAGTGCTTATGTGTTAAACTATGCCAAATGGTGGACAAAGTGCAAATCAAGTAAAAAGGTATGTTTCTAAGACTTAGTACATTGTTTTGGAGACTAATGTATTGTGTCTAAGTGCTAGAAACAGGAAAAGACCAATCCGAAAAAGACTTGGCTAAGCAGCCAAGACTCTGCGCAGTCCGGTCGTGCACCAGACAGTGTTCGGTGGTGCACCGGACAGTGTCCGGTGCGCCAGGCTGGCGTCTGTCAACTGGCTGCTCTCGGGAAACAATTAACGACGTACGGCTATAAATCACCGGACTGTCTGGTGGTGCACCGGACTGTCCGGTGAGCCAACAGTCGACCAGGCCAACGATCGGCTGCGGAATCCGCGCGCGACGCGTGGCAGAGCCAACGGTCAGAAGGGGGCACCGGACTGTCCGGTGTGCACCGGACAGTGTCCGGTGCGCCAACGGCTCTGAAAATGCAACGGTCGGCTTCGCCAAATAAGGAAAGAAATCTGCACCGGACAGTGTCCGGTGGTGCACCAGACAGTGTCCGATGGTGCACCGGACTGTCCGGTGGTGCACCGGACTGTCCGGTGCGTCAGGCGACAGAAGGCAAGAATTGCCTTCTTGAAATGCTCTCAACGACTCCTAGCTGCCTTGGGGCTATAAAAGGGACCCCTAGGCGCATGGAGGAGCACACCAAGCATTCCTTGAGCATTGTTGATCACTCACACTTCATTCTTGCGCACTTGTTCGACATTCTTAGTGATTTGAGCTCCGTTCTAGTGAGAACCTCGAGATATTGTCTTGAGCTCAAGTCTTGATCTTGTGTGTGCGTATTTGCTGTGGATTTGAGTGTGTTGCTTCCCTCCCTTACTCTTGTGCTTCATATTGATTCTTATTGTAAGGGCGAGAGACTCCAAGTTGTGGAGATTCCTCGCAAACGGGAAAAGAGTAAAGTAAAGAAGAACACCGTGGTATTCAAGTTGATCATTGGATCACTTGAGAGGAGTTGAGTGCAACTCTCGTCCGTTGGGACGCCACAACGTGGAGTAGGCAAGTTTTGTACTTGGCCGAACCACGGGATAAATCCTCGTGTCTCTTGTGCTTGTCCTTACTGTGTCTATTGTGCTTCACAAGAGTTTTCCTCTCTACTCACTTGATTCCATTGTTCTAACCCTTAATCAAGTTTGTGGTGTTAAGTTTTAAGTTTTTACAGGATCACCTATTCACCCCCCCCCCCCTCTAGGTGCTCTCAATTGGTATCAAAGTCGTTCTCTTCAAGAAAGGGACTAATCGCCCGAAGAGATGGATCCTAAGGGCAAGGGGATGGTGGTCAATGATAAGGAGAAGGAGTCCTTCGTCAATGATGACAAGCCTTTTGACTCAGGCTCGAGCCACAAAAGAAAAGACGGGAAGAAGAAGAAATCAAGGCGCATCAAGGAGATCGTCTACTACGACGACAGCGACGAGTCTTCTTCTTCCCAAAAGGACGACGACAACTACGAGAAAAAGAAAACGGTCAATTCAAAATTTTCTTTTGATTATTCTCGTATTTCGCAAAATACAAATGCTCATTTACTCTCCATTCCACTTGGTAAACCTCCTCACTTTGATGATGAGGACTACGGATTTTGGAGTCACAAAATGTGTAGTCACTTGTTCTCTCTCCATCCAAGCATATGGGAGATAGTAGAGAGTGGAATGCAATTTGATAGTACTGATAGTCCCACATTTATCAATGAGCAAATTCACAAAAATGCACAAGCTACTACTGTTCTTCTAGCATCTTTGTGCAGGGATGAATACCATAAGGTGAGCGGCTTGGATAACGCCAAGAAGATTTAGGACACCCTCAAGATCTCTCATGAGGGAAATGACGTCACCATGCTCACCAAGATGGAGTTATTGGAGGGTGAACTTGGGAGATTCGCAATGATCAGGGGAGAGGAGCCAACTCAAACTTACAACAGGCTCAAGACCCTCGTCAACAAAATCAGGAGCTACGGAAGCACGCGATGGACGGACCACGACGCCGTCCGCCTAATGCAAAGGTCTTTTACTGTCCTTGATCCACATCTTGTGAACAATATTCGTGAGAATCCTAGGTACACCAAGATGACGCCCGAGGAGATACTTGGAAAGTTTGTAAGCGGGCGGATGATGATCAAGGAAGCAAGATACGTTGACGACACATTGAATGGCCCAATCCACGAGCCTCAAACCGTTGCTCTCAAAGCAACGAGGAGCAAGGAAGTGCTACCTAGCAAGGTGGCACAAGTTGAGGCGGCGGGGCTCAATGAGGAAGAGATGGCCCTCATCATCAAGCGTTTCAAGACGGCGCTAAGGGGTCGCAAGGAGCACCCCAACAAGAACAAGGCAAAGGGGAAGCGCTCATGCTTCAAATGTGGTAAGATTGGTCATTTTATCGCTAATTGTCCCGATAATGATAGTGACCAGGAACAAGGGAACAAGAGGGAAAAGAAGAAGGATTACAAGAAGGCTAAGGATGAGGCACACCTTGGCAAGGAGTGGGACTCGGATTGTTCGTCGTCCGACTCCGTCAATGAAGGACTCACTGCCATCGCCTTCAACAAAGCGTCCCTCTTCCCCAACGAGCATCACACCTGCCTCATGGCAAGGGAAAAGAAGGTAAGCACTCATAATACTAGTACTTACGCTTCCTCAAGTGATGAAGAATCTAGCGATGATGAAATAGACTATTCATGTTTATTCAAGGGCCTAGATAGAACTAAGGTTGATAAGATTAATGAATTAATTGATGCATTGAATGATAAGAATAGGTTATTAGAAAAGCAAGAGGATCTTTTGTATGAAGAACATGATAAGTTTGTAGAGGCACAAAAATCCCTTGCTTTAGAAATTAAAAGGAATGAAATGCTTTCTTGTGAATTGTCTACATGCCATGACTCTATTTCTAGCTTAAAGAGCATAAATGATGATTTGAATGCTAAGTTAGAAATAGCTACTAAATCAACATCTTGTGTAGAACATGTTGCAATTTTCAATAGGTGTAAAGATTTCAATATTGATGCTTGTAGTGAACACCTAGTCTCAATTTCTAAATTGAATGATGAAGTGGCTAGTCTTAATGCCCAACTTAAGACTAGCAAAAGTGAATTTGATAAACTAAAATTTGCAAGGGATGCCTACACAATTGGTAGACACCCCTCAATTAAGGATGGACTTGGCTTCAAGAGGGAAGTCAAGAACTTAACAAGCCATAAGGCTTCCATCTCCGCTAAGGAGAAAGGGAAGGCCCCTATGGCTAGTAGTGCTCAAAAGAACCATGCTTTCATGTATCATGATAGGAGACATTCTAGGAATGTTTATAGAAGTTATGATGCTTTTGATTCTTATGCCATGATTGCTTCAAGTTCTTCTATTATGCATGATAGAAATTTGGCTAGAAAAAATGTTGTTCATCAAATGCCTAGAAGAAATGTTGTTCATGTACCTAGGAAAGTAAGTAATGAACATTCTATAATTTACCATGCTTGCAATGCTTCCTTTGCTATTTGTAGAAAGGATAAGAAGGTAATTGCTAGGAAATTAGGGGCAAAATGCAAGGGAGATAAAACTTGCATTTGGGTCCCTAAGACCATTGTAACTAACCTTGTAGGACCCAACGTGAGTTGGGTACCTAAGACCCAAGCCTAAATTGCCTTGCAGGTTTATGCATCCGGGGGCTCAAGCTGGATTATCGACAGCAGATGCACAAACCACATGACGGGGGAGAAGAGGATGTTCTCTTCCTACGTCAAGAACAAGGATTCCCAAGACTCAATCATATTCGATGACGGGAATCAAGGCAAGGTGAAGGGGTTAGGAAAGATTGCTATTTCTTCCGAGCACTCCATTTCTAATGTGTTCTTAGTTGAGTCGCTTGGATATAACCTGTTATCTGTGAGTCAACTTTGTAATATGGGATATAATTGCTTATTCACAAATGTAGAAGTGTCTGTCTTTAGAAGAAGTGATGGTTCATTACCTTTTAAGGGTGTACTAGACAACAAACTTTATTTAGTTGATTTTGCAAAAGAGGAGGCCGGTCTAGATGCATGCTTAATTGCTAAGACTAGCATGGGCTGGCTGTGGCATCGCCGTTTAGCACATGTGGGGATGAAGAACCTTCACAAGCTTCTAAAGGGAGAACACGTGATAGGTCTAACTAATGTTACTTTCGAAAAGGATAGACCTTGTGCAGCTTGTCAAGCAGGTAAACAGGTGGGAAGCTCTCATCATACCAAAAATGTGATGACCACATCAAGACCCTTGGAGTTGCTTCATATGGACCTCTTCGGACCCGTCGCCTATCTAAGCATAGGAGGAAGTAAGTATGGTCTTGTTATAGTTGATGATTTTTCCCGCTTCACTTGGGTATTCTTTTTACAGGATAAATCTGAAACCCAAGGGATCCTCAAGCGCTTCCTAAGGAGAGCTCAAAATGAGTTTGAGCTCAAAGTGAAGAAGATAAGGAGCGACAACGGGTCCGAGTTCAAGAACCTTCAAGTGGAGGAGTACCTTGAGGAGGAAGGAATCAAGCACGAGTTCTCCGCTCCCTACACACCACAGCAAAATGGTGTGGTAGAGAGGAAGAACAGGACGCTTATAGACATGGTGAGGACGATGCTTGGAGAGTTCAAGACCCCCGAGCGCTTTTGGTCGGAAGCCGTGAACACAGCTTGCCACGCCATCAACCGGGTCTACCTTCATCGCCTCCTCAAGAAGACTTCGTATGAGCTTCTAACCGGTAACAAACCCAATGTATCTTACTTTCGTGTATTTGGGAGCAAGTGTTATATTCTAGTGAAGAAAGGTAGAAATTCTAAGTTTGCTCCCAAAGCTGTATAAGGGTTTTTGTTAGGTTATGACTCAAATACAAAGGCGTATAGGCTCTTCAACAAATCATCGGGTTTGGTTGAAGTCTCTAGCGACGTTGTATTTGATGAGACTAATGGCTCTCCAAGAGAGCAAGTTGTTGATCTTGATGATGTAGATGAAGAAGACGTTCCAACGGCCGCAATACGCACCATGGCGATTGGAGATGTGCGGCCACAGGAACAAAATGAGAGAGATCAACCTTCTTCCTCAACAATGGTGCATCCCCCAACTCAAGACGATGAACAGGTTCATCAAGAGGAGGCGTATGATCAAGGGGGAGCACAAGATGATCATGTAATGGAGGAAGAAGCACAACCGGCACCTCCAACTCAAGTCCGAGCGATGATTCAAAGGGATCATCCCGTCGACCAGATTTTGGGTGACATTAGCAAGGGAGTAACTACTCGTTCTAGATTAGTTAATTTTTGTGAGCATTACTCTTTTGTCTCTTCTATTGAGCCTTTCAGGGTAGAAGAGGCCTTGCTAGATTCGGACTGGGTGTTGGCCATGCAGGAAGAGCTCAACAACTTCAAGAGAAATGAAGTTTGGACACTGGTGCCTCGTCCCAAGCAAAATGTTGTGGGAACCAAGTGGGTGTTCCGCAACAAACAAGACGAGCACGGGGTGGTGACAAAGAACAAGGCTAGACTTGTGGCAAAAGGTTATGCCCAAGTCGCAGGTTTGGACTTTGAGGAGACTTTTGCTCTTGTGGCTAGGCTAGAGTCAATTCGCATATTGGACTTTGAGGAGACTTTTGCTCCTGTGGTGCACCAGACTGTCCGGTGAGCCAACGGCCCCCAGCGCAACGGTCGGTCGCCAAATCCGCGGGCGACGCGTGGCCCGCTCCAACGGTCGGTAGGGGGCACCGGACTGTGTCCGGTGCGCCAACCAGGCCGAAGATCCAATTATCGGCTCTGCCAGGAATGGAAGGAGATCCGCACCGGACATGCTATAGTGGATGTCCGGTGGTGCACCAGACTATCCGGTGCGCCACCCGACAGAAGGCAAGAATTGCCTTCCTTGTTAGGTTCCTGAAAGGGAAATGTGCCCTTGGGCCATTTCTAAGTATTTTGGTGATTGAGTGTCCAACACAAGTGCTTATGTGTTAAACTATGCCAAATGGTGGACAAAGTGCAAATCAAGTAAAAAGGTATGTTTCTAAGACTTAGTACATTGTTTTGGAGACTAATGTATTGTGTCTAAGTGCTAGAAACAGGAAAAGACCAATCCGGAAAAGACTTGGCTAAGCAGCCAAGACTCTGCGCAGTCCGGTGGTGCACCGGACAGTGTCCGGTGTGCTAGGCTGGCGTCTGTCAACTGGCTGCTCTCAGGAAACAATTAACGACGTACGATTATAAATCACCGGACTGTCCGGTGAGCCAACAGTCGATCGGGCCAACGATCGGCCGCGAAATCCGCGCGCGACGCGTGGCAGATCCAACAGGCAGAAGGGGGCACCGGACTGTCCGGTGTGCACCGGACAGAGTCTGGTGCGCCAACGGCTCTGAAAATGCAACGGTCGACTTCGCCAAATAAGGAAAGAAATCTGCACCGGACAGTGTCCGGTGGTGCACCGGACTGTCCGGTGCACCAGGCGACAGAAGGCAAGAATTGCCTTCTTGAAATGCTCTCAACGGCTCCTAGCTGCCTTGGGGCTATAAAAGGGACCCCTATGCGCATGGAGGAGCACACCAAGCATTCCTTGAGCATTGTTGATCACTCACACTTCATTCTTGAGCACTTGTTCGACATTCTTAGTGATTTGAGCTCCGTTCTAGTGAGAACCTTGAGATATTGTCTTGAGCTCAAGTCTTGATCTTGTGTGTGCGTATTTGCTGTGGATTTGAGTGTGTTGCTTCCCTCCCTTACTCTTGTGCTTCATATTGATTCTTATTGTAAGGGCGAGAGACTCCAAGTTGTGGAGATTCCTCGCAAACGGGAAAAGAGTAAAGTAAAGAAGAACATTGTGGTATTCAAGTTGATCATTGGATCACTTGAGAGGAGTTGAGTGCAACTCTCGTCCGTTGGGACGCCACAACGTGGAGTAGGCAAGTTTTGTACTTGGCCGAACCACGGGATAAATCCTCGTGTCTCTTGTGCTTGTCCTTACTGTGTCTATTGTGCTTCACAAGAGTTTTCCTCTCTACTCACTTGATTCCATTGTTCTAACCCTTAATCAAGTTTGTGGTGTTAAGTTTTAAGTTTTTACAGGATCACCTATTCACCCCCCCCCCCTCTAGGTGCTCTCAATTGGTATCAGAGCCGTTCTCTTCAAGAAAGGGACTAATTTCTCGAAGAGATGGATCCTAAGGGCAAGGGGATGGTGGTCAATGATAAGGAGAAGGAGTCCTTCGTCAATGATGACAAGCCTACTGACTCAGGCTCGAGCCACAAAAGAAAAGACGGGAAGAAGAAGAAATCAAGGCGCATCAAGGAGATCGTCTACTACGACGACAGCGACGAGTCTTCTTCTTCCCAAAAGGACGACGACAACTACGAGAAAAAGAAAACGGTCAATTCAAACTTTTCTTTTGATTATTCTCGTATTCCGCAAAATACAAATGCTCATTTACTCTCCATTCCACTTGGTAAACCTCCTCACTTTGATGAAGAGGACTACGGATTTTGGAGTCACAAAATGCGTAGTCACTTGTTCTCTCTCCATCCAAGCATATGGGAGATAGTAGAGAGTGGAATGCAATTTGATAGTACTGATAGTCCCACATTTATCAATGAGCAAATTCACAAAAAAGCACAAGCTACTACTGTTCTTCTAGCATCTTTGTGCAGGGATGAATACCATAAGGTGAGCAGCTTGGATAAAGCCAAGAAGATTTGGGACACCCTCAAGATCTCTCATGAGGGAAATGACGTCACCATGCTCACCAAGATGGAGTTATTGGAGGGCGAACTTGGGAGATTCGCAATGATCAGGGGAGAGGAGCCAACTCAAACTTACAACAGGCTCAAGACCCTCGTCAACAAAATCAGGAGCTATGGAAGCACGCGATGGACGGACCACGACGTCGTCCGCCTAATGCAAAGGTATTTTATTGTCCTTGATCCACATCTTGTGAACAATATTCGTGAGAATCCTAAGTACACCAAGATGACGCCCGAGGAGATACTTGGAAAGTTTGTAAGCTGGCGGATGATGATCAAGGAAGCAAGATACGTTGACGACGCATTGAATGGCCCAATCCACGAGCCTCAAACCGTTGCTCTCAAAGCAACGAGGAGCAAGGAAGTGCTACCTAGTAAGGTGGCACAAGTTGAGGCGGCGGGGCTCAATGAGGAAGAGATGGCCCTCATCATCAAGCGTTTCAAGACGGCGCTAAGGGGTCGCAAGGAGCATCCTAACAAGAACAAGGCAAAGGGGAAGCGCTCATGCTTCAAATGTGGTAAGATTGGTCATTTTATCGCTAATTGTCCCGATAATGATAGTGACCAGGAACAAGGGAACAAGAGGGAAAAGAAGAAGGATTACAAGAAGGCTAAGGGCGAGGCACACCTTGGCAAGGAGTGGGACTCGGATTGTTCGTCGTCCGACTCCGACAACGAAGGACTCGCCGCCACCGCCTTCAACAAAGCGTCCCTCTTTCCCAATGAGCATCACACCTGCCTCATGGCAAGGGAAAAGAAGGTAAGCACTCATAATACTAGTACTTACGCTTCCTCAAGTGATGAAGAATCTAGCGATGGTGAAATAGACTATTCATGTTTATTCAAGGGCCTAGATAGAACTAAGGTTGATAAGATTAATGAATTAATTGATGCATTGAATGATAAGAATAGGTTATTAGAAAAGCAAGAGGATCTTTTGTATGAAGAACATGATAAGTTTGTAGAGGCACAAAAATCCCTTGCTTTAGAAATTAAAAGGAATGAAATGCTTTCTTGTGAATCGTCTACATCCCATGACTCTATTTCTAGCTTAAAGAGCATAAATGATGATTTGAATGCTAAGTTAGAAATAGCTACTAAATCAACATCTTGTGTAGAACATGTTGCAATTTGCAATAGGTGTAAAGATTTCAATATTGATGCTTGTAGTGAACACCTAGTCTCAATTTCTAAATTGAATGATGAAGTGGCTAGTCTTAATGCCCAACTTAAGACTAGCAAAAGTGAATTTGATAAACTAAAATTTGCAAGGGATGCCTACACAATTGGTAGACACCCCTCAATTAAGGATGGACTTGGCTTCAAGAGGGAAGTCAAGAACTTAACAAGCCATAAGGCTTCCATCTCCGCTAAGGAGAAAGGGAAGGCCCCTATGGCTAGTAGTGCTCAAAAGAACCATGCTTTCATGTATCATGATAGGAGACATTCTAGGAATGTTTATAGAAGTTATGATGCTTTTGATTCTTATGCCATGATTGCTTCAAGTTCTTCTATTATGCATGATAGAAATTTGGCTAGAAAAAATGTTGTTCATCAAATGCCTAGAAGAAATGTTGTTCATGTACCTAGGAAAGTAAGTAATGAACATTCTATAATTTACCATGCTTGCAATGCTTCCTTTGCTATTTGTAGAAAGGATAAGAAGGTAATTGCTAGGAAATTAGGGGCAAAATGCAAGGGAGATAAAACTTGCATTTGGGTCCCTAAGACCATCGTAACTAACCTTGTAGGACCCAACGTGAGTTGGGTACCTAAGACCCAAGCCTAAATTACCTTGCAGGTTTATGCATCCGGGGGCTCAAGCTGGATTATCGACAGCAGATGCACAAACCACATGACGGGGGAGAAGAGGATGTTCTCTTCCTACGTCAAGAACAAGGATTCCCAAGACTCAATCATATTCGGTGACGGGAATCAAGGCAAGGTGAAGGGGTTAGGAAAGGTTGCTATTTCTTCCGAGCACTCCATTTCTAATGTGTTCTTAGTTGAGTCGCTTGGATATAACCTGTTATCTGTGAGTCAGCTTTGTAATATGGGATATAATTGCTTATTCACAAATGTAGAAGTGTCTGTCTTTAGAAGAAGTGATGGTTCATTAGCTTTTAAGGGTGTACTAGACGACAAACTTTATTTAGTTGATTTTGCAAAAGAGGAGGCCGGTCTAGATGCATGCTTAATTGCTAAGACTAGCATGGGCTGGCTGTGGCATCGCCGTTTAGCACATGTGGGGATGAAGAACCTTCACAAGCTTCTAAAGGGAGAACACGTGATAGGTCTAACTAATGTTACTTTCGAAAAGGATAGACCTTGTGCAGCTTGTCAAGCAGGTAAACAGGTGGGAAGCTCTCATCATACCAAAAATGTGATGACCACATCAAGACCCTTGGAGTTGCTTCATATGGACCTCTTCGGACCCGTCACCTATCTAAGCATAGGAGGAAGTAAGTATGGTCTTGTTATAGTTGATGATTTTTCCCGCTTCACTTGGGTATTCTTTTTACAGGATAAATCTGAAACCCAAGGGACCCTCAAGTGCTTCCTAAGGAGAGCTCAAAATGAGTTTGAGCTCAAAGTGAAGAAGATAAGGAGCGACAACGGGTCTGAGTTCAAGAACCTTCAAGTGGAGGAGTACCTTGAGGAGGAAGGAATCAAGCACGAGTTCTCCGCTCCCTACACACCACAGCAAAATGGTGTGGTAGAGAGGAAGAACAGGACGCTTATAGACATGGCGAGGACGATGCTTGGAGAGTTCAAGACCCCCGAGCGCTTTTGGTCGGAAGCCGTGAACACAGCTTGCCACGCCATCAACCGGGTCTACCTTCATCGCCTCCTCAAGAAGACTTCGTATGAGCTTCTAACCGGTAACAAACCCAATGTATCTTACTTTCGTGTATTTGGGAGCAAGTGTTATATTCTAGTGAAGAAAGGTAGAAATTCTAAGTTTGCTCCCAAAGTTGTATAAGGGTTTTTGTTAGGTTATGACTCAAATACAAAGGCGTATAGGCTCTTCAACAAATCATCGGGTTTGGTTGAAGTCTCTAGCGACGTTGTATTTGATGAGACTAATGGCTCTCCAAGAGAGCAAGTTGTTGATCTTGATGATGTAGATGAAGAAGACGTTCCAACGGCCGCAATACGCACCATGGCGATTGGAGATGTGCGGCCACAGGAACAAAATGAAAGAGATCAACCTTCTTCCTCAACAATGGTGCATCCCCCAACTCAAGACGATGAACAGGTTCATCAAGAGGAGGCGTATGATCAAGGGGGAGCACAAGATGATCATGTAATGGAGGAAGAAGCACAACCGGCACCTCCAACTCAAGTCCGAGCGATGATTCAAAGGGATCATCCCGTCGACCAGATTTTGGGTGACATTAGCAAGGGAGTAACTACTCGTTCTAGATTAGTTAATTTTTGTGAGCATTACTCTTTTGTCTCTTCTATTGAGCCTTTCAGGGTAGAAGAGGCCTTGCTAGATCCGGACTGGGTGTTGGCCATGCAGGAAGAGCTCAACAACTTCAAGAGAAATGAAGTTTGGACACTTGTGCCTCGTCCCAAGCAAAATGTTGTGGGAACCAAGTGGGTGTTCCGCAACAAACAAGACGAGCACGGGGTGGTGACAAGGAACAAGGCTAGACTTGTGGCAAAAGGTTATGCCCAAGTTGCAGGTTTGGACTTTGAGGAGACTTTTGCTCCTGTGGCTAGGCTAGAGTCAATTCGCATATTGTTAGCATATGCTACTCACCATTCTTTCAGGTTGTTCCAAATGGATGTGAAGAGCGCTTTCCTCAATGGGCCAATCAAGGAGGAGGTGTACATGGAGCGACCCCTTGGCTTCGAGGATGAACGATATCCCGACCACGTGTGTAAGCTCTCTAAGGCGCTCTATGGACTTAAGCAAGCCCTAAGAGCATGGTATGAATGCCTTAGAGACTTTTTAATTGCTAATGCTTTCAAGGTTGGGAAAGCCGATCCAACTCTTTTCACTAAGACATGTGATGGCGATTTATTTGTGTGCCAAATTTATGTCGACGACATAATATTTGGTTCTACTAACCAAAAGTCTTGTGAAGAGTTTAGCAGGGTGATGACTCAAAAGTTCGAGATGTCGATGATGGGCGAGTTGAACTACTTCCTTGGGTTCCAAGTGAAGCAACTCAAGGATGGCACCTTCATCTCCCAAACAAAGTACACGCAAGACTTGATCAAGCGGTTTGGGATGAAGGACGCCAAGCCCGCAAAGACTCCAATGGGAACCGATGGACACACCGACCTCTACAAAGGAGGTAAGTCCGTTGATCAAAAGGCATACCGGTATATGATAGGGTCTTTACTTTATTTATGTGCTAGTAGACCGGATATTATGCTTAGCGTATGCATGTGTGCTAGATTTCAATCTGATCCAAGGGAGTGTCACTTAGTGGCCGTGAAGCGAATTCTTAGATATTTAGTCGCTACGCCTTGCTTCGGGATCTGGTATCCAAAGAGGTCTACCTTTGACTTGATTGGATATTCAGACTCCGATTATGCTGGATGTAAGGTCGATAGGAAGAGTACATCGGGGACGTGCCAATTCTTAGGAAGGTCCCTGGTGTCGTGGAGTTCTAAGAAACAAACTTCTGTTGCCCTATCCACCGCTGAGGCCGAGTATGTTGCCGCAGGACAGTGTTGCGCGCAACTACTTTCGATGAGGCAAACCCTCAGGGACTTTGGCTACAATCTGAGCGAAGTCCCACTCCTATGTGATAATGAGAGTGCTATTCGCATGGCAGATAATCCTGTTGAACACAACCACACAAAGCACATTGACATCCGACATCACTTTTTGAGAGACCACCAGCAAAAGGGATATATCGAAGTGTTTCATGTTAGCACCGAGAACCAGCTAGCCGATATCTTTACCAAGCCTCTAGACGAGTCGACCTTTTGCAAGCTACGTAGTGAGCTAAATGTCTTAGATTTGCGGAACTTGGATTGATTTATAGCATACATGTGTTTTATGCTTTGATCATGTTCCTTATGCATTTTGTTGTTTACTTATGGTGCTCAAGTTGTACAAACACTCCCCGGACCTCACAAGTCCTTTTGCAAGTGATGCACACATTTAGGGGAGATGTGCTACAACTTGACCCTTTGAGACTAACCATGTGCTTGAGTTTGCTTGATTTAGTCTCAAAGGTGGATTGAAAGGGAAAAGGTGGACTTGGACCATGCAAGACTTCCACTGCACTCCGATGAGAGAGTAACTCACTCCAAGTTCATCTATGTACTCTTATTGCCTTTTTACTCTTACTTGAAGATTTTGGTGAGGCAATGGGGTTAAAGGGCCAAAATTGATCCCGTTTTGGTGCTTGATGCCAAAGGGGGAGAAAATAAGGCCAAAGCAAGAAATGGATCAGCTACCACTTGAGAATTTTGAAAATAGTAGAGTTAGAGCTTTTGTTCGTCAAAATACTCTTGTTTGTCTCTTATTGTCAAAAGTTGGTCTCTTGTGGGGAGAAGGCTTAATTATGGGAAAAAGGGGGAGTTTTTGAATCTTTGATCAATTTCTCTTGAAATATGTCTCTTTATGTTTCAACAAGTGTGTTTGACTTAGAGATAGGAAATTGAGTTTGATTTGCTAAAACAAACCAAGTGGTGGCAAAGAATGATCCATATATGCCAAATTTGAATCAAAACAATTTTGAGTTCTCATTTGTATTGATGCTGCACTCCTTTTAGTTGCTTTTTGTTGTGTTGGCATAAATCACCAAAAAGGGGGAGATTGAAAGGGAAATGTGCCCTGGGGCCATTTCTAAGTATTTTGGTGATTGAGTGTCCAACACAAGTGCTTAAGTGTTAAACTATGCCAAATGGTGGACAAAGTGCAAATCAAGTAAAAAGGTATGTTTCTAAGACTTAGTACATTGTTTTGGAGACTAATGTATTGTGTCTAAGTGCTAGAAACAGGAAAAGACCAATCCGGAAAAGACTTAGCTAAGCAGCCAAGACTCTGCGCAGTCTGGGTGCACCGGACTGTCCGGTGGTGCACCGGACAATGTCTGGTGTGCCAGGCTGGCGTCTGTCAACTGGCTGCTCTCGGGAAGCAATTAACGACGTACGGCTATAAATCACCGGACTGTCCGGTGGTGCACCGGACTGTCCGGTGAGCCAACAGTCAACCGGCCCAACGGTCGGCCGCGGAATTCACGTGCGACGCGTGGCAGAGCCAACGGTCAGAAGGGGGCACCGGACTGTCCGGTGTGCACCGGACAGTGTCCGGTGCGCCAACGGCTCTAAAAATGCAACGGTCGTCTTCGCCAAATAAGGAAAGAAATCTGCACCGGACAGTGTCCGGTGGTGCACCGGACTGTCCGGTGCGCCAGGCGACAGAAGGCAAGAATTGCCTTCTTGAAATGCTCTCAACGGCTCCTAGCTGCCTTGGGGCTATAAAAGGAACCCCTAGGCGCATGGAGGAGCACACCAAGCATTCCTTGAGCATTGTTGATCACTCACACTTCATTCTTGCGCACTTGTTCGACATTCTTAGTGATTTGAGCTCCGTTCTAGTGAGAACCTCGAGATATTTTCTTGAGCTCAAGTCTTGATCTTGTGTGTGCGTATTTGCTGTGGATTTTAGTGTGTTGCTTCCCTCCCTTACTCTTGTGCTTCATATTGATTCTTATTGTAAGGGCGAGAGAGTCCAAGTTGTGGAGATTCCTCGTAAACGGGAAAAGAGTAAAGTAAAGAAGAACACTGTGGTATTCAAGTTGATCATTGGATCACTTGAGAGGAGTTGAGTGCAACTCTCGTCCGTTGGGACACCACAACGTGGAGTAGGCAAGTTTTGTACTTGGCCGAACCACGGGATAAATCCTCGTGTCTCTTGTGCTTGTCCTTACTGTGTCTATTGTGCTTCACAAGAGTTTTCCTCTCTACTCACTTGATTCCATTGTTCTAACCCTTAATCAAGTTTGTGGTGTTAAGTTTTAAGTTTTTACAGGATCACCTATTCACCCCCCCCCTCTAGGTGCTCTTAGTTCCAACGGCTCCTAGCTGCCTTGGGGCTATAAAAGGGACACCTAGGCGCATGGAGGAGTCACCCAAACATTCCTTGATCATTCCTAAGCACCAAGACTCCATTCTCGCGCATTCGATTCTTTGAGACAGTGACTTGAGCCCCGTTTGAGTAGAGAACTCTTCGAGTTGTGTTGTGAGCTCAAGTTGTGGCTTTGTGTGCGTGATTGTGCTCTTGTTTTGAGTCTTGTGTGTGTTTCTCTCCCCTCCCTTACTTCCGTGCTTCTTTGTGATCATCAATTGTAAGGGCGAGAGGCTCCAAGTTGTGGAGATTCCTCGCAAACGGGAGAAAGTATAAGAAAGGAAAACACCGTGGTATTCAAGTTGATCATTGGATTACTTGAAAGGGGTTGAGTGCAACCCTCGTCCATTGGGACGCCACAACGTGGAGTAGGCAAGTGTTATACTTGGTCGAACCACGGTATAAATCACTGTGTCTTTTGTGTTGTATTACTTTGTGATCATTGTGTTTCACAAAAGCTCGGTTATTAGCCACTTGGTCCTATTGCACTAACTCTTAACCAAGTTTTGTGGCTACAAGTATTTGATTTTTATAGGATCACCTTTTCACCCCCCTCTAGGTGCTCTCAGTTGCGATGGACGATTTGCACCACCTCCACGGAGTCGTAGTCCTCATCATCGCTCTCTGGTATTTGTATCACTAGTTCAACAACATCTCGGATGCTTGGGTGGAGTGAGTATAAATGACCTTTCAATTTATGAATCCACCTAGAATAATCTTCACCATCAAAATATGGTGGTTCTCCGAGAGGAACTGAATACAAGGGAGTAGTAGTAGTAGTATTCCTAAGAATGTGAGAATAATTAATTGGGGGTACAAGTAAAGTTTGTATTAACCAATTTGTGTTGATGACGCTTCTTGGAGGTGAATTTGTCCCTTGAGGTTGATGGCGATATAGAATTGTCAGTCTCGTAGTAGACAAACTTCTTTTCTTCTTGCCATCCTTCCTCTTGTGGGATTTTAAGGGGCTTGTGGATTCTTATTTATTTTCTTTGTGCTTCTATCCCAAGGACATCTTTTCTTCTTCTTTGTGCTTCTATCTCGAGGGCACCTTCTTGTTCTTATGAGATTCTTCCCCTGGCATCACTTTGAGTTGTTAGACTCAAAAGAAGTGTCGGGCTCTGATACCAATTGAAAGTCACCTAGAGGGGAGTGAATAGGCGAAACCTAAAATTTAACTCTTAATACAAAAACTTTGATCCCTGGTTAGGCGTTAGTGGAAGTGAAATGACCTCAACATTTCCTATAATCGATTTTGGTGTTTGACGTGCATCACAAACCATGTGGACTAACTAGTTTTCCTAGTTAATATTTTTCTCAGGTGCATAAAGTTCACATACACATACAAAGAAAATGATCGCAAGACAATTTTACAAGTTTGGAGCAAACAGACTTGCTGCAGCCAGTGGTGCACCGGACTGTCCGGTGTGTAGGGCTAGACAAAATACTCGTGGCTCGTGAGCTTGCTCGACTCGTGGTCAGCTCGACTCGGCTCGTTTCAATTTTATCACGAGCTGAGCTAACATCTCAGCTCGGTCCGTTAACGAGTCAGCTCGTTAGCTCGAATGAGCTAGCATTTATTTGTAAAACAAAGCCTATACTTGTATTGGATGAATTAATAAGTGATGAATTATGTTAGTTTAGGGTTTAAATGATGTGATATATAAAATTATGAGTATTGTTAGCCTTTTCTAGTATTAAATTAGTATGAAATTAACTAGCAATTGATTATATTGTTATATATATACATGTATACTATTTTTTGTGGCTCGCGAGCTAAATGAGCCGAGCCAAACTGGTTCTCTGGCTCGGTTTCTTAACGAGTCGAGCCGAGCCAACTCGTTCTCTTAACGAGCCAGCTCGAGCTTGGTCGAGCCGAGCCGAGCTGGCTCGATATCCACCCCTACCGATGTGCACCAGACAGTGTCTGGTGGCCTGGCTGGAGCACTCCACGAACTAGTCGCTCTCGCTTTTCTCAGCGCTTGTCCACTAAAAATCACCAGACTGTCTGGTGTGCCACCAGATTGTCTGGTGAAACCACAGAGCAATGATCATCCTCGCCCAACGGTCGACTTCGTCTGACTGTGCGTAGTCTGACCGTCAGAAGTCAGAAGACAGTCTGCGACGATAGGTCGCACCGAACTGTCTGGTGCACCAAAAGGACAGAGGTCTTCAACGATCAACAGCTCCAAACCCCAATGGTCGGCTGACGTGGCACTCACCAGACAGTGAACAGTGATGTGTCCGGTGCACCACTGGACTGTCCAGTGTGCCCATCGACAAAGCAGTCAGACAACGGCTAGAATAGTAGTTGGGGCCCCCCAACCACCACCATTCAAGCCATCCAAGCATCCCACTCACTTCATTCAATACAATAGCAAAGAATACACTCCAAAGACACATTCAAAGCCATTCGATTCTCTCCAAAGAATACACTCCAAAGACACATTCAAAGCCATTTGATTCTCTCCAAGTTCCATAATCATGATCAAAAGTGTTTAGTGACTTGAGAGATAGTAATTTGTGTTTCCTTTATTGCTTGGTTGCTTTCTTCTTCACCTTCTAATCTTTACAAATGATTTGTAAAGCTAGCAAGAGACACCTAATTGTGTGGTGATCCTTGCGGAGTCTTAGTGACCCATGATATTAAGAAGAAGCACTCGACCGGTCTAAGTGGCGGATTGAGAGAGGAAAGGGTTGAAATAGACCCGACCTTTGTGGCCTCCTCAACGGGGAGTAGGTTTTTTTAAACCGAACCTCGGGAAACAAATCACCGTGTCCACTTATGTTGATTTCTACCATTCGATTTGTTTTTGTCCTCTCAACTCTCTAAAATTCTCTTGCTCACATCGTTTTAAGTTTGCTCCCAAAGTTATCCGCATTGATTGAGCAACTCATAGCAAGAGGAAATATCTTCCGCACTCCGAATTCGCACTTATTTATTTCTAACCCTAACCCTGGGTGAAGTGTGTGTTCAAAGTTTATAATTTTCAGGTTTCGCCTATTCATCCCCCTCTTGGTGACTTTCAATTGGTATCGGAGCCTGGTACTCCATTAGAGTCTAACAACTCAAAGTGATGTCGGGAGAACACGCCAAAAGGGAGATGGTCATCGGAGAAAAGGTCAGATCTTCAGGAAAGAAGATCGAAGAAAGAACTCCATCAAAGGAGGCCGGTGACAAGCACAAGGAGGAATCCGTCGGCTCCATCAAGTCACATAGGAAGAGTGACAAAAAGGAAAGAATATGAAGAAAGTGGTCTACTACGAGACCGACTCTTCCTCACCTTCAACCTCTGATGTCGAGTCCACATCTTCAAAGCGCCAAGAGCGTAAGAAGTATAGTAAGATGCCTCTTCGCTATCCTCGCATTTCTAAACACGCTCCTTTACTTTTCGTTCCCTTAGGAAAAGCACCATATTTTTATGTTGAAGATTATTGTATGTGGAGTGATAAAATGAGGCACCATCTAACCTCACTCCAAGAAAGTATTTGGGATATTGTTGAGTTTGGAGCGCAGGCACCACAGGAAGGCGACGAGGACTACGACTCCAATGAGGCCGCCCAAATAAGGCACTTCAACTCCCAAGCCACCTCCATATTCCTCGCTTCCTTGTGTAGGGAGGAGTATAACAAGGTGCAAGGGTTAAAGAGTGCCAAAGAAATTTGGGACGTCCTCAAGATGGCGCATGAAGGGGACGAGGTGACAAAAATCACCAAGCGCAAAACGATCGAGGAAGAACTCGGTCGATCCATCCTCAACAAAGGAGAAGAGACACAAGCAATGTACAATCGCCTCAAGACGATGGTCAACCAAGTCTGCAACCTCGGGAGCACCAAGTGGGATGACCATGAAATGGTCAAGATTATTCTAAGATCTCTTGTCTTTCGTAACCCCACTCAAGTGCAACTAATCCGAGATCCTAGATATAAACAGATGTTTCTCGAGGAGGTGATCGGCACATTTGTGAGCTTTGAACTTATGATCAAAGGCTCCAAACACATTGTCAAATTGGAGCATGGTGCCACCTCCACACCCAAGGTGCAACCTGTTACATTCGAAGCAATGGAAGAAAAGAAGGAAGAGCCTACACCAAATAGGCTCTCAATGGACACCTCCAAGATTGGCAACGAGGAGATGGCTCTTATCATTAAGAGCTTCCGGCAAATCCTCAAATAAAGGAAGCGGAATGACTACAAACCTCGCTCCAAGAGGGTTTGCTACAGGTGTGGAAAGTCCGGTCATTTTGTTGCTAAATATCCATATACAGGTCATAGTGACAGGGACGCCGACAAGAAAGGGAAGAAGGAGATGGAGGAGAAAAGATACTACAACAAGAAGAAGGGAGGCGAGGCACACATAGGGCGGGAATGGGACTCCGACGAGAGCTCCACCGACTCCTCCGACGACGAGGATGCCGCCAACATCGCCGTCAACAAAGGCCTTCTCTTCCCTAACGTCGGCCACAAATGCCTCATGGCTAAGGACAACAAAAAGAAGAAGGTACATTCTAGAGATACCCCAAATACACTACTTTCGATGATGAGGGTAGCTCTAGTGATAATGATGATGATTTGACTTCTCTTTTTGCAAAGCTTACCAAAGAGAAAACGAAAAAAATTAATGAATTGATTGAAACCATTAACGAGAAGGATGATATCTTGGAATGCCAAGAGGACTTGCTTGTTAAGGAAAATAAAAAATTTGTTAAGCTAAAAGATGCCTATGCTCTTGAAGTTGAAAAAGTGGAAACTTGTCTAAAGAGCTTAATGTTTGCAATGATTCAATTTCTTGCCTTAGAACTGAAAATGTTAGTTCGACTGCTAAGATTGAAGAATTGAATGCTTGCCAACCCTCTACATCTACCATTGAGCATGTCACCATTTGCACTAGATGTAGTGATATTAATGTTGATGATATGAATGATCACCTTGCTATGATAAAAGAACAAAATGATCACATAGCTAAATTAAATGCTAAAATTGCCAAGCACGAGCTAGAAAATGAAAATTTTAAATTTGCTCGTAACATGCTTTATAATGGGAGACGCATTGACATTAAGGATGGCATTGGCTTCCAATCTGGGAGCCCAAGCAACATCAACATTAATGCCCCTAAAAACAAGTTTTCTAATTTTGTAAAGGGCAAGGCTCCCATGGTTCAGGATAGGGAAGGTTACATTTTATATCCTGAGCACAAGATTAGGAAAATTCATACTAAGAAATTTCATTATGTTTCTCATCATGCTTATATGTATAGTAATGAGGCTTCTAGCTCTAAGCATACAACTCATATCAAAATGACTAAGAAAAAGATTGTTAATGCATCAAATGAACATAGCGTTTCATTTAAGACTTTTGATGCATCTAAGTGACCGACTAAGAGAGGGAAAGGGTTGAAATAGACCCGACCTTTATGGCCTCCTCAACGGGGAGTAGGTTCTTTGGAACCAAACCTCGGGAAACAAATCGCCGTGTCCACTTGTGTTGATTTCCACCATTTGATTTGTTTCTACCCTCTCCTCTCTCTCTCTCTCAAGTTCTCTTGCTCACATCATTTTGAATTTTCTCCCAAAGTTATCCGCATTGATTGAGCAACTCATAGCAAGAGGAACTATCTTCCGCACTCCGAATTCACACTTATTTATTTCTAACCCTAACCTCGGGTGAAGTGTGTGTTCAAAGTTTATAATTTTTAGGTTTCGCCTATTCATCCTCCCTCTAGGCGACTTTCAGTTAGAACAAGAGGTAAAACAATCATAGTAAGGGAGAGTTCTTCTTGCTAGTGTTGCTCTTATGATTGCGGAAATAGCTTGTGAGAAACACAAAGTGTTTCAGATGACGGTCACAAAAGCGAACTAAGAGAGGGAGAGGGCAAAACAAATTACAAGCAAAACAAAGCAAATGACATGATAATTTGTTTACGAGAGTCGGTTTCCAAATGAAACCTGCGTCTCCATTAAAGTGTGCTAAAGGACTGGGTCTCTTTCAACCCTCTCAAGTAGGGTTGTACGAAATACTCGTGGCTTAATAACTCGCTAGACTTGGCTCATTAGTGGCTTGGCTCGGCTCGTTTAATTTTGTAGCGAGTCGAGCCAGCATTTTAGCTCGGTTCTCTAATGACCCAACTCATGGGCTAGTTCGCGAGCCAGGCAAGCTAAGTCAAGCCACAACACGAGTTTGTCTAGTCATCGGTGTCGCCTCACCTCTCATAGTCTTGCCCTCTCATAGTTATGATTTATGATATGGACATGTGTGGATGTGACATGTGATTAAATTTTGTATTATTTCTTGGCTACATACTTGTGTGGCATATTTAATATTTGATAATTGGTTGTGGTTTTGTGAACTTACGATTGCTAGTAGCATACAACATTAGTGTTGTGGAATGGATGATGGATTGCTCTATAATAATGCTTGTTGCTATCTTGTAATAATAAAGGTTTGTAAATCTATACCTCTAATGCATATTTGGTAGTTCGATTTAATATTGGAAGTTAGAACCTAGGACAATAGTACGACAAAAATGTTATAATGGTTTTAATTTGGAGTGTTAAACACTTAAACTATGGTTGTGTTTTCTGTCATATAAATTTGTTTACGTGGATATTTGTGTTTATTGGTGTGTCTCATGAGACTATTGAGCTAGCTCGAGCTCTCTAACGAGCCGAGTCGAGCTAGATATTTAGCTCGTTAGTATAACGAGTCGAGCCAAAATGAACCGAGCTAGCTCGATATCCACCCTCACTCTCAAGCGATTCAATAGATCAAGCTTGAGTCATCTCTTTACCCGGATGAGACACTAGAGTCTCCGCGAGCATCTCCACACAAACAGGAGTATCTCGCTAGCTTTACAACTAAATGGGAGTTAAAACTCCTAGCTCAAGAGCACAAGAATGCATCACACTCACATAAGGCATTATCACTATCTTTGAGCTCAACCCTCTCAAGTGATTGCAACGATCAAGCTTGAGCCCTCTAGATGTTCAAATGAGAGACAGAGTCTCCGCAAGGCACTCCACAAACTCGAAGCCTCTTGCCAGCCTTTAGAATAGATGAACACAAAGAACAAGAGCAAAATCACAATCCTAGAGCACAACTCAGCACCACAAATGCATATCTCACAAGCACATCAGCCTTCTCTCTCTAGACAGACTATCTCTTCTCAAATTCGGCGCTTGGATCTCTCGGGGTGACTTGGAGGTGTTGCACTAGTGTTTGGAAAGGAAAGCATAACTCTTGTATCACTTGATGTTTAGAATAGGTTGTTTGGGGGTATTTATAGCCCCAAACCCCTCAAATAGCCATTGAGAATAATCAGGAAAATCTGCTTTCCTCGGGTACACCGGACCTCCAACGTTCACCTTAATCAACGAGATGTGTCTTGAACTAGCCTTGCTAGGTGGCACTACACCGGTCCGGTGCACCACTGAAATCCGTCTAGTCTGGTGCACCACCGAAATCCGCCACGTCTGCTACCACACCAGCTAGCCATTGGAGTCTACCATTGAGCACTGAATTTCCCATTGGATCCGACTGGTCTGGTATGCCGAAGTCTTCAGCTCCCATTCAGTAGCCCTCTTTGTGCAAACGGTCCGACATACCACTAGACTGGTCTAGTGCACCTAGGGTGACAATGGGCTCTAAATTTTACACTATAAGATTTAAGGATTGGATCGGATTAGGACCGTACCCTATTTCTATTCATTTTTGAACTAAAATTTATTTAGGGCCCTACCATTTTGTGAAGAAGCATTTTGATCGCGATCCATTACCACCCCTAGGTGCACCAACCGATTGAAGCCTCCAAACAGTGCTCTCTGCGCACTTAGTCCAGTGTGTCATCAGACTGGTCTGGTTTTCCAACGAAGCCAAGTCCAGACCAAGTGCTCCTTGCGTACTCTGTCCGGTGTGCCACAGAACAGCTGGAACTCGACACCTTTTTGGCTTATCTTTTTCCAATCCATTTGGATGACTTAGACAAACTTATTTAGAGTTTATCCATCAAGTATAAATCTAGCTCAAACTTAGCACCAAAAAGCACCTTTTCCAAATCTAACTTATCAATCCATCTAAGGTGCTCAAAAACATTCCTAGGGATATTTAGAACTTACCCAAACATGTAAACTATTCATAGGTCAACTTATCCAATACTTGCTCTTTCTTGCCTTTGTTTGAGTTAATTGTTGAGTTGAAATCTTCAATTTTGACTTTTATGAATCTGCATGCACATACTTAGCAAACTAATTAGATCTCAAGGTTGTGTTGGTCATTAATCACCAAAATCAATCTAGAAATGGCTTATAGCACATTTCCCTTTCAATGATGCCTCCTCCGACTGTTAGGATACTGTAGCCACGCTTGGGTCACCCGGAGCCTACCATTACGCTCTAGCATGTTCTGCAGCAGATTATTCGATGCCATTTGTTGACTTTCCGATTATTGAGTGTTTGAGTCGACGTCCACCTCCATGTCATGGTGGATGACATAAGTGCTCTGGCATACCTACTATTGTGTCGTATTTTGAGTCTCATGTCGTGTCAGAGGTTGACTTGCACGTTCCCACGTCTGTGATGGCCGAAGCGAAATTAACCCGGTAATCATGTACCTAGGTGGTTAGGCGAAGTATCCGACCCCTTGGCTTTGAGCGTTGGGTGGCAAAACTCCAAGGCAGGAACATCCGAGCCTTGGCCCCCTCTGTAGTCGGAAGTGGGGGGTTGAGTGAGATGGAACTCTGAATTAGAGACATCTGGGTTCCATCCTCTCCGTGGTTGGGTGAGACAAAACTTTACAGAGGCGATATCTAATCCCCCGACCCCTCGTGGTTAGGGGTCAGGCAACTTTAAATCTCTTCGGCAATAGTAGGACAAATTCGGGTGGCAGAAGATCTGCCTTTCATTGCTAAACGAGAGCCATGATATCTGCTCCTAGTAGGTTTGCCTGCTCAACCTTGGCTGACCCTCTATTCCAATCCCGAAAAAACCAGCCATAGCGACTTTCTTGCAGTTTTTAAATCAGTTAGGTTTCCATTTTCTAAGTTGGTTTTGTATCTTTTTTTACATGTAAAATTTGAAAAAACGTGTTTTAGAATTTTTCATTGGGATATGACCATATATATATATATATATATATATATATATATATATATATATATATATATATATATATATATATATATATATATATATATATATATATATATATATATATATATATATATAAAAGGGTCTCAACTTTCAAACGGCAAAAAAACATAATGTTTAACCTTTTACACTACTTTCTCACGCACGTCTTATGCCAGTATTTAGCGGTGTTCTAAGTGACCTTACTAGTACTAGAGCAACTCGTACTTGTCCCTCCCGACCGTCCTCTCTGGCACGTGAAGAATGGTCTCAGCGCGTCGGACTATGTATTTAGTTGGAGAGTCAATTAGATTTTGCGTTTGGCAAGCAGAACAATATTGTTCTATTTTTTTGTTTGGTTAAAATGTAGAATATAGCGGAGTCGTTCCGTTCTTTATTTGGTTGGAGAGCTATATGAGTGTAGAGGAGGAGAGCGCTCGCGTCCAGAAGAGTACTCACATCCGGCCGTTTTGGTGGAGCAGGAGCATTTCAGCTATTATGGTAAATTTTTATATGGGAACTTCAACAACCAAACATTTAGAAAATAAGAATAAAACCATTTCATTCCCCTCCACTCTTCAACCTAACGCAACCTCTTCCTTGTTTCTCTTGCTGCGATCATGATTGTTTGTAACGGTGGGCATGCTAACTCTCGCAGGCGTGTGATTCGAAATCATCTTAGCGCGTCAACAATAATCTAAAAACGATGGACAGTAAGCTAATGCTTTGACGCACTGAATGTTTTCCTTTACATCTCAAAGCAGGGCATTGTTTGTTCTCTGCCGCGATCAGCTTTCCTGAGCACGCATTATGGCGTTCAACCGGCAGTCAGCTTCAGACGATGGCTTATGCGTTAATCTGAAGGTACCTTCCTGCAGGGCCAGTGACCAGTGTCGGAAGCATCTGCGCCACGGAGTATATATCCTCTGCCTGCGCCATCGACATGCAATGCGCCTATTCGCCTTACCGCTTCGCCGCCCGAGTGAGTTGCCTAACCCTGCCTCATCTTTATCTTCTATTTTTAAACTAGACTCTATAAATACAATTTTTTACAGTTTAAGATAGTGTTTAGTACTGGCCATAAGAGCATGTACAACCTAGACACTGCTGCATGGTACTTCAAGTATAAGGTACAACTAAAACACAACATAATACAGTGGTCATGTCTAAAACATGTGTCTTACAATATTCATTGTTTCAATCAGAGCATTCAATAAATTAAAGTGATCAATCAGCTAGTTTTCTGTCTCGAACATAAAGCTAAGACACTGTGTCTTCGTCAAAATACATGTCTTGAGTTTTTTTACATTCAACTCTGTAGACACACTTTAAGACACAACTTAATACATTCATTGTACATGCCCTAACAGTGTTTTGCTAGGCTATAGCGCCGCCGGGAACAACACACAAAGACCAGCCGTGCAAGGCGGCAACCGGCAAGCCCGGCTCGCAAGCAAGCAACTGGCGCGTGAGTTGAATGCGGATGCCGTGGCATTCGTGAGTTCGCCGGCAACGGACAAACCACTGCTGCGACTGCCAGTGATTATTCCAGAAGAAAACCAAAAGATTATTAAGTGTACTAAGGATCAAATTCTAGAGTTGAAGAACAGAGAGAATGAATGTAATGACAATATTCCAGAAGAAATATAAAAGATTATTAAGTGCATCAGTGTTTAGTTGGTTTTTAGATATATAATATATGTGATTTTATTTGCAAATACTCGAGTTTAGGATAAGAAACAAAGATTCATAATTTTTGCTCTCACTTGTTATTCCCGTCCTTTTGGTATGAATTTTAATGTATATTCACTTCATTATCATTAAAAATGTACTACCATTGTACTTGCTGCTTAGACTTTGTTTTTGTGATTTTCATATTGTATTGTAAATTAATTTGTATTAGTTTAATTCTTTATTGGTTGTTGTTAGAGAATTTATAAGATTGTGATCGATAATATGTGTTACTTGTTTTTATATAATCATTGTGCACAAATAATTTGTGTGTCGTCGCAACGCACAAACACTTGACTAGTAATTAAAATAAGGCAGATTCTAGCTCTAACTGCGACAGCTTCCTCTACTAATAAGTGACACACTTGTTAATTGTTATAGCTACCCCATCTTGCGCAACAAGTCCAACTCCAAGTGAGCCTCGCCTCCATATTATATATAACGCGGCACACTCGCTGAGGCACAGATTGGGCTCGGTGGCGGTGAAGGCTATATGAGCGGTCTCATCACGAGGATCGGCACCGTCGCCCGCTCACCCATGGCGGCCGCGGCAGTCGCTGGCATCGGCAGCAACGACGTGCCACGGAAGCGCCTACGTCGCCCCAGCAGCGTCAGAATAATGGAGAGAAGGAGCAGAGGAGGAAGCGACGGTGACTGCAGCTGCTCGAGCAGCGGTAAGGAGCTTGAGCCCGCGGAGCCGACGACGAGGCTTGTTGTGATCGTCGGCGCCACGGGCACGGGCAAGACCAAGCTGTCCATCGACGCGGCCGTGGCGCTGGGCGGCGAGGTCGTGAACGCCGACAAGATACAGCTGTACGCGGGCCTGGACGTCACCACCAACAAGGTGCCGCACGCCGACCGCCGCGGAGTCCCGCACCACCTCCTGGGCGCGGTGCGCGCCGACGCGGGCGAGCTCCCCGCGCCGTCGTACCGCGCGCTGGCCTCCGCGGCCGCGGCCTCCGTGGCGGCGCGCGGGCGGGTGCCCGTGGTGGCCGGGGGCTCCAACTCGCTCGTCCACGCGCTCCTCGCCGACCGCCTCGGCGACGGCGACCCGTTCGAGGCCGACGGCGGGTACCGGCCGTCGCTGCGGTTCCCGTGCTGCCTCCTCTGGGTGGACGTGGACGGCGCGGCGCTGGACGACTACCTGGACCGGCGCGTGGACGACATGGTGCGCGAGGGCATGGTGGAGGAGCTGCGGGAGTACTTCGCGTCCACGTCCCCCGCGGAGCGCGCCTCCCACGCGGCCGGGCTGGGCAGGGCCATCGGCGTGCCGGAGCTGGGCGCCCACTTCGCGGGCCGCAAGACCCTCGCCGCGGCGATCGACGAGATCAAGGTCAACACGCGGGTGCTGGCCGCGGCGCAGGTGCGCAAGATCCGGCGCATGGCCGACGCCTGGGGCTGGCCCGTGCGGCGTCTAGACGCGACGCCCACGATCCGCGCGCGGCTGGCCGGCGCTGGCTGCGCCGCCGAGGCCGCCGCGTGGGAGCGCGACGTGGGCGGGCCTGGCCTCGCCGCCATGCGCCAGTTCCTCGACTGCCACGAGCAGCAGCAGCAGCAAAGGTGGCCGCTGGTGCGGAGGCAATGCCGTGGCATGGCTTGGTGACTCGTGATGACGCGTCGAAGGTCCGGGAGCCGAGTTTTTTTTTTTTTTGGATAGACCGCTGAATTTTGGAGGTGCCCGGAGGCCACCGGGCACCGGTCGACGGGGCGTACCTGACGGTTCCGGCCGCACAGCAAGGAGCAGCAGCGATTGCGTGCAACAGAAACGGGGTGACAGCGAGACGGCCGGCAAGCAGCTGCCCATTTTTGCCGGCTTGTGAAATACCTAGGCATCTCTGTTTCCTTCTCGGTTCCATGGCTTGTCTAACGAGACAGCACGGTAGGCAGCCGCAGCAGCGTGAATACTGCTTGCTGACCAGCTTTGTGCGTGCGGATTAGAGTGAAACCCCATGCTTAATGCGTGATTAGGGGAGCAGGGGATTGTGCTGGACGCGTGAGCTGGTGTTGTGGTTGCGCTGTGCCAGCTTGGAAGTCAGCTGGGCTCCAGACGTGTGCGCCCTTCCCCCTGCCATAGTATCATAGAATAGTGCCAGAGGGTCCTTATAAAAAAGAAAAACTAATTAGTCTTTTTCACAGATGTAGAGAGACTGAACCCGCAATCTGATGATAAATTAGTGAGACAGTACAACTAAACCAAATCTACTCTTCAATGATCCCTTTTTTTCTTACTAAAACTAATCAAACTGTTTCGTCTCCCCTGCTGACTCCTGATATAGATGTAGTAGTGACGTGGTCGCGCTCGATCGTGTTGTTCTTTCCGGACTATTCTATTTATTTTTGTCTACGAGTTGGAAAATTATAGTCGAGACTGTGGTTTGAACAATATACAGTGAAATTAGTTATGGGACTGGTATTCCTAGAGAGGGATTCTCTGCTCTGCATAGGATTACATGAGTGGAGGGAGGCCAAAATACATTCCCATTCCGATCCAATGGATATGTGTATTGATTGAGCGGATATGAAAATACATTCCCATGCAGTCAAATGTGGCACCTCTCGTGGATCATGGTGGGTGGTTAGTGGTTGTTGGGCACTTACTTTTAACTCATTTGATGAAGCAAAAGTAAGGCAACACCAGGCCTGCTAATGGCAAAAAATCCAATCCACTCCCACCCATACCCAAATCTAATTACTTTGATATCCATCCCACACCCAACCAAAAATACTAGAAGTAAGTTAAACCCAACCCATCCAATAATATTATTGATCCCAAACCAACCCGTAATTGGGTGGAAACCCATGGAAAACCCATGGAAGACAATTTAAAAATCACATTTTAAAGCAGTAAATTAATTCAAATGAAAAAGTTTTCAAGTTCAAATTTGTATAACTCATCATGATGTACATTTTATATTTTGAACATTTCTTCATATGACAAACTAAAAATAAATTTGTTCATAAAACATATATCTCTCTCGTAGTTTATGGAACTACGAGAGATATGTATAGAATTTGTGCATATTGTTAGAACTATCATGTGAGATGAACAAATGATCAAACAACCAAAATAAACTTTGTAGATCTTGAAAAGTTATAGAAGTTTGTAGTTGACAACTTTTTCATTTGAAGTCATATTGTCAACGAAAACTATGTCTGAATTTAAAAAATTTAAAATTTGAATTTTGAAAACAACCTCGAAAGAAAAAACCACCAACATGAAAGTTGTAGGTATTGAAGAGTTATGAAACTTTGTAACTGACAATGTTTTGGTTTGAAATCATCTTGTCATGCAAAAATATATTTGAATTTTGAAATTTGAATTTTTCAAACTACAACGGATGGAAAAAACACCAAAATAAAAGTTGTAAGTCTTGAAATGTAATGAAACTTTGTAATTGTCAACTTTTTCATTTGAAATCATCTTATCATTGAAAAATTCGTGTGAAATTTTCAAATTTAAAATTCAAATTTTGTAAACGACCTCGGATGTAGAAACTATTAAAATTGAATTTGTAGATTCTCAAAAATTATGCAACTTTATAGTTGGTCACATTTTCAAGTAAAATGGTACTGATAAAATGATATAGTATAGTGTGTTGTGTGTGACTAAAGAAATCAAAGACTTCTCTAAACATGAAATAAAATGGTACTGATTAGGGTGGTAGTCTAATTGGTGAATACCCATGGAAACTCATACCTATACAAATCCATCTATACCCATGGGTATCAACCATTTTGACCCACAATATAAAATAAACCCACCCAACCCAACCCGTTAATAATTAAAACCCATCACAACCCACCAAAACAAAATCATTTCTTAAACCCACCTAAAATACCCATTTACATCCACCCCATTTGCAGGCCTAGGCAACACATGTTAAAACGTGAACTCCTTCCCCTTTTTGTTACCCTCATGAAGAAAGGTAACCGAATGGAGGAGGTGTAAGAAATAGATCAAAGATGAACATCAAAGAGCAAAACATGTTACTCTCCTTTATTAGCTTAGTCTTTGTAACTTCTTCCTTTTCTTACAAGAATTATGATTACAAATGTACCTTCGATCAAGCATGTAGATGATACGCAGATACTTTGAAGGTAAGTACAGTCGAAGCTATGTGGTCCCAGTAGCGAATTTATACATAGTATTGTTCATCTATTTATAGGGGAGAGATATAACTTCATATAAAATTATATTTATGTTCTTGATATTTACAAATATGGTTCACAAAAACCATAAGGGTGACGTCGTCTTTTTCCTTTCAACGCTTCAATAATAGCAGCATGCTCTCGCCTCTAACTCCCCTAACGTTAGGTCCTTCCAAAGGTACTTTGGATGAGGGTACCTGTAATATTTTAGATATATGCCAAAAAACAAATATTAATTTAGTGTTTTGAGGACCTTCGTGGGAAGAAGCCCTCCCTCCCTCATTGGCCTAACGGGTGATGTTAGTAAAGGAAACGGTCACAAATAAAGACCGAGAGCATCTTCATTCATCAGATCCCTTTAAGATTTGCTATAGTAGATGGACGGTTTCCTATATATCATAGGGCTTAACCTTATTTTAGTAAAAACATAAAAAAAATATTATACTTAAATATTGATCTAGGAATTTAAGTGAACTAGTATGGCTTCATTCTCACGAGTCAACATTGCATGTTGCTTAAAATAGCGGACTATAGTTGGTGCAGTCAAATGTTCACTATCCTATGGGAGTCTACCAAGAATTGGAAGAAAATGATCCTCTGGCCACCAGTAACACCAATAAAAAGATGATCAACGAGTAGTCACAACGATGCTATCTAAATATCTAATCGCCCGCACATCAGAGTAGATGTTGCAGATGCAAACCTCGTTTCTAGAGGCATGGTGTCTCATCTCTCGGTGTATACGGAGAATTGGGACGGGAAGACTCATATGCAACTCAACGGATATGCAACTCAACAGAGAAGAGAGTTTCTTTTCATCGGTGAGGCGCCTTCGAAGGACAAGGAGGTAACAGTGGGTGTTTCTGGAAGATGGAGTAATCGCCATAATAAATTCATATTACCACGTACGTTATAGGTTTGTTCTGTACACCTCCATCAACCAGCCACTTACTAACTTAATGTATTATAGTATTTAATATGGCACGCACAGCCCATCTATTTAAGTAAAATTAATAAGAAATTAAATTCCTATACGGGATTAAAACTGTAATGTATTATAGTATTTAATATGGCGATATTTATTTGATTTATAATTAAATAAATCATGGGTCAAAGCCATATTAAATTTAACCGTAGAAACCCTACATACGTCAGGTGGTACAACAGAGGTAGTAGGAAGGGAGCCTCGCGCTCGCCGACATCATTCATAGCATAGATCGATGTCTGTCACATGGCTCCACCACTTGCAATAAAACGATAGGGTTTTCAAACATCTTATTCTTTTCTGTTGCATCACCATGGGTTATTCGGTTAATCCTTCAGTGGCTGCGTCAACGAGACCTTGTTGGTTTACACCAATCCAACTCTAATAAATTGGAATTAAATCCATGCACAACTCATGTCTCAAAATAATTCAAGCCTACTCAAATATTTTTGTTATCATAGATTATAATCTAAGGGTTTGGATTTTTTTTAAAAAAAAGGTATGGATTTTATCTCACTATAGGATTGAGTGTGAGATATAGATTCATCTAATCAAGACTCATTAAATACATTCATTATATGCATGGTGGGATTTTATCTCTTTACCAAACAAGGTCCGAGCGGGCGGTTTGTGAGCTGTAGACTGTAGTTGCGTTCTTCGGTCATGTGCTCTTGCCTGATGATGTCGCCGCCTGCGCTGCTTGATTTGGATGTGCCACCATATTCGTCCAGAACTATATTCCCTGGAGCGGAGCAGAGCCAAGCTGTGCCTATCTCATATAGTATTTTAAACTAATGCAGCAACTAACACTGTGCGTGTAATAGCTTGTAAAATATATGGCCAGGATAGGATGCCACCTCAGATGCCTACTGAGCTATACCCTGCTCCAGTCCTCGGCGTGCAGACACGGCACGCCGGGCAGCGAGCATTGCTCATTGGTCTCGCTATGCTCCCTGGTGGCCTGGTCGTGCGTCGTGGTCTCCCCCCCGTCATCTGGGAGACTGGGACTCGGAAAGAGGCCGCAACTCTAGTGGCTAGGAGAGTAGGAGTGCTATGCTCTTGTAGCCTATTACTAGACTATCCAAATGGCGTTCCAAACAACAAGGCTTCTGAAAAGAAGCTTCCTGTTGGGGGGCCGAGACGACGGTATGACCTGCACGGACCAGAACACCCTCCTAGGCTAGTCTTCAACGCAGCGCGCGAATGCACGCACGCACGGTTGTCGAACCGGGAGGCACGCAAAAGGATGCAGGGCATGTACGGGGAACCCGAGGGGGTGATGGGCATGCCGCCGGCGCGCAGCAGCAGCCGTTGCATCCAGGGCGGCCTTGGCAGTTGTTGCGGTTGCTGGTCTGGTCTCTAGGCCCCAGTGGCACATCCAGAGCAGCCGTTACTACTGCTACTACTACAGGCGCTAATCGTCCTACGCCTAGCTAGTGTTGCTCAGTTGCTCTCTCTCAAAACGAAACAGTGGCCCTACCCACTTGCCAAAGCCAGCCCAGCTCGTTCTGGTTCCCCGTCGCTCTGCCTGGACGGATTCGAACTCCAGCTGATTCTCTCCTCCCCCGTTACGGCCGCGCTAGATCTAGCTAAATCCCACTCCCTGCTGGTGACGGTGCCGTCGTTAGCGGCGCCAATAATGGCCAATGAGCATCGCTACATTTCTCCCGTGCGGTCTCACATTGCTGCGAGCTAACTATAGCCACGCCGACAGTTACTCTGCGTGCCGACCAAAATCACGTCCACATCCATCCCTGTATTCTTACTACCTTGCAAGGCCAGTGAATAGACCACACGAGCGGTTAACCACGAGACGTCGAGGGAGCCCGGGTTCCAGAACGATGCGACCTGGGGAGCATGGCAATATTGGTCGGTGGTACTGGTGGGTGCCCGGCCAGGGCAGCAGAAGGCACGCGCGAGGGTGTGGCGCGGTTTCTTCGTGGCCCGTGGTTGTAAACATCGAACACGGGGGGGGGTTCACATTTTCGATGTTTGGTCCATCGTTTATAATTAACGGCGAGCCAAAAGCTAGCACAAGCACGCCGAGAGGACGGCGAGGCGACTGCGGCCGGGAGAAACGGGAACCGTCGCAGGCCGCACGGTTTCTCTGGACTCTGGAGACCTCGCTCACTTTCAGATGTGGAGGAGTACTACTAGCGGAGCACGCGCGCGCCGCGTTACGCTTCCGTGCCGAGAGGTCGTCTAGAGATGCGGGCGTTTCGCTGTCGGGCCGGCGGGGCTTTCTCTCGGTCGTCGTTCCCCTCCGCTCTGTCAAGCTGACTGACGTGCGCCCGGGTCGTGTGCCGACTTGTCTGCTCCGGCTCGCACCCTGCGGCGAGGCTGCACTTGCACCTGCACGCGGAGGGATGGGTCGTCATGCTCATCGACTCGGTTGGTGTTGTGCGGCAACCGCGCCGAGCGGCCGATTTTTTTTTCATTTTGGCTCTTTCTCGGTAAAAAACTCATGTTTGAACGCTAAAAAAATTTAATGTCATTTTTGGACCCTTTGCTCGGCGTCATAGGCTATGGCGCCGAGGTACGTACTGTGCTGACACGAACGGATGTCATGGCACCGACGTGGCACCGAGCTCGACGCCATAGATCTTAGCGCCGAGCTCAGTTGTTTATATAAAGCCCGTCTAGCTCAGTCGATAGAGCGTAAGGCTCTTAACCTTGTGGTCGTGGGTTCGAGCCCCACGGTGGGCGTTTAATACTTTTTGATGTCACTGATTTGTTTTTTTTTTGTTGTCTAGATTTTTGTTTATGTCGATGATTTGTCTGTCCAGATTTATTTCTCATACATTTTTTTTTTTGTTTTTGTGACTGATTTGTTTATTCGTCCAGATTTTTTTGTTTATCCGGCGAGCATTGTCAGTCTAGATTTATTTCTCATACATATTTTTTTGTTTTTGTGACTGATTTGTTTATTCGTTCAGATTTTTTTTTGTTTATCAGGCGAGCACTGTTCGTCCAGATTTATTTCTCATCCATATTTTTTTTGTTTTTGTGACTGATTTGTTTATTCGTCCAGATTTTTTTTATCCGGCGAGCACAGCGGTTGTGTGCCACAGTGGCCGCAAGCCGTCAAATTCCCCCTTGTTTGCTCAGCTAACCACAATAAAAATCAAATGAGAACACTCTTACTTCAATCATGACCACATAAAAATAAGCACACATATTTATTTTGTAGGTTAGCTGAGCAAACAAGGGAGGAAGTTGTCGGCTCGCGGCCACTGTGACACACAACCGCTATGCTCGCCGGATAAACAAAAAAAATATGGACGAATAAACAAATCAGTCATAAAAATAAAAAACAGGATGAAAAATAAATCTGGACAGACAAATCAGCGACATACACGAAAAATCAAGACAACAAAAAACAAATCAATGACAAAGACAAAATATTAAACGCCCACCGTGGGGCTTGAACCCACGATCATAAGGTTAAAAGTCTTGTGCTCTACCGACTGAGCTAGACAAGCTTTGTGTACACAACGGAGCTCGGCGCCAAGATCTATGGCGCCGAGCTCGGTGCCACGTTGGCGCCACGATATCCGTTTGTGCCAGCGCAGCACGTACCTCGGCGCGTACCTCGGCGCCATAGCCTATGGCGCCGAGCTGTGTTAACTCGGCGCCATAGACTATGGCGCCGAGCAAAGGGTCCAAAAATGATATTAAATTTTTCTAGTCTAAACGTGATTTTTTTTCGAAGAAGAACCAAAATGTAAAAAATTCGGGCCGAGCGGCTGAGGTCGGGTCTGTCTGCGTGCATTTTGTGGTGTGTGGGTATTGGCCTGGTCGTCGAGACATTGGAGCAGTAACTGGTTTATTTTTCCTCTATGAGGTTTTCAAAGATTTTTAGAGTTTTTTACATTTTTATAGAGGTAAATATCATTTATGGAAGATTTTAAATATAATTTTACGAGCTACAAATATTTTATTTTGGTTTCTCGCAATTTATATCTAGATTTTACTTATATTTGTCATAGTTTGAAAACTTGATCAGGTGTTTACTGAATTTTTAAATTAGAATAACGAAACTGCCTTGAAGAGCAAGGATAGAGAAGTAATTTTGATGATTATTAGGGTGTCTTTGGTGGATCGGTGACACGACACTATAGATGATAGTGTTTACAGAGTAAATTATGAGATAGACGATGGGATAGGTAAGTTGCTAGAGATAGTCTTAGAGATGAAAGAGACAATTTATTCAGTCTTATGAGGAGGCAAAACCGGCTTTCCATCCAGTGAACCCGCGCCACATGCTAATGCTATATGGGCTACCGAAGCCCCTGGCCTGCATATGAGCGCTACATTGGCCCGCACAAGGACTGTTGTCTAGAATAGGTCTTTTTTTTAGCAATGACTGGGTGACTTCGGCCTAGTCATTGCTGTACTTTGTCATGATTCATTTATAACCAGCAGATCAGATGGCTGAAAAGTCCTATTTGGCAAAGCTTTAAACGTCTTTAGATTATCGCTATATTATCACCAGAAACTAGTTTCACTGGCTTTAGTTCATTTGGAGACCCAAAAAAAGAGCTAAGCTATTTAAGACCTGATAAAAGAGGTCCTAAATTACTTGAGTGGTTGCTCAGTTATAGGGTGTTTAGTTTGAGCTATCAATTCAGACAGTGCATTATGAGTCTATTTCTTAGATTTGGTAGAATAGCTCCATTCCTCCTCGTACTAAAACTAATTAAGTTTGTGTGGAATAAGGTCACGAACCGAACCAAACCAAAAAAAAAAGTGAGGCTCCAACAAAAAAAAAGTAAAGTGACAAATGAGTAGATGATGAACTCACTCCTCAAATCAAACACCTTATTATTAATCAAGGGGTTCAAACCATTTCCCATAATGGTATGCCTACATGTGCATTCTGTCGAGCATGCAGGAGACTCGCTGATTGCAGTCACGGACAGGTCAAAGATAAAGTCGGCATGTTAATCATATCATGGACGGGTCACATACTTACATGTATCAATGCACTTCGGTCACAACTTTAATCCATACCGGCTTCTACTACTTCTACAATATTTTATTCCTGTGGATTGCACCACAGCTACAGCAGTCAAAACAGCCGCCTTTTAACCATCTGCGTCTCCAAGCGAGAAAAGCAAAATTTCGCAACTACCCAAGTCGGGAGACAGGATGCTGTGACAATTGCAATATCTCCAAGGGGGATACCGATACACATCTACTGGGGCTGGGAGTAGTTGGCATGTACAGGATGCAGGTGGCCAACAAGAATGGAAGATCACAAAGACAAATTTGCAGGTCAAAAATATCCGTGCTTTCTGTCTGTGGTTCTAAACCTTCGCACAAAGAATCGAGCCACTGATTTTGAGGTGTGCAACCGCGGCCATTCACCATGTGGCAGCTGGGGTACAAGAATAGGGAAAAGGGGCTTAAAGTCTATTGGTTGAGGGGCTATATAAACATGTCAGGAAGAAATTCTTCCGCAATCGATACTAATGCTCAAACCGTAACAGTCCACCATTGAAACATGCTATCTAATATTAACTTGCACCACAATCTCGACCTAACAGATAAATCATTCAAAAATCATACTTAAGCAAACACAAATTTTTTTCAATGCATCTCACTCACCCAGGTCATATATTCTTCAGCTTGGAAGTTCTGTAATTGGCAATTGATTGTGGAACACCCCATTCGATAGTTCATGGGTCTCCAAAGGGCTTTTCTTTGAGCGTTCCAAGGAGGTTGTTTCAAAAATACCTACAAAACGATACCAATGCTCATTTTGGATATGAAATATTCAGGACATGAAGGAGAAAAGGTTTTGCAACTGTCATAGCAGTACAGCTGTTTCAGAATCCAATCAAGGATACAAAGAATAAGACATCAAAACTCACCTAATCCCAAAATAACAGAACAGACCAGAAATCCAAAAAGGGAGAAATCCATTTGGTACACTATCTCCAACACGATGATGCACCCTGTTGAAACCATTAAGTGCCTTGGAGAAGAGAAGACCAGATGCAACCTGCCAACAAGTAAACACGTTAGAAACATGGAATGAAGGTTAACCATGAAGCACAATGGGCAGTTAACTAAAGGGAGGTCATTCATGTCTTATGAGTTGTGATTAATAGTACAAAAGTCAATAAAAATACTTTAAGAAGCATCCAAGACAAGAGAAGTATTCTTTCATATTGTTATAAATGAAGATATTTGAGGAATAATAACCAAATCTATGATCTCCTGAAGATCTGGATCTGACTGAAAAATTTTCGACCAGCAGGGGTATGACAGCCCCAGGCATTTTGCTAGAACAAGACCTCACACATGTAAAAAACCTGAAATTCTTCCCCATTCTACACGACTACACAGCAGAGCAGCACATAGCCCATGTAAGGATGACCACAACCTAGACCGAGACTTAGGGTGTGTTCGGTTGGAATAACGGGATGGGACGAGATAGGACGATTTATTAAATAAGATTGTTTGGTTCAAGGTCAAGGGTTGGGACAAGACCATCACAGTGTTGTCCCCAATTAACCGTCAAAATTGGACAGACGAGAGGGGAAGCCAGGGAACGGGGCTGTCCCGCAACCAAATACTACCTCTGTTCTTAAATATATGACGCCATTGACTTTTTTCAAAAAAATTGACCACTCGTCTTATTCAAAATACTTATTCGAAAATGTAAAATTTTAAGTAATGCTCAAACTACCTTAAGTGATAAAACAAATCACAACAAAACAAATGATAACTCACGATTTATTTTAAATCAAACGAGTGGTCAAATTTTTTTTAAAAAGTCAATGACGTCATATATTTAAGAACGAAGGGAGTACATGGTTAGACTGTCTCCAGCAAAATAGGGGACGCGGAACTGTAGATTACACTGTTTGCAAAGCAAAGTTTGAAATAGGGAATGAGATAGGGGATGGAATAGGCGACCTGTTAGAGATAGCCTTAGATTTGTGCTTTGGCATGGGATATATGAGAGGGAGTTCTTTTTAACCCAACTGAAACTCGTGTCCACAGGGACACGAACCCAAAACCTGAGTGCTACTAGAGCCACTTAAACAGCTCAACTAGAGGCTCGTTCGTGGATCAGATCGATGATAACAAAACAAGTGCTCATGGTTCGCTTTATGATCTGATGATGCATGATAATATTTTAATTTTTAAATAAGCTTTTAACAAAAAAAAAGAATGCTTTCCTTCCAAGAAATAATCTTACTTTTCTTCAGTAACATTGTCGACATAGAATATAAGCACCATTCCGAACAAAACAGTACTCAAGTATGCCCAATTTGGTAGCTGAAATTTAACTATGCTGTCGGACGCTGAGCCCTGCAATCAAGAAAACAAAAAAGCTTTATATTACTATATCAAGGAAATACTTGCAAATCCTCCCAGCCCCTTAAATAATTAGAGCATAAACAGAGAGTACTCACTAGGATTGTATCCCACATGGCAAACGGAAAAAGAAAACAAGTAGCAGAAGCAATAGTTATAGCATGGAGCCGCCTTTTAAGTTGATTCTGTAGAATAAAGCAGTGGTGACTGTCAATTCCTATATGGAAAATGATGGTGCATTGATAGTGCCTTGAGTGGGGGGGGGGGGGGGGGGGGGGTTGATAGAGAAGACAACAGAAGCTGGGCTACCTTGAGAGAGACACGCCGAGCTAATACTCTCCTCAGAGCAGATAAGATCCCAGCGGTAATTGGCACCACCATTTCTTTCACTCCAAATGTTTGTCTTGCCTTCTCAATTGGTTCACTTCCAAAGCTATCTGTATGAAGTTAAGGTCTTCCAAAACATGTTTAGATGGGTCCATTACAAATTAATTTATAAGTAGAGATACTGTAACTGCCAAAAATGCAGATTTATACACAATAACTCAGTAAATCATTTCAGGAAGATATCTATGTAGTAGGATACATAAAGGAGAATGTGTTCTTGTAGACCATCCAATTGACAATAGATAATATGCTACTAACATAGCAGCAAGTCCACCAATCTAAAAATCCAAAGGAAAGAGTTAATATCATCTCCTAGAAAATTAGCAATTTCTACTTCAAAATACTAGATTTTGTTGAAAGACTGCTGAACATGGCAGAACACATTGAAGAGTTGACATGAAGCAGAATCATCGTATATAAGAATTCCTTAATGCTCCGTTTGGATGTCGATATTAGAGAACATGGAATTGAATTGAGTTCAATACCAAATCAGACATGGTATTGAAATGAGATGTAATTCCAATTCTATTGTTTGGATGTCACTGAATTGGAGTTTGGAATTGTGTGGTCCAATTCCACAATACAGAAAAGTGATGCTCTGTATTGGGAGAGTGAGTTTCTAGTTATAGTCCAATTCCATAGAATTTGGGTCTCTGATCCCAAATCTCAATTCCATGTGCAACCAAACAATAGAATTCTGGAAAGCTGATTCCAATTCCTAATTTCGTGCTCCAATATCTACATCCAAACAGGGTATAATATTTGTGTGGGAAACCCTAACCCTAATCAGGGTTGGGAGTGCATTAATATAGGCCAAGTAGCTGGGTCAAGCCCATTACACAAAAGGGCATGCAGGTAATTACAACGGGACTAACCCTAAAACCCTAGGATCGTGTCCAGCAGTTTACCAAATCACTGTTTATGCACTGTAGACTGCACTGTTCGCAGAGTGGAGTTTGAATATGGGTATAGAGATGGGTAAGCTGCTAGAGATAGTCTAACGAGGTTCTAACAATTTGTCCACCTATCATAGTTGTTGAATGTATAGTTTTGCTGAAAATATTCACATATGGTGGAAATGCAACATGTGAACAGTTATTTTGTGTTTAAAGCCCATTAAATCAATCACAATTCTAAACCACATTAGACTTTTAAGGATGAGGGACTCATAACTTCCAAGCAAAATGGACTGTTGACAACAGAGATGGTATTCCTGTGCTCATATCTACATTTCTTGTACAGTTATTGGTCAAATAGCTTTACCAGTTCATGTGCACACTATGGGGGTGTTTGGATCCATGAGACTAAATTTTAGCCCCGTCTATCGGATGTTTGGATGCTAGTTAGAAGTCTTAAATATAGTCTAATTATAGAACTAATTACATAGATGAGAACGGCAAGACGGACTAACTAAGCCTAATTAGTCCATGATTCGTTCATGTGATGCTATAGTAAACATTTGCTAAGTATAGATTAATTAGGCTTAATAAATTTGTCTCACTGTTTAGCTTTCATCTGTGTAATTAGTTTTGTAATTAGATCTGATACTCGTAATTGACATTCAAATATTTGATGCGACACGGACTAAACTTTAGTAAGAGGAATCAGACACTCCCTATATTTACTGAAAGAAAAAACATTGGTACATATCAAATGGACTAAAAAACAAGTCATTAGACAATAATTCCTTATGTTTGTTGCCTAATTAAGTAAATACCAGAGAACAAACACATAACAAGGAAACTGAATCATCATATAAAACAAATTCTATTTTAAAATCAGCAACTTGCCTTTTTCCAGATGTTAACTTTCCTTCCATATAAAGCAGCAGAGAGAACTCCAAGAACAGCACCTGCATACTCTGCCAGTAGAGCACTAGACTCGATAGACAGATTAAAATGCAATTTAGATGGAAGTGCCAGTAAATGCTTCTTTAGCAACACAATTAGGATGCTCAAAGCAGTGCAAAATATGCAGATGATGTAGTTAATGATAAAAAAATGGGCAGACCCAGTGCTAGAGGCCCCCACATGAGTGGGGTCTACGGAAAAGATAAACCAAGACAAGCCTTCCCCCCGCAAATGCGGACAGGCTACTTCGAACCCGCGACGTGGTGACTCAAGAGACAGCTATCACCACTGCATCAGGCCTGCTCGTCCTTGTGATTAATGATAATAGAAATGTCGTTTTGCACATCCCTAGAAGCCCCCGGAAAAAAATCTAGTCATGCAAATTCATGTCTGCAGCACTCAAGTCACAATGACTAACATGTGTTAGGTCAACAGGTAAGGACGCCAGAGAAATGTCCTACAGTTGATGTCCATCAAGTGTAAATTGTTTCCACAATGATCTGATGACCACTAGCTCGCAGCAAGGTTTAAACATTGCACATATGTGGTGATTGAACTAGATATTCCCTGGCATAAATGCACGGCACCATAGACCATGCAGCTACGTGAAAAAATCATGGTGCTAAGAGAACTGGATACATACACTAGTGGGCCACAAGCAAGAAGTCCTTTACCCCATAAGACAAAGTAGAATGCCATGATTCCTCCATTGACAACTGTAGGAACAACCTGAAAGAATGAATATAAGAGAGTGCACATCTAATAGCTGGTGAAGTAATCTCAAGAAAAAGAAGGTATAATGGAACCTGTGAGTTGGGCAAAGGCCGGCCTCTCCAAGGTTTCTGTAAGACCAAGAATATGATTGAACTGGGTACAAGACAACTGAAGATAAAGCCAACTATTGAATCTCCACTGTTGGATAAGGAGCTATACAAGGAGTAAACAGACCAAATCCTCATGAAGTTTCCCAAAATATGAATTACATGAAATGGTGTTGACCTGCAAAAGGCAAAACACAACAGTTTTTTCAACAAAAAGTAGCCAACAAACTGATTGGTACTTATATTTGGAAAGACAAGCTAAAAAAAGGTTGGACGTCAATATGATAGTAAGGGAAATAAATATACATGTGAAAGGTAGAAATATCGCAAATCAAGTAGCTGAACATCAACATCTTGCTCAAGCTCACATTTCTCACATTGCTCTCACATCAAAAGGGATAGAAATTATGGCCACGTATATTACCGTTTAACAGCATAAAACTAGTGCGCATCTAGGGGGGTCGTTAGTCAATACTCAGCGTAGGACATGGGCAGCTACTGTATACCTGATATTGATATCAATAATCAGAATTTTTTTTTTGAAGTGAAGGTACTGTAGGAAGGTCCTACAGTAATATTATTAAAACAGTACCAATGAGTTTAGAAATGAGTTTAAGGAGGAAGAGGGAGATTACAAAGAAATGGAAGAAATAGAGAGCCGAAGGGAACAGGTTACAGTCCTAAATTGAGTAGCCAAGATGCAATGTCTTCTTTAAGAGCAGGCTTGACTCGATGGCATAACAGAGCAATTTCACTCCTAAACATAGCCTTACACTCAGGAACCGAAGGGGGAATTTCATTGAAGATCCAATTATTTATGCACCTCCAAATGCACCACGTCATGATGATAATAGCTTCAAGCCTCCAGGGGACTTGCAAACGTCTTCTAATTCTCAATAGGGTATGCAGAAGATCCGTAGCACATGGTGGAAGGAGGCCTAAAAGAAGCCAACATCTCTTAGCAAAGTTGCACCTGAAGAAGAGGTGGATAGATGTTTCTTCAATCTGGAGGATACAATTGTCGCAGGTGAAGGAGTCTAATGGCATTGCGCGACGCCTGAGGATGGAGCGAGTATTCAATCGATTTTTAAGCAGCAGCCAGAAGAAGACTTTGTGCTTGGGCTGACATTTAGATTTCCATAACCAAACAAATAGAGGGAGCGTTTGACGGGTGCCAGTCAAGTGTGCATAAACCGACTGAGGAAAACCGAGTGGAGGAGGCACTGCATCTCCAAATATCATTGTGATCAAGCAACTGAGTATTACCAAGGGTGTCTTGAAGTTGAAGAAGTTGCTCGAACGCTTCAGCAGAAGGGGGTATGAAACATTTCATTTGGGGAAGCTAATCGAGTTTGATGGATGTTAATCTCTTTGACCGAGGCAAAAGACCAGAGCTCCGGGAACTTTTCAGATAAACATTGCCCATTCCATCGATCATGCCAGAGAAGCGTAGATGTACAATGATATTTCATGCCAGAGAAATAATCAGAAATTTAGATCAATTTTGTGATGACCAAGGAATAAGTTAGTAGAAAGTTGGAGCAAATGCTAACTTCTAACTTGAAAGTACTATATTGCCAGATCACCTAGAATCAGGAGCGGAACAATAAAGGACAGAACATGAATCGATAAAAAAACGAATGTATACACTTTTGACTAGATCAGATCCGAATACAAATAGCGCAAGTTAGGGTTCGGGTGCTCAATTTTGTACAGCAAGAGAAAGGACGGGCATACCTGGTGTTGTGGGTTCCTGTCGCCGGCAAAGAGCCCGACGAAGACATGGGCAGCTGGACGTAGAGCGTCGGCGGTCGCCCTAGTTGTCGCGCACGCGAGGTGAACGGGAGAAGAAAAACAGCAAACAGGTGTGCAGCGCGAACGCATGAGCGGGTGCTGTTTTCAGTTTGCTTCTCCGCGCGCGTTACTTCTCTCTCTCTCTCTTTTCTTACGGTGCTGTTTGGACCGATTTCTTTCTTATTTCTGTTTTAATTTTACTACCAGCTGTTTTCATTATCATAACTTGTCACCAATTATCTCTGATTTTTCAGATTTACTAACGAAGATGTTTCTCTTTTCTATCAGTAACCTGAGGTAAAATTTATTATTAGTCTATTTAGATTTGTATTCTGATTTGTTTTGTATTATTGTATTCTATATAAATAGGCATATAAATATACCATAAGCATTTTTGTCCTAGATCTGTAGCACTTTTTACACCATAAGCAACGGTGCTAAACTCCCCCACAAAACATCAGTAGATACATGCAAGACCAAGAAAACTCTAAACTGTGTGACGAGGTCAGAAGTGTCTAGCTCGTGATGGCAGCAATTTTTGCCTCGTCCATCTCAGTGTCCTGCGATGTTACAACATATCCAAGAAAAAACACACAATCGATGTTAAAGGTGCATTTCTTAAGATTACCAAATAAGTGTGCATCACGCAAGACATAAAAACAACACGTAAATGGTCAAGATGATCATTATAAGACTTGTTGTAAATGAGAATATTATCGAAATAAACCACCATAAAATTATCGATGAAAGCACGTAAAAAGTTCATTCGTTAGTTAACTCAAAAGACATGACTAACCACTTCTAAAGGCCGAACTTAGTTTTAAATATAATTTTTCATTCATCACCTAAAGCTATACGAATCTGGTGGTATCCACTATACAAGTCAATTTTTAAGAAAACAATAGAACCACTTAATTCATCAAGTATGTCATTCAGTCTAGAAATAAGATATTGATACCAAATTATTATGTTATTAATGGCTCTACAATCAACACACATGTGCCAAATGTTATCTTTCCTAGTAACCAAAAGAATAGAAATAGAATAAGGACTAAGGCTCTCACTAATGTACCCGCAGTTCAGAAGGTCTTAGACTTGTTGTTGAATCTCCTTAGTGTTGGGGGCCTTTGGCCTCCGAAGGTCCTCAAAAACACGATTTGACAATGTTTTCCAAGTGAAATATGTGAACAGGTATCTTCGGAATTGGGTTACTGGTATACAAGAGTATGATCAAGACGAAGCTTGAGTGAGACGGAAGGCGATTATGACAAAGGATAAGATGATCACGAAGCTATGCGCAGAAAAGCTTCGGCATGACAGCAGAAAAGGGGAACCGACCTAAAGATGAAAAGCCAAATTGGACCTCGAAGAATCACTATAGAGTTATCGATAAATGTAAAGGGCATTAATGTAATTTTACACGGGCTGCGTCTCGTGCCTATAAATAGATGAACAGTATTCCCGTACTGTTCACGCTGACTTGACATTCACTTTTGCGTCACGCTTGTATTTTCTTTCCTTCAAGCCGAAGGTACATTTGTAATTTATCTTTGTCTACACAAGTAATATAAATAGAAATATATTAATGATAATGTTTACAGAAATTATGCTACTTTCTGTATTTTGTTTGAATGTTCTTCATTTTTTACCATGATCATGAAGGTACGTCCTTCATGACCTTCGTCCTAAATTCGTTATATCCGAAGGGAAATAATGATTAGAAGGACGAAGGGCTTTTGATATTTAACATTTTATGTTGCCTTGTTCTTGATTCATAGCATTTGAGAACAAGTCCCCAACATTGGCGCCCACCTCCGGTGAACTCACTTCCATTTATTGAGTCTTGAACACTTTCGGCAAGCATCACCTTCGTCATGCCGTCGAAAAAAGCTTCAGTGACAGGGGCTGGTACTTTACAGCCGCTGGATCCCAATCAGAACGTCCTTTCTCTTAGAGAGGCCCGAAGCCAGAAGAGGAAGGCTATTAGTCCAACACCTCCGGAGGATGACTTGGATCAGGAGATCCAAAACCTGGAGATCCTTCAGCAACAGGTGCAGCGCAAGAAGGAGAAGATGGCTCGTCTAGCTGACCTTCAAAGACAGATAGACGAAGCTTCTGAAGAGGTTCGTCATCTTGTTCAAGATGATCAGAACCGAAGGCCTCCACGCAGAGAGCTCCATCAGGAAGGCTTCCACAATGAGGACGACTCGTATGAAGATTTCCATCATGGAAACTTTGCTTTCGATGATGCTTCTCCTCTCTCAACAGAATTGCAGGCTACACCATGGCCCCAGTCTTACAAGCCACCCCAGCTTCCCATGTATAACGGTCATACAGACCCGAAGCAATTTTTGATGAGCTATGAAGCAACCATATCTTCGTATGGCGGCAATACTGCAGTCATGGCAAAATCTTTTGTCATGGTCGTCAAGAGCGTTGCTCAGGCCTGGTACTCTTCTCTTCGGCCAGGGACAATCACTTCTTGGCAGAAGTTGAAGGATATGCTGATAACTAGCTTCCAAGGGTTTCAGACGAAGTCAGTCACTGCTCAAGCTTTATTTCAGTGTACCCAGGACCACGAAGAATACCTCCAGGCGTACGTCCGAAGGTTTCTGCGTCTGAGGGCACAAGCGCCAACAGTGCCCAATGAAATTGTCATTGAGGCCATGATTAAGGGGCTTTGGCCGGGACCTTCAGCGCAGTATTTTGCCAGGAAACCACCACAAACGTTGGAGAAGCTGCTCCAGAAGATGGACGAATACATTCGAGCTGACAATGACTTCCGCCAAAGAAGGGAGGAAGCATTCAAGTTCTCTGAAATGACCAGAGGCTTCGGAGGAAGATTTCACCCGAGGCATGTTAGGTCGATTCATAACTCTGCTCAAACTGATGATCGAGGGAGTCAGCAGCAAAGGCCACAATACTCTTCACAAGCTTCGGGCCAGCAGCAAAGTTATTTTCGGCCGCCAGCGCCAAGGGGCAGAGGCGCCAGGGGCTTCGGGGGAAGGTTTGGAGATCAGCCAAGAAAAATTTATTGCTTATTCTGTGGTGAAGACAAGGGCCATACCAACAGGATGTGTCATGTTACCATCCAGAAGCAGAAGGAGATAGCAGAAGCAGCTGCGCAACGAAGTCAGCCGAAGCAGGTCATGCATACTGCTTCGTATCATTCGCCTTATATTCCAGAATATGTAGGCAACCACCCTGCAGCTTCTGTTGCTTCGGCAAGCCAACCCCAAGCATCTTGGCAGCATCCTCCACCACCACCACCGACGCAGCGAGGGCAGCAGCCAGAAGGGAGTCAGAACAATCACCTTCAGAGAGACTTCAGAGAGGAGTCCGAAGCTCGCACAGTCAATAGCACTGTGCCAAAGTCAAAGCACATTTATTGATAAATATCCTATTTCAACAGCAATTTTTTTCGCATTTTTATATTCAGTACTACCTTTTAGTTAATAAGGAACAATTATGAGAAGTTTATATATCTTTTATCGTTTTTTAATTTCTTGTAACACTTTCTCCTTTTTACCATAATAAAAACATGTCCTTTCCATAAGCTTGAGTTGCCGAAGCATACGACTTTATGGTGGCATGAAGGACCTTTGTATTATCAAAAATTTGTTCTAACAGACACGGTGCAACTTTTGCAAAACACTGAAAAGTCGTTCCTAACGGAGCGCAGTGTAAGTTTTCTGAATCTACAGCGAAAAATAAACGCTGATTCCGCTGAAAGTAAAAGGCGAAGAATCTCCTAAGGGAGGCTTACAGCGAAAAATAAACGTTGATTCCGCTGAAAGTAAAAGGCGAAGAAGCTCCTAAGGGAGGCTTACAGCGAAAAATAAACGTTGATTCCGCTGAAAGTAAAAGGCGAAGAAGCTCCTAAGGGAGGCTTACAGCGAAAAGTCAGCGCTGATATAAAAAGTATGTGTGCTCTATTACAGGGATTTATATCTGTGGCGCAAATATCATTTTGCATGACATAACATCATCACATCATTTTTGCACAACATAAGCATCATACAGCATATTGCATGAGGAACAAGAAGGGGATCTTCGGAGAAAATTGTGATCTTCGGAGAATATTTTGGAAAAGAGAAAATTGTGCTAAGGCACAAGATAAATCGAGACGCAGCACAAAACTTTCTTATAGTTTCGGAGAATATTTCACGAAGCTTGGATATTCTTCATCAGAGAAGTAAGCAAATTCTTGTGATATAGAAAAGATTTTCTTCACGAAGCATGAAAAGAAGGGAAGGTGTTTTTTCGCCGAAGGCTCAAAAAATGGTATGTATGCAAAATTTCATGCATCGTAAAGAATTAAACTATAAATAGATTATATATTACATTCAAAGTTACAATGTATTACACATGATACGATCCAAATGTTTCTACAATAGTGATTAATCCTCCTTCAGAACTATTTCCGCAGCTTCGTTCAGTAGCTGGTCAACAACCTTGTCCATAATGGCTTCGGCCATTTTTCTAATTTCATCGTCCCCCTTCGGGTGGGGCCCGGAGATGCCTCAGCAGGTTCTGAGGGAAGAGAAGATACGGCTATATTACTATTACAGACCGCGAACAAAGTCTGGAATTAAAAATTACAACATAATAAAAACCACTAATTAATACCTATTTGCCCTTCGGGCTCTGTACTTTTCTCGGCAGCTTCTGCTACTTTTCTAGCATCGTGGATGCCTTTTTCACTCTTTTGAATAATTTCTTGCGCCATTTCTCGGCCGCCGTTATCCCAGATATCGGTGAAGAATTTCCCGCCGACCATGCTTGCTTCGGGTGAGGGGTCTTTAATGTCTTCAGAGGACAAGGTAGCTTCGGACTGCGCTAAGGATTTTACATGCTCGCAGCCTTTTCTCTCCAAAACAGCAGCAATCCCTCTAGCACCCGAAAAAGCGCAGATGTCACTGCGGCTATTCAGGATTTCCTCGAAGGCCTCTGCTTCGTGACTGATCCATTCCATTGGACCTTCAGGATTGCCTCTTGAAAAATTCTCTTCACTAGAGAATGCGCCAACGTTGGCGAAGCTGGATTTTATCTTCTTAACGCACTCTATGGATTTAACATAGCATTTTCTCTGGGATGCACGAAGCTCCTTAACACTTATCTCTAAATGATTGGCCAATTGATCACTAAGCTCTCGTTTTGTTTCTTCAAGTATACGTTCTTCTTTAGCTCTAGCTAGCTATTTCTGAAGATCTTTAATTTCACGTTTTTGGGCTTCGGCCTGGGCCTTTGAGGCAGCTTCGTCCTTTTTTACCTTGTCCACCAATGTAAGCAGAATTTTATCCTTTTCCAGAGCTTCGTTTCTCAGTTTAATAACTTCTGATCGTAGGTTGTTGAACGCAATTTCATAGCTCTCGTCTTCGGCATTCTTTTGTGCTCTCAATGCGTTGCTTAGAATTAAACCCTATATGTAAAAGAGTTGGTATAAGAATAAAAGAATGAGTTGCGAATTATAAAATTTTCAAATGCCCAATTCCCATACCTTCAGGCTATTGTACGCAAGACTATCCGCGAGATCGTCCTTCGTCATAGCACATAACCCAGCTTCGAGCTTCGGAAACCCCATACTTCTAGCCATCTCCCGACAGACGGATAATTCTTTGTTGTCTGGGAGGCAGTATAGGAAATCTTCTTCGTTCGTCCCATTAAACACTAGTGCCCCCTTCGGATACTTTAATTCCTTGGCATAGTGATTAGCTTCAAAAACTTCTTCTTCCGATAACTTTTTCCCCGAAGCATGTCGCACGATATAATCGTATATTTTGGAAGATGCTTCGGGGGCAGCGGTATCAATTTCTTCAACTAAAGTTGGCTCTGACATTTTCATTTCTTCGGTTGCCTTTGCACTTTTTGTTTCTTCTGCTTCCAAGGGCATTACCTTGGTTGGTCCTGAAGGGTCTGTTTCAACTCCAGTCTGTTGCTTCGGGGCTTCAGCAACGGATACTTCAGCAAATGCCTCAGAAGTTTCAGCAGTCTTCTTTGGGGTTGTGTTTGGAAGTTTAATTGTTTCCAAAACATCTAACACATTAACCATTCTTTTTCTTTTTGGGGTCACTGTTGGCCCCTTTTTAATTTTTGCTGCTTCAATTTCTTCTGGAGGACTTAAAATTTCTGATATCTTCACTCCCTCAGCTGATGCTTTCGCTTCTTCCGTCTTTGGTTCTTCCATCTTTTCTGTCGCTGGCACTTCGGCCATTTCTGTGACTTCTGGCAGCAGGGTTGGCTCTTTAGCCTCGGTGGCCGAAGAGGTCTCACCGGTGAACTCAGGCACCGTGGCTGGTTCAATATAGCGTGGCCGGTGTGTGAGAACTTTTACCCTTTTTCTCTTCGGCGCTGGCTCGCTAGGAGCAGCTGCAGCTGTTTCTTTCGCAGAAGTTGTGCCTTTTCTTTTTTGCCCCCGTACTGGATAGCGATAGTCGGGGTAGACAAACCCGACTGCATCAAACACTCGGTTGAGTCTTTTCTTTTTTTCGGCCTCCGAAGGCCGCTGACAATGCAGTGTCTTCGGCCTTCGAATATACCCCAAGCAATTCATCACTTACAGTCTCAATGCTCTTTAACCAATCATCATTTGGTTCAACGAACTTGTCTCCATACTTGAATGTATACTTCAGCCTGACTAGCCCACCTTCGTCAGTTTCTTTAACAGTTTCTTTCGGCATTTCCCAATTATCTGCAAGAGGCCACACTCTGAAGGCAATGTGTTCTTGTATTAAATCCCTTGTCCCAATAAAAGGGCAAACAACTCCGAAGGCTCTCTGGCATTCTTCGGCTGCTTCATTCATTTCCACCTTCGGCCTTCGCAGGCCGAAGCGTTGCCAGATGGGACACATAATGATCTTCTTTATATCTTCTCGAGATTTCAAGTCATTCTTCACGTAAAACCATTCCGTCATCCAGTCGCCAGGCCATCTCTTTCGAAAGGTCGGCACTGGGCAGCTTGACCCAGATCGAGAGCCGAAGCTGTAACAGCCAAAGTTGTTGTGATATTGTTCCTTACCCCAGGGTTTTGTCTCGTATAACAATTCGTGTATGTTGCAGAAGCTTTTTGCATCAGGTTCCAAGCCTTGGCTCCTCACGGCCCACACGAAGATATTCATCCTTATGATTGCTTCGGGGGTAAGTTGGTGAAGGTGGATTTCAAATATCTTCAGCACCTCTACAACAAAACTGTAGTCCAGCTTTCAAGAAGCTTCGAAATACTATGACTTCATTTTCCTCAGGAGTTGGGCAAGTCTTCTCTCCTTCGTCGGCCCTTACAACAGACAAATCCCGGAAATATCTTCCCCTCATGTTGACAAGATGATTTTCTTTAATACTTGATTTGCCGAAAACCGCATGGCATGGTCGCCAAGGTCGATCTTCGGAGTCTTCACCACCACTATCCACATCGTAGCTGTCGTTGTCACCAGTATCTTCAGATAAACCTTCCAAAATTTCTTTAGTGATCTTCTCTGTATTAGTCTTCAACATAGATTGAAGAAAACCCAGATGCATCTCTTCAGAAAGGCTCAGTTTCATTTCAGCAGCAACCTTCTTCTCCTCAGACATCCCTTCGGAATTCTTGCCTCTCGCTTCCGAAGCTTAAAACTAGGGAGGCAACCAAATATTTGTGGGCAGAAACTATTTGAGCAGGCAAAACAGATGGCAAGAGAGCGTGCCAAATAAATTGTGGCGAACCCCTATTTATACACCCACTATGTCGAAAACTGGAGGGTCCCGCTTGTCAAAGACTGTTGCTATTCTAGCAAAGGGAAGGTGTTTTTCGGACCTTCGTCTCAAAGCCTTCGTCCATATCGCAATATAAATTTATCATTCCAGCAAATTAATATTGCAAGGGGCTACTGTTGGGGGCCTTCGGCCTCCGAAGGTCCTCAAAAACACGATTTGACAATGTTTTCCAAGTGAAATATGTGAACAGGTATCTTCGGAATTGGGTTACTGGTATACAAGAGTATGATCAAGACGAAGCTTGAGTGAGACGGAAGGCGATTATGACAAAGGATAAGATGATCACGAAGCTATGCGCAGAAAAGCTTCGGCATGACAGCAGAAAAGGGGAACCGACCTAAAGATGAAAAGCCAAATTGGACCTCGAAGAATCACTATAGAGTTATCGATAAATGTAAAGGGCATTAATGTAATTTTACACGGGCTGCGTCCCGTGCCTATAAATAGATGAACAGTATTCCCGTACTGTTCACGTTGACTTGGCATTCACTTTTGTGTCACGCCTGTATTTTCTTTCCTTCAAGCCGAAGGTACATTTGTAATTTATCTTTGTCTACACAAGTAATATAAATAGAAATATATTAATGATAATGTTTATAGAAATTATGCTACTTTCTGTATTTTGTTTGAATGTTCTTCATTTTTTACCATGATCATGAAGGTACGTCCTTCATGACCTTCGTCCTAAATTCGTTATATCTGAAGGGAAATAATGATTAGAAGGACGAAGGGCTTTTGATATTTAACATTTTATGTTGCCTTGTTCTTGATTCATAGCATTTGAGAACAAGTCCCCAACACTTAGTCTCATCGAGGTTGGTCCTGTAGGCGGCACGGTTTGGCAAGCTCGCTCATGGAATTAAATCAACCTTGTGCTCAATGTCTTGTACATGTAGTAATATAGGGGTATCTCCAATGGGAACATATCCATATACTCCTGCAAAAGGTTAGCAACAGCACGTGCCAACACAATGGACGTGTCATCAATGGAGTAGAAAGTATGTTTGCACCTTAAGTCATAGCAAGTTCCAACAAAGGCATGTAACTCATCAAGACCAGATTTATTAGCTATCAAAACATGAGTTTTTAACTTAACATGATGCTGATTTTCATAGGTCAAAACACCCTTTTGCTTAGCATTAGTCTTTTTCTCATGTTCAAATTGGACAATTTCAGTGGGAGTCATATAAAGTAACACAATTTTCTTTCCCTTATGCATGATAGTATACTTATTAGATCTACCATGGTGAATAACGTTGGTATCAAACTCCTAAGGACGTCCCAAAAAAAGAGAGCAAGCATTCGTAGTTATCACATCGAAATCAGCAAAGTCATGGTAAGAGCCGATAGAGAAATGTATCGTTATTTCTGAACCATTGAATGTGATAAGGATAGAGATGCTCTCGTGTGGCCAATCTATGCTTCTTGACCACCTCAATGTTCACCAAGTTGTTGCAACTACCACCGTCAATGATGATATGTACACAACAGTTCTTGACGATGAGGAACATGTTGAAAAGGTTGTGGTGTTGTAGGTTATCATTGTCACCGTCTCACCGACCGTGGCACTCAAAACTCGTTCCATGATCAAGGCCCTATAGGTCTCGATCGTCGTTGTACCAAGAACCTATTTGCACCATCGTTGGACCTTGCAATGTTAGCTCCAAGAGTATCTTCATCCTCAATATCAGAAGCACTAACATACCCACCATTACCAGTAGCAACATATGCCTGTTTGATATGGCAATTTCGCTGCACATGGTCAGGTCCCTAGCAGCGGTAGCACTTGATGTTGGGCCAGCAGCCCATGGAAAATGTGGGCACAACAATTTTTGTTGTAACATTTGAAGGCACAATGGACTTGTTGTTGTCATGCCCCTGTGACGTCGAAGGTGCGATGCTGCGTGCGTCGCTGGTGGTGGAAAGTGTGGTCGTTCGTACGCTCGAAGAGGATGACACTTTGGTTGGCATCGGAGGATGTCGTGGCACGAAGGTGTTGCTCCTCCACTATTGTTGTTGATGGCGACCCTATAATTTTTTTTTTGCTAACATAGAAAGGTGGAACAAGTGTTGTATAGAATGATACTCTTTATAATCAATAATGGCATGAATCTCATTCCTCAGTCCCCCATAAAACCTAACAGTTTGGTCCTTCTAGTTCTTAACTATCCCACAACATAGCATACCTTTCTGAAGCTCTTGGTAGTATTCTTATGCAGACATGTCTCCTTGATCTTAGTGTTGCAATTTTTTAAGAAGATCACATCTATATGAAGGGGCACAAATGAGTTCGCATCTCCTCTTTCAACGCATTCCATGTTTGTGGGACAACACACGCATTAACAAGTCCATTCCATCGAATGATAGCAAAATCTTTAAACTCACTGGTGGCGTGTCTAACCCTATGTCACTCAAGAACAAGATGGGAACTAAATTTATGCTCTGTCGTCATCTCTCAATCTAAGTAAGTTTCAGCATCATAAGAACCATTGAACAGTGGAATAAAAAAACTTAATCTTAGCATAAGGATCATTGTAAGGTTCATGATTATGATAACAATGTCTACCATTAGCTCCCATACCTTGTCGGTTATGGGCAAGGCGTCGGCGCTGATGTGTCTCAACAAAACCATAGTCGTCGTCTTCTTCTGTGGGGGAGGACATAAGGGCACCGTCAGCTTCTGGTGGGAGGCGCACCTTCATCATGTCCATCCGTGTAACAAGATTAGAAACACGACGATCAAGACACTCAAAGGATGGTGTTGCAGTGTCTTGGTACTTGGCAAAGGCTTCAATCATCGTGTGTAACATGTCCTTCAATTCCAGTTGGGATACACACTCACCATTAGGCTTAGAGTCCTTATCATTGTTCTTTGTTCCTATCATTGTTAATACCAACAGAATCAAAGATATGAACCCTAGACTACTCTCTTTAGACCTAGTTTGGGTACTCTAGTACTGACTCCAATCCACATGTGTTGAGGTGGATTGAAGTGTAAATTAGTTTAAGTTATACCTCAATCCACCTCAATTCATGTGGATTGAGGTAAATACTAGAGTAACCAAACAAAGCCTTAGTGTTGGTGGAATACTAGTTATGAAGCATCTTACCCCACTCTTACAAGCTTCGTATCGGTACTGCAAGTAGCAAACGGTGGTTAGTGTGACAACACGTAGAATGTGGCTGTGATTGCAAATGAGTACTTGTTCTGATCGAGAGAAAAGTTGAGCTTGGGAAGGCATACTATATGTGTATCTTTGGCACACAAATCAGTAATAAATAGTATGTTGAATGAGTATCCAAATGACTTGTCCTAGTTCTTGGTCTAGAAAACACATTACAACAATTGTAGTAAAGCACAAAAAAAGGTAACAAGGATCTAGGAACTACAAGGAAACAAGTTGAAAGTAAGAACAATCACGGAGGTGCACAACTCATTGGAGTTCCTACTTATGTGAACTCTTTCTTCTTTTTTTCTCCATTTCCTGAATTTTGCTATAGTCGTTTTTTTTCAAATTTTCATTTTTCCAAAACAAAAAAAAATCTCTTTTGTTGTTGCACATGAGAAGGAAATACACCAAGTCTGAATTTTTTTGTGCAAAGGCGCATCATCTGGCAAATATGCAAGACTGATGAAAAATCAGATTAAAAGTTTGGAAAATGAGAAGTCATATTTTCAGACCGAATTTGGGGGTTTTAAAAACTGAAAATTCAACAAAGCCACGGAGAATCGAATGCAAAAAAATCATGTGATTTAAAAAAATCCACCCCGTTTTGAGTTCTAAGCGTAAAGTTATGGTCGTTTTAAAAAAAATCCACCTCGTTTTTCGTTTTAAGTTCTAAGCGTAAAATCGGGAGTTTTGGTGTAGCACATAGATGGGATCGATAGATGGAACCTATTTTGTAGATTGATTTTTTATGATATTGGATGAAAAGAATCAAAACTGAACCAAAACAAATCTAAACCAGCAACCGAATTCAACCTAGGACACAAACTCAGAACTGCGGATTCCAAAACTAAATTGTCAAAGGCTAAGGCGATTGTTGTAGGACGAAAAAACATCGATTTTTGGCTTTTTCTGGACAATGGGATGAAAGAAAATAAATCTAAAGGCACATGATTATACCTCATGGGTTGCCTGAATCTTGATACCACTTGATATAGGATGATGATCGATCTTCCATGAGGTAGGATAAACTTGATTGGGTGGAGATCTCGACGTTGATGATCCAAGGCTCTGGGCGAATGATTCCTTGCAATCACTACATCACTGCTCCATTGGTTATCGCCTGTGACACACGGATGACCTTACCAAAGAAGGCTTGTCCTTGAAGCACAATCAAGAACACAAGCAAGACGAGAAGAACATATTCAAACCGATATCGATCACGTGGTGGGGTCTCACAAATCGATGAACGACGGCATTGTTCGAGGATAGATTGATCTTTGCAAAACCCGACCCTGATGGTGGTGGCGTCTACAGATAAAATAGGGTTTAGGGGCGTGCAAGACCCCTGGACGCACCCCTAACGGGCTCCAACATGATACATAAGCCAACAGTTTAAAAGACAGTGTCGTAGCACCGGAACAGAATCTAGACGTTGACTTGTTCCGACAATTCCCATTGACTCCAAATGAGTTTTGAGATGGTACCATATGGGCTGGAAAGCTTATCTCCTTAGCTTTTCACCCATATAAAGAATGTCGAAAATGGAGTCATTATGCATCTTAGACATCAATTTCAGTCCTGAGCTGGTCCTAGACTCCGAGGTGGAGTCGAAGTCGAGTTAGCCTTGGACTCCCTCTTGTTGTGGATGTCCTAGCTTCTACTCCTTGACACCTAGGCCCTTACCAAGTCCTTGCTGGTCCTCTCCAAGGTTCCTAATCATCAAAATTACATGGCACCAAGTGTAATCTCTGAAACACTGTTGACTAAGTTAGTACGAACCTAGAGATTCAACTGTTCGGCACGTGCTCATGTTATTGGTCCAAGCATTGTATGTATATGAGTGATGTTCTCATCACCTAGCACCTCGGGGCACCCCGACAATATAAGTTGCCAGGGGCCCTTACGCTTTGAGGCATCTACAAGTATATGATCATGGGCCCCCATGTATATGTGCTTGGGTTATAAAGCCTCCTCGAAGGAAACAAGGACTTAATGACCGCCTTGTGCTCTTCTAGAATTAAAATGCATGGGGGCCACCGAGCGTAGTATGACATCGAGACATGGGCCCCACGTCAAGAAGACAAGATAAGTCCCAATGCGATAGCTTAATAGATGAGTCATGGGTACATTGCATTAAATACATGATGGGTGATATTACAGGGCTTATAAGATGTACATGGGCACAACATATACTGTAGAGCACTTGAGACCTATATAGGCAGGGCATGCAACAGTCCTGTAACCCAAAAATATGTGCATGTTGTTCTTGGAAGTATGATAAGACAGAATGAGCAGTGCTGGAGGCTATCACATGTGGATAGTATGACTACAACGCAAAGACCCATGTCATAGGTTTTAATGTCTACCAAGTATCTAGCACAATAGGTTGTCTTACCAAGGGATAACTCCTACAACGACCACATTTAATGCTATAATAATTCGGTAGGATACAAAATGACCAGATACTTGTTTGTATCCATCTCGTTTTCATCTTCTAATCGTAATTGTTGAAGAGAAAGGCTTATAATGATATAACAACAACTACGATAAATTGAAGGGTGGACAAAGAGGAAGGTTGAGAGTGAATGCAAAGGCCAAAGGGCTCCCTCTCCCTAACTTGGCGTAAATAGTCACATCTTCAACGAATGTTGATATCACTATATCACGCATAGAGATGTCAACACAAAATTCCCCATGAACGCTCATAGGAGAGTTTTTTCTTCCATCCTCGTCCCTCGTGAGAAATTTGTCCTCGTTAGAAAATACAATATTTAGAGGTAAATTTAATTTGATTATATCAAATCAATATAAATTGAACAAACAAGATTTAAAATTACGAAACATATACTTTAGAGTTCAGTTTTATAGATTAAAATAAGCTATATAATGAGCTTTTAGTATAATTTTAACATATCAATGGACTAATTTGGTTCAATAGAAGTTCGCGAGGTATGTACGATGGGAATCTTCGTCCTCGTAAGACCGTCTCTAACAGGTCATGCAAAACATTGCTTTGCACTATAAACTGTATTATTCACAGAATGAAGTTTAAAATAGAAGATGTAATAGATTATGTGATGGGTAAGCTGCAGGAGATAGCCTAAACCCGACGAGGACTAATTTTTATGTTCTGATCCTTGGCGAGACTAAATTACATCTATCCTCCTCGACATACGAAACGATAAGACGACACACGATTATTGAAACACACGACTGTTGAAATTGTTGCATTACCTAGATCGCGTACATCCACAGTTTCACGGCTAGTCCCGATGCTCCGTCTCATCGTTGCCTACCTTGCGCCCATCCACATAGCTTCCGTGCGTCGACCGTGAATCGAGCAGCGACGAGCGAAGCTGAGATATGGGGGCGAGGCGTGGATGGATGGCGATGGGGGGAGGGAGAGTGGAACCCGGTCCGAAGGATGGCAAGAGCACATAGCAGGTTGTTGGCGGCGGTGGAGGGCGAGGCGCAGATGGATGACGACAGGGGAAGGAGAGTGGAACTCGGGCAAAGGATGGTGGGGCGCGCCAAGCAAGTTGTTGGCGACGGTGGGGAGGCGCGAAGCAGGTTGTTCGGGTGTGGGCGGATGACGACGAGGGTGATCGTGGCATTCGCAAAACAGTTTGTTGCAGACTACACGCGTAGATGGGTGAGACACCGGATACACATTAGGGACTACACACAAACGACGCACGACTGTTGAAACACACGACTTGTTTAAACACACAAAAAAAATTGCTACATTACCGAGATCGAGTACATCCACAGTTTCACAGCTGGTCCCGATGCTCGTGTCATCGTTGCCTACCTTGCGTCCTTGCGTCTATCCACGTTCGTGAGTCGGTCGTGTATCGAGTAGCGACGAGCGAAGGGGGCGAGGCACGGATGGATGGCGACGGCGAGAGGTAGAGTAGAACCGGTCGAAAGATGTTGGGGATGCAGAGGAGGATGTCGGCAGGGGGCGAGGCGTAGATAGATGACGACGAGGAAGGAGAGTGGAACCCGGCGGAGGATGGCAGAGCATTTGTTAGCGACGACGGGGAGGCGCAGCGCAAAGCAGGTTATTGGGGTAGATGGATGATGATAGAGGCGGTCACTACATCCGAGGAGCAGTTTGTTGCAGACTACCGACGGGGTGGTGGGTGGGGACGGATGTTCGCGGAGGACAACACACGAAAGGCTATTTTGTTTTTCTCATTTTCTGTAACCTATAAAACGTTTTGCAGCCATTTTTTTCGCCAAAACGATTTATGCAGCCTTAATGACAGGTTATCATGATAAGCTTCATCCATGGCAACATTCATCACATTACCGAAATTTGTAATTTTAAATGTGAAAACGCGATTTGATTCAACAAATAAACAATCATGAGCAAGGGAACCCCGACCACACACCAGAGCAATGTTACACCTTAGCGTCAGGATCAAATGATCATTGAACATTCGAAAAATGAACACCTAAATAAAACTGCTTCATATATTAAACCATGTACACTGCAGGGCGCCAGGACAAGACATCCATCCCACCTAGTGATCAGAATACTTTACACAAACAATCCTACATGTCTAAAAATCAAATTGAGGACGCCGCAGTACATAATCACAGGAAATTCCACCCCAACTTCCTCCAACCCACCGAAAACAAAACACTTATGAGACAGACGCGTTAGCTATCAGAATAAGATTTATACAAAAAGAAGAAGAAGAAAATCACAACGTCTGGAAACCCGTCCATCGGAAGCTCCACCAAAGCAACAATCACCTCTGCAGGAACACAAAATTTGCACCTCAAGAGCCAAACCAAAGAAAACAACTTTTAAAACACGACCAAATCGAAACACTATTTTACCTCTTCAATCATGTAGGAGCCGGGCGCCACATCTGCTAGGCACAATCCCGGGTACAGCAACTGCAATCCAGGAAAACCACAAACGAAAAAAGAAACCCATGAGATACCGAATTCGGACGGGAGGAAAACCAACACGGCTTTAAGCGTAGGTCCGAAATCCTTACGTCGAGCTGCCGCTGCACCGTGCGCGGGCGCTTCTTGGGCCGGCGCGGGGGCCGCGTCCCGCGAATCGCCGCGAAGTCCTCTGCGATCTCCTGCTTGGACAAGGCGATGGAGAGCGCCCGCTTCTTCGCCTCCACCGTCGGCGGAGGCGCGCGCTCCGCGGCCTCAGACTCCTCGTCCGATCCCGCCTGGCGCGTCGGGGCGGCGGTGGCGGAGCGGCGGGTCCGAAGGTTCCACGGCCGCTGAGCGAAGCGCTGGCGCTGCCGCAGCGAGCCGCCGCCCTCGGGTCGGTGGGCTCTCTCCTTGTCCGGGGACGGGGTCTCCGGAGACGCGGAAGAGGGCGACGAGCCGGGGCCGCTCTTGGAGCAGCGGAGCACGCGGTGCGTGCCCCAGCTGAGGGTGAGGAAGGAGAAATCGTGGAGCCGCGCGCGGGACGACGGCCGCGGCGCGGGACCTATGGAATTCGACTGGGCAGAGGTGGCCTTGGCTCCGCGGCGGTGGTCGTTCTCGACGGCGGCCATGAGGACCATGGGAGGGAGGGGCGCGTGGAAGGGAAGGAATGGGGAGGGAGGAAGGAAGGAAGGAAACGTGGGCGATGATAGAGAAACAGATGGTCAGATTTGGTTTAAACAGCGGATAAAAAGGGTCGTTTTTCGTAAAGACCCCCGGAATCCATGTACTATTTGTCTCCAAGCCCTTTGTAAGAGTGTTTTTGACACAAGTTTCGGCCCTCGTTCGGTGTGGTGTGGACGTGGGGTGGGCTTCTACGGCGCGTGATTGGGACGAGTGCGCGACGATTGGGTCATCGGGATCGGGATCGATGTGGCGTTGTCTCGTATGGCCGTTCTTTGGAAAAAAATTATTTGCATCTAGAATGTAAAGAATTTCTTTTACAATCCTCGGTCCATACAAATATAAAAGAAATAAATTACTAATAATTAAGTTGTAAATTTAGATATATTTTTGTGGAACTCCAGATAATGGATGTGAGAAACTGTAAAAAAAGTGTTTACATCGAAATGTACAGAATTTTTTTCCTATTTTTTCTCTTTGCTCGTGTCGCATTTCTTCCCTTGGCTATATAGTCTAAATGGGTCGTTCGGCCCAACCCAAGCCCGTTGAGGCTTGACATGAAATGAGATAGACCTGACTTGACTCGATTCGGCCTATGGATGGTACCGTGACCAGCGGGCTAAGGACAAAGCTCATGTATGGCTCGTTAGGTTGTTTATCGTGTCGGGCCAGCTCATGGCTCAACGAGCTTAATGGGCCTATGACAGCCCATCATGTTTAAGTAGCAAAAATGTTAAAATGTGTAAAAATGGAGATTTGAACCATGGTTGTTAGCTTTAATTAAATTATTAAAAGAATATATATACCCACTTAACTAATAAGACACATATATTTTTATGTTTTACACTTATAATCATGGGTAATATAGATACTTCTATGAAAAAATAGAATAAAAACAAAACTAGGCTGTGTCGGGCCGAGCCTTAGGTCTAGGCTTGGCCCGGTGATTGGGTCGTGTCATGTTCGTGTCGAGCTAAAATCGTGCAAGGTTATTTCTCATTAGGCGGCTTGACTCGTTTGGACATATCTACCCTTTGCTTCGTGCGTCGGGTGCGGTGGCGCGCACTAGGAATGGGCGCTCTGGTAAACCTAAAATTTTGGGTTAGGTTGTTCGAATATTCCGAGTGTTGGCGCTGATCTGGGCGTCAAACACTGGAACAAACCACTTGGCGGTGCTCTCTGCGGAGGCATAGACGGTCCGCGCGCGGCATAGAGTCGGACGGTCCGTGACCTGGGCGCAGGAGCAGATCATCCTCTTCACGCTTCTGTACGGTCCGCGCCAGCTGAGGCCAGACGGTCCGCGATAGTGCAAAGGGTCTTCTTCTCCGCGAAGAACCCTAGAACTCGCCCCAGGAGAGATCCCGTTGAGGAGAAGAGTTCCAAGGCGTTGCTCCGGGTCGGCAGGCCGCCTGGTGCTCCTCTAATCGGCGTAGAGTCGAAGAGAGATTATTGTGGAAAACTAAATTAGATCTAAACCTAAGGCTAAATTACTCCTACTCCTAGGAATTGGAAGAACGATGCAAATAAGGTAAAATTGATAAATAGATTTGATTGTATCGATTGTGGGGGTTTACTTGGCCATAACCCTTCATCTATACAAAGGGGGAGGTCTGAACCTATTAAAAGTCGGTCCTCGAGTTAATTCCGCAGGTTTAGCTAACAAATCCCTCAAGAAATAGAACCCTAAGTCCCTAACTGATTTTGCACACGCGCGGACAATTCGTCCTTAGGTCCGGACCACCCGTATAGATATTTTAGTGCTCAACATATGCCCCTACCTTTTGGTGGAGGTTGATGAACCAAAAGCATATGCACTAAGCCTGATGTGAGTCACCGCTTTTCAATCCAATAGGGTGATCATTCAATATAACTCTAAAGTATAAACACCGTTTTCAGATTGCATCTTTCTCGTCCATGACCATCTGATCAATGGATCAAAAGGTATAGAATAGAGATGCCCCCAACCTGAATAGGCAAAGGAACTATGCATGTACCACAGATTTATTGCCATACCATTCCATGTTTGAACATGACAATATATCACTGATGAGTAGGTGGGTGGAAGATATCCTAGCATCACTGGATGAATAGACGGTGCTTGATGTGTTGCCTTTGGGGCCGTTTTATTTGACCGTTTTGTTTGAGGTTTCTTTGTTGGCCGATTGCGTAGAACGACCTTCTTGCTAGCATACTTGTAGAGCAATTGATCAAAAGCAGGCCCGACTTTGACTAGCCGACCATGTGTGTTACATGTGCTTTGCCCTTGCATCCCCTTCTTTGCTTTGTGTGGAGGCCGATGCCTCTGTCCATGGGTGGACCGTCCGGCTGGGTTAGCCGAACCATCTGCATGAGCATCGAACCGTCCGCACACAGGTGCCGGACAATCCGTGATGCTCGAGTTACGGACCTTTACTCGACTACTTGATTGAACATGCCATCCGCCGCCTCTAGACTTGTTAGTGTTTCTGTCCGGAGATTTCTGAGCAATACCTCCCTGTGATATATTCGACATGCGAGGATCACCAATGATGATGTTTTTTCCTTTTCTTTTATCGGCCACTTCCGGCCGAAACAAGACCTTTTTGCTTGTTATCTCTATTATATTGATAGGAAATGGTTGTCTGTCCACTTGCATCCCCTAAAAATTCAACCGACCCTCATTTATGTCCGATTGTATCCATCAATGGAAAACATTACAATCATTGGTGGCATGAGAAAAATAATTATGTCATTTGTAGTAAGCACGACTTTTAAATTCATCTGGAGGAGGAATAATATGTGTTAATTTAATTTTGCCATTTTAAATAGCTCGTCGAATATTTTATCGTATTTGGCAACATTAAAAGTAAATTTAACTTCTTCTTGTTGATTCTTTTGAACCGACTGCAAAGAAGAACATGCATAAGGTTTAGCCTGTGTTGGCCAAACAAGTTCGACGGTATATACATCTGTGGATTCATCATCTGAATTATCGCACCCCACTATATGCATCTTATGGCTAGCCGATTTGATGCTTCTTTACTTCGGCTTTCATAGGCCAAAGCCTGCTAGTGCAAGTGCACTAATGAAAAGAACTTGGTGCCATCTAATTTCTCTTTTAAGTAAGGCCGCAACACATTAAAAGCCAGACCTGCCAGCTATTTTTCTGTGACATGGATATAAAATCATTGATTTCTAGTGTCCCAGAACCTCCGGATATAATTATTAACCGATTCTTCGAGCCCTTGTCGGACTGAAGCTAAATCAGCTAGTTCTAATTCATGCTCTCCTAAGAAAAGTGTTCATGAATTTTCCGCTCTAATTCTTCCCAAGAGTTGATAGAGTTAGGTGGCAGAGTTGCGTACGAGAGCAAACAAACACGGTAGGCTTCCCTATCAGCCAATTATCCCAAGTGTGCTAAGAATTGGCTTATATGTTCGTGCGTGCTTTTTCTGCCTTCACTAGAAAATTTAGAGAAGTGTGGTATCCTAGTCTCCTATGGATATGGCACGACATCGAATCGGTGGCTATAAGGCTTCCGATATGATTGCCCTATGCCTGACACACTAACACCAAGTTTGTCTATGAACATCCCGGCCAACTCGTCTTTGATTTTCCGCCACATCTGGTGACCATCCATTAAGCTCGGGGTGAAAATCTTAGGTTGCCTGTCATTAATTTATCGGCCTTCCTCCCAGGGATGTTCCAAATGTGTGATAGATGTCCTATTAGTGACACCCCTCATGTTCTATATCTCTCGAGCTCTCTATTGGTCGAAGAATATTCGGTCCTGTGCATGTGAGAGTGAAAGGGAAATGTGCCCTTGGGCCATTTCTAAGTATTTTGGTGATTAAGTGACCAACACAAATGGTTATGTGTTAAACTATGTCAAATGGTGGACAAAGTGCAAATCAATACAAAGGTATGATTCTAGACTTAGTACATTGGTTTTTGTGTACTAACATATTTGTCTAAGTGCTAGAATCAGAGAAAAGACAAATGGAAAAGACTTGGCTCGAGCAACCAAGGCTCTGCTTAGTCTGGGTGCACCGGACAGTGTCCGGTGGTGCACCGAACAGTGTCTGGTGCGCCAGGCTGACTCTGGTGAAAAGGCTGCTCTCGGGATTTCGACGGCGGCGTACGACTATAAATGACCGGACTGTCCGGTGGTGCATCGGACTGTCCGGTGAGCCAACGGTCGACCGCACAATCCGCGCGTGACGCGTGGCCAAGCCAACGGTCTGATGGGGGCACCGGACTGTCCGGTGTGCATCGGACAGTGTCCGGTGCGCCAAAGGCTCCAAATCGTCAACGGTCGGCTGCGCCAGAATAGGAAAGAGATCTGCACCAGACAGTGTTCGGTGGTGCACCGGACTGTCCGGTGCACCAGTCGACAGAAGGCAAGATTTGCCTTCCTGGATTGCTCTCAACGGCTCCTAGCTGCCTTGGGGCTATAAAAGGGACCCCTAGGCGCATGAAGGAGCACACCAAGCACACTCTAAGCATTCTTGATCATTCACACTCCGTCTTTGCGCACTCGATTGGCATTCTTAGTGATTTGAGCTCTGTGTTAGTGGTGAACCTTGTGCTATTCATTTGAGCTCAAGTCTTGGCTGTGTGTGTGCATATTGTTGTGGATTTGTGTGTGTTGCTCTTCCCACTCTTACATCTGTGCTTCTTTGTGATCATCTCATTGTAAGGGCGAGAGGCTCCAAGTTGTGGAGTTTCCTCGCAAACGGGAAAAAGTAAAGAAAGAAAAACACCGTGGTATTCAAGTTGATCATTGGATCACTTGAAAGGAGTTGAGTGCAACTCTCGTCCATTGGGACGCCACAACGTGGACTAGGCAAGTGTTGTACTTGGCCGAACCACGGGATAAATCTCTGTGTCTCTTGTGCTTGTTCTCACTGTGTCAATTGTGGTTCACAAGAGCTCTCCTTAGCCACTTGATTTTATTGTGCTAACACTTAATCAAGTTTTGTGGCTTTAAGTTTCAAGTTTTTACAGGATCACCTATTCACCCCCCTCTAGGTGCTCTCAATTAGTATCGGAGCCGTTCTCTTCAAGAAAGGGACTAATCGTCCGAAGAGATGGATCCTAAGGGAAAGGGGATAGTGGTCAATGACAATGAGAAGGAGTCCATCTTCAACGAGCCAAGAGACGACAAAGTCAATGACTCCGGCTCAAATCAAAAGAAGAAGGGCGGAAAGAAGAAGAGACACATCAGGAAGGTTGTCTACTACGACAGCGACGAATCTTCCTCTTCTCAAAAGGACGACGAATACGAGGAAAAAAAAGAAAACGGTTAACTCGAACTTTTCTTTTGATTATTCTCGTATTCCGCATAATTCCAATGCTCATTTGCTTTCCATTCCACTTGGTAAACCCCCATACTTTGATGGAGAGGACTACGGATTTTGGAGTCACAAAATGCGTAGCCACTTGTTCTTTCTTCATCCAAGTATATGGGAGATAGTAGAAAATGGAATGCAATTTGATAGTTCGGATAACTCCATATTTATTAATGAACAAATCCATAAAAATGCACAAGCTACTACTGTTCTTTTAGCATCTTTGTGCAGGGAAGAATACAATAAGGTGAGCGGCTTAGATAATGCCAAGCAAATCTGGGACACCCTCAAGATCTCGCATGACGGGAACGACGTCACCATGCTCACCAAGATGGAGTTGGTGGAAGGCGAACTAGGACGGATCACGATGATCAGGGGAGAGGAGCCAACTCAAACGTACAATAGGCTTAAGACCCTGGTCAACAAGATAAGAAGCTATGGAAGCACGAGATGGACGGACCACGACGTCGTCCGACTTATGCTAAGGTCTTTCACTGTCCTTGATCCTCATCTTGTAAACTCTATTCGTGAGAATCCTAGGTACATCAAGATGACGCCCGAGGAAATACTCGGAAAGTTTGTAAGCGGGCGAATGATGATCAAGGAGGCGAGATACGTTGATGAGGCGTTGAATGGCCCAATCTACGAGCCTCAAATTGTTGCTCTCAAAGCAACAAGTAGCAGGGAGACACTACCTAGCAAGGTGGCGCAAGTTGAGACGGCCGGGCTAAATGAAGATGAAATGGCCCTCATCATCAAGCGCTTCAAGACGGCGCTCAAAGGTCGCAAGGAGCACCCTAACAAGAGCAAGACGAAGTCTGCTTCAAATGTGGTAAGATTGGTCACTTTATTGCTAACTGTCCCGATAATGATAGTGACTAGGAACAAGGAAAGAGCGGAAAGTGGGAAAAGAAGAAGACCTACAAAAAGGCGAAGGGCGAGGCACACCTTGGAAAGGAGTGGGATTCGGATTGCTCCTCGTCCGACTCCAACAACGAAGGACTCGCCGCCTCAGCCTTCAACAAGTCGGCCCTCTTCCCCAACGAGCATCACACATGCCTCATGGCAAAGGAGAAGAAGGTAAATACTAAAAGTACTATTACATATGCTTCTTCAAGTGATGATGAGTCTAGTGATGATGAAGTAGACTATGCTAGTTTATTCAAAGGTCTAGATAGAACTAAAATTGATAAGATCAATGAATTAATTGATGCCTTGAATGAGAAAAATATATTGTTAGAAAAACAAGAGGATCTTTTATATGAAGAGCATGATAAATTTGTTAGTGCACAAAATTCTCTTGTTCTAGAAGTTAAAAGAAATTAAATGCTTTCATGTGAACTATCTACATGCCATGAATCTATTTCTAACTTAAAGAGTATTGTCGGCGTTTCGACCCCGGGGGGTCCCTGGACCGACGAGTAAATTGTCGCCGCGTGTCCCAGCCCAGATGGGTCGGCGCGAGATGGAGCACGAAGGGGGGAAGAGACAGGCAAAAGGGGAATCCCGTGGCCTCCGTGTTGTCCTACGCCCAGGTCAGGTGCGCTTGCAGTAGGGGGTTACAAGCGTCCGCGAGGGAGAGAGAGAGAGAGACCGTCCGGCAGCCCGTTCTCCCGCGCGGCCAACCTTCTCGTACGAGAGCCCTGGACCTTCCTTTTATAGGCGTAAGGAGAGGGCCCAGTGTACAATGGGGGGTGTAGCAGTGTGCTAACGTGTCCAGCAGAGAGGAGCTAGAGCCCTAAGTACATGCCGTCGTGGCAGCCGGAGAGGTTTTGGCGCCCTGTTCATGTGATGTCGTGGCCGTCGGAGGAGCGCTTGAGCCTTGTGGAAGTACAGCTGTCGGGGCTGTTGGATCCTTGCTGACGTCTCCTTGCTTCCGTAAGGGGCTTGAGAGCCGCCGTCGTCATGGAGCACGCGGGGTGCCATCATTACTTGTTTACCGGGGCGAGCCAGATGGGACGTCGGTCTTGTTCCCCGTAGCCTGAGCTAGCTAGGGGTAGGGTAATGATGGCCTTCCCTGTGACGTGGCGGGTCCGAGCCCGAGGTCGGGCGAGGCGGAGGCTCCTCCGATGTCGAGGCTGAGTCCGAGCCCTGGGGTCGGGCGAGGCGGAGACCGTCTTCCGATGCCGAGGCTGAGTCCGAGCCCTGGGTCGGGCGAGGCGGAGACCGTCTTCCGAGGCCGAGCCCTGGGGTCGGGCGAGGCGGAGTCCGTCTTCCGGGGTCGAGGTTGAGTCCGAGCCCTGGGTCGGGCGAGGCGGAGCTTCCCATGGCGCCCGAGGCTGGACTTTGCTGCCGTCAGCCTCACTCTGTCAAGTGGCACAGCAGTCGGAGCGGGGCAGGCAGCGCTGTTTTCCTGTCAGGTCGGTCAGTGGGGCGGCGAAGTGACTGCAGTCACTTCGGCTCTGTTGACTGAGGAGCACGCGTCAGGATAAGGTGTCAGTCGATCCTTGCATTAAATGCTCCTGCGATACGATCGGTTGGCGTGGCGATCTGGCCAAGGTTGCTTCTCCGTGAAGACTGGGCCTCGGGCGAGCCAAAGGTGTGTCCGTCGCTTGAGGGGGCCCTCGGGCGAGACGTGAATCCTTCGGGGTCGGCTGCCTTTGCCCGAGGCGAGTACGTGTCCCTTGAGTGGACTGAGCCTTGACCTTAATCGCGCCCATCAGGCCTTTGCAGCTTTGTGCTGATGGGGGTTACCAGCTGAGATTAGGAGTCTTGGGGGTACCCCTAATTATTGTCCCCGACAAGTATTAATGATGACTTGAATACTAAGTTAGAAGTAGCTAATAAATCCAGCTCATGTATTGATCATGTAGTAATTTGTAATAGGTGTAAGGATTTTAATGTTGATGCTTGTAGTGAACACTTAATTTCCATTTCCAAATTAAATGATGAAGTGGCTAGTCTTAATGCCCAACTTAAGACTAGCAAAAATGAATTTGATAAACTAAAATTTGCAAGGGATGCCTACACTGTTGGTAGACACCCCTCAATTAAGGATGGGCTTGGCTTTAAGAGGGAAGCCAAGAACTCAACAAGCCATAAGGCTCCCATCTCCGCCAAGGAGAAAGGGAAGGCCCCTATGGCTAATAGTGTTCAAAAGAATCATGCTTTCATTTATAGTGATAGAAAATTCTCTAGAAATACTTATAGGAATTGTTCTAATGATTCAAATGCCATGTTTGCTTCAAGTTCTTCCTTTGTGCATGGTAGAAATATGCCTAGAAGAAATGTTGTTCATATACCTAGAAAATCAAGTAATGAACCTTCTACAATTTATCATGCTTGCAATGCTTCTTTTGCAATTTGTAGGAAGAATAAGAAAGTGATTGCTAGGAAATTAGGGGCGAAATGCAAGGGAGATAAAACTTGTATTTGGGTCCCTAAGACCATTGTTACTAACCTTGTAGGACCCAACACAAGTTGGGTACCTAAGACCCAAGCCTAAATTTGTATTGCAGGTTTATGCATCCGAGGGCTCAAGCTGGATTATCGACAGCAGATGCACAAACCACATGACGGGGGAGAAGATGTTCACCTCCTACGTCAAGAACAAGGATTCCCAAGATTCAATCATATTCGGTGATGGGAACCAATGCAAGGTTAAAGGACTAGGAAAGATTGCTATTTCATCCGAGCACTCCATTTCTAATGTGTTTTTAGTTGAGTCGCTCGGGTATAACTTGTTGTCCGTTAGTCAACTTTGTAATATGGGTTATAATTGCTTATTCACAAATGTAGATGTGTCTGTCTTTAGAAGAAGTGATGGTTCATTAGCTTTTAAGGGTGTACTAGACGACAAACTTTATTTAGTTGATTTTGCAAAAGAGGAGGTCGGTCTAGATGCATGCTTAATTGCTAAGACTAGCATGGGCTGGCTATGGCATCGCCGTTTAGCACATGTGGGGATGAAGAACCTTCACAAACTTCTAAAGGGAGAACATGTGTTAGGTCTAACAAATGTGTCTTTCGAAAAAGATAGACCTTGTGCAGCTTGTCAAGCAGGTAAACAAGTAGGAAATGCTCATCATAGCAAGAACGTGATGACTACATCAAGACCCCTGGAGCTGCTGCATATGGACCTCTTCGGACCAGTCGCCTACCTTAGCATCGGGGGAAGTAAGTATGGTTTAGTAATTGTTGATGATTTTTGCCGCTTCACTTGGGTATTCTTTTTGCAGGATAAATCTGAAACCCAAGGGACCCTCAAGCGCTTCCTAAGGAGAGCTCAAAATGAATTTGAGCTCAAGGTGAAAAAGATAAGGAGCGACAACGGGTCCGAGTTCAAGAACCTTCAAGTGGAGGAGTACCTTGAGGAGGAAGGAATCAAGCACGAGTTCTCCGCTCCCTACACACCACAGCAAAACGGTGTGGTAGAAAGGAAGAACAGGACGCTCATTGACATGGCGAGGATGATGCTTGGAGAGTTCAAGACGCCCGAGAGGTTTTGGTCGGAAGCCGTGAACACGGCTTGCCACGCCATAAACCGGGTCTACCTTCATCGCCTCCTCAAGAAGACTTCGTATGAGCTTCTAGCCGGTAACAAACCCAATGTTTCATACTTTCGTGTATTTGGGAGTAAATGCTACATTCTAGTGAAGAAAGGTAGGAATTCTAAATTTGCTCCCAAAGCTGTAGAAGGGTTTTTGTTAGATTATGACTTAAATACAAAGGCGTATAGGGTCTTCAACAAATCATCGGGTTTGGTTGAAGTCTCTAGCGACGTTGTATTTGATGAGACTAATAGCTCTCCAAGAGAGCAAGTTGTTGATCTTGATGATGTAGATGAAGAAGACGTTCCAACGACCGCAATTCGCACCATGGCAATTGGAGATGTGCGACCACAGGAACAAAAGGAGCAAGATCAACCTTCTTCCTCAATAATGGTGCAACCCCCAACTCAAGACGATGAACAGGTTCATCAAGAAGAGGCGTGTGATCAAGGGGAGCACAAGATGATCATGTTATGGAAGAAGAAGCACAACATGCCCCTCCAACTCAAGTTCGAGCGACAATTCAAAGGAATCATCCCGTCGATCAGATATTGGGTGATATTAGCAAGGGAGTAACTACTCGCTCTAGATTAGTAATTTTTTGTGAGCATTACTCTTTCGTCTCTTCTATTGAGCCTTTCAGGGTAGAAGAGGCCTTGCTAGATCCGGACTGGGTGTTGGCCATGCAGGAGGAGCTCAACAATTTCAAGAGAAATGAAGTTTGGACATTGGTGCCACATCCCAAGCAAAACGTTGTGGGAACCAAGTGGGTGTTCCGCAACAAACAGGACGAGCACAAGGTGGTGACAAGGAACAAGGCACTACTTGTGGCAAAAGGTTATGCCCAAGTCGCAGGTTTGGACTTTGAGGAGACTTTTGTGAAAGGGAAATGTGCCCTTGGGCCATTTCTAAGTATTTTGGTGATTGAGTGCCAACGCAAGTGCTTTTGTGTTAATCTATGCAATGTGGTGGACAAAGTGCAAATCATGTAAAAAGGTATGTTTCTAGACTTAGTACATTGTTTTATGGACTAATGTATTGTGTCTAAGTGCTGGAAACAGGAAAAATTGAATTGGAAATGAGATGGCTCTGTTCAGTCAAAGTCAGCTCGGTCTAGGTGCACCGGACTGTCCGGTGGTGCACAGGACAGTGTCCGGTGGTGCACCGCACAGTGTCCGGTGTGCTAGGCTGGCTCAGGAGAACTTGCCGCTCTCGGGAAGGAATTAAAGGCGTACGACTATAATTCACCGGACTGTCCGGTGTGCACTAGACTGTCCGGTGAGCCAACGGTCAGCCGGGCCAACGGTCGGCTGCGCGATCCGCGCAGGACACGTGGCCGAGCCAACGGTCGGGAGGGGGCACCGGACTGTCCGGTGTGCACCGGACAGTATCCGGTGCGCCAACGGCTCCAAGGCTGCCAACGGTCAGCTTCGCCAAATAACGAAGGAAATCCACACCGGACAGTGTCCGGTGGTGCACTAGACTGTCCGGTGTGCCAAGCGACAGAAGGCAAGAATTGCCTTCCCAGATTGCTCTCAACGACTCCTAGCTGCCTTGGGGCTATAAAAGGGACCCCTAGGCGCATGGAGGAGACAACCCAAGCATTCCTTGAGCACTCTTGATCACTCACACTCCATTCTTGCGCACTTGTTTGACATTCTAGTGATTTGAGCTCCGTTCTAGTGTGCTAGTCTTTTGAGCTTAAGTCTGGGTCTTGTGTGTGCGTATTTGCTGTGATCTTTGTGTCTTGTGTGAGTTGCTAATCCCTCCCTTACTCCGTGCTTCTTTGTGAACATCTTTGTAAGGGCGAGAGACTCCAAGTTGTGGAGATTCCTCGCAAACAGGATATAGAAAAGAAAAGCAAACACCGTGGTATTCAAGTGAGTCTTTGGACCGCTTGAGAGGGGTTGATTGCAACCCTCGTCCGTTGGGACGCCACAACGTGGAGTAGGCAAGCGTTGGTATTGGCCGAACCACGGGATAACCACCGTGCCATCTCTGTGATTGATATCTTTGTGGTTATTGTGTTTTGTTGAGACTCCTCTCTAGCCACTTGGCAATACTGTGCTAACTCTTAACCAAGTCTTTGTGGCATTAAGTTTAAGTTTTACAGGATCACCTATTCACCCCCCTCTAGGTGCTCTCAATTGGTATCAGAGTCGTTCTCTTCAAGAAAGGGACTAACCGCCTGAAGAGATGGATCCTAAGGGCAAGGGGATTGTGATCAATGACAAGGAGAAGGAGTCATTCGTCAACGAGCCCAAGGATGACAAGCCTACCGACTCGGGCTCGGGCCACAAACGCAAAGATGGGAAGAAGAAGACAAGACGCATCAAGGAGATCGTCTACTACGACGACAACGATGAGTCTACTTCTTCCCAAAAGGACAACGACGACAACGACTACGAGAGAAGGAAATCGGTTAATTCGAACTTTTCTTTTGACTACTCTCGTATTCCGCAAAGTACAAATGCTCATTTGCTCTCCATTCCACTTGGCAAACCTCCTCACTTTGATGGAGAGGACAACGGATTTTGGAGCCACAAAATGCGTAGTCACCTGTTCTCTCTCCATCCGAGCATATGGTAGATTGTGGAAAGTGGAATGAAATTTGATAGCTCGAATAGTCCTATGTTTATCAATGAACAGATTCATAGAAATGCACAAGCTACTACTGTGTTGTTAGCCTCTTTATGCAGGGACGAGTATCATAAGGTGAGCGGCTTGGACAATGCCAAGCAGATCTGGGACACCCTCAGGATCTCACATGAGGGGAACGACGTCACCTTACTCACCAAAATGGAGTTGGTGGAGGGTGAGCTTGGAAGATTCGCAATGATCAGGGGAGAGGAGCCAACCCAAACATACAACCGGCTCAAGACCCTCATCAACAAGATAAGGAGCTACGGAAGCACACGATAGACGGACCACGACGTCGTTCGTCTAATGCTAAGGTCCTTTACTGTACTTGATCCACATTTGGTGAACAATATCCGTGAAAATCCTAGGTACACCAAGATGTCGCCCGAAGAAGTTCTTGGAAAATTTGTAAGCGAGCGAATGATGATCAAGGAGGCGAGATATGTCGACGACGCATTGAACGGTCCAATTCATGAGCCTCAACCCATTGCTCTCAAGGCAACTAGGAGCAAGGAGGCGCTACCTAGCAAGGTGGCGCAAGTTGAGGCGGCCGGGCTCAATGATGAAGAAATGGCCCTCATCATCAAGCGCTTCAAGACGACGCTAAAGGGTCGCAAGGGGCAGCCAAGCAAGACCAAGACAAAGGGGAAGCACTCATGCTTCAAATGTGGTAAGGTTGGTCATTTTATTGCTAACTGTCCCGACAATGATAGTGACCAGGAACGAGGGAACAAGAGGGAGAAGAAGAAGAACTATAAGAAGGCAAAAGGCGAGGCACATCTTGGCAAGGAGTGGGACTCGGATTGTTCGTCGTCCGACTCCGGCAACGAAGGACTCGCCGCCACTGCCTTCAACAAGTCATCCCTCTTCCCCAACGAGCATCACACTTGCCTCATGGCAAGGGAAAAGAAGGTAAGCGCTCGTAACACTAGTACTTATGCTTCTTCAAGTGAGGATGAGTCTAGTGATGATGACGAAATAGATTATTCATGTTTATTCAAGGGTCTAGATAGAACCAAGGTGGATAAAATAAATGAATTGATTGACGCTTTGAATGATAAGAATAGATTGCTAGAAAAGCAAGAGGATCTCTTATATGATGAACATGATAAGTTTGTAGAAGCTCAAAAATCCTTGCTTTAGAAATAAAGAGGAATGAAATGCTTTCTTGTGAATTGTCTACATGCCACGACTCTATTTCTAGTTTAAAAAGCATAAACGATGACTTGAATGCTAAGTTAGAAATAGCTAATAAATCAACATCTTGTGTAGAACATGTTGTGGTTTGCACTAGGTGTAAAGATTTTAATATTGATGCGTGTAGTGAACACCTAGTGTCAATTTCTAAATTGAATGATGAAGTGGCTAGTCTTAATGCCCAACTTAAGACTAGCAAAAGTGAATTTGATAAGTTAAAATTTGCAAGGGATGCCTACACGATTGGTAGACACCCCTCAATTAAGGATGGACTTGGTTTCAAGAGGGAAGCCAAGAACTTAACAAGGCATAAGGCTCCCATCCCCGCCAAGGAGAAAGGAAAGGCCCCTATGGCAAGTAGTGCTAAAAAGAACCATGCTTTTATGTATCATGATAGGAGACATGCTAAAAATGCAAATAGAAGTTATGATGCTTTTAATTCACATGTTTATGATTCATATGCTATGTTTGCTTCTAGTTCTTCCTATATGCATGGTAGAAATGTAGCTAGGAGAAATGCTATTAATCACATGCCTAGGAGAAATGGTGTTAATGATCCTAGGAAAATTAATGAACCTTCTACAATATATCATGCTTGCAATGCTTCATTTGCCATTTGTAGAAAGGATAGGAAGGTAATTGCTAGGAAATTAGGGGCAAGATGCAAGGGAGATAAAACTTGCATTTGGGTCCCTAAAACCATTGTGACTAACCTTGTAGGACCCAACAAGAGTTGGGTACCTAAAACCCAAGCCTAAATTTGCCTTGCAGGTTTATGCATCCGGGGGTTCAAGCTGGATTATCGATAGCGGATGCACAAACCACATGACGGGGGAGAAGAAGATGTTCACCTCCTACGTCAAGAACAAGGATCCCCAAGATTCAATCATATTCGGTGATGGGAATCAAGGCAAGGTGAAAGGCTTAGGCAAAATTGCAATCTCAAATGAGCACTCTATTTCTAATGTGTTTTAGTTGAGTCTCTTGGATATAATTTGCTATCTGTTAGTCAATTATGCAATATGGGATATAACTGTTTATTCACTAATGTAGATGTGTCTGTCTTTAGAAGAAGTGATGGTTCATTAGCTTTTAAGGGTGTATTAGACGACAAACTTTACTTAGTTGATTTTGCAAAAGAGGAGGCCGGTCTAGATGCATGCTTAATTGCTAAGACTAGCATGGGCTGGCTGTGGCATCGCCGCTTAGCACATGTGGGGATGAAGAACCTTCACAAGCTTCTAAAGGGAGAACACGTGATAGGTTTAACTAATGTGCAATTCGAAAAAGATAGACCTTGTGCAGCTTGTCAAGCAGGCAAACAGGTGGGAAGCTCTCATCACACCAAAAATGTGATGACCACATCAAGACCTTTGGAGATGCTTCACATGGACCTCTTCGGACCCGTCGCCTATCTAAGTATAGGAGGAAGTAAGTATGGTCTTGTTATAGTCGATGACTTTTCCCGCTTCACTTGGGTATTCTTTTTGCAAGATAAATCTGAAACCCAAGGGACCCTCAAGCGCTTCCTAAGGAGAGCTCAAAACGAGTTTGAACTCAAGGTGAAAAAGATAAGGAGCGACAATGGGTCCGAGTTCAAGAACCTTCAAGTGGAGGAGTACCTTGAGGAGGAAGGGATCAAGCACGAGTTCTCCGCTCCCTACACACCACGGCAAAATGGTGTGGTAGAGAGGAAGAACAGGACGCTTATAGACATGGCGAGGACGATGCTTGGAGAATTCAAGACCCACGAGCGCTTTTGGTCGGAAGCCGTGAACACGGCTTGCCACGCCATCAACAAGGTCTACCTTCATCGCCTCCTCAAGAAGACGTCATATGAGCTACTAACCGGTAACAAACCCAATGTTTCGTATTTTCGAGTTTTTGGGAGTAAATGCTACATTCTAGTGAAGAAGGGTAGGAATTCCAAATTTGCTCCCAAAGCCATAGAAGGGTTTTTGTTAGGTTATGACTCAAATACAAAGGCGTATAGAGTCTTCAACAAATCATCGGGTTTGGTTGAAGTCTCTAGCGACGTTGTATTTGATGAGACTAATGGCTCTCCAAGAGAGCAAGTTGTTTATTTTGATGATGTAGATGAAGAAGAAGTTCCAACGACCGCAATACGTACCATGGCAATTGGAGATGTGCGGCCACAGGAACAAGATGAGCAAGATCAACCTTCTTCCTCAACAATGGTACAACCCCCAACTCAAGATGATGAACAAGAGGCGTGTGATCAAGGGCGAGCACAAGATGATCATGTAATGGAGGAAGAAGCACAACCGACACCTCCAACCCAAGTTCGAGCAATGATTCAAAGGGATCATCCCGTCGACAAAATTTTGGAGGATATTAGCAAGGGAGTAACTACTCGATCTCGATTAGTTAATTTTTGTGAGCATTACTCCTTTGTCTCTTCTATTGAGCCTTTCAGGGTAGAAGAGGCCTTGCTAGATCCGGACTGGGTGTTGGCCATGCAGGAGGAGCTCAACAACTTCAAAAGAAATGAAGTTTGGACACTGGTGCCTCGTCCCAAGCAAAATGTTGTGGGAACCAAGTGGGTGTTCCGCAACAAACAAGACGAGCACGGAGTGGTGACGAGGAACAAGGCTCGACTTGTGGCAAAAGGTTATGCCCAAGTCGCAGGTTTGGACTTTGAGGAGACTTTTGCTCCTGTGGCTAGGCTAGAGTCCATTCGTATTTTGTTAGCATATGTCGCTCACCATTCTTTCAGGTTGTTCCAAATGGATGTGAAGAGCGCTTTCCTCAACGGGCCAATTAAGGAGGAGGTGTACGTGGAGCAACCCCCTGGCTTCGAGGATGAACGGTACCCCGACCACGTGTGTAAGCTCTCTAAGGCGCTCTATGGACTTAAGCAAGCCCCAAGAGCATGGTATGAATGCCTTAGAGACTTTTTAATTGCTAATGCTTTCAAGGTTGGGAAAGCCGATCCAACTCTTTTTACTAAGACTTGTGATGGTGATCTTTTTGTGTGTCAAATTTATGTCGATGACATAATATTTGGTTCTACTAACCAAAAGTCTTGTGAAGAGTTTAGCAGGGTGATGACTCAGAAATTTGAGATGTCGATGATGGGCGAGTTAAGCTACTTCCTTGGGTTCCAAGTGAGGCAACTCAAGGATGGAACCTTCATCTCTCAAACCAAGTACATGCAAGACTTGATCAAGCGGTTTGGGATGAAGGACGCCAAGCCCGCAAAGACTTCGATGGGAACCGACGGACACACCGACCTCAACAAAGGAGGTAAGTCCGTTGATCAAAAAGCATACCGGTCTATGATAGGGTCCTTACTTTATTTATGTGCTAGTAGACCGGATATCATGCTTAGTGTATGCATGTGTGCTAGATTTCAATCTGATCCAAGGGAGTGTCACTTAGTGGCTGTGAAGCGAATTCTTAGATATTTAGTCGCTACGCCTTGTTTCAGGATCTGGTATCCAAAGGGGTCTACCTTTGACTTGATTGGATATTCAGATTCCGACTATGCTGGATGTAAGGTCGATAGGAAGAGTACATCGGGGACGTGCCAATTCTTAGGAAGGTCCCTGGTGTCATGGAGTTCTAAGAAACAAACTTTCGTTGCCCTATCCACCGCTCAGGCCGAGTATGTTGCCGCAGGACAGTGTTGCGCGCAACTACTTTGGATGAGGCAAACCCTCAGGGACTTTGGCTACAATCTGAGCAAAGTCCCACTCCTATGTGATAATGAGAGTGCTATCCGCATGGCGGATAATCCTGTTGAACACAGCCGCACAAAGCACATAGACATCCAGCATCACTTTTTGAGAGACCACCAGCAAAAGGGAGATATCGAAGTGTTTCATGTTAGCTCCGAGAACCAGCTAGCTGATATCTTTACCAAGCCTTTAGATGAGCAGACCTTTTGCAAGTTGCGTAGTGAGCTAAATGTCTTAGATTCGCGGAACTTGGATTGATTTATAGCATACATGTGTTTATGCCTTTGATCATGTTCCTTTTGCAATGTGTTGTTTATTTATGGTGCTCAAGTTGTACATGCACTCCCCGGACCTCACAAGTCCTTTGCATGTGATGCATAAATTTAGGGGGAGATGTGCTACAACTTGACCCTTTGAGACTAACTGTGGGCTTGAGTTTGCCTGATTTAGTCTCGAAGGTGGATTGAAAGGGAAAAGGTGGACTTGGACCATGCAAGGCTTCCACTGCACTCCGATGAACGAGTAACTTATTCCAAGTTCATCTAATGTACTCTTATTGCCTTTATATTCTTAGTTGAAGATTTTTGGTGAGGCAATAGGGTTAAAAGGCCAAGATTGATCCCGTTTTGGTGCTTGATGCCAAAGGGGGAGAAAATAAAGGCCAAAGCAATAAATGGATCAGCTACCACTTGAGAAATTTTGAAAATAGTAGGATAAAGCTTTTGGTTTGTCAAAACTCTTTTATTGTCTCTTTTGTCAAAAGTTGGCCTCTTGTGGGGAGAAGTGTTGATTATGGGAAAAAGGGGGAGTTTTTGAAATCCTTGATCAATTTCTTTTGGAATACCTCTCTTTATGTCTCTACAAGTGAATTTGACTTAGAGATAGGAAATTGAGTTTGATTTGCAAAAACAAACCATGTGGTGGCAAAGAGTGATCCATATATGCCAAATTTGAATCAAGACTATATTGAGTTTTCATTTGCATTGATATTGCACTTATTCTAGTTGCTTTATGTTGTGTTGGCATAAATCACCAAAAAGGGGGAGATTGAAAGGGAAATGTGTCCATGGGCCATTTCTAAGTATTTTGGTGATTGAGTGCCAACGCAAGTGCTTTTGTGTTAATCTATGCAATGTGGTGGACAAAGTGCAAATCATGTCAAAAGGTATGTTTCTAGACTTAGTACATTGTTTTATGGACTAATGTATTGTGTCTAAGTGCTGGAAACAGGAAAAATTGAATTGGAAATGAGATGGCTTTGTTCAGTCAAAGTCAGCTCGGTCTGGGTGCACCGGACAGTGTCCGGTGGTGCACCGGACAGTGTCCGGTGTGCCAGGCTGGCTCAGGTGAACTTGCCACTCTCGGGAAGGAATTAACGGCGTACGACTATAATTCACCGGACTGTCCGGTGTGCACCGGACTGTCCGGTGTGCACCGGACTGTCCGGTGAGCCAACGGTCAGCCGGGCCAACGGTCGGCTGCGCGATCCGCGCGGGACACGTGGCCGAGCCAACGGTCGGGAGGGGGCACCGGACTGTCCGGTGTGCACCGGACAGTATCCGGTGCGCCAACGGCTCCAAGGCTGCCAACGGTCGGCTTCGCCAAATAAGGAAGGAAATCCGCACCGGACTGTGTCCGGTGGTGCACCGGACTGTCCGGTGCGCCAGGCGACAGAAGGCAAGAATTGCCTTCCCGGATTGCTCTCAACGGCTCCTAGCTGCCTTGGGGCTATAAAAGGGACCCCTAGGCGCATGGAGGAGACAACCCAAGCATTCCTTGAGCCCTCTTGATCACTCACACTCCATTCTTGCGCACTTGTTTGACATTCTAGTGATTTGAGCTCCGTTCTAGTGTGCTAGTCTTTTGAGCTTAAGTCTGGGTCTTGTGTGTGCGTATTTGTTGTGATCTTTGTGTCTTGTGTGAGTTGCAAATCCCTCCCTTACTCCGTGCTTCTTTGTGATCATCTTTGTAAGGGCGAGAGACTCCAAGTTGTGGAGATTCCTCGCAAACGGGATATAGAAAAGAAAAGCAAACACTGTGGTATTCAAGTGAGTCTTTGGACCGCTTGAGAGGGGTTGATTGCAACCCTCGTCCGTTGGGACGCCACAACGTGGAGTAGGCAAGCGTTGGTCTTGGCCGAACCACGGGATAACCACCGTGCCATCTCTGTGATTGATATCTTTGTGGTTATTGTGTTTTGTTGAGACTCCTCTCTAGCCACTTGGCAATACTATGCTAACGCTTAACCAAGTCTTTGTGGCATTAAGTTTAAGTTTTACAGGATCACCTATTCACCCCCCTCTAGGTGCTCTCATTTTGCTCCTGTGGCTAGGCTAGAGTCAATTCGCATATTATTAGCCTATGCCGCTCACCATTCTTTCAGGTTGTTCCAAATGGATGTGAAGAGCGCTTTCCTCAATGGGCCAATCAAGGAGGAGGTGTACGTAGAGCAACCCCCTGGCTTTGAGGATGAACGGTACCCCGACCACGTGTGTAAGCTCTCTAAGGCGCTCTATGGACTTAAGCAAGCCCCAAGAGCATGGTATGAATGCCTTAGAGACTTTTTAATTGCTAATGCTTTCAAGGTTGGGAAAGCCGATCCAACTTTATTCACTAAGACTTGTGATGGTGACTTATTTGTGTGCCAAATTTATGTCGATGACATAATATTTGGTTCTACTAACCAAAAGTCTTGTGAAGAATTTAGCAGGGTGATGACTCAAAAGTTTGAAATGTCGATGATGGGCGAGTCGAACTACTTCCTTGGGTTCCAAGTGAAGCAACTCAAGGACGGCACTTTCATCTCCCAAACGAAGTACACGCAAGACTTGATCAAGCGGTTTGGGATGAAGGACGCCAAGCCCGCAAAGACTCCAATGGGAACTGACGGACACGTCGACCTCAACAAAGGAGGTAAGTTCGTTGATCAAAAAGCATACCGGTCTATGATAGGTTCCTTGCTTTACTTATGTGCTAGTAGACCGAATATTATGCTAAGTGTATGCATGTGTGCTAGATTTCAATCCGATCTAAGGGAGTGTCACTTAGTGGCCGTGAAGCGAATTCTTAGATATTTAGTCGCTACGCCTTGCTTCGGGATCTGGTATCCAAAGGGGTCTACCTTTGACTTAATTGGATATTCAGACTCCGATTATGCTGGGTGTAAGGTTGATAGGAAGAGTACATCAGGGACGTGCCAATTCTTAGGAAGGTCCCTGGTGTCTTGGAGTTCTAAGAAACAAACTTCCGCTGCCCTATCCACCGCTGAGGCCGAGTATGTTGCCGCAGGACAGTGTTGCGCGCAACTACTTTGGATGAGGCAAACCGTCCGGGACTTTGGCTACAATCTGAGCAAAGTCCCACTCCTATGTGATAATGAGAGTGCTATCCGCATGGCGGATAATCCTGTTGAACACAGCCGCACAAAGCACATAGACATCTGACATCACTTTTTGAGAGACCACCAGCAAAAGGGAGATATCGAAGTGTTTTATGTTAGCACCAAGAACCAGCTAGCCGATATCTTTACCAAGCCTCTAGATGAGAAGACCTTTTGCAGGCTGCATAGTGAGCTAAATGTCTTAGATTCGCGGAACTTGGATTGACTTATAGCATACATGTGTTTTATGCCTTTGATCATGTTCCTTTATGCATATTGTTATTCATTTATGGTGTTCAAGTTGTACAAGCACTCCCCGGACCTCAAAAGTCCATGTGTGAGTGATGCACGTATTTAGGGGGAGATGTGCTACAACTTGACCCTTTGAGACTAACTGTGTGCTTGAGTTTACTCGATTTAGTCTCAAAGGTGGATTGAAAGGAAAATGTGAACTTGGACCATGAAAGACTTCCACTGCAGTCCGATGAGAGGGTAACTTACTCCAAGTTCATCTCCATACTCTTATTGCCTTTTATTCTTATTTGAAGATTTTTGGTGAGGCAATGGGGTTTAAGGGCCAAATATGATCCCGTTTTGATGCTTGATGCCAAAGGGGGAGAAGTTAAGGCCAAAGCAAGAAATGGATCATCTACCACTTGAGAATTTTGAAAATAGTAGAGTTAGAGTTTTTGTTTTGTCAAAATACTCTTATGTCTCTTATTGTCAAAAATTGGTCTCTTGTGGGGAGAATGTTTGATTATGGGAAAAGGGGGAGTTTTTGAATCTTTGATCAATTTCTCTTGGAATAACTTTCTCTATGCCTCAACAAGTGAATTTGACTTAGAGATAGGAAATTGAGTTTGATTTGCAAAAACAAACCAAGTGGTGGCGAAGAATGATCCAAATATGCCAAATTTGAATCAAAACAAATTCTTGTTCTCATTTGCATTGATGTTGCACTTCTATATGTTGTTTTTTGTTGTGTTGGCATAAATCACCAAAAAGGGGGAGATTGAAAGGGAAATGTGCCCTTGGTCGAAGAATATTCGGTCCTGTGCATGTGAGAGTGAAAGGGAAATGTGCCCTTGGGCCATTTCTAAGTATTTTGGTGATTAAGTGACCAACACAAATGGTTATGTGTTAAACTATGCCAAATGGTGGAAAAAGTGCAAATCAATACAAAGGTATGATTCTAGACTTAGTACATTGGTTTTTGTGTACTAACATATTTGTCTAAGTGCTAGAATCATAGAAAAGACAAATGGAAAAGACTTGGCTCGAGCAGCCAGGACTCTGCTCAGTCTGGGTGCACCGGACTGTCCGGTGCGCCAGGCTCACTCTGGTGAAAAGGCTGCTCTCGGGATTTTGACGGCGGTGTACGACTATAAATCACCGGACTGTTCGGTGGTGCACCGGACTGTCCGGTGAGCCAACGGTCGGCCGCGCAATCCGCACGTGACGCGTGGCCAAGCCAACGATCTGATGGGGGCACCGGACTGTCCGGTGTGCACCGGACAGTGTTTGGTGCGCCAACGGCTCCAAATCATCAACGGTCGGTTGCGCCAGAATAGGAAAGAGATCTGCACCGGATAGTGTCTGGTGGTGCACCGGACTGTCCGGTGCACCAGTCGACAGAAGACAAGATTTGCCTTCCTGGATTGCTCTCAACGGCTCCTAGCTGCCTTGGGGCTATAAAAGGGACCCCTAGGCGCATGAAGGAGCACACCAAGCACACTCTAAGCATTCTTGATCATTCACACTCCGTCTTTGCGCACTCGATTGGCATTCTTAGTGATTTGAGCTCCATGTTAGTGGTGAACCTTGTGCTACTCATTTGAGCTCAAGTCTTGGTTGTGTGTGTGCGTATTGTTGTGGATTTGTGTGTGTTGCTCTTCCCACTCTTACATCTGTGCTTCTTTGTGATCATCTCATTGTAAGGGCGAGAGGCTCCAAGTTGTGGAGATTCCTCGCAAACGGGAAAAGTAAAGAAAGAAAAACACCGTGGTATTCAAGTTGATCATTGGATCACTTGAAAGGAGTTGAGTGCAACTCTCGTCCATTGGGACGCCACAACGTGGACTAGGCAAGTGTTGTACTTGGCCGAACCACGGGATAAATCTTTGTGTCTCTTGTGCTTGTTCTCACTGTATCAATTGTGGTTCACAAGAGCTCTCCTTAGCCACTTGATTTTATTGTGCTAACACTTAATCAAGTTTTGTGGCTTTAAGTTTTAAGTTTTTACAGGATCACCTATTCACCCCCCTCTAGGTGCTCTCAGAGAGGCCATGGAATGATTATAATATACAACCGATGGGGGTAGCGTAGCGTTGCTGCGATTGGTGTAAAAATTGTGAACCCCCTAGTTTTACGTACACATACTCGGACATACCGACGTAAGGGGCTGGATGGTCCATGATTGGGCCAAGGGTATATCCGGACTATCCGACCGTATATGGTGCTGCATGGGTAATTTTGTACTCGGATTGTCCGTCGTAGGGGCCAGACGGTCCGCGATCGGGCTGAATGGTTCGGGGTTGTACCCGGATGATCCGGCCATGTATGACGCGGCTTGGGCGGTCTGCGCATGGACTCGCGTAGAGTCGGACGGTCCGACGAAATACGTTTGTCAGTCCGTGACAAATATAGACGGTCCGGCGTAAGGTGCCGGACGAGCCGCGACCGAGCCAAATTGTCCGGGGCTGACCCAAATGATTCAGCCATGTACGACACGACCTGAGTGATCCGTGCGCGGACCTGTGTAGGGTCAGACGGTCTGACGAAACACGTTGGACGGTCCGACTGTCTAGAGCCTGTCGCGTGCCTGGTGGCAACGGATGTGATGGTTACACGAACGTGTGCATCGACATACCATATGATGGTTGGGCCAAGGGTGACCCATATGTAGCCGGTGTGTTTGGTGTCGGTGGCTCCCCATTAGACTCGTGCGAGGGAAAACTAGGGGAAGTCGATTTCTCGTATGAACGCATACATCTTTTAATAGATTTGTCTACATATTGCTTTAACTTATCTCCTTATTATTCCATGAAAACCGTAAGAGATAAATCTGGAGCACTTACAGTAGGAGCCTGAAGCGGAGGTAGGAGAGATTTCATATCGATATCCCCTTGACGGATGATCTTCTGGTGGCGATCCACCGTGAAGTGTGATAGGTACTTTTGCGTCACCTTTTCGCGCCGGTCGATGAGTTGTCGCAGCAGTTCTGCCTCCTCCTTATCGCGTTGTTCGGTCCATTATCGCATCACCTTCTTCTCCTCGTACCCTATGAGATCCTCAAAGGGATACTGGTCATCAGCCGGGAGTGCCTCCATGGCTGGCTTGATGATGTTGGTGGTGAAGACGTTGGTGTGATCATTGGAACCGGCCATATGTGGGTCGATTTTTAACAGATCTAGGCACCCTTGTCCCCAGTGGAGCCACCAAAAAGTGTGTTGGCGCTGATCTGGATGCCAAACACTAGAACGAACCACCTGATGGTGCTCTCTGCGGAGGCGCAGATGGTCCGCGACACAGGGTCGGACGATCCGTGGCCTTGGCGCTAGAGCAGATCCTCCTTTGCACGCTTCTGGACGGTCCGCGCCTGAGGCCGGACGGTCCATGATAGAGCAGAGGGTCTTCTTCTCCATGAGGAACCATATAACTCGCCCCCGGGAAAGATCCCGTCGAGGGGAAGAGTTTCAAGGTGTTGCTACGGGTCGGTAGGCCTCCTGGTGCTCCTCGAATCGGCATAGAGTCGAAGAGAGATTGTTGTGGAAAACTAAATAAGATCTAAACCTAAGGCTAAATTACTCCTACTCATAGGAATTAGAAGAACAATGCAAATAAGGTAAAATTGATAAGTAGATTTGATTGTATCGATTGTGGGGGGTTCAATTGGCCGTAGCCCTTCATCTATATAAAGGGGGAGGTCTGGACCCATTACAAGTCGTTCCTCGAGTTAATCCCATAGGTTTAGCTAACAAATCCTGCAAGAAATCCAGAAAATATAATCATCATTCAACATTTTAAGTAATCTAAATAATAAATTGTCATATATCCATATAGATGGCCAAAAAGCACGAGGCCCGTGAGCCCGGCACGAAGCCCGGTTTTTGGGCCCGGTCCGAACCCGGCACGGTAGAATAAGCGGGCGGGCTTGGACAGGAAACTAGGCACGGCGGGCTAGCCCGGCACGGCCCGTTTACCTCTAAGCCCGTTAAGCCCGGTTTTTTTACACTAAAACGTGCTTACCGGCCCGTTTAGCACGTTTTCGGCCCGTTTTTTTCGTGCTAAACGGGCCGGCCCGGCCCGTTTAGGCCCGCTGCGGGCCGGGCTTGGACAGAAACTTGAGCACGATGGCACAGCAGGCCCGGCCCGGTTTTTGGCCGGGCTTCACCGGGCCCGGGCCGGGCCGGGCCGGGCGGCCCGTTTGGCCATCTCTATATATCCACCATCAAAGGCTAAGGGACGAGTTATATATCTATAAAATTATCTAATATCCATCATTATTCTATAGATTAAATAATTTGGTATAGCTCGTGAGTCGACACACGAGCCAGAATGAGCCACCTCAGCTCGCCTCGCGAGCCACTCCGAATCGAGTCGAGCCGTTCTCGAGCCGGCTCGCGAGTCTCGAGCTTTTTTCTAGTCCTAGCGAGGAGGACAATGAAGGAAACATGTGACACCTAAGAGGGGGTGAATTAAGACTTCTACAACTTTATTTAAACTAGGCCACAAATAAATCTCTAGAGCAAAACCTATGTGAATAATCAAACTAGAATGTGCAAACTAGGTTTTGTCTAAGTGTTACTATCTCTAGCACAATGTCTAAGTTTCAATCCTAAACAATCTAAGTATAAAGACAAGATTGAAACTTAAATGCTTAATATAAATGCGGAAGCTAAAGAGCAAGGTAGAGACACAAACTCTCGTGGGTGACACCAGTATTTTTACCGAGGTATCCGGAACCACGCAAGGTCCCGACTAATCCTCAGTTGGTGCCCCTACGCAAAGGAAAGCCCACGCGAGGGCCAAGCACCATGGTTGAGTAACTCCGTAGAGAGCCACGAGCCTTCTCCACGCGCAAGTGGTGCTCCACTTTGGCTCCTCTCGGATGCTCCCCGCCATCTCCACTATCGAGCTTCCGGCCGAAAACAGCGCGTGCCTCGTTCCCTCCGGTACACGATGGTGGCCATGACACAAACGCGGTTGTCACAGTCTCGTAAGACTCTCGCCCCACTCGGTACAATTACAACAGATCGCGCAAGAGTCGAGGGGTTGTGTGTTTTTTCTAAACTCACTCCACTAACTAGGATTCACCTAGAGCAAGCGCTAAAGCGGTCTAACTAACCTAAGCACTCCGCAAAGCACCTACGCTAATCACCGAGTGATTCTATTAAGCACTTGGGTGTTTGAGCACTTGGAAATGTCTACTATATGCCTTGGTATGTTTGTTTGGGCTCCCACACCTTGAAATGGCCGGTTGGGGTGGTATTTATAGGCCCCAACTCAATTTTAGTCGTTGGAGAAAAGCTACTGCTCTCTGCAGCACACCGGACAGTCCGGTGGGGTCACCGGACAGTCTATTGCCCCTGTCCGGTGCGCCTAGCCATTGGATCTGACACCGCAGGTGACTGTTGGCACTGCAGGCTTTTACACCGAACAGTCCCGACGTCACACCGGACAGTCTGGTGGCTTCTCTCCACCAGTGCCACCTAGAACTAGCCATTGGGCTACTGTTCCCTGGTGCACCGGACAGTCTGGTGCTCTCAGCCGGACAGTCTGCCAGTGGCAACACTTGTCTTCGTTTCTTGTACTTGCTTGATACTTGTTGATCTTCACTTGTGATATTCGTAATGTCTTATTTTTAGGTGTTGCTTTCCTCAATGTCTTAGTCCAAGTAACTTTGGCATCCTGTGAACTACAAAAATAAACACTAGCAAACACATTAGTCCACATGTTATGTTGATCATCAAACACCAAAATCTATTGAGCCAAATGACCTGGGGTCCATTATCCTTACAATCTCCCCCTTTTTGGTGATTGACGACAACACAACCAAAGCAAGCATATATTACAATCATTTGAATGAAAACATGCAATCTACTTGCTAGGATGCATGAGTGTGCCCTTAAGGTGAGATTATGCACTTAAGCCTCCCCCTAACTCCATAATTAACTTACTTGCTATTTTAGACCAAAGAGCCAAAACCACTTGAAGGATGATTTTTTTTTTAATTTGGTGGTGTTTGGTGTTTGATACAATTTTCATTGCTTTGGTCCCTAAATTTCTCCCCCTTTGGCATTAACGTACGTAGCTTATGACTTGTGTGTTATTATTGTTTACTAGATGTGTACTAATGTTTCGTTCCATTTTTGTAGGAGCACCTGAGGTGTTTTTTTCCCAGTGGATCGACGATCCTGATAAATTTGACCCTCAATATATCATTTTCGCTAATTGGTTGTGCGAAAGGAGTAGTCATGAGCATTTTAAGCGTTGGGTGCCTCCTCCCCTAAATCCACCACCAATGACGGATGAGGAGAAGGACGTAGCCACAAAAAGACGACTAGAGTCTCCGCCTCGATGCGATTACGGAGATCGTGCTTTCATATGTGAGGACAGTGTGAAGTACTTTGTGTGTCCGAACATTGATTATGTGAGTGCATAACAAATGACTAAAATTGTGTTATTTTTTGCACAAATTTACTAATTTATTCTCTTGTAGCCATATGGTTGGCGTAAGTGTCATTTCTTAGAGTGGTTGTATGGTCCTATGTCCCATTGGCCTGAGCCAGAGGCAAAGGAAAAGAAAAAAAATGAGTGGGCGGAAGAGTTGAAGTCCGATCCAGAACTCTACAAGTGTGGTATTGAAGTTAAGTATGGATTAGTTCCTTCTGAGTTTGGTGTTAGTTATTTTTGTGGACATATGGTAGATTACAATGAGGTTGGTATTTCTTTTTGTTTGCATCAGTTGTAATGTTGCACCCGTACTTACTGTCTTTTGTGTAGGAGACGAGGAGATGCAGTTGGGAGAGATACGGTGAGGAAGAAGAGGTGATGCATACAATAAAGTCCAAGAGACTAATGGGACATAAGATGTGTTGCAGATCTCATCTCATCGATTCGTACATTAAAGATTGGAGTCAGGACATGCGTAGGTTCGCGAAATCAATGTGGTTTGACAGTTCAATGGAGGAGGAGAACACATCAAGGTTGAGTGAGCTTATCGCGCTCGTTGAGGTAGGATTACACGGGGAAGAGGAGGACGACACATCAAGGTCGAGTGAGCTCATCCCACTAGTTGAGGCAGGATTACATGCTCAAGAGGAGAAGGACGAGTTTATGTCATAGTGAAAGGGAAATGTGCCCTTGGGCCTTTTCTAAGTATTTTGGTGATTGAGTGCCAACACAAGTGTTTTAGTGTTGATCTATGCAATGTGGTGGACAAAGTGCAAATCATGTCAAAAGGTATGTTTCCAGACTTAGTACTTGGTTTTAAGGACTAATGTATTGTGTCTAAGTGCTAGAAACAGGTAAAGAACAATTGGAAATGTCTTGGCTCGAGCAGCCAAGACTCTGCTCAGTCTGGGAGCACCAGACTGTCCGGTGGTGCACCGGACAGTGTCCGGTGCGCCAGGCTGGCTCGTGCAAACTCGCTGCTCTCGGGATTTCATCGGTGGCGTACGGCTATAATTCACCGGACTGTCCGGTGAGCCAACGGTCGGCCGGGCCAACGGTCGGCTGCGCGATCTGCGCAAGACACGTGGCCGAGCCAACGGTCGAGAGGGGGCACCGGACTGTCCGGTGCGCCAACGGCTCTCAGGCGCCAACGGTCGGCTCCGCCCCAGAAGGAAAGAAATCCGCACCGGACAGTGTCCGGTGTGCACTGGACTGTCCGGTGCGCCAGGCGACATAAGGCAAGAATTGCCTTCCCAGATTGCTCTCAACGGCTCCTAGCTGCCTTGGGGCTATAAAAGGGACCCCTAGGCGCATGGAGGAGGAGAACAAGCATTCCTTGAGCACTCTTGATCACTCACACTCCAATCTTGCGCACTTGTTCGACATTCTAGTGATTTGAGCTCCGTTCTAGTGTGCTAGTCTTTTGAGCTTAAGTCTGGGTCTTGTGTGTGCGTATTTGCTGTGATCTTTGTGACTTGTGTGAGTTGCTAATCCCTCCCTTACTCCGTGCTTCTTTGTGAACATCTTTGTAAGGGCGAGAGTCTCCAAGTTGTGGAGATTCCTCGCAAACGGGATTAAGAAAAGCAAAGCAAAACACCGTGGTATTCAAGTGGGTCTTTGGACCGCTTGAGAGGGGTTGATTGCAACCCTCGTCCGTTGGGACGCCACAACGTGGAGTAGGCAAGCATTGGTCTTGGCCGAACCACGGGATAAACCACTGTGCCATCTCTGTGATTGATCTCTTGTGGTTATTGTGTTTTGCTAAGACTTCTCTCTAGCCACTTGGCGATTACTGTGCTAACGTCTAACCAAGTTTTGTGGCTTAAGTTTAAAGTTTTATAGGATCACCTATTCACCCCCCCTCTAGGTGCTCTCAATTGGTATCAGAGGCGTTCTCTTCAAGAAGGGACTAATCGCCCGAAGAGATGGATCCTAAGGGAAAGGGGATAGTGGTCAACAACAACGAGAAGGAGTCTATCTTCAATGAGCCGAAAGATGACAAGCCTACGGACTCGGGCTCGAGCCACAAACGAAAAGACGGGAGGAAGAAGAAGACAAGGCGCATCAAGGAGATAGTCTACTACGACAGCGACGAATCTTCCTCTTCCCAAAAGGACGACGACGACTACGAGAAAAAGAAAACGGTCAATTCGAACTTTTCTTTTGATTACTCTCGTATTCCTCAAAGTACAAATGCTCATTTATTATCTATTCCACTTGGTAAACCTCCTCATTTTGATGGAGAGGACTATGGATTTTGGAGTCACAAAATGCGTAGTCACTTGTTCTCTCTCCAACCTAGTATCTGGGAGATTGTAGAGAGTGGAATGCACTTTGATAGTACGGATAGTCCCATGTACATTAATGAGCAAATTCATAAAAATGCACAAGCTACTACTGTTCTTCTAGCTTCATTGTGCAGGGATGAATACCACAAAGTGAGCGGCTTGGATAACGCCAAGCAAATTTGGAACACCCTCAAGATCTCTCATGAGGGGAACGACGTCACAATGCTCACCAAGATGGAGTTGGTGGAGGGCGAACTCGGGAGGTTCGCGATGATAAGGGGAGAAGAGCCAACCCAAACGTACAACCGGCTCAAAACCCTTATCAACAAGATAAGAAGCTATGGAAGCACGCGATGGACGGACCACGACGTCGTCCGTCTAATGCTAAGGTCTTTTACTATCCTTGATCCTCATCTTGTGAACAATATTCGTGAGAATCCTAGGTACACCAAGATGACGCCCGAGGAGATACTTGGAAAGTTCGTAAGCGGGCGGATGATGATCAAGGAAGCTAGATACGTGGATGACGCATTGAATGGCCCAATCCAAGAGCCTCAAACTATTGCTCTCAAAGCAACGAGGAGCAAGGAGGCGCTACCTAGCAAGGTGGCACAAATTGAGGCGGCCGGGCTTAATGATGAAGAAATGGCCCTCATCATCAAGCGTTTCAAGACGGCACTAAGGGGTCGCAAGGAGCATCCAAACAAGAACAAGACGAAGGGGAAGCGCTCATGCTTCAAATGTGGTAAGATTGGTCACTTTATCGCTAATTGTCCCGATAATGATAGTGACCAGGAAAAGAAGAAGAATTACAAGAAGGCAAAGGGCGAGGCACATATTGGAAAGGAGTGGGATTCGGATTGCTCCACGTCCGACTCCGACAACGAAGGACTCGCCGCCACCGCCTTCAATAAGTCATCCCTCTTCCCCAACGAGCATCACACTTGTCTCATGGCAAGGGAGAAGAAGGTAAGCACTCATGATACTAGTACTTATGCTTCTTCAAGTGAGGATGAGTCTAGTGATGATGATGAGATAGATTACTCATGCTTATTCAAGGGATTAGATAGATCTAAAATTGATAAGATTAATGAGTTGATTGATGCTTTGAATGACAAGAATAGATTACTAGAAAAACAAGAGGATCTTTTATATGAGGAGCATGATAAATTTGTTAGTGCACAAAATTCTCTTGCTCTAGAAATTAAAAGGAATGAAATGCTCTCTTATGAATTATCTACTTGTCATGAATCCAACGCTAATTTAAGAAGTGTTAATGATGATTTGAATGCTAAGTTAGAGATCGCTAGTAAATCTAACTCTTGTGTAGAAAATGTTGTAACTTGCACTAGGTGTAAAGATATTAACATTGATGCTTGTAGTAAACACCTAGCTTGCATTTCTAAATTAAATGACGAGGTGGCTAGTCTTAATGCCCAACTTAAGACTAGCAAGAGTAATTTTGATAAACTAAAATTTGCTAGGGATGCCTACACGGTTGGTAGACACCCCTCAATTAAGGATGGGCTTGGCTTCAAGAGGGGAGCCAAGAACTTGACAAGCCATAAGGCTCCCATCTCCGCCAAGGAGAAAGGAAAGGCCCCTATGGCTAGTAGTACTAAAAAGAACCATGCTTTTATGTATCATGATAGGAGACATGCTAGAAATGCAAATAGAAGTTATGATGCTTTTGATTCATATGTTTATGATTCTCATGCCATGTTTGCTTCTAGTTCTTCCTATAAGCATGATAGAGATATGTCTAGGAGAAATGTTGTTCACATGCCTAGGAGAAATGTTGTTAATGTTCCTAGGAAAGTTAATGGACCCTCTACAATATATCATGTTTTAAATGCTTCCTTTGCTATTTGTAGAAAGGATAGGAAGATAGTTGCTAGAAAATTAGGGGCAAAATGCAAGGGAGACAAAACTTGCATTTGGGTCCCTAAGGATATTTGTGCTAACCTTGTAGGACCCAACATAAGTTGGGTACCTAAGACCCAAGCCTAAATTTGTCTTGCAGGTTTATGCATCCGGGGGTTCAAGCTGGATTATCGACAGCGGATGCACAAACCATATGACGGGGGAGAAGAAGATGTTCACCTCCTACGTCAAAAACAAGGATCCCCAAGATTCAAACATTTTCGGTGATGGGAATCAAGGGAAGGTGAAAGGCTTAGGCAAAATTGCAATATCAAATGAGCACTCTATTTCTAATGTGTTTTTAGTTGAGTCTCTAGGATATAATTTACTATCTGTTAGTCAATTATGCAATATGGGATATAACTGTTTATTCACAAACATAGATGTGTCTGTCTTTAGAAGGTGTGATGGTTCACTAGCTTTTAAGGGTGTACTAGACGACAAACTTTATTTAGTTGATTTTGCAAAAGAAGAGGCCGGTCTAGATGCATGCTTAATTGCTAAGACTAGCATGGGCTGGCTATGGCATCACCGCTTAGCACATGTGGGGATGAAGAACCTTCACAAGCTTCTAAAGGGAGAACACGTGATAGGTTTAACTAACGTGCAATTCGAAAAAGATAGACCTTGTGCAGCTTGTCAAGCAGGTAAACAAGTGGGAGGAGCACATCACAGCAAGAATGTGATGACCACATCAAGACCCCTGGAGCTGCTACATATGGACCTCTTCGGATCTGTCGCCTATCTAAGCATTGGAGGAAGTAAGTATGGTTTAGTTATTGTTGATGACTTTTCCCGCTTCACTTGGGTATTCTTTTTGCAGGATAAGTCTGAAACCCAAGGGACCAGCAAGCGCTTTCTAAGGAGAGCTCAAAACGAGTTTGAGCTCAAAGTGAAGAAGATAAGGAGCGACAATGGGTCCGAGTTCAAGAACCTTCAAGTGGAGGAGTACCTTGAGGAGGAAGGGATCAAGCACGAGTTCTCCGCTCCCTACACACCACGGCAAAATGGTGTGGTAGAGAGGAAGAACAGGACGCTAATCGATATGGCGAGGACGATGCTTGGAGAGTTCAAGACCCCCGAGCGCTTTTGGTCGGAAGCCGTGAATACGGCTTGCCACGCCATCAACCGGGTCTACCTTCACCGCCTCCTCAAGAAGACTTCGTATGAGCTTCTAACCGGTAACAAACCCAATGTATCTTACTTTCGTGTATTTGGGAGCAAATGCTACATTCTAGTGAAGAAGGGTAGAAATTCTAAGTTTGCTCCCAAAGCTGTAGAAGGGTTTTTGTTAGGTTATGATTCAAGTACAAAGGCGTATAGAGTCTTCAACAAATCATCGGGTTTGGTTGAAATCTCTAGCGACGTTGTATTTGATGAGACTAATGGCTCTCCAAGAGAGCAAGTTGTTGATCTTGATGATGTAGATGAAGAAGATGTTCCGACGGCCGCTATAAGAACCATGGCGATTGGTAATGTACGACCACAGGAACAAAAGGAGGAAGATCAACCGTCTTCCTCAACAATGGTGCATCCCCCAACTCAAGAAGATGAACAGGTTCATCAAAAGGAGGCGTATGATCAAGGGGGAGCACAAGATGATCAAGTAATGGAGGAAGAAGCACAACCGGCACCTCCAACTCAAGTCCGAGCGACGATTCAAAGGGATCATCCCGTCGACCAAATATTGGGTGACATAAGCAAGGGAGTAACTACTCGGTCTCGATTAGTTAATTTTTGTGAGCATTACTCCTTTGTCTCTTCTATTGAGCCTTTCAGGGTAGAGGAGGCCCTGCTAGATCCGGACTGGGTGTTGGCCATGCAAGAGGAGCTCAACAACTTCAAGAGGAATGAAGTTTGGACACTGGTGCCTCGTCCTAAGCAAAATGTCGTGGGAACCAAGTGGGTATTCCGCAACAAACAAGACGAGCACGAAGTGGTGACGAGGAACAAGGCTCGACTTGTGGCAAAAGGTTATGCCCAAGTCGCAGGTTTGGACTTTGAGGAGACTTTTGCTCCTGTGGCTAGGCTAGAGTCCATTCGTATTTTGCTAGCATATGCCGCTCACCATTCTTTCAGGTTGTTCCAAATGGATGTGAAGAGCACTTTCCTCAACGGGCCAATCAAGGAGGAGGTGTACGTAGAGCAACCCCCTGGCTTCGAGGATGAACGGTACCCCGACCACGTGTGTAAGCTCTCTAAGGCGCTCTATGGACTTAAGCAAGCCCCAAGAGCATGGTATGAATGCCTTAGAGACTTTCTAATTGCTAATGCTTTCAAGGTTGGGAAAGCCGATCCAACTCTGTTCACTAAGACTTGTGACAGTGATCTTTTTGTGTGCCAAATTTATGTCGATGACATAATATTTGGTTCTACTAATAAAAAGTCTTGTGAAGAGTTTAGCAGGGTGATGACGCATAAATTCGAGATGTCGATGATGGGCGAGTTGAACTACTTCCTTGGGTTCCAAGTGAAGCAACTCAAGGACGACACCTTCATCTCTCAAACGAAGTACACGCAAGACTTGCTGAAGCGGTTTGGGATGAAGGACGCCAAGCCCGCAAAGACTCCGATGGGGACCGTCGGACACACCGACCTCAACAAAGGAGGTAAGTCCGTTGATCAAAAGGCATACCGGTCAATGATAGGGTTGTTACTTTACTTATGTGCTAGTAGACCGGATATTATGCTTAGCGTATGCATGTGTGCTAGATTTCAATCCGATCCTAAGGAGTGTCACTTAGTGGCGGTGAAGCGAATCCTTAGATATTTAGTTGCTACGCCTTGCTTCGGGCTCTCGTATCCCAAGGGGTCTACCTTTGACTTGATTGGATATTCAGATTCCGACTATGCTGGATGTAAGGTCGATAGGAAGAGTACATCGGGGACGTGCCAATTCTTAGGAAGGTCCCTGGTGTCATGGAATTCTAAGAAACAAACCTCTGTTGCCCTATCTACCGCTGAGGCCGAGTATGTTGCCGCGGGACAGTGTTGCACGCAACTACTTTGGATGAGGCAAACCCTCATGGACTTTGGCTACAATCTGAGCAAAGTCCCACTCCTATGTGATAATGAGAGTGCCATCCGCATGGCGGAAAATCCTGTTGAACACAGCCACACAAAGCACATTGACATCCGGCATCACTTTTTGTGAGACCACCAGCAAAAGGGAGATATCGAAGTGTTTCATGTTAGCACCGAGAACCAGCTAGCCGATATCTTTACCAAGCCTCTAGATGAGAAGACCTTTTGCAGGTTGCGTAGTGAGCTAAATGTCTTAGATTCGCGGAACTTGGATTGATTTATAGCATACATGTGTTTATGCCTTTGATCATGTTCCTTATGCATTTTGTTGCTTAGTTATGGTGCTCAAGTTGTACAAGCACTCCCTGGACCTCACAAGTCCGTTGCAAAGTGATGCACATGTTTAGGGGGAGATGTGTTACAACTTGACCCTTTGAGACTAACCATGTGCTTGAGTTTGCTTGATTTAGTCTCGAAGGAGGATTGAAAAGGAAAAGGTGGACTTGGACCATGCAAGACTTCCACTGCACTCCGATGAGAGGTAACTTATTCCAAGTTCATCTTTGTGATCTTATTGCCTTTTACTCTTAGTTGAAGATTTTGGTGAGGCAATGGGGTTAAAGGGCCAAAATTGATCCCGTTTTGGTGCTTGATGCCAAAGGGGGAGAAAATAAGGCTAAAGCAATAAATGGATCAACTACCACTTGAGAATTTTGAAAAAGTAGAGTTAGAGTTTTTGTTTGTCAAAATACTCTTGTTTGCTTCTTATTATCAAAAGTTAGTCTCTTGTGGGGAGAATGGTTGATTATGGGAAATAGGGGGAGTTTTTGATAATGTGATCAATTTCTATTGGAACAACTCTCTTTATGTCTCTACAAGTGTGTTTGACTTAGAGTTAGGAAATTGAGGTCGATTTGCAAAAACAAACCAAGTGGTGGTAAAGAATGATCCATATATGCCAAATTTGATTCAAAATAAATTTGAGTTCTTATTTGAATTGATTTTGCACTTGTTCTAGTTGCTTTATGTTGTGTTGGCATAAATCACCAAAAAGGGGGAGATTGAAAGGGAAATGTGCCCTTGGGCCTTTTCTAAGTATTTTGGTGATTGAGTGCCAACGCAAGTGTTTTAGTGTTGATCTATGCAATGTGGTGGACAAAGTGCAAATCATGTCAAAAGGTATGTTTCCAGACTTAGTACTTGGTTTTAAGGACTAATGTATTGTGTCTAAGTGCTGGAAACAGGTAAAGAACAATTGGAAATGTCTTGGCTCGAGCAGCCAAGACTCTGCTCAGTCTGGGAGCACCGGACTGTCCGGTGCGCCAGACTGGCTCGTGCGAACTCGCTGCTCTCGGGATTTCATCGGTGGCGTACGACTATAATTCACCGGACTGTCCGGTGTGCACCGGACTGTCCGGTGAGCCAACGGTCGGCCGGGCCAACGGTCGGCTGCGCGATCTGCGCAAGACACGTGGCCGAGCCAACGGTCGGGAGGGGGCATCGGACTGTCCGGTGTACACCGGACAATGTCCGGTGCGCCAACGGCTCTCAGGCGCCAACGGTCGGCTCCGCCCCAGAAGGAAAGAAATCCGCACCGGACAGTGTCCGGTGTGCACCGGACTATCCGGTGCGCCAGGCGACAGAAGGCAAGAATTGCCTTCCCAGATTGCTCTCAACGGCTCCTAGCTGCCTTGGGGCTATAAAAGGGACCCCTAGGCGCATGGAGGAGGAGAACAAGCATTCCTTGAGCACTCTTGATCACTCACACTCCAATCTTGCGCACTTGTTCGACATTCTAGTGATTTGAGCTCCGTTCTAGTGTGCTAGTCTTTTGAGCTTAAGTCTGGGTCTTGTGTGTGCGTATTTGCTGTGATCTTTGTGACTTGTGTGAGTTGCTAATCCCTCCCTTACTCCGTGCTTCTTTGTGAACATCTTTGTAAGGGCGAGAGACTCCAAGTTGTGGAGATTCCTCGCAAACAGGATTAAGAAAAGCAAAGCAAAACACCGTGGTATTCAAGTGGGTCTTTGGACCGCTTGAGAGGGGTTGATTGCAACCCTCGTCCGTTGGGACGCCACAACGTGGAGTAGGCAAGCATTGGTCTTGGCCGAACCACGGGATAAACCACTGTGCCATCTCTGTGATTGATCTCTTGTAGTTATTGTGTTTTGCTAAGACTTCTCTCTAGCCACTTGGCGATTACTGTGCTAACGTCTAACCAAGTTTTGTGGCTTAAGTTTAAAGTTTTATAGGATCACCTATTCACCCCCCCTCTAGGTGCTCTCACATAGGCCACCGAAGAAGTAGAGGCTGCTTATTACAAGCAAAAGTGTGATGAGGATGAGGCTGAGGACTAGATATTCTCCCAAGGCGCAGACGAAGCAGAGGCCAATTATTACAAGAGAAAGACAGAAAAGTGTGATGCAGGACAATGCGGCAAGTGGAACAAGGTTGTCGTTGAGGATTGCACGACGAATGAATCTGATGACGAGTTACTTATAGATTGTGATTCTGATTGAATAAGCTAGTAGTGTGTTATGTAGTACTTTTATATCAAAAATGTCTCAGAACCATAATGTTTCAGATTCATAATGTTTCTATTGCATTATCAAGTTTTTCCAATTCACAATTTTTTTCAAGAGCTTCCCTTGTTTTATTAACAACCACAATTGAAATAATCACATATGATAAGATATCACCCATTTTAGCATATAGTACAACACAATAAACACAGAATATCACAAACTCTACATAATTCACATCACAATCATTATATCGTCCACATCGCAAAGTCCACATCGCATAGTCCATAATACAAAGTCCACATCACATAGTCCATAATACAAAGTCCACTTCACAAAGTTCACATCACAGAGTCCACATCACAAACATTACATAGTCCAGCTCGTTGGAGTACTCCATGTAGGCACGTTGGTGTCGTGTGAAGGGCTCCTGGACCTGGTTCCAGCAGTAGGCAGCTGTGGCCCTCAGGCGCTGCCCGGCTACAATGAACCACTCATGAGGAGCGAACTCTCTCAGGCAATCGACGAGTATGTGGGACCACATCCATAGCTGGAGTAGGTACACACAACCACCAAGCTCGCGGACCTCGACGATCGACGACAAACCTCGTAGAGTTGCCTGTAGAGGAAGGCCAACACTCCAGAAGCCCAGCTGTAACCTCCTGTCGTGTCCCAGTCAGTCAGACAGGGTAGAAACATCCATTACGCGTTGTCACCCGTCACGTCTGGAAAAAGAATTGAGCCAAAAAGGTGGAGGATCCAAGCACGACAATGGTAGTTAATCGTCTGCTCGTCTACTCCCGGTGGACACACCCCAAAAGCCTGCCTAAGCCATGTGAGTGGTACTCCGGTGGTGTGGCTACCTCGTAGGTCATCAGGAAGCACTCTCCGAAGGAAGGCCTCGACCCTCTGCCTCCAACCACCAGGTGCTGCCTGACCAGTCACTAGACGACCAGAATGCTGAGACCAAGAAACTTCTGACAGTATTCCAGCGTTACGGTCATCTCGTCGCAGGGCAGGTGGAAAGTGTGAGTCTCTGGCCGCCACCTGTTGGAACACAAACGAATGTTCAAAAGCATGGAAAAAGATGCAATGACTGTACAAGTTTAAAATGTGGATGTCGTTACCTATCGACCATAACCGTCAACACAGTGGGATTGAATGTCGGCAACCCATGGCAAACCTGGAATGATACGACGTCCAAGACAACCCTCCGTTGGTCCGGACCCGCAGAACGGGCAACGCCTAACAAGCATAGTAATTTCATTAGTCAAATATATGTTGCATTTACTAATTTGAAGTTTTAATATATATGCAAAAAATTACCTCTCCCTCTGCGTTGAGACAGCCCCAGTGGTGCTCGTCGTAGTGATGGTCTAGCAAGTGGAACTACGCCATCCTGCAAATTAAGAAAATAAGGTTAATAAAAATATTAAAATGTAACAACAACAATGGCATGGTAGAATAATAGATGTGTACTCTGTGTGTGAGGTAAACATTGTATCACAACAATGGCATAGTAGAATAACAGAAGAGTTCAATTCCTTGCTCGATCAATTCTTGAACCAGACGGTCATCATCGAAATCTAAGGCCCGTGCAACCTCATATGGCTCCTCTTCATCCTCAATCTGAATATCAACACTATTTGAGGCCCTTCATATGTGGTCCGTATTGGATGATAGGGGCACAGAAAGATAAGCACCATTATCTAGTTGTGGAACTCCTGCATCACGTCGAAGGAGCAAATATTACATTAAAGTCTCATCAAACGAATGAACGATGCATGTGAAAAGCGTGGTAAAGACACTTACTAGGATGATTCTGCTTCAAAGGGATCTCCTGGGTGGGTACCACCAGATTTGAGGCCCCACAAACGCCACGAACTGGTCGAGAAATCTCAACCTCGTTCGGGGCCGATTGAGCATATGGCAAAACAACCACTTCTTTCGGAAGCTCAGGTAAAGGAGCTTCACTAGGAGATGCATTTGGCATTTGTGGAGATAACCCGACTGGACCATCACAATGATCAAAGGAAAACTTTCGAACCACCACATCCAAACATGGAGGAACAATCGTCATCACAATTTTGACATATTTCACCCGCTTATCTTCAGAGCCAATGGAGATCAACCGTCAAAATACTGTCCCAGATGCAACATGGGACAATAAACCCTCAATTGATATGCTAGGGTCGTTTAAATTGCAACTAATCTCCTCACAAGCTCTAGTGAAAATCTGGCCAAAAGAGGATCTTTCTTCGAACATCATAGTCACCTTCTTCGTTCCATCAAAACTAACATTCCCATAAACATATTCCTCCACACTTCCTCCATGGTATAGTGTCAATAGGGTGTCCATCTATTGCAAACACAAATTCATAACTCAATAACCACTAAAGATGGTACCTAACTAACACTATCAACTAATGCCTAACTTATTACTATCCCCATCTACTAATTTTCTAAACCCTAAATACTTACTTAACATATTACTCCCAGTAAAAAAATCGACAACACCTCCCATATATGGTGAGGTTTCTAAAACCTGCAGACAAACAAATAGTACGATGGCTGACATACACACTCAACAACTGAGATAACATCACTATGACTCACATATAAAAGGACTAAATATACTCACAAGTAAATGACTAGCTAACTATATACTAAACCCTAAAATACTAAACTAAGTAAATACTAACTAAATGCTAAACACTAACTAACCACTAACTCCTAAATTAAGTAAATACCAACTAAATAAAAAAATTTAAGTAACTATTAAAAAATATTACGTTGTGTGGCGTAGAGATGGCAGTTGGACCCGTGTGTATGGATACCCGCGGGTTTCGTACCCACCGGATATGGATACGGGTACAAAAACTCACCCGTGGGTCCTATCGGGTCGGATACCCGAAATACATCGGGTCGGGTATGGGTAAAATACTTTACCCACGGGTATCCAGTGGATATCCGAAATATCCATATACCTCTTTAAATGTGCTACATCCACTAAAAATGTGTTACATTCACTAGAAAAACTCACTCGTATGTGTTGTTGATTAATGAATATTAATTTGTGTTGTGTTAACAGTCAACTGTAATGTAATCGAGACCAATGAGACATTGACAATATTATAACTGTCAACTTTCATGAACTCATTAAGCTTTTATTCTCTGTACTCAAATTTAAATTTATTGGATGTGATAATTATGAGTTGAGATATTGTATCGACGTGTAGCCAAATATAGTCATTCTCGTGTTGCATTGGTGCTTAGATGTAAACTAAAATATTTTATGCATTTATTATAACACTGATCGAATGTTATTTAGTCTACAAAACATATCCACTGGATACCCGATACCCGATGGATACCCGATGGGCATGGGTACGGGTACAGTTTCTCGCCCGATTGACTTGGTGGGTATGGATATTTGTAGAAGTCTCGGGTACAATTTCGGGTCGGGTATTATTATACCCGAACAAAACCCGACCCGCTGCCATCCCTAGTGTGGCGGTCGGCGCTGCGGGGCGGCGGCTGCGGCAGAGGGCGGGCGGCCGACCGGAGTGGAGGAACGACGGGCGGGCAGGCGCGGCGCACGGGACGACGGGAGGAAGGAAGAGGAGAGAAAGAAGACAGGCGCAGAGCATAAATGCTAGCTTGGCCCCAAGATCTGTGACGCCGAGCTAGGTTGTCACGTACGCTGCCACGTTGGTAAGCTCGACGCCACAACTTATGATGTCGAGCTTCAGGGATCTAATTATAATTTTTTGTGAAAAAATAAAAAATAAAAATTCGGCCCGCACCGAAGTCGTCCCAACAGCGGAGAACCCAAAACGGCTCTGGAAGACTGGAACCGCATGCTAGGCTCCCTGCTCCGTGGCCGCCACCAGCCATCACCAACCACCATCGTCTCTGCGCTCGGCTGCGCCAGCCGCCAGCTCCGTGCCCGACACGCCGCAACCCTCTAGTCCTGCGTGAGCGCACAATTCCTACCCGTCGGCTGCGCCCGTGTTAGCACCTAGAAGGGGATACCGGAGAGAAGAGAGATGTTCTGGTAGAGAAGGGTTGAAGAAGGAGATAGCAGCGAGGAAGACGATCTGATTTGATATCTGATAGCCAAATTGTTCATGCCCCTTACACAACCACTCGGTCCACACGACCAATCAGCCTGCCAACATTTACAAGGTCCACTCCAGCCCAAGCCAGACGGGCGCTAGCTTTCATTAGACACCGAGCCCGCTCTCCTGGCGCGTCTGTGCCTTTTCCCGTGATGCCTCCATCTTCATATACTCCATGTATGGTCATCGTTGTCGTAGCAGCATTGTTCGTATTCTTCTGGTACCATCTTTGACTTGAGGAGAAGATGAGGCTGTCAGGCTTTTTGTGCAGTGTGCCTGTACGAGAGGATTAGAGATTAGAAATTAGAAGAGGTGAGCTAGTGAGGAAGATTGGAGATAGAGATCTAGAGGAAGTCCGGGAAGTGAAGAACAAAGAAAGTATTCAGATTTTTAAATCAACAACTAATCCAAGCTCACCGAGAGCAGCGAAAAGAAAAGCATCAGTAAGAGGTACGGTGTGTTATGTGCAACAACGTTGTTTAACAAATTATATTTGGTTAATGTCATATTTGGAACAACTTCACTTAAAAAATTTTAAATCTATTTTATTTCTTCTATTTAAATAAGTCCAGCTCCACGAGTTCTAGTTTCAAAAAAAAACTAGAACTAAAGGTTTTATAAAATTTTAGAAGCTCCTCAAAGGATGCTTTAAAAACACTGTTTTCATGTACCTTCATAAAGTTTCACAAAAATTATCCACCATATTATTGGTTATATGAGCTATCGATTAATGTCTCTTTATCCACCTGCTAATCATCAAGGATAATTAATAAAATTTACAAAATAAATTATATTACAGGAGTTGAAGTTTATACGTAACCCAAACATTTTTGAAACCTGCCTTATCAGTGTGTTGAAGTTGTTTCATCGTAAAGCTGAAAAATCAAAGATATATTTTTTAAAATAAAGTCCTTTCAAGATCTAAATTACTGGTAATTCTTTATTTAAAATGTACTTTTTAAAGATGTTTTATACTGAACTTTTATTTTAATGCAATGTATGTATTGTCCATTACCGTGCCTTATTTTTGATTTGGGCTCCACCACTGCACATGAATCATGATGCAGCAGCGAGCAGCCTATACGGCTTACTGGGCCGGCCGCCGATCGCGAGCAAACACTTCCGCAGCTCTGGAATTCGGAGGCTCAGGAATCATGATGCAGCAGCCTCAGGCGCATGCGTCGGCACTTGCGGTGGCGCACCCGCACGATCCGGCGGGCGGGGACGCGCCGCCGAAGCAGGTGGCTCAGGCGATGGAGCGGCTGGGCCGTGCGGGCCGTCTCATCGCAGACATCCGGCTCGGCGCGGACCGCCTCCTCGAGGCCCTCTTCGTCTCCGGCGACGCGCCCCCGTACAGCGTGCGCCAGCACGTCGACAGGATGGAGCACATTATCGTCAAGGAGGATGCCGCCATGCGCCTCCACTTCCAGGACCTACGCGCCCTCGGCAGGTACCAGCCCCCAGCATCTCCTCCCGCCCTAACACCTCCGTTCTCCCTTCCCTATGGATCCAGGAGGTTAGGAATAGTTCGCCTGGTCGTTTGTGTTTTACTGACTGCAGACAAATATAAAATTTTACCGACAACAACATTAACACTTCTTCTGATGATGATGAGAGATTTAACATGGCACCTTTGATATTGTCTAACAAATATTCAGGAAATTGGTAACTGTTGTCTGGAATTGCTTTGCTTTAGGTCTTGGGTTGATCACTCTACATACTAAAATATGTCATGGTTTTTTTCATTATGCCGACTTTAGTGTTATGTCAGAACTTGGACCTACTTTGTGGTTGCTCTTAGTTTTGGGGCTTAGGCTTACTGTTGTCTTATACAATGCTTAGGCTTTCGACGTTGAGGTACTGTGGAGATTGGACACCAGTGTTTCTATTTACACATGCTAACTGTCCTTGCTAACCGTCCTGTTTAGTGTGTACCTGTAATTTGGAATTGTTGGATGAATATCTTTTGCAAAATATATGTTGCCAAGATGGGTGAACTTGGTTCTATTTTGCATTTATGGAACACATGTTACATTTCAACAGAACTACAGAACTGTGAAGTCTAAAGCAGTAGCAGATGAAATATTCCGGCAACTTAAGTTTCGAGAAAAAACTGAACTTACTAGGTTTTTTAGGGGGAGAACTTACTAGTTATGGCTAGGCTAATACATGATCTTAACCATGACTCAGGATATTTTGAAGCCATGAAGAAATCTTCAACCAAATATTGAATTTAGTTGAGCACGACATTAGAAACACTTAAGTAGCCTTTTTTGCCATTATTCTCCTAGTAAACTACTTCCTCAGATCGTGTATATAGGTCCATCTAGGTTCGTTCCAAGTCAACATTTTTAATTGTGACCATCAATATATATGATTTTTATATATGTACATGCACTTCACAAGGTCCTGAGCGAATTTTAGTGTGAGGTTAAAGAGGTCACTCGCTGGTTAAAAAAGATCTTGCCTGTAGGGGGCAGACTCTCGTGCTGCACGTGGGCAGCTTTTATGACCTTTCTCAGTCGGGGCTGCGATTGAGATTCTTTTTAATATAATACCGTGTGAGCGGTGTTTCTCCTACGGTCTGAGTTTTTTTTAGATTTGACATTACTAGATTCGTTATGATAATACTTTCATAGTATATAACCTTTTTCATATAGTATAATTAGATTTTGTAGATTTTTTTCTCTCGAACGCGTAGGAGAGCTACGTATCATTATATTAAGAAGAAATAAGATGGTCCAAAATGGACCTAGATACCAGAATTTCCTCCTAACTTCCTAAGGAGGTCTAAAGCAAAGAAAAAGGAAAGTCTCCATGAGCTTAGCAGGAACAATTACAGCACTACAACAAGCAGCTAAGAAACACGGGTGGTGGCTGCAAGAAAGGAGAGACCCTTAGCTCCAGCCATTTCCCACAACTGTTGTTCCTCCCTTGCCTGACAGATAGCTGCGGAACACTAGGAGATAATCCATCAAAGACGATTCTATTCCAGTGATTCCAAAGAATCCAGGCACCCAAGGCAATAAGAGAATTGAGACCCCTCATAGCCAGATCTCCAGAACTTTTGTCAACCTTCTCCCACCATCCCATAAAAGAATCTGTACCAAGAATAGGAGCAAGGCTATGCAACCTAAATTGGTGCAGCATCAGGAACCAAAATTCTCCCGCAAAAACACAGGAAACTAGAATGTGATCCAAAGTTTCAGAATCCTGATCACATAAACGACACCTCTCTGGGTGGTCCACCCCTCTCTTAGCCAACCTATCAGCTGTCCAGCACCTATTTCCTATTTAGAGCCGTGAGCCAAAGGAAGAAATGTCATTTGGGGGGGGGTTCCAAACTCTTTCATAGTGACCGAAGTGAACAGACCCAGTGAACTTCATATGCAGCCTTAGCCGAATAAGCCCCATTAGCAGCAATACTAAGGGCCCGTTTGGCACAGCTCCAGCTCCTGATTCTAAGCGAGAATCTGGAGAAGCCGTGCCAAACGGGTATTTTTTTAACTGATTCTCATGTGGAGCCGAAAGATTGGGAGTCGTTTTTGTGAAGAAAGGTGAGATCTAAAAAAACCTGCTCCACCCTCCCTTAAAACAGCTCCTCAACCAACCAAATATGGACCTCCCCTTAAAGTTTGATCGAAATTACCCACAATTGTCATTGGACAAAAACATAACGAGCCAATTTATGGATTAAACATTTGAGACCATTTTACGCACTACTATGATGGGAATATTTTATATGTTATTGTTTCATAATTTTTTTCTGTATATGCATCCTACTTATTGGTTTGTAACAAAGTTGAACTGTAAATGGTAAAACAGACAATCGCCACAGACCACCAACTCTCAGCAGACAAGAATCAGTTTACTTGTCAAACGATTTTAAAAATAATTCTGATTCTCTAGGAGAATCAGAAGGATCAGCTCCTCACGAGGATCAGGATCTGGAGCTAAAGAAGCTAGAGCTGGAGCTTTGCCAAACGGGCCCTAAATATATGTTTATCTTTCACATCGGGCTGCAACTCAAAATCTGAAATCAGATTCCAGAGATGGAGATAATCCATTAAACCCCCTCACAGATAGAGTTCCTGTGATATCTAAAATCCATCTTCTATTTGTCAATGCCTCTTGAACCGTTCTTCTGTTAGTGATTCTTTGATTCTTTTCGGAATGACTTCAAATAATCTAGGTACTAGATCTGCAATTTTCTGCCCATGAACCCATTTATCAGTCCAAAACAAAGTATTTGCCCCATTACCAACTTTTGATATTAGCACTACCGAGAAGAAAGCCCTTGCTCTGTCCTGCACCTGGATGGGTAAACTGCACTAGGGTCTGCTAGGCTCAGTCTTTTGGAGCCATAGCCACCGCATGCGCAGGGCTCAACTGAGCTCTTTAAGACTAGAAATGTCAAGACCGCCCAACTGGAGAGGTCTACAAACTCTGCCCCAAGCAACCAGGTGGTGCCCTCCTCTAACCTCCTTGCACGCCCTCCATAAGAAACATTTTCTAATTTTATCGATAGGCTTGATAGGCCAAGGGGGGATATTTATCCTCTCTAATATATAAGATGCTTAGTTCTCCTACGCGTTCGATAAGGGGGGGGGGGGGGGATATTTACCGCCATAGCGAGATAAATAAGCATTCCAGTAAGCACATAATGTACTTGCACCTTTCTACCATTTTATGCATTTGTAATGAGAATTTAGTTTCGTTTTAAAACTTTCATGTAAAATGGAACTGTTTCTTTATCATTGCTAAGCATTTAAATTGGCAGATTTTCTCGAGTTTTTTTAGTCTAGATGTAGACTAGTGACTAACAAATATCTTGTCTTCCTTTTAGCCATTCTTTTCTGGCTGTGAATAATTCCTTGTTTTAATGTTAGGAAGGCAACTAGAGGAGTCTGGAGTTCTTAATGGGGCCCTTAAAGCTCGAGGCAATTCATGGGGCTTGCACATGCCACTTGTTTGTCCAGATGGTGCTGTTGTAGCTTATGCTTGGAAGCGACAACTAGCGGGTCAGGCCGGTGCATCTGCTGTGGACAGGACTAGGTAAAATTCATTACTTGTACATTGTGTTGTCTTGTTTAGGTAATATTCCAAATGATGTGCTTCTCCCTATTAACTTGCTTCTCTTCAGTGTTAAAAAATGTAATTAGGCGTATGTTTAAACGCAATTAGGCACTGCGTGGAACACCGGCGTCTTGTCTAGGCCCTAGGCGGCCAATAAAACATGGGAACAGATAAAAAAAGGAGCAGGCACTGGCAGGTGGGCAGACAGGCGCGCACCATGCACGGAGATTGACAAGCAAAATCACACGCGGCTGGAGCCTGGATTGATGTGAGATTGTTGATTCAGGGTAGCGCGAGCAGGATGGATCACGGGAAAAAAGGAGCGCCCCTGGATTGACGTGCAAAATCGTACATGGGGCATGGCTGGATGGGCAGGATTGCATATGGGCGGGAGGGACGCCGGGAAAAAAGGAGCAATCGCTGAGCTTCGTGGGATAAAAAGCCTTCCTATGCCGCTGTCACTGCTGCCATCGCATCTTCTGCGTCAATGGCTCACTGCTTATCTGATTGAGTGCCTTGTGTCTATTTACTTGTGAATTTGTGATGCTTTAAGACCTTAAGCTTGACCCACTCCACCTTGGGAGTCCGTACGTAGTAAACTCCTATTACATATGAACCCTCCTAGCATCTAGGAAGTTTTTAAAAACCTGGCTTCTTTATTCTGTTCTATAACTCTAATTTTCCCTTCTGTACTTACCCTCCTGTATCTTCACCCCCACTCTTGTCTCCTTAAGCAATAAAATACTGTAGGCCCCCTACAGTAACTTTTACTTAAAAAAAACGCTTAATCATGTTTAATCTACGTTTACTCTTCCTAGGCACCGAGCAGTGGGCTAGTGCCTAGAACCTTGCTTTTCTTTATGACATTTTCACCAGCTATGTTAATAGAATGTGGTTTTGTAATATTTATTCGACGGTAATATATTTCTTTTGTGACACCTGAATTTGTGCAGTCACGTTCATTCAGTTCTGGACCTCACTATGACTTGCAAGTGCAGAAGTGCTTTCATGGCTGAATTTTATGAGAAAATCTATGGCCTGATCCTCTATTTTCAAATTTGTGTTTTTGTTTTGAACCTTTCTTTCTCTAATTGAGAATTTTCGCTCCACTTGCAAGAATTTGTCTTCCTCATTCATCTAAACCACCACTTTTGTCTTTTAAGCAGGAACCATTTTAATTACTATGCTGAACAGAATTCATTCTTTTTCAAATGCGCCTGACTTATAATGACATTGGAAATATCACATTTTTTTATTTCGTAACCATGTTTGGATGTTAGAACTTTGCAGTGTTTGCAATCACCTACCAGTCTATATGAAGAGGACAAGAGTTCAACACAACCGTGTTCCTGTTTACTTTTGTACAGCAGACAAAAAGTATCTAGAAATTATACACCATTTATGGTTATTCCATTTCGGGATAAGCAAAAATTCCAGTTTACGTCACCCCACTATCATGTGTGTTTAATTTCAATCCCGTCAACCAAATGAAAACAACTAATCAATTGACACCCACCTGCTGCCACCCCTCTACCCAACACAGACACGCACATGCACACACATCAATGGTGTTTTTAGAGGGTTTTGCGGAACCGGTGTCCTATCTGGGTGGTCCTCTCATCGCAATCATGGACTCCAGCTATCCTTACTGTCTATGATGAATAGAGGTGGTGTTTGTGGCGATTTTGGATGCCACCCAATCATCTCCTACTATTTTGGAGACTTGACGGAAAACTGGAGAAATGATCACTAAATTTGCATTATTCATTTAAGATGTGCCCAAGTTTTTTACAATTTTGAGCTTACCCATGCTTTCAGGTTAGCTCTCAAGGCCTTCACTGACCAGAAAAGAAGATTCTTCCCTCATCTAGAAGATGAAGTTGTTAGCCATCTCCATGATGGTGAACCTGGTGGCACCAAAAAGCCAAAGTTGTTTACCAGCAATGGAGATCTAGAGGAAAAATCTTTGTCTGACATACTGAAAAATTTAGAACATGAAGCATCTAACATAAAAATATTCACATACTGGCATCTGGATTGGTCAAAAAGAGCTTCCTCATTAGCATCTCTGTTGGATGATGACTTTGTGGATCCATCTAAAGAGCTGAACCTGCAAAATATGGGCAAATCGAGATCTGGTGCTCTGACAACTTCCATAGACCAAGTCGCAGTTATTGAATTGCTGGTTCCTTCAGTATTTAGAGCTGTAGTGTCATTGCATCCTGCTGGATCTACTGATCCTGATGCAGTGGCATTCTTTTCTCCCACTGAGGTAATGACTTTTTTTTTCTTCTAAAAGTTGATTCTATCCAGCTCAGTAATGAATATTGCATGAGCAGCAATGTGGCCATGTGCTGACGTTTCACAGTATGCCTGATTATTCATTTCTTACATACCAAAATCACTTCATTGTTTTAGCATGTTTCTACTAACTCTTAATGAACAAACCCAGTCACCTAGTTGATAAATTTGGTAGATATCCTTTTTGACACATGTGAATGTTCTGCAAGGGAGGAAGCTATCTTCATGCAAGGGGCACGTCGGTACATAATGTGTTTAAACATGTAAAGGTAAGTGTGTGTCTTTATACTTAAATTCTGTTCTCATAAGAGTAAGAGGCACCAGGGGCCTGCTTGCTTTGAACCTAGGCAGATTTGCCTGGCTCTCCATGCATTCCCAGGCGTTGGGTTTTGTGAGCCTAGGGTGGAGATTGCTGCCTGACAGACCTTAAAGCAAAAAACCCTTAGGGTCCGTTTGTTTCCCTTCATTTTTGAGGAATTGGAATTTAACTAATGCAGTAGGCTATTTTTTAGAATGTGACATTCCACAACTTTCTAAAGTGTATATATAAGCCTATCTCAAATTCATGGGAGATGGAAATTAATTCTATAGATTTACATGTTACTTTTCTAATGTACAATCAATAGCACACTCTTTTACTTGTTTCTCTATAACATAAATGTAGTGTATAACTATCTATCTGATATGATTTAGGATAACATACAAATACAATACATAAATAAACATATTAACTCAATTAGTTTTGTTTAAATTATAATTATTAGAATATAATTCAATTCCAACGAAACAAACAGGACCTTAATAGAATGTTTTGATGATTATGAAGGAACATGCTGACAAGGCATTGCAGTACTTCATCAGTGTGGAGCCGAGTAAAGCACTACCTCTTCTTTTGGTACGTTACAAGAATTTACAAGCCCTTCACATTAGTAGTGCAGTCAATGACATTGTTTTATGGGGGGGGGGGGGGGGGGGGGGGGGAATCATTCCAAAAGCTTGATCGATGCTATCCTAGTTCCGACACTTTTGTTGTTCTCCATTTCAGACATTTTCTGTTACTTAAAAAAACATTTTATTGTCTCGCAGCGTTGGATTGCCAGCTATCAGACTCTGTTTACGAAGGTTTGCAGGTACTACTCGTAGATATCAAACTCCTTGCGTTATTTGCATTTCTGCTGTTCTAACAAGTAACTCTTGGATTAATATGCGTGCAGCAAATGCGGACGGCTTCTGATGATGGACAAGTCTTTGGCTTTGCTGTTGCCTCCTGTCCACCGCCCCTATCACCAGACTTCAAATATTGGACCAGATCTTCAAGAGGCCTACCACATTGGATGTTCCTCCTACGACGGCTAGCTGGTGCTTCTAAGAAACACCCGAGACTATTTTGGTAGCACAGGATGTTTCTCGCGTTGTCATCGACGAAGCACGTGTACAACAGTCCTTGTGTGTAAAACATTGTCCTTTCTGGAATGTATCCAACCCATCAGGTGTCCTTTTTGTACTTTGGTTAGTGTATGCATATTGTCATGTGCTGTACAAATATATTAGCATTGCTACTTTATTACGGGTGGGGCCTAGCCCAAACTTGATACAGCTAGGATAAAGTTAGAGCAGTTGCTACAGTTTCTAGCTAGCTACCTTATTCTATACGCATCACCCTAGCTGACTGCTGCATCTGATCCCACCATCCCTTAGACTGTGTTCAACGGTGTGCGCTGGGCTCCCCCTCCCCTAGCACTGTAGCAGATTTAGGGGCTACAGTGCGCCCCTACTCTCTTCACCGCCTTCCTCCTCCTCCTCCTCTCCCCTCCCGATTCCTTCTCTCTCCCGCTAAATGGATGGGCACGCTACGGCGCTCGCGTGCCCTCCGGTTGCTTCCTTCCCAGTGAAGCCCGCGCGGGCGGAAAACTCCGAGGAGCGACCACCACGCGACTCCACGGCGAGCGCACCACCGCCGGAGATTTTTGGCGTCGATCCGCCATCCGCCGCGATTGATTTGGCTTCCTCTGGGCGGCGAGAAGCACACGCCGTCGTCAACGCGGATCCGCTGGGGAGCTTCGCCGTGCGGCGTCACGGTCGATCCGTGCGAAGACGCCGCCGTCGGTCCTCGTCCCACGCCAGTTCGTCGTCAGCGGTACTCACGTCAAGGGGTCATATTCCAATCGGCGACACATCGACGCGCACCAGATCTGCTTCTTTCGAGCTGCGACGTCGAAGGTACGGCCCTTTCTCTCCTCCCATTTTGTCATGTCGGATTCAATCCGTGACCCAAATCCATGTCCGTGTCATTAAACCGCACCGTTTACATGTACATGTACTAGATTTAGTAGCTGGATTAATTTTTTCATGGCGATTTCGCCAGTTAGGGTTTACTGGTTGTCCCCATCGCCTATTGTTAAGCTTTAACACTGACCTGATCCGTCGTTAAGTTGTAGAGCATGTGGAAGCCTAATAGTTTTTCGAGCATACGCAACAACACGAAGAGTCCGGTGTGATTTTCATAGTCGTCATCATGGCGTGCTTATTGTTTGTTCCACGCCCTAAGTCCATCAGCTGAAATAATATGTGGTAATGTCAGACCTGATGTTCATTGCTCAGTCTTCCTGGTACACAAATCATTGTTCATATTGTAATGCCAACAACAAAGCACGAATTACCGTTTATTAGGTCATGAAAACCCCTTTGTTTGATACATATCACTTATTTTGTATTATGAACAATTTACTATTTTTATGAACTCCACTTAGTTAACATAGAACCCCTTTGTTTGATACATCAGTAAACATTGCATGCAACTAACGAACCCTTCACTTATTATGCAGCTTCAAATATTTATTTCATTATTTGACGTCCACTTCAACTAACTGAGGTTCTAAATCCTTTTTCGCTTTAGTTATTTGTTTATAAAGAACTTGTTAAGTGTACTGTCCATTTCTGAAGTCTGTGCTGCCATGTTGGTTGTGCATGTTCATTAAAATTACAAGCCCCGAACATGGTCACCCAGGCATGGATAATGTGTATCAAATATGGTAGATGCCATACACATTGCAACCAATAATTGTTGGTAACTAGCAACAATTGTTTATTTGTAACTGTTTCACATTTTTTTTATTGCATTGGTACCAACTTTTCTTTCCTAACTCACATTAACACTTGAATGTACCCAAAAAGTAACCGAAGTGCCCCTAATTTTGTGATCTATGCACCTTGTCTAGCCAAGGAGGAAGTTCTTGACGATTGAAAACAAGATGAGCAGCCATGATGTCAAACTCGTGCAAAACTTGGTCCTCAATCTTGCTTCCTCAGTGGAAAGTCGTGCAGTCAATATTAGGACCTTTTTAGAAGAGGCTTTCCGTCATTTGGGTGACGAGCATTACCTTCTGAATGCTCTACTTGCTATTCGAACAGAGGTAGACCTGATGGAACAAGATGCAATTGAGAGCAAAGCAAGGTCTGACCCAGAGAAGGATAGGATGGAGGAACAAATTACCCTTGCTCAGGATGCCAATCCCGTGCCTAGACAAATAACTTTCACTCCCCCATCCTCACCAGAATTGTATGAAGCCAGTGACAATGACTCCTACGATTCCGACAGGTCCACTAGGTATAGCATTTGGAACCTGTAATAAGGGTACGTAGATCCTGCTCGTAGTAGTACTAATGCATCCAAATAAAGTAGGAACCACAGTGGTATGTGTTTGATGCTTGTAGTAACCGATGTAAGAACGGTTCCAGCTTATCTTACTTTTGTACGAACCTGTTCTGGGATGCTTTATCATTTTGTACTGAACTTATTTCCAATGCCTCTTCTCTGTTGTTCGTAATGTCTCAAGCCGATTTCCAATGCTGTCAAGTCTGACGTTTACAGTTCAAGTTTGTTTTGTGTTGTCCAACTTAATGTATTCATGTATTTCATTCCAGAATGGCTGACAACAACTCAAACACTCCTTATCGACCACCTGCTGCCAGCCCCAATACAGGTAACCAAATTTTCCCCCCACCCTTGTGGGATCCTCAGATGTGGCAGCCCCAAGGGTTCGACCCAACACAGGCTTCAACATTTACTAATCCATCAAATTCCCAAATGACAAATCCTACCTGGTCCCAGGGACCTAATGACCCATCTGGATATACATTTCGTACACCATGGAACCCATATTTTGGTATGACAACTCCTGGGGGTCCTCCTACACAAACATGTTTCGGTCCACCACAATTGTATCCACACAATCCATGTCCACCGGTGCCCACCCATGTTCCCAACCAGACTGAACCTACAGCATTTGAATCCGAAGCAGAACACAGCGTCCAGGAAGTTAACAGCCCTAGCAAGCCGTCAGATACACCAGGGACATTTAGGAGGACGAAGGAACAGAACTTCAAACCTGATGAAGACCTGTTGCTTTGCAAAACATGGTTAGAGATTAGTAGTGACCCAGTGATTAGCACAGGGCAGAGGAAGGAGGGGTTGTGGGCTAGAATAGAGAAAAGGTACAACGAACTTAGAGGTGAGTTTCCATTGAGACTTAATAGGGCTCTCAGCAGCAGGTGGGACAAAATAAGAGCTGAAACAGGGAAATTTGCCGGATTCTACGCAAGAGTCCTCAGGGAAAACCAAAGTGGCCTTACAGATAACGACAAGGTAAAGTTATATTCAGTTGTAAAAGTAAATGTATGTTCATGGTAGATGTCAACGTAATGTTTTTTGTGCACTGACAACTTGTCATACATCTTGTGTAGACATCGAAAGCTGCAACTTTGTATGCAACATCACAGAAAAAGCCATTCCATTTCATGCACTGCTGGACTCGCCTGAAAAACGAACCCAAATGGGATGCCATGGTTCATGGAAGCCCCTGGAGAGGAAATGCGGGGACCGAGCCAGTACGTAGTCTTACACCGACTGGTTCTGTTAATGAAGTTCACACTGATGAAGGTGGTTCAAAAGGCAAGAGACCACTAGGACGTGACTCATCGAAAGCCTCAAGGAAGAAGTCAATGTCCAGTGCATCCGAATCCACGGACTACCTGTCAAGAATCCATGACATTCAGATAGCACGATTGAAGCAAAGTGAAGAAAAAACAGAGCTGAAACAACAGAACATTGAGTTCATGAAGGAAGTTGAACTGAAGAAGTTGGAGGTTCAGTCCAAGGAAATAGAAGTGCAGCAAAAAAAGTTGATGATGGAAGATAGGAAGCAAAAGGCAGAAGAGCTCAACAAACTGTTTGCCATGGATATGGATGCTTTACCAGAAGAGATGAGAGCTGTATACACGGCGATGAAACAAGGTTTAATCGAATATTTCATCAAGAATCCTGTGTGACGAGTACTGTCACACCCGGTTTTTAGAAGGTAAACCGAATGCGAACCATGTACGTGCCAGGATCAGTTATTCACGTACACAGCAGTTACATAACATGGACATCATCACACAGTGCTCAAATAGTATTAATAAGGGAAATAGTCGATTACATCATACGTCTGAGACGTCCATATAGTTCTTACAATAAATCAAAGTGCGAAAACGAAACGTAGATAACACGGCCTTCACAGGCAGCCGACTGGGGGTTGCCGCTAACCCACACCTAGAACTCGTCGTAATCTTGGAACTCCTGGAAGTCTCCTTCCACAGCTTCATCTTCTCCTGAGCAGTGGTTGCAATGCTGACAACCTGGGGGGGGGGGTTTGGTGTGTAGAGCAAGGGTGAGTACACATCAACATACTCAGCAAGTATCCTGTTTGGCTGTAGTGGACTAGCTTTATGTGGGGATAAGTCAAGCAGTTGCTTTTAGTTGGTCAGGTTATTACTTACTAGTAGAAAGCCAGGTTTTAACATTAACCCAAGTTATTAACCCAATGTATCCTTTCCAAACGGAAAGAATACCACTTACCAATACCATAATCATAACCAGAACCATCAATCTCATTGCCACCTGTACCAAAATATCTCTGATCAAGTATCACTAATCTCTGGAGCTCCCTTGGCCGCTCATAACCGTGAGCACGGCTGATATATCAGTTTCATAACACTCTGTAGAGGTTGTGCACTTTACCCACAAGCCGTGATTCCCTCTTGCCTCGGGCCGATCAAACCCTTAAACACTACCAAGGTGAATAGGCAGGGTTTCACTACGTAGCCTTTACAAAGATTCCCCGGGGCTGTAGCCACCCGTTAGGTTTCCTAAATGCACCGCACTCCTCCCCAAGGGGCGAACCCAAACTTGGCAGAGCGAGCCGCATACACCGAGCCCCATTGACGGCACGACGGCTAAGTGAACTACATCCCGGATCCTCTAATTATTCAGCTAAGGGCACCCCATTCCACCCTCATGGTTGCACTGTTTTCCCGGGCGGTCATCCATAGAACAGGTCCTTACGGAGAGGCACTCGAGAAACCGCTCGAGTCCCCTTGAAAACCACAAGTATAATCATAAAGAAGAACGGGAAAACAGCGTATCATAGATAATCACATCATGTTCATTGATTAGAGTTGAGCAATAGCATCAGACTAAGTAGTAATAATCCGACCCAAATAGGTAAACAAGGACACGGATAACAAAAGCTAGTCAATCCTTAGGTATAAATGTGTAATGCGGGAGGTGAATTAAATAATGAATAGGACAGAGATAGGTCAAAGGACACTTGCCTCCACCAACCGACTGCTGCTCAGGGGCTTCTCCTGCGAATTCCTCAGGCTCTTCGACCGGATCGTTCTCTATGCGAGCGCAAACATACATACATCCATCCACATATTTAATACAAAAGAACAGTACACCATACAAGATAACAAATAAAGTGAATATGCATCAAGTATGACATTCGATAACGCATTTGTTATGGTTAGAAAGAAACGGGAAAGGTCTCGCAGGGGGTTAAATCTTATGCACTAATGACACAATTGGTTTTTAACAAAATAATTCTGTTATATATATTTATATATACTAATGGAAACCTAATCACTTTTAGTTGATCAACATTGCACAGGGTAAACAATTAACTACGTGAATCAATAGCATAACGGAATTTTAAATTAAACTTCCTATTTTCCCATAGCATGAACAGTGATTAGCCTACTTAAAATACAGTAATTATGATCACAGAAAGTAAATAAAATAAAATAAAAAAAATAAAAAAAATAGAGGGGGGGGCGGTTGAACCGGCCCTAGGGGCGGTTGAACCGGCCCGGGGGCAGGCGGCCGAGCTGGGGCCGGGGGCGGCTGAGCCGGGGCCGAGGCCGGCTGAACCGGCCCGGGACAGGGGGGCGCGGCCAGGGGGCCAGGCGGCCGGGGCGCGGGCTAGGGGCGGCTGGCGGCCGGGCGGGGCGCGGCTGGGGGCGACCAGCGGCCGGGCCAGGGCGGCCAGGGGAGCGGCCGGGGCCGGGCTAGGGGCGGCTGGCGGCCGGGCGGGGCGCGGCTGGGGGCGGCCAGCGGCCGGGCCAGGGCGGCCAGGGGAGCGGCCGGGGCGGGCCAGCGGCGGCCGGGGCCGGCTGGGCGCGGCCGAGGGCCGGCCAGCGGCGGCCAGGGGCCACGGCGGGGCTGGGGCGGCTGCCGGCGCGGCCAGGGGGCGCGCGGGGGTGGGGAGAGAAGAGGGGAGGGAGGAGAGGGAGGAGGGGAGGGGGCTCACCGGCGGGGATCGACGGCGAGGGGCGGCCGGCGGCAGGGGGCGGCGCGGCGGCCTAGGGTAGGGGGCAGGGGCGGCGGCGGCTTAGGGTGAGGGAGAGAAAATGAGAGAAAATGAGAGGGAGAGAGAATTGGGAAAAATAGAGGGGGGTGGGGGGGGCGGCTTGGGCCAATTGGGCCCAAGGGGGGGCGCCAGGGGGCGGCTGGGCCGGCCGGGGTCGGCCCAGGGCGCGGGAGAGAGAGAGAAAGGGGAGAGAGAAAGAGAGAGAAAGAAAGATAAAAGATTTTCCGCTTGTTCTCGAAATCCGATCTTTTAGATGAATGCGATTGCACTTTCAAACAACCAAAAATGCAAGGGCGGCATGGTGCATCAAACAACATAAAGTATTTAGGGTTTTTATACATACGGGAATTCCAAACCGAATCCCGCTAAACTTTGAAAAAGGTCAAGGTTTAGCGAGGGGAAAAAGAAAAGGGAAAGGTAACGCCCGAATTTTGGCGAGTAAAGAAAAGAAAAAAAATTCAACTGCAAAATTCGGGGCGTTACAAACCTATCCCCCTTAAAAGAATCTCGCCCTCGAGATTCAGGGCTGGCTAGCAAAGAGCTCCGGGTACTTGGCCATCAGATCATCTTCACGCTCCCAGGTTGCTTCTTCCTCAGAGTGGTGACTCCATCTGACTTTGCACATTCTGACGGTCTTCCTTCGGGTGACTCTATCTGCAACCTCAAGGATCTGAGCTGGCTTCTCAATATAGGTCAAGTCCTCCTGGACTTCAAGACCTTCCACTGGCAACTGCTCTTCTGGCACACGCAAACACTTCTTCAACTGAGACACATGAAAGACATCATGCACAGCAGACAAATTCTCTGGCAGGCTGAGCTGATAAGCCACTTCTCCACGCTTTGAGAGAATTTGATACGGACCAATGTAGCGGGGTGCTAGCTTGCCTTTCACTCCGAATCTTCTGACTCCTCTGATCGGTGACACTTTCAGATAGACAAAGTCTCCGACTTCAAAGCTCAGCTCTCTTCTTCTTGTGTCTGCATAGCTTCGCTGCCTTGATTGCGCTATCTTCAGATTCTCTCGGACCATCTTGATGTTCTCTTCGGCTTCAAGCAAAATATCTGGCCCAAACACCTGCTTCTCTCCAGGCTGATCCCATTGCAACGGAGTTCTGCAACTCCTTCCATACAGCGCTTGAAACGGTGACATCTTCAAACTGGCCTGGTAACTGTTGTTATAGGAAAACTCTGCATAAGGCAATCGCTTGTCCCATCCGGACTGATCTTGCAACGCACAGGCTCTCAACATGTCTTCAAGAATTTGATTGGTTCTTTCGGTCTGGCCATCTGTCTGCGGGTGATAAGCTGAACTGAAATTCAGATGCGTGCCCAAGGCTTCATGCAACTGCTGCCAGAAATGAGAGGTGAACTGCGTTCCTCTGTCTGACACTATCTTCTTTGGCACACCATGAAGACAAACGATCCGAGACATATACAACTCTGCCAATACTGCACTTTTGTAGCTGGTCTTGACTGGTATGAAGTGGGCTGACTTGGTCAAACGGTCCACTACTACCCAAATGGAATCGTAGCCGGCTCGAGTGCGAGGCAATCCGACTATGAAATCCATACCAATTTCATCCCATTTCCACTCAGGGATCTGCAACGGTTGCAACAATCCAGCTGGTCTCTGGTGTTCTGCCTTAATTCTTCGACAACTATCGCACATAGCCACATGCTCTGCGATTTCTCTTTTCATTCCGTACCACCAGAATTTCTTCTTCAGATCCTGATACATCTTCTCACTACCAGGGTGAATCGAATAAGCTGTCTCATGAGCTTCCTTAAGAATCAACTCCCGAATAGACTGGACATTGGGAACACACAAGCGGTCTTTGAACCATACCACACCTTCTGCATCTTCTCGAAAGTCTTTGCCTCTGCCATCTAGAATCAATCGCCGAATCTCACTGATCTTCTCATCATTTTTCTGCGCTTCTTTGATTTCGCGCTCCAAGGTAGGTTCCAATTCAACTGTGACTCCTCGCGAATTGTTCAGAAACCCGAGACTCAACCTGTCAAACTCTTTGGCCAACTCATAAGGCATCGGACGAGCGACCATCAGATTGACTTGACTCTTTCTGCTCAAAGCATCTGCCACTACGTTCGCTTTTCCTGGATGGTAATGAATCTCCAACTCATAGTCTTTGATCAATTCTAACCATCTTCGTTGCCTCATGTTCAATTCTGACTGAGTGAATATGTACTTCAGACTCTTGTGGTCTGTGTAAACATCGCATTTCTGTCCATACAGATAGTGCCTCCATGTCTTCAGTGCGTGAACCACTGCTGCCAACTCTAGATCATGGATTGGGTAGTTCCTCTCATGAACCTTCAGCTGTCGGGACGAGTAAGCCACAACTCTTCCCTCTTGCATCAACACGCATCCCAAACCTGTGTAACAAGCATCACAATACACAGAGAAGGGCTTGTGCACATCAGGCAAGACTAGGACAGGCGTTGTTGTCAACTTCTCTTTCAGCGCTTCAAAGGCCTCTTGGCATTTCTGGGTCCACTTGAACTCAACCTTGTTGCCTAGCAACGCTGTCATTGGTTTCGCAATCTTCGAAAACCCTTCAATGAATCGCCGATAATATCCGGCCATTCCAATGAAGCTCTTGATTCCTCGAGCATCCGTTGGCGCTTTCCAGTTTAGAATGTCTGCCACTTTCTTCGGATCCACAGCCAATCCTTCTTTGTTGATTATGTGACCCAAGAACAGGACTTCACTGATCCAGAACTCACACTTGCTCAACTTTGCATACAACTGGTGCTCTCGCAATCTCTGCAATACCATCCTCAAATGATCTGCATGCTCTTCTTCACTTTGAGAATAAACCAGAATGTCATCAATGAATACCACCACGAACTTATCAAGGTAATCCATGAATACACTGTTCATCAAGTTCATAAAGAACGCTGGTGCATTGGTCAAACCAAAAGACATCACTGTGAACTCATACAAACCATACTTGGTAATAAATGCCGTCTTCGGAATGTCCGAAGGTCGGATCCTGAGCTGATGATAACCTGACCTCAGATCGATCTTGGAGAACACACTGGCTCCTCTCAACTGGTCGAACAGATCTTCTATTCTGGGCAAAGGATACTTGTTCTTGATCGTGACTTCATTCAAAGCTCGATAATCGATACACATCCTCTTGGTGCCATCTTTCTTCTCCACAAACAAGACAGGGGCGGCCCAAGGCGAGGTGCTTGGCCGGATGTAACCTTTCTCTGACAGCTCATCAATCTGCTTCTTAAGCTCAACCAACTCTGGTCCAGATATTCTGTAAGCTCTCTTAGAGATGGGGGCGGTTCCAGGGAGAAGCTCTATAGCAAATTCAACTTTCCGCTCTGGTGGCATACCCGGTAAATCCTTTGGAAACACATCTGGGAATTCAGACACAACCTTGATACTCTCAATTGGGTCTGCTTCACTGCTATCGACAGCCATCTGATAACAACTTCCTTTCTTCGGCTCAGGTGGGACTAACTCGGTCACCACTTCCTCTCCTAGTGGGGACACCAACTTGATTGTCCTTTTATCACAACTGATAACTGCCTGATACTTATCTAGCCAATTCATCCCTAGGATGACATCTATTCCCTGAGTACCCATTACTATAAGGTTGGCGGGAAACGCTATCCCCCTTATTTTCACACTTATATTCAAACAAATGCTATCGGCTCGAATTCTACCACCGGCTGAGTCAATTTGAATAGGGGTTGACATGGTAGTAATTGGAAGATTATGTGCTTCTACCCATGATGCAGTAATGAAAGAATGTGTTGCTCCAGTATCAAATAACACTTCTGCAATATGGGAGTCGACTGGGAACATACCTACTATCATGTCGGGGGTCTCCTGAACTGCTTCGGCCTCCAAGTGGTTCAGTCTTCCATGATTATAACGCGGCTGAGAGCGGTTGCCTGCTCCAGGCTGAGACACATTCTGCTTGGCTGGGGCATTGGGGCCTGACTGCTGCTGGGCTGCCTTCTTCGGACATTGCATCACCCAATGGCCTTGCTCTCCACAGTGGAAACATGCCCTGTTTCCAACCTGAGCTGGTGCTGCCTGACTGTTCTGCTGATTTGCTGGGGCAGGAAGACGAGGTGTCTGCTGATTCTGCCTCTGAAACTGACCTCCTCCTGACTGATTGCTCTGACGATTCTGGTACTGATTCTGAGGATACTGCCTTTGGAACTGCTGATACTGCTGACGCTGCTGATGCTGCTGAGGTGGACGCTGGTTCTGCCTGAACTGCTGAGGTTGATTGCCTGAGAAACGGGGACGGCTGCTGCTTCCAGGCTGGGGTCCACTGATCTTGCGCTTATGATCTTCCATCTCCTTACGCTTCCTTTCTGTCATGATTGCTCTGTCAATCAGGTGCTGGAATGTCGGGAAGGTGTGATTCATCAGCTGATACTGCAGAGGGTCAACCAAGCCTCTCAGAAAACGGTATTGTCGCTTGGCGTCGGTGTTGACATCTTCGGGAGCGTAGCGAGACAACTGCAGAAACCTGTCCCGATACTCACTGACAGACGATGACCCTTGCTTAAGGGCCAGGAACTCCTCCTTCTTCACTGTCATCAGACCTGCAGGCACATGGTACTGACGAAAGCTACCTCTGAACTCTTCCCAGGTGATGGTGTCGGGGTTGGCATGGGTGGCGAGGTAAGACTCCCACCATGATTGGGCTGCTCCTCTCAACAGACGGGGACCATACAAGACTTTCTCCCTGTCATCACACTGAGCGGTATGCAACTCTCGCTCCACAGTGCGCAGCCAATCTTCAGCATCCATGGGGTCAGAAGAGTGAGCGAACGTTGGTGGATGACCTCTCATGAACTCAGCACGCTTATCTCTAGGCATCTGAGGCATCTGAGGCTGGGGTGGAGCCTGCTGCTGCTGCTGCTGCTGCTGAATGGCGGCCAGAGTCTGACCGATGGCTTGAACTGCCTGAGTCTGCATCAGAAACATCTGCTCAATCGACATCGGGGGCGGGGGCGGCAGCTGCTGCTGCTGGGGCGCCTCATCTTGCTGACCGGCTTGCTCCTGCTGAGCACGCCTTCCTCCTCTGCGCCTGTTCTCTGACATCTGCAGAACGCAACCACACATCAGAACTGATCTGGCAAAGCTTGCAGCATAAGAAAAGAGAATAGAATTCTTCAACAGCACTGAACAGATGAGCATCTTCACTGATCTCCAACACAGGCCACACAGCTTCTCAGATAAAGAGGAAAGTAGAATAAAGGTTTTCCCAACTATATAACTAACTTTATTGACATAATATGTAAACCAAAATGCAGGGGATACCCACACTCTGGTGACAATCATTACAAAGATCCAAACCAAACATAGTTCATCATGACAAACATAAATGCACAGGATATAGCAAACTACCCTGTCTAACTAAAACTAACTAAGACCGAGACTAACGCTAAGACTGAAGCTTCCATGTATATATTTATTTCGTATTAATTACAAGATCCAACTCTAACGATCTATGGTTCTAGATTGATCTTGGTCTTGCAGTCGGGATTGCCATAAGACTGGTGTCCACGCTGAGGTGAGCGGTACGGGTGTTGAGTCCCGACGGGAGCGGGGGAACCACCGTCCAGGTGACGACGTTCCGCGCGCTCAGCCCGCAGCAGGGCGATCTCAGCACGAGCCCTACTCAGCTCGTCTAATGCATGGTCCAGCTCCGTGTTTAGCACGGCGGCTAGGTTGACTGTGCTGCTCAACCTAGGATTGCCCTCACCGACAGGTGAGACAATCACGCCTCCTGTGCTGCCAGATGAACGGCGGGGGTAATACTTCAGGTCAAGGCCGTCAGCTGCCCCACCGAAAACCGAGCAGTAGTGCGAAAGCGCACGCCGTGCAGCATCTTGCATGGCTGCCTCAGCTGAGTCCCGCTCAGAGATAGAATAGTGCTCTGAGCAAGCCTCCGCTCCCTGGAGACTGTTCTCCGGGCAGCGCACCAAGCAAGTTGCCTCCCAGCGATCCGGGTAGACCCCGCGACTGTGCTGGTAGACCACACAGCGATACTCGACGGACCAAGTATGCCGGTCAAATGCCCGACGTAGCAGGGTGTCGAGCGCATCGTGGAAGTGACACCCGCGAGCGGCGTCGCGAGTGATGGGTCGAGCAACCCATCCTTCCGGCTCAAGGTTAGCAGAGAAGTCGGTGTCGTGGCTCGAGCTGTCGTCGCCATCTCCGTCATCTGGGTCTCCTCCAGCAGCTACTCCAGAAGCTGGGACGCCCAGTGGTGATGCAGGGGGCGGCTCCAGAGGAAGCACAGGGGAGCAGCTCCTCACAGACTCTATCTCCTGGTGGAGCGAGAAAGAAGAGCTCTGCTGCTCCTGTCGTCGACGTTCCTGCTCCTCACGCAGGCGGTGGTGTAGTCTCTCCAAGTGGCTGGACTGTCCGGCCACAGGACGGCGAAGCGGACGCTCAGCAAGGCGGGAGGGTAAGAAGGGGATGACGGACTTTCGTGCAGTGTGTCTAAGTCGAGCCATCTACAAAAGACATCGCAAGCAAAAGGGTGAGAACAGAATTAATATGACCAGCAAGTAATGAATCATAAATAAATGAAGGATCAGAATAAAACATAATTTTCAGCAAGGTATAATATGTAGTAGAACATAGGTTTGGTCAGTAGGACCAACTTTTGAAGGGATACCAAAGTCAAGGCAGGGACAGAGGTCTATAATCCTTAGAACGACCATTCTACTCTAGGTTAGCGGTCCTACAGTCAGCACGGCTTTGATACCACTTATGTCACACCCGGTTTTTAGAAGGTAAACCGAATGCGAACCATGTACGTGCCAGGATCAGTTATTCACGTACACAGCAGTTACATAACATGGACATCATCACACAGTGCTCAAATAGTATTAATAAGGGAAATAGTCGATTACATCATACGTCTGAGACGTCCATATAGTTCTTACAATAAATCAAAGTGCGAAAACGAAACGTAGATAACACGGCCTTCACAGGCAGCCGACTGGGGGTTGCCGCTAACCCACACCTAGAACTCGTCGTAATCTTGGAACTCCTGGAAGTCTCCTTCCACAGCTTCATCTTCTCCTGAGCAGTGGTTGCAATGCTGACAACCTGGGGGGGGGGTTTGGTGTGTAGAGCAAGGGTGAGTACACATCAACATACTCAGCAAGTATCCTGTTTGGCTGTAGTGGACTAGCTTTATGTGGGGATAAGTCAAGCAGTTGCTTTTAGTTGGTCAGGTTATTACTTACTAGTAGAAAGCCAGGTTTTAACATTAACCCAAGTTATTAACCCAATGTATCCTTTCCAAACGGAAAGAATACCACTTACCAATACCATAATCATAACCAGAACCATCAATCTCATTGCCACCTGTACCAAAATATCTCTGATCAAGTATCACTAATCTCTGGAGCTCCCTTGGCCGCTCATAACCGTGAGCACGGCTGATATATCAGTTTCATAACACTCTGTAGAGGTTGTGCACTTTACCCACAAGCCGTGATTCCCTCTTGCCTCGGGCCGATCAAACCCTTAAACACTACCAAGGTGAATAGGCAGGGTTTCACTACGTAGCCTTTACAAAGATTCCCCGGGGCTGTAGCCACCCGTTAGGTTTCCTAAATGCACCGCACTCCTCCCCAAGGGGCGAACCCAAACTTGGCAGAGCGAGCCGCATACACCGAGCCCCATTGACGGCACGACGGCTAAGTGAACTACATCCCGGATCCTCTAATTATTCAGCTAAGGGCACCCCATTCCACCCTCATGGTTGCACTGTTTTCCCGGGCGGTCATCCATAGAACAGGTCCTTACGGAGAGGCACTCGAGAAACCGCTCGAGTCCCCTTGAAAACCACAAGTATAATCATAAAGAAGAACGGGAAAACAGCGTATCATAGATAATCACATCATGTTCATTGATTAGAGTTGAGCAATAGCATCAGACTAAGTAGTAATAATCCGACCCAAATAGGTAAACAAGGACACGGATAACAAAAGCTAGTCAATCCTTAGGTATAAATGTGTAATGCGGGAGGTGAATTAAATAATGAATAGGACAGAGATAGGTCAAAGGACACTTGCCTCCACCAACCGACTGCTGCTCAGGGGCTTCTCCTGCGAATTCCTCGGGCTCTTCGACCGGATCGTTCTCTATGCGAGCGCAAACATACATACATCCATCCACATATTTAATACAAAAGAACAGTACACCATACAAGATAACAAATAAAGTGAATATGCATCAAGTATGACATTCGATAACGCATTTGTTATGGTTAGAAAGAAACGGGAAAGGTCTCGCAGGGGGTTAAATCTTATGCACTAATGACACAATTGGTTTTTAACAAAATAATTCTGTTATATATATTTATATATACTAATGGAAACCTAATCACTTTTAGTTGATCAACATTGCACAGGGTAAACAATTAACTACGTGAATCAATAGCATAACGGAATTTTAAATTAAACTTCCTATTTTCCCATAGCATGAACAGTGATTAGCCTACTTAAAATACAGTAATTATGATCACAGAAAGTAAATAAAATAAAATAAAAAAATAAAAAAAACAGAGGGGGGGCGGTTGAACCGGCCCTAGGGGCGGTTGAACCGGCCCGGGGGCAGGCGGCCGAGCTGGGGCCGGGGGCGGCTGAGCCGGGGCCGAGGCCGGCTGAACCGGCCCGGGACAGGGGGGCGCGGCCAGGGGGCCAGGCGGCCGGGGCGCGGGCTAGGGGCGGCTGGCGGCCGGGCGGGGCGCGGCTGGGGGCGGCCAGCGGCCGGGCCAAGGCGGCCAGGGGAGCGGCCGGGGCGGGCCAGCGGCGGCCGGGGCCGGGCTAGGGGCGGCTGGCGGCCGGGCGGGGCGCGGCTGGGGGCGGCCAGCGGCCGGGCCAGGGCGGCCAGGGGAGCGGCCGGGGCAGGCCAGCGGCGGCCGGGGCCGGCTGGGCGCGGCCGAGGGCCGGCCAGCGGCGGCCAGGGGCCACGGCGGGGCTGGGGCGGCTGCCGGCGCGGCCAGGGGGCGCGCGGGGGTGGGGAGAGAAGAGGGGAGGGAGGAGAGGGAGGAGGGGGAGGGGGCTCACCGGCGGGGATCGACGGCGAGGGGCGGCCGGCGGCAGGGGGCGGCGCGGCGGCCTAGGGTAGGGGGCAGGGGCGGCGGCGGCTTAGGGTGAGGGAGAGAAAATGAGAGAAAATGAGAGGGAGGGAGAGAGAATTGGGAAAAATAGAGGGGGGTGGGGGGGGGGCGGCTTGGGCCAATTGGGCCCAAGGGGGGGCGCCAGGGGGCGGCTGGGCCGGCCGGGGTCGGCCCAGGGCGCGGGAGAGAGAGAGAAAGGGGAGAGAGAAAGAGAGAGAAAGAAAGATAAAAGATTTTCCGCTTGTTCTCGAAATCCGATCTTTTAGATGAATGCGATTGCACTTTCAAACAACCAAAAATGCAAGGGCGGCATGGTGCATCAAACAACATAAAGTATTTAGGGTTTTTATACATACGGGAATTCCAAACCGAATCCCGCTAAACTTTGAAAAAGGTCAAGGTTTAGCGAGGGGAAAAAGAAAAGGGAAAGGTAACGCCCGAATTTTGGCGAGTAAAGAAAAGAAAAAAATTCAACTGCAAAATTCGGGGCGTTACAAGTACTACTGTATATCATAAGGTGTTTGTCACCTTTGTATCGGCGAACCGTAGTCCTCTGTGTTTGGACATGTCTATTTTAGAGTGGTTGAACAATTCATTATTTGTTTGACTTAATCAGTTTGTTTTCGAACATTCGTTCAGTTCACATTATTGATATTGATAATAAGGATTTTCATACATTACTTGAGGTTACGAAACATATTGAAACTTATTTGTACCACAGCCATTACACTAACAAGGAACCATGACTTATGAACTACGGACATACAAACCACAGACGACTACTAAACCTGGTACACATCATGTAGTTCATAATTCAAAGAACATAACATTGGTGTAGCACTTAATTCGGAAACAAAGCATCAACCCATGGCGCCTCGACGAGCCCAGAGGTGTTCTACGAGGTTGTGCTGTAAAGACAAGTATGTTGCCTGACAAGTGATGTCCTGCTCCGGATCGTTGGGTAACTCCGAGCGGATATGATTGTTGAGCCATTCGTTGCGGCCCTCACCAGTATTGTTGCACGGTTCAGGAGGCCCTGTAGGCCCAATGAAGTCGACATTAGCTGCACCATCTCCTTCGTCCTCGACAATCATGTTGTGCATAATAATGCAAGCAGTCATCATCTCTGCGAGGTGATTACGATCCCAACCGTAAGCAGGTCCACGTAGAACAGCCCACCTTGCCTGCAAAACTCCAAAAGCTCGCTCAATGTCTTTGCGACAACTCTCTTGCTTGGTTGTAAAGTGAACCTTTTTCTCCTCAAATGCGTGGCGAATAGCTTTTACAAATGTAGGCCAATTTGGATATATTCCATCTGCTAAGTAGTATCCGAAATTGTAAGTAGTCCCATTAATAGTGAAGTTCACTGGTGGCATCGTCCCATTACGTAACGGATCAAACACAGGTGACCGATGAAGCACGTTTAGATCATTGTTGGTACCAGGCATTCCGAAGAAGGCATGCCAAATCCACAAATCGTACCCAGCGACTGCCTCTAGTATCATTGTTGGCCTAGAATTGCGCCCACAAAATTGTCCGCGCCATGCAGTAGGACAGTTGCGCCATTCCCAATGCATACAATCGATAGAGCCTAGCATACCAGGAAACCCCCTCTCTGCGTTTACACGTAGTATGCGAGCAATGTCGTCGTGGTTAGGGATACGAAGGTATCGTTCGCTAAACGAAGATATGATTGCGCGACAAAAACGGATAAGGCAGTCCCTAGCGGTAGTTTGTCCAATCTGTATGTACTCATCTACCGCATCGGTGGGTAACCCGTACGCAAGAATACGCAATGCTGCACAAACTTTTTGCAATGGACCAAGCCCTGCTAAACCTGTTGCATCACAACGAATAGTGAAGTATTCGTCTTCTCGCTGAACGGCACGAAGGATACGTAGGAACAACGGACGATGCATCCGAAACCTATAAACGAAAATAAACCAAAAAATGAAAAAACAAACCTACAAATGAAAGTAAAATCATAACTTAGGAAATGTACCTTCGACGAAAAACATGTGCTGGATACACAGGATTTGGTCCGAAGTAGTGATGTTTGATGAGATTTTCTCCAGCACCGTGGTCCCTATGGATGACTCGGCGAGGAAATGCGGAGCGCCTACGGCGCGTGCTCGTGTCTCCTTGTACAAGGTGCTCAACATGTTGGGCAAGCAACAAGGTTTCAATCTCATCGTCGGAATCGTCGGATGACGAGGAGAACACAAGGCTTTTCAATGACTCCATGACGACCTCAACTACGAGTACGAACTACGGACTTCTTATGGAATGGCGGATGATATAGAAGAGGTGAGTGTGTAGATGAGTGGAGCTAAACCCCAGGGTACCTTATTTATAGGTGCCCTAGGTGTGTGAAGGAAGCCAGACGGTCGTGGCTTCCGGTATAAGCCAGTCGTGTCGTGCAAGCCACTGGTGTCGTGTACTGGAAGAATGAGAATTTGTATTTCTAAAAACCATAAAATCGTAACGTATTAAAACTAACGTATTAATAGCAATTATTAAGTTCGCTAATTACATGTGGACCGAAAATGCCCCGTGTACTATGCAAATAATTAATAAAAATAATTTTAAGATTTCATGGTAGTTGAGTTAGTTGATGAGGAAAGTATATAATATTGGTGTGGTGGGGTATAGAGGATTGTTATAGGGGGAACCGCTGTAGAGCGTGGAGATATAGGGGGAGAGAGATTGCTGACGTGGCACGTGAGTGGGATATAGGGGGACAAATTTAGGGGGAACCGCTGAAGACAGTCTTAGGCTATGCGCAACGCTGCCCCCCTTGGCACCCTGCGGCTGTATACGGCCGCGACGGTGCCCCTACGCGTCGGCCCCCTTCTCTCTCCTTCCAGATATAGCGTGTCACTGTTCATCCCCTAAACACTGTGCTGTGGATCCACGAGTAATTGTTAGTAGATAAAAAATTGATAGTTGGTATAGAAAATGATATTTTATAGTGGTAGTGGGATATAGGGGAAGTATTTAGGGGAAACCGTTGCGGGAGATAAAAAAATAGAGGGAAAAATAGGGGAGAAAAGTGATATAGGGGGAAAAATTTAGGGATAACGATTGCGGATAGCCTTAGCAGCACTGCTCCAAATCGACTCTCCTTTCCTTACATGCACATGCACTACACCCACTTACTGCAGCTATATATACCACCATATGCCCATCTTATAAAGCCATCATCCACAAGAGAAGAAACAATCGAATAGCAACACTATCTTCTCTTATAACATAGTACAACGAAGGTTACTCGCATGGCAACTTCCATTCCATGGGTTGTCTCGTCTTGCTCTCCCTTGTTTCTCCCCTCTTCCTTCCCAGTGCCGTCCTTGGCCACCCATGGGGTGGCAGTTCTATGACCATTCGTGCCCCAAGGCAAAGGAGATTGTGCAGTCCATTGTGGCACAGGCTATGGCCAACGGGACCAGGATGGCGGCATCTTTAGTCAGAGTGTCAGACTGCATTTTCCGTGACTGCTTTGTCAAGGTTCAACTCTGCTTCCTCTGTCATAACTTTTTAAGCCACCAAATGATGATATTTTTTAACAATAACTATCCCAGTAGAATAGGTGCACTCTCTAGTTTTTTTATCATAACTTTTATTATTTTTATAAAAGTTTTTAAATTTTTAAAATTTCTTGGCGATAACCATTACCGTCGAGTGAAAGTGTTCGGTTATTTCAATTCAATGTAAATTACAGTGTAGTAAAATTGATTGGAACAGATTTTAACTTGTTATAGATTTAAACTGACTAAATATCATCCAATTCACATAAATTAATGTTGAAACGAACAACCCTAAAATTTACCGTTACCGCTGGTTCCAAGCGGGATTTCCTTCCGTCCTGACTGTTCGTTAGCAAAAGTAGTGCCTCGTGTTATATATAACATGCACGCACGAGGCCTACTGCCAATTTTAAACGTGAACTGCACGGGCGCCGGCCCATTAGGCCCGGTCGGCAGTAGCGAGCGCAGCCAGGCACCAGCAGTAGCGATGAGAGCATTGATTTTTATTTCTACACTTCTACCTCGCCCAGGCAAAACAACACGAGGCACTACTTTTTCTATATAAACACTCCTGCCAAAGCGCTAAACTTCAAGTCTTCAACTGTGGAGCCGGACGCAGTCACGCAAGTCTGAAAAGTTGAACAGTGGCAGGTGTGGGCCTTGGCCACGTAGTTTACTTTTGGATTTTGGAAAATTCTAAAAACTAAATTTGGTAAATTCAATTAAAATTTGTTAAGCTATTTGGCTATCACAGACACTAAATAAATCATGTCCATACGGTACTGAAGACGTGCACGGCCCACTTGGCCATCTACACGTACAACGGGGCTAGTGCAATGACACTACTCCTCCGGACACTACCAGAATCAATCGCTTTGCCGAGTGCCTAAAGCATTCGGCGAAGCCTTAAAAACATTCGGCAAAGGCTTTGCCGAGTGTGACACTCGGCAAACAGTGTATCGGCAAAGCCTTCTTTGTCGAGTGTCAGAGAGCACTCGGCAAAGAAAAACAGTCGTTACGGCGCCGGGTGACGGAGACGGCGGCTTTGCCGAGTGTACCTGGTGACACTCGGCAAAGAAGGCTCGGCAAACAGTGCATTGGCAAAGCCTTCTTTGCCGAGTGCCAGAGAGCACTCGGCAAAGAAAAGCAGCCGTTACGGCGCCGGGTGACGGAGACGGCGGCTTTGCCGAGTGTCCCTGGTGACACTCGGGAAAGGAGTTATCATAGAGTTTCAATGTGAATCATAGAGTTTCAATGTGAATCTTCTAGGTTTTTACACATAGTGTCTCACATTTTTCTCCAAACATTCTAAAATTTTTATCACAGCCTGTACATATGATATCATGACACGTGGACAAGTTTCATGATTTTCTGATTTTGTTTGTGTTTTATACAATTTTTAAACATGTGGATGACAAGTTCACGGCCATGTTTAGTGAGCATGTTGCTCGAAGTTTCCGGTACGCTTCTGGAATCGGTCGTAACTTATGCTAAGTAACATGAATATCATTTTTTCATGCACGATTTTGTAAGTTTCGAGTGACCTGCAGTTCAAATTTGAATTTTCCGAAGAAATTCAAATAAACGAACTAAATCTACTAACGATTGAAAACTCTGTTATAATTGTCCACAAAATGATACATGTAGATCTACATAGTGTAGGAACATACCAAAAAAGTTTGGGAGACAAAATAAATAAAATAAAAATATACTTTGCCGAGTGTCTAAAGAAGACACTCGGCAAAGACAACTTTGCCGAGTGTCTGAAGAAGACACTCGGCAAAGACAGCTTTGCCGAGTGCCAAATAGTGGGCACTCGGCAAAGAAGACTATTTGCCGAGCGACAACCATTAGCTCTCGGCAAAGACTGACGACCGTCAGCTTTGGGACGGTCACTGACGGCCTTTTGCCGAGCGCCCTCTTTGTCGAAGGTTTGACGCTCGGCAAACTTGTCTTTGCCGAGTGGGGTCCTGTGCCGAGTGTCCAGCACTCGGTAAAGAGGCTCTTTGCCGAGAGCTTAACTTTAACGAGTGCGGCTCTCGGCAAAGCCGTCTTTGCCGAATGCCCGATAAAAGGCACTCGGCAAAAAGACCAACACTCGGCAAAGCCTCGGATTCCGGTAGTGGGACATATCAAACGGGCAGGGGCAAGCTCGATCAGCATGTGCTTTCTGCGGCGTTACCTTCCACCGTCCACTGTTGATTGTGGGGCGAGGGCAAGCAAACTTTGTGCCCACCACGTACAGTACCGGTCGTACTGTGCCTTGTCTATCGAAACTTTACACACTAACGTTACAGAGGCGCCCTTTGGAATGCATGCACTACCTAGCACTGCCTCTTCTAATCTTCCCACCTGCACTGCACGAGGTGGCTACGTGCTTCGCGCACCGGCAGCTTGAGAAGCCTTGCAGCCGTAGCCCGGTGTAGGCCAGCCACAGCCACAGGCACAGGCACCTCCTCTCGCCTGTCGCTCCGTGCTGCGGGGGCCCGTGAGAGCCTGCAGTGTGCCGCACGGCGCGTAGCGCACCCGTCAGGCCGTCACACCGCTCCGCCGGAACCGAAGGACTCGGTCTGGAACCCTGGCCCACGTGCTTCGAGACTGACACCCGGACCCGCCGCCACCTCAGAATTCCAAACGAACCCACGACCGGCCGCTTCTCCGGCACGCGGACTCGTGCCTCGTGCGCACGCACTTGCTCGCTGCCGGCGGGATCGGCTCGCGACTCGCGAGCACTTGGTACACCCGGCCAGCTCGGGAGGAGACAGGGGGATCTCGGGTCTCATGCCCTTTGCACAAGTCGAGTGACCCACCGGCCCAAAGCCTGTCCTGCCCTGTCCTGCCCGGCTGCCCCTGCGTCCGTGGCGATGCCTGGCTTACCTGCCTTGCCCCTGTGGCAAAACGCTGCGATATTTCTAGGGAAACAAAATTTGTGAAGACCTCCAGATGTCTCCGTGCAGGCCCCGCATGGATGGGAGCCACGCGTTCTAAAAATGAATTGATCATACTACGCTGTTTGTTTTTCCCCTGCGCATCACCGCATCGGCTCCTAGGAGTTCATGCCGTTCGGCTCCGGCTCCGGCTCAACACGCACAAGCGCACGCAGGCTCAATCTCCTATCACCGCCATACCACTTCGTTCCTCCCACTGTCCCACACGCGCTCGCTGCCGTCTCCCGCCTACCTCGGTTCTAGGGCCCCACGTGAACTCGGCGACGCGCGTTCCAGTCCTCTCCGCTGTACAGGTGGATCATGGATTTGTTGACAGTCCACAAATACAGAAAGCCGACCTGAGCGTTTGTGTTCCAAAATAGTTTGAACTTGATCCAAACAGAATGTTTAAAGCATTGTTAGCATGTCCCAACGTCGAAAATCAAGCTGTCAGTGGTCATCGGTCACGATTCACGAACGTCGCGGGACCACACAGATCACTCGCCTCGCCATATCACAGACCGACGTACGTCGTTGGCGGCGCTCATGAGACTCACGTCGTTGACTCATGGCCATGCCGCGCGAGCCTAGCCGGAGCCGCGTTCTCGTCGCCTAGGAGCCAGCCGAAGCGCTAAAGGAAAAAAAAAAGAAAAGAAATACCGTAAGGGAGCCATGTCTCGTCTCACTGCCTGATCAATTTTTAGGACGCCTGGCTTTCGTCCGCGCTGGGCCTGCTTTCATCCTCGGCCCTCCCTGCTTTCCTCCACCGCCCGCCGCCACGGCGTTCCCCGGCAAGCGGACCGCCGCAGCCAGCCAGCCCGCCCTGCGCCACGCGGCGCCCGCTGCCTCTGCTTCTCACGTTGCGTTGCCTCGCCTCGCCTCGCCGCAGTGCGCGGACGGTCCGTCGGTCGCGAGGAGTCATGCCGGCGACCGCGGATCCGAGGGCGGAGCCGCCGCCGCCCGCGGCGTCGCACCACCTCAAGCCGTGGGCGCCCCCGTCGCCTCGCACCCACCGCGTGCCTTCTTCCCTCCCGGCCCCAGGCCCTGCAGTTACCGGGGGAGGCGCCGCGCGCGATCGGCGCCGCTCGTCCTCTTCGTCGCACCGACGTGTCGGCGCCGTGCAGCAGCAGGAGATGCCCTGTGACGGCCGGGTAAAAGATCTCCGCGCTAAGCTCATGGGCCACCTCCGCGACGCCGCCGACCGCCTCCATCTGCCGCCCCCGTCGTCGCCGCGTAGGCCGCAGCCGCAGCCGCGGTCGCCGGAACCCGAGCCGCCAGCGCCGCCAACGCGGCCGACGCCGTCTCAGAAGGAGGAGGCTACGGCCGCCAGGCCGTGGAACCTGCGTGACCGCAAGTGCCGCCGACCAACGGCGCGCGGGGCGGCCGCGGCCGCGGCACTCGAACTCGACGCGTCTCCCGCGTGGGAGGCCGGGGTGGAGAAGGCTCGGCGGTCCGTGCCCCGAGAGCGCGCGCCGTTCGCCCTGGCGCTGACGGCGGGGGAGGTGGAGGAGGACGTGTACGCGCTGACCGGCGCCCGGCCGCGGCGGCGTCCCCGGAAGCGTCCTCGCGTCGTGCAGCGGCAGCTCGATGTAAGGCCAATTCCCGAAACTGCCCCTCGTGCTCCACCTATATATATAATATTGCACGAGAGAGAGAAAAAATAGCAACGTATTTTATCGCTCGATACGCTTTTTAGCCTCTGCTTGGCCAGCACAGATATTATTATTCTGTGTACTCTCGTCATCGGATAAACTATCCAATTCTTGTTCGGAAGAACACAACACTGCCGATCCATCCAGCTAATCTCGTTCTGGCTATTGTCCCGTGCAGTCGCTGTTCCCCGGGCTATGGCTGACCGAGATCACCACCGACGTCTACAAGGTCCCCGACGAGTAGCAAAGCCCGCCACCTGCTCCGAGCCTCCAACCCAGCGGCCGTCCAGATAGTTGTTCACCATTCTACCCTTGTGTCATGAGTCGCCAAAAACATTGAACATAATCTGTCTGTAAGTAGGTCTAGTCGATTTGAGGATACTAGCTAGGTGCTTGTGTGCGCTCTCTTATATGTTCCGTCGCTTGTAACACTTTTTTTCCCTTTAAAGATCCAAGCAGTGTCCATCGGTCGTTCTCTCGCTCTATGGTGGACGGTAGCCAGTGCGGCTGCATGCTTGTAACCCACTCCGAGATCCTTATCACTCGCTGCCTCTGCAACTCTCAAGTTGCACGGTTTCATGATGATCTGCGTGCAGCGGGCAGAGGGGCAGCTCAAGTTGTGCTAATACTATCTTCAGCGTAGCATCTATATTCCGCCACCTATCTTATTCTTTATTTTAAACTGCAAGAATAGTATTTTGCACATCCATATATACGTTCTAACTTGAGACTCTGTTACATTTAAGTTACAACACGAAGGGTCACTTATCTAAAACAATTTTTATTATTGACCTACACTTACTTCGACGCTATATTAACTTTTTTTTATAGATTTTTAGTTGTCATAAAACACATTAATTTATTAAAATAAAAATACACATGATTATAAAACTAAACAAATAATACATTGTTCCTCTTTCTCATCGTACTCTTCCACTCTTTCACTGCTTCTTTCCCATCCAGTTTTAGTTGCTTTGCCAACTTTTAAAAGGATAACTTGTGTGTCCTTTCATGTCTTCGTCCATGTCCATGTCTGCGCTGAAGCGACCCAGTTATTTGTTGAATTGTTCAAACAATTTAGTTTGAGTAATCTTGTGGCTAGTCTTGTATAGCTTCTTAACATTCTTTTCTTCATTATTGGAGACTTAATGCTACTTGTTGCTAGACAATTCTATTTCTGCTGAGCTATTCCCTATCATGACCAACATGGTGTGGTGCGTCCATACTTTCTTGTACACGGAGCTATAATCACCGTCCAAGTTCAGATGGGGTCTTTTGCTCCCATCAATTGAGTCGTTATCACCATGCCTCACACACCATTTTAGGCTGATGGCAAAGAACGTGTCATATGTGCTCCAGTTCGAAGTCGGTTTTGATGGGATTGTTGTAACAGCTCTCCTTAGACACTTCAAACGGTATAACATCATATGCTCCCACTATCGGGCCACGTACATGCACTTGTAGATGCTGCTGAAGAGGGGTGATTTTTCAGTTGCTCATCGACCACTAATACTTCAGTTGCTTGAGGGTACTGTTGGCGCCCATCCGGACACCAATCACTGCGTGAGGACCGGTGGCGGTGCTCTCTGCACAGGCACGGACGGTCCGCGATCTGGAGCAGGGCTCGGGTTCCCTGCCTGACGGGCCGGACGGTCCGCGCGTGCGCCGACGGCGCCTGAATCTCACTCCCGGGAGGGACCCGTCGGAGAGGAGAGTTTCTAGGTGTTGTCTAGGGTCAGCAGGCTGACCTAGACACCTCTAATCGACGTAGAGCCAAAGAGAAGCGAAGAATTTGGGGATTGAGAGACTAAACTTAAACTACTCCTGATTCCTAAGGTAAAAACGAGAGATAAACTGATTATTGATTCGATTGATGATGATTAATTGGTCGTTTTTCTCTATATTTATAGAGGGGGCTAGACCCGTTACAAACCAATCTCCTGGGCTAATCCCACGAATCTAGCTAACAACCATAGCAAGAAACTCGAAACCCTAATTGGCTCTGCGCGCACGGACCGTCCGCACGACTAGTGCGGACCGTCCAGACTCAGGGCCGGACCGTCCGATCTCAGGGCCGGACCGTCTGATCACCCATTTGGTGCTCAACAGGTACGATGAGGAGGAGCTTTTGTGGTGGAGTTATATATACTGTTTATTTGGATCTAGAAGGTCAATCCTTTTTACCATTGGCATTGATGGTTCCATGGAGTGCAGTAGCCATGCATGAATCTAAAAGTTTATGAACTTTAAACTATTGTGGATTTAACAAAGTTGTGAATTTGAAAAAAGTGTAGTTACCAGCCTTTCATCCCCCATACTTGTCTAGTCCCTTCATTATTGGAGTCGAGGAGCATCGGGGCAAGCAAACTGTTTTGAAGTTGTAATATTATTATCACTTGTTGGGACACTATCATGCCTGCAGGAGGACGGGCATCGTATGAAGGAGCGGACGAGCACCGTATGAAGGAGGAACACCAAACAACAAACAGAACAGAGGAGGTGCACTTAGAATCCATATAGAGGACCACCATATATGAATATCCACATGGGTATGAGTGAGGATATGTGTAAATGAATGGTGGAGGAGGAGCGTCAATGGTAAGAGCTTAGTGGTAGGAGGTGGCATGATTTTTATTAGGAGAAGTATCCATGGAAGGTCGGTACAGATATGGAGGAGTTTATGGGTATGAAAACATAGGTTCTGGAGTGAGAGAATGACTAATGAGGATGGTAGAAACATCCTCCTAATGATGATGTACGATAGAAACACCATCGAAGAAGACCCCCATAGTTATAGTGAGAACTTGTGGAGGCTAGTCGCTGATCAAGTCAATGAAGGTTTAAAAGTTTAAACTCCACCTATGATCTATAATTGAATAGAAAGTGGGGGGGTGTAAATGAGTCCAAACACTTCTCTCTATTTATAGGTCAATTTCTATGATTTTTTGTTTTTCAATTTTTTAGACTTTAACGGTCAATGGCATAAACCAACCAGAACACCACATATGACTTAAGGCAGTTCGTACCGACTAGACCCTCCAACTTAGCGTTTGGTACTGATTGATCGATACCAATCGATACAACTCCAACATGGTCAGAACGGGCCAGTGTTGGACCTGGATTAGTCAGCACCAATCGATGGCTCGCCCATGCCACAAGTCAATAAAGAAAGACCAGAGTTGGAACCCACCTTTGCGTAGGGCCTTACTAGGGATATCAATTTTACTCGCGAGTTCGGACACGAATTTTGACCCACGGGTCACACCCATACCTGACCGGTTTGAAACAAAATTTACCTCTCACCTACAGGTCCCCGACGGATATCCGAAACTACTGAATATTTTTAGCTCACTAGGAAGAGCCGACCCAATGGCCCATGATGTTGGAAGTAGAAGCTCCACACTCCTTCCTCGCCGATGTCGATGCCGGGACAAGACACGAGAGCCCAGCCCACACTGTGTAAATATAGGCAGGGAGGTTTCCCACTCGCTCGCCGTGTGCGGGGATCGTTGTGGTCACTCGGCGAGACTGGTATGCTACTATGCTTTCAGCGAAAGAGAGAGTGGTGGCTCCACGACTGGGTGGCTGAGTGCAATGGAATGGAACATGTGGGCATTATGTTCAACGTGGCGTGGAACGGTGGAAGTGGAATCGAACGTCTGGACCGCGGAACAGGACGGGGCGGCTCGACTGACCTACCTTGGCTAGGGCTAAGGGTTGCTTGCCATGCCGAAGCTGCATACCGCCATCGACGACGACATTGTGGAGGTTGCAAGCTAGTAGACGACAGTAGCACGGAGGCCACACGATGATGGCACTAAAAACAAGCCAGAAAATGTGATTGTCTAAGAGTTGCTGACTTGCTGTTATGGCTTATGGGTACCTGATACCCGCTCGATACCTGATAGGTACGAGCACAATTTTTTACCCCCAGGTATAGTCGCAGGCGAATATGAATAATCCCCGTGGGTATGATTACAGGCGGGTACCTGACCCGTTGCCACCCCTATGCCTTAGACTATTCCTAACCATATCCTCTATATTCCTATTTACACACTCTTCTGAGCGATTTTCTCTTCTACATCCCATTTCTTTCCAACAACGTTATCTATATCTCGTCCACTATGGTCTAGAGACACATTTTGCACTAAAATTTTATATGCGCGTATTTGTCATACCCTTAAATGTTATATATATTTTAGTTTTAGTTTAATCTAAGGTATAAAAAAGGCATCATGGAGATATAGTAATTTAGTTTCGGGAAAAAAAACAAAAAGCATAATGGAGATATAGTATGTTTAAGGTTCCAGGATCAAGTGCTTGACTGCTTGTACCCGGTACCCGCCTGGGTCTCAAATTCATGTAACGGGGCGTACTATGGTGGTGGTACGGTACCACCGCACGTACAAGACGCCGTGGAAGCACGAGCCCGCATGATTGGTCAGCTTCACAGGACGTTCCTCGGCTGCAGACTGCAGTTGAAACGAGATGTGCCAACTGCCAACCCGGGTCCCGGGGCCGGGCAGGCAGTACTGGACTGGAGTCTGGAGGAGCCGGGGTTTGGTTTATTTCTACCGTTCCGTGCGCTCGCCGATGGACTGGATCTTCTGCAACGAGAGTTTTTTTTTTGTATACGCGATTTAAAGGCGATCCGCCGTACAGTTACGACGCGCGTAAGCCGAAGGGCACGGCGTTGTCGGGCCGGGCGGGGCCGGACGCCCGGCCGGTCCCGCTCGTCAGCCGCACTAGGGGCGTTGCTACAGCGATAGGCAAGCCACCAGACCAGCCGTAGCGCTCGTGGGGGAACCTCCTCTAGCAGACTAGCACACGCATCCTCTAGTACATGGACAGAATTTGAGGCAATGCAGGAACCAGTCGGCCATGGTCGTTAGATAAGTGAGGAAGACGAGCTGAGGAGGAAGACGGAACGATTGGGCCTCGTCATCACGCGGTGCCTTTTGGCGGATACAAGAAGGCACGTATAGCCGCCGCAGCTGCCAGCAGATGCGATGCGAATGCGATCGCTAGAGAATGCTACCAGTAACTGACCTGTGAGCAGTGCCAGTGACACTAGCTACCCCGCTGATTGTGGAGTGTACGTCGTTGCCATGCGGCCTGCAGGAGAGCTGGCCGACCGACTGCTCGCGCATCTCTCTCGTGGATCGCGCAGGGGCGGTAGGATGACAATTTGACCCATGGAGCGATATGGATATCTGTCGGATATCCGACCCGACGGAGCCGGATATGGATACATGTTTTGACCCGTGGGTCAGATCCGAATCCGATCCGAAGTCGGGTGGGCACGGATTAGGATATTACCTTTCTACCCACGGGTTATCCGTTGGATATCCGAAATCGACCCATAGTATATTTTTTTGTCCTAGCACATATTACATAACAAAGAACAAACCCTAACAGCATAAACCACACGCCTAACGGTCCTAATTTCCCATTGTTGGTTGCCCCTTATAGCATTGCTAGCTTCCTACGTTGTGCCTCATGGCCCCTTCCAAGTCTTATAGATCGTAGTACCACTGACGGCTGGCCATTCCAAGCTCTGGTGCTCCTAACTGAGGCTCGCAGACCCATAATAATTCTTTTATTAAGTTTTAATTGTGTATGATGGTGAATTGGGAAGAAATTTGACTAATTATGCTATTGAATTATTGAATAAATGATTGTGTCCGTCATATCCGACGGATATCCGAAACCTGTCCGAAATCCGATGGGCACGGGCATGGATATAAATTTTTACCCGCGGGTACGGTTGCGAGTGGATATTGGTAGCAACCGCGGATATGGTTGCGGACGGATATTTGCAATATCCGATTCGAATCCGATCCGTTACCATCCCTAAGGGGCAGCCCTGAGGTGGGGCAGAGGGGCCGCCGTCCGGGGCCCTGATTTCAAAGGGACCAACTTTAGATATATACTTATGCTAGAGTATAACTTTATGACATAATAGTTCAATGACAATGTCCATATCTCAAATCATATTCAAATATGTTAGAAGAAATTTTTAAGATTAAAATATAATATGTCTTATTTATTTATTTATTTATTATCTGATATGAATATTTTTATTTGTATAGTGTTTATATTGGTAACATCTATATATAAAATTACTTAGAAGGGCCTTTAGTTTAAAGCTTGCATCGGGCCATTAAACTGTGAGGGACCACCACCACTGGGATCGCGCACAGGTGCGCGTGAGTGCTGCGTGCAGGACCACCTGAGCACGTAGTACGCGGGTCCCAGATGTTTAGCCGATTGAAACAAACCGCGGGTTTAATAAATTAGGGGTTCCAAGCTTTATAGCTAGAGCCCAACACAACAAGTCAAAGAAGTGCTCCATCAAGAGAAGAGAAGGGTTAGCAAACTGAACTGGATCGTACGTGCAAGAGTGGCCAAGGGAAACAAATTAAACGTACTGACTGACGTCGTTCCTTCCAGGACCCGGTCTACTTGACTTGGGGAAGACGAAGGCGCGCGGAATACACGACCACGACCGAGGGTTTTTGGTCGTGGCACTGGCACGTCGTCTAAGGCCTTGTTCGGTTATTCCTAATAAACATGGATGGTATGAAATTGAAAAAAATTAAGAAAAAGTTTGACTTGTTTATGATTCAAACTCATTCAATCTCACTCAATCCACATGGATTGAGAGCTAACCGAACAAGCCCTAATATGAGAAAAAAAGCCGATTTTCTACCGCCTGCTGTGGAAAAGCTACCAGCTATGAGCGGTCTACTGTAGAAAGGTCTAAAAGTCGTTTTCATTCAGAAAATGATGTGCTCAAAAATTAATTGTATGTTAAGCAGACATTAAAAATAAAAAGTTCCAAGCTGTATATGCAAAATGAAAAAACAAACAAACCGCAACCAGCTGCTGAGCTGATGGTCGATGCCTCGATGGTCAAAGTTCGATCACCCGATGCTGGGTCAACTCAACCTATCGAAAAACTGCGAGGCTTCTTCTCTCGATCGATCAGCAACAGATCACGGATGGAAAGGAGACCGAGACAGAATCCTTCTCGACTCAACCCAAATTTAATACTACTACTAATTGTCGTTGACGCCGAACAGTTTAGCTGTTGCAGCGACCAGCGTAAATCTTTGGCCTCAACTACAAACGCAACCTTTTAAGTCCCCTAATCACTGACCAAATTCCATCTCAATCGAACACCGTATGGGCGTTATCACAAGCTCCCTGCCCGAAGACATCCAAGAAAGCAGCCGATCGCACATTATTATTGTCTTGATCAAACCCAAGAAAGCTCCTGTTACCAAAGTTCACTAACAAACCTTTTCAGTTCTTTGTTTGCCTCTATCGCTGCAATGAATTTAGCTTCACTCTCGTGGACAATGAAACACATTTCTGCAACTCGCTTTGCCATGACACAGCTCCCCACTGCACTACACCTAGGTGATCAAATCTCCTCAAGTAGATTTCTTATTACATCAACATCCTCGACCATTTGTGGAGAATGCTCCCGGTGCCGTGTAATTAAAACGGGGCCGGATCGGAGGCTAGTCAGGCAGCGCTCCCAGTTCCCACGCGCGAAGACGGCGTTCCGGAGGTGCAGCTGCTGAGGCGCTTGCCGCCCCTTGCAATTCAATCAGCGCTGCCGACACCGGATTTGGTGGCGCGGAGGCCGGCGGACGTGCGCGTCAAGGCTGGGGTTGGTGCACGGCATCGGCGTCCCCCTGCGCGGAGACGGCGGTTGTTGGTGTGGGCGGATGCTGTGCACGGCCTCACCCTCACGTCGTAGCGCGCGGAGGAGCTATCGCTGATGGTGGTCGGTGATGGAGCGCGTGGAGGCAGGAGGAGACCGTCGACGAGGTATGTCCCTGTGATGGATCCGTCGTGTCCTTAGGTGTGTTGGTTGAAGAAGGAGAGAGAATAGAGTGGCTCTATTTTAACTTTTTGGATGTTTATTTTCTAACAAAATAAGAGTGAAGTGGTTTTTGGATCTTCATATAAAAATTTACTATATATAGTTGAAATGCTTCACAAAAATGATCGAATATGAGCGCTCTCTTAGACGCGAGCGCTCTCCACTCTCTCCTTTGCCTCTGTACTCATACGTCTTTCCAACCAAATAAAGAATGGAGCGGCCCCGCTCTATTCTGCTCTTGCCAAACGTAGGATAGAACGTCTTCATTCTCAAATACCGGAATGAAATCACTCTATTTTATTTGACTCTTCAACCAAACGCATCATGTCCAGTGTGTTCTTCCGATCTGTGATGCACTCGGGGAGAGCAAAAGCATTGATAACGTCTTCATCAAATATATACCGCATGTTTGGTTGTTGCATAGTGATAGCTGTCGAGGACCATAATTAGGGGTACCCCCAAGACTCCTAATCTCAGCTCGTAACCCCCATCAGCACAAAGCTGCAAAGGCCTGATGGGTGCGATTAAGCCAAGGTTCGGTCCACTCAAGGGACACGATCTCGCCTCGCCCGAGCCCAGCCTCGTGCAAGGGCAGCCGACCCCGGAGGATTCACGTCTCGCCCGAGGGTCCCCTCAAGCAACGGACACACCTTCGGCTCGCCCGAGGCCCAGTCTTCGCCAAGAAGCAACCTTGGCCCGATCGCCACGCCGACCGACCGTATCGCAGGAGCATTTAATGCAAAGGTGGCCTGACACATTTATTCTGACGCGCGCCCTTCAGTCGACAGAGCCGAAGTGACCGCAGTCACTTCGCCGCTCCACTGACCGGCCTGACAAAAGGACAGCGCCGCCTCCGCCGCTCCGACTGCTGTGCCACTCGACAGAGTGAGGCTGACAGCAACCAAGTCCGGCCTGGTGCGCCATAGGAAGCTCCGCCTCGCCCGACCCTAGGGCTCGGACTCGGGCTCAGCCCCGGAAGACGACGAACTCCGCCTCGCCCGACCCCAGGGCTCGGACTCGGACTCAACCCTGGTCTCAACCGACGGTCTCCGCCTCGCCCGACCCAGTGGCTCGGACTCGACCTCGGCCTCGGAAGACAGACTCGACCTCGACCTCGGAGGAGCCTCTGCCTCGCCCAACCCAGGGCTCGGACCGACCACGTCACAGGAGGGGCCATCATTACCCTACCCCTAGCTAGCTCAGGCTACGGGGAACAAGACCGGCGTCCCATCTGGCTCGCCCCGGTAAACAAGTAATGATGGCGCCCCGCGTGCCCCATGACGATGGCGGCTCTCAGCCCCCTTACGGAAGCAAGGAGACGTCAGCAAGGACTCGACAGCCCCGACATCTGTCCTTCCGCCAGGCTCCAGCGCTCCTCCGTCTGCCACGACATCACACGAACAGGGTGCCAAAACCTCTCCGGCTGCCACGACGGCATGTACTCAGGGCACTAGCTCCTCCCTGCTAGACACGTTAGCACATTGCTACATCTCCCATTGTACACCTGGACCCTCTCCTTGCGCCTATAAAAGGAAGGTCCAGGGCCCTTTTACGGGAGGGTTGGTCGCGCGGGGAAGGACGGGACGACACGCGCATAAGCCTCTCGCTCTCTCCCACGCGGACGCTTGTAACCCCCTACCGCAAGCGCACCCGACCTGGGCGCGGGACAAACACGAAGGCCACGGGTTTCCCCTTTTACGCCTGTCTCCCTCCGGCTTTTTCCCCCTTCGCGCTCCATCTCGCGCTGACCCATCTGGGCTGGGGCACGCGGCGACAATTTACTCGTCGGTCCAGGGACCCCCCGGGTTCGAAACGCCGACAGTTGGCGTGCCAGGTAGGGGCCTGCTGCGTGTTGACGAACAGCTTCCCGTCAAGCTCCAGATGGGCAGTCTCTAGCAACCTTTCTGGCCTGGGACGGTGCTCCGTTTCGGGAGTCTTGAGTTCATGTCCCTCGACGGCAGCTGCGACATGATACTCCTTCCCCCGCCGCGCGACAGCGACAATGGCGGCCGACAACCCGCCCGCCGGCGGCGGAATCGACGACGTCTTCTCCTCGTGGCGGAAGAACAACATTCGGGTTTGTCCCGTCGCCTCCCCCGCCGACGGAGGAGGAGGCGGGGCAACCAAGGCCAAGCAGGAGGCGGCACCTCGTCGGCTGTTGAGCGAGTCGATGGCGCCGGCGCCCCAACGGGGGACACGTCGGGCATCGCCCTCGCGTCTGAGTCGAAGACGAGCGCCGTTTCCCCGCAACACGCCAACTCCAAGCGGACGGACGACGCCAGCACGCTCGCGAAAGACTTGCTGGGCGTCACCCTCGTACCTGAGACGACGGTGCAGCCTACCCCTGACGTGACTTCGTCACCGCCCGTCGACCAAGAGGTAACGACCGATTCCCATCTCGTGCCTTTCGGATTCAGCCTCGACCCACCAAGCGACCTCGCTTTGGTGGACGCTTTCATAGAGGCGAGTTCAAGCCCTCCGGGGTATCGTATGCGGTCACCCTGGGACCGGCTGACGACCGTCTTGACCTACGGGCCCTCGGGTTCCAAGGAAGATGACGAGCCCGACTTTTGTTGGGATTTCTCCAGACTTGGTAACCCCAGTGCCATGCGGGACTTTATGACCGCATGCGACTACTGTCTTTCCGACTGTTCCGACGGTAGCCGCAACTTCGGCGACGAGGACTGCGGCCCAAGTCGTGAATGTTTCCACGTCGATCTAGGGGGTCCCGGCGAAGGCAATCATCTTGGTATACCGGAAAACGGTGATCCCTCTAGGCCTGCGCCTCGCGTTGACATCCTTCGGGAGCTAGCTGTGGTCCCCGTCCCGGCGGGGGTCAGGACCCACAGCTCGAGCAAATCCGCGAGATGCAGGCCAGGCTCGACGAGGGAACAGGAACGCTTGAGCCGTTCCGCCGGGACATCGGGCAGGAATGGGCGGGCCAACCCCCGGCTGGAGAAGCACGTCATCTACCCCAGGGCATCCAGCACCGCATCGCCGACGATGTCAGGGTAAGGCCGCCACCGGTTTCTAGTGGGGTCGGCCAGAACCTGGCTGCAGCGACGATACTTCTCCGCGCGATGCCGGAGCCATCGACCACCGAGGGGCGGCGTATCCAGGGAGAGCTCAAGAATCTCCTGGAGGATGCCACAGTCCGACGGGCCGAAAGCTCTGCCTCCCAAAGGCAGGGCTACCCCTCGGAGCATCACGCCGCGACTTCCCGATTCATGCGGGAAGCCTCGGTCCATACCGGGCGCACGCGCAACGCAGCGCCTGCGGCTCTAGGTCGCCTCGGCAACGAGCACCATCACCGCAACCGTCGAACTCACCTCGACGAGAAGGTGCGCCGAGGCTACCAGCCGAGGCGTGGGGGGCGCTACGACAGCGGGGAGGATCGGAGTCCCTCGCCTGAACCACCCGGTCCGCAGGCTTTCAGCCGGGTCATACGACGGGCGCCGTTTCCGACCCGGTTCCGAACCCCGACTACTATCACAAAGTACTCGGGGGAGACGAGGCCGGAACTGTGGCTCGTGGACTACCGGCTGGCCTGCCACCTGGGTGGAACGGACGATGACAACCTCATCATCCGCAACCTCCCCCTGTTCCTCTCCGACACCACTCAAGCCTGGCTGGAGCATTTGCCTCTGGGGCAAATCTCCAACTGGGACGACCTAGTCCAAGCCTTCGCCGGCAACTTCCAGGGCACGTACGTGCGCCCTGGGAACTCCTAGGATCTCCGAAGCTGCCGCCAGCAGCCGAGAGAGTCTCTCCGGGACTACATCCGGCGATTCTCGAAGCAGCGCACCGAGCTGCCCAACGTCACCGACTCGGATGTCATCGGCGCGTTCCTTGCCGGCACCACCTGCCGCGACCTGGTGAGCAAGCTGGGTCGCAAGACCCCCACCACGGCGAGCGAGCTGATGGACATCGCCACCAAGTTCGCCTCTGGCTAGGAGGCGGTTGAGGCCATCTTCCGGAAGGATAAGCAGCCCCAGGGCCGCCAGCCGGAAGATGTCCCCGAGGCGTCCACTCAGCGCGGCACCAAGAAGAAAGGCAAGAAGAAGTCGCAAGCGAAACGCGACGCCGCCGATGTGGACCTTGTCGCCGCCACTGAGTACAAGAACCCTCAGAAACCTCCCGGGGGCGCCAATCTCTTCGACAAGATGCTCAAGGAGCCGTGCTCCTATCATCAGGGGCCCGTCAAGCACACCCTTGAGGAGTGCGCCATGCTTCGGCGCCACTTTCACAGGGCCGGGCCACCCGTGGAGGGTGGCAGGGCCCGCGACGACGATAAGAAGGAGGATCACAAGGCAGGAGAGTTCCCCGAGGTCCACGACTGCTACATGATCTACGGTGGGCAAGTGGCGAACGCCTCGGCTCGGCACCGCAAGCAAGAGCGTCGGGAGGTCTGCTCGGTAAAGGTGGCGGTGCCAGTCTACTTAGACTGGTCTGACAAGCCCATCACCTTCGATCAGGGCGACCATCCCGACCGTGTGCCGAGCCCGGGGAAGTACCCTCTCGTTGTCGACCCCGTCGTCGGCAACGTCAGGCTCACCAAGGTCCTCATGGACGGAGGCAGCAGCCTCAACATCATCTACGCCGAGACCCTCAGGCTCCTGCGGATCGATCTGTCCTCAGTCCGGGCAGGTGTAACACCCTGAATTTAGGGTATAAAAATTTCTTTGCTCTATACTCAAAATTCAGGTGTTACCTTTTCTTTTCCTTTCTTTTCCTCTTTTGTTTTTTTATTAAACGTGGAGTTAACATGGAATTTATAGATGCTATTTTAAATAAATATGTGTATTTCATTTTATGCCGAGGTACATTTTCTTTCTGTTTGCTAAAATGATCTTGGCGGTGTTCACACTCGAAAGAAGGAAAAACTATCAAATTAAATTATTGGGACATGATCTAATATAAATAGATATATTCATATAAACATATATGTATATTCATATCTACCTGCTCACACGCGTGGGGGAAGCACTAGCGCCGCGCTCGGCTGCTGCGCCGCAGTCCCACCACCATCTCTTTCGTGTGGGAAGAACCTCTACCGCACTATATGGCCACGACCCAAGAATTTAGTAATGGTCCGTTATAGCCGCTCCCATAGTCCATTCAAACAGTCGACACCTACTCTTTGTCACTCAACCTTGCAACAACCACCCCTTGCATCATGCAGTTGTCCCCGTGCCGCGCCCGCCGTCGAGCAGAGGTCCCATGCAGAGCTCGTCGTCGCGTCATTTGTCACCATGGAGAGAGGACTGATATCCTAGCTGGAGGTCTCGCCGCACTCGTCGCTGTGTCGAGGGGTCCCTGCCACGCACGAAGTTGTTTCTTCCGGCGAGCCCTTCCCCGGTGAGCCATTTTTCTTTATTTTGTTTCTGCGCTAGCTGTTCATCATTTCTATCCTTCGTCGGCCAACCGCACCTCCGCCTATCCCTGTGCACGCTATAACATGGCCGACATCGAACCGTGCAGCGCCCAGCCCTTGGATGCGTGGCCGAGCAGCCATGGCTGGTCGCGGCCAAGGGCCGATTGAGCGGTGGCCGAGTGCTCGCCCACCCCTGCCCGCTGTCGAGCCGGTCTCCGGCGAAGCTGCCATGCAGGTCAGCGTGCCCCTGCACGAGCTCATGTGGCAGCAATGGACAGCTCTGCTCTGCTTGTGTGCCTGGCTTGCTACGTGAGCGTGAGGAAGAAGAAACTGTCGTTGCGAGTGTGTTTAGGAAAAAGAAAAGAAATTGTTTTCTAATGGAACCCACCCATGCACGCACGACTCCCATGCATGCCGGCATGCATCACGTGAGTAGTGGGAAAAATTAGTCTCCAGGCCACATGACGCCCTACGGTTGGTCCATATAGCTATTTCACGCTGTAGCGTCCGCTCCAAATCCCATGGATCCTCGGCGTCCATGCTCATATGGTCCTCTGTGTGGCCATCTTTTGACCAATCAGATTACGCCACATTCTATTAAATCTGCAAGATATAAAATATTCAAAATATTTTAAGTCTCAAATCCGTGTCGACTTGTTTTAGTCGTGTTAATTTTGTAACCTCGTTGTTTACGTATTAGTAACATTATTTCATTATGATACATGTTTTAGTTAATTAATTGATTATTTATTTATTTATCGGATAGTTAGTAAAGTAGCAATCTACTTGAACCAATTTACAATTTTAGTTGCACTTTATAAATACATGTTAATATGATTATGCCTACTCGAATATTTTTTAATTAATAATTGTTTATTATAAAGGCGATATTGGTTAGTGATCCTGGCGCGCCGTCCGCGTGCGTGTTGTCTGCGCGCTATTCGTGCGCGCCGTCGTTAGCACGTGTTGTCGCACGCGTTGTCGCGTGCCATTTCTGCATGTCGTGCGTTGTCCGTGCGCTAAGTCGCATGAGCCCGTGCGCCATTCGTGTGTGTCACGCGTTGTTCGCACGTGTTGTGCGTGTCGTCGCGTCGTTCGCGCGTCGTTCGCGCATGTCACACGTGCTGTTTCGCGTGTCCCGCGCTATGAGCATGCGATATTTAACCGTTCGATTATAATCACTAATGTCAATTAATTAACTATTTGTTTAATCGTCCACTATTAAAATAGTAAGATAGTCAAAGCAAAGTAGTACTTTTAATTTATATTTGATATGATAATGTCAATTTGTGTAATTATAATTATGCCGAACTAATATTCTAATTAATACTTGTTTAGTGTACTCGCGTATTTGTTAGCGATTATCACGTCGTCACACTGTTTGTGCACTGTTCGCGCGTGATGTTCTTGTGGTCGCGTGCTGATTCACGCATTATCCGCGCTGGTCGCACGAAATATTTCGTGTGTCATCACCGTGTTATGTCGCGTGTGTCCGCGCGTCAGTCGCACGCTGTCATGTTGTTTCGCTCGCCGTAAATTTGCCTCGCTTAGAATCTCGTTTTAATTAAATAGTAGCTACAATTTATATTTGATAACGCCGAATTAAATGTCCTAGTTCATATTCGTTTAGCATAAACGCGATAACTTGTTGACCGTAGCTCCGATCGACGCGTTTCTTATCCTCGCGTAACTGTAGAAGCGCTCTTTATTTTATATTGCTCGTTTTTATAATATTTTATCTTGTATGGTGTAATGTTCTTATGCAAGTAAATGTTTGTTTGCTTGTGCCTGTTCGTCTTCGCTTCGCGTTGCGAGTAGATCGCGATTCATTTCCGAGCTTTGAGGAATCGAAGATCAACCGTTGGCAACCATGTGATCTAGCTCTTTGAGTTCCATAAAGTTGAAGACCCTGAGCATATGTTTGGTGAAGACAAGTGTCCTCTGACCCATTATGTCCATTTCACTTATAATATACTGTCCTGCATTACTTAATTGAAACCTAAGGATTGACTAGCTTTCTATTTACCTTATCCTTGTTCACCTTTTGGGTTATCGTGGTTAGCATTCTGCTATTGCCTTAACTTAATCAAAGAACATGATGTGACTATTTATGATACTGTTATCCTGATTATATTGTTGATCTTGGGATACTCTAGGGGGCTCAGGCTGTTTCCTGAGTACCTCTCCGTAAGGACCTGTTCGTTGAGAGACCACCCGGGATAACAGTGCAACCATGAGGGTGGAATGGGGTGCCCTTAGCTAATTAATTAGAGGAACTAGAAGTGTAGTTGCTTCGCCGTCGTGCCGTCAATGGGGTCCAGGAACAGTGCTTGCTCTACCGAGGCTGAGTGTCGAGGTTCTTTCGTTTTGCTTTTTTAGTCACCCTCCTGCGGGGAGAGGTACTGTGTTTATCAAACTGGAGAAACCTAACGGGCAGCTATGACCTCTAGGGAATCTTTGTAAAGGCTTCGTAGTGAATCCCTGGCCATTCACCTTGGGAGTGAGTAAGGGCCTTGCAAGCCCGGGCTAGAGAGGGAATCACGGCTCATGGGTAAAGTGTGCGACCTCTGCAGAGGGTAGTGAAACTGGTATATCAGCCGTGCTCACGGTTAAGAGCAGCCTTGGGATCCTCTTTGATTAGAGATACAAATGGTTCGAGATACAATGGTTCCGTATATGATTTTGGTTCGATGATGATAATGATGTTCCTCGATGAGGAAATGATTCACGGGTTAGTTATTGCTAAAACCTGGCTTCACTAATAATAAATACCTGATCAACTAAAAGCAACTGCTTGAGCCTAACCCCACATAAAGCTAGTCCACTTCAGCCAAACGGGGCATTTGCTGAGTACGTTGATGTGTACTCATCCTTGCTTTACCACAAAACACCAGGTTGTCCACATTGCAACCACTGCTCAGGAGAAGACGAAGTCGTGGAAGGAGACTTCCAGGAGTTCCAAGACTACGACGAATTCTAGGTGTGGGTTGGCGGCAACCCCCAGTCAGCTGCCTGTGAAGGCCTTATCTTTACTGCGTTTCGCTAGCACTTTGATTTAACTGTTAAGTTGATGACTATGTGGATGTCTATGACTCTGTGATGTAATAAGTTATTACCCTTTTATGTTATTATTCGAGCACTGTGCGATGATGTTCATTTATGTAATCGCTGTGTACGTGAATTCTGATCCTGGCACGTACATAGTTCGCATTCGGTTTGCCTTCTGAAACTGGGTGTGACATAAGTGGTATCAAAGCCGTGCTGACTGTAGGACCGCTGACCTAGAGTAGCATTGGCCGTTTTAAGGACTTATTGATTATTACTTCACCTCATCCTTGATTCTGCTTCAAAATATTAGTCACCTCGACTAATTCTATGTTGCGTCCCTATATGCCCCTTGCCAAAAGTATTTTATTCTAGTATGGTCTATACTTCTCTCAATCTATTAGATCTAATCTTACTCTTGTGCTTGCGACATCTTTGTAGATGCCTCTGACCATAACCTTCTTATCTTTTGGGGTTCTCTCCTCTTTTGTCTTTAAGTTGCTACCGTTTGGTAGTCTTTATTCCCTTGGTATTGACATGCTGCATCTTTTGGATTCTTCCGTACCCTTACCCCTTAATTCAAACACTTAACCCTAAAAACTCGGTTGCCTATTTTTTTACATTTCAGTTTATATTTTCATGACCTTCCTGTCTTTTGAGATCCCTTCCTATTTTGTTGTTAAGTCATTACCTTTCAACAATTTCTATTCCCTTGGTCTTAGTATGCTCGTGTCCTTGGAGCCTTGCATACTCTTATATTTTATACGTATGCTTATCCTTCATACCCCAATGACTGTTCAAGACATTTCAGTTAACATGCCCTTAACCACCCTTGTTTCTTAATGATCCATGAGTGGTCATTTTATTTTGCACAACCTTAACAATCTCGCTAATTCCTTATAACTTCCTTCGGTAATGAGTTTTTACTTCAACTCTTCTGTCGGAACCTCACTTATCTTATACTTGTTTGTTTTCTCCACTTCGTCACTTTGCGATTCTTGCCTTAGCTCTGTCCATGGATTATGCTTTTCATCATTATCACCTTTACCCTTATCACCTCTATATCTTACCTTGATGTTTATCTTATACTGGCCCTTTAAAATCTCCTCTTTTCCATCTCCATTCGAGAGTTGTATGTTTTACTTATTTTTCTCTTGGACGTATCTTCTTTGTCACTTGCGAGTTTTTTAACTCCATTCTTTGCCTACTTTTGTTTGTTATTACCTTTACCCTTCTCATCTGTCTATCCTACCTTGTGATTATATTATGTATATTATCTAAAATCTCCAATCTCCTATCTCAGTTTGAGAGTGGTGTTTTACTTATATTGCCCTTGTTCGTAACCTCATCTTTGCCATGTGCAAGTCTTTTCATGACCCCATTCTTGGTTGTACATGTACCACTGGCTCTACTATGCCTTCATCTTTTCCCTTATACCCTTGTCTGTTGTCGCCTTTGACCCTTGCGATATGGAGGTCTTCTACCTAAATGCTCACCTTGAACTTATCCTTTAAAAGCCTCCCTTTTCTTTCAACCCAGTTTGAGAGTTGCGAGGTACCTATCTCTCCCTTGATTTCTTTTCACTTCTTGTCTCCTTACAGGTTTTGTGTTAATTCCATCTCTTGCTGTGTTTTTGTTTGCTATCACCCTCACCTTGTCGTCCTTCGATCTTGCCTTGATACTCATCTTTATTCCTACTCTTTAAAAATCCCCTCTCTTCCACCTCAATTTGAGAGTGGCAACTTACCCATCTAGCCCTTGGACGTACCCCCTCCTTTTCCATTTGCAGGTCCTGTCTTAACTCCATACTTGGTGGTACTTATATCCTTGGTTCTTATGCCCATTTACCTCCTCTCCTACACCCTTATCCATTATCAACTTTAAACCTTCGTGATATCTATGCCCTTACCTTCACGCTTACCTTGAACCTACCCTTTGAAACCTCCTCTTTTCCATCCCTGTTCGGGGATAATGCCTCATCTATTTCATCATTGACTGCTCCCCTTCTTTGACACCCTGCTAGTTTTGCCTAAAAACATCCTTTGTTGTGTGTTTGCTCGTTATCACCCTCACCCTTGGTGTCCCTCGATCTTTACCTTGATGCTTATCCCGCCCTTGCATTTTAAAGCCCCCTCTCTCGTTCTAGTTCAAGAGTGTTGTCTTACCCCTCCCCGCTCTTGTTCGTCCCCTTTTTCCTCTGTTGTGTGGCAAGTCTTGTCTTAACTCAATCTTTTGATGTGCTTTAGCCTATTACCTCCTGTACCTTTGTAATCACTGGATCTTTCTATGATGCTTATCTTATGCCTACCTTTTGAATTATCATCTTTCCCATCTCGATTTGAGAATGGTGTTTTACCTATCCTGACCTTGGTTGCGTTCTCTCCCTTGTCGGTTACAATCATTGCTTTAGCTCCATCCTTTACTATGCTCATGCCCCTATCCTGCATGTTTTATCGCTCCCCTTGTTTTTCAATGGCCTTAAAGTAGTTTCCACATTGTAAGAAAAGACCACCATTTAATTGAAAGGAACGTATAGCAACGAGATGTTTGTTGCTGTGTGCTCATGATGTTTGTCCTTCTACTATGACTAATTTGCTTCTTTGGAATGAGTGTTGATGTGTTGTGGCCTTTGGTTCGCAATAGCATCTGTTCGCTAGCTGAGTGCCATAGAGTTAGGTAGTTGGGTGCTCTCCCTTTTCTCTCTTTAATTCATCTATGCTTACCTTTTCTATTTGTAGCCTTTCCTCTTGCACCTGTCCAGTTGGCAACCTCCAACCTCTCTTAATCAGTCAAGATCAGAGTTGGCAATGTCTTCATCAAGTGCATATCAATGCTCCTGTTAAGGGGGTTAGCCGCTAACCCCAATGAAGACAATGCGACCAACATCAACCAACAAGATCAGAGTGGTGTAGCGAAAGCGTGTGTGGGTCCTAACCCACAGGTCCAAGAGATCCTCACGAATTACATCAATCGGTCTCAAGCATCTAAAGGTCAAAGCAACCAGTCCGCAAGTTAAAGTTGCCAGAGTCAAAGTTGAGTCAGAAGAAACTACGAAAAAAACCAATAAACCAATCACATTTTCTTGCTAGCCTCTTCTTGAATCTCGAGGACGAGATTCCTGTTAAGAGGGTTAGATTTGTAACACCCTAAATTTAGGGTATAAAAATTTCTTTGCTCTATACTCAAAATTCAGGTGTTACCTTTTCTTTTCCTTTCTTTTCCTCTTTTGTTTTTTTATTAAACGGGGAGTTAACATGGAATTTATAGATGCTATTTTAAATAAATATGTGTATTTCATTTTATGCCGAGGTACATTTTCTTTCTGTTTGCTAAAATGATCTTGGCGGTGTTCACACTCGAAAGAAGGAAAAACTATCAAATTAAATTATTGGGACATGATCTAATATAAATAGATATATTCATATAAACATATATGTATATCCATATCTACCTGCTCACACGCGTGGGGGAAGCACTAGCGCCGCGCTCGGCTGCTGCGCCGCAGTCCCACCACCATCTCTTTCGTGTGGGAAGAACCTCTACCGCACTATATGGCCACGACCCAAGAATTTAGTAATGGTCCGTTATAGCCGCTCCCATAGTCCCATTCAAACAGTCGACACCTACTCTTTGTCACTCAACCTTGCAACAACCACCCCTTGCATCATGCAGTTGTCCCCGTGCCGCGCCCGCCGTCGAGCAGAGGTCCCATGCAGAGCTCGTCGTCGCGTCATTTGTCACCGTGGAGAGAGGACTGATATCCTAGCTGGAGGTCTCGCCGCACTCGTCGCTGTGTCGAGGGGTCCCTGCCACGCACGAAGTTGTTTCTTCCGGCGAGCCCTTCCCCGGTGAGCCATTTTTCTTTATTTTGTTTCTGCGCTAGCTGTTCATCATTTCTATCCTTCGTCGGCCAACCGCACCTCCGCCTATCCCTGTGCACGCTATAACATGGCCGACATCGAACCGTGCAGCGCCCAGCCCTTGGATGCGTGGCCGAGCAGCCATGGCTGGTCGCGGCCAAGGGCCGATTGAGCGGTGGCCGAGTGCTCGCCCACCCCTGCCCGCTGTCGAGCCGGTCTCCGGCGAAGCTGCCATGCAGGTCAGCATGCCCCTGCACGAGCTCATGTGGCAGCAATGGACAGCTCTGCTCTGCTTGTGTGCCTGGCTTGCTACGTGAGCGTGAGGAAGAAGAAACTGTCGTTGCGAGTGTGTTTAGGAAAAAAAAAGAAATTGTTTTCTAATGGAACCCACCCATGCACGCACGACTCCCATGCATGCCGGCATGCATCACGTGAGTAGTGGGAAAAATTAGTCTCCAGGCCACATGACGCCCTACGGTTGGTCCATATAGCTATTTCACGCTGTAGCGTCCGCTCCAAATCCCATGGATCCTCGGCGTCCATGCTCATATGGTCCTCTGTGTGGCCATCTTTTGACCAATCAGATTATACCACATTCTATTAAATCTGCAAGATATAAAATATTCAAAATATTTTAAGTCTCAAATCCGTGTCGACTTGTTTTAGTCGTGTTAATTTTGTAACCTCGTTGTTTACGTATTAGTAACATTATTTCATTGTGATACATGTTTTAGTTAATTAATTGATTATTTATTTATTTATCGGATAGTTAGTAAAGTAGCAATCTACTTGAACCAATTTACAATTTTAGTTGCACTTTATAAATACATGTTAATATGATTATGCCTACTCGAATATTTTTTAATTAATAATTGTTTATTATAAAGGCGATATTGGTTAGTGATCCTGGCGCGCCGTCCGCGTGCGTGTTGTCTGCGCGCTATTCGTGCGCGCCGTCGTTAGCACGTGTTGTCGCACGCGTTGTCGGGTGCCATTTCTGCATGTCGTGCGTTGTCCGCGCGCTAAGTCGCACGAGCCCGTGCGCCATTCGTGTGTGTCACGCGTTGTTCGCACGTGTTGTGCGTGTCGTCGCGTCGTTCGCGCGTCGTTCGCGCATGTCACACGTGCTGTTTCGCGTGTCGCGCGCTGTGAGCATGCAATATTTAACCGTTCGATTATAATCACTAATGTCAATTAATTAACTATTTGTTTAATCGTCCACTATTAAAATAGTAAGATAGTCAAAGCAAAGTAGTACTTTTAATTTATATTTGATATGATAATGTCAATTTGTGTAATTATAATTATGCCGAACTAATATTCTAATTAATACTTGTTTAGTGTACTCGCGTATTTGTTAGCGATTATCACGTCGTCACACTGTTTGTGCACTGTTCGCGCGTGATGTTCTTGTGGTCGCGTGCTGATTCACGCATTATCCGCGCTGGTCGCACGAAATATTTCGTGTGTCATCACCGTGTTATGTCGCGTGTGTCCGCGCGTCAGTCGCACGCTGTCATGTTGTTTCGCTCGCCGTAAATTTGTCTCGCTTAGAATCTCGTTTTAATTAAATAGTAGCTACAATTTATATTTGATAACGCCGAATTAAATGTCCTAGTTCATATTCGTTTAGCATAAACGCGATAACTTGTTGACCGTAGCTCCGATCGACGCGTTTCTTATCCTCGCGTAACTGTAGAAGCGCTCTTTATTTTATATTGCTCGTTTTTATAATATTTTATCTTGTATGGTGTAATGTTCTTATGCAAGTAAATGTTTGTTTGCTTGTGCCTGTTCGTCTTCGCTTCGCGTTGCGAGTAGATCGCGATTCATTTCCGAGCTTTGAGGAATCGAAGATCAACCGTTGGCAACCATGTGATCTAGCTCTTTGAGTTCCATAAAGTTGAAGACCCTGAGCATATGTTTGGTGAAGGCAAGTGTCCTCTGACCCATTATGTCCATTTCACTTATAATATACTGTCCTGCATTACTTAATTGAAACCTAAGGATTGACTAGCTTTCTATTTACCTTATCCTTGTTCACCTTTTGGGTTATCGTGGTTAGCATTCTGCTATTGCCTTAACTTAATCAAAGAACATGATGTGACTATTTATGATACTGTTATCCTGATTATATTGTTGATCTTGGGATACTCTAGGGGGCTCAGGCTGTTTCCTGAGTACATCTCCGTAAGGACCTGTTCGTTGAGAGACCACCCGGGATAACAGTGCAACCATGAGGGTGGAATGGGGTGCCCTTAGCTAATTAATTAGAGGAACTAGAAGTGTAGTTGCTTCGCCGTCGTGCCGTCAATGGGGTCCAGGCACAGTGCTTGCTCTACCGAGGCTGAGTGCCGAGGTTCTTTCGTTTTGCTTTTTTAGTCACCCTCCTGCGGGGAGAGGTACTGTGTTTATCAAACTGGAGAAACCTAACGGGCAGCTATGACCTCTAGGGAATCTTTGTAAAGGCTTCGTAGTGAATCCCTGGCCATTCACCTTGGGAGTGAGTAAGGGCCTTGCAAGCCCGGGCTAGAGAGGGAATCACGGCTCATGGGTAAAGTGTGCGACCTCTGCAGAGGGTAGTGAAACTGGTATATCAGCCGTGCTCACGGTTAAGAGCAGCCTTGGGATCCTCTTTGATTAGAGATACAAATGGTTCGAGATACAATGGTTCCGTATATGATTTTGGTTCGATGATGATAATGATGTTCCTCGATGAGGAAATGATTCACGGGTTAGTTATTGCTAAAACCTGGCTTCACTAATAATAAATACCTGATCAACTAAAAGCAACTGCTTGAGCCTAACCCCACATAAAGCTAGTCCACTTCAGCCAAACGGGGCATTTGCTGAGTACGTTGATGTGTACTCATCCTTGCTTTACCACAAAACACCAGGTTGTCCACATTGCAACCACTGCTCAGGAGAAGACGAAGTCGTGGAAGGAGACTTCCAGGAGTTCCAAGACTACGACGAATTCTAGGTGTGGGTTGGCGGCAACCCCCAGTCAGCTGCCTGTGAAGGCCTTATCTTTACTGCGTTTCGCTAGCACTTTGATTTAACTGTTAAGTTGATGACTATGTGGATGTCTATGACTCTGTGATGTAATAAGTTATTACCCTTTTATGTTATTATTCGAGCACTGTGCGATGATGTTCATTTATGTAATCGCTGTGTACGTGAATTCTGATCCTGGCACGTACATAGTTCGCATTCGGTTTGCCTTCTGAAACTGGGTGTGACATAAGTGGTATCAAAGCCGTGCTGACTGTAGGACCGCTGACCTAGAGTAGCATTGGCCGTTTTAAGGACTTATTGATTATTACTTCACCTCATCCTTGATTCTGCTTCAAAATATTAGTCACCTCGACTAATTCTATGTTGCGTCCCTATATGCCCCTTGCCAAAAGTATTTTATTCTAGTATGGTCTATACTTCTCTCAATCTATTATATCTAATCTTACTCTTGTGCTTGCGACATCTTTGTAGATGCCTCTGACCATAACCTTCTTATCTTTTGGGGTTCTCTCCTCTTTTGTCTTTAAGTTGCTACCGTTTGGTAGTCTTTATTCCCTTGGTATTGACATGCTGCATCTTTTGGATTCTTCCGTACCCTTACCCCTTAATTCAAACACTTAACCCTAAAAACTCGGTTGCCTATTTTTTTACATTTCAGTTTATATTTTCATGACCTTCCTGTCTTTTGAGATCCCTTCCTATTTTGTTGTTAAGTCATTACCTTTCAACAATTTCTATTCCCTTGGTCTTAGTATGCTCGTGTCCTTGGAGCCTTGCATACTCTTATATTTTATACGTATGCTTATCCTTCATACCCCAATGACTGTTCAAGACATTTCAGTTAACATGCCCTTAACCACCCTTGTTTCTTAATGATCCATGAGTGGTCATTTTATTTTGCACAACCTTAACAATCTCGCTAATTCCTTATAACTTCCTTCGGTAATGAGTTTTTACTTCAACTCTTCTGTCGGAACCTCACTTATCTTATACTTGTTTGTTTTCTCCACTTCGTCACTTTGCGATTCTTGCCTTAGCTCTGTCCATGGATTATGCTTTTCATCATTATCACCTTTACCCTTATCACCTCTATATCTTACCTTGATGTTTATCTTATACTGGCCCTTTAAAATCTCCTCTTTTCCATCTCCATTCGAGAGTTGTATGTTTTACTTATTTTTCTCTTGGACGTATCTTCTTTGTCACTTGCGAGTTTTTTAACTCCATTCTTTGCCTACTTTTGTTTGTTATTACCTTTACCCTTCTCATATGTCTATCCTACCTTGTGATTATATTATGTATATTATCTAAAATCTCCAATCTCCCATCTCAGTTTGAGAGTGGTGTTTTACTTATATTGCCCTTGTTCGTAACCTCATCTTTGCCATGTGCAAGTCTTGTCATGACCCCATTCTTGGTTGTACATGTACCACTGGCTCTACTATGCCTTCATCTTTTCCCTTATACCCTTGTCTGTTGTCGCCTTTGACCCTTGCGATATGGAGGTCTTCTACCTAAATGCTCACCTTGAACTTATCCTTTAAAAGCCTCCCTTTTCTTTCAACCCAGTTTGAGAGTTGCGAGGTACCTATCTCTCCCTTGATTTCTTTTCACTTCTTGTCTCCTTACAGGTTTTGTGTTAATTCCATCTCTTGCTGTGTTTTTGTTTGCTATCACCCTCACCTTGTCGTCCTTCGATCTTGCCTTGATACTCATCTTTATTCCTACTCTTTAAAAATCCCCTCTCTTCCACCTCAATTTGAGAGTGGCAACTTACCCATCTAGCCCTTGGACGTACCCCCTCCTTTTCCATTTGCAGGTCCTGTCTTAACTCCATACTTGGTGGTACTTATATCCTTGGTTCTTATGCCCATTTACCTCCTCTCCTACACCCTTATCCATTATCAACTTTAAACCTTCGTGATATCTATGCCCTTACCTTCACGCTTACCTTGAACCTACCCTTTGAAACCTCCTCTTTTCCATCCCTGTTCGGGGATAATGCCTCATCTATTTCATCATTGACTGCTCCCCTTCTTTGACACCCTGCTAGTTTTGCCTAAAAACATCCTTTGTTGTGTGTTTGCTCGTTATCACCCTCACCCTTGGTGTCCCTCGATCTTTACCTTGATGCTTATCCCGCCCTTGCATTTTAAAGCCCCCTCTCTCGTTCTAGTTCAAGAGTGTTGTCTTACCCCTCCCCGCTCTTGTTCGTCCCCTTTTTCCTCTGTTGTGTGGCAAGTCTTGTCTTAACTCAATCTTTTGATGTGCTTTAGCCTATTACCTCCTGTACCTTTGTAATCACTGGATCTTTCTATGATGCTTATCTTATGCCTACCTTTTGAATTATCATCTTTCCCATCTCGATTTGAGAATGGTGTTTTACCTATCCTGACCTTGGTTGCGTTCTCTCCCTTGTCGGTTACAATCATTGCTTTAGCTCCATCCTTTACTATGCTCATGCCCCTATCCTGCATGTTTTATCGCTCCCCTTGTTTTTCAATGGCCTTAAAGTAGTTTCCACATTGTAAGAAAAGACCACCATTTAATTGAAAGGAACGTATAGCAACGAGATGTTTGTTGCTGTGTGCTCATGATGTTTGTCCTTCTACTATGACTAATTTGCTTCTTTGGAATGAGTGTTGATGTGTTGTGGCCTTTGGTTCGCAATAGCATCTGTTCGCTAGCTGAGTGCCATAGAGTTAGGTAGTTGGGTGCTCTCCCTTTTCTCTCTTTAATTCATCTATGCTTACCTTTTCTATTTGTAGCCTTTCCTCTTGCACCTGTCCAGTTGGCAACCTCCAACCTCTCTTAATCAGTCAAGATCAGAGTTGGCAATGTCTTCATCAAGTGCATATCAATGCTCCTGTTAAGGGGGTTAGCCGCTAACCCCAATGAAGACAATGCGACCAACATCAACCAACAAGATCAGAGTGGTGTAGCGAAAGCGTGTGTGGGTCCTAACCCACAGGTCCAAGAGATCCTCACGAATTGCATCAATCGGTCTCAAGCATCTAAAGGTCAAAGCAACCAGTCCGCAAGTTAAAGTTGCCAGAGTCAAAGTTGAGTCAGAAGAAACTACGAAAAAAACCAATAAACCAATCACATTTTCTTGCTAGCCTCTTCTTGAATCTCGAGGACGAGATTCCTGTTAAGAGGGTTAGATTTGTAACACCCTGAATTTAGGGTATAAAAATTTCTTTGCTCTATACTCAAAATTCAGGTGTTACCTTTTCTTTTCCTTTCTTTTCCTCTTTTGTTTTTTTATTAAACGGGGAGTTAACATGGAATTTATAGATGCTATTTTAAATAAATATGTGTATTTCATTTTATGCCGAGGTACATTTTCTTTCTGTTTGCTAAAATGATCTTGGCGGTGTTCACACTCGAAAGAAGGAAAAACTATCAAATTAAATTATTGGGACATGATCTAATATAAATAGATATATTCATATAAACATATATGTATATCCATATCTACCTGCTCACACGCGTGGGGGAAGCACTAGCGCCGCGCTCGGCTGCTGCGCCGCAGTCCCACCACCATCTCTTTCGTGTGGGAAGAACCTCTACCGCACTATATGGCCACGACCCAAGAATTTAGTAATGGTCCGTTATAGCCGCTCCCATAGTCCCATTCAAACAGTCGACACCTACTCTTTGTCACTCAACCTTGCAACAACCACCCCTTGCATCATGCAGTTGTCCCCGTGCCGCGCCCGCCGTCGAGCAGAGGTCCCATGCAGAGCTCGTCGTCGCGTCATTTGTCACCGTGGAGAGAGGACTGATATCCTAGCTGGAGGTCTCGCCGCACTCGTCGCTGTGTCGAGGGGTCCCTGCCACGCACGAAGTTGTTTCTTCCGGCGAGCCCTTCCCCGGTGAGCCATTTTTCTTTATTTTGTTTCTGCGCTAGCTGTTCATCATTTCTATCCTTCGTCGGCCAACCGCACCTCCGCCTATCCCTGTGCACGCTATAACATGGCCGACATCGAACCGTGCAGCGCCCAACCCTTGGATGCGTGGCCGAGCAGCCATGGCTGGTCGCGGCCAAGGGCCGATTGAGCGGTGGCCGAGTGCTCGCCCACCCCTGCCCGCTGTCGAGCCGGTCTCCGGCGAAGCTGCCATGCAGGTCAGCGTGCCCCTGCACGAGCTCATGTGGCAGCAATGGACAGCTCTGCTCTGCTTGTGTGCCTGGCTTGCTACGTGAGCGTGAGGAAGAAGAAACTGTCGTTGCGAGTGTGTTTAGGAAAAAAAAAGAAATTGTTTTCTAATGGAACCCACCCATGCACGCACGACTCCCATGCATGCCGACATGCATCACGTGAGTAGTGGGAAAAATTAGTCTCCAGGCCACATGACGCCCTACGGTTGGTCCATATAGCTATTTCACGCTGTAGCGTCCGCTCCAAATCCCATGGATCCTCGGCGTCCATGCTCATATGGTCCTCTGTGTGGCCATCTTTTGACCAATCAGATTATGCCACATTCTATTAAATCTGCAAGATATAAAATATTCAAAATATTTTAAGTCTCAAATCCGTGTCGACTTGTTTTAGTCGTGTTAATTTTGTAACCTCGTTGTTTACGTATTAGTAACATTATTTCATTGTGATACATGTTTTAGTTAATTAATTGATTATTTATTTATTTATCGGATAGTTAGTAAAGTAGCAATCTACTTGAACCAATTTACAATTTTAGTTGCACTTTATAAATACATGTTAATATGATTATGCCTACTCGAATATTTTTTAATTAATAATTGTTTATTATAAAGGCGATATTGGTTAGTGATCCTGGCGCGCCGTCCGCGTGCGTGTTGTCTGCGCGCTATTCGTGCGCGCCGTCGTTAGCACGTGTTGTCGCACGCGTTGTCGCGTGCCATTTCTGCATGTCGTGCGTTGTCCGCGCGCTAAGTCGCACGAGCCCGTGCGCCATTCGTGTGTGTCACGCGTTGTTCGCACGTGTTGTGCGTGTCGTCGCGTCGTTCGCGCGTCGTTCGCGCATGTCACACGTGCTGTTTCGCGTGTCGCGCGCTGTGAGCATGCAATATTTAACCGTTCGATTATAATCACTAATGTCAATTAATTAACTATTTGTTTAATCGTCCACTATTAAAATAGTAAGATAGTCAAAGCAAAGTAGTACTTTTAATTTATATTTGATATGATAATGTCAATTTGTGTAATTATAATTATGCCGAACTAATATTCTAATTAATACTTGTTTAGTGTACTCGCGTATTTGTTAGCGATTATCACGTCGTCACACTGTTTGTGCACTGTTCGCGCGTGATGTTCTTGTGGTCGCGTGCTGATTCACGCATTATCCGCGCTGGTCGCACGAAATATTTCGTGTGTCATCACCGTGTTATGTCGCGTGTGTCCGCGCGTCAGTCGCACGCTGTCATGTTGTTTCGCTCGCCGTAAATTTGTCTCGCTTAGAATCTCGTTTTAATTAAATAGTAGCTACAATTTATATTTGATAACGCCGAATTAAATGTCCTAGTTCATATTCGTTTAGCATAAACGCGATAACTTGTTGACCGTAGCTCCGATCGACGCGTTTCTTATCCTTGCGTAACTGTAGAAGCGCTCTTTATTTTATATTGCTCGTTTTTATAATATTTTATCTTGTATGGTGTAATGTTCTTATGCAAGTAAATGTTTGTTTGCTTGTGCCTGTTCGTCTTCGCTTCGCGTTGCGAGTAGATCGCGATTCATTTCCGAGCTTTGAGGAATCGAAGATCAACCGTTGGCAACCATGTGATCTAGCTCTTTGAGTTCCATAAAGTTGAAGACCCTGAGCATATGTTTGGTGAAGGCAAGTGTCCTCTGACCCATTATGTCCATTTCACTTATAATATACTGTCCTGCATTACTTAATTGAAACCTAAGGATTGACTAGCTTTCTATTTACCTTATCCTTGTTCACCTTTTGGGTTATCGTGGTTAGCATTCTGCTATTGCCTTAACTTAATCAAAGAACATGATGTGACTATTTATGATACTGTTATCCTGATTATATTGTTGATCTTGGGATACTCTAGGGGGCTCAGGCTGTTTCCTGAGTACATCTCCGTAAGGACCTGTTCGTTGAGAGACCACCCGGGATAACAGTGCAACCATGAGGGTGGAATGGGGTGCCCTTAGCTAATTAATTAGAGGAACTAGAAGTGTAGTTGCTTCGCCGTCGTGCCGTCAATGGGGTCCAGGCACAGTGCTTGCTCTACCGAGGCTGAGTGCCGAGGTTCTTTCGTTTTGCTTTTTTAGTCACCCTCCTGCGGGGAGAGGTACTGTGTTTATCAAACTGGAGAAACCTAACGGGCAGCTATGACCTCTAGGGAATCTTTGTAAAGGCTTCGTAGTGAATCCCTAGCCATTCACCTTGGGAGTGAGTAAGGGCCTTGCAAGCCCGGGCTAGAGAGGGAATCACGGCTCATGGGTAAAGTGTGCGACCTCTGCAGAGGGTAGTGAAACTGGTATATCAGCCGTGCTCACGGTTAAGAGCAGCCTTGGGATCCTCTTTGATTAGAGATACAAATGGTTCGAGATACAATGGTTCCGTATATGATTTTGGTTCGATGATGATAATGATGTTCCTCGATGAGGAAATGATTCACGGGTTAGTTATTGCTAAAACCTGGCTTCACTAATAATAAATACCTGATCAACTAAAAGCAACTGCTTGAGCCTAACCCCACATAAAGCTAGTCCACTTCAGCCAAACGGGGCATTTGCTGAGTACGTTGATGTGTACTCATCCTTGCTTTACCACAAAACACCAGGTTGTCCACATTGCAACCACTGCTCAGGAGAAGACGAAGTCGTGGAAGGAGACTTCCAGGAGTTCCAAGACTACGACGAATTCTAGGTGTGGGTTGGCGGCAACCCCCAGTCAGCTGCCTGTGAAGGCCTTATCTTTACTGCGTTTCGCTAGCACTTTGATTTAACTGTTAAGTTGATGACTATGTGGATGTCTATGACTCTGTGATGTAATAAGTTATTACCCTTTTATGTTATTATTCGAGCACTGTGCGATGATGTTCATTTATGTAATCGCTGTGTACGTGAATTCTGATCCTGGCACGTACATAGTTCGCATTCGGTTTGCCTTCTGAAACTGGGTGTGACATAAGTGGTATCAAAGCCGTGCTGACTGTAGGACCGCTGACCTAGAGTAGCATTGGCCGTTTTAAGGACTTATTGATTATTACTTCACCTCATCCTTGATTCTGCTTCAAAATATTAGTCACCTCGACTAATTCTATGTTGCGTCCCTATATGCCCCTTGCCAAAAGTATTTTATTCTAGTATGGTCTATACTTCTCTCAATCTATTAGATCTAATCTTACTCTTGTGCTTGCGACATCTTTGTAGATGCCTCTGACCATAACCTTCTTATCTTTTGGGGTTCTCTCCTCTTTTGTCTTTAAGTTGCTACCGTTTGGTAGTCTTTATTCCCTTGGTATTGACATGCTGCATCTTTTGGATTCTTCCGTACCCTTACCCCTTAATTCAAACACTTAACCCTAAAAACTCGGTTGCCTATTTTTTTACATTTCAGTTTATATTTTCATGACCTTCCTGTCTTTTGAGATCCCTTCCTATTTTGTTGTTAAGTCATTACCTTTCAACAATTTCTATTCCCTTGGTCTTAGTATGCTCGTGTCCTTGGAGCCTTGCATACTCTTATATTTTATACGTATGCTTATCCTTCATACCCCAATGACTGTTCAAGACATTTCAGTTAACATGCCCTTAACCACCCTTGTTTCTTAATGATCCATGAGTGGTCATTTTATTTTGCACAACCTTAACAATCTCGCTAATTCCTTATAACTTCCTTCGGTAATGAGTTTTTACTTCAACTCTTCTGTCGGAACCTCACTTATCTTATACTTGTTTGTTTTCTCCACTTCGTCACTTTGCGATTCTTGCCTTAGCTCTGTCCATGGATTATGCTTTTCATCATTATCACCTTTACCCTTATCACCTCTATATCTTACCTTGATGTTTATCTTATACTGGCCCTTTAAAATCTCCTCTTTTCCATCTCCATTCGAGAGTTGTATGTTTTACTTATTTTTCTCTTGGACGTATCTTCTTTGTCACTTGCGAGTTTTTTAACTCCATTCTTTGCCTACTTTTGTTTGTTATTACCTTTACCCTTCTCATCTGTCTATCCTACCTTGTGATTATATTATGTATATTATCTAAAATCTCCAATCTCCCATCTCAGTTTGAGAGTGGTGTTTTACTTATATTGCCCTTGTTCGTAACCTCATCTTTGCCATGTGCAAGTCTTTTCATGACCCCATTCTTGGTTGTACATGTACCACTGGCTCTACTATGCCTTCATCTTTTCCCTTATACCCTTGTCTGTTGTCGCCTTTGACCCTTGCGATATGGAGGTCTTCTACCTAAATGCTCACCTTGAACTTATCCTTTAAAAGCCTCCCTTTTCTTTCAACCCAGTTTGAGAGTTGCGAGGTACCTATCTCTCCCTTGATTTCTTTTCACTTCTTGTCTCCTTACAGGTTTTGTGTTAATTCCATCTCTTGCTGTGTTTTTGTTTGCTATCACCCTCACCTTGTCGTCCTTCGATCTTGCCTTGATACTCATCTTTATTCCTACTCTTTAAAAATCCCCTCTCTTCCACCTCAATTTGAGAGTGGCAACTTACCCATCTAGCCCTTGGACGTACCCCCTCCTTTTCCATTTGCAGGTCCTGTCTTAACTCCATACTTGGTGGTACTTATATCCTTGGTTCTTATGCCCATTTACCTCCTCTCCTACACCCTTATCCATTATCAACTTTAAACCTTCGTGATATCTATGCCCTTACCTTCACGCTTACCTTGAACCTACCCTTTGAAACCTCCTCTTTTCCATCCCTGTTCGGGGATAATGCCTCATCTATTTCATCATTGACTGCTCCCCTTCTTTGACACCCTGCTAGTTTTGCCTAAAAACATCCTTTGTTGTGTGTTTGCTCGTTATCACCCTCACCCTTGGTGTCCCTCGATCTTTACCTTGATGCTTATCCCGCCCTTGCATTTTAAAGCCCCCTCTCTCGTTCTAGTTCAAGAGTGTTGTCTTACCCCTCCCCGCTCTTGTTCGTCCCCTTTTTCCTCTGTTGTGTGGCAAGTCTTGTCTTAACTCAATCTTTTGATGTGCTTTAGCCTATTACCTCCTGTACCTTTGTAATCACTGGATCTTTCTATGATGCTTATCTTATGCCTACCTTTTGAATTATCATCTTTCCCATCTCGATTTGAGAATGGTGTTTTACCTATCCTGACCTTGGTTGCGTTCTCTCCCTTGTCGGTTACAATCATTGCTTTAGCTCCATCCTTTACTATGCTCATGCCCCTATCCTGCATGTTTTATCGCTCCCCTTGTTTTTCAATGGCCTTAAAGTAGTTTCCACATTGTAAGAAAAGACCACCATTTAATTGAAAGGAACGTATAGCAACGAGATGTTTGTTGCTGTGTGCTCATGATGTTTGTCCTTCTACTATGACTAATTTGCCCCTCGGACATGCCCGACATACCGAGGGATGTCGCCGAGCACTCGCTGGATATCCGAGCTGGGGCCCGACCCGTGAAGCAGCCTCTGCGTCGATTCGACGAAGAAAAGCGCAGAGCCATAGGCGAGGAGATCCACAAGCTAATGGCGGCAGGGTTCATCAAAGAGGTATTCCATCCCAAATGGCTTGCCAACCCTGTGCTTGTGAGGAAGAAAGGAGGGAAATGGCGGATGTGTGTAGACTACACTAGTCTAAACAAAGCATGTCCAAAAGTTCCCTACCCTCTGCCTCGCATCGACCAAATCGTGGATTCCACTGCTGGGTGCGAAACTCTGTCTTTCCTCGATGCCTACTCAGGGTATCACCAAATTAGGATGAAAGAGTCCGACCAGCTCGCGACTTCTTTCATCACACATTTCGTCATGTAATGCTATGTTACCATGCCGTTTGGTTTGAGGAATGCGGGTGCGACGTACCAACGGTGCATGAACCACGTGTTCGGCGAACACATTGGTCGAACGGTCGAGGCCTACGTCGATGACATCGTAGTCAAGACGAGGAAAGCCTCCGACCTCCTTTCCGACCTTGAAACGACATTCCGGTGTCTCAAGGCGAAAGGCGTAAAGCTCAATCCCGAGAAGTGCGTCTTCGGGGTCCCCCGAGGCATGCTCTTGGGGTTCATCGTCTCCGAGCGGGGCATCGAGGCCAACCCGGAGAAAATCGCGGCCATCACCGACATGGGGCCCATCAAGGACTTGAAAGGCGTACAGAGGGTCACGGGACGCCTTGCGGCTCTGAGCCGTTTCATCTCGCGCCTCGGCGAAAGAGGCCTGCCTCTGTACCGCCTCGTAAGAAAGGCCGAGTGCTTCACTTGGACCCCTGAGGCCGAGGAAGCCCTCGGGAACCTGAAGGCGCTTCTCACGAACGAGCCCATCTTGGTGCCCCCCGCTGCCGGAGAAGCCCTCTTGATCTACGTCGCCGCTACCACTCAGGTGGTCAGCGCCGCGATCGTGGTTGAGAGACGAGAAGAGGGGCATACATTGCCCGTCCAGAGGCCAGTCTACTTCATCAGTGAGGTACTGTCCGAGACCAAGATCCGCTACCCACAAATTCAGAAGCTGCTATACGCGGTGATCCTGACGCGGCGGAAGTTGCGACACTACTTCGAGTCTCATCCGGTGACTGTGGTGTCATCCTTCCCCCTGGGGAGATCATCCAGTTGAGAGCACCTAGAGGGGGGGGGGGTGAATAGGTGATCCTGTAAAACTTGAAAACTTAAGCCACAAAAACTTGGTTAAGCGTTAGCACAGTAAATGCCAAGTGGCTAGAGAGGAGTCTCAACAAAACACAATAACCACAAGAAATCAATCACAGAGATGGCACGGTGGTTATCCCGTGGTTCGGCCAAGACCAACGCTTGCCTACTCCATGTTGTGGCGTCCCAACGGACGAGGGTTGCAATCAACCCCTCTCAAGCGGTCCAAAGACCCACTTGAATACCACGGTGTTTTGCTTGCTTTTCTCAATCTCGTTTGCGAGGAATCAGAGTGTCAACACGCACACAAGTCACAACAAGAGCTCGCAACACAACTCAATGAGTTCACAACTCCACTAGAGCTCTATATGCTATCACAATGAAACAAATGCGCGGAATCGAGGTCTTGGTGCTTAGGAATGTTGTAGGAATGCTTGGTATGCTCCTCCATGCGCCTAGGGGTCCCTTTTATAGCCCCAAGGCAGCTAGGAGCCGTTGAGAGCATTCTAGGAAGGCTGATCTTGCCTTCTGTCGACTGGCGCACCGGACAGTCCGGTGCACACCGGACACTGTCCGGTGCACACCGGACACTGTCCGGTGCCCGATTTCCTTCCAAAAATGGCGCAGTCGACCGTTGGCAGCCTGAGAGCCGTTGGCGCACCAGACAGTCCGGTGCCCCCTTCTAGCCGTTGGCTCGGCCACGTGTCCCGCGCAGATTGCGTGGCTGACCGTTGGCCCGGCCGACCGTTGGCTCACCGGACAGTCCGGTGCACACCGGACAGTCCGGTGAATTATAGCCGTACGTCGCCGGTGAATTCCCGAGAGCGACCACTTCGCTCGAGCCAGCCTGGCGCACCGGACACTGTCCGGTGCACCACCGGACAGTCCGGTGTTCCCAGACTGAGCAGAATCTTGGCTGCTCGAGCCAAGACATTTTCAATTGGATTTTTCCTGTTTCCAGCACTTAGACACAATACATTAGTCCATAAAATAATGTACTAAGTCTGAGAAACATACCTTTATCCTTGATGTGTACTTTGTCCACCTTTTACACTTAGGCACTTGTGTTGGGCACTAAATCACCAAAATACTTAGAAATGGCCCAAGGGCACATTTCCCTTTCAATCTCCCCCTTTTTGGTGATTTATGCCAACACAACATAAAGCAAGTAGAACAAGTACAAAATCAATTCAAATAAGAACCCAAAATTGTTTTGATTCAATTTTGACATATATGGATCATCCTTTGCCACCACTTGGTTTGTTTTTGCAAATCAAACTCAATTTCCTATCTCTAAATCAAATCCACTTGTAGAGACATAAAGAGAGGTATTCCTAAAGAAATTTATCAGGAATTTCAAAAACTCCCCCTTTTTCCCATAATCAACATTTCTCCCCACAAGAAGCCAACTTTTGACAAGAGAGACAATAAAAGAGTTTTGACAAACCAAAAGCTCTATTTTACTATTTTCAAAATCTCTCAAGTGGTAGCTGATCCATTTATCGCTTTGGCCTTTATTTTCTCCCCCTTTGGCATCAAGCACCAAAACGGGATCAATCTTGGCCCTTTAACCCCATTGCCTCACCAAAATCTTCAAATGAGAATACAAAGGCAATAAGAGTACATGAGATGAACTTGGAATAAGTTACCCTCTCATCGGAGTGCAGTGGAAGTCTTTCATGGTCCAAGTCCACCTTTCCCTTTCAAAACCTCCTTTGAGACTAAATCAAGCAAACTCAAGCAAACGGTTAGTCTCAAAGGGTCAAGTTGTAGCACAGCTCCCCCTAAATATGTGCATCACTTGCAAAAAGGACTTGTGAGGTCCAGGGAGTGTTTGTACAACTTGAGCACCACAAGTAAGCAACAAAAATGCATAAGGAACATGATCAAAGGCATAAATACATGTATGCTATAAATCAATCCAAGTTCCGTGAATCTAGGACATTTAGCTCACTACGCAGCCTGCAAAAGGTCTTTTCATCTAAAGGCTTAGTGAAGATATCGGCTAGCTGGTTCTCGGTGCTAACATGAAACACTTCGATATCCCCCTTTTGCTGGTGGTCTCTCAAAAAGTGATGCCGGATGTCAATGTGCTTTGTGCGGCTGTGCTCAACAGGATTTTCAGCTATTCGGATAGCACTCTCATTGTCACATAGGAGTGGGACTTTGCTCAGATTGTAGCCAAAGTCCCGGAGGGTTTGCCTCATCCAAAGTAGTTGCGCGCAACACTGTCCTGCGGCAACATACTCGGTCTCAGTGGTGGATAGGGCAACGGAAGTTTGTTTCTTAGAGTTCCACGACACCAGGGACCTTCCTAAGAATTGGCACATCCCTGATGTACTCTTCCTATCGACCTTACATCCAGCATAGTCGGAATCTGAATATCCAATCAAGTCAAAGTTAGACCCCTTTGGATACCAGATCCCGAAGCAGGGCGTAGCGACTAAATATCGAAGAATTCGCTTCACAGCCACTAAGTGACACTCCTTAGGATCGGATTGAAATCTAGCACACATGCATACGCTAAGCATAATATCCGGTCTACTAGCACACAAATAAAGTAAAGACCCTATCATAGACCGGTATGCTTTTTGATCGACGGACTTACCTCCTTTGTTGAGGTCGGTGTGTCCGTCGGTTCCCATCGGAGTCTTTGCGGGCTTGGCGTCCTTCATCCCAAACCGCTTTAGCAAGTCTTGTGTGTACTTTGTTTGGGAGATGAAAGTGTCGTCCTTGAGTTGCTTCACTTGAAACCCAAGGAAGTAGTTCAACTCGCCCATCATCGACATCTCGAATTTCTGCGTCATCACCCTGCTAAACTCTTCACAAGACTTTTGGTTAGTAGAACCAAATATTATGTCATCGACATAAATTTGGCACACAAAAAGATCGCCATCACAAGTCTTAGTGAAAAGAGTTGGATCGGCTTTCCCAACCTTGAAAGCATTAGCAATTAAAAAGTCTCTAAGGCATTCATACCATGCTCTTGGGGCTTGCTTAAGTCCATAGAGCGCCTTAGAGAGCTTACACACGTGGTCGGGGTACCGTTCATCCTCGAAGCCAGGGGGTTGCTCCACGTACACCTCCTCCTTGATCGGCCCGTTGAGGAAAGCGCTCTTCACATCCATTTGGTACAACCTGAAAGAATGGTGAGCGGCATATGCTAGCAATATACGAATTGATTCTAGCCTAGCCACAGGAGCGAACGTCTCCTCAAAGTCCAAACCTGCGACTTGGGCATAACCTTTTGCCACAAGTCGAGCCTTGTTCCTCATCACCACCCTGTGCTCGTCCTGTTTGTTGCGGAACACCCACTTGGTTCCCACAACATTTTGCTTGGGACGAGGCACCAGTGTCCAAGCTTCATTGCGCTTGAAGTTGTTGAGTTCCTCCTGCATGGCCAACACCCAGTCTGGATCTAGCAAGGCCTCTTCTACCCTGAAAGGCTCAATAGAAGAGACAAAAGAGTAATGCTCACAAAAATTAACTAATCTTGAACGAGTAGTTACTCCCTTGCTAATATCACCCAATATTTGGTCGACGGGATGATCCCTTTGAATCGTCGCTCGAACTTGGGTTGGAGGTGCCTGAGGTGCTTCTTCCTCTTCAATTTGAACATCCTGTGCTCCCCCTTGATCATGCGCCTCCACTTGAGATACCTGTTCGTCATCTTGGGTTGGGGGATGCACCATAGTTGAGGAAGACGGTGGATCTTGTTCCAATTGTTCCTGAGGCCGTACATCTCCAATCGCCATGGTGCGTATCACGGCCGTTGGAACGTCTTCTTCATCTACATCATCAAGATCAACAACTTGCTCTCTTGGAGAGCCATTAGTCTCATCAAATACAACGTTGCTAGAGACTTCAACCAAACCCGACGATTTGTTGAAGACCCTATACGCCTTTGTATTTGAGTCATAACCTAATAAAAACCCTTCTACAGCTTTGGGAGCAAATTTAGAGGTTCTACCTTTCTTCACAAGAATATAACACTTGCTCCCAAATACACGAAAGTAAGACACATTGGGTTTGTTACCAGTTAGCAGCTCATATGAAGTCTTTTTGAGGAGGCGGTGAAGGTAGACCCTGTTGATGGCGTGGCAAGCCGTGTTTACGGCTTCCGACCAAAAACGCTCGGGGGTCTTGAACTCTCCAAGCATAGTCCTCGCCATATCAATGAGCGTCCTGTTCTTCCTCTCTACCACACCATTTTGCTGAGGTGTGTAGGGAGCGGAGAACTCGTGCTTGATCCCCTCCTCCTCAAGGAACTCCTCCACTTGAAGGTTCTTGAACTCGAACCCATTGTCGCTTCTTATCTTCTTTACCTTGAGCTCAAACTCATTTTGAGCTCTCCTTAGGAAGCGCTTGAGGGTCCCTTGGGTTTCAGACTTATCCTGCAAAAAGAACACCCAAGTGAAGCGGGAAAAGTCATCAACAATAACTAGACCATACTTACTTCCTCCTATGCTCAGATAGGCGACGGGTCTGAAGAGGTCCATATGCAGCAGCTCCAGAGGTCTTGAAGTGGTCATCACATTCTTGCTGTGATGTGCTCCTCCCACTTGTTTACCTGCTTGACAAGCTGCACAAGGTCTATCTTTTTCGAATTGCACGTTAGTCAAACCTATCACGTGTTCTCCCTTTAGAAGCTTGTGAAGGTTCTTCATCCCCACATGTGCTAAGCGGCGATGCCACAGCCAGCCCATGCTAGTCTTAGCAATTAAGCATGCATCTAGACCGGCCTCCTCTTTTGCAAAATCAACTAAATAGAGTTTGCCGTCTAATACACCCTTAAAAGCTAATGAACCATCACTTCTTCTAAAGACAGACACATCTACATTTGTAAATAGACAATTATATCCCATATTACATAATTGACTAACAGATAGTAAATTATATCCAAGAGACTCAACTAAAAACACATTAGAGATAGAGTGTTCATTTGATATTGCAATCTTGCCTAAGCCTTTCACCTTGCCTTGGTTCCCATCACCGAATATGATTGAATCTTGGGAATCCTTATTCTTGACGTAGGAGGTGAACATCTTCTTCTCCCCCGTCATATGGTTTGTGCATCCGCTGTCGATAATCCAGCTTGAACCCCCGGATGCATAAACCTGCAAGGCAAATTTAGGCTTGGGTCTTAGGTACCCAACTCTTGTTGGGTCCTACAAGGTTAGTCACAATTGTCTTAGGGACCCAAATGCAAGTTTTATCACCCTTGCATTTTGCCCCTAATTTCCTAGCAACAATCTTCCTATCCTTTCTACAAATAGCAAAGGAAGCATTTAAAGCATGATAAATTGTAGAGGGTCCATTCATAGCTTTTCTAGGAACATGAACAATATTCTTTCTAGGCACATGATGAATATTTTTCCTAGGCATATCTCTACCATGCATATAGGAAGAACTGGGAGCAAACATAGCATAAGAATCATAGGCATGTGAATCAAAAGCATTACAACTCCTATGAGACTGTCTTCTATCATTGTACATAAAAGCATGGTTCTTTTTAGTACTACTTGCCATAGGGGCCTTCCCTTTCTCCTTGGCGGAGATGGGAGCCTTATGGCTTGTTAAGTTCTTGGCTTCCCTCTTGAAGCCAAGCCCATCCTTAATTGAGGGGTGTCTACCAATCGTGTAGGCATCCCTAGCAAATTTTAGTTTATCAAAATCACTTTTGCTAGCCTTAAGTTGGGCATTAAGACTAGCCATTTCATCATTTAACTTTGCAATAGAAGCTATGTGTTCACTACAAGCATCAAAATCTTTACATCTATTGCAAATAACAACATTTTCTACACAAGTTGTTGATTTACTAGCTATTTCTAACTTAGCATTCAAATCATCATTAATGATTCTTAAGCTAGAAATTGTCTCATGGCAAGAAGATAATTCACAAGAAAGCATTTCATTTCTCTTAACTCCTAAGGCATGAGATTTTTGTGCTTCTATAAATTTGTCATGTTCTTCATACAACAAGTCCTCTTGTTTTTCTAAAAGCCTATTCTTATCATTCAAGGCATCAATCAATTCATTAATTTTATCGACCTTGGTTCTATCTAGGCCCTTAAATAAACATGAATAATCTATTTCATCCTCATCACTAGATTCGTCCTCACTTGAAGAAGCATAAGTAGAGTTTCGAGTGCATACCTTCTTCTCCCTTGCCATAAGGCATGTGTGACGCTCGTTGGGGAAGAGGGATGACTTGTTGAAGGCGGTGGCGGCGAGTCCTTCATTGTTGGAGTCGGACGAGGAGCAATCCGAATCCCACTCCTTGCCAAGATGTGCCTCGCCCTTTGCCTTCTTATAGTTCTTCTTCTTCTCCCTCTTGTTCCCTTGATCCTGATCACTATCATTGTCGGGACAGTTAGCAATAAAATGACCAAGCTTACCACATTTGAAGCATGAGCGCTTCCCCTTTGTCTTGGTCTTGCTTGGCTGCCCCTTGCGACCCTTTAGCGCCGTCTTGAATCTTTTGATGATGAGGGTCATCTCTTCATCATTAAGTCCGGCCGCCTCAATTTGTGCCACCTTGCTAGGTAGCGCCTCCTTGCTTCTTGTTGCCTTGAGAGCAAGGGGTTGAGGCTCGTTGATTGGACCATTCAATGCGTCGTCCACGTATCTTGCCTCCTTGATCATCATTCGCCCGCTTACGAATTTTCCAAGGACTTCTTCGGGCGACATTTTGGTGTACCTGGGATTCTCACGAATATTATTCACCAAATGAGGATCAAGAACGGTAAAGGACCTTAGCATCAATCGGACGACGTCGTGGTCCGTCCATCACGTGCTTCCGTAGCTCCTTATTTTGTTGATAAGGGTCTTGAGCCGGTTGTATGTTTGGGTTGGCTCCTCGCCCCTTATCATCGCGAATCGACCAAGCTCTCCCTCCACCAACTCCATCTTGGTGAGCAAGGTGACGTCGTTCCCCTCATGAGAAATCTTGAGGGTGTCCCAAATCTGCTTGGCATTGTCCAAGCCGCTCACTTTATGGTATTCGTCCCTGCACAAGGATGCTAACAACACAATAGTGGCTTGTGCATTTCTATGAATCTGTTCATTAATAAAAATAGGACTATCGGAGCTATCAAACTTCATTCCATTCTCAACAATCTCCCATATGCTTGGATGGAGAGAGAATAGGTGACTACGCATTTTGTGGCTCCAAAATCCGTAGTCCTCCCCATCAAAGTGTGGAGGCTTGCCGAGAGGAATGGAGAGCAAATGTGAATTTGAACTTTGAGGAATACGCGAATAATCGAAAGAAAAGTTTGAGTTAACCGTCTTTCGTTTGTCGTAGTCATTGTCGTCGTTGTCCTTATGAGAAGAAGTGGATTCATCACTGTCGTCGTAGTAGACGATCTCCTTGATGCGTCTCGACATCTTCTTCCTTCCATCTTTGTGTCTATGGCCCGAGCCCGAGTCGGTAGGCTTATCGTCCTTAGGCTCGTTGACGAAGGACTCCTTCTCTTTGTCGTTGATCACGATTCCCTTCCCCTTAGGATCCATCTCTTCGGGCGATTAGTCCCTTTGTGAAGAGAACGGCTCTGATACCAATTGAGAGCACCTAGAGGGGGCGTGAATAGGTGATCCTGTAAAACTTGAAAACTTAAGCCACAAAAACTTGGTTAAGCGTTAGCACAGTAAATGCCAAGTGGCTAGAGAGGAGTCTCAACAAAACACAATAACCACAAGAAATCAATCACAGAGATGGCACGGTGGTTATCCCGTGGTTCGGCCAAGACCAACGCTTGCCTACTCCACGTTGTGGCGTCCCAACGGACGAGGGTTGCAATCAGCCCCTCTCAAGCGGTCCAAAGACCCACTTGAATACCACGGTGTTTTGCTTGCTTTTCTCAATCCCGTTTGCGAGGAATCTCCACGACTTGGAGCCTCTCGCCCTTACACTTGAAGTTCACAAAGAAGCACAGAGCAAGGGAGGATTAGCAACGCACACAAGACACAAGAATCAGAGTGTCAACACGCACACAAGTCGCAACAAGAGCTCGCAACACAACTCAATGAGTTCACAACTCCACTAGAGCTCTATATGCTATCACAATGAAACAAATGCGCGGAATCGAGGTCTTGGTGCTTAGGAATGTTGTAGGAATGCTTGGTATGCTCCTCCATGCGCCTAGGGGTCCCTTTTATAGCCCCAAGGCAGCTAGGAGCCGTTGAGAGCATTCTAGGAAGGCTGATCTTGCCTTCTGTCGACTGGCGCACCGGACAGTCCGGTGCACACCGGACACTGTCCGGTGCCCGATTTCCTTCCAAAAATGGCGCAGTCAACCGTTGGCAGCCTGAGAGCCGTTGGCGCACCGGACATGTCTGGTGCACACCGGACAGTCCGGTGCCCCCTTCTAGCCGTTGGCTCGGCCACGTGTCCCGCGCAGATTGCGCGGCTGACCGTTGGCCCGGCCGACCGTTGGCTCACCGGACAGTCCTGTGCACACCGGACAGTCCGATGAATTATAGCCGTACGTCGCCGGTGAATTCCTGAGAGTGGCCACTTCGCTCGAGCCAGCCTGGCGCACCGGACACTGTCCGGTGCACCACCGGACACTGTCCGGTGCACCCAGACTGAGCAGAATCTTGGCTGCTCGAGCCAAGACATTTTCAATTGGATTTTTCCTGTTTCCAGCACTTAGACACAATACATTAGTCCATAAAATAATGTACTAAGTCTGAGAAACATACCTTTATCCTTGATGTGTACTTTGTCCACCTTTTTACACTTAGGCACTTGTGTTGGACACTAAATCACCAAAATACTTAGAAATGGCCCAAGGGCACATTTCCCTTTCACCAGTGTCGAGAGGCCTCGGGTAGGATTGCAAAGTGGGCAGTGAAAATCATGGGCGAGACAATCTCGTTCGCCCCTCGGAAGGCCATCAAGTCCCAAGTATTGGCGGACTTTGTGGCTGAATGGGTCGATACCCAGCTCCCAACAGCTCCGATCCAACCGGAACTCTGGACCATGTTTTTCGACGGGTCGTTGATGAAGACAGGGGCGGGCGCGGGCCTGCTCTTCATCTCGCCCCTCGGGAAGCACCTACGCTACGTGCTACGCCTCCACTTCCCAGCGTCCAACAATGTGGCCGAGTACGAGGCTCTGGTCAACGGGTTGCGCATCGCCATCGAGCTAGGGGTTCGACGCCTCGACGCTCGTGGTGACTCGCAGCTCGTCATCGACCAGGTCATGAAGAACTCCCACTGCCGCGACCCGAAGATGGAGGCCTACTGCGATGAGGTTCGGCGCCTGGAAGATAAGTTCTACGGGCTCGAGCTCAACCACATCGCCCGACGATACAACGAGACTGCGGACGAGCTGGCTAAGATAGCCTCGGGGCGGACAACGGTTCCCCCGGACGTCTTCTCCTAAGACCTGCATCAACCCTCCGTCAAGACCGACGACGCGCCCGAACCCGAGAAAGCCTCGGTTCAGCCCAAGGCACCCTCGGCTCAGCCCGAGGTACCCTTGGCTCAGCCCGAGGCGCCCTCGGCTCGGCCCGAGGCACCCTCGGCCCCCGAGGGTGAGGCACTGCGCGTCGAGGAGGAGCGGAGCGGGGTTGCGCCTAACCGAAACTGGCAGACCCCGTACCTGCAATATCTCCACCGAGGAGAGCTACCCCTCGACCGAGCCAAAGCTCGGTGTAAGGAAAATGGACCCCGAGCCATTTGGCTAATTGAGTTTTGGTGTTTGATGAACAACACAATCTGTGAACTAATAAGTTTTCTAGTGTTTGTGTTTGTAGTTCACAGGATGCAAAGAGAATTGGACCAAGGCCATGAGGATGCAACACCTCAAAAGAAGACATAAAAAGATGCATAGGAGTCCAATACTCAAGAACAAAGAAGCCCGAAGAAATCAGTGAAGAAATCCAAGATAAGGGCTGTCAGCCAGCGCCTGGTGGCGCACCGGACATTGGTGTCCGGTGTGCACCGGACTGTCCGGTGTGCACTGGACTGTCCGGTGAGGCACCGGACAGTCTGAGCAGAGAGGCCGCAGACAGGCGCTCTCTGGCTGTAGCACCGGACTGTCCGGTGTGCCAACGGGCAGAAGGCAACGGTCGGATCCAACGGTCGACTGCTACAGGCGCCAACGGTCGGCTAACGTGGCGTGCACCGGACATCTACTGTGCAGTGTCCGGTGGTGCACCGGACTGTCCGGTGCACCCGACGACAGAAAGCTGCTGCTTTCTGTCCAACGGTTAGTTTGGGTTGTGGAGGCTATAAATACCACCCCAACCGGCCATTGTCAAGTGTGGGAGCCCAAGCAACATACCAAGGCATATAGTGCACATTTCCAAGTGCTCAAACACCCAAGTGCTTAATAGAATCACTCGGTGATTAGCGTAGGTGCTTTGCGAAGTGCTTAGGTTAGTTAGACCGCTTTAGCGCTTGCTCTAGGTGAACCCTAGTTAGTTGAGTGAGTTCTGTAAAACCACACAACCCCTCGGCTCTTGCGTGAGTCGTTGTAATTGTACCGAGTGGGGCGAGAGTCTTGCGAGACCATGACAACCGCGTTTGTGTCACGGCCGCCACCGTGTACCGGAGGGAACGAGGCCCGCGGCGTTTCGACCGGAAGCTCGATAGTGGAGACGGCGGGGAGCGTCCGAGAGGAGCCGGAAGCGGAGCACCACTTGCGCGTGGAAAAGGCCCGTGGCTCTCTACGGAGTTACTCGACCGTGGTGCTTGGCCCTCGCGTGGGCTTCCCTTTGCGTAGGGGCACCAACGAGGATTAGTCGGGACCTTGCATGGTTCCGGATACCTCGGTAAAAATACCGGCGTCATCCACGAGAGTTTGCTTCTCTACTTAGCTCTTTACATTCCGCATTTATATTAAGCATTTAAGTTTCAATCTTGTAGTCATACTTATTCAGTGTAGATTGAAACTTAGCCTTTGCGGTAGAGATAGCAACACTTAGACAAAACCTAGTTTGCACATTCTAGTTTTGATTATTTGCATAGGTTTTGCTCTAGGGATTTAATTGTGGCCTAGTTTAGTAAAAGTTTTAGAAGTCCTAATTCACCCCCCCCCCCTCTTAGGCGTCACCCGTTTCCTACAAGTGGTATCAGAGCCCGGTTTGGCTCATTTGAAACGCTTTAGCTTCATCGCTAAAAGAGCCGACGCTTTTTAGAGGAAGGGATGGATACCCATAGGCCACCACACTTCGACGGCACTAACTTCCCATATTATAGTGCTAGAATGGCTTGTTACCTAGAGGCCGTTGATCTAGGTGTTTGGAGAGTCACTCGTGACGGGATGAAACCCCTCAAGAATCCCGAGAAACCCACCACGAGTGAAGAAAAAGAAATTCATTTAAATGCTAGAGCCAAAAATTGCTTGTATGAATCTCTTAGCATGGATATTTTCAATCAAGTATTTACCCTGAAAACTGCTAATGAGATTTGGCTAAAATTGCATGAGCTCCATGACGGCACATCCAATGTCCGTGAGCAAAAACATTGCCTAGTCTTAAATGAGTATAATTCTTTTGCTATGAAAGATGATGAGCTTGTTAGAGACATGTATTCTCGCTTGAATCTAATTATCAATGAGCTCAATTCTATTGGCATTAATAAGCTAGGTGATGCGGACATTGTGAGGAAGATTATCTCCCTGCTACCACAACAAAGATATGGGAGCATCATCACCATCCTTCACAACATGGAGGACTTAAGCATCATGACCACGACCATTGTGATTGGGAAAATCGCGGCCTTTGAGATGTCGCGAAAAATGAGTCGGGGAGAGGAGCCAACTTCCTCAAGACCATATGCTTTTGCACGTGATGAAAGGAAGGGCAAAAAGAAGGCTCCCACTCCAAGTTCCTCAAGTGAAGAAGAGGAAGAAGAAGAAAGTGATGATGATGAAGATAATCAACCATGCACATCATCCTCCGAGGACGAAGAAACAATCCGACGCGTCAGAAAGGTAATGGGGATGATCCGCAAGATTAATCTAATGGGTGTGCCCCTGCAGGTCGAGGATCTTCTCTTTAACATTGACAGGAAAAAGCAAAGGAAGAGAGGATGCTTCGCATGTGGGGAGAAGGGTCACTTCAGGGACAACTGTCCAAATATGGCCAAACCCAAAAAGGAGAGGAGCAAAGGCAAGGCGCTAACAAGTGTTAGAACTTGGGATGATTCTTCAAGTGAAGATGAACCTCCAAGGACACGCAGCCACCGGTCCTCGTCACGATCATCACGGTCATCACACAAATGCCTTATGGCAAGAGGTAACAAAAGCATTCTATCCTCTAGTGATGAAAGTAGTAGTGATGATGAAGGTGAGGGAAAGCCCTCTCTAGATGAGCTTGCGGAAGCCGTAGAATTTTTCCAGGATGTTTGCACTAAGCAAAAAGCTCAACTTAAAACTTTGAAAAATAAGTTGGTTAGCTCTCAAAATGATTACAAAGGTTTGCTAGAAAAATTTGAAACTTTTGCAAACTTAAATAGTGAGCTATCAACTAAAATTGAGCTATTAGAATCTAGTGCTCCATCCACTGCTACCGATGATAGCCTTATTAAAAGGAATGAAAAACTTAAGGCTAAGTTAGCTAGCTCCCAAGAAGCTATTGAAAATTTGCTAGAGAAAATGGAAATTCTTAGCATACACAACAATGAGCTAACTACTAAGCTAGAAAACATTGGTAGCACCCCAGCAGCATCTTTAGTTGAAATACCTGAAATAATTAAGAAAGATGCTTCTACTTCCTGCTTTGATTTAATTGATGATTCTAACCCCTACAACCAAGTCGTTGTTGAGAATATTGTTGTAGAGACATGTACGAATGAGGTTGCAAAGGAAAATGAACAATTAAAGCAAGAAGTGGCTCGCCTTGGCAAGGCTTTGTATGACAAGAAAGGCAAAGCCAAACAAATCCAACCTCCACAGGATAACACCACTGCGGGAGTGAACAAGCCCATGGAGGGAGAAACCGTGATTTGTAGGCTATGCCACAAGGAAGGCCACAAGTCTTTCCAATGCAAGGCGATGACCGGGGATAAACAAAGACAAAAGCTCAAGCAAAATCTCAAACACCTACATAAAAAAGGTGAACAAAAAGGATGCTACACCATATTTGATCAAGAAGAAAAAGAACGGAAAGGTGATAGCAATCAAGGCCAACAAGCAAGCCAACAAAGGAAAGGGGGCCAAACGCATCTGGGTGCCAAAGGAGATAATTTCAACCATGAAAAGCACCAAGAAGGTTTGGATCTCGAAAGGGAAGTGAGTGGACCGAAGGTCCACGGGAAATTTGGAGACTTGGCTAAATTGGGATGTATATCATGGGATACATCATACTGGATCAAGTTTATTGCCAAGTGGGTTAGTGAAAATTTTGGACCCAAATTTCCCACCCATGACTAAGGTAACTAGTTTCATTGTATTTCTCGTTTTTAGATATGTGTATCTATTTATCTTTTATCTAGTTTACCTTTCTTGCCTAGTATTACATTTGTTATGTACTTTTGTTCAAAATCATGCATACTAGGTAAATCTTATGGTAGGATTGCTAGTTTTTAAATTCATATACTTAAGCAAACCTACATGGCTTAAAATGTTTAGTTAAAGCACGGCACATAGCTTCTATATCACTCCATAGTAAATGATGCATAAATTGAAATTTTGATTTCTACAAGTTGTATCATTTAACTTATATGTGCCAAAGTTTGGATTATGGATAATTTGCCCCTCTTGATATCAAATCAAAGTGCATGTCTCCTACAAGTATTCAAAACTTGTATGCACACCTTTAGGGGGAGGTTACTCTATAATCTAACACTTTGAGACTAACACCTTTTCAAGTCTATTTCATGTGATAGTCTCATTGTAAGGAAAATGAAGTCCCCGGAGAAAGACAACGATCTTCCACTGCAAAATCTCCAAGAACTCTCATGTCTCTCAAAGCTCACCATTGACTTTCAATTGGTATCTTTTGAGACTACATTCAGTATCATTTACATGTCTTCTCCAATATTTGATTAGACTATATTTCATATCATATGCTTCCATGTTGCAAAAATGCATAAGTAGTTAACTCATATTCTGTTACCTATGCATAAGGGAAATTAGCCTTTTCAAATCATGTCTTGCACCTCTAATTTTTCACATGCTTTTTCCTAAGTAGAGGATCTCTGTCAGGGGGAGTATTTTTTCATCTCTAAAGGGGGAGAAAAACTCTTTCTAAAGGAGAATACTCATTTAGGGGGAGTAATCTTTTGAGGAACTCCTACCAGTGGTATCATTCATGGCTTAATTTCATATCCTTCTAGTGATATAATTTGATACAATTCTTGATGAGGGCAAGCTTTTATTTACTTCCTACATGCTTTTAATGTCTTCCTTTTCGGTGGTTGATGCCAAAGGGGGAGAAGTTTAGGGACCAAAGCAATGAAAACTATATCAAACACCAAACACCACCAATTTAAAATTTTATATCTACAAATGGCTTTACAAGTGGTTTTAGTTGTTTGGTCCAAAAATAGGAAGTAAGTGAATTATGGAGTTAGGGGGAGGCTTAAGTCCATAATTTCACATTGTGGGGACAATCATGCATCTTAGCAAGTAGATTGCATATTTTCACTCAAATACTTGTATTATTTGCTTGCTTTGGTTGTGTTGTCATCAATCACCAAAAAGGGGGAGATTGTAAGGAAAATGGACCCCGAGCCATTTGGCTAATTGAGTTTTGGTGTTTGATGAACAACACAATCTGTGAACTAATAAGTTTTCTAGTGTTTGTGTTTGTAGTTCACAGGATGCAAAGAGAATTGGACCAAGGCCATGAGGATGCAACACCTCAAAAGAAGACATAAAAAGATGCATAGGAGTCCAATACTCAAGAACAAAGAAGCCCGAAGAAATCAGTGAAGAAATCCAAGATAAGGGCTGTCAGCCAGCGCCTGGTGGCGCACCGGACATTGGTGTCCGGTGTGCACCGGACAGTCTGAGCAGAGAGGCCGCAGACAGGCGCTCTCTGGCTGTAGCACCGGACTGTCCGGTGTGCACCGGACTGTCCGGTGTGCCAACGGGCAGAAGGCAACGGTCGGATCCAACGGTCGACTGCTACAGGCGCCAACGGTCGGCTGACGTGGCGTGCACCGGACATCTACTGTGCAGTGTCCGGTGGTGCACCGGACTGTCCGGTGCACCCGACGACAGAAAGCTGCTGCTTTCTGTCCAACGGCTAGTTTGGGGTGTGGAGGCTATAAATACCACCCCAACCGGCCATTCTCAAGTGTGGGAGCCCAAGCAACATACCAAGGCATATAGTGCACATTTCCAAGTGCTCAAACACCCAAGTGCTTAATAGAATCACTCGGTGATTAGCGTAGGTGCTTTGCGAAGTGCTTAGGTTAGTTAGACCGCTTTAGCGCTTGCTCTAGGTGAACCCTAGTTAGTTGAGTGAGTTCTGTAAAACCACACAACCCCTCGGCTCTTGCGTGAGTCGTTGTAATTGTACCGAGTGGGGCGAGAGTCTTGCGAGACCATGACAACCGCGTTTGTGTCACGGCCGCCACCGTGTACCGGAGGGAACGAGGCCCGCGGCGTTTCGACCGGAAGCTCGATAGTGGAGACGGCGGGGAGCGTCCGAGAGGAGCCGGAAGCGGAGCACCACTTGCGCGTGGAAAAGGCCCGTGGCTCTCTACGGAGTTACTCGACCGTGGTGCTTGGCCCTCGCGTGGGCTTCCCTTTGCGTAGGGGCACCAACGAGGATTAGTCGGGACCTTGCATGGTTCCGGATACCTCGGTAAAAATACCGGCGTCATCCACGAGAGTTTGCTTCTCTACTTAGCTCTTTACATTCCGCATTTATATTAAGCATTTAAGTTTCAATCTTGTAGTCATACTTATTCAGTGTAGATTGAAACTTAGCCTTTGCGGTAGAGATAGCAACACTTAGACAAAACCTAGTTTGCACATTCTAGTTTTGATTATTTGCATAGGTTTTGCTCTAGGGATTTAATTGTGGCCTAGTTTAGTAAAAGTTTTAGAAGTCCTAATTCACCCCCCCTCTTAGGCGTCACCCGTTTCCTACACTCGGCGGTTGGCGCGGCGCGCCAAGTCGTTAGTCTTGCTGGGGGACGGGAAGGAGCTCTACCACTGCAGCCCCTCAGGCATCCTCCAGCAGTGCATATTCATCGCCAAAGTTCTGAAGCCCGGGACGTACAAGTTGGCCAACAGTCAAGGCGAGGTCTACAGCAACGCTTGGAACATCCGACAGCTACGTCGCTTCTACCCTTAAGATGCTTTCAAGTCGTTCATACACCTCGCTCACACACAAAGTCTAGTCATCAAGGAAGGGTCAGCCTTGCCTCGGCAAAGCCCAACCCTCCCTCGGGGGCTAGAAGGGGGGAACACCATCTACGTCAAAATTTTCCTCGGAAAAAGATCTTTTCTGCCAGAACGTCTTTCGTGCTTTTCGACTACTTCGAAAGTGGATCTCGAAAACGACGGAGTACACATAAGCAGCCAAGGCTGACCGAGCCGAGGGACTCCTACGCCTCTGGGATACGGATACCTCACTCATCACCTTCTGTGATAAGTAACTCACGCTCGGATAGGTGATTCCGTGGACCGAACAAGTCTTCACGCTCGAAAACTCTTCTGCCGAAACGATTTTTCGGGCCTTCTCGACTACATCGATAGCAGAATCCTACGGACGAGTAAGAGTACACGTAAGCGGCAAGGCCGACCGAGCCGAGGGATTCCTACGCCTCCGGGATACGGATACCTCACTCATCACCTTCCGTGAAAAGTAACACTCGCTCGGACAAACAATTCTGTTATCGAAACAAGAGGAAAAGAAACGCAGCTTTACAACACGACGACAGTATGTTTGGGCCTCGGAGGCCGCAGAAAACATACGCACACTACAAGATAAACCGAACCTGCAGGCTCGGACCTTGACAGTTGAAAGGAGCAGCAGCACCCTCGGCGTCAACTACACCTTCGGCGAGGGCCGACCTAGCCTCGGACGACGACGCGGTCGGAGGATCTCCACTCCGAAGGACGACATCAGCACCACGCCCGGGCGATCGCCGCTAGGGTCTTCTCCAGGAATCCGGCTCGAGCAGACGGCTCGGCCGGCCACCCCGAAGCCTCAGCCAGCTGTCCCCCGAAGGACGTCAGCCCGACTCGTGGCCTCGGCAACTCAACTCCGGCACCGGTCCCGCCAGTGGACGGCCCGGCCAGGCTCCGGCCGACCAAATCTTCTTTTCGAGCCAACTCCGCCTCTGTTCGTGCTGACACCGCTGCCTCCGGCTTCGGCTCATCGAAGAGCGGCCGAGGGTTTCCTTTAACTAAGCAAGAGAAGCCTCGGGCGGCAAGGCCGACCGAGCCGAGGGACTCCTACGCCTCCGGGATATGGATACCTCACTCGTCACCTTCGCACGAGGCAACTCACGCTTGGTTAAGCGGTTCAGTTAGCCGACAGGCGAGTCCTAGTGCCCGAAATGAGGAAAAAACACGGCTCCGTGCCGAAAACACATACATGTTCAGGCCCCGACAGTCACAATGAACAGACACCGGCACTCAAGGTGCCATTACAAACGGAACTCCGTTTCCGTCCCCGCGGGTATGAACAACCTCCACACCGGGGAATCTGCGGGGCGATAAGCTCCGGGCGACTCGCCAGCGACCTTTGCAGCAGCAGCCATGGTCCCAGGACGGACACAGCCACCAGAAGGCTCTCGTTCGCGTCCCCACTCAAGGGACGCGAACCAGACATTAAAGCCAAAGAGCCGAAGGTCGGTCCGTAGGCGGCGTTGACGGCCTCGACGGTGGGGAAGCTTCCTCTAGCTGCCACCACGTCAGCACCGACGGCGGCGTCCGCCTCTCCACCAACGCCGCACCAGCGAGCGCGGGCCACTCCAAAGCGCACCGGCAGGTCCTCGCTCCCGTCCTCGCCACGAAAGCGAGGAGGAGGGCGGAATGTTGCATCCTAGCTGGGCAGCAACAGTTCGCCTTCCCCGGCATGGCTGGAGGATGCCTCCTCCGCAGAGCTGGAGGATGGGTTCCACCACCAGAAGCTGGAAGAAGAGGTGGCCAGCCGACCCGTGCGGGAGGTAGAGCCCCGGCTCGCCTCGCTCTTCGCCCCAGCCAGGATGATGAAGATCCTTGAAGCTGAGGGCGGGACCAAGATCGCAGCCCGACTTGCTTTTCCCCACCCAGGGGCTGGTGGTCACCGTCTTGGGTGACCACCGGCGAGGGAACGCGGCCGGGCTGCCTGATGAAAATCCTTGAAGCCGAACGATGGCTGAAAGGTACCAACTCTCGCGAAGTTGCGTTCCTCCAACGACAAGGCGGAAGGATTGCGAGTGTTCCCCATCTGGGGGCTCGAAAGGTGGAGAGACGCGATGCATAAGGGAGCACGAAGACATAGTTGCCTTTCAAGGGGGTCACCCTCCCTTTTAAAGGCAACTCTCCCCACTTGCGTCCTCAGCCATCGCGAGCTGAGTCTTCTCCAACACGCTCCAAGGTCCTCCCCCTACGACACGGGGGCTGGGTCCCACGCGTCATGCAAGCTGGCCCAGGGCAGAAGAAGCCAAACCGCCACGTGCGGTGCGCGCAACTGCCCAGCGGTTACAAGCATTCCTCCACTTTCGCCCAGACCAGCGGGTGAAAGGGCGGACAGCCATGCAGACGGCATGCAACCGCGCCAAGTGGGCGCACCCCTTTGACTCCAACGCGCCCAGCATGGAGGCCCAAGCCCACACGTCATGCAACCGGCGCGCCGGTTGCTACGTGCGAGCAACTGCACCGCCACTCGCACCACTACTGTGCCTCCTCGACTGCGGAACCAGTACCGCGACTCGAGGCAACCCTGCGTATGACCCAACAGTGCCAGCCAGGCACATCGATCACGGGTCAGTCAGCCGCGGGAGGAGGCGCGACGGTCGATACAGCCAAAAATGGGCCGGCACTAATGGCGGTGGCAGGCGGGCGGAAGCAGCGGTCACGTCGTCAGCCAAGCTCACGTCCCATCCAGGGACAGCAAGGGAACCCACTCTCACGGCGTGAAGACGGCGCGCCCGTGTTCCGTTCCTCGAACGGCTCGCACGCGCGCAACGGCTGCCCCGTGAACCACTCGTCCCGTCGCATTAACTCTGCGGAAGGACAGGCGGCGCCTTTGGCAGGCAAAGCAAGTGACGCTTCACCTCCGCCATAATGACCGCGTCAAAAAAGGTGCGCCACGTTATTCGATTTCGTATCCTTTTCCTCTTCCTGTTTCTCTCTCTTACAGTAGGGACCGGGAAAGGGGATACCCCGAAAGGGATCCTTCTCCGCGAAGGAAACGGGCCCCGAGCCCCCCTACTGATCGGAGGTTCGAAGGCTGGCCCCTCGGAGGGGTTCAACAGCCGCCTCAGAGCGCTCGGGCTCCGCGCCCACTACTGGTCAGAGGTTCGAAGGCCGGCCCCTCGGAAGGGTTCAACGGCCGCCTCAGGCCACTCGGGCTCCGCGCCCACTACTGATCAGGGGTTCGTAGGCTGGCCCTCGAAGGGTTCACAGCCGCCTCAGACGCAGAGCAAGGGATGACCCTAGGTACGTTCGATACATAACCAAGGCTCGAGCTACGCTCCCGAGGTACCCTAGGACATTTCCGAGACCAGCAGGAACGATCTTGTAACGGAATCCCATTAGAGGGAGGCATCGAGCCCTCAGACCCCGTCAAAAGGGGACCGGGTCCTGCAGATCACCCGCAGGTACTTTTGGAGCGCGCCTCCGGGCCTCTAGCCGACCCCTAGCAAATGGGGCACGGGCGTCCACTCGGATTACCCGTCAGCAGCTCACTGGAGACACCATGTTCGGCGCCCTCCAAGGGCAACATGGCGCTTCCCCCCTCCTTGCGGAAAGGCGACGCAGGGGCGTATGTAAAAAAGTCGAGTCTGTCCTTGACCATCCTCTCGCTCTGTGCAGGGGCTCGGGGGCTGCTCTCGCAAACCCGGCTCCGGCCAGACCGTTGACAGCGTCAACATACCAGCCCGAGAACTTGGGACCCGATCGTGCACCCGGGCTACGGCCAGCTCGCATGAGGGAACAACCAGACCGGCTGAAGCATCACGAAACGCATTAAGACCTCGAAGGAGTCAAACTACTCCTCCGAGGCCTCGGGGGCTACACCCGGCGGGTGCGCTCGTGCGCACCCACCGGAACAAAACGCAACCGAGAAAGGTCGGTCCCCTTGCAAAAAAGTGCGACAAAAGCCTCCAAGCGAGTATTAACACTCCCTTCGAGGCTCGGGGGCTACTGTCGGGGACCATAATTAGGGGTACCCCCAAGACTCCTAATCTCAGCTGATAACCCCCATCAGCACAAAGCTGCAAAGGCCTGATGGGTGCGATTAAGCCAAGGTTCGGTCCACTCAAGGGACACGATCTCGCCTCGCCCGAGCCCAGCCTCTGGCAAGGGCAGCCGACCCCGGAGGATTCACGTCTCGCCCGAGGGTCCCCTCAAGCAACGGACACACCTTCGGCTCGCCCGAGGCCCAGTCTTCGCCAAGAAGCAACCTTGGCACGATCGCCACACCGACCGACCGTATCGCAGGAGCATTTAATGCAAAGGTGGCCTGACATCTTTATCCTGACGCTTGCCCTTCAGTCGACAGAGCCGAAGTGACCGCAGTCACTTCGTCGCTCCACTGACCGGCCTGACAAAAGGACAGCGCCGCCTGTGCCGCTCCGACTGCTGTGCCACTCGACAGAGTGAGGCTGACAGCAGCCAAGTCCGGCCTGGAGCGCCATAGGAAGCTCCGCCTCGCCTGACCCTAGGGCTCAGACTCGGGCTCAGCCCCGGAAGACGACGAACTCCGCCTCGCCCGACCCCAGGGCTCGGACTCGGACTCAGCCCTGGTCTCAACCGACGGTCTCCGCCTCGCCCGACCCAGGGGCTCGGACTCGACCTCGGTCTCGGAAGACAGACTCGACCTCGACCTCGGAGGAGCCTCCGCCTCGCCCAACCCAGGGCTTGGACCGACCACGTCACAGGAGGGGCCATCATTACCCTACCCCTAGCTAGCTCAGGCTACAGGGAACAAGACCGGCGTCCCATCTGGCTCGCCCCGGTAAACAAGTAATGATGGCGCCCCACGTGCCCCATGACGACGGCGGCTCTCAGCCCCCTTACGGAAGCAAGGAGACGTCGGCAAGGACTCGACAGCCCCGACTCCTGTCCTTCTGCCAGGCTCCAGCGCTCCTCCGACTAGGGCTGGACGAAATGCTCGTGGCTCGCTGGCTCGCTTGGTTCATGGTCAGCTCGGCTCGGCTCGTTTGAATTTTTTCACGAGCTGAGCTGACATCCTAGCTCGGTTCGTTAAAGAGCCAGCTCGGTTCGTTAACGAGCCAGCTCGCGAGCTAAACGAGCTACCATATTCCAGCAAAACGAAACTATATGCATATAATTTATAGAATAATTGATGAACATGTTATATATATGTAAGGTGTCTATGACCTATAAATTAAACAAATGATTAATGAACTATGTCTATGTGTTAATTTGGTCTATGCAAATATAATTATGGGTTAAACTGATGAACATGTATGTGAATTATGAATTAATGAGTGATGAATTGTAATAATTTGGTGTTATATTGACGTGGTTTGTGAAACTATGAGTATAATTACTATTTTCTATTGTTAAATTAGTTTGAAATTAACTAAAAAATAATTATTATGTACATTTTATTTTTTTCTGCTCTGGCTCGCGAGCTAAACGAGCCAGCTCGAGCTCGTAAACGAGCCGAGCCGAGCTGACTCTGTGGCTCGTTACCTTAATGAGCCGAGCCGAGCTGGCTCGTTATCCACCCCTATCTCCGACTGCCACGACATCACACGAACAGGGTGCCAAAACCTCTCCGGCTGCCACGACGGCATGTACTCAGGGCACTAGCTCCTCCCTGCTAGACACGTTAGCACACTGCTACATCTCCCATTGTACACCTGGACCCTCTCCTTGCGCCTATAAAAGGAAGGTCCAGGGCCCTCTTACGGGAGGGTTGGCCGCGCGGGGAAGGATGGGACGGCACGCGCATAAGCCTCTCGCTCTCTCCCACGCGGACGCTTGTAACTCCCTACTGCAAGCGCACCCGACCTGGGCGCGGGACAAACATGAAGGCCGCGGGTTTCCCCTTTTACGCATGTCTCCCTCCGACTTTTTCCCCCCTTCGCGCTCCATCTCGCGCCGACCCATCTGGGCTGGGCCACGCGGCGACAATTTACTCGTCGGTCCAGGGACCCCCTGGGTTCGAAACGCCGACAATAGCCTAGTTCGTATGTGTGCAACTAAACTCTTTATGTGCAGGCTAGGTACGTGCATAGACTTGTGTTTGGTTGTCTGTATTAGTACATTCAGAACAGATATAGCTCATGTTTGGTTTGTCTGTATCAGAACGTGTATTAGAAAAAGTACACAAATAAATCTTTAAGTATTATATAACATGTGTGGTCTAGTTTTGTTCACAAAGTATCAGAAACATAAATATGAAATCGGTTCAGTGATTAAATATTTTAGTTAGAAGATATAACAAAAAACAAAAAGTTTTTTTTGGTTTTGCTTGCATGAACATGAGGTTGTATGAGCCGTGCTTGCACACGCGGGTGTTGGGGACTTGTTCTCAAATGCTATGAGTTAAGAACAAGGCAACATAGAAAATATTAATCGTTAAAGTCCTTCGTCCTCCGAAGCATTATCTCCCTTAGGATACAATGGTTTACGGACGAAGGTTATGAAGGACGTACCTTCATAAATTTATTAAAAAATGACGAAGGATGAAACGTAAAGAATATAAAAGACAACATGAACCATTATATATTATTATCAAACATAAACAGAAATATCGTCGGATTACAAGTGTACCTTCAATTGGAAGGAGAGGACAGTACAAGCGTGACGCAAAAAGCGAATGCCAAGTCAGCGTGAACAGTACAGGAGTACTGTTCACCTATTTATAGGCGTGGGACACAACCCATACAAAATTACATTCATGCCCTTTACACTTGATAATAATTCTATAGTAATCTGTCAAGGTCTAAATAGCCTTTTCATCTTTAAGTCGGTTTCACTTTCTGCTGCCGTGCCGAAGCTTTCTTGCTCACACCTTCGGCACCGTATAAACCTTCGTATTATTCTGGTTTATTGTGATGCCGACTTGAATCCGAAGATACCTGTTCACACATTATACTCCAGAAATATTGTTAAATCCTGTTTTTGAGGACCTTCGGATGCCGAAGGTCCCCAACAGTGGGTATGCAGCCAACGAGCATATCTACGGAGCTTGGCTCGCCTATCCTTTCTACATGTCGGGCGCCTATATTGGCTTATCCAACAACCAAACAAAATGTGCTTTAAAGTTCTGCGGATGCAGTTGCACCTTCTCAGCAAACATGCGGATAGTGAACAAGGGCAAGAATGATAGGATATATTAGGTGCGGTAATGAATTCTAAATTTTACACTATAAGATTTAAGATTGAACTGGATTAGAATCAAACTCTATTTATATTTATTTTTAAACTAAAATTATTTAAAATCTTAACTTATTGTGAAAAATATTTGGATCATGATCCATTACCACCTTGTCGGGGACCATAATTAGGGGTACCCTCAAGGCTCCTAATTCTCAGCTGGTAACCCCCATCAGCATAAAGCTACAAAGGCCTGATGGGTGCGATTAAGTCAGGGATCAGTCCATACGAGGGACTCGATCACGCCTCGCCCGAGCCTAGCCTCAGACAAGGGCAGCCGACCCCGGAGGATCTCCGTCTCACCCGAGGCCCCCCTCCAGCAGCGAACGTGTTCCCGGCTCGCTCGAGGCCCTGTCTTCGCCAAGAAGCAACCCTGACCAAATCGCCGCACCGACCGACCAAGTCGCAGGAGCGTTTAATGCAAAGGTGGCCTGACACCTTTATCCTGACGCGCGCCCCCCAGCCAACAGAGCCGAAGTGACCGCCGTCACTTCGCCGCTCCACTGACCGGCCCGATAGAGAGACATCGTCGCCTGCGCCGCTCCGACTGCGGTGCCACTTGACAGAGTGAGGCTAACAGGCAGTCAGGCCCGGCCGCAGGCACCATAGGAAACTCCGCTCCGCCCGACCCAGGGCTCGGACTCGGGCTAAGCCCCGGAAGACGGCGAACTCCGCTCCGCCCGACCAAGGGCTCGGACTCGGGCTAAGCCCCGGAAGACGGCGAACTCCGCTCCGCCCGACCCAGGGCTCGGACTCGGGCTAAGCCCCGGAAGACGGCGAACTCCGCTCCGCCCGACCCAGGGCTCGGACTCGGGCTAGGCCCCGGAAGACGGCGAACTCCACTCCGCCCGACCCAGGGCTCGGACTTGGGCTCAGCCCCAGAAGACGACGAACTCCACTCCGCCCGACCCAGGGCTCGGACTCGGGCTAAGCCCCGGAAGACGACGAACTCCGCTCCGCCCGACCCAGGGCTCGGACTTGGGCTCAACCCCAGAAGACGACGAACTCCGCTCCGCCCGACCCCAGGGCTCGGACTACGCCCTGACCTCAGGCGACGGTCTCCGCCTCGCCCGACCCGGGGGCTCGGACTCGACCTCGGCCACGGAAGACAGACTCGACCTTGGCTTCGGAGGAGCTTCCACGTCGCCCAACCTAGGGCGCAGACCAGCCACGTCAACAGGAGGCACCATCATCACCCTACCCCGAGCTGACTCGGGCCACGGGGAACAAGACCGGTGTCCCATCTGGCTCGCTCCGCCAGATAGGCGATGATGGCGCCCCGCATACTCTGTGACGACGGCGGCTCTCAGCCCCCTTACGGAAGCAAGAGGACGTCAGCAAGGACTCAACAGCTCCGACAGCTGTCCCTCCGCCAGGCTCCATCGCTCCTCCGATGGCCACGACATCACACCAGCTGGGTGCCAAAATCTCTCCGGCTGCCACAACGGCATGAACTTAGGGCGCTAGCTCTCCCCCGCTAGACACGTAGCACTCTGCTACACCTCCTATTGTACACCTGGATCCTCTCCTTACGCCTATAAAAGGAAGGACCAGGGCCCTCTTAGAGAGGGTTGGCCGTGCGGGGACGAGGACGAGACACGCGCTCGCTTGAAGCCGCTCGCTCCCTCTCCCGCATGGACGCTTGTAACCCCCTACTGCAAGCGCACCCGACCTGGGCGCGGGACGAACACGAAGGTCACGGGATTCCCACCTCTCTCACGCCGGTCTCCGGCCATCTCGCTTCCCCCCTTCGCGCTCAGCCTCGCGCTCGACCCATCTGGGCTGGGGCACGCGGCGACATTCACTCGTCGGCCTAGGGACCCCCCGGTCTCGAAACGCCGACAGTTGGCACGCCAGGTAGGGGCTCCGCTGCGTGTTGACGAACAGCTTCCCGTCAAGCTCCAGATGGGCAGTCTCCAGCATCCTCTCCAACCCGGGACGGTGCTCCGTTTTGGGAGTCTTGAGTTCATGTCCCTCGACGGCAGCTACGACATGATACTCCTTCCGCCGCCGTGCGACAACGACAATGGCGGCCGACAGCCCGCCCACCGGCGGCGGAATCGACGACGTCTTCCTCGCGTGGTGGAAGAACAACATTCGAGCTCACCCTGTCCTCTCCCCCGCCGACGGAGGAGGAGGCGGGGCAACCAAGGCCAAGCAGGAGGCAGCACCTCGTCGGCTGTCGAGCGAGTCGACGGCACCAGCACCCCAACGGGGGGGCGCACCGGGCATCGACCCCGTGCTTGAGACGAAGACGAGCGTCGTCTCCCCGCAACGTGCCGATTTCGAGCAAACGGACGACGCCAGCGCGCTCGCGAAAGGCTTGCTGGACGTCACCCTTGTACCTGAGACGACGGTGCAGTCAGTCCCCGACGTGACCTCATAGCCGCCCGTCGACCAAAAGGTACCGACCGATTCCCATCCCACGTCTTTCGGATTCAGCCTCGACCCGCCTAGCGGCTTCGCTTTGGTGGGTGCTCTCGTAGAGGCGAGTCCAAACCCTCTGGGGTTTCGTATGCGGTCACCTTGGGACCGGCTGATAGACGTCTCGACCTACGGGCCCTCTGGGTCCGAGGAAGATGACGAGCCCAGCATCTGTTGGGATTTCTCTGGACTTGGCAACCCCAGTGCCATGCGGGACTTCATGACCGCATGCGACTACTGCCTTTCCGACTGTTCCGACGGTAGCCGTAGCCTCGGCGACGAGGACTGCGACCCAAGTCGCGAATGCTTCCACGTCGATCTAGGGGGTCCCTCCGAAGGCAACCATCTCGGCATGCCGGAGGATGGTGATCTCCCTAGGTCGGTGCCCCGCGTTGACATCCCACGGGAGCTAGCTATGGTCCCCGTTCAGGCGGGGGGCCATGACCCACAGCTCGAGCAAATCCGCGGGGTACAGGCCAGGCTCGACGAGGGAGCAGGAGCGCTTGAGCCGATCCGCCGAGACGTCGAGCAGGCATGGGCGGGCCAACCTCCGGCCGGAGAAATACGTCATCTGCCCCAGGGCTTCCAGCACCGCATCGCCGATGACGTCAGGGTCAGGCCGCCACCCGCATCTAGTGGGGTCGGCCAGAACCTGGCGGCAGCGGTAATGCTTCTCCGCGCGATGCCGGAGCCATCAACCACCGAGGGGCGGCGAATCCAGGGAGAGCTCAAGAATCTCCTGGAAGGCGCCGCGGTCCGACGGGCCGAGAGCTCCGCCTCCCGAAGGCAGGGGTACCCCTCGGAACCCCATGCCGCGACTTCCCGATTCATGCGGGAAGCCTCGGTCTACCCCGGGCGCACGCGCAACACAGCGCCTGCGGCCCCGGGTCGCCTCGGCAACGAGCACCATCACCGCGACCGTTGGGCCCACCTCGACGAGAGGGTGCGCCGAGGCTACCACCCCAGGCGTGGGGGATGCTACGACAGCGGGGAGGATCGGAGTCCCTCGCCCGAGCCACCCGGTCCGCAGGCCTTCAGCCGAGCCATACGACGGGCGCCGTTCCCGACCCGGTTCCGACCCCCGACTACTATCACGAAGTACTCGGGGGAGACGAGACCGGAACTGTGCTCGCGGACTACCGTCTGGCCTGTCAACTGGGTGGAACGGACGATGACAACCTCATCATTCGCAACCTCCCCCTGTTCCTCTCCGACACCGCTCGCGCCTGGTTAGAGCACCTGCCTCCGGGGCAGATCTCCAACTGGGACGACCTGGTCCAAGCTTTCGCCGGGAATTTCCAGGGTACATACGTGCGCCCTGGGAATTCCTGGGACCTTCAAAGCTGCCGACAGCAGCCGGGAGAGTCTCTCCGGGACTACATCCGGCGATTCTCGAAGCAGCGCACCGAGCTGCCCAACATCACCGACTCGGATGTCATCGGCGCGTTCCTCGCTGGCACCACCTGCCGCGACCTGGTGAGCAAGCTGGGTCGCAAAACACCCACCAGGGCGAGCGAGCTGATGGACATCGCCACTAAGTTCGCCTCCGGCCAAGAGGCAGTCGAGGCTATCTTCCGGAAGGACAAGCAGCCCCAGGGCCGCCCTTCGGAAGATGCCCCCGAGGTGTCAACTCAGCGCGGCGCCAAGAAGAAGGGCAAGAAGAAGTCGCAAGCGAAACGGAAGCCCCTATCAACAGGATGCTCAAGGAGCCGTGCCCCTATCACCAGGGGCCCGTCAAGCACACCCTTGAGGAGTGCGTCATGCTTCGGCGCCACTTCCACAGGGTCGGGCCACCCGCGGAGGGTGGCAAGGCCCGCGACGACGACAAGAAGGAAGATCACCAGGCAGGAGAGTTCCCCGAGGTCCGCGACTGCTTCATGATCTATGGTGGGCAAGCGGCGAACGCCTCGGCTCGGCACCGCAAGCAAGAGCGCTGGGAGGTCTGTTCGGTGAAGGTGGCGGCGCCAGTCTACCTAGACTGGTCCGACAAGCCCATCACCTTCGACCAAGCCGACCACCCCGACCATGTGCCGAGCCCGGGGAAATACCCGCTCGTCGTCGACCCCATCATCGGCGACGTTAGGCTCACCAAGGTCCTCATGGACGGAGGCAGCAACCTCAACATCATCTACGCCGAGAACCTCGGGCTCCTGCGTGTCGATCTGTCCTCCATCCGGGCAGGCGCTGCGCCCTTCCATGGGATCATTCCCGGGATGCGCGTCCAGCCCCTCGGACAGCTCGACCTTCCCGTCTGCTTCGGAACACCCTCTAATTTCCGAAGGGAGACCCTGACGTTCGAGGTGGTTGGGTTCCGAGGAACCTACCACGCGGTACTGGGGAGGCCATGCTACGCGAAGTTCATGGCCGTCCCCAACTACACCTACCTGAAGCTCAAGATGTCGGGCCCCAACGGGGTCATCACCGTCGGCCCCACATACAAACACGCATTCGAATGCGACGTGGAGTGCGTGGAGTACGCCGAGGCCCTCGCCGAGTCCGAGGTCCTCATTGCCGACCTGGAGAGCCTCTCTAAGGAGGTGCCAGACGTGAAGCGTCATGCCGGCAACTTCGACCCAGCAAAGACGGTTAAGTCCGTCCCCCTCGACCCCAGCAGTGATGCCTCCGAGCGAGTCCGGATCGGCTCCGAGCTCAGTCCCAAATAGGAAGCAGTGCTCGTCGACTTTCTCCGCGCGAACGCCGACGTCTTCGCGTGGAGTCCCTCAGACATGCCCGGCATACTGAGGGATGTCGCCGAGCACTCGCTGGACATCCGAGCTGGAGCCCGACCCGTCAAGCAGCCTATGCGCCGATTCGACGAGGAGAAGCGCAGAGCCATAGGCGAGGAGATCCACAAGCTAATGGCGGCAGAGTTCATCAAGGAGGTATTCCATCCTGAATGGCTTGCCAACCCTGTGCTTGTGAGAAAGAAAGGGGGGAAATGGCGGATGTGTGTAGACTACACTGGTCTCAACAAAGCATGTCCGAAGGTTCCCTACCCTCTGCCTCGCATCGACCAAATCGTGGATTCCACTGCTGGGTGCGAAACCCTGTCTTTCCTCGATGCCTACTCGGGGTATCACCAAATCAGGATGAAAGAGTCCGACCAGCTCGCGACTTCTTTCATCACACCCTTCGGCATGTACTGCTATGTCACCATGCCGTTCGGCTTGAGGAATGCGGGCGCGACGTACCAGCGGTGCATGAACCATGTGTTCGGCGAACACATTGGCAGCACGGTCGAGGCCTACGTCGATGACATCGTAGTCAAGACGAGGAAAGCCTCCGACCTCCTTTCCGACCTTGAAGTGACATTCCGATGTTTCAAGGCGAAGGGCGTCAAGCTCAATCCCGAAAAGTGTGTTTCCGGGTGCCCCGAGGCATGCTCTTGGGGTTCATCGTCTCCGAGCGGGGCATCGAAGCCAACCCGGAGAAAATTGCAGCCATCACCAGCATGGGGCCCATCAAGGACTTGAAAGGCGTACAGAGGGTCATGGGATGCCTCGCGGCTCTGAGCTGCTTCATCTCACGTCTCGGCGAAAGAGGTCTACCTCTGTACCGCCTCTTAAGGAAGGTCGAGTGCTTCACTTGGACCCCTGAGGCTGAGGAAGCCCTCGGGAACCTGAAGGCGCTCCTCACGAAGGCGCCCATCTTGGTACCCCCAGCTGCCGGAGAAGCCCTCTTGGTCTACGTCGCCGCGACCACTCAGGTGGTCAGCGCCGCGATTGTGGTCGAGAGGCAAGAAGAGGGGCATGCATTGCCCGTTCAAAGGCCAGTCTACTTCGTCAGCGAGGTACTGTCCGAAACCAAGATCCGCTAGCCACAAGTTCAGAAGCTGCTGTACGCGGTGATCCTAACGCGGCGGAAGCTGCGACACTACTTCGAGTCTCATCCGGTAACTGTGGTGTCATCCTTCCCCCTGGGGGAGATCATCCAGTGCCGAGAGGCCTCGGGTAGGATTGCAAAGTGGGCAGTGGAAATCATGAGCGAGACAATCTCGTTCGCTCCTCGGAAGGCCATCAAGTCCCAGGTCTTGGCGGACTTCGTAGCTGAATGGGTCGACACTCAGCTCCCAACAGCTCCGATCCAGCCGGAGCTCTGGACCATGTTCTTCGACGGGTCGCTGATGAAGACAGGAGCCGACGCAGGCCTACTCTTCATCTCGCCCCTCGGGAAGCACCTACGCTACGTGCTGCACCTCCATTTCCCGGCGTCCAACAATGTGGCCGAGTATGAGGCTCTGGTCAATGGGTTGCGGATCGCCATCGAGCTAGGGGTCCGACGCCTCGACGCTCGCGGCGACTCGCAGCTCGTCATCGACCAAGTCATGAAGAACTCCCACTGCCGCGACCCGAAGATGGAGGCCTACTGCGATGAGGTTCGGCGCCTGGAAGACAAGTTCTACGGGCTCGAGCTCAACCACATCGCTCGGCGCTACAACGAGACTGCGGACGAGCTGGCTAAAATAGCCTCGGGGCGAACAACGGTTCCTCCGGACGTCTTCTCCCGAGATCTGCGTCAGCCCTCCGTCAAGGTTGACGACATGTCCGAGCCTGAGGCACCCTCGGCCCAGCCCGAGGTACCCTCGGCATAGTCCGAGGCGCCCTCGGCTCTGCCCGAGGCACCCTCGGCTCGGCTCGAGGCACCCTCGGTTCGGTCCGAGGTACCCTCGGCCCCCGAGGGCGAGACGCTGCACGTTGGGGGGGGGGAGCGAAGTGGGGTCACGCCTGGTCAAAGCTGGCAGACCCCGTACCTGCAATATCTCCACCGAGGAGAGCTACCCTCCGACCGAGCCGAAGCTCGGCGGCTGGCGCGGCGCGCCAAGTCGTTCGTCTTGCTGGGAGATGAGAAGGAGCTCTACCACCGCAGCCCCTCAGGCATCCTCCAGCGATGCATCTCCATCGCCGAAGGTCAGGAACTCCTGCAAGAAATACACTCGAGGGCTTGCGGCCATCACGTTGCGCCTCGAGCCCTAGTCGGGAATGCTTTCCGACAAGGCTTCTATTGGCCGACGGCGGTGGCCGACGCCACAAGAATTGTCCGCACCTGCGAAGGGTGTCAATTCTACGCAAGGCAAACCCACCTGCCTGCCCAGGCTCTGCAGACGATACCCATCACCTGGCCTTTTGCCGTGTGGGGTCTGGACCTCGTCGGCCCCTTGCAGAAGGCACCCGGGGGCTACACGCACCTGTTGGTCGCCATCGACAAATTCTCCAAGTGGATCGAGGTCCGACCCCTAAACAACATCAGGTCCGAGCAGGCGGTGGCGTTCTTCACCAACATCATCCATTGCTTCGGGGTCCCGAACTCCATCATCACCGACAACGGCACCCAGTTCACCGGCAGAAAGTTCCTGGACTTCTGCGAGGATCACCACATCCGGGTGGACTGGGCCGCCGTGGCTCACCCCATGACGAATGGGCAAGTAGAGCGTGCTAACGGCATGATTCTACAAGGACTCAAGCCTCGGATCTACAACGACCTCAACAAGTTCGGCAAGCGATGGATGAAGGAACTCCCCTCGGTGGTCTGGAGCCTGAGGACAACGCCGAGCCGAGCCACGAGCTTCACGCCGTTCTTTCTAGTCTATGGGGCCGAGGCCATCTTGCCCACAGACCTGGAATACGGCTCCCCGAGGACAAGGGCCTATGCCGACCAGAGCAACCAAGCTAGTCGAGAAGACTCGCTGGACCAGCTGGAAGAGGCTCGGGACAGGGCCTTACTGCACTCGGCGCGGTACCAGCAGTCCATGCGACGCTACCACGCCCGAGGGGTCCGGTCCCGAGACCTCCAGGCGGGCGACCTGGTGCTTCGGCTGCGACAAGACGCCCGAGGACGGCACAAGCTCGCGCCCCCCTGGGAGGGGTCGTTCATCATCGCCAAAGTTCTGAAGCCCAGAACGTACAAGCTAGCCAACAGTCAAGGCGAGGTCTACAGCAACGCTTGGAACATCCAACAGCTACGTCGCTTCTACTCTTAAGATGTTTTCAAGTTGTTCATATACCTCGCTCCCACGCAAAGTTTAGTCATCAAGGAAGGGTCAGCCTTGCCTCGGCAAAGCCCGACCCTCCCTCGGGGGCTAAAAGGGGGGAACCCCCTCTGCGTCGAATTTTTTCCTCGAAAAAAGGTCCTTTCTGCCAGAATGTCTTTCGTGCTTTTTGACTACTTCGAAAGCGGATCCTGAAAACGACAGAGTACACGTAAGTAGCCAAGGCTGACCGAGCCGAGGGACTCCTACGCCTCCGTGATACGGATACCTCACTCATCACCTTCTGCGATAAGTAACTCGCGTTCGGATAGGCGATTCCGCGGACTGAACAAGTCTTCACGTTCGGAAGCTCTTCTGCCGAAGTGATTCCTCGAGCCTTCTCGACTGCGTCGGGAACAGAACCCCATGGACGGGTAAGAGTGCGCGTAAGCGGCAAGGCCGACCGAGCCGAGGGACTCCTACGCCTCCGGGATACGGATACCTCACTCATCACCTTCCGTGAGAAGCAACTCTCGCTCGCACAAAACAATTCTGTTACCGACAAAAAAGTCCAGATACTCGAAACAAGAGGAAAAGAGACGCAGCTTTACAACACGGCGAGGGTGTGTTTAGGCCTCGGCGGCCGCAGAAAACACACGCTACAAGATAATCCGATCCTGCAGGCTCGGATCTTGACGGCTGAAGGGAGCAGCAGCACCCTCGGCATCGACAACGCCTTCGGCGAGGTCCGACCTAGCCTCTGACGGCGACGCGGTCCGAAGATCCCCACTCTGAAGGACGGCGTCATCACCAAGCACGGGCTGTCGCCGCCAGGGTCTTCTCCAAGAATCCGGCTCAGGCAGGTGGCTCGGCTGGCCACCCGAGGCCTCGGCCAGCTGTCCCCTGAGGACGTCAGCCTGACCCGAGGCCTCGGCTGGTCAATTCCGGCGTCGGTCCCGCTAACGGACGACCCGGCCAGGCTCCGGCCAACCAGGTTTTCTTTTCGAGCCAACTCTGGCTCTGTTCATGCTAACACCGCTACCCCTGGCCTCGGCTCATCGAAGATCGGCCGATGGGTCCCTTTAACTGAGCAAGAGAAGCCTCGGGCAACAAGGCTGACTGAGCCGAGGGACTCCTACACCTCCGGGATACGAATACCTCACTCGTCACCTTTACACGGGGCGACTCACGCTTGGTGAAGCGGTTCAGACAACCAACAGGCGAGTCTTAGCGCTCGATAATGAGGAAAAAACACGGCTCCGTGCCAAAAATACATACATGTTCAGGCTCCGACAGCCACAATGAACAAAAACACTGGCATTCAAAGTGCCATTACAAACGGAACTCCGGTTCCACCTCCGCAGGCACGAACAACCCCACTCGATGGGGGGGGCTGCGGAGCAACAGAAGACCGACGGACGGCTCACCGTCGCCCGCTCCAGCAGCAGCGACAACGACCCCCTTTACGGGTGGCCGAACTGCAGCGGCGATGGCCTCAGGGTGAACACCGCTGCAACCCTGCCCTCGTCCACGCTGACGCTCGAGGGGCGAGGACAAGTACAAAGGGCCGGAAGCCCGAAGCGCGGATGGTGGCGGTGATCCCGTCAGCGACGGGGACTTCTCGAGCCGCCTCCGCCTCGGCACCGACGACAGGGGCCGTCGGCCCGCCGGCAGATCCCCACTCGGATCCTCCCGGACGAGCAGGGCACCGACCCCCGCGCGAAGGCACCATACCGGTGCAAAGGCAGGACCGCCCCAGAATACGAACGCCGCCCTAGCAGCGCGCGACATCTTGGGCGGTCCTCCCGTGCACACGGCGCGGCAGCCGCCTTCCGGCAGGAGGGGGCACCGGGAGCCAAGCCGACGAGCCCGACGCGCTGGGGCTGACAACGCCCTCCGTCGGCCAGCCCCGCGTTGTCGAAGTCCGACCCGCCCGCAGGGCCGGTGAGCGCCCTCTCCCTCGAACACCGCAGGAGAGGGTGACCCACGAACCCGCGCGGGAGGTAGAGCTCCGGCTCAGCCCGGCCTCCACCCCAGCGAGGATGATGAACATCCTTGAAGCTGAGGGTGGGACCAAGATCGCATCCCGGCTTGCTTCTCCCCACCCAGGGGCTGGTGGTCACCGTCTTGGGTGACCCCCGGCGAGGGGGAGCAGCCGGGCTAGCTGATGAAAATTCTTGAAGCCGAACGATGACTGAAAGGTACCAACTCCCACGGAGTTGCGTTCCTCCAACGACGAGGCGAAAAAACGGTGGATATCCCCCATCCGGGGGCTTGGAAGGTGGAAAGACACGATGCATAAGGGAGCACGAAGACATGGTCGCCTTCCAAGGGGGTCACCCCCCTTTTAAAGGCGGCTCTCCCTACTTGCGTCCCCAGCCGTCGTGGGCTGAGTCTTCTCCAACACACTCCAAGGTCCTCCCCTACGGCGCGGGGGCTGGGTCCCACACGTCATGCAAGCCGGCTCAGAGCAGAAGAAGCCAAACCGACGTGCGCGGTGCGTACAACCGCCCAGCGGTTACAAGCGACTCTCCACTTTTGCCCAGACCAACGGGCGAAAGGGGCGGGCAACCATGCAGGTGGCATGCAACCGCGCCAAGTGGGCGCACTTCTCCGACTCCCAACACGCCCAGCATGGAGGCGCAGGCCCACGCGTCATGCAACCGGCGCGCCGAATGCTTCGTGCATGCAACAGCACCGCCACTTGCGCCACTACCGCGCCTCCTCGACTGCGGAACCAATACCGCGACTCGAGGCGACCTAGCGCATGACCCAGCAGCGCCAGCCTGGCGCGGCGGTCAATGCGGCCAAAAATGGGCCGGCAGTAATGGCGGTGGCAGGCGGGCAGGAGCAGCGGCCACGTCGTCAGCCAAGCTCACGTCCCGTCCGGGGGCAGCGAGAGAACCCTCTCTCACGGCGTGAAGACAACGCGCCTGTGATCCGTTCCTCGAACGGCTCGCACAAGCGCAACGACCGCCCCGCCAACCACTCGCCCCGTCACATTAACTCCGCGGCGGGACAGGCGGCACCTCTGGCAGGAGAAGCGGGCGACGCTTCGCCTTCGCCATAATGACCGCGTCAGAAAAGGTACGCCGCGTCGTTCGATTTCGTATCCTTTTCCTTTTTTCCTCTTTATCTCTCTTGCAATAGGGACCGAGAAAAGGGGATACCCCGAAAAGGATCCTTCCTCGTGAAGGAACCAGGCTCCGAGCCTCCCTACTGATCAGAGGTTCGAAGGCTGGCCCCTCGGAAGGGTTCGACAGCCGCCTCAGATCGCGTGGGCTCTACACCCACTACTGGTCAGAGGTTCGAAGGCCGGCCCCTCGGAAGGGTTCCACGACCGCCTCAGGCTACTCGGGCTCCACGCCCATTACTGATCAGAGGTTCGAAGGCTGGCCCCCGAAGGGTTCACAGCCGCCTCAGACGCCGAGCGAGGGATGACCATGGGTACGTTCGATACATAACCGAGGCTCGGGCTGCGCTCCCGAGGTACCCTAGGACATTTCCGAGACCAGCGGGAACGATCTTGTAACGGAATCCCATCGGAGGGAGGCATCGAGCCCTCGGACCCCGTCGCCAGGGGACCGGGTCCGGCAGATCACTCGCAGGTACTTTTGGGCGTGCCTCTGGGCCCCTAGCCGACCCCCAACGAACGGGGCACGGACGTCCACTCGGATTACCCGCTTGCAGCTCACCGGAGACACCATGTTCGGCGCCCATCGAGGGCAACATGGCGCTTTCCCCCCTCCTCCTTGCGGAAAGGCGACGCAGGGGCGTATGTAAAAAAGTCGAGTCTGTCCCTGATCGTCCTCTCGCCCCGTGCAGAGGCTCGGGGGCTGCTCTCGCAAACCTGGCTCCGGCCGAACCGTTGACAGCGTCAACATACCAGCCCGAGAACTTGGGACCCGACCGTACACCCGGGCTACGGCCAGCTCGCATGAGGGACGACCAGACCAGCCGAAGCATTACGCGAGGCATTGAGACCTCGGAGGAGTGAAACCACTCCTCCGAGGCCTCGGGGGCTACACCCGGCGGGTGCGCTCGCACGCACCCATCGGAACAAAACACAACCGAGAAAGGCTGGTCCCCTTGCAAAAAAGTGCGACGAAAGCCTCCAAGCGAGTGCTAACACTCCCTTTGAGGCTCGGGGGCTACTGTCGGGGACCATAATTAGGGGTACCCTCAAGGCTCCTAATTCTCAGCTGGTAACCCCCATCAGCATAAAGCTGCAAAGGCCTGATGGGTGCAATTAAGTCAGGGATCGGTCCATACGAGGGACTCGATCACGCCTCGCCCGAGCCTAGCCTCGGACAAGGGCAGCCGACCCCGGAGGATCTCCGTCTCGCCCGAGGCCCCCCTCCAGCGGTGAACGTGTTCCCGGCTCGCCCGAGGCCCTGTCTTCGCCAAGAAGCAACCCTGACCAAATCGCCGCACCGACCGACCAAGTCGCAGGAGCGTTTAATGCAAAGGTGGCCTGACACCTTTATCCTGACGCGCCCCCCCAGCCAACAGAGCCGAAGTGACCGCCGTCACTTCGCCGCTCCACTGACTGGACCGACAGAGAGACAGCGCCACCTGCGCCGCTCCGACTGCGGTGCCACTTGACAGAGTGAGGCTGACAGGCAGTCAGGCCCGGCCGCAGGCACCATAGGAAACTCCGCTCCGCCCGACCCAGGGCTCGGACTCGGGCTAAGCCCCGGAAGACGGCGAACTCCGCTTCGCCCGACCCAGGGCTCGGACTCGGGCTAAGCCCCGGAAGACGGCGAACTCCGCTCCACCCGACCCAGGGCTCGGACTCGGGCTAAGCCCCGGAAGACGGCGAACTCCGCTCTGCCCGACCCAGGGCTCGGACTCGGGCTAGGCCCCAGAAGACGGCGAACTCCGCTCCGCCCGACCCAGGGCTCGGACTTGGGCTCAGCCCCAGAAGACGACGAACTCCGCTCCGCCCGACCCAGGGCTCGGACTCGGGCTAAGCCCCGGAAGACGACGAACTTCGCTCCGCCCGACCCAGGGCTCGGACTTGGGCTCAACCCCAGAAGACGACGAACTCCGCTCCGCCCGACCCCAGGGCTCGGACTACGCCCTGACCTCAGCCGACGGTCTCCGCCTCGCCCGACCCGGGGGCTCGGACTCGACCTCGGCCACGGAAGATAGACTCGACCTCGGCTTCGGAGGAGCTTCCACGTCGCCCAACCTAGGGCGCAGACCAGCCACGTCAACAGGAGGCACCATCATCACCCTACCCCGAGCTGACTCGGGCCACGGGGAACAAGACCGGTGTCCCATCTGGCTCGCTCCGCCAGATAGGCGATGATGGCGCCCCACATACTCTGTGACGACGGCGGCTCTCAGCCCCCTTACGGAAGCAAGAGGACGTCAGCAAGGACTCAACAGCTCCGACAGCTGTCCCTCCGCCAGGCTCCATCGCTCCTCCGACGGCCACGATATCACACCAGCTGGGTGCCAAAATCTCTCCGGCTGCCACAACGGCATGTACTTAGGGCGCTAGCTCTCTCCCGCTAGACACGTAGCACTCTGCTACACCCCCCATTGTACACCTGGATCCTCTCCTTACGCCTATAAAAGGAAGGACCAAAGCCCTCTTAGAGAGGGTTGGCCGCGCGGGAACGAGGACGAGACACGCGCTCGCTTGAAGCCGCTCGCTCCCTCTCCCGCGTGGACGCTTGTAACCCCCTACTGCAAGCGCACCCGACCTGGGCGCGGGACGAACACGAAGGCCGCAGGATTCCCACCTCTCTCACGCCGGTCTCCGGCCACCTCGCTTCCCCCCTTCGCGCTCGGCCTCGCGCTCGACCCATCTGGGCTGGGGCACGCGGCGACATTCACTCGTCGGCCTAGGGACCCCCCGGTCTCGAAACGCCGACACACCTCTAGATATATTGTATATGCCAAGATATGAACTAACCGCCTCTTAAATAGCCACTGCACTACATATCTCTTCTAGATATGTCGATTGCCATAATAATGTCTACTCCTTTAAATCACTTGTTTTATGTGTTGTGCGAAACGTGTAGGTCTGTTTCTTTTCCCTGCTTCTTATCTAAAATAAGTTCAATATCCTATTACATCAAGATAGGCCATGAGAAATCAACAAAACTCAATCCGAGAAGAAGCCAAATGTAGCGCAACGCTCTATATGGTATTGCCTCGCTAGCCCAAGGAGAACGAGGGATCGGACAAGCTATAAAAAAGGGGAGTCAAATTTCTTTTCAACTCATATGTTTATCTTTTTTTAATAAAATAAAGTGTAATATTTATTTTTACAGGTTTAATATTTAATATGTGGAAACATATGATGTTAAATTTATTTTTATAGGTATTAAAAATAATTGTGTGTCGTTATAACGCACGAGTATTATATTAGTAAGTCATAAAAGTCCTCCACTAGTGGTCTCAATAGTGTATGATGATTTATTGAGTCCGCTCACATAGTCACATATATGTTCATATAGAACTTTGTCTCATGCCACTTTTTTTGAGTTAGTTAGAACTAAAGATGTGTTTGGTTTAACTTTCTAAACTAAATTTACGATAAATATCTAAAATCTCAACCAAACAGTTACAATAGCAAAATAGATTACTCAAAATTTTTGTATTTTAATTTAAAATCATCTTATCTCAATTTTTTTTAATTCATATCATCTATGTTAACTAGCTTTGTCACCGTCCTCAGATCGCAACAGCTTTATCACATCTAGAATCAGAAATCTGCAGCTAAACCAAACAAAAACTAAATTTAAAAATTAAGAAATTAGTATTAGCGATTCCCTACTGCTATACGTGAACCGCGAAATATGTAGAACATGCACGCGAGCAATTGTTCTAACTAGCCTATTTTCTCGGATTATGTCCTTTGTCCAGCAGAACCGTCCATTTTGGCAGTACAACGCACTAGACCTAGTAAATTGTAAACTGCTACACTTACAAAACTGATATCGCTACGAATGAAATTATGTTAACTATCCTACAGGACATCTCTTTTTTCCTTCCCGCTAGAAGATATTTACATAAGAGAAAAAAAAAGGCTACAAATAAGCACAAATGTTCCCTCCAGCTAATTTGGTGTGGAGCAATCTGCAGTGTCAGTCTTGATAACTCGGGTATTGTACGACCCACAGGAGCCGCATTTGTGGTATAGCCAGTGAAATCGACATCTGCCTTTCCTCTCACAGTCATTGCACAGTATATCCTGGACGAGCGATGCAATAAAAATTGGTAAATATACTCCAGCGGTCGAAACAATAAAAATCGCGAACAGAAGAACTGGGCTACCTGACACCTATCACGGTATTCCTCCGGAAGCTCTTCAGCAGCCAACAAGGCATCAAGCATGCCAAAATACACCTGCAAACCAAAAAAACGAATTGTGGATCTTCATCAAAATGGCAAAAGAAAAGAGACAATCAGCTCAGTTAGTGATATTTATTGTCTTCATATTTTAAGATATATGAAGACACTGCTCGAGAAGATTTTGGAAATCATGCAACAAGACGTCCATGATTTATTCCTACCGCCGCATGTAGTCAGACTCACAGCGAATTCAAGTTAAGAAAAGATTGTGTTTCACTTCCGATAAACTGATGCTACATTGCTATTCTGAGGCATTGAAGCAAGATGATTGGCAGGTTTTCCGCTCACGAGTCAAAAAAGAACTGCACTACATGGAACACAAAAGGCAATATACTTCACCAAGGGGAAACACAGAATAGCAACGATATCGTAAAGTTATGCTTACCGCCATATCTCCCAGAGATTTGCAGCAGATAGGACAAGTGTAGTGGCTACAAGTGTATGCCTGGATTGACGATTAATTAACTTGTTAACAATCATCGTTGACATCCAGAGAATAAACCACAAAATCCGATCATGGTGATGGTGCAACAAAAGGAACATACCTGAAAGCAAGCTGAATGCATGAAGTGGCCGCAAGGGAGGGCTCTGACTGCGGCACTTGATGTAAACAGGAAGTCACAGCATATTGGACAATTTGTCTCTAGCCCTTTTTCCCGACATTTGTGCTCAGTTAATTTCATTCCAAGACAGCAGTTGCATTTCATGCAATGAAAGAAATCAACACCAAGACCTTTCCCAAGACGACACAAATTACAAAACGGGCAGTGGTACACAGTCCTGAAGAACACCCCAATGTCAGAAGAGACACATTGCTTATTTCCAAATCCAAATGTTTATTTCAAAACATGGAGTGGTAGCAATGGAAGATGAGACTACTGGGAAAGTTGACAGGTTTCAACTCATTTGATCACTTGATGGCATTGGAGTATTGGACTATCAACTATAAACCTGAATTGGAGAAAGTAGAACAAGAAAATACTACCTCAGTCCCAAAATATTTGACTTTTTAGGTTTGGACACATGAATTTAGGAGTGAATAGGTGTGGGATTTAGGAGAGAGATAGAGTAGATAGATATATAGATGTATTGGTAAAATAAAAAGGTGTACTAAAAGAAGAGAAATATGAATTGAAAAGTAAGAAGGTCAAGTATTTTGGGACCAAAGGTCAGTTATTTTGGGATAGAGGGAGTAACATCTAATCCTATAACTATAAGTTTAGTTATTTTGGAACTGAGGGAGTAACATCTAAATATTTTATAAGCCAACAGGGTATGAACCTAACAAATCTAAACAAAAATTATTCAACCAGAGAACTATATGCAAGCCAGTAGTTAGGTGCAATCTGCAAGACTGCAACACACCTGGTTTGGGTATCAGACAAGCCGAAACAAAAAATTCTCAAGAACACAAAGATAGGCTTGAGACTACTAGGCCAACAGAGATTTTTTTCTCAATACTTATAACAGAGAAAATGGCAATGACAAGAGTAGCTAGAAATCCATGCCTCATTTCCTCGCTCTTTTTTCTCATACACTAACAATTCAACCTGAAAATTTTGAAATGTAGGTAGAGTATCCCCTCACTAGGGACCTTTGTTATGTTACTTCCATAGATGAACTGAAGTGGTTTTTACTAAATTTGGCCTTTCCATTAAAATTATACAAAAGTTTAACTCAGATTAAATTGTTCTTGAATGTATATGACTATATGCATGTATAATTGTAGTATATGCTATATTGCCACTTATGTCGATATTAAAAGTGACTTTGATACTTTATCAGATGCCATTTACATTAAGGATTTGCTGTTCACTTGTTACTATTACTAACATGAAATACTATACGCTACCACGCAGCATAGATAAACAATAAAATAAGTTTCCAGAGCTCCAATTACAATACGGATGCTGTTCACTTGTTACCAAGTTAAAATACTACATTACCATGCAGCATAAATAAACAATAAAATAAGTTTCCAGATCTCCAATCACCAAAATAAAATTGCAATAACAAACATGATAGATTTGGGCTCCGGCAACAACCAATCTTGTCATTTTTCCAGATTTGAATGCAAATCTATGGTAAGGGAAATCATGTTATGTCGATAAACTACTTCAACAAATACATATCTATTAGACTATTACATGTAAAATAATAAGAAAAATACTGATGCAACTTTTGTTAATAAATAAGTAGAACAATGTAGTTCAATACCTCAACAGGCCTAAAATACACTATCAGACTAAGTTTGAAGTTTCAGTCATGTTGAGGTATATTACCTTTCGTCATCGAAAAATTTGCAGATGTTGCAGTAGTACTTTGCCATCGATAGTCTGTTACAAGATGGGGTTTGGCAGAACGGACCAACGGGTTGAATCTTTAGGCACACCATGCACATCATTTCCTGTGTTGCTTTCCTTGACATTACAAGTAGAGGAGTTGGCTCATTATACTTTTTGAAATGTGTTGCAGAGGTATAGTAGAGAAAATGCAGACACAAGGACAGTAACAAATTCTGTTTTGAACAGTGTTGAAAGGTTTACTAGAGAAATAAAGATGATACATTCAAGGTTGGACTGAATTGCATGCCCACACTACAACCAAGCATGATCAGGAAGTTGCGCCCGAATATAATGAAGAGTGGCAAACCAGGGGGACATTTTAATTTTTTAACAGAAAGCTCTATATTTCCTAGACGTCTTTCATTGTTTTTATCATAGTAGATTGGTTTGGAGTTTGAATCGAGATTTAAAACAAAAGAATTCCAAAGCACAGTACCTATGGCATGAACAAGATAAAATGATTGATTTACAGGCTATGGAATTTACCTTTCCATTGTATGGTCACTAACTTTATCATGGCAAAATCTGCATGTGAACAGCTTGTTGCAGCATGCAGCAACAAGTTTGCAGTTCCGTTTGTAATGTTCACAACCATAAATTTCTTTCTCCTGGTCTCGATATGAAGGCGCACATCCAGGTATACTAGCATCATCACTACATTCTTCAGAATTTGGTTCCGGTAACTTTTGCTGAGCAGCTATCCAGCGGCTGAAACGCACAAGATTATGAAATTTGAATACTTATTTGTAACAAGCAATTCATAGAAACATTCAAATGTCAAACCTTGTCATGAGATTTTGAATTAGATAGGCCTTCCGCCTTGGGTCAAGTGTAGGATCTCGTGAAACCTTTCGCACCTCAGCCTCAAGTTCACTCTGGTTCATTCGAAATATGTCCTTCCAGCCAGGCTTAAACATCTGGTCATTTTGTTCAAGCTTATCTTGTAAATGACTATCTACAAAGGGCAAATGAAAGCTCAGTCATAATAAAAAATGTTTATCAGTGGAGAAGAGAAGAACCAAGCATAGAACTACTTTCAAACTAAATAAGCATAAAGCACATTTCATGAATTTGTTGCTTTAGCATTGTTCAACACATTTCCCCTACTCTAAGCACGAATAGTCTTTCCATGCTATATGAAATCCTATGAACAAACTTGATAAAACATTTCATTTAATTCATTCTAGGTAAACTGGAGCCATATCATTGCTTCTATTTGCCATAAAGTAAATGCTTTTACTCAATAGCTTATGGCTGATCAAGCCAAACATTATTCCTATAACTTATAAGGCATACAGAGCTTTTATCCAGTAAATTAAATGTCTAGACAATGTATAACACTTCCTTCGATTGTAAATACAAGTTCATCTTGGTTTGTCCTAAGTCAAACTTTTTTAACTTTGATCATCAATATCTAAAAATTCATATAGATGGACATCACTTTCATAATATGTAATTCTTTTCATTTAAGATATTTTTATAGAAATTGCTAAAGAAAGTTAGAAAGATCGACTTATGAGTTATGACAAACCAAGATAGACTTATTTGTCATCCGAGGAACTAAATGTATATGAAATTTATACATTCACCTGGTTATTCTAACAAACATTATATTGAATAGGGAATGCAAATAGAAAAGGTTGGAGGACAAGACAAAAAAGAAAACAGCTGCACAGACCTTCTGGAGCAGAGGGTGCCTCTGCTGAAGAATCAGATGTTCCAGCTCCCTTCCACCACTCGTTTAGCCATTCCCCAAACATTGTATTTTTTGTTGCTTGCTTCCAGGTATCAAGCATTTTGTTCTGCTCCTCTTGAGTGAGAGCTGATGTAACCCAGGGTACCATAGATTGGAGAACCTCAGCACCTGTTGAACCAATTATACGACCTACAAGTTTATCTTGCTCCTCCACAGAAAAATGTTTGTCAAACAACGGCCACAATTCAAGTTCTTCTCTATGGACATGATTAGTCAAGGCGACCCGGATAGACTTGCACATGGCCTGAAGTTTTGTGGCAAGCTCATTATACTTCCTAGTAAAATCAACGTCATTAGATGAATGGAAACAGCTTTGCTTTACTTCATTAACTTTAGTCTGGGCATGGCCCTGGCTATCATGTAGTTGTGAAAGCTGAAAGAGAACATCAGAGATATCTTCGAATAATTGTTCTTCCTGCTTGTGGTCAAGAGTATATGAATGGCTCACATTGTGCAATGTTTCTCTGGATTCCAATGCTGGGAACACAATTTCATCCTCAGCATTGCTGTGAGCCCTGTAAAGACCCCATAACAAACGGAACCTTCCAATGAATTGGCGAAGGCAAGACTCATCACCATCAATGAGCCTTCCAGATTCAACATCTAAGTACTCTAAATCCTTGCGAATTGCCTTATGAAATTTGAATATTGTATCAATTGGCCTTGAAATGCCATCCGAACAAGACAATGATGCATCTGTCTCCCATGAGAAGAGGCTCGAATATATTGAAGGAGCAGTAGAATTGTATGGTAAAGAGCGAAAGGACTTCACAGAAGCCAGGGAACCAATACCAAGGTTGCTACTCTTTACTCTCAACCCAGGAATACAACAAGGCTTTTTGCTACATGGACTTGCATCAATGTCAGCAGTTTGAGAGCAGTAGCTTCCATTAGTACCAGGAAAAGATACTGCATCTTTTCCTCGCTTGCCTGGCCTAGAACCATTTTCAGTTTGTAGCTGCAGAGAAAGATCTGAGCTGTTGTGTGAAGCACATGGGCAGAATGATCGGCATTTTCCCTGATCATCTACATCATCTGACAGGCATCTTGCTGTACCTGATGTTAAGCATAAATATTCTCCAGATTTGGATTTGTCCCGGCCTTTGCATGCCCAACCAGAGATAAGAGTGACCAGTGCAGTTTCAGATGGTGATGCTGTTCCATATGCAGCTTTTTTAGCAAATATGGAATTTTGAAGAAATCATTTAAGCTAATGAAATGAATAGATATGACAGTATAGCACAATCCAAGTAAGAGGATAACCTGCCAATCGTATATTCTGAAGAAATGAAGTTGCCTGCTCATCACTCAGCTTTGACACCAACCATGGTAAAACACGTTCCAATAATTTCAATGGCATAACACACAGACTTTTGTACGAAAGTTCCCTTTGCTTTTCAGGAGAGAAAAACATCCTAGCTTGAGGAAGCACCTAGGTAAGTTCAACTAAACATGAGGCACTGAGTAATAAGGTAAATGTTCCAACAGCCAAGCTACCTGACTACTGAGTACTAACCTTGGTTTCTTCATTGCTGAAGTGTTTTTCGATTGTCTCCAATATTTTATCAGCATGTGAACACAGTTTTGAGTAGAAGTCCAGTGCAGTTGATTTGGCTCCTGCTATTTGGAATTGCTGAATTAAACACCTGAAATTGTTAAACCTGTGTTCTTCTTCAGCATGCTCCTGCACAAAGGACAGCTCACTATCGACTGCAGGAAAAACAACCTGATCCTCAGCGATACTGCAAGTCAGAAAATAAAAGAAGTTGTGAGATGGATAATAAGACTCAGTTAGCTAAAAGGATGATTTTTTCCCAAATGAAAACTAGAGGGGCACTATTTTTCCCAAGTAAATCAAGCAAAATTATGTTCTACAGCCCAACAAGTGATGACAAGCATGCAAACAATACCTGCTAGCAATAAATCCTTAATGTGCAATAAACCAACACAGCACATAACAAAAGAATCTCTTCTCAAATAAAATTACACCAAACTCAAGGAGAATCAGCATGCCATATGATACTGCTTGCCCAAGTACATGTAGTCACGTGTGGCATCAGATGGAAAAGTAAAAACCTTGTCTACAAAAAAAGTAAAATAACATTTGTTCCTCATGCAAAAATAAATTGCATATCAAGGTACAATTTGCTTATTTAAGGATAATGAAAATGCAATCAATTTCTATGGTGATAATTGACCAATTTTACCCTTGCTGCACTGTTATCAAAATAGGAAACCTAGTTGGTTAAGAAAAATTCAGACATCTAGACCTAAAAGAATAGCTGCCAACAAAGCAGTAGAATGAAACTGCTCAGGTCCTGGGTTCAAGGGCCTCTAGCTTATTAGTTGGTTAGGTGGTCTGAGTAGCACTTCTTAGGTCCTGGGTTCGACTCCCGTGAGAGCGAATTTCAGATTGGGGTTAAAAAAATCCTCTCATCTGTCCACGCCAAAACACAGGTCTAAGGTCCGGACCCGGTCACGGTCATTCTCACATGGCTACACTGCTACGGTACCATTGTGTATAGCTGGGGACAGGGGTTTTCTCGACCTGCATGAGAAGGACTTCTTAATTGTAATGTCGTGGGGGCGGTCTTAACCCCTGCAGGTCGAGTTTTTTGGAACTGCAATTTTGAGAATGCCATGACACAGACAAAGGGATAGGTCACCTAGTTGGTGCAACCAACAGCATACATTGCAAAAGGTTAACTATGTGCTGGCAGTTGCTGATGCAAAGAAATGCCAAAGTTAAACATTGACTAATGAATGGCATGCCTTTTACTAAACAAAAAAAAACATGGTAGAGAAAGAGAAAGGTAAGAATGGACATCATTTCAGTGAAGGGCCATCTTTAACATGGCCACACCAGCATGTGAATTGAGTGAAGATGCAAATTTACACACCTGTGGTAGATGCATACATCTGCAATGAACTGAAGCCTCTCATTGAAGGCTGATATATCAGAAAAATTCCCAGACTGTTGCACCCTTCTTGTTTCTTTTTTTATATCATGTAACTCCATGCGGATAGCGTTGTGCCAGTATAAAATATCATCTATAGGATGCCTGTCGGCTTGAGAACCATTAGATTCTGCACAGTTTTTACTCCCAAGTTTAGATTCTTGCTGTGAACAAACATAAATCTCCCCATGGTCTGAGACATCCTCAGCACTATGATTTCTTACTAAATTACCAGTGGCAAAGCTCTCTGCCACTTCTCTTGCTGCTTTCCCCTCCATCCATGTGAATACAACCTTCACAAGTTATATCACAAAAATTTAACAGGATACGAAGCAATGTCCAAGGAAAAAGTAAGAGGTGTGCTCAGAAAAACCTGTTGGAGAAGTTTCTCATCAGGAACTACTTTACATAAGCAGTCACGGATGTCTTGGTGCTCATCAGATGTGACAGAAGTTGAAAGCCATGGAAGGAACTCTGCTACCATATTGACAGGAATGTTGCAGAGGAATTGCCACACTAAATCAGCTTGTTCTTCACATGAAAATTTCTTTGTCAGCAATGGAAAGACCTGAAACAGATTTAAGCGACCCTTTATCAGACACTAACAAAATTAATTATAGCACAGCCGGTTCACTAAATGTTAATTAGCTGTGCCATGTTTGATTATAATTGGGTGGCCTGTGGCCAAATGGAAGTTTACAGACGTAGCACTGGCCATATGAGAAATTGGATTTTTAGCCTCAATACCCTATAAAGAAAATGGATGTCAAACTATAAATCTTTAGTTCACAATTGCAAACATAAGTCAAGATGAAAGGTAGAAATGACCTACTGATTACCAATGATCCCCATAAGTTTAAAATGGTGACATCTCGACCCTCAAATTCCAACATACCGCCTGAACTATCATGCACTAACCAAACAAGAAACAAACCATCCCACCTCTAAATGAATAAATTCTCAATCCATCAGTCTATACAATCAATTACCTCAAAAGTAAAATGCAGCTAGCACAGTGGAGGCATGATCCATCGAAGCACCAAAATAAAATTTGACTCAAATATTGAAGACAGAAGATGAGACTTAGTATCAATCCTTTGTCTAGATAGCTAAAATAACTTGAATATAAAAAGCTTGTGCAGCACAATGAGATGACTTTTTTCTCTTTATTTCAGACAAAAATGTGTTACACGGACTAGGGAGAAAAATTACATGATGCAAAAGAACCACCCTCTCTATACTCTAGTATAGGATAGCGAAGATTCAAACTTTGACTTTCCTGTAACCAAATGCACCAAGGCTGGCCCAATTTCTTTAATAAGTATGCAGAAGTCAGGTCATACTTCTGATCACAATGCAGAACTTGAAGCTCACATCACCAATTCACCAACATGGCAGTGAAAACTAATTGCCCTTCAACAAAAAGTACAGGCAACAGACTAACTAAATTCTTCACTGGAACCACTATCAAGAACTACCACAAGGCTGTTACAACTAGAACAAATCTGCCTATAACTTTGATACACTGCTGCATATGATTACTTTAGTTAGATGCCGCGTTTATCCTTAAGGTGGCAACTGGGTAAGGTGAGGCATGGCAACCCACCCCCTTCCAAATTACTAGGCGATTATGAGAGCCAAGGCACCTTACCAGCCTGATAAACAGCAGAACAGAAGCAGGGAGAGGAAGGAAAGAAAAAAGAGGAAAAGAAAAGGAAGAGGGTGTCCTAGGCTCCTAGCCCACCATCCGGACAATTTGTGCTTCCCCTGTCAGTTGATGATGCTCAGTTCCTGGATGATGCACCACCTTACTTTCGCAGTGTCGCGTCCCTCACTCGCTTCCCACCTTGCTCTTTGTGTTTCACTACCACCGCTAGCACTCCAGTCCTCCCTCCTGTTCTCTGCCCCTTAAGATCAACCACCTCTTTGAAGTGCATCACTGCAGCTGACTGGATGGAGTTCTGCAACAGCCACCTGCACTGGATCCAGCGGAGATGGGCATGTGGTGACTGCTTGGTCTTGCTAAACATTTTTTGTCTTATTCTTCCCTTGTTCCCTTTCACTATTTTTGACAATGCGACAGACGCCCAGGACTATCGGGAGCACCTGGACCCAGGGGATCCCTTAAAAAAAGTTTGCACCACCATTTTTAGCAGTGTTTCAAAGGCATCGTCTAGGCGACGACAAGGTGTCCAGGTGTACCCAGCTCGCCTTGGGAAACAGTGACGCCTGGACGCCTTGTCGCCTTTTAAACACTGCGGCCTAGGAAACTTCAACTAATTAACGACAATAAAACTCTTAATGAAATGTCAGATAAGAGTATGAACCACAAGTTTACAGGTAGTTTTCAATTATAACAACGAAATCTTTTAACACAATCCACTGATTTTAGGAACTAAATCCCTGCAGACAGACTGTTTTATCTGTCCAGCATGACATGGCATGGTTAATGTGATAAATGAGATTTAAAGGTGCATATGGTACTGACAACCAACCTGTTCTTCCTCCTTGGACATATGTTGGCTGAGACACGTTTGTATCGCGCCTGTACATGACGCAAGCTCCCTACGAAGAGCATCATCATTCTGTATGTCCAATTCCAGGAGATCAAATAACTGGCTAAAAAGATCGCTTTCTCCTTTATGCTCTAAGGAATAGGTCCCTGCAACATTCTTTACTCGGATGTCAAGTGCTGGAAAGATGACCTGCAATTCAAAAGAAATGAAACCTATAGGTGGATTTCAAGAAAACATCTATTATAACAATAATTGTAAACTGTTCAAATTATTTTCAGAAAATGAAGGGCCAATATGTAATGGGTTAAAAAATAAAGAGTAACAACATTGAAGCCTTGAATAGGCCATATACGACAGACTCATGAAGAAATGGTCGGACAGTTACATAACGAAAAACGGTATTTTTGCGTTTGATCGCATAGCATCTACTTTTGGCGGCATTTTAGGAAAGCTGAAAATAGAGCACTTTTGCTTGTCAGCTAGACTTGATAATTGAAGTCCATTTTCATTCTTTGAAATCTACACAAAGTCCAAAGGTTGCAACCTCCATATGCTGCTTCACGGATAGTGAAAACTATATGAGATATATGACTAATGCGGACATCATGTTCAAATCAGAGCAAAAGGATGGTAGTGTTACCATTGAAACTAGAAAGGCAAGACAACATACGGTGGCATGAATAAATTTTCCACCGTAGCTTAAAGTAAACAGGGATTTTCCCCTTATGTTTTCCTCAGAGTACATCTCATTTTGTCACCATTGGAAGGACGAAGTGCAAATAATTGTTTGTACTAGCATGGCTAATCAACCAAGAACACGGCTCAACCTGCGCACCAAACCATCCAACGCCAATTCGTTGAAAGCTTCTACACCACCGTATGAACTCATATCCAATTTCAGATCCTAACAATGCTTGCCCGATTCAATCCCGATCCCACCAGATACACCCGAACCGAAGGCAGCAATTCCGCAACCCCAAACCCAAATACCGCCAAAATTAGCCCACGCCCAAGCACATCCAAACCCAAATCCACCACGGGTCAAGGCCCCCCGCCCAACAGGAAGCGACAGGGGAAAATGGCCAGAAACACAAAAACAGAGCTCCACACGGGGTAGCCAGCATCTGTACCGCGTCCTCGGCATCGCAGTGGTGTTTGTAGATGCTGAAGAAAAAGCGGCAGCGCTCGGCGAGCGCCGCGACATCGCCGGTGCGCTCGGTGGCCAGGAGCACGGCGGCGCCGTGCAGCGCCTCGAGCTCCGCGCGGATCGCCTTGTGGAAGTAAAGGAATATTAGCACGGGCGTCTCGGTCGCCGAGGTCCCCGCCTCCGCCGGCGTCGGGGACGGGGACCGCGGCATCACCGCCACGAGCGTCCCCTCGCTTCCGGGCATGGGCGTCGGCGTCGCCATCCCACTGCGCCGGCGGCTGTGTCCTCCTCCGTGGGCAAGGACGGCGACTCCGCCACGGCTCTCACTCGCAGCCTGCGAGCGACCACCTAGGGTGTTCTCGACTTGGCGTCGCCTGTCGCCTGGCTTCCTCGGCTGGCTGCCTGGCTTCGGTGTTCGGTCCTCAGCCTGTGGAAGAGGGAAGAATGGATTGGTGTCGCGTTGGCTTTTCCAGGAGTCGCTTTCCTTCGGTGATCTCTCAAACCTATTTTATTTTGTTTATGCTCTTTTTAGTATACTAGGTATGTGCCCGTGCCTTGCAACGGCACAACAAAATATTCAACAAAACGTTAGTGCACAGCGATTACATAGAAACGAACAACAATTATATTATCACCGACTTTAATATCTCAAAATTGTTGGCTAACAAATACAGTGTTACCCTTATATGATTAGTGGCAGCGGCAAGAACACATCTGAGAGTAGCCATAAAGTGAAACTATTTTGGTACTTCTCTCACAAAAACAGAAATATCTGAAGTTACATAATCTGACATGACAGGTAACATGACTCATGAAAAGATGAACAAAAATATGCCCCTCCCAAGCCAAGCACGCTCTGTCTCTCCTTACGAGCAGAGTCCATCTCATCCAGATCGAGTCGAGCCTGATGAAATCTTCCAACTCCATCGGCGTTGTGGTGTTGTCTTGCGCAGTGGGCATGAACACTAAGAAGAGCGAGGTCAACCTAGATGCCTCTTGTGATACACAGAACTAAGCGTGTGAAAGAAAGAATAAGATGAAACCAAAAACAGGGTAAATGCATGTAGTTCTTTTTTTTAACCAGCTTTATTCCATGGCTCACACTTTCTAGAATAGAAAGCAATGAGAAGTAAACTAACAATCTTCAAGTTAGCAACAAATATTTGAATTGTCAAGCATCAATATATATTCTCATAACAGCAACTGATAGCATAACGAAGCTCCTAGGAACGTTAGAGGCAGAACACAAAAAGGATATATTTCCTTATATATACATCAACACATGCAAACAACACGAAGCTCCTAGGAACGTGATATAAGAGAGAAAAACTGAAAACTCTCTAGCAGCGTCGGGAGCACGCTCTCCCCCACTTCCTTCCCAATCTCCCTCGTCACGGCACACTGCGTTTCAGATAGCTTGCAAGGGGTTGATGTCTGAAATCTGAAAGACAATAGCAGTATACCAGGTGGCTAACTATTATGGGAACAACTAAAAAAATAGAGTTCAGTTACTGGAAGTGTCTGCAGAAATACGTACAAACCAGTCAGAACCAAGAGCTACCTGTGCACCGCCATCTAACTGTGATTGAAACGTGTAGGAGCTTCGCTCAGCCCTTTCCACCCTAATCTTGCTTCCAGCACGGTTGGTTTCATCTAATAGATGATCTGGCTGTCAACAGTAAAGGAGATACTTGAACTTGGAGGTTTTTAAAAGGAATTCAGAAAAGGGTTTTCAATTCACAATCTGCTTTGTAAAGCATAAAGACGAATACACAGTAGCAATGGAATGAAATATTTGGCCTGCACGGATGCAATGATAGGCTTGCCAAAGCGGTTTGTTGCGCCTGGAGCCAGATGTTGAGCATGCTCAATCTGATTCCATATGCAAATTTTCGATACAGATTCTAATTGTTTTACTGTGATGCTGCAATGCATTACCTATTTGTCCCCTGCAGATTTTCAATCTCGGCTATTCATTCACAAATATCCATTACTCCCAGTTTTACAATTGTGGCTATTCATTCACAAATATCCAAATAATTATAAGACGTTTTGGTTTTTTTGATATATAGCTTTTTCTATGTACTTGGATATACACTATGTCTAAATACGTAGTAAAAACACGGCATCTAAAAAGCCAAAAACGTTTTATAATTTGGAATGGAGGGAGTAGTACAAAACTCAGACCGAGGTAGACAAAAATGTACATGTATTGGTGCGTGAGCTATGCTGATTATACTACCTCTTTTGGAATAGTAGCTGAGAAGAGAAATGTTTGTCTTTGACGTGGCAAGCTATCGACAATCTTTTCTATGTCTTTGAAAACCCAGATCTAGCAAATGATCAGCTTCGTCCAACACAAGAAATTTCAATCTCATCAAACGAACAGAGAATGATGATTTGTTTTCAATGTAATCCAGCAGTCTGCCAGGTGTTGCAACTTAAATCTGGAACAGTAAGAAGAAAACAGAAAATGCTCAGGCCAAAGCTAGTTTTATATTGATCTTCAGTAGGTCGATAAATATGCCAAACCTGGCATGGATCAGATTCTAATCGTCTCTGATCAAGCTTGAATCTAGTGCCACCAATAAGAGATTGAACACCAATTCCTTCATGGTACTTTAACAAGACATTTGCTTCAGCTGTAAGCTGAATAGCAAGCTCTCTTGTAGGGCATAGGACAAGAGCAAATATTGGAGATACTCGCTGATTTGTATTGCTCTTCATAGCATTCAAGACTGATTCAATTGCAGGAAGCTGTTTATCAATCCATTTTGAATAGCTATGTCACAGCACAGCGTCGACATGAAAATGATCAGGACAAAAACAGTAGGGTCATCAAGTAACTGACTGGAATAATGCTGACAATACGCTATTTAAATCCACCAAATATTCATTTATTCATCCAAAAAGTAATCCATCTAAATTCTTGCTATAAAACAGGTAAATACTGATTTCATGGTTAACACTTGAACAAAACTACCATTAAAACTACACGATCCAATAGTGAATATAATATATGTATGGATTTGCATGCTCCACAAAAGAAGCATTTAGCATGGAAAAGAGACCAAAGCCATGCAGAGATGGTATCTGAAACTTACGAAGAAAATCTTAACAGCTTCGTGATAACATTTTGGTGACCTTCCCCTGCTTGAGGACACACCTCGCTCAAGCTACCAAGGCGTACATCAAATTTATCATCAAGAAGGATGCTGCTGGCTTGCACATCCCTATAGTAGAAAACTGACAAAATTAGTCAACGACAAACCTTTGCATTGATCTAATTTACTGGTCTTGGAAGGAAGCATCTATGCAATCAGAATCATTCATGTGGCCATATAAAACCGACAAAATGACAAAAAACAGAATTGATTGCGATCTACTACATGCCTCACATTAATAACAAAACATGAAAAAAGGTGAAATCAGGGTGACAAAGAACTTCCTGTTATTTTGTATGGTAAAATTGGTGAGTATTTAAATGATATAGACCAGCAGAAACATCTATGCAAAGAAATTAAAGCAAATAACAGCAGTGTCCACATTGAATTTTTAGTACTCAGATAATGCACGGTATATACCGCATCAAGCACAAAATATTAAGTTTCTAAGTCAGCAATTGCTAGCACACATTAGTGTATGTTCAATGTATTCCTAGCTGTCAGCAAATCTATGGGGGAAAGCTTATTGCAGTAGCTGCTGAAACACACATAGCGGAGACTAAAAAAACAATTATCAGAGCACCTGTAGTTACACACATAGCAGAGACTGACTGTCAACCACTAAACTCCAAGTAATGATAAAGGTCGAATTTCTATGATAAATCTAAAACTTTAGCGTCTTAAACAAAAAATTGCTAACAAATACAAAGCAAACAAATATTGACAAGTTAATACCTATGAACCATCGGTGGAGAACATTCATGATGCAGATAGCAAAGAGCCTCAGCTACCCCCGTTGCAATCTTCAACCTCTTTATCCAGTCCAAAGATTGCAAGCCTTCATCTTCCTCCCTTGACTTTTTGTGTAGTGCACTTGACAAGTCACCATTTTGGACAAACCTATACACATGAACCTTTTCTTCTTCTTTATCAAGACAGTGACCCAGGAAAGGAACCAGCCTTTCATGCAATCCTTTAGCAAACAAATCTAACTCTGCCATATAGGCATCCTTCCGAGCCACGCGCAAAGTGGTCCTCTTCACCACCACGACAGTCCGTCTTGGAGCACACCATGGTATAGATCACTTGAGTGACCATGCTTGATGAGCCTCTATTCCCCCAAATCCCGATGTGGCATTGGCAATTTGGTCGTAAGCAAATGAATCGCCGACTTTCGCCGTGTTTGTGGACAATGCAGAAGGGGATCCACCTTTAGTGAGGGGCCCACGAGCGTGTGCTTATACCTTGCTGGCATCATCTCCGAGATGGCCAGGGCACCACCCACAGCGCCGACGGCCTAACAAAGATGCTACTTCAGAATTCGATTGATTCCACTGAATACAGGAGGGGCAGAGGACGAGGGAAAGCCCATCGCTATGTACCTACGCCAGGAAGTGGAGCGCAACAGAGAAGAGGGAGGGGCTATCGAGTCCGGCGGAATAGGAGGTGGCAAAGTCAGTGAAGTTGAAGCTGGCACCACCGAGCACACCGTAGAGGAGGTCGAAGGTGAAGAGGAGCACCGAGAGGAGGGACGTGGTGACGAGGAGCGCATAGTGGCCGGTGCCCTCCTGCAACCCCTGGTACGACGTGACGGCTGCTATGGAGACATCGAGCGCGGAGGCGCACAACACCCACAAGAACGTCACCATGGCATCTGCAGCCGCTGCGCGAACCGTCGCTCCCATCGCCATCCGTGTCTGCGCTGGCCTTGGCCTTCTACCTGCTTCGTTTGCGTCTCGATCGGAAATAGAAGGCTGGATTGGGGTTTTGATCGATCGATCGCGCACCCCAGTTGATGGAGAGGGGTGCCCACGAGCACGCGCTCGCCGTGATTCTCCTGCCGTTGAGCGGAGGCTGTGGTACAGATCATAGTCCTCTGAACTTATACATGTAGATCTAGGGGCTCAGACCCATACCTGGACGTATCTCTGATGATTCAAACATACCTGAGGAACTCCATCATGGAGGCTTGGAGGGGATAGAGGTGTTCCAAGCGTACTCTTCGCTAAGATCTGGTCCGCCGCTGCGCCAGCTGGAACAGGAACTCTGAGAGAGAGAGACGATGGACCTGGTCGGCTCACCAACGGAGGTCCCACAGCGGGGCGAGCGTCGGAGGAGCGTCGGAGGAGGGTTGAGGCAACGAGCGTCGGAGGAGGGTCGCTGATGAAGACCGAGAGCGCCATCTGCCCCTGTTCCGGCCGCCGCCGCCTCTAGAGAAACCCCCAGATCCGCGTGCCGCCACACGAGATCTGACATCCGGATCGGGAGGAGCCTCAACGACGGTGTATGCAGGATGGGCCGGGCCAGCGGGCACGTCTCCAGAATCCAGATCGGAAGGGGCCTCAGCGGGGAGAGGGAGGGGGGCCTGACCGGAGTTGTGGACGGAAGACGAAGGCAGTGACTCGCTGGAGACATCGTGCACCATGTTGTGGGACCAGAGTTGTGGGCGGGCGCGGTAATGGCGAGAAGAGATCTGGGACCTTCCATCCGCGGGCGCATCCACTGCCGAGATAGAGTTGAACGCCAGCGGGATTTGAGGGCGCGACGGATGCACGATTTGGGGAGAGGAGGATGGCGGGGCGGGCGCGGTAATGGCGAGAAGAGACCTGGGACCTTCCATCCGCGCGATTTGGTGGCGCAACCTTCCATCCGCGGGCGTTGCTAGCGCGAGGACGGCGACGGCGATGCGGGCCGAGCTGGACCTGCGCGGCTGATTTGTGGGAGCGGCGAGGAGGAGGTGGACCTTCCATCCGCGGGCGTTGCTGGCGCTGGGTCCGGGGGCGGGGAATGCGAGCCGAGCTGGACATGCGCGGGGGATTTGCGGGAGCGGCGCGGCAGATTTGCGGAGCTGGCGCGGCGGCAGCCGATCGCGGGAAGGCAGAACAAGTCCTGTGCACGCCTACACTGGTAACATATAGAGTAGTAGAGATTTTGCCTCGTTCTACTTGTCGTCTGTGTGGTTATTTTTTCGCTAAAGATTGGCAAGCGGTTCGTAAACGGTTTCTACTGTTTCTCATTGTTTTGTCTCTATAAATTATAGATATAACAGTCCAAATAATTAGCTTTAATCTAAAACACATAATTTATAGATTATTGTAGTTTTAACTCTGATTTGACGTGTTTGGCTTCTAATAAAAAATCTTTCTCTACTCAGCAATTCCGGGTGGTGCGTCACATACGAAACATGTAGGTCTATTCATCTCTCCGGCTTCTCCTAATAAGGATCTAATAGGTTGTTACATGATAGATGGGTAGATGGGTCATGAGAAATCACCTAAAACTAACATGATAGGAAGCCACATGCAGCGTAATACTTCAACATGATACCATCTCACATTCTCACTGGATAAAGGAGGACGAGCGGCTGAATGAGATAAAAAATAAATTGAAGTCCCTTTTAATTCATATATTTCTCGGTCTTTTAGCTAAGATAAATTGTAATATATGTTATCAGTTTAGTATTTGATATCTTTGATATTAAATTTATTTTATATGTGTATCGAATATAATTGTTGTGTATATTGTGTGTCGTAAGAGTGTATGAGCATTGTACCAGTAGAGATTATACATATTTATAAACTGAACACCGGAGAGGAAAAGCCAGGGAAAATGAAACTAAACGATGTATGCTACTTGTCCCAATAAAACGAACACCAAATAACACGCACGCAAATTCTCTGTTATCGAGTTAGATAACGACTATAAAGAAGATTAAGGGTCTGTTTGGGAGGGCTTTGAAACCAGTTCTAGCTCTGGCTCTTGAAGGAGGCCTTTCAAACGGTCTAAAAAAGAGCTCTCAACAAAGAGCATCGAGGAGCCAGAGCCATTTTTATAGAGAGGAGTCGGAATAAAAAAATTGGTCCTCACAGTTCCTCCTCTCACTACTCTCCTCTCGCGTCAAGAAGACCCGTTTTGCCAAACGAATTGTTAAAAAAAAACATTGGCATCTATAGAGGAGTTGTTCTTAAAAAGAAGACAGAGTCGGAGTCAATTTCAAAGGAGCCGGAGTCGTACCAAACAAGGCCTAAACATAGATGCACATACAAGAGTGAAGAAATCTATTTGCATGCAAGTAAGTTTTGTCAATAAGGAGAGTAATCATTTTATGTGAAATTATGAGCTCACGCAACATAATGTCTCGGTATATTAAAAATTAGGCATCTAGTACTCACAAGAACAATATTTAGCTAGGCAGATAATATTAATGTAGTATATCATATTATGTAAGATATAACTTGATAAACCTTGTCCCTTGTTGATCAAATGGGAGATTTATATTATATCTTAGGGCATGTTTTGTTCCCGGCTAACTTTCCAACAACTTGCCTAAGGTTAGACAGTTAAATTGAATAACTAACCTTATGCAGAAAAGATTAGATAAATTGTGGCAGACAATGAACCAAACATGCTCTTAGTCTTACATATCACTAGGGGTAGCTTGGATAGGCCCGTACTACCTTGGAATTTGGTTCAAAAATAAACTATTCAGCATTTAGTCTTAAATAAACAAATCTATGCAACTTACAACCTAATTTGATGAATTAAATACATAACGAGATATTTTGGTCATTTTCAGCTCATGTATCGAGTTGATGAAAATTATATGTATGTGATACCAAATTATATGCAGTATTACATGTTAAATTGTTTTTGTATTTGACTACCCTAGGTTCAAATCTTATGTCCAACACTGCAAATGACTTCTTAATATTGGTATTTATATAATATGTAATACAGGGTTTAAAAGGTAAACTTGCCCTTTTAAAAAATTGGAAAAGTGATTCCGCTGAACAAAATTGGTTCATGTGGCCAAAGTATTTTACTACTCTATTGCAACAAATATGGTTATTGATAATATATTCTTCATGATGTGTAGACCTATAACACGACACACGAGTGAAGAGATTTTAGAAAAAAATGGTACTATCTCTCCTTTTAGTGCATCTTGGAGTAGTTTAAAGAAGTGTAAGTTTGTTTGTGAGCATGGTTATTAAAGCGTTAAAACGTTAAAATGTTATGAACCAGCTTTTCAAAGTTTAAACGTTTAAACGAACATTGAAACGTCTTTTCAGACTTGACATAGAATTTCAAATATAGAATAAGTTCATACATAAGTTGAGTTCACAAACCAAATAGCATTAGCATAAAAAGAAACAGATCAAGTTCAACAACACAAGTTCAAACACACAACACAAGTTACAACTTTCATGCATGATTAGTAACCATCATCGAACTCATCAATATTAAGACCATGAGCATCCACGCATTGATCATCACCATCGTTTCCACTATTGCTTCCTTCAATTTCATCTTCCACATCAAGATCATCAAGAATATATTCCTCATCCTCGTCATCTTCATTTGCTAAATTAGTCTCCTCTTCCTCAAGGTCTTCATTCCTTCTCACACACCCACCAGCAGCTCTCCTAGGAAAATTACGACCTCTGAGATGTGCAAATGCACCAATAGCTTCATCAACTTGGTCCCACGATAAATTGAAATCATCTCCAAGAGCATTGCTAACATGAGAAGAATTAGCTAATGGATCAACCCATTCATTGTCCCAATCAAAGTCTTCTAAAATCAAAGGATCCAAGTTTTTTCCTTCCTCACGTATTTTTTGAAACCTATCAGCCATCTTTTTGTTGTATGAAACATATAGCAAGTCATTCAACCTTTTGTGCTCCAACCTATTCCTCTTTTTGGTATGCATCTACAAGTGCAAATAAAAATAACCATTTAACCAATGAAGAACTAAGGATAAAAGTAGTGGCGAATCGAAATTGAATAATTTGACTAGCTCACTTACAAGTTCAAATGTACTCCAATCCCGCTCACAACCGGATGATGAAGCACAAAGACTAACAATCCATCTTGCAAACTTATATAATTCAATAGTACGACCACCATATGCAAGCCACCAATCAACTAAAATGGCAAGAACAAAGATTATATGTTACATGCTGAAAATGGATGGAAGACTATCAATTTTAGAAAACTTATGTGGATTCCTTGTTTGTGCATTTTTTTATAGCCATTGGATTTGCAAATGCCTCTCTTTGGTTCTCATAAAGAACAGCTTGGGCATCAATCTTCTCTCTAAGATCCTCATCTACCACCATTTTGACAAGCACGTCATTAAAGCAACCCCTTAGCTCTCCAACATAGCCTTCATCAACACCTGCTTTGATATTGTAGAATTTTCCAGGGTTCAAATATAGTGCTGCTCCATATAATGGGGTATCCATTTGGTTCGCCCAACGTCGATCCACAATGCTCATGATACGTTTCAGACATGCTTTCTTGTTTTGAGTAGAAAATGAGGAGGTAATCTTATTCTTTGCTATAGTCATGGCTGCAGCAACCTCAGCCATGGCTGGCTTCTCATCACCATCAACCAATCTTAGCACGACAAGAAGCGGTAAAGAAGCTCTAAGACAAGCCTCAATTGAATTCCAAAATTTTTGAGAGAAAACGATGTCATATGCTTTTTTACCTGCCTCTGTTTTAGATACCTTGGATTGAGTGAAAACATCACTTGAAAATAGATCTTTCAATGAGTTACTGTGCTTGTGCAAACTCTTCATGGTAAGGAAGGCAGTAGCAAATCTAGTAGCAGCAGGTCTCACAAGATCCATCCCATTTGTATGCACCCTCATTTCACTAAGTATCCTCCCATGTCTATAAATAAAAGTGGTGACATGACGAGCACGAGCAATAGGCTTCTTAAAATACTTCAGCTTTCATATGTCCTCCAACATAAGGTCCAAGCAATGTGCCGCACAAGGAGTCCAGAACAAGGTAGGAATCCTCTCCATTAAAATCTTACCTGTTGCCTTATAATTAGCACCATTATCAGTGATAATCTGAGTAACGTTTTCCTTACCAATCCCCTCAAATCGGGTTTGATGCTGGGTTGTGATTTCGTTGCTACAGTTGTTGTCTCTCAATTCTGTTGATACTCGGTGTAGTTAAACTTGATTTATGTTTTTTTACTGTTGTAACCAATCTATCTGGAGGGCAACCGACGGCATACCTGGAGGGCGGAGGGAGGAGGGGGCCCGGCGGCATACCTGGAGGGCGGCCGACGGCGTCTGGCGGCTCCTGGGCGCGGTGGATCAGCCGGGCGGCTGGGTTAAGGCCCACTAATGTATAGGCGCGTAGAACGTCCAAATAACAGAGAAAACGTCCAGAACGGACGTTCCGACGTGTAAATGTCGTTTAAACGTCCAGAACGGACGTTCTACGTGGTTTTTGTAAAATGTGCGGACGCTTTAGCCACTAATCACATTTTAGCGTTTAAACGACGCTTAATCGTCGTTTAAACGACGTTTTAATAACCATGTTTGTGAGATAAAAAATAGTTCACCAATGTGGCTGCGAGCCTTGTTGTAAAAAAATAATATAAGAGAACATGGCGGTTTAAAACATGGATCACATAGAAATTGTCATAAAACAAAATATTCAAAAGAACCTCGAGGAATGGTCTGTAAGCAAAATAATCAAATAAGTGAATAGTTCAATGTTGAGTTCTACAATTTTATAATTTGTCCCAATGTTGTGTGATTGCAGTATACTCAGATACTAATAATTACCTCAATGACCCTTAAAATTTGGTGATTGAATATGGTTAGTTGAACGAAATTGGTGATTTCTTAAAGAAAAAGTATGATATTAATTTCATGCAATATATACAGGTGATGAGTTTTTGCGTCATGATATGTTACATATATCAATCTATACAAAAGATAATACATAAAAATGGTTGGGTTCCTCCTTTTGTATGTATTTCTAAACGGTTTCAAGAACATGTGTGATTCTTGGAAAATTTGCAGTTTTTGGAAAAAAAATGTTTGCTAAGGGTCATGTTGCCGAACAAATTAAATAAGTATGTTAGTGATCTTACATGACATATTTATTAGTGAGTTTATCTTCATGATGATGTGTGATGTGTATCAATTGATGCAAAATAGATTTCATGGGGGAAAGGGTAGGTTTCTCATTCCACATGCATTTCAATGTAGTTTTGTCGGGTACCATAATTAGGGGTACCCCCAACACTCCTAAACTCGTCTGGTAATCACCATCAGCACAAGCTGCAGAGACTGATGGGCGCAATTCAGGTCAAGGCTCCGTCCACTCAAGGGACGCGATCTCGCCTCGCTCGAGCCCAGCCTCGGGCAGGAACAGTAGACCCAAGCGGATTCACGCCTCGCCCGAGGGCCTCCTCAAGCAACAGGCGCACCCTCGACTCGCACGAGGCCCAGCTCGGGCAGGCTTCGCAGTGAAGCAACCTTGGCCAGATCGCCTCGCCAACCGACCGTATCGCAGGAGCATTCAATGCGAGGATCGCCTGACACCTTATCCTGACGCACGTTCCTCAGTCGGCAAGGCCAAAGTGACCGTAGTCACTTCGCCCCTCCGCTGACTGACCTGACAGGAAAATAGCGTTGCCTGCCCCGCTCTGACTGTTGTGCCACCCGCCAGGGCAAGGCTGACAACAGCTAAGTCTAGCCTCAGGCGCAACAGGAGGTCTCCGCCTCGCCCGACCTCAAGGCTCGGCCTCAACCTCGACCTCGGAGGATGGTCTCCGCCTCGCCCGATCCCAGGGCTCGGCCTCAACCTTGACCTCGGAGGATGGTCTCCGCCTCGCCCGACCCCAAGGCTCAGCCTCAACCTCGACCTCAGAGGATGGTCTCCGCCTCGCCAGACCCCAGGGCTCGGCCTCAACCTCGACCTCGGAGGATGGTCTCTGCCTCGCCCGACCCCAGGGCTCGGCCTCAACCTCGACCTCGGAGGATGGTCTCCGCCTCGCCCGACCCTAGGGCTCGACCTCGGCCCCGACCTCAGAAGGAATCGCGTCCTCACCCAACCCCGGCCTCGGCCTCAGGAGGAGTCTCCGCCTCGCCCGACCTTGGGCTCGGACCGACCACGCCACAGGGGGGTCATCATTACCCTAACCCTAGCTAGCTCAGGCTACGGAGAACAAGACTGGCGTACCATCTGGCTCGCCCCGGTAAACAAGTAATGATGGCACCCCGCGTGCGCCCATGACGACGGCGGTTCTCAGCCCCCTACGGAAGCAAGGAGACGTCAGCAAGGTCCCGGCAGCCCCGACAGCTGTGCTTCTACAGGGCTCAAGCGCTCCTTCGACGGCCACGGCATCGTTTGCACAGGGCTCTAGCACCTCTCCGACAGCCACGTTGGCATGTACATAGGGCTCTGGCTCCTCTCTGCCGGACACGTTAGCATATTGCTACACCCCCATTGTACACCTGGACCCTCTCCTTACATCTATAAAAGGAAGGTCCAGGGCCCTCATACGGGAGGGTGGTCGCACGGGAGGACGGGTTGACGAACAGGCTCTCTCTCTCTCCCTCGCGAACGCTTGTAACCCCCTACTGCAAGTGCATCCGCCCTGGGCGCAGGATAACACGAGCCGCGGTTCTCTCCCTCTTGTGTTCCATCTCGTGCCGACCCATCTGGGCTGGGACACGCAGCGACAATTTACTCGTCGGTCTAGGGACCCCGCGGGGTCGAAACGCCGACAGTTGGCGCACCAGGTAGGGGCCTGCTGCGTGTTGACGAACAACTTCCCGTCGAGCTCCAGATGGGTAGTCTCCAGCAACCCCTTCAGCCTGGGACGCTGCTCCGTTTCGGGAGTCTCGAGTTCATGTCCCTCGACGGTAGCTACGACATGGTACTCCTTCCTCCGTCGCGTGACAGCGACAACGGCGGCCGTCAGCCCACCCGGCGGTGGCGGGCTCGATGACGTCTTCCTCCCATGGCGGAAGAGCAGCGTCCAGGTCTGTCCCGCCACCTTCCTCGCCGCAGGAGGAGGAGGCGGGGCAACCGTGGCCAAGCAGGAGGCGGCACCTCGCCGGCCGTCGAGCGAGTCGACGGCGCCGGCATCCCAGCGGGGGACATGTCAGGCGTTGACCTCGCGCCCAGGATGACGGCGAGTGTCGTTTCCCCGCAACGTGCCAACCCCAAGCGGACAGATGACGCCAGCACTCTCGCAGAGGACTTGCTGGGCGTTAGCCTCATACCTGAGATAACAGTGCAGTCTGTCCCCTACGCGACTTCGTCACCGTCCGTCGATCAAGAGGTACCGTCTGCTTTCCACCCTGTGCCTTTTAGATTCAGCTTCGACCCACCAAGCGACCCCGCTTCGGTGGACGCTTTCATAAAGGCATATCCTAACCTTCCGGGGTAGCATATGTGGTCAACCTGGGACCGACTGACGGCCGTCTCGACCTACGGGCCCTCGGGTTCCGAGGAAGATGACGCGCCTGACTCTGGTTGGGATTTCTCTGGGCTCGGTAATCCCAGTGTCATGCAAGACTTCATGACCGCATGTTACTACTGCCTCTCCGATTACTCCGATGATGGCCACAGCCTTGGCGACGAGGGCTGTGGCCCAAGTCACGAATGTTTCCACGTCGATCTAGGGGGTCTCGACGAAGGCAACCACCTTGGTATGCCAAAGGACGACGATCCCCCTAGGCCTGCACCTCGCATTGACATCCTACGGGAGCTAGCTGTGGTCCCAGTCCCTACGGGGGGTCAGGACACACAGCTCGAGCAAATCCGCGAGATGCAGGCCAAGCTCGACAAGGAAGCAGGACAACTTGTGCAACTCCAGCAAAACATCGGGCAGGAGTGGGCAGGCCGAGCACTAGCCGGAGAAGCGCGTCATCAGGCCCAGGACGTCCAGCACCACATCGCTGACGATGCCAGGGCAAGGCTACCCCCGGCTTCCAATGGGGTCGGCCAGAACCTGGCTGCAACGGCAATTCTACTCCGAGCGATGCCGGAGCCATCCACCACCGAGGGGCGACGTATCCAGGGAGAACTCAAGAATCTCCTGGAGGATGTCGCGGTCCGACGGGCCGAGAGCTCTACCTCCCGAAGGCATGGGTACCCCCCGGAGCATCGCGCCGCGACTTCCCGATTCATGCGGGAAGCCTCGGTCCACACCGGGCGCACGCGGGACACAACGCCTTCAGCCTCGGGTCGCCTCGGCAATGAGCACCACCACCGCGACCGTCGAGCCCGCCTCGATGAGAAGGTGCGCCGAGGCTACCACCCCAGGCGTGGGGGACGCTACGACAGCGGGAAGGATCGAAGTCCCTCGCCCGAACCACCTGGTCCCCAAGCTTTCAGCCGGGCCATACGACGGGCGTCGTTCCCGACCCGGTTCCGGGCCCCGACTACCATCACTAAGTACTCGGGGGAAACGAGGCCGGAACTGTGGCTTGCGGACTACCGGCTGGCCTGCCAGCTGGGTGGAACAGACGATGACAACCTCATCATCCGCAACCTCCCCCTGTTCCTCTCCGACGTCGCCCGGGCCTTGCTGGAGAATCTGCCTCCTGCACAGATCTCCAACTGGGACGACCTGGTCAAAGCCTTCGCCGGAAACTTCCAGGGCACATACGTGCACCCTAGGAACTCTTGGGATCTTCAAAGTTGCCGCCAGCAGCCAGGGGAATCCCTACGAGACTACATCCGGCGATTTTCGAAGTAGCGCACCGAGCTGCCCAACATCAACGACTCAGATGTCATCGGCGCGTTCCTCGCCGGCACCACTTGCCGCGACCTGGTGAGCAAGCTGGGTCACAAGACTCCCACCAAGGCGAGCGAGCTGATGGACATCGCCACCAAATTCGCCTCTGGTCAGGAGGCGGTCGAAGCCATCTTCCGTAAGGACAAGCAGCCTCAGGGACGCCAGCGGGAAGACGTCCCTGAGGCGTCCGCCCAGCGCGGCACGAAGAAGAAGGCCAAGAAGAAGTCACAAGCGAAACGCGACGCCGCCGACGCAGATCTTGTCGCCGCCGCTGAGCACAGGAACCCTCGGAAGCCTCCCGGAGGGGCCAACCTGTTCGACAAGATGCTCAAGGAGTCGTGTCCCTATCATTAGGGTCCCGTCAAGCACACCCTTGAGGAATACGTCATGCTTCGGCGCTACTTCCATAAGGCCGGGCCCCCGGCGGAAGGTGGCAAAGGCCAGGACAACGACAAGAAGGAGGGCGACAAGGCAGAAGAGTTCCCCGAGGTCCACGACTGTTTCATGATCTACGGTGGGCAAGTGGCGAACGCCTCGGCTCGGCACCGCAAGCAGGAGCGCCGGGAGGTCTGCTCGGTGAAGGTGGCGGCGCCAGTCTACCTAGACTTGTCCGACAAGCCCACCACCTTCGACCAAGGCGACCACCCCGACCGCGTGCCGAGCCCAGGAAAGTACCCGCTCGTTGTCAACCCCGTCATCGGCAACGTCAGGCTCACCAAGGTCCTCACGGACGGAGGCAGCAGCCTCAACATCATCTACGTCGAGACCCTCGGGCTTTTGCAAATCGATCTGTCCACGATCTGGGCCGATGCGGCGCCCTTTCACGGGATCATCCCCGGGAAGCGCGTCCAGCCCCTTGGACAACTCGATCTGCCCGTCTGCTTTGGGACTCCCTCCAACTTCCGAAAGGAAACCCTCACGTTCGAGGTGGTCGGGTTCCGAGGAACCTACCACGCAGTACTGGGGAGACCATGCTACGCCAAGTTCATGGTCGTCCCCAACTACACCTACCTCAAGCTCAAGATGTCGGGCCGCAACGGGTTCATCACCGTCGGATCCACGTACCGACACACGTACGAATGCGAAGTGGAGTGCGTGGAGTACGCTGAGGCACTCGCCGAATCCGAGGCCCTCATCGCCGACCTGGAGTGCCTCTCCAAGGAAGTGCCTGATGCGAAGCGCCACGCCGGCAACTTCGAACCAGCGGAGGCGGTTAAGTCCGTCCCCCTCGACCCCAGCAATGACGCCTGCAAGCAAGTCTGGATCGGCTCCAAGCTCGACCCCAAATAGGAAGCAGTGATCGTCGACTTTCTCCGCAAGAACGCCGAGGTGTTTGCATGGAGTCCCTTGGACATGCCCGGCATACCGAGGGATGTCGCCGAGCACTCGCTGGATATCCGAGCTGGAGCCCGACCCGTGAAGCAGCCCTTGCGCCGATTCGACGAAGAAAAGCGCAGAGCCATAGGCGAGGAGATCCACAAGCTGATGGCTGCAGGGTTCATCAAAGAGGTATTCCATCCCAAATGGCTAACCAACCCTGTGCTTGTAAAAAAGAAAGGTGGGAAATGGAGGATGTGTGTAGACTACACTGGTCTAAACAAAGCATGTCCGAAGGTTCCCTACCCTCTGCCTCGCATTGATCAAATCGTGGATTCCACTGCTGGGTGTGAAACCCTGTCATTCCTCGATGCCTACTCAGGTTATCACCAAATCAAGATGAAAGAGTCCGACCAGCTCGCGACTTCTTTCATCACACCTTTTGGCATGTACGGCTATATTACTATGCCATTTGGTTTGAGGAATGCAGGTGCGACATACCAAAGGTGCATGAACCATATGTTCGGAGAGCACATCGGCCGAACGGTCGAGGCTTACGTCGATGACATTGTAGTCAAGACGAGGAAAGCCTCCGACCTCCTCTCTGACCTTGAAACGACATTCAAGTGTCTGAAGGTGAAAGGCGTAAAACTCAATCCTGAGAAGTGTGTCTTCGGAGTCCCCCGAGGCATGCTCCTAGGGTTCATCGTCTCCGGGCGGGGCATCAAGGCCAACCCGGAGAAAATCGCGGCCATCACCAACATGGGGCCTATCAAAGACTTGAAAGGAGTACAGAGGGTCATGGGATGCCTTGCGGCTCTGAGCCGCTTCATCTCGCGCGTCGGCGAAAGAGGCCTACCCTTGTACCGCCTCTTAAGGAAGACCAAGCGCTTCGCTTGGACCCCCGAGGCTGAGGAAGCCCTCGGAAACTTAAAGGCGCTCCTTACAAGCGCGCCCATCTTGGTGCCCCCGCTGCGGGAGAAGCCCTCTTGATCTACGTAGCCGCAACCACTCAGGTGGTCAGCGCCGCGATCGTGGTCGAGAGACGAGAAGAAGGGCATGCATTGCTCGTCCAGAGGTCGGTCTACTTCATCAGTGAAGTGTTATCCGAGACTAAGATCTGCTACCCGCAAATTCAGAAGCTACTGTACGCGGTAATTCTGACGCGGCGAAAGTTGCGACACTACTTCGAGTCTCATCCGGTGACTGTGGTGTCATCCTTCCCCCTGGGGGAGATCATCCAGTGCCGAGAGGCCTCGGGTAGGATTGCAAAGTGGGCGGTGGAGATCATGGGCGAGACAATCTCGTTCGCTCCTCGGAAGGCCATCAAGTCCTAAGTCTTGGCGGACTTTGTGGCTGAATGGGTCGACACCCAGATTCCAACAGCTCCGATCCAACTGGAACTCTGGACCATGTATTTCGACGGGTCGCTGATGAAAACAGGAGCGGGTGCGGGCCTGCTCTTCATCTCACCCCTCGGGAAGCACCTCCGCTACGTGCTGCGCCTCCATTTCCCAGCGTCAAACAATGTGGCCGAGTACGAGGCTTTGGTTAATGGGTTGCACATCGCCATCGAGCTAGGGGTTCGGCGCCTCGACGCTCGTGGCAACTCGCAGCTTGTCATCGGCCAAGTCATGAAGAACTCCCACTGCCGCGACCTGAAGATGGAGGCCTACTGCGACGAGGTTCGGCGCCTGGAAGACAAGTTCTACGGGCTCGAGCTCAACCACGTCGCTCGACGGTACAACAAGACTGCGGATGAGCTGGCTAAAATAGCCTCAGGGCGGAGAACGGTTCCCCCGGACGTCTTCTCCTGAGACGTACATCAACCCTCCGTCAAGACCAACGACACGCCCGAGCCCGAGGAAGCCTCGGTCCAGCCCGAGGAGGCCTCGGCCCAGCCCGAGGCACCCTCGGCCGCCGAGGGTGAGGCACTGCGCGTCGAGGAAGAGCGGAATGGGGTCACGCCTAATTGAAACTGGCAGACCCCGTACTTGCAATATCTCCACCGAGGAGAGCTACCCCTCGACAAAGCCGAAGCTCGGCGACTGGTGCGGCGCGCCAAGTCGTTCGTCTTACTGGGTGACGAAAAGGAGCTCTACCACTGCAACCACTCAGGCATCCTCCAACGATGCATATCCATCGCCGAAGGTCAGGAGCTATTGCAGGAGATACACTCGGGGGCTTGCGGTCACCACGCAGCACCTCGAGCCCTCGTTGGAAATGCCTTCCGACAAGGTTTCTACTGGCCGACCGTGGTGGCTGACACCACTAGGATTGTACGCACCTGCCAAGGGTGTCAGTTCTACGCAAGGCAGACGCACCTGCCCGCTCAGGCCCTGCAAACAATACCCATCACCTGGTCGTTTGCTGTGTGGGGTCTGGACCTCGTTGGTCCCTTGTAGAAGGCACCCGGGGGCTTCACGCACCTGCTGGTCGCCATCGACAAATTCTCTAATTGGATCGAGGTCCAACCCCTAACCAGCATCAGGTCCGAGCAAGCGGTGGCATTCTTCACCAACATCATCCATCGCTTTGGGGTCCCGAACTCCATCATCACCGACAACGGCACCCAGTTCATTGGCAAGAAGTTCCTGGACTTCTGCGAGGACCACCACATCCGTGTGGACTGGGCCGCCGTAGCTCACCCCATGACGAATGGGCAGGTAGAGCGTGTCAACAGTATGCTTCTGCAAGGACTAAAACCGAGGATCTACAACGACCTCAACAAGTTCGGCAAGCGATGGATAAAGGAACTACCCTCGGTGGTCTGGAGTCTGAGGACGACGCCGAGCCGAGCCATGGGCTTCTCGCCGTTCTTCCTAGTCTATGGGGCCGAGGCTATCTTGCCCACAGACTTAGAATACGGTTCACCGAGGACGAGGCCATACGACGACCGAATCAACCAGACCAGCCGAGAAGACTCACTGGACCAGCTGGAAGAGGCTCGGGACATGGCCTTACTACACTCGGCACGGTATCAGCAGTCTCTGCGACGCTACCACGCCCGAGGGGTTCGGTCCTGAGACCTCCAGGTGGGGGACTTGGTACTTCGGCTGCGACAAGACGCCCGAGGGCGCCACAAGCTCACTCCTCCCTGGGAAGGGTCGTTCATCATCGCCAATATTTTGAAGCCCGGAACATACAAGCTGGCCAACAGTCAAGGCGAGGTCTACAGCAACGCTTGGAACATCCGACAGCTACGTCGCTTTTACCCTTAAGATGTTTTCAAGTCGTTCATATACCTCGTTCTCTTTACATACACAAATAGAGTCTAACCGTCAAGGAAGGGTCAGCCTTGCCTCGGCAAAGCCCGACCCTCCCTCGGGGGCTAGAAGGGGGAACCCCCTCTGCGTCAAAATTTTCCTCGAAAAAAGTCTTTCTGCCAGAATGTCTTTTGTGCTTTTCGATTGCTTCGATAGCGGGGTCCTGAAAACGACGGAGTACACGTAAGCGGCGAGGTCGACCGAGTCGAGGGACTCCTACGCCTCCAGGATACGGATACCTCACTCATCACCTTCCGCGATAAGTAACTCTCGCTCGGATAAGCGATTCTGCTGCCGAACAAGTCTTAACGTTCAAAAACTTTTCTGGCAGAACGATTCTTTGTGCCTTCTCGACTACATCGGTAACAGAATCCTGCGGACAAGTAAGAGTACATGTAAGCGGCAAGACCGACCGAGCCGAGGGACTCCTACGTCTTCGGGATACGGATACCTCACTCATCACCTTCCGCGATAAGTAACTCTCGCTCGGATAAGTGATTCTGCTACCGACGAACAAGTCCTGATACTCGAAACAAGAGGAAAGGAAACACAGCTTTATAACATGACAATAATATGTTTGGGCCTCGGCGACCACAAAAAAACATACGCATACTTCAGACAAACTGTTCCTGCAGGTTCAGACATCGACAGAGGGAACGGCAGCACCCTCGGCGTTGTTTCCACCTTCGGCGGGATCTGACCCGGCCTCGGATGGCGACACGGGCGGAAGGATCTCCACCTCGAAGGAAGATGTCAGCACCGCGCCTGGGCCATCGTAGCCAGGGTCTCCTCTAGGAACTCGGCCCGAGCAGACGGCTCGGCTGGCCGCTCCGTAGCCTCAGCTAGCTGTCCCCCGAGGACATCAGCCCGGCTCACGGCCTCGGAAACGTGACTCTGAAGTTGGTCCCGCTCACGGATGACCCGGCCAGGCTCCAGCCGCCGCTGCTACACCTCCTCGGCCTGGGAAGTCACCTGCTCCTGGGCCTACGAAGCCCCTTTTCGATCCGTGAAGCGTCCCGATCCTTTGGGACTCAAATGTGATACAATTACTAGTCCCAGGAGGCTAGTAAACACATTTCTTACTTCAAATAGTATAGAGTTTAGATAAAGGTTATTACAATACCGGGGTACAAGCTCGAGAGAGCCAAAATAAGAAACGCAGTAGGAAAATATACTAGCCCAAGCCACAGGCAGAACTGGGTGCAGACACAACCCTCTCAATCAAGCATAGCAGAAAAGAAGTTTTCGGCTGCTGAAAAATATAAATAAATCTGGGTGAATACACTAGGTATCCCGCAAGCCCACCCCGCTCCCGTAAAGAGAAAGAGACCTATATCATACATGCTGTATATAGTGGAGTTGAAGTCACTCTTCATTTTCTTAGAGAAAGGCAGTTACTGTAAGGTTTTTCCCAAAGACTTAAAAGTAACAAAGTACTCAACCGCCACTGAGCTTCCCGCTCCCGTGGCCTTGTTTTCTCTTTTCAAAATGCACTTACACATGTTTCCCTATTCACGGAGGTTATAGAAATTCTCTAATTGTCATACCATACCAGACTCGTCCATACCAGTGGACACGGACTATTCGAATAGGTTTCAACTCTGCGCAGAGGGGTACACTTTACCCACTAGTCCGGTTTCTGCGATCTCACCGTCGCGAGACCCGAATGCCGGATCTCTTTCCTTCCTCGTACGTCCTAACCTTAGCGGTTATCCGAAAGGAGTCAGGCCACCACCATGTCCAAACCGGACAAAACTTTCCCCCTCCTTATCCTCCTGGTGCTCCCTAGCCTTCATAACCATGGGGTTGGACCACACGAGTTCGGATTGAGTGACTGCCCACACAGTCTCGAGTGGTTGTACTATTAAGGAGTACCGGTAGTGAAAATGACAAGCCGGTCCTTATATGAGGGGACAATCCTTCTGCTCATGCCTAAACCAGCTGAGCCAACACCTTAGGCCCTCCCCTAAACCAGGGAGTCCTTGATCATCCCACTCCCAAGGTGATGAGGGTGAATACCCTTTATCGCATAACCTTTTAAAAAGAGACCTTATTTGAAGAAACATATTGCCCTTATTCCCAACCCACATTTCGTATCCAGAATATATATGTTAATGCGGGCCATCTCTCACTCATAATGCAATTATCCCACCTTGAATTCCCGGCCTAGGCAGTGGTAGAAAGAATAGGTAATTTATGCATCAAGGGAAGGATGGACTTGCCTTCGTCGAAGCTTTCCTGGCACAAAATATATACTTCCGGGAGATCGGGCTCCAGCCCTTCTTCCGGGTTTACGGGTTCCAGATCAGTGGTCCCCGCTTCCTCTAATAGAAACATTTAATAAAACAATACATCAACATAGGTTTTCCAATTGCAGTGTGTCATATGCTAACATTATTATTACTTGTGACTTTTATAAATCCTTTGGATATTTTTTGGTGCATAAAATATTGAGGAAATACTATTTAAATGAGAAAAGGTTAAAGAAAAGAAAAAGAAAAGGAATTCCTTCTCAGGTGGGCCGGGGGGGTTCGGCCCAGCCAGGCGCGGGGCACGCGCGCGCGAGGGCGCCGACCCAGCTGCGGCCCACGGGCGGGGAGACGGCGCGGGCGCGCGGGAGCGACGGCGTCACCGCGGGGCCCACACGTCAGCGAGAGCGGAGGGGGAAACGGTGCCGCGGGTCGATAGCGCGGGCGAACCGGCCGTCCGCGGGGGATAAAACCCGACCGCCGGTGGGCTCGACGGCGATTCGCCGCCGGTGGCCCGGTTCTTGGTCCACGGGGAGGTGGCTTAGCACGGGCAGGGGCTGGCGATCCTAGGGTAGGCTTGATTTGGCTAGAGGGGGCCGGGAGGGGGGCTGTCCGCGGGGAGGTGGCGGAGCTCCGCGGCGGGGATCGCCGCCGGTGGTCTTTGGGCGAGGGATTGGGGCGGGGAAGTGGTGTTTTGAGTTTGCGGCAATGTGAGGAAGCTGCCAGGTTAACTTAATCGCTCGCTGGACCAACAGAGAGGGAGAGAGAAAAGGGGAAGAACTCACCGGAGAGGGAGAAGACGACGGCGTTTCACGAATTAGGCTCGGGCGAGGGGTGGAGGGTGGTGGCCGAGGCCGGTGCGGGGAAGGAGGTGCCCGGGGCGACCTTTTTATAGGCGCCCGAGGGGAGGGGAGCGGCGGAGCTCGGCGGGCGCTGGTGAGGTGCACAGCGCCGGCATTAATGTCGCACAGCGGCGACGATGAGACTCCACGGCGGGGCGGGACTGGGCTAGGACGTGGTCAAGCGGCGAGGACGGGGCGGTGCCGAACTCTTCCTGTGTGGCGAGGGGACGGCGATGGAGGGGACGACGGTGCATCGTACGCGAGGAAGACAACGCGGCTGACCGGTGGGGCCGGTCTGCTAGTGAGAGGGAGCGCGCGAGAGAGAGGGGCTGGCAGGTGGGGCTGGCTTGCCAGAGAGAGAAGGAGGGGAGCGCGCGGGCGGCTTCGCGCGCGGGAGTGGGTCGGCTATTGGGCCGAAAGGAGGATGCGCGGGCGCGAGGGAGGGGGGAAGGCGGCCGCGGCATGGACCAGATTTGGCCCAGCAAGGGGGAGAAGAGCTTTTTCTTTTTCTTTTTATTTTCAATAACTCATTTCCATTTTTGTCCCTTTTCTTTTTGAACAAATCATTTAGTAGATAATCTAGGTGTTCAAAAATAAAATCAAGTGAGGTGCTTATGATCAAACAAAGTGTATGCATATGATGGGAAAATCTAAGGGAGTTTTGGGATAGATAATAAGAAGAGAGGGGGCGTAGATTAGGGTTTCAAACCTGGGTTAGAATTTTGGGATGTTACAAGCCGACTCCGCCTCTGTCCATGCTAACACCACTGCCTCCGGCTCCGGCTCGTCGCAGAGCAACCGAGGGTTCCTTAACTGAGCAAGAGAAGCCTTGAGTGGCAAGGTCGACCGAGCCGAGGGACTCCTACGCCTCCGAGATACAGATACCTCACTTGTCACCTTCCGCGCAAAGCAACTCACACTCGGTTAAGCGGTTCAGCTAGTCGACAGGCGAGTCCCAATGCTCGAAATAAGGGGAAACACGGCTTCATGCCCATATACACAGATGTTCAGGTTTCGACAACCACAATGAACATACACCGGCACTCAAGGTGCCATTACAAACGGAACTCCGGTTCCACTCCCGCGGGTATGAACAACCTCCACATCGGAGGGCCTGCGGGACGACAAACTCCGGGTGGCTCGCCGACAACCTCTGCAGCAGCAACGATGGCCCCAGGGCGAACGTTACCGCTGGAAGGCCCTCGTTCACGTCCCTCGCGGGGGACGAGAACCAGCCATTAAAGCCAAAGAGCTGGAGGCCCGGAGCACGGGTGGCGTTGACGGTGTCGTCGGCGGAGAAACCTTCTCCGGCTGCCATCACCTCAGCACCGACAGCGGCATCCACCTACCCGCCAACACCGCACCAGCGAGCGCCGGCCGCCCCAAAGCACACCGGCAGGTCCTCACTCCCGTCCTCGCCACGAAAGCGAGAACGGGACTGTCCCAGAACACGAGTACCGCCCTCGCGACGTACGACGTGTTGTGCGACCCCCCGACGCAGCCGGCCACAGTCGCCCGGACGGAGGACGGAATGCTGCACCCTGGCCAGACAGCAGCAGTTCGCCTTCCCCCGCATGGCTGGAGGAAGAAGCGGGTCGCCAGCCCACGCGAAGGCAGGCCCCGGCTCGCCTCGCTCCCCGCCCAGCAAGGATGATGAATATCCTTGAAGCTGAGGGCGGGGCAGATGCCGCAGCCCGGCTTGCTTCTCCCCACCATCGAATCGGTGGTCACCATCCTGCGTGATAATTGGTGAGGTAATGCAGCCGGGCTGCCTGATGAAAATCCTTGAAGCCGAGCGATGGCTGAAGGGTGCCAACCTCCGCGAGGTTGCGCTCCTCCAACAACAAAACGAAAGCAACGTGGGCGCTCCCCATCCGGGGGCTCGGAAGGAGGAAGGGCGCAATGCATGAGGGGAGTGCGAAGGCGTGGCTACCACCCAGGGGGTCGATCCCTTTTAAAAGGCATCTCTCCCCACTCGCGTCCTCAGGCGTCACGGACTAAGTCTTCACCGACGTGCTCTAGGGTCCTCCCCCTACGACACGGGGGCTGGGTCCCACACGTCATGCAAGCTGGCCCAGGACAGAAGAAGCCAAACCGTCGCGCGCGGAGCGTGTAACCGCCCCGCGGTTATAAGCACTCCTCCATCCTCGCCGAAACCAGCGGGTGAAAGGGCGGACCGCCATGCAGGTGGCGTGCAACTGCACCATGGGGACGCGCCCCTTCGACTTCGACGCATCCAGCATGGAGGCCTAGGCCCACACGTCATGTAACCGGCGCGTCGGTTACTATGTGCGAGAAACTGCACCGCCACTTGCGCCAATGCCGCGCCTTCTCGACTGTGGAACCAGTGCCGCGACTCGAGGCAACCCTGCGCATGGCCCAACAGTGCCAACCGAGCACATCGGTCACGGGCCAGTCAGCCGCGGGAGAAGGCGTGACAGTCGATATGGCCAAAAGTCGGCCGACAGTAATGGCGGCAGCAGGCGAGCGGAAGCAGCAGTCAAATCGTCTACAGGCTCACGTCCCCTCCTGGAGCAGCAGGGGAGCCCTCTCCCACGGCGTGAATACGACGCGCCCGTGTTCCATCTCTCGAATGGCTCGTACGGCGACCGCCCCGCGAACCACCCGTCCCGTCGCATTAACTTCGCGGCAGGGCAAGCGACACCTTTGGCAGGCGAAGCGGGCGACATTTCACCTCCGCCATGATGACAACGTCAAAAAAGGTGCGCCACACCGTTTAAATTCATATCCTTTTCCTTCTCCCCTTTCTCTCTCTTGCTACAGGGACTGGGAAAGGGGATACTCCAAAAGGGATCCTTCTCCGCGAAGGAAGCGGGCCCCGAGCCCTCCTACTGATCAAGGGTTCGAAGGCTGGCCCCTCGGAAGGGTTTGAGAGCCGCCCCAGAGCACTCGGGCTTCAGGCTCATTACTGGTCAGAGGTTCGAAGGCTGGCCCCTCGGAAGGATTCGACAGCCGCCTCAGAGCACTCGGGCTCCGCGCCCACTACTGATCAGGGGTTCGAAGGTTGGCCCCTCGAAGGGTTCAACGGCCGCCCCAGAGCACGCAGAGCGAGGGATGACTCTGGGTACGTCCGATACATGGCCGAGGCTCGGGCTACGCTCTCGAGGTACCCTAGGACATTTCCGAGACCAGCAGGAGCGATTTTGTAACAGAATCCCACCAAAGGGAGGCATCGAGCCCTCGGACCCAATCGAACGGGGCCGGGTCCGGCAAATCACCTGCAGGTACTTTTGGAGCACGCCTCTGGGCCACTAGCCGACCCTTATCGAACGGGGCACGGGCGTCCACTCGGATCACCCATTAGCAACTCATTGGAGACATCATGTTCGACGCCCTCCGAGGGCAACATGGCGCTTTCCCCCCTCCTCCTTGCGGAAAGGCGACGAAGGGGCGTATGATAAAAGTCGAGTCGGTCCTTGATCGTCCTCTCGCTCCGTGTAGAGGCTCGGGGGCTACTCTTGCAAACCTGGCTACGGCCAAACCGTTGACAGCGTCAACATACCAGCCTCAGAACTCGGAACCCGACCATGCACTCGGGCTACCGTCAGATCGCATGAGGGAACAACCAGACCGTCCAAGGCATCACGAAAAGCATTAAGACCTCAGAGGAGTCAAACCACTCCTCCAAGGCCTCGGGGGCTACACCTGGCGGGTGCGCTCGCGCGCACCCACCGGAACAAAATGTAACCGAGAAAGGCCGGTCCCCTTGCAAAAAAGTGCGACAAAGCCTCCAAGCGAGTACCAACACTCCCTTTGAGGCTCGGGGGCTACTGTCGGGTACCATAATTAGGGGTACCCCCAACACTCCTAAACTCGGCTGGTAATCACCATCAGCACAAGTTGTAGAGACTGATGGGCGCAATTCAGGTCAAGGCTTCGTCCACTCAAGGGACACGATCTCGCCTCGCTCGAGCCCAGCCTCGGGCAGGAACAGTAGACCCAGGCAGATTCACGCCTCGCCCGAGGGCCTCCTCAAGCAACGGGCGCACCCTCGACTCGCCCGAGGCCCAGCTCGGGCAGGCTTCGCAGTGAAGCAACCTTGGCCAGATCGCCTTGCCAACCGACCGTATCGCAGGAGCATTCAATGCGAGGATCGCCTGACACCTTAACCTAACGCACGTTCCTCAGTCGGCAGGGCCGAAGTGACCGCAATCACTTTGCCCCTCCACTGACTGACCTGACAGGAAAACAGCACCACCTACCCCGCTCCGACTGCTGTGCCACCCGCCATGGCAAGGCTGACAATAGCTAAGTCCAGCCTCAGGCGCAACAGGAGGTCTCCGCCTCGCCCGACCTCAAGGCTCGACCTCAACCTCGACCTCGAAGGATGGTCTCCGCCTCGTCCGACCCGAGGGCTCGGCCTCAACCTCGACCTTGGAGGATGGTCTCCACCTCGCCCGACCCCAGGGCTCGGCCTCAACCTCGACCTCGAAGGATGGTCTCCGCCTCGCCCGACCCCAGGGCTCGGCCTCAACCTTGACCTCGGAGGATGGTCTCCGCCTCGCCCGACCCCAGGGCTCGACCTCGGCCCCGACCTCAGAAGGAATCGCGTCCTCACCCAACCCCGGCCTCGCCCTCAGGAGGAGTCTCCGCCTCGCCCGACCTTGGGCTCGGACCAACCACGCCACAGGGGGGTCATCATTACCCTAACCCTAGCTAGCTCAGGCTACGGGGAACAAGATCGGCGTCCCATCTGGCTCGCCCCGGTAAACAAGTAATGATGGCACCCCGCGTGCGCCCATGACGACGGCGGTTCTCAGCCCCCTACGGAAGCAAGGAGACATCAGCAAGGTCCCGGCAGCCCCGACAGTTATGCTTCTACAGGGCTCAAGCGCTCCTCCGATGGCCACGACATCGCATGCACAGGGCTCTAGCACCTCTCCGACAACCACGTTGGCATGTACATAGGGCTCTGGCTCCTCTCTGCCGGATACGTTAGCATATTGCTACACCCCCATTGTACACCTGGACCCTCTCCTTACATCTATAAAAGGAAGGTCCAGGGCCCTCATACGGGAGGGTGGTCGCACGAGAGGACGGGCTGACGAACAGGCTCTCTCTCTCTCCCTCGCAAACGCTTGTAACCCCCTACTGCAAGCGCATCCGCCCTGGGCGCAGGATAACACGAGCCGCGGTTCTCTCCCCCCTTGTGTTCCATCTCGCGTCGACCCATCTGGGCTGGGACACGCAGCGACAATTTACTCATCGGTCCAGGGACCCCCCGGGGTCGAAACGCCGACAAGTTTCAAGAAGATGTGTGACTTCTTAAAAAATCTAAGAGTTTTGTCATAAAAAATTGATTATGAAGACTTGCATAGAACATATAAATAGAATAAAAGTGATTGTTTATACCCATTTCCTTGATAGGACCCCCCATAAGTACTATCACATTTCACATATTGCCATAAAATATAAGCATCAAATATGCCCCCTTTCAATTTTGGAAAAAACTATCATGTGTAAAATGGTTTATTGTGTTATACTAGTATGCATTTATATTATATGGAAACATCTATTTGGGAGAGGCCTTCATTGGATGCTAGTATATAAAACGAACATATAACATTGTCATTTCACTTGGATGGAGAACACCAACATGCATGATATGACCATTGAATCATGACAACAAAAGGATTTGAGACGTTTGGGGTATTCATGATGTGGTATGTGTATTGTAACACCCCTTTCACTCTCGGACCGGTGGTACTTACTCCTATCAGTACTTTAGGATCATAGATCATCCACACAGATCAACACGAGTCTTTTGTGCGTATTTTTTCCTTATACGCACTCGAGAAAACTTCTGGTCAGTCATCCATCCCAAAATTGCTCTAGGTCAAGCACGCTTAACCCAGAAATTCTTTTGAGACAGGCTTCCAAAAAAGAACATGCACCTTGTTGGTATGGGTATTCTATCAATTCTATTAAGCCTTAGGCCAGGATATCACAATCCTCTAGGGCCAGGATATCACATGTATGGAGTCCGCCTTCATGCCTACTACAACACTCTCTCACATGTTTTCTCCTTTGAAAAAATAACTCTCGCTCTTCTACATACCCCCTCAACTACATGTTTCAGTCCTCTTTCTATATCCATACAACCACAGTAAGTTGCAACGACAATGAATGTTCACCACTCTCTTTTGCATGACTAGATGTACGCTTGGGTCGGGTTCATACTCAAAGTTGAGCATGGTTGTTATTTTTATATGACATCATATTTGAACAATACTTAAACAATCCTATATTAATATCTCTCCAAATAGCCATGAGTGTGCATACACAACTTTTTGTTGCATGTCTAAAGTTTAATTTGCAATGGTTGCGAATTGATGCATCTTATGTAAATGGTTTGAAGATGGGACCTTTTCATTATCTAAAACGGGATCAAGGACCTCTACTCCACTCCATAGTCACATAAAATGGGTTCGATGCCTTTGACCCTTAACTTGGATTCGTTGACCCCGATCTAGATTAACAGGTTCATTTTTGACCCAAAGTGTAAAAAACTCTTCTAAGTAACGTACCACATGTAACGACCCCGTACCTTGACCATGTCGATCCAAAAACATTGTGACTATGCTTCGCGCTACCTGCGATCCATGCTCTCTACTCTCTAGAGCCGGGAGCCACCATGAGCCAAAAATGACTTTGAACGACTCATTTGTTCATGCACGCGGGTCCTCTCCAAAATGTCCCCCATGTGGGAGAGGCTATGTAAGAGGGGAACAAAATCCTCTGTATTTACTTTTCCTAAAGTTAGGTCACTAACATGTGGGACTAGGTCTAGGCTCGGCCTACATGTCAGTGGTCTAACTTCACGAAAAGTAATTGCAAAGGATATCATCACATGTCAGATGAGGAAGGCATCACGAGCACATAAGAAAGAGAGAATGAAAAGAAAAGAGAAATAAGAGAGGAGGAAAAATAAAGAAATATAAAGATAAATTATGGTCATTTCACTATTTCTTAGTGTATGATAAGTAGCTATTTACCCAATATTATTTCAGAGGTCTTTTGGATGTCTTCATTTTAAAGGAACTGAAATTTACTTAATAAAGTATATTGTTTGGTTTGGAATTTGACATTCCACCACTTTAGAAGTTCAGATATAAACATACCCTAAATTTATAGGATGAACGGTGAAATTTGATTTTATGTATCACTAGTCTGTTTCTACTCTACAATTTATAACATGCTCTTTGGCTCGCTTACCTGTAGTAAAAATATAGCACATAAATATCTTCCACATGTGGCCAACAATAGTATATAAATATATTATGTATAAAACCATATTAGCTTAATTGATCTATATGTCCGTGGTATATAAATATATTTTATATAAAATTATATTAGCTTAATCGATCTATGTCTAAATTAAAATTGTTACAATGGAATTCAATTCCAAGAATTCAAACGAGATAGAAGAAAAAAAACGTCCATCAAAGAAGTCGGAGCCAAAGCCGTTTTAGCTACCACCAGATGTGATGTTTATTTCCTCAGCCACGAAAACACAGCTGCACAAAGATACCACTTGCGTTTTCTTTGTAACCATTCACTTTCTTCGTCACTGGACACTGATATACCCTCATCCTTTTTCTCAACCAAACAAAACCTCTCCACCTGTAGAAGAGAAGACACCTAACTACATGTCTCTAGAAACCCAGCCAGCAAACAAGACACAACCATACAATCCGGCCGGTGTAAAAACAAATCACCACACACACACACACACACACACACACACACACACACACACACACACACACACACACATATATATATATATATATATATATATATATATATATATATATATATATATATATATATATATATATATATATATATATATATAACATATATATATATATTAGGTATAACGGAAGCCCTGGACTTCCAATAGTTAAAGAAAGCTCAGGTCGATCATTCCTTCAACCTGGTTCAACCCAGCGCACCGACTGGACCAGGCTGTCGGTTTCACCCGCGCTCACGTCTATGCATGCATGAGTCAATCACGTTCCCTTGCATGCGCATAAATTTAGGAAAGATATATGTGGCAGTTTCTATTTTTAAATGCTTTATTTTCTCCATAAATTTAGGAACGCTGCAACAGCCATGCAACTAGTCTCGTAAGGACAATTTTATGATATATACTGCTACTAAATATGCTATCCTGTGTAGATAATTATGCAATTCAGTATACTGCGTAAAAATCTGTTACCAGCTGCATGCACACGAATTTATGATGAAAATAATGTGGAATGAAAGGAAATGAATTGCACGCATAGAAACAAAAAATTGTATTTAATGTTTTATTTCCTTCATAAATATAAGATCCCTCAACAGCCATGCAGCTAAACACATTAGATCTAGTTTATGATATATATTGATATAAATTACACTACATGGTGTAGCTATTTATGCAATTCGTTACACTGCGTAAAAAATCGGGCATGTTGTTCACTGGTGGACGCATCTCCGGGTTGGAGCGTAATAACCTTAAGTTTTGAGCATAAAATCCTTTAATTATAAGTGTAAATACCGAGCCAATGTGAGAGGTTGATAGCTCTAGTAGATTGTTATTACGATCTATTTTTATGACAGATCCGAAAAACATGACAGCCGCATGCATGCTGTTATACAGATCCAAAAGTTATGGCAAAATGCATGCATGAGTCAAACACGTTCTCTTGCATGCGCATAAATTTAGGAAAGATATGTGTGGCGGTTTCTATTTTAAATGCTTTATTTCCTCCATAAATTTAGGATCGCTGCAACAGCCATGCGGCTAGACTCGTAATGACCATTTTATGATATATACTGAAACTAAATATGCCACACTGTGTAGATAATTATGCAATTCGATATACTGCGTAAAAAATTGTTACGAACTGCATGCACACGAATTTATGATGGAAAGAATATGCAATGAAAGAAAATGAATTGCATGCATAGAAACAAAAAACCGCATTTAATGTTTTATTTTCTTCGTAAATATAGGATCCCTCCAACAGCCATGCAGCTAAACGCATTAGAACTAGTTTATGATATATACTGATACAAATTATACTACACGGTGTAGGTATTTATGCAATTCGTTACACTGCGTAAAAAATCTGGCATGTTGTTCACTGGTGGACGCATCTTCGGATGGAGCGTAAAAACCTTAAGTTTTGAGCATAAAATCCCTCAATTATAAGCGTAAATACCGAGTCAATGTGAGAGGTTGATAGCTCTAGTAGGTTGTTATTACTATCTTATTTTTATGACAGATCCGAAAACATGGCAGTCGCATGCATGCGGTTTTTATTTTTATACAGATCCAAAAATTATGGCAAAATCGTGGGAGTTTCCATTGCATGCGCGCAAATTACGAGCATCATAAATCAAGGAATTGTCTTTCAAATGTGCATGCAGTAAACTGATATACGAACTCCGTGTTTAAGCATAAAATCGTACAGTTTTTGGCGTAAATAATACATGTGGTAGGCATAAAACACAATAATCGAAAAAAAACTGCGCCGGATCGGAGGATGTCACGCGCGATCATCGCTGCGCGCATCTCGGGCCTTCCGTGACGCCGCTCGCTCGAACATCTCGCCTCATGCGTCGCCGTTGCTACTCGCATGTCGACGGGCTTCGCTTGCTCGCCGGTCTTGGAAGTGCCGCCTCCTCGGGACCTCGGGGACGCCGCCGCTTTCCCGCACAAGGGCCCCGCTGTCGCTCGCCCTCTGGATCGGGGAGCCGCCGCCACCAACCTGGGAACCGTCGCCACTACTCCGGATCGAGGAACCTCCGCCACCGCGCGTCGAGGTCATGGAGTTGCGGCCACCGGCTGGGGGTCCACCGTCGCGCACGCTCTGAGGCAACCGTCGTCGTCGCACGCGGCGTCGCTAATGAATCGGGGTGGAGCGTAAAAACTGAACCCTAGCACTCTGAGTCATGTTTTATAGACGTCCGGATGTGATCCGTCTCGACCGGATTGCACCGTCCGACCTGGGCTTCCTCTAGTTATTGGAAGTCCATGGCTCCTAATATATAAACTATATATATATATAATCTCTCTATAAATATAGGATCTATTCAATAGCCATGCAGCTAGCATCGTTAGAACCAATTTATGATACATATTGATACTAATTATATTACATGGTGTAGATGTTTATGCAATGTGGCACGCTGTGTAAAAACTTGTTTTCTGCTGTATGCACACAAATTTAGTATGACAAGAATGTGCGTGAAAGAAGATAAATTGATATGCATGGAAATAAAAACCTGATTTAAATGCTTTATTTTCTTCATAGATATAGGATCTCTCCAACAGCTAAGCAGTTAGACTCGTTAGAACCAGTTTATGATATATACTGATACTAATTATACTACATGGTGTATTTATTTCTGCAATGCGGTACACTGCGTAAAATCTAGCATGCGGTTCACTGGTGGACATTTCTCCATGTTCGAGCGTAAAAACCTTCAGTTTTGAGCGTAAACCCTCGAAGTTATGAGCGTAAAATATTGATCCAACCTAGAAGTTTTTGCAAACCTCTTGATGTTGGAATAGATATGTATACATAGTGACATAAAAATATGTATGAGATTGTATGCCATTCCTCCACTAGGAATAACATGCATTCAGGCACGTCCCCCACCTGATGCATGCATGCAGTTCTATTTATTTGGCATATCCGAACAATATGGCAACTGCTAGGCACATACAATTTTTATTTTATACAGATTTGAAGATTATGGCAGGTTGTGGGAGTTTTTATTGTATGCACATAAATTTTAAATGTCATTCTTGTTCCCACAACATACACGTAAAAGTTGGATGGGTGGTATCGCGCAAAGCATAAATCATTACAGAAAGTTGCATAAATAATTAGTGAAAAAAATCTTTGTATGGACTCAACCAACAACCGCGTGCATAAACAAAGGATTGGAGGAGATCGTCGCTGGATCGAAGGAGTTTGTTATCGAAGGACGTCGGAGCCACCCACGTCTCGCGTGACCGCCATCACCGGAGACAACCGCGCCTCACGCGACCGCTGGAGCGACCCACATCTCCTGTGGTCGCCAACATCGTTGTGGAAGCCTACCACACCTCACAACCACCGCTGGGCTTGGGGTGCGCCACAGCCGCTCGTCCGCTTTGGGAGCGTCGTTGTCGCTTGTCTATCCGCCTTGGGGGCATCGTCGTCGCTTCGGTGCTGGGGGAGCGCCATCGTCGGTCGCTCACCTCGGGACGCCACCGGCGCTCACCCCCGAGATCGCCGCTGCTCGCACGCCCGAGGGAACCGCCGCTAAAACCTAATCCCTGGCAGACTGCGGGTGTTTTTATATCCGCCCGAACCTGGTGCGGCTGAACCAGATGTCACCGTTAGGCGAGGGCTTCCTCTAGTATTGGAAGCCCAGGGCTCCAAATATATAAACTATACACACACTAGCTAGTTGATTGTGCTTTGCTACGGTTATTATATATCATATAAATATGTATTAAGATATTTATTCAAATATAATTATTGTTTATTTCTAAATACTAAGGTACATGTGGTCTAGTGGTTAGCCCTAAATTTTTGGAGCAAGGGGCGTGGGTTCGAGTGCTCGCTCTGCACTACTTTTTGCGCAGTGTGGTAGTTGCACGGGCGGGGCGTGTGGGGTGGGTCCAGAGTATCAACGCAGGCAGTGTGGTAGTTGCACGGGCGGGGCGTGTGGGGAGGGTCCAGAGTATCAGCGTGGACCCCTCAAAGCTGATACTCTGGACCCACCCCACGCGCCCGACCCCTCTGCGCTGATACTCTGGACCCACCCCACGCGCCCGACTGGTTCTCCGGGCGCGTGTTAATGTTGGCACCTGGTGCTAACACGACTTCACCTCTCGGCATGACACACCGATGCGCGCCTTGGAAAACAAAAAAACACATGAGATGGATGTACGCTGGAAGGATTGGGGAGAGATGGAGCACACGAAAATATGAGAGACACGAATTTTTTTAGGTGAAAATAGGAGAGATGTTGGAACAAGAAAAACATTATTATTTATTGATATATATTTTGGGTTAGTTTACATTTTTTTTGGAGTTGCTCTAAGTCCAGAACCCTGTAGAATACGTGCAGACGGTTATATTAGTGGGACACGTACCATCAACCACGGTCATGACATGAGTCGTGACATCGTCATGGTCTGTCACTCAGCTCTATCTGTCAACCTAATTCTATCTAATGACTACTACTACTAGCCGGTCAAGAACCTTATCGTCAAGTCAAGTTCGTGCTTGAATTAAGAGGGAAATTGTTGAGCACCAAAATGAGGTGCGGACGGTCCGGCCCTGAGGCCGGACGGTCCGCGGTCCGGACGGTCCGCGCCTGTGGGCCGGACGGTCCGCGCACGCGCAGAGTAGATTAGGGTTCTGAGTTTTGTGCTATGTTTGTTAGCTATATCCGCGGAATTAGCTCGGAATCCGGTCGTGTAAAGGGTCCAGCCCCCCTCCTCTATAAAAAGAGAGGCCTACGGCCGATTTGTAATCAACAATCGAATCAATACAACTTCTATTTCGCATTTTATCCTAGGAGTAGTTCTAGTCTAGTTTAGGTTTAGCTATCCAATCCCCAAATTCTCCGCCTCTCCTCGACTCTACGTCGATTAGAGGAGTCTAGGTCGGCCTGCCCGAGCCTAGACAACTCCTAGGATCTCTCCTCCCCGACGGGGTCCCTCCCGGGAGCGAGATCCAGGCGCCGCCGGCGATCTTCCGTCGCCCCTGCGCACGCGCGGACCGTCCGGCCCTAGGGCGCGGACCGTCCGGCCGTCAGGCAGGGAACCCGAGCTCCTACACCAGGTCGCGGACCGTCCGGCCCTGTGCCGCAGACCGTCCGCGCCTGACCAGAGAGCACCGCCGCCTAGCGCCAGGCCGCGGACCGTCCGGCCCCTGCGCGCGGACCGTCCGCACCTGACCAGAGAGCACCGCCGCCGGTTCTTCTTGAGTATTTGGCGCTCCAAAAAGGCGTCAACATACTTTTTGGCGACTCCGCTGGGGATAACACATCTAGGCTCATCAAATCGGCCCTCAATGGCCGGTTCAAGGGAGAGCTCTGATATTTCTCTAAGCAACATCATAGAGCCGACTTGGGAAACCTTGTCGGCTGACGAGCAGCTCCAGTTTGAGGAGCACAAGGAGCGGATGATTCAGGAGGCGAGAGCGAAATTCTTGGCCAACTTCAAAGTGGACAGGAACAACAAGGTCGTCCGACATCGGGCGACGGATCCGGCTTCGCTCCAACCCACGCCAGATATCCCCAATGTAAGTAATACCAACGAGCTACAATCTCTTAGAAATTATGTAGAAGAGCAGCGTGAACAAATGCAGAGCATCATAGGGGGCATGCAAAGCGATGTTAAGAGACTAGTACGTGCATTCGATAAGTCTAACATCGCAAATTTTCCTTCACACGAGGTTGGGTTAGGAGATAACGCGTGTAACACATCGGCTACAGGTTGTCACGACCAGTCACAACCCCTTTATGGGATGCCGATGGACACATACCCTAAGCAACCGCAAATCGGCAGCAAACCAGCCGATCTGCACATGCCTGGACCGTCCGCACGTGAGCGCGGACCGTCCGGGCCAGCAACAGTCGGGCCTATTTTTAATGAGTTACCTAGATATGCGCCCGAGCCACCACACACGGCACAGAACCCAAACTACCCAGTCGGACGGTCCGCATACAACGACGGACGGTCCGCATATAACCACGGATGGTCCGGGTACGTATCCGGACAGTCCGCGCATGAGTATTTTGAGGAGGATTATTACATGAATCCTCGCCCGTCCCAGCAACACTTCCCATCACACTATGCGATGCACCAGCCCATTAATTCAGGATCCAAAGCCCAGGAAAGCTTTTCGGCCCCACCTAGAAGGCCGGAAAGAAACGATCAAACCTATGACCCATATAGGGCAAATGAAAATGCACCACGTAACTCAAACCAATGGGGGGAAAGACAACATGCTAATATCCAGCCAACCCCACCTATGTTTGACCAGAGAGCCGGTGGTCTTGCACCGGCTGCCATTGATATAGTAAGGGAAGAAATAGCCGGAGCGTTCCGAGATAAGCTCGGAGTAAGCATGGTCCCTGGGGGGCAATCATATCGGAAACCTTATGACAGCCGATTTGATCACCACCCATACCCACAGGGAACCAGGATACCCGAATTCGCAAAATTTTCGGGTGATCAAGGGAAAAACACACGCGAACATATAGGCCAGTTCTTAGCACAATTGGGAGAATTGGCCGACACAGAGGCATTTCGCGTACGTTTATTTTCATTATCACTAACAGGAACCGCGTTTGCATGGTATGCCACTTTACCTCCTAATTCCATTTCATCAAGGGGGGATCTAGAACAAAAATTTCATGATCATTTTTTCTCCGGTGATTATGAATTGGATTTGGTAGATTTAGTGTCATTGCGACAGACAAAAGACGAATCGGTTAATGATTACATCCGGAGATTCCGTGATACAAGAAACCGATGCTTTCAAATTCATTTAGCAGAAAAACAGCTAGTAGGATTAGCCTTTAATGGTCTACGATATTATTTAAAAGAGAGATTAGAAGGCATCCAATTTTTTACACTAGCACAGTTACACCAGAGGGCTTTGGCTTGCGAAAGCCGGAGCAAAGAAACTGCTAAAACAATGCGTCACAACGTACATATAGTAGAATGCGACCAAAATAGCTCAGATGACGAATCAGCAGAAGTATATGCTGCTGAAATGGTTTGGCCAAAACAGGCCAAATCTTCGGCTTGTTCCTCCTTGCAGCCGGTTCAAAAGAAACGGCAAGAGGAGGTTAAGTTTACGTTTAATGTTGGTAAGTGTGATAAAATATTTGATGAATTACTCAAAAATGGCAATATTAAAATAAATCACACTGTTCCATCCGCCGACGAGCTAAAACGTCGTGCGTACTGCAAGTGGCATAACTCATTTTCTCATGCCACTAATGATTGTAATGTATTCAGACGACAGATTCAATCGGCCATTAATGAAGGACGATTGAAATTTCAGGAAATGCAGGTGGATACAGAGCCCTTTCCAATGAACGTGATCGACTTTGAGGGCAAGAAAGTCCTGGTTCGGCCAGACACGGCCGATAAAAGCAAAGGCAAAGAGGCAATCATCGGCAATTCTAAAAAGGCCGATGAGGATCATAAAGTTTCTTGCAGAAAAGTGGTAGCCGAGAAGACTCCCGATGGAGGGAGACCCTAAAGGTGACCATCACAGCCTCCAGTACTGGGGGGCAAGCGCAGACAGGGAGACAGATGCAGGAACCCGTGCTGCGTATCCCGGACGGTCCGACACGTAGGCGCGGACGGTCCGGGACCCCACCGGACGGTCCGGAGAGCTCCGGCGGACAGTCCGGCCGTGCTCAGGACCCGCAGCGACCACGTACCTTCAAACCACGGCGACCCGAGATAGGTACGTGGAAAACAAATACATTTAAAGTAGCTGGTCGGCTGATCAAGCCTGGCCCGACTTTCGATCAATTGTTGTCTAAATACGTGAAAAATAAGGCCGGTCCTAGTGACCGGCCACCGAAGCAACCCCGCTCACCCATTCATCAGCAACGTCAGGTCAGGCCGATTGGACCACCTCACCAATCGGAAGAAATGAAAGGTCCTATTGTACAATTGAGACCTAACATGCCGACATGGACCCCTCCACCTCCTTATCCATCTATGCCATATCCATACACATACTTACCTCCACCATATGTCCCAAATCAAATGTGGGGCATGCCACCATATCCATTTGGGATGCCACAGTACCCCGCCTGGGGGGCACCCCAAACATCCGTTTTTGATAGGTTGGCGCCGCCAGTGCAAGACCGATTGAGCGCTGCTGAATCAGGTCACCAGGCACAGGCCCAACAAGATTGCCGGACTACTCGGCCTCCTAGGCCGACCAATCCGGCAGGGGGGCATATGCCTGTAGCAACTCAAAGAACAACAAAAAAGGACATCATCAAAATAGGCACCGCAGATGTTGTCATACAGGGAGACAATAAAGGGCCGATGATTTTCGGTGAATCGGCCAACACAACCGAAAAGGATACGGCTACCATCAAAACAGCCGATCCAAAATACTCCATGCCTCGATGGTGTCCAGCGGGATTGACACGATCCCAAAAGAGAAAATTACAGCGCCTAAGAGCAAAGGAGAGCCAGGAGAAGGAGGCGGAAAAGACATTTAATGACACACATCCACTATACCCGCCACCGCAAAAGAAATGGAGACCGAAGGCCGTTGAGAAAAAACAAACTGCCACAGAAATAGAAAGTCAACCTGCACCAGGCGCGGACCGTCCGGCCCCCGCGCACGGACCGTTCGCCATTCACCAGGAAGCCTCTGGACAACCTGCACCAGGCGCGGACCGTCCGGCCCCCGCGTGCGGACCGTCCGCCGTTCACCAGGAGGCCTCCAACGACACGACAACATCAATGGAAGAAGACGACTTGCTGGGAGAAGACCTGGTCGACTACGAGGCTTCTCCAGAACGCCCAGGTATGGATGTAAATATTATTACATTTTCCGCCGATTGTACTATTATTGGCAACGATGAACCTGTGGTTGCCCAGTTTGATTTTGGTCCTAAAGAAGCCGCCCTTACTAAACCAAAAGAATCGGTAAATCATTTAAAGCCGCTCTTCGTGCGCGGCCACATTGATGGGATACCGATTGCTAAGATGTTGGTAGATGGAGGGGCGGCTGTAAATCTAATGCCTTATTCATTGTACAGAAAATTAGGTAAACAAGATGATGAACTTGTCAAGACCAACATGACCCTCAGCGGTGTTGGAACTGATAGTTCGATCAAAGCCAGGGGAGTCACGTCCGTTGAATTAACCATCGGGACTAAGACCCTTGCTGCTGCATTCTTTGTCGCTGATGTAGAAGGAAATTACAGTTTAATCCTAGGCAGAGATTGGATTCATGCCAATCAATGTATACCTTCTACATTACATCAAATGCTAATACAATGGGTAGGCGATGACATAGAACAAGTACATGCTGATGTATCGGCCTGCATCGCTGTGGCCGATGCCCCTGTACTCTGGACTTATGAGACTGCTACATGTCTCACAGGAGTAGATTTTTCTGATTATCAATTCATAAGTATAGATAAGAAAGGTTTCATTCCTGTAATGCTAGAGCCGATGGAGAATCGACTAAATCCTAAATAAAAGTTAAATGATGAATACACACAAAGTTCATGAGTCTTTGGTCACGGACAGTTCGGCCGCCAAGGCCGGATGGTCTGGTCTTTCACAAAAGGGTTCGGACTTTAAGACCGAACATCTATCACAGCAAAAGGACAGTAGTACGGATGATCCGGTCCCCGAGACCGGAGAGTCTGCCGTCACACAAAGATCTTCTAATTCCTCTGTGGGGAACATGATAGAGGAATTCAGAGATCTTGATAAACTAGGACAGGGGTTTACATCGGCCGATCCTTTGGAGGAGATTGACATAGGAGATGGTAAAACTCCAAGGCCGACTTTTGTAAACAAGACCCTGGAGACCGATCCTAGAGATGAGATGATCGGTCTATTGAAGGAATATTCAGATTGCTTTGCTTGGAATTACACTGAGATGCCTGGATTGAGCCGAGAGATCGTAGAGCATCGGCTGCCTATTAAATCTGGTTTCAGACCTTTCAAGCAAAGAGCTAGAACATTTCGTCCAGATCTTCTCCCACGCATCAAGGACGAAATCCACCGTCTGCTAGAAGCTGATTTTATCAGACCTTGCAGATATGCAGAGTGGGTCTCCAATATTGTGCCAGTGGAGAAGAAGGAGTCAGGTAAACTTAGAGTATGCATTGATTTTCGCAATTTAAATAGAGCAACTCCTAAAGACGAATATCCCATGCCCATAGCCGACACATTAATTAATAATGCATCAGGAAATAGAATTATTAGCTTCCTTGATGGTAATGCCGGATATAATCAGATTTTCATGGCCGAAGAAGATGCGTCTAAAACGGCCTTTATATGTCCAGGCTTCATTGGTTTATTTGAGTGGGTTGTCATGACATTTGGTTTGAAAAATGCTGGTGCTACTTATCAGAGGGCTATGAATTTGATCTTCCATGAATTGTTAGGAAACACTGTAGAAGTTTACATTGATGATATTGTAGTCAAATCGGCTGAGTTCAGTTCTCATATAGCTGATTTGCGCAAAGCCTTTGATAAAATGCGTCAGTATGGTTTGAAAATGAACCCACGTAAATGTGCTTTTGGAGTGTCGGCTGGTAAGTTTTTAGGATTTGTCATACATGAACATGGTATAGAAATAGACCCTGACCGGATCAAGTCTATTCGGAATGTGGGACCTCCGACCTGTAAGGTCGAGGTACAGAGGTTTCTCGGCAAGGTGAATTATTTACGAAGGTTTATTTCTAACCTAGCCGGGAAGATTGATGCGTTCACCCCTATTCTTCGGCTTAAGAATGATGCCGAATTCGCTTGGGGGGCAGAACAACAAGAAGCATTTGATCTCATCAAAAAATACTTATCTTCGGCTCCCGTATTAAAAGCACCACGAGCAGGAGTACCATTCCGATTATACATTGCAGCTGAGGATAAGGTCATTGGGGCTGTTCTGACACAAGAAACCGAGGGGAAGGAGCATGTGGTGACATATCTAAGCCGAAGGTTGGTGGATGCTGAAACAAGGTACACTTTTATTGAAAAGTTATGTTTATGCTTGTTTTTTGCATGCACCAAATGTAGATGTTATTTACTGTCTAGTCATTGCACTGTTTCTGGTCAAGCCGATGTGATCAAATACATGTTGCATAACCCAATTATGAGTGGTAGAATTGGTAAGTGGGCTTATGCACTCATAGAATATGACTTGGCCTATGAACCATTGAAATCTATGAAAGGCCAAGTCATAGCGGATTTCATTGTAGAACATCGGGTTAATGATATTCATGAACTAGACATGTCATACCTCACTATTACTCCTTGGACTTTATATTTTGATGGATCGGTTTGCAATGAAGGGCAAGGAATTGGCATTGTGCTTGTTTCACCAAGTAATGTCTCCTTTGACTTCTCTAGCCGATTGAAAACTTATTGCACTAATAATCAAGCTGAATATGAGGCCCTCCTATTCAGCTTAGAACTTTTAAATGGTATGGGAGTAAAACATGTGAAGGTGTTTGGTGATTCTCAGCTGGTTGTCCAACAAGTGTTAGAAGAATATCAATGTTTTGATGGTACTCTAAATAGTTACCTTGAGAAATGTTGGAGCATAATTCATTCTTTTGACGAATTCAGTATTCGGCATATCTCTAGAGTTGAGAATCATAGAGCTAACGATTTGGCACAAGATGCATCAGGTTATCGGATAAAGAGAGGAAAGTTTCACAAAACTGAAAATCTGATAACCGGTGAAAAGCCAAATTTCCAGGTCGCGGACCGTCCGCGTGATGACGCCGGACCGTCCGGGGTTACCAGAAATGTTCTTTTGATCAATTCGGCTGACAATGAGGCCGATGCAAGTGATTGGAGGACACCTATACTTAATTATCTACGAAATCCCAATATCAGGACAGATAAGAACATTCGGCGAACAGCTTTCAAGTATGTTTTGATGAGTGATGAACTTTACCGCCGAACAGTCAATGATATCCTGCTTAAGTGCTTGGGCCCAGATGATGCTATATTAGCCATGGCCGAAGTGCATGAAGGAATTTGTGGTACTCATCAATCAGCTCCAAAGATGAAGTGGTTGTTGCGAAGGTCTGGTTTTTATTGGCCTAGTATGATAGCTGATTGTTTCAAGTACTACAAGGGTTGCCAAGTGTGTCAAAAATTCGGCGACCTACAGTTAGTCCCTGCAGCCGAATTACATCCTATCATCAAGCCTTGGCCGTTCAGAGGATGGGGATTAGACTTTATTGGAGAAATTCATCCTTCATCATCAAAGGGGCATCGGTTTGTGTTAGTTGCCACTGACTACTTCACCAAATGGACTGAAGCCGTTGCTCTAAAGAACATGACACACAAGGAGGTAATTGAGTTTATAACTGAGCATATTATTCATAGATTCGGCATTCCCCAGACCTTAACTACAGATCAAGGTACTTCTTTTATGTCAAAGGAGGTACGTGAATTTGCTGAATTATACAGAATTAAGCTGCTTAATTCATCTCCATATTATGCTCAGGCCAATGGACAGGTCGAGTCTAGTAATAGGACATTGATTAATTTGATAAAAAAGAAGATATCTGATAATCCTAAACATTGGCATAAGATTTTGTCTGAAGCTTTATGGGCTCATAGGATATCTAAACATAGGGCTACTCAAGTGTCTCCTTTTGAGCTTGTCTATGGGCAGGAAGCAGTGTTGCCTGTGGAAATAAGTTTGAATGCTGTCAGGTTCGCCAGACAAAATGATTTAAATGCTACTGATTATTATAATTCAATGATGGATAATATTGATGAGGTGACCGACAAGAGGATGATAGCTTTGGGAGCAATAGAAAAGGACAAGATCATGGTAGCCAGGGCCTACAACAAGAAGGTCAAAGCAAAATCATTTCAAGTAGGGGACCTGGTGTGGAAGACTATTCTGCCTCTAAGGAATAAAGACCGGAAGTTCGGGAAATGGTCGCCAAGCTGGGAGGGTCCTTATAAAGTAAAACAAGTGATGTCTGGCAACGCCTATTTGCTACAAACATTACAAGGCAAGGATTTGCCTAAGGCTTTGAATGGGCGTTTCCTCAAACAGTACCATCCTAGTATGTGGCAAGATGCCTAAGAGAACCGATGTAATCTCATCGAGTTATTTGCTTTTGGTTTGCTCAGCTCCACCAAAAGGCAGGGGGGCATATGTTGAGCACCAAAATGAGGTGCGGACGGTCCGGCCCTGAGGCCGGACGGTCCGCGCCTGTGGGCCGGACGGTCCGCGCACGCGCAGAGTAGATTAGGGTTCCGAGTTTTGTGCTATGTTTGTTAGCTATATCCGCGGAATTAGCTCGGAATCCGGTCGTGTAAAGGGTCCAGCCCCCCTCCTCTATAAAAAGAGAGGCCTACGGCCGATTTGTAATCAACAATCGAATCAATACAACTTCTATTTCGCATTTTATCCTAGGAGTAGTTCTAGTCTAGTTTAGGTTTAGCTATCCAATCCCCAAATTCTCCGCCTCTCCTCGACTCTACGTCGATTAGAGGAGTCTAGGTCGGCCTGCCCGAGCCTAGACAACTCCTAGGATCTCTCCTCCCCGACGGGGTCCCTCCCGGGAGCGAGATCTAAGCGCCGCCGGCGATCTTCCGCCGCCCCTGCGCACGCGCGGACCGTCCGGCCCTAGGGCGCGGACCGTCCGGCCGTCAGGCAGGGAACCCGAGCTCCTACACCAGGTCGCGGACCGTCCGGTCCTGTGCCGCAGACCGTCCGCGCCTGACCAGAGAGCACCGCCGCCTAGCGCCAGGCCGTGGACCGTCCGGCCCCTGAGCGCGGACCGTCCGCACCTGACCAGAGAGCACCGCTGCCGGTTCTTCTTGAGTATTTGGCGCTCCAAAAAGGCGTCAACAGAAATAAACCTTATCGTCAACTTCCTACTTGAATTCAGTATCGTCGTCCACTTCGTTGATATTTTTTCAGTGGTAAGGTGTATATGGAGGTTGACGAGTAAGGCAACGACGGCTAGAGAGTTTCCATCATTCCATGGGTACAAATCTTGCCACGAGCGAAAAGAGGCTGATGGAGATATCAGATGAGGAGACAGCAGGAGTGGTAATGGAATGCTGTGGCGACCTCCACGTCCCAAAAGACGCGCGCGCCTTGTGAGAGCGATGCAGATAGAGTTACTACCAGCTAGCGGTCACCGGAATGTGGGAGGCGACTGGTGCAAGCGGCGTGCCTGACCGCCGCCGGTGCGCACATACTCCTATGCATGCGTTGATGCATGCGTATTATATATGTATATATACTGGTTTTATGCACGGATGAACTCGATCAATTAGCAATGTGAAACTCGTCTCGATCAATTAAACAAGATGGCCATAGCCGAAGAATGCACGAGTGCGGCCGCTTCACCCCGGCGCTGATATTCATATTATTTTAGAACACTCCTAATATTATCATTTAATTTTATTATTATAATGAAGTTATTTTTATCTAGTGGTCTAGTATCATGATTTGTCTTTTATTATATTGTCCCACCTAAATTTTTGTTCCGTGTCTGCCATTATACACAACCATAATATCTAGTACACTACCTGCCGTGCACGGCGGCACACGCGACAGAAGGTAGTAGGATCTGAGTGTGCCGAGACGATCCAATCCAGCTGCCGGATACGTGTCCTGGGAAGTGGGAGGCATTTCACATTTGCGAGTCAAACAAATAGCCAGTCACCACTCGATCCACCAATTCATCATGCTGTCCGCAGAAGACGGCACTGCAGCTTCTTTTCCCCCCTCCTGGATCAACTGAACGAAACGGTTCCACCCTCCATCAAATTTCTGTATGTAGCATGAGATTTAGATTTCACTACTGTACATATATACTCTCTAAGAAACCAGAACTATAAGAGCTAGTTTAGGCCTTGTTCGTTTGCGTCGGATTTCACCCGGAATCGTTGCAGCTAATCAAAGTTTATATAAATTAGAGAAACAATCCGGTTAGAAATCGTTCCGACCCACCAATCCGACACAAACGAACAAGACCTTAATAATCAAAAAACCGGAGGGAACTAGAGAACTTTCTTATTTATAAATAAGGAGGAGATTTTATCTCACCAATCTTCTTCAGGTTTTGGACTTCCAAACTAGCTCTAATAGTTTGGTTTCCAGCGAATTTCTTGGCGTGCCGCAGAATTGTGTAGCTGGCTCTTCTGAAACGCGAAAACCAAGCAAGTGGATCGCCCGGCGGCCCCACCACCGCCCAGAAGAAAAAAAAAACAAAAAGAGCCATATGTGACCCTTTGAATTGAACTATATGAAACACACAATGTATTTTTATTGTAAAGTCATAGTCATAGCTAGACAAAGCTACAAAATAAGTACATAGTCTAACAACAGACAAGTCGTGTATAAAACGGAGTTGAAAATTGCAGATGTGTTCAAGCAGTCCCAGCGTGTCATTTTGTCGCGTACATTCTTTTAAAAAAAAGAAAGAATGGTCGGTTAGGGGTAGGGCGGTCTGTTTCATGCTGACTCATGCAGCCATTGCTAGCTGACAAACAGATCGGGCATCAGTATCACCACACCGAAAACTCGCCAACAAAATAGCGGCCTTTCGCTGTCCTTTCGCGGTCTGTTAACGTTAGATGCACCAATTTTGCTTGCCCACGAATACTTGCAACATCCAACGTTTTTTTTTTTGCAACTGCCAATTGGCTCGACCAACATGCATTTTACTTAAAAACTTTTTAGGGGCATTTTTTTAGGCAGGCTAGCTTTTGCTAACGCATGCTTTGAGAAAGAGTTTTTTTTTTGGGTTAGAAGCAAGATCCTTGGCACTAACATGCTGAAATTTCTGCAATATAGTGGATGTGTCACACTTGCATCCGGTCGATGACATGCACTGTGGTAGCATTTTTTTTATTGGAGCGGTCATAATGGTTTCTATTTTTTTCCCGTAGAAACAAGTAAATTTTGTTTTTTTAGAAACTCCAATTTCTTGGCGGAGAGCTTGTTTTCCTTGGGCACTAATTTGATAAAAAGTTCCAAACAGAGTTTATTTGTTGTTAGACTACAACGAGATTTAGGGAAGCTGGTTTTCCTTTTTTAAAATACATGGTCCGAACAACATCTAAAAGAGTTTTTTTTTTTAAATGCAACTTGACTCAAGCAAATATGTAGTGCGCACATATATTTATGCAACGATAAAAAAAGTGCATGCATACCTAGGTTTGAAAGGAAAGGAATTGCTCTACGATTACATGTATAATCTACCTTAAAATCAATGTGAAATGGTTTCAATTAGCTTTTTGATATAATGCAGTTTCAGCAAATATTTTTGCACCACAATATTGTATTTGTTCTCTTGTGATTTGTTTGTGTTTGTCTTTGTGTTATAATATATCAATATTTTATCCATGTTTAACTATAGAAACGATTGCCAAAGCATCATCAAGAAGAATTTAGACTTTTCATCTATTATATTTCGAGCTCAAACTCTATCACTAAATTGTTGATTATTTTTGTGCCAACACAGGTTCTATTTTGTCAGGTTTATGATTTTGTCCGCCTATTTTTTGTGTTCTGAGACTTGGACCCAGCTGCAGATTATGTCTATAGAGATCAAAACAAAAGAAAGCTACAATTTTAATATAAATAAAATACATATAATAACCGCAGCCTAAAAATAAAATTTAAACACGTAAATTTTAACAACTATTCCTCAGATCTAAACACAATGACAATGACATGCCAGGTGCCGGCCAGATCAGACAAGGATACACGCAGCTGACAGCTAGACATGGCAATGGGGACCCGATCCCCGATTCCCGCAGGGAATTCCTTCATTAGGGGATGGGGATGGGGAAGAAACTTCACCCGCGGGGATATAAACGGGGAAAATTTATCCCCCGACGGGTAAACGGGGATGGGGACGGGGAAGCATTCCCCATCCCCGTTCCCCACGAGGACCCGTTAAAGTTGCACGTGACTATATTTTTGTGTACTAGTTAACAACAAAAATAAATAATTACCTTATCAAGAGACCACTAATTGTACAAATGTATTCGTTTTGATGTATACATAATGGTTTCTTATATCTGACAATGTGTATAAGTGACAATATTTAACATTAATAGCAAAGTACATATTATGTCTTAATTGTAATTTAAAACGGGGATGGGGATCCCCGTTGGGGATTTATCCCCGCGGAGAACGGGGATAGGGAAGAAATGTTCCCCGCAAGCGTTCGTGGGGATCCCCACAGGAAAGTTTTTTCGTCGCGGGGACGGGGATGGGGAGCTATTCCCCGGCGGGGAATTCCCCGTTGCCATCCCTACTGGCAGCTGCCACGCCACATCATCGCCCTCAAATCCGTTTCCGCGTGTACAACTCGGCGCCGGTGCGTGGCAATATCGCCTCCGTCCCAAGGAAACGGGAGCTGCACCGAGGCCCGCCGGTGGCAGGCACGTGGCCAGACGGGCCCGGCACGGGCAGATCACGAGCTCGCGGTTCTCGCGATGCGTCGGACCACACGTCCCTCGGGGCCCACGGTCCAGTGACAGGCTCACATCCTGCCGGACGGGAGCAGCGGAGCCGAACTAGGGTCCGCGATCGCGACGTATCGATACAATACAATAGACTGTTCCACCAGCGAGTTGCAAGTTCCAACCACCCCCAGGGACGACCGGACGACCAATCGAGTAGTACGGCAGCAGCCATCTTTTTCCCAATTGTCTGGTTAAGTTCTGACACATGGAAGCGACATTGATTCGGTGGAAACAAAAAGTTAAGCAATCGAGCAAGCTGAATAAGATAAGATAAGTAATAGATTTACAATAATTACTCTAATATATGTAATATCATGGTTCCTATGTCATATCCCTATTTATATATAATTTTAGCATTTTTTACTATTTAAATGTGTGGAGCACAACGACCGTGGAAATTCTAAAACCAAAAAAACTGGTGCTTTAATATAGTAAAAAACACAAACATATGTTATCATCGACCTCAATATCTCATATATTCTCTCGGGCGATTTTTCCTCTCCATCGATCGGAGAGCAGCATGATAGCCTTCTCGATAGTTGCATGGTTGGTTACACATGCAAGCAAGAGATAAGATATGTCTTATCTTATTTGGTTTGTTAGGCGAAAAGCGGTGAGGGAGGGAATAGACTTGTGTGTTTCGTGTGTGACACAGGACGACAGTCGAAACTGATGTTTCATAACTGATGTTTCATAGTGAAGAATATACCATTTAAATGTGGGGAGTAGGTAAAGGTACATGGTTTTTGTGTTTTGATTGGTTCAACTATGAATTGTTGAAAAAATATCGTGTGTTATGTAAATTTTGTCATGAGCTATGCGTTGCAAAAATTTATAAGCTATTTAGCTAAAATAACTATAAAACTTACCTGCACTCTTTTATCTTCTTTAAAATAGTTGTAAAACGTCTCTCTATTTCTACCCCTTAATTAGGTCCTTTATGAGTCTCTTCATGATCATGAGACACCTTCTGTTCGACCTATCCCACTTCACCTTGGTCCTTATGCACTGCGTAATCTAGCTCACTTAGTTAGAGCTAACACCATGTCTATCTTTTCTCGCCAAACGAGGTAGTTACCCCCATTCAACGGTTCTATTTGCCCCAAATGACTAAGAATTACTAGGGCAACATTCGCACCTTCTAGTCTAATACTGAGCACTATGTTGGCCATCATGGTTGCATCCTACATTGACGCGTTGTCATCTTGAATGTGTCCATCCTGTCCATGATTAGGGCAATTCCGGTCACTAGAGAAGCACAAATGGGATCAAGTTCTTTGGAACTGTGGCGGCTAGGGTTTGATGAAGGCATAAACCGTTGCCTTCTTGCTAGCCCCTAAATACTCTTAATATAGTGCTTCTCGTGATCGGGGGGGCCACAACCATGAGTCTGTTTACGCCCTTGATCAGGGCGCGAGCCTTACCATTAAAGGGCGAATAGATAGACTCTAACACCAAGTTACCACATTCGTTTTTTGGTTTTTGAGAGCTCAAGAATCCTAGTGACACGTCATATCAAGAGTCGGGAATGTAATTTACTTGCGATGGCCGAATACCATAGTATGAATGGAAGCCACCACAAAAAAAGCTCTCAAATGGACCACGCACAAGGCGCTCAAGGGTTTAAAAATGGGACAAATCATGTCGACGATCCGTAGGACCGTATGCCGACCATCAATAACTTATTGCACATTTGCCTTCATCTGCTTCATTTTTTAAGCATACTGCACAATCAAGTCGCAAGAAGCATATAGCACGCGTGCGCGACACACACACAACATTTTTATATATAAAAAAGATTAAAAACACTAACATGCTAATATCAAATTTTATCTATTGGATCCATTATCTATGGCTTCGTGTGATCCCATATTCTCTCCGAGACTATTTGGATAGCTTGAATTGAATTCTATTTTAATAAATGTAATTTAGACATAGATCAACTTTGCTAATATGGTTTTACGTGGAATATATATTTGTATACTATTATTGGTTATATGGGAAATATATTTATGGGTTACATTTCTAATAGTAGAGAGTGAGACGAAAATTGTGTTATAAATTGTAGAGTAGAAACATAGCCTAAAGATACTTAAAATCAATTTTCAACCCTCGTCTTATGAATTTGAGATAGACTTATATCTGAAATTTGGAAAATGGTGGAATATCAAATTCCAAGTCAAATAGCGTACTTTATTATGTAAATTCAAATTCCTCAAAAAATGAACAGATTCAAACGGCACCTCAGGCTATTTGTGTGAGAGAATAATCTTAATATATACCTCAACAACATCTTGATCATAATAGGCTCAACCCCCAGATCATAAACATAAGGTACAAGGGAAAAGGGCTAAATCAACGCGGGCCTGCCAGGCCTTGCAAAAGGTTGACGAGCCACGTGGGCCTCTGTTGCACTTGCACCATCAGTGTTTTTTTCACCAAAAAAAAAACAAACAAAAACAGACAAACTACACCACACAGCAAGCGAAACCGATAAACAAACTATCATCGCACTTGTAAGTTTGGATACTATAGCTTACTGCTTAGTTCTGAGACTGCTGTCCACGCTCCAGTGTTTCTGGTTGCTGTCACAAACATGAACCTTACAAGCAACCTGATGATCCGTGGAAAAGGCCTGCCACTTTCCTCTGTCCTTCTCCTTTCAAATCTGAATCAAGTGGGGTGTGGAACTGTGGATATGCTTTTGCGGTTGGGTCTTCAGATTTTTACATGTTTGCCTTCCTTCCCCATCGTCCTTTAATATCAAGCCTGAAAATAGGTGCGACACGTGAGATTACCTACCATTGGCGCTTTTCAGAAGAAATGGAAGTGAAGCTATCACTTCATCATTTCTGAAATGCGTGGTCACAATAATGTTACACGATGCTACTGTTATCACCACACTTTTCATCAGAAGCAAGATAATTGTTCGCTGCGGTTTGCTGCGGCTTTAATCCGGCTGCGCTGCGGCTTCTACAGTATTTTGTCTCTATGGATTGCAGCTGCAGAATCGCATTAACTTCTTGATGGCAGAGACTTCATGTGCAGAAGACAAAGTTGGTAGAAATCTTAAGGTTACCAGCACAGATAGAGTATATGATATCTATGACCAAACCACAGCGAGAAACCTTTGTGTCTTAGTTTGCACCTACTGCCCCACATATCGAAGTTGAAGTTGACAAGTCGAGTTGTGTTTCCTTTTTGAATAATGAAAGGTGGAGTCGTGGTGGACCAGTGCAATCAAACCTTTTAAAAATTATAAAAGGTATGCATCCCCAAAAAAATTGTGCAATTCAAACAAATCCTTTGAATAATGAAAGGTGAAGCAGTGGAGTCAAGACTACTAAACAAGTTAAGAGTAACATAAGACAGAAGCATGATACAATGATGAAAAATACCCCCAATGTAGCTTTCTTTTGTTCCTCGAGGACAGGCCTGATGCAGGATCCTGTAAATATATGGCGGTAAAACCATCAGAATTATTGAATGAAATCACAACTGTAAGGAATGGTTGGATAATATGAGTGTTCATAATGATATCTGAACTGTAATCGAATTAATATCTTTCAGGATGCAAAGTTGACTTGGCTTACCACTTAAAGGCAACCAAATCTACTCAACTGGATATTAAAGTCAACAAAGCAAAATGCTAAGGCTATCTCACATCAAGTTGATGGATATCTGAGTGTCAGACAGTCAAAGAGAACCGAAAAAAATAGCATAACAAAATATTATGTGTATGCAATTCTATGTAATCATTGAACAATTACTTGATGCCTTGATGGCATTCTGATGTTGTTCACTCTTTGTGTCTTGTTCTTTTACCTAAAAACTAAACTAAACCACTAAGTTACTTTGCCATTTAGGGCCTGCCTGTTTGGGTTCCAAAACTTGCCCAACCAAAATTAAGAAATGCCTAAAAATTTTGGATACCAATTGGTCATTGCCATAAAAGGGCACGCCAATGTTTATGGCCTAAATCTTGGCAAGTCAGTAGAAACTTTGTTAATCTCACTGTTGGGGGCCTTCGACCTCCGAAGGTCCTCAAAAACGTGATTTAACGATGTTTCTGGAGTATAATACATGAATAGGTACCTTCGGACTTGGACCCTTCGGACATGAGTCAAAATCACAATGCGAAGAAGCACAAGGGAAACGGAGGATGGAACAGAGCCGAAGCTGTGCGCAAGGGAGCTTCGGCATGTTGATAGGAAAAAGAAAACCGACTTAAAGGGGAAAGGGCCATCTAGACCCCGATGAATTACTATGGAGTTATTAACAAATGTAAAGGGTCTGGATGTAATTTTACATGGGTTGTGTCTCGTGCCTATAAGTAGATGAACAGTACTCCCGTACTGTTCACGCTGACTTGGCATTTTGCTTTTGCGTCACGCTTGTACTCTTTATCTTCCTTCAAGCCGAAGGTACATTTGTAATAATTTATCATTTCTATTCATTCATAATAATAAGATAAAAATAATTCATTAATAACAACATATTTAATTGTTCATGTTGTTATATTTCATACGAATCCCTCTTCATTTTTATATGTCATGCTTACGAAGGTATGTTCTTCGTAACCTTCGTCCGAGAGTCGTTATATCCTGAGGGGAAATAATGCTCCGAAGGACGAAAGACTTTAACCATTAATGTTTTATGTTGCCTTGTTCTTAACTCATAGCATTTGAGAACAAGTCCCCAACATTGGCGCCCACCTCCGGTGAACCCTTTTCGACCACCTTCGGCAAGCATCGACCTTCGTCATGCCGCCAAAGAAAGTTTCAGCAACAGGAGCTGCCGCTCTGCAGCCGCTGGACCCGAACCAGGAGACCCTTTCTCTTCGGGAGGCCCGAAGCCAGAAGAGGAAGGCCACCAGTCCAACGCCTCAGGAGGACGACTTGGACCAAGAAATCAAGAAATATGGAGATATTGCATCAACAAATACAAAGGAAGAAAGAAAAGATAGCCCGGCTAGCTGACCTACAAAGGCAGATAGACGAAGCCTCTGAAGAAGTTCGTCATCTTACGCAAGATGAGCAGAACCGGAGGCCCCAATACAGAGAGCTTCACCAAGAGGGCTTCGTCAACGAGGATGACTGGTATGAGGATTTCTATCATGGAAATTTTGCTTTTGATGATGCTTCTCCTCTGTCAGCAGAACTGCAGGCTACACCTTGGCCCCCGTCTTACAAACCACCCCAGCTCTCAATGTATGACGGACACTCAGATCCGAAGCAATTTCTGATGAGCTACGAAGCAACCATATCTTCATATGGTGGCAATACTGCATTCATGGCGAAATCCTTCGTCATGGCAGTAAAAAATGTTGCACAAACCTGGTACTCTTCTCTTCGGCCAGGAACAATAACATCGTGGCAAAAGCTGAAGGACATGCTCATCACCAGCTTCCAAGGGTTTCAGACGAAGCCGGTCACTGCTCAAGCTTTGTTCCAGTGCACTCAGGATCATGAAGAATACCTTCAGGTGTATGTCCGAAGGTTCTTACGACTGAGGGCACAGGCGCCAACGGTGTCTAATGAAATTGTTATTGAGGCCATGATTAAGGGGCTTCGGTCAGGACCTACAGCCCAATACTTCGCCAGGAAACCCCCTCAGACCCTGGAGAAACTGCTTCAGAAGATGGATGAATATATCCGAGTAGATAATGACTTTCGACAAAGAAGGGAGGAAGCTTACAGGTTCTCCGAAATGACCAGGGACTTCGGAGGGAGAATCCACCCTAGGCACGTCAGATCTATCCACTCTACTCAGAATGACGACAGGGAAAGTCAGCAACAGAGGCCGCAGTATTCCTCCCAGGCTTCGGGGCAGCAACAGAACTACCCCGGCCCCCAGCTCCAAGGGGCAGAGGCGCCAGGGGCTTCGGAGGAAGGTTTGGGGATCAGCCCAGGAAAATTTATTGCCTATTCTGCGGTGAGGACAAGAGTCATACTACCAGGATGTGTCATGTCACCATCCAGAAACAGAAAGAGATAGCAGAAGCTGCAGCCCAACAGAGCCAGCCGAAGCAGGTTATGCATACTGCTTCATACCACTCACCGTACATTCCAGAGTATGTGGGTAACCATCCTACAATTTCTGTTGCTTCGGCAAACCAACCTCAGACATCTTGGCAACAGCCTCCACCTCCACCACCAATGCAACCCGCTTATCCCCAAGGCCAGCAGCCAGAAGGGAGCCAGCACACTCACCAGCAGCGAGACTTTAGGGAGCAGTCCGAAGCTCGCACAGTCAACAGTATTGTGCCAGAATCGAAGCACATCTACTAAGACATATCCTACCTCTGAAACAGTTTTTACATTTGTTATCATTTACCTTTTTCAATAAAGAGCAACCATTGAAAGTTTAGTTCTTTTGTTGATTTCAATTTCTTGTAATAACTTCGACATTATCATAATGTAATATACCTTCCTCATAAATCGACGAAGTTCCAAAAGTTTTGACGAAGCAACAAAAAGCCGTTTTAAGGAACGCATGGCAAGTCTTTGTCGGAGCAACAAAAGTCGTTCTTAAGGGAACGCAGCGTAAGTTTTCTGCTCAAAAGTCGTTTCAAAGGGAATGCAGAGCTTACAGAGAAAAATAAACGCTGATACCGCCGAAATAAAAGGCGAAGAAGCTCCTAAGGGAGGCTTACAGCGAAAAATAAACGCTGATACCGCCGAAATAAAAGGCGAAGAAGCTCCTAAGGGAGGCTTACAGCGAAAAGTCAACGCTGATAGACCGAAAAATAAACGGTGAAGCCGAAAAATAAACGGCGAAGAGACTATATTCTACTGTGGGAATGTGTGTGTACCTTCGGCACAAATATCATCATTTGCATATCATAGCATCATCACATCATTCGCATAAACATGATATCATACATCATATTGCATCAATGGCACAAGAAGGGAATACAATGTTAACCTTCGGAAATTGTTTTCGAAGAAATTGTGTCAAGGCACAAAATAAAGTCTGAAGAAGTGCAGTTTCGTCAACTTTAGTATCGAAGGAAATCTATTGCTTACGAAGCATAATATTTTCACGAATATGTATATTCTTTACGAAGCATGAAAAGAAAGGAAGGTGTTTTTTTCGCCAAAGGCTCAAAAACGGTATGTATGTAAAGTTTCATGCATCGTAAAGAATTGAATTACATACAACTTATATATATTACTTTCAAAATTATAGAATATTACACACTTTGTTCAGCAAATATTACATCAGTACTCCGAATGTTTTTACAACAATAGCTAGTCTTCTTTCAGAACTACTTCCGCAGCTTCGTTTAGCAGTTGAGGTACAACTTTGTCCATAATAGCTTCGGCCATCTTAATAATTTCATCTTCACTTTTTGCTTTGGGGTTTGTTTGTGACTCAAAGGGCTCCGGGGGAGGAGACAATTCGGCTGCAATACAAAACATGAATAAGCTCGAAGTCACAAGAATAAAACATAAAGTCAAAAGCAATTAGACAATACCTATCTGCTTTTCAAGTTCTGCTGTTTTTTCAACTGCCTTTGGTGCTTCTCTAGCATCGTGGGTATCTTTTTCACTCTTCTTTATAATTTCGTGGGCCATCTCTCGGCCACCATTTTCCCAGATATCGGTAAAAAACTTTCCGCCAATTAGGCTTGCCTCAGCCGAAGGGTCTTTTGTATCTTCAATAGAAAACGCAGCTTCGGCTTGGGCCAGAATCTTCACATGCTCGCATTCTGCCTTCTCTAAGATAGCCGCAATTCCCCTAGCACCTGAGAAGGCGCAGACATCTCCACGGTCACTCAAAACTTCCTCAAAGGCTTCGGCTTCGCCCTTCATCCATTCGATTGGACCTTCAGGATCGCATACTACGAAGTTGTCCTCATTTGAGTATGCGCCAAAATTGGCGAAGCTGGTTTTTATCTTTTATACACATGCCATAGATTTTTCATAGCATCTCTCTTTTGAAGAACGAAGCTCCACAACTGTTTTCTCCGAGTAATTTTTCCAGTATTCACTGGCGTCTCGGTCAGCTTCGGCAACCGCACATTTTAATTTTTCTTCTGCCAGCTGTTTCCGAAGATCTTCAATTTCGCGCTTCTGGGTCTCAAATTGGGCTTTTGAAGTAGCCTCGTCTTCTTTTATCTTGTTTATCAGTGAGTTTAATATTTTGCCTTTTTCAAGACCTTCGTTCCTTAGCTCAATTACTTCGGAACGAAGGTTATTCAAGGCCATGGTATATCCCTCGTCTTCGGCGCTTTTTTGCGCCCTGAGGGCGTTGCTAAGAATAAGGCCCTGCAAAAGAAGTGTGGTATTAAGTATAAGCAAACGAAAACATCTTGTTTTTAAACACAAAGATCTTGTTCTTTCACCTTTAAGTTGTTGTATGCTAAGCTGTCGGCCAATTCATCTTTTGATAACACTGAGAGCCTGTCTTCTAGCGTTGGGATTCTGAAGCTTCTTCCCATCTCTCGGTAGACAGAGATCTCCTTGCTGTCTGGGAGACAGTATAAGAAGTCTTCTTCTCCGCTGTCATTGAAAACCAATGCCCCCTTCGGATATTTCAATTTTTGGGCATAGAACTGAGCCTCTTGTTTTTCTTTTTCAGTCAACTGTTTCCCCGAAGCATGTCGTAAAGTATAATTGAGAGCTTCGGAAAATGCTTCGGAGGTGGCAGTGCCAGTTTCTTCAGCCAAAATTTGTTCTGATGCTTTTGTTTCTTTTTCTATGGTTCCCAAGGATTTCACTTTGGCAGGCTCTGAAGGCCCAGCTTCAGTTTCAGCTTGGTGCTTTGTAGCTTCGGCATCAGAGGCTGTTGTCTCAATTTGCGTTTCGGGAGCTTCGGCAATTTTCTTCGGAGTGGTGCTCGAAGACTTTATTGTCTCCAATACATCCAGAACATTAACCATCCTTTTTTCTTTTGGGGGTCACTGCTGGACCTTTTTGGGTTTTTGGGACTTCAACTTCAGCCGAAGGACTTAAAATTTCTGATGTTTTTGTCCCTTCAGCTCTCGGCCCTCCAATTTTATCAGCCTTCGGCGTTGCAGCCGGCTCTTCATTCTTCTGTGTAAGAGCAGGTCCTTTGGCTTCAATAGTCATAGAGGTCTCACCATCAAATTCAGGCACTGAGGCCGATTCAATGAAGCGTGGTCGGTGAGTAAGGACCTTCACCCTCTTCCTCTTTGGCGCGGCCTCACTTAGAGCAACTGAAACATCTCCTTTTCCAGAAGTGGCGCTTTTTCTCTTTTGCCCTTTCAGCGGGTAGCGATAATCAGAGTACATAAACCCAATAGCATCGAAAACTCTATTCAACCTCTTCTTCTTCCGGCCTCCGAAGGTCGCAGACAGTGCGTTATCCTCCGCCTTTGAATATGGTCCAAGAAGTTCGTCGCTTGTAGCTTCGATGCATTTCAGCCAATCATCATCTAGCTCAATAAACTTACCCTCGTATCTGAAAGTGTATTTCAATCTAACCAGTCCGCCTTCGTCAGATTTACTGATAGTTTCCTTTGGCATTTCACATTGCTCTACAAGCGGCCACACTCTGAAGGCTATGTGCTCCTGGACTAAATCCCTCGTCCCGATGAAACAACATACTGTGTCGAAGGCCTTTTGGCATTTTTCGGCTGCTTCATCAATTTCCACCTTCGGCTTCCGAAGGCCGAAGCGCTGCCAGATAGGACGCATGATAATATCTTTAATGTCCTCTCGTGCCTTTAAATCATTTTTCACGTAAAACCATTCCTTCATCCAGTCCCCAGGCCATCTTTTCCGAAAAGTTGGCACGGGGCAGCTCGAGCCAGAACGAGCGACGAAGCTATAGCAGCCAAAGTTGTTATGATATTGCTCTTTGCCCCAGGGTTTCGTCTCATAAAGCAGTTCGTGCATACTGCAGAAACTTTTTGCATTTGGCTCCAAGCCCTGGCTTCTCACGGCCCAGACGAAGATTCCCATTCTTATAATCGCTTCAGGGGTAATTTGATGAAGGTAAACCTGATAGATCTTTAAAACCTCAACCACAAATTTGCTTAAGGGGAACCGAAGCCCAGCTTTAAAAAAGCTTCAGAAGATCACAACTTCATTCTCTTCGGGAGTAGGCACAGTCATCTCTCCGTCATCGGCCCTCACAGTAGACATGTCTCGAAAATATCTTCCCCTCATGTTATCGAGATGACTCTGTTTAATACTCGATTTTCCGAAGACTGCGTGACTAGGTCGCCACGGTCGATCTTCGGAGTCTTCACCTCCACTTTCTATATCATAGCTGTCACTTTCACCAGTATCTTCAGATAAACCTTCTAAAATCTCCCTAGTGATCTTCTCTGTGTTCGTCTTTGCTATCGATTCAAGAAACCCAAGATTCTTCTCTTCAGAAAGGCTCAGCTTTGTCTCGGCGACAGCTTTGTTATCTTGAGACATCTTCGGAAATGTCGAAAATGTGCTTTTAAGGCCGAAGCTAAAAAGTCTAAAAAGCCAGGCAATCGTTGGTGTCCAAGAGCTAAAATATTGAGAAAGCAAGAGCAGATGGCAAGAAAGCGTACCAAGTGTGCCCGCAGTGCGCTCTTATTTATACGCCCAGTGCGTTGCAAGTGGGAGGGCCCCGCCTGTCATTGACTGTTGCTATTCTAGCAAAGAGAAGGTGTTTTTTCGGACCTTCGGCTTAAGGCCTTCGTCCATATCGCAATCTGAATTTATCATTCTAACAAATTAATATTGCGAGGGGCTACTGTTGGGGGCCTTCGACCTCCGAAGGTCCTCAAAAACGTGATTTAACGATGTTTCTGGAGTATAATACATGAATAGGTACCTTCGGACTTGGACCCTTCGGACATGAGTCAAAATCACAATGCGAAGAAGCACAAGGGAAACGGAGGATGGAACAGAGCCGAAGCTGTGCGCAAGGGAGCTTCGGCATGTTGATAGGAAAAAGGAAACCGACTTAAAGGGGAAAGGGCCATCTAGACCCCGATGAATTACTATGGAGTTATTAACAAATGTAAAGGGTCTGGATGTAATTTTACATGGGCTGCGTCCCGTGCCTATAAATAGATGAACAGTACTCTCGTACTGTTCACGCTGGCTTGGCATTTTGCTTTTGCGTCACGGTTGTACTCTTTATCTTCCTTCAAGCCGAAGGTACATTTGTAATAATTTATCATTTCTATTCATTCATAATAATAAGATAAAAATAATTCATTAATAACAACATATTTAATTGTTCATGTTGTTATATTTCATATGAATCCCTCTTCATTTTTATATGTCATGCTTACGAAGGTATGTTCTTCGTAACCTTCGTCCGAGAGTCGTTATATCCTGAGGGGAAATAATACTCCGAAGAACGAAGGACTTTAACCATTAACGTTTTGTGTTGACTTGTTCTTAACTCATAGCATTTGAGAACAAGTCCCCAACACTCACAGAAGGGAACAGGGCTCGTTGCCGTGTTTTTTCTTGTCACTCGACCAAATGCATGCCTACATTTTTTGCCCTAACTTTCGCAAGCCTGAGTTTTGGCTTGCCATGATTTTGGTTGGACCAGTTTTGGAACCCAACCAAGCAGGCTGTTGGTTCATTGCTCGACTGCCATTAAAGCAGTAACCAATAGTTTGTGATTTGGCACGAAACTAAAACTTCCAATAAAGCAGTTCCAGTTTGTTTCCTTACTTGGAAGTTGGAATAACTTCCAATGCCTAAGACCAAACCAAAGATTAATGAGAATGACGAAGCGCTACAGTAATAGAGACAATCATTACTGTGGTTGATTTTTTTGCCTGTTTATTTGTTGTTGTTGAAAGATTCAAGCAAAAGCATTGCTTACAGAATGAAAGCCAAAAAAAAAGTGCCAAGAGTTCAGTATAAGCATGCATACCCCTTGGATTCCTGTAATTGATGACGTATGATGTACATCTCTTGGAGAACTATCAGCAGATGCATCCGTATTAGTGAATTTGTAATCACTGGTTACTTTGGTACTTCTCCCAGCGGTTCCTAAAGAATTAGGTACTTTGATTGGCGAGTAAAAAAATACTAAAAGCTTTGGACAATTTCACAATCTGACCAAGCTGTCTTAATATATATGCAAAAAATCATTATTGGCCCACCATTGATTACAAGATTTAGGTTTTATGAATTTTTATTGGTTCGATACGAATAATGGTAGTCGTTTCAGTATGTTAAAGACATAGATATATCCACAATTCATAGAGTTACTTAATAGCCTATTTCTTATACTATATCTCTATCCTGTGAAACTCTCGACACGAGAGATGGATGCATATTCTGTCTTTCATTTTGCGAAATGATATCAATTAAATGGTATATCAATTCTATAAATTGAATATAGCAATAAATAAATCAGCAAAATTCTTTTATTTTAGATAGTAGAAGTGTTTATTTTATCTAAAACTAAAGAATGTACCCTTCTATGCAAATCCAATTTGTATTGATAAAATAAATCCAAATTCCATATTTTAGATAAATAATTGCAATTTTTTGTGTATGATTTTAGATTAAAATAACTGACATATTTTTTATTTTTCTTGGTCAGAAAAATACATGAAAAAGCAATGAGGTAGATAAATTATTGATTTATGGTTAAAGAAGAAAAACAAGAAAGCAGGGGTTCTGTTGAATTTCCAGGGGGACATACAGGAGAGCAAGGTACCTTTCAGTTTTCTTTTATACTTCGGCTTTTCAGTTATCTGTAACCGTTTCTTGTGTAATTCCTGCATTACATGAAAACTTAAGTACTTATAGCCTAGTAAATTCAGAAGAAAATAATCAACTATATACAAAATGGATATTACGAAGAACATAATTTCATACGAAAATACATATTACATGTCTGAAGATTTGTCTTTTTGTTCTGGCTGAGTTCTAGAGATCCACAAATTGTATATAAGGATTTGAGATTTCTCACGAAACTGAACTGATATAATTGGGCTGAAGACTTCGGTTTGAAAGATAAAAGAAGTCAAAAAGTGAACCATCGAGCCTTTATCACATCCAATCTAGGACTCTAGCCTTGCCAAGATAAGGATTGAAATCTATCTTCCATGTACAAACCAAGAGATATGTGACAGGGTGTCCAATCAACGCTTCTAAAAGACTAAAAAAAGAAGGCTAGAAGAGCTACTGTTACATATTTTTAGTTGGATGTCTTCTTCGATTTGATAGATTCAATGTGCTTTTATGTATATAGCTGGCATTGGCTCTTTTCTAAAGCAATATTTAAATTAAAGAATAATAACTACCACTATGTTTCTGAAAGAATCTAACCATCTCATTCCTATGTTGCTCTATCTGATCTATTCAAAATACTTGGAAGTTATAAAAAGAGTAAAGTGCACATTTAAATTTAAACAATGATTAGGGACCATAATAGCATACATACTGAATAACCAGGCAACGATTCATGCCTATGGTACAAAGTCTAGACTTCATTAAGTAGAGTTTAGTGAATTATTGAACAATAGCAACACAAACATATCATCGACCAGCAACTCTACTCCATCTCCAACGTGTTCATGTTCATTTATGCGACAAAATTGTCGGGACCAATAGCCCCGACCTAACGAGCTCAGCCTGCTGACATCCACGAAGGCTACAAAAAATGAAATCTATAACAACCATTCCCATGCGTGGATCAAGGATAGCAAAATATCAATATCGAACGCTTGGAGAAATGCAGTACCAAAAGCCAGAAGGGCACCTTAAACTTGTCGAGCCGGTCCTGGGATAGTTTGGAGGGCTTGAACGCCGGGTCGAGGAGCCTGCTTGATGCAAGCGCCGCCTCCTTCTTCTTCGCCTCGTCGCCGGCGTCTCCACATCTCCCCGGCTCCTGATTGCTTGCGGGCTTGCGGCCTCCATGGCCGAGAGAGTCCGAGAGAGCAGGTGGGTTAAGCTTAGTGCCCTGTTGTTGGGCTGAGCCATGGCCCAAGGCCGAAAAAACTGGTGCGGCCAGGCCCGTGAAGAATCTTAAAAACAACTTAACACGATCAAGAATTAAATAACTCAGATGAGATTCAATAGAAGAAAAGACAAATTACTTCATTATATGTCAACCATCCACTACATGAAAACAAAAAAAAACGTCGGCTATGAACCAACGTTCTGACTTAAAAGGACGATGTTCTTAACTGGCATACAATATTTAACATACTTAAACGAATAAAAACGTCACGGGCGACGTACTTAAATTAAGCATGTAGCCCAGTATGAAACCGTCGTAATTAGAGTATGTTTGGTTCGCTGTCTAACTGTCACGCCCAGATTTAAGAGCAAACCCAGGTGCGAATCAAATATGAGCCAGAATCAGTCTCACACATATGATGACTCATGATACAGAAACGAATATCACATATTTACTATATATATATATATATAGTATTTAGAGCCCTAGGCTCTCTCTAACTATTGGAAGCCCCGACCAGCAACCGACCAGGTGCGCAGGCTTTTTGGCTCACTGTACCACCTACTTACGTCAATTATAACTACGTGTTATGCTCAATCATGTTACGGTTTACACACTTTTTGGTATGCGCATATTGTACACCGCTTCCTGTACTATCATATAAAGCCGACCGCGACGACTGTTTTTGCCCGAGAGGACTAGGGTTTCAACGGCGGCGGCTGCCGAGCCCCATTCCCCGATCTGAAGCACCTCAAACCACCGCTCTGCCCCAGATCCACCCAGCTACTGCCTCCTCGGCGCCCCTCGGCCAGCTAAAGGGACCTCCTCGGCGCGCTCCTTTGCTGCCACTGGCGCCGCCGCGCGCCTCCATGCCTCCGCCCCAGCGCCTGCCGCGGCTGGAGCAGGAGGCGTCGTGCCGTTCTCGATCCAGGCGCCCAACGAGAAGATCGAGATGTACTCGCCGGCCTTCTATGCCGCCTGCACCGCCGGAGGAATCGCCAGCTGCGGCCTCACCCACATGGCTATCACGCCGCTCGACCTCGTCAAATGCAACATGCAGGTGAGCGGGCAGCGGCCTAGATCTGTGTCCCGTGGTACTCCACGAGCTTTTTTTTGGAAATCTCGTGCGGATCTGTGGTGTTTGGTTGGTTGGGAAGCCAGGAAGGTTAGTCGTAGGCTTGAGATCTCGATTTCGTCTCCGTGATCTGGATGTTGCAAATCTAGCCACATCCTGCGTGACTATGCGTGTAGATTTACTTCTTGTGTGCATCGGTAATTCGATTTCCTTTCCACTTGTGAGATTCGTTGGTTCAAACTTATGCTTGATGTTTTTTTAAAAAAATAGTACTAGTTTGGTAGTTTGCTAGCTTAGTAGCTTTTGTGTGGATTGCTATAATGCAGGGCTTGTTCTGACTGCTTAAAGTAGGTTTGTGAATGCGTGGCTAGACCTGTGACTAAATTTTTGCTACCAATATAGTTCTGGAAATTAGTTGGAAAATATGATAATTGCATGTAGATTTGTAATTTGAAGTACTATTATACGATTTCAAGTTATTAAATTTAAACCTTCCTTTGTAATAGTGCATACATATGCTACACCCACCTCCGCCAGCATTTAGCATCATTGTATTATCATAAAACCATAATTTCCAGGTAGTATTTAGTTGTGCTAGTCTATTAGGTGAATGCTTTTAATCATTATACCATTTTTTGTTCAGCTTTACTAAGGAAAGTAGTGACTCGACTCGTGAATAGCTGAACAAGACTGATCTCAGTATGCTGGCGAAAAAATAGTGAATTAGAGTAATCAATCATATTATCTTCCATATTTGCATATAATTATACTTTTTGCAGGTGGTATTAATGGAGAAAGATCAGAAATAGCTGAAATTGAAGCAGCATCAACAAAGTGAAGCTGCTCGGCTTAGAGCTGCTCTCCGGCGTGCTCCACCCGGCGCTGTTCGGGAACCTCACCAGTCTTTTGAACGGTAAGATTTGTTATTCTTTAGTTATACAATTTTTAGTAGAGACAACTTAAGTATTACAACTATGTGTTAGGGATTCAAGAAAAAGAATAAATTTTGTATTCAGCATATGTGCATAATAGGGCTCTGATTCTCAAGTCCTGCAATATTGGAAGTATGCATAACAAAGTTTATTAAAAAAAGAAATGTCCTCACTTGCTGGCAGTTTGTCCATTGTATTTTTGTAAATTAAGGTTATTAAAGAAAGAAATGTCCTCACTTCCTTCGAAAAATATAGTATCTCATGGGTTAATTTATGATATTAGCACTTGCTACGGCCTATAGGGTTTATATAGGTTCACAACTTCTTATTGTCCACTAGACTTCTCCAGCTGCATTGTTTTGTAAGTGACATAAACTAGCTAATTGTTGTCACTTAATTACTCCTCCATTTTCCCTGTTGATTAAACTGGTATATAGGTTCATGGATTTACTTAGGCTTATTCTGACGTGTCTTTATGATTTATACAGGCTTACACAGACCTGTTTTGATAAGAGCCGAGCAGCGATTCTTCAATTTCGGACCACGACCTAGCTAAAGGCTAATGGTTCCAAATGTCTGAAGTACCGAAGACAGGGCTAGCTCCTTGTTTTTTTGTCATGTCAAATAAATCGTGTATGATTGCAACAATATTGGCAAAATATCGTTGTGCTTTATATTTTTGATATACTGTGAACAAAACAAGTGCCTTATGAGACCATCATGATTTATGCATTTTCAAACTAAATTTTACGACACTTCTTGTTGTATTTTATGCTTCCATTAAAAACAGCCTTACTGCGTTTTACGCCAAATTTATGACACTTTTTGATGTGTTTTACAGCAATCTCTTTGCGAAATGAGATTGTGCGCGTGTTTTATACTAAATTTTGTACTCATATACTCTATTTTAGCTCACGTTTTACGCTGAAATCATTCGAGCCAGAACCCGCGCACGATCGGTTGCACGCGATTTTCACGCCGTAATTTTTGGCTCTGTTTGCTGTTACAAAACAGATATAGGATTTACGCTAAATTTCGTACTCATTTACGTTATTTTAGCTCACGTTTTACGCTGGAATCGGCCCGAGCCATGACCCCGCTCACGATCGGCTGCTTAATTTTAGGCCCCATTTGCTGTTACAAAACAGATATAGGATTTACGCTAAATTTAATACTCATTTACGCTGTTTTAGCCCACGGTTTACGCTGGAATCCGCCCGAGCCAGAACCAGAACCACATACTGCATGATTTATGCTGTCAAGTACATGTCATTATGCAGTCGTAAACGCTGTCCACAGTGTCATATTCGTTCCACGTGATTCGGGCTTCAAAAGATTCCTTTATGCATGTTTTACGCATCTTTATCCATATATATATGCATTTGTATATTGCGTTACGCTTATCGTCCTAGAATCTTAGCTGTTGACTGCATGGCTGACGCAAGCATGCGGGTGCTGAGTCGACCGCGCCATGGCTGGGGCTTCCATTAGTAGGGGAAGCCCAGGGCTTCCATTACCTCTTCCCTATATATATATATATATATATATATATATATATATATATATGAGTTTTGTACAATATAGCTAAATCATTACATCATATGAATACAATAATCCTCTGCAACTATAGTTGACTGGGAAACGACGGCATAGACCTCTCACGAACTCATCGCACATCTTTCATGCTCCTCATCTTGTCGGTACATGTTCTTGACCTGGGGTGTGAGTTCAACAAGGTGAGCTCATATATATTCATCGTTCAACAAGTTGTGGGGAATAATGTGCATGAACTCACTTACGGTGGGGGCTCATGTGAAGTGTAAGACGTACCAAAAAGAATGGTTAAGGCTGAGCGTTGCTTTTAGCAAGTTGGTCAAAATTTTATTAGCAGTTACTAAGTATAAGTATATATCATCCCAGTAAGATAAGAGATCACAAATAATAATAAATCCCACAATGTAATACAAATGACATTTAAATTTAATTTCATAAATTAATCATGCGAGAGTCCTAAATTTCTCTTAACCATGAGCACGGCTGATATACCAGTTTTACACTCTGCGGAGGTTGCGTCCTTTACCCATAAGTCGTATATCCCGTCTAGCCAGGGTTTGCAAGGCCCTTAGACACTTCTGAGGTGAATGACTAGGGATCCACTAGGAGGCATTTACAACGTTCCACTAGCTTCAGAAAACATGTTATGATTTCGTGATAAGAGCGATATAGGAATCCCTCATGCGAAAAGCCATCACAACATGATTGACACGAGAACCTCCCTACACCAACAACTCCTCTATCGCCCTTGCCCCTTTCGGGTAAGGTAGTCATCTACTATCTTTCCTAATTAGTTAGCCAAGGGCGTCTCATTCCACCCTTGTGGTAGCATTGTTATCTCAAGTTAAACTCCATGTTCCAATTAACACAATAGTCTTATCATGAAAAATAATTAAACCACAATATTAATGGAACATGATCATAATTCAGGTATAATATTAATCTGAGCAATAGCAAGTCTACCTGTTGGGGGCCTTCTTCTCCGCCAAAGGTCCTCTGAGCAAAAACACCTTCGGCAGGACGATGTGCAATCAGATACGACATGAAGATATATGCCGAAGCTACAATTGAAAGAGCTTTGGTATGATTGCATGCCTAAGACGAAGGATGGCACCGACTTAAAGAGGAAAAGTCCATGTAGTCCCTGGCAATTTGTGTTACGATTATAATTAGTTATCAAGGGCATGAGTGTAATTTTATCCGGGTTGTGTCCCGTGCCTATAAATAGATGAACAATACCCCTGTACTGTTCATGTTGACTTGTAATCTCTCACGCGTCACTCCTGGTTTTATATCTTCCGTCAAGTCGAAGGTACAAATGTAATTTAAATATTGTTGATGTTTGTTCATGATTATATAATAATAATATGAATAGTCCAACGATCGAGAATAACTACTCATATTCCTTTCGTGTTTTATATATCTTTATTTTTATTCTTGCATATTGAAATAATAAAGGTACGTCCTTCATGACCTTCGTCCAAAGATCATTATATCCTAAGGGAGATAATGTTACAAAGGACGAAGGTCTTTAACCATTAACATTTGTGTTGCCTTGTTCTTGATTCATAGTTTTCGAGAACAAGTGACCAACATTGGCGCCCACCTCCGGTGAACTCACTTCCGCTATTGTGATGATGGCTTCGTACAACAACCAAGCTGTAGCACCTTTGGTCACGAAGCTGGTGCTCCCAATCACAGGTGGTTCGAGCTCAAAACCAGCCAACAAGAAGCAGAAGAAGGAAGCACAAAGAAGAGTGCAGCATGTTGGGGTGCAAGGACTGAGAGCACCTAGAGGGGGGTGAATAGGTGATCCTGTAAAATCAAACACTGAATAGCCACAAACTTGATTGTTAAGGTGTTAGTGAAATCAAGTGGCTATGGAACACGCTCGTGCGAATAAAGCAATCACAAGAAGCAACACACGAGACACGCGATTTTTATCCCGTGGTTCGGCCAAGTAACACTTGCCTACTTCCACGTTGTGGCGTCCCAATGGACTAGGGTTGCACTCAACCCCTTTCAAGTGATTCAATGATCGACTTGAATACCACGGTCTTTTCCTTTAGAGTATTTTTCCCGGTTGCGAGGAATCTCCACAATTTGGAGTCTCTCCACCTTATAATAGAGATCACAAAGTATAACAAGAGTAAGGATGGGAGAGCAACACACACCAGACTCAAATCCGCAGCACAACCACGCACACAAGTCAATACTTGAGCTCAAAACACAGCACATGGAGTCCGCAACTCAATTGGAGCTCAAATCACAAACACAGCGAATCAAATGTGTGGAGCCGGAGTCTAGAAGTCTTAGGATGTTTCTTGTAAGCTTGGTGTAGTGCTCCATGCGCCTAGGGTCCCTTTTATAGCCCAAAGACAGCTAGGAGTCGTTGGAGATCAATCTTGGAAGGCCAATCTTGCCTTCTGTCGGGTGGTGCACCGGACAGTCCGGTGAATTTTAGCCACATCGCCTTTTTCTTTTCCCGAGAGCGACGAGTTCGTCGCGGATGACTCACCGGACAGTCTGGTGCACCACCGGACAGTCCGGTGAATTATAGTCGTACAACTTCGTCGTTTCCCGAGAGCAGCTGGTTCACTGTCGATCAACCTGAGGCACCGGACAGTCCGGTGCGCCAAGCCCGAGCTGGTGTTGGCTGTACACAGCCAACTCTTTTCCAATTCGTTTCTTCTCTTCTCGGCACTGTTTCTAGTAATTAGATAAACATGTTAGTACTCAAAAACAATGTACTAAGTCCAGAAACATACCTTGTATCTTGATTTGCACTTTTCACACATTTAGCACATGAGGACTCAATTAATATGTGTTGGCCATCTAATCACAAAAATACTTATAGAAATTGCCCAAGGGCACATTTCCCTTTCAATCTCCCCCTTTTTGGTGATTTATGCCAACACATCAAAAAGCAACAAAAGGAAGTGCAACATCAATGCAAATGAAGACCAAATTGTTTTGCTTATGATTTGGCATATTTGAATCACTCTTTGCCACCACTTGGTTTGTTTTTGCAAATCAAATTCTTTTTCTTATCTCTAAGTCAAACACACTTGTTTGGGCAAATAGAGAGATATTCCAAGAGTAATATTGATCAAGTGCCAAAAACTCCCCCTATTTCCCATAATCAATATTCTCCCCCTTAAGAGACTAAATTTTGCAATAAGAGTATTTTGGACAAAACACAAATTCTAACTCTAGTGTTTTCGAACAAATTCTAACTCTAGTGTTTTCAAAATTTACAAGTGGTTGGCTGATTCATTTGCTTTAGCCTTAATTTCTCCCCCTTTGGCATTAAGCACCAAAACGTAATCATTTTTGGCCCTTTAACCCCATTGCCTCACCAAAATGTCAAAATACGAGCAAAAAGGCAATGAGAGCATAAGCATGAACTTGGAATTAAATACAATAATATCAGAGTGCAGTGGAAGTCTTTGCGTCGTCCAAGTACATTTTCCCTTTCAATGTACCTTCGCGACTACATTGAGTATACTCAAACAAACAAGTTAGTCGTGAGAGGCCAAGTTGTAGTTTATCTCCCCCTTAACATGTGCATCATTTTGCATATGGACTTGTGAGGTCTGGGGATAACTTGTACAACTTGAGCACCATAAATAGACAACAAATAATGTAACTGCGCAAAGTAATATGATCAAAGCCATGAAACACATGTATGCTCTAGATCAGTCCAAGTTACGCGAATCTAGGACATTTAGCTCACTACGTAACCTGCAAACCTTTTCTCATCTAAAGGCTTAGTGAAGATATCGGCTAGCTGGTTCTCGGTGCTAATGTGGTACACATCGATATCTCCCTTTTGCTGGTGGTCTCTCAGGAAGTGATGTCGGATGTCTATGTGCTTAGTGCAGCTGTGTTCAACAGGATTATCCGCCAAGCGGATTGCACTCTCATTGTCACATAGGAGTGGACTTTGCTCAGATTGTAGCCAAAGTCCCGGAGGGTTGCCTCATCCAAAGTAGTTGCGCGCAACACTGTCCTACGGCAACGTACTCGGCCTCAGTAGTGGATAGGGCAACATATGTTTGTTTCTTGGAACTCCAGGACACCAGGGACCTTCCTAGAAATTGGCACGTCCCTGATGTACTCTTCCTATCAACCTTGCACCCGGCATAATCGGAGTCTGAGTATCCAATCAAGTCAAAGGTAGACCCCTATGGATACCAGATCCCGAAGCAAGGCGTAGAAACTAAAAACCTAAGAATTCACTTAACGACCACAAGGTGGCATTCCTTGGGGTCGGATTGAAATCTAGCACACATGCATACACTAAGCATAATGTCCGGTCTACTAGCACAAAGATAAAGTAATGAACCTATCATATACCGGTATGCCTTTTGATCAACGGACTTACCTCCTTTGTTGAGGTCAATATGCCCGTCAGTTCCCATCGGTGTCTTCGCGGGCTTGGCGTCCTTCATCCCAAACCTCTTGAGAAGATCTTGAGTGTACTTCGTTTGGGAGATGAAAGTGCCGTCCTTGAGTTGCCTCACTTGGAATCCAAGGAAGTAGGTCAACTCGCCCATCATCGACATCTCGAACTTTTGCATCATCACCCTGCTAAACTCCTCACAAGACTTTTGGTTAGTAGAACCAAATATTATGTCATCGACATAAATTTGGCACATAAAAAGATCACCATCACAAGTCTTGGTAAAAAGAGTGGGATCAGCTTTCCCAACCTTGAAAGCATTAGCAATTAAGAAATCTCTAAGGCATTCATATCATGCTCTTGGGGCTTGCTTAAGTCCATAGAGCGCCTTAGAGAGCTTATAAACATGGTCGAGATACCTACCATCCTCAAAGCTAGGGGGTTGTTCTACGTATACCTCCTCCTTAATTGGCCCGTTGAGGAAAGCGCTCTTCACGTCCATTTAGAACAGCCTAAAAGAGTGGTGAGCAGCATAGTCTAATAAAATCCTAATTGACTCTAGCCTAGCAACAGGAGCAAAAGTCTCCTCAAAATCCAAACCTGCGACTTGGGCATAACCTTTTGCCACAAGTCGAGCCTTGTTTCTTGTCACCACCCCGTGCTCGTCTTGCTTGTTGCGGAACACCCACTTGGTTCCCACAACGTTTTGCTTTGGGCATGGCACCAGGCTCTAGACTTCATTTCTCTTGAAGTTGTTGAGCTCTTCCTACATGGCCAACACCCAGTCCGGATCCTGCAAGGCCTCTTCTACCCTGAAAGGCTCAATAGAAGAGACAAACGAGTAATGCTCACAAAAATTAGCTAATCGTGAGCGAGTAGTTACTCCCTTGCTGATGTCACCCAGAATTTGATCGACGGGGTGATGTCTTTGGCTCTTCGCTCGGACTTGAGTTGGAGGGGCCCGTGGTGCTTCTTCCTCCATAACCTGTTCTTCTTGTGCTCCCCCTTGATCCTGCCCCTCTTCTTGAGGTACCTGTTCACCGTCTTGAGCTGGAGGATGCACCATTTGTTGAGGAAGATGGTTGATCTTCTTCATGTTGTTCCTGTGGTCGTACATCGCATATCGCCATCGTGTGCATTGCGGCCGTCGGAACTTCATCCTCATCTATGTCATCAAGATCAACTTGCTCTCTTGGAGAGACATTAGTCTCATCAAATACAACGTCGCTAGAGACTTCAAACAAACCCGATGATTTGTTGAAGACTCTATACGCCTTTGTATTTGAGTCATGCCCTAGTAAAAACCCTTCTACTGCCTTGGGAGCAAATTTAGAATGTCTACCTTTCTTCACCAGAATGTAGCATTTGCTCCCAAATACACGAAAGTAAGAGACATTGGGTTTGTTACCAGTAAGGAGTTCGTAGGGGGTCTTCTTGAGGAGACGATGCAGATAGAGCCGGTTTATGGTGTGGCAGGCTGTGTTCACAGCTTCCGACCAAAACCGCTCGGGCGTCTTGAACTCTCCAAGCATCATTCTCGCCATGTCGATTAGCGTCTTGTTCTTCCTCTCTACCACACCATTTTGCTGTGGTGTATAGGGAGCGGAGAACTCGTGCTTGATGCCTTCCTCCTCAAGAAACTCTTCAACTTGTAGTTTCTTGAACTCGGACCCATTATCGCTCCTTATCTTCTTCACCTTTAGCTCAAATTAGTTTTGAGCTCTTCTTAAGAAGCGCTTTAGGGTCCCTTGGGTTTCTGACTTATCCTGCAAAAAGAATACCCAAGTGAAGCGAGAAAATCATCAACAATTACCAGACCATACTTACTTCCCCCGATGCTGAGGTAGGCAACAGGTCCGAAGAGGTCCATATGAAGAAGCTCTAGTGGTCTTGATGTTGTCATCACATTCTTGATGTGATGAGTGCTTCCCACCTGTTTCCCTGCCTAACATGCTGCACAAGGTCTGTCTTTCTCAAAACAGACATTAGTTATTCCTAACACATGATCTCCCTTTAGAAGCTTATGAAGGTTCTTCATCCCAACATGTGCTAGACGGCGATGTCAGAGCCAGCCCATATTAGTCTTAGCCATTAAGCATGCATATAGATCGGCATTCTGAAAGGGAATTGTGCCTTTGGGCCATTTCTAAGTATTTTGGTGATTGAGTGCCAACACAAGTGGTCATGTGTTAATCTATGCCAAATGATGGACAAAGTGAAAATCAACATAAAGGTATGTTTCTAAGACTTAGTACTTTGGTTTAAGGACTAATGTATTGTGTCTAAGTACTGGAAACAGGAGAAATCAATTTGGAAAAGAGATGACTTTGTTCAGCCAAAGACAGTTCAGTCTGGGAGCACCGGACTGTCCGGTGGTGCACCGGACAGTGTCCGGTGCGCCAGGCTGGCTCTGGTGAACTGGCTGCTCACGGGTTTCGTCGGCGGCGTATGGCTATAAATCACCGGACTGTCCGGTGGTGCACCGGACTGTCCGGTGGTGCACCGGGCTGTCCGGTGAGCCAACGGTCGGCCGAGCCAACGGTCGGCCGCGCAATCCGCGCGTGACGCGTGGCCGGCCCAACGGTCTGAAGGGGGCACCGGACTGTCCGGTGTGCACCGGACAGTGTCCGGTGCGCCAACGGCTCCAAATCGCCAACGGTCGGCTGCACCAAAATAGGAAAGAAATCTGCACCGGACGGTGTCCGGTGGTGCACCGGACTGTCCGGTGCGCCAGTCGACAGAAGGCAAGAATTGCCTTCCTGGAATGCTCTCAACGGCTCCTAGCTGCCTTGGGGCTATAAAAGGGACCCCTAGGCGCATGGAGGAGAATACCAAGCATCCCTTGAGCATTCCTAAGCACCAAGACCTCATTTCCGCGCATTCGATTCTTTGTGATAGCAACTAGAGCTCCATTTGAGTAGAGAACTCTTTGAGTTGTGTCGAGAGCTCAAGTTGTGACTTGTGTGTGTATTGTTGCTCTGATTTTGTGTCTTGTGTGTGTTGCTCATCCCATCCTTACTTCCGTGATTCTTTGTGTTAATCAAATTGTAAGGTCGAGAGGCTCCAAGTTGTGGAGATTCCTCGCAAGCGGGATATAGTGAAACAAAGCAAAACATCGTGGTATTCAAGTGGGTCCTTGGACCGCTTGAGAGGGGTTGAGTGCAACCCTCGTCCGTTGGGACGCCACAACGTGGAGTAGGCAAGTGTTGGACTTGGCCGAACCACGGGATAAACCACTGTGCCTCTCTGTGTTGATCTCTTTGTGGTTATTGTGTTTTGCAAGAACTCCTCTCTAGCCACTTGGCTTTATTGTGCTAACTCCTAATCTAGTTTTGTGGCATTAAGTTTCAAGTTTTTACAGGATCACCTATTCACCCCCCTCTAGGTGCTCTCAATTGATATCAGAGCCACTCTCTTCAAGAAAGGGACTAATCGCCCGAAGAGATGGATCCTAAGGGAAAGTGGATAGTGATCAACGACAAGGAGAAGGAGTCCTTCATCAATGAGCCTCAAGCCATTGCTCTCAAGGCAACAAATAGCAAGGAGGCGCTACCTAGCAAGGTGGCACAAGTTGAGGCGGCGAGGCTCAATGAGGAAGAAATGGCCCTCATCATCAAGCGATTCAAGACGGTACTCAAAGGTCGCAAGGAGCATCCCAACAAAAGCAAGACGAAGGGAAAGCGCTCCTGCTTCAAGTGTGGTAAGATTGGTCATTTTATCGCTAATTGTCCCGATAATGATAGTGATCAGGAACAAGAGAAGAAGAGGGAAAAGAAGAAGGTTTACAAGAAGGCTAAGGGCGAGGCACATCTTGGCAAAGAGTGGGACTCGGATTGTTCGTCGCCCGACTCCGACAACGAAGGACTCGCCGCCTCGGCCTTCAACAAATTGTCCCTCTTCCCCAACGAGCATCACACCTGCCTCATGGCAAAGGAGAAGAAGGTAAACACTCAAAAGTCTACTTATGCTTCTAGTGATGATGAATCTAGCGATGATGAAATAGACTATGCTAGTTTGTTCAAGGGATTAGATAGAACTAAGATTGATAAGATCAATGAGTTGATTGATGCCTTGAATGATAAGAATAGATTATTAGAAAAGCAAGAGGATCTTTTGTATGAAGAACATGATAAATTTGTAGAGGCACAAAAATCTCTTGCTTTAGAGGTTAAAAGGAATGAAATGCTTTCTTGTGAACTATCTACTTGCCATGAGACCATTTCTAGTTTAAAAAATGTTAATAATGATTTAAATGCTAAACTAGAAGTAGCAAATAGATCTAACTCTTGTGTAGAACATGCTGTGATTTGCAATAGGTGTAAAGATTTTAATGTTGATGCTTGTAGTGAACACCTAATTTCTATTGCAAAGTTAAATGATGAAGTGGCTAGTCTTAATGCCCAACTTAAGACTAGCAAAAATGAATTTGATAAATTAAAATTTGCAAGGGATGCCTACACGATTGGTAGACACCCCTCAATTAAGGATGGGCTTGGCTTCAAGAGGGAAGCCAAGAACTTAACAAGTCATAAGGCTCCCATCTCCACCAAGGAGAAAGGGAAGGCCCTTATGGCTAATAGTGCTCAAAAGAACCATGCATTTATTTATGATAAGAAATTTTCTAGAAATGTTCATCGTGATAGGAGTTATAATGCTTATGATTCAAATGCAATGTTTGCTTCAAGTTCTTCCTATGTGCATGGTAGAGATATGCCTAGGAGAAATGTCATTCATCACATGCCTAGGAGAAATATTGCACATGTTCCTAGAAAAATAGTAAATGAACCTTCTACAATTTATTATGCTTGCAATGCTTCCTTTGAAATTTGTAGAAAGGATAGGAAGGTGATTGCTAGGAAATTAGGGGCAAAATGCAAGGGAGATAAAACTTGCATTTGGGTCCCTAAGACCATTGTTACTAACCTTGTAGGACCCAACAAGAGGTGGGTACCTAAGACCCAAGCCTAAATTACCTTGCAGGTTTATGCATCTAGGAGCTCAAGCTGGATTATCGACAGCGGATGCACAAACCACATGACGGGGGAGAAGAAGATGTTCACCTCCTACGTCAAGAACAAAGATTCCCAAGATTCAATCATATTCGGTGATGGGAACCAAGGCAAGGTTAAAGGACTAGGAAAAATAGCTATTTCTTCTGAGCATTCTATCTCTAATGTGTTTTTAGTTGAATCGCTCGGGTATAATTTGTTGTCCGTTAGTCAATTATGTAATATGGGATATAATTGCTTATTCACAAATGTAGATGTGTCTGTCTTTAGAAGGAGTGATGGTTCATTAGCTTTTAAGGGTGTATTAGACGACAAACTCTATTTAGTTGATTTTGCAAAAGAGAAGGCCGGTCTAGATGCATGCTTAATTGCTAAGACTAGCATGGACTGGCTGTGGCATCGCCGTTTAGCACATGTGGGGATGAAGAACCTTCACAAACTTCTAAAGGGAGAACATGTGATAGGTCTAACAAATGTAACCTTCGAAAAAGATAGACCTTGTGCAGCTTCTCAAGCAGGTAAACAGGTGGGAAGCTCTCATCATACCAAAAATGTGATGACCACATCAAGACCTTTGGAGTTGCTTCATATGGACCTCTTCGGACCCGTCGCCTATCTAAGCATAGGAGGAAGTAAGTATGGTCTTGTTATCGTTGATGACTTTTCCCGCTTCACTTGGGTATTCTTTTTGCAGGATAAAACAGAAACCCAAGGGACCCTCAAGCGCTTCCTAAGGAGTGCTCAAAATGAGTTTGAGCTCAAGGTGAAGAAGATAAGGAGCGACAATGGGTCGGAGTTCAAGAACCTTCAGGTAGAAGAGTACCTTGAGGAGGAAGGAATCAAGCACGAGTTCTCCGCTCCCTACACACCACAGCAAAATGGTGTGGTAGAGAGGAAGAACAGGACGCTCATCGATATGGCAAAGACGATGCTTGGAGAGTTCAAGACCCCCGAGCGGTTTTGGTCGGAAGCCGTGAACACGGCTTGCCACACCATAAACCGGGTCTACCTTCATCGACTCCTCAAGAAGACTTCATACGAACTCCTAACCGGTAGCAAACCCAATGTGTCATACTTTCGTGTATTTGGGAGCAAATGTTATATTCTAGTGAAGAAAGGTAGAAATCCTAAGTTTGCTCCCAAAGCTGTAGAAGGGTTTTTGTTAGGTTATGACTCAAATACAAAGGCGTATAGAGTCTTCAACAAATCATCACGTTTGGTTGAGGTCTCTAGCGACGTTGTATTTGATGAGACTAATGGCTCTCCAAGAGAGCAAGTTGTTGATCTTGATGATGTAGATGAAGAAGACATTCCAACGGCCGCAATACGCACCATGGCGATTGGAGATGTGCGACCACAGGAACATCAAGAGCAAGATCAACCTTCTTCCTCAACAATGGTGCAACCCCCAACTCAAGATGATGAATAGGTTCATCAAGAAGAGGCATGTGATCAAGGGGGAGCACAAGATGATCACGTTATGGAGGAAGAAGCACCTCAAGCCCCTCCGACTCAAGTTCGAGCGACGATTCAAAGGAATCATCCCGTCGACCAAATTTTGGGTGATATTAGCAAGGGAGTAACTACTCTCTCTAGATTAGTAAATTTTTGTGAGCATTACTCTTTTGTCTCTTCTATTGAGCCTTTTCGGATAGAAGAGGCCTTGCTAGATCCGGACTGGGTGTTGGGCATGCAGGAGGAGCTCAACAACTTCAAGATAAATGAAGTTTGGACACAGGTGCCACGTCCCAAGCAAAATGTTGTGGGAACCAAGTGGGTGTTTCGCAACAAACAAGACGAGCACAGAGTGGTGACAAGGAACAAGGCTAGATTTGTGGCAAAAGGTTATGCCCAAGTCGCAGGTTTGGACTTTGAGGAGACTTTTGCTCCTGTGGCTAGGCTAGAGTCAATTCACATACTGTTAGCCTATGCTGCTCACCATTCTTTCAGGTTGTTCCAAATGGATGTGAAGAGCGCTTTCCGCAACGGGCCAATCAAGGAGGAGGTGTACGTGGAGCAACCCCCTGGCTTTGAGGATGAACGGTACCACGACCACGTGTGTAAGCTCTCTAGGGCGCTCTAAGGACTTAAGCAAGCCCCAAGAGCATGGTATGAATGCCTTAGAGACTTTCTAATTGCTAATGCTTTCAAGGTTGGGAAAGTCGATCCAACTTTATTCACTAAGACTTGTGATGGTGACTTATTTGTGTGCCAAATTTATGTCGATGACATAATATTTGGTTCTACTAATCAAAAGTCTTGTGAAGAGTTTAGCAGGGTGATGATGCAGAAATTCGAGATGTCGATGATGGGCGAGTTGAACTACTTCCTTGGGTTCTAAGTGAAGCAACTCAAGGACGGCACCTTCATCTCCCAAACGAAGTACACGCAAGACTTGCTAAAGCGGTTTGGGATGAAGGACGCCAAGCCCGCAAAGACACCAATGGGAGCCGACAGACATGTCGACCTCAACAAAGGAGGCAAGTCCGTTGATCAAAAAGCATACCGGTCTATGATAGGGTATTTACTTTATTTATGTGCTAGTAGACCGGATATAATGCTAAGCGTATGCATGTGTGCTAGATTTCAATCCGATCCAAGGGAGTGCCACATAGTGCCCGTTAAGCGAATTCTGAGATATTTAGTCGCTACGCCTTGCTTCGGGATCTAGTATCCAAAGGGGTCTACCTTTAACTTGATTGGATATTCAGACTCCGACTATGCTGGATGTAAGGTCGATAGGAAGAGTACATCGGGGACGTGCCAATTCTTAGGAAGGTCCCTGGTGTCGTGGAGTTCTAAGAAACAAACTTTCGTTGCCCTATCCACCGCTGAGGCCGAGTATGTTGCCGCAGGACAGTGTTGCGCGCAACTACTTTGGATGAGGCAAACCCTCAGGGACTTTGGCTACAATCTGAGCAAAGTCCCACTCCTATGTGATAATGAGAGTGCTATCCGCATGGCAGATAATCCTGTTGAACACAGCCGCACAAAGCACATAGACATCCGGCATCACTTTTTGAGAGATCACCAGCAAAAGGGAGATATCGAAGTGTTTTATGTTAGCACCGAGAACCAGCTAGCCAATATCTTTACCAAGCCTCTAGATGAGAAGACCTTTTGCAGGCTGCGTAGTGAGCTAAATGTCTTAGATTCACGGAACTTGGATTGATTTATAGCATATGTGTTTTATGCCTTTGATCATGTTCCTTTATGCATATTGTTGTTTATTTATGGTCTCCAAGTTGTACAAACACTCCCCGGACCTCAAAAGTCCATGTGTGAGTGATGCACATATTTAGGGGGAGATGTGCTACAACTTGACCCTTTGAGACTAACCATGTGCTTGAGTTTTCTTAATTTAGTCTCAAAGGAGGTTTGAAAGGGAAAAGGTGGACTTGGACCATGCAAGACTTCCACTGCACTCCGATGAGAGGGTAACTTATTCCAAGTTCATCTCCATGCTCTTATTGCCTTTTTACTCTTAATTGAAGATTTTGGTGAGGCAATGGGGTTCTAGGGCCAAAAATTATCTCGTTTTGGTGCTTGATGCCAAAGGGGGAAAAATTAAGGCCAAAGCAATAAATGGATCAGCTACCACTTGAGAATTTTGAAAATAGTAGAATAGAGCTTTTGGTTTGACAAAACTCTCTTATTGTCTCTGTTGTCAAAAGTTGGCATCTTGTGGAGAGAATGGTTGATTATGGGAAAAAGGGGAGTGTTTGAAATCTTTGATCAATTTCTCTTGGAACAACTCTCTTTATGTCTCAACAAGTGTGTTTGACTTAGAGATAGGAAATTGAGGTTGATTTGCAAAAACAAAACCAAGTGGTGGCAAAGAATGATCCAAATATGCCATATTTGATTCAAATCAAATCTGTGTTCTTATTTGCATTGATGTTGCACATCTTTGTATTGCTTTTGTTGTGTTGGCATAAATCACCAAAAAGGGGGAGATTGAAAGGGAAATGTGCCTTTGGGCCATTTCTAAGTATTTTGGTGATTGAGTGCCAACACAAGTGGTCATGTGTTAATCTATGCCAAATGATGGACAAAGTGAAAATCAACATAAAGGTATGTTTCTAAGACTTAGTACTTTGGTTTAAGGACTAATGTATTGTGTCTAAGTACTGGAAACAGGAGAAATCAATATGGAAAAGAGATGGCTTTGTTCAGCCAAAGACAGTTCAGTCTAGGAGCACCGGACTGTCCGGTGGTGCACCGGACTGTCCGGTGGTGCACCGGACAATGTCCGGTGCGCCAGGCTGGCTCTGGTGAACTGGCTGCTCTCGGGTTTCGTCGGTGGCATACGGCTATAAATCACCGGACTGTCCGGTGGTGCACCAGACTGTCCGGTGAGCCAACGGTCGGCCGAGCCAACGGTCGGTTGCGCAATCCACGCGTGACGCGTGGCCGGCCCAACGGTCTGAAGGGGGCACCGGACTGTCCGGTGTGCACCGGACTGTCCGGTGCGCCAACGGCTCCAAATCTCCAACGGTCGGCTGCACCAAAACAAGAAAGAAATCCGCACCGGACAGTGTCCGGTGGTGCACCAGACTGTCCGGTGCGCCAGTCGATAGAAGGCAAGAATTGCCTTCCTGGAATGCTCTCAACGGCTCCTAGCTGCTTTGGGGCTATAAAAGGGACCCCTAGGCGCATGGAGGAGAATACCAAGCATCCCTTGAGCATTCCTAAGCACCAAGACCTCATTTCCGCGCATTCGATTCTTTGTGATGGCAACTAGAGCTCCATTTGAGTAGAGAACTCTTTGAGTTGTGTCGAGAGCTCAAGTTGTGACTTGTGTGTGTATTGTTGCTCTGATTTTGTGTCTTGTGTGTGTTGCTCATCCCATCCTTACTTCTGTGATTCTTTGTGTTAATCAAATTGTAAGGGCGAGAGGCTCCAAGTTGTGGAGATTCCTCGCAAGCGGGATATAGTGAAACAAAGCAAAACATCATGGTATTCAAGTGGGTCCTTGGACCACTTGAGAGGGGTTGAGTGCAACCCTCGTCCGTTGGGACGCCACAACGTGGAGTAGGCAAGTGTTGGACTTGGCCGAACCACGGGATAAACCATTGTGCCTCTCTGTGTTGATCTCTTTGTAGTTATTGTGTTTTGCAAGAACTCCTCTCTAGCCACTTGGCTTTATTGTGCTAACTCCTAATCAAGTTTTGTGGCATTAAGTTTCAAGTTTTTACAGGATCACCTATTCACCCCCCCTCTAGGTGCTCTCACATTCTCTTTCGAAAAGTCAACTAAATAGAGCTTACCGTCTAATACACCCTTAAAAGCTAATGAACCATCACTCCTTCTAAAGACAGATACATCTACATTTGTGAATAAACAATTATAACCCATGTTACATAATTGACTCACAGATAACAAGTTATACCCGTGCGATTCAACTAAAAACACATTAGAGATAGAATGCTCAGATGTGATGGATATCTTTCCTAAACCTTTAACCTTGCCTTGGTTCCCATCTCCAAAGATAACCGCATCCTAGGAATCCTTGTTCTTGACGTAGGAGGTGAACATCTTCTTCTCCCCCGTCATGTGGTTTGTGCATACTGATAGTCGCCTAGAGGGGGGGTGAATAGGGCGAAACTGAAATTTACGAATATAAACACAACTACAAGCCGGGTTAGCGTTAGAAATATAAACGAGTCCGCGAGAGAGGGTGGAAAACGAATCCCAAGCAAATGAAGAGTGTGACACGCGGATTTGTTTTACCGAGGTTCGGTTCTTGCAAACCTACTCCCCGTTGAGGAGGCCACAAAGGCCGGGTCTCTTTCAACCCTTCCCTCTCTCAAACGATCCCTCGGATCGAGTGAGCTTTCTTTTCTCAATCTCTTGGAACACAAAGTTCCCACAAGGACCACCACAAGTTTGGTGTCTCTTGCCTCAATTACAAGTGAGTTTGATCGCAATGAAAGAATCAAGAAGGAAGAAAGCAATCCAAGCGCAAGAGCTCGAAAGAACACAAGCAAATCTCTCTCTCTAGTCACTAGGGCGTTGTGTGGAATTTGGAGAGGATTTGATCTCTTTGGTGTGTCTAGAATTAAATGCTAGAGCTCTTGTAAGTAGTTGGGAAGTGGAAAACTTGGATGCAATGAATGGTGGGGTGGTTGGGGTATTTATAGCCCCAACCACCAAACTTGACCGTTGGTGGAGGCTGTCTGTTCGATGGCGCACCGGACAGTCCGGTGCACTGAAAGGGAAATATGCCCTTGGGCCATTTCTAAGTATTTTGGTGATTGAGTGTCAACACAAGTGCTTAAATGTGAATCAATACCCATGGATGAACAAAGTGCAAATCTAGAGCAAAGGTATGTTTATAAGTCTTAGTACATTGGTTTTGTGTACTAATATACTTGTCTAAGTATTAGAAACAGGAAGAAGAAGAAGAGAAGAAAGGTGGCTGTGTACAGCCAACAGGCTGTTTCGGTCTGGGGCACCGGACTGTCCGGTGGTGCACCGGACAGTGTCCGGTGCGCCAGGCTATCTCGGCCGAAGAGGCCGCTCTCGGGAATTTGCTGACGGCGTACGGCTAAAATTCACCGGACTGTCCGGTGTGCACCGGACTGTCCGGTGAGCCAACGGTCGGCCAGAGCCAACGGTCGGCCGCGCGATCCGCGCGGGACACGTGGCCGAGCCAACGGTCGGGAGGGGGCACCGGACTGTCCGGTGTGCACCGGACATGTCCGGTGCGCCAACGGCTCCCGCATCTGCAACGGTCGGCTTCGCCATTTAAGGAAAGGAATCGGGCACCGGACACTGTCCGGTGTGCACCGGACTGTCCGGTGCGCCCGACGACAGAAGGCAAAGATGGCCTTCCAGATTTGTTCTCAACGGCTCCTAGCTGCCTTGGGGCTATAAAAGGGACCCCTAGGCGCATGGAGGAGAACACCAAGCAACCTTTGAGCATACTTGATCATCCACACTCAGTCTTTGCGCATCCGTTTGTGATTCTAAGTGATTCGAGCTCTGTTCTTGTGAGAAACTGTGAGATAGTCTTTGAGCTCGAATCTTGGCCGTGTGTGTGCGCGTTTCGCTGTGGATTTGTGTGTGTTGCTTCCCTCCCTTAATTTGTGCTTCTTTGTGAATCTTAAGTGTAAGGGCGAGAGACTCCAATTTGTGGAGATTCCTCGCAAGTGGGATAAAGATAAGCAAGGCAAAATACTGTGGTATTCAAGTGGGTCTTTGGACCGCTTGAGAGGGGTTGATTGCAACCCTCGTCCGTTGGGACGCCACAACGTGGAGTAGGCAAGTTTTGTATTTGGCCGAACCACGGGATAAATCACCGTGTCTCCTCTGTGTTGAATTCTCTGTGATTGTCGTATTGTGCAAGATCTTCTCGTTAGCCACTTGGCAATTATTGTGCTAACCTCTAACAAGTTTTTGTGGCTATAAGTTAAGTTTTTACAAGATCACCTATTCACCCCCCCTCTAGGTGCTCTCAATTGGTATCGGAGCCGTTCTCTTCACAAAGGGACTTACCGCCCGAAGAGATGGATCCTAAGGGGAAGGGAATCGTGATCAACGACAAAGAGAAGGAATCCTTCGTCAACGAGCCGAAGGACGACAAACCTTCCGACTCCGGCTCGGGGCATAGACGGAAGGAAGGGAAGAAGAAGAAGACAAGGCGCATCAAGGAGATCATCTACTACGACGATAGTGATGAGTCTACTTCTTCCCAAAAGGATGATGACAACGACTACAAAAAGACGGTCAATTCGAACTTTTCATTTGATTATTCTCGTATTCAACATAGTTCGAATTCGCATTTGCTTTCCATTCCTCTTGGCAAACCCCCACACTTCGATGGGGAGGACTACGGATTTTGGAGTCACAAAATGCGTAGTCACTTATTCTCTCTCCATCCAAGCATATGGGAGATTGTGGAGAATGGAATGAAATTTGATAGCTCGGATAGCCCTATGCTTATAAATGAACAAATTCATAGAAATGCACAAGCTACTACTGTTCTCTTAGCGTCTTTGTGCAGGGAAGAGTACAATAAGGTGAGCGGATTGGACAATGCCAAGCAGATATGGGACACCCTCAAGATCTCTCACGAGGGGAACGACATCACCATGCTCACCAAGATGGAGTTGGTGGAGGGCGAGCTTGGACGATTCGCTATGATAAGGGGAGAGGAGCCAACTCAAACTTACAACCGGCTCAAGACCCTTATCAACAAAATAAGGAGCTACGGAAGCACACGTTGGACGGATCACGACGTCGTCCGCCTAATGCTCAGGTCCTTTACCGTTCTTGATCCTCATCTCGTGAACAATATTCGTGAGAATCCCAGGTACACGATGATGACGCCCGAGGAAGTACTTGGAAAATTCGTGAGCGGGCGGATGATGATTAAGGAGGCAAGATACGTCGACGACGCGTTGAACGGTCCACTCCACGAGCCTCAACCCATTGCTCTAAAGGCAACGAGGAGCAAGGAGTCGCTACCTAGCAAGGTGGCGCAAGTTGAGGCGGCCGGGCTCAATGATGAAGAGATGGCTCTCATCATCAAACGCTTCAAGACGGTGCTGAAGGGTCACAAGGGGCAGCCAAGCAAGACCAAGACGAAGGGGAAGCGCTCATGCTTCAAGTGCGGTAAGATTGGTCATTTTATTGCTAACTGCCCCGATAATGATAGTGACCAGGAAAAGGGAAACAAGAGGGAAAAGAAGAAGCATTACAAGAAGGCAAAGGGCGAGGCGCATCTAGGCAAGGAGTGGGACTCGGATTGCTCCTCTTCCGACTCCGACAATGAAGGACTCGCCGCCACCGCCTTCAACAAATCAACCCTCTTCCCCAACGAGCGTCACACATGCCTTATGGCAAGGGAGAAGAAGGTATGTACTCGCAACTCTACCTATGCTTCTTCAAGTGAGGACGAATCTAGTGATGAGGATGAAGTAGATTATTCATGTTTGTTCAAGGGCTTAGATAGATCTAAGATAGACAAAATTAATGAATTAATTGATGCCTTGAATGAAAAGAATATACTTTTAGAAAAGCAAGAGGATTTGTTATATGAAGAACATGATAAGTTTGTAGAGGCTCAAAAATCCCTTGCATTAGAAATTAAGAGAAATGAAATGCTTGCTTGTGAAGTGTCAACATGCCATGATTCTATTTCTAACTTAAAGAGCATAAATGATGATTTAAATGCTAAACTAGTAGAAGCAATTAAATCCAACTCTTGTGTTGAATATGTTGAAATTTGCACTAGGTGTAAGGATATCGATATTAATGCTTGTAGCGAACACTTAGTTTCTATTTCAAAATTGAATGATGAATTAGCTAGTCTTAATGCTCAACTTAAGACTAGCAAGAGTAATTTTGATAAACTAAAATTTGCTAGGGATGCCTACACGGTTGGTAGACACCCCTCAATTAAGGATGGGCTTGGCTTCAAGAGAGAAGTCAAGAACTTGACAAGCCATAAGGCTCCTATCTCCGCCAAGGAGAAAGGGAAGGCTCCTATGGCTAGTAGCACTAAAAAGAACCATGCTTTTTTGTATCATGATAGAAGTGCTTATAGGGGTTATAATGCTTATGATGATTTTGATGCTCATAGTTCTTCCTTTATGCATGGTAGAAATATGTCTAGGAAAAATGCTATGCCTAGAAAGAATGTTATTCATGCTCCTAGGAAAGTAGTGAATGAAACTTCTACAATTTATTGTGCTTTAAATGCTTCCTTTGTTATTTGTAGAAAGGATAAGAAAATTGTTGCTAGGAAGTTAGGGGCAAAATGCAAGGGAGACAAAACTTGCATTTGGGTCCCTAAGGATATTTGCACTAACCTTGTAGGACCCAACATGAGTTGGGTACCTAAGTCCCAAGCCTAAATTTGCCTTGCAGGTTTATGCATCCGGGGGTTCAAGCTGGATTATCGATAGCGGATGCACAAACCATATGACGGGGGAGAAGAAGATGTTCACCTCCTACGTCAAGAATAAGGATTCCCAAGATTCAATTATATTCGGTGATGGGAATCAAGGCAAGGTAAAAGGGTTAGGTAAAATTGCGATTTCTAATGAGCATTCTATCTCTAATGTATTTTTAGTAGAGAGTCTTGGATATAATTTGCTATCTGTTAGTCAATTATGTCATATGGGGTATAACTGTCTATTTACAAATGTAGATGTGTCTGTCTTTAGAAGAAGTGATGGTTCACTAGCTTTTAAGGGTGTATTAGACGACAAACTTTATTTAGTTGATTTTGCAAAAGAAGAGGCCGGTCTAGATGCATGCTTAATAGCTAAGACTAGCATGGGCTGGCTGTGGCATCGCCGCTTAGCACATGTGGGGATGAAGAACCTTCACAAGCTTCTAAAGGGAGAACACGTGATAGGTTTGACTAACGTGCATTTCGAAAAAGATAGACCTTGTGCAGCTTGTCAAGCAGGTAAACAAGTGGGAGGAGCGCATCACAACAAGAACGTGATGACCACTTCAAGACCCCTGGAGCTGCTGCATATGGACCTCTTCGGACCTGTCGCCTATCTGAGCATAGGAGGGAGTAAGTATGGTTTAGTTATTGTCGATGATTTTTCCCGCTTCACTTGGGTGTTCTTTTTGCAGGATAAGTCTGAAACCCAAGGGACCCTCAAGCGCTTCCTCAGGAGAGCTCAAAATGAGTTTGAGCTCAAGGTGAAGAAGATAAGGAGCGACAACGGGTCCGAATTCAAGAACCTTCAAGTGGAGGAATTCCTTGAGGAGGAAGGGATCAAGCACGAGTTCTCCGCTCCCTACACACCACAGCAAAATGGTGTGGTAGAGAGGAAGAACAGGACGCTAATCGATATGGCGAGGACAATGCTTGGAGAATTCAAGACCCCCGAGTGTTTCTGGTCGGAAGCCGTGAACACGGCTTGCCACGCCATCAACAGGGTCTACCTTCATCGCCTCCTCAAGAAGACTTCGTATGAGCTTCTAACCGGTAACAAACCCAATGTATCTTACTTTCGTGTATTTGGGAGCAAGTGCTACATTCTAGTGAAGAAAGGTAGAAATTCTAAGTTTGCTCCCAAAGTTGTAGAAGGGTTTTTGTTAGGTTATGACTCAAATACAAAGGCGTATAGAGTCTTCAACAAATCATCGGGTTTGGTTGAAGTCTCTAGCGACGTTGTATTTGATGAGACTAATGGCTCTCCAAGAGAGCAAGTTGTTGATTGTGATGATGTAGATGAAGAAGATGTTCCGACGGCCGCTATACGGACCATGGCGATTGGAGAAGTACGGCCACAGGAACAAGATGAACGAGATCAACCTTCTTCCTCAACTATGGTGCATCCCCCAACCGAAGATGACGAACAGGTACCTCAAGTGGAGGCGCTTGATCAAGGGGGAGCACAAGATGATCAAGTGATGGAGGAAGAAGCGCAACCGGCACCTCCAACCCAAGTTCGAGCGATGATTCAAAGGGATCATCCCGTCGATCAAATTCTGGGTGACATTAGCAAGGGAGTAACTACTCGATCTCGATTAGTTAATTTTTGTGAGCATTACTCCTTTGTCTCTTCTATTGAGCCTTTCAGGGTAGAGGAGGCCTTGCTAGATCCGGATTGGGTATTGGCCATGCAGGAGGAGCTCAACAACTTCAAGCGCAATGAAGTTTGGACACTGGTGCCTCGTCCGAAGCAAAATGTTGTGGGAACCAAGTGGGTGTTCCGCAACAAACAGGACGAGCACGGGGTGGTGACGAGGAACAAGGCTCGACTTGTGGCAAAAGGTTATGCCCAAGTCGCAGGTTTGGACTTTGAGGAGACTTTTGCTCCTGTGGCTAGGCTAGAGTCCATTCGTATCTTGCTAGCATATGCCGCTCACCATTCTTTCAGGTTGTACCAAATGGATGTGAAGAGCGCTTTCCTCAACGGGCCAATCAAGGAGGAAGTGTACGTGGAGCAACCCCCTGGCTTCGAGGATGAACGGTACCCCGACCACGTGTGTAAGCTCTCTAAGGCGCTCTATGGACTTAAGCAAGCCCCAAGAGCATGGTATGAATGCCTTAGAGACTTTTTAATTGCTAATGCTTTCAAGGTTGGGAAAGCCGATCCAACTCTTTTTACAAAGACATGTGATGGTGATTTGTTTGTGTGCCAAATTTATGTCGATGACATAATATTTGGTTCTACTAACCAAAAGTCTTGTGAAGAGTTTAGCAGGGTGATGACGCAGAAATTCGAGATGTCGATGATGGGCGAGTTGAACTACTTCCTTGGGTTCCAAGTGAAGCAACTCAAGGATGGCACCTTCATCTCCCAAACGAAGTACACGCAAGATCTGCTAAAGCGGTTTGGGATGAAGGACGCCAAGCCCGCAAAGACTCCGATGGGAACCGACGGACACACCGACCTCAACAAAGGAGGTAAGTCCGTTGATCAAAAAGCATACCGGTCCATGATAGGTTCTTTGCTTTATTTATGTGCTAGTAGACCGGATATTATGCTTAGTGTATGCATGTGTGCTAGATTTCAATCCGATCCAAAGGAGTGTCACTTAGTGGCAGTGAAGCGAATTCTGAGATATTTAGTTGCTACGCCTTGCTTCGGGCTCTGGTATCCAAAGGGGTCTACCTTTGACTTGGTTGGATACTCAGACTCCGACTATGCTGGATGTAAGGTCGATAGGAAGAGCACATCAGGGACGTGCCAATTCTTAGGAAGGTCCCTGGTGTCATGGAACTCTAAGAAACAAACCTCCGTTGCCCTATCCACCGCTGAAGCCGAGTATGTTGCCGCAGGACAGTGTTGCGCGCAGCTACTTTGGATGAGGCAAACCCTCAGGGACTTTGGCTACAATCTGAGCAAAGTCCCACTCCTATGTGATAATGAGAGTGCTATCCGCATGGCGGAAAATCCTGTTGAGCACAGCCGCACAAAGCACATAGACATCCGGCATCACTTTTTGAGAGACCACCAGCAAAAGGGAGATATCGAAGTGTTTCATGTTAGCACCGAGAACCAGCTAGCCGATATCTTCACCAAGCCTCTAGATGAGAAGACCTTTTGCAGGCTGCGAAGTGAGCTAAATGTCTTAGATTCACGGAACTTGGATTGAATTGTAGCATACTTGTATTTATGCTTTTGATCATATTCCTTTCTGCATTTTGTTGCTTATTATGGTGCTCAAGTTGTACAAACACTCCCTGGACCTCACAAGTCCGTTGCAAAGTGATGCACATGTTTAGGGGGAGATGTGTTACAACTTGACCCTTTGAGACTAACCATGTGCTTGAGTTTGATAATTTAGTCTCGAAGGAGGATTGATAGGGAAAAAGGTGGACTTGGACCATGAAAGACTTCCACTGCACTCCGATGAGAGGGTAACTAATTCCAAGTTCATCTCATGAAATCTTATTGCCATTTGCTCTTAATTGAAGACTTTGGTGAGGCAATGGGGTTAAGAGGCCAAGATTGATCCCGTTTTGGTGCTTGATGCCAAAGGGGGAGAAAATAAAGGCCAAAGTGATAAATGGATCAGCTACCACTTGAGAGATTTTGAAAATAGTAGAATAGAGTTTTTGTTGTGTCAAAAGGCTTTTATTATCTCGTATTGTCTCTATTGTCAAAAGTTGGCTTCTTGTGGGGAGAAGTGTTGATTATGGGAAATAGGGGGAGTTTTTGAAATCTTTGATCAATCTCTTTTGGAATGACTCTCTTTATGCCTCAACATGTGTGTTTGACATAGAAATAGAGATTTGAGTTTGATTTGCAAAAACAAACCAAGTGGTGGCAAAGGATGATCCATATATGCCAAAATTGAATCAAAACCAATTTGAGTTTTTATTTGAAGTGACTTTGCACTTGTTCTAGTTGCTTTGTGTTGTGTTGGCATAAATCACCAAAAAGGGGGAGATTGAAAGGGAAATATGCCCTTGGGCCATTTCTAAGTATTTTGGTGATTGAGTGTCAACACAAGTGCTTAAATGTGAATCAATACCCATGGATGAACAAAGTGCAAATCTAGAGCAAAGGTATGTTTCTAAGTCTTAGTACATTGGTTTTGTGTACTAATATACTTGTCTAAGTATTAGAAACAGGAAGAAGAAGAAGAGAAGAAAGGTGGCTGTGTACAGCCAACAGGCTGTTTCGGTCTGGGGCACCGGACTGTCCGGTGGTGCACCGGATAGTGTCCGGTGCGCCAGGCTATCTCGGCCGAAGAGGCCGCTCTCGGGAATTTGCTGACGGCGTACGACTAAAATTCACCGGACTGTCCGGTGTGCACCGGACTGTCCGGTGAGCCAACGGTCGGCCAGAGCCAACGGTCGGCCGCGCGATCCGCGCGGGACACGTGGCCGAGCCAACGGTCGGGAGGGGGCACCGGACTGTCCGGTGTGCACCGGACATGTCCGGTGCGCCAACGGCTCCCGCATCTGCAACGGTCGGCTTCGCCATTTAAGGAAAGGAATCGGGCACCGGACACTGTCCGGTGTGCACCGGACTGTCCGGTGCGCCCGACGACAGAAGGCAAAGATGGCCTTCCAGATTTGTTCTCAACGGCTCCTAGCTGCCTTGGGGCTATAAAAGGGACCCTTAGGCGCATGGAGGAGAACACCAAGCAACCTTTGAGCATACTTGATCATCCACACTCAGTCTTTGCGCATCCGTTTGTGATTCTAAGTGATTCGAGCTCTGTTCTTGTGAGAAACTGTGAGATAGTCTTTGAGCTCGAATCTTGGCCGTGTGTGTGCGCGTTTCGCTGTGGATTTGTGTGTGTTGCTTCCCTCCCTTAATCTGTGCTTCTTTGTGAATCTTAAGTGTAAGGGCGAGAGACTCCAATTTGTGGAGATTCCTCGCAAGTGGGATAAAGATAAGCAAGGCAAAATACTGTGGTATTCAAGTGGGTCTTTGGACCGCTTGAGAGGGGTTGATTGCAACCCTCGTCCGTTGGGACGCCACAACGTGGAGTAGGCAAGTTTTGTATTTGGCCGAACCACGGGATAAATCACCGTGTCTCCTCTGTGTTGAATTCTCTGTGATTGTCGTATTGTGCAAGATCTTCTCGTTAGCCACTTGGCAATTATTGTGCTAACCTCTAACAAGTTTTTGTGGCTATAAGTTAAGTTTTTACAAGATCACCTATTCACCCCCCCTCTAGGTGCATGCACACCGGACATGTCCGGTGCCCCAGCCACGTCACCAGCGCCGTTGGAATCTGACCGTTGGAGTTCTGACTTCTGGGCCCGCCATGATGTCCGGTGGCGCACCGGACATGAACTATTCAGTGTCCGATGCGCCGGTATGGGCGCGCCTGCCTTCTGTGCGCGCTGCGCGCGCATTTAATGCGCTGCAGGTAGCCGTTGGCGCGAAGTAGCCGTTGCTTCGAGGATGCACCGGACAGTCCGGTGAATTATAGCGGAGCTGCCTTCGTGAAATCCCGAGGCTGGCGAGTTTCTGAGCCGCGTCCCATTGGAGCACCGGACACTGTCCGGTGTACACCGGACAGTCCGGTGAATTATAGCGCGCTGGCTCCGGATTTTCCCGAAGGTGATGAGTTGGAGTTGGATTCCTCTGGTGCACCGGACACTGTCCGGTGGCACACCGGACAGTCCGGTGTGCCAGACCAGAGGAGCCTTCGGTTGCTCCTTTGCTCTTTTGTTGAACCCAACATTTGGTCTTTTTGTTGGCTGAGTGAGAACCTTTTACACCTGTATAACTTATACACTAGAGCAAACTAGTTAGTCCATTTGTTTGTGTTGGGTAATTCAACCACCAAAATTAATTAGGGACTAGGTGTAAGCCTAATTCCCTTTCAATCTCCCCCTTTTTGGTGATTGATGCCAACACAAGCCAAAGCAAATATAGAAGTGCATAATTGAACTAGTTTGCATAATGTAAGTGCAAAGGTTGCTTGGAATTGAGCCAATATAAATACTTACAAGATATGCATGGATTGTTTCTTTTATTCTTAATATTTTGGACCACGCTTGCACCACATGTTTTGTTTTTGCAAACTCTTTTGTAAATCCTTTTCAAAGTTCTTTTGCAAATAGTCAAAGGTAAATGAATAAGATTTTGCAAAGCATTTTTAGGATTTGAAATTTTCTCCCCTTGTTTCAAATGCTTCTCCTTTGACTAAACAAAACTCCCCCTAAATGAGATCCTCCGCTTAGTGTTCAAGAGGGTTTTGATATATCATTTTTGAAATACTACTTTCTCCCCCTTTTGAACACAATAGGATACAAATTGATAATATTCTTGGAAACACGAAGTTTTTGAAATTGGTGGTGGTGCGGTCCTTTTGCTTTGGGCTCTTACTTTCTCCCCCTTTGGCATGAATCGCCAAAAACGGAATCATTAGAGCCCTCGAAGAATTTTCTTCCCCTTTGGTCATAAATAATTGAGTTAAGATTATACCAAAGACGAAGTCCTTTTGCTCTCTCTCTCCCTAAGATGGAGAGTGACATGGAGCGACGGCGAAGGATGAGTTACGGAGTGGACGCCTTTGTCTTCGCCGAAGATTCCAATTTCCTTTCAATATACCTATGACTTGGTTTGAAATAGACTTGAAAACACATTAGTCATAGCATATGAAAGAGACATGATCAAAGATATATAAATGAGCTATGTGTGCAAGTCAACAAAAGAAGTTCCTAGAATCGAGAATATTTAGCTCATGCCTAAGTTTGTTAAAGGTTTGTTCATCAAGAGGCTTGGTAAAGATATCGGCTAATTGATCTTTAGTATTAATGTATGCAATCTCGATATCTCCCTTTTGTTGGTGATCCCTAAGAAAATGATACCGAATGGCTATGTGTTTAGTGCGGCTATGCTCGACGGGATTATCCGCCATCTTGATTGCACTCTCATTATCACATAGCAAAGGGACTTTGGTTAATTTGTAACCGTAGTCCCGCAGGGTTTGCCTCATCCAAAGTAATTGCGCGCAACAATGACCTGCGGCAATATACTCGGCTTCGGCGGTAGAAAGAGCGACCGAATTTTGCTTCTTTGAAGCCCACGACACCAAGGATCTTCCCAAGAACTGGCAAGTCCCCGATGTGCTCTTTCTATTAATCTTACACCCCGCCCAATCGGCATCCGAATAACCAATTAAATCAAATGTGGATCCCCGAGGGTACCAAAGCCCAAACTTAGGAGTATAAGCCAAATATCTCAAGATTTGTTTTACGGCCGTAAGGTGGGATTCCTTAGGGTCGGATTGGAATCTTGCACACATGCAAACGGAAAGCATAATATCCGGTCGAGATGCACATAAATAGAGTAAAGAACCTATCATCGACCGGTATACCTTTTGATCCACGGACTTACCTCCCGTGATGAGGTCGAGATGCCCATTAGTTCCCATGGGTGTCTTGATGGGCTTGGCATCCTTCATTCCAAACTTGTTTAGAATGTCTTGAGTATACTTTGTTTGGCTAATGAAGGAGCCCTCTTGGAGTTGCTTCACTTGAAATCCTAAGAAGTACTTCAACTCCCCCATCATAGACATCTCGAACTTTTGTGTCATGATCCTACTAAATTCTTCACATGTAGACTCGTTAGTAGACCCCAAATATAATATCATCAACATAAATTTGGCATACGAACAAGTCATTTTCAAGAGTTTTAGTGAATAAAGTAGGATCGGCCTTTCCAACTTTGAAGCCATTAGTGATAAGAAAATCTCTTAGGCATTCATACCATGCTCTTGGGGCTTGCTTGAGCCCATAAAGCGCCTTAGAGAGCTTATAGACATGGTTAGGGTACTCACTATCTTCAAAGCCGGGAGGTTGCTCAACATAGACCTCTTCCTTGATTGGTCCATTGAGGAAGGCACTTTTTACGTCCATTTGATAAAGCTTAAAGCCATGGTAAGTAGCATAGGCCAATAATATGCGAATTGACTCAAGCCTAGCTACGGGTGCATAGGTTTCACCGAAATCCAAACCTTCGACTTGGGAGTATCCCTTGGCCACAAGTCGTGCTTTGTTCCTTGTCACCACACCATGCTCATCTTGCTTGTTGCGGAAAACCCATTTGGTTCCTACAACATTTTGATTAGGACGTGGAACTAAATGTCATACCTCATTTCTAGTGAAGTTGTTGAGCTCCTCTTGCATCGCCACCACCCAACCCGAATCTTGTAGTGCTTCCTCTACCCTGTGTGGCTCAATAGAGGAAACAAACGAGTAATGTTCACAAAAATGTGCAACACGAGATCTAGTAGTTACCCCCTTATGAATGTCGCCGAGGATGGTGTCGACGGGGTGATCTCGTTGTATTGCTTGGTGGACTCTTGGGTGTGGCGGCCTTGGTTCTTGCTCATTCTCCTTTTCTTGATCATTTGCATCTCCCCCTTGATCATTGCCATCATCTTGAGGTGGCTCATTTGCTTGATCTTCTACTTCATCAATTTGAGCTTCAACCTCATTTTGAGTCGGTGGAGATGCTTGCGTGGAGGAGGATGGTTGATCTTGTGCTTTTGGAGGCTCTTCAGATTCCTTAGGACACACATCCCCAATGGACATGTTCCTTAGCGCTATGCACGGAGCCTCTTCATCACCTATCTCATCAAGATCAACTTGCTCTTTTTGAGAGCCGTTAGTTTCATCAAACACAACGTCACATGAGACTTCAACTAGTCCAGTGGACTTGTTAAAGACCCTATATGCCCTTGTGTTTGAGTCATAACCAAGTAAAAAGCCTTCTACAGTCTTAGGAGCAAATTTAGATTTTCTACCTCTTTTAACAAGAATAAAGCATTTGCTACCAAAGACTCTAAAATATGAAATATTGGGCTTTTTACCGATTAGGAGTTCATAAGATGTCTTCTTGAGGATTTGGTGTAGATATAACCGGTTGATGGCGTAGCAGGCGGTGTTGACCGCCTCGGCCCAAAACCGATCCGAAGTCTTGTACTCATCAAGCATGGTCCTTGCCATGTCCAATAGAGTTCGATTCTTCCTCTCCACTACACCATTTTGTTGAGGTGTGTAGGGAGAAGAGAACTCATGCTTGATGCCCTCCTCCTCAAGGAAACCTTCGATTTGAGAGTTCTTGAACTCCGTCCCGTTGTCGCTTCTTATTTTCTTGATCCTTAAGCCGAACTCATTTTGAGCCCGTCTCAGGAATCCCTTTAAGGTTTCTTGGGTTTGAGATTTTTCCTGTAAAAAGAATACCCAAGTGAAGCGAGAATAATCATCCACAATAACTAGACAGTACTTACTCCCGCCGATGCTTATGTAAGCAATCGGGCCGAATAGATCCATGTGTAGGAGCTCAAGCGGCCTGTCGGTTGTCATGATGTTCTTGTGTGGATGATGGGCACCAACTTGCTTTCCTGCTTGGCATGCGCTACAAACCCTGTCTTTCTCAAAATGAACATTTTTTAGTCCTAAAATGTGTTCTCCCTTTAGAAGCTTATGAAGATTCTTCATCCCAACATGGGCTAGTCGGCGGTGCCAGAGCCAACCCATGTTAGTCTTAGCAATTAAGCAAGTGTCGAGTTCAGCTCTATCAAAATCTACTAAGTATAGCTGACCCTCTAACACTCCCTTAAAGGCTATTGAATCATCACTTCTTCTAAAGACAGTGACACCTACATCAGTAAAGAGACAGTTGTAGCCCATTTTGCATAATTGAGATACGGAAAGCAAATTGTAATCTAATGAATCTACAAGAAAAACATTGGAAATAGAATGGTCAGGAGATATAGCAATTTTACCCAAACCCTTGACCAACCCTTGGTTTCCATCCCCGAATGTGATAGCTCGTTGGGGATCCTGGTTTTTCTCGTAGGAGGAGAACATCTTCTTCTCCCCTGTCATGTGGTTTGTGCACCCGCTGTCGATGATCCAACTTGAGCCCCCGGATGCATAAACCTACAAAACAAGTTTAGTTCTTGACTTTAGGTACCCAAATGGTTTTGGGTCCTTTGGCATTAGACACAAGAACTTTGGGTACCCAAACACAAGTCTTTGATCCCTTGTGCTTGCCCCCAACATACTTGGCAACGATCTTGCTGGATTTGTTAGTAAGCACATAAGATGCATCAAAAGTCTTAAATGAAATGTCATGTTCATTTGATGCACTAAGAGTTTTCTTCTTAGGCAACTTGGCACGGGTTGGTTGCCTAGAGCTAGATGTCTCACCCTTATACATGAAAGCATGATTAGAGCCAGAGTGAGACTTCCTAGAGTGAATCCTCCTAATCTTGCTCTCGGGATAACCGGCAGGGTACAAAATGTAACCCTCGTTATCCTGAGGCATGGGAGCCTTGCCCTTTACAAAATTAGACAATCTTTTAGGAGGGGCATTAAGTTTGACATTGTCTCCCCTTTGGAAGCCAATGCCATCTTTGATGCCAGGGCGTCTCCCATTATAGAGCATACTTCTAGCAAATTTAAACTTTTCATTTTCTAAGTTATGCTCGGCAATTTTAGCATCTAATTTAGCTATATGATCATTTTGTTGTTTAATTAAAGCCATGTGATCATGTATAGCATCAATGTTAACATCTCTACATCTAGTACAAATAGATACATGCTCAACAATAGATGTAGAGGGTTTGCAAGATTTTAATTCTACAACCTTAGCATGTAACATATCATTCTTAGTTCTAATGTCGGAAATAGTAGTATTGCAAACATCAAAATCTTTAGCCTTAGTAAGTAATTTTTCATTTTCAATCCTAAGGCTAGCAAGAGAAATGTTCAATTTTTCAATCCTAGCAAGTAAATCATCATCATTATTTCTAGAATTGTCAATTGAAACATTACAAACATGAGAATCAACCTTAGCTACTAAATTAGCATTTTCATTTCTAAGGTTGTCTATAGTCTCATGGCAAGTGCTTAGCTCACTAGATAATTTTTCACACTTTTCTACTTCTAGAGCATAAGCATTTTTAACCTTAACATGCTTCTTATTTTCTTTAATAAGGAAGTCCTCTTGGGTGTCCAAGAGATCATCCTTTTCATGGATGGCACTAATCAATTCATTGAGTTTCTCCTTTTGTTGCATGTTGAGGTTGGCAAAAAGGGTACGCAAATTATCTTCCTCATCACTAGCATTATCATCACTAGAGGATTCATATCTAGTGGAGGATTTGGATTTAACCTTCTTTTTGCGGTCTTTTGCCATGAGGCACTTGTGGCCGACGTTGGGGAAGAGAAGCCCTTTGGTGACGGCGATGTTGGCGGCGTCCTCGTCGGAGGAGGAGTCGCTTGTGCTTTCGTCGGAGTCCCATTCCCGACAAACATGGGCATCGCCGCCCTTCTTCTTGTAGTATCTTTTCTTCTCCTTTCTTCTCCCCTTCTTGTCGTCGCCCCTGTCACTATCACTTGATAATGGACATTTAGCTATAAAGTGACCGGGCTTACCACACTTGTAGCAAACCTTCTTGGAGCGGGACTTGTAGTCTTTCTCTCTCCTTTGTTTGAGGATTTGGTGAAAGCTCTTGATGACGAGAGTCATTTCCTCATTGTCGAGCTTGGAGGCGTCGATTGGTTGTCGACTTGGTGTAGACTCCTCCTTCTTTTCCTCCGTCGCCTTGAATGCGACGGGTTGAGCTTCGGATGTGGAGGGATCATCAAGCTCGTTGATCTTCCTTGAGCCTTCGATCATGCACTCAAAACTTACAAAATTCCCGATTACTTCCTCGGGGGTCATTAGTGTATATCTTGGGTTGCCACGGATTAATTGAACTTGAGTAGGGTTAAGGAAAATAAGAGATCTTAGAATAACCTTAACCATCTCGTGGTCATCCCACTTTTTGCTCTCGAGGTTGCGCACTTGATTTACCAAGGTCTTGAGCCGGTTGTACATGTTTTGTGGCTCCTCCCCTTTGCGAAGCCGGAACCGACCGAGCTCCCCCTCGATCGTCTCCCGCTTGGTGATCTTTGTGAGCTCATCTCCTTCGTGAGCGGTTTTGAGCACATCCCAAACCTCCTTGGCGCTCTTCAACCCTTGAACTTTGTTATACTCCTCTCTACTTAAAGAGGCGAGGAGTATTGTTGTTGCTTGAGAGTTGAAGTGCTCGATTTGGGCCACCTCATCCTCATCATAGTCTTTATCCCCTACGGATGGTACCTGTGCACCAAACTCAACAACATCCCATATACTTTTGTGGAGTGAGGTTAGATGAAATCGCATTAAATCACTCCACCTTGCATAATCTTCACCATCAAAAGTTGGTGGTTTGCCTAATGGGACGGAAAGTAAAGGTGCATGTTTAGAAATGCGAGGGTAGTGTAGGGGCATCTTACTATACTTCTTGCGCTCTTGGCGCTTAGAAGTTACGGACGGCGCATCGGAGTCGGAGGTCGAAGTTGATGAGGTATCGGTCTCGTAGTAGACCACCTTCCTCATCCTCTTGTGTTTGTCGCCTTTCCGATGCGACTTGTGAGAAGAAGATTTCTCCTTCTTCTCTTTGTGGTGTGAAGAAGAAGATCTTTTCTCCTTCCGTTTGGAGGAGTCCTTCTTCTCCTTCCTCTTGGTGCGGGACTCTTCCGATGAAGTGCTCCCTTGGCTTGTAGTAGGCTTGTCGCCGGTCTCCATCTCCCTCTTGGTGTGATCTCCCGACATCACTTCGAGCGGTTAGGCTCTAATGAAGCACCGGGCTCTGATACCAATTGATAGTCGCCTAGAGGGGGGGGGGGGTGAATAGGGCGAAACTGAAATTTACGAATATAAACACAACTACAAGCCGGGTTAGCGTTAGAAATATAAACGAGTCCGCGAGAGAGGGTGGAAAATGAATCCCAAGCAAATGAAGAGTGTGACACGCGGATTTGTTTTACCGAGGTTCGGTTCTTGCAAACCTACTCCCCGTTGAGGAGGCCACAAAGGCCGGGTCTCTTTCAACCCTTCCCTCTCTCAAATGATCCCTCGGATCGAGTGAGCTTTCTTTTCTCAATCACTTGGAACACAAAGTTCCCACAAGGACCACCACAAGTTTGGTGTCTCTTGCCTCAATTACAAGTGAGTTTGATCGCAATGAAAGAATCAAGAAGGAAGAAAGCAATCCAAGCGCAAGAGCTCGAAAGAACACAAGCAAATCTCTCTCTCTAGTCACTAGGGCGTTGTGTGGAATTTGGAGAGGATTTGATCTCTTTGGTGTGTCTAGAATTAAATGCTAGAGCTCTTGTAAGTAGTTGGGAAGTGGAAAACTTGGATGCAATAAATGGTGGGGTGGTTGGGGTATTTATATCCCCAACCACCAAACTTGACCGTTGGTGGAGGCTGTCTGTTCGATGGCGCACCGGACAGTCCGGTGCACACCGGACATGTCCGGTGCCCCAGCCACGTCACCAGCGCCGTTGGAATATGACCGTTGGAGTTCTGACTTCTAGGCCCGCCATGATGTCCGGTGGCGCACCGGACATGAACTGTTCAGTGTCCGGTGCGCCGGTATGGGCGCGCCTGCCTTCTGCGCGCGCTGCGCGCGCATTTAATGCGCTGCAGGTAGCCGTTGGCGCGAAGTAGCCGTTGCTCCGAGGATGCACCGGACAGTCCGGTGCACACCGGACATGTCCGGTGAATTATAGCGGAGCTGCCTTCGTGAAATCCCGAGGCTGGCGAGTTTCTGAGCCGCGTCCCATTGGAGCACCGGACACTGTCTGGTGTACACCGGACAGTCCGGTGAATTATAGCGCGCTGGCTCCGGATTTTCCCGAAGGTGATGAGTTGGAGTTGGATTCCTCTGGTGCACCGGACACTGTCCGGTGGTGCACCGGACACTGTCCGGTGGTGCACCGGACACTGTCCGGTGGCACACCGGACAGTCCGGTGTGCCAGACCAGAGGAGCCTTCGGTTGCTCCTTTGCTCTTTTGTTGAACCCAACATTTGGTCTTTTTGTTGGCTGAGTGAGAACCTTTTACACCTGTATAACTTATACACTAGAGCAAACTAGTTAGTCCATTTGTTTGTGTTGGGTAATTCAACCACCAAAATTAATTAGGGACTAGGTGTAAGCCTAATTCCCTTTCACATACGCTATTGATAATCCAGCTTGAGCCCCCGGATGCATAAACCTGCAAGGCAATTTAATCTTGGGTTTTAGGTACCCAACTCTTGTTGGGTCCTACAAGGTTAGTTACAATAACTCTTGGTACCCAAATACAGGTCTTGTCTCCCTTGCATTTGGATCCCAATTTTCTAGCTACTACTTTTGTGTTCTCACGTGAAAGTACAAATGAAGTATTGCAAGCATGGTAAATGGTAGAAGGTCCATTGCACATTTTCCTAGGCGCATGATGCACAACATTATTTCTCCTAGGCCTACTTCTACCATGAACAAAAGTGGAACTAGATGCAAACATAGCATGTGAATCATTAAAAGCATGATCATAACATCTATCATTATAAGCATTCCTAGAATATTTCCTATCATAAATATAGGCATGATTCTTTTGGGAACTACTAGCCATAGTGGCCTTCCCTTTCTCCTTGTTGAGAACGGGAGCCCTTGGGCTTGTTAAGTTATTGGTTCCCTTTCGAAAACTGAAAGTCGCCTAGAGGGGGGTGAATAGGGCGAATCTGAAATTTACAAACTTTAAGCACAACTACAAACCGGGGTTAGCGTTAGAAATAAAAGCGAGTCCGAAAGAGAGGGCGAAAACAAATCACAAGCGAATAAGGCGGATGACACGGTGATTTGTTTTACCGAGGTTCGGTTCTTGCAAACCTACTCCCCGTTGAGGTGGTCACAAAAACCGGGTCTCTTTCAACCCTTTCCCTCTCTCAAACGGTCACTTAGACCGAGTGAGCTTCTCTTCTCAATCAAACGGGACACTAAGTCCCCACAAGGACCACCACACAATTGGTGTCACTTGCCTTGGTTACAATTGAGTTGGAATCAAGAAAGAATGAAGAAGAAAAGCAATCCAAGCGCAAGAGCTCAAATGAACACAAGTATCTCTCTCTCACTAGTCACTATTTGATTGAAGTTGTCTTTGGACTTGGGAGAGGATTTGATCTCTTGTTTGTGTCTTGTATTGAATGCTATAGCTCTTGTATGAGGTGTGAAGGCTGAAAACTTGGATGCAATGAATGGTGGGTGGTTGGGGGTATTTATAGCCCCAACCACCAAAGGAGTCGTTGGTGGAGACTGTTGTCGCACGGCGCACCGGACAGTCCGGTGCGCCACCGGACACTGTCCGGTGCGCCAGCCACGTCACCCGGCCGTTGGATTCTGACTGTTGGAGCTTCTGACATCTGGGCCACCGGACAGGTCCTGTAGAGTGTCCGGTGCGCCTTCTGGCTCTGCTCTGACTTCTGCGCGCACTGTAGCGCATTAACTGCTCTCTACAGACGACCGTTGGCGCGAAGTAGTCGTTGCTCCGCTGGCGCACCGGACAGTCCGGTGCTACACCGGACAGACCGGTGAATTATAGCGGAGCGGTTCCTAGAATTCCCGAAGGTGGCAAGTTCGGAGTTGGGTTCCCTGGTGCACCGGATAGTCCGATGCGCTAGACCAGGGCACACTTCGGTTGTCTTTTGCTCTCTTTATTTGAACCCTTTCTTGGTCTTTTTATTGGTTTGTTGTGAACCTTTGGCACCTGTAGAACTTATAATCTAGAGCAAACTAGTTAGTCCAATTATTTGTGTTGGGCAATTCAACCACCAAAATCAATTAGGAAAAGGTGTAAGCCTATATCCCTTTCAAAAACCAAGTCCATCCTTAATCAAGGGGTGTCTACCAACAGTGTAGGCATCCCTAGCAAATTTTAACTTATCAAATTCAACTTTGCAAGTCTTAAGTTGAGCATTAAGACTTGCCACCTCATTGTTTAATTTAGTAATAGAAGCAAGATGTTCATCACAGGAATCAACATCAAAATCCTTATATCTATTACAGATACTAACATGCTCTACACATGAACTAGTTTTGTTAACTTCCTCTAGCTTAGCATTTAATTCCTCATTTATATTCTTTAACCTAGAGACAGATTCATGATAAGCAGACGACTCCGAGGATAGCATTTCATTTCGTTTAATTTTCAGAGCAAGAGATTTTTGAACACTAACAAATTTATCATGCTCCTCATACAAGATATCTTCTTGCTTTTATAGTAATATATCCTTTTCATTAAGGGCATCAATTAACTCATTTATCTTATCTACTTTAGCTCTATCTAAACCCTTAAATAAATCAGTGTAATCTACTTCATCATTAGAAGATTCTTCATCACTAGAAGAAGAGTACTTAGGAGAATCTCGAATATGTACCTTCTTCTCCTTAGCCATGAGGCAAGTATGTCGTTTGTTGGGGAAGAGTGAAGACTTGTTGAAGGCCGAGGCAGCCAATCCTTCATCGCCGGAGTCGGATGAAGAGCAGTCAGAATCCCACTCCTTTCCAAGGCGTGCCTCGCCTTTCGCCTTCATGTAGTTCTTCTTCTTTTCCATCTTCCCGCTCTTTTCTTGTCCCTGGTCATTATCATTATCGGAGCATTGTGCTATGAAATGACCAGTCTTACTGCATTTGAAACAGGAGCGCTTTCCCCTTGTTTTGTTCTTGTTGGGGTACTCCTTACGTCCTTTTAGTGCGGTCTTGAAGCGCTTGATGATAAGCGCCATTTCATCCTCGTTGAGCCCAGCAGCCTCCACTTGTGCTACCTTGATTGGTAGCGCCTCCTTGCTACTTGTTGCTTTGAGAGCAACAGGCTGCGGCTCATAGATGGGTAGTGGACCATTTAGCGCGTCGTCCACGTATCGCGCCTCCTTCACCATCATGCTCCCGCTCACGAATTTTCCAAGGATCTCCTCGGGCGTCATCTTGGTGTACCTGGGATTTTCACGAATGAGGTTGACAAGATGGGGGTCAATTACAGTAAATGCCTTAGCATGAGTCGGACGACGTCATGATCCGTTCATCTTGTGCTCCCGTAGTTTCGGATCTTGTTGACCAGGGTCTTGAGCCTGTTGTAGGTCTGAGTTGGCTCCTCTCCCCTGATCATCGCGAACCTCCCCAACTCACCTTCCACTAGTTCCATCTTTGTGATCATGGTGGCGTCGTTTCCCTCATGAGATATCTTGAGGGTATCCCAGATTTGTTTAGCATTGTCCAAGCCACTTACTTTGTTATACTCATCCCTGCAAAGTGAAGCTAGCAAGACAATAGTAGCTTGGGCGTTTTTATGAATTTGTTCATTAATAATCACATAATTATCCGTACTATCGAAATGCATCCCATTTTCCACAATTTCCCAAATACTAGGATGGAGAGAAAATAGATGACTACACATTTTATGGCTCCAAAATGAGTAATCCTCTCCATCAAAATGTAGGGGTTTTCCGAGAGGAATAGAAAGTAAATGTGCATTCGAATTATATGGAATACGAGAGTAATCAAAAGAATAATTTTGATTGACCGTTTTTCTCTTGGACGAGGAGTCGTCGTCGTCGTCCCTTGGAGAAGAAGAGGATGCATCGCTATCGTAGTAGATGATATTCTTGATGCGTCTCTTCTTCTTGTCGTCCCTCTTCTTGTGACTCGAGCCTGAGTCAGTGAGCTTGTCGTCTCTTGGCTCATTGAAGAGGGACTCCTTCTCCTTGTCGTTGGTCACCATCCCCTTTCCCTTAGGATCCATCTCTTCGGGCGGTTAGTCCCTTAGATGAAGAGTATGGCTTTGATACCAATTGAGAGCACCTAGAGGGGGGGAGGGTGAATAGGTGATCTTGTAAAATCAAACATTGAATAGCCACAAACTTGATTGTTAAGGTGTTAGTGAAATCAAGTGGCTATGGAACACGCTTGTGCGAATAAAGCAATCACAAGAAGCAACACACGAGACACGCAATTTTTATCCCGTGGTTCGGCCAAGTAACACTTGCCTACTTCCATGTTGTGGCGTCCCAATGGACTAGGGTTGCACTCAACCCCTTTCAAGTGATCCAATGATCGACTTGAATACCACGATCTTCCTTTAGAGTATTTTCCCGGTTGCGAGGAATCTCCATAATTTGGAGTCTCTCGCCCTTACAATATAGATCACAAAGTAGCACAAGAGTAAGGATGGGAGAGCAACACACGCAAGACTCAAATCCGCAGCACAACCACGCACACAAGTCAAGACTCAAAACACAACACACGAAGTCCGCAACTCAAATGGAGCTCAAATCACTAACACAGCAAATCAAATGCATGGAGCCGAAGTCTAGAAGTCTTATGATGTTTCTTGTAAGCTTGGTGTAGTGCTCCATGCGCCTAGGGGTCCCTTTTATAGCCCCAAGGCAGCTAGGAGCCGTTGGAGATCAATCTTGGAAGGCCAATCTTGCCTTCTGTCGGGTGGTGCACCGGACAGTCTGGTGCACCACCGGACAGCTACTGTAGCAGTCTGGTGCGCGATCTCCTTCTAAATCGGGCGCATCCGACCGTTGCTCCTCGAGGCTGGTTGGCGCACCGGACAGTCTGGTGCACCCAACCGACCGTTGGAGCGAGCCACGTGTCACGCGCTGATTGCGCGAACGACCGTTGACGCTAGCGCAATTGGCTCATAGGACAGTCCGGTGAATTTTAGCCACGTCGCATTTTTCTTTTTTCGAGAGCGACGAGTTTGTCGCGGATGACTCATCGGATAGACCGGTGCACCACCAGACAGTCCGGTGAATTATAGTTGTACAACCCCATCGTTTCCCAAGAGCAGCTGGTTCACCGTCGACCAGCCTGGGGCACCGGATACTGTCCGGTGCACCACCGGTTACTGTCCGGTGCGCCACCGGACAGTCCGGTGTGCCAGGCCCGAGCTGGTGTTGGCTGTACACAGCCAACTCTTTTCCAATTCGTTTATTCTCTTCTCGGCACTGTTTCTAGTACTTAGATAAACATGTTAGTACTAAAAAACAATGTACTAAGTCTAGAAACATACCTTGTATCTTGATCTGCACTTTTCACACATTTAGCACATGAAGACTCAATTAATATGTGTTGGGCATCTAATCACCAAAATACTTATATAAATTACCCAAGGGCACATTTCCCTTTTAAGGACCCTTCATCAGATCCAAGTGGTCTCACATCCCAATTACATTCTCTCAGGAAGATCTTCAGCTTAAAGATTATCCTCACAATGATGTCATGGTTATATCTTGTGTTATCAAGGGATTTCTGGTTCACAATGTTCTGATTGACACATGCAGTGTAGTGGACATCATCTTTGCAAAGGCCTTCAGACAGATGCAAGAGCCAGAAGACAAAATATATGATGCAACACACCCTCTTTGTGGCTTCGGAGGAAGACAGATCGTGACACTTGGCAAAATAACAATGTCAGTTACCTTCGGTTACGTCCATAACACAAGAACTGAACAAGTTGTCTTTGACATTGTTGACATGGCGTATCCATACAACGCAATCATTGGTCGAGGGACGCTTAATGCCTTCGAAGCAATTCTTCATCCAGCATATTTATGCATGAAGATACCTTCGGAACAAGGGCACATTGCTGTTCACATGAGTCAAGAAGCTGCCAGGAAGGTTGAAGGGAGCTGGACAGATTCAAAGGCTATCCATAACATAGATGAAGCCGAAGCTTATCAGCAGTACAAGCACAAAAGAGAGAAGGCTGCTTCAGTGGATCACCCGAAGCCTATGCTCCTGTGCGAAGACATAGCAGATCAAAAAGTACTACTGGGATCTCAGTTATCTAGTGAACAAGAAAAGACTTTGTTAATAGTTCATTTGTTTGCAAGGTGTGGGGTAAACAAAACTAGGGTAACCTATTAGGTCCCATAAGATTAACCTGAGCATGTCACAGTGATTAACATAAACATTATTAGGTAAAGAAGAGTGATCAAGGGCACAACTTGCCTTATACTTGCGATAACCTGTTATCGAGATGTTGACCCAAAAGTTGGGTGTCGGGTTTCTCGTCACCTCACCTCTACTTGTAGCAATACATACAATCAAGCAAATAATTTATATGGTAACATTACACCAAAGCATAAGAAAAAACTACTTAAGACTATTCTACATGTTGCTACGAGATCGTAGGTTCGAGAACCACTAAAATCAGAGTTATGGTTAAAAAGTTATGATTTTTAGAAGTTTTAGGTGATTAAATAGAAAATTTATATTCTATGTTGATTAATACATCTTCTAAGAGAAATATTACAAAGGGATAACTAATTAAATCAGCTAACTCAATCTTTAATCAATATTATAACTTGTTTGGAAGTACTATTTTAATATTGTTATCGATAAAAACATTAACTTTTAAAGTAAACCCAATGAGTATCATTTAATCATCTTTGAAAACATGATGAAGTAATATTGTTTAATGTGTAGAAAATTTTAATACGAAGCTAACTCGACTTGAACGGGTCAAATCAGAGTAAAAATGAGCAAAATAAGAATTTTCTAAGTTTTTATATTTATTTTGCTATTAGAAATCATTTTCTGGATTTATTACAGGAACAACTAAAGTCCCTGGACGACGGCTACAAAATCCCAGGAACTCAGGGTCAATATTATTAAGTCTTGGACCTAGTGGTAACATTCTCAGTACTGGTCGAGACAACCAGTTTATTTATAACAAACCCATGGGCTCATTTGCACTCTTCCTCAGCCGAAGTGGTATCGGTAGAGATGAGTCGCACGATTTAAAATAGACGGCCAGGAAAAAAATCTGACCACCTCTTTGCCTTGCTATTTACCCGTTTTAGACCTTGTTGGTTGCAAGTTCCACGATTAACAACTAAGATTTTGCTTGTTGTTGTGTTTATCATATGTTTCATTATTTCAAACTAAGGACCCTACTGTTCCTATGAACATTAAGGACATGTTTATTATGATGGCACTAAGGACTTCTTAAATTTATTTTGAAAAAAATGACATAGGTGTTAAGGTGCTAAAGGGGTTTAGGATTTGCATAGACTAAGATGTTGTTTTAGTATTTAGAGATCAATTCACCTTCTGTCTTGGACCATTTAGTACTTACACAAATAGCATGTATTGAGCATTGTTATTATCTAGAATTACCTAAATCTGTTATTGTGACATCAAACCAAGCATGACTTAAAGTTGCTCTTTCATTTATTTTCTATGTGGCATTTTATCCTTAGACATCAGAGTCAATAAACTGCCAAAGTAACCATAAACTGCCAAAGTAACCATAAACTATTCTCGTTAAAAATCCAGACATCAATGTGGTTCTTTGTAAGGAAAAACAAAGAATGAATGCACTCATGGTAGAGAAAAAGAACACCTTCCAACTTGATTGTACTTGCTGCTCCAACAGAAGTACATGCTGATTTGGTTTCAAATGGCCTAACATATTGGGTTAAAATTTATGTTGTGGTGTCTATTACAAGTAGGTCTCATGTAATTAGCTAATCGAAGTGAGGTTCAAAGCCTTGTAAACATAATTAATATATAGACACTAACAAGAAAAGAAGTTCAATCATTCATATAACCATGAATATACATGGTTAATTAGAAACATGTCACCCCAATTTTGAAAAATTAGAAACCATATTATTTTCATGGCACTTTATGGCATCGAAATGATTTAATTATCTAATTTCTCAAAAGTAGAGTGACACGTATACAATTAATCAAATTAATCTATTGTGTGTTTAAGTCCAAATATAGTTCCGTCATCTTTCTGCTTGCAATATTTTTCGCTTGGCAAGAAGAGATCACGAATAGTTATTTGCTCTCGCGTAATGGTTGTTCCTGTTCCTCTAACTTCAAATAGTTAGGCGTATAGCTTTTGCTTTTGTGTGACATGTCCTCATTGAGTGAAAGACAAGCACATGAGTACATACACATACCACATGATCCACTATCCACCACACTATGAAGAAGCTCGTCGGTTTTGTGAATGGGCTAAGTTATATAATACTCTCTATCCTAAATTAAAATTTGTTTTAATTTTTACTGGATTCATACAATAATTAATGTATGTTATATATATATATATCTTTATAATCATCCATATAAATATAGACAGCTAAAACGACTACTATTTTGGAACTAGGGGTAAGTGGTTGTCAAAAGAGGAGCCAAGAATCATCGCATCACGCCATTACTTTCTGGCACCTCTTTTTTCGCCCCCTCCTATCCACAAGAGCAAAGCAACCACACATCATGTTTTTTCTTGAAGTGTAACGCTCCGCCCACTCCTGGACCGATAATACTTATTCCTGGCTATTCTTTAGGACCACAGACCATCCCACTAGGGATGACAATCAGACGAGTAGTATACAGATATATAGCTTACGAATCCATACCCAAGAGACAAAACTTTTGCAGCCCCTTACATCTACCACATTGTGTCCCATATAAATAGAAGAAAAATAAATTATTAAAGAGTTAAGTTGCAAATTTTGATCAGTTTTTTGTGGGTTTTTAAGTGTTGAATGTGAGGGGTTACAAAAGAGGACGTTTGCATCTAGAATGCACAATTTATTTCCGGCTACTGAAAAAATTCTTTGCATCTGGAATGCAAAGAAACACTTGCAGCCATTTACATCTATCACCGTGTGGTCCATATAAATAGAAAAAAATAAATTATTAATTATTAAAGAGTTAAGTTATAATTTTTAATTTATTTTTTAGACCTTTAAATATTGAATGTGAGGGGTTGCAAAACATATTATTTACATACAGTAATACAGAATGTACATATTTTTTCCCCCGGCCACCCTCCTCACTCAGCCCATCCAAGACATTCGTGTCCGGGTGAGGCCAACCGCTTCGCTCCTCGCCTCCTCCTCTCGGCGCCCAGCGAGTCCAGCCGAGCCGCAACCAAAAAGCAAAGCAACGCCCAACAGGACAGGGAGAAAAGCTCGCAGGAGTGACCTCCCTCTGTGTCTCTCCGCTCGGCGCTCGGACCACCGCGGAACGGCGGAACCCTCCGATAGAATCATAGAACCAAACCCTCCTCCTCGCACCGCGCCGCTGCAGCTGACCACCCTACTTGACCGGCCGGGGAGAGAGATAGAGATAAAGACATAGACAAACAGACGGCGGGCAGGCATGGGCGGCGTCACGTCCACCATCGCCGCGCGCTTCGCCTTCTTCCCGCCCACGCCGCCGTCCTACACCGTCGTGGTCGCCGACGCTGCGACAGGCCGCCTCGCCATCCCGGAGATCTCACGGGCCCTCTCGCGCCGCCGGAGGCGGGACGGCGCCGGCGCTGGGGGCTCCTCCTCGGCCTCCTCCGTCGCGGCCGCCGAGAACGAGGAGGGCGCGGAGGTGGTGCGCCTCCGGACCCGCCGCGGGAACGAGATCGTGGGGGTGTACGTGCGCCACGCGCGGGCCTCCGCCACGCTGCTCTACTCCCACGGCAACGCCGCCGACCTCGGCCAGATGTACGGCCTCTTCGTCGAGCTCAGCCGCCGCCTCCGCGTCAACCTCTTCGGGTAAATGCTCCGCCCTCGCCACTTCTGCTAGATTTTGCTGCGAACTGGAGGTGGCTTTTCCGTTGGGGGAAACTCTACGGGAGGGTTTTGGGAAAGGTGTTACCCTTGCAGGAGGTGTTCGGTTTCTGGTGTTCCCTTGCATTTATTGCTTGATTTGTTGGCTTCATATCTCCTACTAGGTGCTTCAATTATGCAAAGTGGTGGGGTTTGCACAATTTTGGGACCCTGTAGCGGCAACAAACAGATGGAATTGATTACTGATGGGAGATAAGATTGGATCATACTCACCCCATTTTAGGGGGTGTTTGGTTAATTTTTAGTCCATCCATTTTAGTCATTTTTAGTCCCTAATTTGCCAAACACATGACTAAAAGATGGATTATCTCTATTTTAGTAACACCCTTAAGGTTAGGTGGTGTGGAAAATCAACTTGTATTATAGTCGCGAACAACTACTAGATTGCCCTAACAGCCATACTAGTAAACCCTTGATTTACAGATTTCTGCCCTAAATTCAATTGGTTATCTTAACGAGACACTTGTTTCTAGTTCATTGCTTATGGGTCCTGTTCAACGGAAGAAATAGATGGGGCTTTACACTGCTGAATGCCTAAATAGAAGAGTATAATTTACTAATTGGTGGGGTTCCATATGATTCATGTAAGAGTAATTTATTTCGCTTAAAAAGAAAAAATGACAGGCTGTATAGTGTATAGAATATTAGTTATTGCACTAGATAGGGACTGTACCGACTTTGTAGATGTGCTAGAGAGGCAAGATAATATTATTTGTGGATGTATCTTGGATTTTACATCTTGAATTGTCTCGATGCTGATGAGGTGGTGCGTTGCATTTTGAGGTATGATTAGTGGGTCTTTCTAGGTGGACTGCATTATGAAGGGACTGCATTAGGCTGTTCACTTCAGATTAAAGCCAGTTGTTTGGACTACTGCAGATGCAATTCATAGAGACGAAACACTGTAGAAGTAATAGAAGCCGGTATGGTGTTCGCTTGGCTTTAATCCGTACCGGCTTCTATTGCTTCTACAGTGTTCCTTTTTTCCTTTCCTCATATAATTTTGCTGTTGGACATTGGAGATTTACTTTGTGACTGCTGAAGAAAATTCTTTCATGGTTGTAATTTGTAATCATGAAAAGCTTTGGTAACTCTAAAGGTTTATGTTAGACTGAGACTAAAACATGTTTTTTATTATAACTTTATTGCTAAACAGCATAATCACCTTCTGCATCATTTTCAAGTTCGTTCTTGTCATGGATTTGAGTTGTGGAAACAGCCTCTTGTAAATGTAGGGAAAGGTTGCGTAATAGAAAACTAAATAAATGGGTCCGACCCTTCCCCAGACCTGCGCAAGCGGGAGCACATGCACCAGGCTGTTTTTTTGGATATCTGCATCGTAGCATTTTAAAGTATCTGGTTTCAGTTGAGTTTCATTTGGAACAATGTTTAACCTCTTTGCTAAATAGCCTTCTCTTCTAGACTGATGCTTAATTTGTGACCACAGTTAGTTCCCTACCCAAGTTGTGGAGGAACAGTCCCCCCCCCCCCTGAAAGTGATTTAACAGGCTTATATGTTGCTGCAGGTATGATTATTCTGGTTATGGGAGATCTACAGGGAAGGTATCTTTTGTTCTTTTATTTTGATCGGTTAACTAATTACTTTTTTATCGTAATGCTTAACTAATTACTTATGTAGCAACTATAATCCTCTCCCTAACCATATCTTAATAGACAATTTATTCTTACATTGAACAGCCCACTGAGTGTAATACATATGCAGACATTGAAGCAGCATATAACTGCCTCAAGGAAAAATATAGTGTCGCAGATGAGGATATAATCTTATACGGCCAGTCTGTTGGAAGTGGTCCAACCATTGATCTTGCTTCACGATTGCCAGACTTGCGAGCTGTGGTTTTGCATAGTCCTATTTTATCTGGAGTAAGAGTACTATATCCAGTCAAACGGACGTTTTGGTTCGACATTTACAAGGTATATCTGGTTATTTTGTTTCCTGGAGTTATTGGTTGGTTGCTAAATACTGATATCTTTCCTCTCCTTGCTGTAGAACATCGATAAAATTGGTTTGGTAAATTGTCCGGTGCTTGTCATCCATGTGAGTTCTAATATCCTATCCCCCCTCCCCTCCCCCTGGTCCTTGGTGAAATTGACTTCTGATACAATACAGTAGATTGAGCATAAAATGGTTCCTCATCTGTGGTAAGGGTATACACTGTAGAATGAGTAATACTCACTAATCACTATTCGCCCCATTCCAAGTATGTTAAGGATGAACATTTGGACTTGTCAAAGTTGTAGACAGCTATCAACTTGCATCTTAAGAAAAGAAACTAATGTTTGTTAATTCAGTATCATCGTTGCTTTGGTGGATTGTTGCTGCTCTGACTAACATAACCTGCCATTTTCTTGTACCAGGGTACATCAGATGATGTCGTTGACTGCTCCCACGGTAAACAGCTATGGGAACATTGCAAAGTAAAATATTCTCCACTGTGGTTAAATGGTGGTGGGCACTGCAACCTCGAGCTATATCCAGATTACATTAAGCACTTGAAGCAGTTTGTGTCAAGCGTTAGCAAAAAAACATCAAAGCCGGACCAGAAAGAGATAATGGCAAAGGATGGCACTACCAGTAAAGAAAGAGAGGAAGCATACTCGGAGAAACCTCAGCCGGCAGCTAAGTGCTCACAGTCACAGATCTCACGTAAGAGCATAGATAGCCGAGTTGGGAAATCCAAAACAGTGGATGTTCCTGATAAATCACGGATGAGCTCAGATGACATCGACAAGTTCCGGAGGAGAAGGTGCTTGGTTTGGTGATGCCTATGTTGTGCACAGATTGTCGAACAGTACCTGAGTGAGGATACTATAGCATGGAAATCAAGCAACTTTATTACATACATCATGCTGCGAGGAATGGCATCAGCCGTTCCTGCAGTGGAGAGGAAAGAACTGTTAAATAAGAAAAGGAACCAGAAAGCTACCATCATCATCCATCAGAGACAAAGCCACTTGACTGAAAGCTGGTAGTTTCCCAGTTAATTTAACACTGACACTGACACCGTCGACATGTTTTGCAGCACCGGTTAGGGTTTCCCCATCATCTAAAAGTGTACAATTATTGTATGTAATCACGAGGGACCTATACAAACATTTACAGCCGCTCTGTGCAAAGTCTGAAAGCCTAGGAGCACCATAGTTTATCCTCGGTGCATCAGCATCGGGCCCACATGCGTTGTGGAACCATTTGGCTATGTGAGCTCTGCATACTGATCTACTCCAGCCTTATTATACGGATCGTGCTCCACTTATCAACTGTGACACGGCAGCAAGCGGATCATGCTCCACATATCAATTGGAAACTGTTGGGTGAAAGGTCAGGGCAGGCACAAGTGACATCTATTTACTAGTACTCATTTATTTATATGTGTATTATATATATCATTCACCACTCTTTCACATATATGTACATTCCCTCAGCTCTGACAGACCCAACAAAACAAATATATACATCAGCAGGAACCGGACCGCGAAGCCTGAAAACAAATGACAGGCAATCTGGCATGCCTCACAGTCACACAGCAGCAGCAACTTCTCCGGTCTCCAGTCCTTGACACTGACCGACTGGTCTAGTCCCTGCTGGTGTTGGGCGTCGTGGCCCTGCTCTCCCACGGAGCATGAACCGTGGTGGGAGAGAGGGGTCCGTCCTTGTTTTTGTCTCCGTCCTTCCCCGTCTGGTATTCGCCCTGAATGCTCCTGAGCACCTCGAGCACCTCCTTGATCGGCGGGCGCATCTCGCCGTTCTGCTGCAGGCAACGGAAGGCCAGCTCGGCGACCGCCGTCATCGCCTTCTTGGTGGCCGGGTCGGTCTCGTAGCCCAGGTCGATGTCGACGAGCTCCTCCAGCTGGCACTTCTGGATCTTGCTGATGGCCATGCCGGCCAGGTTGATCTCGTTGCGGTGCCGGGTGACGTCGACGGCGGGCTTGGACGAGATGAGCTCCACCAGGACCACTCCGAAACTGTACACGTCGCTCTTGTCCGTCAGCTGGTAGCACTGGTGGTACTCTGGATCTACATACCTGCCATGTGCAAAAAACTTTTATCTGCTGCAATCAACGAAACACAGCACCATGTGCGAGCTGCGACGACAACGACATACCCTGGCGTGCCCTGGGGAGCGGTGGAGACGTGCGTGACGTCGAGGGGGAAGAGGCGGGAGAGGCCGAAGTCGGCGACCTTGACGTGGTAGTCGGCGTCCAGGAGGATGTTGGTGGTCTTGACGTCGCGGTGCACCACGGGCGGCTCGATGGCGTGCAGGTAGGTGAGCGCCGCGGCGGACTCCACGGCGACGCCGAGGCGGAGCGGCCACGGGAGGGCGCGCTCGGCGGCCCGCTGCCCGTGCAGGTGGTCGGCGACCGTGCCGTTGGCCACGAACTCGTACACCAGCAGCAGCTCGCGGCTCTGGCTGGACGTGCAGCCGTAGAACATGACGAGGTTGGGGTGGCGTAGCCCCGACAGGATGGCCGCCTCGTTCTGGAACTGCTCCACGCGCCGGTAGCTGTTGTTGTACAGCCGTTTCACCGCCACCACGCGCCCGTCCTTGAGGTACCCTGACCGACCGAGCACAGGGAAGGAAGAAGAGGACCAGCGCCCGGTGTTATTAGTGCTGCCTTTTAGAGCATATCCAAGAGAAGAGAGGCTCTAAACATGGTCCTATTTTAAATATAGAGCTCAAAACCATAAAACATCCTTCCAACAGTGGCCCTATTTTATAAAATTTCATCAAATGGTTATAGGGTTCGGTCTCTCGGGTCCTAAATATAGTATGCATATACTGGAGCTCTATCCTCATTTCCACTTAATCTCCAACCATTTATTTCCTAATATCATGAGTTATTTCCTAAATAGCATTATTTAAGGTCTAACTATTGGAGTAAACATTTCTTTTGAGACCCTAAACATTCTAAATATGGTTCTATTTCAAATTTTAGGACTATATTTTAGAGTTTGTTGTTGGAGATGCTCTTACGTGGTTTGGATGGCCACGACCAAACACATGGCTGGAGCAGGGCTTAGGAGATCACTTCTACTCCTACCTTTGTAGACGGTGCCGAAGCCACCGTCACCGAGCTCTCTGTTTTCGTCGAAGCAACTGGTCGCCTCCTCAAGCTCCTCGTAGGTGAAGAGATGCGTAGGCGGGTCCTCGATGCTGCCGGACTCCATGTCACCGACCCGTGAACGCGGGGTCCCGCCAGAGCCGCTGTACTTGAGGAGCTTCGAAGACGAGTTGACCACTCTCTTCTGCTTTCTCTTGCGCCTCACGAACAAAAAAATGGCAGCAGCAAGTATTGCAACACCAGCGCCAGCCGCGACACCTGAAATAGTTGCGAGAGTAGAGTTAGGTAATAGTTGCGTCATTGCGTGAGTTAGGAGGTGTTTGGTTTGAAGAATTCCATTTTAGATGAGGTGGTGCATTATGTATGTGTTCATTTCATAAATTTGGTGGAATGAACTTATTCATTATATTATTACTAATTATTATCTTATGAAGAATAAAATGGTGATGGATCAACTCATTTCATTTTATAAACCAAACAAAAATGTGAGGAGTGAGAAGATGATGGACTACCTTATTCCTCAAATCAAACATCCTATTAGCTATTGCTGAAAACTTTATAGTTCATGAAACAGGCGTGTGCAGTTAACTGTATATTAATGGCTAGCATCCCTGATTTACCTTCAACTAATGTGGTAATTTCTAGACCTTGAAAATTAACATGGGACCTCCTTTTGTGGAACAAATACAAAGATAATATATTAATGGCCATCGGTCATACCTCTAAAAAACTAGATTAATTCCATAAAAAGGTTAAAAATCTCATATGCATATGTGTAAAACTGTAGTATATTTTCTGTGTCCAGGAAGAGTTAGCGGTAGGCTGGCAGACATTCAAAACGATAGATAGAGCTGCAGCAAAATCCGCGGGAACAAAGGGGGTTTATTTATGCAGGAAGCCAACAGCGGACCAAACATTTTGTAGATAAATGCGGCGTAGTGCTTACCGGCAATAACTGCTGTTTTACTTTTTGGCCCTGTATGGCAACGAACAAAAGACAGTGTCAGTTTTGAGCAAGGCTAAACTGGTTTACATCAAATCAAACAGAAACACAAAGCACAGAAGTTTTACATCCTGCCGAAATAACAAGGAACACTCCGCTCCGCTCGACTGAAATTTGCCCAAAAAGAAACCTCGCGCAAGGAAGACAATGCAAGAAAATTAAGTGCAAACGGTGAAACTTTGGTGGTTGTTTTCGTTCAGTTGATCCAAGACACCTTAGTGGTAGAGTAATTGGATATGGAGTTTTCATTTGTGTAAACTCTTGAATTACACGTGCGCGGCAAGAGCTAGAAGCAGCAGTAAGTGTAACATTCTGTTTGCTGTGTTCCTTATTCTGTTTAAATTCGCAGACATAATTCTGTTTTTACAAATAAAGGCAGGGATCTAGATTTTGTTAACTTTGGTCGAAACGTAAAACAAGTTATGTGTGTCATTGCTTCTAGATAGGCAGCTGAGCAGCTCCCTGCATTTTGAATAATTATATCTTGTAGTAATAGTATCCGTTAGGCAAGACCATAAACCCGGCAAAATTTTATTTACGTCGGTACGAAGATAATTAACAATCTACAATTATTTCTATAGTCAGACAAGGATATACGAAGACAGATAATAAATCATGAAGTAATAATTTATCTGTACCAGTTTGTTGTATGAAAGTGTTGCCTAAAAATTACCGGAAAATCCAGGCACCTGAAATATCCAAGTGCTGTAAATATTATTATAAAGTCGTAATGGTAATATCTCTCGCAAGATTAGTATATGGGTCAGGACTCTGGACAGGGCTATGGGTAGGAGGTCGGCATCAATAAAGAAAGATGAATACTGATAAATATCTGTGCAAGACAGACACCACCTGAAAATATGCATAAGCTTTCTGAATGACCAAAAAGTGAACATCTTACATCTCTCAATATGAAAAACCGGAGCAGCTGAAAGGCGTCAGATAAAAGAGGAAGCAATTTTACCCGTACTAGTAGTTTTAAAAGCCTCAGTTAACCAAGGAAAGGAAAGGATTTCTCGAAGTCTTGGATGAAGAACATAGGAGGAGGCTCATGCTGTTCTCAAATAGTACTATAGTAGTAGTAGTAGTACAGTGATTCGACAATTCCATCCAATCCAATATTGTCAGTGGGAATGCGTATATGAAATTGCTATATCAGGCCTTAACGATCTCGATTAATGTGAACGACGGAAGCGTCGCTGTTTTCAGTTATGTCCGCCTCTGAAATTACACGGCCATGCATCAACTTCTGCTGTGCTCCTACATCGACAGGTGGGCATGGGTCTCTCATAAAGTCATTTGACGCGCAAGCGAAACCATTAATTCCGCGAGCAACTCTTGCCGGGAAGCGGTGTTTGGGCATCTCTCTCTCTCTCTCTCTGTCGGGTAGGGTTCTCAGCCATAAACGTCGTAAAGGCTCGAGCCTTGTACATGAAGGTAAGCTACTGTCCTCTGAAGCAATTAATTATGTATGTATAAGCACCTAAGCAGAGCAGTGTCAGTCGCATGAATTTGGTGCTGCAGCTAACCGACAGGGTACGACTGGTCCCTGGCCGTACGACGAGACATGTCCAAGAGTCGGAGCTATAGATGGCCAAAAAGCACGAGGCCCGTGAGCCCGGCACGAAGCCCGCTTTTTGGGCCCGGTCCGAGCCCGGCACGGTAAAATAAGCGGGCGGGCTTGGACAGGAAACTAGGCACGGCGGGCTAGCCCGGCACGGCCCGTTTACCTCTAAGCCCGTTTTTTTACACTAAAACGTGCTTACCGGCCCGTTTAGCCCGCTTTTTGGCCCGTTTTTTCGTGCTAAACGGGCCGGCCCGGCCCGTTTAGGCCCGCTGCGGGCCGGGCTTGGACAGAAACTTAAGCCCGCTGGCTCAGCAGGCCCGACCCGGTTTTGGCCGGGCTTCACCGGGCCCGGGCCGGGCCGGGCCAGGCCGGCCCGTTTGGCCATCTCTAGTCGGAGCCCCGTCGCTGTGGCTCTATGCCTCTATTGATTCTGCGCAGTGCGTATGTGGCTCCGCTCTACTACTGATTTTCCCGCCGGCGACAGACACTCGAAAACAAAGCGCGAGGTGCAGTTGCGCCATCGGAGCGGTGCTTTCAAGCTGTCATGACACATCTCCGTCGAAGTGAGCAGAGAGAGCTTGGACTGACGCGCTGCTCTAAACTCTGGTTCGTTTCACACCCAGACCCGGCAGCGTTCTAACTTCTAAGGCGATCTGGACGACAGAGGGCATGGCTACTACTGACGTACCGAACCAAGGCAGATCGGAGGAGCCGGCTGACATCTTACTGCAGTCGCCGCCGCCGTCCACGCGGCTGCCGGCGCAGAGGCATCCCAGGAACTCGCCGGCGCGGCCGTACCCGCACTTGCCGCCGGACTGCTCGCATCGGGCGCACGGGCCAGAGCCGCGGTCCCAGCCGAGCTGGAACCCCGCGCGGAGCGCCTCGCCGTACCCGCCGCCGCTCGTCCACAGCGGGTCGTGCTGGGCGTCGGGCGGGACGGAGCCCTTGAGCACCGGCACCTGGAAGACCTTCCGGCACGCGCTCGCCCAGTCGCCCGGAGGCACCTCGGCGCGCGGGAGCACGAACGTCATGGCGGCGGCCGGCTTGCCCAGGTCGCCAGACTCGCCGCAGGTGACGGGCTCGATGGACGGCGGCTTCGGCGGCCTGGGGTCGGGGCCGGCGCCCGGGCCGAAGGAGCAGCCGGCGAAGAAGAGGAGGTAGTCGATGCTGTGGAGGAGGGACAGCCGGACGTCCTGCGGGATCGTCACGTTGTGGTCCACGACGGGGCATCCGCTGCTGGCCCCCGCGTCGGCGAGCGAGACGGTCTGGTTGGCGTAGTCTATGCGCGAGACTGTGTAGTCGTGGTCGCCGAGGTTCAGGACGGCCTTGTTGCCGCCGTCGCAGCTGACGGCGAGGCCCGGGTAGCCGCAGTAGGACTCGCCATCGTGGCCCGGGACCGCCGTGGCGTCGCTGGCGAGGTGGAACGGGTAGCTGATGTTCACGCCGCCGCAGAGGTACGGCCGCGACCGGCACGCGTGCGTATCGTCGCTGCGGGACCCGACGGCCGCCGCGAGTACGAGGAGGAGGAGGAGGAGGTCTCGGTCGTGGTGGCTCGGGGAACGCATGGCAGCTCTGAGCTCTGTTCAGCTCTCGGGGATTTCTGGCGCGCGGTTTGGGCTGGCTCCGTTTTTTTTATATTTTTTTTGGAGGCAATGTTTTAAGCCTCGCTTTGGCAGTGGCAAGTGCAGCTGTGCAGGTAGCCGTGCGGTACGGTCGAAGGTTGGGTGGCTGCCACGTACGATGTGCAACGCAACGACACACGATGCCAGATATGATGTGGGGCGGCTGCCTGCAGTCACTTGACGTTGGCAGCCTACCAGCGCTACCTGACCAGACACGCACTCTGCCCTCCCTATCCCGCGGCGACTCCAGAGCTTGGCTAGTCACTTGGCGTCAAAACAAAGAACTACTTACTGTATTTGTCGTCAGCTGTCTATGCCTTTTTTTCTCTTTATTACTACTACTATTGTCTTTGTGCAGGTGATTTCTAGAAGGAAGGTCGTTTGTTTGTTCAACGATGCAGTATGAGTTTAAATAGCCCAAAAAAGAAACGATGCAATATGAATGCTACGGCAGACAGAAATAAAATAAGTTTCGGTGAGTGGGGTTCCGGAAGGTTGATTCAGCTTTTGAAAAACGAAGCCGCTTGCTCCCACCACTGTGCAGTGCAGGTGATTTCTAGAAGGAAGGTGTGTGCCTGCGACTGCGATGGGCAGACTGGAGTACGCGGAGAAGCCGAAGGCCCTGGCCCTGGTCAAGTTCTGTCTCATTCCCGCCGACGGCAGCCGTGGAGAAATGAGCGCGCGCGGTCCGAGCTGTTGACGTTCTGGTGGACAGAGAGCGTTCCACAGCAGCACACATCGCGTCCAGATTAGGACAAGAACTGGTCAGAATGGCTAGTTCTGGGGCCGTGCACGTGAAATTTGCATCCCACATACAGATGCAGGCCTACTCTGATCAGAAAGTTCATGATACCACTTTGAACTCGATCATCCTAACTCGTGTAATAAAAAAAATCTTGATTTTGTGACGAATCAAACAGCTTTTAGGTCGCAAAACTACAGAATGGTAGGCACGCGGTTGGAAGGAAACTAGCATCGAAGGCCCAAGAGGAAGAAGATGAAGTAGCCAAGTAGGCCCCAAGATGTATCAAGCTGGTGGTCAAGTGGTCATGCTAACAGGCTATGGCTAAACTTGCTAACTGGCTGACTGATGTCTACAGATCTTTCATCCTTCCATTCAGATCCGTCTGTACAACTTCTGTTTATTTTTTTGGTTGAGGCAAAGCAAGATTCGGTGTCAAGGTAAAATTTGAAACGAAAACAGGTTTGATGGGAAGCAGCAAGGCAATAGATAGACCCCCTCAGCAAACTGAAACCAAGGGATCGGATGAGAAAATGAAAGGTCGGACGAGACAGAGAGGGCGTACCGTTGGTGCAGCCATGGTCGGTCACGTGGCCGTCGGCGCACAGGCAGGCCACGAACTCCCCGGATGTGTTGTAGGCGCACTTTCCACTGGATCTCTCGCAGTCATCACACCGCTCGGTCTTCATGTCCGAGTCCCACTGCAGCTGGAAGCCCTGCTTGAGAGCGTCGCGGTACCCGCTGGTGCTCCACAGGGGATCGACCGGCGTCAGCGTGGCGTTCTGAAGCACCGGCACCAGGGTTACTTGACCGCACTGCTGCGACAGAAGCTGGTGGGGCATCTCCGAAGGAACCACGAAAGAGTAGTCGTCCCCGTCAGAGCCGCTCGCGCACGCGATCGGGCTGATGTCAGACTGGTTGGGAACGTGGAGAACGTGGACGGAGCAGTTGGTGAAGAAGAGCAGGTAACGGACGGTGTAGTCCGACAGGTTGAGCCACAAGGTCGGCGATGGCGAGACGGTGACGTTGTGGTCGACCCGCGGGCAGCTCGCGTCGTCGAGGACGTCCGGGTCGGCGAGGTAGATGGTGGAGGTGGGATAGTCGATGTCCGTCACGTTGTAGGAGTAGCCTGTGCTGCTGCCGCCGCCGAGCTGGATGGTGGGGTACTCGTCGTCCACGCAGTCGATGGCCAGCCCAGGGTACCCGCAGTAGGAGGAGGAGTTCCCCAGGACGTCCGCCGTGTCGTCGGAAAGGTAGAACGGGTAGGTGATATTCACTTCGCCGCATCTGTATGGTTGCAGCTTGCATATGGAGCGGTTGAAGTACTCGTCGCCGGAAGGGTCGTCGCCGCGGGAAGCGGCAACCAAGACGGCGAGGAGAAGCGGCAGCAGCAGCGGCAGCGGCAGGCGGCGGCGTGGCGAGCAGAGAGCCGCCATGGCTGAATAAGTCAGAAGAGTTTTTCTTTTTCTTCCTTCTTCTTTCTCCCTTCCTCTGTGTCTGTTTATAAGGTCGTTGCTGGGGAGTGGGGAGTGTCCTGTCGGAAATTCGCCTTGGCGTGGCAGGCGAGGGCGGCATGGCGGCACAGCATCGGAACAGGCGGGCTTGACCATGACCATCCTTGGCAACCAGGGTGTCGCAGAAATGCATGCCAATTGCTGCCACGCAAGGTCGGCTACGGCCTATGACTTCTGCCTCCCCAGTCCCCGTCGTTGGTCCCTGGCGGCTCGCCTGTTTGCCATTGCTTGACGCCCCCATGGAAGAAAGGCTCTTGGAGTAGTGTTCTAGAAGGAAGGCTTGCGTTTGATGTTGAAACACTCGTATACATGGTCAGCAACAGCAACTACGTACAGTTAACTCAGGACCCAGTCCTCTCACCCTCTCCGTGACTGACGATGCAGTGGTGGGGAATTTGGGAGTGCGGGAACGTTGGTTTGGTAACCATCGCGTTTTCTAAGAAAACGAGACCAAAAAAAAAAAGTTAGTTCGTCCGCCTGCAGCCTGCTACAAGAGGCAGCCAGCCAACGCTACCAAACCCCTCAATTCGGCAACGTACGCGAACCAGGCGTCCAGGCCTGTGGGCTGTGGGCTGTGTGCTGCGTTTTAGCACCGTCCTAGTCCTTGTTCCACACGGAGACAGGGGTGCGGCCGGCAATATACGAAAAAAAAAGGCACGGATTTGGTGCAGAGAGCGGAACGAGGGTCGCGAGGCTACGAACATCCTTGTCGAACGGTGCAAACAGGAACCGGAATTTCCAGCTCCTCTGTACCAACCCAAACATTTATAGGTTGTTTAGTTTGAGGAATAAATTTATCCATCATCATCTCACTCCTTACTTTTTTTTGTTTGGTTTGTATAATGTAATGAGTTGATCCGTTACCACCTCATTCCTCATACTTAATTAGTTAGTAATAACATGAGAAATGAGGTCATTCTACCAAATTTGAGAAATTGATTCGTGATGCACTACCTCATCTTGAATGGAATGATTTCTCAAACCAAAACACCCTTTAAGAGATGGTCTGATCGTTGTAGTGGTAGGAGACGCTTTCGACGGCATCGTCGCCGCCGAGACGGATGGTAAGGACGTCCAGGTGTAGCCGCAAGAGTAGTTCCCGCTGTAGACCAGCTAGCGGTGGTCACGTTGGCCAGGTAGTGAACGGGTAGCGGATTTCGACGCATGGAGACGTCGTAAGTGTGTGTGCTCGGAAGAAAAGGTCGCCACGGGTAGCGGATTTCGGACCAGTTTGCGATCACCGCGACTGCATTGGCACAGCTAGGTTGAATATCGACCTGGCTCAATTCGGCTCGGTTCGATTCGAACTGCCTCGTTAAGATAATAAACTGGATCGGCTCGACTCGTAGCTCACAAGTCAGCTCGATAATATCCTATCTAGTATCTACGAACGGATATAAAAATATGTAGCAAAAGAAAAGAAGAAGATCCATTTAGAAAAAATAATAGAGTTTGCAACTTAATATTCCACACTCAACAATGAACAAGATTAACTATAATAGAGTATAAGATTAACTATTTTGAATCGGAGAATATTGTGATTTGACTAATTATTTCAACTCGTTTGGCTCGTTATCGTAACGAGTTGAAATACAAGCTCAACTCGTTACAAATTATAAACGAGTCGGTCGAGTCACTGTCGAGTCGAGTCAAGCAATTTAACGAGCTACAAATTTTTCGTCCAGTCCTAGATACAACTATGATACATCGTGGACTCGAGTGTTTTGGCTAGCTTCTTTCTAGTGGAGAAGAACGCCCTCGCCCGGAAAAGCATGGACATGGAGACGAAGAGCCTATTTAGGCTAATTCCTAGCTAGCTAACGATTAAATAAAATTAGATCTAGGTAGTGTATCTCAACGAAAAAATTAATGTATGGACTACTTTTCAAATAGCTCTTTTTCTTCTTTTTATGCAATGGTTGTAGTTGGATTTTTGTTGGCTAGTAGTCCCCTGTATTTGGTTATTTATACTGATTCTCCTTAAAATATAGTCGGCAATGTTCTCGTCGTCTTTTCAAAAAAAAAAACTAGTTATTAGCCAACTAGCTAGCCGAACAACCATAAATCTGAGCTAATTTTTAGGCCCAACTAGTAACCTGACTTGTGTGTTTACAAAATGGATCCCATGAACTATTTAATTAGATTAGTTTGATGTTTGATAAACAGAACGGCAATTTAGACTAATAACATTTTCTAACACATAAGATTAAGTTCAAGTGGACTATGGATGCAAAGGTTGTGTTATCACCTTAGGCCACATGGAAATCAAAATTGTCAACACCACAACCAAGACATTAAAAAATCATGTTTAATCCCTACGAGAAGTAAAAGCCCAAAAGCGAAGACGCGGACGGAATCGAAGTCACTGGAGCCGTGGCAAAAGACTTGTCTCAGTTTCGGATCTGCTCAAATTGATATGGTATCAGTTAAAAGTTGTAGGGCTTTTCATTAGCTTTCTAAAAAATTCTATGATCACCGAAGTTCAGAGCTAAAAGATATACTCAAAATACGAAAAATGTGTCATGCTAACAGCTAACCACATGGCACTATCATAGTCTGGTGCTACCCTAAATTAATCTGGTGGTCACTGAACTAACTTTGTGCTAAAAAGGCATAGGGACACCTTAGATTTGTGCTTCTACTCTATGACCGCCAAACCAATCTAGTGATCACAAAAGGTGTAAAGCGGCTAGTTTTCAAGTGGATAGTCCATGTGGTATCATTGGGTTTGTCCGATGGTAGGTATAGGATGTGTAACAACTAGCAGTAGCGACGAATAGAGTCACTAAAATTGCTCAAAAAGTAATTAGTCCGACACAAACTGCCTTCTTGCCGGGCAGGAATATCATGGAAGGAGTGATAGTTTTACATGAAACAATTCATGAGTTGCATAGGAAGAAACAAAATGGAGTCATTCTAAAAATCGATTTTGAGAAGGCATATGACAAGATAAATTGGTCTTTTGTACAACAGGCCCTAAGAATGAAAGGCTTCACTCAAAAATGGTGACAATGGGTAGCATCTTTCATGCAAGGAGGGCATGTGGCTATAAAAGTTAATAACCAAATTGGCTCCAATTTTCAAACAAAGAAAGGTGTCAGACAGGGAGATCCATTATCACCAATTCTGTTTAATATTGTAGTTGATATGTTAGCTATCTTAGTAAAGAGAGCAAAATTAGCCAACCAAATTTCAGGTGTCATTCCTAATTTAGTAGAAGATGGTTTATCTATTTTACAATATGCAGATGATACTATTATTTTTATGGACCATAACTTGGACCACACCAGGGATTTAAAACTGTTGTTATGTGCTTTTGAGAAGCTTTCTGGCCTCAAGATAAATTTCCATAAAAGTGAAATATTTTGTTTTGGTCAGGCTACAGACTCAGAAACTTAATATGTACAACTATTTGGTTGTCGACACGGTTCTTTTCCTTTTAGATACCTTGGTATCCCTATGCACTTTAGAAAATTGAGAAATGTGGAGTGGAAAACAGTAGAGGAGAGAATAGAGAAGAAGCTTAGCAGTTGGAAAGGAAAATACCTATCCTTTGGTGGTAGATTGGTCTTAATAAACTCTGTCTTAACAAGCCTAACTATGTTCATGCTCTCTTTTTTTGAAGTTCCAAAAGGAGTACTACAAAAAATAGAGTATTATAGATCTAGGTTCTTTTGGCAGAGCGATAATCAAAAGAAGAAATATAGGTTGATAAAATGGAACATTATTTGTCAACCGAAAGACCAAGGAGGGCTAGGAATTCAAAACATTGAGATTAAGAATAAATGTTTGTTAGCCAAATGGTTATGGAAATTAATTAATGAGGAAGGGCTATGGCAACAAATACTTAGAAATAAGTATTGCAAAAATTACCCAATTGGAATAATTGAAAGAAAGCCAGGCGACTCTCATTTTTGGTCAGGACTTATGAAAGTCAAAGACCAATTCATGAGATTCAGATCCTTTCGTTTAAACAATGGTCAACAAATCCGGTTTTGGGAAGATGTTTGGATTGGTAATGTTTCTTTTCAGCAAAAATACCCGTCATTATATAATATAGTGAGGAAGAAGAATGATATTGTAGCTTCTGTTCTCAGTTCTGTCCAGTTAAATGTATCTTTTAGAAGGTCATTGCAAGATAATGATCTTCGAAATTGGAATGAGCTGGTTATGAGTATAATGCATATTCAGCTCAATGATAATAAGGATACATTTAAATGGAATTTGAAAGCTAATAGAATCTTTACAGTTCATTCTATGTATCTTGCTGTTATTAATAATGGGGTGGTTGAAAGAAACACAATGATTTGGAAGCTTAAGATGCCCTTAAAGATTAAGATTTTCATGTGGTATATGTATAAGGGAGTAACTCTACTAAAGATAATCTTGCTAAACGAAATTGGAATGGTAACAAGCAATGTGTTTGGTGCCTAGCTAATGAGTCAATTCAACATTTGTTTCTTCAGTGCAAAAATGCACGTTTTATATGGGGTTTAGTCGAAATATGTTTTGGGTTGAAACCACCACAGAACACAATGCATATGTTCAGTTCCTGGCTTAATGGGATTGGGGGTAGATTGAAACAACTTCTACTAGTGGGTGCATCGGCGATTTGTTGGGCAATATGGCTTAGTAGAAATGATGTGGTTTTTGATAAATCTCCAATGAAAACATTTATGCAGGTAATTTACAGAGAAACAACTTCTGGAGTCAAATGCAGAAGGCTGAAGATGATAAAGAGTTGATAAAGACAACGTGTCTGAAGATGGAGAATGTCGTCATGGAGATTTTCAGCAAGTATGGATGGAGGTTCACCAATAGGATTTGTAGTTAGGTGCTTTTTATCAAACTTTGTTTTCTGCAATAACTTGGTCAATATGGCGTGTTGAGTATTGTAATAAGGGGCTGTAGCTTCTTTGAAGCCAAGGCTGGATGATTACTTCCATTATCTAAAAAAGCTAGTAGTTGCTAGTTTCAGATGTTAGGCTATGATCTCAAGATTATATATATGGTCGTGTAAAATAATGTTTCGTACTGTAGACTTTTAAAATAAAAAGATGTGGATAAGTAATTTGTTGGAGATAGCCTTACACATATATATACACCCTATTGCTCGGTCATTTGAGGTGCACTTCAGTTGAGGCAAGTGTGTGGACTGTGGAGAGTTGAAACTCATTCATTTATGCTTTAGCCACTAAAAAATGCTAAGAAAAATATTAGACAATTATTTTAGGTACTTTTAGGGCCACGGATGTTTCAAAAAAAAAGATTAACTTTTATTTACCTTTATCTGGTATTTTTCTCTCGATCCTTTACACCGCAATCGTTAGCAAATAGCAAGGCTAGGTTTGGGTCGACATAGGGTTGTTGTCCTGGTGACAGTCGACTCTAGCGTATCTTTTTTTTTTTTTTTTGGTTTAGAGTCGATCGGAACTGACATTTGCAAATCTTTAGGAACGGGAGCGTGTTCGCTGCCGGTTGCCTAAACTAGTTCTGAAAAGGGGAAATCGCAGGAAAGGAAGTCCTGGTTCTGAACCCCGATTTCTGTGAGTCTGAACACACCACTTTTATCTACACATGTCACTTCGATTTCCCATGCCAGTCCAACCAATGAGCGCTCACCCCTCGGTTTACTGAATCTTGTGGAGTCCAGCGGAGGAGATCACGGGAGACGTACGAGGTGCAGCAAGCTTAGTGCTACCAAACCAAACGTAGCAAGCAACAACAACCGGTCGGAGACTTCTGCCGCCAGTTTCTTCCGCTACCGTGAAAACCAAACCAGCCCCCTTTTTTTTAGGGCAATGAAATGAGACCTAACCATCCAAATGACGCGCGTTTGATTGCCCCAGTCCCGTCACTCCTGAGTCCTGTCGGTCGGTCGGTCGTTGTGCTGAACGGTGATGACCGAAGGCAGAGCAGCACCTTGCTCCAGGTTGCCCGGGAACGTAGATTATTTTTAGGGCGGAGGAAATATGTGTCACTGTAACCACTCAACTAACTTCTTCTAACTTGGTCTCCACAGCTGCTAATTCTGGCGTCCGACTAAACCATGGAGAAGGCTACTTTTCTCCATCTGAACTTTGTTCTATTGCCAGGAGCAGTGAGCAGCAGTCCACATTTTGCCGCAGCATAAAACGAACGAACAGAAAACATAGCGCCAGCAAACTCAAACGAAACTTTGAAAGCAATTAACCAGCAGGAAAGCCAACGCGAACCAAAATGGGCCCAGAGGAGAGACACACGTACCGCACCGATCCGAGGCCGGGCCGCTCTCGCAGAAACAGGTGAAGGTCATCGTCGCGCTCGCGCCGGCGGCGGGCGTCGTCGCTCCAGCGCGCTGGTACCCGCACCATCCGCCGGAGCGCTCGCACCGGTCGCACTGCCGGGAGTGGGTGTCGTAGCTCAGCTCGAAGCCGCCCTGCAGCACCTCGCGGAACGGCGACGACCCGTCCCCCGGAGGCGGAGGCGGGCCGCCGGGCGCGCCCACGATCGCCCTCTTGTGCACGTCCAGCACCGGCGCCACCACCACCTCCTGGCACTCGAGCTCGTGCGCCTCAGCGCCCGTGACCCCGCCGTCCCGCAGCGCGTACGAGTACGACGGCGACGGCGACCTGCTGTCGTCGTCGTCGTCGTCGTTGCCATCTTGGCACCCGCTCAGCTCCACGGCGGATGGCAGGGTGACGTTCCTCTTGCAGTTGTAGAGGAAGGTGATGTTGGAGTCGGAGGGAGACAGCCGCAGCCAGAAGGCGTCCATGGTCAGGTTCACGTGGAGGCGCGGGCAGCCGGCGCCCGCCGCCGCCGCCGCGTACTCGTCGCCGATGTCGGCGTCGGAGACTAGGATGGTGTGCGCCTTGTAGTTGATGCTCAGCACTGTGTACCTGTGCGACTCAAAGGGGAGGATCAGCGTGGAGTTGTCCTGGCAGATGAGGCCGATCCCGGGGACGGGGTACACCACGCAGTCGTCGGGCATAGAGGAGTCCAGCCGGAAAGGGTAGTGTATCTCATGGCCGGCGCATGTGGCTTTGGCGCAGGAATCGGGGACGGCGTCGGCTACGGCCAGGAGGAGCTGGACGACGGGGAGGAGCAGGAGCAGGGGAGCCATCGCGCGTGTGAATTGTGGGGGGAGCCGAGGGATCGGAGAGACCCTGACAGACAGGATTGCTCTGCTCTGGTCTGTGTTCGGCGAGAGAGGTTGTGCGTGAGAGTCAAGTGACTGAAGTTAGGGTGACAAGGACCGGCTCTTCAATTTGGATGTGGAAATTTTGACAACACTGGACTTCAATCAACAGCCGGCAGGCGGCAGCTGATTGCGCCTTGTCACGGCCTGTCGTCCTTGCGTCTACCGTTATTCATGGAGGACGGCCATCCAGCGCTCCAGAGCCGGTTTGGAATGCAAGTATTTTTATAAGAATCATGCATGGATCTTACATGAATTTGTTTGTTTTCATTTAAAAACAATGCATTTAAAAACACACAAAAAAACAGGCAGAAAATTTCTCACGTTCCAAACAATCCCTCAGCGAATGGCTCGCTGGTGATGAATAGTCGCTGGAGAGGTTTTGTTTTTTCATCACTAGTACATGTTTTTCGGTTCTTGATGTATCTGGGTGTCCAAAGTCTAGGAACAATAACAAAAATTTCTTCATTCTGAGTAACCACACATGATAGTTTTTTTAATCACCATTACTCATAACAGACATTGAACATATTGTTTACTATTATTAAGTGGAAGCTCCAACTAATTAAGCACTATGTTAATTCAAACCAGATAAATCCCAGAGATTCTCATAATAATAAAACGTCTAGCCTTTAATTTGGTAGGCTTTAATCATCTTCGCCGATAACTGCCATTGATATATTATAAATTTTAAAAATAAATTATCCACCTATATCATTATATAAAAAAACAAAATAGCCCTCTAATCTTGCATCTAAGGTGTTTGGCATGGCCTTAAGTAAAACTCTAAGGAGCAGCCAGACAAACACTATAACTCTAGAGTTATAAGTTTGACATAGTTTTGAGAGTTCCAATACAATTTTTTTTTGGATCGTGCCTCTTTTGCTACTCCAAAATCTTTAAAAAGTCAACATAGACATAGGGTGTGTTTGGTTTGACTTTTGGCTTTGGCTTTTTCCCCCTAAAAGCCAAAAGCCAAACCAAAGGGCTGGATCCAGAAAGCGGCTTTTTCGAAAAGCTGACTTTCTCGCAGTACAAAACTGAAAGCACCTCTGGACCTGCTTTTAGTGGCTTTTAAATAGAACTGTGAAAACATATATCGAAGAACTTTTAACAGTTTTTAGTGGTTTCTACCAAACAATTTTTAGCTTTTTAACACCTCACAACCCATAGCAGCTTTTTCCACAGCTCACAGCCCACAGCAGCTTTTTTCACAGCCACAGCCCAACCAAACAGACCCATAGAGTTTGAAGTTAATTACCAACCAATGTCATTGGTTATGATAAAGCAATCTATACTTCAGAGTAGAACTGCTCAATCCAAAGTTTTGAAGTAGAGCTGTTTTGTGGTGGCGCAGAGCCATACCAAACACTATTACCTACACTACTATTAGGGAAGATATTTGTCGTGGTTTCATAGGGATGGCAATGAGTACCCGAAACCCGATGGGTAAAAACCCTATTAGGGTACGAGTATGGCAGATTTTGATACCCATGGGTATTTTATTGGGTCATTTGTTATGCCCATCGGGTACGGTGGGCGTGGGTATGTTCTCTGTTGCCCCATACCCACTACCCGATGGGGAACCCACTAATATATGACACATGGGTCCGGAATTATATGTCTCATATAAAATGAATTTGCTCTCGCTATTTGCTAACCCTAAGAATCAATGCTATGTTTTGTGTGATTTGAAGGCATGATGTTGCTATTTAATGTTGAATATTGTTGAACCTGTGATAAAATTATGTTGGGTTCAATACATTTGTTATGCTGGTACTTATTATTGCGATTCAAATGATCATGTTTATCGTAATGTTAATGAGTATGGGTACCCGATGGGTACCCGCTACCCATGGTGGGTATGGGTATGGCGTAATTTTGTACCCATGATGGGTAGTGGGTATGGGTATGGGTCAATTTTTTCCTAGTGGGTATGGGTATGGCTTCGTGTGCCCACTGGGTACCTTACCCACTGCCATCCCTATGGTTTCAGGAACCGGGGACACAATAGAATTTATGTTTAGTAGGGGCTAACGTGAACTCACTCCGAATGGTAATCTAAGGATTCAGATAGGGGGTTTATATTAGTTCAGGCTTTCGCCCTAATCCAGTGTATGTTGATTGTAGTATTGCTCTAAGGGTCGTGTTACAATAGGTACGCATGTGAAATGAGGGAGGGGTCCTCCCCTTTTATAATTTAAGGGTAGGACCTTAAAGATGGGACTTGTTCACGATCTGTTGTCTTCGGTAATCCTGATGACGTAGTCTCCTCGACGTCGTCTTCAGGATCGTGCATAGTTGTATACACGGCATGATGTACTATCTTATCCGCACGGTATATGGGTCCCTGTAGCGAGTCCGACGCCGAGGTCTCGTAGCGACACTTGGCGGGTCCAACACGACAGAGTCAGGGTATGATTTGAGGCCGTGTGTGGCATGGCCTTGCCTCTTTGTCAGAAACCCTTCATCACCCTTCTCGCGTGCGTAAACATACACCTGGTAATGGTGTATTGCTCCGTCATGTAAGGTAGTGTGTTACTGTAGAGACTTCGTTGCTTAGGTACCCTATGATTGGGATTAATCGGTCCCACAAAGCAGAGACGGGAAGCGCTAAAGACCGCATGCGGTGATGTGTTGTCACATCGACAGAGACCTCCCGACACCCCTTTGGTATGTCGTGCGGTCGTGCCATTGGTTCGGACGAAGTTCGGTGACGACGCTGAAAGGATCACGATGCCCAAGAGGGGGGGTGAATTGGGCTTTTCTAAAAATCAACACTAATTAAAACCTAAGCAAGAGCTAAACAAGAGCCCAACTTCACCCCAACAACTAGCACTAAGAAAATAATACTAGAAATGTAACAAGGCTAAGACAATGCTTCAAATACTTGTTAAACAAATACACAAAGTAAATAACTTGAATTAAGTGCGGAATGTAAAGCAAAGTTTAGAAGACTCCTCCAATTTTTCCCGAGGTATCGAAGAGTCGGCACTCTCCACTAGTCCTCGTTGGAGCACCCGCGCAAGGGTATCGCTCCCCCTTGGTCCTCGCAAGAACCAAGTGCTCACTACGAGATGATCCTTTGCCACTCCGGCGCGGTGGATCCCTCGAGACCGCTTACAAACTTGAGTCGGGTCACCAACAAGATCTTCACGGTGATCACCGAGCTCCCAACGCCACCAAGCCGTCTAGGTGATGCCGATCACCAAGAGTAACAAGCCATAGACTTTCGCTTGACCAAGAGAAGCCTAATGCAAGTGGTGTGTGCTCTAGGTGGCTCTCACTAGCGCTAATGAGGAACAAGCGTGGATTATGATTCTCTAATCTCCTCACAAGGCTTTTGGTGCTTGCAATACTCTACCAAGGTGCTGGAATAAATGTGGAGTGCAAGACATTGAATATGGTGGGTGGAAGGGGTATAAATAGCCCTCACCCACCAACTAGCCGTTACAGGAAACTTGCTGCGCGATGGCGCACCGGACAGTCCGGTGCGCCACCGGTGCGCCAACGGTGCGCCACCGGTGCGCCAACGGTTACTTCCAACGGCTAGTTCTGACACGGAGCCGTTGGACTCATGGCGCACCGGACAGTGAACAGTCCACTGTCCGGTGCACACCGGACAGTCCGGTGCGGTGTCCGGTGTGCCGCTAAAATTCATTTCCGAAGGCTGCGCTCTCGGGTTTCTGCTACTGGGAGATCCCTGCCGTGGACCAGCCTGGCCCACCTGGCAGAGGGTGCACCGGACAGTCCGGTGCACACCGGACAGTCCGGTGCCCCAAAGCCAGAAACACTAAGTCTTGTTTTTCAGCTGATTTTCAAATCGGTTTTCGTTCTAACTTGTGTGTGAGTTCTAGAGTGACACCTAGCACTGAATATGAGTGTGATTGTGCACCAACACTACACTAGAACTCTCTTGGTCAAACTACTCATCGACAACCCCTCTTTATAGTACGACTAAAGAAGAATAAAAGACCTAACTAAATCGCGAGTGTCCACATCTCCTGACACTCGGACTCTTTAGACCTTCTCCTTTTGTTCCGATGTTTTAGCCGTCGCTTCGAGTTCTTATCTCCGGGATTGTTTTCACCGTTGTAGTACTTCTACCTGTCATGCGACCTAACTTACCATTTGTCTCTGCAAAACACACGTTAGTCACATATAATAATATGTTGTCATTAATCACTAAAACCAACCAGGGGCCTAGATGCTTTCAATCTCCCCCTTTTTGGTGATTGATGACAACCCTACAAGTTTTGTGAGAGTAGTTTGTTTTGAAGATTCTGTCAATAGAAAGAATGGTTAGTTATACTCAGTAATCTTTGACAGAAAGAATGTGTACCATAATAATAAAGGTGAGCGCATACACATCATAAGATTCTTGTTCATATAAAAGAGAAAGTAAATTAATGAAACAAGAGCTAGAAGACTGGTGATATGATATAAGGTGAAAACGTAATACACACAGTCAACCAAAAGCACCGAGAGTATATGACGAGTTTGTGAGCCAAAAACATAAAGCTAGTACAAAGAGTAGCAGGCACAAGTATTACATCAAAAGGACACTGACTCTCTACTAACTCTCTAACTCCCCCTAGCTCTCACAACTCATATCTCTCCCCCTTTGGCGTCAAACACCAAAAGGGACCTGAACCTAAACACCTGATGTAGGAGGAGGCGGCGGGGGCGCATCCGGTCGTGGTCGAGGTAGCAGAGCAAACGCCGACGGAGGGTCAGAGTCAGTCTCGGATCCAGGATCTGCGGTAGAAGCTGGAGCTGGTACTGACTCGGACGCAGGCAGCGCTGCAGGAGCTACCAGAACAGAAGCAGTCACAGATACTGCCACAGCGGTAGTGGTAACAGCAGATGCTGGTGGCACTGGCGGCTGTGGGCAGACAGAGCTGAGGACCGGAGAAGTGAACGCCAAGGTGACCGGCCGGAGCGGAGAGGTAATAGCAGGGGGTGCAGACAAGATCGAAGGCACCACTGGAGCGTGAAGCGAAGAAGGCGGAGCAGACTGAACTAGAGGAGCTGATATACCAGAATGCTGAAGCATGAGGGCCATGAATGCCCTATTCTCTGCCCTATCCTGAATAAGCTGCTGCTGAAGAGCATCCTGCCTGTCCTGCATGCTCTGAAACATCGAGAGCATCGTCTCGGATAACCGTGCCTGCTCGGCTGCCAGGTTGGCTAGAATCGCCGCAAGAGCAGGGTCCATAGCCGGAGGAGGAGCAGGGGCAGCACGAGAACTCCCAGCCTCATGATCATGTGAGCGTGGAGGCATAGGAGGCGGAGGCGGAGGAGGAATCCCAAAATCATCATCATCATCATCATCAGCCGCTGTACCCTGGGTGTCAAACTGTCGAAGTGCGGCATCCTCGGCCTGAGTGTCAAACACAGGAGCATAAGCTGGCACTGGAATCTCTGGAGCAGGACGATAAGATCCAAACACAAGGCGTGAGGCCTCAAGGGTGCTCTGAAAGCGAGGTGGCTGGATCAGCTGCGCAAATATGTGGCATAAGTAGTGAGCATAGGGTAGCTGCCGCCGAGCACGAATCCCATCCAGAACAGTGTCCTCAATCTCACAAATCAGAAAGTCAACAACATCAAACTCAGAGTGGGATACCAGGGCACCAAGGAGCCAAAGCTGAATGTGAGTGGTAGCCTCCCTGTATCCCATCCTAGGCAGGAGTGTCCGTCTGACGAGCTCATACAAGTACTTTGCTGCAGTAGTGAAGTCTGCCGGAGAACGTCGCGACCCATCTGTGAAAGGTGGGCGGAACAGAGCCGCGACGTGAGCTGTCCCTGGAGCCACACCACCGTGAGGGCGACGTGGAGGATCTGAAGTGCCGTAGCAGAGACTGTGGAGGCGAGTCGTCGAATCAGGGAATCCAAAAAGCTGTCTGATCTGACCGGCAGTGATCGTGACATCCTCGCGCTCAAAGCGAAACCTCATCCACTGATGATCAGGGTCAATCCAAACAGATGCATAGAAGACGCGGACCCACTCCTCAACATATCTGTCGCTGATAGTCAAAAAGGACAGAAGGCCTAGCAAATAGGTGAGATGCGCCTCAGACTCAGCGCCGGCTGCTAGCAAGAAGGCTGGAAGATCCAATAGGCGGTGAACTCGTAGTGCAATCTGAGCAGACATCTGAGCCCTGAAGAATGACTCCTGAATCCGAGTACTGAAAAGAACTCCTGCTGCTGGGTCTCTCTGAGCTGGCAGCCAAGACTCCACGGGGACATACCTGAACCGACGTACCCGGGCTGCAGTAGCACGCTGAAGATCAAATAGACGAGGATCCGAAGCCAGAGGACGGACCTCAGTCTCATCACGCTCCCGGAAGCGAGGTGGAGGGACAGGTGGAGCGGAAGCGGGAGCGGGGGCAGGGGAGGCAGTGGAAGCTGGCGTGGTGCTGGTAGTGGGTATGGCGGTGGAGGTGGATGGAGCAATAGGAGTGACTGGGGCAGGCAGAGTGGGTGGCGGAGTGGAAGCGGAGGTGTGAGTGGAGGAGCGAGACCGGGAGGCGAGACGACGAGCTCGGAAAGCAATCTGATCTGAAGGAACATCCGGCTGATCTCCAAGTGCTGCCTGTGCAGCGGCTACTGTTGGGGGTCTTCGTCTTCCTGCTGCTCCAAATATACTGTCTTCCCCTTCACCTGCCTGAAGGGGCGACGAGGGTCCTCGTCATCGCCACCCCCTGATGCCGACGCATTCTTCGTGCGTGGCATCCTGAACTAAAGTCTGCAAATGAGATAGAGAGACTAAGCACAGAGCAAAAGTGACCGATAGATTTAGCAAAGAGTGAGATGTCTACCTGGAAAGCGCACACTGGAGGTGACAATCCAGGCAGAACGAAAGACGGCACACGGTCACACAAGGTCACTGAAATGACAGAAGAGGTGAGCACGTATTAGTCACATAGTCATAAGCATATGAAATGTGAATAAATACATACACAAAGAGATATGGCACGAGACGGGACGATCGATAAGTCAAAAGCCGTGAAAACGACGTTTGACGGACAAATAGAGACATAGGATGTTTGGAATTCAAATTGAGGCACAAAACGATATGGGATTGAGCCGACACTTCACGAATAGGTTTATATAGGTCAATATGAGTGAAGTGTGTGCATGGTTTGAATTTAGGCGAAGAAATAGGGTTTTGGGCACTCGGCTCGGAAACGATCGTGCAAAACGAGAATTTTGGTTAAATTGAAGCCTGGGATCTCGGATTGGCGTGAAATTTGGCAAGTAGGTTACTGGAAGTGTGGTGAAGGTGCCTGAAAAATTTGGGTTCAATTGGAGCAAATTTGGCTGGTTTGGGCATTTCACCGAACACTTGGTGGGCGAGGATTTAGGGTTTTAGGGATATGGCCATTTGAGGTGGGAATGCCCTCCCGAAGGAGCTAAGAGCTTGCAGGGATACACAATGGGGATAAAGCAATGCATTCCACCAGCAGGATTCACAAAATTTCACAAAGATTTGAAGAAATTGCTCGAATTGAAAAGGTGGGAGGCACTGCTCACCAAAACAGAGGGGAACCGAGGAAGGAGAGAGGAAGAGCCGCTCACCGAGGAGGAGGACGAGGTCGCCGGAGATGGTTGCCGCCGGTGGCTGGGAGTTCGCCGGCGGCGGAGGGGTGAGTCGCCAGAGACAGAGAGAGCTGAGTGCTGGCGGGCGCTGGCTGGAAAACGAAGGCCTCTGGCCCGGCTCGGGCTGGGGGCCGTTTTTTTAAAACGCGAGATGGGCACACCGGACAGTCTACAGTGGCTGTCCGGTGCACACCGGACAGCGCACAGTAGATGTCCGGTGAACCACCGGACAACGTACAGGAAAAGAGGAATTGTGCGCGCGGCTGCCGGTGCACCGGACATTGCACAGTGCGGTGTCCGGTGCACACCGGACTGTCCGGTGAGCCCAGACAGAGGGGAGTTTGGAAAATTTTCAATTTTTCTATCTAACTCCTAACCAAACCTAATCCCAACTTATAATCACACAAAAGAACACTTGTTGGGACAGGTATTGGCACCCTCATATACTTTTCAAAATATTTTGCCATAGGCTAGATAATTTTTAGAGAAAATAGGCAAATGGTGAAATTTGCATTTGGGCTTGCACTAGGGGTTTTCAAGAGTGATTTGAGTTTTGAATACTCCCCCTAAGTGCAGTACCTCATGCATATTTCAAGAACCAACAATTGCATGAAAATAAGAATTTAAGTGCTAAAAGCTTAAAAACTAAGATTTGTCAAGTTTGACCCGAGTTAAGCTTTTTCACTCGCTTTATTGGCGGTTATCTCAACTAGGTTAGACAAGCCCTAGATGCAATACAAGGAATTTAAATATGCAATGCAAGCTTGACAACACCATTTGACATTTCACATAAAATTTCTGAGATCAAGAATATTTAGTTCATTCCTCAACATGCAAAAGCGGGTCTTATCAAGTGGCTTAGTGAAAATATCCGCTAATTGATCTTCCGACCTCACTCCTTCTAAAACAATATCTCCTTTAGCAACATGATCTCTAAGGAAGTGATGACGGATATCAATGTGCTTGGTGCGAGAGTGTTGTACAGGATTATTAGCAATTTTAACAGCACTCTCATTATCACACAACAAAGGTACTTTTTCTAGAACAACGCCATAGTCTAGAAGAGTTTGTTTCATATATAAAATCTGTGTGCAACAAGCACCTGCGGCAATGTATTCCGCTTCGGCAGTTGACAAGGCAACACTATTTTGCTTTTTGGATGTCCATGAAACTAGTGATCTACCAAGCAGATGGCATCCCCCAGAAGTACTTTTCCTATCAATCTTGCAACCGGCATAATCCGAATCGGAATAGCCAATTAAATCAAAAGTAGCTCCTTTGGGATACCACAGACCAACGCTTGTGGTGTGCTTGAGATACCTAAGAATTCTCTTAACAACGCGAAGATGAGCTTTCTTAGGATTAGATTGAAATCTAGCACACATGCAGACACTAAACATAATATCGGGCCTAGATGCGGTAAGGTATAATAAACTACCAATCATAGAACGGTAGAGAGTTTGATTAACCGGGTTACCTCCCTCATCTAAGTCGAGATGTCCATTTGTAGGCATGGGGGTCTTGATTGGTTTGCACTTCTCCATGTTGAATCTTTTCAACAAGTCTTTGGTATACTTCTCTTGTGAGAGAAAGTTACCATCTTTCATTTGCTTGACTTGAAAGCCGAGGAAGTATGTTAGCTCACCAATCATTGACATCTCGAACTCCTTCGACATCAACTCACCAAATTCCTTGCAATGACAATCATTTGTCGAGCCAAAGATTATATCATCAACATATACTTGACAAATAAAAATATCACCGTTATGTTTCTTTGTGAAGAGAGTTGTGTCGACGGTCCCGATTTTGAAGCCCTTTTCGATGAGGAAGTCGCGAAGACGCTCATACCAAGCCCTTGGAGCTTGCTTTAGCCCATATAGCGCCTTGGACAACCTGTAAGCATGATTAGGATATCTAGGGTCTTCAAATCCAGGTGGTTGCTCAACATATACAAGTTCATTTATGAAGCCATTTAAAAATGCACTTTTTACATCCATTTGATAAAGTTTTATATCATAACATGATGCATATGCAAGTAGGATACGGATGGCTTCCAGTCGAGCAACCGGTGCAAAGGTCTCTCCAAAATCTAAGCCTTCAACTTGAGAGAATCCCTTTGCGACAAGTCTTGCCTTGTTTCTTACAATCACACCTTGATCATCTTGTTTGTTTCTGAACACCCACTTTGTTCCAATGATTCTTGCATCTTGTGGGGGCTTCTCCAGGGTCCAAACTTTGTTACGGGTGAAGTTGTTAAGTTCTTCATGCATGGCATTCACCCAGTCCGGATCCTGTAGCGCCTCATCTATACAAGTAGGCTCAACACAAGAAACAAAAGAGTGATGTTCAATAAAATTAGCATGTCTATGTGATCGAGTAATAACCCCTTGTGAAGACTCCCGATGATTTGGTTTTGAGGATGAGCTTGAAGTAGTGATGAGTTTCTCCTGTCAACCACTTGGGACGAAGATCCTGGAGCATCAACATCTTCGGCTTGTACCCTTGCTTGTTCATGAGAGACAAATGTATCTTCATTTGCATGCCTCTCATCTTTTCATCATCTTGTGGTACATTTGATGAAGAAGGCCTGTCAATGATTTGCACCTCTTCTTCATCTTCTTTTGGTTTGATAGCTCCAATAGGCATGTTCTTCATTGCTTCCCTAAGTGGCTCATCACCTACATCATCAAGATTTTCAAGTGCTCCTTGGGAGCCATTAGTCTCATCAAATTCCACATCATATGTTTCTTCTACCATGCCAGTGGCATGGTTGAATACTCGATATGCTTTGGACTTTAATGAATAACCCAAAAGAAAACCAATATCACAGCGTCTTTGAAACTTCCCTAGATGATGGCGTTTTTTGTAGATGTAGCATTTGCACCCAAACACCCGGAAGAAAGAGACGTCTGGCTTTTTCCCATTTAGCAGTTCATAAGGAGTCTTCGCAAGTAGCCGGTGAGGAAATAGCCTGTTTGATGCATAGCAAGCAGTGTTGACAGCTTCAGCCCAAAACCTCTCCGGTGTGTTATACTCATCAATCATTGTTCTTGCAAGAGTGATCAAGGTCCTATTTTTCCTTTCAACAACTCCATTTTGTTGAGGTGTATATGTGGCAGAAACTTCATGCTTGATCCCAATTTCATCACAGTACTCATGAATGTTGGTGTTGTCAAATTCTTTGCCATTGTCACTTCTGATCTTCTTAATCTTGCAATCAAATTCATTTTGTGCTTTCTTGGCAAACTTCTTGAATATAGATGCAACTTCAGATTTGTCATGGAGAAAGAACACCCAAGTGTATCTTGAGAAGTCATCAACAATCACTAGACAGTAGAGGTTGCCACCGGCACTGACATAATTTGTAGGTCCAAATAAATCCATATGAAGTAGTTCCAGTGGCCTTGATGTTGACATGAAAGCTTTAGTGGGATGTGTATTAGCAACTTGCTTTCCAGCTTGACATGCACTGCATGGCTTGTCTTTTTCAAACACCACATCCTTTAATCCTCTAACCATATCTTTCTTTAATACCTTCTTGAGTGTGCTCATTCCAACATGTGCAAGCCTCCTATGCCAAAGCCATCCAAGAGAAGCTTTGGTGAAGAGGCAAGTTCTTAAGTCTGCATCTTCTGAAGTGAAATCCACTAAGTAGAGGTTGTTGTATCTAAAACCCTTGAATACCATTGATTCATCATCCATTTTTGTTACAATAACCTCTGATGGAGTGAATAAGCATTGAAGTCCAAGATCACAGAGTTGTCCCACTGATAATAAATTGAAGCTCAAAGGTGCAACTAAGAGAACATTTGATATTGATAAATCATTTGAGATTGCCACCTTGCCAAGTCCTTGTACTTTTCCTTTTGAGTTGTCTCCAAATGTGATTTTATCTTGACCATCAACATTCTCATCTAATGAGGTGAACATCCGTGGGTTGCCTGTCATATGTTGTGTGCATCCACTGTCAATAACCCAATGGCTCCCACCGGTCTTGTAGTTCACCTACATTCACAGACAATTCAAGCTTGAGTTTTGAGAGCCCTATATTGCATAGGACCAGTGACTCTCTCAATTAAGGACTTTGCCACCCAGATTTGTCTAGGTCTACTCTTATTTGGTGGACCTAGGAATGTAACCTTAATCTTTCCATTTGCAACCTTTCTTAGAACATAGTGAGCATTGAAAGCAAATGGTCTTGAGTGCTTAGGCAAGGGAGTTGGTGGTTTAGCTTTGCAGTTGTGGGCAAAATGACCTTCATTTCCACACTCAAAGCATTTGATAGGCTTGTGAGTCTGCATTGGCTTGTATTGAGTGATAGCTTTCTTTTGCACAAAAGCATTGTATCCAATACCACTCTTGTTGTTTTTCATAGCAGTGTTCATAAGCAGCTCATTTTGGAGGTATTGACCCTTGTTGAACTTTTGCACACTTGTTGCAAGATGTTCATTTTCACTTTTTAGTTTCTTGACCTCATTCTTAAGCCTTTGATTATCCACTGCCAACTCATTGTTGAAATCATTGTTCTCAATGGCAACTTTTCCTCTAGTAGTTGCATCAGTCAAATAATTCTTCAATTTTTGGTTGTCTAAAGTCAGGACTTCAACTTTTTCAGTCAATTCAGCATGTAGACTAGTTTGCTCTTCTTGAATCAAATCATCACATGAGGTTGCTACATCAAGCTTAACAACAGGGTTAATAGCCTCATGTGTTTTGCAAGATAAAAGTTCATTTTCAACAAGAAGATTGTCATGATCAAATTTAATTTGAGTATAGTCTTCCTTGATCTTAACTAGTCTATTTTGCAACTCCCTATTAGCTTCATTTAATTTGTCATATTTCTCCTTAGCATCTTTTAGGGAGTTTGTGAGCTCATTTATAGTTGATGACATAGTTGTATTTTCTTCTTTTATTTCATCACTAGCCTTCATAACTATGTCATACTTGGCATTTAAAGATTCATTTTCATTTTTCAACCTATCACATTTAGCTTTTGACTTTCTAATGATTTGAGTATATTCTTTAAGTAAGTCAGCTAACTCATCATATGAAGGTGAAGCAAATTCTTCATCACTATCACTATCACTAGCATCATCAATATTAATATCATTTTGTACCTTTCGTTCAGCCCTAGCCATAAGGCATAGGTGAGAAGTGGATGATGGCGATGGTGGTGGTGAAGAGAAGTCCCCGGCGATGGCCGCAACTTTTTCATCATCCTCTTCTTCACTTGAAGAAGATCCACTTGATGATTCGACGTCGGTGAGCCAGTCGCCAACAATATAAGCCTTTCCATTCTTCTTTTTGTGGAACCTCTTTTGCTTCCCATCCCTTCTTTTGAAGAATTTCTTTTCTTTCTTTTCATCATCGCTGTCATCTTCTTTCTTGCCCTTGAACTTGTTCTTCTTGGGCTTGTTGCATTGATGAGCAAGATGACCAAGCTCACCACAGTTGTAGCAGTCCATCTCAGAAATGGGCTTTCTTTTGTTGGAAAAGAATTTCTTCTTTCTTGAATCAAATTTGATGCCTTCTCTATTTAGCTTCTTCAACATCTTGGTGGTCTTCCTTACCATCAAGGCAATGTTTGCATCAAGGTCATCATCACTTGAGGATTCTTCCTCAACTTGTATTTTTGCTTTTCCTTTTCTTTCAAGATTTGCTTTGAGAGCCAAATCCTTTCTTTTGGAAGATGATTCTTCTTTGTTGATGTGCATGTACATCTCATGAGCATTGATCTTTCCCAAAATTTGTGTAGGTATGGCAACTGAAAGATCCATTTGATGTAGCACAGTGACAATGTGTCCATATTTGTCTATTGGGAGGACACTGAGAATCTTTCTCACAACATCCGGTTGTGAGATTTGAGTAAGCCCCAATCCATTGACTTCCTCTACAAGAATATTGAGTCGTGAGTACATAGCGTTTGCATTTTCATTAGTAAGCATTTCAAAAGAATTTAACTTTCGCATAGCTATGTGATATCTTTCCTCACGTTCACTTCTAGTTCCTTCGTGTAGAGCACAAATATCAATCCACAAATCATGAGCATTTTTATGATTCCGAACTCTATTGAACACATCTTTGCAAAGGCCTCTAAAAAGGGTGTTTTTGGCCTTCGCATTCCATTTCTCATAATTGAACTCATCACCTACAAGATTTGTGGGATCTCTAGGTTGGGGAAACCCTTGTGTGGCGGCTTTATAGACACCAATGTCTATAGCCTCTAAGTATGCTTCCATACGAATTTTCCAATAAGGAAAATCGTCACCATCAAAAACGGGAGGAGGTCCATCCCCACCGGACATCGTAACTCTAGCGGTTAAGCTAATCTATGAGCAACAAGGCTTTGATACCAATTGAAAGGATCACGATGCCCAAGAGGGGGGGTGAATTGGGCTTTTCTAAAAATCAACACTAATTAAAACCTAAGCAAGAGCTAAACAAGAGCCCAACTTCACCCCAACAACTAGCACTAAGAAAATAATACTAGAAATGTAACAAGGCTAAGACAATGCTTCAAATACTTGTTAAACAAATACACAAAGTAAATAACTTGAATTAAGTGCGGAATGTAAAGCAAAGTTTAGAAGACTCCTCCAATTTTTCCCGAGGTATCGAAGAGTCGGCACTCTCCACTAGTCCTCGTTGGAGCACCCGCGCAAGGGTATCGCTCCCCCTTGGTCCTCGCAAGAACCAAGTGCTCACTACGAGATGATCCTTTGCCACTCCGGCGCGGTGGATCCCTCGAGACCGCTTACAAACTTGAGTCGGGTCACCAACAAGATCTTCACGGTGATCACCGAGCTCCCAACGCCACCAAGCCGTCTAGGTGATGCCGATCACCAAGAGTAACAAGCCATAGACTTTCGCTTGACCAAGAGAAGCCTAATGCAAGTGGTGTGTGCTCTAGGTGGCTCTCACTAGCGCTAATGAGGAACAAGCGTGGATTATGATTCTCTAATCTCCTCACAAGGCTTTTGGTGCTTGCAATACTCTACCAAGGTGCTGGAATAAATGTGGAGTGCAAGACATTGAATATGGTGGGTGGAAGGGGTATAAATAGCCCTCACCCACCAACTAGCCGTTACAGGAAACTTGCTGCGCGATGGCGCACCGGACAGTCCGGTGCGCCACCGGTGCGCCAACGGTGCGCCACCGGTGCGCCAACGGTTACTTCCAACGGCTAGTTCTGACACGGAGCCGTTGGACTCATGGCGCACCGGACAGTGAACAGTCCACTGTCCGGTGCACACCGGACAGTCCGGTGCGGTGTCCGGTGTGCCGCTAAAATTCATTTCCGAAGGCTGCGCTCTCGGGTTTCTGCTACTGGGAGATCCCTGCCGTGGACCAGCCTGGCCCACCTGGCAGAGGGTGCACCGGACAGTCCGGTGCACACCGGACAGTCCGGTGCCCCAAAGCCAGAAACACTAAGTCTTGTTTTTCAGCTGATTTTCAAATCGGTTTTCGTTCTAACTTGTGTGTGAGTTCTAGAGTGACACCTAGCACTGAATATGAGTGTGATTGTGCACCAACACTACACTAGAACTCTCTTGGTCAAACTACTCATCGACAACCCCTCTTTATAGTACGACTAAAGAAGAATAAAAGACCTAACTAAATCGCGAGTGTCCACATCTCCTGACACTCGGACTCTTTAGACCTTCTCCTTTTGTTCCGATGTTTTAGCCGTCGCTTCGAGTTCTTATCTCCGGGATTGTTTTCACCGTTGTAGTACTTCTACCTGTCATGCGACCTAACTTACCATTTGTCTCTGCAAAACACACGTTAGTCACATATAATAATACGTTGTCATTAATCACTAAAACCAACCAGGGGCCTAGATGCTTTCAGACGCGACCTGTCGTGGCTGACGTGGATCAATAGTACCTACCTAGTTTTCATACCGGGCGAGTACAAGCGTATGTGAGTGATCATCCGGTGAGTGTCAGGCAGTCCCACGAGCCAGGGCCACGGGCACCTGCCAAATTACAATTTGTTTAGGACCTCCATCTCACTGAATTGCTCGATAGGAACTATTCGAGACCAGCTCGCCGAATTACACAAGACACGACCTCCACCTGGCCGAGTTGCTCCGCGAGTCGTGAGGGGGAGGCAGAAGGCCGTAGCCGACGGACCTTGTGTGGCAGCAATTGCCATTATAGATGGCCAAACGGGCTGGGCGGCACGACCCGTGTTGAGCATGGCCTGTTTTAGGCCCGGCTAGCGAATCAGACCATGCGCAAACGGCCCATGTGCCGCGGTAGCGGCCCAGGCACGACCCGTCGGCCTGCTAGCCGTGCCGGGTCGGCCCGATAGCACGCTGGCCCACCTGAGTATATTGTATAATTCAGCAAAACAATGTTTAGCTAATGGGGCTCGAACACGCACCCACGTGTATGAGAGACTTACACCTACCTAGCTAGTGCAACTATAGTTTTATTGTGTTATATGTTGAATTATTATATTAAATATATGTAAACTATTAATTTTAAAATAAAATGTAACTGTGTCGTGCCCATACCGACACTATAGCGGCCCAGACACAGTCGTGTCGTATCCAGCACTGATACTATGCTAGTTGGGCCGGGTCATAACTAGATCGTGTTTTTTCATGTCGTGCCATGGTGTTAGTGACAGTTAGCCCTCTATATTTGCCATCTTTGCAACACCCAGATACAAGAGTTTCATGGTCAAGCACGTCTGTTCCACTTCCGATCCTGTGCGGCCATGCCGCCCTCGTCTGTCACGCAACTGCGCAAGGCGACCTTCCAACAAGTCACTCCCCAGCCCTCGTGACGACCTTTATAAACAGAGACGGAGGGAGAGAAAAAGAAGAAGAAAAAAACACTCCTCTGACTTATTCAGCCATGGCGGCTTTCCGCTCGCTACGGCGCCGTCTGCCGCTGGCGCTTCTCCTCGCCGTCTGTGTTGCCGCTTCGCGTAGCGACCCTTCCGGCGACGATTTCTACAACCGCTCCATATGCAAGCTGCAACCATACAGATGCGGCGAAGTGAATATCACCTACCCGTTCTACCTTTCCGACGACACGGCGGACGTCCTGGGCAACTCCTCCTCCTACTGCGGGTACCCTGGGCTGGCCATCGACTGCGTGGACGACGAGTACCCCACCATACAGCTCGGCGGCAACAGCAGCAACACAGGCTACTCCTACAACGTGACGGACATCGACTATCCCACCTCCACCATCTACCTCGCCGACCCGGACGTCCTCGACGACGCGAGCTGCCCGCGGGTCGACCACAACGTCACCGTCTCGCCATCGCCGACCTTGTGGCTCAACCTGTCGGACTACACCGTCCGTTACCTGCTCTTCTTCGCCAACTGCTCCATCAACGTTCTCCACGTTCCCAACCAGTCTGACATCAACCCGATCGCGTGCGCAAGCGGCTCTGACGGCGACTACTCTTTCGTGATCCCTTCGGAGATGCCCCACCAGCTTCTGCTGCAGATGTGCAGCCAACAAGTGATCCTAGTGCCGGTGCTCCAGAACGCCTCGCTGACGCCGGTCGATCCGCAGTGGAGCACCAGCGGGTACCGCGACGCTCTCAAGCAGGGCTTCCAGCTGCAGTGGGACTCGGACAGGAAGACCGAGCGGTGTGCCGAGTGCGAGGGATCCAATGGACGGTGTGGCTACAACAGATCTGGGGAATTCGTGACTTGCCTGTGCGCCGACGGCCACGTGAGCGACCATGAATGCACCAAAGGTAAGCCCTCTCTGTCCTTTACGACCTTTAGAGGATGTTTGGTTTTTAGGGACTAATGTTTAGTCCCTGCATTTTATTCCATTTTAGTTTTAAAATTAGTAAATATAAAAACTAAAACTTTATTTTAGTTTCTATATTTAGCAATTTATAGACTAAAAAGGAATAAAATGAAGGGACTAAACATTAGTCCCTAGAAACCAAACACCCCCTTAGTTTTCTCCTTCCTTGATTTTTCAATTGGGGTCTATATATTACCTTGCTGCTTCAACATTTGTACTCCTAGGCACTAGGGTAGCTAAAGCAAAAACTTGTTTTTGTTTCAAATTTTACCTTGAAATCAGATCTTTCTTGACCCTGAACAAAAGACTTGGATTGATTTCTGAAAACAGAAGCGTTACAGATGGATCTTAAATGGAAGGATGAAAAATCTGTAGAAATCAGTCAACCGGTTAGCAAGTTTAGCCATATTCTGTTAGCATGACCACCAGCTCGATACATCTTGGGCCTACTTCATTTTCTTCCTCGTGTGCCTTCCATGTAGGTTTCCTTCCAACCCTATGTCTGCAACCGCGTTAAGTTCTGTTAGCATGACCAATCTGTAATTTTGCAACTTGCAAGCTCCTTGATTCATCAGAAAATCAAGAATTTTTGTTTACGTGAGTTAGATTCCAGTTCAAAGTGGCGTCATGACCTATCTGATCACAGGCTCACAGCAAGCCTGCAGCTGTACGTGGGATGCAAATAAAATCAATATCCGAACTAGCCAGTAGCCACTCTGACCAGAAAGTCCACAACCTGGACGCAGTGTGTTGTTGTGGAACTCTCTGTTCAAAGTCCACAGCTTGGACCGAGTGTGCTCATTTCTCCACGGCTGCTGTTGGCGGGAATGAGACAGCTTGACCCAGGGCCTGCGACTCCAGCCGCATCACCTGCGTGATCCTTGCCAATCGTAACAATATGCCCTGTCTAAGTGTGTAAAGGTAGACACTTAGACAGGGCATCATTCCAATATGGCCAATCGTAACAATAGCAATTGTTTCTGACTGGGATAACATGTGTTAGTCCTAGCCAACAACTTCTGACCTACTGGGAAGGGTTTAGATCCCCTCAGATAGTTGCATGGCCATGGAATTTAAACCTCTATGACTAGCTCAAGGTTCGCTATCTTGTCGATTGTGTAGCTTAGGAGGAGCCATCATAACCCATATGCAATCACTCCCTGGGGATAACAACCAATCTTATCAAGTACTTACTGTTGAAGGAGATGATTGCATTGATGACCCCATAATCTAGAATCATATGTGCTCCATTAAACCCATGTTAGCTACGAATTTTCTGAACATGCGAGATGAAAGCCCTATATTGAGTGGATACGTAAGCATTTGCTTTTAATATGCTCAAGTTCAATTGTTTGATCCTAGACGTTCTCCTTACAATATAATACTTAATATCAATATGTTTAACAACAACACTTGACTTGGTGTGTATAAGTGTAAAATATTGTTGGCTCATTATTGAAGTATAACTTAATTTGTTTCGTTATGTTGTCTATCACTTTTTAACCAATTACAAATTTCTTACGTCATATAGCCTTCTATGTTACCTCATAACATGCAATAAACTCAGCACACAATGTTGACCATGCAATGATAGTTTGTTTTGAGATTTTTCACGATATAGATCCACCTACAAGTATGAATATGGAACTTGACATAGACTTCCTATGTTCTTTATATCCCACATAATTCGACACTAAGTATCATATAATCCAAAGCCTATTCTATTTCTATACGTTAACATGAGGCTTTTTGTACCTTGCAAATATCATAATACTTTCTTAATAGTTTTTCACTGGTCTATCCCTAGATTCTTCTAAAATATTTAAGCATCTCAGTTGTGAATACCAAGTTTGTGTACATATATGAACTCGTTGTTCCAAGGCGAGCTCCCGAAGCCGCCTGCTGGACCGTAGCGCACTCTAGGAGTCCCTGATCTCACCGTGGATTCGGCGCCTCTCGATGGTGGATGGTTCTGACATTGTTCGGAGCAAGATTGTTGTCGCAATAAGGTTCTGGCTGGCCTTGTGAAAGGCTAGAGGGACTTCAATCTCGTCAACTTCCATGATGCGACGGTGGACATCGTGTGTGCCTTGGCGCGTGCTCCCTCGTCAGGGGTTCTCCCTATCGCTTCCCGCACAAGAACTTGCCGAAGCTGTTGCAGCCATTGCTGCTCTTCCCGAGCTTGGCGTGCAGCTCACGAAGCTGCTCGAGGTGGGCTATGTGACTCCCCGCGTGGGTCTAAGCCGCACCCTGCTCCCTTGGCTCTCCAGCGTGCGGGGGCGGTGCCGGGGCGTTCTCCCGAGGCATGTCGAGTTGGTTCCCTTCGTCATGCTCCTCGTGCCCCGCATGAAAACACTCTAGAGTTGAGTCGTAACCCTCCTCATTGGAGTTGTAGTCGTTGGAGCCATCGGAGAGGAGGTCGTCGCATGCGAACAGGAACTGCAGCATGGCTTCAGGATCACGAAGCCTGGAGAAGTCCAAGCCAAGACCCGGACCGTCTTCCTCCTCGGAGTCTAGGCACCCTGAGTGAAAGGGGAGATTAGCATACATGTTGGTGAAGGCGCTTGTGTCAAAGCTTGCTAGAAAGAGGATAGGGTTGAACACTGATGGTTCTCCCCTAATGGTGAAATCGGCACCTCCTGGCCCGGAGTAGGGGGAGTTGGCGCCTCCCAAACCATAGGAGGAGTCAGCGAAGCTGGCGCTCCTAGACCCGCAGGTGGGAGAGCCGGTGAAGCTGGCGCCCCCATGCTACAGGGGGAGGAACCAGCAGAGTCGGTGCTTGGGAGACGCGTGTTGACGTCGATGCTCTAGCTGTGAGCCTAACGCTCGTCAGGTCCCTCGCAAGGGAGTCTGCGTCGTCAGCTGGCTTGGGAGCGTCGACCAGGCATGGAGTGCTGCCTGTGACGCGATTGCGGTTGTTCCGTCTTCGTCTCCTACGATGAGGAGGTGGAGGGTGGAAGTCTGGTCGTTCCTCCATGGGCCAGGGGAGCAGGAGTGGCCTCGCTCCCCTTGGCTGCGAGAAGCGGAAGTCAGCATCAGCCGGGTGTCTGGGTGGGAGGAGCATCATGTCGTACTCGATACCGAGTGACATGAACTCAAGACTCCCAAACCCGAAAAGGGTGCTGGGGGTTGGCCATCTAGAGCCTTGGTGGGAACGTGGTGTCTACACGCAGCCACCCCTACCTACCGTGCCAACTCGGTGTTTTGATCCGAAGATCCTACTGACTAGTAAATTAGTGATGCGTGCCCTGGCCCAGATGGGTGATGCAAGGAGACACAAGTCTTTATCCTGGTTCAGGCAAGAGAAGACCCTATTTCCAGCAGAGGGGGACGAGACTTATATTTCTTGCACCTAAGTACTTGTAGTAGGGAATACAATCTAGTCGGGGGAGGGAAAGGATCCCAAGTCCTTGGGGTTGATTGAGACAAGTGCCAATATCAGTGTGGAGGTGAAAACTATGAAGTGTTCTCCCCCTGCCTGAAGACCTGGGCTCCTCTATTTATAGCCTGTCGGAGGGTCACCGGGAGCACCAAGGCTTGTCGTATACGGGAGAGGAGGCGTGTCCAAGCCCCTGTAGCCGGTATGGCCTTTGGTATGACCTTTGTACTTGCTATTGACTTGAGCCGGGAAGGGATGTCCGGTTCCTGTATTTGCATCTTTGACTGTGCAGAGAGCCGAGGCTAATGCCCGAGGCTCAGTCGTGTGCCCAAGCCTATCTGATGGAGGAGTTGTCTGAGTTGTAGTGGTTGGAGTAGTGACAAGTATGGCAAAAAGCTCTTGGCAATACGTAGGGTATCCGACGTCAGCTCTACAACTTCTGATGACATCTAGCGTCCTTTCGTCGGTATTATTAAGGCCGAAGCCACGCTTGGTCGAGGCAGAAGTCTTCCCGAGGCCATGGCCGAGCCTGCTCTGGGGTTCGCAGTCGTGTAGGGAATAGTTGAAAGACTGGCCTTCTGTGGGATTCGCAGGGTGCAGGTGGGCGATGCCGGGCTCGGGCGAGGCAGAGTTTGTTCCAAGGCTGAGGTCGGCTTTGGGCGAGGCGTAGTTTCTTCCCGAGGGCCAGACCATGATGTGCCATACGCGCGCCCCATCCGGAGTTGGCAGACAGCGTGGGGGAGCAGTAGCCGTTATTACCGGGCATGCGTCATCATAGTTGGTGAAAGTGGATGGGACCGTGGTCCTATCACTCTTGTTCGCCTGCGATGTCACGTGGGCAGGTATTTACATTGAATGCTTATGTCCCCGCGGTTCCCGCAACCTTTGACTGAGGCCGGGCTCGGGGTTGTCCTCCTTGCCTGAGATGGGCTTGGCCGAGGCGGAAACTGTTGTTCCGAGAAGAGAGGACCTCGGGCAGGACGGGGATTTCCCCGAGTGTCGCCTTGGCCCGAGGGCAGGCTCGGGCGAGGCAGAGTTTTAGGCGACTACCGAGCGGGGGCTCGGGCGATTCATGGCTCATACTTAATTGACCTCAGGGAACGTGTCTCGCAGTAGATTAGGGGTTAAGCGTGTTTAGGGGTGTAATCCAGGTACCCCTAATTATGATACCCAACACCAATGTTCTATCCCTATATTCTTTTAAAATCTCCATCCTAGTTATGAATGCTAAGTTGTGCGAGTACTTATTTGAACATACATTGTATTTCTAACAACTAAAGCGTATGAAACTATTCTTATTCGATCAATCTCATATTGATTCTTGGAACCCTGTTCACTTCTCAACTTATCCTCTATGACTACTAGCATGTGTGTGGTTACGCACATGCATACTAAATTTCTTAAGAATATCTTGTATGTATGTCTTTTTATGGTAAACCTAATACCCCTTTCGTTCTATCTCGGTGAATCTCAATTTCTAAGATATAAGATGTCTCATGAGATTTTTCATATCAAGATGGGAGGGCATAAAACCTCTTAGTTTCCAGTAGCAAATTCTTGTGACTACTAGCTAACAACATATCATCCACATACCACATTAGAAATATGAATTTTCCATTCTTAAACTTTGCATAAATACAATTGTACTTCATATTGTCCTTAAATCAAAACATTTTAATGGTATTATCAAACTTTTACCAATGACTTGATGTTGGTTCCAACCCATAAATGAATTTCTCTAGATGACATCCTAGATTTCTTTATGCCTTTCATGACAAATTTTTGGGTTGATCCATATAATCATTTTCAATTAAATTTTCATTATGAAATATTATCCTTACATCCATATGATGCAACTCTAAATCATAATAGGCAACAAGCGCCATAATTATTTTAAAAGAATCTTTTGTCAAAACATGTGTGATCTCATTATAATCGATTCCTGTCTCTAAGTCAGGCCTTTAGCTGCAAGCTTAGCTGTAGGTGAGCATGCCACCATTGAACTGCCTCACGATGGTGCCCTAAGACCTGCACACGCCTACATCTGTGGTCCGACGACTACAATGCCTCTTCCCCTGGTTTGTCGGCATCATGGATGACCAAGGTAAGCTTGTGCGTGAGAGAGATTTGGGGATCTTAGGGTTAGGGTTTGGGAGATTTGGGGACTACGACTTAGGGTTAGAAATTATGTCTTAATTTTAGCCTTCTCTTCTATTTGTTGTTCTAATAAGATATTGACACGAATTCGAGACTTTTGAGGTGATTTGGTTAGACTCGACCCAAAGCTGAAGGGTATGAACTTTTAGGTTAGGATTGTATCCCAAAATCTAGTGCTCTGATACCACCATTAGTTTTATGGAACCTTAACTTGTAACCTTAGCAACTAGAAGATAAAAAATTAGGGAGTATACCTTGAGGATTGAGGGGAGTTACCATGAGTAGGATTACTTCGGCGGCCAGCATCGGAGTCAACAATTCTAGTAGAGTAGGATCGGTGACATTTCCCTCACTTCCATGTAGAGATAGATCACAGCTCGTTAGATTTCATGTAGGCGAGGAGGTACGACGAACATCAGGACAACTAATACGACCGTTTTGCCCCCGATCAGGGAATGAGAGTGGTCCAGCTCGATCCTTGACCAAATCTAGATGATATCAACCCAACGCACCCCAAACTCTTTCTCCTAATGACATGATGTATGCTGGCCCAACACCCATCTACCGATTTAAAGGCTGCTCGACCAATCGGTCAAATTTTAATGGAAGAAGGAAACAACAAAGAGAAATTTACTTTTGCTGCTTCTAGCTCTTGCTATCGCATCATATAAATAAAATTGTGTTTATACAAATGGAACTCTACATGACCACATCCAATACTCAACTACTAAATTTTCACAAGACCTGGACAGTTGAATGAAAACAACTAGCAAAATTCTCGGTTTGCACTTGATTTTTTACATTTTCTCTCTTGCATGAATTTTCTTTTGGGGCAATTTTTGGTATATTCTGCCTTGTTATTTCGAGTAGAATGTAGTATATTTGTGCTTTGTGTTTCTGTTTGACGTAAATCAGATTAATCTTGTTCAAATCTGACATTAACTATTGTTTGTTGGCATATACAGGATCAAAACGGAAAAAAGCAATTATTGCCGGTAAGCACTACGCAGCCTAGAGTCAGTACCCATCTTTATTTAGTATGAAAGAACATAAGAAAATCATATAATGAGTTTGCATGTTATGTTTTAAAATATATAATTCTCAAAAAAAATTAGCAATGTAGATAAGTTACATCCTTCATTTTGGCAATAATCTGATGGGTTTCCTCACTAGCTAGTGGTGCATTTGTTGCAAATGCGTTAATAGCATGTTAGACTATCTCTAGTAGTTTACTCATACTCATACCTATATTCAAACTCTACTCTGCGAACAATGCAGTCTACAGTGCAAAACAATGCAAAACAGGGTTTATGGGTGAACTGCTGTAGTCGGCCTTATATCTCCAGTAAGGTTAAACCCCAGGACATGTTTGGGAGCAAGATGATTGAGAGAGCTAAAATCTCTTTCTATTCAATTTTAAATAGTAAAATATTCTAACCCCTCAATCCCCTTCAATCTTCTTGCCCCCAACCAAGCCACTAGGGTCGAGTTTTTTATGGCACATTTGTTCTTTGCAAATTGATTTTTTAGAATGCTTTGCAGTTGAATTCGCTTGTGATGTTTCTGTGATGCAGGTATTCTTGCAGGCACGCTGTCGTCCCTTCTATTCTTGTGTCTAGTCATTCTCACATTCTTCTCTGCTTACAAATACGGGATGCTGCCATTCAAATCGAAGGACGAACCAAGGATCGAGTCCTTTCTACAGAAGAACGGGAACCTGCATCCAAAAAGATACACCTACGCAGATGTGAAAAGAATGACAAGATCCTTCACCGAGAAGCTAGGCCAAGGTGGGTTCGGAGCCGTGTACAGAGGCAGCCTCCACGATGGCCGCCAGGTAGCAGTCAAGATGCTAAAGGACACCAAAGGCGATGGCGAGGAATTCATGAACGAGGTGGCCAGTATCAGCAGGACTTGTCATGTCAACATCGTGACACTGACGGGGTTCTGCTTGCAAGGATCCAAGAGGGCGCTTGTTTACGAGTACATGCCGAATGGTTCGCTTGAAAGGTACGCCTTCAGGGCTGCAAGATACATTGAACTTCGATGCCCCCTCCCATGGCGAGCGAGTGCCCCCTCCCCGCCATTGCAGCCGACCCCCCCACCTCAACCCAGCTCCCCACCTCTCTCCTCCACCGCAGATCGATAGATCAACCCGCTACCTCCCTCCCAAGCCCTGTCTCGCCTCGGCCGACGCGCTCTCCTACCGCGCCCCCGCCCTGTCTACCTCCGCCTCCGCCGCCGGCAGGATCACAGAGGAGATCTCGCCCAGCCTCAGTTATTGTGGTTCCAGAGGCTTGCACTGCTGTCTCCTGCCAACCGGCCACCCCCGCTCCCACCAAACGTGTGCGCTTCGCCATTACTCCTCCCCTGCACTGCATCTCCGCCGCGCCGCGCGCATCTGGCAGCAGACCCACATTCACTGCGGCCCCCCTCTCTGCGACACCCGCGAGCTGCGGCAGGCCTGAACACGTCGCCGTAGATGCACTGGATGGCTGGACAACGGTCCGGCGCAAGCGCTCGCATGGTGCCCGCGAGCATTCAAGACGTCCAACCACCAGGCCGTCGCTGCCTTCAAATTCGGCCAGAGACAAATTGCTGGTAAGTCTGAGCGGTAAATGCTTCCGTTGTCTGGGCAGAGGACATCGTGCTTCCTCCTGCAGGGACCCTCTGTGTTGCTTCGGATGCGGAGGCCCCGGCCACAAAGCTCGGCTCTGTCCCAAGGCCAAGACCTCCCAGAATACGACTGCCCAGCAACCGCCTCCCAGACTCCACAGCGACGACTTCCCTCCGCTCGTTCAAGCCACCATGCCTCGTCCAGGCGAGCCAGGGACGCGCCCCAGTGAAACCTTCGCCGTCGCTGCTTCCACCGGCGACATGGAGGCAGAGCTAGAGAGGCTCTCGACCCACGCCGTCGTCGCCTGGCTGGGGCGGGACCGGCCTGAGGTAAGCGCCGACAGGATGAAGAGGGCGTTCTGCCACTAGTTCTGCGTGCGCCCCGACGACATCTCCGTAGCAAGACATCACCCAGCGGACTTCGTTGTCACCTTCTCCCATCAGCACCACAGGGAGACGGCTTTGGAGCGCAGGGAATTCCTCTTCGGCAACCTCGACATCCGCGTTCGGCGGTGGCTTCCGATGACCCAAGCAGACCCTGTGGACCTCAGGTATCACGTCCGGCTATGCCTGGAGGGGATTCCCCTTCACGCTTGGAACGAGAGCATTGCCAAGAGTGTGGTGGCGAGGGCCTGCGATCTGGACTATGTCGAGCTTCAGTCGCTGAGGAAGGAGGACACGCGCGCCCTCTGTCTCTGGGCCTGGACAGAGGACCCGTCCCGCATTCCTAAGGTAACTTGGCTAACTATCTCCCGCAGATCGTCGTTGGTTCGAGATGGAGCTACTCCACCAGCTCGTCGCTCTGGCTCCCACTTCCGAGTCATCGTCCACCTCGACCTCGTCGAGGATCCACCGGAAAGTGACGGCCGCTGCTCCACCCGCGAGTTCAGGTGGGCGTTGGGCGTTGTTGACGGGGAGCGCACACCTCGGGATCGCCACGACCCGGCTCCGGTCGCCATTGTTGGTCGCCGTGACGAGGATGATGACGACGAAGAGCGTCGCGGTCGCCGCAGCCGTAAAGAGGACTCATGGAGCTCCCGTCTCTTCAGGAGCCTTTCACGCGCTCCCCATAGGGAGCGAGACCGCTCGGAGCCACGCAGGGATCGCCATGGCGACAGAAGATCGACCACCGGCGGCCGCCGGCACCTTACTTGCTCTGTGGATGACAGCTTGCTGCAGCGGAACGGGAGCAAGCATGTCAGCCTGGACGTCTTCCCCGACCGCGTCGCGCCACGCCAGCCTGTGTGCATAGATGGCTCTGCAACAAGTGGAGGCGGCCGAGAGCAGCGGCATCGCCAAGTCAGAGGCAGGAGACAGAGCATGAGCCCGTCGCCGCGTCCCCGCCAGGACGCCTACCCTAACAGTGGAATGGCCACGGCTGCTCGCGGTCGCAGCCGAGAACGGATGCCTCGTCGACGCCCTGGGAGGCGCGCGCGGTCCGTACCTCGACGTCAACACGGGACCGGTCTGGACTCTACCGCTGAAGGTTCACGCTGTACCTCGGATGCCCGCCGCGACGACCTCGACAGCACGCACCCACCTCCCCCAAGCCCGCCGGCGATTGGCACCACCATGCCGGCGGGGTCGACCACACCCGTGCGCCGCTTCCGCCCAGGATGCGTCTACCGCAGACGCAGCAGATCGGCGCCGCGCCAGGAGCTGCAAGCGGCGACGTCTTTCATCGACAGCATCTCCGCCCCTGTCGCCCAACCTATATTACGCCCGCAAGATCAGGGGTATGAGCTCCCCAAGAAGACACAAAAAAGTTTCAAGGGAAGTGCAGGAACTTCTACCCGCAGGAGCGCGAGGCTGGCGACCATCGCTTGGCCGCGTGGAGACATTCAGAGCCGCGCGCGCCAAGTGCTCATGAAGCGGCTTGGAATACTTCCAGAGTCGGACTCTGATCAGATGCAGAACCGGGCAACTGACGAGGAGCTCAAGCGCTACTTCAGCCTGTTCAATGGCCCGCTGACCCTCCCAGCCACCAAGGCTTTGGTCGCCCTATGCGGATTGGATGACCCTAATGAGGCTGGGCTGCAGTCATCTTGAGCTGCAGAATGATGTTGTGGGAAGCAACTTTTCCATGTTAGGTCTGTTTATTGTCATCTGCTTGGTATGTGGAAAGTGTGCACACCTCTGCTTGTTCCAGGGGATGCGATTTGCCACTTGTATCACTACATTAGTTCTTGTTAGCTCGCTGGGGCATGAGGTAGCAGCCAGAGGCCTTCAGCTACGGACTACCAAAGCAAGCTTTATCTACATATGCGCCTGCAAGTGTGTTTCGCGTGTCCGGCTGGACGGCCACAGACTCCAGTCGTCCATTGCTATCTGCATGTACCCTACTTCAATATATCCAGCGGGTTGCTCCACTACTTCTATGCCATCAGCGCTCGCTGTGTTTGTGATGTTCACCTTCAGTTCCAGATCCTGCACGCCAGTCCGTATGACGGGCGTTGCAGTTGGGTTTTCTCTGGTACAGGAATGACTCAACGCCACTACCAAATCCTGAGCTGGAATGTGAGAGGCCTAAATGAAGGGGCGAGAAGGGACACCGTGCATGATCTTGTTCGTGATACAGGTAGCACAATCGTATGTCTCCAAGAAACAAAGCTGTCGATGGTAGACCACCATGTCATCGCACGCACTTTAGGGTCAAAATTCCTTACTAGCTATGTTGCTCGGCCAGCAAACCAAACCAGAGGGGGCATTCTGCTTGCTGTGTCGGAAGACTTCTTCACACTCTCTAACGTATCTACTTCCGACAACGCCATCACAGCCATGATCACCATGAAAGCGGACGGCACAGAGTGGTGGATTACAGTGGTCTACGGGCCCCAATCCGATGCAGACAAGCTCCTGTTTCTTCAGGAATTGAGGGCCCTTGCCTCCCAGGGACACGAGAGGTGGCTGGTCCTTGGGGATTTTAATCTCATTTACCAGGCTTCAGACAAGAACAATCTAAACCTAAACAGGCGCCTCATGGGTTCATTCAAATCCACCATAGATGACATCCACCTTAAGGAACTTCGTCTGAATGGCCGCCAATTCACCTGGACCAATGGGCAGGCTGAACCAACCATGACAAGAATTGACAGATTCTTCTGCACGCCCGATTGGGAGCTTCTCTTCCCAACCTGCTACATCCACTCCCTACCCTCCCTCATGTCGGACCACACCCCTCTGCTCTTGCAAGGAGAGATAATGCGCAAAACAAACAGTTCCTTCCGCTTCGAGAACTTCTGGACACGCATTGACGGATTCAAAGAAGCGGTATATTCGGCCTGGAATAAGACGTTACCCTCTGTCCAGCAACCACTCTTGCGCCTGCACATCAAACTGGCACGAACGGCCAAGGCCATCAAAGCTTGGAGGAGAGTGAAAGTAGGAGACACGAAACTTCAGCTGGCCATAGTCAAGGAAGTGATTCTTCGCTTAGAAACTGCTCAGGAAGCGCGCACTCTATCTCTTGTCGAACTGAACCTCCTCAGAAGATTGAAAGCTAAATCCTTGGGGCTAGCACTCGTTGAGAAATCACGAATCAGACAAAGGTCCCGCTTGACCGCCGTCCGCCTTGGGGACGCCAACTCAAGATTTTTTCATCTCAGGGCATGCTCTAGGGCAAGGAAGAACTTCATCCAAGCCTTGCAAACTGAGACTGGCTTGGTCGTCACACAGGAAGGAAAGGAGAAGGTCATCACTGACCACTTCATGCAGCATTTGGGCACAACGGCCCCTAGAGCAAGGACGTTCGACTGGAATTCGCTAGGCTACCACCACATTGATCTTTCCTCCCTGGAAGCTCCTTTCTCCCAGGAAGAAATTAAAGAGACTATCCTCTCAATGCCTCGCGACAAGGCGCCAGGCCCGGACGGGTTCACAGGTACCTTCTACAGGGCATGCTGGGACATCATTAAGGACGATTTAACAGCAGCGTTTAACCAGCTCCACAATTTAAATGGGCAAGGATTCAAACTTCTGAATGCAGGCAACATTGTTCTCATCCCAAAAAAAAAGGATGCTTTGCGGGTGAGCGACTTCCGCCCCATCAGCCTCATACACAGTGTTGCCAAAATTTTCTCAAAATTATTGGCCAACAGGCTTGCGCCCCACCTAGACGATCTTGTTTCAAAGTGTCAAAGTGCCTTCATTCGGAAGAGATGCATCCAGGATAACTTCTTATACGTGCAAAATATTGTCAGGCAATTCCAAAAGAACAAAACACCAGCACTATTCCTAAAGCTAGACATCCAGAAAGCGTTCAACACGATAAATTGGAGCTACCTTTTAGAATATCTACAAGCTCGCGGATTTGGTCACCGTTGGCGCGAATGGATTACCATCCTTTTTAGCACGGCGAGTTCCAGAGCCCTGATAAATGGTGTTCAAGGAGAAAGCTTCGACCACAGGCGGGGGGTGAGACAAGGGGACCCCCTCTCTCCCATGCTGTTCATCCTTGCCTTTGACCCACTGCAAAGGATTTTAGACCTTGCTTCAGAGCATGGTGTCCTGACACCTCTCCCTCTTGCTGCAGCTAAGCTCAGAACCTCCCTCTATGCTGATGACGCGGCTATCTTCATCAATCCAACCCGTAATGACCTGCAAGCGGTCAAACAGATCCTCAATGCGTTCGGAGCTGCAACGGGTCTAACAACAAATTTTGAGAAAAGCTCCATCCACCCCATCCGTTGTGAAAATGAAGATTTGTCCAACATCCTCCAGCCGTTCCCGGGATGCTGCAAAACCTTCCCTTGCCAATACCTCGGCCTTCAACTCCACACCCGCCCACTACAAAAAATTCATGTCCAACCACTAGTGGAGAAGATCGGACAGCGTCTTGCCGGATGGAAAGGTCCACTGCTTAACCGCGCAGGACGCATCACCCTTGTATCTTCAGTGCTCTCCTCCATGCCGATCTACCACCTAACCATATTCCCCCTTGCGAAATGGGCCACAAAGCAAATTGATAAGATTCGACGCTCTTTCCTATGGAAAGGCGAGGATAACGCGCACGGGGGGCACTGCCTTGTTAATTGGAAAACGGTGGCTAGACCAAAGGACCTAGGAGGTCTAGGGGTGCTAGATCTTGAGAAATTCAGTCGTGCCCTCCGGCTCCGTTGGCTTTGGCAAGAATGGACAGACAGCTCAAAACCTTGGGAGGGGCTCCAGGTCCCTTGCAACAAGCTTGATCGCCTGCTGTTTCAGGCATCCACCACAGTGGTGATTGGGAATGGCATCAAAGCGAAGTTCTGGCACCATGGCTGGCTGGATGGGGAGGCTCCACGCAACCTGGCACCTCACCTCTACAAGCTGATCAGAAGGAAGAATAAATCTGTGGCCCAAGAACTAACTAACAGTGCTTGGATTCAGTCTCTGAGAAGGAAAATCACAACCACCACGCAACTTGAGGAATTTGTCTACCTCTGGACTAGGATCCGTCAGGTGAGCTTGCAGCCGGATGTAGAGGACACTTTAGTCTGGAAATGGACACAGCACGGTCTCTACTCCTCCAACTCAGCCTACAGAGCCCAATTCTTGGGATCCTATATCAACCACAAGATCAGCCTCATTTGGCGGGCTAGAACAGAGAACAAATGTAAATTCTTCGCTTGGGTGCTCATCCAAAATAAACTCCTCACTGCAGACAACCTAGTACGTCGTGGATGGCCACACCACCCATCTTGCGCCCTATGCAATGGACCTATAGAATCAGGACTCCATCTATGCCTAACCTGCCCCTTCGCTCATGAGGTCTGGAACACAGTTCTTGCTTGGGAAAGCTTTTCCCTGCCGCAACATGTGGTTTGGAGCAACATCTCCAGCATTAGCGAGTGGTGGGAGAAGACGGAGACTCTCTTTCCGCAGGATCGCAAAAGGGAGTTCAATGGCCTGGTCATCTACACTATGTGGAACCTTTGGAAGGAGCGCAACCGAAGAATCTTTGAGCATTGCTCGCTGCCACCGCTCCAGATCGCAGAGAGAGTAAGAGAGTGTGTCTTGCTCTATAAAAGGGCGTCCAACCGCCTTGGCTTGTACTAGGGCTGTCTGTCGTGTTCCTTCTTAGGTGCCCAATCCTATGGCCTGAGGGTTGCCGCCCCTATGTACTCTAACTTTTTTCCTCTCTCTCTTAATTGAAAGGCAGAGCTCCTGCCACTTTGTTCAAAAAAAAAAAGGTACGCCTTCAGAAGCGACATGAAGGCCGAAAACACACTGAGCTGGGAGAAACTGTTTGACGTAGCGACTGGCACGGCCAGAGGACTCGAGTATCTCCACCGGGGATGCAACACTCCAATCGTGCATTTCGACATCAAGCCGCACAACATCCTGTTAGACCAGGATTTCTGCCCTAAGATCTCTGACTTTGGATTGGCCAAGCTATGCCCGAACAAAGCGAGTAGTGCTGTCTCCATTGTTGGCGCGAGAGGGACAGTAGGTTACATCGCCCCGGAGGTTTACTCAAAGCAATTCGGAGTAGTAAGTAGCAAGTCCGACGTCTATAGCTATGGAATGATGGTGCTTGAGATGGTTGGGGCAAGGGACAAGAGTACAAGTGCAGATAGTGAGCGTAGTAGCCAGTATTTCCCTCAGTGGATCTATGAACATTTGGACGACTACTGTGTCAGTGCTTCTGAGGTTGATGGTGGGACTACAGAGCTCGTGAGGAAGATGATAGTTGTAGGTATGTGGTGCATACAGTTGATCCCAACGGACCGGCCAACAATGACTAGAGTCGTCGAGATGCTGGAAGGAAGCACGAGTAATCTGGAATTGCCACCCAAAGTTCTGTTGAGCTGGCAAGCTAGCATAGATGTTTTCCTATTAAGACCCCAACTAATCAAAGGTTATATAAATTAGACAAAAATTTGGCTAGTAATAGTTCCAGGCCGACAGTGGATCTATAAATTAGCCAAGACATCAAGAGGTTCTACAGAAGGATTGGTTCCAATTTGCTGAACAAGATACCAAGAGGCCCTGTCAAGTGTCAAGACAAAATTTAAATAAAATACACTCCCTGAGGATACATCAATAGTTCCCTTTGAAGGATGCATGGATGGACCTACCATATAGTCTGTAACAGAATGGGTGAACACAACCCCACAAATGTGAAAAGTAACTCCATTTGGGCTAGGAGAATTCAGACTCATTTCTACCTTCTATAGTCATAGAGAATCACCCCAAATCTCCTTGGCTCTTTCTTATTTCAATAGGTCAAATGTCTATGCGAAACTTTTTATCTGGAATGGAAATGAACATTTCTCTCAGCTCTTCTGGGATGTCCAAGTCATCAAAGACCTTAGACTTTCGTGCAAACTTCCCCATCGATAACTTGCTGAAGCTCTTGATCTTCACCAAATTGTTCCATGCTTTCTTCTGGAATTTCAGGTTCGTGAATGTCTGACTAAATGGTTGCAGAAACTCTGCAGGTATCTGCTTATTGCCCACAACATGATCAACTCTTAAGATGAGCACTGTCTTAGAGAATGATAATAAATCTTGATATGATCACATGATCAGAATTGGTTGCTAGTATATGTTGATTATGAATTTATGATGTTCAACTTGATCGATATTACCACTGAGAATATACAAGTGCAGTGCATCTAGTGAGAAAATAGCAAACCTTTAGCATCTTGAAACCTTGTCTTCTTGCTCCCTGCACCGTAAAACCTGGGTAGAAAGGATATGGTACCACGACGCAAGACCGCAAGACAATTTAATAAATAATACTACATCCGTTCTTAAATATTTATCGTACACTAGTTTATTTTTGAACTAGATGATGATAAATAAAAGAGAACGGAGAAAGTACTGGCATAGCGTTCCTAATTTTTACTGCAAATTTCAAACCCACCGATACTAAAATAGACTAGTAGAGAGTAGCAACCGTTTAAAAGTAAGAAAGGAACAGTGGTACACTGGTACTTGTATCTTGGACAAGTTACCTCGAGTTGCTACATGCTACGGGACGACGGGGGATTTGTGCGGTTCCTTCTATAGATGGCCAAATGGCACTAACACGGTGGGTCGGCCCGGGCACGACACTAAAAAGCACGGCCCAGGCAAGGCACGACCCGTTCCTTTTAGTGCCAGTGTCGGGCACGACCCGTAAATAGTGTCGTGTCTGGGCCACCAATTGGGCCCGTAGTGTCGGCCCAGGCACGGCACGGCTAACTGGGCTGGCACGGCCTCGGCACGGCCCATTTGCCAGCGTGCGTGGCCCAGGCGCGGAGCCGCACCGCCCCACCGCGTCCGCGTGTAAACCGCCCCAGCCCCCAGCCGCGCAGCCGCAGCACTCAAACCCTAACTCGCTCACTGCCTCACTCGCTCTCTCTCAGCCGCGGGCGATTCGGCGGTGACCGGCGAACTCTCCTCTCCCTCGTTCCCTCCGCCTCCGCTAAGCGCTCCGGTCTGCGGTCTCCATCTTCGCCTCCGGTCTGCGGTCTCCGGCTCTCCGCCTCCGCTCGGATCGATCGTCGCTCGTCGGAGATCCTCTCCGGCTCTCCCCCGCTCGTATCTGCACATTTGTGAACTGGGTAACTCAGATCCATAACCCAAGCTCCTCTCTCCTGTCTTCTTCTCCCCCTCCGGTGTGATTTGCGGAGATCCCGGTGCTCCGGCTTATTAGGGTTTACACGCGCACGGTGCATGGATCTGCGCATTTGTGAACCGGTGTGATCTGCACTACTGCGGAGATCCCGGTGCTCCGTTCTCCCTCATCTGTCTCCTCTCTCCTGTCTTCTTCTCCCCCTCCAGCCTCCGGTGTGATCTGCGCTTCTGCGGAGATCCCGGTGCTCCGGCTTACTCCGTTGAGGAACCGGGACTCCGGGGTCCGGTACGGCGGCACTGGCACTGGTACTCTCCTCTCTCCTAGCTTTGGTCTCCCTCTCCTCTCTCCTAGCTCCGGTCTCCCTCTCCTATCTTCTTCTCCCCCTCCGGTACTGTCCGGCACTGGCACACAGCTCCGGTCTCCCTCTCCCCCTCCGGCCTCCGGTGTGATCTGCGCTTCTGCGGAGATCCCGGTGCTCCGGCTTACTCTGTTGAGGAACCGGGACTCCTCTCTCCTATCTTCTAGCTACGGTGCTCCGGTCTCCCTCTCCTCTCTCCTAGCTCCGGTCTCCCTCTCCTCTCTCCTAGCTCCGGTGCTCCGGATTCAAATCCGTGGAGGAACCGGTTGGCCGGACCGGTCGTCCTCTTCTCTCTCCGAGGTGGGTCGATGGCTGTCTCCGACGATGAAACTGTTGAGATCGACTGCAACGAGGAGCGACGGTTGTGCGGGTTGGCCGGAGATGACGATGAGGATGACCTCCGGGAGGATGCTGCAGCGCTCTTTGGCCATAGCAGTGAGCATCCCGTCCATGTCGATGATGAACAACAAGTCGGTGGTCAGGAAGGTGAAGGGGATGAACACAGTGCCAAGCGTTGTCGTCCTTCTACTTCTGCAGTCAGGTTAGATTTCGAGAAACTTTTCAAAATCGTGAACGGTAAGAAGGTAAGGTTTGCAGCTAAGTGCATACATTGCTCTAAGCAATATTCTGTTCTCTCTAGTGGTGGCACTGGCCACCTCACCCGACATAGAGATAGATGTCCCAGGAGGCGTGAAAAAAACCCGCATGTCTCAGTCTCAGATATCTTTTAATCCTGATGGTAGTATGCGTAACTGGGAGTACTGTCCTATGGTTGCACGTAATGAATTGGTTTGATTGCTTGCTAGGCTAGAAATTCCTATTAGTTTGGGTGAAAATGCTGCATTTGAACACTACATTAGAACTGCTCATAATCCTAAATTTGTGAATGTCTCTAGGCAAACCACCACCAGAGACATGGTTAAATACTTCACTGACAAACAGGGCTGGAAACGAGCCGAGCCGAGCTCGGCTCGGCTCGGCTCGACGTGGCTCGGTGCAGCTGCGAGCCGAGCCAGGCTCGGTCATTTTGCGAGCCCGACCTAGAGGCTCGGCTCGGCTCGGTAACGGCTCGCGAGCTGGCTTGAGCCAGCTCGCGAGCCTCACACTAAATCACGTTTAGAGTATAAATTATATATTTTTTTTATTATATATAAGATAAAAATTATATATAATATATTTTTAGACTACAATATAAGTGTATCACGTATCAAGTTCAAGAAATTCAATAAAATAGTTCAAAACATAACAATAATATGGTATAATAGTATACTTGACGTTGTTAGCTCGGCTCGCGAGCCGGCTCGCGAGCTGGACCGAGCCGGCTCGGCTCGGCTCGCAGTTCTGGCGAGCTACAAAATCAGGCTCGGCTCGGGCTCGTTTTGGCTCGCGAGCCGGCTCGAGCCGAGCCGAGCCTCACCGAGCCCGAGCCGGCTCGTCGAGCCCGAGCCAAATTTCCACCCCTACTGACAAAAAGGCTAAGCTTGTTGAGACTCTTACTTCTACTGATGTTAATTGTGTGTGTTTGACCTCTGACATTTGGTCTGGTAATGCCAAAGAGGACTACCTTAGTGTTGTTGCCCATTACATAAACCCTGATTGGCAACTAGAGAAAAGGGTGCTTGCTTTAGTGCTTATTGATGTGTCACACAATGGACAAAACATTGCTGATCATGTTGCTGGTGTGCTTGCTGATTATGGCTTGACTAATAAGGTGTTTGCTTTTACCCTAGACAATGCATCATCTAATGCTGCTGCCATGAGGTTGCTTAGACCTATAATGTCACCATATCTTGGTATTGATAATGGGGCAGAATCTGAAATGTTCTTGCATCAGCGTTGTGCATGTCATATAATCAATTTGATAGTTAAAGAGGCCCTAGATGCTCTTAAGAATTTGACTGAAACATTTAGAACTGCAATATCTTTTTTAAACTCCTCTAATCAGAGAATTGCTGCATATAAAAGTTATTGCATTGCTACTAATATTAGGCCTAGAAAATTCCAGTTGGACATGGAGGTTAGGTGGAACTCTACATATCTGATGCTTAAGCATTTGTTTCCTCATAGGATACCTTTCACTACTTTCATTCATGCAAACTATCCTAGGGCTGAAGGTGATCAATTTATTTTAACTGATGAACATTGGGTTATTGGAGATAAAGTACTTAAATTTCTTGAGCTATTTTATGATTCTACAGTTGCATTGTCTGGTGTTTATTATCCTACATCTCCACTTATGCTTCATTTTCTTGTTAAGATTGCTATATGTCGGGGACCATAATTAGGGGTACCCCCAAGACTCCTAATCTCAGCTGGTAATCCCCATCAGCACAAAGCTGCAAAGGCCTGATGGGTGCGATTAAGGTCAAGGCTCAGTCCACCCAAGGGACACGATGTCGCCTCGCCCGAGCCCAGCCTCGGACAAAGGCAGCCGACCCCGGAGGATTCACGTCTCGCCCAAGGCCCTCTCAAGCAACGGACGCACCTTCGGCTCGCCCGAGGCCCAGTCTTCGCAGAGAAGCAACCTTGGCCAGATCGCCACGCCAACCGACCGTATCGCAGGAGCATTTAATGCAAGGATCGCCTGACACCTTATCCTGGCGTGCGCTCTTCAGTCGACAGAGCCGAAGTGACCGCAGTCACTTCGCCGCTCCACTGACCGGCCTGACAAGAAGACAGCGTCGCCTGCGTCGCTCCGACTGCTGTGCCACTCGACAGAGTGAGGCTGACAGCAGCCAAGTCCGGCCTCGGGCGCCATAGGAAGCTCCGCCTCGCCCGACCCCAGGGCTCGGACTCGGCCTCAGCCCTGGAAGACGACGAACTCCGCCTCGCCCGACCCCAGGGCTCGGACTCGGCCTCGGCCCCGGAAGACGACGAACTCCGCCTCGCCCGACCCCAGGGCTCGGACTCGGCCTCGGCCCCGGAAGACGACGAACTCCGCCTCGCCCGACCCCAGGGCTCGGACTCGGACTCGGCACCGGAAGACGACGAACTCCGCCTCGCCCGATGTCAAGCGCCTCGACGCCCAACGTCGCTGGACCGCGGCTACGCAGTTCGTAGTCGCGCTCCAGACCTTCACCGTGAGGGATTCCTCACCGGTGGCTTGAGAGAGGCAAGGGAGAAGAGCAGTTTTGGATAATTGATCTTTCTTGATTTATTCCCTGCTGCCATGCGGCTTATAAATAGCCCTATGGCTAACCAACTTCTCCTACAAACTCTCAACTAACTCCTACTTTCTTGGACTTATCTGATGCTAACCAACTCTCCACAATTCTCTCATTTCGATCTTATTCTCTAACCTTATCCGAGCTCATCTCAATCTTATTCTCTAGCCTTATCCTAGCCTGGCTGTTGCGTCTCGCTCCCTATGATGCCCATGACACCCGACCCCAGGGCTCGGACTCAGCCTTGGCCTCAGACGATGGTCTCCGCCTCGCCCGACCCAGGGCTCGGACTCGACCTCGACCTCGGAGGAGCCTCCGCCTCGCCCGACCCAGGGCTCGGACCGACCACGTCACAGAGGGGCCATCATTACCCTACCCCTAGCTAGCTCAGGCTACGGGGAACAAGACCGGCGTCCCATCTGGCTCGCCCCGGTAAACAAATAATGATGGCACCCCGCGTGCTCCATGACGACGGCAGCTCTCAGCCCCTTACAGAAGCAAGGAGACGTCAGCAAGGACTCGACAGCCCCGACAGCTGTCCTTTCGCAAGGCTCCAGCGCTCCTCCGACGGCCACGACATCACATGAACAGGGTGCCAAAACCTCTCTGGCTGCCACGACGGCATGTACTTAGGGCACTAGCTCCTCTCTGCTAGACACATTAGCACACTGCTACATCTCCTATTGTACACCTGGGCCCTCTCCTTACGCCTATAAAAGGAAGGTCCAGGGCTCTCGTACGAGAGGGTTGGCCGCGCGGAGAGGACGGGACGACGCGTAAAGTCCCTCGCTCTCTCCCACGCGGATGCTTGTAACCCCCTACTGCAAGCGCACCCGACCTGGTCGCAGGACAACACGAAGGCCGCGGGTTTCCCCTTTCGCCTGTCTCCCTTTCCCCCCCCCCTTCGTGCTCCGTCTCGCGCCGACCCATCTGGGCTGGGACACGCGGCGACAATTTACTCGTCGGTCCAGGGACCCCCCGGGGTCGAAATGCCGACAGTTGGCGCGCCAGGTAGGGGCCTGCTACGTGTTGACGAACAGCTTCCCGTCAAGCTCCAGATGGGTAGTCTCCAGCAACCTTTCCGGCCTGGGACGGTGCTCTGTTTCGGGAATCTTGAGTTCATGTCCCTCGACGGCAGATACGACATGATACTCCTTCCTCCGCCGCGTGACAGCGACAATGGCGGCCGATGACCCGCCCGCCAGCGGCGGAATCAACGACGTCTTCCCCACGTGGCGAAAGAACAACATTCGGGTTTGTCCCGTCTCCTCCCCCGCCGACGGAGGAGGAGGCGGGGCAACCAAGGCCAAGCAGGAGGCGGCACCTCGTCGGCTGTCGAGCGAGTCGACGGCGCCAGCGCCCCTACGGGGGACACGTTGGGCGTCGACCTTGTGTCTGAGACGAAGACGAGCGCCGTTTCCCCGCAACACGCCAACTCCGAGCAAACGAACGACGCCAGCACGCTCGCAAGGGACCTGCTGGGTGTCACCCTCGTACCTGAGACGACGATGCAGTCTGCCCCTGACGCGACTTCGTCACCGCCCGTCGACCAAGAGGTACCGACCGATTCCCATCTCGTGCCTTTTGGATTCAGCCTCGACCCACCAAGCGACTTCGCTTTGGTGGAAGCCTTCATAGAGGCATGTCCAAACCCTCCGGGGTACGGTATGCGGTCACCCTGGGACCGGCTGACGGCCGTCTCGACCTATGGACCCTCGGGTTCCGAGGAAGATGACGAGCCCGACTTTTGTTGGGATTTCTCCGGACTCGGTAACCCCAGTGCCATGTGGGACTTCATGACCGCATGCGACTACTGCCTTTCCGATTGTTCCGACGGTAGCCGCAGCTTCGGCGACGAGGACTGCGGACCAAGTCGTGAATGTTTCCACGTCGATCTAGGGGGTCCCAGCGAAGGCAACCATCTTGGTATACCGGAAAACGGTGATCCCCCTAGGCCTGCGCCTCGCGTTGACATCCTTCGGGAGCTAGCTATGGTCCCAGTCCCTGTGGAGGTCAGGACGCACAGCTCGAGCAAATCCGCGAGATGCAGGCCAGGCTCGACGAGGGAGCAGGAACACTTGAGCCGTTCCGGCGGAACATCGGGCAGGAATGGGCAGACCAAGCTCCGGCCGGAGAAGCGCGTCATCTACCCCAGGGCATCCAGCACCGCATTGCCGACGACGTCAGGGCAAGGCCGCCACCGGCTTCTAGTGGTGTCGGCCAGAACCTGGCTGCGGCAGCGATACTACTCCGCGCGATGCCGGAACCATCGACCATCGAAGGGCGGCGTATCCACGGAGAGCTCAAGAATCTCCTGGAGGATGCCGCGGTCCGACGGGCCGAAAGCTCAGCCTCCCGAAGGCAGGGGTACCCCTCGGAGCATCGCGCCGCGACTTCCCGATTCATGCGGGAAGCCTCGGTCCACACCGGGCGCACGCACAACACAGCGCCTGCGGCCCCGGGTCGCCTCGGCAACAAGCACCACTACCGCAACTGTCGAACCCACCTTGACGAGAGGGTGCGCCGAGGCTACCACCCCAGGCGTGGGGGACGCTACGACAGCGGGGAGGATCGGAGTCCCTCGCCTGAACCACCCGGTCCGCAGGCTTTCAGCCGGGCCATACGACGGGCGTCGTTCCCGACCCGGTTCCGAACCCCGACTACTATCACAAAGTACTCGGGGGAGACGAGGCCGGAATTGTGGCTCGCGGACTACCGGCTGGCCTGCCAACTGGGTGGAACGGACGATGACAACCTCATCATCCGCAACCTCCCCCTGTTCCTCTCCGACACCGCTCGAGCCTGGCTAGAGCATCTGCCTCTGGGGCAGATCTCCAACTGGGACGACCTGGTCCAAGCCTTCGCCGGCAACTTTCAGGGCACATACGTGCGCCCTGGGAACTCCTGGGATCTCCGAAGCTGCCGCCAGCAGCCGGGAGAGTCTCTCCGGGACTACATCCGGCGATTCTCGAAGCAGCGCACCGAGCTGCCCAACGTCACCGACTCGGATGTCATCGGCGCGTTCCTCGCCGGCACCACCTGTCGCGACCTGGTGAGCAAGCTGGGTCGCAAGACCCCCACCAGGGCGAGCGAGCTGATGGACATCGCCACCAAGTTCGCCTCTGGCCAGGAGGCGGTTGAGGCCATCTTCCGGAAGGACAAGCAGCCCCAGGGCCGCCCGCCGGAAGATGTCCCCGAGGCGTCCACTCAGCGCGGCGCCAAGAAGAAGGGCAAGAAAAAGTCGCAAGCGAAACGCGACGTCGCCGACGCGGACCTTGTCGCCGCCGCTGAGTACAAGAACCCTCGGAAACCTCCCAGAGGTGCCAATCTCTTTGACAAGATGCTCAAGGAGCCGTGCCCCTATCATCAGGGGCCCGTCAAGCACACCCTCGAGGAGTGCGTCATGCTTCGGCGCCACTTTCACAAGGTCGGGCCACCTGCGGAAGGTGGCAGGGCCCACAACAACGACAAGAGGGAGGATCACAAGGCAGAGGAGTTCCCCGAGGTCCACGACTGCTTCATGATCTACGGTGGGCCAGTGGCGAACGCCTCGGCTCGGCACCGCAAGCAAGAGCGTCGGGAGGTCTGCTCGGTAAAGGTGGCGGCGCCAGTCTACCTAGACTGGTCCGACAAGCCCATCACCTTCGACCAGGGCGACCACCCCGACCGCATGTCGACCCCGTCATCGGCAACATCAGGCTCACCAAGGTCCTCATGGACGGAGGCAGCAGCCTCAACATCATCTACGCCGAGACCCTCGGGCTCCTGCGGATCGATCTGTCCTCGGTCCGGGCGGGCGCAGCGCCTTTTCACAGGATCATCCCTGGGAAACGCGTCCAGCCCCTTGGACAACTCGATCTGCCTGTCTGCTTCGGGACTCCCTCCAACTTCCGAAGGGAAACCCTCACGTTCGAAGTGGTCGGGTTCCGAGGAACCTACCACGCAGTGTTGGGGAGGCCATGCTACGCCAAGTTCATGGCTGTCCCCAACTACACCTACCTTAAGCTCAAGATGTCGGACCCCAATGGGGTCATCACCGTCGGCCCCACGTACCGACACGCGTACGAATGCGACGTGGAGTGCGTGGAGTACGCCGAGGCCCTCGCCGAATCCGAGGCCCTCATCGCCGACCTGGAGAGCCTCTCCAAGGAGGTGCCAGACGTGAAGCGCCATGCCGGCAATTTCGAGCCAGCAGAGACGGTCAAATCCGTCCCTCTCGACCCCAACAACGACGCCTCCAAGCAGATCCGGATCGGCTCCAAGCTCGACCCCAAAAGGAAGCAGTGCTCGTCGACTTTCTCCGCGCAAACGCCGAAGTCTTTGCGTGGAGTCCCTCGGACATGCCTGGCATACCAAGGGAGGTCACCGAGCACTCACTGGATATCCGAGCTGGAGCCCGACCCGTGAAGCAGCCTCTGCGCCGATTCGACGAAGAAAAGCGCAGAGCCATAGGCGAGGAGATCCACAAGCTGATGGCTGCAGGGTTCATCAAAGAGGTATTCCATCCCGAATGGCTTGCCAACCCTGTGCTTGTGAGAAAGAAAGGAGGGAAATGGCGGATGTGTGTAGACTACACTGGTCTAAACAAAGCATGTCCGAAGGTTCCCTACCCTCTGCCTCGCATCGATCAAATCGTGGATTCCACTGCTGGGTGCGAAACCCTGTCTTTGCTCGATTCCTACTCAGGGTATCACCAAATCAGGATGAAAGAGTCTGACCAGCTCGCGACTTCTTTCATCACACCTTTTGGCATGCACTGCTACGTTACTATGCCGTTTGGTTTGAGGAATGCGGGTGCGACATACCAAAGGTGCATGAACCACGTGTTCGGCCAACACATTGGTCGAACGGTCGAGGCTTACGTCGACGACATCGTAGTCAAGACGAGGAAAGCCTCCGACCTCCTTTCTGACCTTGAAACGACATTCCGGTGTCTCAAGGCGAAGGGCGTAAAACTCAACCCCGAGAAGTGTGTCTTCGGAGTCCCCCGAGGCATGCTCTTGGGGTTCATCGTCTCCGAGCGGGGCATCGAGGCCAACCCGGAGAAAATTGCGGCCATCACCAACATGGGCCCCATCAAGGACTTGAAAGGCGTACAGAGGGTCATGGGATGCCTTGCGACTCTGAGCCGCTTCATCTCGCGCCTCGGCGATAGAGGCCTACCCCTGTACCGCCTCTTAAGAAAGGCCGAGTGCTTCACTTGGACCCCCGAGGCCGAGGAAGCCCTCGGGAACCTGAAGGCGCTCCTCACGAACGCGCCCATCTTGGTGCCCCCCGCTGCCGGAGAAGCCCTCTTGATCTACGTCGCCGCTACCACTCAGGTGGTCAACGCCGCGATCGTGGTTGAGAGACGAGAGGAAGGGCATGCATTGCCCGTCCAGAGGCCGGTCTACTTCATCAGTGAAGTACTGTCTGAGACCAAGATCTGCTACCCACAAATTCAGAAGCTGTTGTACACGGTGATTCTGACGCGACGGAAGTTGCGACACTACTTCGAGTCTCATCCGGTGACTGTGGTGTCATCCTTCCCCCTAGGGGAGGTCATTCAGTGCCGAGAGGCCTCGAGTAGGATTGCAAAGTGGGCGGTGGAAATCATGGGCGAGACAATCTCGTTCGCCCCTCGGAAGGCCATCAAGTCCCAAGTCTTGGCGGACTTTGTGGCTGAATGGGTTGACACCCAGCTTCCAGCAGCTCCGATCCAACCGGAACTCTGGACCATGTTTTTCGACGGGTCGCTGATGAAAACAGGAGCGGGCGCGGGCCTGCTCTTCATCTCGCCCCTCGGGAAGCACCTCCGCTACGTGCTGCGCCTCCACTTCCCGGCGTCCAACAACGTGGCTGAGTACGAGGCTCTGGTCAACGGGTTGCGCATCGCCATCGAGCTAGGGGTTCGACGCCTCGACGCTCGCGGCGACTCGCAGCTTGTCATCGACCAAGTTACGAAGAACTCCCACTGTCGCGACCCGAAGATGGAAGCCTACTGCGACGAGGTTCGGCGCCTGGAGGACAAGTTCTATGGGCTCGAGCTCAACCACATCGCCTGACGATACAACGAGACTGCAGACGAGCTGGCTAAGATAGCCTCGGGGCGGACAACGGTTCCCCCGGACGTCTTCTCCCGAGACCTACATCAACCCTCAGTCAAGACCGATGACACGCCTGAGCCCGAGAAGGCCTCGGCCCAGCCCGAGGCGCCCTCGGCTCTGCCCGACGCGCCCTCGGCCCCCGAAGGTGAGGCACTGCGCGTCGAGGAAGAGCAGAATGGGGTCCCGCCTAATCGAGATTGGCAGACCCCATACCTTCAATTTCTCCACCGAGGAGAGCTGCCCCTCGACCGAGCCGAAGCTCGACGACTGGCGCGGCGCGCCAAGTCGTTTGTCTTGCTGGGGGACGAGAAGGAGCTCTACCACCGCAACCCCTCAGGCATCCTCCAGCGATGCATATCCATCACCGAAGGCCAGGAGCTCTTACAAGAAATACACTCGGGGGCTTGCGGTCACCACGCGGCGCCTCGAGTCCTTGTTGAAAACGCTTTCCGACAAGGTTTCTACTGGCCGACCGCGGTGGCCGATGCTAATAGAATTGTCCGCATCTGCCAAGGGTGTCAATTCTACGCAAGGCAGACCCACCTGCCCGTTCAGGCTCTGCAGACAATACCCATCACCTGGTCGTTTGCTGTGTGGGGCCTGGACCTCGTCGGTCCCTTGCAGAAGGCACCCGGGGGCTGCACGCACCTGCTGGTCGCCATCGACAAATTCTCCAAGTGGATCGAGGTCCGACCCCTAAACAACATCAGGTCCGAACAGGCGGTGGCGTTCTTCACCAACATTGTCCATCGCTTTGGGGTCCCGAACTCCATCATCACCGACAATGACACCCAGTTCACCGGCAGAAAGTTCCTAGACTTCTGCGAGGATCACCACATCCGGGTGGACTGGGCCGCCGTGGCTCACCCCATGACGAATGGGCAAGTAGAGCGTGCCAACGGCATGATTCTGCAAGGACTCAAGCCACGGATCTACAACGACCTCAACAAGTTCGGCAAGCGATGGATGAAGGAGCTCCCCTCGGTGGTCTGGAGTCTGAGGACGACGCCGAGCCGAGCCACGGGCTTCACACCGTTCATTCTAGTCTATGGGGCCGAGGCCATCTTGCCCACAGACTTAGAATACGGTTCCCCGAGGGCAAGGGCCTACGACGACCAAAGCAATCGAACAAACCGAGAAGACTCGCTGGACCAGCTGGAAGAGGCTCGGGACATGGCTTTACTACACTCGGCGCGGTATCAGCAGTCCCTGCGACGCTACCACGCCCGAGGGGTTCGGTCCTGATACCTCTAGGTGGGCGACTTGGTGCTTCGGCTGCGACAAGACGCCCGAGGGCGGCACAAGCTCACGCCTCCTTGGGAAGGGTCGTTCGTCATCGCCAAGGTTCTGAAGCCCGGGACATATAAGCTGGCCAATAGTCAAGGCGAGGTCTACAACAACGCTTGGAACATCCGACAGCTACGTCGCTTCTACCCTTAAGATGCTTTCAAGTCGTTCGTACACCTTGTTCACATACAAAGTCTAACCATCAAGGAAGGGTCAGCCTTGCCTCGGCAAAGCCCGACCCTCCCTCTGGGGCTAGAAGGGGCGAACCCCCTCCACGTCAAAATTTTCCTCGGAAAAGGTCTTTTCTGCCAGAACGTCTTTCGTGCTTTTGGACTACTTCGAAAGTGGGATCTTGAAAACGACGGAGTACACGTAAGCAGCCAAGGCTGACCGAGCCGAGGGACTCCTACACCTCCGGGATACGGATACCTCACTCATCACCTTCTGCGATAAGTAATTCACGCTCGGATAAGCGATTCCGCGGACCGAACAAGTCTTGACGCTCGAAAACTCTTCTGCCGAAACGATTTTTCGTGCCTTCTCGACTATATCGATAGCAGAATCCTACGGACGAGTAAGAGTACACGTAAGCGGCAAGGTCGACTGAGCCAAGGGACTCCTACGCCTCCAGGATACGGATACCTCACTCATCACCTTCCGTGAAAAGTAACTCTTGCTCGGACAAACAATTCTGTTACCGACAAATAAGTCCAGATACTCGAAACAAGAGGAAAAGAAACGCAGCTTTACAACGCGACAACAGTATGTCTGGGCCTCGGCGGCCGCAGAAAACATACGCACACTACAAGATGAACCGATCCTGCAGGCTCAGACGTCGACGGAGGGGGAGCAGCATCACCCTCGGCGTCAACTCCACCTTCGGCGAAGTCCGACCGAGCCTCGGACGGCAACACGGTCGGAGGGTCTCCACTCCGAAGGACGACGTCAGCACCACGCCCGGGCCATCGCCGCCGGGGTCTCCTCCAGGAATCCGGCCCAAGCAGACGGCTCGGCCGGCCGCCCCGAAGCCTCAGCCAGCTGTCCTCCGAGGACACCAGCCCGGCTCGTGGCCTCGGCAACTCGACTCCGACGTCGGTCCCGCCAGTGGACGGCCCGGCCAGGCTCTGGTCGACGAAGTCTTCTTTTCGAGCCAACTCTGCCTCTGTCCATGCTAACACCGCTGCCTCTGGCTTCGGCTCATCGAAGAGCGGCCGAGGGTTTCCCTTAACTAAGCAAGAGAAGCCTCGGGCGGCAAGGCCGACTGAGCCGAGGGACTCCTACGCCTCCGGGATACGGATACCTCACTCGTCACCTTCGCACGAGGCAACTCACGCTTGGTGAAGCGGTTCAGTTAGCCGACAGGCGAGTCCTAGTGCTCGAAATGAGGAAAAAACACGGCTCCGTGCCAAAAAATACATACATGTTCAAGCCCCGATAGCCACAATAAACAGACACTGACACTCAAGGTGCCATTACAAACGGAACTCCGGTTCCACCTCCGCAGGTACAAACAACCCCCCACGTTGGAGGGCCTGCGGAGCAACAGAAGGCCGACGGATGGCTCGCCGACGCCCGCTCCGGCAGCAGCGACAACAACCTCCGCTCCAGGTGGCCAAACAGCAGCAGCGATGGCCTCAGGACGGACGCTGCTGCAACAAGGCCCTCGCCCACGTCCCCGCTCGAGGGGCGAGGACAAGCTATCAAAGCCAAAGAGCCGGAGGCCCGGAGCGCGGAAGGTGGCGTTGATCCATCGGCGACGAGGACTTCTTCAGCCACCACCACCTCAGCGCCGACGACGGAAGCCATCTGCCCACCGGCAGATCCCCACTCGGATCCTCCCGGACGAGCGCAGAGGCGCCGTACCGGGGCAAAGGCAGGACCGCCCCAGAACACGAACGCCGCCCTAGCAGCGCGCGACGTCTTGGGCGGTCCTCCGGTGCGCGCGGCGCGACAACCGCTCTCGCGGCAGGAGGGGCACCGGGAGCCGAGCCAGAGCCAGCTGAGCCAGCGAGTCCAACGCGCTGAAGCTGACGACACTCGCCGCCGACCAGCCCCGCGTTGTCGAAGTCCGACCCTCCCGCTAGGCCGGTGAGCGCCCTCTCCCTTGAATGCTGAGGGAGAAGGTGACCCACGAACCCGCGCGGGAGGTAGAGCTACGGCTCAGCCCGGCCTCCGCCCCAGCCAGGATGATGAAGATCCTTGAAGCTGAGGGCGGGACCAAGATCGCAGCCCAGCTCGCTTCTCCCCACCATCGAACTGGTGGTCACCGTCTTGGGTGACCACCGGCGAGGGGATGCAGCCGGGCTGCCTGATGAAAATCCTTGAAGCCGAATGATGGCTGAAAGGTACCAACTTCCGCGAAGTTGTGTTCCTCCAACGACGACAAGGCGAAAGAACCGCGGGCGCCCCCCATCCGGGGGCTCGGAAGGTGGAAAGACGCGATGCATGAGGGGAGCACGAAGACATGGTTGCCTTTCAAGGGGGTCACCCTCCTTTAAAAGGCAACTCTCCCACTTGCATCCTCAGCCGTCGCGGGCTGAGTCTTCTCCAACACGCTCCAAGGTCCTCCCCCTATGACACGGGGGCTAGGTCCCACGCATCGTGCAAGCTGCCCAGGACAGAAGGAGCCAAAACCGCCGCGCGCGATGCGCGCAACTGCCCAGCGGTTACGAGCATTCCTCCACTTTCGCCCAGACCAGCGGGTGAAAGGGCGGACCGCCATGCAGGCGGCATGCAACCGCACCAAGAGGGCGCACCCTTTCGACTTTGACGCGTCCAGCATGGAGGCCCAGGCCCACACGTCATGTAACCGGCGCGCCGGTTACTACGTGCAAGAAACTGCATCGCCACTTGCGCCAGTACCGCGCCTTCTTGACTGCGGAACCGGTACCGCGACTCGAGGTGACCCTGCGCATGACCCGACAGTGCCAACCGAGCACATCGGTCACAGGTCAGTCAGCCGCAGGAGAAGGCGCTACGGTCGATACGGCCAGAAATGGGCCGACAGTAATGGCGGTGGCAGGCGGGCGGAAGCAGCGGTCAAGTCGTCAGCTAAGCTCACGTCCCCTCCTGGGACAGTGAGAGAACCCTCTCCCACGACGTGAAGACGACGCGCCCGTGTTCCGTTCCTCGAACGGCTCGCGCACACACGACGGCCGCCCCGCGAGCCACTCGTCCCGTCGCATTAACTCTGCGGCAGGACAAGCGGCACCCTTGGTAGGCGAAGCAGGCGACGCTTCACCTCCGCCATAATGACCGCGTCAAAAAAGGTGCGCCACGTCGTTCGATTTCGTATCCTTTTCCACTTCCTCTTTCTCTCTCTTGCCACAGGGACCGGGAAAGGGGATACTCCGAAAAGGATCCTTCTCCGCGAAGGAAATGGGCCCCGAGCCCCCTACTGATCAAAGGTTCGAAGGCTGGCCCCTCAGAAGGGTTCAACAGCCGCCTCAGAGCACTCGGGCTCCGCGCCCACTACTGGTCAGAGGTTCGAAGGCCGGCCCCTAGGAAGGGTTCAACGGCCGTCTCAGGCCACTCGGGCTCCGCGCCCACTACTGATCAGGGGTTCGTAGGCTGGCCCCCGAAGGGTTCGACAGCCGCCTCAGACGCAGAGCGAGGGATGACCCAGGGTACGTTGGATACATAACCAAGGCTCGGGCTATGCTCCCGAGGTACCCTAGGACATTTCCGAGACCGACGAGAACGATTTTGTGAAAGGGAATTAGGCTTACACCTAGTTCCTAAATAATTTTGGTGGTTGAATTGCCCAACACAAATCTTTGGACTAACTAGTTTGCTCTAGTGTATAAGTTATACAGGTGTCAAAGGTTCGCACTTAGCCAATAAAAAGATCAAATTTTGGATTCAACAAAGGAGCAAAGGGGCAACCGAAGGCACCCCTGGTCTGGCGCACCGGACTGTCCGGTGTGCCACCGGACATGTCCGGTGCACCAGGGGGACTCAGCTTTAAACTCTCCACCTTCGGGAATTCCCAGAGGCGACTCGGCTATAATTCACCGGACTGTCCGGTGTACACCGGACAGTGTCCGGTGCGCCAAGGGAGATCGGCCTCGGGAACTCGCCAGCCTCGGGAAACGCCAACGGCTCGTCCGCTAAAATTCACCGGACTGTCCGGTGTACACCGGACTGTCCGGTGTGCCAGCGGAGCAACGGTCATCTGCGCGCAACGGTCGACTCTGCAAAGTGTACAGTTGAATTCAGAGTGTCAGAGCAGAAGCCAGAGGGGCACCGGACTGTCCGGTGCTGCACCGGACTGTCCGGTGCCACATGAGGACAAAGCCTCCAACGGTCGACCAGCTCCAATCTCAACGGATAGGATGACGTGGCTGGCGCACCGGACATGTCCGGTGTGCACCGGACTGTCCGGTGCGCCCATCGCCAGCAGCTTCTCCAACGGCTACAAAATTGGATGGTGGCTATAAATACCACCCCAACCGGCCACTTCATTGTGTGGGAGTCCAAGCAACATTCCAAGTCATCTAGTTGACATACTCAAGCCCTCCCAACCACCTATATTCATTGATCCATCCTATACACAAGATTTAGTCCACTACAACCAACACAAGTGCCACAAAAGAGAGAGCAAGCAATTGAGAGCTACTCAATTGAGTTTAGCCCTAGCGCCTTGTGAGATTCATTGAGAGATAGTGTGTGCTACATCTTTGTGTTCATTTGCGCGTGGAGTTTTTGACTCCCATTCGAACTTCCTCCAAAGTGTTGGAGGCTTGTAAAAGCTAGCAAGAGACACCAAAGATTGTGGTGGTCCTTGTGGGATCGAGAGTGATCCTTGAGAAGAAGAAGAGCTCGCCGATCCTTGTGTGATCGGGAGAGAGGGAAAGGGTTGAAAAAGACTCGTCCTTAAGTGGACTCCTCAACGGGGACTAGGCCTTCGAGGGCCGAACCTCGGTAAAACAAATCACCCGTGTTCATTGTGCTTTTGCTTGTGATTTGTTTGCTTTTCCTTACTCTAAGTTCTCTTGCACTATTCTTTGCTCATATCAATTGGTGTTGCTTCAAGTTAAAATCTCATTTAAGTGAAGCAACACTCCGCAAGAAAAGAACTTGAGTTAGTGCTCTTTTTCATCTAAGCTTTCTTGCTTTGTTATCATAGAATTATTAGTTGTATTGATCACTTCCGCATTATTTGAAAGCTATACTCTTTACTAGCAAGAACTTAGTTCTTATACTCCGATAATTGTTCATCTTGTTCTAACCACTAATCAAAGGATCTAGTTGGGGGATAAAGTTTTAATTTTCAGATTTCGCCTATCCACCCCCCCTCTAGGCGACTTACAATTGGTATCGGAGCTAGGCACTTCATCTTGAGTCTAACAACTCGAAGTGATGGCTCGAAGAAGATCCCAAAAGAACAAGAAGACAACTTCAAAGGAAAACAAGGAGGTAATTCTTGAGATATTACTTTCCGATTGTTCTAATTATGATTCATGGTCTACTAGAGTAGTAAATGCTTTTAGAAAAATAGATCCACAATTAGAACAAATCTTAGACAAGAGTATTATCCCTCCTAGTTATGATAGGGAAAATGTTTCCGATGAAGACCAAAGATGTATTCGCTTAAACTATCTAGCTTTTGACATCTTGGTTAATTCTCTTAGCAAGGAAGATTATCATGCCCTCATAATGAATCATTATGAACATATTCCCGATGCGCGTGATATTTGGACTAGAATTAAAAGCAAGTTTAATAAGTCCAAAAATGATAGTTCATTTTGTGCTTCTACTTCCTTTGGTATTTGTGATACTAACCCTTGCAAGGAAGAAGAAGAAAATGAACGATGGAGACCAAACGATGAATCCACCTCTCCAAAAGGTTTGTCTTCCCATTTCGATTCCCACATATGTTGTGTGGCTAATGAAAATGATAGCGGAAGCACAAATGAGGATGAGGAGGAAGAAAGAAGCTTTGTGCATCTCTACGCTCGCCTAAGCCAAGAAGATAAGGCGGTCATGCTCAAACTTCTAGAGAGAGCAAGAGAGCAAAGCGAAGCTCGTCAAAGGCTAGAAGATATTCTCTCCATAAAGATGCAACACTTTGACGAGTTGACTAAAGAACATGAGGAGCTAAAGTGCTCTCATGTTGATTTGGTCCAAAGGTATGAAACTATTTCAATTGAGCAAGATAACGCTTTACATTGTATCGCTCAATTAGTAAATAGGAATACCTTGCTCAAGGACCAAGTAGAAAAGCTAAAAGTTGAAAATCTACCTTTTCAAGATAAATATGATATGCTTCTATGTTCTCATGAAAATCTTATGGATTATCATATCATATTAAACATTGCTCATGAGGTTGTGATAGAGAACTTAAAATCCCAACAACCTCATTCGTGCACATGTATTCAAATTGATACTATATTACCATGTGCTAATGCTTGTTATTTGTCAACAAGCAAATCCTCCTTTGAGCTAGAACTTGCAGGAACAAATGATGATACATATCAAAAGCTCAAGGAAGAAAATGAGAGGCTAAAAATAAGCTTGACACAACTAAAAGGGAAGTGCATTGCTCAACCTTCTCAAGATAACCGTGATCACATGGTGAAGAAGCTTGAGACGGGAACAACCGTGGCATGCACTACATCCCTTGAAGAAAATGTCAAGGATTTGAGGATTGCCAAGAGGAAGAAACAAAAGAAGAAATTCAACACCTCCTCCAAAAGCCTCAACCACGCCTCCACAAAAGGTAACATCCAAGGTAATGATCAAGCCACACTTCACATTAAGAGGTGTAGTGAATGCTTTAAAGAGGGGCACTTGATTAGGTCATGTCCCTATATTAATGGCTTGATTATTAACAAGGATGATAGACTTTGTTTTAAATGCTCCAAGAAGGGACACTTGCTTAGATCTTGTCCCCATTTAAAACAAAAGGGCATAGGGTTAGAAAAGAAGGTTTCTACTAACCATGTAGCAGGCAACAAACAAGGAAAGAAGAAAACTTCAAAACTTGAAAAACGCCTATGCTACACATGCCGAAAGAAGGGACATCAATGCAAGGATTGTCCCATTGGTAACAATTCCACTCCTAACTTGTCAATTGATTTTCATATAACTAGGCAACCCAAAATTGCAACTTGTGCTAGAAATGTAGTGAGTTTACCTAGTGCTAACACAAAGGACTTTTGGGTTCCTAGATCTTTGTTTACTAACCTTAATGGACCCATCAAGCGATGGGTACCAAAATGTGCTTGACAAGATTTGTAGGAGAAGGAGATGGTATGAACCTTTGGAGTGCTTGAGGGAGTTAATTCAATTCTTATCAACTCAAGCTATCAATCTTCAAATGATCTACATATTCAAGATTGACCCAAGGTTACTTCAGTTTATTGTATTCAAAACTCATATCATCTCGGGAAGATATTAATGTTGTAGGAAATAAAGAATCATCATGTGCGGAATATCAAAGCCTACAACATGGAGGAAAGTCAAGGGATGGTAACACTTATATTCTTAAGTGCAATTATCTTAATTTGTCATGTGTCTTGTGTAGTCACATAGAAATTGAAAGCACTTAAGGATGTTTTAAAATTATGTCATCATTCTTTGAAGAAATTCCTCTCATATGGTAGATTGTGTACTTATCAATTCTATATTATGACAATCTACATGTTTTAAATTGTTGCAAGTTCACATGGCATGTCTTTACATTAATTATTCTATTATTGCCATATTCTAGATATAGAGAGATATTTCATGTTCTTAAAAGAATAAGGTGTCATGTAAGAAATTCAAATACTTAGGACACTTATAAAAGGAAAAATTCTCTCTATAGCTAGAAAAGTGAGACTAATGTTTTTATCTAAGTAATTTAAGTAGTCTCAATTATGAGAATAAGTTTCTCTTTGGAAGCATGTAATCTAACATGAAAAGAAAAATCAATCCATTGTTTTATGATGTATTTCTACTTGCTCAAATTGGATATGATTCTTTCCCATTTATCGCTTTCCAAATCATGATTTAGATTTATTCCTATAATCTCAAAGGATTATTTATGCTTGTTTTATGAGTTAAAATTGAGCATAACATCATCTATGGATAATCTAGTTCATGCTATGGAGTTTCCATGTTTTGTTAATCTAACTTCTCATTCCTTACCAAAATGACTACAAAAAAAAATGGAAACTAGTGCTTGTGTTGCTACTAACATTTCTCTTGAGTTCAATTATGAAAATCTACAAGAGAGAAAGTGCACAAGCCTCAAAGGGTACTCTTCACCAAAAAGGAAGAAAGGTAAAAGCAAAGGTATGTGAACTCATCTTCTTAAGTTTGGTTCCCATCTCAATGGGTATTTAATCTAAATTATCATATTCTACCCTTGTGAGGAATAGATTCTTTATTGGACCGAAATTAACTAAGTGTGCATTCAATGTCATTCTCATAAATGCGCTTGTTCATTAGAATCTAATTCATGCCTTTGCTATATCCATTCTCATATTGATGCGCTTCTAAGTCATGATAATAATTATGAAAAAGTAAAATTCCTTTGATTGATCAAAAATGATTAAAAAGGTGCTCACTCATTTTTCTCAAATGAAATGCACTAATGTTGAGGATTTTACTTCATGTCTGTGTGACTTGTGGATGATGAATTTTGTATGCTAATTATCTAAAGTAATCATCCTTCACCATTTACTCCCTTGCGCTATTAACATGTCTCTTGAGTATTTTCAATAAGTTTGGAAGGAAAAAGAGACAAATACAAAGGGAGGACACTCAAATGAAAAAGGAAAAACATCAAGGATAACAACACCTACTTGGACAATAAGGTCTTCACAATAATCAATGGTGTGGTTGTAAGCATTCTAAATTCTTTTTCATTATGAGATTACAAGGCTTAAGTTGTTTATTGCTAAATTTATGAGCCTTGATCAAAATGTATAATGCTTCTCCCTTTATGTCCTTAAAAGTGAATGCATCGAAATCAATTCTTTCAATTACTTGATGCATATCTTTAGGGGGAGTCCATTATTATATTTTGATTATGTTGAGACTATTGCTTTATCTTAGTAATTTCATATAGTCTCTTGCATGAGAATAATGTTTCTCATATAGTATGCTACTTCACATCAATCAAACTTGTTAAAGTAATATCGCCTTTATCAAGGATTGTTGCTTTCATTTCTAAAAGTAGCATGCTTATTGGATTCTCCTATTTTTAAACTTGATTGAAAATTTAATGCCTTTGTTGTTCTCTTGATCGCATATTGGTTGATCATTAAACAACTTCGATTATCACTTATGTTTCTTAGTGCCTCATGTAATTTCAATTTGATCTCAATTGGTAATTTTAATTGACATCTATCTTGATATGCACTAAGGAAAAAGGAGAATTCATGATTCATTTATGCAACTTGTGATCCATTTGATATATGCTAACAATAACTTGAAAAAGATCACTAGTTGTAGAACTCTCTCTTGTGCAAAGTATTCCCATATATTGTCATCAAGTATAGGTCTTAAGCAACTAAGACTAAGGACAAAGCACAATGAAGAGAGCGTCTCTATGTGAAGGTACAAAAGGGTAAAACCACTTCCTTTCATTCAAACTTGTACCTAAATCTTCCTTTTTTTCTATACTTTCTTTACATATCTTGTATAAAAGGAAGAGAAAGCATGTCCATGCATATCCCTGCTTCATATCTAGTTTAACTTCTCAAAAATTCATTCATGCTTCAATGCATCTTTGTTGAAACTAGATGAAGCGATTTAATTGTCAAAGAGCTTAAAGCTTAACCTTGTAACGAGGATAAGCTACCTTTGTTCCAAAGGTGGATGGTCCTTAAGTCTCTTTGAAATCTTTAAAGAAAAAATGCTTAAAATGTTTGCAACATGCTTTCATAAGTGCATAAACTGTCTTGAGCATCACACATATATTATGACACAATGCACCTCACTTTCTCTATGATATAGACTTGTTCTCATTAACCTAATTATGTGCACTTGGCATTTAAGGCCAAAATAAGTATTCCTCTCAAGGCACATATTTAGGGGGAGAAATCTATATTATATAGAACTATGATCATACTTAATTAACATATCTCTTGATCATATCTCTTTCATTTTGGTACAAATGCATATATCCTATTATTCCCGTACCATGACTACGACTAATATGTTTCCAAGTATATTACTATGCTAAGTCGTAGATTGAAAGGGAAATGGAGTCTTCAGCGAAAACAAAGGCTTCCACTCCGTAAATCATACTTCGCCATCACTCCAAGCAACTCTCTATTCTTTGGGGGAGAAATGAGCATCAAAGAAAAGGACTTCGTCTTTGGAGAGAGTAAGAGCCCAAAGCTAAAAGACAGGACTTCGCCTTTGGTATAATCTTAACTCATTTATTTATGCCCAAAGGGGAAGATAGCACTTCAAGGGCTCTAATGATTCCGTTTTTGGCGATTCATGCCAACAAGGGGGAGAAATGAGCCCAAAGCAAAAGGACCGCACCACCACCAATTTCAAAAACTTAGTGCTTTCCAAGAGTATTTATCAATTGGTATCCTATTATGTTCAAAAGGAGGAGAAAATTAGTTTTTCAAAAATGTATATCAAAACCCTCTTGAACACTAAGAGGTGGATCTCTTTTAGGGGGAGTTTTGTTAAGTCAAAAGAAAAGCATTTGAAACAGGGGGAGAAAATTTCAAATCTTGAAAATGCTTTACAAACTCTTATTCATTTACCTTTGACTATTTGCAAAAGATCTTTGAAATGGATTTACAAAAAGAATTTGCAAAAACAAAACATGTGATGCAAACGTGGTCCAAAATGCTAAATAAAGAAAGAAACATTCCATGCATATCTTGTAAGTAGTTACATTGGCTCAATTCCAAGCAACCTTTACACCTACATTATGCAAACTAGTTCAATTATGCACTTCTATATTTGCTTTGGTTTGTGTTGGCATCAATCACCAAAAAGGGGGAGATTGAAAGGGAATTAGGCTTACACCTAGTTCCTAAATAATTTTGGTGGTTGAATTGCCCAACACAAATCTTTGGACTAACTAGTTTGCTCTAGTGTATAAGTTATACAGGTGTCAAAGGTTCGCACTTAGCCAATAAAAAGATCAAATTTTGGATTCAACAAAGGAGCAAAGGGGCAACCGAAGGCACCCCTGGTCTGGCGCACCGGACTGTCCGGTGTGCCACCGGACATGTCCGGTGCACCAGGGGGACTCAGCTTTAAACTCTCCACCTTCGGGAATTCCCAGAGGCGACTCGGCTATAATTCACCGGACTGTCCGATGTACACCGGACAGTGTCCGGTGCGCCAAGGGAGATCGGCCTCGGGAACTCGCCAGCCTCGGGAAACGCCAACGGCTCGTCCGCTAAAATTCACCGGACTGTCCGGTGTACACCGGACTGTCCGGTGTGCCAGCGGAGCAACGGTCATCTGCGCGCAACAGTCGACTCTGCAAAGTGTACAGTTGAATTCAGAGTGTCAGAGCAGAAGCCAGAGGGGCACCGGACTGTCCGGTGCTGCACCGGACTGTCCGGTGCCACATGAGGACAAAGCCTCCAACGGTCGACCAGCTCCAATCTCAACGGATAGGATGACGTGGCTGGCGCACCGGACATGTCCGGTGTGCACCGGACTGTCCGGTGCGCCCATCGCCAGCAGCTTCTCCAACGGCTACAAAATTGGATGGTGGCTATAAATACCACCCCAACCGGCCACTTCATTGTGTGGGAGTCCAAGCAACATTCCAAGTCATCTAGTTGACATACTCAAGCCCTCCCAACCACCTATATTCATTGATCCATCCTATACACAAGATTTAGTCCACTACAACCAACACAAGTGCCACAAAAGAGAGAGCAAGCAATTGAGAGCTACTCAATTGAGTTTAGCCCTAGCGCCTTGTGAGATTCATTGAGAGATAGTGTGTGCTACATCTTTGTGTTCATTTGCGCGTGGAGTTTTTGACTCCCATTCGAACTTCCTCCAAAGTGTTGGAGGCTTGTAAAAGCTAGCAAGAGACACCAAAGATTGTGGTGGTCCTTGTGGGATCGAGAGTGATCCTTGAGAAGAAGAAGAGCTCGCCGATCCTTGTGTGATCGGGAGAGAGGGAAAGGGTTGAAAAAGACCCGTCCTTAAGTGGACTCCTCAACGGGGACTAGGCCTTCGAGGGCCGAACCTCGGTAAAACAAATCACCCGTGTTCATTGTGCTTTTGCTTGTGATTTGTTTGCTTTTCCTTACTCTAAGTTCTCTTGCACTATTCTTTGCTCATATCAATTGGTGTTGCTTCAAGTTAAAATCTCATTTAAGTGAAGCAACACTCCGCAAGAAAAGAACTTGAGTTAGTGCTCTTTTTCATCTAAGCTTTCTTGCTTTGTTATCATAGAATTATTAGTTGTATTGATCACTTCCGCATTATTTGAAAGCTATACTCTTTACTAGCAAGAACTTAGTTCTTATACTCCGATAATTGTTCATCTTGTTCTAACCACTAATCAAAGGATCTAGTTGGGGGATAAAGTTTTAATTTTCAGGTTTCGCCTATCCACCCCCCTCTAGGCGACTTACATTTTGTAACGGAATCCCACCAGAGGGAGGCATCGAGCCCTCGGACCCCGTCAAAAGGGGACCGGGTCCGGCAAATCACCCGCAGGTACTTTTGGAGCGCGCCTCCGGGCCACTAGCCGACCCCTAACGAATGGGGCACGGGCGTCCACTCGGATTACCCGTTAGCAACTCACCGGAGACACCATGTTCGGCGCCCTCCGAGGGCAACATGGCGCTTTCCCCCCTCCTCCTTGCGAAAAGGCGACGCAGGGGCGTATGTAAAAAGCCGAGTCTGTCCTTGACCGTCCTCTCGCTCTGCGCGGAGGCTCAGGGGCTGCTCTCGCAAACCCGACTCCGGCCAAACCATTGACAACGTCAACATACCAGTCCGAGAACTTGGGACTCGACTGTGCACCCGGGCTACGACCAGTTCGCATGAGGGAACAACCAGACCGACCGAGGCATTACGAAACGCGCTAAGACCTCGAAGGAGTCAAACCACTCCTCCGAGGCCTCGGGGGCTACACCCGGCGGGTGCGCTCGTGCGCACCCACCAGAACGAAATGCAACCGAGAAAGGCCGGTCCCCTTGCAAAAAAGTGCAATAAAAGCCTCCAAGCGAGTATTAACACTCCCTTCGAGGCTCGGGGACTACTGTCGGGGACCATAATTAGGGGTACCCCCAAGACTCCTAATCTCAGCTGGTAACCCCCATCAGCACAAAGCTGCAAAGGCCTGATGGGTGCGATTAAGGTCAAGGCTCAGTCCACCCAAGGGACACGATCTCGCCTCGCCCGAGCCCAGCCTCGGACAAAGGCAGCCGACCCCGGAGGATTCATGTCTCGCCCGAGGCCCTCTCAAGCAACGGACGCACCTTCGGCTCGCCCGAGGCCCAGTCTTCACAGAGAAGCAACCTTGGCCAGATCGCCACGCCAACCGACCGTATCGCAGGAGCATTTAATGCAAGGATCGCCTGACACCTTATCCTGACGTGCGCTCTTTAGTCGACAGAGCCGAAGTGACCGCAGTCACTTCGCCGCTCCACTGACCGGCCTGACAAGAAGACAGCGCCGCCTGCGTCGCTCCGACTGTTGTGCCACTCGATAGAGTGAGGCTGACAGCAGCCAAGTCCGGCCTCGGGCGCCATAGGAAGCTCCGCCTCGCCCGACCCCAGGGCTCGGACTCGGCCTCGGCCCCGGAAGACGACGAACTCCGCCTCGCCCGACCCTAGGGCTCGGACTCGGCCCTGGAAGACGACGAACTCCGCCTCGCCCGACCCCAGGGCTCGGACTCGGCCTCGGCCCCGGAAGACGACGAACTCCGCCTCGCCCGACCCCAGGGCTCGGACTCGGCCTCGGCACCGGAAGACGACGAACTCCGCCTCGCCCGACCCCAGGGCTCGGACTCAGCCTTGGCCTCAGACGATGGTCTCCGCCTCGCCCGACCCGGGGCTCGGACTCGACCTCGACCTCGGAAGACAGACTCGACCTCGACCTCGGAGGAGCCTCCGCCTCGCCCGACCCAGGGCTCGGACCGACCACGTCACAGGGGGGCCATCATTACCCTACTCCTAGCTAGCTCAGGCTACGGGGAACAAGATCGACGTCCCATCTGGCTCGCCTCGGTAAACAAATAATGATGGCGCCCCGCGTGCTCCATGACGACGACAACTCTTAGCCCCTTACGGAAGCAAGGAGACATCAGCAAGGACTCGACAGCCCCGACAGTTGTCCTTCCGCAAGGCTCCAGCGCTCCTCCGACGGCCACGACATCACATGAACAGGGTGCCAAAACCTCTCCGGCTGCCACGACGGCATGTACTTAGGGCACTAGCTCCTCTCTGCTAGACACGTTAGCACACTGCTACATCTCCTATTGTACACCTGGGCCCTCTCCTTACGCCTATAAAAGGAAGGTCCAGGGCTCTCGTACGAGAGGGTTGGCCGCACGGAGAGGACGGGACAACGCGTAAAGTCCCTCGCTCTCTCCCACGCGGACGCTTGTAACCCCCTACTGCAAGCGCACCCGACCTGGGCGCAGGACAACATGAAGGCCGCGGGTTTCCCCTTTCGCCTGTCTCCCTTTTTTCCCCCTTCGTGCCCCGTCTCGCGCCAACCCATCTGGACTGGGACACGCGACGACAATTTACTCGTCGGTCCAGGGACCCACCGGGGTCGAAACGCCGACACTATACATCTAAAGAACTATGCTAATGACACTCACATCATAGGTGTCATTCAACCTATGATAGATAAATATAATAAATATTGGAGGAACACCCCTTTACTTTACTCTTTTGCATTCATCTTGGACCCTAGAGCTAAAATGAAAGGTTTTAGTAGAGTGCTTAGAAGATTAATGAACCTGACAACCTGATAAGTACAGATTATGTTGTTTATCAGGTTACCACTAGAGCTAAGCTTACTGATGTTTATAATAAATATGAAGAGAAATATGGATCTGTTAGATTGAACAGGGTTGTCCCTCCTAACTTGTCTGGTAAGAAACGGTCTACTTGGGATGAAATTTATGATGATGTTGATGATGTGGGTACTTCTGTTGGTATGCATTCTTTTGCTTCTACTCTAAACATTGCTAGAGATACCTCTGCAACTGCTCTACTGCATGCTGCAAGCTCTTCAGCTTCTACTGCTTCTGAACTCATTTCTTACTTAGATTGTGACACTGTCAACCAGTTAACTGATGATTTCAACATCTTGCACTGGTGGCATCAGCACAAACTCACTTATCCAGTACTGTCAATTATGGCTAAAGATATTTTAACTGTTCCTGTGTCTACCATCTCTTCAGAATCCACTTTTAGTTTAACTGGCAGGATCATCGACGAGCGGAGGAGGAGGTTGAAGTCTGATGTGGTTGAGATGTTGACATGCATTAAAGTTTGGGAGGATGCTGATGCAAGGATGCAACACATGGTGGATGACAAAGAGCTTGAAGAAACATTTGAAAATCTTTATCTCGATTAGTCTCTTACTCTCTTTGTGACCATTTCTGTAATGGGACTGTAATATTATGCACCTGGACTTTGTTGTAAGGACAATAAACTTTTTAATGAGCTGGGCTGTACTCTTTTTTCCTGTCTAGGGTTTCTCACAAGGGTGAGTTTTACCTAGACAGGTTTGTAACGAGGCAGTCATTGCACTACAACTCATAATAAAATTGTTGTTTGATTAGTCTCTTACTCTCTTTGTGACCATTTTTATGTTGTTTGAAACTGTCAATTCATAATAAAATCATCTTATATATGTTGTGACAATTTTTTTTTGTGATTAGTCTCTTACTCTCTTTGTGACCATTTTTTCTGTACATAGTGCCCGTGCTGGCACTAGCGCTGGCGTGCCGCCGTGCCTGGTGGCACGACACGGCACGGCTAGACGCTGTTAGTGACGTGCCTGGGCCGAGGGTCCAACACGGGGGCACTAACAGACACGACACGGATCTTTTACCGTGCCTGGTCGTGCTAGTGCCAGTGCCGTGCCGTGCGGCCCGGTTGGCCATCTATAGTTCCTTCCCTACAACTACAGCACTATACTTTTTTTTTATAATTTTTTTATGAAATGTAACAGCACTGTACTCTGACTGAACCCCGAACCTCTGCCGACCGACCCCCGTGATTAATTCGGTCTCTCGAAACCCGTTTACGCCAGCCCAACAACCAATGTCGGTTCGCCAATGTTTCGGCCTGGCCCGCGATATATTCGCCGAACCCCTCAAAGCCCACGCGGGAGTTCGGCACGCTGCATCAAAGCCGACGCACCGCAGACTGCTTCGCTGAATCGTATTCTCAACAGTTCTCACCGCGACACCGCCCATCCTCTCTCCGACATCGATTCGCGCCGAGCCGCCGACCACCTGCCGCCGTCTCCTCCTTGGTCCCAGCCATGGCCGGCGGCGACGGTGAGGCGGCGACCCTAAACCCAATCTCCTCCATGTACAGCCTACAGCCTCCCCTCGTGACGCCGTTCCCTTATCTCCTCCCCTGCAGGCGATCGGCATCGCGCGCCGAAGCGGCACAAGTCCTCGACGCCGTCGAAAGCGGCCCTGGTGGACGAGAGCGCCGAGTTCGACTACGCTGATGACTTTGATGACGACGCCCACGATGGTACTGACCGCGGGCTTGATCGCTCCTAAATCTACCGGCTTCCCCCGAATCTGTGCGGTTTCCGCGGAACTTTTTATTGATTGATGGGGGAGTTTGATTGGTTTTCTTGTTCTTACGCAGCTGATACGGAGGTTAAGAAGAGGGATTTTACGAAGCTCGAGTTGAAGGTGGACCACGCGAGCCGTCCGCTCTGGGCGTGCGCCGACGGCCGCATCTTCCTCGAGACCTTCTCGCCGCTCTACAAGCAGGCTTACGATTTTCTCATCGCCATCGCCGAGCCTGTGTGCAGGTTCCCTCCAGCCTCCAATCACTTCCATACTCAAATACCACCAGCCTTGGTTGCAGCTTGTATTCAGACTGCTAATGTTTGTATCCGGGTTGTACACAACACAACCTGAATTCCAGCAGCTGATTTCTCCATGAAGTTCTAATAACATGAACTAGGACTGTAGTAAGACGGCCATGCTTTAAATAGTTTTGGTCTGATTGATTTAGTATGCATTGTTGACACACTGGCTACAATGAATTTGGCTCGTCTTTGGATGTCATGGACCAGGAGATGTCTTTCTGAGTATTTCCAAGACTAGATTGAGGGATTTGCAATATTCCATTCAGACCCTTACTACAGTTTGAATTTAGGATGTGTTTTGCTTTTGGGTGATTTTTTCTATCCCATGTGAACTTTTGATCATGTGATAAGAGTTAACAAGATTTCACATGAAGGAATTTGTGTGAAATTGGTTGGGATGGATACATATGCTGGGAGTTGGGGGGGAGAAAGACACCAGTGTTTTCTTAATTTAATAAATTAATCAACTATGATTATTACAAACTTTTGGTTTAAGTGCTTGAGTGTAGCTGTTGCAATTTTTTTTTTTTGTATTTTTTCTCCGAGCAGAGTTTATTGCTTGTTAGTTATGTCATTTGTTTATGAAGTGGACTCGAAGTAAATATGTGGACCAGTGGACCACTATCTAAACTTGACTAGAGTAAGTTGCAATACTTGTGATGTTTTTTCCTGGCTAACGATTGTTAGGACAGTAGGATTTGCTTATTTTGGAGGATTGAATGACGTCATTAGAGGTATCAGGAGTTCATTACTCAATTTATCTGGAACGGCAATGAACATAAGTAAAAATTGAAACTGAATCTGAGCTCACAAGGCGCTATTAATCTACAATCTAAGAGATATTTGAATGACTATGTTTTTTCTTCAAAATTTCATGGATATGTGTCGAAGGTTTGAAATATATTTGATGGCACATTTGCAATTTTTATTTCTGAAAATTTGACTCTGTTGTTATTGTGCAGGCCAGAATCTATGCATGAATACAATCTAACTCCCCACTCATTGTATGCTGCGGTCTCAGTGGGACTTGAGACAAGCACTATCATCAGTGTCTTGAGTAAACTATCTAAAACCAAGTTGCCCCGTGAAATAATTGATTTCATCCATGGATCAACTGCTAACTACGGCAAAGTCAAGCTTGTCTTGAAGAAGAACCGATATTTTGTCGAGTCTCCATTTCCTGAGGTTGTATCACTTGGCTTGTGCATAAACTTCTGATCACTCTGCTTTTTTTATTTAATGAGAGAACTGTGACACCTGTTGTGCAGGTATTGAGTACCCTTCTGAGGGATGAAGTTATATCTAGAGCTAGGATATCTCCTGAGGTATTATCTAGTTTAAGTGCATTATCTCTTAGTGAAACAAACTAGTCATAGGTAGAGAAGAACTTTGCAGTGTGAAAATGTGTGTTCATGTCATCCGTTTCTTTGTTTTATTTCTTCTGGTCTGTTTTCCCTTTTTTGTTTACTTTTGAGTATCATATACTTCTCTTCCCATATCGGCTCCCAACTTCTTTGGCATTGGACATTTGAAACCATTGTGGCTTGGTTAATTGTGAGTTTGTGACCTACCTCACTAGTCTCCTAGATAGAAGTTGTTTCCCTGCTAATTTGTCTACACTTGACCATTACTATCAATTTAAGTTAGTTGTTTGCTTTACAATGTCATCTAATTTTATCCTAATTTTCTTCAGGATTCCCTTGGGGCACCTTCATTTACTGTTAGCAAGACATCTGGCCAAATAGCTAGTGGACATGAAGACCTGTTAAATGGAATGGAAATTGCTGCTGCAACTGAAGACAAGGAAACACATTCTTTTGAGATTGATCCTTCTCAGGTATCTCTCCACCTCTATTGAAGCTTGGAAACCACTTAGTTACTGAGGGACTGATGTTCCATTCATTTCACACAGGTTGAGAATGTCAAGCAACGGTGCTTACCAAATGCATTGAACTATCCCATGCTGGAGGAGTATGATTTCAGAAATGACACTGTAAGTTTGTCTAGTCTGAGGAGACAGTCACTGCATATATTCTTCTATTTTTGTAATTGATGACCATATACTAGAAAGTTCAGCTCCTCTTGAAGAATGCAAAAAATCCAGACCACATTAGCTCTTTGCCAAATAATGCAAGGGGTGGGATTGGCCCTTGTCTGTCAAAAGAATGTAATAGATGAACACATACCAATGGAAATAAAACCTTGCTCTCTCTGGTCGTAGAAAAATGAAATCTTTGGACATGGAAGCATGACTTATACAACTAATCTTATTGTAATATAATTTGGAATCTGATAAAGTTGTTATGTGGGTGTTTTCAACACAAAGCATGACTTACTCAAAGATGCTCATGAAGATTGTTGGTCTATGTTTATAACCGTTGACTGCATACAACATACATTATGAAATGTCGCTTATATATTGGAGGTATCTCATTCACTTCTGTGATTCTCTTAACATTATATGTCATGGAAATTGTCATCCATGTACAGAACCTTGTGTAATTATATGCATATAGAAAAAGCAATTTGTCAAGCTTTCTATTGAATAAAATGCGCCCTTGGTACTACAGGAAGTTGTTTTAAATAATTTTACTGATTTCTGGCACAGTAAAACTAAACATAGACAAATAGGAACTATATAGTCTGCTATTTGTTTCTGATATTGAAGTAATCTCAACCTGTCAATCTGTAATTGTCCTACCCAAGTAGGTAGCTTATATAATTCGTAAACATAACTTACACACTGTATTCTGTAGCGATTTATCAGCATGATCTATGTGTAGCTATTTTTGCATGGTTTAGTGAACTTAGTTTTCTTTGTCTACTTTGATTGTAGGTAAACCCAGATTTGGATATGGAGCTAAAGCCGCAAGCACGGCCTAGGCCATATCAAGAAAAGAGTCTCAGTAAAATGTTTGGGAACGGTAAGTTCATAATGTAAAATCGAGTTTCAAACAATCATTACTTTGTTAAGAGACCTATATATGGAGACAAAGCTTTCACTGAAGAATTTGCCAGTAATCAGCAGCGAATTCAAAATTGGATGTACCTGATTGCACATGGCTGATATGTGACCATGTTCAAAATGAAAATAGATCTGCCTTGTATGAAATGGTCTTACAGTGTCTTGTTTATATGGCATCCTGTATTGTGCTATTGTTTAGTGCTAGTGAATTTCTAACTGAAGCTAATGTAAGTTTTGAACTGCTAGCAATATATATATATATATATATATATATATATATATATATATATATATATATATATATATATATATATATATATATATTGCTAAGAATGTGTTTCTTAATTTTAGGATTTTTTTACGCTTGCAGGGAGTAACAAATTTGACATACTTGAATTAGTCCGTGCTACCATTACTAATTTGATCTAATTTGTAATTATGCAGGACGAGCAAGGTCTGGAATTATTGTGCTACCTTGTGGTGCTGGCAAGTCCTTGGTTGGTGTATCTGCAGCCTGTCGTATTAAGAAGAGCTGTTTATGTTTGGCCACAAATGCTGTCTCCGTAGATCAATGGGCATTTCAGTTCAAGCTTTGGTCGACCATAAAAGATGAGAACATTAGTCGTTTTACATCTGATAACAAGGAGAAGTTTACAGGGATGGCTGGTGTGGTTGTTACTACATATAACATGGTTGCATTCGGTGGTAAAAGGTCTGAAGATTCGGAGAAGATCATTGAAGAAATCCGAAACAGAGAGTGGGGCTTGCTTCTAATGGATGAGGTGGATTAATCTATTATCTGATTGTTGAGGTGTTTATGGTTCCATGTCTTAATAAAGCGTCACACTCACTTTTTGTCTCCTTTTCTTGTGTATATGTGTTTTCAGGTCCATGTTGTCCCTGCACATATGTTCAGAAAAGTCATCAGCATTACTAAATCTCACTGCAAGCTGGGTCTTACTGGTATGTTCCCATCATATAATCCTGCATGATTTCACTGTTTGCCTTGGTGTATTATAAATTCACTAGGGTTAATATTATGACAGCTACCCTTGTGAGAGAGGACGAACGTATTACTGACCTGAATTTTCTAATTGGACCAAAACTGTATGAAGCGAATTGGTTGGATTTAGTCAAAGGTGGATTTATTGCAAATGTGCAGTGTGCAGAAGTATGGTGTCCTATGACCAAAGAGTTCTTTGCTGAGTATTTGAAAAAGGAAAATTCAAAGAAGAAGCAGGTGAATCTATGTTCCTGCAGAGAAAACACAAAATTCTGCCCTTATTGTGCACAAAATGAGGTTCACATGTTCCATTTGATACTATTGTTACTCACCTTCAACAAGATATACTCTTATACTTTTGTCATAAGTAAACAACAATTTTTTTATGTTTGATAGTCTCACTTCATTTAATTTACTTAATTGTCCTTTATCTCTTGTCCGGAGGATCCCATCTTACTAGCTCACATGCCAGGTACTGTATGTCATGAATCCGAACAAGTTCAGGGCTTGTGAATTCCTGATTCGATTCCATGAGCAACAACGTGGAGACAAGATAATTGTGTTTGCTGATAATCTGTTTGCACTAACTACTTATGCGATGAAACTGCGCAAGCCAATGATTTTTGGTGCCACAAGGTGACTTCACATTTGTGCAGATGTTACCTATTTTCTTCTAATTTTGCCCTTATTTATCTTTGAATCATTTAGCCATGCTGAGAGGACAAGAATTCTCTACCAATTCAAGAACAGTCCAGAAGTCAATACAATTTTTCTTTCAAAGGTGTGCTTAGTAACTATCCAAGCTTGAGTGTATATTTGGAATCAATTTATTATCAGCAATCTTTGTGACTATATGTTGTTCCATGTTAGGTCGGTGATAACTCGATTGATATCCCAGAAGCTAATGTTATCATACAAATATCATCTCACGCTGGTTCGAGACGTCAAGAAGCTCAGCGTCTGGGCCGTATTCTCAGAGCAAAGGTACTGTTGGCTGCTGCTTACTACCATTCCCTCAGTTTGTTGACAAGCTCAATTGCCGCACTTGATCCTTTGGCATTCAAAATTCTGTGTGGGTGGTTGTGTTCCTTTTGGCACTCAAAATTAATGTGGACATTTATATTCCACTCATGTGGGAGCCTCCGGCACTGAGCCTGTCCTTTTTTATTTGTATTCCAGGTTCTTGAGTTCATCATGAATGCAAACACATTATGATGAAAAGTCTTGCTACTAGAAAGAGATTCTTAGAGGAAATTTCTCATTTAGTTTCAACTAGCAAGTAACACAGTAAACCTCAATGGTATTAATGTCGTATCGACACCTGACAATATATTGGATTGATTTTACTGTTGTGATGTTGCATGCCTTGCAATAGCCCCTCCCGTGTTTGTAAATTCGAACATGCCACGTGGTGTCAGAAATGAAAAGTGAACTCACGTTTAGGTTTTAATTTTGTCACGAAGCATGAATGCAGGACCCACAACCAAAAAAAAAAACTGAGAACATCTGATGGTGAGAGAAATCTGCCTTTTTAATTGCATTCTTTGTTGTTGTTGTGGATCACACTAAGGTCTTGTTCGTTTGTGCCGGATCGATGGGTCGGAACGATTCCTAACCGGATTGCTTCTCTAATTTATATAAACTTTGATTAGCTGGAACGATTCCGGGTACAATCCGACACAAACGAACAAGGTCTAAACGACTTTGCACTGTGACCTCCAACCATGGAACCCTCCGCCTATGGTTTGATGCACCACTTCAGCTGCTCTAACTGAATTATCGCTGATGATGACCTGGTATTTGGAATAGTTGCACATAGGTGTTCATGTATATGCACACTACCTTATTTACCTGTATAGAGCTCCCGGGTTACGTCCTGCGCGCCACCCTCCGGCTGGGCCGTTTTTGAGTGGGCGGTCCCTCCGGCTGGGCCGTTGCAGAGTGGGCGGTGACGACCCGCTAGTGATGGGGGCCAGAGTTCGGGGATTTTCTCGGCCAGGACCATGTTTCGGTCTCTTCTTAATATAATATCGGGAGGACGGTCTTTCCCTACCCGACCTAGTTTTTAGAGCTACCATCGTGTAGTTAAGTTTCAGCTTATAGTTATCAGATTAATTACCTTGATTTGGCTAATCAAATTGGGAAAAATTGTAGGGAGTATGGAACGCAGCTTACAGCATTCCTTTAATGAATATCATGAATTATATTCTCGTTCCTGTAAATTCTGTGACTTCAGGGTAAACACCAAGATAGGATGGCTGGAGGAAAAGAAGAATACAATGCTTTTTTCTATTCCCTTGTATCAACTGACACACAGGTTTGTCTCACTTGATTACTTATTTCCTCTTTTTTTCTTCTAGAAACACCAGCATGTAGATATGTCATAACAGCACTGCAAATTATCTTTAGCATATCAGCATTATATGTTGTTTGTGACGACACAGGAAATGTACTACTCAACAAAAAGGCAGCAGTTTCTTATTGACCAGGGATATAGCTTCAAGGTATGGCTTTTGGAGTTTCTCAAGTTGGGAAGGTAGATTGTTCTTTAGGTACTTTTTAAAAGGCAGATCCAATGCTGAGGCTCCCATACGAATGGGGTCTAGAGAAGGGATAAACCGAATAACCGACACAAGCCTTTCTCTCGCAAATGCGGAGAGGCTGCTTCGAACCCGTGATCGGGTGACTCAATGAGACCACTGCACCAGACCTGCATTTCCCTTTTGGTACTTTTTAGTGATGAAATATTGTACTTTCCAGGTTATCACTAGTTTGCCGCCGGCTGAAGAAGGACCTAATCTGAGCTATTACACACTTGATGAACAACTTGAGCTCTTGAGCATGGTGGGGCATTTCTGTACTCACTGGTCGTAGTTTTGTTGGCTATTATTAATCGTGTGCAGATGGCCCCATTCACCTCTACCAACAGGCGCTGAATGCAGGGGATGACATGATTGGTGTTGAGCGCTTAGAAGAAGATTCTGATGGCAAGGCTCTTATTAGAGCACGACGCTCTGCCGGATCAATGAGTGCCTTCTCTGGAGCTGGTGGAATGGTCTACATGGAGTACAGGTGCTCTCTCTCTCTCTCTGATTTTTATTTCGCACCCGAGTCAATCCCTTTTAACTGCATGCGCACCGGCCCGTGATCTTTTCTTTCCAGCACTGGGAAGGGAAAGGGTGTTCAGAAGAAACACAAGGACCCGTCAAAGAGGCATCATCTGTTCAAGAAACGCTATGCGTAGCCTGTTGTGCTTTGCTAGAAATGATTTGGTTCATGACAACCTTGTTTTGGCATCAAAGTCGTTGGTTTAAACACACAAGCCCATGTTATGCACAGTTGTTGCTCTTGGTTAGGACCATCCTAAAGCAATTGTTTTCTCTGTTTGAGCAAGGTTACTGAGCTACTGTAGCGAAGAACAATTTTGGTCTCAGGTTTACACATGCTGCTTAAAGTTGGCATACCCGGCTTTCGGGCGGGACAACAGGACGTGTCTTCTTGAATTGCCTTGTATTATACAAGTATAAACAAACAAACGCTAAATCGCAACGCTTCTTATGTGCTGCTGGTTCTGGCGTGCTGTATTTCACCTGATTAGTTTCCGATCATCTTGTGTATGATGCGGGATTGTCTATGGTTCTTCCTATGGTTCAGTTCCATAATTTGTAATGGATTACGACTAACAATGTAGTATTTGCTCGGTTTTTAATCAGTTTTCGATGTTAAAAAATGGGCGATGATGTAATTCGTTAAGTAGTACGTGCACGCGTGTGAATGTGTCTCATTAACTCAGCATGATCTATAGTTTATTTGTAAAATACTTCCATTCTAAATTGTAAGCCGTTTTGGTTTTGGCTGCTCTAGATGTACACTTCTTGTTACCTCTCTCTTAAAAAGAATATAAATATATAAATTTTTATGTTAAAAATATCTAAAATTTAACTAAATGTATAGAAAAAGTATCAAGATTTATGACAACAAATATATGTTCTCCCTTCGTTCCTTTAAAAATGCAATTCTAATATAATGTATGATTTAGTATCAGTTGTATAGAAAAGTTTTGTAATAAATAAATACTATTATACACCTTCTGTTCCAAAATAAATTTCGGTTTAGATTATTAATGAATTCATACAATACATAATATATGTGCTCTTTATATATATATATATATATATATATATATATATATATATATATATATATATATATATATATATATATATATATATATATATATTCATGACCGCCCATTTGAATATCAACATTAAAACCTAGAGCTAAAACGAATTATAATTTGGGATAAAGAGAGTATTAACTATAAAATATATTTTAATACTTTCTCCGTTTTAAAATAATAGTTGTTTTAGCTCTTAGTTTTAATGTCTAAATTCAAATGAATGATAATAATTTTAGATATGAACTCACTAATTTTCAAAATAATTTTTATTTTGGGACAGAGAATAAGTTAATTTAAAGCCATAAATATGAAAATGTATAAACTCGATCAAAATTCAAACGTGAACCACTTTAGTCCGAGAAGAAAAAGGAAACTGAAGAAGAGACCTCGTCGTCTCGTGCAGCCGCAAGCACGAGGCTGTGAGCGAGACAGCCAAGGTGCTCATCGACTCCAGCCAGCCGCCCAAAGCCAGCCGCCCAAAAAGCCAGGCGCAAATCACAACCTCGCCTCCTGTCCCCTCCCCGGCTCCTCGTTCCCCTCTCGCCGCTCGCCTCCCCGCCGAGATCGAGGAGGCGCCAATAGCGAGAGGGTTTCCTCTTCCCTCCACGGCTCCAACGAGCCCCCGGCCCCTCCGCCTCAAATCCCACGCGCCCGGTTGGCCGCCGCCCCCGCCATGGATGTGGATCTGTGGATCTCCAAGGTCAAGGAGGGCCAGCACCTCGCCGAGCACGAGCTTCAGTCGCTCTGCGAATACGTGAGTCCCTACCCTTTGACTCTCTCGTTCCGCCCCTTAGGGTTTTTGTTACCTCGTTGCTCTCCAGGGCGGCGGCACACGAGCACACAGCTTGCGCGGCTGTGGTGCTAGGGTTCTTCGTGGGAGGAGGTAGATTGGAAGAACGGCTGCTTTTGCTGGCGGTGTCTGTGTGTAACCATGGTCTGCTTTACTGGTTGTCCAGGTGAAGGAGATCCTCATCGAAGAGTCGAACGTTCAACCGGTGAATAGCCCTGTGACGGTTTGCGGTGACATCCATGGGCAGTTCCATGACCTGATGAAGCTCTTCGCGACGGGGGGCCACGTCCCAGAGACGAACTATATTTTCATGGTGCGGATTGCGGAGCTTTTTTCTTCATTGCTATTTCATGAGAGCCGTGTTTGTTGGGAAGGTTTGGCATGACTATCTTTTCTCAATCTAGCCGTTGTTCACTCGTAGGGTGATTTTGTGGACCGTGGCTTCAACAGTCTGGAGGTTTTCACCATCCTGTTGCTACTAAAAGCGAGGTATTTAGTCAGTTTCTTGTTTGGCATACTCAGTTGTTTACTTGATTGTTGCAATGTTTCTTCTGCCTAGCTTCTATTGTAATAGCTGCTTCACTGTTTCGTCTTGTTAGTGCAATAGAACCTCCTTAATGTTTGATGCACAATCATTTTTATTATAACACAACCTTGTTTTAGGAAAATGGTTGCTGCTACATAATTAACCATAGTAGCTTATTTAAATAGAATTATGCTAAATGACTTGTATTGGTTGATTGCCAATTGACTATCCATATCCTTTTGTGCCTTGTTGACTCACTTTTTCATAATACATTTCCTTAATTATTGGCTTCTGTGCGGATCAAATTATCTTTAAGTTTACCATGCAGTGAAAACTTAAATAATGTATGCTGTTTTGATTTCTGAGAAATACAGATGATATCCTGGAGTTGATCTGAATATGTTTAACCATGGTTGGCACTGTCCACCCAACATATGTGGTAGCTGAATGAGTTTACTATGTTCTAACATAGAAACAGAAATTTCCTACCCTTTTTAGGCAGCATGAACCGCAAGTGTGGAACATCCATTCTCATACATTTTCCCAATGAACCAATGCAGTGATGAGATAGTTTTGATTCTCATAGTTCTCATCGTTACTATAGTTTCCATCAAGAATTTTTCCAAGAATTGTCACCATCTATGGCTAATTCTTGCTGATGGATGTTCCAATTGTCATTAGGTATCCTGCACACATAACCCTTCTGCGTGGAAATCATGAAAGTAGGCAGTTGACACAGGTATATTCTTGTATGTGAAAAACATTAATTCTGTACAGTTCATAGTTTTTCTGATTTAGGCCACTTTGGTTGCAACTAAATGCCTTGAGTGGCTGAGTCCAATATATGTCTCCATGATTCTTTGTTCTGCTCTTTACTTGTGAGCTCAAAAGGTGTTGTATTCATCTGGTCACCCTCCACTGTGCCCTCAGAATTGTGAATAGGGATGCAAGGTACACATATGGTTATTGAAGTCTTATGATTCTCAAGATAATATTATCTGGTAATCGGCCTGTGTGTTATGCTTAGGTTTTCTTTAGCCAGTGCCTGTTAAATTACCTGTCAACATTGTTCTTGTTATTTTCCCCCCTGGTTATGACTCTATATGGCTATCTCTTTTAACTCTCAATTTACATTGCATGTTTGTATCCATACTGTACCACAAATGGCTGAAAACACTTGACATGTCTTAGCTTACCATGCTGGCATACTAATAATAATGTGACTTATCCTTAGGTGTATGGTTTCTATGATGAGTGTCAGAGGAAGTATGGCAACGCCAATGCATGGCGGTATTGCACTGATGTTTTTGATTACCTTACGCTATCAGCAATCATTAATGGTCAAGTAAGTACCTCTAGGGAAAAAATACAGGTTTTCATATCATGCTATCTCGGCAAGTCTACCTAAATTATATGCTGGATTCAGGTCCTCTGTGTTCATGGCGGTCTTTCTCCTGATGTACGTACTATTGATCAGGTCGGTGACTTCTCTTCCATAACTTTATTATAACCATCTGTGAACACATTTGTTTATAAATGAATAAACCCTTAAGTATGACCCTTCCAATCTCATCGGGTGCTGAGCTTCGTGTCTTGTAGTTTGCCATACATGACAGATACCTCAAGAATTACAGTTGTTTGAAAACTTCACTGTTATCGGTGATAAATAAAATGCTTCAGTGGATAAAAATTTCGACCTGCGGGGGGTAAGACAGCCCCCGAGCATTGCATTAAGAGAAGACTTTCTTACACAAGTCGGAAAAAACCCTGAACCCCTGTCCCACCCATACATAATGGCACCGTAGCCCATGTGAGAAGACTGCATGGTTTTTAAAGTGGTAAGGCGAGACAAGGTGTTGGACCACCGCCTGAACGCCTAGGCGAGGTAGGCGGGCAAGGTGCCTAGGCGTTGGACCACCGCCTGGACGCCTAGGCGACGCCTTAAGAACAGTGGAAGACTGTGATTGTCGCCGGACCTTACACCTGTGCTTTAGCATGGGAAAAAACGAGGGAATTTTTTGTAACCCTATTCTGATATTTGCTCCCACGCCAGTCGAACTCAGGACCTGTGGAATGCTACCTAGTCCACCTAACCAACTCTGCTAGAGGCCCTTTCATTACTAGTGGCTTGCCATTGGGGGCCTTCGCGCGTTGTCCAGCTATTATTGCTTCGGTGGATATATCTTGGAAGTTTGGAACTTTTAAGTAGTAAACAACAGAACGGGTATTTATTATGTTGTTTTCAGTGATTTTTAGTTTTCTGTTTTATGTTCAGCTGGTTGTGCTAACTGTATTTTTTTGGACATGTTTCTGATATAATTTTCTTTGGTAGTAAGAATGCTTATCATCAATGAACTAGCATTGCTGACTCATTTTTTGAAGAATACTGAGCACATGATTCTGGGGTTGATTTGGTTCGTAGCATTTCTGACTCATTTCTTGAAGAACAGTAGAGTGCATGATTATTTGGATGATTCTTATTTTGACTAATTGTTTCAATGAGATTGAAGCTTTGATTATCTTTTTTTTACCAGATACGAACAATTGATCGCAATTGTGAAATTCCCCATGAAGGTCCTTTCTGCGACCTTATGTGGAGTGACCCTGAGGAGATAGAGACATGGGCTGTTAGTCCCCGTGGAGCAGGTTGGCTGTTTGGATCGCGCGTCACAGCAGAGGTTTGTATGCAATGTAGGCTTATTTTTATTATTATGGATTGTTTTTTTATTCTCTCCTTGTGGATGTCACCTTTTGCCATGCAGTTCAACTTTGTTAACGGTATCGAGCTAGTTTGCCGGGCTCACCAGCTGGTCCAGGAAGGCTTAAAGTACATGTTCCAGGAGAAGGGCCTTGTCACTGTGAGTTCTTGTTCACATATAGATGAGCACTCATGTTAGTAGTATGGAACTATGTTTTTTCAAGCATTTGGCGTTCTATGTGATAAGAGTGTACTACAGAAGCTAAAAGACAAGTTTTTTAGAAGCTAAAAGTTTTTTAGAACGATGATTAGACCTGCTACATTGTATGGTGCAGAATGTTGGCCTACAAAAAGATGACATGTTCAGCATGACAAGTGTTGCGGAAGTGTGTACGTTGCGTTGGATTTGTGGCCATACTAGAAGGGATCGACTCTGGAATGTTGATATACGTGATAGGCTAGGTGTAGCGTCAATTGAAGAAAAACTTGTCTTGAAATGGTTTGAACATGCCCAAGAGGCACCAGTGCGTAATGGGATCCTAAGACGCGATAGCAATGGGTAGGGAAACAAAAGAAGACCGAAGTTGACATAGGAAGAGGCAGTAAAAGGAACTCGAAAGGATGACATGTTCCCAAAGATTTAGCCTTGAACAGGAGTGTCTGACCTTGACTTGTGGTTTGTGTTGTGTTTCAACTTTTGCCTACTCTAACTTGCTTGGGACTAAAAGACATTGTTGTTGTTGTTGTTGCATTTTTATTTGAGTGTGATCATATTGGATTGTTATGATGCCCCATAGTAACTTCCTTTTTCCTTTCCAGGTGTGGTCTGCACCTAATTATTGCTACAGATGTGGCAATGTCGCTTCTATCTTAAGCTTCGATGAGAAGATGGTATGTCAGTTCTTTTGTCTTCAAGGATCTGCTAGAAGCATTACACACACCTGATTACTTTTGACTTTTGAGTCAATTTATACAATAAGTTTATCTCAATCCTCAGTAGGTTTTAGTGTGCATTTTTACAAGCAACTTTTGTACGGTTAATTGTTTCTGATGTGCAACCAAAAGATATATTATGCAACCAGTGTTTCTGGCTAATATTTTTGTGTATTTACATTAGTGTAGATTTTATAAAAATTAATGCTATGGTACAGCTAAGTGGGGTCACCAGCTGCTGTCTTTTGCCATAATACATCAAGTTTGTGCTGGACATTTTTCATGTACTTTCGGTTCGAAATAGGTTGGCTTGTCTTTTCTAGATACATAGCAAAAACTGTGTACCAAAAAAAAACGCCCAATTATTTGAAATGGACTACTTGCTAGTGACATGCAGAGGTTGGACCTGAAACGAGCAATGAAGGTATGTAGGGAGAGGGTTTCAGTTTGACTGTTCATGAAATAAACGAATTTATGTATAAGTGCATCAACCATACTTAGGGCTTGTTCAGTTAATCCCCAAACCGAGAGGATTGGATCCCCTGCAACAAGTCAAAACTCCCCTCCAGCCCCCTTGACTTGGAGTTCAACTGAACAAGGCCTTATTGGGGAAACAAAAACCATTTGAGATTTAGTAGTTAATCAGCATTATGCTTATTGTATCTTTGCTCCTTCTATGGTAGCAAACGGCCAACAAGTTTTGTCCCACTGCTTTCTCAAGTTGCCTACTAATGTTTCATGAGATATATGACTTGATGCCGACTTACAATATGTTTTGCACTGTTACCAGGAAAGGGATGTCAAGTTCTTCACAGAGACAGAGGAGAACAACCAGATGCGAGGCCCAAGGACCGCAGTCCCATATTTCCTATGACTTCAATTGTACAATTTTAGAAGTCTATTCGAATCTGTAAGGGCTAAAGATCAATCAGATGTGTTTATTGTTTTAGGTCCAGATTATAGTGCAATCTGATGCGTTTGATTTCTGTTTTCCTTTAACCACATGTACAATAGACCATCGGGACAGTCATATGTTCCTGTATCTCTTCGGTGACACTGCCAAAGTTTTGTTTGTGATTTTGTTCCCGTGCTATCCATTTTGGACTGTGCTTGCGTTGTGCAGCAGAAGAGTCAGGCTGGTTATATCTTTTATCTCATTTGAGATTGTTCATTCATGTGACAAGATATTTACGTGTACGTAACTCCTGGCATATATTCAATTTAATTAAATGGCTCCACTTATAAGCTGTGTAAACTAAGCTTTAACGCACCTAGCATGTCCACATACGGGTCTCTAATGACATGTTCAATGAACGTCCAAGATAACATTCGTTGATAGAAAAGTTGTTTCCTCCAGTGTAAATTGGTGCGCAAAAAAGGCTAAAGCGTAAAAAGGATCTTGTCCTTGCAGACACCTTCGCAGATCAACACGAGGGAGTTTGATTTTGGTTTCGCTCTATTTTTTGACTTATGGGACTATCAGTGGGACCACTAGGGATATTTTCTGGAGTTGTTTGGGAGAAGGGGATCAAACAAGCCATCATAGCGATAAGAGCAACTCCAATAGTTATGTAAATTTTAGCTCTCTAAATCACAGATTTAAGAAGTTGCTAAATAACTTTGGGAGTAAAAAAATGTAAGTTCTCCAATAGTTCTCTAAATATAGGTTGTAGTTATGTTTTGTATCTATCCACATAAAAAAAATAAAGTCAAAAATGTCATCAATTACCTTCATTATCTACGTAATGCAGTAAACATTTTTGTTTAGGGAGTTGCTAAATGGTTGCCAAATGTAGAGAGAAAATAAGGTTAGATGAGAAGTTGTTAAATTTAGAAAGTTCATTTAGAGAACTGTTGGAGATAAATTTTTGTGTTAGCTACTTAAATTGTTGATTTAGAAAGTCTATTAGAGAACTACTGGAGTTGCTCTAAGAGAACATTCCCGTCTTTAGAGATAAGAGAGACATCAACTTTCCTTTCCGTCTTTAGCGATAAGAGACATCGACTTTCCTTTCCGTCTTTAGCGATAAGAGACATCGACTTTCCTTTCTTCCTTTCTTTACGTTGTGTGACTACGTTTTCTGAAACATTTTTGGTAACAAGAAGATTTAACAATAGAGTTATGTATCGACAAACTTAATGGAGTAAGCTATTTTAGCTACATGTGGCATGCTCACCTAGGAAAATCTTTTAAATTAGATTGAGCTACTTGTGAGCTTGATTTTTGTTTCACTCTCGTCTTTTTTTAAGCCTATTCACTCTAATCTTTCACCTATGGAGGGAATTTAATGGTGGGGAGCAAAAAACATGTCACAATTGACATTTCTGAATGAAAGATGTGAATGCACACATATTCGCACACATATTTTTCACTCTAAGCATAATTCTTATTCATTTGTGATCATCCTGTCCACTAAACTCCTATTTTTTTTCTCCATTCCTCCCACTCTCACTAAACAAATAGACATAACAAATATTGAAGGGATAAAAGTGGATATCTAAATTGTTAGGATATATTTAATATTTTAAAATAAATATGTATGAAATCCGATGATGACCTTTTCTTATGTTATCAAACACATTATTGCAAATACAAAAAAATGTATAAATTGTTTTATGCATTATTTGCCCTCTACAAAAAAGGTGAATAAATATCTGAATTTGTAACCGAATATGCATATGAGTTTTAAATCTATCATAAATTTGAGATTTACCTTTTATGAATCTTTTGAAGTTCAATGTTAAAAACAAGAATACAAATTTGCATAGCAGATTCTATATCCTATTTATTTGCAATTAAAGAAAAAAAAAATAAAAAAAATGATAATCAAATAAGTATCCGTTTTCATCCCATTCCCATCACCACCTATTCTCTCTCGATCAAATGCACCATAGGGAAAACAAAACTATTTTCGGCTCCATGCCTTCGCTAGAGCGTCTCACAGTGCACGAGTAATTTGGCTAAGGACCACTCTAAACTTCTTGGAATCGAAAAAATGCCCTCTTGTCCAACAATCTCAAGGTGCATATTATTAAATTTGACATAGATGAATAAAATTTGACTACTAAGTTCATCGATAATAAAAGTGAAATGAAATCAAAATACATCTCTAATAATATATAATACCGAAGTGAAGTAAAATATGATAGATAATATTTAGCAAAACGAAAATGTGAAAATGTGAAGTGAAAAAACTAAATACAAATGATAGGTGACGAGTAGCCAACCATTTTGCTTTATCATATTTTTATAATTAGAAAAGTAGAGAACAAAGTATTTAGATATATAACATAGGTCATAAAAATAATATACTTATCAATAATTATGTGATATATAAATATATCAATTAAACAATCATTTTTTATCTAATAGTTACCATTAAATTATAAATTTTATAGAAACAATCTACATCAGAAAAAACAAAGTAAAATGTCATAGTGATTGACAACAAAAAATATATATCAGGTTTGAACTAAACTAGAGAAGAACTAAAATTAATTTAATATTTCTATATTAGCGGTGGTACTTAATTAATATTAAAAATACTTATAAAAATACTACCAGTAGTTTCAATACATATTTATTAATATTAAATTAAATAATTAGTTACTAGTCAAAGAGAAAAAAAAATCCTTTTTAAATAGATTCATTATATCTCGTTCTTCACAAACATGGATACACGAATTTGGATACAAGGTTTTGGTATCTATATAAAAAACAATATTGATATGGATATTCATAGTACAAGTTTTAATAGATACCACAAATTGAGCTAATTCGAAACTGCACACGGCTATTTCCACCACTAGTCGCGGTAACAAGAAACGCGCACGGCGTCTCGCACGTGTCGTGCCGCTTTTCCAACGGCGGGGAGAAGGCATTGCCGCCCTCGGCATGCGGTCTCCTCCCTCGCCCATGCGGCCGCCCCGCCGGCCGAGCCCGGACGAATCCTGGACCTCAAGCGATACGCACGAATGATGCCCAGCCAGCAGGGTTTGGCAGACCGACCGATAGTGACGGCTTTTGCATCCCCCCTTCTTGCTCCTTTTTAGTTCGTTATTACTTTTGTGTTTGGACGGCGCTCGCTCGTCAGATCACAGATGAGATATTCGTCGTCCCCACGTGAACCCGAGCAGCCAAACTCTCTAGGCTCCCCTCGTTTCAACAGAGCTTTGGCAGGTTGTGTGGGGTTGTGCCAGTAAACACGCATGTTTATCTTTAGCGATGAAAATTGAATGCACGATAAGTACTACGTTACATTGACCAGCTGCAACGGAATTGATACTTCACAAGACCTCAGTCCACTTCGAAGCCGTATCAGTGAGTGTTACACACAGCCCACAAAATCGCAGAGGAGAAAAAAAAACAGAGAGAAGATGATGAAAAGTGTCAGTAACTGGCTAACTTGGCGCTACCTCCTCCGACCGCGCCGAGGGCTGCTGCCCCCATTGCCCGCCCGCCGGCACCGCCCTGCAGGAACTCCCCGACCTCGGCGTCCGAGAACGACGACGAGACCCCCGGCGCGAGCCGCCGCCGCGTCCACCTGCCGCAGCACCGCCGCGCGACGCGGAGCGGGGCGCGCGCCACGCAGCAGAGCACGGCCACGGGGAGGCACGCGCAGAGCACGCAGCACGCCGCCGCGCACTCCGCCATCGCCGCGCCGCTGCCGGCGGCGTCCGCGGGGGGCGCCGCCGGGGACACGCCGGCCCCGCGCACGCCTCCTCCTGCCTGCCACTTCTTCGAGGCCGGCTTGGAGTCCATGCCCCTGGCTGCTCGCGTTCTCCCCTTGCGGCTTGCTTCGCTTCCGGTGCGGGCGATTCGCGTAGGAGAGGCGTGAGGGGTCGTGGCCTAGTAGTGCCTCTCGGGAAGGACCGGGGTGGGAGGGGAGTAGGGACGGAGTAGTACGCTGCTGCGTTGTGCTGTGCTGTCTGACGTCTGTTGCTTCGCGTTTAAATTCGGGAGGAAGGCATCTCGTGCGTGCGCGCGCGCGCGGGCGGATCTTTTTTTTTAATATCTCTGAACAGATATAAAACTTGATTCTATTTTTCCTTTTGATTATCCATCCAAAACAAAACTAGAGAAGAGATAAATAAATCTCGGTTCGAGTTTTGGCAACTTATTCGCCAGCCTTTTGGCGTACACGTTTACCAGCCGAAAGCTCGTTTGCTGAGACCGCATCGTCGCAGGACTGCGACAGCAGTCGCACTCTGAGGAATCTCGGTATATTTCGCAAAAGAAAAAGAGATTTTTTTTTAAAAAAAAAAGGTGCTAAACGGCAGAAGTATTTTTATAGCATTTGGGCTGGACGCTTTGCCGTTGCACCGTACAACTCATCTAGTCAACTGTAAGATAAGAGTAATTGTCCGGTCAAAACGTGGTCGTGTGTGCGCAGGGCGGTTACAGTTGACCTGAATTTGGTCTGTTCGTTTCAGATTAAGAGATTAAGGGTATGTTTGTTTATCTTCTATATTATATAAATTAGATTATAGTGAAGGGTAGTAGGTTAAAATATTATTTTGGGATTATAAATAAACTAAAAAACGCATATTGAGTAGCTTATTTTAGCTTATTTATAATCTTAAAGTCATATTTTACTCATCTACATTTTTCCATAATGCAATTTATATAATCCATGAGAGAAATAAACAAAACCTAGCTGTGTTGGACTGCTGAGTAATACATATTAAAATCATGCGAAAAGACTAGAATGCCCTCGCGGGACTGGCTAGTGGCCACCCGGTGGCGGCTCGGGGAGAACAGGGATGCATCAAATAAAGCGTGTCCCGCACGAAGCTGATGTGGCCACTACGACGATGGCGATGTCCTAGGCCGGCCGGCGCTTTGCTTTTTAGGTATCGTTCCAAATATCTAGACCTAATTGTTAGCTAGGGCACGGTGGCCGCACGACGCTTCGCTTTTTTAACAAATCATTAACTAGCTAGATTGAGGCAACTAAAAACTAGTTATTCGAGATCAGGTATAACTTATAATTAGTTGGTCTATTAGCTGATCCGTTTTAAGGGTTATTTGATTCGATGTCTAATTTATCATATTTTATTTAATATTTTCTGCTTTAAGGGTAGTTCTTCAATTCAAATGACTAACCTTAAGTAAAATATAACTCAGTTAGCCGTGAACTAAATAGATCTTAAACCTTTTAGCCAACCATGTTATAATTAACAGTTAGTTGATATATTAGTTGACCAAGTTTTGACCGAATAATTTTAGCTGATTTTATTAGTTCTAGAGGTTTAGAACAGGGCCTAGGCTAATGCCGAGGTGCGTGCCTTTAGCTCAATTTAATTAAATATAATAAACAATATTATTCTCTAAACGCATAAGAGAGTTGTACATTTTTATATATTTATATATTAGAGAGGGAAAGATAAAAAAACAAAAACAGAAGTCTTACAAGGCACGACTTGCTGAGCAAGGTCCAAAATCACTCATAAAAGAGAAAATTACGTTCCAATAACATATTTGTTGCAAGTTATCATATTTTGAAACCCTAGAATATTGTTATAAGTTCGCACATTTTTCAAACTCAAAATTATCAAATGATCTTGAATCTTAACATGTTCTATACTAAAGATATAGTTGTCAGTACGATCTGCAACTCCTTAGATAATATTATCAATTTAAATTTCTCTCAGTAAATACAGAGTTCTGCACTGTGGGACACTCTCTCTCTCTTACAGAAGCAGCCCGCGGATTCCCTAGGAGATGGAGCACTCCGGAAGCGCCTTCTCAAGAGTCTCCACCGCACCGCAAGGATGGCGTTCTTGAACGTCTGTGCCCTGTCCCTGTCCTCCGCGGTCTTGAACTTGAAGCACGGCTCCCACGATGGGAAGAACCGCAAACAAATTATACACGTCGATGCTAAAATGCCGAGATCGTAATGTATCTTCTTATGTGCTGCCAATAAAGTCGATTACTGTGAACACGAAAACAAAAGGCGTCCTTGTCGCTGCGCCGAGGACAAGTAAACTACCTTGTTATCGATGTAGGCGGCCCAGAAGCGAGCCTAAAAGTGCTCGTACGGCAGGCCCGGCCCACGCCTCGTCCACGGTAGAAGTGCAGGCACGGGGCGCAGCGCAGCGGCGGCGCAGCACAGCACCGCTCGCTCTCCTGCTCCAGGTCCTCCCTCCGGTCACCCCCTTCATCGCCAGGCGCCAGCGCCTGCTTCACCCGTATGGCCGTATGCAGATGCAGTACGCGCTCAGCCAATCGCCTACTCCCCCAGCAGCAGCCAGCAGCAACCCCGCTCCCGCTGCCGCTCGTCAACTCGTGCCAGTAACTGAAGCTTGTTGCTCTGCCTCTGCTGAGGCAGGAAGAACCGAAGAAATAGAATGGGCCACGCAGAATGCAATCTGGCTGCTGCCATTGCAGAATTACGGAGCTGTTACCGAGCGGTCGTTGGGTGCTGATATATGCATAAACTATGCAATAGATTAGCTTGAGCGACCATCGACGTTTCCTTTTGACTGTCCGAGTGGACGGTTTGGAATCGCTGATGACGAGCTGCCTGCCTTTTTTTTATCTTAAACCTCAGGCGTCAGCGCTGACGCCGATTAGGCTCGGGCTTTATTGTCTTTTCCTTGCGCGTATATGGGATTCAGGTACGAGCGGATGATGCCAGAACCATCATCAGTAGCATTTTAGCCCCCAAAGACATCCGTTTATTCGTCTGGACACAATCAAAGCCTTTCTTGAACCCCAGTACACACCTATTAACGCACGGAAAAGTACACGAACACTGAGCTTCCTGTTACAGCGATCAGTAACCAGCAGGTGAAGGTGGAGCCCGTTTAGCCAGAAACCCCTTGTAGTGCTCCAACAGCCTTCCAGCGTCCGGCATCACCTCCCTCACGGCGTCCACCGCCAAGAAGCGCTCCGCCCACGCCGTCAAGGCCGGGAACTTGGCCTCGTCCAGAAGCTTTACGCCGGCCGCCTCGTCCACCACCCTGATCCACACCACGAAGCTCCCGAGCGCGATGTCCACGAGCCCGACGGCGTCGCCGCCGAAGAAGGGTTTCCCCCTGGAGCACTCCCTGAACGCCTGCTCCAGCGTCTCCACCACGGGGACCACGCCGCCGAGCGCCTCCGCCGCCTTCTCCGCCGTCGTCGACCTGTACAGTTTGATCCACTCCTTGCAGAACTGCATAAATAGCGCAGAACCATTCGGTGTCAACTAGAACTAGCGCAAAGAAGCAAGGTTAGCTTGCGGCCGGCCTCGCTCTGCACTATTATTACCTTGTCGTCGACGTAGGCTGCCCAGAAGCGAGCCGTGGCGCGGTCGTGGGCGTCGGCAGGAAGGAGAGGGGTCCCGGTGCCTGCTGCCCAGGTCTCGTCGACGTACTGCACGATGACGAGCGACTCGCACACGGGGCGGCCGCCGTGGACCAGGACGGGCACCTTCTTGTGCACCGGGTTGAGCTTCAGCAGCAGGTCGCTCTTGCTGAAGAGGTCCTCCTCGATGAACTCGTAGATGAGCCCCTTCAGCCCCAGCGCCACCTTGGCGCGGATCACGTAGGGGCTGTACCATGAGCTCAGCAGCTGCAGCTCGCCTCCGGCCGCCATTGCAGTCTTAGCAGTTAGCAGTTTAGCACTCGCAGGCTCGTAGGACTTTCGTTGGAAATTCTAAACTGTTTCACGATTTGCGTCGAGCGGAAGGGGCGACTGGGCGAGCGCCGAGCGACCATATATTTAACGAGCTGAGTTGACCAGTCAACTTTGAATCGTTGATTGGTGAACCGACGTTGCTAGTCGGCGGGCGCGCTTTGTTGGCACGGCTTGGGCTCCAAGCAGGGACGGAGGCCGTAATTTTTTTTATTTGGACCCTTTTCTTGAAAAATTCTCACGTTTAGATCTTTGAATAACTTAGGGCCCGTTTGGCAAAGCTCCAGCTCCTGCTTCTTTAGCTCTAGATCTTGATCCTTGTGAGGAGCTGATCCTCCTGATTCTCCTAGAAAATCAGAATCATTTTTAAAACCGTTTGGCAAGTAAACTGATTCTTGTCTTCTGAGAGTTGGTGGTCTGTGGCGATTGTCTGTTTTACTCTTTGCAGTTCAACTTTATTACAAATCAATAAGTAGGATGCATATACGGGGAAAAAATATGAAAAAATAACATATAAAATATTCCCATCATAGTAGTGCATAAAATGGTCTCAAATGTTTAATCCATAAATTGGCTCGTTATGTTTTTGTCCAATGGCAATTGCGGGTAATTTCGATCAAACTTTAAGGGGAGATCTATATTTGGTTGGTTGAGGAGCTGTTTTAAGGGAGGGTAGAGCAGGTTTTTTTAGATCCCACCTTTCTTCACAAAAACGACTCCCGATCTTTCGGCTCCACACGAGAATCAGTTTTAAAAAATACCCGTTTGGCACGGCTCCTCCAGATCCTCGCTTAGAATCAGGAGCTGGAGCTGTGCCAAACGGGCCCTTAATTTCGATTTTGAACACTTTGCTCGGGGCCAAAAGCTGTGGCGACGAGGTAACACGGCTCAGCGCCATAAATTTTAGCGCCGAGGTGTGTCCTTCGCTGGCAACGACAGGCTGACGCAGCGTTGACGTGGCTAAACTCGGCACCATGATTTATGGCGCCGAGGTCCGATCAAAATCAACCGAAACGATCGTCAAACTGATGACCACCAGTGAAATTTAATTTTTTTGAGCTAAGAGATTATGCAGTCGGTCAACACATAAACAAGGGTTCAGTCTCAAATCATGAACAGTGAATAATCATCGCCATATAACAAACAAAAATGTGTGGTTGATCTTGACAGGACGATGAAATTTTTGGCTGATCAGTCAAACATGAGCAGTACAACTGCATGCTGGTGTGTACTACTTTAGCAATTGCATATACACCTAGCGTGAAGCAGCTGCCGACCGAGCTGCATCCAGCAGTTAGTATTAACTAGTCTTTCCCATGTTTGGTCGCCGGTACATCGTCTGCGTGTGTCTGTCTGTCTGTCGGATAAACGCATGCAACGCCTTAGCTTGCGCCGAGGAAGCAACATGCATCGTCCTAGCACTGGCACACATGCAAGTTGCTCGATCCCATGGTCGCATGCGCCTCCTCGTGTATTTTTACCATTTAATTCTGGAAGATCTCCGCTGGGGTAAAAAATGACAACCGCTGAGTGTGAGTGCTACCTATTGTTACACTTTTATGTTTGACCGGACATCGGCGCCATGAATTATGGCACCGAGCTCGACCACGTCGACACCGCGTCAGCCTGTTGTTGCTAGCCAAGAACGCACCTCGGCGCCAAGGTCTGTGACGCCGAGCCGTGTTACCTCGGCGCCACAACCTTTGGCGCCGAGCAAAAAATCCAAAAAAACGAGATTAAGTCATTTAGAGGTGAGCATTTTTCAAAAAAATGGTTAAAATACAAAAAAATACGGGGACAGAGACACGGTGGACCGGGCCGGACTCCATCTACCACCTCCGAGCCCATATAGCTTTAGCTTTATTAGAGTCTCTCCTATAATTTAAAATACACAAAATATAAATTTAGAATGATCCTATACTCTATCGATTTAGTTTAGTTCTTCCTATTTTTTTTTGATTTCGTCCCTACCTCCAAGATAGATGCAAATAAAAAGTTTCCTAAAAATTAAAATAATACATTATTTAATTTGTTTAAAGAACTAAAAATAAATTAATCTCTAACAGTTAAACTACTTTGTCTACTGCTTCGTCATCTTTGTAGAGGATTTTCACCTTGAGGTCCACTTCTAGCAGCGTTGGAGTGGGTAGGAGATGGGGATAATGCTCGTTGACATCACAACGATCGCCAGCAACCCCATATAGCTCCTCGTTGCCGCTGCTCCATCATGCGCGATCAGCAAGGGCCGCTATCCTTTTGCTTCCACTACCACCGCTACACAGCCACAATACTACCATGGTGTCTTCTTCCTACCGCGTCGAGGCCACCACGTCTCGATGACCCCTGTGCCTCGACGAGCGCCGCCATGTCGAGGACACCTAGTGTGGGTTCTTGTGACTGCGCTCGATGTTCTTCACGGTGTTGTGCCGCTAACATGCAAAGACCAAGTGCCACGGTGTCAAGGAGAGCCAGCTTAGACCACCACACATGTAAAACGGGACACCAAAACCACTAGAGAGGCTTATTTATCTGTTTTCACAAAGTTTAGGGTGTACAATATAGTTTTATAGGTCGAGGTTCGATGTATCTACCACTATATAGTTTAGGGGGTTATATAATCTTTTCCCCCTTGCTCCCTCACCCTATCGAAGAGTTCCTCTCGCGCTCACCGCCCCTCCAAAAAATGAAGCAGGTTTTGTTTTTGTTCGAAAGCTTTCGCTTCTATTTCTAGTGGAGATTCGAGGCCTACGGTGAAGATGGCATCTAAGAAATTTGGGGAGAAAGTGACTAGCTTCACCATGACATGCAGCCTGTTGAGCCGCTACATCAGGTCGAACGGCGCCACCGCCATGGATATTGACCTCACCATCAGAGATGAAATCTCTTCCATTGTGAGGTACTTCTGCATAGTAGTCGTATCATCTGAATGGATTGTTCTTGGTGGCTAGGAGATGCTCATGAACCTTGAGGGCATGGAATACTTGCACTGGTTTGTGTTGCACATCAGTTGGGAGATTCATGAACAAGGAGACACTCATGAACCTTGAGCGCATGGGTTTCTCGATGTTGATATCGATGCCGCACATGATGCGTTTGATTGGAATGCTCATGAGATATGCCATGAATTGCTGCCTTTTTGTTCAGAAGGACAATAGTACATTGTGATAGTGAAATGGATGCACATCTAATTATGGTTTTCTTGGACAATAGACATGCAAATGTGGACATGGTAATTATTAAGACGGATTTATCTCCCCTTGTTAAGGATTTAGAACCTGTAAATCATCAATGAAGAGGCTACTATACCATAGTAGTTCTTCAAATTGTTTGTAGTGCTTTGAGGCTCTTTGATGAATGCAAGTAATTATAGTGGTGGCTACTATCTTATGTAATTCGTTGTTGTTTCTTGGCAGCTAGGACTTTTCCCTATAGACACGTGGTTTGGATCATGGCTCTAATCCTTCATATAATGTAGATGTTTCATTCATCACACAATGCACAAATTTTTGTCTCTAGAAAATGGTGAGCAATTTATTAATGATCTAAAACTTAATACTTTAATGATCTAGAAAATGATGAGCAATTTATCGAGCATTCGTTTGGTATTCTGAAGATGAAGTGTCGTATTCTTCTAAACCTACATCTTATCCAATAGAGAAGCAATCGAAGATAATAATTGCACGTATGGCGCTACACAACTCCATTAGGGATAGTGCCTTACACAATGCCGACTTTGAAAACTATGCCGACCTTGAGGATAACATAGGAGGACAATATAGTACTAGTGGACCAGTTGATAATTTAGACATGGGAACCTTTAGTGATTATATCTAGCCGTTTTGGTTGGTTGAGCCTGTAATCATTGTACAATCTTTTTCTAGCGCTATATGGGGATTCAAGTACGACACAGTGGTTTCGTAGTCGATACATGCTCACATCAGCTTGAACAAAATGCTTTGCAATTATATGTCAACTCATGCCTCTCTGTCTTTTTTAAATCTATACTACCTATTAAGGCTCTAAGGGGTAGGCTGCCTCCCCTGGTTCTGCCTTCAGCCAATCTGCACCGTCCATCAATATGCGTCAAATCATCACCGTCCGACACCGCCGCCGCGCCTGGCTCCCCCTCCTCCTCGCCCCACTCGCCCTGACGCACGCCACGGTGTCCCTGCCCCGCTCGCGATGCATCCCCCGAAACCCTAGGCCTTCCGCGATGAGGAGTCGCCTCCTCCTTCCTCCGTCGTGGCGTTCTCGGGCGCCGCCTCCGCGAGCAAGACGCCTCTCCCGCCCCTGCCATCCTCGCCCCGCTCCCCGCGAGATGAGCGACTCCTACTGCCCCGACTGCAAGAAGCAGACGGAGGTGGCATTCGACCACTCGGCGGGGGACACGGTGTGCACCGAGTCCGGCCTCGTCCTCGAGGCGCACTCCGTCGACGAGACCTCCGAGTGGCGTACCTTCGCCAACGAGTCCAACGACAACGACCCTGTCCGCGTCGGCGGCCCCTCCAACCCGCTCCTCACCGACGGCGGCCTCTCCACCGTCATCGCCAAGCCCAACGGCGCCCAGGGCGACTTCCTCTCCTCCTCCCTCGGAAGGTGGCAGAACCGCGGCTCCAACCCCGACCGATCCCTCATTCTCGCCTTCCGCACCATCGCCAACATGGCTGACAGGTACGCCTCTCCGAAACTCCCTTTCTTACGCTACAGCTTCGATCTGGTTCTATCCAAGTATGTAGTAGTTTGTGCTGATTTCTAGGATATACTGTGCCGCGTGCTTGTTCGCCTGATTTTGGGTCTGGGACGATGGATTTAGGTGAGGAATGTGACATGGGGTTTCAGGGTTGGTTATCACCGCGGGGGGTCTAGATTTGGAACATCTGATTGATATATTTTCGTCGACGGCTTTTTCTATATTCTTGCTGGGTTTGGTGCTGGATGATTGTCCCTTGGATTGGATGGAGGTTGATTATCGTCCTACTTCAGTTCAGGCTAGAGTTCTGCCAGCTCCCACTGTAATCCTTCTTCCATATCTACATGTGAATGATTTGTGCTGCTGCTGCTGTTATCGTGATGCTCGCGATGACAGGGCCTATGGTCGCGGAGGCCATGTTCGTGAACAGGGAAGAGATCCCTGTGTACCCGCTGTACAGAGATCCTGTGAGTGTATATTCCACTTGATTCCATTTTTTATTGTTTTATTTTTCTCTCCCAGTGCTAATGCCATATTGTTAACCCAAATTTCTGTCCTCTTCTCTGCAAACAGGTACATGATTTTGGTTTTTTTTCGCTATGATCCAGGTGCCATTAAGTTTCTTAAGTATGATGAGATTCAGCTGGCACCTGAAGCAGCATCAGTCGGGCTAGAAATCTGGGTTGTCGGAAATGACAGCGGGGAAAATGTTCCATGAATTATATCTTAATTTCTGCTGTTATGTACCCCTAAAATATACGTCCTTGTTATACACCACAGACCACAGCAGTTGCGTATTTTTTTGAATTGTTACCTGTCAAACCTTAGTGCCTTAGATTTCTCCTTTTTGTGCACTGTGAAACAAATCTTCTGCTTTTGCAATATCCAGAACTCACGGAACTAAGGTTCCACCCATCATACACTCCATCAAAAACTTATTTAGTTAGATTTTAATTGACATAGGGATGCAAATGGTAGGATATTTTCTGGTCAACTGAAGCAGAATAGGGCAAATATGGAAGCGACACCGATTTTCAGACACTATCAATGTCTGACTCCGATTCCAAGAAAATAATATGGGATGATAATATGAGATGCTACATTGATACTTGAGAGGCATCCATCAGAAGCATCAAATGTTAGATGTTGAAGTACTCTATTATGATTTTGCTCAAGACCGCCAATAAATAGGCTTGTTATCACATACGAATGGGAGTTAAAAATATCATGCTCTTAGTTTTCACATCTTGGCAATCACGTTTATTGTGCTCACTCTGATTGCACCCGTAATATGTGAGCTGGCCACAAATGCCTATTCATTGATTAGAGGATACCGCATTCCAAACTTTAGGCATAATTCTCATTGATTGCTCTTGTTTTTTTTTGAAATCGTGTGCAACTCACTTTGGGTTGTAACTTGATATGCAATCATGTGAAAATATGCTCAGCGTCGTGAAGCCGTCCGTGATCCAGCTGCGGGGGCCCACCAAGGTCAGCGTCTTCATCGCCAGCAACGACGCCGAGCAGGCCTGCGACTTCAGGATCACCGGCATCTACCACGACGGTACAAACCTTGCACCTTCTTCGACTCTTCCCGTCTGATTTGACTATCTAAAACTGTTGTTTCTGATTCGGTGCGCTGGCGATCTGGTCGCCCACAGGGAGTTCGTGAAGAAGAACTATGGTGACATCAAGGCCTGCAACCCCTCCCTCCCCTTCCTTGTCCGCGAGTGCTCCGGTGTCCAGCCCCAGCTCTGGGCGCGCTACGGTACGTGTGCATCTATTTCGTCCTCTTTCTCCTGCTGTGGCTAAAGATTTGATTTTTACTGGTTGGGGCATTTTTGGGTGAATTTCATATCTTTGCCTGCCCTGTGAAATGGCTCAATCTGCCCTGTGCATTTGAGGGAAGAGGAATTTAGGCAATTATATTTATGAGAAATAAGTTATAAATGTAAGTTCCATGTTGGTTTGTCATACTCAACTACAAAACTGCTAGAGTCTGTGCAATGGTAACCTGTTGGGGCCAATCCGTACGTTTATATGTGCTCTGCATCATCATCCTGGTCGATCACAGTGGTCCATACCAGCATTTTGTTCAGTTTACTGCTAAATTTCTGGTGGAGCTCCCTGTGGTTTTATGTGATGTTCAATATTATTGTAGAGTAGACAATTACAGTTATGGCTAGACTGATCCTCCACACATTCAGTGTCTTGTATTCCCCCTGTTCCAAATTAAATGTTGCATTAGCTTTGTCCTAAGTCAAACTTTTTTTTTATCTTCGACCAAGTTTATGGAAAAATGCACCAACATCTACAACGTCAGATTAGTTTCATTAAATTCACCATAAAATATGTTTTGGTACTTTAGTATTGAACCTGTAGATGTTAATATAGCTTCCTAAATGTTTGGTCAATTTACATAAGTTTGGCACAGAATTAATCTAAAGTGATCTGTAATTTGGAACGCGGGACATAGATTGTGTTTTGTTTCCTCAGTTGGCTTACACAGTTTGATTTTATATATTAATGACATGATTTAGTTTCACAGCCATATTACAGTTCATGTAGTAAATAAAATACCATGAAATTTGCTCTTAAAAAGTTAAGCGCACTATGACCAGAAGCACATACGAAACTATACTAAACTAGGTCAGGAGTGCTAAGCCTTCAAAAGACTTATGATCTGTTGCTTATAATCCCCAAACCCAACTTATTCGATATGTGCAGTAAGCTATTCTTTTAACTTAGTATTTTGTGGTCTTTCTAACTACCGAGAACCGCCAGGATTACGGAAATATCATAATTCCAAAAGGTCAAGATACCATAAAACCCTATCTTAGTTTGTGTAACAGGAGTACCAGATGTGGTTGCTGGTGCAGGCTTGGTTTGTGGACCAAAATACATGCAAAGAATGTGAGATGAGGAGGTAACCAAACTGTAACGAGCTTCAAGGAAGATAGCATCCGCTTGGAATGGCTTCATATGCATTAAGCCAACCACTCCCTGGCACAATTTGGAAAGATGTAGGATTAGTATCAGAATCTCACCTCTTAAATTCACTAATGTCTTCTCATGATCCATGCCCTGAGCATTAGGTTTCAGAGGAACTAGATTTTATGCTTCTGAGCTAGCCAATCTGGAATAACTTCTGATTATGGTATCAACTTTATCTTATTTTGGCAGATAAGTAACTCGTAGGCTTTCACTAATCAGTGGTGTTAGAAACTAGATCAGCAATCTACACCATCCGCTCGCTTCGGTAAATCTACACCGTTCCTCCCTACACCTCATCCTCCATCAATGCGGCTCCAGTACCCATTCCTCCATCGGCGCGGCAGCATCCAGTTCATCTGCGACGACAAGGCGTCTTCACCAACCACACCCTACTACAAGTGGTGTCAGTCCATCTCAGATAAGTGGAGTAATTTGTTTGTATATATATCTTCTATATTATTTATGCCCTAATCCTGATTAATAGCCTAATCACGCGACAACTAATACATGTTGATTTCTTTCCTTAGACGGCGTCATGCACATGTGAGATCTAGGGAGAGGAAGAGGAGGAAGGGTTGTGGGGACCGGGGGTGCGAGATGGTGGATTCACCTGCAACTACAAGAAAACAAAGAGCGAGAGATTTACAGAAACCTCTAGAGCCGTGGAGGAGGAGGAGATTTGGAGGATCTCTACGACACTGACGGATTAGTTAAGGAACGAAAGATCACATCGTGTCCGGTAACCAGATTCAGATGTGGACGCCGTGCGTGGGTGCGAGGCCAAGCCGAGGTGAAAGAGGTAATGTAGACCTTTCAAAAAATAAAGCTTGAGATATGCATTGATGTTTGCATGTCTTGTGCAACTTCTTTGATTCTGTAATCTGATTGAGTGTTTTAATCTATCTTATAGTTGGTTCTGGTTGCAGTGGTACCAGAAAATGCATCATAAGCTATTTTTTGGTCTTATATCCTTAGTTTCGTGTGCTCTGTTCATAGATTCGACGATTGAGAATACATCAAAGAATAAAAATGTGGAACTCGTATTTTCAGATGAAGAGCGTGACCAAGAACTTCCTGATTTTTCATCATTTATTCCATTCTTACCTCCTCTGGTATGTATGTGTGCCTTTCAGCACTCAAATACTAAGATGCTTGATTGTTACTAAGGTATAAACTTCTACCTTATGTGAACAGAGTGCAGCTAATCTAAAGGTCTACTATGCCACACGTTTCACCATCATAGTTGGGATAATGGTGTTCGGTGGTTTTCTTGCACCAATCGTAAGTCACAGTTCTCAATTTTGGAACCACTGATGGTTACTGTCATAGTTTTATTTTGCCATATACTATACTACCTATTAAGGCTCTAAGGGGTAGGCTGCCTCCCCTGGTTCTGCCTTCAGCCAATCTGCACCGTCCATCAATATGCGTCAAATCATCACCGTCCGACACCGCCGCCGCGCCTGGCTCCCCCTCCTCCTCGCCCCACTCGCCCTGACGCACGCCACGGTGTCCCTGCCCCGCTCGCGATGCATCCCCCGAAACCCTAGGCCTTCCGCGATGAGGAGTCGCCTCCTCCTTCCTCCGTCGTGGCGTTCTCGGGCGCCGCCTCCGCGAGCAAGACGCCTCTCCCGCCCCTGCCATCCTCGCCCCGCTCCCCGCGAGATGAGCGACTCCTACTGCCCCGACTGCAAGAAGCAGACGGAGGTGGCATTCGACCACTCGGCGGGGGACACGGTGTGCACCGAGTCCGGCCTCGTCCTCGAGGCGCACTCCGTCGACGAGACCTCCGAGTGGCGTACCTTCGCCAACGAGTCCAACGACAACGACCCTGTCCGCGTCGGCGGCCCCTCCAACCCGCTCCTCACCGACGGCGGCCTCTCCACCGTCATCGCCAAGCCCAACGGCGCCCAGGGCGACTTCCTCTCCTCCTCCCTCGGCAGGTGGCAGAACCGCGGCTCCAACCCCGACCGATCCCTCATTCTCGCATTCCGCACCATCGCCAACATGGCTGACAGGTACGCCTCTCCGAAACTCCCTTTCTTACGCTACAGCTTCGATCTGGTTCTATCCAAGTATGTAGTAGTTTGTGCTGATTTCTAGGATATACTGTGCCGCGTGCTTGTTCGCCTGATTTTGGGTCTGGGACGATGGATTTAGGTGAGGAATGTGACATGGGGTTTCAGGGTTGGTTATCACCGCGGGGGGTCTAGATTTGGAACATCTGATTGATATATTTTCGTCGACGGCTTTTTCTATATTCTTGCTGGGTTTGGTGCTGGATGATTGTCCCTTGGATTGGATGGAGGTTGATTATCGTCCTACTTCAGTTCAGGCTAGAGTTCTGCCAGCTCCCACTGTAATCCTTCTTCCATATCTACATGTGAATGATTTGTGCTGCTGCTGCTGTTATCGTGATGCTCGCGATGACAGGGCCTGTGGTCGCGGAGGCCATGTTCGTGAACAGGGAAGAGATCCCTGTGTACCCGCTGTACAGAGATCCTATGAGTGTATATTCCACTTGATTCCATTTTTTATTGTTTTATTTTTCTCTCCCAGTGCTAATGCCATATTGTTAACCCAAATTTTTGTCCTCTTCTCTGCAAACAGGTACATGATTTTGGTTTTTTTTCGCTATGATCCAGGTGCCATTAAGTTTCTTAAGTATGATGAGATTCAGCTGGCACCTGAAGCAGCATCAGTCGGGCTAGAAATCTGGGTTGTCGGAAATGACAGCGGGGAAAATGTTCCATGAATTATATCTTAATTTCTGCTGTTATGTACCCCTAAAATATACGTCCTTGTTATACACCACAGACCACAGCAGTTGCGTATTTTTTTGAATTGTTACCTGTCAAACCTTAGTGCCTTAGATTTCTCCTTTTTGTGCACTGTGAAACAAATCTTCTGCTTTTGCAATATCCAGAACTCACGGAACTAAGGTTCCACCCATCATACACTCCATCAAAAACTTATTTAGTTAGATTTTAATTGACATAGGGATGCAAATGGTAGGATATTTTCTGGTCAACTGAAGCAGAATAGGGCAAATATGGAAGCGACACCGATTTTCAGACACTATCAATGTCTGACTCCGATTCCAAGAAAATAATATGGGATGATAATATGAGATGCTACATTGATACTTGAGAGGCATCCATCAGAAGCATCAAATGTTAGATGTTGAAGTACTCTATTATGATTTTGCTCAAGACCGCCAATAAATAGGCTTGTTATCACATACGAATGGGAGTTAAAAATATCATGCTCTTAGTTTTCACATCTTGGCAATCACGTTTATTGTGCTCACTCTGATTGCACCCGTAATATGTGAGCTGGCCACAAATGCCTATTCATTGATTAGAGGATACCGCATTCCAAACTTTAGGCATAATTCTCATTGATTGCTCTTGTTTTTTTTTGAAATCGTGTGCAACTCACTTTGGGTTGTAACTTGATATGCAATCATGTGAAAATATGCTCAGCGTCGTGAAGCCGTCCGTGATCCAGCTGCGGGGGCCCACCAAGGTCAGCGTCTTCATCGCCAGCAACGACGCCGAGCAGGCCTGCGACTTCAGGATCACCGGCATCTACCACGACGGTACAAACCTTGCACCTTCTTCGACTCTTCCCGTCTGATTTGACTATCTAAAACTGTTGTTTCTGATTCGGTGCGCTGGCGATCTGGTCGCCCACAGGGAGTTCGTGAAGAAGAACTATGGTGACATCAAGGCCTGCAACCCCTCCCTCCCCTTCCTTGTCCGCGAGTGCTCCGGTGTCCAGCCCCAGCTCTGGGCGCGCTACGGTACGTGTGCATCTATTTCGTCCTCTTTCTCCTGCTGTGGCTAAAGATTTGATTTTTACTGGTTGGAGCATTTTTGGGTGAATTTCATATCTTTGCCTGCCCTGTGAAATGGCTCAATCTGCCCTGTGCATTTGAGGGAAGAGGAATTTAGGCAATTATATTTATGAGAAATAAGTTATAAATGTAAGTTCCATGTTGGTTTGTCATACTCAACTACAAAACTGCTAGAGTCTGTGCAATGGTAACCTGTTGGGGCCAATCCGTACGTTTATATGTGCTCTGCATCATCATCCTGGTCGATCACAGTGGTCCATACCAGCATTTTGTTCAGTTTACTGCTAAATTTCTGGTGGAGCTCCCTGTGGTTTTATGTGATGTTCAATATTATTGTAGAGTAGACAATTACAGTTATGGCTAGACTGATCCTCCACACATTTAGTGTCTTGTATTCCCCCTGTTCCAAATTAAATGTTGCATTAGCTTTGTCCTAAGTCAAACTTTTTTTTATCTTCGACCAAGTTTATGGAAAAATGCACCAACATCTACAACGTCAGATTAGTTTCATTAAATTCACCATAAAATATGTTTTGGTACTTTAGTATTGAACCTGTAGATGTTAATATAGCTTCCTAAATGTTTGGTCAATTTACATAAGTTTGGCACAGAATTAATCTAAAGTGATCTGTAATTTGGAACGCGGGACATAGATTGTGTTTTGTTTCCTCAGTTGGCTTACACAGTTTGATTTTATATATTAATGACATGATTTAGTTTCACAGCCATATTACAGTTCATGTAGTAAATAAAATACCATGAAATTTGCTCTTAAAAAGTTAAGCGCACTATGACCAGAAGCACATACGAAACTATACTAAACTAGGTCAGGAGTGCTAAGCCTTCAAAAGACTTATGATCTGTTGCTTATAATCCCCAAACCCAACTTATTCGATATGTGCAGTAAGCTATTCTTTTAACTTAGTATTTTGTGGTCTTTCTAACTACCGAGAACCGCCAGGATTACGGAAATATCATAATTCCAAAAGGTCAAGATACCATAAAACCCTATCTTAGTTTGTGTAACAGGAGTACCAGATGTGGTTGCTGGTGCAGGCTTGGTTTGTGGACCAAAATACATGCAAAGAATGTGAGATGAGGAGGTAACCAAACTGTAACGAGCTTCAAGGAAGATAGCATCCGCTTGGAATGGCTTCATATGCATTAAGCCAACCACTCCCTGGCACAATTTGGAAAGATGTAGGATTAGTATCAGAATCTCACCTCTTAAATTCACTAATGTCTTCTCATGATCCATGCCCTGAGCATTAGGTTTCAGAGGAACTAGATTTTATGCTTCTGAGCTAGCCAATCTGGAATAACTTCTGATTATGGTATCAAATTTATCTTATTTTGGCAGATAAGTAACTCGTAGGCTTTCACTAATCAGTGGTGTTAGAAACTAGATCAGCAATCTACACCATCCGCTCGCTTCGGTAAATCTACACCGTTCCTCCCTACACCTCATCCTCCATCAATGCGGCTCCAGTACCCATTCCTCCATCGGCGCGGCAGCATCCAGTTCATCTGCGACGACAAGGCGTCTTCACCAACCACACCCTACTACAAGTGGTGTCAGTCCATCTCAGATAAGTGGAGTAATTTGTTTGTATATATATCTTCTATATTATTTCTGCCCTAATCCTGATTAATAGCCTAATCACGCGACAACTAATACATGTTGATTTCTTTCCTTAGACGACGTCATGCACATGTGAGATCTAGGGAGAGGAAGAGGAGGAAGGGTTGTGGGGACCGGGGGTGCGAGATGGTGGATTCACCTGCAACTACAAGAAAACAAAGAGCGAGAGATTTACAGAAACCTCTAGAGCCGTGGAGGAGGAGGAGATTTGGAGGATCTCTACGACACTGATGGATTAGTTAAGGAACAAAAGATCACATCGTGTCCGGTAACCAGATTCAGATGTGGACGCCGTGCGTGGGTGCGAGGCCAAGCCGAGGTGAAAGAGGTAATGTAGACCTTTCAAAAAATAAAGCTTGAGATATGCATTGATGTTTGCATGTCTTGTGCAACTTCTTTGATTCTGTAATCTGATTGAGTGTTTTAATCTATCTTATAGTTGGTTCTGGTTGCAGTGGTACCAGAAAATGCATCATAAGCTATTTTTTGGTCTTATATCCTTAGTTTCGTGTGCTCTGTTCATAGATTCGATGATTGAGAATACATCAAAGAATAAAAATGTGGAACTCGTATTTTCAGATGAAGAGCGTGACCAAGAACTTCCTGATTTTTCATCATTTATTCCATTCTTACCTCCTCTGGTATGTATGTGTGCCTTTCAGCACTCAAATACTAAGATGCTTGATTGTTACTAAGGTATAAACTTCTACCTTATGTGAACAGAGTGCAGCTAATCTAAAGGTCTACTATGCCACACGTTTCACCATCATAGTTGGGATAATGGTGTTCGGTGGTTTTCTTGCACCAATCGTAAGTCACAGTTCTCAATTTTGGAACCACTGATGGTTACTGTCATAGTTTTATTTTGCCATATACTATACTACCTATTAAGGCTCTAAGGGGTAGGCTGCCTCCCCTGGTTCTGCCTTCAGCCAATCTGCACCGTCCATCAATATGCGTCAAATCATCACCGTCCGACACCGCCGCCGCGCCTGGCTCCCCCTCCTCCTCGCCCCACTCGCCCAGACGCACGCCACGGTGTCCCTGCCCCGCTCGCGATGCATCCCCCGAAACCCTAGGCCTTCCGCGATGAGGAGTCGCCTCCTCCTTCCTCCGTCGTGGCGTTCTCGGGCGCCGCCTCCGCGAGCAAGACGCCTCTCCCGCCCCTGCCATCCTCGCCCCGCTCCCCGCGAGATGAGCGACTCCTACTGCCCCGACTGCAAGAAGCAGACGGAGGTGGCATTCGACCACTCGGCGGGGGACACGGTGTGCACCGAGTCCGGCCTCGTCCTCGAGGCGCACTCCGTCGACGAGACCTCCGAGTGGCGTACCTTCGCCAACGAGTCCAACGACAACGACCCTGTCCGCGTCGGCGGCCCCTCCAACCCGCTCCTCACCGACGGCGGCCTCTCCACCGTCATCGCCAAGCCCAACGGCGCCCAGGGCGACTTCCTCTCCTCCTCCCTCGGCAGGTGGCAGAACCGCGGCTCCAACCCCGACCGATCCCTCATTCTCGCCTTCCGCACCATCGCCAACATGGCTGACAGGTACGCCTCTCCGAAACTCCCTTTCTTACGCTACAGCTTCGATCTGGTTCTATCCAAGTATGTAGTAGTTTGTGCTGATTTCTAGGATATACTGTGCCGCGTGCTTGTTCGCCTGATTTTGGGTCTGGGACGATGGATTTAGGTGAGGAATGTGACATGGGGTTTCAGGGTTGGTTATCACCGCGGGGGGTCTAGATTTGGAACATCTGATTGATATATTTTCGTCGACGGCTTTTTCTATATTCTTGCTGGGTTTGGTGCTGGATGATTGTCCCTTGGATTGGATGGAGGTTGATTATCGTCCTACTTCAGTTCAGGCTAGAGTTCTGCCAGCTCCCACTGTAATCCTTCTTCCATATCTACATGTGAATGATTTGTGCTGCTGCTGCTGTTATCGTGATGCTCGCGATGACAGGGCCTGTGGTCGCGGAGGCCATGTTCGTGAACAGGGAAGAGATCCCTGTGTACCCGCTGTACAGAGATCCTGTGAGTGTATATTCCACTTGATTCCATTTTTTATTGTTTTATTTTTCTCTCCCAGTGCTAATGCCATATTGTTAACCCAAATTTCTGTCCTCTTCTCTGCAAACAGGTACATGATTTTGGTTTTTTTTTCGCTATGATCCAGGTGCCATTAAGTTTCTTAAGTATGATGAGATTCAGCTGGCACCTGAAGCAGCATCAGTCGGGCTAGAAATCTGGGTTGTTGGAAATGACAGCGGGGAAAATGTTCCATGAATTATATCTTAATTTCTACTGTTATGTACCCCTAAAATATACGTCCTTGTTATACACCACAGACCACAGCAGTTGCGTATTTTTTTGAATTGTTACCTGTCAAACCTTAGTGCCTTAGATTTCTCCTTTTTGTGCACTGTGAAACAAATCTTCTGCTTTTGCAATATCCAGAACTCACGGAACTAAGGTTCCACCCATCATACACTCCATCAAAAACTTATTTAGTTAGATTTTAATTGACATAGGGATGCAAATGGTAGGATATTTTCTGGTCAACTGAAGCAGAATAGGGCAAATATGGAAGCGACACCGATTTTCAGACACTATCAATGTCTGACTCCGATTCCAAGAAAATAATATGAGATGATAATATGAGATGCTACATTGATACTTGAGAGGCATCCATCAGAAGCATCAAATGTTAGATGTTGAAGTACTCTATTATGATTTTGCTCAAGACCGCCAATAAATAGGCTTGTTATCACATACGAATGGGAGTTAAAAATATCATGCTCTTAGTTTTCACATCTTGGCAATCACGTTTATTGTGCTCACTCTGATTGCACCCGTAATATGTGAGCTGGCCACAAATGCCTATTCATTGATTAGAGGATACCGCATTCCAAACTTTAGGCATAATTCTCATTGATTGCTCTTGTTTTTTTTTGAAATCGTGTGCAACTCACTTTGGGTTGTAACTTGATATGCAATCATGTGAAAATATGCTCAGCGTCGTGAAGCCGTCCGTGATCCAGCTGCGGGGGCCCACCAAGGTCAGCGTCTTCATCGCCAGCAACGACGCCGAGCAGGCCTGCGACTTCAGGATCACCGGCATCTACCACGACGGTACAAACCTTGCACCTTCTTCGACTCTTCCCGTCTGATTTGACTATCTAAAACTGTTGTTTCTGATTCGGTGCGCTGGCGATCTGGTCGCCCACAGGGAGTTCGTGAAGAAGAACTATGGTGACATCAAGGCCTGCAACCCCTCCCTCCCCTTCCTTGTCCGCGAGTGCTCCGGTGTCCAGCCCCAGCTCTGGGCGCGCTACGGTACGTGTGCATCTATTTCGTCCTCTTTCTCCTGCTGTGGCTAAAGATTTGATTTTTACTGGTTGGAGCATTTTTGGGTGAATTTCATATCTTTGCCTGCCCTGTGAAATGGCTCAATCTGCCCTGTGCATTTGAGGGAAGAGGAATTTAGGCAATTATATTTATGAGAAATAAGTTATAAATGTAAGTTCCATGTTGGTTTGTCATACTCAACTACAAAACTGCTAGAGTCTGTGCAATGGTAACCTGTTGGGGCCAATCCGTACGTTTATATGTGCTCTGCATCATCATCCTGGTCGATCACAGTGGTCCATACCAGCATTTTGTTCAGTTTACTGCTAAATTTCTGGTGGAGCTCCCTGTGGTTTTATGTGATGTTCAATATTATTGTAGAGTAGACAATTACAGTTATGGCTAGACTGATCCTCCACACATTCAGTGTCTTGTATTCCCCCTGTTCCAAATTAAATGTTGCATTAGCTTTGTCCTAAGTCAAACTTTTTTTTATCTTCGACCAAGTTTATGGAAAAATGCACCAACATCTACAACGTCAGATTAGTTTCATTAAATTCACCATAAAATATGTTTTGGTACTTTAGTATTGAACCTGTAGATGTTAATATAGCTTCCTAAATGTTTGGTCAATTTACATAAGTTTGGCACAGAATTAATCTAAAGTGATCTGTAATTTGGAACGCGGGACATAGATTGTGTTTTGTTTCCTCAGTTGGCTTACACAGTTTGATTTTATATATTAATGACATGATTTAGTTTCACAGCCATATTACAGTTCATGTAGTAAATAAAATACCATGAAATTTGCTCTTAAAAAGTTAAGCGCACTATGACCAGAAGCACATACGAAACTATACTAAACTAGGTCAGGAGTGCTAAGCCTTCAAAAGACTTATGATCTGTTGCTTATAATCCCCAAACCCAACTTATTCGATATGTGCAGTAAGCTATTCTTTTAACTTAGTATTTTGTGGTCTTTCTAACTACCGAGAACCGCCAGGATTACGGAAATATCATAATTCCAAAAGGTCAAGATACCATAAAACCCTATCTTAGTTTGTGTAACAGGAGTACCAGATGTGGTTGCTGGTGCAGGCTTGGTTTGTGGACCAAAATACATGCAAAGAATGTGAGATGAGGAGGTAACCAAACTGTAACGAGCTTCAAGGAAGATAGCATCCGCTTGGAATGGCTTCATATGCATTAAGCCAACCACTCCCTGGCACAATTTGGAAAGATGTAGGATTAGTATCAGAATCTCACCTCTTAAATTCACTAATGTCTTCTCATGATCCATGCCCTGAGCATTAGGTTTCAGAGGAACTAGATTTTATGCTTCTGAGCTAGCCAATCTGGAATAACTTCTGATTATGGTATCAACTTTATCTTATTTTGGCAGATAAGTAACTCGTAGGCTTTCACTAATCAGTGGTGTTAGAAACTAGATCAGCAATCTACACCATCCGCTCGCTTCGGTAAATCTACACCGTTCCTCCCTACACCTCATCCTCCATCAATGCGGCTCCAGTACCCATTCCTCCATCGGCGCGGCAGCATCCAGTTCATCTGCGACGACAAGGCGTCTTCACCAACCACACCCTACTACAAGTGGTGTCAGTCCATCTCAGATAAGTGGAGTAATTTGTTTGTATATATATCTTCTATATTATTTCTACCCTAATCCTGATTAATAGCCTAATCACGCGACAACTAATACATGTTGATTTCTTTCCTTAGACGGCGTCATGCACATGTGAGATCTAGGGAGAGGAAGAGGAGGAAGGGTTGTGGGGACCGGGGGTGCGAGATGGTGGATTCACCTGCAACTACAAGAAAACAAAGAGCGAGAGATTTACAGAAACCTCTAGAGCCGTGGAGGAGGAGGAGATTTGGAGGATCTCTACGACACTGACGGATTAGTTAAGGAACGAAAGATCACATCGTGTCCGGTAACCAGATTCAGATGTGGACGCCGTGCGTGGGTGCGAGGCCAAGCCGAGGTGAAAGAGGTAATGTAGACCTTTCAAAAAATAAAGCTTGAGATATGCATTGATGTTTGCATGTCTTGTGCAACTTCTTTGATTCTGTAATCTGATTGAGTGTTTTAATCTATCTTATAGTTGGTTCTGGTTGCAGTGGTACCAGAAAATGCATCATAAGCTATTTTTTGGTCTTATATCCTTAGTTTCGTGTGCTCTGTTCATAGATTCGACGATTGAGAATACATCAAAGAATAAAAATGTGGAACTCGTATTTTCAGATGAAGAGCGTGACCAAGAACTTCCTGATTTTTCATCATTTATTCCATTCTTACCTCCTCTGGTATGTATGTGTGCCTTTCAGCACTCAAATACTAAGATGCTTGATTGTTACTAAGGTATAAACTTCTACCTTATGTGAACAGAGTGCAGCTAATCTAAAGGTCTACTATGCCACACGTTTCACCATCATAGTTGGGATAATGGTGTTCGGTGGTTTTCTTGCACCAATCGTAAGTCACAGTTCTCAATTTTGGAACCACTGATGGTTACTGTCATAGTTTTATTTTGCCATATATAGATTGCTTTGAATGCTTAACAAGTTGATGTGCTCTCATGCGGCTGGAAGTTAAACTTGGTCTAGGGGGCACATCTTATGAAGACTCCATCCGAAGCGTTCATCTGTCGACGTATTTGAGGTACTGCCACTTTTTCATTGTCCATTAATGTATCAAGGTTCATCTAGCAACGGTTGGGACTGCTAGGATCTGGGGTGCGCAATGGTTTCAAACCATCATTTTTTTCTTGTTTTCTGCATCACATATAGCTTGTTTTTCTTCTTTTATCTAAATTCTAACAGAGATTTTCAAATTCAAATGGAAAATGGCAAGAAGTTTATATGTTTAGAAGAAAAACATGAACATACACTAGCAACATGTTCTACTGAGTATTTGTTAATTTCTTTTTATTTCTTTCATGCACATAAGATCTTGTTTACTCCTTTTTGTTTAAGATATAGACTATTTATTGCCATTTAAAGGCTACAAGTGCTTGAATTTTTGTGGCCATGTCTGCTCGTGCTATTTCTGGACATTGCAAATTGCAAAAGTGCACTCATGTTATACACCCAGTAAAGAGCAAGACATTTGAAAGCTCATGGGCCACCTGTGTTGCTATTGATGCAAGCGAAAGTTGGCTGGTATAACTTTCAGTTCAAACTCTTTACTAAAATGTTTTAAACTTATGTATGTCAATATCTTGTTACTTATAACCAGTTTGCTTTTCTTAAAGGTTGAGTTTTGTTACGTGTTGGCTGACAGATGTAGTGATGTTCTCGCATGTTAACCACGACTACATCGACTGCGGTGCCTAGGGCCTTGAGGCCTTCCTCCTGCTCCTTGACTGGAAGGTGAATTCTGTCGCAGATTTTCCAACTCGCTGTTAAGCCTCATGTGTGTTTTGGTTCCATTTTGTTTTGCTAGATCTGTGAGATTCATGGGTGCAGATTGATACTAAGTGGCTGAGTTGTTTTGATGGCAGCTCAGACTCTAACGAACAATGCCTTCTCCCCTTTGTTTGGACTGGACTTAATAACAACTACAGGTTTGCTAATTTTGCACAATAAACAATTAAATGGAATCAACATAGAATTATGAGTCATGACCCACACAATTTATCTTGGAGTACTTGTTCTCGTTCCCTCAGATTCTAATGGTTGGCATATTGATGATGTGATATCGATGTACTAAATATCGTATAGTGGGTTGTTGTTAGAGGTAGCAGATCATTAAATCTAAATTTAGGTATATATATCTTGAATAATGGGTATAAATAGACATTTAACTGTACTAAAATTATAATGTCGTGCATACTTAAATTGTGAAAAAATATGGTGCCATTTAAACCATACGTATGTTAAGTAAATTAGAATTATTTGTTTGTTTCATACTGTATTCATACGTCGTAGCTGTAGCTGTAGGAGGCCGCTACAATCGCTATTTAGTTCCATGTGTGATATATATTTAGACATTTGATTGTTAACTCGCACAAGATGTGAATCCTCCTTTGACATTCTAAAAATTCTATAGAAATTTTAATTCAACCATCAAAAAGTGTCAAACATAAATGGTTGCTAATTAATGGTGTTCTTGCTTTCTTTCAGGTGCTACTCCCAAATTGTGTGTTCCGTCTCCGGGGAAACCACGAATCCTTTAATATGGTTTCGAGAAGGAGGTAATGACTAAATACAAAGATAAGGGCCCTCAACTTTATCGAAAGTTTTAAAGATGTTTTGAGGATCTTGCTCTAGCGGCAATAATAGTAGGATGTGTGTACACTGCACGTGGAGGTGTCTTCCGTAGTTCCGTGGAACAATTGTAGTGCCATCAAATAATTCAAAAAGGAGAAAATACAAGGCGAATTTTACTGTTGATCATGACTTCCATGAAACTTGGATCATTGGATGAGTTATTGAAAGCAAGGAGCAGTACAACTGCATGCTGGTGTGTACTACTTTAGCAATTGCATATACACCTAGCGTGAAGCAGCTGCCGACCGAGCTGCATCCAGCAGTTAGTATTAACTAGTCTTTCCCATGTTTGGTCGCCGGTACATCGTCTGCGTGTGTCTGTCTGTCTGTCGGATAAACGCATGCAACGCCTTAGCTTGCGCCGAGGAAGCAACATGCATCGTCCTAGCACTGGCACACATGCAAGTTGCTCGATCCCATGGTCGCATGCGCCTCCTCGTGTATTTTTACCATTTAATTCTGGAAGATCTCCGCTGGGGTAAAAAATGACAACCGCTGAGTGTGAGTGCTACCTATTGTTACACTTTTATGTTTGACCGGACATCGGCGCCATGAATTATGGCACCGAGCTCGACCACGTCGACACCGCGTCAGCCTGTTGTTGCTAGCCAAGAACGCACCTCGGCGCCAAGGTCTGTGACGCCGAGCCGTGTTACCTCGGCGCCACAACCTTTGGCGCCGAGCAAAAAATCCAAAAAAACGAGATTAAGTCATTTAGAGGTGAGCATTTTTCAAAAAAATGGTTAAAATACAAAAAAATACGGGGACAGAGACACGGTGGACCGGGCCGGACTCCATCTACCACCTCCGAGCCCATATAGCTTTAGCTTTATTAGAGTCTCTCCTATAATTTAAAATACACAAAATATAAATTTAGAATGATCCTATACTCTATCGATTTAGTTTAGTTCTTCCTATTTTTTTTTGATTTCGTCCCTACCTCCAAGATAGATGCAAATAAAAAGTTTCCTAAAAATTAAAATAATACATTATTTAATTTGTTTAAAGAACTAAAAATAAATTAATCTCTAACAGTTAAACTACTTTGTCTACTGCTTCGTCATCTTTGTAGAGGATTTTCACCTTGAGGTCCACTTCTAGCAGCGTTGGAGTGGGTAGGAGATGGGGATAATGCTCGTTGACATCACAACGATCGCCAGCAACCCCATATAGCTCCTCGTTGCCGCTGCTCCATCATGCGCGATCAGCAAGGGCCGCTATCCTTTTGCTTCCACTACCACCGCTACACAGCCACAATACTACCATGGTGTCTTCTTCCTACCGCGTCGAGGCCACCACGTCTCGATGACCCCTGTGCCTCGACGAGCGCCGCCATGTCGAGGACACCTAGTGTGGGTTCTTGTGACTGCGCTCGATGTTCTTCACGGTGTTGTGCCGCTAACATGCAAAGACCAAGTGCCACGGTGTCAAGGAGAGCCAGCTTAGACCACCACACATGTAAAACGGGACACCAAAACCACTAGAGAGGCTTATTTATCTGTTTTCACAAAGTTTAGGGTGTACAATATAGTTTTATAGGTCGAGGTTCGATGTATCTACCACTATATAGTTTAGGGGGTTATATAATCTTTTCCCCCTTGCTCCCTCACCCTATCGAAGAGTTCCTCTCGCGCTCACCGCCCCTCCAAAAAATGAAGCAGGTTTTGTTTTTGTTCGAAAGCTTTCGCTTCTATTTCTAGTGGAGATTCGAGGCCTACGGTGAAGATGGCATCTAAGAAATTTGGGGAGAAAGTGACTAGCTTCACCATGACATGCAGCCTGTTGAGCCGCTACATCAGGTCGAACGGCGCCACCGCCATGGATATTGACCTCACCATCAGAGATGAAATCTCTTCCATTGTGAGGTACTTCTGCATAGTAGTCGTATCATCTGAATGGATTGTTCTTGGTGGCTAGGAGATGCTCATGAACCTTGAGGGCATGGAATACTTGCACTGGTTTGTGTTGCACATCAGTTGGGAGATTCATGAACAAGGAGACACTCATGAACCTTGAGCGCATGGGTTTCTCGATGTTGATATCGATGCCGCACATGATGCGTTTGATTGGAATGCTCATGAGATATGCCATGAATTGCTGCCTTTTTGTTCAGAAGGACAATAGTACATTGTGATAGTGAAATGGATGCACATCTAATTATGGTTTTCTTGGACAATAGACATGCAAATGTGGACATGGTAATTATTAAGACGGATTTATCTCCCCTTGTTAAGGATTTAGAACCTGTAAATCATCAATGAAGAGGCTACTATACCATAGTAGTTCTTCAAATTGTTTGTAGTGCTTTGAGGCTCTTTGATGAATGCAAGTAATTATAGTGGTGGCTACTATCTTATGTAATTCGTTGTTGTTTCTTGGCAGCTAGGACTTTTCCCTATAGACACGTGGTTTGGATCATGGCTCTAATCCTTCATATAATGTAGATGTTTCATTCATCACACAATGCACAAATTTTTGTCTCTAGAAAATGGTGAGCAATTTATTAATGATCTAAAACTTAATACTTTAATGATCTAGAAAATGATGAGCAATTTATCGAGCATTCGTTTGGTATTCTGAAGATGAAGTGTCGTATTCTTCTAAACCTACATCTTATCCAATAGAGAAGCAATCGAAGATAATAATTGCACGTATGGCGCTACACAACTCCATTAGGGATAGTGCCTTACACAATGCCGACTTTGAAAACTATGCCGACCTTGAGGATAACATAGGAGGACAATATAGTACTAGTGGACCAGTTGATAATTTAGACATGGGAACCTTTAGTGATTATATCTAGCCGTTTTGGTTGGTTGAGCCTGTAATCATTGTACAATCTTTTTCTAGCGCTATATGGGGATTCAAGTACGACACAGTGGTTTCGTAGTCGATACATGCTCACATCAGCTTGAACAAAATGCTTTGCAATTATATGTCAACTCATGCCTCTCTGTCTTTTTTAAATCTATACTACCTATTAAGGCTCTAAGGGGTAGGCTGCCTCCCCTGGTTCTGCCTTCAGCCAATCTGCACCGTCCATCAATATGCGTCAAATCATCACCGTCCGACACCGCCGCCGCGCCTGGCTCCCCCTCCTCCTCGCCCCACTCGCCCTGACGCACGCCACGGTGTCCCTGCCCCGCTCGCGATGCATCCCCCGAAACCCTAGGCCTTCCGCGATGAGGAGTCGCCTCCTCCTTCCTCCGTCGTGGCGTTCTCGGGCGCCGCCTCCGCGAGCAAGACGCCTCTCCCGCCCCTGCCATCCTCGCCCCGCTCCCCGCGAGATGAGCGACTCCTACTGCCCCGACTGCAAGAAGCAGACGGAGGTGGCATTCGACCACTCGGCGGGGGACACGGTGTGCACCGAGTCCGGCCTCGTCCTCGAGGCGCACTCCGTCGACGAGACCTCCGAGTGGCGTACCTTCGCCAACGAGTCCAACGACAACGACCCTGTCCGCGTCGGCGGCCCCTCCAACCCGCTCCTCACCGACGGCGGCCTCTCCACCGTCATCGCCAAGCCCAACGGCGCCCAGGGCGACTTCCTCTCCTCCTCCCTCGGAAGGTGGCAGAACCGCGGCTCCAACCCCGACCGATCCCTCATTCTCGCCTTCCGCACCATCGCCAACATGGCTGACAGGTACGCCTCTCCGAAACTCCCTTTCTTACGCTACAGCTTCGATCTGGTTCTATCCAAGTATGTAGTAGTTTGTGCTGATTTCTAGGATATACTGTGCCGCGTGCTTGTTCGCCTGATTTTGGGTCTGGGACGATGGATTTAGGTGAGGAATGTGACATGGGGTTTCAGGGTTGGTTATCACCGCGGGGGGTCTAGATTTGGAACATCTGATTGATATATTTTCGTCGACGGCTTTTTCTATATTCTTGCTGGGTTTGGTGCTGGATGATTGTCCCTTGGATTGGATGGAGGTTGATTATCGTCCTACTTCAGTTCAGGCTAGAGTTCTGCCAGCTCCCACTGTAATCCTTCTTCCATATCTACATGTGAATGATTTGTGCTGCTGCTGCTGTTATCGTGATGCTCGCGATGACAGGGCCTATGGTCGCGGAGGCCATGTTCGTGAACAGGGAAGAGATCCCTGTGTACCCGCTGTACAGAGATCCTGTGAGTGTATATTCCACTTGATTCCATTTTTTATTGTTTTATTTTTCTCTCCCAGTGCTAATGCCATATTGTTAACCCAAATTTCTGTCCTCTTCTCTGCAAACAGGTACATGATTTTGGTTTTTTTTCGCTATGATCCAGGTGCCATTAAGTTTCTTAAGTATGATGAGATTCAGCTGGCACCTGAAGCAGCATCAGTCGGGCTAGAAATCTGGGTTGTCGGAAATGACAGCGGGGAAAATGTTCCATGAATTATATCTTAATTTCTGCTGTTATGTACCCCTAAAATATACGTCCTTGTTATACACCACAGACCACAGCAGTTGCGTATTTTTTTGAATTGTTACCTGTCAAACCTTAGTGCCTTAGATTTCTCCTTTTTGTGCACTGTGAAACAAATCTTCTGCTTTTGCAATATCCAGAACTCACGGAACTAAGGTTCCACCCATCATACACTCCATCAAAAACTTATTTAGTTAGATTTTAATTGACATAGGGATGCAAATGGTAGGATATTTTCTGGTCAACTGAAGCAGAATAGGGCAAATATGGAAGCGACACCGATTTTCAGACACTATCAATGTCTGACTCCGATTCCAAGAAAATAATATGGGATGATAATATGAGATGCTACATTGATACTTGAGAGGCATCCATCAGAAGCATCAAATGTTAGATGTTGAAGTACTCTATTATGATTTTGCTCAAGACCGCCAATAAATAGGCTTGTTATCACATACGAATGGGAGTTAAAAATATCATGCTCTTAGTTTTCACATCTTGGCAATCACGTTTATTGTGCTCACTCTGATTGCACCCGTAATATGTGAGCTGGCCACAAATGCCTATTCATTGATTAGAGGATACCGCATTCCAAACTTTAGGCATAATTCTCATTGATTGCTCTTGTTTTTTTTTGAAATCGTGTGCAACTCACTTTGGGTTGTAACTTGATATGCAATCATGTGAAAATATGCTCAGCGTCGTGAAGCCGTCCGTGATCCAGCTGCGGGGGCCCACCAAGGTCAGCGTCTTCATCGCCAGCAACGACGCCGAGCAGGCCTGCGACTTCAGGATCACCGGCATCTACCACGACGGTACAAACCTTGCACCTTCTTCGACTCTTCCCGTCTGATTTGACTATCTAAAACTGTTGTTTCTGATTCGGTGCGCTGGCGATCTGGTCGCCCACAGGGAGTTCGTGAAGAAGAACTATGGTGACATCAAGGCCTGCAACCCCTCCCTCCCCTTCCTTGTCCGCGAGTGCTCCGGTGTCCAGCCCCAGCTCTGGGCGCGCTACGGTACGTGTGCATCTATTTCGTCCTCTTTCTCCTGCTGTGGCTAAAGATTTGATTTTTACTGGTTGGGGCATTTTTGGGTGAATTTCATATCTTTGCCTGCCCTGTGAAATGGCTCAATCTGCCCTGTGCATTTGAGGGAAGAGGAATTTAGGCAATTATATTTATGAGAAATAAGTTATAAATGTAAGTTCCATGTTGGTTTGTCATACTCAACTACAAAACTGCTAGAGTCTGTGCAATGGTAACCTGTTGGGGCCAATCCGTACGTTTATATGTGCTCTGCATCATCATCCTGGTCGATCACAGTGGTCCATACCAGCATTTTGTTCAGTTTACTGCTAAATTTCTGGTGGAGCTCCCTGTGGTTTTATGTGATGTTCAATATTATTGTAGAGTAGACAATTACAGTTATGGCTAGACTGATCCTCCACACATTCAGTGTCTTGTATTCCCCCTGTTCCAAATTAAATGTTGCATTAGCTTTGTCCTAAGTCAAACTTTTTTTTATCTTCGACCAAGTTTATGGAAAAATGCACCAACATCTACAACGTCAGATTAGTTTCATTAAATTCACCATAAAATATGTTTTGGTACTTTAGTATTGAACCTGTAGATGTTAATATAGCTTCCTAAATGTTTGGTCAATTTACATAAGTTTGGCACAGAATTAATCTAAAGTGATCTGTAATTTGGAACGCGGGACATAGATTGTGTTTTGTTTCCTCAGTTGGCTTACACAGTTTGATTTTATATATTAATGACATGATTTAGTTTCACAGCCATATTACAGTTCATGTAGTAAATAAAATACCATGAAATTTGCTCTTAAAAAGTTAAGCGCACTATGACCAGAAGCACATACGAAACTATACTAAACTAGGTCAGGAGTGCTAAGCCTTCAAAAGACTTATGATCTGTTGCTTATAATCCCCAAACCCAACTTATTCGATATGTGCAGTAAGCTATTCTTTTAACTTAGTATTTTGTGGTCTTTCTAACTACCGAGAACCGCCAGGATTACGGAAATATCATAATTCCAAAAGGTCAAGATACCATAAAACCCTATCTTAGTTTGTGTAACAGGAGTACCAGATGTGGTTGCTGGTGCAGGCTTGGTTTGTGGACCAAAATACATGCAAAGAATGTGAGATGAGGAGGTAACCAAACTGTAACGAGCTTCAAGGAAGATAGCATCCGCTTGGAATGGCTTCATATGCATTAAGCCAACCACTCCCTGGCACAATTTGGAAAGATGTAGGATTAGTATCAGAATCTCACCTCTTAAATTCACTAATGTCTTCTCATGATCCATGCCCTGAGCATTAGGTTTCAGAGGAACTAGATTTTATGCTTCTGAGCTAGCCAATCTGGAATAACTTCTGATTATGGTATCAACTTTATCTTATTTTGGCAGATAAGTAACTCGTAGGCTTTCACTAATCAGTGGTGTTAGAAACTAGATCAGCAATCTACACCATCCGCTCGCTTCGGTAAATCTACACCGTTCCTCCCTACACCTCATCCTCCATCAATGCGGCTCCAGTACCCATTCCTCCATCGGCGCGGCAGCATCCAGTTCATCTGCGACGACAAGGCGTCTTCACCAACCACACCCTACTACAAGTGGTGTCAGTCCATCTCAGATAAGTGGAGTAATTTGTTTGTATATATATCTTCTATATTATTTATGCCCTAATCCTGATTAATAGCCTAATCACGCGACAACTAATACATGTTGATTTCTTTCCTTAGACGGCGTCATGCACATGTGAGATCTAGGGAGAGGAAGAGGAGGAAGGGTTGTGGGGACCGGGGGTGCGAGATGGTGGATTCACCTGCAACTACAAGAAAACAAAGAGCGAGAGATTTACAGAAACCTCTAGAGCCGTGGAGGAGGAGGAGATTTGGAGGATCTCTACGACACTGACGGATTAGTTAAGGAACGAAAGATCACATCGTGTCCGGTAACCAGATTCAGATGTGGACGCCGTGCGTGGGTGCGAGGCCAAGCCGAGGTGAAAGAGGTAATGTAGACCTTTCAAAAAATAAAGCTTGAGATATGCATTGATGTTTGCATGTCTTGTGCAACTTCTTTGATTCTGTAATCTGATTGAGTGTTTTAATCTATCTTATAGTTGGTTCTGGTTGCAGTGGTACCAGAAAATGCATCATAAGCTATTTTTTGGTCTTATATCCTTAGTTTCGTGTGCTCTGTTCATAGATTCGACGATTGAGAATACATCAAAGAATAAAAATGTGGAACTCGTATTTTCAGATGAAGAGCGTGACCAAGAACTTCCTGATTTTTCATCATTTATTCCATTCTTACCTCCTCTGGTATGTATGTGTGCCTTTCAGCACTCAAATACTAAGATGCTTGATTGTTACTAAGGTATAAACTTCTACCTTATGTGAACAGAGTGCAGCTAATCTAAAGGTCTACTATGCCACACGTTTCACCATCATAGTTGGGATAATGGTGTTCGGTGGTTTTCTTGCACCAATCGTAAGTCACAGTTCTCAATTTTGGAACCACTGATGGTTACTGTCATAGTTTTATTTTGCCATATACTATACTACCTATTAAGGCTCTAAGGGGTAGGCTGCCTCCCCTGGTTCTGCCTTCAGCCAATCTGCACCGTCCATCAATATGCGTCAAATCATCACCGTCCGACACCGCCGCCGCGCCTGGCTCCCCCTCCTCCTCGCCCCACTCGCCCTGACGCACGCCACGGTGTCCCTGCCCCGCTCGCGATGCATCCCCCGAAACCCTAGGCCTTCCGCGATGAGGAGTCGCCTCCTCCTTCCTCCGTCGTGGCGTTCTCGGGCGCCGCCTCCGCGAGCAAGACGCCTCTCCCGCCCCTGCCATCCTCGCCCCGCTCCCCGCGAGATGAGCGACTCCTACTGCCCCGACTGCAAGAAGCAGACGGAGGTGGCATTCGACCACTCGGCGGGGGACACGGTGTGCACCGAGTCCGGCCTCGTCCTCGAGGCGCACTCCGTCGACGAGACCTCCGAGTGGCGTACCTTCGCCAACGAGTCCAACGACAACGACCCTGTCCGCGTCGGCGGCCCCTCCAACCCGCTCCTCACCGACGGCGGCCTCTCCACCGTCATCGCCAAGCCCAACGGCGCCCAGGGCGACTTCCTCTCCTCCTCCCTCGGCAGGTGGCAGAACCGCGGCTCCAACCCCGACCGATCCCTCATTCTCGCATTCCGCACCATCGCCAACATGGCTGACAGGTACGCCTCTCCGAAACTCCCTTTCTTACGCTACAGCTTCGATCTGGTTCTATCCAAGTATGTAGTAGTTTGTGCTGATTTCTAGGATATACTGTGCCGCGTGCTTGTTCGCCTGATTTTGGGTCTGGGACGATGGATTTAGGTGAGGAATGTGACATGGGGTTTCAGGGTTGGTTATCACCGCGGGGGGTCTAGATTTGGAACATCTGATTGATATATTTTCGTCGACGGCTTTTTCTATATTCTTGCTGGGTTTGGTGCTGGATGATTGTCCCTTGGATTGGATGGAGGTTGATTATCGTCCTACTTCAGTTCAGGCTAGAGTTCTGCCAGCTCCCACTGTAATCCTTCTTCCATATCTACATGTGAATGATTTGTGCTGCTGCTGCTGTTATCGTGATGCTCGCGATGACAGGGCCTGTGGTCGCGGAGGCCATGTTCGTGAACAGGGAAGAGATCCCTGTGTACCCGCTGTACAGAGATCCTATGAGTGTATATTCCACTTGATTCCATTTTTTATTGTTTTATTTTTCTCTCCCAGTGCTAATGCCATATTGTTAACCCAAATTTTTGTCCTCTTCTCTGCAAACAGGTACATGATTTTGGTTTTTTTTCGCTATGATCCAGGTGCCATTAAGTTTCTTAAGTATGATGAGATTCAGCTGGCACCTGAAGCAGCATCAGTCGGGCTAGAAATCTGGGTTGTCGGAAATGACAGCGGGGAAAATGTTCCATGAATTATATCTTAATTTCTGCTGTTATGTACCCCTAAAATATACGTCCTTGTTATACACCACAGACCACAGCAGTTGCGTATTTTTTTGAATTGTTACCTGTCAAACCTTAGTGCCTTAGATTTCTCCTTTTTGTGCACTGTGAAACAAATCTTCTGCTTTTGCAATATCCAGAACTCACGGAACTAAGGTTCCACCCATCATACACTCCATCAAAAACTTATTTAGTTAGATTTTAATTGACATAGGGATGCAAATGGTAGGATATTTTCTGGTCAACTGAAGCAGAATAGGGCAAATATGGAAGCGACACCGATTTTCAGACACTATCAATGTCTGACTCCGATTCCAAGAAAATAATATGGGATGATAATATGAGATGCTACATTGATACTTGAGAGGCATCCATCAGAAGCATCAAATGTTAGATGTTGAAGTACTCTATTATGATTTTGCTCAAGACCGCCAATAAATAGGCTTGTTATCACATACGAATGGGAGTTAAAAATATCATGCTCTTAGTTTTCACATCTTGGCAATCACGTTTATTGTGCTCACTCTGATTGCACCCGTAATATGTGAGCTGGCCACAAATGCCTATTCATTGATTAGAGGATACCGCATTCCAAACTTTAGGCATAATTCTCATTGATTGCTCTTGTTTTTTTTTGAAATCGTGTGCAACTCACTTTGGGTTGTAACTTGATATGCAATCATGTGAAAATATGCTCAGCGTCGTGAAGCCGTCCGTGATCCAGCTGCGGGGGCCCACCAAGGTCAGCGTCTTCATCGCCAGCAACGACGCCGAGCAGGCCTGCGACTTCAGGATCACCGGCATCTACCACGACGGTACAAACCTTGCACCTTCTTCGACTCTTCCCGTCTGATTTGACTATCTAAAACTGTTGTTTCTGATTCGGTGCGCTGGCGATCTGGTCGCCCACAGGGAGTTCGTGAAGAAGAACTATGGTGACATCAAGGCCTGCAACCCCTCCCTCCCCTTCCTTGTCCGCGAGTGCTCCGGTGTCCAGCCCCAGCTCTGGGCGCGCTACGGTACGTGTGCATCTATTTCGTCCTCTTTCTCCTGCTGTGGCTAAAGATTTGATTTTTACTGGTTGGAGCATTTTTGGGTGAATTTCATATCTTTGCCTGCCCTGTGAAATGGCTCAATCTGCCCTGTGCATTTGAGGGAAGAGGAATTTAGGCAATTATATTTATGAGAAATAAGTTATAAATGTAAGTTCCATGTTGGTTTGTCATACTCAACTACAAAACTGCTAGAGTCTGTGCAATGGTAACCTGTTGGGGCCAATCCGTACGTTTATATGTGCTCTGCATCATCATCCTGGTCGATCACAGTGGTCCATACCAGCATTTTGTTCAGTTTACTGCTAAATTTCTGGTGGAGCTCCCTGTGGTTTTATGTGATGTTCAATATTATTGTAGAGTAGACAATTACAGTTATGGCTAGACTGATCCTCCACACATTTAGTGTCTTGTATTCCCCCTGTTCCAAATTAAATGTTGCATTAGCTTTGTCCTAAGTCAAACTTTTTTTTATCTTCGACCAAGTTTATGGAAAAATGCACCAACATCTACAACGTCAGATTAGTTTCATTAAATTCACCATAAAATATGTTTTGGTACTTTAGTATTGAACCTGTAGATGTTAATATAGCTTCCTAAATGTTTGGTCAATTTACATAAGTTTGGCACAGAATTAATCTAAAGTGATCTGTAATTTGGAACGCGGGACATAGATTGTGTTTTGTTTCCTCAGTTGGCTTACACAGTTTGATTTTATATATTAATGACATGATTTAGTTTCACAGCCATATTACAGTTCATGTAGTAAATAAAATACCATGAAATTTGCTCTTAAAAAGTTAAGCGCACTATGACCAGAAGCACATACGAAACTATACTAAACTAGGTCAGGAGTGCTAAGCCTTCAAAAGACTTATGATCTGTTGCTTATAATCCCCAAACCCAACTTATTCGATATGTGCAGTAAGCTATTCTTTTAACTTAGTATTTTGTGGTCTTTCTAACTACCGAGAACCGCCAGGATTACGGAAATATCATAATTCCAAAAGGTCAAGATACCATAAAACCCTATCTTAGTTTGTGTAACAGGAGTACCAGATGTGGTTGCTGGTGCAGGCTTGGTTTGTGGACCAAAATACATGCAAAGAATGTGAGATGAGGAGGTAACCAAACTGTAACGAGCTTCAAGGAAGATAGCATCCGCTTGGAATGGCTTCATATGCATTAAGCCAACCACTCCCTGGCACAATTTGGAAAGATGTAGGATTAGTATCAGAATCTCACCTCTTAAATTCACTAATGTCTTCTCATGATCCATGCCCTGAGCATTAGGTTTCAGAGGAACTAGATTTTATGCTTCTGAGCTAGCCAATCTGGAATAACTTCTGATTATGGTATCAAATTTATCTTATTTTGGCAGATAAGTAACTCGTAGGCTTTCACTAATCAGTGGTGTTAGAAACTAGATCAGCAATCTACACCATCCGCTCGCTTCGGTAAATCTACACCGTTCCTCCCTACACCTCATCCTCCATCAATGCGGCTCCAGTACCCATTCCTCCATCGGCGCGGCAGCATCCAGTTCATCTGCGACGACAAGGCGTCTTCACCAACCACACCCTACTACAAGTGGTGTCAGTCCATCTCAGATAAGTGGAGTAATTTGTTTGTATATATATCTTCTATATTATTTCTGCCCTAATCCTGATTAATAGCCTAATCACGCGACAACTAATACATGTTGATTTCTTTCCTTAGACGACGTCATGCACATGTGAGATCTAGGGAGAGGAAGAGGAGGAAGGGTTGTGGGGACCGGGGGTGCGAGATGGTGGATTCACCTGCAACTACAAGAAAACAAAGAGCGAGAGATTTACAGAAACCTCTAGAGCCGTGGAGGAGGAGGAGATTTGGAGGATCTCTACGACACTGATGGATTAGTTAAGGAACAAAAGATCACATCGTGTCCGGTAACCAGATTCAGATGTGGACGCCGTGCGTGGGTGCGAGGCCAAGCCGAGGTGAAAGAGGTAATGTAGACCTTTCAAAAAATAAAGCTTGAGATATGCATTGATGTTTGCATGTCTTGTGCAACTTCTTTGATTCTGTAATCTGATTGAGTGTTTTAATCTATCTTATAGTTGGTTCTGGTTGCAGTGGTACCAGAAAATGCATCATAAGCTATTTTTTGGTCTTATATCCTTAGTTTCGTGTGCTCTGTTCATAGATTCGATGATTGAGAATACATCAAAGAATAAAAATGTGGAACTCGTATTTTCAGATGAAGAGCGTGACCAAGAACTTCCTGATTTTTCATCATTTATTCCATTCTTACCTCCTCTGGTATGTATGTGTGCCTTTCAGCACTCAAATACTAAGATGCTTGATTGTTACTAAGGTATAAACTTCTACCTTATGTGAACAGAGTGCAGCTAATCTAAAGGTCTACTATGCCACACGTTTCACCATCATAGTTGGGATAATGGTGTTCGGTGGTTTTCTTGCACCAATCGTAAGTCACAGTTCTCAATTTTGGAACCACTGATGGTTACTGTCATAGTTTTATTTTGCCATATACTATACTACCTATTAAGGCTCTAAGGGGTAGGCTGCCTCCCCTGGTTCTGCCTTCAGCCAATCTGCACCGTCCATCAATATGCGTCAAATCATCACCGTCCGACACCGCCGCCGCGCCTGGCTCCCCCTCCTCCTCGCCCCACTCGCCCAGACGCACGCCACGGTGTCCCTGCCCCGCTCGCGATGCATCCCCCGAAACCCTAGGCCTTCCGCGATGAGGAGTCGCCTCCTCCTTCCTCCGTCGTGGCGTTCTCGGGCGCCGCCTCCGCGAGCAAGACGCCTCTCCCGCCCCTGCCATCCTCGCCCCGCTCCCCGCGAGATGAGCGACTCCTACTGCCCCGACTGCAAGAAGCAGACGGAGGTGGCATTCGACCACTCGGCGGGGGACACGGTGTGCACCGAGTCCGGCCTCGTCCTCGAGGCGCACTCCGTCGACGAGACCTCCGAGTGGCGTACCTTCGCCAACGAGTCCAACGACAACGACCCTGTCCGCGTCGGCGGCCCCTCCAACCCGCTCCTCACCGACGGCGGCCTCTCCACCGTCATCGCCAAGCCCAACGGCGCCCAGGGCGACTTCCTCTCCTCCTCCCTCGGCAGGTGGCAGAACCGCGGCTCCAACCCCGACCGATCCCTCATTCTCGCCTTCCGCACCATCGCCAACATGGCTGACAGGTACGCCTCTCCGAAACTCCCTTTCTTACGCTACAGCTTCGATCTGGTTCTATCCAAGTATGTAGTAGTTTGTGCTGATTTCTAGGATATACTGTGCCGCGTGCTTGTTCGCCTGATTTTGGGTCTGGGACGATGGATTTAGGTGAGGAATGTGACATGGGGTTTCAGGGTTGGTTATCACCGCGGGGGGTCTAGATTTGGAACATCTGATTGATATATTTTCGTCGACGGCTTTTTCTATATTCTTGCTGGGTTTGGTGCTGGATGATTGTCCCTTGGATTGGATGGAGGTTGATTATCGTCCTACTTCAGTTCAGGCTAGAGTTCTGCCAGCTCCCACTGTAATCCTTCTTCCATATCTACATGTGAATGATTTGTGCTGCTGCTGCTGTTATCGTGATGCTCGCGATGACAGGGCCTGTGGTCGCGGAGGCCATGTTCGTGAACAGGGAAGAGATCCCTGTGTACCCGCTGTACAGAGATCCTGTGAGTGTATATTCCACTTGATTCCATTTTTTATTGTTTTATTTTTCTCTCCCAGTGCTAATGCCATATTGTTAACCCAAATTTCTGTCCTCTTCTCTGCAAACAGGTACATGATTTTGGTTTTTTTTCGCTATGATCCAGGTGCCATTAAGTTTCTTAAGTATGATGAGATTCAGCTGGCACCTGAAGCAGCATCAGTCGGGCTAGAAATCTGGGTTGTTGGAAATGACAGCGGGGAAAATGTTCCATGAATTATATCTTAATTTCTACTGTTATGTACCCCTAAAATATACGTCCTTGTTATACACCACAGACCACAGCAGTTGCGTATTTTTTTGAATTGTTACCTGTCAAACCTTAGTGCCTTAGATTTCTCCTTTTTGTGCACTGTGAAACAAATCTTCTGCTTTTGCAATATCCAGAACTCACGGAACTAAGGTTCCACCCATCATACACTCCATCAAAAACTTATTTAGTTAGATTTTAATTGACATAGGGATGCAAATGGTAGGATATTTTCTGGTCAACTGAAGCAGAATAGGGCAAATATGGAAGCGACACCGATTTTCAGACACTATCAATGTCTGACTCCGATTCCAAGAAAATAATATGAGATGATAATATGAGATGCTACATTGATACTTGAGAGGCATCCATCAGAAGCATCAAATGTTAGATGTTGAAGTACTCTATTATGATTTTGCTCAAGACCGCCAATAAATAGGCTTGTTATCACATACGAATGGGAGTTAAAAATATCATGCTCTTAGTTTTCACATCTTGGCAATCACGTTTATTGTGCTCACTCTGATTGCACCCGTAATATGTGAGCTGGCCACAAATGCCTATTCATTGATTAGAGGATACCGCATTCCAAACTTTAGGCATAATTCTCATTGATTGCTCTTGTTTTTTTTTGAAATCGTGTGCAACTCACTTTGGGTTGTAACTTGATATGCAATCATGTGAAAATATGCTCAGCGTCGTGAAGCCGTCCGTGATCCAGCTGCGGGGGCCCACCAAGGTCAGCGTCTTCATCGCCAGCAACGACGCCGAGCAGGCCTGCGACTTCAGGATCACCGGCATCTACCACGACGGTACAAACCTTGCACCTTCTTCGACTCTTCCCGTCTGATTTGACTATCTAAAACTGTTGTTTCTGATTCGGTGCGCTGGCGATCTGGTCGCCCACAGGGAGTTCGTGAAGAAGAACTATGGTGACATCAAGGCCTGCAACCCCTCCCTCCCCTTCCTTGTCCGCGAGTGCTCCGGTGTCCAGCCCCAGCTCTGGGCGCGCTACGGTACGTGTGCATCTATTTCGTCCTCTTTCTCCTGCTGTGGCTAAAGATTTGATTTTTACTGGTTGGAGCATTTTTGGGTGAATTTCATATCTTTGCCTGCCCTGTGAAATGGCTCAATCTGCCCTGTGCATTTGAGGGAAGAGGAATTTAGGCAATTATATTTATGAGAAATAAGTTATAAATGTAAGTTCCATGTTGGTTTGTCATACTCAACTACAAAACTGCTAGAGTCTGTGCAATGGTAACCTGTTGGGGCCAATCCGTACGTTTATATGTGCTCTGCATCATCATCCTGGTCGATCACAGTGGTCCATACCAGCATTTTGTTCAGTTTACTGCTAAATTTCTGGTGGAGCTCCCTGTGGTTTTATGTGATGTTCAATATTATTGTAGAGTAGACAATTACAGTTATGGCTAGACTGATCCTCCACACATTCAGTGTCTTGTATTCCCCCTGTTCCAAATTAAATGTTGCATTAGCTTTGTCCTAAGTCAAACTTTTTTTTATCTTCGACCAAGTTTATGGAAAAATGCACCAACATCTACAACGTCAGATTAGTTTCATTAAATTCACCATAAAATATGTTTTGGTACTTTAGTATTGAACCTGTAGATGTTAATATAGCTTCCTAAATGTTTGGTCAATTTACATAAGTTTGGCACAGAATTAATCTAAAGTGATCTGTAATTTGGAACGCGGGACATAGATTGTGTTTTGTTTCCTCAGTTGGCTTACACAGTTTGATTTTATATATTAATGACATGATTTAGTTTCACAGCCATATTACAGTTCATGTAGTAAATAAAATACCATGAAATTTGCTCTTAAAAAGTTAAGCGCACTATGACCAGAAGCACATACGAAACTATACTAAACTAGGTCAGGAGTGCTAAGCCTTCAAAAGACTTATGATCTGTTGCTTATAATCCCCAAACCCAACTTATTCGATATGTGCAGTAAGCTATTCTTTTAACTTAGTATTTTGTGGTCTTTCTAACTACCGAGAACCGCCAGGATTACGGAAATATCATAATTCCAAAAGGTCAAGATACCATAAAACCCTATCTTAGTTTGTGTAACAGGAGTACCAGATGTGGTTGCTGGTGCAGGCTTGGTTTGTGGACCAAAATACATGCAAAGAATGTGAGATGAGGAGGTAACCAAACTGTAACGAGCTTCAAGGAAGATAGCATCCGCTTGGAATGGCTTCATATGCATTAAGCCAACCACTCCCTGGCACAATTTGGAAAGATGTAGGATTAGTATCAGAATCTCACCTCTTAAATTCACTAATGTCTTCTCATGATCCATGCCCTGAGCATTAGGTTTCAGAGGAACTAGATTTTATGCTTCTGAGCTAGCCAATCTGGAATAACTTCTGATTATGGTATCAACTTTATCTTATTTTGGCAGATAAGTAACTCGTAGGCTTTCACTAATCAGTGGTGTTAGAAACTAGATCAGCAATCTACACCATCCGCTCGCTTCGGTAAATCTACACCGTTCCTCCCTACACCTCATCCTCCATCAATGCGGCTCCAGTACCCATTCCTCCATCGGCGCGGCAGCATCCAGTTCATCTGCGACGACAAGGCGTCTTCACCAACCACACCCTACTACAAGTGGTGTCAGTCCATCTCAGATAAGTGGAGTAATTTGTTTGTATATATATCTTCTATATTATTTCTACCCTAATCCTGATTAATAGCCTAATCACGCGACAACTAATACATGTTGATTTCTTTCCTTAGACGGCGTCATGCACATGTGAGATCTAGGGAGAGGAAGAGGAGGAAGGGTTGTGGGGACCGGGGGTGCGAGATGGTGGATTCACCTGCAACTACAAGAAAACAAAGAGCGAGAGATTTACAGAAACCTCTAGAGCCGTGGAGGAGGAGGAGATTTGGAGGATCTCTACGACACTGACGGATTAGTTAAGGAACGAAAGATCACATCGTGTCCGGTAACCAGATTCAGATGTGGACGCCGTGCGTGGGTGCGAGGCCAAGCCGAGGTGAAAGAGGTAATGTAGACCTTTCAAAAAATAAAGCTTGAGATATGCATTGATGTTTGCATGTCTTGTGCAACTTCTTTGATTCTGTAATCTGATTGAGTGTTTTAATCTATCTTATAGTTGGTTCTGGTTGCAGTGGTACCAGAAAATGCATCATAAGCTATTTTTTGGTCTTATATCCTTAGTTTCGTGTGCTCTGTTCATAGATTCGACGATTGAGAATACATCAAAGAATAAAAATGTGGAACTCGTATTTTCAGATGAAGAGCGTGACCAAGAACTTCCTGATTTTTCATCATTTATTCCATTCTTACCTCCTCTGGTATGTATGTGTGCCTTTCAGCACTCAAATACTAAGATGCTTGATTGTTACTAAGGTATAAACTTCTACCTTATGTGAACAGAGTGCAGCTAATCTAAAGGTCTACTATGCCACACGTTTCACCATCATAGTTGGGATAATGGTGTTCGGTGGTTTTCTTGCACCAATCGTAAGTCACAGTTCTCAATTTTGGAACCACTGATGGTTACTGTCATAGTTTTATTTTGCCATATATAGATTGCTTTGAATGCTTAACAAGTTGATGTGCTCTCATGCGGCTGGAAGTTAAACTTGGTCTAGGGGGCACATCTTATGAAGACTCCATCCGAAGCGTTCATCTGTCGACGTATTTGAGGTACTGCCACTTTTTCATTGTCCATTAATGTATCAAGGTTCATCTAGCAACGGTTGGGACTGCTAGGATCTGGGGTGCGCAATGGTTTCAAACCATCATTTTTTTCTTGTTTTCTGCATCACATATAGCTTGTTTTTCTTCTTTTATCTAAATTCTAACAGAGATTTTCAAATTCAAATGGAAAATGGCAAGAAGTTTATATGTTTAGAAGAAAAACATGAACATACACTAGCAACATGTTCTACTGAGTATTTGTTAATTTCTTTTTATTTCTTTCATGCACATAAGATCTTGTTTACTCCTTTTTGTTTAAGATATAGACTATTTATTGCCATTTAAAGGCTACAAGTGCTTGAATTTTTGTGGCCATGTCTGCTCGTGCTATTTCTGGACATTGCAAATTGCAAAAGTGCACTCATGTTATACACCCAGTAAAGAGCAAGACATTTGAAAGCTCATGGGCCACCTGTGTTGCTATTGATGCAAGCGAAAGTTGGCTGGTATAACTTTCAGTTCAAACTCTTTACTAAAATGTTTTAAACTTATGTATGTCAATATCTTGTTACTTATAACCAGTTTGCTTTTCTTAAAGGTTGAGTTTTGTTACGTGTTGGCTGACAGATGTAGTGATGTTCTCGCATGTTAACCACGACTACATCGACTGCGGTGCCTAGGGCCTTGAGGCCTTCCTCCTGCTCCTTGACTGGAAGGTGAATTCTGTCGCAGATTTTCCAACTCGCTGTTAAGCCTCATGTGTGTTTTGGTTCCATTTTGTTTTGCTAGATCTGTGAGATTCATGGGTGCAGATTGATACTAAGTGGCTGAGTTGTTTTGATGGCAGCTCAGACTCTAACGAACAATGCCTTCTCCCCTTTGTTTGGACTGGACTTAATAACAACTACAGGTTTGCTAATTTTGCACAATAAACAATTAAATGGAATCAACATAGAATTATGAGTCATGACCCACACAATTTATCTTGGAGTACTTGTTCTCGTTCCCTCAGATTCTAATGGTTGGCATATTGATGATGTGATATCGATGTACTAAATATCGTATAGTGGGTTGTTGTTAGAGGTAGCAGATCATTAAATCTAAATTTAGGTATATATATCTTGAATAATGGGTATAAATAGACATTTAACTGTACTAAAATTATAATGTCGTGCATACTTAAATTGTGAAAAAATATGGTGCCATTTAAACCATACGTATGTTAAGTAAATTAGAATTATTTGTTTGTTTCATACTGTATTCATACGTCGTAGCTGTAGCTGTAGGAGGCCGCTACAATCGCTATTTAGTTCCATGTGTGATATATATTTAGACATTTGATTGTTAACTCGCACAAGATGTGAATCCTCCTTTGACATTCTAAAAATTCTATAGAAATTTTAATTCAACCATCAAAAAGTGTCAAACATAAATGGTTGCTAATTAATGGTGTTCTTGCTTTCTTTCAGGTGCTACTCCCAAATTGTGTGTTCCGTCTCCGGGGAAACCACGAATCCTTTAATATGGTTTCGAGAAGGAGGTAATGACTAAATACAAAGATAAGGGCCCTCAACTTTATCGAAAGTTTTAAAGATGTTTTGAGGATCTTGCTCTAGCGGCAATAATAGTAGGATGTGTGTACACTGCACGTGGAGGTGTCTTCCGTAGTTCCGTGGAACAATTGTAGTGCCATCAAATAATTCAAAAAGGAGAAAATACAAGGCGAATTTTACTGTTGATCATGACTTCCATGAAACTTGGATCATTGGATGAGTTATTGAAAGCAAGGAGAACCGTTGTTGCCCCTCCTTGGGAAGGCTCAAATTTGATCCCTAGGGATGTGTTGTGGTTTGACCCTTCCCTGCAGATGGGTCTTTCTCTGAATAAAGAACAAGGCATTGGTTTGCTTTCGGGTCCTGATATCACTCAACAATTTCTGAGAACAAATCATTTGAAGGTTCGTTTTATTTCATTTATTACTCTTCCTGTTATATTTCAAATTGTTTGATCAGTAGAAATATTTTTTTTACTGGCGCAGCGCCTGTGGGTACGCCTCCTTCGCCTCTTCCCTGTTTCTTCTTTCTCTTTAGTAGCAAATTTTGAGGCCTGTGTAGATATGTCAATGAGTATTGCCATAGGGATTCTGAAGGAATAAGTGTTGTTATAGTTTTCCAAATGATGCTACTTAGCTGTAAAAATTAACTGATGAGCAAAAGTTTCTATGTATCCTTATTCAGTGTCGACACTGTTTCCAACATGGAAGCCACCACGGAGGCCGAGCTGCGAGAGAACGATTTCTGGAGCACGCACCACACCAAGCTCATCTGCACCATGGGTCGTTGGCCGGCGCCTCGCCACCATGGAGGTGCCCAGGTGGTGGTACCTCTGCGACATCCTGTCCCTCCCTCCTCCCCCTCACTGGCGCAGCAGTAGCAACTGTCTCTGCCTCCGTCCCCTGCCGGACCACTGAAATCCGCCCGGGTTTGGGCTATTCTGCTGTGATGGTAAGGATGCTCGCCCTTCACTCGCTCAGATCCGCTTGTAGAAATCTATATGATTTTTATTGCAATTTCTAATCATAGTGATCACCCGGTTTGGTCATTGCGGTTGTTGTGGTTAAAGCTTTCTCATAGTGTACAACAGTTACCCTCAAAAGGTCTCAAGCTGCAGATGTATCTAAAGAAGAGAAAAACAATATCCTGAAAGATTTAGAAAAAAGGAGACAATACATGCACTACGAAGGCATAAAATGGGTGTTGTTGATTTTGAATTACTCACCATTATTTTGTTCTTTCCATTCAATGTGCAGGTATAATACTAGCATGTGTTGATGGACTTGACTGTGCTATAAAGAGGTAAAAGAGTGTACATCTGACAAACCACCTTGGCTTATTTATTGATGTAAGTTTGGTTAACTGTGCATGCGAATTTATTTTTTCTACAAAATCCATCATGATTTTTTCCTACAAAACCCACCATGAGCCTAAAGTTCATGAGATATTTTCAATGACTACTTGATGATTCTTTTCCTTTCTTGTTAAGGGTTTTATTTTTTATTTCTGTATATATTCAGATTGCAATATAACCTCTGACTCGACGTAGAGCCACCACTCACCACCCTCGCCACTGTGAATGTATTTGTTTAATCATATGTTGAAGGTTGAAGACTCAATTAGAATGTTTAAAAGTATAAGGATCCGAATGAATCTTAAGTAAAACATGGGACCAATAACAACATTTATTCAATTAATTTTACCTGACAGCAATATTTAGGTTGTGACCCCATACATGCAATTCAAGGATTGTGAGTGGCAACTTGAAGAGACAAAATTTCAGTATGTCTTGGTATTTCTGGAGCCTGTGCGAAAATACTAGACTCTCAATAGTGTTTTTTAGCATGCAATATCATAGCAGTGGAAAAAGAGAATGAAGATGACCCTCGCCTGTCGCCTCCCAGGCTCCCAATTCCCACCCTCTAAATCTGCCCACTCCCACCGCTACTCCCCCTCTGCCGCTGCCGGAAATTCATGTTAACTATTTTTTTGGTGCGTCTACATCAGAATCTCATAAGGTCGAATTACTTTGTCCAATAATAACGTTTTGTATGCTCGACATATCTTCTTGGCTGTGATTCAGAGATCTATTTTTTGTTTAATTTATCTACTAGGGATCTGCAGCTATTTTTGGTAAACATTAGCTCATGTATGTTAGTATATTGTGTTCATGTGGAGAAAAGAAATGCAATTAGTACATTCCTGAAAAATCACATGATTTCATTTTCTTACTTGCTTGGATAACGCATATCCTCCCCTCCCTTCCATTATGATCTGTGAGTTTTTCTAATAGAATAGTTACCAACTCTTTTCTTTTGCAGTCTGCAGTCAATTTGTCAGCTTATTGAGACATCCAACTTGCATGAGTTGATCAACAAGCCCATCCCTGGTTCCTGATGGAGGCATCATCTTCCTTGTGTTTCCAAGTTTCTGGTTTTAGTTTGTCCAAGATATGGCTATGCCTTTTTCTGGTACTCGTTCTTCAGAACTGCAGCCCAGCACTTTCAGATTCACCATATTTGGTCGGTATGGGGAGCTATGACATAACAGGGCCAGCAGCAGACGTTAACATGATGGGATATGCAAATGCTGAGCAGATTGCATCAGGAATTCACTTAAGGCTAAAGGCTCGTGCCTTTATCGTTGCTGAGCCTAACAGCAAGCATGTCGTGTTTGTAAATCTTGATGCTTGCATGGCATCACATCTTGTTACTATAAAGGTGCTTGAAAGGCTTAAAGCAAGGTAAGAGTGATCACTCTTGAATCTTATATCAGAAAATTGCCTCGCTCCCTCTCTCTGTTTGATCATATATTTGTATAGCCTGATCCATCATACTTTGCACACACAGGGTATCATTCATATAATTGTTTAATGATTTTTGATTTATTCACTAAAGAACTAATCCCAAATTTTTCTTTGTATTGGAGATAGCCACATTTCAACACTGCGTGATAAATGGCAAAGTCTTTAGCCATTTTACATTCTACTGAACAGGGTCAAGACATAATGTTGATTAGATGGATAATTATATATTTTGCAAATGTAAGCTTTCTTGCACCCTCATGATGGTGTAGCTGACTATGCAAACCTCAATTTGGCAGGTATGGAGATCTTTATAATGAGAGTAATGTGGCTATCAGTGGAATCCATACGCATGCTGGTCCTGGTGGTTATCTGCAGTAGTCTTCTTCGGCTCCTGGTGTACTTCTAATGTTTGTTTATTTGGTCAATAGTCATTCTGGCTCGTTTTTTTGTTTTTTTCTTGAATGAGCATCGTAAAAGGTTGCATAACTTTGGTTTTGTCCATTATTCTCATAATCAAAATATCGTATTGTGGAAGTTCATTATTCTCATAATCAAAATATGATTTAGGAAATATCATTTTTTTGTAAAAACATTTCAATTGTGTACTAATACGATATTCAAATTTATCAAATTCGAAAATAAAAATTACTTCGTTTTTGCATTACTTATGTAAGTATAAATTGTATGAATATGAATATTACAAAAAAATATATAGTATATGAATTCTGTTAACACTATAGATATAGAGGATCGAATTTAGAGGACGTTGCTGGTGATGAAGAAAATATAGAGGATGAAATCTTTTAGAGTATTTTGTAGAATACAGAGAATATTCATTTAAAAGATAAAATTTAAAGTACGCAGCAGTCTCGTTCCCCTCCGACCGTGGACCCAAGCATCAAGGTTCTCCATCTTCAGGTGACCCCTCCGCCTCGATCCCGTAGGATTTTCCAGCTGATTTCTTCGCCAAGCGGCATGTATACCCGTGTTTGTGAACGATTTGGGCTTGCTGCCTGCCGCTTGTGATGCGATCCGGTACTTTTTGGTGAATATTGCGGAGTGCTATGCGTACAAAGAAACATCATGCGGAGAGCACAATGGAGCCACATTCAGTTATATTTTACATAGCTTCTTTTAAAGGGTAAAGGGTAGATGGATGATAATTCTGCATGTTTTTGTTATGCTCTTTATGTTACATTCAACGACTTCTCCATACTTCACGCTTGTATTTGTTGGGGGACAAACAGTAGGTGGCTACTTTTGCCTCTCTTTTCTTATTTTCTTGCTTCTTGGCTACAATACCAGTCTCCCTCTACCTATCCAACTCCATGTTTAAGAAAGTATTGTCAATGTAAATTGTCTGTTTTCACCCTAACATATTGTCACAAAACATTGTAATCGTTGTGAACTAACATTTTATCAAATAATTGACATGTCGTAGCAACGCACGGGCACTATACTAGTAAAAATATAAGAACCATTTGTGAACACAAATTGATGCCCTTAACTACACGAAAGTTGAAGGGGATCCTATGGACATTTCTTGTTTTCGGAAATAGTGGTAGTTGCTTATTTCCATTGGATTTTACTATTTTAAGGACTAGTTTTGAAACTATTTTTTTTTCAAAGAATTTTCATTTTTCTAAAGAAAAAATGAACTTATTTCTCATAAAAATGTGGTTTCTAAACTAGCCCTAATCAGAAAACAACTGCTTGGTTTTGCAGATAGGGTTATTCCTGTTCCAATCTACCAACTTTGACCGGCTCATCATATTTATTTTTATGAAAAATAGAAAATTCTTAACAATATTTAATGTATATTATATATGCTAAACAATGTCACAGTAAAAATTAATAATAAATTAGAATTTTTTAATAAAACAAACCGATAAAACTTTAAGTAAAAAAGTCAAATAAAGTATAAATTGCAACGGAGGAAGTATAAAAAACATTCGTTTATTCGTCTGGACTCTGGACAGAATCAAAGCCTTTCCTGAACTCTAGTACACGTTAACGCACGGAAAAGTACACGAACACTGAGCTTGCTGTTACAGGCTTACAGTTACAGCGTTCAGTAACCAGCAGGTGGAGACCGTTTAGCCAGAAACCCCTTGTAGTGCTCCAACAGCCTTCCGGCGTCCGGCATCACCTCCTTCACGGCGTCCACCGCCAAGAAGCGCTCCGCCCACGCCGTCAAGGCCGGGAACTTGGCCTCGTCCAGAAGCTTTACGCCGGCCGCCTCGTCCACCACCCTGATCCACACCACGAAGCTCCCGAGCGCGATGTCCACGAGCCCGACGGCGTCGCCGCCGAAGAAGGGTTTCCCTTTGGAGCACTCCCTGAACGCCTGCTCCAGCGTCTCCACCACGGGGACGACGACGCCGAGCGCCTCCGCCGCCTTCTCCGCCGTCGTCGACCAGAACAGCCGGTTCCACTCCTTGTAGAACTGCATATATAGCGCGGAATCGTTCGGTCAACTGAACTAGTACTGACGACCCCCAGTCCCAGAGGCCCAGCAGACAGATTCTCGGCGCAAGAAGAAGAAAAAGGCAAGGATTAGCATTTTGGCCGGCCGGCCGGCCTCTGCAGTCACCGTTATTACCTTGTCGTCGACGTAGGCTGCCCAGAAGCGAGCCATGGCGCGGTCGTAGGCGTCGGCGGGGAGGAGAGGGGTCCCGGTGCCTGCCCAGGTCTCGTCGACGTACTGCAGGATGACGAGCGACTCGCACACGGGGCGGCCGCCGTGGACCAGCACGGGCACCTTCCTGTGCACCGGGTTGAGCTTCAGCAGCAGGTCGCTCTTGCGGGAGAGGTCCTCCTCGACGAACTCGTAGCTGAGCCCCTTCAGCCCCAGCGCCACCTTGGCGCGGATCACGTAGGGGCTGTACCATGAGCCCAGCAGCTGCAGCTCGCCTCCGTCCGCCATTATAGACTCTCGCTCGCTTCGCAGGCTCCTTCGATGTCGTTGGAATGGAATTTTCTCAATAGTTTCACGATTTGAGTCGAGCGGAAGGGGCGAGCGGAGCCGACCGTATATTTAACGAGCTGAGAAGTCGAATTTGAATTGTTTACTGGTGAACCCACGTTGCTTGTCGGCGCGGCGGGCAGCGATTTTGCGTCAGCTCTGTCGTGGCCTCGTGGGCGCATGAGGGAAGGAGACAGCGCGTTAGATCGGAGTATGGGATCCTGGTCCTGGCCCGCAGAAGCCAGGCTACAGTGGTGTAGACGTGTCGTTGTGCCTATATTATTGGATGTCACTATGTCAGCACCAGCACAAGCTGCCCACACGAAACACGTGTTTATTTTGCACTGCCCGGCCGGCCGTACCTCCCCGCGACTCTTTTACGAGCCGGCCTGTCAGGAACCAGATTTCATTCTCGTTTCTTAGAGCCAGTCCGGCGGTGGATAATTACATGACACGGACCAGAACTAGTCAGATAAACAGCCAATCAAAAATTATACTAATCGTATCTGACGGATTAGGTAAGAGGGAAATAGACAAGCAAGCAAGCAAAGTGGACAGCTGGCCATTGAACGAACGAATCAAGGAATCATTGAGGACACGTCAGACAGCACTAATCTGTCTCGAACCTTCTAAAGCCAGCAACATGGCTTTCTGCCTTTCTTTTCTAAAAAAAAAGCAACTTCGTTTCATGCAGCACATGCCCCTGCTACATAGCTACTATTTAATGCTGTTAGCAGGACATATGCCCGTCAAATATATTAGGGTTGATTTGGTGACAAGAGAATCACGAGAGAATTCGAGGAGATTGAGTGAGAAATAAACTAATTTCCCTTCAATCCACTCCAATACTCACGTGATCACAGATCACTAAATCAGCCCTTAAAGAAGACAAAAAGATAAAGTATGAGCGAAAGTACTGTTGGGTGTGTCCTCTACAGCTGGTCATCAGTGACCGGATTAGGCTAAACCCAACTATCTATCTCTTTAAATGGGCCCTTGATTGGGAGGGCCCACGCTAACCTCGGTTGGAGCCCCCAGACACACGACGCTATATATAGGACTAAGAGGTCGCAGGAAAGACTAACGCTAGTACCTCACCCCAAAACCCTAGTCCGCAGAGGCCCCCATCGCCTAGGCGTCGAAGTGCATGGAAACGCGACAACCTACAGCGGCTCGGATCCCGATGCTGCTGCTTCTCTGCAGGGCGACGATATAAAGATAGCAACAGCAACAATAAGGTGTGTTCCTCGTTCCTCTTAGTAGATCAGTAGATCAGATCTACACATCATCAAGGTTTTAATTTCAGTTACGGATTAGTATTCTAGGGACTTAGGAATCGATTTTAGACAGAATAGAATCTAACAATGGTATCAAAGCCGTCCTAAGAACCCTAAATCTCCAAATCTGCATTCGGTTTTATGAGATCACTCAAAGTTCGTTACTCTCGGGTTAGGATTTAACCTAACCCGAGTTCTTGAGTGTTAGGCCACTATAAATAGACACAGGGTCTCGGCCATACCCATGCCAGAGTAATAGTTCATCAACGGTCTAGGGTTAGGGTTTTCCTCTCTAACCCTAGTTAACAGATCGAGACAACAGAGACCTCAAAGGGTTCGGGATTTTGAATCCATGACCAAGAAACAAGATCAAGAAGAAATAGAGATCGAATATAACGCATTAGGGTTCGTGACCCAGTTTCCACAAATCGAAAATAAATAGATTAGGGTTACTGACCCAAACAGATTTTACCCAAATTGGTCGGTAAGTGCACAGAGGCACTGCTCGAAGCGTCAGCAAGTTGTTCGCACCAGTTGGGTCTCAGGACCAGTAATATTCGCCAGAAAACACAAAAAATGGACCCACATCCACGCATGACAGACTCCAAAACTCGACCCGATATTACATCTCATCCATTTCATATATGCATTCATCACAGAAAAGGGGTTCGAGTTAATGGAGTTAGATCCGAGCGATAGAGTGTCACAAACAAGAACCAGAGTAGAGCCGCCGACCGAACAGAGGTCTGATTCTACCGATTGTAGGAAGAAAAAAAATAACAATGGCCAGCCGCCGGTGCTTCCTGAGGCAGCCGGTTTTGGCTATTGGCAACAGTAAAAAAAAAAGGAGAGAAGACAGTGCCGGTCGAGTTCAAATGCACAGTGCCAATGTCCAGTTCTCCCTGGCGGCCAAGTACTAGTGCGGCAAGAAAAAAAATAGAATTACAAAAGAGCACGTAATAGAAATAAAAAAAGGAAAGAAAACAGAGAGTGCATGGGGCGGCTGTGCTGCAATGTGCAGGGCGCAGTCGGCCAGAGGCCAGCCGCTGGTGCTTCCTGGCGGCCGAATGAAAGTGAGAGGCCGGAACAAAGAAGAAAAGGAAGTGGGAGGTGCGGTCGGCAGAGCCACAGCTCCCAGGCGGCTGAAAGAGAAGAAAGCCGCCGACCAGAGGTTTCGGCTGGGTGAGTAGAAAGCCTAGGTTTTCACCGGTAACCCCGAGATTTTCGTCTTTTATAGACCTAGCTATAGTAGCTCGACTAATCCTGGTCGCCGGATTTGATCCAAGGGTAATGTACTTGATCACAATAAGAGTCTCATCTAGGATCCTATTAAGGGTGCTATTCCAGAATACGAGACATTTCATGATCAGTAAAACACCTGTCTAAATGGACAAGTGCTATATAGATCAACTCACGACACAATGTGTCTAGAAGGAGGAAAGGTTGATAAGTCAAATAAGTGATTCTATCAATCTTTCCAAACTAAGAATCCTCAAACAGAACAAGACCTCTAAGAAAGGTTCAAGAATAAGATCAAACATGATCTAAATGTTTTCTATACACAACAATCAGACTGTTTCTCAGATCCCCTGAGACCTGTCTCTATTGCAAGAAGACAGGGCATACAATAGAAAGTGTCCAGAATTCCTGCAAAAGATGCTACAGAATGCAATTCCGTACAAACCTAAGGCTCCTAAAGGGCTGAAAATAGTTACAGTGGTTAACGGAAAGCAAGTAGACACTTGACTTCAGTTTCGTGATTAGACAATCAGCACATCCAATATCACTTCGGTGATAGAGACTGTGTTATTCAGTTTTGATAATAAAGATGTTGGTCTCGCCATCTGACGAGACATGCTTTATTAATCTTCACACAATGGTGCTACATACGCCAGAAAATAAACCAGCCAACATTGGCAGGAGTAAGAAAACAATGTGATGGAGAAACCTCGTCGAAATTATGGTACTATCGTTTGAGCCATATTTCGAGGGGGAGAAAAGAAGTATCGTTAAGGGACGGATTCTTCATCACCTAGACTTCACAGACTTAGAGCAATGCAGAGATTGCATGCACAGTACGAGAGTGTTAGAAATTATTCATATAGATATATGTGGTCCTTTTCCAGTTAGGACAGTAGATGGGTTTGACTTGTTCATAACCTTCACATATGACTACTCTCGCTACGATTATATTTACCCTTTTTTTAAGGGACAGATCATAATATGTAGACAAGTTTAAATAGTTCAAGGCTGATGTAGAAAAACAACACGATTTGAACACAAAGATTGTCATATCAAATCGTGTGGGGGAGTACTGTGGGCACCATACTGAGTATGGATAGGTCCCAGGATCCTTTCGCGAGGTTCCTAAGTGAAAACAGTATTGTAGCTCAGTATTCAACACCTGGTGAACCGCAACAGAATGTGGTTGCCTAAAGGCGTAAGAAGAACACTGATGGACATGGTAATGAGTATGCTTAGTTACTCTAACTTACCATTGGGTTTATGGATGGAGGCTTTAAAAACCGCTATGCAAATACTCAACAAAGTTCCTAGCAAATCAGTGGCTAAAACTCCATATGAGATGTGAACTGGCAGAAAGCTCACGCTCAACTACTTCCACATATGGGGTTGTCCAACAGAAGCTAGAATATTTAATCCTAGGCAGGAAAAGCTAGATGAGAGAACCACTAGCTACCATTTTATTGGCTATTCTGAGAGATCGAAGTGTTACAGATTCTACTACCCAGGTAGACAAATCAAGTTTATAGAAACCAGACATGCCATTTTCCTAGAAGATGACATGATCAAGGGGAGTAAGGTAGGGCCGGTGGTCGCCACCAGTATCTGGCGGTCGTTGAGCTTTTGTTGTCTTTTGTTCTCCTGCGACCCATGTCCGCCGAAGATGACGTTGACCTCCCTGTCAACGCGCGGGAAAGCTCCTCCTCCCCCCTCCTCCGGCTGATGGGGCTGTCGTGGTTCACCTGGTCCTCCCCTCGGCGGAGGAGGCGGTAGGGGTTGGAAGGGTCGACCATGTCCGACGGAGTGCTTGAAGTCCCGGCAGTTACGTAGAGTATGGCGCATGTCCTTGTGGTACGGGCACTGGGCGTCGAGGATGTCGTCCAGCGTGCGCTCGCCTCCGCGAGGTCCTCCTCGGGCGCGAGAGGCAGGCGGTCCGGCGGCGTGTACTTCTTCGCGAGGCCTCTTCTCCCAGCGTTTGTCGGGTGGCTGGTTCGCGTCGCGTCGTGGTGCTGTCGGTGCGGGTTTTGCTCCTCCGATGAGGTCCTGGGCCCGCTCGTCGGCGGTGATGTAGAGGTCGGCTTCCCGGAATAGCTCCTCGGAGGTAGTCGGCGCCTTTTGTAGTATGGCTCGGACGAAAGCCGAGTCGTTAGATCCTCTGTAGAAGTCCTCGATCACGGCCGCCTCCGTGACCTCGGGGATGCAGTTTCTCATGGTCTGGAACCTTTTAAGGTATGACCGGAGAGTCTCGTCTCCCCGGCGCTTGATGGATTTGAGGTCCCATGGTTGCGCTGGCTTGTCGGAGAGAGACTGGAAGTTGGCGGTGAAGCATCGACTGAAGTCTCCCCAGTCGTCGATGCAGTGCCGGGGTAGATGTCGTAGCCACTGCAGCGCATCTTGCCCAAGGACGATGGGCAGGTACGCGGTCATAACGTCTTCGGATGCTCCGGCAGCCCGAGCAGCGGTGGTGTAAACGGCTAACCAACCCCCTGGATCCTGCTTAGGTTCATATTTGTCGACATTGGATACCTTGAAGTTGGGAGGCCATTGGATGGCCCTAAGGCGCGGAGTAAGGGCGGATACTCCGCACGTGTCCTCCTGTCGTCGGGGATGACGTCTGTCCCGGGGAGGGGAGTGGCGGTGGTGGTTCCTCGACCGTCCCCGGGTGGTACCACCAGTTGAAGCTGTTGCCGACTCAGTTCGGGTGGCCTGGCTTTGAGTCGGGAAGCCATGATCTCGGTCATACTCCTCCCGACGGCGAATTTCGTTCTCGTGCCGCCGTTCGCGTGAAGCGTTGATAGAGCTTCGCGCGTCTCGGCGACTGTTGATGGCGTGCCGCAAATCGTTCGGCGGGTGAGCGAGTGGTAGAAGATGGTTGGCTGCCTGAGTGAACAGGCGTCGGTATCCCTCGGCGTCGGGAGTCCGAGGAAGTCCGTCAGCTATCCGAGCTAGAACGCCTCCGACTTCGCTCGGCGTGTTCATAGCTCGGGCGAAGTCGGGGTTCAAGTTGCGCCCGAAGAGCGGATTCTCGCGTCGTTGCCTTGCATCTTGCTCGGCTTGCTCCTGAGTCCGACGGCGATCACGTCGCCGGGAGTTCCTTCGTTCCCTGAAGACGCGTTCTTCCGGAGTTTCTCCTATCTCTGAGACCTCGTCTCGCGAGACAGGCTGCTCCGGATCCCGTTCTCCAGCTGCGTGATGTCGTCGAACGTTCCTGCGTCGGTTCCTTCGTCGGCGGGATTCTCGCTGAGGCGGTTCTTCTCCAGGCGTGGTCGGTTCATCGTCGGAGACGGCGGGCGACTCTGCTCTCCCGATGAAGAGGACGTCGGGGTAGAACGGTATTGCTGCCGCGGCGACTTTGTTTCCGTTCTCCTTTGAGGTCGGAGGAACGGGAAGAACAACCTGCCTCTCCCTGGTCTCCTTCTTTCTCACGACCCGTGTCCATTCTTTCGTCGGGGAAGTAGACAGCGGAGTCTTCCGGGTCAGCGAGCTTCTAGCTCCAGCCTCCCCGGAGACGATCTTTTTCCGAAGAGCCGGAGGTAGCTTCTTTCCAGCATTTTCGGAGTTTGTTGGAGGAGACTTCTGTTCCGGCAGATCTGCGAGGCGGTGTAGAATTCCCTCTTCGTCCGCTACGGATGAGATTTTCCGAAGCAGAATACAGATCCGGGACGCACGGCGATCTTGCTGTGGAAGGTGACGGCCATTGAGCTAGCTTGGATCGTCGACACACCCCCTACCTGGCGCGCCAGCTGTCGGTGTTTTGGGTCCGACCGCGCACCCGGGGTTGCCCCTCAAGGTGTTTTTAGGAGTAGGACGGTGTCAACGACTGTAGCAAAATGGTTCATGCCGATCGCACGAGGGACAATGGACAAGATTTCCAGGTTCGGGCCGCTTAGAAGTGCGTAACACCCTACGTCCTGGTGAGTGTATGAGCGTGGTTACAAGAGGGTTCTCTGGATAGAGGGCGCAGAGAGTTTATGTGGGTGGCTAAGTAGAACAGGGTCGATCGTTCTGAAGGGGTGCCCCCTAGGCCTTATATACTCGACCGTGGGGCAGTGCATGTGATATGATAACAACAAGTAGCTAAAAGATAGTGAACCTCTTGAGTTTATCCCTACGCAATCCTCGCCGACTTATCCTCGCATAGCTCCGTTGCATGGGGGCTTCAGCGCGGGAAAGTAGGGTCTCTGTTGCGATTCATTCGTTCGACGTTGTGGGCCGTCTGGGTTTGCACTAATCAGTCTCACGTCTTCTTTTCTTTGTTGGTTGTCTTTCCCTAGGCCCACGAAAGAATGACCTTACGAATTATTGGGCCCTTGGGCCTTTCGTGAGGCCTTTTACTTCTTTAGTGGACCCAGGGGATATCTATCCCCCACAAGCCCCCGATCTTTGGGTTGATTTAGAGATAATCAACTCAAAGATCCAAGGTCCAAAAAATGACTTCCTGCTGTCTTCTCTGGCTCTGATCACTCGTTCGACCAAAGTTTGGTTTTGTGCTTGTGCCTTAGAGGTCGGCATTTTGGATTGTAAGACTCTGGACTTCATTGGGTGCACCGGAGGTGCACCCAATGGGTGTAGCCCCCGACCTTTGAGTAGATTTTAGAAGATAATCTACTCGAAGGTCTTCTTCCAAGGGTTATCTCCATTCGCGCCCCTGCATCTCGGTTGAGGATTGGTCTTTTCAATCTTGCTCTACGCCTTAGAAATCGGCGCTATATCGGTTTAGAATCATACTCCATGGGGTGCACCGGAGGTGCACCCAATGGGTGTAGCCCCCAACCTTCAAATGGATTTTTTAAAGATAATCCATTCGAAGGTCTTCCTTTCGCTTGTGGAAACTGGCATGAAGCTATTTTGCATTATGCTTTGGAGGTCAGCATTATGTCATCAATATTTTGCTGCAAAGGTCAGCGTATATTTTGTCTTTAGCAGCCGAGTTTGCAATCCATCCATATCTTGCTAGGTAGTGCAATTTATTTGCTTCTGCGATTGATTGGACGTTTGACGGACGTTCTCTGTCTAGTCTTCACGTCGCTTCTGTCGGCCATATCTTGTACTTTGCTAGCTATATTTGGCTTTCCTCTGATCCTTACTGATATCTCATTTTTGTCTTGAGGTATTCACTGCATGCCCTGCACGGATGTGACCGTTTTGAAAAATATACTGATAATTCCTGGGCGTCCCCCCCCAATGGGTGTGGGCAAGGGACGGCTTGGTACGCTGAGTGTTTTAGCCGGTTGCCTCTGAGTAGTAATGCGATGGGACGGCTAGTGTAATCATATCCTTTGCGCTGTTGACTGGAGTCCCAATGGGTGTAGTGTTGCATGAAACGGCGTCCGCCGTCTGACGTGTCTTCAGATGGGTGGAAGTGCTTATTGAATGCCTTGTGACTGTTCAGTGACCGCGGTTAGAAGTGAGCGGTTGCCTTTCCCTTCTATAAATAACCCCTTTGCTTCTCTGGTTTCTTCACATCTCTTCGCTGCTCCTTACTGCCTTCTTTTCCTCCCCTCTGTCTGCTTCCGCCATGGGCAAGAACAACAAGCGCAAGCGCGAGCCGACTCCTCCATCGGAGGATTTCGGTGACTCGGAATACTCGGAGGAGGAGTTCTCCTCCGAGTCCGAGGGGTCTCCGGCTCCCGTCTCTCCCCCGGCGTCGTCCGATGACTCGGACGACTCCCAGGGGATAGCCGCGGAGGTCTGGACGTACATCCGGGCCGTCGAGCGCTCCGGGCTCGAGGGCTCGGATGAGTCGGAGTACTCCTCGGATGAGGAGGACTCGAACGGCGGCGACGAGGATGAGGACGACGACAACGGCGACGGTGACGGCAGCGGCAGTGGCAGGGGCGGCGGCGACGGCAGCAGGGGCAGCACCAAGGGCGACAGCAGCAAAGGCAGCACCAAGGGCGGCAGCAGCAGGGGCAACACCAAGGGCGGCGGCGGCAGGGGCAGGGCCAGTGGCTAGACGCCACTGGTCTTCTTAGATGTTAGTATAGTTTAGTATAGCTAGAATAATGTAGTAGTAATTAGTGTATTTTAGTAGTAGTAATAATGTAGAGTAGTATAGTGTAGTTTAGTAGTAGTAGTAATGTAGAGTAGAAGTAGGGAAGTACCAACTCGTGAAGAGTTGGTTTGTAAACTCGTTAACTTCCCTTTAACGAAGAACTGTCGTTGATCCCCCCTTTTCGATGACTTGTCGTTGCTTTTCCTGAATGTTGAACTGATTCTTTTGATATAGTAGAAACAACGCCGAGCGATGTGGAGGTTGACATCAGCGTTTTAGAAGTAACACCAAGCAATCGAACACAAGATCCGCGTTTTAGAGGCAATGCCGAATGATAGAAGGTCGGCATCGGCATTTTAGAAGTAATGCCGAGCGACAGAATACGTGGTCGACGTTTTAGAAACAACGCCGAGTGATTGAAGGTCGGCGTCGGCATTTTTAGAAGTAATGCCGAGCGATTGAACACGTGGTCGGCGTGTTAGAGGACACGCCGAGTGATTGAAGGTCGGCGTCGACATTTTAGAAGTAATGCCGAGCGATTGAACACGTGGTCGGCGTGTTAGAGGACACGCCGAGTGATTGAAGGTCGGCATCGGCATTTTAGAAGTAATGCCGAGCGATTGAACACGTGGTCGGCGTGTTAGAGGACACGCCGAGTGATTGAAGGTCGGCGTCGGCATTTTAGAAGTAATGCCGAGCGATTGAACACGTGGTCGGCGTGTTAGAGGACACGCCGAGTGATTAAAGGTCGGCATCGGCATTTTAGAAGTAATGCCGAGCGATTGAACACGTGGTCGGCGTGTTAGAGGACACGCCGAGTGATTGAAGGTCGGCATCGGCATTTTAGAGGCAACGCCGAGCGATTGAACACGTGGTCGGCGTGTTAGAGGACACGCCGAGTGATTGAAGGTCGGCGTCGGCATTTTAGAAGTAATGCCGAGCGATTGAACACGTGGTCGGTGTTTTAGAGGCAACGCCGAGTGATTGAAGGTCGGCGTCGGCATTTTAGAAGTAATGCCGAGCGATTGAACACGTGGTCGGCGTTTTAGAGGCAACGCCGAGTGATAGCCAGCTTTACAAGTTACTTTGAGGAAAATAACCGAGTGATGAGGTGGCACGTCGGCTTTCTTGGAAATAACTGTCGGATATCCACGTGGCATGCTGGGATTTCGGAGATGACCGCCGGGTGATGACTGGGCACTTTTTGAAAGGGTATCTGGCTCAAGAATATCCCTTAAGAGTCGCGCTTTTAGCCGCCTTTGCTTTCCGTGCCCTAGTTCTTGCATTTCCGCATCTGAATCTTCTCTGCCACTCGCCTCCTACTCTGTTTCGCCAGTGAGAAGCAAGATGGCGCCCAAGAGAAAAACTGCGAACTCGTCTGCTGCAGTGATCCCCGCAATCGACCCCAACAGCCAGTTACCCTTCGCAGGTAACCACATGTCTGTAATTTCTGAGGCTGAGCTTCTCCGCCTTGTCTCCATCGGGGTTCTTCCTCCGCGGGAACTCTGTTCTTGGCGGGCTTGCCACGGGACTACTGTCCCAACCGAAGATACCCACGAGTCAGTAGTTTACACTCCTTTCCTTCTTCGCGGCCTCGGCCTTCCCATATCTCCTTTTTTCCGTGGCCTCCTTGATTTTTATCACATCAACCTGACTCATTTGAACCCTAATTCCATTCTCCAAATCTCTATTTTCGTTCACCTTTGCGAAGCTTATCTCGGCGTGCTGCCGCATTTTGGTTTATGGAAGTATCTGTATCACTGCCGTCCTGGGATGGCCGGGGGGCAACATCAGTTGGTCGGAGGTGCCAGTTTGGAGATGCGCCGTGGGCGGAAAACCGAGTATCTCGAGATACCCCTCAAAGACAGCATTAAAGGTTGGCGTCTGGAGTGGTTTATAATTGATAATTATGGAAATTCTCTCCCTTCCCGTTCAGGAAGACAGCCAGACGTTCGTACTCCGAGTTGGACTGAGTCTCCCACGGATCAAGAAGTGGCCGAGGCAGGCGTGTTGCTTACTGAAGTCGGATTACTGAAAGAGAGAGGTCTGACTGCCGAAGCTGTGGTCACAGATTTTGTTTTCAAAAACATTCAGCCGCTGAAAGACAGGGCCTATCCAGCATATCTTTATCGAGGGCTGGCTGTCACACCCGGTTTTGGAAGGCAAACCGAATGCGAACTATGTACGTGCCAGGATCAGAACTCACGTACACAGCGATTACATAAATGAACATCATCACACAATGCTCGAATAGTAACATAAAAGAGTACTTATTACATCATAGAGTCGTAGACATCCACATAGTCATTGTCTTAACAAGTAAATCAAAGTGCTAAACGAAACGCAGTAACGATAAGGCCTTCACAGGCAGCTGACTGGGGGTTGCCGCCAACCCACACCTAGAACTCATCGTAGTCTTGAAACTCCTGGAAGTCTCCTTCCACGGCTTCGCCTTCTCCTGAGCAGTGATTACAATGCGGACAACCTGGTGTTTTGTGGTAAAGCAAGGATGAGTACACATCAACGTACTCAGCAAATGTCCCGTTTGGCTGAGGTGGACTAGCTTTATGTGGGGTTAGGCTCAAGCAGTTGCTTTTAGTTGGTCAAGTATTAATCATTAGTAGAAGCCAGATTTTAGCATTAACCAACCCGTAAACCATTTCCTCATCGAGGAACATCATCATCATAGTCGAACCAAAACCATAACATAATCCTTGTATCTCGAACCATCTGTATCTCTAATCAAAGAGGATCCCAAGGCTGCTCTTAACCGTGAGCACGGCTGATATACCAGTTTCACTACCCTCTGCAGAGGTTGCACACTTTACCCATGAGCCATGATTCTCTTTCTACCCGGGGAGAGCTAATCCCCATTGACCACTACCTAGGTGGTCCGGCAGGGCATCACTACGTAGCTTTTACAAAGATTCCCTAGAGATCATAGCTGCCCGTTAGGTTTCTCCAGTTTGATAAACACAGTACCCCTCCCCGCAGGAGAGTGACTAACAAAGAGCAAAACGAAAGAACCTCGGCACTCAGCCTCGGCAGAGCAAGCACTGTGCCTGGACCCCATTGATGGCACAACGGCTAAGCAACTACACCTCTGGTTCATCCAATTAATCAGCTAAGGGCATCCCATTTCACCCTCATGGTTGCACTGTTATCCCGGGTGGTCTCTCAACGAACCAGTCCTTACGGAGAGGTACTCAGGAAACAGCCTGAGCCCCCTAGAGTATCACAAGGTCATCAACATCAACAGGATAACAGTATCATAAATAGCCACATCATGTTCATTGATTATGTTAAAGCAGTAGCAAAGTGCTAACCATAATAACCCAGTAGGTCATCAAGGACAAAGTAAAGTGTAAAGCTAGTCAATCCTTAGGTTTCAAGTAAGTAATGCGGGGTAGTAAGTTATAAATGAATAGGACATAGTGGGACAGAGGACACTTGCCTTCACCAAACTGCTGATCAGGGACTTCCTCTGCAACTGCCTCGGGAAACACAGACTGCTCGTTGTCTACGCAAAGCAATCATTCACACTATGCACTTGGGAAAATAACAGACAAAAACAATATACCAAACATATACAGCAGAGAGGGGTCACAAGTTCATAACAGAAAAGGGATAGGCACTCTAGTGTTCCCTAGGTCTGGGGGTAGAGGATTACACAAAGTGATTCATTATCCACTAATCAGGTTCAAGTCAGTGGTGGGATTAAATAATTATCTGGTTTAAGTTCCTCAACTTAAGTGTTTGAGTCTACAAACTTAAGTAATCCAACTTTTATTAAAGTCTACTCATTTCCAATTATCTTAAATAAAGTTTCAATAGTCTTAATCCTATCCTAGTGATTAGCTATAAATTAATACATGGAAACAGCAGGGAAACATTGCATAAACAGATAGATAATAATATTATGAACATTTTGCAATTTGAAGCACCTAATTTGGAGTTCATATGACAAAGTTATGAATTTTACAAGTTTAGGGGTTAAAATTATACCCTAAGGACTTATTTTTAATTAAATAAAAGGGCCAGGGACTTAACTGCGAGAAACCAGGGACGGCGGGCGCAATTTCCAGAAAACTGGGGGGCTCTTTAAGAAAAAACGCGGGCGAAGGGGTATCGGGCGCCTACAGCCGTCAGATCTAAAGCGAACGGCCAGGATTAGATCCTGCGGGCGGGCGCGCGAGCGCGCGGCGGCGGGAGCGGCTGACAGGCGGGGCCGGGCGGACAGCGCGGGCGCGGGCGACTGGCAAGCGGGGCCGGGCGGGCAGAGCGCGCGGGCGGACTGACGGGCGGGGCCGGGCGGACAGCGCGGGCGCGCGGGCGAGCTGACAGGTGGGGCCTAGCGGGCAGAGAGACGGGGTGAGGGGGCAGTGGGCCTGGGCCGCTGGATCGCTGGCGGACGGCCAGGATTAGGTCTGGGCGAGTTGAATCAGGGCCGCCCGATCTGGATTGAACGGCGGAGATCGGGTGGGCGGCCTGGGCTTCCCCTACGGCTAGCTGGGGCGGCGGCGCTCGTCCCCGCGGCGGAGGGCTCGCCGGAGACGAGGGGCACGGGCGACTGGCGGGGCTCTGGGGCAATCCGAGTGGTCAGGGAGGTCGGGGAGGGCGCGGGGAGTTCTCCGGTAGAGTTTAGGTCGGGGCAGAGGCACCGGAGGGGGGCGGTTCACGGCGGGGCGGCTCGGCGGCGGGGCTATTCTACTCCGGCGAGCAATCAAGAGCAACAGAGAGCAAAACAAGGGGCGATAGGGGCGGGAGAGGTCCGTTACCTCAAGGCGGGCTCCGGGGACTCCTCGGCGGCGACGGAGACGCGACGGGGACCCGGGTCGACGGTGGCGGCTGCACGGCGAACGACGGGTGAGCGCGGGCAGAGAGAATTAGGGAGGGGAAGGGGGAATTGGGGCGCGTTCCGGGTTGCGGACGCCAGAGCGGAGCTCACCGGGGCTAAGGGCGCGGCGGAGCTCCACCGGCGACGAGAAACCGAGCTCGGGACGGCGGGGGTTATGGCGGCGGTGCTCTGCGTGCGCGCAGCGAGGGGGGAAGAGGGTTTACTGGAGCGCAAATGGGGGAGAGGGTGAGGGCGAGTGGGGTTCGGGGCTCAAGTGGCCAGGGGCGAGGTGGGGGCGAGTCCCACGCGCGACGTGGGCGCGGGGAAGGCGGGCGCGAGCAGCTCGGGCGGCGGTTACGCGAGGAAGACGGGGTTGACAGCCCGGGCCCGCGAGCAGAGAGAGAGCGAGGGAGCGAGCGCGCGCGGGGAAAGCGGCAGCGCCGACAGGTGGGGCCGGGCGAGCAGAGAGAGAAGGGGGCGGGTGCGCGGAAGGCGGCCGCGCCGACAGGCCGGGCCCGCTGCGCAGAGAGAGGAGGGGAGGGAGGCGCGCGCGCGAGAGATGGGCCGGCTGGGCCGAAAGGCCGAGGGGGCGGCTGGGTTGGGCTGCTTTACCTTTTTCTTTTATTCTGAATTGTTTCTCCCTTTTCTTTTATTTATTCTATTTGATTCAAATTCAAATGAGCCCCAAATTCAAATTAGACCTTTTGAGAATTATGCACCAAACAAAAGTGAAATCTAGGGTTCAACATGATGCAACAAATCATACTCCCTTAGGGTTTAACATAATAAACTATAGTTACAAGTAAAATAAGCACTTAGCTCCTATAGAAATGAGAGAGAAAAGAATTAGGAAGGATGAGAAAAGGAAGTAACACCTGAATTTGTGAATATGAGCAAAGAAATTTTATACCCCCAAATTCAGGGTGTTACAAACCTATCCCCCTTAAAAGAATCTCGCCCCGAGATTCAAGGTTGGTCAGCAAAGAGTTCAGGGTATTTGGCCTTCAGGTCATCTTCTCGTTCCCAGGTTGCTTCATCCTCCGAGTGGTGACCCCATCTGACTTTGCACATTCTGATGGTATTCCTCCGGGTGACTCTGTCTGCAAACTCCAGAATCTGCGTTGGCTTCTCTATATATGTCAGATCCTCCTGGACTTCCAAGCCCTCCACTGGTAACTGTTCTTCTGGTACTCGCAGACACTTCTTCAATTGCGACACATGGAACACATTGTGCACTGCTGACAAGCTCTCTGGTAGGTCAAGCTGGTAGGCCACTTCTCCACGCTTGGCTTGAATCTGATATGGTCCGACGTACCGGGGTGCTAGCTTGCCTTTGACTCCGAACCTTCTGACTCCCCTGATAGGTGACACCTTCAGATAGACGTAATCTCCCACTTCGAAACTCAGTTCCCTTCTCCTTCTGTCCGCATAGCTTCGCTGTCTTGATTGGGCTGTCTTCAGGTTCTCCCGAACCATTTTGATATTCTCTTCGGCTTCAAGCAAGATGTCGGGGCCAAACACCTGTCTCTCTCCAGGCTGGTCCCAATGCAGCGGAGTCCTGCAACTCCGCCCATAGAGCGCCTGAAACGGTGACATCTTCAAGCTGGCCTGGTAACTATTGTTGTAGGAGAATTCTGCATAAGGTAACCTTTTGTCCCACCCTGACTTGTCTTGCAACGCACAGGCTCTCAACATATCTTCTAGGATCTGGTTAGTTCTTTCAGTCTGACCGTCTGTCTGCGGGTGATAAGCTGAGCTGAAGTTCAAATGTGTGCCCAAAGCTTCTTGTAGCTGCTGCCAAAAATGAGATGTGAACTGCGTTCCTCGATCTGACACTATCTTCTTCGGCACACCATGAAGGCAGACTATCCGTGACATGTATAACTCAGCTAACGTTGCTCCGGTGTATGTTGTCTTCACAGGTATGAAATGGGCCACCTTTGTTAAGCGGTCCACAACCACCCAGATGGAATCGTAGCCGGCCCGGGTACGAGGTAGGCCAACTATGAAATCCATCCCGATCTCATCCCACTTCCACTGAGGAATCCGCAATGGCTGCAACAGTCCGGCGGGCCTCTGATGCTCTGCTTTGGTTCTCTGACAGCTATCACAGATGGCGACATATTCTGCGATCTCCCTTTTCATACCATACCACCAAAACCTCCTTTTTAAATCCTGGTACATCTTCTCACTTCCAGGGTGTATGGAGTAGGCTGTCTCATGAGCTTCCTTGAGGATCAGTTCCCGAATAGGTTTGAGGTCGGGAACACACAATCGGTCCTTGAACCAGATTACTCCTTCTTCATCCTCTCGAAAGTCTTTGCCTCTTCCTTCTAGGATCAGCTGCCGGATCTTGTTGATGTTTTCATCATCCTTCTGCCCTTCTTTGATCTCCCGCTCTAGGGTGGGCTCTAATTCCACTGTCACTCCTTGCGTACTGTTCAGGAAACCGAGGCTCAGTCTGTCGAACTCCTTGGCTAACTCATACGGCATTGGGTGCGAGGCCAACATATTGACTTGACTTTTCCTGCTCAGAGCATCTGCAACAACATTGGCTTTGCCCGGATGGTAATGTATCTCCAACTCATAGTCTTTGATCAATTCCAACCATCTTCGCTGCCTCATGTTTAACTCTGACTGGGTGAATATGTACTTCAGACTCTTATGATCTGTGTAGATGTCGCACTTCTGCCCATACAGGTAATGTCTCCAGGTCTTTAAAGCATGAACCACTGCTGCCAATTCCAGGTCATGTGTGGGGTAATTCTTCTCATGGATCTTCAGCTGTCGAGATGAGTATGCTACCACTCTTCCTTCCTGCATTAGCACACATCCCAATCCGGTGTACGAAGCATCGCAATACACTGAGAATGACTTGTGGACATCAGGCAAGACTAACACAGGAGCTGTAGTCAATCTATTCTTCAGTTCTTCAAATGCTTCCTGACACTTTTGAGTCCACTTAAACTCAACTTTCTTCGCTAGCAACGCTGTCATTGGTCTAGCAATCTTTGAAAAGCCCTCAATGAAACGCCTATAGTATCCAGCCATTCCAATGAAGCTCTTGATCCCACGAACATCCTTCGGTGCTTTCCAGTTCAGGATATCTGCTACTTTCTTTGGATCCACTGCTAACCCATCTTGATTTATGATGTGACCCAGAAATAAGACTTCATGAATCCAGAACTCGCACTTGCCCAGCTTGGCATACAACTGATGCTCTCGAAGTCTTTGCAATACCATCTTCAAATGCTCCACATGGTCTTCCTCACTTCGAGAGTATATGAGGATATCATCGATGAACACTACCACAAACTTGTCCAGGTAATCCATGAACACACTGTTCATCAGGTACATAAAGAAGGCTGGCGCATTTGTCAATCCAAAGGACATAACTGTGAACTCATATAACCCATACTTGGTGATGAATGCCGTCTTCGGTATATCCGAGGGTCGGATTCTGAGTTGATGGTAACCTGACCTCAGATCTATCTTCGAGAATACGCTGGCACCTCTGAGCTGGTCAAACAGATCTTCTATCCTTGGCAGGGGGTACTTGTTCTTGATAGTTACTTCGTTCAAGGCTCTGTAGTCTATGCACATCCTTTTGGTACCATCTTTCTTCTCTACAAACAACACTGGAGCGGCCCAAGGCGAGGTGCTTGGCCTGATGTAACCCTTCTCTAGCATCTCATCTATCTGCTTCTTGAGTTCCACCAATTCTGGTCCAGACACTCGATAGGCTCTCTTTGAAATGGGGGCGGTACCAGGGATAAGCTCTATGGCAAATTCGACTTTTCTCTCGGGTGGCATGCCCGTTAGTTCCTCGGGAAACACATCCGGAAAGTCCGACACAACCTTGATAGCCTCGAGCGGGTTGGGCTCCTTACTATCAACTGAAATCTGGTGACAGACTCCTTCTTCTGACTTAGGCATCCTTAGCTCGGCCACTACCTCTTCTCCTGACGGGGACTTCAATGTTATGGTCCTCTTGTCACAACTAACATTTGCTTCATACTTCATTAACCAGTTCATCCCTAGAATCACATCTATCCCGGGGGTGCCTATTACTATTAAGTCACTGGGGAATCCTATCCCCCTTATTTCCACCATTATGTTTGAACATATTTTATCTGTTTGCACCTTGCCACCAACCGAATTAATCCTCATGGGTGGCATCATTGCCTCTACTGAGATGTTATGCAATTCTACCCATGTTGCAGTGACAAAAGAATGAGTTGCACCAGTATCAAATAACACTTTCGCGGGATGAGATTCGACTGAGAACATACCTACTGCCACATCTGGTGCATCCTGGATTGCTTCGGCCTCCAAGTGGTTCACCTTTCCACGGTTGTACGCTTGGTTACGATTGCCTGCTGCCGGCTGCAGTACACCTTGCCTTGTGGGAGCATTGGGGTTGGTCTGCTGCTGCGCCGTCTTCTTTGGGCACTGCATCGCCCAGTGGCCTTGATCTCCACAGTGGAAACATCCTCTGCCTCCTCCTTGTGCTGGGGCTGCTTGGTTGCTCTGATTCGCTGCTGGGGCAGGAAGGCGAGGTGCCTGGTTGTTCTGCTTCTGATACTGGTTACCTCCCTGCTGGCTGTGCTGACGATACTGCTGCTGCTGCTGCGGGTACTGTCTCTGAAACTGCTGCTGATGCGGACGCTGATTCTGATTCTGATATCCCTGTGGGTGACCAGGTCTGCCTTGCTGAGATGAACTGCCTGAGAAACGTGGACGGCTGATGCCTCCGGACTGGGGTCCACTCATCTTGCGCTTCCGATCTTCCATGTCCTTGCGCTTCTTCTCAGTCATGACTGCCCTATCGATCAGGTGCTGGAAGGTGGGGAAGGTGTGATTCATCAGCTGGTAATGCAGGGGATCCACCAAACCTCTCATGAACCTGTACTGCCTCTTGGCATCAGTGTTGACATCCTCAGGTGCGTAACGAGACAGCTGCAGAAACTTGTCTCTGTACTCACTAACAGACAGGGGTCCCTGCTTCAGAGCCAGAAACTCCTCCTTCTTCACAATCATCAGTCCCTCTGGCACATGGTACCGACGGAAACTCTCACTGAATTCCTCCCAAGTGATGGCTTCGGGGTCAGCATGGGTGGCGAGGTAGGACTCCCACCAGGACTGGGCTGCTCCCCTCAGCTGGCGGGGACCATACAGAACCTTCTCTCTGTCATCGCATTGGGCGGTGCGCAGTTCCCTCTCCACTGCGCGCAGCCAGTCTTCTGCATCCATGGGGTCAGCAGAATGGGCGAAGGTAGGAGGGTGCCCTCTCATGAACTCACCACGCTTATCTCGTGGCATCTGGGGCATCTGCACTTGCAACTGGGGTTGGGGCTGCTGTTGAGCCTGCTGCATGGCTGCCAGAGTCTGCCCAATGGCCTGCACTGCCTGGGTCTGCATCAAGAACATCTGCTCCACTGACATCGGGGGTGGTGGGGGAGGCTGCCTCTGATTTTCCTCCTGCTGGTCATGCTGCTCCAGCTGAGCACGCCTGTTGCATCGGCGCCTGTTGTCAGACATCTGTGGAAGACATTCATACATCAGCATTGATCTTACAACCCTTCAGCATAAGAAAAGAGAATACAGAATTCTTCATGACATTGAGTGAACAAAGAGCTTCACTGATCCTCATTCATGATTCAACACAGCTTCTCAGATAAGTAAGGAAAGTAAGAGTAAATGGCTTCCCAACTAAACAACTGACTTCATTAATATTACTAGCTAAGCCAAACTGCAGGGGAAACCCACATGTTGGCTACAGTCATTACAAAGATCCAAATCCAGTACAAGTTCATCATAACAAGCATGCAAGCGACTGATAAGCAAACTAAACTAAATGGAAGCAACTGATAAGCAAACTAAACTGACTACCTAAGACTAAGACATCTGACTTAAGAATTATTACAAACTTCGACGCTAACGACCTAAGGATCCAGATCTATCCTGGTCTTACAGACAGGGGAACCATAAGTGTGGTGACCACGTGGCGGTGAGCGGTATGGGTGCTGAGTCCCAACAGGAGCGGGAGAACCACCCTCCTGGTGATGGCGCTCTGCCAACTCAGCACGCAACTCCGCAATCTCCGATCGAGCCCTGCTTAGCTCGTCCAGAGAGTGATCCAGCTCCGTGTTAAGCACTGCGACTAGGTTGACTGTGCTGCTCAACCTAGGGTTAGCCTCACCAACGGGTGAGACAACCACACTCTCTGTGCTGCCAGTAGGGCGGCGGGGGTAGTACCGAAGGTTAAGACCGTCGGCCACGCCACCGAACAAAGAACAGTACTGAGAGAGTGCACGTCGTGCTGCATCCTGCATAGCCGCCTCTGCAGTGTCCCTCTCGGAGATGGAATAGTGCTCCGAAACGGCCTCCGCACCCCGGAGGTCATCCTCCGGACGGCGAACTAGGCAGGTAGCCTCCCAGCGGTCCGGGTACCTCCCGCGACTGTGCTGGTAGACTACACAACGATACTCGATCGACCAGGTGTGCCGGTCGAAAGCCTGGCGCAGCAAGGTGTCGAGTGCGTCGTGGAAGTGACAACCGCGAGCGGCGTCACGGGTGATGGGTCGGGCGACCCATCCTTCCGCCTCCTGCGGCTCAGAAGACTCCGTGCTGTGGTCTGAGTCGTCGTCGTCGGGGTCTCCTCCAGTAGCTCCTCCAACAGCTCCTCCAACAGCCGGGACGTCCCGCGGTGGAACAAGGGGCGCCTCCAGCCGGGCAACAGAGGAACGGGGCCTCACGGTCTCCACCTCTTGCTGGGGTGAGGAGGAAGAGCCCTGCTGCTCTCCGTGCTGGCGCCGGCGTTCCTGCTCCTCACGCAGGCGGTGGTGCAGCCTCTCCAGGTGACTCGACTGTCCGGACACGGTGCGGTGCAGAGGACGCTCCGCAAGTCGAGACGGCAGGAAAGGAATCACCGACTTACGTGCAGTGTGTCTAAGACGAGCCATCTACAAAAGACACCGTAAGCATAAGAGTAAGAGCAGAACTAATATGACAAGTGAATAAACCAAAGACAGAATAAGATAAAAAATTTAACAAGGTATTGTATAGATAGATAGTAAAATATAGGGTTGGTCGAGGTGACCGACTTTTTGAAGTAACATCAGATGTCAAGGTGAGGGGGAGGGTCAATAGTCCTTAGTACGGCCAGTGCTACTCTAGGTCAGCGGTCCTACAGTCAGCATGGGCTTTGATACCACTTATGTCACACCCGGTTTTGGAAGGCAAACCGAATGCGAACTATGTACGTGCCAGGATCAGAACTCACGTACACAGCGATTACATAAATGAACATCATCACACAATGCTCGAATAGTAACATAAAAGAGTACTTATTACATCATAGAGTCGTAGACATCCACATAGTCATTGTCTTAACAAGTAAATCAAAGTGCTAAACGAAACGCAGTAACGATAAGGCCTTCACAGGCAGCTGACTGGGGGTTGCCGCCAACCCACACCTAGAACTCATCGTAGTCTTGAAACTCCTGGAAGTCTCCTTCCACGGCTTCGCCTTCTCCTGAGCAGTGATTACAATGCGGACAACCTGGTGTTTTGTGGTAAAGCAAGGATGAGTACACATCAACGTACTCAGCAAATGTCCCGTTTGGCTGAGGTGGACTAGCTTTATGTGGGGTTAGGCTCAAGCAGTTGCTTTTAGTTGGTCAAGTATTAATCATTAGTAGAAGCCAGATTTTAGCATTAACCAACCCGTAAACCATTTCCTCATCGAGGAACATCATCATCATAGTCGAACCAAAACCATAACATAATCCTTGTATCTCGAACCATCTGTATCTCTAATCAAAGAGGATCCCAAGGCTGCTCTTAACCGTGAGCACGGCTGATATACCAGTTTCACTACCCTCTGCAGAGGTTGCACACTTTACCCATGAGCCATGATTCCCTTTCTACCCGGGGAGAGCTAATCCCCATTGACCACTACCTAGGTGGTCCGGCAGGGCATCACTACGTAGCTTTTACAAAGATTCCCTAGAGATCATAGCTGCCCGTTAGGTTTCTCCAGTTTGATAAACACAGTACCCCTCCCCGCAGGAGAGTGACTAACAAAGAGCAAAACGAAAGAACCTCGGCACTCAGCCTCGGCAGAGCAAGCACTGTGCCTGGACCCCATTGACGGCACGACGGCTAAGCAACTACACCTCTGGTTCATCCAATTAATCAGCTAAGGGCATCCCATTTCACCCTCATGGTTGCACTGTTATCCCGGGTGGTCTCTCAACGAACCAGTCCTTACGGAGAGGTACTCAGGAAACAGCCTGAGCCCCCTAGAGTATCACAAGGTCATCAACATCAACAGGATAACAGTATCATAAATAGCCACATCATGTTCATTGATTATGTTAAAGCAGTAGCAAAGTGCTAACCATAATAACCCAGTAGGTCATCAAGGACAAAGTAAAGTGTAAAGCTAGTCAATCCTTAGGTTTCAAGTAAGTAATGCGGGGTAGTAAGTTATAAATGAATAGGACATAGTGGGACAGAGGACACTTGCCTTCACCAAACTGCTGATCAGGGACTTCCTCTGCAACTGCCTCGGGAAACACAGACTGCTCGTTGTCTACGCAAAGCAATCATTCACACTATGCACTTGGGAAAATAACAGACAAAAACAATATACCAAACATATACAGCAAAGAGGGGTCACAAGTTCATAACAGAAAAGGGATAGGCACTCTAGTGTTCCCTAGGTCTGGGGGTAGAGGATTACACAAAGTGATTCATTATCCACTAATCAGGTTCAAGTCAGTGGTGGGATTAAATAATTATCTGGTTTAAGTTCCTCAACTTAAGTGTTTGAGTCTACAAACTTAAGTAATCCAACTTTTATTAAAGTCTACTCACTTCCAATTATCTTAAATAAGGTTTCAATAGTCTTAATCCTATCCTAGTGATTAGCTATAAATTAATACATGGAAACAGCAGGGAAACATTGCATAAACAGATAGATAATAATATTATGAACATTTTGCAATTTGAAGCACCTAATTTGGAGTTCATATGACAAAGTTATGAATTTTACAAGTTTAGGGGTTAAAATTATACCCTAAGGACTTATTTTTAATTAAATAAAAGGGCCAGGGACTTAACTGCGAGAAACCAGGGACGGCGGGCGCAATTTCCAGAAAACAGGGGGGCTCTTTAAGAAAAAACGCGGGCGAAGGGGTATCGGGCGCCTACAGCCGTCAGATCTAAAGCGAACGGCCAGGATTAGATCCTGCGGGCGGGCGCGCGAGCGCGCGGCGGCGGGAGCGGCTGACAGGCGGGGCCGGGCGGACAGCGCGGGCGCGGGCGACTGGCAAGCGGGGCCGGGCGGGCAGAGCGCGCGGGCGGACTGACGGGCGGGGCCGGGCGGACAGCGCGGGCGCGCGGGCGAGCTGACAGGTGGGGCCTAGCGAGCAGAGAGACGGGGTGAGGGGGCAGTGGGCCTGGGCCGCTGGATCGCTGGCGGACGGCCAGGATTAGGTCTGGGCGAGTTGAATCAGGGCCGCCCGATCTGGATTGAACGGCGGAGATCGGGTGGGCGGCCTGGGCTTCCCCTACGGCTAGCTGGGGCGGCGGCGCTCGTCCCCGCAGCGGAGGGCTCGCCGGAGACGAGGGGCACGGGCGACTGGCGGGGCTCTGGGGCAATCCGAGTGGTCAGGGAGGTCGGGGAGGGCGCGGGGAGTTCTCCGGTAGAGTTTAGGTCGGGGCAGAGGCACCGGAGGGGGGCGGTTCACGGCGGGGCGGCTCGGCGGCGGGGCTATTCTACTCCGGCGAGCAATCAAGAGCAACAGAGAGCAAAACAAGGGGCGATAGGGGCGGGAGAGGTCCGTTACCTCAAGGCGGGCTCCGGGGACTCCTCGGCGGCGACGGAGACGCGACGGGGACCCGGGTCGACGGTGGCGGCTGCACGGCGAACGACGGGTGAGCGCGGGCAGAGAGAATTAGGGAGGGGAAGGGGGAATTGGGGCGCGTTCCGGGTTGCGGACGCCAGAGCGGAGCTCACCGGGGCTAAGGGCGCGGCGGAGCTCCACCGGCGACGAGAAACCGAGCTCGGGACGGCGGGGGTTATGGAGGCGGTGCTCTGCGTGCGCGCAGCGAGGGGGGAAGAGGGTTTACTGGAGCGCAAATGGGGGAGAGGGTGAGGGCGAGTGGGGTTCGGGGCTCAAGTGGCCAGGGGCGAGGTGGGGGCGAGTCCCACGCGCGACGTGGGCGCGGGGAAGGCGGGCGCGAGCAGCTCGGGCGGCGGTTACGCGAGGAAGATGGGGCTGACAGCCCGGGCCCGCGAGCAGAGAGAGAGCGAGGGAGCGAGCGCGCGCGGGGGAAAGCGGCAGCGCCGACAGGTGGGGCCGGGCGAGCAGAGAGAGAAGGGGGCGGGTGCGCGGAAGGCGGCCGCGCCGACAGGCCGGGCCCGCTGCGCAGAGAGAGGAGGGGAGGGAGGCGCGCGCGCGAGAGATGGGCCGGCTGGGCCGAAAGGCCGAGGGGGCGGCTGGGTTAGGCTGCTTTACCTTTTTCTTTTATTCTGAATTGTTTCTCCCTTTTCTTTTATTTATTCTATTTGATTCAAATTCAAATGAGCCCCAAATTCAAATTAGACCTTTTGAGAATTATGCACCAAACAAAAGTGAAATCTAGGGTTCAACATGATGCAACAAATCATACTCCCTTAGGGTTTAACATAATAAACTATAGTTACAAGTAAAATAAGCACTTAGCTCCTATAGAAATGAGAGAGAAAAGAATTAGGAAGGATGAGAAAAGGAAGTAACACCTGAATTTGTGAATATGAGCAAAGAAATTTTATACCCCCAAATTCAGGGTGTTACACTGGCCGACTCAACCCGAGTTACCAATAGGAGAATTCCTTCTGTTGATTTGGTAAGCCGACTCGAGATGATCCTCAGGGGTAAAGTTTCAAACGTTGGTGCTCCAGTGGCATACTCGGCTTGGAACCTACCTTCTCCCAAAGCTTTCACCCTTTTTGTGTCCAATCCGCCCGTGACGGATAGCAATTTGGGTCTTAGAGTGCGACCCTCTGCTGAAGAGGTCCGTTCTTTAGTTGCTTCGCTCGGGGAGATACCTGATGATGAACGGCAGATTTATTTTGAAGTGCCCCTGAACCCTAGTGATGCAGACATAAATGACATGCTTGATCTGCTAGCTGAGGATTCATCTGATGCTGCTCCTGATGGTACATTGGCAGTGGTGCCCCTTCCAGAGGTTGATGCGACCTTGGATGTCCCGAAACCTGTCAGTACTCGCCCGAGGCGCCCTAGCCGAACCAGTCAGCCCGAGCCTCCTGCTGATGAGCAGAAGAAGAAGAGAAGACGCCTCCGGCGAGTATCCAGCTTTGACGAGGATGCCAGTACCTTAGCTCCTGCTGCCGAAGAAATGACTGCAACTGGCCTTGCTGACATTGATCCCAATGGGTGTGCTCCGCCTGCTGCTGACCCCAATGAGGATGCTGTTTGTGCTGTTACTGTGGAAGATGAGGAGGAAGAAAATGAAACTCCATTAACTCGGAAAAACAGTCGGCAGTTCGTCGCTAGCGGTGGAAGTAGTGGAGTTCCTTCTCCTGCCTTGTCTGCCCTTATTGGTTTGCAAGAACTGTCCATGGCCAATTTTGATCAAGCTCTAGAGGATATGGTCCCTGAGAACTTGTTGTTGGAACCTGCAGATGCTGATGCAACAGAAACTTGTGCAGCCGTGCCATATGCTGGGTTGAGGTCATCCCGTGCCTCGTCGACCTTAGAGCATGATCTCGAGGGTCGGGATGCTGACCTGGATCGTCCTGATCCCATGGAAGTAGCTGAAGGCCCGTCAACCTTAGAGGTGGTTACGGCAGAGAGCTTGGATCCCTTGAATAGTGCTGACACGTGCCCAGCCCCCGAGGATGTCGCCGGGGAGGACTCAGCTCGGGTGAGGAGTGTAGGCCACTACCCAGCCCCCGAGGGTGTTGCCGGGGATGACCCGGCTCGAGTGGGCAGTGCCAACCTTGACCCAGCCCCTGAGGGTGTCCGAGCGAGGTCTCCTTCCTGCACTTCCATGGATGTTCATGTGGGTTCACCTCCACACTCTGGCGGCATGGTGGTGGCTCAAACTCCGGATCAGGGGGTCGCTTTAGAGGGCAGCATCCCCACTGGTCTGGCGTTAGGCTCTGCTGAATGTACTGAGCTCGTTCCTACTGGTCTGCTGCAAGCTGCTTCGGGTGGTGGTCTGGCACCTGGTCATCAACTGATTTCTCCTGACTTGGGGATCCCTTCGCTTTTTTCCAACCTCCAGGTGCTGTGCTGTGCTTTAGTTTGATCTTTATGTTGCATGAATTGTTGCCATTATGTTCATCCGCTCTTCTTATCAGGCTTTGGTGGATGGAATGGTCGGCCAGCTGAAGTCGCAGGGTGCTTCCATCCCGGAGGTGGCTTCATCTCTTGAGCGTTGGAATCCGGTGTTGCTTCGGGGTCGTGTATCTGAGTTGGAGGCAACTAATGCTGGTTAGTGTCCTTTCTTCTTCTTCTTTGTTCTTGTCCATGGATTGTTTTACCTTCTGACCTCATTTTGTTTGAATACCTCTTGATAGGGATGACTCGACAGATCACAGTTCTTGAAGAAAAACATTCCCAAGATCAAGCTGAAATGGCTCGACGATGCGCTGACTTCGAGGAGAAGTATTCTCAGAGTCAGATCGAGTTGAGTCAGGTCTCTGCGGCTTTGGATGATGCCAACGCTCTGAGTTCTTCTCTTCATGCTCAGCTTGACTCTGAGAAGGTAGCTTACGAACCCGTGCTTCGCCTTATCATGCTCTTGGATTCTGAATGAGTTGATTTTTGCTTGTAGGAATAAAAACGCATCCTTGCTGCTTCTCGCGACAACCTGGACAGATTGTACCGAGATTCCAGCAACTCGCTGACCATCTTGGAGAGGAGCCACCGTTTTACGATGGAGGAGCTGGACAATCAGCGTCGTCAGCTGCAAGAATCCTCGGACGAAGTGACCCGCCTTACACAGTTGCTATCAGCAAAGGATGCCACCATCAAGGGACTCCGAGCTTCTAAGAAATCCATTGCTCAGGAGTTAGAAACTGCCCAGCAGGCTGTTAAAGTTGCCGAAGAAGCTGCTGTCACTTTCAAAGCTCAGCGCGATAAGGCCCTGGACAAGGCCATTCGGGCGGGACGAATCTTGATGAGAAGACCCGGCGTGGTTGTCCCTGAAGATATAAGAGCCGATGTGAATGCTGCCCCTGATTCCTCGAATCGCCCTTCTTCGTCTGTAGCTGCTGTGCTGTTGCTTTGACAGGTATTGGCAAGCTTCGCATCTCTGAACTAACTCGGCTGCGTCGTTCTTCGCCGTCGGCCAATAGAATCCTGACCTGAAAACCTTCCCGACTAATGTTCTGGATGCTGCATGTACTCCACACTGCCCTGCATGGACTTCCTCCAGAAGTTGCTTCCCGGTGGACGGGAGAACGCACTTCATGAGGACGCCTGACGCGCCCCTCCTGTATAATACCTCCCCAATGAGTGTATAGTGAGCTGATTGTCTGGCAATGCGCTCTGCCGAGTTCTTGTCATCTGGTTCTTCTTCATTCTTTATATACTTAATAATCGGTTGCCTCCAGTCATCAGAGTCTGACTCGGGTTGATCTATGATGTTGCATTCTTCTATTTGATCCGTCGAGACGCTCGGCTGGAGAATTTCTTGCACGAAGACCCCGGGCGGGACCTGAGTCCGACCGGATCCGAGCTTGGACAGTACATCAGCCGCCGTGTTCCGATCTCTTTCTATATGATGAAACTCCAGACCTTCGAATTTATCTTCTAGCTTTCGGACGGCGGCGCAGTATCTTCCCATTGAATGACTCGAACAATCCCATTCCTTGTTTATCTGACTGATGACTACAAGAGAATCTTCGTATACCATCAGTCTCTTGACACCCAGTGATATGGCGATGTTTAATCCGTGTATCAAAGCTTCATACTCGGCTGCGTTGTTAGAGGCCGGGAATAGCAACTGGAGAGCATACTTGAGGTGCTCGCCTCCAGGTGCCGTGAAGAGAATCCCTGCTCCTGCTCCCTGCAGCTTCAGCGAGCCATCAAAATACATTCGCCATACTTCTGCCGTTTCTGGATTGTCTGGAACTTGCTGTTCTGTCCACTCTGATACGAAATCGACCAGTGCTTGAGTTTTGATGGCAGTGCGAGGTCGGAACTCGATATCATGGGATCCCAACTCGCAAGCCCACTTGGCTATTCGGCCAATGGCTTCCTTGTTGTGAAGAATATCCCCTATTGGAAAACCAGTGACTACTATGACTTTGTGGTCGTCAAAGTAGTGGCGCAGCTTGCGGGCAGTTAGAAGTACTGCATATAATAGCTTCTGAACTTGAGGATACTTTTTCTTCGATGGACCTAGAACCTCACTGATGAAGTAGACAGGATGTTGTACCGGATAGGCATGCCCTTCTTCCACTCGCTCGACTACCAACGCAGTGCTTACCACGTGAGTCGTGCAAGAGATATATAGCAGCAAATCTTCAGCTGGTTGAGTCGGCGTAGCTCGCCGGGGCGGCTTTAGTACTGGTGGTGTTGTCAGGAATTTCTTCAGTGCATCTAGAGCTTCTTGTGCTTCCGACGTCCATTGAAACTTATCCACCTTCTTGAGCAGTTTGTAAAATGGCAGACCTTTTTCTCCCAGCCTGGATATGAATCTGCTCAGGGCTGCCATACATCCAGTGAGTCGCTGAACCTTCTTTTGCGACCGAGGGGCTTCCATCTTCATGATAGCTTCAATCTTATCTGGATTAGCTTCAATTCCCCGGTGGCTGACAATAAATCCGAGTAACTTTCCTGCTAGTACCCCGAAGACACATTTCTCAGGATTGAGCTTCCATCTATATCTTCTCAGGCTGTTGAAAACCAGCTGTAAGTCTTCGATGAAGTTTTCCGGATTCTCCGTTTTAATCACCACGTCGTCTACGTAAGCCTCCACACGCTTGCCCCAGTGATCGGCTAAGCATGTTTGAATGGCTCTCTGATAAGTCGCTCCAGCGTTTTTGAGGCCGAACGGCATGGAGGTATAACAGAAAGCACCAAACGGGGTGATGAACGCCGTTTTTTCCTCGTCTTCTTTTGCCAAACTAATCTGATGATACCCGGAATAGCAATCTAAGAAAGACAGCATAGAACATCCAGCGGTGGAATCCACCACCTGATCTATCTTCGGGAGCCCGAAGGGATCCTTCGGACAGTGTTTGTTGAGATCAGTATAGTCGACGCACATGCGCCAATCCACTTTATTCTTTTTGAGTACAAGAACAGGGTTGGCTAACCACTCGGGGTGTAATACTTCTCTAATAAATCCGGCCGCGACCAAGCGAGCTAACTCGGCACGAATGGCCTCTCTCTTGTCGGGCGTGAAACGACGCAGCTTTTGCCGGATCGGCCTCGCCTGAGGATATACTTTCAATTTGTGCTCGGCCAACTCCCTCGGGACTCCCGACATATCCGCAGGTTGCCATGCGAATACGTCTCGGTTATCTTGCAGGAACTGGACGAGCGCGCTTTCCTATTTGTCATTCAAACTGGAGCTGATGATGGCCGCCTTGCGCTCATCGGCAAACCCCAGGTTGATCCGCTTGGTTTCTTCAGTCGGCCGCATAGAGGTCGCGGCCTGAGCTTCGTTTGCCGGCACGGCGAGGTCTTCCTCAGGCTTAGAGTTCGCCGGTGTAGAAGGAACCGTTGACGGCTTGGTGGTGAGGGCTGCTTGGATGGCCACTCGGAAACATTCTGTGGCGCCTTGGAAGTCGGCGCGCACAGTTATGATTCCTTGCGGTCCTGGCATCTTCAGTATCATGTAGGTATAGTGCGGGATGGCCATGAATTTGGCTAGCCCCGACCTTCCGATGATGGCGTTGTAACCGCAGTCGAAGTTCGCCACCTCGAACCTCAGGAACTCGATTCTGTAGTTATCCGGAGTCCCGAAGGTGACCGGCATGTAGATGTGGCCCAGCGGGTATTCCCCTTCCGTCGGCACGATGCCGAAGAAGGGAGTGTCTGACTCGTGGAGCTCTTTGAGGTGAACTCCCAAGCCTTGGAGCGTACGGGGGAAGGTGACGTTGATGCTGCTCCCCCCGTCCACTAGCACCTTCTTTACCCGGCTCTCTCGGATCACCGGATCGACGAGGAGCGGGTATTTGCCTGGATGGTCAAAGTTGAGCCATTGATCCTCCCGAGTGAAAGTGATTGGGTGCTCCGACCACCGGTACGGGGCGGGAGGGCCGGTGGTCGCCACCAGTATCTGGCGGTCGTTGAGCTTTTGTTGTCTTTTGTTCTCCTGCGACCCATGTCCGCCGAAGATGACGTTGACCTCCCTGTCAACGCGCGGGAAAGCTCCTCCTCCCCCCTCCTCCGGCTGATGGGGCTGTCGTGGTTCACCTGGTCCTCCCCACGGCGGAGGAGGCGGTAGGGGTTGGAAGGGTCGACCATGTCCGACGGAGTGCTTGAAGTCCCGGCAGTTACATAGAGTATGGCGCATGTCCTTGTGGTACGGGCACTGCGCGTCGAGGATGTCGTCCAGCGTGCGCTCGCCTCCGCGAGGTCCTCCTCGGGCGCGAGAGGCAGGCGGTCCGGCGGCGTGTACTTCTTCGCGAGGCCTCTTCTCCCAGCGTTTGTCGGGTGGCTGGTTCGCGTCGCGTCGTGGTGCTGTCGGTGCGGGTTTTGCTCCTCCGATGAGGTCCTGGGCCCGCTCGTCGGCGGTGATGTAGAGGTCGGCTTCCCGGAACAGCTCCTCGGAGGTAGTCGGCGCCTTTTGTAGTATGGCTCGGACGAAAGCCGAGTCGTTAGATCCTCTGTAGAAGTCCTCGATCACGGCCGCCTCCGTGACCTCGGGGATGCGGTTTCTCATGGTCTGGAACCTTTTAAGGTATGACCGGAGAGTCTCGTCTCCCCGGCGCTTGAAGGATTTGAGGTCCCATGGTTGCGCTGGCTTGTCGGAGAGAGACTGGAAGTTGGCGGTGAAGCGTCGACTGAAGTCTCCCCAGTCGTCGATGCAGTGCCGGGGTAGATGTCGTAGCCACTGCAGCGCATCTTGCCCAAGGACGATGGGCAGGTACGCGGTCATAACGTCTTCGGATGCTCCGGCAGCCCGAGCAGCGGTGGTGTAAACGGCTAACCAACCCCCTGGATCCTGCTTAGGTTCATATTTGTCGACATTGGATACCTTGAAGTTGGGAGGCCATTGGATGGCCCTAAGGCGCGGAGTAAGGGCGGATACTCCGCACGTGTCCTCCTGTCGTCGGGGATGACGTCTGTCCCGGGGAGGGGAGTGGCGGTGGTGGTTCCTCGACCGTCCCCGGGTGGTACCACCAGTTGAAGCTGTTGCCGACTCAGTTCGGGTGGCCTGGCTTTGAGTCGGGAAGCCATGATCTCGGTCATACTCCTCCCGACGGCGAATTTCGTTCTCGTGCCGCCGTTCGCGTGAAGCGTTGATAGAGCTTCGCGCGTCTCGGCGACTGTTGATGGCGTGCCGCAAATCGTTCGGCGGGTGAGCGAGTGGTAGAAGATGGTTGGCTGCCTGAGTGAACAGGCGTCGGTATCCCTCAGCGTCAGGAGTCCGAGGAAGTCCGTCAGCTATCCGAGCTAGAACGCCTCCGACTTCGCTCGGCGTGTTCATAGCTCGGGCGAAGTCGGGGTTCAAGTTGCGCCCGAAGAGCGGATTCTCGCGTCGTTGCCTTGCATCTTGCTCGGCTTGCTCCTGAGTCCGACGGCGATCACGTCGCCGGGAGTTCCTTCGTTCCCTGAAGATGCGTTCTTCCGGAGTTTCTCCTATCTCTGAGACCTCGTCTCGCGAGACAGGCTGCTCCGGATCCCGTTCTCCAGCTGCGTGATGTCGTCGAACGTTCCTGCGTCGGTTCCTTCGTCGGCGGGATTCTCGCTGAGGCGGTTCTTCTCCAGGCGCGGTCGGTTCATCGTCGGAGACGGCGGGCGACTCTGCTCTCCCGATGAAGAGGACGTCGGGGTAGAACGGTATTGCTGCCGCGGCGACTTTCTTTCCGTTCTCCTTTGAGGTCGGAGGAACGGGAAGAACAACCTGCCTCTCCCTGGTCTCCTTCTTTCTCACGACCCGTGTCCATTCTTTCGTCGGGGAAGTAGACAGCGGAGTCTTCCGGTTCAGCGAGCTTCTAGCTCCAGCCTCCCCGGAGACGATCTTTTTCCGAAGAGCCGGAGGTAGCTTCTTTCCAGCATTTTCGGAGTTTGTTGGAGGAGACTTCTGTTCCGGCAGATCTGCGAGGCGGTGTAGAATTCCCTCTTCGTCCGCTACGGATGAGATTGTCCCGAAGCAGAATACAGATCCGGGACGCACGGCGATCTTGCTGTGGAAGGTGACGACCATTGAGCTAGCTTGGATCGTCGACACACCCCCTACCTGGCGCGCCAGCTGTCGGTGTTTTGGGTCCGACCGCACACCCGGGGTTGCCCCTCAAGGTGTTTTTAGGAGTAGGACGGTGTCAACGACTGTAGCAAAATGGTTCGTGCCGATCGCACGAGGGACAATGGACAAGATTTGCAGGTTCGGGCCGCTTAGAAGTGCGTAACACCCTACGTCCTGGTGAGTGTATGAGCGTGGTTACAAGAGGGTTCTCTGGATAGAGGGCGCAGAGAGTTTATGTGGGTGGCTAAGTAGAACAGGGTCGATCGTTCTGAAGGGGTGCCCCCTAGGCCTTATATACTCGACCGTGGGGCAGTGCATGTGATATGATAACAACAAGTAGCTAAAAGATAGTGAACCTCTTGAGTTTATCCCTACGCAATCCTCGCCGACTTATCCTCGCATAGCTCCGTTGCATGGGGGCTTCAGCGTGGGAAAGTCGGGTCTCTGTTGTGATTCATTCGTTCGACGTTGTGGGCCGTCTGGGTTTGCACTAATCAGTCTCACGTCTTCTTTTCTTTGTTGGTTGTCTTTCCCTAGGCCCACGAAAGAATGACCTTACGAATTATTGGGCCCTTGGGCCTTTCGTGAGGCCTTTTACTTCTTTAGTGGACCCAGGGGATATCTATCCCCCACAAGCCCCGATCTTTGGGTTGATTTAGAGATAATCAACTCAAAGATCCAAGGTCCAAAAAATGACTTCCTGCTGTCTTCTCTGGCTCTGATCACTCGTTCGACCAAAGTTTGGTTTTGTGCTTGTGCCTTAGAGGTCGGCATTTTGGATTGTAAGACTCTGGACTTCATTGGGTGCACCAAAGGTGCACCCAATGGGTGTAGCCCCCGACCTTTGAGTAGATTTTAGAAGATAATCTACTCGAAGGTCTTCTTCCAAGGGTTATCTCCATTCGCGCCCCTGCATCTCGGTTGAGGATTGGTCTTTTCAATCTTGCTTTACGCCTTAGAAATCGGCGCTATATCGGTTTAGAATCATACTCCATGGGGTGCACCGGAGGTGCACCCAATGGGTGTAGCCCCCGACCTTCAAATGGATTTTTTAAAGATAATCCATTCGAAGGTCTTCCTTTCGCTTGTGGAAACTGACATGAAGCTATTTTGCATTATGCTTTGGAGGTCAGCATTATGTCATCAATATTTTGCTGCAAAGGTCAGCGTATATTTTGTCTTTAGCAGCCGAGTTTGCAATCCATCCATATCTTGCTAGGTAGTGCAATTTATTTGCTTCTGCGATTGATTGGACGTTTGACGGACGTTCTCTGTCTAGTCTTCACGTCGCTTCTGTCGGCCATATCTTGTACTTTGCTGGCTATATTTGGCTTTCCTCTGATCCTTACTGATATCTCATTTTTGTCTTGAGGTATTCACTGCATGCCCTGCACGGATGTGACCGTTTTGAAAAATATACTGATAATTCCTGGGCGTCCCCCCCCCAATGGGTGTGGGCAAGGGACAGCTTGGTACGCTGAGTGTTTTAGCCGGTTGCCTCTGAGTAGTAATGCGATGGGACGGCTAGTGTAATCATATCCTTTGCGCTGTTGACTGGAGTCCCAATGGGTGTAGTGTTGCATGAAACGGCGTCCGCCGTCTGACGTGTCTTCAGATGGTTGGAAGTGCTTATTGAATGCCTTGTGACTGTTCAGTGACCGCGGTTAGAAGTGAGCGGTTGCCTTTCCCTTCTATAAATAACCCCTTTGCTTCTCTGGTTTCTTCACATCTCTTCGCTGCTCCTTACTGCCTTCTTTTCCTCCCCTCTGTCTGCTTCCGCCATGGGCAAGAACAACAAGCGCAAGCGCGAGCCGACTCCTCCATCGGAGGATTTCGGTGACTCGGAATACTCGGAGGAGGAGTTCTCCTCCGAGTCCGAGGGGTCTCCGGCTCCCGTCTCTCCCCCGGCGTCGTCCGATGACTCGGACGACTCCCAGGGGATAGCCGCGGAGGTCTGGACGTACATCCGGGCCGTCGAGCGCTCCGGGCTCGAGGGCTCGGATGAGTCGGAGTACTCCTCGGATGAGGAGGACTCGGACGGCGGCGACGAGGATGAGGACGACGACGACGACGATGGCGACGATGACGGCAGCGGCAGTGGCAGGGGCGGCAGCGACGGCAGCAGGGGCAGCACCAAGGGCGACAGCAGCAAAGGCAGCACCAAGGGCGGCAGCAGCAGGGGCAACACCAAGGGCGGCGGCGGCGACAGGGGCAGGGCCAGTGGCTAGACGCCACTAGTCTTCTTAGATGTTAGTATAGTTTAGTATAGCTAGAATAATGTAGTAGTAATTAGTGTAGTTTAGTAGTAGTAATAATGTAGAGTAGTATAGTGTAGTTTAGTAGTAGTAGTAATGTAGAGTAGAAGTAGGGAAGTACCAACTCGTGAAGAGTTGGTTTGTAAACTCGTTAACTTCCCTTTAACGAAGAACTGTCGTTGATCCCCCCTTTTCGATGACTTGTCGTTGCTTTTCCTGAATGTTGAACTGATTCTTTTGATATAGTAGAAACAACGCCGAGCGATGTGGAGGTTGACATCAGCGTTTTAGAAGTAACACCAAGCAATCGAACACAAGATCCGCGTTTTAGAGGCAATGCCGAATGATAGAGGGTCGGCATCGGCATTTTAGAAGTAATGCCGAGCGACAGAATACGGGGTCGGCGTTTTAGAAACAACGCCGAGTGATTGAAGGTCGGCGTCGGCATTTTTAGAAGTAATGCCGAGCGATTGAACACGTGGTCGGCGTGTTAGAGGACACACCGAGTGATTGAAGGTCGGCGTCGGCATTTTAGAAGTAATGCCGAGCGATTGAACACGTGGTCGGCGTGTTAGAGGACACGCCGAGTGATTGAAGGTCGGCATCGGCATTTTAGAAGTAATGTCGAGCGATTGAACACGTGGTCGGCGTGTTAGAGGACACGCCGAGTGATTGAAGGTCGGCATCGGCATTTTAGAGGCAACGCCGAGCGATTGAACACGTGGTCGGCGTGTTAGAGGACACGCCGAGTGATTAAAGGTCGGCATCGGCATTTTAGAAGTAATGCCGAGCGATTGAACACGTGGTCGGCATTTTAGAGGCAACGCCAAGTGATTGAAGGTCGGCATCGGCATTTTAGAGGCAACGCCGAGCGATTGAACACGTGGTCGGCGTGTTAGAGGACACGCCGAGTGATTGAAGGTCGGCGTCGGCATTTTAGAAGTAATGCCGAGCGATTGAACACGTGGTCGGTGTTTTAGAGGCAACGCCGAGTGATTGAAGGTCGGCGTCGGCATTTTAGAAGTAATGCCGAGCGATTGAACACGTGGTCGGCGTTTTAGAGGCAACGCCGAGTGATAGCCAGCTTTACAAGTTACTTTGAGGAAAATAACCGAGTGATGAGGGGGCACGTCGGCTTTCTTGGAAATAACTGTTGGATATCCACGTGGCATGCTGGGATTTCGGAGATGACCGCCGGGTGATGACTGGGCACTTTTTGAAAGGGTATCTGGCTCAAGAATATCCCTTAAGAGTCGCGCTTTTAGCCGCCTTTGCTTTCCGTGCCCTAGTTCTTGCATTTCCGCATCTGAATCTTCTCTGCCACTCGCCTCCTACTCTGTTTCGCCAGTGAGAAGCAAGATGGCGCCCAAGAGAAAAACTGCGAACTCGTCTGCTGCAGTGATCCCCGCAATCGACCCCAACAGCCAGTTACCCTTCGCAGGTAACCACATGTCTGTAATTTCTGAGGCTGAGCTTCTCCGCCTTGTCTCCATCGGGGTTCTTCCTCCGCGGGAACTCTGTTCTTGGCGGGCTTGCCACGGGACTACTGTCCCAACCGAAGATACCCACGAGTCAGTAGTTTACACTCCTTTCCTTCTTCGCGGCCTCGGCCTTCCCATATCTCCTTTTTTCCGTGGCCTCCTTGATTTTTATCACATCAACCTGACTCATTTGAACCCTAATTCCATTCTCCAAATCTCTATTTTCGTTCACCTTTGCGAAGCTTATCTCGGCGTGCTGCCGCATTTTGGTTTATGGAAGTATCTGTATCACTGCCGTCCTGGGATGGCCGGGGGGCAACATCAGTTGGTCGGAGGTGCCAGTTTGGAGATGCGCCGTGGGCGGAAAACCGAGTATCTCAAGATACCCCTCAAAGACAGCATTAAAGGTTGGCGTCTGGAGTGGTTTATAATTGATAATTATGGAAATTCTCTCCCTTCCCGTTCAGGAAGACAGCCAGACGTTCGTACTCCGAGTTGGACTGAGTCTCCCACGGATCAAGAAGTGGCCGAGGCAGGCGTGTTGCTTACTGAAGTCGGATTACTGAAAGAGAGAGGTCTGACTGCCGAAGCTGTGGTCACAGATTTTGTTTTCAAAAACATTCAGCCGCTGAAAGACAGGGCCTATCCGGCATATCTTTATCGAGGGCTGGCCGACTCAACCCGAGTTACCAATAGGAGAATTCCTTCTGTTGATTTGGTAAGCTGACTCGAGATGATCCTCAGGGGTAAAGTTTCAAACGTTGGTGCTCCAGTGGCGTACTCGGCTTGGAACCTACCTTCTCCCAAAGCTTTCACCCTTTTTGTGTCCAATCCGCCCGTGACGGATAGCAATTTGGGTCTTAGAGTGCGACCCTCTGCTGAAGAGGTCCGTTCTTTAGTTGCTTCGCTCGGGGAGATACTTGATGATGAACGGCAGATTTATTTTGAAGTGCCCCTGAACCCTAGTGATGCAGACATAAATGACATGCTTGATCTGCTAGCTGAGGATTCATCTGATGCTGCTCCTGATGGTACATTGGCAGTGGTGCCCCTTCCAGAGGTTGATGCGACCTTGGATGTCCCGAAACCTGTCAGTACTCGCCCGAGGCGCCCTAGCCGAACCAGTCAGCCCGAGCCTCCTGCTGATGAGCAGAAGAAGAAGAGAAGACGCCTCCGGCGAGTATCCAGCTTTGACGAGGATGCCAGTACCTTAGCTCCTGCTGCCGAAGAAATGACTGCAACTGGCCTTGCTGACATTGATCCCAATGGGTGTGCTCCGCCTGCTGCTGACCCCAATGAGGATGCTGTTTGTGCTGTTACTGTGGAAGATGAGGAGGAAGAAAATGAAACTCCATTAACTCGGAAAAACAGTCGGCAGATCGTCGCTAGCGGTGGAAGTAGTGGAGTTCCTTCTCCTGCCTTGTCTGCCCTTATTGGTTTGCAAGAACTGTCCATGGCCAATTTTGATCAAGCTCTAGAGGATATGGTCCCTGAGAACTTGTTGTTGGAACCTGCAGATGCTGATGCAACAGAAACTTGTGCAGCCGTGCCATATGCTGGGTTGAGGTCATCCCGTGCCTCGTCGACCTTAGAGCATGATCTCGAGGGTCGGGATGCTGACCTGGATCGTCCTGATCCCATGGAAGTAGCTGAAGGCCCGTCAACCTTAGAGGTGGTTACGGCAGAGAGCTTGGATCCCTTGAATAGTGCTGACACGTGCCCAGCCCCCGAGGATGTCGCCGGGGAGGACTCAGCTCGGGTGAGGAGTGTAGGCCACTACCCAGCCCCCGAGGGTGTTGCCGGGGATGACCCGGCTCGAGTGGGCAGTGCCAACCTTGACCCAGCCCCTGAGGGTGTCCGAGCGAGGTCTCCTTCCTGCACTTCCATGGATGTTCATGTGGGTTCACCTCCACACTCTGGCGGCATGGTGGTGGCTCAAACTCCGGATCAGGGGGTCGCTTTAGAGGGCAGCATCCCCACTGGTCTGGCGTTAGGCTCTGCTGAATGTACTGAGCTCGTTCCTACTGGTCTGCTGCAAGCTGCTTCGGGTGGTGGTCTGGCACCTGGTCATCAACTGATTTCTCCTGACTTGGGGATCCCTTCGCTTTTTTCCAACCTCCAGGTGCTGTGCTGTGCTTTAGTTTGATCTTTATGTTGCATGAATTGTTGCCATTATGTTCATCCGCTCTTCTTATCAGGCTTTGGTGGATGGAATGGTCGGCCAGCTGAAGTCGCAGGGTGCTTCCATCCCGGAGGTGGCTTCATCTCTTGAGCGTTGGAATCCGGTGTTGCTTCGGGGCCTTTTATCTGAGTTGGAGGCAACTAATGCTGGTTAGTGTCCTTTCTTCTTCTTCTTTGTTCTTGTCCGTGGATTGTTTTACCTTCTGACCTCATTTTGTTTGAATACCTCTTGATAGGGATGACTCGGCAGATCACAGTTCTTGAAGAAAAACATTCCCAAGATCAAGCTGAAATGGCTCGACGATGCGCTGACTTCGAGGAGAAGTATTCTCAGAGTCAGATCGAGTTGAGTCAGGTCTCTGCGGCTTTGGATGATGCCAACGCTCTGAGTTCTTCTCTTCATGCTCAGCTTGACTCTGAGAAGGTAGCTTACGAACCCGTGCTTCGCCTTATCATGCTCTTGGATTCTGAATGAGTTGATTTTTGCTTGTAGGAATAAAAACGCATCCTTGCTGCTTCTCGCGACAACCTGGACAGATTGTACCGAGATTCCAGCAACTCGCTGACCATCTTGGAGAGGAGCCACCGTTTTACGATGGAGGAGCTGGACAATCAGCGTCGTCAGCTGCAAGAATCCTCGGACGAAGTGACCCGCCTTACACAGTTGCTATCAGCAAAGGATGCCACCATCAAGGGACTCCGAGCTTCTAAGAAATTCATTGCTCAGGAGTTAGAAACTGCCCAGCAGGCTGTTAAAGTTGCCGAAGAAGCTGCTGTCACTTTCAAAGCTCAGCGCGATAAGGCCCTGGACAAGGCCATTCGGGCGGGACGAATCTTGATGAGAAGACCCGGCGTGGTTGTCCCTGAAGATATAAGAGCCGATGTGAATGCTGCCCCTGATTCCTCGAATCGCCCTTCTTCGTCAGTCGTTCCTGAGAAAGACATTGGAAAATAAAGAAACAGTTCGCGTGCTCTGAGCGCGCAGTTAGCATGATCAAGTACTCGTTAGAGGTTATCGGCTTATCATTCGAATGACATCATCACTTTCTTATTGTATCCGAATTTCGAATTTGTGGTAACGCTACATGATGATTATGAAGTTTGTTTGTGGGATATGGAAATCATCCCCTGAACTGCATAAGCGCGAGTATGCTATACCGGTTTAAGCCGTAAATGACTTTTAGCCGATAACTCCGTTAGTAGGGTATAGTGGTCCCCCTAGGTAAAGTAAGCATGAGCATGTTGCACCGCCTTAAGTCGTTGCCGACTTAAGTCGATTGCTCCGTTTGTAGGGCATAGTGGTCACCCCGAGTTAAGTAAGCGTGAGCATGTTGCACCGCCTTAAGTCGTTGCCGACTTAAGTCGATTGCTCCGTTTGTAGGGCATAGTGGTCACCCCGAGTTAAGTAAGCGTGAGCATGTTGCACCGCCTTAAGTCGTTGCCGACTTAAGTCGATTGCTCCGTTTGTAGGGCATAGTGGTCACCCCGAGTTAAGTAAGCGTGAGCATGTTGCACCGCCTTAAGTCGTTGCCGACTTAAGTCGATTGCTCCGTTTGTAGGGCATAGTGGTCACCCCGAGTTAAGTAAGCGTGAGCATGTTGCACCGCCTTAAGTCGTTGCCGACTTAAGTCGATTGCTCCGTTTGTAGGGCATAGTGGTCACCCCGAGTTAAGTAAGCGTGAGCATGTTGCACCGCCTTAAGTCGTTGCCGACTTAAGTCGATTGCTCCGTTTGTAGGGCATAGTGGTCACCCCGAGTTAAGTAAGCGTGAGCATGTTGCACCGCCTTAAATCGTTGCCGACTTAAGTCGATTGCTCCGTTTGTAGGGTATAGTGGTCACCCCGAATTAAGCAAGAATGCAAGTCAATCATAAATGAGCCAAGTATCTTTGAAATCTCTCTTTATTGATGACGTATTTCCATTATACAGAATACATGGTCGCCCCGGCTGTTTTGAGATACAGCTAGGGGTAAAACTTTCGGAGGTGCTCTATGTTCCAAGAGTTCCCAACTTCTGTGCCATCCATCTGGGTGAGGCGATATGATCCGGGACGAGTGACCTCTGCTACTATGAAAGGTCCTTCCCATAAGGGTGATAACTTGTGCCGTCCCTCCCCCGTTAGAATTCGGCGGAGGACGAGGTCTCCCATCGAAAAGAAACGTTGCCGCACAGCTTTGTCGTGGTAGCGCCTTAGAGTCTGCTGGTATCGTGCTGATTGAATCACTGCATTCAGTCGTTCTTCCTCAAGTACGTCAATATCTTCCAGCCTAGTGGCTTCGGCTTCTGCTATGCTTTCGAAGATCAATCTTGGCGCCCCAAACTTGAGATCAGCAGGTAGCACTGCCTCCGACCCATAGACCATGAAGAAAGGAGTGTTTCCATGCAGGGCCCGGCTAGGTTGGGTTCTCAAGCTCCAAACAACATAAGGCAATTCTTTTATCCATTTTCCTGCGAATTTTTCGTTTTTATCAAAGACCCTTTTTCTAAGTGCCTCCAATATCATTCCGTTGGCTCGCTCAACCTGCCCGTTGGCTCTCGGATGGGCTACAGATGCATACTTGATCTGAATGCTTTTTTGCTCGCAGAAGTCAAAGAATTCTGAACTGGTGAAGTTGGATCCCAAGTCAGTGATGATACTGTTTGGTATCCCAAATCTGAATATTATGCTTTGTATGAATTCCACGGCTTTAGCAGAGGTTAAAGAGGCAATGGGCTGGAACTCTATCCATTTAGTGAATTTGTCAATTGCCACCAATACATGGGTGTATCCTCCTTGAGCTTTCTTGAAAGGTCCAATCATATCTAATCCCCAGCATGCGAAAGGCCAAGTTACTGGTATGGTCTGTAGCTGCTGTGCTGGCATGTGCTGTTGCTTTGACAGGTATTGGCAAGCTTCGTATCTCTGAACTAACTCGGCTGCGTCGTTCTTCGCCGTCGGCCAATAGAATCCTGACCTGAAAACCTTCCCGACTAATGTTCTGGATGCTGCATGTACTCCACACTGCCCTGCATGGACTTCCTCCAGAAGTTGCTTCCCGGTGGACGGGAGAACGCACTTCATGAGGACGCCTGACGCGCCCCTCCTGTATAATACCTCCCCAATGAGTGTATAGTGAGCTGATTGTCTGGCAATGCGCTCTGCCGAGTTCTTGTCATCTGGTTCTTCTTCATTCTTTATATACTTAATAATCGGTTGCCTCCAGTCATCAGAGTCTGACTCGGGTTGATCTATGATGTTGCATTCTTCTATTTGATCCGTCGAGACGCTCGGCTGGAGAATTTCTTGCACGAAGACCCCGGGCGGGACCTGAGTCCGACCGGATCCGAGCTTGGACAGTACATCGGCCGCCGTGTTCTGATCTCTTTCTATGTGATGAAACTCCAGACCTTCGAATTTATCTTCTAGCTTTCGGACGGCGGCGCAGTATCTTCCCATTGAATCACTCGAACAATCCCATTCCTTGTTTATCTGACTGATGACTACCAGAGAATCTCTGTATACCATCAGTCTCTTGACACCCAGTGATATGGCGATGTTTAATCCGTGTATCAAAGCTTCATACTCGGCTGCGTTGTTAGAGGCCGGGAATAGCAACTGGAGAGCACACTTGAGGTGCTCGCCTCCAGGTGCCGTGAAGAGAATCCCTGCTCCTGCTCCCTGCAGCTTCAGCGAGCCATCAAAATACATTCGCCATACTTCTGCCGTTTCTGGATTGTCTGGAACTTGCTGTTCTGTCCACTCTGATACGAAATCGACCAGTGCTTGAGTTTTGATGGCAGTGCGAGGTCGGAACTCGATATCATGGGATCCCAACTCGCAAGCCCACTTGGCTATTCGGCCAATGGCTTCCTTGTTGTGAAGAATATCCCCTATTGGAAAACCAGTGACTACTATGACTTTGTGGTCGTCAAAGTAGTGGCGCAGCTTGCGGGCAGTTAGAAGTACTGCATATAATAGCTTCTGAACTTGAGGATACTTTTTCTTCGATGGACCTAGAACCTCACTGATGAAGTAGACAGGATGTTGTACCGGATAGGCATGCCCTTCTTCCACTCGCTCGACTACCAACGCAGTGCTTACCACGTGAGTCGTGCAAGAGATATATAGCAGCAAATCTTCAGCTGGTTGAGTCGGCGTAGCTCGCCGGGGCGGCTTTAGTACTGGTGGTGTTGTCAGGAATTTCTTCAGTGCATCTAGAGCTTCTTGTGCTTCCGACGTCCATTGAAACTTATCCACCTTCTTGAGCAGTTTGTAAAATGGCAGACCTTTTTCTCCCAGCCTGGATATGAATCTGCTCAGGGCTGCCATACATCCAGTGAGTCGCTGAACCTTCTTTTGCGACCGAGGGGCTTCCATCTTCATGATAGCTTCAATCTTATCTGGATTAGCTTCAATTCCCCGGTGGCTGACAATAAATCCGAGTAACTTTCCTGCTGGTACCCCGAAGACACATTTCTCAGGATTGAGCTTCCATCTATATCTTCTTAGGCTGTTGAAAACCAGCTGTAAGTCTTCGATGAAGTTTTCCGGATTCTCCGTTTTAATCACCACGTCGTCTACGTAAGCCTCCACACGCTTGCCCCAGTGATCGGCTAAGCATGTTTGAATGGCTCTTTGATAAGTCGCTCCAGCGTTTTTGAGGCCGAACGGCATGGAGGTATAACAGAAAGCACCAAACGGGGTGATGAACGCCGTTTTTTCCTCGTCTTCTTTTGCCAAACTAATCTGATGATACCCGGAATAGCAATCTAAGAAAGACAGCACAGAACATCCAGCGGTGGAATCCACCACCTGATCTATCCTCGGGAGCCGAAGGGATCCTTCGGACAGTGTTTGTTGAGATCAGTATAGTCGACGCACATGCGCCAATCCACTTTATTCTTTTTGAGTACAAGAACAGGGTTGGCTAACCACTCGGGGTGTAATACTTCTCTAATAAATCCGGCCGCGACCAAGCGAGCTAACTCGGCACGAATGGCCTCTCTCTTGTCGGGCGTGAAACGACGCAGCTTTTGCCGGATCGGCCTCGCCTGAGGATAGACTTTCAATTTGTGCTCGGCCAACTCCCTCGGGACTCCCGACATATCCGCAGGTTGCCATGCGAATACGTCTCGGTTATCTTGCAGGAACTGGACGAGCGCGCTTTCCTATTTGTCATTCAAACTGGATCTGATGATGGCCGCCTTGTGCTCATCGGCAAACCCCAGGTTGATCCGCTTGGTTTCTTCAGTCGGCCGCATAGAGGTCGCGGCCTGAGCTTCGTTTGCCGGCACGGCGAGGTCTTCCTCAGGCTTAGAGTTCGCCGGTGTAGAAGGAACCGTTGACGGCTTGGTGGTGAGGGCTGCTTGGATGGCCACTCGGAAACATTCTGCGGCGCCTTGGAAGTCGGCGCGCACAGTTATGATTCCTTGCGGTCCTGGCATCTTCAGTATCATGTAGGTATAGTGCGGGATGGCCATGAATTTGGCTAGCCCCGGCCTTCCGATGATGGCGTTGTAACCGCAGTCGAAGTTCGCCACCTCGAACCTCAGGAACTCGGTTCTGTAGTTATCCGGAGTCCCGAAGGTGACCGGCATGTAGATGTGGCCCAGCGGGTATTCCCCTTCCGTCGGCACGATGCCGAAGAAGGGAGTGTCTGACTCGTGGAGCTCTTTGAGGTGAACTCCCAAGCCTTGGAGCGTACGGGGGAAGGTGACGTTGATGCTGCTCCCCCCGTCCACTAGCACCTTCTTTACCCGACTCTCTCGGATCACCGGATCGACGAGGAGCGGGTATTTGCCTGGATGGTCAAAGTTGAGCCATTGATCCTCCCGAGTGAAAGTGATTGGGTGCTCCGACCACCGGTACGGGGCGGGAGGGCCGGTGGTCGCCACCAGTATCTGGCGGTCGTTGAGCTTTTGTTGTCTTTTGTTCTCCTGCGACCCATGTCCGCCGAAGATGACGTTGACCTCCCTGTCAACGCACGGGAAAGCTCCTCCTCCCCCCTCCTCCGGCTGATGGGGCTGTCGTGGTTCACCTGGTCCTCCCCTCGGCGGAGGAGGCGGTAGGGGTTGGAAGGGTCGACCATGTCCGACGGAGTGCTTGAAGTCCCGGCAGTTACGTAGAGTATGGCGCATGTCCTTGTGGTACGGGCACTGGGCGTCGAGGATGTCGTCCAGCGTGCGCTCGCCTCCGCGAGGTCCACCTCGGGCGCGAGAGGCAGGCGGTCCGGCGGCGTGTACTTCTTCGTGAGGCCTCTTCTCCCAGCGTTTGTCGGGTGGCTGGTTCGCGTCGCGTCGTGGTGCTGTCGGTGCGGGTTTTGCTCCTCCGATGAGGTCCTGGGCCCGCTCGTCGGCGGTGATGTAGAGGTCGGCTTCCCGGAATAGCTCCTCGGAGGTAGTCGGCGCCTTTTGTAGTATGGCTCGGACGAAAGCCGAGTCGTTAGATCCTCTGTAGAAGTCCTCGATCACGGCCGCCTCCGTGACCTCGGGGATGCGGTTTCTCATGGTCTGGAACCTTTTAAGGTATGACCGGAGAGTCTCGTCTCCCTGGCGCTTGATGGATTTGAGGTCCCATGGTTGCGCTGGCTTGTCGGAGAGAGACTGGAAGTTGGCGGTGAAGCGTCGACTGAAGTCTCCCCAGTCGTCGATGCAGTGCCGGGGTAGATGTCGTAGCCACTGCAGCGCATCTTGCCCAAGGACGATGGGCAGGTACGCGGTCATAACGTCTTCGGATGCTCCGGCAGCCCGAGCAGCGGTGGTGTAAACGGCTAACCAACCCCCTGGATCCTGCTTAGGTTCATATTTGTCGACATTGGATACATTGAAGTTGGGAGGCCATTGGATGGCCCTAAGGCGCGGAGTAAGGGCGGATACTCCGCACGTGTCCTCCTGTCGTCGGGGATGACGTCTGTCCCAGGGAGGGGAGTGGCGGTGGTGGTTCCTCGACCGTCCCCGGGTGGTACCACCAGTTGAAGCTGTTGCCGACTCAGTTCGGGTGGCCTGGCTTTGAGTCGGGAAGCCATGATCTCGGTCATACTCCTCCCGACGGCGAATTTCGTTCTCGTGCCGCCGTTCGCGTGAAGCGTTGATAGAGCTTCGCGCGTCTCGGCGACTGTTGATGGCGTGCCGCAAATCGTTCGGCGGGTGAGCGAGTGGTAGAAGATGGTTGGCTGCCTGAGTGAACAGGCGTTGGTATCCCTCGGCGTCGGGAGTCCGAGGAAGTCCGTCAGCTATCCGAGCTAGAACGCCTCCGACTTCGCTCGGCGTGTTCATAGCTCGGGCGAAGTCGGGGTTCAAGTTGCGCCCGAAGAGCGGATTCTCGCGTCGTTGCCTTGCATCTTGCTCGGCTTGCTCCTGAGTCCGACGGCGATCACGTCGCCGGGAGTTCCTTCGTTCCCTGAAGACGCGTTCTTCCGGAGTTTCTCCTATCTCTAAGACCTCGTCTCGCGAGACAGGCTGCTCCGGATCCCGTTCTCCAGCTGCGTGATGTCGTCGAACGTTCCTGCGTCGGTTCCTTCGTCGGCGGGATTCTCGCTGAGGCGGTTCTTCTCCAGGCGCGGTCGGTTCATCGTCGGAGACGGCGGGCGACTCTGCTCTCCCGATGAAGAGGACGTCGGGGTAGAACGGTATTGCTGCCGCGGCGACTTTCTTTCCGTTCTCCTTTGAGGTCGGAGGAACAGGAAGAACAACCTGCCTCTCCCTGGTCTCCTTCTTTCTCACGACCCGTGTCCATTCTTTCGTCGGGGAAGTAGACAACGGAGTCTTCCGGGTCAGCGAGCTTCTAGCTCCAGCCTCCCCGGAGACGATCTTTTTCCGAAGAGCCGGAGGTAGCTTCTTTCCAGCATTTTCGGAGTTTGTTGGAGGAGACTTCTGTTCCGGCAGATCTGCGAGGCGGTGTAGAATTCCCTCTTCGTCCGCTACGGATGAGATTGTCCCGAAGCAGAATACAGATCCGGGACGCACGGCGATCTTGCTGTGGAAGGTGACGGCCATTGAGCTAGCTTGGATCGTCGACACACCCCCTACCTGGCGCGCCAGCTGTCGGTGTTTTGGGTTCGACCGCACACCCGGGGTTGCCCCTCAAGGTGTTTTTAGGAGTAGGACGGTGTCAACGACTGTAGCAAAATGGTTCGTGCCGATCGCACGAGGGACAATGGACAAGATTTGCAGGTTCGGGCCGCTTAGAAGTGCGTAACACCCTACGTCCTGGTGAGTGTATGAGCGTGGTTACAAGAGGGTTCTCTGGATAGAGGGCGCAGAGAGTTTATGTGGGTGGCTAAGTAGAACAGGGTCGATCGTTCTGAAGGGGTGCCCCCTAGGCCTTATATACTCGACCGTGGGGCAGTACATGTGATATGATAACAACAAGTAGCTAAAAGATAGTGAACCTCTTGAGTTTATCCCTACGCAATCCTCGCCGACTTATCCTCGCATAGCTCCGTTGCATGGGGGCTTCAGCGCGGGAAAGTCGGGTCTCTGTTGCGATTCATTCGTTCGACGTTGTGGGCCGTCTGGGTTTGCACTAATCAGTCTCACGTCTTCTTTTCTTTGTTGGTTGTCTTTCCCTAGGCCCACGAAAGAATGACCTTACGAATTATTGGGCCCTTGGGCCTTTCGTGAGGCCTTTTACTTCTTTAGTGGACCCAGGGGATATCTATCCCCCACATTGACCTTCAGGAAAAGAGGACGTATGTCCCGATTCCGATGGTTGAAGAACCATACTTCTCGATACCCGCTGTGGTTCCACCAACGGTTGTAACGACTCGAGGTGAAACCCCTGCTGCAAATATTGTATCACCAAGTGCAACTACTACAGAGCAAGTTACTTCACCTTCTGCACACTCTGGTTCTTCTGAGTCGGTTGCACAGGAGAGTTCACATGACGTAGTAGTGTTGCGCCAAGTGATGCACCAATGCAGGAGCCCCAGAACGAACCAGAACTAGAAACAAGTTTATGAAGGTCTCAAAGGTCTATACGATCTGCGATTCATGATGATTATGGAGTTTACACAAGTGTAGACATAGAAAGCGATGAGTTTTATATGTGTGAGGACATCGATGCAGAAGGTGATCCCACTACATATGAAATAGCTACGTGAAGCGCAAATTAGTGGGTCTAGAAGACCAAGCGTGACTCCAAAGGGAATATAGAAAGAGACAAGGACATGTGGCCAAGGCGTTCACACAGTGAGAAAGCATTGACTACCATGAAACCTTCTCAGTTGTCCTAACAAAAGATTAATTTCAGATCATTATGGCACTAGTGGCTCATTTGATCTAGAGCTCCATCAGATGGATGTAATGACAACATCACTAAATGGAGAGTTAACAGAAAACGTGTTCATGGCACAACCAAAGGGTTTTGTCATGAGCAGTAAAAGAAAAACAAGCGATGTCACTTATGGAGGTCCATTTAAGGATTAAAACATTTCTCTAGACAGTGGTACATCAAGTCTGATCAAACTATCAGAAAGTTTGGTTTCAAGGAAAACGAGGAAGACAATTGCATTTATGCGAAGTCTAAGGAAAAAGAAAGTATATCTTCCTTGTTCTGTATGTCGATGACATATTTTTAGCTAGTAGTGATAAAGATCTACTGGCGGAAACGAAATATTTTCGTTCCTCGAACTTCGATATAAAAAGACATAGGAGAAGCCTCTTATGTTTTAATATATAATTTAACAGAGATAGACATAATGAAGTATTAGAACTCTCACAGAAGTCATACATAGAAAAGTACTAAAGAAGTACAGTATGCATCAGTGTAAGGCCACGCCTGCGCCAATAGTCAAGGGTGATAAGTTTGGGAATCATTAGTGTCCCCAGATTCAGTGTCAGAAAGATCAGATAAAGTCAGTACCATATGCTTCTACTATCAGAAGCATTTTGTATGCTCAAATATATATTCGCCCTGACTTAGAATTTACTACCGGGATGCTTGGGAGATATCAGATCAACCCAGGCATAGAACACTTTTAAGCAGTTAAGAAGGCTCTAATGTATCTCCAAGGTACGAAAATGGCCTCATGCTAACAAACAGAAGATCTAGTTCCCTACTTCGAGGTATAAATTTACTATATCTGGGGGAGTTATTTCTTATAAAAGTTGCAAATAGACAGCGAGAGCATCGTCGACAATGCACGCTGAGTTTGTAACCATGCATGAGGCAAATGGGCAGGCAATAAAGATAAAGAAATTTGTACCCGGATTAAGAGTGGTTGATAGCATAGAGCGACCACTGAGAATTTACTGCGATAATGAGCCAGCAGTACCGTACTCCTATAACAACAAGTCATGTGGCGCTGCCAAGTTCATTGACTTTTAGTGTTATGTTGTTAAGGAGTAGATTCAGGATCAAACCATAAAAGATGAGCATAACAGAACATAGCAGATGCTAGCGGATCCGCTCACAAAAAGGTCTTCCACCCAACGTGTTAAGATATCACGTAGCCGGCATGGGTTTAAGGGAGTGCCTAAGATCTTGAATCACAGGGGCTACAGACTGCAACCAAATAAAGTCTTTTCCCGTTCTGAAGTAGGCGAGCATGTTGTAGTCAATGAGTGCGATGATACTTAATCGGTCATTGTCACACCTTGGTCTCTATGTGTAAACTTGTCAAGGGATGGAATCCAGAAAAGTTGAGAATAAGGAATGTAGAGAACAAAGGGGAGATTGTTGGGTGTGTCCTCTACAGCTGGTCATCAGTGACCGGATTGGGCTAAACCCAACTATCTATCTCTTTAAATGGGCCCTTGATTGGGAGGGCCCACGCTAACCTCGGTTGGAGCCCCCAGACACACGACGCTATATATAGGACTAAGGGGTCGCAGGAAAGACTAACGCTAGTACCTCACCCCAAAACCCTAGTCCGCAGAGGCCCCCATCGCCTAGGCGTCGAAGTGCATGGAAACGCGACAACCTACAGCGGCTCGGATCCCGATGCTGCTGCTTCTCTGCAGGGCGACAATATAAAGATAGCAACAGCAACAATAAGGTGTGTTCCTCGTTCCTCTTAGTAGATCAGTAGATCAGATCTACACATCATCAAGGTTTTAATTTCAGTTACGGATTAGTATTCTAGGGACTTAGGAATCGATTTTAGACATAATAGAATCTAACAAGTACAACAAAAGGCTCACACGAGGAATTTAGGCGGCCCTCAAACAATAGGCAAAAGTTCCGTAGCTGCTTGGCTCCTGTGCTACACCGCCGTACTCTAGTTCTTCCTTGTTGATCTTTGCGTATCAGCGTCGTGTGGGTGATTTATGTCGATGCTCGAAAATCCGCGCATTTCACTCTCTCTCCAAAGCTCCCAAGTGTACAAGTGCCGTTGTTTTACATATGGAACACCTATGGGCATGCTTGTATTGCCTCCCATATCTGTTTTTCGATCTACCGTGGACGGGGGAAAAAATGGATGAGTAACTCGTGGTGCTGGAGAGGGGACAATATTGTTGAATGGGCCAACCATGAGCTGCCAGTCGATCAGCCATCCAAAAGTACATCTTCTATCACTAGCCATATGCAAATAAAAAAAAAACTTACAAGTTGAAGGCGCCCACGTTCGCTAAATTAATTAACTTGTCTAAATCTGTGTTTATAACACCTACAGATTGTGCCATGTATGCCAAGGTGAGCTGTGCACTCTCCATATGTAGTGAGCTTCCATGCAATTTAGTCCTGTGAGTATCTTCCACCTCATGTAGTCCTTGCTAAAGCCGATTAAATTGATTGAAGTGGTGTAAGGTAGCAAATGTCAACACACTACTGATCTTTACCAAATTATCCTCAGTCAGAGCTTGTTGCAAGTACGATTTTGTTCTTCCTCTTACTAATTTCAAACTAGTGCGTTACGCGCGCGCCTGCGCGCGTAATTTTCTTTTTTTTTATATACTAATAGTGCAATAGCAGTAGTAATACAAATTTAGATTACAATAAGCAGCAAGTTGTATTAAACTAGCATACTTAAGTGTCCAGTAATAGTGTATCTGCAGAGTTTACATAGACAAGCATAGTTGTAGAAAGGCTTCAACAGTGGAGTCATATGTACATAAAAGTCTACTGACCAGAAGTGACATAGTTTTTCTTGCATACACATATAGTTCTAGGAAGGCTTCAACATCAGGTTAATATATACATAAAAGTCTTGTGACCAAAAGTGATGGGGTCTTTTCTATGTGTGCAAGGTGCAAATAAGAGTCTACTGATCAAAAGTGACCTAGCTTTTCTTGCATAGACACCGTTCTAGGAAGGTTTAAACATCAGGTTAATATGTACATAAAAGTCTCAGGACCAAAAGTGATGGAACCTCATACCTGTATATAAATGAGAGTAGTATGTTAGTATAGACAACACTAAAGATTTTAATGCAATATCAGGATTATAAAAGAAAGAACATTATTTGAAAGGATAGAAACAGTAACATACTATATGTTTATTTTCTCTTTCCCTTTGATCACGGCAAGCAGGTACTAAGTCAGTTAAACTGAACTACTATCCAATGCAGCATTTTATACAGGAAAACTGAACTACTACAGATTGAAGAGCATTAACTGATCATCAGGCAACAATTTAAATCACAAGCGGAGCCAAAAACTTCATCACCAGACCACCACAACATATCAGCATATCAAAGCAACAAAGGATCAGAAACAAACCATCCAACATTCCATCATGATCCATCTGTGAGCAAGCAAAAAAATAAGGCCCAAAACAAACCATCCAACACTCTATCACCATTCATCCGGAAGCATAGTTCAACTACAGACTAAATAGACAAGAGGGAGGCTTTTGTTCGAAAGGGGCAGCACAGATTATCGTTCATGGCAAACCTATGGTCAATCATCACAGGTTGTAATCTGAAGACAGACATTATGCATTGTCAGGTGCTCCAAGTTTGAGTTTGTCCATGTATGAAATGGAGTATATACTTACACAACCTGAGAGCCTGACTTGGAAGATGAAATGGGTACATGAGCCATACGCCCATACAAAAGAGACCAGCTTTCAGCTTTGAACTCTGTAAATATGTTTGATTTCGTCCTTTTGAACTTTGTAATTTTGACACCTATCTGTCAGTGAGCTTCCAAGAGATTTCTGGCCAGAGTGTTGAAGACCATCTACAATTTCAGGCCACTTTGCATTGCATGTAAATGTTACAAAAAAGTCGGGTGGACCATGGACTCTACAGATGGCTATGCTATCATGGTAATTTTGTATCATATATCGTCGTCCACCAATGTGTGATGCTGGAAGTACGATTGTTTTTCCCATTTCGTCACCGTTTATGCAGCCTCTACTAACAGCATCTGATATGCCTTGAAGATTTTCCATTCGTAATTTATCTTGATTATTTAGAATATACATAAGTCTATTTTCATCAATACAGGCACGAGCATCGACCTTAGCCTGGTTTGATAGTGTCCCATAAGATAGAAATGGATTTGGCTGGCCAACCTTGTAATGAAATTGATAGCAATAGTATTCTTGCATGGTTATATGAGCCCTTGAATTTGTTCCTCTAACCCTTGTATCACTATATGCAACACCAACTTGGAATCCACGCTCTCCATATGGAAACAAAAGTGGATATTGGAGAGCCATATATGTTGGATGCAATGATGAAATACGCCTCAATTCCGAATTTCTTGTCTCTATAATAATGTCTCGTTTGAAGGTATCAAGTGAGAAATCACCAATAACAAGCATGGCTAAATCATCGGTTGTTGGCATATTGTACTGCACAGGATCTCCTCTAGCCCCAATAATTCTGATGATAAATTCTTCATTTGTGTGTTCATTAAGCCTTTCCCTGGCAAGCCTAAATTTCTTAGCAAAGGGATTGTGCACGTCCAACATTTTTAATAATTCTTGTACAATATCTTGTCGTATAGAAGAGGTAGGACCATCAGCAGTGGATAGAGAGTTTATTCGATTGTTGACCTCATGTGATGTATCGTACACATAAAGCTGAAGGAACTTAGGAGGCTGGTCGTTTACTGGCAGTAATGATCCTATTCGATGGTGGACTTGACCGCATATCTTAAAGATTGGAGGACCATGACCATCATTCACTGACCTATCAATATGGGCTCCCATAGATGTGAATGCAAACAAGCAATTATACTGCCTGATATTTTGCATGAAGGATTTAGATATCGAATCGCCATCAAACCGGGCTAGTGATAACAATGGTTCAGGTCTAGGGCTGTAAGGAGGAAGACGGACTTTGCCACCTTTGTAACAATTATTGTAAACAATTGATCGATTTCCACTTGACGATCCTATTCTTTCATTATACCAGAAAAGAGCAGAACAGTGGGTACATTGGTAGCATGGCGGTCCATAGTAAGATCGAGCATGGTAAGAAGCTGCATTTCGTTTACACAAAGTAGTATTAGCAAATATTTTTTAAAAGAATTACTTTAAAATATTTTTTTCCTTTGTTCCCGTCCACCTTTATGTTCAAATTTATAAACTCTTTTAGGTGCAGTCTTCACCATCTTTTTTATTCAAATCCGTAAATTTTGTTTAGGTGCAGCTAGTAAGTACAGTTTATTTAAAAAATGGGTTACATCCAGAATTAGACATACCTTTGAGCGCTTCAACAAAATTTGGGTCGAAGTGACCACATTGTAATGTTGAGGCTTGTTGAGAGGATGCGAATGCACCTAACATAGTATATCTATATTCTTAGCACTAGGTACCTATATAGTCTCCTTTTTTAAAAAAAAAATTAAAAGGGTAGATGGTCACGCTACCTGAGGATATTAACCTTCTCTCATTCAACAATTGTCTACGTATGCGACGAGCTTCCACAGGAGGTACAGACGATGGGGCGCAACATGTACTGATTTGTTCTGGCATGATAAATTCTTGTATGAGCATAACAATCCATGGATGATACTTTTTTCCGTTTAGATTTGGGTGATGTATGTAGACAGGGTACGAAGGCGCTTACTCCTCTTCCTTGTGATGTTTGAAACAGCATGTTCCATTTTGGATCAGCGATATTAATTTTCATACATTAATAATGTAGCAACTTGGATCGTTTCACGTTTTGAACCTACATTTTTTTTCTAATAATATGTAAGTATATATACCTAGATCAAGTATATAGTGATCTTTCGGTATATAAATATATACTGTTGTACCAGCAAAACAAGGAATACATGCAGTGTTTAATAATTCTAACGAAAAAAATAAAATCACAATTGTATAGGAGCACATGCAATGTTTCATAATTTAAACGAAAAAATGGAGTTGTAATTGTACATATGTGCATGAACTGGAATATTGGATAATATTGATGGTGAAGTATCAAAGTGTGTACAAAGTACCTGGTTGATGAGTCACTGGACTTGAGATGACCTGATAAGATTGGTGAGACTGAACTTGTTGACACGGACTACGATTTGGAACTCCAGTTTATCCTGGTCTACTATGAAGAAAAAATCCAAATCAGTAGATGCCGCAGTTAAGGTATATACGTATATTATATAGCGAAATTAGTATGTTATACGCAGAAGCAGGAAGCCAACAAAGAGCATCCCCCCTTTTTTATGTATATGTTATCTGGAAAATAGGAGTGATAAAGAAGCAGGGGAGAGACGGAAGATTGAGAGGATGATAAGGCGACTCGAGAAGCAACAACGTTCAAATGGTGATGGTGTCAACAATAATCTGTCAAAATTGCGAGAAGATCTTGAATATGTCAGAGTAAGCTTCCTACATTACTACCCTGCCCATGATGATATGACATATATGTATCATTACAACTTTGTTTTCTGTGATGTATCATTCTCTTTGCATTATATTGGAGGTTCTAATCAACCATTTTTTATCTGTACCTGCTTGAATCCTGAGCTAAAGCTTCTATATCTCAACTCATTTGTAGTTCTTCCCTAAGAATGAGAAATATGTCTCGCTGTTCACTAGCGGGAATAGTCAAGATATTGTTCAAGAGAGGAATAAATGGCGCAAACAGATCAAGGAGAATCTCATGGCTGCTGCAGCAAACGGAAAAGATTTAGAAGGTGTTTGTTTGCGTTACTGACCTTTGGAATTATGATACTGTTTTATTGGATGCCTACTGTGTGAAGTACTAAACTTTATTCTTGGTCATTTAACAGAGACAGCAAGCGACGAACTGAGGCAAAACTACAGGTTGCCGATCAATATTGTTTTGTGGCTCATAACCGGAAGCATAATCAGCATCAGCAAGAAGCAAAAGTCACCACAACAGACGAGCTAAATAAGGCAGAGATAAATCAGAAACTTAATCCTTTTGGTGCAAATAGTAACCGGTCCAGTCGATATGGTTCTGAAATAGAGAAAAATCATACTACTGATGCAAATTTGAGTTCTGTCCATTGCTCGCTGTCCAGTAGACAACGAGGCACCCCGACATTTAGAGCATCACTTAACCTTTCCCGTGCTCACAGCAGATCTCCTTCTGGGTCCAGGTCTCGATCCCCACATGATTGGGCACCTAGGAACAGAGGCAAGATCATGGCAAATGGAGGTTCAACTTTATGGAAGCATAGTAGATCTCCACCTAATCACATGACTAAAGGTGAAATTGGTAGAATGGCTTCACCTCGGAGACAACCTGGTCCTGGATATGATGATCGAGCTATGTGTTCCAGTCCACTATCAAGAAACAACACTTACTCCAAGAATGCTTCGACATGGGTTGATGGAAGGAATGGTTCAGCAGTGGATATTTCTGATGATCATAATAAAAGGTATTCAAGGAGAAGCTCACCTCTGAGAATTACCTCACGGAATGACAGATTTGATGTCATGGACTCCCAAGGACGACCAAGGTCTGGAGAATTCTACCGTCTGACACAAGGAAGACTTCTTTATGGTTACGATAGGGAAAATAAGCATGGCAGAAATGGTGAAGATGGAAGGGAATGCACTGATAGATATGCGAATAATTCTGTCAAGCGATATGACCGGAGTGGTGCAGAAAGCAATTTAGAAATAATACTGGTGATAAATTTCGGACTCGTATTTCTGCTCCCAGATCGCCAGATCTCCAAAGGGGGTGAGTCCTCGGAGATTTGACAGAAGCTTTGAGAGGTAGCTGACTAGCTGGCTGTGAATTTGCCTTATAGAACTAAAATGGAAAATAAAGACACTAGGCTATTACCCCGCAGTTACCTTTTGTTCATTACAACTTCGAACCTGGTGTACCGAAGTCACTAATTCCTCTTGTAAGCAGGACTTAAACAGGAACAGATTAGCTGAAGCAGGCCATCACAGCATCAACCAAATAACCTCGTACGCATACGCCTGTGTGGGTTGGAGCGAAGGGTCGGGAAACAGAGGCATGGTAGCCTCTGAAACCGAAATGGAACCGGGTGCGGTTGCATAAATCCATGGAGATCTAGAACGAGCGAATAGGGTGGGCAGAGGTGTTACGTTGGGCGCCGGTGGACGGTAGACAGAGCGGTGGAGGCGGCCGGAAAAGACCGTCCGAGGCGAGCCAAAGCCATCAGCGAGGCGTCTGGTCGTTGCAAGGCTGGAGCAGCAGCGGGGCCACGGGCGGGGACAAGGGTAGGGGGCGCCGTTGCAAGGCTGGAGCAGGTGTAAAACAGCGGGCAAGAGCGAAGGGCGGCGCCAGATTCGACCGGGAAGTCGTATGGTCCAAAGCAGAGACGACGATGGGAGTGAAGACTCACCGCTTTTTCCCCATGGAGGCCGTCGGCATGTGGAAGCCATCACACAACGGAGTTCTGGAGACATGGAGCTCCAATGTGGAAGACACCGGATGTTGCAGAAGCAAAGAACTTTGGGGGAAAAATGGGAAGCACACGAATCGGACGACGAACCCTAAACCCTAAATAAATCGCAGCATGAGGAATCCGATGAGGGGGAGGGGGAAGAGCCGCTGCCGCTGCCGTGTTTACTCCAACCCAACACGACGAACCCTAGCAATGGGAATCGGATTACGGTGGAGGGGGTGGGGTGGACGGAGGGGGCGAGGGAGGAAGCGTGGTTACCTTTGGAGCGCCGGTGGAGGGAAACCGAAGTCCGAAAGCGGTTGTTGCCAGAGCACGCAGGTGAGCGGGGGCGAGCAGGGGAAGGTTGCCGGAGCACGCAGGCGAGCAGGGGAAGGTGGAGTTCTGGGGGACGAGGAGACAGCGCGAGAGCGAGATGTTGTGAAGGAAGAAGAAAACACAGAGAGATGAATCTGCTGATAGAAGAATCTACACACGGCGCACCGAATTGAATCCAACGGCCAAAATAATTTCGCTGACGTGGACGTTTCTGGGAGCAGTTTTCCCTCCTGCTTTAATAATATAGAAAAATCAAGGGGCCGTGGAGGCCTTTCGGCATTCTCCATTCAAACAGACCGAGGAGTGCCATGTATTATTAGACAAAATACACATGATACCAAACACTTGTCCAAATATAAAAAAAACTGAACTGATGTTAACTAAGGACCTTATTCATTTACTAGGTGAGTGCCCGTGCGTTGCAACGGAAACATATAATACCACGATAACCTTATCCTAAACTCATAGCCTTAATATAAAGTGTTTGCCATTCAATTAGCACCTCTGAGAAGATGGCTTCCATGCAAAAGAGTGTCATGAAATATTTAACAAAATAATATCATCAGCATGTCATTTTAGAGTAGAGTCGCGTGTTTATTGCTTTCATCAGTGCATTTGGATCAAGATATGTTATCTTCATTGTCGTCTGGTCAAAACCTAAGGTGTTTCATAAAAATAACTATGAAGAGGAAGTAAGGGATTGCAGTCCTCTCAAGCCCCTCCAATACTCTTGCTCCCAAACAAGACCTTAATTATAATTATACTTGTGTGTATCCCACGAACACCATCGTCCACGACAAGACATTCCGGTGCGGCATACTGTCGAACAACTCAATAAGAGTTTTCATGCAGCTGGTATACAAAATGAAATGTGTTAGTTATACAAAAAATACATTTAAGCTTGCAATCACAATATTTCATTTTGAAATAATATATGTATGTGCTCGTACTATGCCATAGAAATAAAAAAAATCACCAAATTCATACGTTAGTTTGTTAAGATACAAATATTACAAAATATCAGATAATAAAGTATTACATAAGAAGGTAGTAATCTATTACATCATTCTAGAGGATACATGGAAGCACAACACAATACATGTGTTTTCCAAATCGTTCGGGAGAAAGGTGCCTTATGCAAAATAATTATTTTTGACAAAAATATTTATACATGACAGTACACATAGCTGGGAGCATAACAGACTTCGTACCGTGATAAAAAGTAACCAATAAATCATGCACAATCATTCGAGCATATGTAGAAGTTCAGTACTTACATGGCATACGCATGCTGCCGCTGCTACCTTTGAAAAGTGATCATTTGGTCTGCACAAGCGCTCACCCCACCAATATGGCATATGTAGAGTCAGTTATTTTAAATTCACTAATCATTTACAATTGTCGAGTGACAACACATGTAGATGCCTATTACATGTGTCTAGTACTGGCTCCGTTAAATAGGTCTCATGTAGACATGTATATCTCTGTTAAATCAAAGTTACGTTATGAATGTACTGAATGTCACACATTAAAGTACAAGACTAAACTAATCAGATAAATGCCAAACATATGATTTAGTTAATTACATGCACGCCTTTCTTTACCAGACCAATACGCTTGATGTTCAAGCGAGCAGAAGCATAAAACTTCAAGGCATTGCCACCAGGAGTACCTTAGTTGGTCCTCCAAATCCAAATGTGGCTACCTTGGCCATGATCTACAATGGAGACAAAGAGACTAAGTTGGCAGCAAACGTACAGGCTATTTGAAGAAAAAGAGGATATAACCGCATAAGAAACAAATGATCAATTGCATGCAAAAATTGGTAAGATTGCACACGAAGAACCAGGTATAACCCTTTAAAAGATAGGATTATGTGCTAATGTTTCTAGAATTACAGTGGCATTCCTTTTTTGCTTAAGGAGAATGTAATTCCAGAGCTTGAAGGTAAAAAAAATAAAACAAAGGATTAGGTAACAACACCGTGCTCTAGCCTGAGAATGTTGTAATAGAGAATACCAGAGAGTCTGAAATTACATGAGTTAGCCCCTGTACACAAGTACAATGACACAAAGAAAGCTAGCCCCTGTCCACAAGTACAATGACATCAAGACGCTAAAACAATTAGAGATGATAAAGGTGTTGACCTGGATGAAGAGAATGATGAGCAGTTCTAGAATCTAAGGATGGAGTAGCTAATGTGGTTGAACTGCCCAAAGAATCGAAAGGGAAGTATATACCTTCGAAGCTATGTAATGCTTTCAATTCAGAATCAGAAGTAATTATGGTTTTATTTTATCGGTCCCTGTTTTGTGTGTGGCCTACAATAACAATCTGGATCACGTCAAAATAGCACCATATTATATATATAGCATACCTTTCAGTTGTAGGTCTAGTTGGTTGGACTCAGAACAGCAGGCGGTCCCTCCTTGTCGCACACACGTTCACTGGTGCTTTGTCGTGGATATGAGCAGTGATAGTTTTCATGGATGTAGTTCTACTCTAGTATTTAAAACAACACCACTTGTTGAGGAAAAGTATTGCATGGTATGAGCAGATAACAACATCTACTTAAAAGGACTCATATGTCCCCAGGCTGTCCACAAGTAATAGTTTTCTTGATGCAATGAATCACTAAAATAAATTTTATAAAAATGCAGAAGCAGTTCAAGTGCAGGATAGCAAGCTCTCCCGGTTAGATATGAAGAAAATAAGAAAATCTGTGTAAAAAAAATAAGAAGTTTAGAGATCTATTTGTTACCAGGAACCTAGCATTGATATAAAACAAAGAGATCATGCTCAACAATAAACATAGAAACTCACATGCTTCGAGAAGCTGCATAAAAGAAGTATATATTGTAAATGTAAATGGTCATCTTCTCAATAATTGTAGATGTATGGCATTCTAGCAATTGCTTATAGAAAATCTATCCTTACCTCCACATGGTTAAGGTAGTATGGAATATCAGATTGTTGCATATATCTAACACCTTCCGTAGCAGCACGCCAGCACGTCGACATCGTGCCTCGCCTAGCAGTGGATGTACAATGAGACTGAAGAATCCCCAGCACGGCAGTTCAGCCAGATCTCCATACAAGCACCCCGGATCCCTCTCGTCCATGGTCCACCGTATCCCAACCGGTAGCGCCTCGGGGCCAAAGCCGGTGCAGAGGTGCATCACCAGCGCACCGAACACTGGAATCAACTCTTGATCTGTACCGCTGCAACAGTTAACCAAAACAATCCAAGTGCCCAATCGTCTCTAGCTCTCTACCTGGTCTGGCACCTAGGTAACAGGTGTTGTATCAAAACTCAGGAGCAGTAGAGCCTATTTGGTTCGTTGGTTCATGGCTCAAAAGCAACATACCTCATAAGCAGCAAGTGTAGCTCATCGCCACCGGAGGATATGGCACGACGATAGAGGAAGAAACAAATCAGGTGGCGGCGCCCGACGAGGGAGGCTACACCGGTGGCATTTGCTGTGTCGTCAGGGACGACATGGTTGGGCGGGCTCTCCATCGAGGGTGATAGAGGTCCCGACGCGGAACGGTAGCGCATATTAGCCAATGGCCGGGTCGCACCTAATCTGGAGGCCACACATGATCCCAAACTATAAATACAAGTGGTTATATTGCAGTCATCATCAAAATAAAAAGATGAGTACAAGAACTTTTTAAGCTATATGAAAATAGTAACATCGACCATGGTTCATATAAACGACTCTCAAAAAACTTTTCTGTAAAATACACTTGCTTCCAAATCCACACAAATGTAGTATTTGATTGTTAACAATAATTAAGTTAAAGATAAATAGTAACATCGACCATGGTTCATATAAAATAGACAAACTGCAAGAAGGCTCCACTGAATCATCGAAACAGCGTCAGCAATAGAGAGTTCTGTCTCTTTGATGTTTCTGTTGCGACTTTATCATACACCAAGCTACAAAATAAAGATGATGGCAACAGAAACATCAGTAACATTTGTGCTCCTAGTTTGGTGTACCTGAAACTGTGTTTGAATTCAGACAAAGTAGTCAACATCTAGTTGTCCTGGGCTAAGTGAGCGAATTTTGCTCAACATGTACTACATCGCGTTTCGCTAAACCATATAATTAGCAACATATGGTGTACCCGAAACTGTGTTTGAATTCAGACAAAGCAGTCAACATCTAGTTTGTCCTGGGCTAAGTGAGCGAACTGTGCTCAACATGTACTACAAGTAATAAAAAATATCATGATAATTAATGGATCAAAAGCTCATGCGATGTTGAAGACAGGACAAAAAATAGGAAGTAAAAACATACAACAAACTACTGACCGACATTCAGGTAGATGATGGGATCAAGTTCATCCGAGTTGGTTCAATTTTCTGATGCATACGTGGATTTGGTGCACCTTGAACAAGAGCAGAGCTATACATTTATAGCACCTTATCCAAGAGCAGAGCTATATCGTAGCGATATTTCTTTTTCGTCAAGAGGGGCTTCAAACAACTGCATAACAAAAATGTAATCAGTAAACTAAGTTTAAATATGAATGTATCTATAATTGAGAAAATCATGTCTTGTGAAGTAATAATCAATCGAGATTATTACATAAACACAAGAAAAAATACAGACGTGGAGGTCTAGATTTGTCGCCCCTGTCACGCTCCCTGACAGTGCCACTCATCGGACCAGCGACCGAGCAATGCCCTTCTGCCTTGCTGTTTTCCTGTCCGGTTGCCGACGAGCCTCCAGACCCAATTGTATAAGTACCTATGGCATTCCCCTTTCTCCTTAGCTGCAGATCAAGATCATTTACTCTGCTATGGAGTTCGAGTTTGGTCTCTGTTACTGTTGTATCACCCTGCATGTAAAGTTCATATAGATAATTTCTAGTGAGTGAAGAGCATTAGCTCATGAAGGAAGGAATTAAACTGCATAATTTTGTTTCAACTAAGGATATGAAATGCCTCCTGATGTTTTGGCATTATGGTGAATATTGACCACATGGAAATAGATAGTGGACCAAGACTTCATACTGGCAGTGCATATAATTACTTGATAACATGAAAATAATTCTATCTACAGCATTATTTAGATCATGGCTTTCACTTTGCACCAGTGCATAGCACGAATGTGATCCCAATTCTTCAGAGATATTTCATCTGCATCTGCAGCAAACCATGCCTCAAACCGACAGACACACCATTGCAAGCACATAAATATCATTTATACACAAACATTTTATAAATATCAACATTAGGTTCTCGGAACACCCAACATAAGAAAAGCACGAAGAGAAATGTGATAAATAGAAGGGGTGTTACCTTCATCCCTGCACACCCTACTATCCCAGTGACAACTGTAATTGCATCCAGGTGTCGAGCGACCTATTATTCAAGGGTTGAATACCAGAGAAATTTTCGGAGCAAACCTTTAGTTATTCACAGACATAGGATAGAATCACCTTACTTCTATGACACCTTGCTCCCCAAGAATATTTTTTGGCTTCTGTTCGCAATCAGCTAAAGCTTCTTTTAGTTCATCAACTAATGTTTCGTTTCTTAGTTCTTACAGCAACCAACTTAGGCGTCAATGTTTTGACATGTAGTAAGTTATATCCAGAATGCTCAAATGAGTGCATAGTTTCTGTATTACAAGATTAATGCTCGAATAAGTGCACAATTCCATTTCAAGCTTTGAACAAGAGGGCAAAAATGACAGCTTGTTATTCACATCATTGCTCTCCATTGGACCATTAATGCAACCACAGTTACTGATGTGCATTCAAATGTCCAAACTGCACATCACAGAGAAAATTGGGAATAGAAAGAAAAAACTCATCACTTGCAGAATTAATGATTTGGGAAATGCATTATTATTATATACTTGCATTTAAACCTCAATATACGATTACCCTCTTGTGCGCCCATTCGTTCAAGGTTAAAGGCATAGCTTCAGATTCACCATCTCATCACAAGATGTAATTACATAGTTTAAAGGACCTTTGCACATTTTACAAACTATAAATTTATAAATTTAAAGAATAGGAGGAATGGTGAAAAAACCTAGAATAATAGCAACAAGAAGCAGACATTACTTGTATGAGTCTAGCAAGATCAGGAGCATCTTTTGGCCCGGCTAGCCTAGTATCTGTATTCTGTGAGACCAAGAGCTCGCAATGGCAACTTTCAATATCAGTTTCGACAAAGATCTCTAATATAAATAGAAAAAAGCCCTCCAAAAAAGAGTTCATGTTGAACATACCAGGGAATTTTTAATCTGAACTGGCGCCTTATTTATTCATTCAAGTATCTTCCAAAAAAATTAGTTTTATCCACCTTCTCTAGCTCAGCCTTCCAAAAAAATGTTAAATGGAAAAGTCAAGGAAACAACATGTACGTACAATAAATGGATAGGAAAAATCAGGCGGAAAGAAAAAAAGAGATAGAGAAAACAACTCTGATAGGTTTAATATTGTAAAAATATATAGCAAATGTGCTTGTATATATTATATTATATTGCAAGCAAATTAATTTATTCTAACTTATATAAGTATGGGGGTATGAATAAAGGAGAGAGCAGTTTTAGAAGAAAAAACGTGGGATAAATAAGACATGGGATAAATAAGACAGGTTGAAAGAAATACTTGGCTCTTTAATATTAGAAAGAGATGGAGAATATTATGTTGCCACAGTATCATATTATCCACATTAGAAAAAAAGACGAGACTGCATCTTGACACTTCGATTCAGTGCCCCTATATGCCTTACTCATGCAAACAACGAACATTGGATTTGGATCTGGACCTCACCTGGGAAAACCATACACACCCAAAGCGAGAAATTCAGCGCATGCTTGTGTGAGGCGCGTATAACCCATGAACCTCGTCAAATCGACCTAGGAGCATCACGGGCACCGGAGCCCGGGCACCGAAGCTGGGGCCATCGAATACGGAAGCCGCGACCTGTGGATCTCGACCGCACCCACACGAGAGTAGTTTAGTATCAGTCTGCATGCGTTCAGGTGACAGACACCATCCATGAGCTTTTAGATCATACTTTCAGATTACAGTACTGCTACACTGTCTCTACCAATTAAAAAATATGAAACCTTTGGTGTCTTCTATTTTGCTCTTAAATAAACGTAATGACATACAATTCTCCTATATTTATCTGAGAAAGGGAAAAGGCTACTGAAGTGGTATGATAATTCTGAGAGGTGGTGGTTAGGACCTTGAACGAAACAGCCTAAGGGTCACGGTTAGCGCCGAACTTGTTGCAGGCCTCTAGGATGACAGCGCCAGTGGCACCAAGCATGGCCTATCTGGCATGGATCAGCTCATAGGCTTGGTACCTGCATGGCGTTGATGGTAGGATAAGTTTGCTGAGTAGTGACACTTGTATCAACAATAGGTTCATCATCAAGCAAATCATCAACTGATGAAACATATGCACTATTCCCAGTATTTTGGCATGAGCTCCATAACTAATTTCTCAAACTAAGACAGTCATTGTTGTACGAGCGGCAAACCAGCTTATGCCAAGGGTAAAACATATTAGTAGAAGTTTATAGTATGTAAATTTACTAAAGAAAGAAGAAATTTTATAATTCCACAATGTCTCGGTTAATTGTTTGCCTGAGAAAACAACTGACCAAGATTGATTACTGCTTTATTTTTAGTTGTTACTGGAATGGATGATCTCCGTGGCTCCTTCCCCGTGAGCCTTGTGATCATTGACCAGTTGGCTAAATTGCTATTTAATGTAGCCAGATGCAATTCAGTGCTATGCTAATTTCTACTTTGGTATGGCGATCAGGTTTAAATTTTGGCGAAACAAAAACAGTGGAGTGGAGTACAGGCGTCCAGAAAAGTGAGGGAGTTATAAGTCTGGAGCTAGGAACGGTGTGAGCACGGATCGACCAAAAAAACTATGCAATAATACAATTCAACTTTGTAGTGGAATGTGGAAAAATTTCACCCTTTCTGGAAAGGCATAAAAGAATAGAAAAGGTCACCTCGAACTGGATCTAGGTATGCTAAAGCAATGCATATAAAAATGGTTTCAGGGCATAAATGCATATTGAATGATATTCTAGAAGAACACATATTGAACAAACAACTTCCAGTATTGCCTGCTACATTGAAAAAAAATTGTTGAACTGCAGCACATGAGAAAAATGCACAACAAAGTTTACAGAACACACATTAAAAACATTTCAATTTGTAGTGATACGACATTTACAGAAAATAGAATAAAGTTCCATTTACGATGTCATAAGCAATTTAAAGTAGTTTTTGCCAACTGAACGGTGTAAATCTTTTTAATTGTCGATAGTTACTAACTTGGCAGCAATCCAATCATACTGTTGCAGCTGTAGACCAACCCAGGATAGATAGATGGTACCATGATTTGAATCTACAAACACAACTAAACATGCTCACTACTCACAAGAACATGTGTTAATTGATCATTATATAAGTCACTTGCATTGCAACATAGACTAAGAAACTCTACTTGATAACATGTGTATAGCTTAGGCCAAGGCCTAAACGGCAAGTACAATGAGTTGAAACTCCTGTAATCGCACAGATTTTGAACCAGTTTACATTTACCTAAACAAAGCTCAAAATGTGAAGATTCTCAAGTCAAAGAATACATGCAATTGATAGATACAGATCTAGTGAAAATGCAAGGGTTTAATCACTAACCGAATAGGCTGTTCTAGAGTAAGTACATATTACACACATTTGAAGTTAGATGAAATGTGATTTGACATGTTAGCATTAACAAGGGAACATAAGCATGGACAATTCCCTCGAGTAGTAGACATGAAAAAATAAACTGTAAGCAAGAAACCGATGTTTTTCCCCAACCATTTTGTCTATTTTATTTATTCATTCAGTTCTTATTTATCTTTCATCGGAGGAGAGGAGGAAGAACAAAAGTACCTGCAATTGAGAAGAAACCAGCATGACAAGGATTGCAGTTGGGAGGGGCAACCTTGATGGGCCTCCACATGACGACATCTAGGTCTCACGTGTCGTAGCATAGAGAAGATGTCGCGGTGGCTGGGCTGTTCCTATTGGTTGGCCGACCGAGCGAGGTACCAGTTGTAGGCGGCGCCATGGAGGAGGGCCATGTGCACCCTCCACACCGCGTTCAGGGCCGGCTCGCGGCCGAGCGGACGCAGGGAGACCCCCCACCCCATCCTTGTCGGTGTGGAGGTATGTGCGGCGCGTGCGGATCCGCAGCCGCCTGTGGGTCCCATCGGCGGGGGAGGCGGATGGGGGCGACGACTTCGGGGAGGAAGAACGACCAGGGGCCTGGGGGTTGGAGCTTTGCGGGGGAAGAAGGTCGGTGCATTCACGACGGCAAGTACGGGGGAAGGAGGTTGGTGCATCCACTGGGGCTGGAGATTTGCAGTGGCGACATCGAATCCACGACGGCGGTTGTGGACGCGGGCTTGGAGAGGGGGATGCGCGGAGGGGAAGGCGAGGCGGGGGGCATGGCGGCCTCCGAGACGGCTGGCCACACCGCGGCTGTGCGGATGCGCGGAGGGGAAGGCGAGGCGGGGGCATGGCTGGTCGGGCGGCGTCCGAGATGCCCGGCCACACCGCGGTTGCGCAGCTACGCGTAGGAGAAGCCGAGGCGGGGCTACATTGGCCACGCCAGGCGCCCACTTTGCTATGTAGGGATTGATAGATGGGCCTAATACGTTAACCAAATAACTCAGCCCACGGAGGCTACCGCGGCACAAATATATTGTACCATATCGGTCAGCCAAAGGTTGCGGTAGCAACTTATAAACCTTCCTGCTACAGAGGAAGCATTTAGCTTGTATAATCAGCTCTTGTTATTGTTAACTTGTGTCGACTTTTTGCGCGAAGCGAGCACGTGGACCTAGCGCGCGGATGGGGGCGGGGTGAGAGCGCGGCTAACAGGTTAGTGTGGCGATGGACGATCTAGATTGAACAACAGTGATGGACGATCCAGATTCAACGAAGGCAGAACGGCAGGCTACCCTTACAGCCTTAATAAGTAGTAGAGATTTAGGAGGGAGGACTGACTGACCAACTCAAGCTTGTTCGGTTAGGTCTTAATTCATATATGGATTGAGTGAGATTGGATGGATTTGAATCTCAAATAAATCAAACTTATTCTCAATTTTTCCAATCTTATCCAATCCATATGTATCGAACAAACCCTAACGTATCCAGCAGGGTGCATCTCCAATCAAGTAGAGGTACACATACATACCGTACGTTTCAGGTACAACCGGCGCCCGCAATCCATTTAGCCCGAAACCCCTTGTACTGCTCCAGGACCTTCGTTGCGTCCGGCATCACCTTCTTCACGGCGTCCACGGCCAAGAACCGCTCCGCCCACGCCGCCAGGCCGGGGACCTTGGCCGCGTCCAGAAGGCTGGTGCCTCCAACCTCATCCACCACTCGGATCCAGACCAGGTGGCTCCCGAGCGCGACGTCCACGATCCCGACGGCGTCGCCGCCGAAGAACGCCTTCCCCGCGGAGCACTCCGCGAGCGTTCGCTCCAACGTCTCCACCGCAGGCAGGGCGTTCCGCAGCGCCTCCGCTCTCTGCTCGTCCGTCAGCGATCTGAACAGCGCCCTGAACGCCGGGAAAAACTACAAACAGGGAGAAGAAGAAGAAGAAAAAAAAAAGAAGGAAACTGTGATTCTGACTTCCGGGCCTGCATCCTGCTCTGCTCCAGCAATGGTATCGTTACCATACCGTGTCGTTGATGTAGGCCGCCCAGAACCGTGCCGTGGCGCGGTCGTAGGGGTCGGCCGGGAGGAGCGGAGGACCGGCCGTCGGCCATGCCTCGTCGAGGTACTGCAGGATCACGAGCGACTCGCACAATGGGCGGCCGCCGTGGATGAGGACGGGCACCTTCTTGTGCACCGGGTTGGACCGGAGCAGGAGGCCGCTCTTGTTGCCGAGGTCCTCCTCGAGGTACTCGTAGCTCAGGCCCTTGAGCCCCATCGCCACCCTCGCTCGGATCACCCATGGGCTCGACCATGTGCCCAGCAGGAGCAGCTCGTCGCCCGCTCCTATGGCATTGGCACCTACTGGAGCCGCCATTACAGTTTGCAGATGTTTGCTTTGTTCTATCATGTGCCGCTGTCTGTTGGGACCTGGGATCCATTTGTATGCGTGCCGCGGTCTGACCGTCTGAGGTGATGAGCATGACCAACCGGTGCCTTGTTTGACTAGCAGCAGTGAATCCAGAAGTCGAGGTTCACGTGTCCAACTTTGGACAATTTGTGGGTGGCCGTTTCTCCTCGTCACTCCGCTGCCATTGCGCTAGCGCTGTCGTGTGTTCAGGAAAGGTCCAAATGAGGTGCCACGCGCCCGTTGTATCCGTGGAGGATTTGGAGCGAATGATGGGAACTTGGGAAGAGCAACGGTTACTAAGGCTATTCTTTTTAACGTTGCTACGTTATCAAAGATGTTATAGCGTCTCTAAAAGACTAGTTAAATAACTCGTCAAGCCAAATTTTAGCTACTCAATAGTAAATTAAATCTCCAACAGACTAGCTATCTGACTCACAAGCTATCTGACTCTGTAAATTGTCTCTCTCACTAGCTAAATTTGACTACCACCTGACTAGCCAAATTAGATAGATAGTCTGTTGGACTGAGATGCTATATATAGAGTGTAGTCTTTATGAAAACGTAAATAGATAGTCAAATAGAGAGTAAAAAAATGAAGAGTCTCTTGAAGATGCTCTTAGAAAACTAAGGATAAAACAATGCGTCTCAATGTACATTTCACTTCACTATTTTATTAGCTAATATATCAATTAAATATTGTAATTTAATGATCAATATAAATTACTCTCAATAAAGATTTCACGTGGTTTTCAAGACCTTGAAACAAGTTGGTATGATTTCATTCCCATGAAGCCAATTCCATCCTATAAAACTTAATCCTCTTAAATAGTATACTATGACATCGAGAAAGTTGATATAACATATTATTAAATGTACATGACACTGCCATCGAGAATAGCCTAAAAGTCAATGCTTCTTCCAAGAGTCCGTTTGGGTCTTTAGAATCGAATTTACTTTAATAATTTATTGCCTTAAATCTATTGTCATTCCTCTCTTTTTTTCTTCCACCAATCCTACCATGACTCGTGTGGAGGCCAAAATCAAGCTAGCTTTTCAGTTTTGATTTGACAAGTTAACGCGATTCGTCGATAAAAACCATCATCCAAATTTGTTGAATTAGGGATCCAAATTCTGGGTAAGAGATCATGTTGGCAAGCGTAGCATAGGTCCATCGCCGAAGGCTTAGATCGGTATATATTATTGGCCCTAATTAGAGTTTCAACATAATGATCATAGTTACTTCTCTGGTAAGTCGTCGTCTAAGGACATGGTTCCGTAAACACTCCACATTATAGTGAAAGTTTCGTCTGGCTAATGTTCGTGTTTTTTTCCTTCACATTGAAGGGGTTTCCACGTAAATATGTGTGTCGTGCTCTGTGGTTTGTTGGCTGATCTATTTTATTTTGCTTATCGATTCTGCTAACAAAATTTGTAAAATAAGCTAGCAAGTGAAAAGAAGTTGTGCCTCCTCTACCGGGATCTCCTAGGTCTCTTCACCACCGGTGGAAGGAGAGGGGGGAAGCCCTGGGTGCTCAATAAAGGGGACGACCTGTATCAGACACCCAATAGTTAGCACGACCTGCTCGGTATTAGACCCACTCCAATGGTACCCCTCATGCCCCTCCCCTCGCCACGAATAGGGGAGCACGACTCCTTGTGCTTCCCCTCGAGAGGGTGCCCAGCGCTGGCCACCGTAAGGGGAGCTCTAATCTCTTCCTACATTAACTAGGTATATGCCCGTGCGTTGCAACGGTATACAAAATATTCAATAAAATATTAGTGCACAACGAATATATAAATCAAATATCATATATACTATTGACCTCAAAATCTTACAAATTCTTTGGAAACAACCAATACAAAACTAAACTAAATCATGAAACTTAATAAATGAACTAAATACATGAAATGACTAAACCCAAATCTAGTCTCTCTGAAGTTTATACACATGCAATAGGAAGAGTATCTACAAAGAGGCAATCACCAGGCATCTCTACTCTACACTGTCAGAACTCAAAAGATGATAAAGGGTACATCAAAGGAGTGCCCATTAAATCTTGTTTACTGCTCTCTATTCACTGTCAAGTATTGAAATATCTGGATCCTCTCAATGGCTAAATTTTTATTCACCTTCCATCGACTCTGATGCTAGGCACTTCCTCAACTTGATCTTTTGCAAATCCTAATGGTAAGTCAAGGTCAGTGAGAAAAGAGTAGTATTCAAAACAAACATAAAAACAAAATATATTTGATTTTTTAGCAGGTGTCCAAACTTCTGTGGATTTCTCTTCATAAGATACTTGTGCATCCATTCCTGTAGTATGTTCAAATTACGACTATCATGGTTACTAACCTTTTCCGATTTATACTTCAAGCAGGAATACATAAGGATTCACTGGGACATCATAATTCTCTATTAGAAATGACAAATGTTTGCATCTACTATAGTATCCATACACCATCAAACATTCTTTAGGAAAAAAATTATGGTTCAAAGTGGTAGAATAAGCAGACTACAGAGAACTCTTACCAAGCTAAAATAATTCCAGAATCCTCCACAGAATGTGTGGTATACTGGTATCCTTCCTGAAAAAACAAAATCAATATGACACTGATCTATATTATATATGGCACACATCTGAAAGGTATTTCTTACCATATTTAGTCACAAGCTGATACACGGTGGAAAGACTGTAAAAAATGTGGAAGATCTAAGGGAGCAATAGGATCACATGGGCCTTCCTGTGGAATTCACATCCTCATGATGATATGCCAACTAAAACAGAAAAATACAACTACAAGTTGAATTGACTGTTTTCTTTCATACTCTAAACATAAGGACATATTCTAATTTTGCTACTTGCAACAATAAATGGAAAAGAGCATAAAACACTCCATCATATGAGATGGATGAACACGCTCATGCAGTGTCATGGCAAAATATTGTCTTCAATTCTTTGTAAGCAAAACACACAGATTGAACAGTTACTCACAGGATGTATCAAACATCATGGGTTTCCAGAATTTATAACAGATAGGATTGATTGGTTATATGTACCTCCACAGATTTATTGCACATCAGAAAATAGACATTTCATAACACGCCTTCCTGGATTCCATCACTATGTTTTTAAAAGGTTTCAAATGCATATCAATAAATCAGAAAATAGACATTTCATAACAGTTACTCACAGGATGAGACATAGCATAGGACGACTTTGTTGGAGCAACATATGCAACAGACATCCTGCAACCTCCCTGCAAAATGGTCGTCCAGAAAACAGTTGCAAATTTTCAAAAAGAATATCAAGGTGCAAGAAGATTGAAATGTGTCACATAACTCAAGATTCACATTTCAATGCCAAGAATGTACCTTGGATCAGGAATAGACCGAGTCTGCACTTCCTGTTGAGCTTCATCATTTGGTTGTATTCTCGTTTTTAGGATTGACACTTCTACTCGTGTGACAAGAACATTTGTGTGATTTGAAAATTACACACCTGGTGCTGCTGCACTACCTTGGTTAGAAATTCTCTCAGAGTCATGTGGTGCAGGTAGGTTGTTCGAGGAGGGATGAATACCTATGATTGTGCAGTCTGCGTCGAAGGAACCTACAGTGATGCCATGAGTCAGGGGATGAGATATTGCAGCCGTTGTTTCGGAAAGCAAATCATTTGTGGCGTTTGATCTTATAAATATAAAAGCAAGATAAACTTTATTATTATTCATTGACTTGACAATCACGATCTTATGTAGCAAGCTAGATCATTAAAGCAATTATGTGGCTAGAGTCTTACTCCCACGGATGATGGCTGCCTTGATTCTACGCATTAGACATAATTCAGTTTGATCTAGAGACGACACAAGATAACCATGATAGTAAGGATTCAAGGGAGGACCCGGATGTCTAAATACCTTGGTGTATGGAGTCAAAACAGAGCTATGTACCAGCCTTCGAAAATGAAAATCAGCCACCAGACAACAATTTCAGGTTCCATGTTCTTTCAGATTTCACAATATAAAGGAATTGATAATAATGAGCAAATACATACTATCATGCAGAACACCCTGCACCCTTCGTAACCTCAAGTAAAAAAGAAGGAAAAGAAAGAACTATCAGTAATCAAAATGTGCCCTCAATTACAATTTGTATGCGGCCAATTTAACATGTGCCTTTTTTATATATGAAAAATGGCCCATCTGAACATCCTATTGTACTATCTACGTCACGAAACAAAATATAAAACTTCATTAGGCTTTTTTGTTGCAATATTATCTTTCTATAGTACAACCTAATTTTACACAAATTAGATTGAGATATCTTACACTTACCAGACAGTGAGCAGGCTATCTTGTTGCCCTGTTGGATTATGATTTAGCTTGCAATGAACAAAGCATCACATATGAGAATAAAGTAAGGAAAATAAAACCTGAAAAATGTTCAAATAATCTCATTATGATGTTGGGCTCGTGATCATGCTGAATTCATAACATGTCTATAATGGGAATATACAGCTTTGTGGAACTTGGAACTCTCACGTGAAGTACTAACATATAAGTTTATAAATTTCAATTAGTAGACATAAATAAGTCATCAAAGGATCAACTTATAGACACATATGCAAGAGCAATAGGTAGTCATAGAATAAGTCATACAAGATAACAACAACTTGTTTGCATAAGTAATTTTGAAACATGTTAGCAGTTAGCATGGGATGCAAGGTTGAATAGAGGCTCCACGGATAAGCACCTTGCAGCCCGCAGCGGACTCGTCGAGGTCACCGATTTGGGACCACAAGCGGTCGGAGATGGCCTTTAACTAAATCACCTCGACGGTGACATCACCATAGTTGGCCGCGAATAGGTCTTCGGTGTTGAACAGATGCTGTTGCTGGGGCTGCGCCACCGTCTCAGCCTTCTCCGCCTTCCTGGCATCCTTCTTCTGCTGCTTCTTGCTGAGGCGATCCCGATCGCGCGGCGCCCCTGTACCATTATTATATATTATTGAAGATTAAGTACTAACCTGGCCCGCGTCCATGTTTGAGTTGCAATGTGAAAACCTTTCCCTTAGACCCTGAAACAAAGGATTCAGAAAAAAATGAACACTGGGAACAGAGGAAATGGTGGTAGTGGCAGCATGGTAGCATGTCACAGAGGAAACAAACCTGTAGGCGCACAACATCACTGTAGAAAGAGTGCATTGTCCTCCTCCCAGAAATTTGTTATTGAAGAATAAGCCAAGGAATTAGAATTAGATAAGAACTAAGCACACAACATAGTGGTACAATTCCCAGTTCCCAGTTTTTTTATTTATCATCTGAAGATAATATCTCATTCCTGACTGGTAACAGGCATTTTACAAACCTAAAATTTGGTGTTCACTGATTGACATTTGAAAATGATAAAGGACCAAGTAAGATATATAGTTGGTGATGCCTTTAAGGTAAGGTTTATGACGTTCAAATATGCATCTAACTATTGAAATGGTTTCTGTTGACATTGAATGTTGTGAGGTACAAGTAATTCAGATTTCAAACTGTGGTCCCATTTTATGGTCTTATAATGACTTCTGCTACTGTCAAATGATGGCATAGGGGCTTCTCTAAATGTCTAAATAGACTGATTAGTAATCCTGACATTTTCTGACATGGACAGTTTGTTGAACCTTACTTCAGATTATCAATAGGAGTAGAGTAACAACATTGATGAGCTTAGTGATAAACCATTTCTGAAAATGACCTATTCTTATTGTTCAAAAACATGCATGCAGATCACATCACTCTTCAACATAAATTTATTGCAGCCAGAAACTCTCATCTACAAGCACTTCATAATGGTTAATGAACCAGCCACCATGACCATGCACATTCAACAAAAAATAGTTTACATTCGAGTTGCCTAAAAACAAAAGGCTCTCTCCCAACCATAACTTTTCTCTAAATTAAACAAAAAGGGCCAAGATCTAGAAGCATCAGCAAGGAGAACTGAAATCTATAAGCGGACGGATCGAGGGGCTCACCGGTTGGTCAGCGTCTCTTGTGCTCCTGGATGAACTTGGAGTTCTTTAGGTCCTCCTCGGTGAAGTTGGTCGTCATCTTGATGACGATGAAGCCGGTGATGGCGAACCCCGTGATGAAGGGCCGGTGATGTTGAACGTCTTCATCCTCTCGGCCTTCGGCTCCGGCTGTTGGGCGCGTCGTGCTGTCGTCCGCGTGGCTCGTCATCCTTGGGCTGGTGCCTAGGTGCCTGGGCGAGCCGCCGAGTCAAGAAAAATAACACTAATCAAGAAAAACTTGTTCTGAATATACCACTGATCTGAGTATACCACTAATCAAGAAAAACTTGTGCGCTACTGCTATGAGTTCGAATGAAGAGACGGGAAAATTACCTGGGAGAGCGCCGAGAAGCCATGGATCGAACAGATGCACGTAAACAGCTTTACCATGGAAATTTAAACCATCATAGCCACTCAAGAGTTACTACAAAATAAAAATATTGGACAAAAAGCATCATAACATAAAACAAAAAAGGGCTCAGCATCACCCTTATTCTACCATGCAAACCGACTTCTCACTTTTCTTGCAGCACCACCTAATCACCTCAATGTAAGTGGAACTGTGCTGGTTGTCACATATCCGAATGACCATCCTAGGCACAACCACAAACCAAAAAGGGGTGATTAAAATAGGCTTCATGTGGGGAGAGGGTTAGCTCAAAGTAGACACTTGTAGCAGCCTTCATTGCTCAGTGCCATGCATTTTAGAAAAGGTTGAGCATCATTGCCCCTCATCACTCATCAGCAGTTCAGCATTCCTTTCACAAAATTGGACCCTACCAACAATCTAAAACTGCATTAGCAGTCAACACCAAGATTTCGATCCGAAAAGGCAAGGGGAGCAAAAGCATTCCTTTCACAAAATTGGACCCTGCCAACAATCTAAAACTGCATTAGCAGTCAACACCAAGATTTCGATCCGAAAAGGCAAGGGGAGCAAAAGCATTCCTTTCACAAAATCGGACCCTACCAACAATCCAAAAGTACACACCACTTAAATGTTTATGAAGACTTACTTAGGCAAGCAACCCGTAAAATTTTTCAGAAATAAAATACAAATAGCAACACTATGAGAACAGACAAGTGATAAGTCTGTAAAACACAAAAAAGGCTCAGAATCACCCTTATTCTACCATGCAAACCGACTTCTCACTTCTCTTGTAGCACCACCTAATCACCTCAATGTAAGTGGAACTGTGCTGGTTGTCACATATCCGAATGACCATCCTAGGCACAACCACAAACCAAAAAGGGGTGATTAAAATAGGCTTCATGTGGGGAGAGGGTTAGCTCAAAGTAGACACTTGTAGCAGCCTTCATTGCTCAGTGCCATGCATTTTGGAAAAGGTTGAGCATCATCGCCCCTCATCACTCATCAGCAGTTCAACATTCCTTTCACAAAATTGGACCCTACCAACAATCCAAAATTTCATTAGCTGTCAACACCAAGATTTCAATCCGAAAAGGCAAGGGGAGCAAAAGCATTCCTTTCACAAAATTGGACCCTGCCAACAATCCAAACTGCATTAGTAATGTAAAAGTGATGAGAACTTTATCTAATAGCATGTAATAGCAAGGAAAACAATGGTTTATTAAAAGTAGCATGTAATAGCATCACCACTTAAATGTTTATGAAGACTTACTTAGGCAAGCAACCCGTAAAAATTTTCAGAAACAAATTACAAATAGCAACACTGTGAGGACTGATAAGTGATAAGTCTGTAAAACACATAGTTTCAAGTACATGAAAATACAAGATAAACAAGTTAACCAGATTCAGAGTTTCCTTTGCAAAAGGACAATCATATGGCGCCTAGGGGGACTGGTGCCCTCATTCTAAAATACCATGTTGCAATGTCTCAAAGATCATAACAAAAACCATGCATATATGAAACCTAAAATTAAATGTAGTTGCAAGAATTCAGTTTGTTCATATTTGATCACTCCATTAAAAACAGAAATGTAACCTAGGATTGAGAAGCACATGATTAAGTGTGACAATGAGGTTTGCAATGTGATTTTAGTCTGCGACTATGATCTTGCTTTTTTTAAACTCAATTAAACAAACAATGAATCAAGAAAGACATACGATCTGAAATTGATCTAGCTGTGTCAAACTTTAAGCTGTGAGAGAGGTCAGAGTTCATTTCTGTTTTCTATGAAGTGTACAATCACTCGGGTTGCTATTGAATTATTTTCTCAGATGATGGTATGACACCAGAACACAACTTTTGATGGAGGATGAAAATTAAAAAGATTAGTGCGTACAAGAAGGCAAGAGAAGACAATAGTAAAGTACTGTCACTGCGAGAGCACCACTAATAGTAAAGTACTGGACATTGCAAATCCCCGTTACTACTGCCTTCTCTTGCGTGCTACTGAAGGATGGGCGGCGTACCTGGCTGTAGTCTTCCTGGGAGAGCGCCGAGAAGGATGGGAGTTGGTGCCTCACCAACGCATGACATTTTATCGCCTCAATGATGTCGTCGATGCAAACCTTGCCCCAGAGCCTTGATTGAAGGTTAGGACGCGTGGATTGTGCGGGCGAGGCCGATCGGGTGCGACGCGAGACTTTGGGGAGGGAGTAAATCGCATGACATCTGCTGATTAGCAAACACCAGAACATATCTCTACTATATTAAAAGCAGCTCACATAAGGGTATTGCAACAACCAAACTGGAATTTTAACTTCTATTTTAGAAGGAAAGAAAACAATGTACTAACAGTGGGATTAGTGACAAGGTCATCACCGACAATATGTAGTTGCTCTCCAATTTCTTCAGTCATCTTAGCATAGCGAACCCAGTCGTCCTGGACACCTAGTCAAAAGTATCTTCAATCGAAATAGTGAGTGTCAAAAAACCTTTCTCATATTCTAAAATTTTAAATACAAACTAAGTAATGAAAAATAGCATAGGTAGTCAGGTAAATCTTCTTGGAATGATGAGCCAACAACACCTCAAGTTGGCGGCTGCATTCCAAAGAAATAGCATAGGCAGAATACATGTATTAGTATTACACTTCGATAAGAATGATTCGAATACAAAAAAGCTAAATTTAGGGTTCATGTGCTTAATTTGCACAACAGGGAGGGAATACAGGGATCCAAATACTAAACAAAAATACTCACGATTTGCTTGGCTCCTGCCCAGTCCACTTTGATCCAATCTCCACTTCGACTCCTCCCCATTCCACACTGTGTCAGATCCATGGCGGCGCTCAACCTCCGCCATTAGCAGCTGCCAACAGCAAATCATGAGAGGGGGGAGGGTGGTGTGTGAAAACTAACATGATGCTACTACCAAAAATGGGGGAAACGAACCAAAAATAGGGGGAGAAACAAACCTCCTCGTGGGTTGTCTACGCCGAGTCCGGAGTCGCACAACGTCTGCTGCCATGAGAGCTCCCACTGTGCCGAGTGTGGAAGCGCACTCGTAGTAGCTTGGAGGAACAAGAACCAACAGCAAATCATGAATCAAGAAGAAGCAGATCGGGTTCCAAGAACTCATCGGGATTGTGCATTCGTCGCGTGTATGAGCAGCGACGGACTCACCCTTGTGTGGGCAGCCGCAGGGTGTGTCCGCCGGTGTGCAGGGCAAGGTGCGCGCATGGTGGAGCATGCCCCTATGTGGGCAACCACTGACGGCATCGCGGACGGCTTCGTTGTAGTCGTTGCGGTTCCCTCGGCGGCATCACCATGAGGAGCGATGGAGTGTGATATGCCCGAAGCGCTCATGCCACCGCCACGCCGTGTCCACGCGCCGAGCAGTAAGGCACACAGGGTGCGTGATGTCGAGTCGGATCGAGTAGAGCCGGTTGGGGGAGCGACGCACTCGAGCATGGAGGCGTCGGCGTTCGTCGCGGATCCGCATGACCCCCTTATCGACATGGATGTCGTACCCATCCTCGTCCAACTGCCCGACGGGCACGGACCTCGCGAGCGGGGTGGGGGAGGCGGCTGTCGTAGGTGTTGGGGTGGCGATGGCCGCTCGGGGGAGGCGGCCCCTCCTCTTCTCCATTCGAACTTCTCTCTTTGCTCCTCTTCTCTCTTTGCTCCTCGGGGTGGAGCAACGCCTGGTGCCTGTCGGGGGTGGAGACCGCACGACGAGCAGGGGCACCGGATCCGGGGAGGAGGGGCGGGGGTGCCGAGGCAGGTCGTCTCGCCGGAAGTAGAGCACGGCAGCGTTGGCGGTTGAGGAGTTTTAGGGTTCGAGGCGGGTGAGGGCGACAGGGCTTTGTTGGGCGACCCGCTCACGATGTCTGCGCGGGGGGCGCCTGTCGCGGCGAGCGCCATGGGGGGTGGGGGAGGGAGCTCTGGCGACACGGGCAGATGCGGGCGGGGCACGGTGAAGGTGCATCATTGATGGGAGACGCGACGCGGGGATTGGGGAAGGGGATGACTCCGGCGGCGAGCTACTGGTCTCAGAGGAAGGGCCGCCGCCGCGCCGGAGAGCGTGCTGATGAGATCCTCGGAATGGAGTGGAGGTGAACGATCCGCGGGAGAGCGGCGGACTGGAGGGGAGGCAGGGAGGCGGCGGCTCACGCGGGGTGGGGGAGTGGGAGGCGGGGGGACGAACGTGGGGTGGGCGGATGAACGGTGTAGATTTACGGAAGCGAGTGGACGGTGCAGATTGGCTGAAGGCAGAACCAGGGGAGGCAGCCGACCCCTTAGAGCCTTAATAGGTAGTATAGATTAGTGGTATAAAATTATGGAATTAATCATTTTCCAGTGAAATTACCTAATAACAATATATATATTATGGTACTATAAATATGCTAGTATTTTTTCAAAACTCTAAAAACCAATGTAAAAAAGTCAAATAACTCAGCTAAAGGGTAAATGTGAACTGAACAGGAGAAATGGTTGAAGAAGTGATGAAATAGGCGAAAAAATAGTTGAGGGGTGTTGAGCACCGTTTGTGTCCTAGCCGACAATCCGGCCCTGAGGTCGGACAGACTGCAGTCAAGACTGTCAGCATTCGCTCGGGAACGGATCCAGACCTCTCTCTTATATAGATGAAGGGTACGACCTCAAACAATCTATCCAATCAAGTCTACTTATAAAATTTACCTTATTTACATTATTCTTTCCATTCCTTAGAAGTAGGAGTAATCTAGCCTTAGCCTAGCCCTAGTATTAGTCTCTCTCGACCTATTTCCTTGCCGTTGTTCGACTCTACGCCGACTAGAGGCGTCTTGGGCGATCTACCGACCCCAAAACAACCCCTAGAACTCAACTCCTCGATGGGGTCACTTTCGAGAGGCGAGATCCAGGTCCTTTGTGGAGAAGAAGACCCTCTGCTCCATCGCGGACCGTCCAGAAGCACGTAGTGAAGGAGTCGCTCCTGTGCCGAGGTGGCAGTCCGAACAGTCCACGGTGGCGGCACGGATGATCCGCGCGTGTGCAGAACCAGATATAGTTATGGATTTTTTTGTGGGATTTGTTAGCAAATCATGCAGGATTAGCTTAGGAACTGACTTGTAACGAGTACAGACCTCCCCTTATATAGATGCACAATCGATCTAATTAAATCTACTTATCAAATTTACCTTATTTGCATTGTTCTTTCCGTTCCTTATGATTAGAAGAGTCTTAGTCTAGTCCTAGTATTAGTTTCTCTCGACCTATATCTGCGCTGCTATTTCACTCTATGCCGATCAGAGGTGTCTTGGACGACCTGTCGACCTTAAGACAACCCCTGGAACTCTTCTTTTCGACAGGTTCTTTACAATAGGCGATATCCATGTTCTTCGTGTAGAAGAAGATCCTCGCCATCATGGGCCGTCCGGAAGCGGATGAGACATCGTGGACTGTCCGACTTAGAGTCATAGACCATCCATACTGCCATGAAGAGTATCATCAGACAATTCCGCACCAACAAAGAGGATATTTAAATATAAATAGAAAATATGAATGAAGGATTTGGTAAGAGGAGCGGTTGGAGACAGCTTACAGTACGCGGACGACACATGATTCTGGTCCGCGCAGAGAGTACCTTGACCAGTCTATCGGCTGGCTGACGATCGACTTCGATAAAAGCGCTGTGGTGCCGATGAACGCGGTGCCCGTTTGCCCGGGCTTTCTGGATGAGAATGAGATCGACCCGACCGGACATGCTTGCTGAGGTGCAAGAACCGTGGACCTCCTCCACAGCCGCCAGGACCCCATAATCCTTCTGTGCACAGGCACAGCGTTGCATTCAGGTTCCATACCCCAAGTGCTGGGCGCTTGCTTTGCGAGCTGCAGTCTGCAGGGAGACATCGAAGCTGCAGCCTGCCGCTGCTCCGCCTACCCAAACAAAAACAAAGTGTCTGCCGCTATATAATTAGCTTTATAATTAAATTATATTTCATACTTACTAACCACATTTTAGTCAAGAGAACCAAACACCCCTATATTGGAGTCCCATTTAGATTCCCCCTCTGCTGCTATTTGCTCTCGTCGAACCCGACTGTATCGATTTCAAAGCAGGATGGCATTGATCATCTCACCGTTTCATAGGTCTTAGTATTAGACAAAATCGAAGATCACCTGACACAAAATACTGCTCCAAGTACAAATCCCCCGTAACTAATTGTCAGGTAAAGTAGTTGATCTTAGGACTAGTTTGAAAACATAAATCCCTTCCGAGATTCTTTGAGATTGAGTAATAAATTGAATAATTTTCTACTCAATTTTCAAGAATCGCAGAAGGACTAATGTTTCCAAACTAGCCTTTATGTATTTATTTCGGTTCGAGACCGTATCACTGAAGGTGTCCAGCACAAGTAGCCAATGCAAGCAGCAGGCGTCCAGTGTGTTCATCAGTTCAGCTAGAATCAGCAGCGGCAGTCCATTTGGCCCGAGACGCCCTGTACTGCTCCAAAAGCTTCCCGGCGTCCGGCACCACCTCGTTGACGGCGCCGAGGGCCATGAACCGCTCCGCCCACGCCGCCAGGTCAGGGAACCTGGCCCCGTCCAGAAGGTTGGTGCCCGCCGTCTGGTCCACCGCTCTGATCCAAATCGGGTGGCTCCCGAGCGTGACGTCCACGAGCCCGACGGCGTCGCCGCCGAAGAACGCCTTCCCCCTGGAGCACTCCGTGAACGCCCGCTCCAACGTCTCCGCCACGAGGAGGGCGTTCTGGAGCGCCTCCGCTCTCTGCTCGTCCGTCCTCGACCTGAACAGCGCGCTGAACGCCGGGAAGAACTAGAGACAGGAAAGGGGAACGGGAGAACGGCTGAGTCCGAGAGCTCGAGAACGGATTCATCCCCTCCTGAATATCGTACCTTGTCGTCGACGTAGGCCGCCCAGAACCGTGCCGTGGCGCGGTCGTAGGGGTCGGACGGAAGGAGCGGAGGGCCGGTGCCCCGCCAGATCTCGTCGACGTACTGGAGGATCACGAGGGACTCGCACACCGGGCGGCCGCCGTGGATGAGGACCGGCACCTTCTTGTGCACCGGGTTGGACCGGAGCAGGAGCTCGCTCTTGTTGCCGAGGTCCTCCTCTATGTACTCGTAGCTCAGCCCCCTGAGTCCCAGCGCCACTCTCACCCGGAACACCCAAGGGCTCGACGACTTGCCCAGCAGCCGCAGCTCGCTATCTCCTACCCCGCCTCCAGCCGCTGCCATTGCAATGTGTGTGTGTGCAGTGTGTTGCTGTCTGGCGGTGGCGTTGATCAGCTGGGATGCTTTGTTTGACTATTAGTAGCGAGAAATTTGCCATAACACCACATTCGTGGATTCTTCGTGGATTCGACGGAATGGAGTCCAAAGTAATGAATTTGACAGTATGAAAAAGCAAACCAGGTGAAAGGCCGCACTCTTGAATAGACATGTTTTTCCTATTAACCGATGACGACCAGGATTAATCTTCTGCCGTGACAATTAGTTACCTTGTTCACGGCGTTCGTTCTCATCGTCTCTCTGGCTGATCGTGTCCGAGCGCTCTGGCCGAGCGCTAGCCAAAGGCAATGATGGGGACGGACGCCGTGAATAAGACAACTAATGGTCACGGAAGGAGATTAATCCGGGGACGAACGCGGTGAATAAGGCAACTAATAGTCACGGAAGGAGATTAATCCTGGTCGTCGATGAGTAATAAAGAAATCATGTCCATTCCCTACTTTTTTATATTGTCGAATCCTTTTCTTTAGCCTTCGTTTCGTTGAATTTCATTATGGCAAATTTCTCGCTAACAGCAGTGAGGTGAGTGGGCAACTTGGAATTTGCATCTGGTAATTTGTTCTTGTAAGTTACGGTGACTTCTCAACAAACAAATGCACGTTCTGTAGAATCAACGAGTACTAGAACTTTGGGAGCGCTGCACGCGCGCGGCTGCTGATGTTCCTTGCACGTAAGAGAATGTCTACTTCCTAGTGGCTCCAGTGCTTGGCGCAAGGCGAACGGGAACGACCACACGGCGGCGTCAGTTCTACGTTGCATCGAAGTGTGAACAACTACATCAAACAACCCACCGTGTCAACTCATTGGAACGGCGTCGTCGGTGCCTCTGTCACTTGTTCTCATGCAACTCCTGATGCTTTGTTTTTCATCTGTATAGTCAGTATGGCGTGGGCAACTGCAATTAGATCACAGTCACACCTGCCAACAAAAAAATCTTCTGCACGACAAATTTTGGCTTCAGATGTGTAGTTGCTTAGCAGTAGCAGTAGGTATCGAGTTGAGCGCAAGACGTCAAACACCTTGATTTTAGATGGTAGCTTTAGGGTTGATTTGATGACAAGGGGATCACGGAGGGATCGAAGACGATTGAGGGGGAAATGAACTAATTTCCTCCTCAATCCCCTCCGATTCCCCCGTGATCCCTGGTCACCAAATCAGCCCTACAGAGAATGTAAACCTGTGAATTGTACTCATGGAAGACATTGAAGAAACAACAACTAGTCAACTAATCCGGCTTTCACATAATCCCCCATCTGCACCGCATGCAAGTCCGCAAGGGATCGTCGGTCCGGCCATTCCACGATATCCACGGGTAATGCAGTTTGATGGACCGATGAATTGGCTGAATGATGAATAGCACCCACCACCACCTTCTCAAAAGAAAATGTGGCTGAATAGCAACATCTGTAAAAAGGTAGATTTGGTGGATGGCAGTCTCTCGGTCATCTGATGTACCTCATATTAGCGATTGCAATATTCCTCCTGTTCGGAACACAATCGGAACGGCGTGAAAAAAATACCTGAAGTTTTGAAACATTGAGACAACATGAACTGTAATACAAACGTGTTCAAACCTGCACCGACGAATTCGAGCAACCTCATCAACTTCTTCACATTCATTAAATAGGGGAGAGTGACTAAATTTTAATGACTTAAACGAACACTAATTAGTATAAATAATGACTACATTACCCTTACATTTGCTCCACATGCATTAAAGAGGGGAAGGTAGCGACTAGCGAGCACACATGGCTAGCGTTTTTAGGGCATGTAGAACTCTGAGCCCACGGATCAGTTTTCTAAGCACAAGAGACAGCTAAGAGCATGCACGATATAACCCTAAGTTCATAAATCATAAATGTAGTTAAGACATAATATATATGGAGAATCGTGTATAGATGAGCTCTTGACGAAGAACACACCTCTTATATTTTTTTCAATTAGATCTAGAGACTTTTCAAGAGACCCTATATTAAATGATGTTGTACACACCCTTATACCTGCTAGCTGCTACACGAAGAAAGAGAAGGCAAGTGGGATAAAAATCCCACTTTAAGTCTCTTTTAGCCACCACTTTGGTGAGTAGAAAACTATTAAAGTTTAGTCACCACACTCACTATGTTTACTTTTTTAGAGACTAAAAGTGAGTCGTCCCAAACCCGACTATGTTTACTTTTTTAGAGACTACAAGTGAGTCGTCCCAAACCAGACAGGCCCTTGATTCAACAGCAGCCAACCACAACTATGTGGCTCATAAAGATCATGACGGTCCCCATTTGTGGTACCAGTTAATCAAAGCTTCGCAACCAGCCACCAAACGAGCAGCTGTTAACGATCTCCTATTTGACGGAAGCTACAAGCTAGTAACTGTCAGGAGGCCAGCGACAGACAAGAGCAGCGTGGATAGAGCGGGATCAAGTGTGTGCTGTGTGGTAGTGAGCGCCCTGAGCCCTGGCAATCAGAGGATAGGCTTCAAGTAGCACTTGCCCTCGTTTAATTGCACGCACATAAAGAAATTCTCTCCCTCTGAACAAAAAACTTCCTCCCGCGCAGTTCTGCGGTGGCCTTTTAATCTTGGTGAGCTTCAGTTTTTTGTTTCTTGGACTCTTCTTCTTGTTAGGTTGCGTTGCGTCCTGTGCTTCTGATTGGAGGCCGCCATGGATGAGGTCCCCGGAAGGAGCAGCTCCGTGAGAGCTACAAGGAGCATCTTTGGCGAAAGCATCGGTGGGAGGAAGCCGGAGATGAACAGGGCAAGGAATGTTTTAGGACAAGAGGTAACTTAACTAGTTTCTGAATGGTTGATTTTTCAGAATAGTAGTAAGATTGAGTTTCGTATCGGGTTTTTTGCGGATCAAAAATTGCGTTTCATATTCCTAAACACCTCGGTGCATGCAGAATCTGCGGCCAGAGATGAAGCAGCTAGCAAAATCCAGCATAGATAAGCTGAGTGAACGCAAGACCGCCGTGGACAGAGAAAGAGCCGGCGCCGAGTCCGAGCTGTCGAGGGCGCGCGCCATGGCGAAGGAGCTGGAGCGCCAAATAGAGCAGGCCAAGGCCCGGGCGTCGTCCAAGAGGTCAGAGCCTCACACAATGCGGCCGGCGACCAGGGCAAGCAAGACGGGACACGGTGCGCCGCGCTCGCAGGGGGAGCGGCGCGACGCTGCCGAGTACGCGGAGGTGTCGCGGGAGCTGAACCGTGCCAGGCAGGAGCTGCTCAGGCTGCGGCTGGAGGTCAAGTCCGCGGCGGAGGCCAAGGCCAAGGCCGAGAGCGACATCGTGTCGTCGGCGATAAACATCCAGTCTAACCTGCTCGCTGCCGACGAGATGAAGCGGCTGGTGGACGAGGCGAACGAGGAGCACGTCCTGGTGGAGCTCGCGCGCATCGAGGCCGAGCGGGAGCGCCGCGAGATCGACGCCCAGCGGTGTGCCGAGGCCGAGCGGTTCGCCCGGGAAATGGAGGCCACCAGGGCTAAGATCGAGGCGCTACGGAAGGACCTGAGCCGCGCCCGGGAAATGGAGGCGAAGCTCGCGGTGACGAACGCTGACGTGGAGGTCCTACAGGCCGAGATGGAGCTGGTCCGTGCCATGGAGAGGAACAGTGTCAAGAACGACGGCACTGCGGACGTGGAGGCTGAGGACAAGGCGCTGCTGCGGACTGCGGAGGCCGAGCTGGATGCCGCCAAGAAGGAGCTGGATAGCATCAAGGCCGGGAGCTTCCAGTTCATGACGTCCATGGACAGCGCGCGCACCGAGATCATGCGGGTCTCCGAGGAAGTGAACCGGCTCAAGGCGCAGGAGAAGAAGGCGGACGCGCAGGTGCAGCAGCTGAACGCCAAGTTGCTGAAGGCGAGGGCCCGGCTGGAGGCCCTCACGGAGACCAGCGAGCGGTCCAAAGCGATCGTTTCAAATATGACGTCGGCACTGCAGCAGCTGCAGGACGAGAAGAAGGCGGCGATGAAAGAGGAGGAGCTGAACGAGCTTGAGCAACGGTGCGTGCGCGCCGAGACCGAGAACGCGAACGCCGAGATCGCAGCGACCGAGGCACGGATGCAGCAGTCTGTGAAGGAGCTCGAGGCGGCGAAGACGGCCGAGGCCGCGGCGATGAAGAAGCTCAAGGCCGCCGTGGAAGGCACAATGCAGGCGAGGGCGTCACGGCGGTCGGGGACCATAACCATCTCGCGGTTCGAGTACGAGTACCTGAGCGGGCGCGCGGCGCTGGTCCGCGTGGTGGCCGACAAGAAGGTGTCCGCGGCGCAGGCGTGGGTGCAGGCGCTCAAGGCCGGCGAGAAGGAGCTGGCGGCGCGCGCGGAGGCCACGGAGCGCGTGACAGCCGAGCTGCGCGCCAGGGAGGCCGAGGCGGCGGCGGAGGCGGAGAGCGCGGCGGGCGAGCAGAAGGCGCTGGAGCAGGAGCTATACGACCTGAACGCGGTGGCGGAGCGGGACGGGCTGCTGTGCGCGTACCCGCGACGGCGGTCGACCAGGGTGTCGGCGACGATGCGGAGGACGAGGGCGCGGCGGTCGTCCGTGTCTTCGTCGGCGGGGATCCGGAACCCGCGGACGCCCTCGTTCACCATCAAGAGGAAGAAGAAGGTGATGCCCAGCCTCTTCAAGCTGATCAAACAGAGGAAAGACGAGCGCGCGAGCTGAGAGATGTGCCTCGCCAAAGAAAAATGCATTTGTCAGTTCTTTTTTCTGCTCGTACATGTCATGTTAGACGTCACTGTTGTGCAAAATGTACAAAAAATGGATTGACCGTGCTTAGCAACGGATGCCATAAAAAATATTCCTATAGTTCGCCCACGTTCGAAAGAGCATATTCATAGCTTGATTAATGGATGTAAGTTATAATTAATGGATGTATATTTAATTAAAACGAATTATATTTTAGAATGAAGTGAGTATATAAAGCTTCCACCGTGTCTCTTATTTTCCTTGATCAGCATTAAAATAGGTCTCGTTTGGTTTCTCCTGAATTATAGAATCCAATCCATGTGTTCTCGTTACCCGAGAAAAATTAACTGGAGCTTGATAACTTAAGGCATGTTTGAAAGCACTCGGTTTTTTAAAAATTAGTTTATAGAAATTGAGGTGATTCCAAACATATCAGTTCATGACTCAGTTTATAAAAGTTAGATTCTCAGTTTCTTAAAAATCAAGAATCTATCCTCTTCTAACTAAAAGATAAAACCAGTTTCTTAAAAACTGGTTACTTCCAAATAGGTCCTTAGTTTTCTGTAGCGCATTATCTAAGACGAAAATCAATGTTGTTTGGTTCAACACGTGAATTTTGCAAGCCGGATTCTAAATATCCGTGCGAACCAAACACCTATGATCCAGCAATAAGTAGGACAATATGTTAACTCATGAGATGATGTAAACTCCAATTTGTCAACACTTCCAAAGTCAAAGGAAATTTATAAATAGTTTAATCTTTTTCATTATTTTTCTAGCATCAAGTTGTTATACATGTTTCATAAGAAACAAGATCCTATCAAAAATAACTTGCCCAGGAATAGACGTAGATCTCATATGCAGTTGACACACTTTTTGCACAATTTTAGAGGATGATTGGTTCCTAGGTATTGTTTAACCTTGGTGAGGGATAACATCGAAGAATCTTACTTGTTTAGTTGTATTGTTGTAATGATATATACAATTACAATGAGATTAGGGTAACTAGTCTTTTTTTTTGCAAAGCACAATTATTAGAGTAAAGTGATTAGAAAATAATATGATCCTAAACCGCTATAAGTACTAGCTCTAGTTCAGCCACACAAGCCTAATAGCAATTGACTTCTACTCTAATCACTCCACAACACAAAACTCCAAGGTACACAACAACATTATAGAGCTAAGCTAGAGAGCAACTAACAACTAGTTACTACTAACGAGAGCAACTATCTACGCTACAAGTAAAACTAACTAGAGAGCTAACACTACAAAACTACACAAGCTACTAACCCACAAACAAAGAATAAGGATGTAATGCAAGTGTGCAGAGATCACCAGGCAAGAGACAATAGAGACAAACATTTTTCTCTCTCGAGGTGTAGAGAGAACCTCTTGGTTAAGTGCAAGTGCATCAATCCTATTTGTGAGTTTCGTGAATAGATAGCAATCCATCTAAAGAGCTAGTGTCTCATGATATTTCCATTAATATTCCAATGTGAAAATGCAAAGTAAACATGAGTCCCCTCAATTCTTACTTAAAAAAGATGTGGCACCGTGCTTCAAATTGAAAGAAATTAGGGCTTATTTAAAATTTTATTTGAACTTCACTAGAATATAAGATGTTGTACTACTCAAGGGCTTCAAAATCTTATTACTTATAGGTGCCCTAAGTGCTTAATGGATCCCAATCTAAAACCTTAGACACACAAAAACACCCTTGCCTAATCATGCTTCAACTTGCTTTTTCTTTGCACACCCAGAAAATTTGGGTCCCTCACCCCAAAAAATTTAGACCTTGAATTGCTAGGTTTGGTCCCTTCATTTGTCAAATGTCCTTCTTTCTGTCTCAATTGGAGCCCCTAAGTGAAAATTCTAGGTGCTCACTCTAGAATTTTCGAGGTTGTCCACTTGTCAGTGTCGGAGGAAGACCGTATCCCTGAATTTTAGCAATATGCCTTCCAAAAACCACATCATCAAGAGAAAACCCAAGGTAAGCCTAACTAATACTAACTATGTACCCTTGGGGACCATGTCATATGAAGCCATGCTCCGCTCTAGCTAAGTCTGGTGCCCTCTAGACCTCTAGGGCTCAATGGCTTCCTGGACTAATAAAAGAATCAGGCACATATTTTGAAAGGTAAGTTGATTGATGGGGGAGATCTTGACGTTGATGATCCAAGGCTTTGAATGAACAGTTCCTCGTAATCACTACACTAATGCACCATTGGTTATCACCTCTGCCAAATAGATGACCTCGACAAGAAGGCTTATTCCTACAAGTGCAATCGAGAACACAAGAAAGAATAGGAAAGTTGTAACCAATTGTATTGATTATAAAGGTGGAGTTCACTATCAATGATCGATGATAATGTTCTTAAAAGAATGAATCTACACAAAAAATTTGAACCTAATATGGTGGTGGTTACTATATATATAAGTATTAGGGGCGTGCAAGGCCTCTAGATGTGTCCTCAACGTACTTGAAAGGGAATTAGGCTTACACCTATTTCCTAATTGATTTTGGTGGTTGAATTGCCCAACACAAATAATTGGACTAACTAGTTTATTCTAGTCTATAAGTTCTACAGGTGCCAAAGGTTCACAATAAGCCAATAAAAAGACCAAGAAAGGGTTCAAACAAAGAGAGCAAAAGGCAACCCAAAGGCACCCTGGTCTGGCGCACCGGACTGTCCGGTGCACCACCGGACAGTGTCCGGTGTACCTGGAGATGGCAACGGGTACAAACCCGTCGGGTTTTTCTATCCCAAACCCGTACCCGTGAAAAATATTTACGCCCATTAAAAAATCCGTACCCATGACGGGTTTGAAAATTTGCCCAAACCCGTACCCATCGGGTTAGTGGGTACCCACGGGTTACCCGCGGGTTTTATCTCCAATAAGCTTATTCTTTTTATAATCAATAAGTATCGCAATGATTAATGAGATCATGGTTCAAAATTTATGTAATGAACAACGAGTTCATGATTTGGTATAAAAATATTAGTAGAGAGAGAATTAAATACAAATAATAAGTTGTATAATCAAGTTACCTTGCACTAAGTTATACATCCACCACATATATAACACTAGTAATAACTATAATAGCAAGCAAACAACACTTTCACCAACTACTTATACATTCACTATTTGATAAAAATTAGGAAGTAAATAGGTAGATAACAAGTTTGTTGTTCGTTTATAAAATAAAATGACAATATGCACTAGGTTTGGCTGGGTTTAAAAAACCCACGGGTTCACGGGTTTGGGTACTATAGGAACAAACCCGTACCCATGAACCCGTCGGGTATACATTTATGCCCATTAACAAACCCATGGGTATGAAAATTTACCCAAACCCGTACCCTAATGGGGTAAAAACTCATCGGGTTTCGGGTTTCGGGTACCCATTGCCATCTCTAGGTGTACCAGGGCACTTGAAGCTGAACTCTTCACCTTCGGGTTTCCCAGGCGTAGCTCCGCTATAATTCACCGGACTGTCCGGTGCACCAGCGGAGCAACGACTATCTGCGTGCAACGGTCGACTCTGCAAAGTGAACATGGGAGTTCAGATGTCAGAGCAGCAAGTCAGAGAGGCACCGGACTGTCCGGTGTGCCACCGGACTGTCCGGTGCCACATGAGGACAAAGCCTCCAACGGTCGACCAGCTCCAACCCTAACAGATAAGATGACGTGGTGGCGCACCGGACACTGTCCGGTGCGCCCTTCGCCAGCAGACTTCACCAACGGCTAGATTTTGGTTGGTGGTTATAAATACCACCCCAACCGGCCACTTCAAAGTGTGGGAGCCCAAGCAACATTCCAAGTCGTCTAGTTGACATACTCAAGTCCTCCCAACCACATATATTCATTGATCCATCCTATACACAAGATTTAGACCACTACAACCATCACAAGTGCCACAAAAGAGAGAGCAAGCAAAAGAGAGCTACTCATTTGAGTTTAGCACTAGTGCCTTGTGAGATTCATTGAGAGATAGTGTGTGCTACATCTTTGTGTTCATTTGTGCGTGGAGTTTTGACTCCCATTGAACTTCCTCCAAAGTTTTGGAGGCTTGTAAAAGCTAGCAAGAGACACCAAAGAGTGTGGTGGTCCTTGCGGGGTCTTAAGTGATCCTTGAGAAAAAGAAGAGCTCGCCGATCTTGAGTGATCGGTGGAGAGAGGGAAAGGGTTGAAAAGACCCGTCCTTAGTGGACTCCTCAACGGGGACTAGGCCTTCGAGGGCCGAACCTCGGTAAAACAAATCACCCGTGTCTTGTGTGCTTATTGCTTGTGATTTGTTTGTCCTTTCCCTTTCTAAGTTTCTCTTGCACTACTCTTTGCTAATTATATTTGGTGTTGCTTTAAGTTAAATTCTTATTTAGTGAAGCAACACATTGCAAGAGAGAACTTGTGTTATTGCTCTTCTTTCCTAAGCCTTCTTGCTTCATTCTCATAGAATTATTAGTAGTATTGATTTATCAATTCCACATTATTTGAAAGCAATACTCTTTACAAGCAAGGACTTAGTTTTTATTCTCCGATAATTGTATATCTTGTTCTAACCACTAATCAAGGGATCTAGTTGGGGGATAAAGTTTTAACTTTCAGGTTTCGCCTATCCACCCCTCCTCTAGGCGACTTTCAATTGGTATCGGAGCTAGGCACTTCAAATTGAGTCTAACAACTCGAAGTGATGGCTCAAAGAAGATCCCAAAAGAACAAGAACACAACTCGGAAGGAGGTAACTCTTGAGATATTATTTTCCGATTGTTCTAACTATGATTCATGGTGTACTAGTGTACTAAATGCTTTTAGAACTCTAGATCCACGATTAGAACAAATTATAGACAAGAGTATCATACCCTCTGATTATGATGCTTCTGAGGAACATCAAAGATGTATACGCTTAAACCATCTAGCTCTTGACATCTTAAGTAATTCTCTTAGCGAAGAAGATTAGCATGCCTTCATTACAAATTATAATGAACATATTCCTGATGCGCATGATATTTGGACTAGGATTAAAAGTAAATTTGATGAGTCCAATTATGATAGTTCATTTTGTGCTTCTACTTCCTTTGGTCTTTGTGATACTAACCCTTGCAAGGAAGAAGAAGAAAATGACCGATGGAGACCAAACGACGAATCCACCTCTCTAGGAGGTTTGTCTTCCCATTTCGATTCCCACATGTGTTGTGTGGCTAATAAAAATGATAGCGGAAGAACAAACGAGGGTGAGGAGGAAGAAGGAAGCTCCGTGCAACTCTACGCTCGCCTAAGCCAAGAAGATAAGGTGGTCATGCTCAAACTTCTAGAAAGAGCGAAAGAGGAAAGCAAAGCTCGTCAAATGCTAGAAGATATTCTCTCCATCAAAATGCAATACGTTGACGAGTTGACTAAAGAACATGAGGAGCTAAAGTGATCTCATATTGATTTGGTCCAAAGGTATGAGACTATTTCAATTGAGCAAGATAACGCTTTACATTGTATCGCTCAATTAGTAAATAGTAATACCTTGCTTAAGGACCAAGTAGAGAAGCTAAAAGTTGAAAATCTAGCTTTTCAAGATAAATATGATATGCTCCTATGCTCTCATGAAAATCTTATGGATGATCATATCATATTAAATATTATTCATGAGGTTGTGATAGAAAACTTAAAATCCCAACAATCTCACTCTTGCACATGTATTCAAATTGAAACTACATTACCATGTGCTAATGCTTGTTGTCCGTCGACAAGCAAATCTTCCTTTGAGCTAGAATCTGCAGGAGCAAACGATGATACATATCAAAAGCTCAAAGAAGAAAATGAGAGGCTAAAAATGAGCTTGACACAACTAAAAGGGAAATGCATTGCTCAACCTTCTCAAGATAACCGTGATCACATGGTGAAGAAGCTTGAGACGGGAACAACCGTGGCATGCACTAAATCCCTTGAAGAAAATGTCAAGGACTTGAGGATTGCCAAGAGGAGGGAACAAAAGAAGAAAATCAATACCTCTTCCAAAAGCCTCAACCATGCCTCCATAAAAGGTAACATCCAAGGTAACAATCAAGTCACATTTCATACAAATAGAAATAAGAAGTGTAGTGAATGCTTTGAAAAGGAGCACTTGATTAGATCATGTCCCTATATTAAAAATGGCTTGATTATTGACAAGGATGATAAACTTTGTTTTAAATGTTCAAAGAAGGGACACTTTATTAAATCTTGTCCCTATTTGAGACAAAAAGGCATAGGGCTAGAAAAGAAAATATTTGCTAACCATGTAGCAAGCAAGAAAACAGGAAGGAAGAAATCTTCAAGACTTGAAGATCGCCTTTGCTACATATGCCGAAAGAAGGGACATCAATGCAAGGATTGTCCCATTGGTAACTATTCCACTCCTAGCTTGTCAATTAATTCTCATGTAACTAGGCAACCCAAAATTGCAACTTGTGCTAGAAAGGTAATAAGTTTACCAAGCGCTAACACAAAGGATTTTTTGGATCCTATATCTTTGTTTACTAACCATAATGGACCCATCAAGCGATGGGTACCAAAACATGCTTGACAAGCTTTGTAGGAGAAGGAGATGGTATGAAGCTTTGGGATGCTTGAGAGAGTCAACTCAATTTTTATTAACTCAAGCTATCAATCTTTAATGATCTATATCCAAGATTGACCCGAGGTTATTTTGAATTGTTATATCTTAACTCATATCATCTCGAGGAAAATGTTGATGTTGTAGGAAATAAAGAATCATCCTATGCCGAAAAGTCAAGGCCTACAACTTGGAGGAAAGTCAAAGGATGATAACATTTATGCTTTTAAGTGCAAGTATTTTAGAATATCATTTCTTATGTGTCTTGTGTAGTCACATAGAAAAAATGAAGCACTTCAAATATCTTTAAATTATATCACCATTCTTTGAGGAAATTCCTCTCATATGGTAGATTGTATATTCATCATTTCTATACCACAGCAATCTACATGCTTTAAAATTGTTGTAAGTTCCTCATGGCATGCCTTTCTCGGATTATCTTATTATTGCCATGTTCTAGATATAGAGAGTTATTCCATGTTCTTAAAATAATAAGGTGTCAAGCAAGGAATTCAAATCCTTATGACACTTATAAAAGGAAAATTCTCTCTATAAATAGAAATCGTGAGACTAATGTGTTTATCTAAATAACCTAAGTAGTCTCACATCTAGAGAATGAGTTCCTATTTGGAGATGCGTAATCTAACATAAAAGGAAAAATCAATCCAATAGTTTATGTTGTTTTGCTTCTTGCTTCTTATATTGGATATGATTCTTCTCCATATTCGCTCTCCATGTTATGAATTAGATTTATTCCCATAACCTTAAAGAACTAACTATGCTTGTTTTATAAGTTAAAACTGAGCACACTTCAAGGAATAATCTAGTTTATATTATAAAGTTTCCATGCTTTAGTAATCCACTTTTCATTCCTTATCAAATGATTACACAAGGGAAACTAGTGCTTGTGTTGCTATTAACATTTCTCTTGAGTTTACTTATGAAAATCTACAAGAGAGTAAGTGCAAGTTTAAAGCCACAAGCCTCAAAAGGTACTCTTCACCCAAAGGAAGAAAGGTAAAAGCAAAGGTATGGGAACTCATCTCCTTAATCAAATATAGTTCCCATCAATGATTGTTTACTCTAATTATCATTCTTGAAGAATAGATTCTTTATTTGACTAAATTTGTCTAGATGTGCATTCAATCACATTCTCAAAATGCACCTGTCCACTAGAATCTATTTCATGCCTTTGTTGTACATATTCTCATATTGATGTGCTTTTAAATGATGATCAATAAATTCAATATGAAGAAGTAAATTTCCTGTGATTGATCAAAATGTTTAGAGAGTGCACATTTCTTTTGATGTGCACTAATGTTAAGAAATTTACATCATGTCTATGTGACTTATGGATGATGAATTGTTCTTATTTTCTATCTAAATAAACCATCATTCATCATTTACTCCTTTGTGCTATTAACATCTCTCTTGAGTATTTTCAATAAGTTTGGAAGGAAAAAGAGTCGACTATAAAGGGAGGACACTCAAATGAAAAAGGAAGACATCAAGAGCAACAACACCTACTTGGATATGAGATCTCCACAACATTCAATGGTGTGGTTGTACGCATTCTAAATCTTTTCATTATGAGAATACTAGGCAAAAATTGTTTATTGCAAATCTTTTAAGCCTTGGTCGAGATAAATAGTGCTTCTCCCTATTTGCCTTTAAAAGTGAGTGCATCCACCCATTTCCTTCATTCTTGATGCATATCTCTAGGGGGAGCCTATTTCTATATCTTGATTATATTGAGACTAGCACGTTATCTTAGTAATCTCATATAGTCTCATGTATGAGAACAAGTTTCTCATAAGGAATGCTACTTCATTTCAATCCAACTTGGTAAAATAATGTCACCTTTATCAAGGATTGTAATTGTCTATATTAAAGTAGCATATTTATTGGATTCTCCTATTTTTGAGCTTGTTTGAAAATCTAATGCCTATGTTGTTCTTTTGATCGCATCTGTTGTTTGATCATTGAATAACTTCAATTATCACTTATGCTTCTTAGTGCCTCATGTAATTTTTCAATCGACATCTATCTTGATATGCACTAAGTTAAAAGGAGAATTCATGATATATTTATGCAATTTGTGATCTACTTGATATCTAAAGATAATGACTTAGAAAAGGATCACTAGTTGTAGAACTTTCTCTTGTGCAAAATATTTCCATATATTGTCTTAAGTATAGGTCTTAAGCAACTAAGACTACAGACAAAGCACAATGAAGAGAGCATCTGTATGCGAAGGTACAAAAGGGTAAAACAACTCCTCAATCTCATTCATACATGTACCTAAATTTTCCTACATTCCTTGCATATCTTGTATAAAATGAAGAGAAAGCATGTTCATGCATTAACCCTGCTTCATACCTAGTTTAACTTCTCAAACATTCATTCGTGCATCTTTGTTTAAACTGGGTGAAGTAATTTTATTGTCAAAGAGCTTAAAACTTAACCTTGTAACGAGGATAAGTTGCCTTTGTTCCAAAGGTGGATGATCCTTAAGCCTCTTTGAAATCCTTAAGGGTAAATACTTGAGATATTCACAGCATGCTTTCATAAGTGCATCAATTGTCATGTGCATCACACTTATACTATGACACAATGCACTTCATATCCTCTATGATATAGACATGATCTCATTAACCTAATTATGTGCACTTGGCGTTTAAGACCAAAATTTGTATTCCTCTCAAAGCACATATTTAGGGGGAGCAATCTATATTATATAGAATTGTTTAAAGCTTAATTGACATATCTTTTTAATCATGTCTCTTCCCTTTGGTACATTTGCATATTTCTTATCTCTCTTTGTGCCAAGGCTAAGACTAATATGTTTTCATGAGCACCTCATGTATCAAGTCTTAGATTGAAAGGGAAATGGAGTATTCGGCAAAGACATCGCTTCCACTCAACGCATTTCTTCCTTGCCGGTATTCCGCCATTCCTCCAAATTTGGTATAATCTTCACTCATATATTGTTTGCCAAAGAGGGAGAGAAAGTAAAAAGGGCTTATATTTCACTCAAAGTATCCGTTTTTGGCGATTCATGCCAAAGGGGGAGAAAGTATTAGCCCAAAGCAAAAGGACCGCACCACCACCTAAATTTAAAGTAATAGTTTTCAAATTGGTATCTTATTGTGTTCAAAAGGGGGAGAAAGTAGTATTTTGAAAACTAATATCTTAAAACCCTCTTGAACACTAAGAGGAGGATTTTATTGAGGGGGAGTTTTGTTTAGTCAAAGGAAAAGCATTTGAAACAGGGGGGGAATTTCAAATCTTGAAAATGCTTCTCAAAATATTATTCATTTACCTTTGACTATTTGAAAAAGGACTTTGAGAAGAATTTACAAGAGAATTTGCAAAAACAAAACTTGTGGTGCAAACGTGGTCCAAAATGTTAAAATTATAAAGAAACCATCGATGCATATCTTATGAATTTCTATTGGCTCAATTCTAAGTAACCTTTGCACTTACATTATGCAAACTAGTTCAATTATGCACTTCTATACTTGCTTTGGTTTGTGTTGGCATCAATCACCAAAAAGGGGGAGATTGAAAGGGAATTAGGCTTACATCTATTTCCTAATTGATTTTGGTGGTTGAATTGCCCAACACAAATAATTGGACTAGCTAGTTTGTTCTAGTCTATAAGTTCTACAGGTGCCAAAGATTCACAATAAGCCAATAAAAAGACCAAGAAAGGGTTCAAACAAAGAGAGCAAAAGGCAACCCAAAGGCACCCTGGTCTGGCGCACCGGACAGTGTCCAGTGCACCACCGGACAGTGTCCGGTGTACCAGGGCACTTGAAGCTGAACTCTTCACCTTCGAGTTTCCCAGGCGCAGCTCCGCTATAATTCACCGGACTGTCCGGTGCACCAGCGGAGCAACGACTATCTGCGAGCAACGGTCAACTCTGCAAAGTGAACAGGGGAGTTCAGATGTCAGAGCAGCAAGTCAGAGGGGCACCAGACTGTCTGGTGTGCCACCGGACTATCCGGTGCCACATGAGGACAAAGCCTCCAACGGTCGACCAGCTCCAACCCTAACGGATAAGATGACGTGGCGGCGCACCGGACACTGTCCGGTGGCGCACCGGACTGTCCGGTGCACCCTTCGCCAGCAGACTTCACCAACGGCTAGATTTTGGTTTGTGGCTATAAATACCACCCCAACCGGCCACTTCAAAGTGTGGGAGCCCAAGCAACATTCCAAGTCATCTAGTTGACATACTCAAGTCCTCCCAACCACATATATTCATTGATCCATCCTATACACAAGATTTAGACCACTACAAACCATCACAAGTGCCACAAAAGAGAGAGCAAACAAAAGAGAGCTACTCATTTGAGTTTAGCACTAGTGCCTTGTGAGATTCATTGAGAGATAGTGTGTGCTACATCTTTGTGTTCATTTGTGCGTGGAGTTTTGACTCCCATTGAACTTCCTCCAAAGTTTTGGAGGCTTGTAAAAGCTAGCAAGAGACACCAAAGAGTGTGGTGGTCCTTGCGGGGTCTTAAGTGATCCTTGATAAGAAGAAGAGCTCGCCGATCTTGAGTGATCGGTGGAGAGAGGGAAAGGGTTGAAAAAGACCCGTCCTTAGTGGACTCCTCAACGGGGACTAGGCCTTCAGGGCCGAACCTCGGTAAAACAAATCACCCGTGTCTTGTGTGCTTATTGCTTGTGATTTGTTTGTCCTTTCCCTTTCTAAGTTTCTCTTGCACTACTCTTTGCTAATTATATTTGGTGTTGCTTTAAGTTAAATTCTTATTTAGTGAAGCAACACATTGCAAGAGAGAACTTGTGTTATTGCTCTTCTTGCCTAAGCCTTCTTGCTTCATTCTCATAGACTTATTAGTAGTATTGATTTATGAATTCCGCATTATTTGAAAGCAATACTCTTTACAAGCAAGGACTTAGTTTTTATTCTTCGATAATTGTATATCTTGTTCTAACCACTAATCAAGGGATCTAGTTGGGGGATAAAGTTTTAATTTTTAGGTTTCACCTATCCACCCCCCTCTAGGCGACTTTCAGTACTCCAACACGATACATGATCAATGGCCAAAAGATGATGACATGGCATTGGGATAGATTCTAGATGGTGAATTGTTCTATGTTTTGCATTGATTCCGAAAGAAATTTTGAAGGAGCCCAGTTGGGATGGAAATCTTATCTCCTTTTTTGTGCATTCTATCCATCAATTATGGTGTGGTATATTCCTGGAGTCCGAAGTGGAGTTGGAGTCGAGTTGGTCTTGGACTCCTATGTCCTATGTGATGTATATGTCCTACCTGGTCCTCTTTGATTTGTTAGACTTTTCTGTCTTTTTTTGGTACACGATAAGGTTTGCAATCAATAAAATGTTTGATCCACCAACTGTGAGGTTAGAAAAATAATTTACTTGGAAAGAGTGCACCTGAATATTCAATTGATGCGCTCATGCACTTATAACCATACGTTGCAATGTATCAAAGGAAATGATGTCCTCCTCATCACCATCCTCTTGAAGTGGAATCATGCTCGATTCAAGCTCATCTTCCTTACCTAACTCTGGTTTAAAATCTAAAATACCAAAGGTGGGACTAATCCCAAAATCTAGGGGAACTCAAGTTTATATGCATTATCATTGACCTTTTCAAGAATTTTAAAAGGTTTTGTAGCACATGGCATGAGTTAGGGCTTTCTCAAATCAAGAAACATATATTTCCTTAAATAAACACATGCCAAATTGAAAGGGAATTAGGCTTATACCTATTTCCTAATTAATTTTGGTGGTTGAATTGCCCAACACAAATAATTGGACTAACTAGTTTGCTCTAGTCTGTAAGTTATACAGGTGCCAAAGGTTCACACTTAGCCAATAAAAAGACCAAGAATTGGGTTCAACAAAGAGAGCAACGGATAACCGAAGGCAGCCCTGGTCTGGCGCACCGGACTGTCCGGTGCACCAGGGACTTTACGCTGAACTCCTCACCTTCGGGAAAATCCAGAGGCGCTCCGCTATAATTCACCGGACTGTCCGGTGCTACACCGGACAGTGTTCGGTGCCCCAAGACTCAGCGTCTCTGAACTCGCCAGCTTCGGGAATTCGCTCCGCTTTAATTCACCGGACATGTCTGGTGTACACCGGACTGTCCGGTGAGCCAGCGGAGCAACGTCTACTTCGCGCCAACGGTCGCCTGCAGAAGCATTAAATGCGCGCCAGAGCGCGCAGAAGTCAGGCACGCGCGAAGTGGCGCACCAGACACTCTACAGTACATGTCCGGTGTGCCATCGGACATCCAGGCGGGCCTAGTAGTTAGAGCTCCAAAGGTCGGAACCCAACGGCCTGGTGACGTGGCTAGGCGCACCGGACATTGTCCGGTGTGCACCGGACTGTCCGGTGCACCATGCGACAGACAGCCCCACCAAACGGCTAGTTTGGTGGTTGGGGTTATAAATACCCCCAACCACCCCACATTCAAGTCATCCAAGTTTTCCTACTTCAACCACTTACAAGAGCTCTAGCATTCAATTCTAGACACACCCAAGTGATCAAATCCTCTCCAAATTCCACACAACGCCTTAGTGATTAGTGAGAGAGATTTGCTTGTGTTCTTTCAAGCTCTTGCGCTTGGATTGCTTTCTTCTTTGATTATTTCTTGCGATCAACTCAATTATAACCAAGGCAAGAGGCACCAATTGTGTGGTGGCCCTTGCGGGGAAGTTTTGTTCCCGTTTAATTGAGAAGAAGAAGCTCACTTGGTCCGAGGGACCGTTTGAGAGAGGGAAAGGGTTGAAAGAGACCCGGTCTTTGTGACCACCTCAACGGGGAGTAGGTTTGCGAGAACCGAACCTCGGTAAAACAAATCCGCGTGTCACACTCCTTATTCGCTTGCGATTTGTTTTGCACCCTCTCTCGCGGACTTAATTATATTTCTAACGCTAACCCGGCTTGTAGTTGTGATTAACTTTGTAAATTTCAGTTTCGCCCTATTCACACCCCCCCTCTAGGCGACTTTCAATTGGTGTCAAAGCCCGGTGCTTCATTAGAGCCTAACCGCTAGAAGTGATGTCGGGAGAACACGCCAAGAAGGAGATGGAGACCGGCGACAAGCCCGCTACAAGCCACGGGAAAGCTTCATCGGGAGAGTCCCGCAACAAAGGGAAGGGGAAGGAGAAGAAACCCTCTTCCCACAAGTCGCATCGGAGTGGGGACAAGAAAAAGAAGATGAGGAAGGTGGTCTACTACGAGACCGACACCTCATCACCATCTACCTCCGGCTCCGACGCGCCCTCCGTAACTTCTAAGCGCCATTAGCGCAAGAAGTTTAGTAAGATCCCCTTACACTATCCTCGTACTTCTAGACATACTCCATTACTTTCCGTTCCATTAGGCAAACCGCCAACCTTTGACAGTGAAGATTATGCTAGGTGGAGTGATTTAATGAAATTTCATCTAACCTCACTCCACAAAAGTATATGGAATGTTGTTGAGTTTGGAGCACGGGTACCATCCGTAGGAGATGAGGATTATGATGAGGACGAGGTGGCCCAAATCGAGCACTTCGACTCCCAAGCCACAACCATACTCCTCGCCTCTCTAAGTAGGGAGGAGTACAACAAGGTACAAGGATTAAAAAGCGCCAAGGAAGTTTGGGACGTGCTCAAGACCGCGCACGAGGGTGATGAACTCACCAAGATCACCAAGCGGGAAACGATCGAGGGGGAGCTCGGTCGCTTCCGTCTACGCCAAGGGGAGGAGCCACAAGACATGTACAACCGGCTCAAAACCTTGGTGAATCAAGTGCGCAACCTCGGGAGCAAAAAGTGGGATGACCACGAGGTGGTTAAGGTTATTCTAAGATCTCTTATTTTCCTTAACCCTACTCAAGTCCAATTAATTCGTGGCAATCCAAGATATACACTAATGACTCCCGAGGAAGTAATCGGGAATTTTGTGAGCTTTGAATTTATGATCAAGGGCTCACGAAAGATTAATGAGCTTGACGGCCCCTCCACGTCTGAAGCACAACCGGTCGCATTTAAGGCGACGGAGGAGAAGAAGGAGGAGTCTACACCGAGTAGAACACCCATCGACGCCTCCAAGCTCGACAACGAGGAAATGGCGCTTGTCATCAAAAGCTTCCGCCAAATCCTCAAACAAAGGAGGTGGAAAGACTACAAACCCCGCTCCAAGAAAGTATGCTACAAATGTGGTAAGCCCGGTCATTTTATTGCAAAATGTCCACTATCTAGTGACAGTGACAGGGGCGATGACAAGAAGGGGAGAAGAAAGGAGAAGAAAAGATACTACAAGAAGAAGGGCGGCGATGCCCATGTTTGTCGCGAGTGGGACTCCGACGAAAGCTCTAGCGACTCCTCCGACGACGAGGACGCCGCCAACATCGTCGTCACCAAGGGACTTCTCTTCCCCAACATCGGCCACAAGTGCCTCATGGCAAAGGACGGCAAAAAGAAAAAGGTTAAATCCAAATCCTCCACTAGATATGAGTCCTCTAGTGATGATAATGCTAGCGATGAGGAAGATAACTTGCGTACCCTTTTTGCCAACCTAAACATGCAACAAAAAGAAAAGTTAAATGAATTAATTAGTGCCATCCATGAGAAGGATGACCTCTTGGACACCCAAGAGGACTTCCTAATCAAGGAAAACAAAAAGCATGTTAAGGTTAAAAATGCTTATGCTCTAGAAGTTGAAAAATGTGAAAAATTATCTAGTGAGCTAAGTACTTGCCATGAGACTATAGACAACCTTAGAAATGAGAATGCTAATTTGTTAGCTAAGGTTGATTCTATTGCTTGTAATGTTTCAATTCCCAATCTTAGAAATGATAATAATGATTTGCTTGCTAGGATTGAAGAATTGAACATATCTCTTGCTAGCCTTAGAGATGAAAATGAAAAATTGCTTGCTAAGGCTAAAGATTTTGATATTTGCAATACTACCATTTCCGACCTTAGAAGAAAAAATGATATATTGCATGCTAAGGTTGTAGAATTAAAATCTTGCAAACCATCTACATCTACCGTTGAGCACACTACTATTTGCACTAGATGTAGAGATGTTGATATTAATGCTATACATGATCATATGGCTTTAATTAAACAACAAAATGATCATATAGCTAAACTAGATGCAAAAATTGTCGAGCATGAAATTGAAAATGAAAATTTTAAATTTGCTCGTAGTATGCTTTATAGTGGGAGACGCCCTGGCATTAAGGATGGCATTGGCTTCCAACAGGGAGGCAATGTCAAACTTAATGCCCCTCCTAAGAAATTGTCTAATTTTGTTAAGGGCAAGGCTCCCATGCCTCAAGATAACGAGGGTTACATTTTGTACCCTGCTGGTTATCCTGAGAGCAAAATTAGGAGAATTCACTCTAGGAAGTCTCACTCTGGCCCTAATCACGCTTTTATGTATAAGGGTGAGACATCTAGTTCTAGGCAACCAACCCGTGCTAAGTTGCCTAAGAAGAAAACTTCTAGTGCATCAAATGATCATAGCATTTCATTTAAAACTTTTGATGCATCTTATGTTTTAACTAACAAATCCGGCAAGGTAGTTGCCAAGTATGTTGGGGGCAAGCACAAGGGGTCAAAGACTTGTGTTTGGGTACCCAAAGTTCTTGTATCTAATGCCAAAGGACCCAAAACCATTTGGGTACCTAAAGTCAAGAACTAAACATGTTTTGTAGGTTTATGCATCCGGGGGCTCAAGTTGGATCATCGACAGCGGGTGCACAAACAACATGACAGGGAGAAGAAAATGTTCTCCTCCTATGAGAAAAACCAAGATCCCCAACGAGCTATCACATTCGGGGATGGAAATCAAGGTTTGGTCAAAGGATTGGGTAAAATTGCTATATCACCTGACCATTCCATTTCAAATGTTTTTCTTGTAGATTCATTAGATTACAATTTGCTTTCTGTATCTCAATTATGTCAAATGGGCTACAACTGTCTATTTACTGATATAGGTGTCACTGTCTTTAGAAGAAGTGATGATTCAATAGCATTTAAGGGAGTGTTAGAGGGTCAGCTATACTTGGTAGATTTTGATAGAGCTGAACTCGACACTTGCTTAATTGCTAAGACTAACATGGGTTGGCTCTAGCACCGCCGACTAGCCCATGTTGGGATGAAGAATCTTCATAAGCTTCTAAAGGGAGAGCACATTTTAGGATTAACAAATGTTCATTTTGAGAAAGACAGGATTTGTAGCGCATGCCAAGCAGGGAAGCAAGTTGGTGCTCACCATCCACACAAGAACATCATGACGACCGACAGGCCACTGGAGCTACTACACATGGATCTATTCGGCCCGATTGCTTACATAAGCATCGGCGGGAGTAAGTATTGTCTAGTTATTGTGGATGATTATTCTCGCTTCACTTGGGTGTTCTTTTTGCAGGAAAAATCTCACACCCAAGAGACCTTAAAGGGATTCTTGAGACGGGCTCAAAATGAGTTCGGCTTAAGGATCAAGAAAATTAGAAGCGACAACGGGACGGAGTTCAAGAACTCTCAAATTGAAGGCTTCCTTGAGGAGGAGGGCATCAAGCATGAGTTCTCTTCTCCCTACACCCCTCAACAAAATGGTGTAGTGGAGAGGAAGAATAGAACTCTATTGGACATGGCAAGAACCATGCTTGATGAGTACAAGACTTCGGATCGGTTTTGGGCCGAGGCGGTCAACACCGCTTGCTACACCATCAACCGGTTGTATCTACACTGAATCCTCAAGAAGACATCATATGAACTCCTTACCGGTAAAAAGCCCAACATTTCATATTTTAGAGTCTTTGGTAGCAAATGCTTTATTCTTGTTAAAAGAGGTAGAAAATCTAAATTTGCTTCTAAGACTGTAGAAGGCTTTTTACTAGGATATGATTCAAACACAAGGGCATATAGAGTCTTTAACAAGTCCTCCGGACAAGTTGAAGTTTCTTGTGACGTTGTGTTTGATGAGACTAACGGCTCTCAAGTAGAGCAAGTTGATCTTGATGAGATAGGTGATGAAGAGACTCCATGCATCGCGCTAAGGAACATGTCCATTGGGGATGTGTGTCCTAAGGAATCCGAAGAGCCTCCAAATGCACAAGATCAACCATCCTCCTCCACGCAAGCATCTCCACCAACTCAAAATGAGGATGAGGCTCAAGTTGATGAAGAGGAAGATCAAAGAGATGAGCCACCTCAAGATGACAGCAATGATCAAGGGGGAGATGCAAATGAGGATGAGGAACCAAGGCCGCCACACCCAAGAGTCCACCAAGCAATCCAACGAGATCACCCCGTCGACACCATCCTCGGCGACATTCATAAGGGGGTAACAACTAGATTTCGTGTTGCACATTTTTGTGAGCATTACTCTTTTGTTTCCTCTATTGAGCCACACAGGGTAGAGGAAGCACTACAATATTCGGATTGGGTGGTGGCGATGCAAGAGGAGCTCAACAACTTCATTAGGAATGAGGTATGGCATTTAGTTCCACGTCCTAATCAAAATGTTGTAGGAACCAAATGGGTCTTCCGCAACAAGCAAGACGAGCATGGTGTGGTGACAAGGAACAAAGCTCGACTTGTGGCCAAAGGATACTCCCAAGTCGAAGGTTTGGATTTCGGTGAAACCTATGCACCCGTAGCTAGGCTTGAGTCAATTCGTATTTTATTGGCCTATGCTACTTACCATGGCTTCAAGCTTTATCAAATGGACGTGAAGAGTGCCTTCCTCAATGGACCAATCAAGGAAGAGGTCTATGTTGAGCAACCTCCCGGCTTTGAAGATAGTGAGTACCCTAACCATGTTTATAAACTCTCTAAGGCGCTTTATGGGCTCAAGCAAGCCCCAAGAGCATGGTGTGAATGCCTTAGAGATTTCCTTATAGATAATGGCTTCAAAGTCAGAAAGGCCGATCCTACTTTATTCACTAAAACTCTTGAAAATGACTTGTTTGTATGCCAAATTTATGTTCATGATATTATTTTGGGTCTACTAACGAGTCTACATGTGAAGAATTTAGTAGGATCATGACACAAAAATTCGAGATGTCAATGATGGGGGAGTTGAAGTACTTCTTAGGATTCCAAGTGAAGCAACTCCAAGAAGGCACCTTCCTAAGCCAAACGAAGTATACTCAAGATATTCTAAGCAAGTTTGGGATGAAGGATGCGAAACCCATCAAAACACCCATGGGAACCAATGGGCATCTCGACCTCAACAAGGGAGGTAAATCCGTCGATCAAAAGGTATACCGGTCGATGATAGGCTCTTTGCTATATTTATGTGCATCTCGACCGGATATTATGCTTTCCGTATGCATGTGTGCAAGATTCCAAGCCGACCCTAAGGAAGCTCACCTTACGGCCATAAAACGAATCTTGAGATATTTAGTTTATACTCCTAAGTTTGGGCTTTGGTATCCTAGGGGATGCACTTTTGATTTAGTTGGTTATTCGGATGCCGATTGGGCGGGGTGTAAATTAATAGAAAGAGCACATCGGGGACTTGCCAGTTCTTGGGAAGATCCTTGGTGTCTTGGGCTTCAAAGAAGCAAAATTCCGTAGCTCTTTCTACCGCCGAAGCCGAGTACATTGCCGCAGGCCATTGTTGCGCGCAACTACTTTGGATGAGGCAAACCCTTAGGGACTACGGTTACAAACTAACCAAAGTTCCTCTTCTATGTGATAATGAGAGTGCAATCCGCATGGCGGATAATCCCGTTGAGCATAGCCGCACTAAACACATAGCCATTCGGTATCATTTTCTAAGGGATCACCAACAAAAGGGAGATATCGAGATTTCATATATTAACACTAAAGATCAATTAGCCGATATCTTTACCAAGCCTCTTGATGAACAAACCTTTAACAAACTTAGGCATGAGCTAAATATTCTTGATTCTAGGAACTTCTTTTGTTGATCTGCACTCATAGCTCATTCATATACCTTTGATCATGTCTCTTTCGTATGCTATGACTAATGTGTTTTCAAGTCTATTTCAAACCAAGCCATAGGTATATTGAAAGGAAATTGGAGTCTTCGGCGAAGACAAAGGCTTCCACTCCGTAACTCATCCTTCGCCGTCGCTCTGGGCAAACTCTCGATCTTTAGGGAGAGAGAGCCTAAGTCCAAAGCAAAAGGATTCCGTCTTTGGTGTAATCTTCACTCATATGTTTTTATTTGCCAAAGGGGAGAAAATTGTTTAAAGAGGGCTCTAATGATTCCGTTTTTGGCGATTCATGCCAAAGGGGGAGAGAGCATGAGCCCAAAGCAAAAGGACCGCACCACCACCTAATTTTAAAATGATTTTCAATTGGAAATTTCAAATTGGTATCTTATTGATGTTTCAAAGGGGAAGAAAGTAGTATTTCAAAATTGATATATCAAAACATCAAAACCCTCTTGAACACTAAGAGGAGGATCTCATTTAGGGGGAGTTTTGTTTAGTCAAAGGAAAAGCATTTGAAAGAGGGGGAGAAAATTTCAAATCTTGAAAATGCTTCGAAAAATCTTATTCATTTACCTTTGACTATTTGCAAAAGAACTTTGAAAAGGATTTACAAAAGAATTTGCAAAAACAAAACATGTGGTGCAAGCGTGGTCCAAAATGTCAGAAATAAAAGAAACAATCCATGCATATATTATAAGTATTTATATTGGCTCAATTCCAAGCAACCTTTGCACTTACATTATGCAAGCTAGTTCAATTATGTACTTATATACTTTCTTTGGTTTGTGTTGGCATCAATCACCAAAAAGGGGGAGATTGAAAGGGAATTAGGCTTATACCTATTTCCTAATTAATTTTGGTGGTTGAATTGCCCAACACAAATAATTGGACTAACTAGTTTGCTCTAGTCTGTAAGTTATTGTCGGGGACCATAATTAGGGGTACCCTCAAGACTCCTAATTCTCAGCTGGTAACCCCCATCAGCATAAAGCTGCAAAGGCCTGATGGGTGCGATTAAGTCAGGGATCAGTCCATTCGAGCGACTCGATCATGCCTCGCCCGAGCCTAGCCTCGGACAAGGGCAGCCGACCCCGGAGGATTTCCGTCTCGCCCGAGGCCCCCTCCAACGGCGGACACATCTCCGGCTCGCCCGAGGCCCTGCCTTCGCTAAGAAGCAACCCTGACTAAATCGCCGCACCGACCGATCGAATCGCAGGAGCATTTAACGCAAAGGTGGTCTGACACCTTTATCCTAACGCACGCCCCCGGCAGAGCCGAAGTGACCGCCGTCACTTCACCGCTCCACTGACCGACCTGACAGAAGGACAGCGCCGCCTGCGCCACTCCGACTGCAGTGCCACTCGACAGAGTGAGACTGACAGGCAGTCAGGCCCTGCCAAAGGCACCATAGGAAGCTCCGCTCCGCCCGACCTAGGGCTCGGACTCGGGCTAAGTCCCGGAAGACGGCGAACTCTGCTCCGCCCGACCCAGGGCTCGGACTCGGGCTAAGTCCCGGAAGACGGCGAACTCCACTCCGCCCGACCCAGGGCTCGGACTCGGGCTAAGTCCCGGAAGACGGCGAACTTCGCTCCGCCCGACCCAGGGCTCGGACTCGGGCTAAGTCCCGGAAGACGACGAACTTCGCTCCGCCCGACCCCAGGGCTCGGACTCGGGCTCAGCCCCAGAAGACGACGAACTCCGCTCCGCCCGACCCCAGGGCTCGGACTCGGGCTCAGCCCCAGAAGACGACGAACTCCGCTTCGCCCGACCCCAGGGCTCGGGCTCCGCCCTGGCCTCTGCCGAACGACCTCCGCCTCGCCCGACCCAGGGGCTCGGACTCGGCCTCGGCCACGGAAGACAGGCTCGACCTCGGCTTCGGAGGAGCCTCCACGTCGCCCAACCTAGGGCGCAGGCCAGCCACGTCAACAGGAAGCGCCATCATCACCCTACCTCGAGCTGACTCGGGCCGCAGAGAACAAGACCGGTGTCCCATCTGGCTAGCTCCGCCAGATAGGCAATGATGGCGCCCCACAAGCTCTGTGACGACGGCGGCTCTCAGCTCTCTTACGGAAGCAGGAGGACGTCAGCAAGGACTCAACCGCTCCGACAGCTGTCCCTCCGCCAGGCTCCGTCGCTCCTCCGACGGCCACGACATCACACCAGCTGGGTGCCAAGATCTCTCCGGCTGCCACATCGGCATGTACTTAGGGCGCTAGCTCTCCCCCGCTAGACACGTAGCACTCTGCTACACCCCCATTGTACACCTGGATCCTCTCCTTACGCCTATAAAAGGAAGGACCAGGGCCCTCTTAGAGAGGGTTGGCCGCGCGGGGACGAGGACGGGGCAGGCGCTCTCTTGGGGCCGCTCGCTTCCCTCACCGCGGGACCTGGGCGCGGGACGAACACGAAGGCCGCGGGATTTCCACCTCTCTCAGGCCCATCTCCGGCCGCCTCACTTCCCCCCTTCGCGCTCGCCCACGCGCTCAACCCATCTGGGCTGGGGCACGCAGCGACATTCACTCGTCGGCTTAGGGACCCCCCGGTCTCGAAACGCCGACAGTTGGCGCGCCAGGTAGGGGCCTGCTGCGTGTTGACGAACAGCTTACCGTCAAGCTCCAGATGGGCAGTCTCCAGCAACCTCTCTGACCCGGGACGGTGCTCCGTTTCGGGAGTCTTGAGTTCATGTCCTTCGACGGCAGCTACGACATGATACTCCTTCCACCGCCGCGCGACAACGACAATGGCGGCCGACAGCCCGCCCGCCAGCGGCGGAATCGACAACGTCTTCCCCGCGTGGCGGAAGAACAACATTCGAGTTCGCCCCGTCCTCTCCCCCGCCAACGGAGGAGGAGGCGGGGCAACCAAGGCCAAGCGGGAGGCTGCGCCTCGTCGGCTGTCGAGCGAGTCGACGTCCCCGGCGCTCCAACGGGGGGCGCGTCGGGCGTCGACCTCGCGTTTGAGACGAAGGCGAGCGCCACCTCCCCGCGACACGCCAATCCCGAGCAAGCGGACGACGCCAGTGCGCTCGCGGAGAGCTTGTAGGACGTCGCCCTCGTACCCGAGACGGCGGTGCAATCAGTCCCCGACGTGACTATGTCGCTGCTCGTCGACCGAAAGGTACCGACCGATTCCCATCCCACGTCATTTGGACTCAGCCACAACCCGCCTAGCGACCTTGCTTTGGCGGGCGCTCTCGTAGAGGCGAGTTCAAACCCTCTAGGGTTTCGCATGCGGTCGCCTTGGGACCGGCTGATAGACGTCTCGACCTACGGGCCCTTTGGGTCCGAGGAAGATGACGACCCCAACATCTGTTGGGATTTCTCTAGATTTGGCAACCCCAGTGCCATGCGGGACTTCATGACCACATGTGACTACTGCCTCTCCGACTGTTCCGACGGTAGCCGCAGCCTCGACGACGAGGACTGCGGCCCAAGCCGCGAATGTTTCCACGTCGAGCTAGGGGATCCCTCCGAAGGCAACCATCTCGGCATGCCGGAGGACGGTGATCTCCCTAGGCCGGTGCCTCGCGCTGACATCCCGCGGGAGCTAGCTGTGGTCCCCGTTCCGGCGGGGGGTCACGACCCACAGCTCGAGCAAGTCCGCGGGGCGCAGGCCAGGCTCGACGAGGGAGCAGGAGCGCTTGAGCCGATCCGCCGGGACGTCGGGCAGGTATGGGCGGGCCAACCCCCGGCCGGAGAAATACGTCACCTGCCCCAAGGTTTCTAGCACCGCGTCGCCAACGACGTCAGGGTCAGGCCGCCACCCGCATCCAGTGGGGTCGGTCAGAACCTGGCTGCCGCAGCGATGCTTCTCCGCGCGATGCCGGAGCCATCAACCACCGAGGGTCGGCGAATCCAGGGAGAGCTCAAGAATCTCCTGGAAGGCGCTGCGGTCCGACGGGCCGAGAGCTCTGCCTCTCGAAGGCAGGGATACCCCTCGGAACCTCATGCCGCGACTTCCCGATTCATGCGGGAAGCCTCGGTCTACACCGGGCGCACGCGCAACACCGCGCCTGCGGCCCCGGGCCACCTCGGCAACGAGCACCATCATCGCGACCGTCGGGCCCATCTCGACGAGAGGGTGCGCCGAGGTTACCACCCCAGGCGTGGGGGACGCTACGACAGCGGGGAGGACCGGAGTCCCTCACCCGAACCACCCGGTCCGCAGGCCTTCAGCCGGGCCATCCGACGGGCACCGTTCCCGAACCGGTTCCGACCCCCGACTACTATCACAAAGTACTCGGGGGAAACGAGACCGGAACTGTAGCTCGCGGACTACCGCCTGGCCTGCCAACTGGGTGGAACGGATGACGACAACCTCATCATCCGCAACCTCCCCCTGTTCCTCTCCGACACCGCTCGCGCCTGGTTGGAGCACCTGCCTCCGGGGCAGATCTCCAACTGGGATGACCTGGTCCAAGCCTTCGCCGGCAATTTCCAAGGCACGTACGTGCGCCCCAGGAATTCCTGGGACCTCCGAAGCTGCCGACAGCAGCCGGGAGAGTCTCTCTGGGACTACATCCGGCGATTCTCGAAGCAGCGCACCGAGCTGCCCAACATCACCGACTCGGATGTTATCGGCGCGTTCCTTGCCGGCACCACATGCCGCGACCTGGTGAGTAAGTTGGGTCGCAAGACCCCCACAAGGGCGAGCGAGCTGATGGACATCGCCACCAAGTTCGCCTCTGGCCAGGAGGCGGTCGAGGCTATCTTCCGAAAGGACAAGCAGCCCCAGGGCCGCCCATCGGAAGATGCTCCCGAGGCGTCAACTCCGTGCGGCGCCAAGAAGAAAGGCAAGAAGAAGTCGCAAGCGAAACGCGACGCCGCCGACGCGGACCTTGTCGCCGCCGCCGAGTACAAGAACCCTCGGAAGCCCCCCGGAGGTGCCAACCTCTTCGACAAGATGCTCAAGGAGCCGTGTCCCTATCATCAGGGGCCCGTCAAGCACACCCTTGAGGAGTGCGTCATGCTTCGGCGCCACTTCCACAGGGCCGGGCCACCCGCGGAGGGTGGCAGGGCCCGCGACGACGACAAGAAGGAAGATCACCAAGCAGGAGAGTTCCCCGAGGTCCGCGACTGCTTCATGATCTACGGTGGGCATGCGGCGAATGCCTCGGCTCGGCATCGCAAGCAAGAGCGCCGGGAGGTCGGCTCGATGAAGGTGGCGGCACCAGTCTACCTAGACTGGTCTGACAAGCCCATCACCTTCGACCAAGCTGACCACCCCGACCACGTGCCGAGCCCGGGGAAATACCCGCTCGTCGTCGACCCCGTCGTCGGCGACGTCAGGCTCACCAAGGTCCTTATGGACGGGGGCAGCTGCCTCAACATCATCTACGCCGAGACCCTCAGGCTCCTGCGCGTCGATCTGTCCTCCGTCCGAGCAGGCGCTGCGCCCTTCCACGGGATCATTCCCGGGAAGCGCGTCCAGCCCCTCGGACGACTCGACCTCCCCGTCTGCTTCGGAACGCTCTCCAACTTCCGAAGGGAGACTCTGACGTTCGAGGTGGTCGGGTTCCGAGGAACCTACCACGCGGTACTGGGGAGGCCATGCTACGCGAAGTTCATGGCCGTCCCCGCAACTACACCTACCTGAAGCTCAAGATGTCGGGCCCCAACGGGGTCATCACCGTCGGCCCCACGTACAAACACGCGTTCGAATACGACGTGGAGTGCGTGGAGTACGCCGAGGCCCTCGCCGAGTCCGAGGCCCTCATCGCCGACCTGGAAAGCCTCTCAAAAGAGGTGCCCGACGTGAAGCGCCATGCCGGCAACTTCGAGCCAGTGGAGACGGTCAAGGTCGTCCCTCTCAACCCCAGTGGCGACACCTCCAAGCAGATCCGGATCGGTTCCGGGCTCGACCCCAAATAGGAAGCAGTGCTCGTCGACTTTCTCCGCGCAAACGCCGACGTCTTTGCGTGGAGTCCCTCGGACATGCCCGACATACCGAGGGATGTCGCCGAGCACTCGCTGGATATTCGGGCTGGAGCCCGACCCGTCAAGCAGCCTCTGCGCCGATTCGACGAGGAGAAGCACAGAGTGATAGGCGAGGAGATCCACAAGCTAATGGCAGCAGGGTTCATCAAAGAGGTATTCCATCCCGAATGGCTTGCCAACCCTGTGCTTGTGAGAAAGAAAGGGGGGAAATGGCGGATGTGTGTAGACTACACTGGTCTCAACAAAGCATGTCCGAAGGTTCCCTACCCTCTGCCTCGCATCGATCAAATCGTGGATTCCACTGCTGGGTGCGAAACCCTGTCTTTCCTCGACGCCTACTCAGGGTATCACCAAATCAGGATGAAAGAGTCCGACCAGCTCGCGACTTCTTTCATCACGCCCTTCGGCATGTACTGCTATGTCACCATGCCGTTCGGTTTGAGGAATGCGGGCGCGACGTATCAGCGGTGCATGAACCATGTGTTCGGCGAACACATCGGTCGCACGGTCGAGGCCTACATCGATGACATCGTAGTCAAGACAAGGAAAGCTTCCGACCTCCTCTCCGACCTTGAAGTGACATTCCGATGTCTCAAAGCGAAAGGCGTCAAGCTCAATCCCGAGAAGTGTGTCTTCGGGGTGCCCCGGGGCATGCTCTTGGGGTTCATCGTCTCCGAGCGGGGCATCGAAGCTAACCCGGAGAAGATCGCAGCCATCACCAGCATGGGTCCCATCAAGGACTTAAAAGGCGTACAGAGGGTCATGGGATGTCTCGCAGCTCTGAGCCGCTTCATCTCACGCCTCGGCGAAAGAGGTCTGCCTCTGTACCGCCTCTTAAGGAAGGTCGAGTGTTTCGCTTGGACCCCTGAGGCCGAGGAAGCTCTCGGGAACCTGAAGGCGCTCCTCACAAAGGCGCCTATCTTGGTGCCTCCAACTGATGGAGAAGCCCTCTTGGTCTACGTCGCCGCGACCACTCAGGTGGTTAGCGCCGCGATTGTGGTCGAGAGGCAAGAAGAGGGGCATGCATTGCCCGTTCAGAGGCCAGTTTACTTCGTCAGCGAGGTACTGTCCGAGACCAAGATCCGCTACCCACAAGTCCAGAAGCTGCTGTACACAGTGATCCTGACGAGGCGGAAGCTGCGACACTACTTCGAGTCTCATCCGGTAACTGTGGTGTCATCCTTCCCCCTGGGGGAGATCATCCAGTGCCGAGAGGCCTCGGGCAGGATTGCAAAGTGGGCGGTGGAAATCATGGGCGAGACAATCTCGTTCGCCCCTCGGAAGGCCATCAAGTCCCAAGTATTGGCGGACTTCGTAGCCGAATGGGTCGACACCCAGCTGCCGACGGCTCCGATCCAACCGGAGCTCTGGACCATGTTTTTCGACGGGTCGCTGATGAAGACGGGAGCCGGCGCGGGCCTACTCTTCATCTCGCCACTCGGGAAACACCTACGCTATGTGCTACGCCTCCATTTCCCGGCGTCCAACAATGTGGTTGAGTACGAGGCTCTGGTCAACGGGTTGTGGATCGCCCTCGAGCTAGGGGTCAGGCGCCTCGACGCCCGCGGCGACTCGCAGCTCGTCATCGACCAAGTCATGAAGAACTCCCACTGCCGCGACCCGAAGATGGAGGCCTACTGCGATGAGGTTCGGCGCCTGGAAGACAAGCTCTACGGGCTCGAGCTTAACCACATCGCTCGGCGCTACAACGAGACTGCGGACGAGCTGGCAAAAATAGTCTCGGGGCGAACAACGGTTCCCCCGGACGTCTTCTCCCGGGATCTGCATCAACCCTCCGTCAAGATCGACGACTCGCCCGAGCCTGAGGCGCCCTCGGTCCAGCCCGAGGTACCCTCGGCGCAGCCCGAGGCACCCTCAGCTCGGCCCGAGGCACCCTCGGTTCAGCCCGAGGTACCCTCGGCCACCGAGGGCGAGGCATTGCACGTCGAGGAGGAGCGGAGCGGGGCCACGCCTGATCGGAATTGGCAGACCCCGTACCTACAATATCTCCGCCAAGGAGAGCTACCCCTCGACCGAGCCGAGGCTCGGCGGGTAGCGCGACGCGCCAAGTCGTTCGTCTTGCTGGGCGATGAGAAGGAGCTCTACCACCGCAGCCCCTCGGGCATCCTCCAGCGATGCATCTCCATCGCCGAAGGTCAGGAACTCCTGCAAGAGATACACTCGGAGGCTTGCGGCCATCATGCAGCGCCTCGAGCCCTTGTCGGGAATGCTTTCCGGCAAGGCTTCTACTGGCCAACCGCGGTGGCTGACGCCACTAGAATTGTCCGCACCTGCGAAGGGTGTCAATTCTATGCGAAGCAGACCCACCTGCCCGCTCAGGCTCTGCAGACGATACCCATCACCTAGCCTTTTGCCGTGTGGGGTCTGGACCTCGTCGGCCCTTTGCAGAGGGCACCCGGGGGCTACACGCACCTGCTGGTCGCCATCGACAAATTCTCCAAGTGGGTTGAGGTCCGACCTCTGAACAGCATCAGGTCCGAGCAGGCGGTGACGTTCTTCACCAACATCATCCATCGCTTCGGGGTCCCGAACTCCATCATCACCGACAACGGCACCCAGTTCACCGGCAGAAAGTTCTTGGACTTCTGCGAAGATCACCACATCCGGGTGGACTGGGCCGCCGTGGCTCATCCCATGTCGAATGGGCAAGTAGAGCGTGCCAACGGCATGATTCTACAAGGGCTCAAGCCTCGGATTTACAACGACCTCAACAAGTTCGGCAAGCGATGGATGAAGGAACTCCCCTCGGTGGTCTGGAGCCTGAGGACAACGCCGAGCCGAGTCACGGGTTTCACGCCGTTCTTCCTGGTCTACGGGGCCGAGGCCGTCTTGCCCACTGACCTGGAATACGGCTCCCCGAGGATGAGGGCCTACAGCGATCAAAGCAACCAAGCTAGCCGAGAAGACTCGCTGGACCAGCTGGAAGAGGCTCGGGACAAGGCCTTACTACACTCGGCGCGGTACCAGCAGTCCCTGCGACGCTACCACGCCCGAGGGGTCCGACCCCGAGACCTCCAGGTGGGCGACCTGGTGCTTCGGCTGCGGCAAGACGCCCGAGGGAGGCACAAGCTCACGCCCCCCTGGGAGGGGCCATTCATCATCGCCAAAGTTCTGAAGCCCGGAACGTACAAGCTGGCCAACAGTCAAGGCGAGGTCTACGGCAACGCTTGGAATATCCAACAGCTACGTCGCTTCTACCCTTAAGATATTTTCAAGTTGTTCATATACCTCGCACCCACGCAAAGTTTAGTCATCAAGGAAGGGTCGGCCTCGCCTCGGCAAAGCCCGACCCTCCCTCGGGGGCTAAAAGGGGGGGAACCCCCTCTGCGTTGAAATTTCCTCGAAAAAAGATCTCTTCTGCCAGAATATCTTTCGTGCTTGCTGACTACTTCGAAAAGTGGATCCTAAAAACGACGGAGTACACGTAAGCAGCCAAGGCTGACCGAGCCGAGGGACTCCTACGCTACCGCGACTCGAGGCGACCCAGCGCGCGACCCAGCAGCGCCATCCTGGCGCGGCGGTCAATGCGACCGAAAGTGGGTCGGCAGTAATGACGGTGGCAGGCGGGCGGGAGCAGCGGTCACGTCGTCAGCCAAGCTCACGTCCCATCCGGGGGCAGCAAGAGAACCTCCTCTCACGACGTGAAGACAACGCGCCCGTGATCCGTTCCTCGAACGGCTCTCGCACGCGCAACGACCGCCCTGCCAACAACTCGCCCCGTCGCATTAACTCCGCGGCGGGACAGACGGCGCTTCTGGCAGGAGGAGCGGGCGACGCTTCGCCTTCGCCGTAATAACCGCGCCAAAAAAGGTACGCCGCGTCGTTCGATTTCGTATCCTTTTCCGTTTTTCCTCTTTCTCTACCTCTTGCAACAGGGACCGGGAAAGGGGGATACCCCGAAAAGGATCCTTCCCCGTGAAGGAACCAGGCTCCGAGCCTCCTTACTGATCAGAGGTTCGAAGGCTGGCCCCCCGAAGGGTTTCAACAGCCGCCTCAGATCGCGTGGGCCCTACACCCACTACTGGTCAGAGGTTCGAAGGCCGGCCCCCCGAAGGGTTCCACGGCCGCCTCAGGCTACCCGGGCTCCGCGCCCATTATTGATCAGGGGTTCGAAGGCTGGCCCCCGAAGGGTTCACAGCCGCCTCAGACGCCGAGCGAGGGATGACCAGGGGTACGTTCGATACATAACCAAGGCTCGGACTGCGCTCCCGAGGTACCCTAGGACATTTCCGAGACCAGCGGGAACGATCTTGTAACGGAATCCCATCAGAGGGAGGCATCGAGCCCTCGGACCCCGTCGCCAGGGGACCGGGTCCGGCAGATCACCCGCAGGTACTTTTGGGCGTGCCTCTGGGCCCCTAGCCGACCCCTAACGAACGGGGCACGGACGTCCACTCGGATTACCCGCTTGCAGCTCACCGGAGACACCATGTTCGGCGCCCATCGAGGGTAACATGGCGCTTTCCCCCCTCCTCCTTGCGGAAAGGCGACGCAGGGGCGTATGTAAAAAAGCCGAGTCTGTCCCTGATCGCCCTCTCGCCCTGTGCAGAGGCTCGGGGGCTGCTCTCGCAAACCCGGCTCCGGCCGAACCGTTGACAGCGTCAACATACCAGCCCGAGAACTTGGGCCCCGACCGTACACCCGGGCTACGGCCAGTTCGCATGAGGGAACGACCAGACTAGCCGAAGCATTACGCAAGGCATTAAGACCTCGAAGGAGTGAAACCACTCCTCCGAGGCCTCGGGGGCTACACCCGGCGGGTGCGCTCGCGCGCACCCACCGGAACAAAATGCAACCGAGAAAGGTTGGTCCCCTTGCAAAAAAGTGCGACGAAAGCCTCCAAGCGAGTGCTAACACTCCCTTCGAGGCTCGGGGGCTACTGTCGGGGACCATAATTAGGGGTACCCTCAAGACTCCTAATTCTCAGCTGGTAACCCCCATCAGCATAAAGCTGCAAAGGCCTGATGGGTGCGATTAAGTCAGGGATCAGTCCATTCGAGCGACTCGATCATGCCTCGCCCGAGCCTAGCCTCGGACAAGGGCAGCCGACCCCGGAGGATTTCCGTCTCGCCCGAGGCCCCCTCCAACGGCGGACACATCTCCGGCTCGCCCGAGGCCCTGCCTTCGCTAAGAAGCAACCCTGACTAAATCGCCGCACCGACCGACCGAATCGCAGGAGCATTTAACGCAAAGGTGGCCTGACACCTTTATCCTGACGCACGCCCCCCGGCAGAGCCGAAGTGACCGCCGTCACTTCGCCACTCCACTGACCGGCCTGACAGAAGGACAGCGCCGCCTGCGCCACTCTGACTGCAGTGCCACTCGACAGAGTGAGACTGACAGGCAGTCAGGCCCTGCCAAAGGCACCATAGGAAGCTCCGCTCCGCCCGACCCAGGGCTCAGACTCGGGCTAAGTCCCGAAAGACGGCGAACTCCGCTCCGCCCGACCCAGGGCTCGGACTCGGGCTAAGTCCCGGAAGACGGCGAACTCCGCTCCGCCCGACCCAGGGCTCGGACTCGGGCTAAGTCCCGGAAGACGGCGAACTCCGCTCCGCCCGACCCAGGGCTCGGACTCGGGCTAAGTCCCGGAAGACGGCGAACTCCGCTCCGCCCGACCCCAGGGCTCGGACTCGGGCTCAGCCCCAGAAGACGACGAACTCCGCTCCGCCCGACCCCAGGGCTCGGACTCGAGCTCAGCCCCAGAAGACGACGAACTCCGCTTCGCCCGACCCCAGGGCTCGGGCTCCGCCCTGGCCTCTGCCGAACGACCTCCGCCTCGCCCGACCCAGGGGCTCGGACTCGGCCTCGGCCACGGAAGACAGACTCGACCTCGGCTTTGGAGGAGCCTCCACGTCGCCCAACCTAGGGCGCAGGCCAGCCACGTCAACAGGAAGCGCCATCATCACCCTACCTCGAGCTGACTCGGGCCGCAGAGAACAAGACTGGTGTCCCATCTGGCTAGCTCCGCCAGATAGGCAATGATGGCGCCCCGCAAGCTCTGTGACGACGGCGGCTCTCAGCTCTCTTACGGAAGCAGGAGGACGTCAGCAAGGACTCAACCGCTCCGACAGCTGTCCCTCCGCCAGGCTCCGTCGCTCCTCCGACGGCCACAACATCACACCAGCTGGGTGCCAAGATCTCTCCGGCTGCCACATCGGCATGTACTTAGGGCGCTGGCTCTCCCCCGCTAGACACGTAGCACTCTGCTACACCCCCATTGTACACCTGGATCCTCTCCTTACGCCTATAAAAGGAAGGACCAGGGCCCTCTTAGAGAGGGTTGGCCGCGCGGGGACGAGGACGGGGCAGGCGCTCTCTTGGGGCCGCTCGCTTCCCTCACCCGCGTGGACGCTTGTAACCCCCTACTGCAAGCGCACCCGACCTGGGCGCGGGACGAACACGAAGGCCGCGGGATTTCCACCTCTCTCACGCCCATCTCCGGCCGCCTCACTTCCCCCCTTCGCGCTCGCCCACGCGCTCGACCCATCTGGGCTGGGGCACGCAGCGACATTCACTCGTCGGCTTAGGGACCCCCCGGTCTCGAAACGCCGACAGTTATACAGGTGCCAAAGGTTCACACTTAGCCAATAAAAAAACCAAGAATTGGGTTCAACAAAGAGAGCAAGAGATAACCGAAAGCAGCCCTGGTCTGGCGCACCGGACTGTCCGGTGCACCACTGGACATTGTCCGGTGCACCAGGGGACTTCACGCTGAACTCCTCACCTTCGGGAAAATCCAGAGGCGCTCCGCTATAATTCACCGGACTGTCCGGTGCTACACCGGACAGTGTCCGGTGCCCCAAGACTCAGCGTCTCTGAACTCACCAGCTTCGGGAATTTGCTCCGCTATAATTCACCGGACATGTCCGGTGTACACCGGACTGTCCGGTGAGCCAGCTGAGCAACGACTACTTCGCGCCAACGGTCACCTGCAGAAGCATTAAATGCGCGCCAGAGCGCGCAGAAGTCAGGCACGCGCGAAGTGGCGCACCGGACACTCTACAGTACATGTCCGGTGTGCCACCGGACATCCAGGCAGGCCTAGCAGTCAGAGCTCCAACGGTCGGAACCCAACGGCCTGGTGACGTGGCTAGGCGCACCGGACACTGTCCGGTGTGCACCGGACTGTCCGGTGCACCATGCGACAGACAGCCCCACCAAACGGCTAGTTTGGTGGTTGGGGTTATAAATACCCCCAACCACCCCACATTCAAGTCATCCAAGTTTTCCTACTTCAACCACTTACAAGAGCTCTAGCATTCAATTCTAGACACACCCAAGTGATCAAATCCTCTCCAAATTCCACACAACGCCTTAGTGATTAGTGAGAGAGATTTGCTTGTGTTCTTTCGAGCTCTTGCGCTTGGATTGCTTTCTTCTTTGATTCTTTCTTGCGATCAACTCAATTGTAACCAAGGCAAGAGGCACCAATTGTGTGGTGGCCCTTGCGGGGAAGTTTTGTTCCCGTTTGATTGAGAAGAAGAAGCTCACTCGGTCCGAGGGACCGTTTGAGAGAGGGAAAGGGTTGAAAGAGACCCGGTCTTTGTGACCACCTCAACGGGGAGTAGGTTTGCGAGAACCGAACCTCGGTAAAACAAATCCGCGTGTCACACTCCTTATTCGCTTGCGATTTGTTTTGCACCCTCTTTCGCGGACTTAATTATATTTCTAACGCTAACCCGGCTTGTAGTTGTGAGTAACTTTGTAAATTTCAGTTTCGCCCTATTCACCCCCCTCTAGGCGACTTTCACAAATCACTTCGTTCTAATTTAACTTCTTACCTTTAATACTAGCAATTCTATACTTTGCATTCGTCTTTTTTATGTTTAACTTAGTTAAAGGGAAATGTGTCATAGGGTCATTTCTATCTGTTTTGGTGATTAAGTGCTCAACACACCATCTTGGACTAAGTATGAGCATAGGTCCATTCAAGGCAAATTGTAGAGAACAAGTCCAAAAGAGCTCAACAAGGAGCCAAATGTGCAACTATGGGTAAAATGGTAAAATCAACAGGTTTGGATATTTAGATAAGTTGCACATGTCCATTACATTATGTCTTGCACCTTGGTTTGGCTATTAACACCTTTCTGCAAAAAAATGACTTTTGGACTTAGTTTTGGGCACATTGCAAATCCTGGTGAAACTATGGGGAAAAGGTATATTTCCTACACTTAGTCAATTGGATTAAGTGCTAACTATGCTTGTCTAAGTCGTAGGAAAGCTACCCGATAAGATAAAAAGAAGTTGGAAAATTTTGGCTCAAGAAAGCCATTGCTGGGCAAGTCTGGGACTCACCGGACGGTCTGGTGGTCGTACAGATAATGTCCTTGGTCTCAAGAATTTTATTATAAAATTCTCCAGACAGTTCGGTGTGCACCAGTGTCACACCCGGTTTTTAGAAGGCAAACCGAATGCGAACCATGTACGTGCCAGGATCAGTTATTCACGTACACAGCAGTTACATAATATGGACATCATCACACAGTGCTCAAAATAGTATTAAAAGGGGAAATAATAGTCGATTACATCATACGTCTGAGACGTCCATATAGTTCTTACAATAAATCAAAGTGCGGAAAAGAAACGTAGATAACGCGGCCTTCACAGGCAGCCGACTGGGGGTTGCCGCTAACCCACACCTAGAACTCGTCGTAATCTTGGAACTCCTGGAAGTCTCCTTCCACAGCTTCATCTTCGCCTGAGCAGTGGTTGCAATGCTGACAACCTGGGGGGGGGGGGGGGTTTGGTGTGTAGAGCAAGGGTGAGTACACATCAACATACTCAGCAAGTATCCTGTTTGGCTGTAGTGGACTAGCTTTATGTGGGGATAAGTCAAGCAGTTGCTTTTAGTTGGTCAGGTTATTACTTACTAGTAGAAAGCCAGGTTTTAACATTAACCCAAGTTATTAGCCCAATGTATCCTTTCCAAACGGAAAGAATACCACTTACCAGCACCATAATCATAACCAGATTCAACAGTCTCATAACCACCTGTACCACAATATCTCTGATCAAGTACCACTAATCATTGGAGCTCCCTTGGCCGCTCATAACCGCGAGCACGGCTGATATATCAGTTTCATAACACTCTGCAGAGGTTGTGCACTTTACCCACAAGCCGTGATTCCCATTCTGCCCGGAGATCATGACTCTCCATTGATCACTACCAAGGTGATCCAGCAGGGCATCACTACGAAGCCTTTACAAAGATTCCCCGGGGCTGTAGCCACCCGTTAGGTTTCCTAAATGCACCGCACTCCTCCCCAAGGGGCGAACCCAAACTTGGCAGAGCGAGCCGCATACACCGAGCCCCATTGACGGCACGACGGCTAAGTGAACTACACCCCGGATCCTCTAATTATTCAGCTAAGGGCACCCCATTCCACCCTCATGGTTGCACTGTTTTCCCGGGCGGTCATCCATAGAACAGGTCCTTACGGAGAGGCACTCGAGAAACCGCTCGAGTCCCCTTGAAAACCACAAGTATAATCATAAAGAAGAGCGGGAAAACAGCGTATCATAGATAATCACATCATGTTCATTGATTAGAGTTGAGCAATAGCATCAGACTAAGTAGTAATAATCCGACCCAAATAGGTAAACAAGGACATGGATAACAAAAGCTAGTCAATCCTTAGGTATAAATGTGTAAAGCGGGAGGTGAATTAAAGAATGAATAGGACATAGATAGGTCAAAGGACACTTGCCTTCACCAAACGACTGCTGCTCAGGGGCTTCTCCTGCGAATTCCTCGGGCTCTTCGACCGGATCGTTCTCTATGCGAGCGCAAACATACATACATACATCCACATATTTAATACAAAAGAACAGTACACCATACAAGATAACAAATAAAGCGAATATGCATCAAGTATGACATTCGATAACGCATTTGTTATGGTTAGAAAGAAACGGGAAAGGTCTCGCAGGGGGGGTTAAATCTTATGCACTAATGACACAATTGGTTTTTTAACAAAAGAATTCTGTTACATATACACTAATGGAAACCTAATCACTTTTAGTTGATCAACATTGCACAGGGTAAACAATTAACTACGTGCATCAATAGCATAACGGAATTCTAAATTAAACTTCCTATTTTCCCATAGCATGAACAGTGATTAGCCTACTTAAAATACAGTAATTATGATCACAGAAAGTAAATAAAATAAAATAAAAAAAATAAAAAAAAAACAGAAGGGGGGGGGGGCGGTTGAACCGGCCCTAGGGCGGTTGAACCGGCCCTAGGCGGGGCGCGGGCGCGGGCGGCTGAACCGGCGGGGCAGGGGGCGGCGCAGGGGGCGGCCGAGCCGGGGGGGGGGGCGGCCGAACCGGCGGGCAGGGAGGCGGCGCAGGGGGCGGCCGAGCCGGGGGGCGGGGCGGCCGAACCGGCGGGCAGGGAGGCGGCGCAGGGGGCGGCCGAGCCGGGGGGCGGGGCGGCCGAACCGGCGGGCAGGGAGGCGGCCGAACCGGCCATGGGGAAAGGGGAGAGGGGATGGGGGAGGGAGGAGAGGGGGAGGGGGAGCTCACCGGGGAGGGGCGCGACGGCGAGGGGCGGCCGGCGGCAGGGGCGGCCGAGGGCGGCGGTTGGGCAGGGGGCGGCGGCGGCTTAGGGCAGGGGTAGGGGCGGCGGCTTAGGGAGAGGGAGAGAAAATGAGAGAAAATGAGAGGGAGAGGGAGAGGGTTTGGGGAAAAAGGGGAGGTGGGGGGGGGCGGTTGGGCCTATTGGGCCCAGGGGGGGGCGCGCAGGGGCGGCTGGGCCGGCCGGGGTCGGCCCACGGCGCGGGAGAGAGAAAAAAAAGGAAGAGAGAGAGAAAAGAGAAAGAAAAGAGAAAGAAAACATTTTCGAAATCCGATTCTTCTACATGAATGCATTTGCACTTTCAAAGCAATCAAAGGAAATGCAAGGTTCGGCATGGTGCATCGAGCAACATAAAGCATTTAGGGTTTTTCTTACACGGGAAATCCAAACCGAATCCCGCTAGAACTTTGGAAAAGGTCAAGGTTTAGCGAGGGAAAAAGAAAAGGAAAGGTAACGCCCGAATTTTGGCGAGTAAAGAAAAGAAAAAATTCAACTGCAAAAATTCGGGGCGTTACAAACCTATCCCCCTTAAAAGAATCTCGCCCTCGAGATTCAGGGCTGGCTAGCAAAGAGCTCCGGGTACTTGGCCATCAGATCATCTTCACGCTCCCAGGTTGCTTCTTCCTCAGAGTGGTGACTCCATCTGACTTTGCACATCCTGACGGTCTTCCTTCGGGTGACTCTATCTGCAACCTCAAGGATCTGAGCTGGCTTCTCAACGTAGGTCAAGTCCTCCTGGACTTCAAGACCTTCCACTGGCAACTGCTCTTCTGGCATACGCAAGCACTTCTTCAACTGAGACACATGAAAGACATCATGCACAGCAGACAAATTCTCTGGCAAACTGAGCTGATAAGCCACTTCTCCACGTCTTGCAAGAATCTGATACGGACCAATGTAGCGGGGTGCTAGCTTGCCTTTCACTCCGAATCTTCTGACTCCTCTGATCGGTGACGCTTTCAGATAGACAAAGTCTCCGACTTCGAAACTCAGCTCTCTTCTTCTTGTGTCTGCATAGCTTCGCTGCCTTGATTGCGCTATCTTCAGATTCTCTCGGACCATCTTGATGTTCTCTTCGGCTTCAAGCAAAATGTCTGGCCCAAACACTTGCTTCTCTCCAGGCTGATCCCATTGCAACGGAGTTCTACAACTCCTTCCATAGAGCGCCTGAAATGGTGACATCTTCAAACTGGCCTGATAACTGTTGTTATAGGAAAACTCTGCATAAGGCAATCGCTTGTCCCATCCGGACTGATCTTGCAACGCACAGGCTCTCAACATATCTTCAAGAATTTGATTGGTTCTTTCAGTCTGACCATCTGTCTGCGGGTGATAAGCTGAACTGAAATTCAGATGCGTGCCCAAGGCTTCATGCAACTGCTGCCAGAAATGAGAGGTGAACTGCGTTCCTCTGTCTGACACTATCTTCTTTGGCACACCATGAAGACAAACGATCCGAGACATATACAATTCTGCCAATACTGCATTGTTGTAGTTGGTCTTGACAGGTATGAAGTGGGCTGACTTGGTCAAGCGGTCCACTACTACCCAAATGGAATCGTAGCCGGCTCGAGTGCGAGGCAATCCGACTATGAAATCCATGCCAATTTCATCCCATTTCCACTGAGGGATCTGCAACGGTTGCAACAATCCAGCTGGTCTCTGGTGTTCTGCCTTAATTCTTCGACAACTATCGCACATAGCCACATGCTCTGCGATTTCCCTTTTCATTCCGTACCACCAGAATTTCTTCTTCAGATCCTGATACATCTTCTCACTGCCAGGGTGAATCGAATAGGCTGTCTCATGAGCTTCCTTAAGAATCAACTCCCGAATAGACTGGACATTGGGAACACACAAGCGGTCTTTGAACCATATCACGCCTTCTGCATCTTCTCGAAAGTCTTTGCCTTTGCCATCTAGAATCAATCGCCGAATCTCACTGATCTTCTCATCATTTTTCTGCGCTTCTTTGATTTCGCGCTCCAAGGTAGGCTCCAATTCAACTGTGACTCCTCGCGAATTGTTCAGAAATCCGAGACTCAACCTGTCAAACTCCTTGGCCAACTCATAAGGCATCGGGCGAGCAACCATCAGATTGACTTGACCCTTTCTGCTCAAAGCATCTGCCACTACGTTTGCTTTGCCTGGATGGTAATGAATCTCCAACTCATAGTCTTTGATCAATTCTAACCATCTTCGTTGCCTCATGTTCAATTCTGACTGAGTGAATATGTACTTCAGACTCTTGTGGTCTGTGTAAACATCGCATTTCTGTCCATACAAATAGTGCCTCCATGTCTTCAGTGCGTGAACCACTGCTGCCAACTCTAGATCATGGATTGGGTAATTCTTCTCATGAACCTTCAGCTGTCGGGACGAGTAAGCCACAACTCTTCCCTCTTGCATCAACACACATCCCAAACCTGTGTAACAAGCATCACAATACACCGAGAAGGGCTTGTGCACATCAGGCAAGACTAGGACAGGCGCTGTTGTCAACTTCTCTTTCAGCGCTTCAAAGGCCTCTTGGCATTTCTGGGTCCACTTGAACTCAACCTTGTTGCCTAGCAACGCTGTCATTGGCTTCGCAATCTTCGAAAACCCTTCAATGAATCGCCGATAATATCCGGCCATTCCAATGAAGCTCTTGATTCCTCTAGCATCTGTTGGTGCTTTCCAGTTCAGAATGTCTGCCACTTTCTTCGGATCCACAGCCAATCCTTCTTTGTTGATTATGTGACCCAAGAACAGGACTTCACTGATCCAGAACTCACACTTGCTCAACTTTGCATACAACTGGTGCTCTCGCAATCTCTGCAACACCATCCTCAAATGATCTGCATGCTCTTCTTCACTTTGAGAATAAACCAGAATGTCATCAATGAATACCACCACGAACTTATCAAGATAATCCATGAATACACTGTTCATCAAGTTCATAAAGAATGCTGGCGCATTGGTCAAACCAAAAGACATCACTGTGAACTCATATAAACCATACTTGGTAATGAATGCCGTCTTCGGAATGTCCGAAGGTCGGATCCTGAGCTGATGATAACCTGACCTCAGATCGATCTTGGAGAACACACTGGCTCCTCTCAACTGGTCGAACAGATCTTCTATTCTGGGCAAGGGATACTTGTTCTTGATCGTGACTTCATTCAAAGCTCGATAATCGATACACATCCTCTTAGTACCATCTTTCTTCTCCACAAACAAGACAGGGGCGGCCCAAGGCGAGGTGCTTGGCCGGATGTAACCTTTCTCTGACAGCTCATCAATTTGCTTCTTAAGTTCATCCAACTCTGGTCCAGATATTCTGTAAGCTCTCTTAGAGATGGGGGCGGTTCCAGGAAGAAGCTCTATAGCAAATTCAACTTTCCGCTCTGGTGGCATACCCGGTAAATCCTTTGGAAACACATCTGGGAATTCAGACACAACCTTGATACTCTCAATTGGGTCTGCTTCACTGCTATCAACAGCCATCTGATAACAACTTCCTTTCTTTGGCTCAGGCGGGACTAACTCGGTCACCACTTCCTCTCCTAGTGGGGACACTAACTTGATGGTCCTTTTATCACAACTGATAACTGCCTGATACTTATCTAGCCAATTCATCCCTAGGATGACATCTATTCCCTGAGTACCCATTACTATAAGGTTGGCGGGAAACGCTATCCCCCTTATTTCCACACTTACATTTAAACAAATGCTATCAGCTCGAATTCTACCACCGGCTGAGTCAATTTGAATGGGGGTTAACATGGTAGTAGTTGGAAGATTATGTGCTTCTACCCATGATGCAGTAATGAAAGAATGTGTTGCTCCAGTATCAAATAACACTTCTGCAATATGGGAATCGACTGGGAACATACCTACTGTCATGCCGGGGGTCTCCTGAACTGCTTCAGCTTCCAAGTGATTCAATCTTCCATGATTATAGCGCTGCTGAGAGCGATTGCCTGCTCCAGGCTGAGGCACATTCTGCTTTGCTGGGGCATTGGGGCCTGACTGCTGCTGGGCTGCCTTCTTCGGACATTGCATCACCCAGTGGCCTTGCTCTCCACAGTGGAAACATGCCCTGTTTCCAACTTGAGCTGGTGCTGCCTGACTGTTCTGCTGATTTGCTAGGGCAGGAAGACGAGGTGCTTGCTGATTCTGCTTCTGAAACTGACCTCCTGACTGATTGCTCTGACGGTTCTGGTACTGATGCTGAGGATACTGCCTTTGAAACTGCTGATACTGCTGACGCTGCTGATGCTGCTGAGGTGGACGCTGGTTCTGCCTGAACTGCTGAGGTTGATTGCCTGAGAAACGGGGACGGCTGCTGCTTCCAGGCTGGGGTCCACTGATCTTGCGCTTACGATCTTCCATCTCCTTGCGCTTCCTTTCTGTCATGATTGCTCTGTCAATCAGGTGCTGGAATGTCGGGAAGGTGTGATTCATCAGCTGATACTGCAGAGGGTCAACCAAGCCTCTCAGGAAACGGTACTGTCGCTTGGCGTCGGTATTGACATCTTCGGGAGCGTAGCGAGACAATTGCAGAAACCTGTCCCGATACTCACTGACAGACGATGACCCTTGCTTAAGGGCCAGGAACTCCTCCTTCTTCACTGTCATCAGACCTGCAGGAACATGGTACTGACGAAAGCTACCCCTGAATTCTTCCCAGGTGATGGTGTCGGGGTTGGCATGGGTGGCGAGGTAAGACTCCCACCATGACTGGGCTGCTCCTCTCAACAGACGGGGACCATACAGAACTTTCTCCCTGTCATCGCACTGAGCGGTATGCAACTCCCGCTCCACAGTGCGCAGCCAATCTTCAGCATCCATGGGGTCAGAAGAGTGAGCGAACGTTGGTGGATGACCTCTCATGAATTCAGCACGCTTATCTCTAGGCATCTGAGGCATCTGAGGCTGGGGTGGTGCTTGCTGCTGCTGCTGCTGCTGCTGCTGAATGGCGGCCAAAGTCTGACCGATGGCTTGAACTGCCTGAGTCTGCATCAGAAACATCTGCTCAATCGACATCGGGGGCGGGGGCGGCAGGTGCTGCTGCTGGGGCACCTCATCCTGCGGAGCGGCTCGCTCCTGCTGAGCACGCCTTCCTCCTCTACGCCTGTTCTCTGACATCTGCAGAACGCAACCACACATCAGAACTGATCTGGCCAAGCTTGCAGCATAAGAAAAGAGTATAGAATTCTCCAACAGCACTGAACAGATGAGCATCTTCACTGATCTCCAACACAGACCACACAGCTTCTCAGATAAAGAGGAAAGGAGAATAATGGGTTTCCCAACTATATAACTAACTTTATTGACATAGTATGTAAACCAAAATGCAGGGGATACCCACACTCTGGTGACAATCATTACAAAGATCCAAACCAAACATAGTTCATCATGACAAACATAAATGCACAGGATATAGCAAACTACCCTGTCTAACTAAAACTAACTAAGACCGAGACTAACGCTAAAACTGAAGCTTCTATGTATATATTTCGTATTAATTACAAGATCCAACTCTAACGATCTATGGTTCTAGAGTTATCTTGGTCTTGCAGGCGGGATTGCCATAAGACTGGTGTCCACGCTGAGGTGAGCGGTACGGGTGCTGAGTCCCAACGGGAGCGGGGGATCCACCGTCCAGATAACGACGTTCCGCGCGCTCAGCCCGCAGCAGGGCGATCTCAGCACGAGCCCTACTCAGCTCGTCTAATGCATGGTCCAGCTCCGTGTTTAGCACGGCGGCTAGGTTGACTGTGCTGCTCAACCTAGGATTGCCCTCACCGACAGGTGAGACAATCACGCCTCCTGTGCTGCCAGATGAACGGCGGGGGTAATACTTCAGGTCAAGACCGTCAGCTGCCCCACCGAAAACCGAGCAGTAGTGCGAAAGCGCACGCCGTGCAGCATCTTGCATGGCTGCCTCAGCTGAGTCCCGCTCAGAGATAGAATAGTGCTCTGAACAGGCCTCTGCACCCTGGAGACTGTCCTCCGGGCAGCGCACCAAGCAAGTCGCCTCCCAGCGGTCCGGGTAGACCCCGCGACTATGCTGGTAGACCACACAGCGATACTCGACGGACCAAGTATGCCGGTCAAATGCCCGACGTAGCAGGGTGTCGAGCGCATCATGGAAGTGACACCCGCGAGCAGCGTCGCGAGTGATGGGTCGAGCAACCCATCCTTCCGGCTCAGGATTAGCAGAGAAGTCGGTGTCGTGGCTCGAGCTGTCGTCGCCTCCTCCGTCGTCTGGGTCTCCTCCAGCAGCTACTCCAGAAGCTGGGGCGCCCAGGGGTGGTGCAGGGGGCGGCTCCAGAGGAAGCACAGGGGAGCAGCTCCTCACAGACTCTATCTCCTGGTGGAGCGAGAGGGAAGAGCTCCGCTGCTCCTGTCGTCGACGTTCCTGCTCCTCACGCAGGCGGTGGTGCAGTCTCTCCAAGTGGCTGGACTGTCCGGCCACGGGACGGCGAAGCGGACGCTCAGCAAGACGGGAGGGTAAGAAGGGGATGACTGACTTTCGTGCAGTGTGTCTAAGTCGAGCCATCTACAAAAGACATCGCAAGCAAAAGGGTGAGAACAGAGTTAATATGACCAGCAAGTAATGAATCATAAGTAAATGAAGGATTGGAATAAAACATGATTTTTAGCAAGGTATAGTATATAGTAGAACATAGGTTTGGTCAGTAGGACCAACTTTTGAAGGGATATCAAAGTCAAGGAAGAGACAGAGGTCTATAATCCTTAGAACGACCATTCTACTCTAGGTTAGCGGTCCTACAGTCAGCACGGCTTTGATACCACTTATGTCACACCCGGTTTTTAGAAGGCAAACCGAATGCGAACCATGTACGTGCCAGGATCAGTTATTCACGTACACAGCAGTTACATAATATGGACATCATCACACAGTGCTCAAAATAGTATTAAAAGGGGAAATAATAGTCGATTACATCATACGTCTGAGACGTCCATATAGTTCTTACAATAAATCAAAGTGCGGAAAAGAAACGTAGATAACGCGGCCTTCACAGGCAGCCGACTGGGGGTTGCCGCTAACCCACACCTAGAACTCGTCGTAATCTTGGAACTCCTGGAAGTCTCCTTCCACAGCTTCATCTTCGCCTGAGCAGTGGTTGCAATGCTGACAACCTGGGGGGGGGGGGGGGTTTGGTGTGTAGAGCAAGGGTGAGTACACATCAACATACTCAGCAAGTATCCTGTTTGGCTGTAGTGGACTAGCTTTATGTGGGGATAAGTCAAGCAGTTGCTTTTAGTTGGTCAGGTTATTACTTACTAGTAGAAAGCCAGGTTTTAACATTAACCCAAGTTATTAGCCCAATGTATCCTTTCCAAACGGAAAGAATACCACTTACCAGCACCATAATCATAACCAGATTCAACAGTCTCATAACCACCTGTACCACAATATCTCTGATCAAGTACCACTAATCATTGGAGCTCCCTTGGCCGCTCATAACCGCGAGCACGGCTGATATATCAGTTTCATAACACTCTGCAGAGGTTGTGCACTTTACCCACAAGCCGTGATTCCCATTCTGCCCGGAGATCATGACTCTCCATTGATCACTACCAAGGTGATCCAGCAGGGCATCACTACGAAGCCTTTACAAAGATTCCCCGGGGCTGTAGCCACCCGTTAGGTTTCCTAAATGCACCGCACTCCTCCCCAAGGGGCGAACCCAAACTTGGCAGAGCGAGCCGCATACACCGAGCCCCATTGACGGCACGACGGCTAAGTGAACTACACCCCGGATCCTCTAATTATTCAGCTAAGGGCACCCCATTCCACCCTCATGGTTGCACTGTTTTCCCGGGCGGTCATCCATAGAACAGGTCCTTACGGAGAGGCACTCGAGAAACCGCTCGAGTCCCCTTGAAAACCACAAGTATAATCATAAAGAAGAGCGGGAAAACAGCGTATCATAGATAATCACATCATGTTCATTGATTAGAGTTGAGCAATAGCATCAGACTAAGTAGTAATAATCCGACCCAAATAGGTAAACAAGGACATGGATAACAAAAGCTAGTCAATCCTTAGGTATAAATGTGTAAAGCGGGAGGTGAATTAAAGAATGAATAGGACATAGATAGGTCAAAGGACACTTGCCTTCACCAAACGACTGCTGCTCAGGGGCTTCTCCTGCGAATTCCTCGGGCTCTTCGACCGGATCGTTCTCTATGCGAGCGCAAACATACATACATACATCCACATATTTAATACAAAAGAACAGTACACCATACAAGATAACAAATAAAGCGAATATGCATCAAGTATGACATTCGATAACGCATTTGTTATGGTTAGAAAGAAACGGGAAAGGTCTCGCAGGGGGGGTTAAATCTTATGCACTAATGACACAATTGGTTTTTTAACAAAAGAATTCTGTTACATATACACTAATGGAAACCTAATCACTTTTAGTTGATCAACATTGCACAGGGTAAACAATTAACTACGTGCATCAATAGCATAACGGAATTCTAAATTAAACTTCCTATTTTCCCATAGCATGAACAGTGATTAGCCTACTTAAAATACAGTAATTATGATCACAGAAAGTAAATAAAATAAAATAAAAAAAATAAAAAAAAACAGAAGGGGGGGGGCGGTTGAACCGGCCCTAGGGCGGTTGAACCGGCCCTAGGCGGGGCGCGGGCGCGGGCGGCTGAACCGGCGGGGCAGGGGGCGGCGCAGGGGGCGGCCGAGCCGGGGGGGGGGCGGCCGAACCGGCGGGCAGGGAGGCGGCGCAGGGGGCGGCCGAGCCGGGGGGCGGGGCGGCCGAACCGGCGGGCAGGGAGGCGGCGCAGGGGGCGGCCGAGCCGGGGGGCGGGGCGGCCGAACCGGCGGGCAGGGAGGCGGCCGAACCGGCCATGGGGAAAGGGGAGAGGGGATGGGGGAGGGAGGAGAGGGGGAGGGGGAGCTCACCGGGGAGGGGCGCGACGGCGAGGGGCGGCCGGCGGCAGGGGCGGCCGAGGGCGGCGGTTGGGCAGGGGGCGGCGGCGGCTTAGGGCAGGGGTAGGGGCGGCGGCTTAGGGAGAGGGAGAGAAAATGAGAGAAAATGAGAGGGAGAGGGAGAGGGTTTGGGGAAAAAGGGGAGGTGGGGGGGCGGTTGGGCCTATTGGGCCCAGGGGGGGGGCGCGCAGGGGCGGCTGGGCCGGCCGGGGTCGGCCCACGGCGCGGGAGAGAGAAAAAAAAAGGAAGAGAGAGAGAAAAGAGAAAGAAAAGAGAAAGAAAACATTTTCGAAATCCGATTCTTCTACATGAATGCATTTGCACTTTCAAAGCAATCAAAGGAAATGCAAGGTTCGGCATGGTGCATCGAGCAACATAAAGCATTTAGGGTTTTTCTTACACGGGAAATCCAAACCGAATCCCGCTAGAACTTTGGAAAAGGTCAAGGTTTAGCGAGGGAAAAAGAAAAGGAAAGGTAACGCCCGAATTTTGGCGAGTAAAGAAAAGAAAAAATTCAACTGCAAAAATTCGGGGCGTTACAACCAGACAGCCTCTCCAACGGCTATTTTAACTATTTGCCTAGCGCGCTACGACTAGTTGAGGTCACCAAACAGTAAGATGTTCTCCAGTCATTCTCCTATTTAGCTCTTCCTACATACTATAACTCAACAATTTGTTATTTTTATATCATTTTTAAAATATTAAATTTTGCAAAACTCACCCAACCAAATCACTTCCACGCTCGTAATCTCCACTAAATCCATCAAACAAATTACAGCCAGACTTAACACAACATCAAAACCAACGATACAGTTAACTGAATACCCCACTCTGCATTACCCACTCAAATCTAATGGATAATATTATTTGGATCATCCCTCATCTCTCAGCCTCTCCACGCATCCCTTCTCCCATCCTCTCCCTCACTCGTGTCGTCGTCGTCGTCGCCATCAACCTCTCCCCTCGTGTTGTCGCTGCTATCGTCGTCGTCGATCCCTCCCCTTCGCTTCCCTTCCTAAGTGTTGGGGACTTGTTCTCAAATGCTATGCTTTAAGAACAAGACAACATAAAATGTTAAATGTTAATGCCCTTCGTCCGCTGAAACATTATTTCCTCAAGGATTTAATGAACTTCGGACGAAGGTTAAAATGACACAATTACGAAGGTTGAATCTTCGTAATTGAATTCTCAGAGAATATATAAAATACTGCAAGATATAAAGCATTAAAGACAAGTAAATTATGAGTAGACAACATCATTTACATATTATATAAACTTGATATATTCAAATATAATATTTAGATATATTTATACCTATGCCTTGGCAAAGAATAATTTCCGAGTGATGCGACTACAATTACAGGAATGCCTGAACAGTAAAGGAATAATGTTCACTATTTATAGGCACATGACATAGCCTGTGAGCAATTACAATCATACCCCTCATAAAAGTTTACAACAACGACTCAAACTCTTATGGACTAAAAGGTCATTCTATCTTTAAGTCGGTTTGTAATTCCGAAGCTTCATGAACGGCACCCTTCGGCATCACGTACAGACAACTTCTTCCTGCAGGACCTTCGACGACGAAGCATGATCCCAACACTAAGATCGTAACATTAACATAGGTTATATACTAGTTGTTATTAGGTTAGGGATTAGTGTGAGGCCTAGGATTGGAAACGAGGTGAGCCTCAGTTCGTCTCGCGAGCCACACCCTGATAAATATTATTACATTATAAAATAATTAATAATATATAAGTGGAATATAAAATCATCATTCAATATCACGAGTAATCTAAATTATGAAATATTATAAATTCATCATCAAAAGCTAAGAAATAACCCTATTATCTATAGAATTATCCAATATTCATTGTTATTTTGCAGATTAATTAATTTGACAACTAATTGGCTTAAGCTCGACTTGCCCCTCCGCCGAACTAAAAAAAAATAGATTTTAGACTCGCCAGAGACTCACGAGCCATTCTAAACCATTCAAGTTCGAGCGGACTCGCGGGACTCTAGTTTTTTTTTCAGCCTAGTGGTGCCACTGGTTGATCGAACAAATATACTCGGTTCACCGAGCACAAGGAATCGGGCACGGACCAAAACGGGTGAGGATTGAGGAAAGGATGGGGACGACACACGCACACCAGAACTCAGGGTCTCAACCGCCGAGGCCGATCGAGCGAGGCAGACCGACACCATGTGGCTGCCGCACGCGTCCGACCTCCGCGCCTTCCTCGCGGCTGCTGCCGTCGCGCATCTCTCCTCCTCCAGGGCCTCCCGCGCCTCCCCGTGCGCGACCCCGCCACCTCCGCGGTTCCGCGCGTTCGCCTCCTCCCGCGCGTCGCCGCCGCCCTCGCCCTCGCAAACGGGATCAATCGCCTCTGCCGCCGCAGCAGCATGCGAGCATGTGGCGGAGAAGCCCGCTACATGCACGGCCGACGAGCTGCACTACGCGCCCGTACCGGGCACCGAGTGGCGGCTCGCGCTATGGCGGTACCTTCCGCCGCCTGAGGTGATGAGTTAATATAGATGACTGCTTATATGGGAATGTGATTGGTGGTGCTTCGCTTGTTTTTTTGTTGCTGATTCTGTGTGGTGGTTTCGTTTGCACAGGCGCCAAAGAGGAATCACCCGCTGATGCTGCTGTCTGGAGTGGCCACGAACGCCATTGGGTTCGACCTGTCGCCTGGGGTGAGTGAGGCAGTGAGCTAGTTCATAATGACGCTATTGTCTACTGGTGTGGTGTCTCCATAAACTACCCTGCAAATAGTGTGTAGTATGTAGTTGTTCTCTGTGAACAAAATTTGACATGTCATGAATTATGAGTCGCTGCGAATCAGGACACTACTCATAGAGAAACTGGCTTTGTTTAGTGCTCCAAATGCAGAATCTGCTGCTGTTCCAAAAAAAAAGGAAAATCAAATAAGGAACAGGTAGAACTTCTTAGTTCTGAATTCAGAAGTAGCTTAGTTCTGAGCAAACAAAATTCTAATGGAAATACATCGGTAGCACGTGCAATGGGCAAAGAGAGATCAACCAACCAGATAGTGACACGACTTCAAAATGATAAAAGTTCATATATATTCCCTCAATTCCAAATTATAATTCACTTTGACTTTATCCTAAGTCAAACTTTTCAAATTTTGGCCAAGTTATTAGAAAAATATATCAAATTCTACAATTTTGAACAGATTCTCTGTCAAAACATATTTCATGAAGAATCTAATAAAGCTAATTTGATGTTCTAGATGTTGGTGATTTTTTCTATAAACTTGATGAAAACTAAAGAATGTGCTACTTAGGACAAAACCAAAGTGAATTATAATTTGGAAGGGGGTAGAATGGAATTTAGTGATAACAAGAAATATGTAGCATACTGAACTTTAATGAGAAAAAATGAGTATTTCTGTAACTGATATAATTATTGCTGGAGTTTGGATGCTACTGGCAAAACTTTTCCCTTGTGAAATATAAACTTGCCAGCTACTCCCTCCATCCACAAATGTTGGTCGTTCTCACATTTGGAGGAGCCAAACATTTTTAACTTTGACCACATTTATATAATAAAATATTAATATTTATATTACATAATTAGTATCATTAGATAGATCTTTGATTCTATTTTTGTAGTAAAGTTATTTGAAGATATAAATATTGCTAATATATTCTATAAATCTAGTTAAACTTTATGAATATCATAGCGACAAACATTTGTGGACGGAGGGAGTATATAGCAGCGCTGAAAATTAACCTTAAACGACAACATGCTAGTTAGTTTCTTTTGTGCACTATCTTAATGTCCTAGTGGCTGCCCATGTATGATGTTATTGCTTTTCTACAAGCAGGAAATGAATTATTTATAATAATTTTAATTTCTGTATAATAAATTAACAATGGTATTCTTATTGTGATTTCTTAATTCTGGCTTTGGTTGCTTTCTGGTTACATGTTACACTCAAGAACAGAAATTATGAATTACTTACTCCCTCCGTTCTAAATTATACTAGGTTGTTTTGGCTTCTCTAGAAACATAGTATATTATCAACCCATGCACATAAAAAAGACAAAACGACCTATAATATGGGATGGACTAACTGTTTTCTTTGTATTGTTATTATTGTTCACGGTTATAGTTTTCTTGTTATGGCTTCCCTTTGACCCCTGATGGTAGTTGATATGAAATGCTGTCAGGCATCATTTGCTCGTCATATGTCCATGCAAGGATTTGATACATGGATTGTTGAAGTGCGTGGTGCTGGCCTAAGCACGCGTGAATCAGAACTAGCTGCAACTAACACCAAGTCTGACATCACTCCTGATCCTAATTTTGATGAAAGTTCTACAACAAAAGCAAGTATTGCTGTTCCTGCTGAGAATATGTCCAGTTCTCAACCTCAAATTTCTGAAGTTCCAGTAATAACAGATAAGAACATGGTAGGAACAAGTATATCAGAAGAACCACAGCTGGTGACAAAGTTGTCAAATGCTTTGGCACAATTGGGTGAAACATTCTCAGGTTATGTAAAAGATAGCCGGCTGAAAAACATAGCTGACAGTTTTTTTGATCGAGTGTCAGAACTTGCTCCTGCTGCCTCCGTAGCTAGCCTTGAGGAGGTTTCACAAAGGATTTTAGGTTTGTTGGAATTGCCACAGACATCAGTGATATCTGATCAAATTAGCAATTTAAGCCAGCGCCTTGTGAAGATTCTGGGGGAAAACCAACGAAGTGTTTCCCCTAAGCTGTTTGGCTGGCAAGAACGGCTCTCGGCAACCATAGAAGACCTACAGAAACAGTTGGAGCTTATTATAAGCTATGATTGGGACTTTGACCATTATCTGGAGGAGGATGTACCTGCTGCGGTTTGTAGGCATTCTTTCATGTATACTACTCAAATGGTACATTGGAAACACCTTTAAGAAGCGTGCAATATTTTCTGTTTGTTCAGATGGATTACATAAGAAAACAGAGTGTACCAAAGGATGGGAAATTGCTTGCTATTGGTCATTCCATGGGAGGAATCTTATTGTATGCAATGGTTTCAAAGTGTGGTATGTTTTGTTGACATGTCTCCTTTTCTCCTCGTACATATCTAGCCGTGCTGGTGAAGTTTTTCTTTTACTTGAAAGGAAGGTATGTCGTCAACTAGTAAGGCTGTAGTGTAAGTGTAACAAATCAAGCAATACCTTTGGTAGCTGTGGATATTATCACAAACACATAAATTACTGCAAATTTTATTCATCTTGATACCAAGATCTGGAACTTCAAAAAACTTCCCCTGGTCTCATCATGTTTGACCATTGCGTACTGCATGCAAATATTAAGTACAAATCCAAATTCCAAAGTCATGTGATCAGAATATATTGTGATTATCCTGTCTGGCATGTTATTTTCACTTCTCCTAGGATAACAATGGTTCTCCTCATCTACTGCAATTATCTCTACCACGTGACATCCTGATCTATCAAAATGGCTTCTGCACAACCCCTCAGCCTATCACAAATGCAAAAAAAAGCAGTAAAGCACCATTCGTGCTAAATCTTTGTCCATTTTTTTTCTCCTGATGCTGTTTCCTCATAACATTAATATCATGTTACTGGAGTTATTAAAATGATGAATTATCATCATTCATTTCATTTCTTGTACGCCCTTCCCAGTTCATTAGTTACCTCTGCTCCCTGACACCCAGGGGATTAGCAATGTTAATTAATGTTGACTCTCAAAAATCTTTAGAATATCCTCTCCCTGTCCCTCATACTGTACAGAAGTTGCTCCCTTCTAGATTAATGCCATATGTAAAATGAGCACTGGGTTGGTAATTTCTTTCTTCAAAACCATAGCAGAGAACCATTTGTTGGTAGGTTTGGTTTTCTTTCTCTGAAACCATAGCAGAGAACTATTTGTTGGTACATCTTTGAAAGTGGCTGAGGCATTACTGATAGCTTGCTGGACGTTTGCATACTTAAATTTGTCAGGAATCATCCTTGTTTAAATAGCTTCCACTTGAATTCTCATGGTCTTTTAATTCCTGGCTCTGTTAGTTTCAACAAAAAATACCTAGCATAAGAATACCATTTGAATCAAAGGACCATGTCATCACTCTATGATCTGAAGCCAGTAGTTACCTTGAGGCTTGGGCACAATGTGTCAGTTTAAATAGTAATCTATCATATTCACATATGAAATGTGACTAGTTCTGTGCAGAGACCAAATGACATCTTTCATCATTGACAATTTGACAGCACACCATCAGTTATGTTTTCTTTTTTTCGTGGTTCCATCTCCATTCCTTTTTTACATCAGATGTCAGTGTAATTGGTAGCTCGTCTCTTTTTGATATTTGTTCTGCTCAGGTTGTTTAAAATTCTTACCATTATATGGAACTAATTTATCGGGTTGTGCTTTATAAGGATCCAAAGGGGCTGAGCCAGAGCTGGCAGCAATTGTTACATTGGCTTCATCAGTTGACTACACAACATCCAATTCCTCACTCAAGTTGCTATTGCCGTTTGTAAGTTAACCATCAAACAGCTTTGCGCCCCCCCCCCCCCCCCCCCCCCCCCGCGCGTCATATGTGTAACCTAATGTTCAATATTTTCTATCAGGCTGATCCAGCTGAGATGTTGCGTGTTCCTGCTATCCCACTAGGAGCATTACTGTCTACTACCTATCCTATATCCTCTCGAGCACCATATATTCTGTCTCTGCTTCGGTCTCAAATTTCAGCCAAAGAAATGATGGACCCTGAATTGCTTTCAAAGCTTATCTTGAATAACTTTTGTAAGTAAATGCATATTTTGCTGTTTGGTATTGAAACTGTCAAGTACTTGTTTGTATTTAAGGGCTCCTGTTGTCCTGCATGAATGGGGTTTATGGAAGGGATAAACCGAGGCAAAGCCTTCCCATGCAAATGCGGAGAGGCTGCTTCAAATTCGTGACCTGGTGACTCATTGGGACCGCTCTCAACTGAAATATAGCCTTGAATTGTTTCACGTGAAGGTTTTCTGACTCGTTTGTTATGTCCATGGAACAAATGAACATACACATGTCATATCGGTATTACTAATATCATTTTTGCTAAGAACTTGCATAGGTAATGACGGTTAGATCTCCTGCCGGTTCAAGAGAAAAAAAAAGAATCTGCATAGGCTACCAATATAAGCCATGTGGCTCCTTTTAACAATACCAGAGTATCATGCGAACATGTTCATTGTATTTTGTATGCATCTCCTATACAATTTGTTTTGTTGTAACTTGTAAGTAGTTCCCAGATATAAGAGGTCAGATGCTATTTGATGTTTGTCCTTATGCTTTAGTTCTCAACTATTTATGGACATTTGAAGGAATATCTAATCTTGTTCTGTAATAGTAAATTTCATTGTTGCCACCTAAAAATGGTAAACTTCAAAACAGACACATGGTTCACTTGTGCTGTTATGTAACCTTATTCATTTATGTTCTTAACAATTTCCTGTCACAACTTTGTGTATGGTGTGTGTGGGTGGGTTGGGGGGGGGGGTCATGGCATACAGGCACAGTACCCGCAAAGGTTTTGTTACAGCTTACGACCGCTTTCCGTGATGGCGGATTGCGCAACAGGACTGGCACATTTTTCTTCAAAGAGCATCTGAACAAAATCAAGGTCCCAGTGCTTGCCCTTGCTGGAGACGAGGATCTGATTTGTCCCCCAGAAGCTGTTTATGGTTTGGCAACAAGCTCCATTTCTCCTTTGTTCTTTTGCAATAAGGAATCCTCCTTTTTATAGCACTAAACACATTAAGTCCGTTTGGATGCACTATCCACCTTTATTCATGTCTGTTGGAGTGGATTAGGGTGGAACTTGGTTTAGTTTTCACCCCAATCCACACGTGGATTGAGGTAGATACAAGTGCATTCAAACAAGCCCTAAAGTGTGAGTGGTAATTTCAACCAAAAGAATATGCAGCTTTGTTCTAGTGCCTGATCTAGTGCAATGATCAGTGTCATTAAAATTCATTGCCTAATTGGGATTAGCCTACAAACTGGCAGCCTAGGACTAAGGCACTACAATGTTAGCTCATAGCACAGTTTCAAAAACCACAATGGGTGGTGGCTTTAGCCAAATGCCTGGTGCTTATAAATTTTGTCCTTGATATTCTTCCTGAATTCCTCAGCATTTGGTTACATACAAGGTTGCATTTGGTTTGCTTTTTCGGAAGTTGTAACCAAAAAACCTTAATTTTTGTTTGCTTGTGCAGAAACTGTGAAGCTAATTCCTCAGCATTTGGTTACATACAAGGTTTTTGGAGGACCCGAAGGCCCTCACTATGCCCATTATGACTTAGTTGGGGGGAGAAAGGTATGTCGACAATAGTGATTAATCAGAGCTAGGAGTCTACCTTTGGTTTCTTGTACTCATCTTCACATTACGGTTATTTATACTATGCGCAGGCTGTCCATGAAGTATACCCATGTATAATAAAGTTCCTGTTTCAACATGACGAAGTGTCTTCATGAGTCTTTGCCATTCATGTCTGTAATTACAATGTTCAAGACCACGTCGAAATACATAGTAAAATTCCCAGACTGGAACTAAAGGTAGGATTTCTTTTTTTCCCCATTCGCACACCGGATTTGGTTACCTTGGTTTCTGCCATTAGATGATTGTTTAACTCACAGATTGTTGTCATTCTTATCTTAGTCCCATAGGCCATATCATTAGAAGCACAGGGGAGACTAATCTTGCTGGTTGCTGGCACCTCGCCGACCCCGTATGAAACCTTAAGAACCGATGTACGTACGTATGTAATTGAATTTGAGGTTGCAAATGTAGTTTCAACTACTTTTGAAGGGTTCGTGAGTGGCGTGGTCACATGCACGTTTCAGCCGGTTGACTGTATGAGATGAATGCAGTGTAGCTGTAGTTGCACGGCGGCTCTCAGCGGCAACGGTTGTGGACAAGAACTCGTGTCTATGTTGCAGTTCCACAACCAAAGACAGGCGCACTGCACAGATCTCCACCAGACTAGACAACTTTCATGGCGTTGTTTCTGAAAGTATTATATCGTATAAATTAAATAAAATACGAGTCAAGTTAGGATTTATGGCTTTTCCTTCGTAGTATAAAACGGCTTAGGCTTTTTAGGTGCTTTTTCGGAAGTTGTTTTTTTTTAAAAAAAACGTTGTTTAGTAGAGCTCTTGTTTTTTTATTGGGAAAAGGTAGAGCCGAAGCGCTGTCAAACAGCTGGCGTTGGTATTGATCCACTCTACCCAGGAGCTAACTTTACTCTAAGTGTCTTTTATTCATAAAATGTAACGTAAATGATAACAAATAATAATTCACACTAGATTACCAGTGGTAATAAATTTGAATAATAAATTTCTAGTGTAATATTTGATACGGTTGAACTTAAACAAATATAGTTTAATGTTATCGGTTACTATGTGAACCAATTCTAGAGTTTTTGAGGTATTTGACAAGAAGATTGCAACGAGCTCTAGAAATGAGTGTTTTTTTAAACATACCCACCCTTGGTTTTGGTATTTATATGTTTATGGTAGATAACGAGTCGAATATAATTATTTTTTACCAATACAAATTCTTGAATATAACATTATCTCAAGAATATGCACCATAAACATTGCCAATGTTCAAGAGTTCCTTCATCTAACGAGGTTACAGGCAACGTCGACGTAACATCGTGTCAAACAACTAGAAATCAGAAAGCTACTGCTATACTTCTATTAACAGTACAAATCCTATATATAAATATAGAACCGGAAAAATGCATAGGTTTGAAGTGGACACCAATTTACTAGATGGAAACCCAACGAGGAGTCCCACCCTATGACCTCTAGATGAGTTGGTTAGATGATCTGGGTAGCATTTCTTGTGTCCAGAGTTCGACTCCCTATAGAAGCGAATTTCAGGTTGTGGTTAAAAAATCATCTCGCTTGTCTCATGACAAAGCACAGGTCTAAAGCCTGGTCCATGTCGCAATTGCTCTCACATGGACTACGATGCCACTATATATGAGTGAGATAGGAGTTTGGGGGGAGGGGTTAATCGACCTATATGAGAAGATCTTAATACAGTGCCTAGGGGTCGTCTTATCCCCACATGCCGAGATTTTTTGCAGCTTGAATTAGAGGATGTGATGTAATTTTACTTTTGTAATGAATATTGGACAATGAACTAAACTTGAACTCTATCTAGAGCCGGTTCTACCTTTTTCCTTTCTAACCAAAGAGTTTTTTTTAACAAAGCAGCCATTCCACAACTCTAGTAACTTAATAGAAACATTAAGTTTTATTTTGGTCAAATTTGTTTGTCTTGTCTTTTATTATTTTTTATTAGATCTATTTTAAATTTCAGGGTCTAATATGAATTTTGGATTTTTTATATTTTTTGTCAAAATTTGAATTTTAGCCTTTATAATTTTGGGTCGTTCGAAACGAGAATGATACAATTAAACAAGAATGTGTTGTGGCATGGTCCAGCCCACAATAATTGTGGGTCATGCTGGCTCGAAATCAAACGTGTTAAACCTTTTCTGACTTAGGCCATGTACAACTATACTTAAGACTATAGATGGTTAAATGTGTCGCACGACACTGGCACATGCATTATAAAACACGACACTATCGAGCATGATTAATAATCGTGTTGTGTCTCTAAATGTGCTCAAACATGAAACATCCGTTTAGACACAAGACTATGTCTAATCAGGCAGGCTGCAGCATGGGCAGCAGGGTGCTGCTCTTGCCTGGCTCGTGACGAGAGGCGACCGAGAGAGCCCACTAGGTGACTCTGCTCTCGCCCGCGCTAGAGCGTGCACCCGATCGATAGGCAGGCGTGGGCGAGACAGAGGTGGCGTGATCCGATTAGTCCACGTGGACACATCAGCACCACGTGTGCTAGTCGTTGCAACTAGCCGTTTTGGATCGTTTGGAGTCTTTTTTTTGTTTTTGCAAAAATCACGAATTTCATCCCCAATTCATCTATAAATACCCCTACCTAGGTGGAGCTCATTCGACACACAATTTCATCTCATTTCTCACCTATAAACTCCTCTGTATTCACACAATGTTGGGTTGGTCTCTAGATTTCAACACCTTAACGGGTCTCTTGCAGTCCAACGGATCACAAACCCCTTCGTTTGACGAGCCTTCTCCACTGCCCCGTTGCTCCGATGTTTCGACTTCAGTCCCCCATGCACTATTTCTAGCTATGTGTCCAGCACCATACCCTTATCCCTATCACTTGCATACATACCCGCCGCCTTCATATGGTCAACCTCTAACTTTCCAAGCTGGAATTCAAGCTTCTTTCTCGGTATATTCGTATGCCCCCTCCTTTTGTGTGATAGGGCAAAGACGACTGCGCGAAAGACAAAGACGAAGGGGAAAGGGAAAGAAGCCACAAACACGGATCAACAAGTGAAGCATTTAAAATGAAGAGCTTGTGAGGTGGATTAGTGAAGGCTAAGCTCTTGAAGCAATGAAACATTCTAAAAGGCCGATCAACTAGGGATATGGACCCCGTTGAAAGACGTATCCATGCCAACATCATAAAGATGGTCGAAAAAGAACTTGGTCTAGTAGATGACGAAGAAGAGGAACTGAAACCGGAACATAAAGAGGAGGAAGATGAGGACAAGATCGAGGACTCCGATTAGATTTATGTATTTTTAATCATCATGTAAATTTATTTTAATTATTATGAAATTTTTGTTTTATAATTTAATAAAAAATATTATGTTGTGTGATTTCTGAGCGTTGAAATAAATATGCGTGAATTACTTAATTCTGAAATAAAAAAGATGATATAGCTATAGGTTGAGGCTATATAGCCTGTTGAAGGCTATGCACTAGAACAATATGGGCGTGAGCGGAGTCGAGAGCTGACGTGATAGGGACGAGAGAGAGATAGTACATTGGAACCAACCTCATGTTGTGGCAGCAATATATGACACTATTTCACTATTTCGCTTTAACAAATATGGTTTCAAAAACAGGAATATTCATATCAATATAGACCAAATTTGTCATATTTAAAACAATAACAAATCACAATTCATAACTGCAATCGTATCTATACACCACTTAGGCATGTTTGTTTGAACTTCTAGGCAACTTCTTAGCATGAAAAGCTGGAGTACCGAAACAAACAGATAGCTTTCTGGTTTAGCTTCCAAAAAGGAGAAGCACAAAAGAAGGAGTTTATATAGAACGCTAAGAGCATCTCCAATAGTCTTTCTAGATTTCACTCTCTAGATTAGCATTTAGAGTCATTTATATTAAAATCACTTTTTATTCAATCTCTAATAGTCTTTCTATATTTTGTTTGCGCTCTAGAGAGTCATTCGCGTTTTCTATATTTGGATAGCGAGACCAGAATAGAAGATGACTATATTTGGATAGTCATTTAGACAAGCTATTGGAAGGTATTTTTGTATAAAAATCTTTATTCATATAGAGAGCCTCTTGGAGTTGCTTAAAAAAGCCTGGTGTTTTGGATTTTCTATGCTTTCTAAGTTTAGAAAGCTAATAACATAAAAAGTTACCATTTTTTCAGATCAAAAGCTCAACAACTTTCCAGAAAAACTTCAAAGGTTAGCTCAAACAAGATCTTAGTAGTGCCAGCCCATCATGCTAGGATGATAGCATACCCATCATGCTAGGATGACATCTTAGACACGACCATGAACCTCGTGGCGTGTCAACACGAACACTATATAAACCAATGTCATGACAAGTCATCAAGAGCCAACCGATTTGGTACAGCCTAGAAGCTATATAGTGCTAGAGCCAAAGCATTATGAGTCGTGCCTAGTGCCAACCTATTTGGTACAGCCCACTTGGTAATCTGTAGCTAAGACCATGGAATCTAAATAGGTTAAAGACCACAAAATCTAAATAGAGCCTAGATACATTATGAAAGAGGTTCATCCTATCTGTTACTGCAAAACCTTTTCCTAATCACTCTAAGATAAGAGGGTATCAAGTCTGTAGTTTGCTGGAACATGACCAAAACATGGCATTTTCTTTCTGCAAGATGAAACAAATGGATTGTGTTCATACAATAATAATATATATAACGGACTGTACAGGACAACAGAATTTGCTGTTTTCACCGAGATCTACAGACAGCGTGACTGGAGTTTGGATTTCAATTCTTGCTGACGGCAGTCTTGCAAACTGGGCAAATGTTCTTCTGCGAGAGCCACTGCTTGATGCAGTACACATGGTAGCTATGGCCACAGTCTAGCCTTCCCATCTCTTCATTTGTTTCAAATTCTTCCTGCAACGTACAGTATAAATTAGACTAGTTTTAAGACTGAACCACAGTCCACAGGGTACTAACATAAAGAGGTTCCATGGAATCATGTTTAAAGAAATGGAAGTATGGGCATACTTGGCAAATGCTGCATTTTCTTTCCATTTCTGTTGCGAACCGTAAGGAACTGAAGGATGGGTGCTTGACCTTCCGAAGGTTGCGAGTAATCTCGTCGTCACGTAACCCTGTGTTGACATATCCAATTTTGTCTCCAAGCTCGAGCAACTCCTGCGAAGCAAAGTGTCTGATCATTGACTGATGGCAGCGGACAAACACAGATACAAATTAAGAGCCAAGGGGGTACATACCTCGTATGTCATGTTATCAACGTCAAGGCGCCAATCCTGGTAGCGGTCATACATGTTCATTCCTCCCAGTAACACTCTTGTCTGAAACATCCTTATCTGCAAATACAAGGAAAAACGAGGAATAAGAAACTGCTGGGAATTTCAAGTGATTTGACAAATGACAACTGAATGTGATGGCTAAGGAGCAGATTACATCATTATTATCCACTTTAGCTAGTAAGCATTGTAGAAAGAATGACTAAGACCCCGTTTGGTTTGAGAGACTAAAGATTAATCCCTTCATTTTAGTCTCATTTAGTCTCTAAATTACACGGTGGGACTCAATCACTCAAACAAGGACTAAACTGCTTTAGTCTCTAGTCCTTTAAGGGATGACTAAAAGGAACTAAACCATATTAATTCCATTTTTGCCCCTCATTTATTTTAGTTGCACTAATTGCGGGAGAATGATTCATTCAATGTGTTATGAATACTTTTAGTCCTTATAACCAAACAGTGTAGGGACTAAACTTTAGTCCCCTAACTAAACTTCAGTCACTGAACTAAAGAAATCAAACAGACCCTAAGGGGGTGTTTGGTTGCTAGGGATTAATTTTTAGTCTCTCATTTTTAGTCCATTTTAGTCCCTAAATTGCCAAACACAGGGCTAAAAGAAGGATTATCTCTATTTTATTCCCTTTGTTTGGTAATTAAGGGACTAAAAATTAGTCGCTAGAAACCAAACACCGCCTAAGCATTATACACCAAACACCGCCTAAGCATTATACCCTTCGCAATCAAGCATGACTTCCATTTGTATTAAGTGCAGGCTGAAGTTCAAGAGTGGCATAACCTGCCGACTGAACATATGCAAGACATTTTAATGGCAGGACAGAAAATTTCATATCAATACTTTCGATTCAAGTTAGTCTGTAATACTATATCTTAGTAGGTTCCTAAAGTAGAAATATGCAGGAAACGGTAATATTTATGGTGCAGAAAGTGGGCTACGGACAAATTTAAGAAGATCACTTGGGGGGTTAAATTATCATGGTATTGACATTTTTTTGATAAGGGGTTCCCCATTTCTATTATTATCATGGTATTGACATATTTCACACAATGTGGTTTCTAGAAAACTGCAACTATTGCAGCATCTATTTATCAACGTCAGGGTACTATGTCCACTCTACAATATGCTCTCATGGTCAATCAAAGGCAGAGACAGTACGAAATATGGCACCAAGGACCATTGTTTGTAAAAAAAAAAGACTACAAGATCCATTAAAGAACACAAAAGCGCTAGTGGGCAAAGCGACTGTAGACCAATTCATTTTCAGATATCTACTCTATAATAGCCATCTGTTAATCAGGTTAGGAAATAGCACCCAAGTAGATTAACAGTGTGTTCAAATATCTGTTAACTGGAGCCTGTACAGACCGACAATGATTGTGGATCTTGATATTGAATGATTTTAGGTAGAGGCCATCAGTAGGCAGGTGCGTACATAGAAGAAATGACTCCGGATCTTATGACTGAAGTAACAGTTAAATGATATCAAGCATAAAAGATCCCCTCCCCCCCTCCAAGCAGGCAGAAAACAATAGTAAATCCAGCAAGGCAGGCTTGGCACTGATCATAAATGGTCACCTGCTAGCATCACCCATTAGTCAATGAAACCAGCATGTCTGTTTCTTCCTTGAACATATTGTATGATCCACCCGAACAGTATGCCAAAAGAGAATCGAGCTATGATTGTCAGGCGTTCCACTACTGCCCCCATTGCCCAAGAGCACAATAAAGAACAAACCTCTACGTGACATTTTGTCCAGCTCAGTAAGGAGAATTCTGTATTCGTACTTGTCATTGGCGTTGGAATGTACAAGACCAAACCTCACTTTGGTTGGGAGGTCTCTTTCAATGGCCACACTGGTCTTGGTTTGATTCCTTCACCAACTGTGGTTATCCTAAGACTTAAATCAGCAATACCTCTACATGACATTAAAGTATTAAACTGGACCCTAGGCACAGCCGCAAAGAAGAACAGTGAAGCACCCATGTTGTGAAATACTGACACTACCTTTGCTGCCCAAGTGCAACTCTGGCATAGACCTAAGTTAAACTATCTCATCTTTGTCAAATTCCTATAAAAACGACAAATAATTATACCACCAAATAGTAAGCATCAATAGATTCATCGTTGCATAATTTTCTATAAATTTGGTCAAAATTTTAAAGTATTAAACTGGACCCTAGGCACAGCCGCACAGAAGAACAGTGAAGCACCCATGCTATAGTTGCATTCTTTTTGGGATAAATGCAGTAAGCAGCTAATCTATCTATCTGGCTATAAAACCTCTCTGTGTGTAGTCAATTTCGGTTGCTACGCACCTCCATTGTTGACACCCTAATATAGGTGCTCATGACAATACCGACGAGTCACGGCTGCAACCACCGGTAATCATTGTGCCTGTTAAGGCACCGGTTGAGTTAACAATCTCCACGAAAGCCGCCATCTCACGTCACGTTTAGCGCACGAAAGGAGCAAGTCAACCACTTCCAACTCCCACCCAGTCGCCCGCCCAGAGGCGTTACCAAACAGCGTACCAGTCGGTTACCACGCACGCATCACACGCAGAAACATGTCAGGCGAGCGATCACGCGTTTAACGACCCTGCCCTACACACCAACAGCTGGAGTCCGCAGGCCATGGATCGATGCGGTTGATGTGTGTAAGCAAGCGAGATGGCGAAGAGCAACCGTCTGTCTCTTTGCAATGCAATGCAATGGTATGCCGTACCTCTTCCTCGAGTCCTCCGGGGGAGTGGCGCCACCCGCGCATCCGGCGGAGGCGGCCGGAGGGGATGAGATCGGCGCCGAATAAGGGGGCATCGAGGTGCGGCGGCGGCGGCGAGTCCATGAAGGACGAGGATATCTGCTCCTGCACGGTCACCCTCCGGGACAAGCACGGCCTCTGTTCAGGTGAGAGAGAGCTCATCAATACAGCAGAACATGGCAAAGATTCCACTTGCGTAACATTATAGAATATTAAAATAAAGGAGTTCACGCGGCCAGAGAACAACGAACAGCCAATCGCATTGATCTTTGAACAATATTGACGACCGTCCGTAACCACGGTTGTTAGGATTAATTAGGAGATTGATGGCATTAATCAAATTTTGAAGGGGACCAGAAATGCTGTGAACCTGACACAAAGCACGCAAGATGGCAGAAGGGAAAAATATATAATTATTTGTTTAAAAAATAGAACGATCGCCAGCCAGAGTGAACGAACGAATCAGCCAGAGTGAAATCCTTTCAAAACGAACGAAATCTGAGCACGAACAGATCGAAAGCAAGTGGCAGGCAGCAGAAGCGAGGAAGCCGTGGACAGACCTCTCTGTGGGACCTGTCCCCCTCGGCGCCGCGGCCGCCCCTCCCCACCATCTGGTGGCGCGCCACCACGCAGTTCACGGAGGACGCCTCCGCCGCGAAGGGTATGCCGGGTGCGCACCACACGTCGGCGCCGATCCCACCGGTGACGAAGCCTCCTCCTCCGCCCCCGCCACGCTCCTTCCTCCTGTCCCTCCCCCTCCTGCGCCGCCGACCTTGCCAGTCCGCCGACGACCGCACGGCCGCCGCCGCCGCGGCCTCCCCGGGCGCGTACGCCTGCGACGCGGACGCCGACGTGCAGCCCAGGCCGCGCAGCGCCGCCGTGGCGAACCCCTTCCGCCTCCCCTCCTCAGGCGCCGGCGCCGGCGGCGGAGGCGAGGACGAGGAGGCCTCGCCGCGGGGATGCAGCAGGAGGCGCCGGATCCCCCGCCGGCGCTCTACCGTGGGCGAGCGGTCCCCTGACATGTCGCGCAGGGGGAGGGGCGTGCCTAGGCGTAGGCGAGGCCTCGGCTCCCCTTCCCTGGCTTGCTCGTTGGGCCCGGAGGCGGTGAGGGGGCGTCAGTAATGGTGGCAGTATGGCGGAATCGACGCCCGGAGGGCTCTCTCTGTCTTCGTGTGCGTGGGGTGGGGTGGAAGACCAGGGTGAAGTAGGGTCGTCCAGTGGAGTCGCAGCCCGAGGCAGGCAGGCAGGCAACGAGATGGATGGAGAGGTGGTAAATTCTTGTCCCGGATTTGGTGCGGCGCTGGATTTGAGGCGATGGGAACATGTTCTGCACTTTAAAAAATCCGAGCTCACAGGTAAAATGCTTTAAAAATGAAGTGGCTGTGTATGTATGCGGACTTGCGGAGTACTGTACGAGCACCAGCTGTATATCTGTATTTTTACTAGCAGGAGTAAGTACAGTCCTTTGAAACCCGATAACGTCCGCTCAGTACTACTACACTACACATGCGAGCGAGAATCCGAGCAATCGGGCTCTGCATTTATCACGCAGCAGCGAGACGGTCACGGTACTCCACGTCCACAAGCATCTAAAGGACCATGTGTGCCCATTCATGGTTCCGTGTGGGGTTGGTGAATCTGAATGAGAGTGAGGGAGAGCGAGGAGGGCGAGGGCCAGTACACTAGTACAGTGGTAACGATCGATCTCTGCCTCTTTTGGCTCGGTGACGACGCACTGTGCTGTGCTGTCAGCACACCGGCACCGGCACCGGGGTTTTGAGTATCCTGCATCCCAAGTCCAAAATATGGGCGGCAGCGGCACCGGTCGCAACAAGCCGCTCCGCACAATCGTCCTCCGCCTTGGATCCTGCCATGCTGCCAGCATAGTAAAGGACATGCATGCAGCATTAACAGTGTGAACTGCTCTGCTCCCCTCCCAGTCAGTCAAAGGGAACAAACAAATGCTCAGCTGGCAAGTTGCTCCTTTTTCGTCCCCGTCTCTCCTCTGTTTTTTTATAGGAGTATGCAATTATACTACTATTGCATGCCGAGACAAGACGAGGTCCCCGTTAACAGGAGAATCTGTACGTTTCCTACCCGAAACAAATCTCCGGTCTGCAAATCTGATGAGTCATCCATCCATCCTTCTGCGTCCTGTTCTATTCAGCGGCGCGCCAGCCATGGCCATGCTCATCACCATTCGGACATGGGACGACGAAAGTCCAACGGCGGAGCGCCCTTCTCCAGGTGAAATATATTCTTTTGCTTTTTGCTGTCGCTAGCGGACGCGCACGCTACAGACGAGTCGACGCCTCGACGGACGCTTTTGGCAGGGAGCCAGGCAGGCACCCCATGCCAGTGCCAGAGCCATATGCTGGCAGATGCAGCGCGAGAGAGATGCCCAAGTCCAACCGGTCAGCCCCGGTGCATGCAGAAAGCACGGATGCAGCATTGCAGCTGCGCTGTTGGCCGTGGGCATGCATAGGGGGGAGAGGGAGAGGGAAAGGAGACGGACAACATTTTGTTGGTCCAGACCTAGGTTGACACAGTTCCAGACTATGCAAGTAATCTAATGAAGTGCAATTCACCATATAATCTGAATGTGTTGTCGCTGCAAGCCGCTATTTTCATCATTTTAGATGATAGTCACCTTGACAGATTTTGGAATGAGTTTTAAGATACTCCTTTTGTGATAGCTTCAGTGCGATTAGTGCGCTAAAGAACCCTATGTCCATCCAGTGTCATTCCCCATGGCTATTCGGTGTCATTCCTGCGATCCTCCTCGTGTCGTCACATCATTTGTTCCTTTATTCCCTGACTTCGGATGCTTTCCGTTGTCCACGAGCTAGCCACGGCGTAGTTTACACACCCTCATGATCTCCAGCGTGAGCGCTTTCCTAACCTCTGCTGCGAGTTCATACATACCGAAGTCCGAAGCCATTGCTACACGAGTGAACGTCCACTGACCAACAGGAGCCCCGTCGCTTGCCTTGCCTTTACCATGCATGCGCCTTTAATTTCAGAATGGACGAGAAGACGACAAATGAGGACTTTCATCGCTCCATGTCCATGCTGATGTGTGTCCTTACCCTGCTAATAATGCTTCTCATTGCGTACGTACTTCTATATCAAACAAAAAACATGACAGTGTCTGTTTGCTTTCAGCTGCCTTTTTTTTAGAATTTTCTTCCTAATATAGAAGAATATCTATATATCGCTCATCAACTACCTGTTTTTATGACAAAGCAAATGCAAACAAGCGAGCTAAAAAGAGTAAGTGTCCAAGACACATCTAAATGCAACTTTCTTGTCTAATCTGGGACACGACATCGCAATTAAGACTAAAGGCTTATTTGTTTCCATCATATTATATAAGCTGGATTATGGTGAAAGGTTAGGAGGGTAGAATGTCATTTTAGGACTATATAGATTAAGATAACTTATTTTAGCTTATTTGTGGTCCAAAATTGATATTTTATTCTTTCATCATAATTCAGCTTATATAATTTATGAGGGAAATAAAATTTATCGATAGACGTCTTTTCTCTACCGTCTGCTGTTTCAAACTATACACGTTATGTCGTGGTGTATCGGTATCATTTTGTATGCTTACCTATTCGTGGCGATAGTCTAATAGCTGATGGAGTGATTGTTGGGGTTGATCACGCTGCCTAACCACCAACAAGTACCAGTGTCCAGTGCTGCCATTTATGGGTAGCGGAGGGCTCTTTTCAGCTATCACTCACGTCACGTCCCGTTAGGTGCATCTATCCATCCATCTACTGAAACATCATCCCTAAATAAACACCGCGACGATGTAGGGCGTCGTCTGCCACGTGTCATTCCATACAAGGACCTCATTTGCCTCTTCCTGCAAGCAAGCTAGAGAGATCATTCCATGCAAAACTTATCGTTTTCCTAGTAAAATCAAAAGCGCAACAAAAGGCTAGCCATGCATCCCACAAGAAACTGACAGATGCTTGCTGTGAGCTCGAGGATATGGAATGAAGATGAGCATCAGATCAGAATCGAATAGCAGGCGTAGATCGATAGACCGGCGCCGGTAGCTAGGGTTGAGCTTTCCACGGGGCATCTCTCCGTTTCGTGCTGGACGGGCGACCAACCGGGCCGGTTCTGGAGGGGGGGCAAGTGGAGCGGTCGCACCGGACCTTCGATTTTAGAAGGGCCCCCAAGTAGTGTACATGTATATATAGTCTTATGTGTTGGATCCGGCCTGTTAAAGTTACAATAGATCTGTTTTTTAATTGTTTAACTAACCAAAACTGTTGTTTAACTAACCAAATGAATTTATATCCAAATATTTCAATCGCTTATCAGATATTATTTACTGTGCCTGTGACTATAGCATCGGCTGAGAGAAGTTTTTCAAAGTTAAAATTGTTGAAGAACTATTTAAGGTCAACAATGTCTCAAGATCGACTCAACAGATTGGCTACTTTATGTATTGAGAAAAAATTATTAAACGAGGTTGATAGCAACACTATTATCAATGAATTCGCATCAAGAAATGTTAGAAGAAATTTTTGAGGTAATATATACAAAGATTTAAAGTTATTTTGATATATTAGAGACTTTTATCATTCAAAAATTTGTTATGTACTTAGAAAAAAATTGAATATATATATAGCCTTAAAGGCCCTAATTTTTTTTGTTTCGCCCCGGGTCCATGAAACCTCAGGACCGGCCCTGCAACCGGCCGGAGGGGGGCACGAGACGGTGGATTAGCAAGCGACCCTGTGGACAGGGGACAACGCTGTCTCGGACTCTCGGTCTCTCAGCCTCTCAGGCTGGCCGCAGCGGATAGCGCTGAGCAGCCCCTCCCCTTCGTAGCAGCTATAGCTCTCCTCTCTGACCCCGCTGATAGTCGCCTAGAGGGGGGGTGAATAGGGCGAAACTGAAATTTTACAAATAAACACAACTACAAGCCGGGTTAGCGTTAGAAATATTAAACGAATCCGTGAGAGAGGTCGTAAAACAAATCGCAAGCAAATAAAGAGTGTGACACACGGATTTGTTTTACCGAGGTTCGGTTCTTGCAAACCTACTCCCCGTTGAGGAGGCCACAAAGGCCGGGTCTCTTTCAACCCTTCCCTCTCTCAAACGATCCCGCAGATCGAGTGAGCTTTCTCTTCTCAATCACTTGGAACACAAGGTTCCCACAAGGACCACCACAAGTTTGGTGTCTCTTGCCTCAATTACAAGTGAGCTTGATCACAATGAAAGAATCAAGAAATAAGAAAGCAATCCAAGCGCAAGAGCTCGAAAGAACACAAGCAAATCACTCTCTCTAGTCACTATGGCGTTGTGTGGAATTTGGAGAGGATTTGATCTCTTTGGTGTGTCTAGAATTGAATACTAGAGCTCTTGTAGTAGTTGGGAAGTGGAAAACTTGGATGCAATGAATGGTGGGGTGGTTGGGGTATTTATAGCCCCAACCACCAAAAGTGGCCGTTGGGAGGCTGTCTGCTCGATGGCGCACCGGACAGTCCGGTGCACACCGGACATGTCCGGTGCCCCCGCCACGTCATCAATGCCGTTGGATTCTGACCGTTGGAGTTCTGACTTGTGGGTCCGCCTTGATGTCCGGTGCACACCGGACATGTACTGTTTACTGTCCGGTGTGCCAGTATGGGCACGCCTGACTTCTGCGCGCGCTGCTCGCGCATTTAATGCACCGCAGAGAGCCGTTGGCGCGGAGATAGCCGTTGCTCCGGAGTTGCACCGGACAGTCTGGTGCACACCGGACATGTCCGGTGAATTATAGCGCGAGTGCCTCTGGAAATTCCCGAAGGTGGCGAGTTTGAGTTGGAGTCCTCTTGTGCACCGGACATGTCCGGTGGTGCACCGGACACTGTCCGGTGGCACACCGGACAGTCCGGTGCGCCAGACCAGAGGTGCCTTCGGTTGGCCCCTTTGCTCCTTTGTTGAATCCAAAACTGATCTTTTTATTGGCTGAGTGTGAACCTTTTACACCTGTATAATCTATACACTTGGGCAAACTAGTTAGTCCAATTATTTGTGTTGGGCAATTCAACCACCAAAATTATTTAGGAACTAGGTGTAAGCCTAATTCCCTTTCACCCGCAGCGCTACCTCTACACGCTACTCTAAGCGCCGGCACTTTTCTCTCTCCCCATCAATCCAGGAGTTCATTCCCTACGGCACTGTGCTGTGACTTTACGAGTAATTGTTAGTAGATAAAAAATTAATAATATATATAGAAAATAAAATTTTATAGTTGTAGTGGGATATAGAGGATATTTAGAGGAACCGCTGCGGGAGATGAAAAAATAGGAGGTGAAATGTTAATTATGTGACGTAAAAAAGTAATATATGGAGAAAAAATTAGGGAGAACCGCTGCGTCCTATTAGAGCATCTCCAACAACGTGACCTATAAAAATGCCTTATAATTTAAAAATAAGTAAATTTTATAGAATTTAGGGCACCAACAAAACACCCCGCTCCAACAGTAAAGCTCCAAATCTAGATTATAGGGCAGCCCACTACGGTGTAGTATATTTGAGGCACTTGAGAGGGTGCCCTATAGTTTTTTGACAAAATTTGTTGAATTGAGGCACTGTTGAAGTGGTTTTTCCTGTGTAGAGCCCTATATTTCAATTTGAGGCACTAGTTTAAGGCATTGTTGGAGATGCTCTTAGCTGCTTAATTATGTGCGCTTCGAAATTTCGAATTCGCAGCGACATATTATTTGGAAGCATTTGTCGTTGGTTTGTAGCATCGGCGGATCTGCTAAAAATAATTTGCTAGCGACCTAGCTAGCGTATCATCACATCCGCACCGGATTGAAACAATCGTGATGATGATGATGCTGGTGGACGAGAGTACGGAGCCGGAGATATTTCGTTTTACTTAAGTAAACGACAAAAAAAAGGCTGTGATCGGGCACGTTTAAATGATCAGATCAGAGAGGCCGATCGATTGGCGACAGCGAAATAAATCATCTCCCAAAAAAAATAGTCATAAAAATACAAGCCAGTCCAGCGCAACATGATACCTTGCCTGCAACATCCATATCGGATTATCATCAAACGTACAGCAGGCACTGCACGCAGGGAGGGAAAGAAAGGAACATAAATATTAGGAAGAGCATGCGACTGAAGGAGAGGGAAAAAAACTCTATCTATCTCAAACCCGTTGCGATCACGCATGTTTACATATATAATAATACGCGTATATTATTGGGTCACGACAAGAGAGGTCGACAGCGACGAATGCCGCTTTGCTCTCTCCGATCCACAGATGTTTTTGTCGTACAAATTTGCATTAGAACAGTGACTGAAGACGTGTGTAGGTGTACACCAAATAAAGCTCCGTCAGGCCACGGCGTTGCTTCGTTCCTCTTTTTTTTCCCATGTGATGAGCTTATTGATATCTTTACTTACTACTGGACAAAAGGTGGACAGTGCTTGCCAAACTTTTACTGCATGGGCCTAGTCATGACTTCCAAAGATGAGGCATAACACACGGAATGATTAAAGACGGTCGAGGTGCTCCACACATTTTTTTTTCTTAATTTTATTTTTTAATAATATTTCTAAAAATAATATGAATTTTCTCGACTACTTCGTCCGCCGCACTAATTTCTCTGGCACGGCAAAACTGCGACGACATGTCATCCTGCCTGACAGAACAACCGTGCCACCATGGCTGGTCAGCTGCACGCTGATCTAGTGACGTGGCAGGTATACTGGCGTGTCCGCTGTGGCGCCAACCCGCGACGCTGCGACGAGATATCTGACATCCGACGGAAGTTGTCAACCTATATTAAATAGAAAGTCCATTATTTTTTCAACCTGCAAGTCCAAAACTCCGGTTTGAGTTGTATAAGTTACAATCCCTCTAAACCACTTTAATATAAAAGTACCCTTAGATCTTGTTCGGTTACGCTATTCCAGATTAACTTAACCGAACAAGCCCTTAGATAGTGCAGATATATCCACACCAATACTTAAGTTTGATCTAGCTTCGCTATCGTTCATCATGCGCCGTGCTCCTTGACAAAATGATGGGGGTTCGTAATTATGCGTTTACATGCCTCCTCTGCTTGCAAGACATCTTTGAGAGCCTCCGAAACCCTTTTCGCGCATACTGTCTGCTTTTTTCAGCAATTGTGATATGCCATGCCCAAAAGAAAACATGTATTATTCCGTGTGAAGTGTAGGCACAGTACAGTGCTGGTGGCATCGGCACTAGGTTTCGGGTTCAAATGGAAAATTGTTTATTTTCTCTGTCTCTATGTATATAAACCCATCTGCCTTGCTACTCCTAGCATGTCCTTTTACAGAGGTAGCGACCAAACATCCATGCATTCATGCGCATGCATGTTGCAGGCAGCCTATGGTCGAGTCGAGCTCGAGCAGCACGAAAGCACCCCATGTGTACTTTCAATCAAAAAAAGGGGAGAAACTTGCCACTGTTTGCGCTCTGTGACTGGAGAAAGCAGGAACGGCCGCTCTGTCCGTGTCCGCATCTACTTGTTCACTTCCTGCCAAGAAAAAAAAACGGTGCATGCCAGCCGTGGGAGGCAGCCGCGACTGGCGCACGGCTCGAAAACCCATGCTGCCGCCTGAGCCGCGGCAGCGCGCGGCGGCCAAGCCGGCCACAGGTGACAGGCCACATTGCTTGAGCACCGATTGAGTTGTTGTGCCGGTGTGTGCGCCCGGCGTGTTGGGCCGTTGCAGGCTGGCAAGTAGCATATCACCTTACCCCCGCCGTTCTGGTTCACGCCGCAGCCTTTTTCGATTTTTTCTTTCGAGTGCTCGTCGTGTAGGGCGGCCCGCGATGCCGAGGAGATGCTGATGGATCAAGGCATTCACTATTCAGCCCGTTTCGATCGGTGTGTTCGGTCGGCTTGGAATGGAAGGCCTAGAGAGCCCCCCCGCACGGAGAAATTTTCGGATGCACGCCTCCAGCCCCTAGCCGGCAGGCTGCCAAGTCCAGAGGTAAGTTCAATTTTAGGGTTTGTTTGGGAATGAGAGTAACATAGGAGATTGATGGAACTAAAATTTCTTGATATTTAAAATTAAATAGTAAGAGCATTTAATTCTCTTCATTATCCTTCTTGTCAAACAAGCCTTTATATTGCCAGACTAATTCCCGCATAACGACGATTTTGACTAGCTGTGGCAGGGGCGAATCTAGGGGGGTTTATCGGGGTCAGCCGACCCCGATAAATTTTATAAATCCTTTAGTAAAATACTGTTAAAGTTTATAAAAAATTATATGATATAGCAAAGCTGCTCTTGATGACCCCGATCATATTATCGGCTAGATTCGCTACTGAGCTGCGGATTTAAACACGTAGAGTCTATATAGATTGAGATAAAAACGAATACACCTTTATATGTTTCTTTAGTTTCTTTCTTTTCTTCGTTATGCCTTCATTTTATTTGTTGAACCTAGTCTTTAATTTATTTGATTTTATTATGTTTTCAATGATATTCGAATATTCATTCCGTGAACTTAGATCATTTTTGTATAAAGATATATCATTTTCGCATAAAGATAGAATATTTTTCTCATAAAGTTGCAACATTGTGTTTTTCCTCAACATTTTGCTTTTCTTTTGTGGCTCGAGCATTCCAATATATTTGCTTTGTTGATCCAGTAGTTTCCGAGCTGAAAAAGGGACCCTGGTTCACTACCGGAATCCAAGGCTTTGCCGAGTGTTGTATTCTTTGCCGAGTGCCTTTTGTCGGGCACTCGGCAAAGAAGGCTTTGCCGAGTGCTGCACTCGGTAAAGTTAGACTCTCGGCAACGAGACTCTTTACCGAGTGCTGGACACTCGGCACAGGACGACACTCGGCAAAGACTAGTTTGCCGAGTGTTAAACACTCGGCAAAGGGGGCTCTCGGTAAAGGGCCGTCAACGGCCGTCCCAAAGCCGACGGTCGTCAGTCTTTGCCGAGAGCCAACGGCTGGCACTCGGCAAAGAGGCTTCTTTGCCGAGTGTCACACATCTAGCACTCGGCAAAGAACTCTTTGCCGAGTGTCATCTCTAGACACTCGGCAAAGTATATTTTTTATTTTTTTGATTTTGTCTCCTAAACTTTTTGTGGTATGTTCCTACACTATGTAGACCTACATGTATCATTTGTGGACAATTATAACAGAGTTTCAATCGTTAGTAGATTTAGTTCGTTTATTTGAATTTCTTCGGAAAATTCAAATTTGAACTGCAGGTCACTCGAAACTTGGAAAACCGTGCATGAAAAAATGATATTCATGGTACTTAGCATAAGTTACGACCGATTTCAGAAGCGTACCGGAAACTTCGAGCAACATGCTCACTAAACATGGCCGTGAACTTGGCATCCACATGTTTAAAAATTGTATAAAATACAAACAAAGTCAGAAAATCATGAAACTTGTCCCCGTGTCATGATATCATATGTATAGGCTGTGATAAAAATTTTAGAATATTTAGAGAAAGTTGTGAGACACTATGTGTAGAAACCTAAGAGGACAAGTTTCTCACAACTTTCTCCAAATATTCTAAATTTTTTATCACAGCCTATACATATGATATCATGACACGGGGACAAGTTTCATGATTTTCTGACTTTGTTTGTGTTTTATACAATTTTTAAACATGTGGATGCCAAGTTCACGGCCATGTTTAGTGAGCATGTTGCTCGAAGTTTCCTGTACGCTTCTGAAATCGGTCGTAACTTATGCTAAGTACCATGAATATCATTTTTTCATGCACGGTTTTCCAAGTTTCGAGTGACCTGCAGTTCAAATTTGAATTTTCCGAAGAAATTCAAATAAACGAACTAAATCTACTAGATATTGCAAACACTGTTATAATTGTCCCAAAATGATACATGTAGGTCTATATAGTTTAGAAACATACCACAAAAGTTTGGTGCTGAAAACAAAAAAAATACAAATGTACTTTGCCGAGTGTCGAATGGTTGACACTCGGCAAAGAAGTGGAAAGTAATCTTTGCCGAGAGCCCCTGGATGGCACTCGGCAAAGAAGGCGCCTTTGCCGAGTGCCGCCGATCTGGCACTCGGCAAACCATATTTTAAAAATAAAAAAAATCTTTGCCGAGTGCCGCATCGCGGGCACTCGGCAAAGAACATAAACTTAGCCAAAACCGACGGCTTCTCCTTCTCTCTCTCACTCACGCTCACTCGCTGCACGCCGCCGACGCCCACGCTCGCCGCCGACCCCGCGCCCGCGCCCACCCTCGCCGCCGGCCACGCGCCGCCCCCGGCCCTGCGCCCGCTCGCCCGCGCCGCCCGCTCGCCGCGCACCCGCGCGCCGCTCGTGCTCACCGCGTGCTTGCTGCGCCGCCGACGACCGCCGACGACCCCGCGCCGACGACCTCCACGCCGTCGACCGCTCACGACCTCCACGTCGTCACGCCCGTTCACCGTCGTGCACCGTCCACGCCGAGAAAATAGGTATAAACTAATTTTCAAATTTTAGTTGCTAAATATTGTCAAATAAATGTATATGTGTGGTTGTGTATTGTGTATTGTGAAATAGAATTAGGTTTTTTGTGTGTGATTGTGTATTGTGAAATAGAGTTAGGTTTTTAGTCCTCACTTTGCATGCATTAGGCAAGTCTTCTAATTGTTTATGTGGTTATTTAGGCATTAATGTATATGTGTGGATATGTATATGTGTGGATGTCAGCCATCGTGCTGCTACTTATATTTACAGGCTTTGAAAACCTCCCCGTGCAGGGGAGGTGTTGCCGGTTTTTTTTGTTGATAGGCTTTGGTTAAATATGTTATAGGATGGAGGACCGTGAGTGGATCTACACGGGCCGTAGAGGAAGGAACGATGTCACTACTGAATGGATTAGAAAGACCGATGATTTCGTGGAACGGGCATATGGCGAAGCTGCTAAAGGAGCGAGTCTAGTCCCATGCCCGTGCAGCAAATGTGACAACCGGAAAAGAAAACCAAAGAAGACCATGGTAGAACATATTTGGAAGAATGGATTTACGCCGGGCTATACTCGGTGGATATTTCATGGTGAAGCGCATCGTACGAGAGAGAAGGTGCTGAGACAACGTGTCGAGGATTATGACGCGGATGCGGGGGTAGCGGATATGTTGAACGACTATCAGGAGGCACAGTACACGGGAGGATGTATGGATGACAAGCCAGAGCCGACTGCAAAGGCGTTCTACGACATGTTCGACGCGGCACAGAAGCCCCTTCACGGCCAGACAAAGGTTTCTCAACTGGATGCCATTGGACGTGTAATGGCGTTCAAGTCACAGTACAACATGAGTAGAGACGCATTCGATGGCTTGTTGACGGTTATTGGGAGTCTGCTTCCGGATAATCACGTTCTGCCAAAGAGCATGTACGAGGCACAGAAACTACTTCGTGCACTCAAGATGACGTATGAGCAGATTCATGCTTCTCCGAAGGGCTACGTGCTATTTAGGAAAGAATACGCGAAGGCAAAGTACTGTCCCAAGTGTAATTCGTCTAGGTTTATGGAGGTAGACTCTGGTGATGGACAGAAGAGGCAGCTCGACATCCCCTTGACAATCCTACGACACCTTCCGTTCATACCGAGGATCCAGCGTCTGTACATGACAGAGGAATCCGCGAAACAGATGACATGGCACAAAAATGGAAAACGATACAATCCAGACAAGATGGTGCACACATCAGATGGTGAAGCATGGAAACACTTTGATGACATTCACCGTGAGAAAGCCGAAGAGGCTCGTAATGTACGTGTTGCGTTGGCCACAGATGGGTTCAATCCCTATGGAATGAGCGCTGCCCCGTACACATGTTGGCCCGTGTTTGTTATCCCAATCAATCTCCCCCTGGTGTGTGCTTTCAAAGGCAGAATATATTCGTGTCGTTGATAATTCCCGGACACCCGGGGAACAAAATGGGCGTGTACATGGAGCCTTTGATCGATGAATTGGTACGTGCCTGGGAGGAAGGGGTATGGACGTATGACCGAGCTACGAAGACAAACTTCAGAATGCATGTTTGGTACCAGTACTCCATGCATGACTTACCGGCGTATGGGCTATTCTGTGCCTGGTGTGTTCACGGTAAGTTCCCATGCCCAGTTTGCAAGGAAGCTCTCAGGTTCATTTGGTTGAAAAAGGGTGGCAAATATTCGTCCTTCGATAAACATCGACAATTTCTTCCTGATGACCATCCATTCCGCCTAGACATCAAGAACTTTACGAAAGGTGTCGTAGTGACAGACCGCCCACCTGCAACAATGACTGGTGCCGAAATTCGTCAACAGATAGATGGCCTCGTGGCCAATACAAAAGGTGGTTTTGTGGGATATGGTGAGCAGCATATGTGGACACATAAGTCTGGCTTGACTCGGCTCCCCTATTATGACGACCTGCTCCTTCCACACAACATTGACGTGATGCACACTGAAAAGAATGTTGCTGAGGCACTGTGGGCAACAATTATGGACATTCCTGATAAGTCAAAGGATAATGTGAAGGCAAGAGTGGATCTGGCAGCGTTATGTGATAGACCAAAACTAGAGATGAAGCCGCCAAGTGGCGGAAAGACGTGGAGAAGGCCTAAGGCCGATTTCGTCCTAAGCAGGGCCCAGAGGAAGGAAGTACTTCAGTGGATCAAGATGTTGATGTTCCCTGATGGGTATGCATCTAACCTGAGTAGGGGGGGTGAACTTATCTACTATGCGAGTCTTAGGGATGAAGAGTCATGACTTCCACATATGGATTGAACGGATTCTTCCTGCGATGGTTCGAGGCTATGTCCCTGAGCATGTCTGGCTAGCGCTTTCAGAGTTGAGCTATTTCTTCCGTCAGCTTTGTGCAAAAGAGTTATCTCGGACCGTTGTTGCAGACTTGGAAAGATTGGCCCCCGTGTTACTGTGTAAGCTTGAGAAGATATTTCCACCCGGCTTCTTCAATCCAATGCAGCATTTGATTCTTCATCTCCCCTATGAGGCACGAATTGGGGGCCCCGTGCAGGGACGCTAGTGCTGTCCAATCGAGAGATGTCTAAAGACTATTCGAAAGAAATGTAGAAATAAATGCAAAATCGAGGCTTCCATTGCAGAGGCATACATTCTAGAGGAGGTCTCAAACTTCACAACAACTTATTATGGTGACAAACTGCCGAGCGTGCATAATCCACCCCCTCGTTACAATGATGGCGACAATGAATCGAACCTTAGCATATTTCGAGGCCAACTCGGAAGCGCAAGTGGCTCGACCACCAAGACCCTGACACATGAAGAGTGGCGGCATATCATGCTATACGTATTGACCAACCTTGAAGAGGTGACGCCATACATGGAACAATTTCTTCATGAATTCTGGCGTCGATCAAGGGATCCCACTCCACAGGAATATGACGCTCTTCTTAGAAAGGGTGCGAGAAATGGGTTGCCCGATTTCATTTCCTGGTTCAAACGTAAGGTACATGCTTAGTTTGTAAAAGAGATACGTCTTTGAACTCAATTTAGCGTCTTTTAACTTGCAAATACTTGCAGGGCCAAAGAGATCCGTCTATGAGTGCCGAGTTGAGACAAGTAGCCAACGACTTTGCTTATAGGGTCAAGAAATATTCTGGGTATGACGTCAATGGATACCGTTTTCGCACAACACACTACGACAAAAGTCGGCCCAATCGGAAAACAACGTGTTCTGGAGTCTTTACGCCGGGCCTTGACAATGTCGATTATTTTGGACGAATCGAAGAAATATACGAGCTCAGTTTTTATGGTTCCAAACCTCTTACTCCAGTGATATTCAAATGTCATTGGTTTGACCCTCAAGTGACGAGACGAACACATTCTAATCTTGGGATAGTCGAAATTCGACAAGATTCCACCTTAGCAGGAGACGATGTCTATATCGTGGCCCAACAGGCCACACAAGTGTATTATATCCCATATGCGTGTCAAACGAAAGAACATCTTAAGGGTTGGGATGTTGTGTATAAGGTATCGCCGCACGGGAGGTTACCTGTTCCTAATGATGAAGATTATAACTTAGACCCGGACACATATGATGGAGAGTTCTTCCAAGAAGATGGGCTAGAAGGGCGATTTGAGATAGACTTAACTGAAGCTATCGGAATGGACATAGATATTGAAATGGTTGTTGATGAGGAGGATGATGAGGTGCAAAATGATAATGACTTAGTAATCCTTGAAGGCAATGATGAGGTTGCGTCTTCCGATGGTGTTGAGATTGAAATGCTTGATAGTGATGATGAGAGTTATGATCCGGCTAACCCCGACACATATGAAGATTATTTTTAATCGATGTAATGCTATATGACTTTTTATTTCGCACCTGTTTTTAAATACATCTTTTTATATGTGCTTATTTGTTTACTCTTAATTGCAGGTTGTTGGACAAATATGGTGGGCGGTTTCCTGAGGAGGAGGAGGGGGAGGAGGAGTAGGACGGCGGACGATGCAGAGCAGGCAGCGTAGCAGCACGAGGCAGAGCAGGCAGCGCAGCAGCAGGCGGCGCCTCAGGACGACGACGACCAGTAGCAAGACGACGACGACCAGTAGCAGGACGCCTCAGGTTCAGGCGGCTCTAGTTCGAGGAGCATCTACCTGCGAGGCCCCGCGAGTCTCCCGCCGCGTCCCATACTTCGGGACAGACGACCGTTGATTCGGCCGGAAGGGGAGAGATATGTAACTTTATGTTCTTCATTCTTGTTCATATTATGTGTTCAAAATCATAATATAAACTAATACTTTTTATTTATCACTTGGACAGGTCTTGGACGGTTTTGGATTATGCTGGGGGTCATCGTCGCCCCCCCAACAACATCCTCGGCCTGCTGTGCAGGGAACACTTCCCTGGACTTGTGGAGTACGCCGGAGTGACGGGCCCAGCCTTCACCTTCGACCACTACGCCATCGCCCCCGATGCAGTAGACCGGGACGGCAGGGAATTCAATAACAAGGCGGAGCGGGTGAAGCAAGAGCTGTGGGTAAGTCTTAGTATAATGTAAAATATGTTGCATTCGTTGCAAATTCTTGAAATAATGTATGGATACATCGTTTTTGTATGCAGGATTTCTTTAGATGCGATGCTGGATACGAGGCTAGGGCGGATGTGGTGGCCACCACGAGCTGTAAGAAGCTCGTCGTGGACATGCACTATAAGGCCCGCATCCAGGCCATCATCACCTACCACGACTCCATCCTTGGTGAGAAGGTGACCAAACCTCAAGCCCGAACCATGTCGTTGACCAGGGAGCAGTACCTGCAGGTAAGTTCATGCATGTTTGGTACCAGTACTCCATGCATGAATTTTATTTTATCTTCTGATATGCACTTTATGTGTTTACTTTGTAGGTGATTCCACATTGGTGCGCCGCACATCCTCTGTGTTGGGAGCAGATGGTGGATATGTGGTGTTCGGCTGAGTGGGACGAGGCGCACACAGCTAGCCGGGAACGACGTTTGATGATGCAAGGCCCCTCCCACCACCAAGGCAGCCGGAGCCTGGGCCAATATGCCGAAGCATGGGTACACCACCTTTTTTATTTAGATATATAGCACTAAGTTAGATATTATTTCTAACTATCTCGTTGGTTTTCGTTGCAGTCGGCGTCACATGGTGGCAGGCCTTGCTCCACCTTCTCGGCCTCTGCTATGGCCCATAAGGGTAAGGCGACGTCCGACGTCACCTACAACCCGGATGACGGGCCCGAGGCCTACACCAACCCCGCCGTCTACAGCCGCCTCCATGACTACACCGCCATGGCACTGGAGGTCCATGGCCCAGACTATGATCCGAGCACCGAGCCGATCGACCCCGATGTGCTCATGAGGGTCGGAGGAGGCAAGGGACATGGGCGGTACTGGATTGCCGACGGGGCAATCGACTCGTCCTCCACTCCCACTCTATCTCAGGTGAGAGCAAGGAGCACGGGCTCGAGTCCAGCCATACGACCTCGGCACGACAGCTCACAGCATCGCATACAACAACTCGAGGTTAGTGCTTCTGTAACTCGTCCTTTCTTGAGTTATATACCTTATCTTTGAGTTACTATAACGTTGGCTTGTAATATTACAGACCCAACTAGAAGAAGAGAGGAGGGAACATCAAGAGATGGAGGCGAGGATAATGGCGGAGCGGGCGGCGGCTGATCAGAGGATGGCGGAGATGTTCCAGGACATGCAGAGCCTTGGCGCCGCACAGGGCATCGCTCCGCCACCTCCATTGTTCCCCCCAGTTGACCCTACTCTCTTCCACACTCCTGTGAGTATCAAAATTGTAGTTAGATGTTTGTAATGCATCTGGTATAACACATGCAATCTCTTCTCTGTGCAGGGCCAATCTGGGGCGGCATCCAACAACCCTCCGGAAGGGTTCAGCCCAACGCAGCCCCGGTCAAACCGCCCACCTCCATGAGTGTTGTGTTTTCATTGTTTTAGACTTCAGAACTTATGTATAATACTTATGTCTGTGTTTGATACTTATGTGAGAGCTTGCGACGTTTGAGACTTATGTTTGTGTTTAATACTTGTGTTGAACACTTATGTTTGTGATGGATATTTATGTTTGTGGTGACGGTTTTATGTTTGTGTTGGCTATTTATGTCTGTGATGATATCTGTGATGTATATATGTGATATATATGTGATATCTTCTGTTTGTGTGGATGGAATACAAAAAACAAATAAAAAAGGTATATACTGGTCACTTTGCCGAGTGTAACACACGGCAAAGAGGCTCGTTACCGAGTGTCTGGGTCATAACACTCGGCAAAGAGCACAGACCTGGGCACCGACTTAGGTTCTTTGCCGAGTGTTATGTCGCTGGCACTCGGCAAAGAGGTCGGCTTTGCCGAGTGTCGCACAGAACACTCGGCAAAGAACCTGACATGGGGACCCTCCCTGGCGGGTTCTTTGCCGAGTGCTGCCTAGAAGACACTCGATAAAGATAACTTCTTTGCCGAGTGTCACCAGGGACACTCGGCAAAGCCTCCGTCTCCGTCACCCGACGCCGTAACAGCCGCTTTTCTTTGCCGAGTGCTCTCTGGCACTCGGCAAAGAGGTTTGCCGAGTGCCCGAGAAAAAGCACTCGACAAAGAAGGCTTTGCTGATGCACTGTTTGCCGAGCCTTCTTTGCCGAGTGTCACACTCGGCAAAGCCTTTGCCGAGTGGTTTTCAGGCTTTGCCGAGTGCTTCAGGCACTCGACAAAGCACTCGATTCCGGTAGTGGTTGCTACGATAACAAAACGGAGTCTTTGCTTGGTTGTAACTTGTAACGTTTACTATTCGTTGGTCTTAATATACGCTCTGCAGTGAGCATGTTTTTATGTCACTACATATGTTTCCTATGTTCCCCTATTTTTATTTTGTGCTTGATTTTGTCGATTTGTTTCCTTAAATTTCACAGCACTCCAAAAGTTTTTCTATACAAAATTCACATAATTGTGGGAAAATATTTCAATTATAACAATTGTTGTGGTTTCGTTAACTGGGGACACAGTAATTTTGTGTTCGATGGGGGAGGCTAGCGTGGAGCCACTCCTAATAGTGAATCATGATGACTGAAACATAGGGTTTATACTAGTTAAGGCTAGTACACTAGTACAGTGTAGTGCTGATCGTAGTATTCACTAAGGAACCTGTTACAACAGGTGCAACTGTGTAAGCATTCGAATGAGGGAGTAGACAACTCTAGTTGAATGCTCCTGCCTTTGTCTGGTTTAGCCCTTTCCTTTAATAGTTTAAAGGGGGCGACCTATTGTCTACGGTGGTACGACTGATGTTGTCTTCTGGTGGCCGTACACCCGGTATGGCAAATCGCTCCATCTACCCGGTATTCGAGTCACTGTAGCCAGTGGCGGACGCAAGACGAAACTCTAGGTGAGGCCAATCCGCAATGGAGAAATCACAAAAAATACTAAACTATAAGTAGTTTCTTGGTAATAGTATGAAAATTAAGTTGTAATATTATGACTATTATAAAATAATGTGGATATCGAAAATCCTTTTAGCAACACCAAATCATCGATAGAAAATCCAATCTACAATTAGAAGAAAAAAGTATTAGGTAAGCATCAATGCAAGTAAAAGAACAAAACTATATAGAAAAAACATCGAAAACACCATTAAACTGTCAATCTTGTGGTTGTGGCAGCTTGCATTCTAGTGCGAGGCCGTGGTCGAGTGGAGGCAGACCAGCCATGACGGGCTATCGGCTAGACGATAGGCTGGCGGCAATGGCAGGCGAGCCGCAAGCTAGAGACGTGTTCCTGACGGCTGGCGATGACAATTGGGTGGGCGGTTGGGTGGTAGGCCAACGATGATGAACTAGCTGTTGGACGCCGATTGGGCAGCGGACACAACGCTAGGACAAGCGCTAAGGCTGGTGGCAGTGCGGGCGGCAGTGCGGGCGAGAAGAGGCCGCTGCCGCGCGAGAGGCGGGCGAGAGGCCGGCGTCGGGCGATGGCGCTCGCGCCCGGCGAGAGCGGGCGGTATCGCCTCACTCTCGCCCGCGCTGGAGCGCCCGCCCGGGCGAGAGGCGGACGAGAGGGAGGCGAGGCACTGGCGGGGCGAGAGCGCGGGCGAGAGCGACGTGGCGCGATCTGATTGGTCCACGTGTCGCGATCTGATTGGTCCACGTGTGCTAGCCGTTGCAACTAGCCGTTTTTGACCGTTTGGAGTCCAAAAAATTCGAAAAAATTGCAAAAAATCACAAATTTCATCCCCGATCCTCTATGTCGCGATCTAATTGGTCCACTTTGTAATTTTTAATTCAATAAAAAATATTATGTTGTGTGTTTTCTGAGCGTTGAAATAAATCCGCGTGAATTACTTAATTCTGAAATAGAAAAGCTGACGTGGCTATAGCCTGAGGCTGTAGACTGCTGCAGCCTGTGCACTGGAGCAGCAGGGGCGAGAGTGGAGGCGAGAGCTGACGTGGCAGGGGCGAGAGGGAGGCTGTGCACTGGACTCAGCCTAAGAGGGGGTTGGATGCTAGAGACGTGCGGTTGATGTCTTTCTCATTCTTTGTTTTAGTCGACATAGGTCGTGGCCTAGGACGATGGGCTAGATCTTGTGGGTTAGTCGATGGTATGATGTGGTACACTCGGTGTTTATCTAATTTGGTCTCATATACCTTATATTTTTTATTTTATAGTATATACAAAAGGTAGGTATAAAAAGTTCCAAAAATTGAGGTGGGGCCATGGCCCACCTTGCCCACATTGTGGATCCACCCTTGACTGTAGCGACGTTGGTGTTGAGTTTTCCTATAGCAATGTTTGTCGAGACCCACGTGTTGAAGTCGGGGGGGGGGGGGGGGGGAGGGGGGCACCGAGGGCCTTACACGACGACGCCCCGTCCTGTTGTAAGAAACTATCTATCGTTCCACCGACGTGCTATAGCGTCATTCAAGACGACACATGAGTGGCGATGTGCCCTACCATGGCTGGCATTAGGCAACAATGTCTGCCTTGTTTGTTAGTAAGTCGGGTACAAGCGTGCTCCTGACGCATGTGTGTCAGGAGGTCACATATTTTGTGTTTCTCCGCCTCACATAGTTGCTCGGTAGGACCTAGTCGTCCGGTGCGCCTCACAGAGTTGCTCGATAGGACCTGGTCGTTCAGTCTGCCTTGCTGAGTTGCTCGACGGGACGTGATCGTCCGGTCCACCTCGTAGAGTTGCTTAACGGGACCGAGTCAGTTTAGGTGGGCCGCCAAAAGATATGGGCTTACTTTGGGTACCTCATTCTTGGTACCCATCATCCCTTTTATAGTTCAAAGGGGGCTCTTTACATAGGGACTCATCGACCGTGGGCGCGGTCTATTGTCTACGATGATTCGGCTGATGTTGTCTTCTGGTGGTCGTACGCCCTTTTCTAAAAATTTATTGAACATATTTCTAAAAATTCATTGATCTCATTGCTAATTGAAAATATTTTCTGTTTCATTGAACATATAATAAACAAATATCCAACTCTTCATTGTTTCCTAGAAAATTTGAAGGAATTTGAAAATATTAGTTCAGGAGCAATGGAAAGTTGCTTTTTTGGACAAATGATCATCACCCTAGGTTTTGTAATTCATTTTAGAAATTCAAAGGAGAGCTAGGAGACATCTTTTTTTGTTATTGTAAACATATTTAGTTCATATGATATTCACTTAAATCTTAGTTATTATCGTTGCAAGAGCACAAGCTCAAAACCTATCCATCTAGTGAAAATATAATCCCATTCAACACAAAGTTTCATCGACTCAATAGAAGTTGCAACCTAAATCTCAACAGAGAGTCAGAGACTACATTTTTTTTAAATAAACATCTTATTTTGTAGGATCATATGATGTTAGAATATAGTCAATTACAGAGGATGCCTTCTTTAAAGGGTAAGCTGCTGTATATGTTTCTTGTTTTCTCCTTTCTTTTTGGTATCGTATCAATATAGTTTCTATGATAGTATGAACTACTAACAATTTTTTTTTGTTAAATAAAGATGATGTATTGGAAGTAAACAGAAGTACAGAGAAAGTACACCGTTTGCGTTGTTGTTGCTTTTGAAAAAAAACATTTGTTTCCTGATTTTGGAAGCAGTATTTAGTTGAGGGTGTTACATTATTGGGAGAGGTACAACAGCTTAATCCTACTATAATTGCCAAAACATTCCTCTCTAACTAGTTAGATTTTAGATTTTACAGCGTGATCACATCGACCATAAACGAGTCATGATTCGAGTGAATTTGATGTAAAAAGGTTCTAGAAACCACAATCGTGAGAAATGGTCATACCCCACAGTTGCACCTGGAGGAAAGAGATGTGGGGGCAGAAGCAGAATCTTTTCTCCATTATTCTCCATATCATGCATGATGATCCGACCAGAATGACAGGTCTTATCAGTCTTCATCTCTGCGGCTTCCTTCAGCTGAAGCTCTTATGATATTGGAAAATCTTTCACCTGTGTGGTCTCGTTCAGCTAAAGCTTATGACATTTGAAATGAACGACTGATTATATATTCATATAACTTCACGTTGCATACGAATAGTGATTTACGATTTGCATTAAGCATCATATTGGAGTTGATCTATAGGAGGTTATCAACTTTATACTTGGATACTAATTATGTTCATAATTATGAGTATATATGTAGCCCGTCAATAATTTTTTTTCACACACATCAACTGAACAATCATTGCAAGGGCACTCACAGGCTAGCTATAGTGGTGTGACTATTTTTATAGTTGACCTAGCTAGTAGAAGGGGGGAAAAAAGAGGAAAAATCTAGAACTGTGCGCTACCCCTATTAGTCCCACTTGTTTTCATTATCTTACATGAATGACTCATTGGTGCCTTGCTTGACAAAGGGCCGCGCGTTGGCTCATGAAAATACGAGTTTTTTTCTCCTTCTTTCCATGCACCGAAGTGACAATTGTTTTAACTTGTGTGGCTGCTATGTGCTATCCTGAAACTGACGCAGGTTGCGTGTAAAAAAAGGGAAGTCGATCGTAAGAACTGTGGTGAAGCAATTTGGCGCATATCAAATGCTAATAGATGTATATGCAGCATGCATGGTGGCCTTTGACTTTATCTTGTCGGTTGGCTAAGGCCACTTGAAGTCGTCGGGGGGGCATGAGGCTATACTCTATAGGTCAACGTGATAGACGACTCGTGAGTGGGCTCCTGTAGGGATCGGATTCATGGGAGCTGGTTGTGGCCACAAAATGGGCATGGAGTGCAGTGATTGGTCTGAAGGACACTCCAGTGGTGTTACCAACAACCAATTGCCTAACTGAAAACAGCGTTAGTCGTTGTGGGTCTATAGCAGCAAACTTGTGTCCAACAGTCGCCCGAAACAAAAGACTGCTTCTCTAGCTAGTGGGGGCTTTGGTCCCTGCTGTAGGCTGCACTGTTCAAAGGGGGGTATCATGTCAATTCTTCCTCCCCCACTAAAAGTCCTGGGAGATGTCACCTCTGATTGATTACGGGAGCTTATCATAGGAGGTAGTGCGCCGGCCGGCCGGGACAGAGTCTTGTCAAGGGGCTTCTTATGCGTTTAATCGTGATCATCATTTGGTGTGAGCTTCCTTTGCATGATGGTCATTCCAAATCTAGATGTCAATAAGGAACTAACGGCTAGTCATGATCTATTCTAGTGGTACTGTGCTATAGTGGTAGGTCCGTTTCCCTTTGTTGCCAGTTGCAGGCTGATCAGCATACGTACATGTGTGTCCTGGTGTACAACAGCACAAGGCAGGCATATATATGGCTAGGAGGATCGTCTAAGGATCGATATCGGGAAAAGGCGGTGTCTAGATATCGGCAACTTGCTCATGTATGTCTCCTTGAATCGTGGGCACTATTGTCCTTGGTCGATTGCGATCGATTTCCAGCTTTGGTGTTGCTCTGTGCTGTGTTGACAATCCAAGGAGCGACTGTCCTTCATTGTCAGAATGCGTACATGGATCGTGGTTTTGGTGCCTGCTGCATATTGACCCAATTCCTTAGCTTGGTGGGCATAACATGGAGAATTCCTGCCTGCCTGCATTGTGAGATTGTGCAGTGGTGTGCTCCTCAGTGTATGCGCACCAGCTTGGTTTGTTAGGTTGTGGCAGCAGCTAAGTACCTAGCAGTGGACGCATGCAATATAATGCGCCCACCCCACACGTATTTTGCAGCGCTGGTCTCTCTCCTCCTGCGTGTGTTTGTTGAAGTGGTCTGTCATACGCTCTCTGTATTATATATATAACGCAGATGATCACCCGACCCGGCCCATCAAGCCTGCTTGTACTCACTACACACTACTACATACGTCTAGCAGCTGCGAGCATGTATCAGTATCACCATCAGCCGGGCACCTCTTCTTGTTATGGTGAGGTTACAGGCGGTGGTGGCGATGCCATCCTTCCTTCTCCAGCTCGACCGGACGCCATGCTTGCCGACGGAGGAGCAGCATTCTTGCAATCGCCATTGCCATTGCCGCCGTCGAGCTACATGCTACCACCACACTGCCCCTCTCCTCTGCTTGTTCCTCCACCTCCAGTACCCATGTCCATGTGGCAGTCGGACGAGCAGCAAATTACCAGGGTGGCGGCGCCAGTAAGGTACAGCGCGGAGGAGCGGCGGGAGCGCATCGACAAGTACAGGAGCAAGCGCAACCAGCGCAACTTCCAAAAGAAGATCACGGTGAGCTCATCTGCCCTAGCTGCCATGCCATGCACCTTCCAGTTCTTCGTTCTTTCCTGCAACTGCAGTACATGCATACTCTAATCTCTACTGTACCATGTTTGTACTCCATATATGTATGTATATATGCAGTATGCTTGCAGGAAGACGCTCGCCGACAGTCGGCCCAGGGTGAAGGGCCGCTTCGCTCGCAACGCCGGCGACTACACCGATGCAGATGCTGCAGTCGACCATGTCGGCCAACCAGCTGAAATCGAGGTGCCATCACCAGCCTCGCCCGAGTGGTGGCCGCCAGCAGTTCAGCTTCAAGACTTGCCTGCCGGCATCGACCCAGCAGACGAAGAGATGCTGGCCGCCTACCTTGGCGTCTCCTCCATCACTATAGATGATCACCAGTATAGCTGCCAGCCGTAGACACATAAAAGATAGATAGATGATGCACGATAAGTCATTCCATACTCCATAGTGAGTGATCATCACCTTCTCTTTCTCTCTCTATATTAGTATTATTTGTCACCTAGGATGATAAATTAATGGTCCATTGTTTGGACTCGACTGAATACATTAGATCAAATCAGTTTGTGCTTAGACGAGCACGTCCTAGACCTGACAAAAACGGGTCTGATATACTTTTGCGACACCCAACCCGTTATAAAATGTCTTAGCTATGAACACTGTATTGGCAAGAATGACTCAGATACAATATATGATGTCTTAAATAATGTGAGTTAGAGGGAATGATTTAAATTCAACCCTACAATGGCAGGAATGACTTAGATGCAACATATAATGTCTTAAATACTGTGAGTTAGAAGAAATGGCATAGATTCAATCCTACAATGCATGAATGACTTTGATAAAGTATAAAAATATCTTAAAAACTGTGAGTTGGATTTTTTTAAACTTAGATTCAATTTTGCAATTGGAGAAATAACTTAGATACAAATAAAATAACTTAAATATTATGAGTTGGAAGGAATGAGTTAGACGCAACTCTGAATTAGAAGGAATGACTTAGAAAAAGTGGAATGATTTAATTGTAAAGGGTATACATCAGGGGCACCCGAAAGACATTGATAGAGGAGACGTTGACATGTGGGCCCAACTCAGACACAAGACTTGGGCTTGGACTCTGAAAGGACTCGACGCACATGATAGGATGGGATCTACACACGAGAACATATGATGAAAGTGTGGAGCCTATCCTCGTAACAGGGACATGACCCGATGTACAAGAAACTGTTGTATAGGGATAGAAGTAGATCTTCTAGTTTATAGGAAGAGTTGTTTTTCTATTTCCATCTCAGTTTCCATCAGGCACAATACTAGATAGTTTTCCTGTAACCGCCCCTCCTTCATCTATAAAAAGGAGTGATGATGCGTCACAAGTGGGAAGGATCAAAAGCAATCATCACCACATACTAGATGTAGGGTATTATCTCAAATCGAGGGCTCGAACATGTCTAAATCCCCACTTCTTTGTGCATTTACCTTTGGTTCTTTGATCCCACAAACACCTCCATACAAATTTACTATTTAAAAATCCTCGATAGTTGGCATGCCAAGTAGGGGTCACGTTGATCATAATAGATCTGTTGGCGATGAATTTCGCACAAGGGCAGGAGATCACCTTCGGTAGCCTCAAGTTCAACGGTGGTGCATCGGGAGCTCTCAAGCATGTGCTAGACGCCCCTGCGATCATCAATACCTTGTTCGGTTCTCTTTGCTTCACTAGCGACGCATTAGGGCAACTTAGGTTAATGCCTGACACTTTGACAACATCAACACCAACAGTCCTGGGTCAATCAGATTTGACTTACAAGATGACGCAACTGTCGTCCCGCATCTGATTGGACTCGGATATTCTTTCGACTCCAACAACTGTGCAGACTCGGACTCAGACCTTAGGTTCCCAAGAAATTGGTTTCTGTTCGTGGTCGATGATGGGCATGAAGACCTTCCTCCCTCTAGGGATGAAGGGGATTCAGAAGCAAGAAGACGTAAAACTCAAGAGGATCTATGTTAGAGTGGTCAGGAAGTCCATGACCAAATCAAGATGTTTGAGTTCTCGGAAACCTGTTTACACCACTCCAGTGCAAAACCTCATTACAACAAAATTCTTTCTGGATGAGATCACCCCCTTCTGTCACAAGACAACCCCTAGGATCTTGAGAGTCTCAAAAATATTTAGGGCATAATGACCTATGTTGCGGTGTGCATAGGAGCCAACGCGACCCAAGGCTGATTAGGGATGGTCTAAGTCAACGCCAGAGAACCCTGACATAGTGATATGACCACGCCATTAAGCAACATGTTACAACCCTCAAGTCATACTACATCAACTCAAGTACAACCAACATCATCACCAACCCAAGTCTTTGATGGACCAATTACACGTAGCCGAGCTAAGAAGCTACAACAAGAGGTGCACGCGCTACTTTATGAATTTCATTTAAACACCAATGAGAATTTTATGCTACCTAAGTCGTGTATGTTGATATTACTTAGGTTCACCAAAGAGGAAGGACAAAACATATCAAGGGCGAATCAGCAAGAAGAGCTATATCCGAGTCAGTCCAGCGCAACAGAACCGTCCAAAAAAAACAGTCATATCTTTTGATTCCCAAAAGCTATGAAGGCCCATAAGTACTTTTTAGAAAGCTCTTGAAGTCTAGTTTCCAATGCTTCTAAAGCCGACTTAACCACATCTACCAGAAAGGCAGCCGACCTACTTTAGTGCCGACTGGTCAGAAGGTCAACAGTCAGCTTGATGACCAAGTTTTCGTATTAAACTGCATCATTCTACGAAGTTTCATTAAGCATGCTATATATGGTGAGAAAGCTTATCAATTTAGCTTTCCAATGCAACCAGTCCCACGTCATTTGAAGATTCCTAGAAGAAGTTATTGTCAAAATACTGAAGACTGCGCAGAAGTCAAACAACCACACGGAAATCAACTCTGCGGATCTCCCGAAGAGGCTCCTTCACATTAGCTCGTGAAAATACTTTTGTTTTGTGTTTATACCTCGCTAAGGCTGGTTGTTACTAGTATAAATACCCCCCTATGTCTAAGATGTAAGGCAGCTTATGATAATCTAAAACAGAACCCCTTTGTTTAGCTGTGTGCTAACAAATATTGAGAGTGATCTCTACCCCTTTGCTCTTGTGAATTCCTTCGCGGGATTGCAGAAGCGGCGGCTTCATCCGCTCCCAATTGGTGCTCCTACTCCCTTCGAGGTCTCCTCGATTGATTGTAGGCTGTGTTGGTTGGTTCTTTGAGAGTGTGGTTGGGCGAATCCTCGATTCAGGCTGCCGGTTAAAGACGGTGGTTGGCTTCGAGTTTTATTTGTCAGGTTGCACTAGTTATCGCTGCTTGCAGCAAGTTATCTTGGCTTCTTTGAAGTTAGTTATCTGAAGATTGATCCTACGTCGTGAAGATCGGGCATCGTGACGCATCATCTGGTATCAAAGCCTCAGTTGCCACGGTAGGATTCTTTACCCTTAGCTACATATATTTTGTGTTCGTCCTATCCACCAAAAAGCCATAAAATATTTTTGCCATAGCCTTTTCTTTCAATCTGTTGTTCCAGTGAGTTTTGTTAAGTTTCAGTCCTTAGAATCTTTGTTTAGTTGCTAGTCACTCTATCCTTTGTGTTTCCTTTGAGCCTCTTATATATATCTGAAAATATCCACAAAAAGAGTATTCTGAAAAAAAACCTCATCATTTCCTTCGCGTTAACTTTGATCCTATTTAAGTTATAGCTGCTGGTTGAGTTCTTTGTTAAGTATTATAAAGTGTGCAATATCATATCAGATCTCTGTGTTTAGTTCTATAAAAAAAGTATCAAAAAAAGAGAAGAAAGAAAAGTACCAAAGAAAAGTGTTGAACAAGATTGTGAAAGAAAAGTAGAACAATCAGTTTGTTTATGTGCACAAGTGCTGAAAATTTTATCAAGTTATTCAACCAGTTTGCTATTGTCATTTGGTGCAAAATTTTGGTTGGATCTGATTGCAACACTTGCATTCCAATCATACTCCTTGTTTGCATCAAATCTGAAATTTCTTGCGCGTGTGTTTGATCTATTTACATCACTCGAATCTTGTGGTCAGCACTAGGCAGGGAACTTCTAGTCGGATGGTTATTTAACTTAACAACAACTAGAATTCAGATTGTATCCCTTGTTTATTAATCCCCACCAAGCTCCACATATAAGCCATCGTAATCGGTACTCTGGTCTTGTATTCGCTTAACCACCACTTTCTTGTTACCACCACACATTTTCTTGCAACCCGCAGGGAACTCATAAGAGCTTTGGTTGGTAAGAGTGGTGAGGTTGTGAGATTCTATATAGCTTCATATTCCACCTATATTTGTTGCCTTGTTGCCACTAACTTCGCAGGAAGATGGATCCCAACGTTGAGATTGAAGAATGTGTCACCCTGATACAATTCAATGAGCTCAAACAAAGCATAGAAGCCAAGCAAGATCTGTTGGCACAAGATCTTCAGACACTTATGGCTGAAATCAGAGGTCGTCGTCGACTCCCTGACGGTGTAAGAAACCATGATGAAGATGGGGAAGAAGATGAAGGAAATTATTCTAGAAGAGCAAGTGAACATGGGAGGAGAAATCAAGGTGCTACATATGGTAGAGGAAGAGGCCGGAATCGAAGAAATAATGACAATGAAGAATCTGAATTTGGGGATGATCAGTCTCAACATCGCTATGGTCGTCGTCATCATAGAGGTGTCAACCAAGAAGAGAGATTTGGGAAACTTAAGTTTACCATGCCAAAATTTGATGGTAGATCTGATCCTGAAGATTATTTCACATGGAAATTGAAGGTGGAGAAAATCTTCCGCCTACATAATTATTCAGTGGAGAAGAAACTTGCAATGGCATCTCTTGAGTTTGAAGGATATGCCCTGATTTGGTGGGAGCAACTTCTTCGTGATCGTGAAGAAGATGGAGAGGACCCTATTATTACTTGGCAAGAGATGAAGCGAGAAATGAGAATTCGTTTTGTGCCGAAGCATTATCGGCGTGATCTTTTTGATAAATTGCAGAATTTGAGACAAGGAAGTTTCTCTGTTGAGGAGTATTATAAGGAGATGGAGAAGGCCATGATTAGAGCCAATGTGTATGAAGACGAAGAGCAAACCATTGCACGTTTCATGGCTGGGTTACACCGCAACATTCAGCGTATTGTTGAGTTTCAGCCGTACCAAAGTCTTATTGATTTGGTACATCAGGCCACCAAAGCTGAACGCCAGCTGCAACAAGATGCTAAGAGCAGTAAGCCCTTGTCATATGGTGCACGAACCATGACTGGAGGAAGCAAATCGATCTCAAGGTTTACTGCTGCATCCTCAGCAACAAAAGGTTCATCTGGAGGCTTGCAATCCAATATTCAAGGCAATTCTAGTGGAAAGAACGGTGCTGCTCCAAACACGAGTTATAAACCAGCCGCATCCACTTCAACATCAGTGGGTTCAACAACCAAGAGTAGTGGTATTCAGTGCTTCAAGTGTGGAGGTCATGGTCATGTCATAAAGGAGTGTCCAAATAATCGTGTGATCCTTGTGACTGATGATGGAGAATATACATCAGCTAGTGAAGAGGAAGCTGAAGCAGGAAATGAAGATGACATTGATAAATCTGAAGAACATACGGGATGTGAATTTGAGCATGGTACTACTCTTGTGGTTACACAAATCTTGAGTGTTCAAATGAAAGAAGCTGAAATTGGACAGCGACATAATCTTTTTCAAACACGAGCAAAAGTGCAAGACAAAGTAGTAAAGGTGATCATTGATGGAGGGAGCTGCCATAATCTTGCAAGTCGTGAGATGGTTGAAAAGCTTGGTTTGAAGTTGCAGCGACACCCTCATCCATATCATGTCCAATGGCTGAATGAATCGGGAGATATCAAGATTGGTTATAAAGTGAAAGTTCCGTTCAAGATTGGAGAGTATGTTGACATAGTGGAGTGTGATGTTGCACCCATGTCTGTGTGTCACATGCTGCTAGGAAGACCTTGGCAATATGACCGATATTCTCAACATTGTGGAAGAACAAATCAATACACGCTAGATCTGAAAGGGAGAAAGTTTGTACTCAAGCCTATGACCCCTCAACAAATCATGGCTGAACACTTACAAAAGAAAACTGAAATTAGTACAGCAAGTAGAGGAGGAGAAGAGCAAAAGAAATTGAGTGCCATCCACAATTCGGTGAGTGAGTGCTACAAGCCAAATTCCAAAGATAAAAAGAAGGAAGAGGGAGAACATCTAGTTATGCTAGCCACAAAATCCGAGCTGAGAGAAGTGAGGAACAACCCATATCAAGTGCTCTTTGTACTTGTGAACAAAGATGTTTTGATTTCTCCTAACGACATAACATCTCTTCCTAGTGTTGTGGCTGATCTTTTGCAGGACTATGAAGACGTATTTCCACAAGAAACACCGGCTGGACTACCTCCAAATCGAGGGATTGAGCATCAAATCGATCTTATTCCAGGGGCTGCACTTCCTAACCGTCCACCATATCGAACCAATCCCGAAGAAACTAAGGAAATACAAAGGCAAGTACAAGAACTTCTTGATAAAGGTTTTGTTCGTGAAAGCTTAAGCCCTTGTGCTGTTCCTGTGATTTTAGTACCTAAGAAAGATGGATCTTGGAGGATGTGTGTTGATTGTAGAGCTATAAATAATATTACCGTTCGCTATCGCCATCCTATTCCACGGCTAGATGATATGCTTGATGAATTAAGTGGTTCCACAATTTTTACTAAAATTGATTTGAGAAGTGGATACCATCAAATAAGAATGAAAACTGGAGATGAATGGAAGACTGCATTTAAAACAAAATTTGGGTTGTATGAATGGTTAGTAATGCCCTTTGGGTTGACTAATGCTCCCAGTACCTTTATGAGATTAATGAACCATGTCTTAAGAACTTTCATTGGAAAATTTGTTGTTGTCTACTTCGATGATATTCTAATTTACAGCAAGTCTTTTGATGAACATGTGAAACACATTCGACAAGTTTTAGATGAGCTTAGAAAGGAGAAATTATTTGCTAATCTTGAGAAGTGCAGTTTTTGCACAGACCATGTTGTGTTTCTTGGCTTTGTTGTTTCAGCAAAAGGAATAGAGGTGGATGAATCCAAGGTGAAATCCATCAAGGATTGGCCAGCTCCAACGAATGTAAGTCAAGTAAGAAGTTTTCATGGTCTTGCTGGTTTTTATAGAAGATTTGTGCGAGATTTCAGTACCATCGCTTCTCCTTTAAATGAATTGACAAAGAAAGGTGTTGAATTTAAATGGGGAAACTCACAAGAAGATGCTTTTCTAGAATTGAAGAAACATTTGACTGAAGCACCTGTACTTATTTGTCGGCGTTTCGAGACCGGGGGGTCCCTCGGGCCGACGAGTGAGTGTCGCCGCGTGCCCCAGCCCAGATGGGTCGAGCGCGTGGGCGAGCGCGAAGGGGGGAAGGAGCGAGGCGGCCGGTGACCGGCGTGAGAGAGGTGGAAATCCCGCGGCCTTCGTGTTCGTCCCACGCCCAGGTCGGGTGCGCTTGCAGTAGGGGGTTACAAGCGTCCACGCGGGAGAGGGAAGCGAGCGGCCCCAAGAGAGCGCCTGTCCCGTCCTCGTCCCCGCGCGGCCAACCCTCTCTAAGAGGGCCCTGGTCCTTCCTTTTATAGGCGTAAGGAGAGGATCCAAGTGTACAATGGGGGTGTAGCAGAGTGCTACGTGTCTAGCGGGGGAGAGCTAGCGCCCTAAGTACATGCCGATGTGGCAGCCGGAGAGATCTTGGCACCCAGCTGGTGTGATGTCGTGGCTGTCGGAGGAGCGACGGAGCCTGGCGGAGGGACAGCTGTCGGAGCGGTTGAGTCCTTGCTGACGTCCTCCTGCTTCCGTAAGAGAGCTGAGAGCCGCCGTCGTCACAGAGCATGCGGGGCGCCATCATTGCCTATCTGGCGGAGCTAGCCAGATGGGACACCGGTCTTGTTCTCTGCGGCCCGAGTCAGCTCGGGGTAGGGTGATGATGGCGCTTCCTGTTGACGTGGCTGGCCTGCGCCCTAGGTTGGGTGACGTGGAGGCTCCTCCGAAGCCGAGGTCGAGTCTGTCTTCCATGGCCGAGGCCGAGTCCGAGCCCCTGGGTCGGGTGAGGCGGAGGTCGTTCGGCAGAGGCCAGGGCGGAGTCCGAGCCCTGGGGTCGGGCGAAGCGGAGTCCGTCGTCTTCTGGGGCTGAGCCCAAGTCCGAGCCCTGGGGTCGGGCGGAGCGGAGTTCGCCGTCTTCCGGGACCTAGCCCGAGTCCGAGCCCTGGGGTCGGGCGGAGCGGAGTTCGCCGTCTTCCGGGACTTAGCCCGAGTCCGAGCCCTGGGTCGGGCGGAGCGGAGTTCGCCGTCTTCCGGGACCTAGCCCGAGTCCGAGCCCTGGGGTCGGGCGGAGCGGAGTTCGCCGTCTTCCGGGACTTAGCCCGAGTCCGAGCCCTGGGTCGGGCGGAGCAGAGTTCGCCGTCTTCCGGGACTTAGCCCGAGTCCGAGCCCTAGGTCGGGCGGAGCGGAGCTTCCTATGGTGCCTTTGGCAGGGCCTGACTGCCTGTCAGTCTCACTCTGTCAAGTGGCACTGCAGTCGGAGTGGCGCAGGCGGCGCTGTCCTTTTGTGAGGCCGGCCATTGGAGCGGCGAAGTGACGGCGACCACTTCGGCTCTGCCGGGGGGCGTGTGTCAGGATAAAGGTGTCAGGCCACCTTTGTGTTAAATGCTCCTGCGATTCGGTCGGTCAGTGCGGCGATTTAGTCAGGGTTGCCTCTTAGCGAAGGCAGGGCCTCGGGCGAGCCGGAGATGTGTCCGCCGTTGGAGGGGGGCCTCGGGCGAGACAGAAATCCTCCGGGGTCGGCTGCCCTTGTCCGAGGCTAGGCTCGGGCGAGGCATGATCGAGTCGCTCGAATGGACTGATCCCTGACTTAATCGCACCCATCAGGCCTTTGCAGCTTTATGCTGATGGGGGTTACCAGCTGAGAATTAGGAGTCTTGAGGGTACCCCTAATTATGGTCCCCGACAGTAGCCCCCGAGCCTCGAAGGGAGTGTTAGCACTCGCTTGGAGGCTTTCGTCGCACTTTTTTGCAAGGGGACCAGCCTTTCTCGGTTGCATTTTGTTCCGGTGGGTGCGCGCGAGCGCACCCGCCGGGTGTAGCCCCCGAGGCCTCGGAGGAGTGGTTTCACTCCTTCGAGGTCTTAATGCCTTGCGTAATGCTTCGGCTGGCCTGGTTGTTCCCTCATGCGAACTGGTCGTAGCCCGGGTGTACGGTCGGGGCCCAAGTTCTCGGGCTGGTATGTTGACGCTGTCAACGGTTCGGCCGGAGCCGGGTTTGCGAGAGCAGCCCCCGAGCCTCTGCACAGGGCGAGAGGGCGATCAGGGACAGACTCGGCTTTTTTACATACGCCCCTGCGTCGCCTTTCCGCAAGGAGGAGGGGGGAAAGTGCCATGTTGCCCTCGATGGGCGCCGAACATGGTGTCTCCGGTGAGCTGCAAGCGGGTAATCCGAGTGGACGTCCGTGCCCCGTTCGTTAGGGGTCGGCTAGGGGCCCAGAGGCACGCCCAAAAGTACCTGCGGGTGATTTGCCGGACCCGGTCCCCTGGCGACGGGGTCCGAGGGCTCGATGCCTCCCTCTGATGGGATTCCATTACAAGATCGCTACCGCTGGTCTCGGAAATGTCCTAGGGTACCTCGGGAGCGCAGCCTGAGCCTTGGTTATGTATCGAACGTACCCCTGGTCATCCCTCGCTCGGCGTCTGAGGCGGCTGTGAACCCTTCGGGGGCCAGCCTTCGAACCCCTGATCAGTAATGGGCATGGAGCCCGAGTAGCCTGAGGTGGCCGTGGAACCCTTCGGGGGGCCGGCCTTCGAACCTCTGACCAGTAGTGGGTGTAGGGCCCACGCGATCTGAGGCGGCTGTTGAAACACTTCGGGGGGCCAGCCTTCGAACCTCTGATCAGTAAGGAGGCTCAGAGCCTGGTTCCTTCACGGGGAAGGATCCTTTTCGGGGTATCCCCCTTTCCCGGTCCCTGTTGCAAGAGATAGAGAAAGAGGAAAAACAGAAAAGGATACGAAATCGAACGACGCGGCGTACCTTTTTTGGCGCGGTTATTACGGCGAAGGCGAAGCGTCGCCCGCTCCCCCTGCCAGAAGCGTGACAGTGCCCGGGCAATCTGCTCCCCGGGTGTCCAAAGCAAGGGTGGCGCCGAAGTTGCCTGCGAAGCGGACCTCGGCGGCTGTTCCGGGAGCTGGGATCCAAGAAACTTCCCCCCAGGCGCGGTGGATCATGGCCCGGAGCGGGTAGGTATCTCGGAATGTCTTCGTCCTGGCTTTCCATTCATATGTCTCGGCCGTGATTTTCCTTTTTCCCTCAGCAAGCGAAGCCATGGCTAGACCGACCTGGCACCCCGGAAGGCCCTTAAGACGGCGCCGGCCTGTGCGGCCAGCGCCGCTCCGGGCCTTGTCGTTCAGCCGACCCTCTCGCAGGGCGTTTCACCGCAGGGGGCTCGGGCGGCACCTGTCGCTGTGGAGCAGGTTCCCGAGGCTGGCTCTTCTGCCGAGGCGGCCATCGTGATAAGGGAGGCGGCTGACGCTGACGTGGTCCCGAGCCCACCTGACGTGCCGGCCATGCTGGCGCCTGCCGCTACCGAAGTCGCCGCCGTCCAGTCGGAGAGCGACCGGTTGCTGCCCGCGTCGAGACGGCTGATGCGTCGGCGCCCAGTGCCTCGGAAGAGGTGGGCTTGGAGGCGCGATTTGTCCAGCCGGGCGGCAGCCTCATCGCTGTGCGGCGGAGCCCCAGGGCCCGGCGCCAGTTGCTCCGGTTTCGGACCCGTGAGGCCTCGGACCCTGTCTTCATTCTCGACGATGAACAGGAGGACCAGTCCTGGGATGAGCTCCGCGAGTGTGCTGAAGCAACGGTGGGGTCGCTCCGGTCGTCGCTGGAGGTTTTCTGCAGGGACGTCCCCAAAATCCTCCAGGTAACGGTTTCAGGCATACCTTTTCTTTTCTGTGGACGAGGCGTTCTTCGTGACGCCCCGTTTCCTTCCCCCAGGATCTGACGGATCGGAGCGCCGCCAAGTCGTCGTTCATCCGCCGCGAGGTCGATGTCTGGGGCTCGCTGCGATCCCTGAGGACCTCGCTCGCTGGGGCTACTGCGCGCCTTTCTCAGCAGGGTGCCAAGGTAGCGGACCTCCAGTTGCTCTGCACTGACCTGAGAGCCGAGGCGGCAGCAGCGCGCGCGGAGGCGGCAGCGGCGCGCGCAGAGGCGCAACGGCAGCGGTCGGAGTTCGTCCAGGTCGTCGAGGAGCGGGACCAATCTCGGGGCCGGGCTGAAACCCTCGCAGCCGACTTAGCCGCAACCCAGGTCGCGGCCTCGGAGCAGCGTGCCCGAGCCGGAGGTACGCCTTGGCCGTCCCTGGTTCTTGTTCTTGTCTGTTTCCTCTGCTTGTGTTTGAGATCTTTCTTCTGGCTGTTCGCAGAGCTCGAGTCCGCCCTTGACGAGTCTGCCAAGGCGCTTGCCGAGGCGCTTGCCGGAGCTGCCGAGCAGAGGGAGGCTGACCTCGCGACCATGTCCGAGGCCGTCTCGGACGTTTATCGGATCCTTGGCTCCGGCGACGTCCCTTCAGGAAGCTCCCCTCAAAGCCGCCTTCAAGCCTTGGGTGATCACGCGCGCGACAGAGTCCGCGAGGCGCTACACCACGGCGTCAGGCGGGCCTTCGCCGTGCTTGCTTCCCACTACGTTGTGGACCTGGAGCGGGTTAGTGAGGGGTATTGTCTTCCTGACGAAGACGAAGCTGCCCTGGCAGAAGTTCAGTGGCTCGACGCGGTCGCCGCGGGTCCGAGCGCAGTGCTGGCGACCACCTTTGAGGCGGAGATCCTTCCCCCTGCGCCGTTGCCGGAAGCCGAGATGGACCTTACCGAAGGCGGGGACGGAGCTGAAGGCACGGCTCCTTCCCAAGGCGGCGCCTAACTCTTGTTGGAACAGTTTCTGTTGGATGTGCGTGTGTCTTACTGCGGCCGCTGAGGCCTGAACACTTTGTTTTCATTGCATGAAGTCGTACTCTTCTTCCTTTTATTTTGCGTGTCCGGCTTAGCCTGTCAATAATAGGGTGGCTTCCCGAGTTGGGTCATTTTTCGTGGCGGGTGATGAGTGAGGTGTCCCTAACCCGGAGGCATAGGAGTTCCTCGGCTCAGTCGGCCTCGCCACTTACATGCACCCACGTTCGCTCCTTGGGGCCCTGCTTCTGACATAGCCGGGAGAACGCAAAAGCCTTTTTTGATCAAGAATTTTGGATGTGGAGAGGTACACCCAATCTTGACGCAGAGGGGTTCCCCCTTTTTAGCCCCCGAGGGAGGGTCGGGCTCTGCCGAGGCGAGGCCGACCCTTCCTTGACGACTGAGACTTGTGTGGGAGCGAGGTAAACGAACAGCTTGAAAACATCTTAAGGGTAGAAGCAACGTAGCTGTCGGACGTTCCAAGCGTTGCCGTAGACCTCGCCTTGACCGCCGGCCAGCTTGTACGTTTCGGGCTCCAGAACGTCGGCGGTGACAAGCGGCCTTTCCCGGGGGTGCGTGCAGCCCCCGGGTACCCCCAGCAAGGGCTCGGGGTGCTGTGCGATGGTCGGGGTCTTCTCCTGGTTGGCTTCGATGCCCCGTTTGGAGATAATGAACTCCAAGACCATGCCCTGGGGCGCCCCGAGGACCCACCTTTCATGGTTGAGCTTGACGCTTTTCGCTTCTTTTAGCTTGTGGATCTCCTCGCCTATCACTCTGCGCTTCTCCTTGTCGAATCGGCGCAGAGGCTGCTTGACGGGTCAGGCTCCGGCCCGAATATCCAGCGAGTGCTCGGCGACATCCCTTGGTATGCTGGGCAGGTCCGAGGGACTCCACGCGAAGACGTCGGCGTTCGCGCGGAGAAAGTCGACGAGCACTGCTTCCTATTTGGGATCGAGCCCGGAACCGATCCGGATCTGCTTGGAGGCGTCGCCACTGGGGTCGAGGGGGACGGCCTTGACCGTCTCCACTGGCTCGAAGTTGCCGGCATGGCGCTTCACGTCTGGCACCTCTTTGGAGAGGCTTTCCAGGTCGGCGATGAGGGCCTCGGACTCGGCGAGGGCCTCGGCGTACTCCACGCACTCCACGTCGCATTCGAACGCGTGTTTGTACGTGGGGCCGACGGTGATGACCCCGTTGGGGCCCGGCATCTTGAGCTTCAGGTAGGTGTAGTTGGGGACGGCCATAAACTTCGCATAGCATGGCCTCCCCAGTACCGCGTGGTAGGTTCCTCGGAACCCGACCACCTCGAACATCAGAGTCCCCCTTCGGAAGTTGGAGGGCGTTCCGAAGCAGACGGGAAGGTCGAGTCGTCCGAGGGGCTGGACGCGCTTCCCGGGAATGATCCCGTGGAAGGGCGCAGCGCCTGCTCGGACGGAGGACAGATCGACGCGCAGGAGCCTGAGGGTCTCGGCGTAGATGATGTTGAGGCAGCTGCCCCCGTCCATCAGGACCTTGGTGAGCCTGACGTCGCCGACGATGGGGTCGACGACGAGCGGGTATTTCCCCGGGCTCGGCACGTGGTCGGGGTGGTCAGCTTGGTCGAAGGTGATGGGCTTGTCGGACCAGTCTAGGTAGACTGGCGCTGCCACCTTCACCGAGCAGACCTCCCGGCGCTCTTGCTTGCGATGCCGAGCCGAGGCATTCGCCGCATGCCCACCGTAGATCATGAAGCAGTCGCGGACCTCGGGGAACTCTCCTGCTTGGTGATCTTCCTTCTTGTCGTCGTCGCGGGCCCTGCCACCCTCCGCGGGTGGCCCGACCCTGTGGAAGTGGCGCCGAAGCATGACGCACTCCTCAAGGGTGTGCTTGACGGGCCCCTGATGATAGGGGCACAGCTCCTTGAGCATCTTGTCGAAGAGGTTAGCACCTCCGGGGGGCTTCCGAGGGTTCTTGCACTCGGCGGCGGCGACAAGGTCCGCGTCGGCGGCGTCGCGTTTCGCTTGCGACTTCTTCTTGCCTTTCTTCTTGGCGCCGCGCGGAGTAGATGCCTCGGGAGCATCTTCCGATGGGCGGCCCTGGGGCTGCTTGTCCTTTCGGAAGATAGCCTCGACCGCCTCCTGGCCAGAGGCGAACTTGGTGGCGATGTCCATCAGCTCGCTCGCCCTGGTGGGGGTCTTGCGACCCAACTTACTCACCAGGTCGCGGCAGGTGGTGCCAGCAAGGAACGCGCCGATGACATCCGAGTCGGTGATGTTGGGCAGCTCGGTGCGCTGCTTCGAGAATCGCCGGATGTAGTCCCGGAGAGACTCTCCCGGCTGCTGCCGGCAGCTTCGGAGGTCCCAGGAATTCCCGGGGCGCACGTACGTGCCCTGGAAATTGCCGGTGAAGGCTTGGACCAGGTCATCCCAGTTGGAGATCTGCCCCGGAGGCAGATGCTCCAACCAGGCGCGAGCGGTGTCGGAGAGGAACAGGGGGAGGTTGCGGATGATGAGGCTATCGCCGTCCGTTCCACCCAGTTGGCAGGCCAGGCGGTAGTCCGCGAGCCACAGTTCCAGTCTCGTTTCCCCTGAGTACTTTGTGATAGTAGTCGGGGGTCGGAACCGGGTCGGGAACGGTGCCCGTCGGATGGCCCGGCTGAAGGCCTGCGGACCGGGTGGTTCGGGCGAGGGACTCCGATCCTCCCCGTTGTCGTAGCGTCCCCCACGCCTGGGGTGGTAACCTCGGCGCACCCTCTCGTCAAGGTGGGCCCGACGGTCGCGATGATGGTGCTCGTTGCCGAGGTGGCCCGGGGCCGCAGGCGCGGTGTTGCGCGTGCGCCCGGTGTAGGCCGAGGCTTCCCGCATGAATCGGGAAGTCGTGGCATGAGGTTCCGAGGGGTATCCCTGCCTTCGGGAGGCAGAGCTCTCGGCCCGTCGGACCGCAGCGCCTTCCAGGAGATTCTTGAGCTCTCCCTGGATTCGCCGACCCTCGGTGGTTGATGGCTCCGGCATCGCGCGGAGAAGCATCGCTGCTGCAGCCAGGTTCTGACCGACCCCACTGGATGCGGGTGGCGGCCTAACCCTGACGCCGTTGGCGACGCGGTGCTGGAAACCCTGGGGCAGGTGACGTATTTCTCCGGCCGGGGGTTGGCCCGCCCATACCTGCCCGACGTCCCGGCGGATCGGCTCAAGCGCTCCTGCTCCCTCGTCGAGCCTGGCCTGCGCCCCGCGGACTTGCTCGAGCTGTGGGTCGTGACCCCCCGCCGGAACGGGGACCACAACTAGCTCCCGTGGGATGTCAGCGCGAGGCACCGGCCTAGGGAGATCACCGTCCTCCGGCATGCCGAGATGATTGCCTTCGGAGGGATCCCCTAGATCGACGTGGAAACATTCGCGGCTTGGGCCGCAGTCCTTGTCGTCGAGGCTGCGGCTACCGTCGGAACAGTCGGAGAGGCAGTAGTCACATGCGGTCATTAAGTCCTACATGGCACCGGGGTTGCCAAATCCAGAGAAATCCCAACAGATGTTGGGGTCGTCATCTTCCTCGGACCCAGAGGGCCCGTAGGTCGAGACGTCCGTCAGCCGATCCCAAGGCGACCGCATGCGAAACCCCAGAGGGTTTGAACTCGCCTCTACGAGAGCGCCCGCCAAAGCAAGGTCGCTAGGCGGGTTGAGGCTGAGTCCAAATGACGTAGGATGGGAATCGGTCGGTACCTTTTGGTCGACGAGCGGCGACATAGTCACGTCGGGGACTGATTGCACCGTCGTCTCAGGTACGAGGGCGACGTCCTGCAAGCTTTCCGCGAGCGCACTGGCGTCGCCCGCTTGCTCGGGATTGGCGTGTCGCGGGGAGACGGCGCTCGCCTTCGTCTCAAACGCGAGGTCGACGCCCGACGCGCCCCCCGTTGGGGCGCTGGGGACGTCGACTCGCTCGACAGCCGACGAGGCGCGACCTCCCGCTTGGCCTTGGTTGCCCCGCCTCCTCCTCCTTTGGCGGGGGAGAGGACGGGACGAGCTCGAATGTTGTTCTTCCACCACGCGGGGAAGACGTCGTCGATTCCGCCGCCGGCGGGCGGGCTGTCGGCCACCATTGTCGTTGTCACGCGGCGGTGGAAGGAGTATCATGTCGTAGCTGCCGTCGAAGGACATGAACTCAAGACTCCCGAAACGGAGCACCGTCCCGGGTCGGAGAGGTTGCTGGAGACTGCCCATCTGGAGCTTGACGAGAAGCTGTTCGTCAACACGCAGCAGGCCCCTACCTGGCGCGCCAACTGTCGGCGTTTCGAGACCAGGGGGTCCCTCAGGCCGACGAGTGAGTGTCGCCACGTGCCCCAGCCCAGATGGGTCGAGCGCGTGGGCGAGCGCGAAGGGGGGAAGGAGCGAGGCGGCCGGTGACCGGCGTAAGAGAGGTGGAAATCCCGCGGCCTTTGTGTTCGTCCCGCGCCCAGGTCGGGTGCGCTTGCAGTAGGGGGTTACAAGCGTCCACGCGGGAGAGGGAAGCGAGCGGCCCCAAGAGAGCGCCTGTCCCGTCCTCGTCCCCGCGCGGCCAACCCTCTCTAAGAGGGCCCTGGTCCTTCCTTTTATAGGCGTAAGGAGAGGATCCAGGTGTACAATGGGGGTGTAGAAGAGTGCTACGTGTCTAGCGGGGGAGAGCTAGCGCCCTAAGTACATGCCGATGTGGCAGCCGGAGAGATCTTGGCACCCAGCTGGTGTGATGTCGTGGCTGTCGGAGGAGCGACGGAGCCTGGCGGAGGGACAGCTGTCGGAGCGGTTGAGTCCTTGCTGACGTCCTCCTGCTTCCGTAAGAGAGCTGAGAGCCGCCGTCGTCACAGAGCATGCGGGGCGCCATCATTGCCTATCTGGCGGAGCTAGCCAGATGGGACACCGGTCTTGTTCTCTGCGGCCCGAGTCAGCTCGGGGTAGGGTGATGATGGCGCTTCCTGTTGACGTGGCTGGCCTGCACCCTAGGTTGGGCGACGTGGAGGCTCCTCCGAAGCCGAGGTCGAGTCTGTCTTCCATGGCCGAGGCCGAGTCCGAGCCCCTGGGTCGGGCGAGGCGGAGGTCGTTCGGCAGAGGCCAGGGCGGAGTCCGAGCCCTGGGGTCGGGCGAAGCGGAGTCCGTCGTCTTCTGGGGCTGAGCCCGAGTCCGATCCCTGGGGTCGGGCGGAGCGGAGTTCGCCGTCTTCCGGGACTTAGCCCGAGTCCGAGCCCTGGGTCGGGCGGAGCGGAGTTCGCCGTCTTGCGGGACCTAGCCCGAGTCCGAGCCCTGGGGTCGGGCGGAGCGGAGTTCGTCGTCTTCCGGGACTTAGCCCGAGTCCGAGCCCTGGGTCGGGCGGAGCGGAGTTCGCCGTCTTCCGGGACTTAGCCCGAGTCCGAGCCCTGGGTCGGGCGGAGCGGAGCTTCCTATGGTGCCTTTGGCAGGGCCTGACTGCCTTTCAGTCTCACTCTGTCAAGTGGCACTGCAGTCGGAGTGGCGCAGGCGGCGCTGTCCTTTTGTCAGGCCGGTCATTGGAGCGGCGAAGTGACGGCGGTCACTTCGGCTCTGCCGGGGGGCGTGTGTCAGGATAAAGGTGTCAGGCCACATTTGCGTTAAATGCTCCTGCGATTCGGTCGGTCGGTGCAGTGATTTAGTCAGGGTTGCTTCTTAGCGAAGGCAGGGCCTCGGGCGAGCCGGAGATGTGTCCGCCGTTGGAGGGGGGCCTCGGGCGAGACGGAAATCCTCCGGGGTCGGCTGCCCTTGTCCGAGGCTAGGCTCGGGCGAGGCATGATCGAGTCGCTCGAATGGACTGATCCCTGACTTAATCGCACCCATCAGGCCTTTGCAGCTTTATGCTGATGGGGGTTACCAGCTGAGAATTAGGAGTCTTGAGGGTACCCCTAATTATGGTCCCCGACATTATTCTTCCTGATTTCACTAAAACTTTTGAAGTAGAATGTGATGCTAGTGGGATTGGGATAGGAGGAGTTTTAATGCAACAAGGAAAACCTATAGCATATTTTAGTGAAAAATTGGGAGGTGCTCAATTAAATTATTCTGTGTATGATAAAGAATTGTATGCTTTGGTCCGAGCGCTTGAAACATGGCAGCACTACTGTCGGCGTTTCGAGACAGGGGGGTCCCTAAGCCGACGAGTGAGTGTGCTGCGTGCCCCAGCCCAGATGGGTCGAGCGCGTGGGCGAGCGCAAAGGGGGGAGAGGCGAGGTGGCCGGAGTCGGGCGTGAGAGAGGTGGAAGTCCCGCGGCCTTCGTGTTCGTCCCGCGCCCAGGTCGGGTGCGCTTGCAGTAGGGGGGTTACAAGCATCCACGCGGGTGAGGGAAGCGAGCGGCCCCAAGAGAGCGCCTGTCCCGTCCTCGGTCCCGCGCGGTCAACCTTCTCTAAGAAGGCCCTGGTCCTCCCTTTTATAGTCGTAAGGAGAGGATCCAGGTGTACAATGGGGGGTGTAGCAGAGTGCTACGTGTCTAGCGGAAAGAGAGCTAGCGCCCTAGGTACATGCCAATGTGGCAGCCGGAGAGGTCTTGGCACCTTGCTGGCGTGATGCCGTGGCTGTCGGAGGAGCGACGGAGCCTGGCGGAGGGACAGCTGTTGGAGCGGTCGAGTCCTTGCTGACGTCGCCCTGCTTCCGTAAGAGAGCTGAGGGCCGCCGTCGTCACAGAGCTCGTGGGGCGCCATCATTGCCCATCCGGCGGAGCTGGCTGGATGGGACGCCGGTCTTGTTCTCCGTGACCCGAGTCGATTCAGGGTAGGATGATGATGGCGCTTCCTGTTGACGTGGCGGGCCTGTGCCCTAGGCAGGGCGGCGTGGGGGCTCCTCCGAAGCCGAGGTCGAGTCTGTCTTCTGTTGCCGAGGCCGAGCCCGAGCCCCTGGGTCGGGCGAGGCGGAGATCGTTTGGCCGAGGCCAGGGCGGAGTCCGAGCCCCTGGGTCGGGCGAGGCGGAGTTTCGTCGTCTTCCGGGTCTTAGCCCGAGTCCGAGCCCTGGGGTCGGGCGGAGCGGAGTTCGCCGTCTTCCGGGTCTTAGCCCGAGTCCGAGCCCTGGGGTCGGGCGGAGCGGAGTTCGCCGTCTTCCGGGTCTTAGCCCGAGTCCGAGCCCTGGGGTCGGGAGGAGCGGAGTTCGCCGTCTTCCGGGTCTTAGCCCGAGTCCGAGCCCTGGGGTCGGGCGGAGCGGAGTTCGCCGTCTTCCGGGTCTTAGCCCGAGTCCGAGCCCTGGGGTCGGGCGGAGCGGAGTTCGCCGTCTTCCGGGTCTTAGCCCGAGTCCGAGCCCTGGGGTCGGGCGGAGCGGAGTTCGCCGTCTTCCGGGTCTTAGCCCGAGTCCGAGCCCTGGGGTCGGGCGGAGCGGAGTTCGCTATGGCGCCTTTGGCAAGGCCTGACTGCCTGTCAGGCTCACTCTGTTGAGTGGCACTGCAGTCGGAGTGGTGCAGGCGGCGCTGTCCTTCTGTCAGACTGGTCAGTGGAGCGGTGGAGTGACGGCGGTCACTTCGGCTCTGCCGGGGGGCGCGTGTCAGGATAAAGGTGTCAGGCCACCTTTGCGTTAAATGCTCCTGCAACTTGGTCAGTCGGTGTGGCGATTTAGTCAGGGTTGCTTCCGAGCGAAGCCAAGGCCTCGGGCGAGCCGGAGGTGTGTCCGCCGTAAAAAGGGGGGCCTCGGGCGAGACGAAAGTCTCTCGAGGTCGGCTGCCCTTGGCCGAGGCTAGGCTCGGGTGAAGCGTGATCGAGTCACTCGTGTGGACTGATCCCTGACTTAATCATACCCATCAGGCCTTTGCAGCTTTATGCTGATGGGGGTTACCAGCTGAGAATTAGGCGTCTTGAGGGTACCCCTAATTATGGTCCCCGACAGTAGCCCCCGAGCCTCGAAGGGAGTGTTAGCACTCGCTTGGAGGCTTCCGTCGCACTTTTTTGCAAGGGGACCAGCCTTTCTCGGTTGCATTTCGTTCCGGTGGGTGCGCGCGAGCGCACCCGCCGGGTGTAGCCCCCGAGGCCTCGGAGGAGTGGTTACACTCCTTCGAGGTCTTAATGCCTTGTGTAATGCTTCGGCTGGTCTGGTTGTTCCCTCATGCGAACTGGCCGTAGCCCGGGTGCACGGTCGGGGCCCAAGCTCTCGGGCTGGTATGTTGACGCTGTCAACGGTTTGGCCGGAGCCGGGTTTGCGAGAGCAGCCCCCGAGCCTCCGCACAGGGCGAGAGGACGATCAGGGACAGACTCGACTTTTTACATACGCCCCTACGTCGCCTTTCCGCAAGGAGGAGGGGGGAGTGCGCCATGTTACCCTCGATGGGCACCGAACATGGTGTCTCCGGTGAGCTGCAAGCGGGTAATCCGAGTGGACGTCCGTGCCCCGTTCGTTGGGGGTCGGCTAGGGGCCCAGAGGCACGCCCAAAAGTACCTGCGGGTGATTTGCCGGACCCGGTCCCCTGGCGACGGGGTCCGAGGGCTCGATGCCTCCCTCCGATGGGATTCCGTTACAAGATCGTTCCCGCTGGTCTCGGAAATGTCCTAGGGTACCTCGGGAGCGCAGCCCGAGCCTCGGTTATGTATCGAACGTACCCCTGGTCATCCCTCGCTCGGTGTCTGAGGCGACTGTGAACCCTTCGGGGGCCAGCCTTCGAACCCCTGATCAGTAATGGGCGCGGAGCCCGAGTAGCCTGAGGCGGCCATGGAACCCTTCGGGGGGCTGGCCTTCGAACCCCTGACCAGTAGTGGGTGTCAGGCCCACGCGATCTGAGGCGACTGTTGAACCCTTCAGAGGGCCAGTCTTCGAACCCCTGATCAGTAGGGGGGGCTCGGAGCCCGGTTCCTTCGCGGAGAAGGATCCTTTTCGGGGTATCCCCCTTTCCCGGTCCCTGTTGCAAGAGATAGAGAAAGAGGAAAAAAGGAAAAGGATACGAAATCGAACGACGTGGCGTACCTCTTTTTGACGCGGTTATTACGGCGAAGGCGAAGCGTCGCGCGCTTCTCCCGCCAGAGGCGCCGCGTGTCCCGCCGCGGAGTTAATGCGACGGAGCGAGTGGTTGGCGGGGCGGCCGTTGCGCGTGCGCGATCCGTTCGAGGGACGGGTCACGGGTGCACCGTCTTCACGCCGTGGGAGGAGGCTCTCTTGCTGTCCCAGGATGGGACGTGAGCCTGGCTGACGACGTGACTGCTGCGCCCGCCCGCCTGCCACCGCCATTACTGCCGGCCCACTTTCGGCCGCTTTGACCAACGCGCCAGACTGGCGCCGCTGGGTCGTGCGCCGGTTGCCTTGAGTCGCGGCACAGGCTCCGCAACCGAAGAGGCGCGACGGTGGCACAAGTGGCGGTGCGGTTGCTTGCATGCAGCAACTGGCGCGCCGGTTGCTTGACGCGTGGGCCTGGGCTTCCAAGCTGGCGTGTCAGAAGTCGGAGAAGCGCGTCCACCTGGCGCGGTTGCATGCCGCCTGCATGGCTGCCCGCCCCTTCCGCCCGTTGGTCTGGGCAAAAGTGGGGGGTCGCTTGTAACCGCTGGGCGGTCGTGCGCACCACGCGCGGCGGTTTGGCTTCTTCTGCCCTGAGCCGGTTTGCATGACATGCGGGACCCAGCCCCCGAGTCGCAGGGGAGGGCCTTGGAGCGTGTTGGAGAAGACTCAGCCCGTGGCGTCTGGGGGCGCACGTAGGGAGAGTTGCCTTTAAAAGGAGGGAGACTCCTTTCAGAAGGCAACCATGTCTTCTTCCTCCCTTATGCGTCGTGTCTTTCCGTCTTCCAAGCCCCCGGATGGGGGGTATGCGCCGCCTTTCCGCCTCCTCGTTAGAGGAACGCAACTCCATGGGAGTTGGTACCTCTCAGCCATCGTTCGGCTTCAAGGATTTTCATCACGCAGCCTGGCCACACCCCGCCACCGGCGGTCACCCAAGATGGTGACCTCCAGTTCGACGGTGGGGAAAGCGGGCCAGGCCGCGGCCTCTACTCCTCCCTCGGCCTCAAGGATTTTCGTCATCCAGGCCAAGATGGAAGATGAGGCGAGTCGGGGGGCCGCCCCCGCGTGGGTCGGCTGCCTTTTTCTTCCCCCCGCGCCTGGGGGAGAATGGCGTCCTTGAGTCCCACGGGGACTTCCTCCAGCCATGCCGGGATAGGTAGGGCGCCAGTGGCCCTGGGTCTCCGCCTCCCTGCCTGAATGGCTGGTTCTCGTCCTCAGCGGGGGAGAGCCCTCCTGTCGTGACACCTGCCCCAAAGCTGCTGCCTAAGCCACTTCGCTGCCCAGGGCGGGGGTGGTTGTCGTCGTGGTTAGAACGGGCGGCAGCGAGCCGCTCATCATTCTTCTGTTACTCCGCAGGCCTTCCCCCTCGGAGTGGGGTTGTTCGTACCTGCGGAGGGGAACCGGAGTTCCGTTTGTAATGGCATCTTGAATGCCAGTGTTTTTGTTCATTGTGGCTGTCGAGGCCTGAACATGTATGTAATTTCGGCACGGAGCCGTGTTTTTTCCTCATTTTCGAGCACTAAGTCTCGCCCGTTGATTATCTGAACCGCTTTACCAAGCATGAGTCGCCCCGTGTCAAGGTGACAAGTGAGGTATCCGTATCCCGGAGGCGTAGGAATCCCTCGGCCCGATCGGCCTTGTTGTCTGGGGCTCCTCTAGCTTAGTTAAAGAGACCCCTCGGCCGCTCTTCGATGAGCCGAGGCCAGGGGTAGCGATATCAGTATGAACAGAGGCGGAGTTGGCTCGAGAATGGGAACCTGGTTGGCCGAAGCCTAGCCGGGTTGTCCGTCAGCGGAGCCGACGCTAAAGTCGATCAGCCGAGGCCTCGGGTCGGGCTGGCGCCCTTGGAAGCCGGTTGGCCGAGGCCCCAGGGGTAACCGGCCGAGCCACCTGCTCGGGCCAGATTCCCGGAGAAGTCCCTGGACCGCGTCGCCGTCCGAGGCTGGGTCGGACTTTGCTGAAGACGTCGTCGGTGCCGAGGGTGCTACGGCTCCCTTCAGCGTGAAGACCCGAGCCTGCAGAATCAGATCGTCTTGTAGCGTGTGCCTTCTGCGGCCGCCGAGGCCAGAAAACACGCCCTCGCCGTGCTTGCGAAGCTGCGTCTTTTTTCCTCTTGTTTCGAGCATCTGGACTCTCTGTCGGTAACAGGGATGTTTGTGTGAGCGAGAGTTGCTTCTCGCGGAAGGGACGAGTGAGGTATCCGTATCCCAGAGGCGTGGGAATCCCTCGGCTCGGTCGGCCTTGCCGCTTACGCGTACTTTCACCCGTTCATGAGGCCCTGTCCCCGACTTAGTCGAGAAAGCTTGAAGGACTGCTTCGGCAGGAGAGCTTCCGAACGTGAAGACTTGTTCGGTCCACGGAGTCGCTTTATCCGAACGAGAGTTACTTATCGCAGAAGGTGATGAGTGAGGTATCCGTATCCCGGAGGCGTAGGAGTCCCTCGGCTCGGTCAGCCTTGGCTGCTTACGTGTACTCCGTCGTTTCCAGGATCCGCTTTCCGAAGTAGTCAAGAAGCACGAAAGAAATCCTGCTAAAAAGAGATCCCTTTTTCGAGGAAAAATTTGACGCAGAGGGGGTCTCCCCCCTTTTAGCCCCCGAGGGAGGGTCGGGCTTTGCCGAGGCTAGGCCGACCCTTCCTTGACGACTAAACTTTGCGTAGGTGCGAGGTATATGAACAACTTGGAAACATCTTAAGGGTAGAAGCGACGTAGCTGTTTGATGTTCCAAGCGTTGCCGTAGATCTCGCCTTGATTGTTGGCCAGCTTGTATGTTCCGGGCTTCAGAACTTTGGCGATGACGAATGGCCCTTCCCAGGGGGGCGTGAGCTTGTGCCTCCCTCGGGCGTCTTGCCGCAGCCGAAGCACCAGATCGCCCACCTGGAGGTCTCGGGACCGGACCCCTCGGGCGTGGTAGCGTCACAGGGACTGCTGGTACCGCGCCGAGTGTAGTAAGGCCCTGTCCCGAGCCTCTTCCAGCTGGTCCAGCGATTCTTCTCGGCTAGCTTGGTTGCTTTGATCGGTGTAGGCCCTCGTCCTCGGGGAGCCGTATTCCAGGTCAGTGGGCAAGATAGCTTTAGCCCCGTAGACCAGGAAAAACGGCGTGAAACCCGTGGCACGACTCGGCGTCGTCCTTAGGCTCCAGACCACCGAGGGGAGTTTCTTCATCCACCGCTTGCCGAACTTGTTGAGGTCGTTGTAGATCCGAGGCTTGAGCCCTTGTAGAATCATGCCGTTGGCACGCTCTACTTGCCCATTCGACATGGGATGAGCCACGGCGGCCCAGTCCACCCGGATATGGTGATCCTCGCAAAAATCCAAGAATTTTTTGCCGGTGAACTGGGTACCGTTGTCGGTGATGATGGAGTTTGGGACCCCAAAGCGATGGATGATGTTGGTGAAGAACGCCACCGCCTGCTCGGACCTGATGCTGTTCAGAGGTCGGACCTCGATCCACTTGGAGAATTTGTCGATGGCGACCAGCAGGTGCGTGTAGCCCCCGGGCGCCTTCTGCAAGGGACCGACGAGGTCCAGACCCCATACAGCGAAGGGCCAGGTGATGGGTATCGTCTGCAGAGCCTGAGCGGGCAGGTGGGTCTGCTTCGCATAGAATTGGCACCCTTCGCAGGTGCGGACAATTCTAGTGGCGTCAACCACCGCCGTTGGCCAGTAGAAGCCTTGCCGGAAAGCATTCCCGACAAGGGCTCGGGGCGCTGCGTGATGGCCGCAAGCCCCCGAGTGTATTTCTTGCAGCAGTTCCCGACCTTCGGCGATGGAGATGCATCGCTGGAGGATGCCCGATGGGCTGCGATGGTAGAGCTCCTCTTCATCGCCCAGCAAGACGAACGACTTGGCGCGTCGCGCTACCCGCCGAGCCTCGACTTGGTCGAGGGGTAGCTCTCCTCGACGGAGATATTGCAGGTACGGGGCCTGCCAATCTCGATCAGGCGTGGCCCCGCTCTGCTCTTCCTCGACGTCCAGTGTCTCGCCCTCGGGGGCCGAGGGTACCTCGGGCTGAGCCGAGGGTGCCTCGGGCCGAGCCGAGGGTGCCTCGGGCCGAGCCGAGGGCGCCTCGGCCTGAGCCGAGGGTGCCTCGGGCTCGGGCGCGTCGTCGATCTTGACAGAGGGTCGATGCAGATCCCAGGAAAATACGTCCGGGGGGACCGTCGTTCGCCCCGAGGCTATTTTTGCCAGCTCGTCTGCAGTCTCGTTGTAGCGCCGAGCGATGTGGTTGAGCTCGAGCCCGAAGAACTTGTCTTCCAGGCGCCGAACCTCGTCGCAGTAGGCCTCCATCTTCGGGTCGCGGCAGTGGGAGTTCTTCATGACTTGGTCGATGACGAGCTGCGAATCACCGCGGGCGTCGAGGCGTCTCACCCCTAGCTTGATGGCGATCCGCAACCCGTTGACCAGAGCTTCGTACTCGGCCACATTGTTGGACGCCGGGAAATGGAGGCGCAGCACGTAGCGCAGGTGCTTTCCAAGGGGCGAGATGAAGAGCAGGCCCGCGCCGGCTCCTGTCTTCATCAGCGATCCGTCGAAAAACATGGTCCAGAGCTCCGGTTGGATCGGAGCCGTCGGCAACTGGGTGTCGACCCATTCGGCCACGAAGTCCGCCAACACCTGGGACTTGATGGCCTTCTGAGGGGCGAACGAGATCGTTTCGCCCATGATTTCCACCGCCCACTTTGCGATCCTGCCCGAGGCCTCTCGGCACTAGATGATCTCCCCCAGGGGGAAGGATGACACCACAATTACCGGATGAGACTCGAAGTAGTGTCGTAACTTCCGCCTTGTCAGGATCACAGCATACAGCAGCTTTTGAACTTGTGGGTAGCGGATCTTGGTCTCGGACAGCACTTCGCTGACGAAGTAGACCGGCCTCTGAACGGGCAATGCATGCCCTTCCTCTTGCCTCTCGACCACAATCGCGGCGCTAACCACCTGAGTGGTCGCGGCGACGTAGACCAAGAGGGCTTCTCCATCCGCCGGGGGCACCAAGACAGGCGCCTTTGTAAGGAGCGCCTTCAGGTTCCCGAGGGCTTCCTCGGCCTCAGGGGTCCAAGCGAAACACTCGGCCTTCCTTAAGAGGCGGTACAGAGGCAGACCTCTTTCGCCGAGGCGTGATATAAAGCGGCTCAGGGCCGCGAGGCATCCCATGACCCTCTGTACACCTTTTAAGTCCTTGATGGGTCCCATGCTGGTGATGGCCGCGATCTTCTCCGGGTTGGCTTCAATGCCTCGCTCGGAGACGATGAACCCTAGGAGCATGCCTCGGGGCACCCCGAAGACACAATTCTCAGGATTGAGCTTGACTCCTTTCGCCTTGAGACATCGGAATGTCACTTCAAGGTCGGAGAGGAGGTCGGAAGCCTTCCTTGTCTTGACTACGATGTCATCGACGTAGGCCTCGACCGTGCGACCGATGTGTTCGCCGAACACATGGTTCATGCACCGCTGGTACGTCGCGCCCGCATTCCTCAAACCGAACGGCATGGTGACATAGCAGTACATGCCGAACGACGTGATGAAAGAAGTCGCGAGCTGGTCGGACTCTTTCATCCGGATCTGGTGATACCCTGAGTAGGTATCGAGGAAGGACAGGGTTTCGCGCCCAGTGGTGGAATCCACGATTTGATCGATGCGAGGCGGAGGGTAGGGAACCTTCGGACATGCCTTGTTGAGACCAGTGTAGTCTACACACATCCGCCATTTCCCCCCTTTCTTCCTCACAAGCACAGGGTTGGCAAGCATTCGGATGGAATACCTCTTTGATGAACCCTGCTGCCATTAGCTTGTGGATCTCTTCGCCAATCACTCTGCGCTTCTCCTCGTCGAATCGGCGCAGAGGCTGCCTGACGGGTCGGGCTCCGGCCCGAATATCCAGCGAGTGCTCGGCGACATCCCTCGGTATGCCGGGCATGTCCGAGGGACTCCACGCAAAGACGTCGGCGTTTGCGCGGAGAAAGTCGACGAGCACCGCTTCCTATTTGGGGTCGAGCCCGGAACCGATCCGGATCTGCTTGGTGGTGTTGCCACTGGGGTCAAGAGGGACGGCCTTAACCGTCTCCGCTGGCTCGAAGTTGCCGGCATGGCGCTTCACGTCTGGCACCTCCTTGGAGAGGTTCTCCAGGTCGGTGATGAGGGCCTCGGACTCGGCGAGGGCCTCGGCGTACTCCACGCACTCCACGTCGCATTCGAACGCGTGTTTGTACGTGGGGCCGACGGTGATGACCCCGTTGGGGCCCGGCATCTTGAGCTTCAGGTAGGTGTAGTTGGGGACGGCCATGAACTTCGCGTAGCATGGCCTCCCTAGTACGGCGTGGTAGGTTCCTCGGAACCCGACCACCTCGAACGTCAGGGTCTCCCTTCGGAAGTTGGAGGGCGTCCCGAAGCAGACGGGGAGGTCGAGTCGCCTGAGGGGCTGGACGCGCTTCCCAGGGATGATCCCGTGGAAGGGCGCAACGCCTGCTCGGACGGAGGACAGATCGACGCGCAGGAGCTTGAGGGTCTCGGCGTAGATGATGTTGAGGCAGCTGCCCCCATCCATCAGGACCTTGGTGAGCCTGACGTTGCCGACAACGGGGTCGACGACGAGCGGGTATTTCCCCGGGCTCGGCACATGGTCGGGGTGGTCGGCCTGGTTGAAGGTGATGGGCTTGTCGGACCAGTCTAGGTAGACTGGCGCCGCCACCTTCACCGAGCAGACCTCCCAGCGCTCTTGCTTGCGATGCCGAGCCGAGGCATTCGCCGCATGCCCTCCATAGATCATGAAGCAGTCGCGGACCTCGGGGAACTCTCCTGCTTGGTGATCTTCGTTCTTGTCGTCGTCGCGGGCCCTGCCACCCTCGGCGGGTGGCCCGACCCTGTGGAAGTGACGCCGAAGCATAACGCACTCCTCGAGGGTGTGCTTGACGGGCCCCTGATGGTAGGGGCACGGCTCCTTGAGCATCTTGTCGAAGAGGTTTGCACCTCCGGGGGGCTTCCGAGGGTTCTTGTACTCGGCGGCGGCGACAAGGTCCGCGTCAGCGGCGTCGCGTTTCGATTGCGACTTCTTCTTGCCTTTCTTCTTGGCGCCGCGCGGAGCAGACGCCTCGGGAGCCTCTTCCGATGGGCGGCCCTGGGGCTGCTTGTCCTTTCGGAAGATAGCCTCGACCGCCTCCTGGCCAGAGGCGAACTTGGTGGCGATGTCCATCAGCTCGCTCGCCCTGGTGGGGGTCTTGCGACCCAGCTTGCTCACCAGGTCGCGGCAAGTGGTGCCGGCGAGGAACGCGCCGATGACATCCGAGTCGGTGATGTTGGGCAGCTCGGTGCGCTGCTTCGAGAATCGCCGGATGTAGTCCCGGAGCGACTCCCCCGGCTGTTGCCGGCAGCTTCGAAGGTCCCAGGAATTCCCGGGGCGCACGTATGTGCCCTGGAAATTGCCAGCGAAGGCTTGGACCAAGTCGTCCCAGTTGGAGATCTGCCCCGGAGGCAGGTGCTCCAACCAGGCGCGAGCAGTGTCGGAGAGGAACAGGGGGAGGTTACGGATGATGAGGTTGTCGTCGTCCGTCCCACCCAGTTGGCAGGCAAGGCAGTAGTCCGCGAGCCACAGTTCCGGTCTCGTTTCCCCCGAGTACTTCGTGATAGTAGTCGGGGGTCGGAACCGGGTCGGGAATGGCGCCCGTCGGATGGCCCAACTGAAGGCCTGCGGACCGGGTGGTTCGGGCGAGGGACTCCGATCCTCCCCGCTGTCGTAGCGCCCCCCACGCCTGGGGTGGTAGCCTCGGCGCACCCTTTCGTCGAGGTGGGCCCGACGGTCGCGTCGATGGTGCTCGTTGCCGAGGTGGCCCGAGGCCGCAGGCGCGGTGTTACGCGTGCGCCCGGTGTAGACCGAGGCTTCCCGCATGAATCGGGAAGTCGCGGCATGAGGTTCCGAGGGATATCCCTGCCTTCGGGAGGCAGTGCTCTCGGCCCGTCGGGCCGCAGTGCCTTCCAGGAGATTCTTGAGCTCTCCCTGGATTCGCCGACCCTCAGTGGTTGATGGCTCCGGCATCGCGCGGAGGAGCATCGCTGCGGCTGCCAGGTTCTGACCAACCCCGCTGGATGCGGGCGGCGGCCTGACCCTGACATCGTTGGCGACGCGGTGCTGGAGACCTTGGGGCAGGTGACGTATTTCTCCGGCCAGGGGTTGGCCCGCCCATACCTGCCCGACGTCCCGACGGATCGGCTCAAGCGCTCCTGTTCCCTCGTTGAGCCTGGCCTGCGCCTCGCGGACTTGCTCGAGTTGTGGGTCGTAACCCCCCGCCGGAGCGGGGACCACAGCTAGCTCCCGTGGGATGTCGGCGCGAGGCACCGGCCTAGGAAGATCACCGTCCTCCGGCATGCCGAGATGGTTGCCTTCGGAGGGATCCCCTAGCTCGATGTGGAAACATTCGCGGCTTGGGCCGCAGCTCTCGTCGCCAAGGCTGCGGCTTCCGTCGGAACAGTCGGAGAGGCAGTAGTCACATGCGGTCATGAAGTCCCGCATGGCACTGGGGTTACCAAGTCCGGAGAAATCCCAACAGATGCTGGGATCGTCATCTTCCTCAGACCCAGAGGGCCCGTAGGTCGAGACGTCCGTCAGCCGGTCCCAAGGCGACCGCATACGAAACCCCAGTGGGGTTGCACTCGCCTCAATGAGAGCGCCCGCCAAAGCGAGGTCGTTTGGCGGGTTGAGGCCGAGTCGAAATGACGTAAGATGGGAGTTAGTCGGTACCTTTTGGTCGACGAGGAGCGACGTAGTCACATCGGGGACTGGTTGCACCGTCATCTCAGGTACGAGGGCGACGTCCTGCAGGCTTTCCGCGAGCGCGCCGGCGTCGTCTTCTTGCTCGGGGTCAGCGTGTCGCGGGGGGACGGCGCTTGCCTTCATCTCGAACGCGAGGTCGACGTCCGGCGTGCCTTCCGTCGGGGCGTCGGGGGCGTCGATTCGCTCGACGGCCAACGAAGCGTGGCCTCCCGCTTGGCCTTGATGGCCCCGCCTCCTCCTCCATTGGCGGGGGAGAGAACGGAGCGAGCTCGAATGTTGTTCTTCCACCATGCGGGGAAGGTGTCGTCGATTCCGCCGCCGGCGGGCGGGTTGTCGGCCGCCATTGTCGTTGTCGCGCGGCAGTGGAAGAAGTATCATGTCGTAGCTGCCGTCGAAGGACATGAACTCAAGAGTCCCGAAACGAAGCACCGCCCCGGGCCAGAGAGGTTGCTGGAGACTGCCCATCTGGAGCTTGACGGGGAGCTATTCGTCAGCACGCAGCAGGCCCCTACCTGGCGCGCCAACTGTCGGCGTTTCGAGACAGGGGGGTCCCTAAGCCGACGAGTGAGTGTGCTGCGTGCCCCAGCCCAGATGGGTCGAGCGCATGGGCGAGCGCGAAGGGGGGAGAGGCGAGGTGGCCGGAGTCGGGCGTGAGAGAGGTGGAAGTCCCGCGGCCTTCGTGTTCGTCCCGCGCCCAGGTCGGGTGCGCTTGCAGTAGGGGGGTTACAAGCGTCCACGCGGGTGAGGGAAGCGAGCGGCCCCAAGAGAGCGCCTGTCCCGTCCTCGGTCCCGCGCGGCCAACCTTCTCTAAGAAGGCCCTGGTCCTCCCTTTTATAGTCGTAAGGAGAGGATCCAGGTGTACAATGGGGGGTGTAGCAGAGTGCTACGTGTCTAGCGGAAAGAGAGCTAGCGCCCTAGGTACATGCCAATGTGGCAGCCGGAGAGGTCTTGGCACCTTGCTGGCGTGATGCTGTGGCTGTCGGAGGAGCGACGGAGCCTGGCGGAGGGACAGCTGTTGGAGCGGTCGAGTCCTTGCTGACGTCGCCCTGCTTCCGTAAGAGAGCTGAGGGCCGCCGTCGTCACAGAGCTCGTGGGGCGCCATCATTGCCCATCCGGCGGAGCTGGCTGGATGGGACGCCGGTCTTGTTCTCCGTGACCCGAGTCGATTCGGGGTAGGATGATGATGGCACTTCCTGTTGACGTGGCGGGCCTGTGCCCTAGGCAGGGCGGCGTGGGGGCTCCTCCGAAGCCGAGGTCGAGTCTGTCTTCCGTTGCCGAGGCCGAGCCCGAGCCCCTGGGTCGGGCGAGGCGGAGATCGTTTGGCCGAGGCCAGGGCGGAGTCCGAGCCCCTGGGTCGGGCGAGGCGGAGTTTCGTCGTCTTCCGGGTCTTAGCCCGAGTCCGAGCCCTGGGGTCGGGCGGAGCGGAGTTCGCCGTCTTCCGGGTCTTAGCCCGAGTCCGAGCCCTGGGGTCGGGCGGAGCGGAGTTCGCCGTCTTCCGGGTCTTAGCCCGAGTCCGAGCCCTGGGGTCGGGCGGAGCGGAGTTCGCCGTCTTCCGGGTCTTAGCCCGAGTTCGAGCCCTGGGGTCGGGCGGAGCGGAGTTCGCCGTCTTCCGGGTCTTAGCCCGAGTCCGAGCCCTGGGGTCGGGCGGAGCGGAGTTCGCCGTCTTCCGGGTCTTAGCCCGAGTCCGAGCCCTGGGGTCGGGCGGAGCGGAGTTCGCCGTCTTCCGGGTCTTAGCCCGAGTCCGAGCCCTGGGGTCGGGCGGAGCGGAGTTCGCTATGGCGCCTTTGGCAAGGCCTGACTGCCTGTCAGGCTCACTCTGTTGAGTGGCACTGCAGTCGGAGTGGCGCAGGCGGCGCTGTCCTTCTGTCAGACTGGTCAGTGGAGCGGTGGAGTGACGGCGGTCACTTCGGCTCTGCCGGGGGGCGCGTGTCAGGATAAAGGTGTCAGGCCACCTTTGCGTTAAATGCTCCTGCAACTTGGTCAGTCGGTGTGGCGATTTAGTCAGGGTTGCTTCCGAGCGAAGCCAAGGCCTCGGGCGAGCCGGAGGTGTGTCCGCCGTAAAAAGGGGGCCTCGGGCGAGACGGAAGTCTCTCGAGGTCGGCTGCCCTTGGCCGAGGCTAGGCTCGGGTGAAGCGTGATCGAGTCACTCGTGTGGACTGATCCCTGACTTAATCGTACCCATCAGGCCTTTGCAGCTTTATGCTGATGGGGGTTACCAGCTGAGAATTAGGCGTCTTGAGGGTACCCCTAATTATGGTCCCCGACAACTACTTATGGCCAAAAGAGTTTGTTATTCATTCCGATCATGAAGCTTTGAAGTATTTGAAAGGGCAAGCCAAATTGAACCGTTGCCATGCCAAATGGGTTGAGTTTATCGAAACATTTCTATACATTGTGAAATATAAGAAAGGTAAGGACAATGTGGTCGCTGATGCCTTGTCTCGAAGGAATGTGTTGTTGAATCAACTAGAGGTAAAAGTTTTGGGTCTTGAAAATTTGAAAGAAATGTATAATGATGATCCTGAATTTTCAGAACCATACAATCATTGTAAAGATGGAAAAGGTTGGGAAAAATATCATATACATGATGGATTTTTGTTTAGAGCTAACAAACTTTGTGTACCAAATTCTTCGGTTAGATTGCTTTTATTGCAGGAGTCACATGAAGGCGGTCTAACAGGTCATTTTGGACAAAAGAAGACTTATGAAATGCTCAGTGATCATTTCTATTGGCCCAAGATGAGGAGAGACGTCATCAGATTTGTGGAGCGTTGTGTCACCTGTCACAAAGCTAAGTCAAAATTGAACCCTCATGGTTTATATACTCCTTTACCCGCTCCTAAAATTCCTTGGGAAGACATAAGCATGGATTTTGTTTTAGGACTGCCGATGACTCGAAAAAAGAGAGATTCTATTTTTGTTGTGGTTGATAGATTTTCAAAAATGGCTCATTTTATTCCATGCAACAAGAGCGACGATGCTTCACATGTTGCTAATTTTTTTTTCAGAGAAATCGTGAGACTACATGGAGTGCCCAAGACCATCGTATCTGACCGTGATGTGAAGTTTGTGAGCTATTTTTGGAAGACATTGTGGGCAAAGCTTGGGACTAAACTTTTGTTCTCCACCACATGCCACCCCCAAACTGATGGCCAAACTGAAGTGGTGAATCGTACATTGTCAATGCTGCTGCGAACAATGGTAAAGAAGAACTTGAAGGATTGGGAGGAATGTTTGCCACACGTGGAGTTTGCTTATAACAGGGCAGTACATTCTACAACTAATTTATGCCCCTTCGAAATTGTATATGGGTTCAAACCTATTGCTCCCATAGATTTGTTGCCCCTTCCATTGCAGTAAAGAACCAATATGGAAGCTTCCAAGCATGCTGCATATATAAAAAAGATACATGAGAAGACAAAGGAAGCAATTGAGCTCAAAGCAGTGCGCAAGGCTGCAAGTATGAACAAGCATAGGAAGAAAGTGTTATTTGAGCCGGGGGACTTGGTTTGGATTCACTTGCGCAAGGAGCGTTTTCCTGATCAGCGCAAATCCAAATTGATGCCACAAGGGGATGGTCCATTTCGTGTTCTTGCCAAGATCAATGATAATGCATACAAGATAGATCTTCCACCAAGCTATGGCGTGAGCAACACGTTCAATGTTGTTGACCTCTTACCATATACAAGCGAAGACATTTCAGAGTCGAGGACGACTCCTTTTCAAGGGGAGGAGGATGATATGACCACGCCATTAAGCAACATGTTACAACCCCCAAGTCATACTACATCAACTCAAGTACAACCAACATCATCACCAACTCAAGTCTTTGATGGACCAATTACACGTAGCTGAGCTAAGAAGCTACAGCAAGAGGTGCACGCGCTACTTTATGAATTTCATTTAAACACTAATGAAAATTTTATGCTACCTAAGTCGTGTATGTTGATATTACTTAGGTTCACCAAAGAGGAAGGGCAAAACATATCAAGGGCGAATCAGCAAGAAGAGCTATATCCAAGTCAGTCCAGCGCAACAGAACCGTCCAAAAGAAACAGTCATATCTTTTGATTCCCAAAAGCTATGAAGGCCCATAAGTACTTTTTGGAAAGCTCTTGAAGTCTAGTTTCCAATGATTCTAAAGCCGACTTAACCACATCTACCAGAAAGGCAGCCGACCTACTTTAGTGCCGACTGGTCAGAAGGTCAACAGTCAGCTTGATGACTAAGTTTTCGTATTAAACTGCATCATTCTACGAAGTTTCATTAAGCATGCTATATATGGTGAGAAATCTTATCAAGTTAGCTTTCCAATGCAACCAGTCCCACGTCATTTGAAGATTCCTAGAAGAAGTTATTGTCAAAATACTGAAGACTGCGCAGAAGTCAAACAGCCACATGGAAATCAACTCTGCGGATCTCCCGAAGAGGCTCCTTCACATTAGCTCGTGAAAATACTTTTGTTTTGTGTTTATACCTCGCTAAGGCTGGTTGTTACTAGTATAAATACCCCCTATGTCTAAGATGTAAGGCAGCTTATGATAATCTAAAACAGAACCCCTTTGTTCAGCTGTGTGCTAACAAATATTGAGAGTGATCTCTACCCCTTTGCTCTTGTGAATTCCTTCGCGGGATTGCAGATGCGGCGGCTTCATCCGCTCCCAATTGGTGCTCCTACTCCCTTCGAGGTCTCCTCGATTGATTGTAGGCTGTGTTGGTTGGTTCTTTGAGAGTGTGGTTGGGCGAATCCTCGATTCAGGCTGCCGGTTAAAGACGGTGGTTGGCTTCGAGTTTTATTTGTCAGGTTGCACTAGTTATCGCTGCTTGCAGCAAGTTATCTTGGCTTCTTTGAAGCTAGTTATCTGAAGATTGATCCTACGTCGTGAAGATCGGGCATCGTGACACATCACATAGGACATGCGAAAGACATACAGAGCCATAGATGCGAGAACCCAACTCGTCATGAACAAGAAGGGACTCAGCTTCCCTCTCCGTTCACCCACCGAGTCAAATATTCTCCACGCGAAGGGAGACACCGCATTGGGCTGGACCAACGCCTTGTTAGGGATGTCCCTAGGCATCTATGCAACAATTGTGATGGATACGATGCAAATGACTCATGCTAAGAGATCCCACCCCATATTTGGTATGCTTGTTAGTTCTATGATTAAAATGTTTGTAGGGCCTTTGAGTCGGGTTTGTTGGCCCAAAATTTTCAAACCACCTATGATCAATACGTATGGCGGTCCCCTCAAATTGGCTTGATATGTACCAGCTCTCTATCATACCTACACGAGGAGATACCATGATTATGGAAAACTACTTTCCCATGTGCCTTGGGGCCAACATTCGCAAATGACTATCCACCTTTCTAGCAGACTCCATCGATTCTTGGGAGGAACTTAAACACGTTATTATTACTAATGTTGGTATGATTTGTGAACAAGGAAGACACAATATGATCTTGAATAGATTGTACAGAAAGAGGATGAAAGCCTCAAATATACATGAAGCGATGACATGGGATATGAAGGATGACATGTCTCATATCACTGAAGAAACAACAATTTATGTCTTCCATAAGGGCCTCAGGAACACAGATCTTTCCAAGAAGTTGATCCGCAAGGCACCAACAACTCTATCTACCCCATTTCAGGTGGCCAACAAGTACGCTATGAGTAAAGAAGTAATGCGACACATGACCTCTTTAGTAAAGGAAAAAAGGAAAACTAAGCAGAAGCCAGAACTGGGCATGAGCTAAAAACACCATTTTGATTGTCGGGTCAACGTGGTCGAACGTGGGTCTCTATTGCGCCAAAACAATGCACCACCTCTCCAGGTGGAGTACAATTCTAGGTAAAAATCTATCATGGATGGACCCTGTATTTATCACCATGTTGCTCATTTTAAGGATGACTATTGCTTTGGGTATTCGTTGGGTCCAAATTCTAGGTGATTCACTATCGGTGATTAACCAAATCAACAAAGGATGGACTTGCAGCAATGACAAAATGATAAAATATCACCAAAATATTCAAAAACTTGAGGAAAAATTCGATGGAATTGAATTCTCGCATGTCTTATGAGCAAAGAATGAGGAGGCATACATCTTGGCAAAATTTGGATCCACGAGATTTCATATGCCCCTAAGACTCTTTTTGGGAAAAATTATATTCCATGACCATTTAGAAGAATGTGGGATCCCCTTTTACTAAGTTGTCTAAGGAACTATGCTAGGAGGCTTTCAATAGGTTGACACTCGAGGTGATGGTCATAGAGGCGGATTGATGGGTGCCATTCATTAGATATCTCCTAGACAGAATCCTCTTTGAAGACAAATCACAAGCCATCCAAGACAATGAAAGTCCGAAGCTTATGTGCTATCCAACGACGTGTTGTACGAAAAATCACTTTAGGAATTTTGATGAGGTGTGTTCCCATCGAGGAGGGAAGACTCGTACTCGATGATATCCACTCCGGTATATGTGGAAACCATGCGGGAGCCAAAACGTTGGTAGGAAAGGCTTATCATCAAGGATTCTTTTGGCCGACCGCTATAACCAATGCCTAGCAACTTGTGCGCTCATACGAAGCCTGTCAATTCTTCCTCATATCCCGGTTGCGTAACTCCAGACTATCCTAGTCACCTAGCTATTCTCTACCTAGTGTTTGGACATTATGGGACCTTTCAAACCAGCGAAGGGTGGGGTTGCATATCTTTTTGTAGCTATTGATAAGTTCACCAAATGTATTGGAGTGAAACCCATGGCAAAAATCACATCGACCAGAGCAGTTAATTCATGTAGGAGATATTTTATCAGTTCGGTGTCCCAAGATCTCTCATAACTGACCTTGGGAGCCAATTTACCTCCTAGGGATTCATGGATTTCTATGCAGAAATTGGGGCTATAATAAACTTTGCGTCAGTTGCACATCTCCAAAGTAAAGTCCCAGTAGAAAGAGCAAACTATCTTATACCTTAGGGTTTGAATCCAAGGATATTCGATCATCTACATTCATGCTAGAAGACGGGTTAAAAATTTCCCGCAAAACTTTGGGGCTCCAAGATCTCCGAATTCTGCTATGGGATAGACCCCATTTTCCTTAGTGTATGGGTCTAAGGCCATGCTACCATCTGAGATAGAGCACCCGTCATTCCGGGTTCTCAATTTCACAGAAGATCGATCCCGGGAAGGCCGAGTTACTGACCTTGATAAACTCAAAGAGGCTAGAGACACAGTGGCCTTACAGTTGGCCAAGTACCAGTAGGCCATGAGAAATATCATGCAAGGCACATTCTAGATCGAAGTTTTACTGTGGGTGACTTGCTGTTATGCAAGATCTAGAGTGTGAAGGACAAGCACATGTTGTCACCTCTCTAAGAGGGCCCTTATATCATCTTGAATCTACTTCGGTTGGGCACTTATTGACTTTAGCAGGAGGACAACACCATCATCTCAAATCCCTAGAACATCGAACAACTACATGATTTTTATGTGTAACTTTTTTATGCACTAATAGTACTCTCAAACATCTCAACTTTTGTATCAGATCGAGATGTTGCCATCCTACTATTTCGTTCCATTACATTTTTATAGAGTTTTCAAAATTTTCTATCAGTTACTAATCACTTCTTAAATTTTTTAATGACATAATATGGCTTAGCCCCCGACTCTTCTTGATCCGATCACCACTCTAAGGGTACTAGATGCTGGCCCTGTTGTTAGAAATACTTGGACGATCTGGTTTAGGAAGGGTTGGGATCCCTCGAGGGAAGGACTGTAGTACCACCTACACAGCTCTACTACCATTTTGTGCTAATTCCCAAAGGAACCCCCCCCTATTTCATCACACTTTGATAATCACTGTAAGGGTTTTGAGAGGATTGGATCACCCCTATTACAACAATACATGAAAATGAATCTAGGTGGAGTAGGGCTCTCTCCAAAAAAGTCGACAAGTATCACCAATACAACTTTGCTTGCCTCATGTAACCCATCCATGGGATAGCCCGATAGAAAAAGCCCCTCTCAGTTTGGTTCACCGACAGGACAATAGAAAGACCCTTCCGAGGGCAAATGGAAAACCCCTTTTGGGGGCAAACAACAAGATCCTTTTCAAAGGTATGGAATTACTGAGTCTCAAGATTCGGTCCCCAAACATAAAATCCCTTCTAAGGGTATAAGAATTGCTAAATTTAAGGATTTTACAAGGAAAGAACCTTCCAAGGGCACATAGCAAATCCCTCTCGAGGAAACAAAATTATTGAGTCTCGAGACTCAGCCTCTACACAACAAGGTCCCTTCAGGGGTAATAGACTGTGAACCTACAATTCAGTTTGTGGTATTATTTTAAGGAAATAACCCTTAATTTTTGGGTTTGTTCGAGCATGCTCTTGATAGCTTTGTATAAGTTTCCTTAGAAGCATCAGTATGCCAATTCCTTACTGAGTCCTAAGACTCGGTGGCTAGGTTTTAGTCCACACAACCCAGCCAACTAAGAAAGTGACTCGGAATTCTTCTTCAAAGTCCCACTCACCTGAGCTGATAGCTTAGATAAGTTAGACTCAGGGTCTACATCCGTAAGATGTACTAGAGGTGCATACCTATTACTTGTGAATAAGGAATTAAAGATTTTCCATTATGATACTAAATTCCGAGAAAAGCAACAAAGTTTGACTTACTTGAGTAGACAACTCTACCATGTCAGACTTAGGGACTACTATAAAGGGTATACATCAGGGGTACTAGAAAGGCATTTATAGAGGAGACGTTGACTCTTGGGCCCAACTCAGACATAGAACTCGAGCTCGAACCACAAAAGGACTCGGCCCACATGATAGTATGAGATCTACGCGTCAGAACAAATGTGGAAGGTGTGGAGCCTATCCTCATAACAGGGCATGATCCAATGTACAAGAAACTAATGTATAAGGATAGAAGTAGATATTATAGTTTATAGGAAGAGTTGTTTTTCTATTTCCATATCTTTTCCATCTGGTACTTTACTGGATGGTTTCCTTGTAATCGCCCCTCCATCTATAAAAGGAGGATGAGGCGCCTAAGAGGATAGGATCATAATTCATAAGCAATCACCACCACATACTAGACGTAGGGTATTATCTCAAACCAAGAGCCTAAACTAGTCTTAATTGTGGCGTCTTTGTGCATTTACCTCCAGTTCTTTGATCCCACAAACACCTCCATAAAATTCACTATTGAAAAATCCTCAACATTAATTTTCCAGTTCTACTTTGTTTTCCATAATATTGTAGTGACTTAATGTTTTAGTTGTGTTAAAATGACTAAAATATTGTTTTCGCTCTTCTCAGTTATTTTCTAAAATACAAAAGTATAAACCATTATTGAATAAAAAATAAAATGGCTAAGAATATAATGAAACAACTTAAATTTAATTGGAAAACTAAAGGACAATTAACAACACCGAGTAAAATGCAATGTCTAAAAATCCTTCAATGCATGAATGACTTAGATACAATTGTAAAAATATCTTAGAAAACGTGAGTAAGAAAGAATGGCTTAGATTTAACTCTACAATAGCAGGAATGACTTAGATACAAACAAAATGTCTTAAACACTATGAGTTGGAAGGAATGTGTAAGATGTAACTTGGAATTGGCATGAATGATAGAAAAAATGGAAGAATTTAATCTTTAAATTCTACTTTGTTTCAACCTGTTAGATGGTGAGGACCCAAAAATCGTGTCGCGTTGATGTATGGTTGGTTCAACTCCATGATTGGATATGGGTGGTGTATCATTGGATCCATAAATAGCGTTCATATATATACCTAAATGTTAATCATCACCTAGGGTGATGGGACATAAGATCCATCATCCGAACAAAAGGTCCAACAGGATCAGCCCACAAGAGACCAACCGCATTAGGACATAAAGCATACCAGGGAATAAAGCACACCAGTCGATCAGGTCCGCGCACAATTAACAGACCTAATTTGCCTGCTGTTACCGCTCACATCGTGCACCAACAAATATTTAGCCATTCAAGATTTACTTCTATGTACAGTAGGAACAAATATTCAGCCATTCAAGGTTTACTTTAGCCATTCTTCATTTTTTAATTTTTACATGGAAAATATATTTAGCAATTTAATCCAAGCTTTACTTCAACCATCCAGGGATAAACATTTAGTCATTCAAGGTTTACTTCGACCATTCAAGGATTACTTCTGTCATTCAAGGTTCACTTTAGTGTATAATAGAAACAAATATTCAGTTTTCCGAGGTTTACTTCAACCATTCATCATTATTGAAATTTTACAAGGAAGAAATATTCAACAATTTGAGGTTTATTCAACTATTCAGGAATACACATTCAGTAATTTAAGGTGATGAGTCGTGAATGGAAGACATATGTTGTGGCGGATGAATGGAGGTGCGACGATGAGGAATTGTAGACGTTGGTGTGGTGAGGGTCGGTGCGGTGGTGGATTGGATGATATCTTAGCAGACTTTGGCTAATTGTAGACGGTGGGGGAGTGTGTTGCGCGAGTGGAGGCGTGGGGGGAACTTAGTTTGGGTGGGTGGCTTACATGCAAGGGGTGGTTCAGTAGGATGGTGTGCATGGTTTGGTGGAATTTAATTAGACCAGGGCTAGTTTGGATAATGAGTGACAAATAGTGCCATCATGTGTATATAGACATTATATAAATAGGAAGAGGATATTGGAGCCAAGGGCTTCCAATAGTTACAAGAAGCCCTAGTCGGCTCCTCTCCCACCACTCCCACGCCGCATGCACAGATCACGCCATAAATCAAGTGATCTGTTTTTTATGGTGTTTATTGGCGATTTGTTTTTATGCCAGTTATGGACACACCACAAATCATGGATCTCGTTGTGTGCACGAAAAATATGGTATGCAGTAAGGGACGTCCAATGCCCATATCACACCATAAATCATAGTATCTGTTTTATGGTGTTTATTATGGGATCTGTTTTTATGTCAGTTACAAACGCGATATAAATCATGGAATCCCACTTTGCGCGTGAAAAATATGGTACGTGGTGAGAGACGTGGGTTTTAGGCACAATGGTTATTGTGGGCGCACAACCATGTTTGAGCGTAAAATCCTCAAGTTTGAGCGTCAATAGTGCCATATATATCGTAAATGTTGTTACAATGGTCAGCATGATGTCATATATGACCCCACGTAACAGATGTGCGTGAATCTAGGTGGTTACCAAAAATATTGAGCACGTGTGAGAGATGTGGATATCTCTGGGACGTGGTATTCATGATCGTAAAATTCTCAAGTTTGAGCGTAAATAGTGAAGATATAGGGCGTAAATGTTGTTATAGGAAACTTCGGTCGGCTCCTCCCACACCGCACACATGTCCCATGCCTAGATCACACCATAGTTCATGGGATTTGTTTTTATGGTGTTTATTAGAGGACTTGTTTTTATGGAGGTTATAGACGCGCCATAAATCATGGAATCCCATTTTGCGCGTGGAAAATATGGTATGCGGTGAGAGAAGTGGGTTCCGGGCGCAGTGAATATTGTGGGCGCACGACTAGGTTTGAGCATAAAATCCTCGAGTTTGAGCGTAAATAGTGTTAGTTGTAGTGTAAATGTTGTTGAAATGGTCAATGCAATATCACGTATGACCCTAGAGCTAGACAAAATACTCGTGGCTCATAAACTCGCTCGACTCGACTCGTTTCAGTTTTGTCACGAGCTAAGCTAGCATCTCAGCTCGGTTGGTTAATGAGCTAGCCGAGTCGTACTCGAGCGAGCTCATTATCTCAAACGAGCAACCATTTGGCAGCGAAATAAAGCCTACACTTGTGTTGGATGAAGTAATGAGTGACGAATTGCGTTAATTTGGTGTTGAATTAACATGGTATATGAAATTATGAGTATCATTACTCTTTTCTAGTGTTAAATTGGTCTAGAATTAACTAGTAATTGATTATATTGTTGTATATATGTGTATATTTTTTTGTTGTGGCTCGCGAACTATATTGTTGATTCTCTGGCTCGGTTCCTTAACAAGCCGAGTCGAGCAAGCTCGCTACCTTATCGAGCTAGCTCAAACTCAACTGAGCTGAGCCGAGTTGGCTCGATATCCAGCCTATATATGACTCCCACGTAACTGATGTGTGCGAATCTAGGTGGTCACCGTAAATACTGAGCCTATGTGAGAGATGTGGATATCTCTGAGATGTGGTATTCATGATCGTAAAATCTTCAAGTTTAAGTGTAAATAGTATCAGATATAGTGAAAATGTTGTTACATTTGTCAACGCGATGTCACGCTGGGGTCTCCTCGTCGAAATCGGTTGCCCCAGTCACCATTGGACACCTCTTTGTCCGATTCTTTCAGCCACATCGCTCGGTCCAGTCGTCGTAGGTTGCCTCCTCGCTGGATCGATCCACCACCTCCTCATCAAGTCACTGGAGGATCGATCGTTGCGGGATGTCTGCCTCACTTCAACGGCCCGCCACTGCCTCGTCGAGCCGTCGTGGGCGACTGGCTATAGTAGCACCGTGACAGAGGTGGTGCGGGTGTTCGGTGACAAGGGCGACGACGACTGGCGACTTTTCATTAGCGACCGTGCATATGTCGCGCGCCTTCTCCGTGACTTCATCCACCACGTAGGCGCAACTGCTATGTCTAGTAGCGACCGTGGCAGCAGGCTACAACCATCAGCCGGCGTGCATCGCTGTCGGGTCGGCGACGGCGGGCGACACCCATATGGAGGTGAGCAAGCGAGACGACGACTAGGGTTAAGGGCAAATGGCGATGTCCTAGGTAGCTAGGCATGTTTTATTGACATCCTGGGACCTCGGTTCACCCCTGCTTGAGTTGGCGGTGCTAAACCAGAAGGCATAATAGACCATGGCTTTCTCTAGTTATTGAAAACTCAGAACTCATAATATACAATATATATAGACACACATACAACATACAGGACACGTGTGTGTCCCCTTCACTCTAAATTTAATTATAATTTATTTTACTTTTGTATCAATTATAGTTTTTCTTAGTTTGATCCATTTTTTAAATATATATATATGTATTATAGTCCCTAAAGTATTAAATAAATACATTATCAAAACATACTGATGTTATATAGAGATGTTGGCTTATTTTTCCATAAGCTTAGTCATAGTTAACTAATTTGACTTAGAACAAAAGTAAAATAAATCATAATGTCATATAACTTCGTTGCATGTCATTTGCTCTTTTCCCTCTTTAGCTTTACTAAATATATGCTACCTACATTCTTAAATATATGACGCCGGCTTTTCCCCCCCTTTAACTATTTTTTTCCTTTCAAAAAGGTATTAGATTAATGTGTGTTTTAATAAGGAGGTTCTTACTTTTGAAATTCTTATTCTAGAGCAATTAATTAGTAATGTTAAAATTCTCAGTTTCAATTTTAAATTCGAACCTTTAGTCTAATAAAACTCTAAAAAGAAATAAAATAAAGACTTTCCAATTCATTTGGAGTGGATTATTTTCTTCATGAGCTACCTAATTAAAAACATTCCTTAAAAATATTCAAAGTTAGGGTAACTCTTAACAAAGATATACATTACTTTTCGGTAATAATTATTGAATTTTGAATGAACTTTTAAACTTCATAAGCAAAATAATGATTTCTTTAAAATGGATAATGCACATATTTGAATTGTTAACTTAAATGGTTAAAGTTACAACTTGTCGGCGTTTCGAAACACGGGGGTCCCTGGACCGATGAGTAAATTGTCGCCGCGTGCCCCAGCCCAGATGGGTCGGCGCGAGACGGAGCGCGAAGGGGGGAGGAAGCCGGAGGGAGACGGGCGTGAGAGGTGGAATCCCGCGGCCATCGTGTTTGTCCCGCGCCCAGGTCGGGTGCGCTTGCAGTAGGGGGTTACAAGCGTCCACGCGGGAGGGAGCGAGCGGCCTCACGCGAGCGTCGTCCCGTCCTTCCCCGCGCGACCAACCCTCTGTAAGAGGGCCCTGGTCCTTCCTTTTATAGGCGCAAGGAAAGGATCCAGGTGTACAATGGGGGGTGTAGTAGTGTGCTAACGTGTCTAGCGGAGGAGAGCTAGCGCCCTAAGTACATGCCATCGTGGCAACCGGAGAGGTTTTGGCACCCGGTTCGTGTGATGTCGTGGCCGTCGGAGGAGCGCTGGAGCCCGGCTGAAGGACAAATGTCGGGGCTGTCGAGTCCTTGCTGACGTCCTCTTGCTTCCGTAAGGGGGCTGAGAGCCGCCATCGTCATAGAGTGTGAGGGGCGCCATCATTACTTGTCTGGCGGAGCGAGCCAGATGGGACGCCGGTCTTGTTCCCCGTAGCCTGAGTCAGCTTGGGGCAGGGTAATGATGGCGCCTCCTGTTGACGTGGTCGGTTCGTGCCATAGGTTGGGCGAGGTGGAGGCTCCTCCAAGGTCGAGGTCGAGTCTGTCTTCCAAGGTTGAGGTCGAGTCCGAGCCCCTAGGTCGGACGAGGCGGAGACCGTTGGCTGATGCCAGGGCTGAGCCCGAGTCCGAGCCCTGGGGTTGAGCGAGGCGGAGTTCGTCGTCTTCTGGGGCTGAGCCCAAGTCCGAGCCCTAGGGTCGGGCGGAGCGGAGTTCGTCGTCTTCCGGGACTGAGCCCAAGTCCGAGCCCTGGGGTCGGGCGGAGCGGAGTTCGTCGTCTTCCGGGGCTGAGCCCAAGTCCGAGCCCTGGGGTCGGCCGGAGCGGAGTTCGTCGTCTTCCGGGGCCGAGCCCGAGTCCGAGCCCTGGGGTCGGGCGGAGCAGAGTTCGCCGTCTTCCGGGGCTGAGCCCGAGTCCGAGCCCTGGGGTCGGGCGAAGCGAAGTTTCCTATGGCGCCTGAGGCCGGACTTGGCTGTTGTCAGCCTCACTCTGCCGAGTGGCACAGCAGTCGGAGCGGCACAGACGACGCTGTCCTCTTGTCAGACCGGTCAGTGGAGCAGCGAAGTGACTACGGTCACTTCGGCTCTATCGACTGGAGGGCGTGCGTCAGGATAAAGGTGTCAGGCCACCTTTGCATTAAATGCCCCTGCGATTTGGTCGGTTGGCGTGGCGGGTTGGCCAAGGTTGATTCTCGGTGAAGGCTGGGCCTCGGGCGAGCCGAGGGTATGCCCGTTGCTGGAGGGGATCTTCGGGCGAGACATAGATCCTCCGGGGTCGGCTGCCCTTGCCCGAGGCTGGGCTCGGGCGAGGCGTGATCGCGTCCCTCGAATGGACCGACCTTTGACTTAGTCGCACCCATCAGGCTTTTGCAGCTTTGTGCTGATGGGGGTTACCAGCTGAGATTTAGGAGCCTTGAGGGTACCCCTAATTATGGTCCCCGACAGTAGCCCCCGAGCCTCGAAGGGAGTGTTAATACTCGCTTGGAGGCTTTTGTCGCACTTTTTTGCAAGGGGACCAGCCTTTCTCGGTTGCGTTTTGTTCCGGTGGGTGCGCGCGAGCGCACCCCCCGGGTGTAGCCCCCGAGGCCTCGGAGGAGTGGTTTGACTCCTTCGAGGTCTTAATGCATTTCGCGACACTTCGGCTGGTCTGGTTGTTCCCTCATGCGAGCTGGCCGTAGCCCGGGTGCACGGTCGGGTCCCAAGTTCTCGGGCTGGTATGTTGACGCTGTCAACGGTTTGGCCGGAGCCGGGTTCGCGAGAGCAGCCCCCGAGCCTCTGCACAGGGCGAGAGGACGGTCAAGGACAGACTCGACTTTTTACATACGCCCCTGCGTCGCCTTTCCGCAAGGAGGAGGGGGGAAGCGCCATGTTGCCCTCGGAGGGCGCCGAACATGGTGTCTCCGGTGAGCTGCTGGCGGGTAATCCGAGTGGACGCCCGTGCCCCCATTTGTTAGGGGTCGGCTAGAGGCCCGGAGGCGCGCTCCAAAAGTACCTGCGGGTGATCTGCCGGACCCGGTCCCCTTTCGACGGGGTCCGATGGCTCGATGCCTCCCTCTGATGGGATTCCGTTACAAGATCGTTTCCGCTGGTCTCGGAAATGTCATAGGGTACCTCGGGAGCGTAGCCCGAGCCTTGGTTATGTATCAAACGTACCCAGGGTCATCCCTCGCTCTGTGTCTGAGGCGGCTGTGAACCCTTCGAGGGCCAGCCTACGAACCCCTGATCAGTAGTGGGCGCGGAGCCCGAGTGGCCTGATGCGGCCGTTGAACCCTTCCGAGGGGCCGGCCTTCGAACCTCTGACCAGTAGTGGGCGCGGAACCCAAGCGCTCTGAGGCGGCCGTTGAACCCCTCCGAGGGGCCAGCCTTTGAACCTCTGATCAGTAGGGAGGCTCGGGGCCTGTTTCCTTCACGGAGAAGGATCCTTTTCGGGGTATCCCCCTTTCCCGGTCCCTGTTGTAAGAGAGAGAAAGAGGAAAAGGAAAAGGATACGAAATCGAATGACGTGGCGTACCTTTTTTGACGCAGTCATTATGGCGAAGGCGAAGCGTCGCTTGCTTCTCCTGCCTGAGGCGCCGCCTGTCCCGCCGCGGAGTTAATGCGATGGGGCGAGTGGTTCGCGAGGCGGCCGTTGCGCGTGCGTGAGCCGTTCGAGGAACGGAACATGGGTGTGCCGTCTTCACGCTGTGAGAGAGGGTCTCTCGCTGCCCCTGGATGGGACGTAAGCTTGGCTGGCGACGTGACCGCTGCTCCTGCCCGCCTGCCACCGCCATTACTGTCGGCCCATTTTTGGCCGTATTGACCGTCGCGCCTGGCTGGCACTGCTGGGTCATACGCAGGGTTGCCTCGAGTCGTGGTACTGGTTCCGCAGTCGAGGAGGCGTGGTAGTGGTGCGAGTGGCGGTGCAGTTGCTCGCACGTAGCAACCGGCGCGCCGGTTGCATGACGCGTGGGCCTGGGCCTCCATGCTGGGTGCGTTGGAAGTCGGAGGGGTGCGCCCACTTGGCGCGGTTGCATGCCGCCTGTATGGCTGCCCGCCCTTTCACCCGCTGGTCTGGGCGAAAGTGGAGGAATGCTCGTAACCGCTGGGCAGTTGCATGCACCGCGCGCGGCGGTTTGGCTTCTTCTGCTCTGGGCCAGCTTGCATGACGCGTGGGACCCAGCCCCCGCGCCGTAGGGGGAGGATCTTGGAGCATGTTGGAGAAGACTCAGCCCGCGACGGCTGGGGACGCAAGTAGGGAGAGTCGCCTTTAAAAGGAGGGTGACCCCCTTGGAAGGCGACCATGTCTTCGCGCTCCCTTATGCATCGTGTCTTTCCACCTTCCGAGCCCCCGGATGGGGAACACCCGCAATCCTCCCGACTTGCCGTTGGAGGAACGCAACTTCGTGGAAATTGGTACCTTTCAGCCATCGTTCGGCTTCAAAGATTTTCATCATGCAACCCGGCCGCATCCCCTCACCGGTGGTCACCCAAGACGGTGACCTCCAATTCGATGGCGGGGTAAAGCGAGCCGGGCTGCGGCCTCTGCCCCTCCCTCAGCTTCAAGGATTTTCATCATCAGTGCTGGGGAGGGGAGTGTGCCGAGTTGGGGTCGGTCCCTGCGCGGGCGGCGGCCCGCTCCTTCCCTCAGTGATCGGGGGGAAGGGCGTTCGCCGTTCGTGGCGTTGGCAGCTGCCGCGTGCCTGGCTCTCTGAGCCGAGTGGCTTCGGAGCTGCTCCCGGTGCCGCCTTCCGCCACGGCAGCCAGAAGAGGTTTCTCCGCTGACGAGATAGCCGGTGCCGCCCACAGACTGACCTCCAACTCTACGGCCTTCTGCCTGTCCTTGCCTCTCGAGTGAGGGCATGGGCGAGGGCCTCATGGCAGCAGCATCTGCCCTGAGGTCATCGCTGCTGATGTTCGGCCCCCGGAGCAGAAGTCGTCGTCATCGTCGCTGCTGGAGCGGGCGACGGGGAGCCGTTCGTCGGTCTTCTGTTGCTCCCCAGGCCCCCCAATCGTGTGGGGTTATTCGTACCTGTGGAGGTGGAACCGGGGTTCCGTTTGTAATGGCACTTTGAATGCCGGTGTCTTGTTCATTGTGGCTGTCGGGGCCTGAACATGTATGTATTTTCGGCGCAGAGTCGTGTTTTTTCCTCATTTTCGAGCACTAAGACTCGCCTGTTGGTTATCTGAACCGCTTCACCAAGCGTGAGTCGCCTCGTGCGAAGGTGACAAGTGAGGTATCTGTATCCCGGAGGCATAGGAGTCCCTCGGCTCGGTCGGCCTTGCTGTCCGAGGCTTCTCCTGCTTAGTTAAAGGGACCCCTCGGCCGCTCTTCGATGAGCCGAAGCCGGGGGTAGCGGTGTCAGCTCAAACAGAGGCAGAGTTGGCTTCGAAAAGAAGACTTGGTCGGCCGGAGCCTGGCCGGGTCGTCCGCTGGCGGGACCGACACCGGAGTTGAGTTGCCGAGGCCACGGGCCGGGCTTATGTCTTTGGGGGACAGCCGGCCGAGGCCTCGGGGTGGCCGGCCGAGCCGTCTGCTCGAGCCGGATTCCTGGAGAAGACCCTGGCGGCGATGGCCTGGGCGTGGTGTTGATGTCGTCCTTCAGAGTGGAGATGCTCCGACTGCGTCGCCGTCCGAGGCTAGGTCGGAGCTCGCCGAAGGTGTAGTTGACGCCGAGGGTGCTGCTGCTCCCTTCAACTGTCAAGATCCGAGCCTGCGGGATCAGATTATCTTGTAGTGTGTGTATGTTTTCTGCGGCCGCCGAGGCCCAAACATACCATCGTCGTGTTGTAAAGCTGCGTTTCTTTTCCTCTTGTTTCGAGTGTCTGGACTTATTTGTCGGTAACAGAATTGTTTGTGTGAGCGAGAGTTGCTTTTCACGGAAGGTGATGAGTGAGGTATCCGTATCCCGGAGGCGTAGGAATCCCTCGGCTCGGTCGGCCTTGCCGCTTATGCGCACTCTTACTCGTCCATAGGGTTCTGTCACCGACGCAGTCGAGAAGGATCGAAAAATCGTTCCGGCAGAGGAGCTTTCGAGCGTGAAGACTTGTTCGGTCCGCGGAATCACTTATCCGAGCGCGAGTTACTTATCGCAGAAGGTGATGAGTGAGGTATCCATATCCCGGAGGCGTAGGAGTCCCTCAGCTCGGTCAGCCTTGGCTGCTTACGTGTACTCCGTCGTTTTCAGGATCCACTTTCGAAGTAGTCGAAAAGCACGAAAGACATTCTGGCGAAAAAGATCTTTTTCCGAGGAAAATTTTGGCGCAGAGGGGGTTCCCCCCCTTTTAGCCCCCGAGGGAGGGTCGGGCTTTGCCGAGGCAAGGCTGGCCCTTCCTTGATGACTAAACTTTGTGTGGGAACGAGGCATACGAACGACTTGAAAGCATCTTAAGGGTAGAAGCGACGTAGCTATTGGATGTTCCAAGCGTTGCTGTAGACCTCGCCTTGATTGTTGGCCAGCTTGTACGTTCCGGGCTTCAGAACTTTGGCGATGACGAACGGCCCTTCCCAGGGAGGCGTGAGCTTATGCCGCCCTCGGGCGTCTTGTCGCAGCCGAAGCACCAGGTCGCCCACCTGGAGGTCTCGGGACCGAACCCCTCGGGCGTGGTAGCGTCGCAGGGACTGCTGGTACCGCACCGAGTGTACTAAGTCCATGTCCCGAGCCTCTTCCAGCTGGTCCAGTGAGTCTTCTCGATTAGCTTGATTGCTTTGGTCGGCGTAGGCCCTCGTCCTCGGGGAACCGTATTCTAAGTCTGTGGGCAAGATGGCCTCGGACCCATAGACTAGGAAGAACGGTGTGAAGCCTGTGGCTCGGCTCGGCGTTGTCCTCAGGCTCCAGACCACCGAGGTGAGTTCCTTCATCCACCGCTTGCCGAACTTGTTGAGGTCGTTGTAGATCCGAGGCTTGAGTCCTTGTAGAATCATGCCGTTGGCACGTTCTACCTGCCCATTTGTCATGGGGTGGGCCACGGCGGCCCAGTCCACCCGGATGTGGTGATCCTCGCAGAAGTCCAGGAACTTTCTGCCGGTGAACTGGGTGCTGTTGTCGGTGATGATGGAGTTCGGGACCCCAAAGCGATGGATGATATTGGTGAAGAACGCCACCGCCTGTTCGGACCTGATGGTGTTTAGGGGTCGGACCTCGATCCACTTGGAGAATTTGTCGATGGCGACCAGCAGGTGCGTGTAGCCCCCGTGTGCCTTCTGCAAGGGGCCGACTAGGTCCAGACCCCACACAGCAAACGGCCAGGTGATGGGTATGGTCTGCAGGGCCTGAGCAGGCAGGTGGGTCTGCCTTGCGTAGGACTGACACCCTTCGCAGGTGCGGACAATTCCAGTGGCGTCGGCCACCACCGTCGGCCAGTAGAAACCTTCTCGGAAGGCGTTTCCAACAAGGGTTCGAGGTGCTGCGTGATGGCCGCAAGCCCCCGAGTGTATCTCTTGTAGGAGCTCCTGACCTTCGGCGATGGAAATGCATCGCTGGAGGATGCCCGAGGGGCTGCGGTGGTAGAGCTCCTTCCCGTCTCCCAGCAAGACGAACGACTTGGCGCGCCGCACCAACCGCCGAGCTTTGGCTCGGTCGAGGGGTAGCTCTCCTCGGTGGAGATATTGCAGGTACGGGGTCTGCCAGTTTCGATTGGGCGTGACCCTGCTTCGCTCCTCCTCGACGCGCAGTGCCTCACCCTCGGGGGCCGAGGGTACCTCGGGCCGAGCCGAGGGTGCCTCGGGTTGAGCCAAGGGTGCCTCGGGCCGAGCCGAGGGTACCTCGGACTGTGCCGAGGGTACCTCGGACTGTGCCGAGGGTACCTCGGACTGTGCCGAGGGTACCTCGGACTGAGCCGAGGCCTTCTCGGGCTCGGGCGTGTCGTCGGTCTTGACGGAGGGTTGATGCAGGTCTCTGGAGAAGACGTCCAGGGGAACCGTTGTTCGCCCCGAGGCTATTTTAGCCAGCTCGTCCGCAGTCTCGTTGTAGCGTCGGGCGATGTGGTTGAGCTCGAGCCCATAGAACTTGTCTTCCAGGCGCCGAACCTCATCGCAGTATGCTTCCATCTTCGGGTCGCGGCAGTGGGAGTTCTTCATGACTTGGTCGATGACGAGCTGCGAGTCACCACGAGCGTCGAGGCGTTGGACCCCTAGCTCGATGGCGATGCGCAAACCGTTGACTAGAGCCTCGTACTTAGCCACATTGTTGGACGCCGGGAAGTGGAGGCGTAGCACGTAGCGTAGGTGCTTCCCGAGGGACGAGATGAAGAGCAGGCCTGCGCCTGCTCCTGTCTTCATCAGCGACCCGTCGAAGAACATGGTCTAGAGTTCCGGTTGGATCGGAGCTGTTGGGAGCTGGGTGTCGACCCATTCAGCCACGAAGTCCGCCAACACCTGGGACTTGATGGCCTTCCGAGGGGCGAACGAGATCGTCTGGCCCATGATTTCCACCGCCCACTTTGCAATTCTACCCGAGGCCTCGCGGCACTGGATGATCTCCCCCAGGGGGAAGGATGACACCACAGTTACCGGATGAGACTCGAAGTAGTGCCGCAACTTCCGCCGCGTCAGGATCACCGCGTACAGCAGCTTCTGAATTTGTGGGTAGCGGATCTTGGTCTCCGACAGTACCTCGCTGATGAAGTAGACTGGCCTCTGGACGGGCAATGCATACCCCTCTTCTCGTCTCTCAACCACAATCGCGGTGCTAACCACCTGAGTGGTCGCGACGACGTAGATCAAGAGGGCTTCTCCGGTAGCGGGGGGGATGGGAGCGTTTGTAAGGAGCGCCTTCAGGTTCTCGAGGGCTTCCTCGGCCTCAGGGGTCCAAGTGAAGCACTCGGCCTTCCTTAAGAGGCGGTACAGAGGCAGGCCTCTTTCGCCGAGGCGCGAGATGAAGCGGCTTAGAGCCGCAAGGCATCCCATGACTCTCTGTACGCCTTTCAAGTCCTTGATGGGCCCCATGCTGGTGATGGCTGCGATCTTCTCCGGGTTGGCCTCGATGCCCCGCTCAGAGACGATGAACCCCAAGAGCATGCCTCGGGGAACCCCGAAGACACACTTTTTGGGATTGAGCTTCACGCCTTTCGCCTTGAGACATCGGAATGTCACTTCAAGGTCGGAAAGGAGGTTGGAGGCTTTCCTCGTCTTGACTACGATGTCATCGACGTAGGCCTCGACCGTTCGACCAATGTGTTCGCCGAACACATGGTTCATGCACCGTTGGTATGTTGCACCCGCATTCCTCAAACTGAACGGCATGGTAACATAGCAGTACATGCCGAAGGGTGTGATGAAAGAGGTCGCGAGCTGGTCGGACTCTTTCATCCTAATTTGGTGATACCCTGAGTAGGCATCGAGGAAAGACAGGGTTTCGCACCCAGCAGTGGAATCCACGATTTGATCGATGCGAGGCAGAGGGTAGGGAACTTTTGGACATGCTTTGTTTAGACCAGTGTAGTCTACACACATCCGCCATTTCCCTCCTTTCTTTCTCACAAGCACACGGTTGGCAAGCCATTCGGGATGGAATACCTCTTTGATGAACCCTGCCGCCGTTAGCTTGTGGATCTCCTCGCCTATGGCTCTGCGCTTTTCTTCGTCGAATCGGCGCAGAGGCTGCATCACAGGTCGGGCTCCAGCTCGGATATCCAGCGAGTGCTCGGCGACATCCCTCGGTATGCCGGGCATGTCCGAGGGACTCCACGCGAAAACGTCGGCGTTTGCGTGGAGAAAGTCGACGAGCACTGCTTCCTATTTGGGATCGAGCTCGGAGCCGATCCAGATCTGCTTGGAGGCGTCGCTGCTAGGGTCGAGAGGGACGGATTTAACCGTCACCGCTGGCTCGAAGTTGCTGGCGTGGTGCTTCACGTTTGGCGCCTCCTTAGAGAGGCTCTCCAGGTCGGCGATGAGGGCCTCGGATTCAGCGAGGGCCTCGGCGTACTCCACGCACTCCACGTCGCATTCGTACACGTGTCGGTACGTGGGGCCGACGGTGATGACCCCGTTGGGGCCCGACATCTTGAGCTTGAGGTAGGTGTAGTTGGGGACGGCCATGAACTTTGTGTAGTATGGCCTCCCCAGCACTGCGTGGTAGGTTCCTTGGAACCCGACCACCTCGAACGTGAGAGTCTCCCTTCGGAAGTTGGAGGGCATCCCAAAGCAGACAGGTAGATCGAGTTGCCCGAGGGGCTGGACGCGTTTCCCGGGGATGATCCCGTGGAAAGGTGTAGCGCCTGCCCGGACCGAGGACAGATCGACCCGCAGGAGCCCGAGGGTCTCGGCGTAGATGATGTTGAGGCTGCTGCCTCCGTCCATGAGGACCTTGGTGAGCCTGACGTCGCCGATGATGGGGTCGACAAAGAGCGGGTATTTCCCCGGGCTTGGCCCGCGGTCGGGATGGTCGTCTTGGTCGAAGGTGATGGGCTTGTCGGACCAGTCTAAGTAGACTGGCGCCGCCACCTTTACCGAACAGACCTCCCGACGCTCTTGCTTGCAGTGCCGAGCCGAGGCATTCGCCACTTGCCCACCGTAGATCATGAAGCAGTCGCGGACCTCGGGGAACTCTCCTGCCTCGTGATCTTCCTTCTTGTCGTCGTCGCGAGCCCTGCCACCCTCCGCGGGTGGTCCGGCCTTGTGAAAGTGGCGCCGAAGCATGGCGCACTCCTCAAGGGTGTGCTTGACGGGCCCCTGATGATAGGGGCACAACTCCTTGAGCATCTTGTCGAAGAGGTTGGCACCTCCAGGAGGTTTCCGAGGGTTCTTGTACTCGGCGGCGGCGACAAGGTCCGCGTCGGCGGCGTCGTGTTTTGCTTGCGACTTCTTCTTGCCTTTCTTCTTGGCGCCGCGCTGAGTTGACGCCTCGGGGACATCTTGCGGTGGGCAGCTCTGGGGCTGCTTGTCCTTCCGGAAGATGGCCTCAACCGCCTCTTGGCCAGAGGCGAACTTGGTGGCGATGTCCATCAGCTCGCTCGCCCTGGTGGGGGTCTTGCGACCCAGCTTGCTCACCAGGTCGCAGCAGGTGGTGCCGGCGAGGAACGTGCCGATGACATCTGAATCGGTGATGTTGGGCAGCTCGGTGCGCTGCTTCGAGAATCGCCGGATGTAGTCCCGGAGAGACTCTCCCGGCTGCTGTCGGCAGCTTCGGAGATCCTAGAAGTTTCCAGGGCGCACGTATGTGCCCTGGAAATTGCCGGCGAAGGCTTGGACCAGGTCGTCCCAGTTGGAGATCTGCCCCGGAGGCAGGTGTTCCAGCCAGGCGCGAGCAGTATCGGAGAGGAACAGGGGGAGGTTGCGGATGATGAGGTTGTCATCGTCCGTTCCAACCAGTTGGCAGGCCAGCCGGTAGTCCGTGAGCCACAGTTCCGGTCTCGTCTCCCCCGAGTACTTTGTGATAGTAGTCGGGGTTCGGAACCGGGTCGGGAACGGCGCCCGTCGTATGGCGCGGCTGAAAGCCTGCGGACCGAGTGGTTCGGGCGAGGGACTCCGATCCTCCCCGCTGTCGTAGCGTCCCCCACGCCTGGGGTGGTAGCCTCGGCGCACCCTCTCGTCGAGGTGGGCCCGACGGTTGCGGTGGTGGTGCTCGTTGTCGAGGCGACCCGGGGCCGCAGGCGCTGTGTTGCGCGTGCGCCCGGTGTGGACCGAGGCTTCCCGCATGAATCGGGAAGTCGCAGCGCGATGTTCCGAGGGGTGCCCCTGCCTTCGGGAGGCGGAGCTTTTGGCCCATCGGACCGCGGCGTCCTCCAGGAGATTCTTGAGCTCTCCCTGGATACGCCGCCCCTCGGTGGTTGATGGCTCCGGCATCGCGCGGAGAAGCATTGCCGCTGCAGCCAGGTTCTGGCCGACTCCACTGGAAGTCGGTGGTGGCCTTACCCTGACATCGTCGGCGATGCGGTGCTGGATACCCTGGGGTAGGTGACGCATTTCTCCGGCCGGAGGTCGGCCCGCCCATTCCTGCCCGATGTCCCGGCGGATCGGCTCAAGTGTTCCTACCCCCTCGTCGAGCCTGGCCTGCATCTCGCGGATTTGCTCGAGCTGTGGGTCATGACCCCCCGCCGGGACGGGGACCACAGTTAGCTCCCATAGGATGTCAACGCGAGGCACAGGCCTAGGGAGATCACCATTCTCCGGCATACCAAGATGATTGCCTTCGTTGGGACCCCCTAGATCGACGTGGAAACATTCACGACTTGGGCCGCAGTCCTCGTCGCCGAGGCTGCGGCTACCGTCAGAACAGTCAGAAAGGCAGTAGTCGCACGCGGTCATAAAGTCCCGCATGGCACTGGGGTTACCAAGTCCAGAGAAATCCCAACAGAAGTCGGGCTCGTCATCTTCCTTGGACCTCGAGGGCCCGTAGGTTGAGACGTCCGTCAGCCGGTCCCAGGGTGACCGCATACGATACCCCAGAGGGTTGGGACTCGCCTCTATGAGAGCGTCCACCAAAGCAAAGTCGCTTGGTGGGTCGAGGCTGAATCCAAAAGGCGTAAGATGGGAATCGATTGGTACCTCTTGGTCGACGGGCGGTGATGAAGTCACGTCAGGGGCTGACTGCACCGTCGTCTCAGGTACGAGGGTGACGCCCAGCAAGTCCTTCGCGAGCGTGCTGGCGTCGTCCGTTGGCTTGGGGTTGGCGTGTTGCGGGGAGACGGTGCTCGTCTTCGTCTCAGACGCGAGGTTGATGCCCGACGTGCCCCCCGTTGGGGCGCCGGCGCCGTCGACTCGCTCGACAGCTGACGAGGTGCCGCCTCCTGCTTGGCCTTGGTTGCCCCGCCTCCTCCTCCGTCGGCGGGGGAGGGGACAAGGCGAGCTCGAATGTTGTTCTTCCACCACGCGGGGAAGACGTCGTCGATTCCGCCGCCGGCGGGCGGGCTGTCGGTCGCCATTGTCGCTGTCGCGCGGCGGGGGAAGGAGTATCATGTCGTAGCTGCCGTCGAGGGACATGAACTCAAGACTCCCAAAACAGAGCACCGTCCCGAGCTGGAAATGTTGCTGGAGACTGCCCATCTGGAGCTTGACGGGAAGCTGTTCGTCAACACGCAGCAGGCCCCTACCTGGCGCACTAATTGTCGGCGTTTCGAAACTCGGGGGGTCCCTGGACCGACGAGTAAATTGTCGCCGCGTGCCCCAGCCTAGATGGGTCGGTGCGAGACGGAGCGCGAAGGGGGGAGGAAGCCGGAGGGAGACGGGCGTGAGAGGTGGAATCCCGCGGCCTTCGTGTTTGTCCCACGCCCAGGTCGGGTGCGCTTGCAGTAGGGGGTTACAAGCGTCCACGCGGGAGGGAGCGAGCGGCCTCACGCGAGCGCCGTCCCGTCCTTCCCCGCGCGGCCAACCCTCTGTAAGAGGGCCCTGGTCCTTCCTTTTATAGGCGCAAGAAAAGGATCCAGGTGTACAATGGGGGGTGTAGCAGTGTGCTAACATGTCTAGCGGAGGAGAGCTAGCGCCCTAAGTACATGCCATCGTGGCAGCCGGAGAGGTTTTGGCACCCGGTTCATGTGATGTCGTGGTTGTCGGAGGAGCGCTGGAGCCCGGCGGAAGGATAGCTGTCGGGGCTGTCGAGTCCTTGCTGACGTCCTCTTGCTTTCGTAAGGGGGCTGAGAGCCGCCATCGTCATAGAGCGTGCGGGGCGCCATCATTACTTGTCTGGCGGAGCGAGCCAGATGGGACGCCGGTCTTGTTCCCCGTAGCCTGAGTCAGCTTGGGGCAGGGTAATGATGGCGCCTCCTGTTGACGTGGTCGGTCCGTGCCCTAGGTTGGGCGAGGTGGAGTCTCCTCCGAGGTCGAGGTCGAGTCTGTCTTCCAAGGTTGAGGTCGAGTCCGAGCCCCCGGGTCGGACGAGGCGGAGACCGTTGGCTGATGCCAGGGCTGAGCCCGAGTCCGAGCCCTGGGGTCGGGCGAGGCGGAGTTCGTCGTCTTCCAGGGCTAAGCCCAAGTCCGAGCCCTGGGGTCGGGCGGAGCGGAGTTCGTCGTCTTCTGGGGCTGAGCCCAAGTCTGAGCCCTGGGGTCGGGCGGAGCGGAGTTCGTCGTCTTCCGGGGCTGAGCCCAAGTCCGAGCCCTGGGGTCGGGCGGAGCGGAGTTCGTCGTCTTCCGGGGCTGAGCCCAAGTCCGAGCCGTGGGGTCGGGCGGAGCGGAGTTCGTTGTCTTCCGGGGCCGAGCCCGAGTCCGAGCCCTGGGGTCGGGCGGAGCGGAGTTCGCCGTCTTCCGGGGCTGAGCCCGAGTCCGAGCCCTGGGGTCGGGCGAAGCGGAGTTTCCTATGGCGCCTGAGGCCGGACTTGGCTGCTGTCAGCCTCACTCTGCCGAGTGGCACAACAGTCAGAGCGGCGCAGGCGGCGCTGTCCTCTTGTCAGACCGGTCAGTGGAGCGGCGAAGTGACTACGGTCACTTCGGCTCTGTCGACTGGAGGGCGTGCGTCAGGATAAAGGTGTCAGGCCACCTTTGCATTAAATGCCCCTGCGATTTGGTCGGTTGGCGTGGCGGGTTGGCCAAGGTTGCTTCTCGGTGAAGGCTGGGCCTCGGGCGAGCCGAGGGTATGCCCGTTGCTGGAGGGGGTCTTCGGGCGAGACGTAGATCCTCCGGGGTCGGCTGCCCTTGCCCGAGGCTGGGCTCGGGCGAGGCGTGATCGTGTCCCTCGAATGGACCGACCTTTGACTTAGTCGCACCCATCAGGCCTTTGCAGCTTTGTGCTGATGGGGGTTACCAGCTGAGATTTAGGAGCCTTGAGGGTACCCCTAATTATGGTCCCCGACACAACTAATAAATAAAATACATAATTATGCATCTCATGCTTGGTTTCCTGTAGTGTTGCATTTATATTTGAATTTGTAACATAGATTTGAATTTGAAGTATGAATTTAAAATTTAAATTTGGAATTGAAATCAGAAAAAGGAAATAGAAAAGAAAAAGAAAGAGAACAATATGTTACTGGGTCGTTTCCCCTCTTTCCTCAACCCACCTTATCCACTCAAACCGCGTCGGTCTATCTCCCATCTGCCACATACCCTTTCGCCACTATCAGCCCGACTCCACTCACCAGCCAGTGGCCCACACGCGCTCCTAGACAAAGTTGAGTCACTGACACCGAACCTGCGCCATCAGTCGTATCTCCTTCCTCAAGTCCATGCGCACGAGGAGGGTTAGCAACAAAACCACTGTGGATATCGAGAGTTGTTGAGATTCGCCATGGTCGTGGGGATATGGCCTCTCCCCATGGCTATATAACGATAGTCTTGCCTCGTCCGGTAGAACCCAACGACCCGCGGAGCGCCAACACCGGGAGTACAAGAGAGGGAGCGTGAAGAACAAAGAGAGAGAATGTCATCGTTGTCGCCCCACTCATTCGACGTCGTTCGGACTCCGACAGGTGGTTAGGGACCTTTGTGAGCACGTGAGGGTGATGCGTCAACCCTCAGTTTGATGATAGAAGTAACGAGACTAGTGGTAATCCATCGCCATGGCCAGAAAACCATCCCTGGAGGCCGTCAAAGGGGGATCATGGAGCCACGACGATTTGGGACTCGATGAATGGCTTCGAATGATCGCTGGACCACGTAGAAGATGTATGCATGATTGATCGAGCAGGGGTGGACCGGGACCTTGGCAATTTGTAACCGGAGTTGGCTCCTTCCGCCAAAGCCACCGTGTCACGAGGACCGAGCCTTTGCCGCTCTAATCTCAGGTATGGAGCTCTCTATATGGTTTGCCTCGTACTCCTTCACTCGTAGCCCCTTCGGGATGAGGGTTTAGGTCATCTATGCGTCGATTACTTCACGCACCGGTGAAACACTGCCGCACTAGGCGCTCGCGCCATCACGCTCCACTGTCGAAGGAAGAAGATGCGCGCGGTCCATTGATTGATCAACCAACGGTCACGATTAGATCCAACGCGTATCAGTTTGGATTGGAATCTCAACCATTCGATCTAAGTGTTTTAAATCTGGGTCGCCGATCGCAAATCCAACGGGTACGATTGCGTATCGGTTGAGAGTTATGGAGATCTAATCTCTACCGCGAAACCAAGATCCAACGGTTAGATTAAACTCGTACCCCTTCGGCCTTGGCAAATATGCTAAAGAGCCCTCTTGTTTATTAAATATAAACCTGTCGTCCTCGCTTAAGTGAAACTAATCACGAGTAAGTGAGTTATATAAAATAAATCCGAGAAAATGATTTCTAGTGTAGAAATAAATCTAGAAATCTTAGAAAATTCATAACTTATCCATTTTATCTCTAGTTTTGTGGTTCTCGAATCTACGATCTTGTAGCAATGCTTAGAATATTATCGTGTGGTTTGTTTCCATCTTTGATGTAATGTTATCTTTAATTATTATCTGCATATATGTATCTTTTGCTACGATTAGAAGCAATGTTATGATAAGGAACCTGAAGCCTAACTTTTGGGAGGCACCTAAAATCACACGTAAAAGGCATGTTGTGTCCTTGATCACATTGTTTGCCCTAATAATATTTATGATTTTGTTAATCACTATGGCACAATTAGGTTAAATTGATAGGACCTAATAGGTTACCTAGTTTGTTCACCCTACACCTTACATACAAATGAATTATTGGGTAGGCTTGTTATTGCTCTATCTGGTTGAGAAATCAACATTATATATGTTCATGATCATGCTTTATTACTATTGTTGGCTTTATTATTATGAATGATAAGATCATTTTGTTAATTGGAACATGGAGCAACCACCCGAGACAACGGTGCTACCACAAGGGTGGAATTAGACGCCCTTGGCCAATTAATTAGGAAAGCTAGTGTGAGTTAATCCTTTCCTGAAATGGGCAAGCGGGGTGGAGAAGTTGCCGGTGTAGGGAGGTTCTCGGGTCGATCTGTTTGCGGTAGCTTTTCGGATGAGGGATCCCTATATCACCCCCTTCTGCCCTAAAACTGTAGCGGGTTCTCTTATGCTAGTGGAACTTTGGAATGACCTTGCAGTATGCCCTCGCCAACTCACCATGGAAGTGTTCAAGGATCCGATCAACCTGAGGCGAAAAAGGGAACACGTCTTGTGGGTAAAGATGTGCAATCTCTGCAGAGTGTAAAACTAGTATATCAGTCGTGCTCACAGTCAAGAGCGGCTCGGACCTTCACATGAGTAATTTATGGAATTAGATTTAATCTGTCATGCATTGCATTTTGGGATTTCTATATGATATTTTTATATTGATCAAAAAATTTAATTGGGTTGGTATTTACTCATACTTAGTAACTACTAATAAAACGTTGACCAACTTAATTAAAAGCAACGCTCAGTCTTAACCTTTTTTCTTGGTAAGTCTTATACTTGAGAGCTCAAATATATTTTTCCTACATTTGCTGAGCGATGACCGATGAGAGTTCAACATTGCTATAATCACATCAGGTCAAGAACATGTACCGTAAGATGAGGAACATGAAGAATGCTACGATGAGTGTATTTTATTTAGCTATTTTATATAAAACTCCTATATGTAATAAAGATGTGACATTGATTTATGTACTATGAATTATCATATGTGTGAGATTTAATCTTATCATATATTTGAGATGTATCTGGATTTGTCTTTAATTTCGAGTGTGACACAAAAGAACATTGTTTGACACCTCAAATAAATAATCTACCAAAACTGCTATGCTCTGAAATTGCAGCGACCGAGCTGACAAAACCCCTCTCAATTCGGATGCTCTGCTCAACAAAACCTCAAACCTACTGACCAAATCGAAGTTCTATAATTTTAGAACAAGCTCACCAAGTTTGGCGTCAATCCAACCACGTTTTAGCCTCCAAATCACAAGTTGTATGGTGACAGGTTCGGAGCCACTAAATCTGAATAGACCTTCTTGCCCTTCTTCCTCTCTTCTCTCAAGCTGTGTTGTGCTCTCTTTCACAACACACACACACACAACTCCCTGAAAACTGGCTGTCCATCTTACCAAAGGAAGCTAATATTTCTTCTTATATACTTCTCAAGAAGCAATTTCTTCTTATATACAGACTCACAGTGACGGGGCTTCGTGAGCTCCAATAGGCTGCTTTATTGCTTTTTGGTAGGCTGCAATGTTGGAACCCTCTAACGCTCAAGAATAGTGGTAGCAGGAGGAAGAAGATGAGCAGCAACAAAGACACAGGGATGCGCTAAACGTACCAGCGCACGCACGCTGGTCTGAACTCTCTTATTATTCAATATAGAGCAGTACAGAGAAGTTTTATAGACTAGAGGACACTGGGAGCCACGAACTCCATACCTCCAGCCTTCTCGCACTCAGCGGCAGGGCTACAGCACATAGCGCCGGATTTATTCCTAAAAACATGCAAAGTCTCCTCCATATATAGAGGGGTAGCCCAACAATGGTGTTGCCCTCTAAACTGACGCCGAGAGTCCTCTTGTTTGAGCCCAATTCCGCAGAACGGATCGGAATTTGGCGTCAACAAATAGACACGATCATCATTGCCGCGAGTAACAAGTATGTAGACAATGATGAGACATTGAGACCATAATTGTTGGCTCACGTTGCGAACCGGTAGTGATAGAGGAACTACCATTGTCAGATTGTAACATGAACCGATAGTCTTGGCCGCAAGTATTAGTGCCCGTTGTTGGGTATAACCAAAACCAAAGGTGGTAGATCAACTACCATTGTCGCAGGTAAGAGAAAATACATAATTAGCCAAGCACGACAGTTTCGCTGCCACTGTCAGTTATGCTCATCATGTGATAGCATTAATGGTTTCCATGAATTTGGTAGCACAATTAGCAGTAACAATACATTGCGCTGCTAATTTCACTTCTATCATTAATTGTATCTGTTGTTACTAAAATCAGAAATAAAACATTTACAAATATATTACAAGTATCACAAACATGAGTCTATATTTACGTCGAGATTGAACATGATTCTATATACACCAAGATCAAACATGAGTCCACCAATAGTCTATCTACATAAATGCAAACAGAGTTCTTCATGCATCTACTAGACAAGGTGGAACTCACCATCTAGTGACCTGACGTCAGCCATGATGAACCTAGTTAGTCGCTCAGATAGTAGAAAATCAATGTAAGATAGAGCCATAGAGGGCCCTTCGTTTGGTTTTGATGCATGTGAAACAGGAAGCGAGGACAGAAATAACGACTAGAAGGGAAGGGTTGAATAGGATCCCATTAAAAATTAACATCATCATAAATGTCTTTTTTAGCAATGGTGCAAGGCAACACAGCAAGGTTTGTTCTTTTTTATTTGTCATGTTTTAGTTTAAAAATAAACTAGCGGTCGATAAATATTCGATAACGGAGGTAGTACTATTTACCCTAGCACACAACTAGGAAAGGACACATGGAAACACTCGAACAAATAGGAGAAGAAACCTCTCAAAACAAAAGAAAACACGCTAGATTTTACCTCCAGTTCAAAAAGAACTCAGGCTGACATAGACTATAACAAAATTACCAAAAACCTAAAATGACCTCTTAATACCACCAAGTTTTAAGATTAGGTTCAAAAATCAAAACAACATGTTCACCCTATCCCAAAATCACTGTTTAAAATAAACGTGTGGACCAGAAATTCCTGTTTTACTAACCGGACATTCCTATCAGCTAATATTGTTAGGTTTGCAGACAAAATATCCAAAACCCTACATAACTTGCTCTAAAAAACCCATAAAAGTTTATCGGAGATTCACAATATCCTAAGTGACAACTCCAAAAAATCAGCTCAAAAGGAGCAAGTATGCTTGACATGACAATTTAGTTAGTAGAGCGGACAAAACTGCAAAGAGCTGAAACAAGGACCTATTCAGTTAGTAGAGCGGACAAAACTGCAAAGAGCTGAAAAAAAGGTCACCGACCTCGGTTGCACCAATCTACTGGCTTCGATTAGTGCGATAGTGACTAGACAACCGCAGTCTATAATATTGTTGATCTGCAGGTGCTCTTATAGATACATAGCAACTGATCTTTGTAGCAAAGGATCAGAACAAGTAGTAGATCACTTTGGCTTGTCTTCTTGTCTCAAGAATTTGTGTTTCCTGCTGCAGGATTGAGTACCCAACACATTTATCTATCATGCTGGACTAATAGAAATGGCATTGCCTTGCAGATCACAGAAGATGCATTTCTTGCCATCATGAAGCTACCCAACCTTCAAGAGCTGACACTGGTGGGCTGTATCGGAATTGATGATGACGCCCTTGGTAGTCTTGAGAAAGAATGCAGTAAATCACTATAGGTGAAGTGATTAGTTTGCCATTTCTATTGACATGTTACTATCAATGCATTACTTTCATTTGAATCACTAGCATTACTTTCTCCATAAGCTTTCACTGTTAGATTCTGAACTCTGTAGATGGCTTATCTAAACTTGTCATGTTGTAGCACTAAAACATGCACTTGATGGTAGCGCCATACTCTAGTTGCTAAGATTGCATATTTGTACCCATTGCATGTGCTTGATATGTCCCATTGTCAAAATGTCACTGATATGAGAGTTTCATCCATAGTAAAGTCAATGACGAATCTATTGGAACTGGATCTTTCATACTGTTGTCCTGTAAGTAACCATCTAGTTGTGTATTCTTCTATCACTTGTCCATAACCTTAGCCCTTGCATCTTAATTTACACGCTTTATGTAGCAGGTTACTCCTTCTATGACGAGAAGCTTCCAGAAGATTGCTAAGCTGTGTACCCTGAGCCTGGAAGGCTGTAAATTCATGGTTGATGGACTTAAAGCCATTGGAACCTCTTGTGTCAAGGAGTAAAGTCTGAGCAAGTGCTTTGGAGTGGTGGATACGGAACTCTGTTTTGCTGTGTTAAAGTTAAAGAATCTGGTGAAGCTAGACATTACTTGTTGTCGCAATATCACCGATGTTTCACTAGCTGCCTTCACAAGTTCATGCACTTCCCTCGAATCTTTGAGGATGGAGTCTTATAGCCGTGTTTCCAGTGGAGCACTCCAACTGATTGGGAAGAACTGCTCTCAGTTGGAAGAGTTGGATCTTATTGACACTGATTTGGAGGATGAAAGGTAATTGCTGAACTGGCTACTGAAATATTCTGTCAAATGGACACAACGTTGACTATGAATATTTATCGATGTAGGATTGAAAGCTCTCGCGGGATGCAGCAAACTTTCAAGTCTAAAATTTAGCCTTTGCTTGAGGATAAGTGATGAAGGTTGTCAGTGAAATGATCTTCGGTCTCTGGGACCCGCCAGTCAGAGAGTACGTTGAGGATAGAGCCCCTGATCACTGGGTTGTTAGTCAGTTGGGAGCGGTGGATACGTCAAACCTGAAAGAGCATGCCCCTGATCAAACCCCGCGGCACCGAGCTCGGGGTCGGGCGCGGTGGAACCCGACGGGGGGAGGGAACCAATCAAGTGGATCCCGCGTCCGGCCCTAGAATGACCCACCATAAATAGTCGGCCGCATTTAACCACGCCTGACACCGAGCCACAGCGCGAGCGTCGGTCCGCTTTCCACTCATGACATACGAACCGCTTGGGTCGCATAGCACTCATAACCTAGGAGCCCCCGGACTGCGACACATAAATGGTCTGTGCGCCCCTCGGCCTATGGCGCACTCAAGGCCTATCGGGCTAGGCCTAAGTACGTGAACCTCTGGCAGGGCACTACATGACGGGCCACACCGAGCTCCAGGCTACATAGGCTAGGGGTCGGCATAGCCAAAATGATGGCGCCTAGGACCATCGCAGCCACGCGTCATCCGCCATGGTAAATACAAAACAGACAATCTCGGGCCCCATGAGTACGTGTGGCTTTAACCCGGGTAGAATGCTGGTATACCCTTGCCTTACGGCTCCTTTCCAAAGAAGCCACCGTTGGTCGACCCCTCTCTCGGCATGTAAAAGGGAGGGGTTGGCCTCCAGGCAAGGGGGTTGTGTTGAGTTCTTTTGTACACTTCAGAAGACAACCAGACGACCCCGAACGCCTTTAGACAGAGCCGAGCTCACTCAGACACGCATCCACATGGATAAACAGGAGAAGGAGGAGCGCCGACGAGGACCAAAAGGCCGGAGCCCGACCATCGAGCCAAGACTTAGCTAGGACTCCACCTTGTAGCTTCTAAGCTTCACTTCTACCATGAAAAATAGACTTGAGAGCCTCTCCTCAATCTTTCGCCCGCTTGTAACCCTTACTACGAGTTTTGATCATCAATGGTGCTGGTAGCGCAGGCCACCAATGACTGGAAGTAGAGACATTCTGCCCGAACCAGTATAAAGCTTGCGCCCACCGCGTACACCCTCCGAAGCCCGGAATGCGCATAATAAATTTAATTGTAAGAGCGAGGTTCGAAACACAAACAGTTGACGCGCCAGGTAGGGTACTTGCGCATACCACGACAAAACACTCTAAGCTTTGGATGGCAGGAAACAACGTTGGTGTGGCACGAGCTCCTGGAGCGACTGTTCACTTCAGGAACCCCGACGACGCCCTTGGCAATGAAGAAACCGCGAGCAGGGCCTCGAAAGCCCCGACTCCCCTAACGGGTGAGTCGCTTGATATCGTTGGAAGCCTCGACCACCTCCATCTTGATCCCTTGGGAGGTGGGAACATGTGGTCATGCACGCCTCAACCCATTTTCCACAGGACCGTGGAAGCATCGGGTCCCGTTCAGGGACCGTTGTTCGGTTTACCCTTGACAATATCAAGAGGCAGGCCCAGTTCCCCGTTGACTGGGACCACCCGTGTTTCGTCCCGGGAGTGCCTCATCTCATTGATCGAGGGCCCTCCTTGCTCTCGTGGAGCCTTGAGGGGATCCTCGCCGACGCCATGGTGCATGTCGCGGCATCAGCCCCATCTCGACTCGACCCTTCATGTCGAGAATTGCCACCAACGCGGAGCATTGCTTGGGGCAGCCATGGTCCTCCCACCGGGGAGCGAGTGTCGCCTCGATGGAGAACAGAGAAGCTACGAAGAGGCATTTTGCAGACACGCATCGAAGCAGCTCGCACCTCGCATCGTCTGATCTGCGATAAGGTTGGACCACCACGGTTCCCTTGGGCACGCCGAAACATCGCGGCTGTCGCAGCACTCCCGAGCATACTCCCTAGGGAGAAAATTCTGAGCGAACGGGGGACCCACCGAGAAACCTAAAGCATACCCAGTCTTGTCGCGCAGCAGCAAGCCAAAGGTCTCTTACCAAGTCATCGGGAGCAGGGGACTAGCTAGAGCGCCACGTCTACACCAACAACTAATGTCGCCTCGTCGATGTGACTGCTCGACCCTGAGGCAGGCCCGGAATGGACCCTATCTCGCTGGAACCTAATAACAGACAAGGGAGCGCAGAGCATGCCTGGACCAAGGAGCGGCGAGGAAGTATAGATGGAGCCAGACGACGACGTCGGTACCCTTTTCTGCCAATGGAGACAGTAATTATTAGCGAAGACCTCGATCGAGGGCTCCCCGCCGTACGAAGTCACTGCCCACACAAACTTCGCCAATGCCACCATGGTGTTCGGCTTACTCCCTCCGGTTTCCTATTAGTTGTCGTTTTGGATAAGGTTCGAGTCAAACTTATAAAATTTTGACTACAAATAACTATTTTGTTATTTAGTTTTGGAACCTAATATTTATATGCACCAATTTGTCATAAAAAGTACTTTTATAAAAGTATAAATGTATTAAGAGTTCATTTGTATTTTAACAAAAAACATTGGTCAAAGTTATATTTTGAAGACCGTGTCGTTGTCCTAAACGACAACTAATAGGAAACCGGAGGGAGTAGCTGATAAATCTGAACTTCAAACCATCGCAGCACTAAAACGATAAACCGATGTGCGTGCAAGCGAAGTCCGGCAGTGAAAAACGCTTCAAAAACAACCAACTCCCCCTTCGGCTCTGGGACCTCTTCGGCTCCCGGAGCGTGCCCCACACCGTTCCCAAAATACCCCAAACGTTGTATCTCTTGCATGTGGCCCAAGTAAATCCTCGATGTCCCAAACTCAACAGTATGCTTCGGTACCAACTCCACTACTGCCACCGGATCACTAATTGTCTTCTCCGATGACGGCGCATTCGACGACGCAGTCGCGGTAGACGGTGACGAAGAAGAAGATGCCATAATGTATTGTTTGCGCGGCGACGGTTTGCTTCACACGGGCCAATTCACGGGCTGCGAGAAAAACAGAAAGCGTGCAACAATTGCTTAGTTGGAGAAGCCAGGGTTTCTGTAAGCCAGCGTGTAAAAGTCTTCCTGCTGCGACCGTGAATGGCTTTTATAGACTCGAAAATGCGCCTCGGGAAACCAACGGTCCCACCTTTCAACGGTCACATTTCAAAACCGCCCATCCCCCGGGACCACTTCAACCTGACGAGGGAAGTGTTTCGTCCATCTCCCGAAAAAGACTTCGGGACCAGCTCACCAAGTTGAATCGGCCCCTAGGGGCTAGTGTTGGAGCGAAGGTTGTCCCCTCCCCCCTCGATCAGTTTTCTTTAACATAAATTGGACATGTTCTATCTCAGACAGAGAAGGCAAAGGATACTTCGACCATTACCAAAGCCACAGTCTCGATCTAAGAACCGTCGAAGGCTTTGAAGCGAAGGGATCTACCGTTTAAAGCAGGGGCTCCTCGTGACTTCGCTCGGTGACGTTGCCGGCTTGGGCGGTTCCGAGCCACAGCCTTGGCAAGGACTAAAGACCCGGCGCCCCAGAGTGAAGTGTCACGTCTCAGCAAGGACCGCGTTGTCCGATGGTGGGGCCCATGCAGCGTCCTACTGACCATTCGGGCTCATTTGTAAGCCCTTTCCTGGGATAAGGTTTACCATGTACTTAACATCGCCGTAATGACCTGTAATGATCCCATAGGGAGGAATATTCCGAGACTGTAGTAGGTACTTAAAAGGGCACGCTCACCCACCTGGTTATCTATAAATACTCTCACACTGTACATTGATGGGCACGCTTAACAAGACGCTATAGTTTTGTGTCTACTTTTTTGTTGAGCACCTGAATACTCCCATATCCTAGTGTCTCACGGCCCGCTTGACCACGTGTGTTTATAATGCTTGAACGAAGTGGCTTGCCACCTGCATAATCTGGTTCTGGTTTATGGCTTCTGGTGCAGCACCTCTGTTTGGTTGTATCCACCATCCGAGGAGACAAAATTTGGACTATACCTATATGGGTCAGTGTTGGGCGGAACCATGCGACTCGAATACAAAGAAGAAAGAACGCATGATCTGGAAATTACTTCAAAAAAACATAAGATTCCAGCGAGCATGAGGCACTTTAGGCAGCCCACCATGGCCCAATATTTAGGCAGCCAACCATGGCCCATGGCCCATGGCCATTGAAGAAGCAAGCAGGTGCCAGGGGCTGCGTAGCACGAGGGCCCTTGCCAATGTCGGCTAGTACAAATGCTTCTGTGTCCATTGATGGTGGTCAGTTGTTTCCAACGGCCTAGCTATTGCAACTAGGGTTTTGGCTCCTTGGTTTGAGAGCAATTAACTGATGCATTCCTCAAACCAAACACCATATATCTGTATCTGGCATCCTAGATAGGTTATTCTATGAATCATCTTATTTGGTTTTAACCTGTATAGGCTTCTACTGCTTTTACAATATTTTTATCTTTATAGATTGGAGCTGCAGCAGTCCAATCAGTCGGTTTTAATCCGAAGAGAACATGACTTTTAAATTGTTTTTCTTCTTTTATTTAATGCGATGACGTGTAGTTCTCCTATCGAAAACAAAAAAATAGGGAGAAATGTTTCATCCATTCTAAATTATAAGTCAATATAATTTCTTTAGAATCAAATCATCTCACGTTTGATCAAAGTTATATAATAAAATAATAACGTATATAATATCAAATATCCATGGATGTGGCGCTCAGTTTTGTATGGTATCATATATGTTATTAATTTATTGTATAGTGTACTATATAATAAAACCATCTCAAGTTTGACGAAAATTATACGGAGTTACAATGACTTACGATAAAATTTTTGACCAGATTTATAATATATCTAATTGATATCGTAAGTCTTGGTAATTATCTTCTTTTTTTGCAAAACTTAAGATGGTCTAAATGATTTATAATTTAGAATGAAGGGAGTATTTACATCCTATGAGAAATGACTCGTTACTGTTAGTGGGGGTAGAGGTGGTGTGGGGTGTTTTGTGTGTGTTTTTTGAATTTGTAACTCTTTTTTCTCCTTATAATACAATGATATATCTCTCTGTTTCATGCGCGCGTATTCCATAAAAGAAAGGTCTATCAGAAAGCTGCAAGGGAGTTGTCTTTATAGCTCTGTCAGGATTGGTTGATAAAATGCTAATAGTTTGACCTCGTTCAATGATCGTTAAATGTCAGTGATAGTTTCACCTTATTTATTCAATGATCAGGATGCATATTTCGCGCAGTGGAGATGAGGAGCACGAGCCAAGCGCTGGATTCCATTCCATGGAAGCTGGTGGGAGAGTCCAACGATGGAATAATAACGTACGCAAAGGGCCACAGACCGTTGTAATATAAGCTTCGTGTAGCATGAGCTTATATATGTAGTATCCCGGAGGACCTTTAGCACCAGAACGAGCCACAAACAGGCTGTTTCCAAGAGTTATGACGATCACTTTTCTTCTAGCGTTCCTCTTATTTTCAGTTGATTACTGCGTCGCTGTGATCCGGCTCTGCCATGTGATTCAGGTGACGAACAAAACAATACGAGAAACCATCCATTATCGCAGCAGCATCATGTCATGTTCCCCCACAGTGGCCAGATTCGAACGAACGCATCCATTTCAGGCACCTGCACAACATGACCAAAAACAAAACAAAAAAAACCCGGTCCCGCGGTCGTACTAGTTAATAACTGGGACTGGCCAAAAGGCTGCAAGCTGACACGCCGACATGTGGCTTCATACTCTCTTTATAGACCGAACGATGCCGGATCGGTAGCGAGCCTGCTGGCGCACCGACATGCATGTGAGCCCAGCCGACATGGTCTCGCTTTCCCTGTGATATATATATACCACTGTGGTAACAGTGCTGTTAGGCAGCAAACTAATAAGACGGTGGAGCGTACGTCAGCGCCAGTGCAGACGCTTACTTTGTGGTACGTAGCCAGCATCATATTTGTCTTGACTACTGAAAAGGCCATGCATGCTGCCGCAGTCGCCTAAACTTTTTCAGCCAAGGATGGCCAGGGATCAATCATGAAGACAGCGGCAGAAGATGATGGTCTAGTGTCCTGACTTTTTTTCCCAATTCACAGTCAGACTTAAATGATGGGCAGACGCCGAGAATTTCCAGCACAGTTGAGGAGATGGCCAAACCGGTCGCTGGCCCGGCTCAGCCCAGGCCCGATGAAGTAAGGCCCGTTTTGGGTCCAGCTCGCTAGACACGGTTAGAAAACTGTGTCGAACTATCTAAACACGCGAGCTTGTTTCTCTGCCCGAGTCTAGTTCGAAGCGGGCCTAAATGTGCTGGCCCGACCTTGTAAGCACGGAAAAAGCGGGCCCAAAAACAGGCTAAGTGGACTGGTAAGCACGATTTAGTGAAAAAAACGGGTTTAGAGGTAAGGCACGGTCTAACTCACTATGCGTAGTTTCCTGTACAGCCTGACCCACTTATTCGTGTCGGACAGGACCGGACCCGCATAAAACCGAGTCGTATCAAGCTCAGATCAGGCTCAAACAATAGACTTCGTGTCGGACTCGCGTGCCTCGTGCTTATTGACGATAACGATAGTAGTAGTATGTGGACACGTCCCGGGCCCACGGGCGGCTGCCTCAAAACATGAATCTTATTAGCTGCTGGCACAAACGGCAGCAGAAGTTGTAGTGGTGTGGTGTACCTGCACCTGCACCAGCTAACCACAAACATATCTGTCCTCCTCCATTCCAGTTTTTTCAGATTACTAGCAGGAGGACAGGACCTTATCGGCTTCTTGTGGTGTCAGTCTTACCGGGCCAGACCTTCACCTCACAAGGACACACACGTCTGTCCTTCCCCCGCACCTCTTTTCTAGAGGACAGGTGTATGAACATGTGCTTAATCTTTTGGGGCAGCAAGATTCATATGCGTCGGTCGCATTGGATTCCTGGGCTTAATTGTGCACAATGTCTGTACAGAGTGCTAGCGCTCGCAACTTGCAAGGAACACGAGGACCGGCGGCAGGCGGCAGGCGGCAGCAGGATCAATGGGCAGATGAATCGGAGACGATCGATGAGCCAAGTTCAACGAAAGAAAGATGCAGGAGGGAAGGAATCTCCTACTCCTACCGTCCTACTCCTACAGCTAACACTAGTACGAGTTGGTCATAATGTATTATGTGGCTAATTAATCAGGAGTGCTAGGGCCCGGGCCTGTGTCGAGATGCGTGTCTGCAGAAGCGCGCGGGGAGCCCCCGAATTACGTATATAATAATCCGATCGGCAACGTGCGCATATATGGCAGATCGTCGCGTCTCGGCGACGACGGGCGGAGAGAAGAGAGAGTAGTGGGTTACGTACGTACGAGCACGACTCGATCGCGGCGACGTGATTAAATTTGCATGGGCTCGGTGCTTTTGGGTTGAGTTACCTACAGGAGCTAGAGCTGGTCAAGGAAAACGGCTCGCTCGCGGACAGACAGACCGGTGTTGAGTTGAGTTGAGTGGAGAGAGATGGGCAGCGGCAGAGCCGTATCTTTTGAAACGGTGCTTGTCACAAGTGGGAGTGCAAGCCATCCATCCACGTACACTAAATAAACTAGCATCACTACCACTCGAATCCATATACTAACCCTTTTATAATTATATATGTGTGCAAGCAAGTACATTCGCGCGTGATGGACTTGACCAGCAAGGCAAAGCTTAGCAGCTTGCTTCCGATGCGCTCGCGCGAGCGCGACCCTCCTGAGCACAACTTGCCGGCTATTATTAGCCGATTACTTAATCCGCGATTAGGCACGCTAGCTAGCTACGCGGGGCACATGTGGGTGGTTTGACCGGTGTCCAGCCCGCCAATGGCGTCGCGGGTGTGCTCCCCGAGGAGAGCCACAGCCCACAGGCCACACAAGCAGGCGCGCGCGCGCGGATGGATCGATCCATTTGGGCAGGCGAATGAATGAATATCTTCTCCGCGTTGGGTTCGGTTGCTTCTTGATCCGGAAAGCTGTACTCCGTAACAGACTAGTAGGACTAGTAAATAACAACAGGTCCGCCCAACTTGCGTTGTCGGATTCACAACAGTAGCGGTGCCGGTGCTTCATCCCCCCCTCGTTTCGCGTTTTGTCAATCGTTTGAAATTTGGCCATCTGTGGCCAGCCTAGCCTGCCCAGGGAAGAAGAGAACGACCAGACCAGGCAAACGAGATGACAAATCTGCAGTACTAATTAGTACGTTAGATTTCCGCAGTCCGTAGAAAAGCGTGACCTCGATGCCTGGTCCCAGACTCGTTCATCTTCACTGCCTCGCTCGTCCAGCTGTGGCTCGCCGTCGACTCCGTCAAGGGCGCGAAAATTGGATCTATATGTATGCATGAGCTGTACCTTCCTTAACGATGAATCCAGTCTGCTGACTACGAATACCGCGAGAGTGCGAGTATACACACCCACTTGCAGATACACAGCTAATCGAGGAAGGAAGACCAGCTAGCTAGCTGTTACGAAACGTACAGTATATTCCAGAGTCCTTGTTTCTGTCTTATACACCAGCTGGCCATATTACGCCACGCCACGCACAGAGGTACAGATAGAATAGAAGAATGCGACGAGTGCGGGAGGGAGAAAAGGCGTAACGTGCAGCTAGACGGACCTCTCGATCGCATGCAACCTGCCGGGAGAAAACGACCTACTGCTCCTCCTCATATATATATGCATAACAAAGCGCAGCGTTGACTCGCTATAGAAGCACTGCCATACAAGACCGCCTACTCCACACACCGATTTGGTCCTCCTCCTCCACATGCCCTAACACAGACACAGAGGAGGGTGGCACGCAGCGGGCGACACGCTCCGCTGCATGTGGCCACCCGGCAGCCACACCGCTGCCGGAGCAAAGAAAAAACACGGCTGCTGCACTCTGCGCAGCCTACCGTCGCCAGTCGCCACTTGCCAGAAGCGGTCCACACGCTCCGTCTGCGTCCACGTCGGCGGCTCTGGCTGGCTCTGCGGCCGAGGAACCGATGGGTCTCCAAAGTCGCGCTGCCCCCCTGGCCCTTGGCTGGCTGTTTTGTACTGCCCGGGTGTCGCGTCCTGTTCCTGGCGTGGTGGTGTCTATCTCTATCCTTAACCAACCTGGCCCCAGCCATGCAGTAGACCGGCCGGGCGGCTGCTGGCCTGCGGTGCTGCCTCCGATCCTTTCGCTGTGCAGTGCAGCTGTGTGCGCGCGCCACCGCCACACACCCACACACCGTAAAAAGTCTGTAACAGTAGCGGCAGCACTGCCACGGGCCACGGCAACGGACCGCCGGACCTCGCGACGACTTCAGGAATCATCACGACGACACGAGGGTTTCAGTCCGGCCCGATGCATGCGTGCATGCTTCGACGCGGTGAGAAACTTCCGGGAACTGAGCGGCGCTGCCTGGGGTGCTTGACTTTGTGACGAGAGAGACACGAATTAAAGCGTGGGGTCCTGGTCCTGGGCCTGGGCTGTTTCGACGGCAGGCGGTAAAGCTAGCTTCTTGTCGAAAGGCAGCATCAATTCAGGTTTTCCATGGCGTGGCATGCAACAAAAGCTGCCCAAGTTTTGGCTAGGCTAGACTTGCGTCATTGTCGTTCTTGGGCCCTCCGCCACCCATCCTGACTGGCTGACTCTCTCACTCACGCACACATACTACTAGACTACTGGTACGTACTTGCCTGTTAGGCTGTTATACACTCACTCCATCCTAAAAAGATCGTTCGTATGTAGAACCAACATCATTACAGATTTACGGACTTTTACAATAGTACTTAGTACGGTGGTCTTGTTTAGAAGTAAGAATACTGGACTTATTCTATTCAAATTTAAATAGCAAAATCGATTTTAGCCCTTCTAATCTCTCCCCGTATCCTTGCTTCCAAACAACCACTGTGGGTGCTGACGGCTGATGACCAGTGCTGTACCTGTAGATGAGCAAGAGCGTGACGATACTGGTGCTGTGCAGCTGCCGTACTTGCATTGCTGCATTGCTGTTAAGGGAATGTGAAAAACCACATGGCGGGCGCATGCGCAGTGCAGACACGCTGGTCGTTTCCCCCCATCGGAAAAACTGCAGCGCATGCGCAGGACGTGTCCTGTGCGCTGTGCCACGTGGTTGCTTGTTGCGAGGAGCAGAGGGAGGACGACGAGCGGAAGAAACCACGCAGCAGCCAGCCAATCACGTCGACTGCATACAGTGCACTGCACTGCACTGCACTGCACCACACACACATTCTGGACCTACTCTTCCGTCTCGTTAAGCTTTCACCCAAGGGTAACTCTCCACGCCGTCGTCGTGGTCGCAGGCTGGCTAGTAGCAGCTACATTAGCTAATGCTAGTCCTAGTCCTTGGACCCCTCTGGGTCACACGCTCCAGCCAAAACTTGCAATGCAAGTGGGAAGTGGGCGTCGGTAGCAAGCTTCCTCGCTCTCGCCCTGCTGTGCATGCAGCCGGCGGTCCACCGGTGGCTCTGTTTGTGTTGTGTGCTCTACAGCCTACATACAGTCTGCAGCAACAATATTTTAGGCCGGCATGGCAAGCCAAGCCAAGCCAAGGCGATTAGGCGAGGCCACGCAGGAGATAGGGGTACGGCACCCGCTTCACCTGTGCAACTTGTCCCCACGGTTGCTGCGTGCAGATTATTGCTGTACTATAGTACTCCGATCGCCGAGAGCGAGGCCCCCCCTGGTCTCTCTCAAGAGCCGTGCCCCGCCGCGTCTCTACCCCATCTGTTGGTGACGAGGCGCGGACAGACCCGGGAGACGGTGTGCGTGTGATCTCTGCTTGTTCTCATGCGCGTGCCCAATAATCGCTCGTCGGATATGGGCGCAGCGCATATATACTGGATGTATGAGTGTAGTTGTAGTACGAACCTGTCCTGCCTGTGCTCATCAATTTTGGACGTAGTATAAGTACTAGCTGGCAGCTGGCATCATAGCTAACCAGCATGCAATGATGGGATATACTTCTAAAAGAGTGGCAAACCGCCTCGTGGCGTACGTGGCGGCTTTAATTGTTCCACAAATCCGTTGGCTAGCCTAGGACGACAGGACTGCACTATCTACACCATTGATCGATCTCTATCAGTTGCCGACAATCTCTCCTGCTGATGGTCGAACCGGCGAGCTTGAGCCTCCAACGCAAGGTTGTACTGCTGTATGTTTCGGATCGAGGCGGGCGCCGACCAGATAGATTCCGATGATGCCCACCCTCCCTCGCTCGCTGAGCAGCATGGGACTCGCATCGTCGGCTCGCCAAGCAATGTGATTTTGTTTGGTTTCGAAGCCAATGTGTTGCACATGCCCGAACATCTTGACGCGCCCTTGTGCGTGCTGCAAAACCGCGACCAGCAGACGGTGATTAAAATAAATACACACATAAACAAAACACAACAGGACAAGGTGGGGGTGGTACTTCCATATCTGCGCGCGTACGTATGCCTACCCATGATACAACATGTATATATCAATGTCAGCGACTCAGCGTGTACTTACTATGCCTACTAGCAACCACCACCCACTTGCGCGTGTGCGTCCTTGTCGCTGGCCTGCATGTGGCGACGGAATTTACAACAAGCTAGAGAAAGCGTGCCGAATACAATACGTAAATACATACACATACACCTACGTTTTATAAGAAATTATTATACTTATACATATACTCTATCGTAGGGAGGGGAAGAAAGAGAAACAACAGTGCATACTCGATCTGTCCTATCTCTTTTTGTCTGGTCACAATGACGACCATATCTCTCCGTCTCCTTCCATGCGAAGGCAGGCGCTGTGCTCCTCTGAAATAGAACGTTTTTTTATTATTATTTTAGACGCAGTTTCTAGCTCTTATTTAACATTTTTTTATATAAATATTACTTATTTTATTACCAGAGATACTCAGCGGCGGCCCCAGGGCCGGGCTTTGCTGTTGTCGCTGTGTCTATAGATTTGTATTGCAGAACATGATCTAAACTACACGATTTAATTAGCTCTATAAGATTTGTTCATGCTTGCTACGATCGAACGCTGGGTCCGTCACTGAAGAAGTGGAGATACTCTTAATGAGCTACCAATTCTATTATTTATAAAAGATTAAATAAGATAAATGATTAAACCCAATATCTAAAAGTCAAATGCGAGAGAGAAAGAGTAGTAGTAGTATCTATCAGCAGAAGATAGTGTCAGCGGGCTCTGCCATCAGATAGGTAGCTTGCTAGGCCACTGCCAGCTACTCCCAAGAGCCTTTTGCAACCTCGATACATGCATCCAGCTGCCATCTGTGTTCTGTGGACTGTGGGTGTGGGGTGTATCTGCAGCCTGCACCCTGCAGCACAACACATCACGTCATATACATACTCATACCAGTACTGGAGTACCACCTGATCTCATGTAGTACTAGTAGCTACAAAATCTGAAGACTCCTACATACAGCTCCCCTGCCACCTGTAGATGTAGATGGATCATGGATGGCAGGGAGCATCTGGAATCTGGAAATTCGAAATGTCGTAATATCTTTCGATCTGATGCACGAGCAATTGACAGTTATTAACCATGATGTTAATTTAGAATGTTTCTGTTCCTTCTGTGCCAGTTGACCATCATCTAGCCTTCTTGGACTGTTTTTTTTTCATTAGCAGTATACAGTTGATGAGAAGATTTACATCAAAGCAAAGCAAAAAGGATGGTGAAACTGGAAATTAACAAACGAACCAACTAAGTGAGATGCCGAGAGGGAACTAAATTCAGCTCGGTGATGCTACCATCTGAGTTGAGCGATCGAGCAAAAAAAAAAAAGACTAGCTAGCCAGGGAAAGATCGATCGCTCCGTAGCATTAATCTACACTAGTGCCAGCTCCACGAGCTGCTTCTTGAACGCCGCCTGCGGGGGCGAACCCAAGTCCCTGGCTCTCTTGCACCCGGCCACGGCCTCCGCCGGCGCCGCGGCGGTGGCCGGTGCCGTCAGCAGGTCGACGCCGAAGAGACGCACGGCCTTCGCCACCGGCGCCGGAGGCGACGGGCCTGCCGTCGAGGCGACGACGACGCTGTTGGGCCGCAGCTTGCAGTCGATGAAGAGCTTGGTGTCGGCGCCGGCAGCGGAGCGGTAGAAGCCGACGACGTCGCCGGCTTGGAGGCCCTTCTCCTTGACGAAGCGGCTCCAGCCCTTGGTGAGCACGTAGCTCTGGCTGCTGTTCCAGTACGAGTAGCGGAACCGCCACACCTTGCCCGCGGCGTCCTCCAGGTTGAGGAGCACGCCCTTGCTCTCGCCGCCGGCGGATGGGAGCTGCAGCGGGAAGTGCTTCTCGGCGTGCTGCTTCGGGATCACCAGCCGGTTCAGCTTGCCCACGTCGCTGGGGGTGACCGTCTTGTCGAAGAGGTGCTCCCGCGCGGCGGCCGTCGCGGTCGCGGGGGAGAGCGACGCGTAGGAAGAAGGGTTGTTGGCCAGCGACGAGGCGGTGGCCGCGGACGCGGACGCGGCGGCGAAGGCGCGCTTGTTCTGCGCGAGCTCGTCGAAGTAGGTGTGCTTGCGGAGCATGTCGACGACCTCGGCCTTGGAGCGGGACGCCAGGAACCGGAGCTCGGCGGCGGCGTCCGGGTCGGCGTCCGCGAGCGGGCGGAAGTTGGTGACCGCGTCGCGGCCGCGGAACCGCTGCGCCGCGACGTCGTAGGCGCGCGCCGCGTCGGCCTCGCCCGCGAAGGTGCCGAGCCACACGCGCTGGTGGCGCTCGTAGATCTGCGCGCCCCACCGCCCGTTGGGCTGCGGCACCACGCCCTTGTACCTTGACGACGGCAGCTTCCCGCCGACGCTCACCGCGGCGGCACCGGAACCGGAGTCCGCCTCGGCGCCCGGCTCGGCCGCGTCCACGACCGCGCTGGCGCCGCTGCCCATGCGCTCCAGCGGCGTCCCCGAGGCGGCGGCGAAGACGGCCAGAGCCCTTAGCTTGTCCGTGGACGCGCCGCCGCCGCCACCGCTACTGGTGTCGTCCACGAGGCTGCTGGCGCTGTCCATTTCAGTGTGCACCACTGCTAGTGCTAGCTATAGATAGCTGGGCACGGCGTATGCTTCTGTTGCGGGAGGTGTTGTAGGATAGGCTGGGAGGGAAGGGAGGATGCAGAGGGATATATAGGCTCGGTGGGTGGGTGGAGACTCACTGGAGGAGAGTGAAGAGAGCGCGGCGTAGTTCTTTTCTTCTGGGGACTGCCATGCCGTAGCCCGTAGCCATACCGCTATACCATGTCTGCGTGGGCAAATGGTTTGCGCCTTCGCGGCCGTGTTTTGGGCTTGTTTTCTAGTGATATTTTCCGGTGCTTGGAGATGTTGCTGCGTTGGATTGGATGCATGTACCCTACGTACACTCCTATTCCTATCCCTATACTATACTACTTGCTACCCTGCCAGTACGACGAAACGTCATCACCTCACTCTTGTGGCCGTGGGTTTCGGCGACGGGGTGACTTGGCGTGGGTCAGTCAACTCCCAATGTCTCACGGGGCATGCACCGCGATCAACCTAAGATATTGGCCCATAATTAAAGAAAAGATTTTTCTTGTTCTTGTTGCCGGTGATGATGCGAGCAAGGCTGGCAGGCAGCCCACAGGTGCTGGCTTGCCACGTCACCTTTTGATCCCTTTCTATCTTTGGCCGTTGGCCCTTTGCGCTCCAAGATGAGGCATTTTTTTAGACGTCCAAGGGTTTGTGTGTTTCAGATGGGTCGTCGTGTCTCGTGTGCGATGCTGATAACTTGTAGTATGATATTATTATCGTTCTTGTTGGTTCCGTCATGGATTGGTAAAGAGACCTCTCCCTAGAAGCCTGTAGAGGATAGAGAGACAGGAGGCCAGGAAGGGGTACATGAATAGCGTCAACAGGAAAATTATTTGATGGTAATGGCATGGAAGTAGAAACTAGAAAGCAACATGCACCGGTAACTATCTAGCATGTACACGTGACAGATGCGTGGAGACATGATCAACCTAGGAGAATAGTCCAAAACAATGGAGGCTTCCTGCATAGGAACATCACTGTTGCTTCTTGCCATTGAATTGTACAGCCTAGACGATGACACTTTATTAGGTTTCTCTGTCCTTTTTTATTTTTAAATCGAAAGGAGATTACGTGCGTTCGTGGGAAATGATCTAGTTCGCATATATATGAACGAAATACGACGAAAAACAGAGAGAGTCATGGTTCGATCTTCCAGAGGTCTCTTTGTACGCGTACATCCAAGTGGTTGGTCCATAGCACTGTATAATACTTATTTCAAAATGCTGGATTTTTTCAAGATATGTATCCCCAAGACCTTCCCCAGTATCTTTTAATATAACTATTCAAAGGAAGAATAATAGGTCCCGCGACTGGATGCCAATAATGCTACAATCAAGTGTACTTATACAGGTAGTAGATCTATAACCTACTGTCAGCGACCTTCCCGGCCTAGCCCACTCAACGCTACACCTTTGGGCGTTTCCCGACGCTCGTGGGCTAACACAAGCGAGCCCCTTCACTCGCTCTCAAAACCCGGGCTGTAAGAGGAGGGGAAATCTCGCTTATAAGCTCACCACGGCCCCCTCCGGCTAGCGAGGTGGTACTAAAGCCGAGCGCTGATGGTTAGGCTCCTGACATCTACAAACCAGTCAACACTGAGCGTACCTGTCTACGAAAATCTATTACCGTGATGTAGTTTAGGTATGGCAAAAAAAATCATTCAATCACCGCACAATCAGACTAGTTATAAATTTTTTAAAAAACTGCAGAAGTAATTGATTATTTACTTTATTAATATATCAAATTTTAACCTCTAAATTATCCTATGCTGAGACATATAAAAAGAAAATTTTATCTAAGATCGAGGATTAAAAAATGTTAGTGTCTCTTAATATAGGATGGATTACAACCTAAAATTACTATTCAAGCATTGTTTGCATGTGTAATAGCTCTAACACGACTAGCTTGTGCTCATCGTACTCTTGTTTGGATGTGCGTTTGCCAATTGCTTTCTGGTTTGAAAAGCACTGCACAATATATCCTTCTCAAAGTGAACATACTTCAAACCATTTCACTACATCATGCTTGCTAAGCATATCTAATTGCTTCGTTCCAACAAGTGCCAAACCTATACTTGATCTGCTGGGCGAATGGACATATTGTTAGCTTAGCTTTATTTGAGTTAAAATTCACCAAATAGTGATTCTCATAAATAAAGCCCTTGAATTATGAGATTAGATCCATGCACACTCACGATCTCCACATCATCAACACCAGAGATGCAATAAATTCAAGATCAACTAATTGAGCCACCAATAATAGGTTAATGTCGAGACTCTCTAGCTACTAGAAATATGTTTGATATGCCGCTGAAAATAAGTTATTGTTATTTTCATTGGCTAGAGCTAGCCGCCATAAATAATTGATGTCTAGCCTATTTTCGACGGTTGCTCTAAAGCCACCAAAAACAATTGTTATTTCCGGCTAAAAACTTCAAGAAGCCAAAAACGTTAAAAATAAGTTAATGCAGCTAAAAATGAACTATTTCAGCAGGAAATTCTTATTAGAATGTAGTAGCTGATGAAAATTGCATGTTTCCTGTAGCGCCGTCTAGTATTGACGATGCACGATCTTCTACTCGTATGCTCCCTCCGTCCCAAGATATAAGACATATATAACCACCTTTGGTTCAAAGAAACTAGAAATATATTTAATTCTCTCTATCAACACCAGCACACTTGTATTGATGTACTGTGTATTTAGAGACGACGCGTCTTATATCATGAGACAAGACTAAAAATGGTTATGTCTTATATTATAGGACAAATGAATTGTTGTTTTATTATAACGTGGTAGATAAGTCATCATTGCATAGCATAGCCGTTTTACTATACGCTCTACTCTAGTTGAGAGGGAGGGAACATGTTGATTTCAACCTATAGATTACTAAAGCTATTCCAAGGATAGCAATAATGATTTTCTTGAGCAGCAGCAGTTGTTTGATGAGTGACGACGATATTACTCCTACTACTTGATACATCCATGTCGGCGACGGCGCGTGCACGCGGCCAATCCCGTCCGGCAACTTGCGTTTAGAATTTGGCAACAGATGGGTGCGCGCCGCGTGCTGTGTGGCTGGGTGGGGTCGATGTCGCCAGGCCGCCGGTACTACGTAATTGCAACAGCGCGCCCGAGAAATCTGGTCAGATTTGTAGCAACTTGCTGCGATCGGCGCGCGCTCGCGAGCTTGCCAAGTTGCCAGGCCCCGGCCGAACGTCAAGTGTGGATGCAGCCGCCACGAAACAGCGACTCGCTGCAACTTGGCAACACAAAAACGCGCGGACCGTGGGCAATGGGGAGGCCGGGGACGGGGACGACCAAGCAGGGTGCCGGTCTATCTAAAACCGGCGGTCACCTTTTCGTACTGCATGGTTAGGCTATTCACAATAAAGGTTTTATGGAGTGTTTCATGTATTAATTAGTCTGTCACATCAGCTATTTTAATGACATGTCACATCATTTAAGAAAGAAGAGTTTCATAGAATTTCATGGGGATGAAACTATGTTAACTCGTTTTCAAGATCTTGGAAACTGTGTGAAACCTCCACTGAGAGTGTTTTGTTTCATCTTCATATAATTGAGTAAATCATATTGGTTATTTATATGCAGCATTTAAGAAGTATGTTGACATATAAAATAGTGAGATGAAACTCTCTATTGAGAGAGAGTATTTTATTCATCTATAAATCTGATGTGGCATTTTTGAAAACAGAGACATGAAATCCTCGTTGTCAGTAGCCTTAAGTTTTTGGCGGGGAGGCAGCTATGATTGCAATGGTCTGCTGGTGTACGGTACCAACGTAACTTTGGGAGAGCTAGAGAGGTAGGCATGGAAAGAGATGCTAGCTCGCTAGGCAACTGGAGCGAAAGTCCTGCTGACCTAGAACAAGAACAGAGCAGATCTTTTCTTTCTTCCTTTCTTTGTGCACTTTTCTTATCAATCTATTCCTTGCCTGATTTCCTTTAGTCTGTTCAGGGCAACGTAACTAGCAGCCTTGATCGTGTTTTGCTTTTTTTTTTGCGCATCATCGAACTGCCTGTTAATTGGGTTGTACTATGTGATTCGGAGTTTTATCCACTGAAGCCCACACCCGGTGACAGCAAACGACATCTACTTCTTTTCTACACATTAATTTTGCACCTGTCCTACATATTAATTAGGGGCTGTTGCACAAGCAACAGATAGTTTAGCATTGTTTAATTAAAATATATAAATTATAACTTTTGTTCTTAACTGTACTAGTTATTGACAAGTATTTTTTGGTTTTCTTTGACTGTAGGAAAAAAACTATAAAAATTTCATTTTATCGCAAAAATATCAAAAAAAGTTGTCGTTATCTAACTATACAAATATTTTTTAAATTTATTAATTATATTTGTGCCAATATACATTATATTTTTATCCTTGTTTGACTACAGAAATAATTATTATATATAGTTCAAGTGATGATGAATCTAATAATTTTTCTTTTACGTTGTAAAATCTTGTAAAATATCTGATGTAGCTGGTCAAAGTTGATAGTGAATGACTTAGAATAAATCTAAATAACTAACTTATATAGACGGAGGGAGTATATATTTACTTAAATTCGAAATTGGTTTAATTGCTTAAAACATGAGAATTATATCTATTTTATAATGGAGAGAGTATATAAATCCGTCGCAGAAAATAGTAGTCTACAAATGGATAGGGATGAAAACGATCGAAAAACAGCTAAATTGTTTTTGTTTTCATATTTTTTGGTCGGGACGAAAACGAAAACGAAAACTAACGGTCGAAATACGGGATCGGAAGTGTCGGTTATTCGAAAACGATAAACTTTAGTCGGAAAGATAACTATTTTATAGTTTTATTAAAAACATAATAAAGTGATGTATTGCCTAATTTTTAAGATTTAGAAATACATAAACAACTCTTTTTCATCATTCATATTAGTTAGAGTAATTATAACATTTGATTTTCACGTATTCATTCACTTGAACACAACAAAAGTCTATAACTTAAATAAATTATATGCTAGATCTATCTCATATTATATAAAACGGTAGAAAAACGGTATTAGCACGACTCGGAAACGAAAAATACGAAAACGATCGAAAAACTAGCTAAATCGTTTTTGTACCGTTTCTAATCGGTTCATGACCAATTCGAAAACGATCGAAAAAAAAAACAGTATTCGAAACGGGACGGTACGGGAATTTCCCGTCCCGTTTTCATCCCTACAAATGGACGAGCCTCCTTTCTCTTATGCTACTGATTACCTTTGTCCCTCTCCATCCTAATTTTTTTAAGAAACCAATAAGCCACAAAGAGAAATTTTCCACTAGCAGCAGAGTGTTCAAGTTTGGCGGGCGCGCCATGTGGACCATTTGCATGCATGCACTGCTATCGATCACGGACTATTCCTTAGTGGTGGTGGTCGTAGATTCCGAGCCAATCGCTTGGTCTTTCCTTCCTCGACCTCCAATCCACTCCACAGGTCGTCTAGCAGTCATCGTCGATTCACTCCACAGTTTGCCAAGAATATAGTACTCCCTCGGATATTAAAATACAAGTCGTTAATACAACGACGCGGTACTAATATATAGCTTTGACTATTTTTCTTTAAAATACAAAAAAACTCTTAATATATTTATACTTTTGCAAAATTACTTTTTAAGATATACATATGACTATTAGATTTCAGAACTAAATAACAAATCTTTTATTAATAGTTAAAGTTTTATATGTTTGACACAAATTTTGTCCAAAACAACTTCTTTTTAGGACCGGAGAGAGTACTCTACTTCACGAAAGATAGTAGACGCTAATGCTTCTAGAAAAAAAAATGCCTTGATGAAACCTGAAACAAGTCACGTACACACATAAAGATACCGTGCTGCCAATTACCAACCAAAAGCCCAACCATTATTCTTTTCTTCTAGAATTCGCAGCAGCTTCAGGCTGTTTGTTTCGGATGAAAACCAACCGTTCGAGCACGAAATACCATAGACAAAAAAACCAGCTGTTAGAAATAGTGGAAGTCGACCTACTTCTTAGAACGTGTTTGGAAGTAAAGTATTTTAAAACCATGGTTTTGGAATACTACGGTTTTAAAATATCATGACACAACTGTAGTATTTTTTACATTACTCTTACAGCCCGTTTGGATGCCTAGAAATGAAACCTTTTCCAAGAAATAAATTCTAAGAAATGAATTATATAGAATTCAATCGACTAGAAAGTGATTCAATTCTATTATTTTTGTTTGGTTGTACAAGCAATTGAATTTCTAGAATTAAATTTTAGATGTTGTTTGGATACTTTGCACACGGAATTTGAATTTGAATACAAACAAGGATCTCTTGACTTTGCATCTGCTTAAAAATGAGCATGAACAATTTATAACTATCAGAAACTATTAAGTTCACAAATAACAGTTCCACAAAGGCAAGTCACACATAACAGTTTCACAAAGTCATCAAATTCGCACATAAAAGTTCTACAAAGACATCAAATCTTCACATAGCAGTTTCATAAAGCCATCAAGTTCGCACACAACAGTTTCACATAGCCATCAAGTTCGCACACAAAAGTTTCACAAAGACAAGTTCACACAATCAGTTCAACACAGAGATCTAAGTTCACATATAAGTTGTTTCACTTCCTTAGCTGCATCATAAGCCACCTCTTCCTCCTTTCCATTGGGAGTGCCATCATCGACTCAAACTTGCGTGCATTAGAGGTGAGGATGTCATAAAGCTCAAGTTCTGTGTCTTCATCAAGTCCCTCAACCTCTTGTAATGCGGCGAGAACTTCGGCGGAAGAGGGTAGCCTTGGACCGTCATCTTTCAATGCAGATGTAAGCATGTCAAACTTATCACACCATATGGAGTTAAATGAATCATCTGATCTTTGTCTTTTTAAACTACTCCAGGAAGATACAGAATATGGAGCATCCTTGCCTCCGGTATTATTCTCTTTTGCCATTTCCTTTGAACTTTCAGCTGCTGTTTTAGCACCCTCTCCATTTGCTTGGTCTTTATTGTACACTAGGCTGAGTAGATCCCAAAACTTCACAACCTTATGTCTATATCCTTTTGCTTCCTTATTCCTCTAAAAAAATTGTTACAAAGATACATCAAGAAATAAACTTGGAACTGAAACATAAACTAAGCTGCAAAAAATGGAATAAACTACTAGGCAACAGTTTTGGAGTAAAAATAAGAACTGTGCAAAAATTACCGACACAGGATGAAGAACAAAAAATACCGACATTCTGACCAGTGCTCTCCACCATTATCGACACAGGATGAAGACAGGATGAAGAACAAAAATCAGATGAAGAACAAAAATTGAAAGTAAAACAAGCATGCTCTCCACCATTACCGACATAGGACACCCGAAGTGGCAACTATTTAAACAAAAAATTGAATTACAAAAATTGAATTACAGTTTACACTCATATATACAGTTACAGATAGCCTGACCAGTGCACGGTGAACAAAAATTGAATTACAAAAATTGAACTGCAAAAATTGAACAACAAAAAATCTCTTACCTCAACGTACTCATCCCATACAGTGTCACTATCAACTTTGAGCTTGTTCTTCTCCCAATCCCATCTAAAACCACTAGTGGACAACAAACCATTAATGATATTGTAGTGCTTATCAAAGGTCTTGCTGCGAGAGCTAATATTTTCCTTTGTAATGGTGACATTACACTTCTCACAAACATTCTTCACAGCAGTTGTGTATACATAAGACTTCCACCCATTCTGACATCTATCACCTTTATTGTAATAGTCCACAAATGTATCAAGGAGTACCTTATCCATCTCATCATTCCAAGGAACATAGCCCCTTGTTTTCTTGTCCTACAATCAAAGAACCACACATATAAAAAACACACACAAAAATTCATAAATGACAAAGACATAGAAAACAGAAGCATACAACTATGAGCTTTGACCATGCTTCGCTTGATAATCAACAAACATTTCACTAGCTTTGGTGTCTCTAAAATCACCCACTCATTAGTTGATTGAACATGCGTAATCAGACTCATTTCTCCTTGATTTTCAGCAGGAGCGGCAGAGATGAGACTATCAACTTCATGTATTAGAATATCGTCCATATCTCTTTGTCTATCCCTTAAAAAATTATGCAATATGCAGCAAGCATGGATGATCCTAATCTGCATAGAATAATATGGCTAAGTCAATACACAATTTTAAAACTAACGATTGAATTTTAATTGAATACCTACTATGTTATACCTGATTTTCTAAATCAAAATATGAGCTGGTCCTCAAGATTGCCCATCTCATCTTCAATAGCCCAAAGTTCTCTCTATCACATTTCTAGCTGTTGCATGGCGTAGGTTGAATAACTCTCTCGCAGTAGATGGATTGTTGCCTTGAATAGCCCATTCATTCAAGTGGTACCGTGTAGATTGGTACGGGGCAACAAATCCCGGACCATTTGTATATCTAGCATCCACTAGATAGTATTTACCACTAGGAACAACAAATGAGTCCTCCTGTGACATGGCATCACGTAGTATGCGTGAATCCGAAGCCGACCCTTCCCATCCAGCCAAGACATACAAAAACTTCATTTGTCGATCACAAACCCCTAATACATTAGTGGTGATTCGTTGCTTCCTATTTCTGTACCTACCTTGGTCAGTCAATGGAACATTCCCATCGATATGTGTGCCATCTAGTGCACCTAGGCAGTCCTCAAACCATTTCCACTTTGGATCCTCAAGTAGAGTGGTTTCTGGATTATGAAGCTTGATGAACTCATGACTTAAAGATAGAATCCCTCTAAGCACTTCGTTGAAGTGTCGACTGATTGGTTCAAGGGACCACCCATAAGTGCTACGGATCAGCCTCATTTTGGTGTTATGACCTACTATAAGCAGAAAAAATGCAAGCTTTTCTTCTACCGACACATTTAGGGTATCCTGTAGGCCACTCTTTTCCCGTAAGATGGCACTCAAGTCACTAAAAGATCTCTTAGTTAGGCGCAAACTGTCATAGCAATAGACATTTGAACCCTGGTACATATTACGTAGCATTTGTTTTCTGCACTCGACATTTCTCTCTTGAACTTCGTTAGCATCTACGATGTGTCTAAGTCTCCTCCGTTGATACCGGTTTGCAATAATAGCCATAATAGACACAACTAATACAACAACTCTCTTTCGCTTCTTTCTATTCCTTTTAATTTCCTCCTCGTTAGTATATTGAGTTGATATCTAGAACACGTAATTTATATGCAATTAGACATGCTAGTTGAAAGCAAAATGCTCTACTCAAGAATAAAAACACTACTAGAAAGCAAAATGCTCTACTCAAGGTGGAATAGGAGAAGTACCGATGTAGCCATGGAGATTGAAGGATTTGTTGGAGGTAGCTAGATGAAACTTGAGACGGCAAATCCCAAAACAGCTTTTGGTTCTTCACAACCTCTAGGTTAGAACCTGCTTCAACAAAAACATATTGGCATGAAGTGCAAAATAGAACCACTGGGTTCCACCAAGGAACTGTGCAACGCGCATAAATTAATAATGACTGTACATACTGAATGAGTAGGGATTATACCGAAGGCAGTAAAATCATGAAGTCAGGAACTAGATTAAAAATTTGTAGGAGTCTTAACAAAGAATTTGAGAGTTTGGGGACAATAAAGAATATGGCTACATACGCTCAAGTAAGATATCATACTAGGGACAATCTACTTTGCTTCTGAAGGTGTTAACCAGTCAGCTTCTGCACAGCAGATGAGCAGAAAGATGCAGAAACCGTCCTGCCCCGCCCCAACATCCACGCTTGACCGTAATAAAGAAACTGAAATAAAGTGGAGCAGAAGGAAATCATGCATGGTTCCCAAATAGATGGATTATATACCAGAAACTAATATACTTTCTCTGACAGACATGGCTTTCTAGAGACAGTTCGATTTTTCAATAGAGAGCGAAAAACTAGTGTATCTCTCTGCCTCTCACAGACTAGCCAGCCCATCTTTCGTTGTCACTTTCGTAGTGACCAAAGAACCATCTTTCGTTGTCTGACATTAACAAGTCTAACATCATTGACATTATATGCGCAATGGCTGAGCACACATAGAAGCAATGACTGCTACTTTTGCGATGCTGTCAAATTGAATGCTGCTCCCAAGTGAATGATCTACGATTGATTCCAGACCATCCCTGCTTGTCAGAAGAGAGCCAGCCCATGCCACTAAGTTTTCCTGTCCAGGTCTTAACATATCTACCATAGTTGTAAACAACACCGTAGCTGTAAACAACACCATAATTTTACTAGCGAAAAACTAGTGTCTCTCTCTGCCTCTCACAGACTAGCCAGCCCAAATCTAGCGATTCAGAGCAGAGCGATCAACGGCGGATGAATCTGCCTCACCAAAATCATCATCTCACCTCGCCGTTGTCGCCGCCGTCGGCCAGGAACAGGGAGCAGAGCGGCGTGAGCAGTCGGCCAGGAACAGGGAGTCGTCGGTGATGCAGAGCGATGCCGCGAGCAAGGAGCAGAGCGATGCCGCGAGCAGGGAGTAGAGCGGCGTGAGCGGCGAGCGATGCGGGCGGCTAACCCTAGCCACCTTTCTGACCCTTTTCCGATGGGTGAGGGTCTGAAATGTGCACAGGCTAAAATTTCAGGGATAGGGAAGGGGCTGAAATGGTGAATTGAATTCTATGGACAGCCAAACGGGTCGAGAAATGGAAACTGATTAAATTCGGACCAATTCCTGTAAACCAAACAGGCTGTTAGAATTATGTGTTTGGAGACAAAATATCTTAAACTATGTATTTAGTGTATATGTGCAACACTAGTCATAGACAAAAAAAACTTTGAGTTGAAGTAGTCCAAAAATATCATGATATCTATAAAACCATGGCATTCAAAACATTTTTTACAATGCAGTCAAACATCTCTTGGCAGGGACGGACCTACATACAAGGGAGTGAGGGCCTAGGCCCGACTCATTGCTTTGTTACAAGTACTAGTGTCTAGATTTTTACCATTAAGTGCCTTGAGCCTAATTGAGATGTCCTCGCTCTAGTATTTTAGTGTCCATCTTTATAAGTGTGCCCCCACTCTTTTTTTGTTCTAGGTCCGTCCCTGTCTCTTGGCAAAAAAAATGGTATTTTCAATACCATGGTTTTGCTTCAAAACTCCAAAAAATACTTTGTTTCCCAATACCCCTTAGGGCCTGTTTGGGAATGCAGTTTTGAAATATTGCAGTTTTAAGATACTATAGTTTACAATTACACATGACACAAATACTACGATATTACTTTATCACAATAAAATCATAGCATTACTCAAAACCGATATCTGTTTGGTTTCATTGGAAAAATAAAATATATGTAGAGAGAAGAGAACTGAGAGTGGAGTTTCGTAAACTCCAAAAATACCACGGGTTTAGGTAAACCATGATATTTAAAACTATGTTTTGCCTGTAGAAACCAAACGACCTTTAAGTTACAATACTATAGTATCATTAAATACCGTAATATTATTTTAAAACTGAAAAAAAACATTGTTTGGAAGGTAGCTTCTTCCGGTCCATGTTGTACATCTGACATAGACCAATGTTGGCTCCACCATGCATGGACCAATGTTGCCTCCATCGTCCATCCATGCAAATGAATGGCAGCGCCGCAGAGTGCTGGGGGCCAGGGCGGCAGGCCCCACGGTATGGGGCTTGAGAGGTTCAGGGGTGGACCTACAGACGGGATGAGTGAGGAGCGTGGCATTCACATGAAGTGTGGACCCACGCACGCCCAGCCCAGGTGCAGCCCCCTCAGAAACAAAATTTGCAGCTGTTGCCTGCCTGTTGGACCGACGGGTGCTGACCGCTGACATTGCCGTTGCCACCAGTATTTGCTGCTACTACTACTGTACTGGCCTATCCTCTCTTTATTTCTGTTTCTATATATATACCTGCTGTGTGCTAGCTTAGCTGTGCCTATCTATATATCCAACCATTTGTTCTTGTCTTCCCTCTAAATAATGCGGAGATGCGATATTCTATCTGTGATTATTTGGCTGGCTGCAGATAAGGTTCGTCCAAGGGACGAGAAGACAAATTATACACGTCCGTCCGTCCCACGGCGGCCACTTGTTTAGTACGGAGTACTACTAGTAGTAAGCATCTCGGATAGATCGGCGGGAAGAATGCACTGCTGGGACGTCGGTGTTTTCTTGTGCTGTTCGTCTTCGGTCGCAGCATAAACCACGTATCATTCTTGCAGTATACTGACGATGCGTGGCTGCGGGTTTCCATCCACCCGTTTAATCTGGCCCGACATGACTTCTTGTTTAGCTTTAGGGGGTGTTTAGTTTCTAGGGACTAATGTTTAGTCCCTACATTTTATTTCATTTTAGTTTAAAAATTGTCAAATATAGAAACTAAAACTTTATTTTAGTTTCTATATTTAACAATTTATACACTAAAAAGAATAAAATGAAGGGACTAAACATTAGTCCCTACAAACCAAACACCCCCTTAATCTATACCAGATTTTACTGTTTCTATATATGTTTTGTTTTTATAAATTACACCTTCAGCAGGAAACGAAGAAATCTATAGTCGGAGCAAGGAAAAAGACAAGGAGCGCTTATATACGCGTACGTACGTACGTGTCTCGTCATCTGCTCCTTATCTGAAAGTTCACGTACGTGTACGTGGAAGGAACACCTGCGCCTGTTGCGTATTTGTGCTTGGACACCGAGAGAGAGAGAATGTGAGGTGGCGGGAAGGCGAAAGCGAGATCGAGGATCGCTGGCCACCGGCACGCCGCCTCGGTCCCCTTGCCGTCGTCCTGTAGCTCACGGATGCATCCATCTAGCTCTTCCATAGAAATCGACGACGGTGCCAAGCCACGACCTGTAATTTTGCGTGGCCTGTAATTCTGCTAGCTGCGCTAGCTGTAGACGACGATGATGCTTAGTTCGGTAACGAACGAACCCTTTTGGTTGGGCCCCTGTGCACCCCGTGTTCGGCCGTCCGTCACCGTTAGTGTGTGCCCTGACATCATCGTCCACATTCTTTGACATGGAAAAGGGGTACGCGGCAGCCGAAAAGGGAAAGCGCGCAACAGAAAAAAAAAGAACAGCAAAGTACTGACGGGAACAGGTAACAAGAGATTTATTAAAGCGTGGTTATTATATGGTCGTCTAAACAGTTGTGAACCGAAAGGGGTAAAGCTCGCTGGGGAATAAAATTAGAAAGGAAACCATAGCGGCATAGCGTCGTTTGCTTGTTTCGGTTCGGGGCCAGCCTTCCAACCTTGCCAGCTACTAGTTCGGCTACTTGCCATGTTGTAAAACAAAAAAAATGCTACTACGTGTTCGTTCCAGACGTGCCAACTTCTCCCTCATCTCCATTGGCTCAAACTCAGGCATTAGAAAAAAAAAAGCCAGAGCTCCTACTGATTCCAGGCATTGGCGCGATCGTTATCCCCCCACCCGACCGTGGCAGCCCCCGCCCATGCCCGTATCTCTATCCGATCTATCCTTGTGTGTGCTGCACAGGCAAAGCCAATCCGCGCCCCTACTGGTCTCTGCCATCATTGATTCATCTCATCCCCGCGCGCGGCGCCGACCCGGGCCAGCTCGGCGGATGCGGATCGGCCCGCCACGCCGCAAAAACTATTCCCAATGCACACTGCACACTGCACACACACACCACAGGATGTACCACTCATCACATGACACTTGCAACAGTGCATGCGGGTAGATGGATGGATAGGTACCGGACCCGGACCGCAACATAGATGCAGGAATCAAAACGTTTTTTTAAGCTCATCTGCACGCCCATGTGTTCTATACTTCCATATCACCCAATACCCCCCAAAAAATAAAAGCGCGCACCGAAGTTTTTATTTTGTTATTAACTTATTATCCGGTCTACGTCACAGCATGCATGCGCAGCCCAGTTAGTTACACGTCACATGCACATGGTAGCTGGCGATTCCTAACCACCACTTGTTTATTGCTACTTGAGATTCCAGGCGTGGTCCGTGAACGTCGCAGCTACAAAATCCTCGGCGCGTGTGTGTGGAAAAGAGAGTATCCGACGGCGGACGGACCTGGCGATGTGATTCGTGAAGGGCCGCCCGAGAGGGAAGAGGGAAGACCCGCTCGCGACCGAGGGCGCAAAATGGGGGCCTCTGTGGCTCTGTCCGTCACTCCGTCGTTATCGGCAGACGGCAGACACGACACGATGACGCTGCCACCGAATTAGGCGCGCGTTTACATACATGGCCGCGATTTGTTTTTCTTTTTTAAGACAAAGGCGGCGGCGACGCTCTTCTTCGGAGAATCGCGCAACGGAGGAGGTGGTACTGGCATCCGATCCGATCCTCGCGCGCCATTTCTTTCGCTTTCTTTTCAGCCGGCCCATGTGAGGATTGTTTTGCATGCACGGCCGTTCCCTCGATCGATCTCAAAGTGCCCGCACGTTTGAAAACATATCGGGTATGCGGATCGGCAAGTGGTCGTCTTCATACATTTTGTTGCTAGTGTATCATCATCGTCATCATCAGGCACTAAATAAGGTTCGTGACTTTTGCGTCGGCATGCGATTATGAATGACCGGTACTACGTGGGCAACGTGATTATTATGAATGACTGGTACGTGGCGCGACGTGTCGCCACCAGGGAAATTTTCGGGCTCGCAACGGTGGGCCCGGAAAATGGTGTTACCGGCGGATTTTTTTTTCAATAATGGAACATGCACATTGAACAAGTGGAGTGCTAATGTGCATCATGCTTGCTCGTAAATTAATTGTTGGACAACTGCTTAGCGATCGATCCTTCGCCCAACCCAAATACTAGCTATACTAGTTTAGGACCCCAGCACACGGTCTATTATATTACGACGTGTGACAACTTGACTTATATCTAATTTTTCCCCCTTTAGATTTAAAAACATAATTTTAAATGGTCAAAGTTACGTGCTATGAAAGTGTTGTTGACGTTTAGTTAGGCTATACATCAGCAGATACTAGTTACACTATTATGCCACGGTTGTGTTGGGGTCTACTTCTTTTCTGAAGGTCCTCAAAATAAAGGAAACCGTTTTTGAATTATCATGTTGAAGGGCCAAATGTCGAAGCTATAGTAGTGAAGTAAGGAACACAAGGAATACAACAAAGCTTCGATTTAAGGTTATCTCGAAGGTCATACAAGAAACCAAATCAACAGTGAAAAGACCTATTTATCCTTAGTATTGTATTAGGACAATGTATATATGTCAGGGTTATAATTGTACTTTTGCTTGGGCTGCGTCTCATGCCTACCTATAAATAGATGAACAATACCTCGTACTATTCACGCTTTTGTTATTGAAAGCCATCCTTGCATTCTCTGCTTCGAGCAAGCTGAAGCTACAAATGTAATGTAATGCTTGTAATGTTTTATTAGTATGTAATCCAGATTATGACATTATTCTAACATACAAAATAAAATGAATACTCAATATAACTGTCGGCGTTTCGAGACCGGGGGGTCCCTCAGGCCGACGAGTGAGTGCCGCGTGTCCCAGCCCAGATGGGTCGAGCGCGTGGGCGAGCGCGAAGGGGGGAAAGGAGCGAGGCGGCCGGAGACCGGCGTGAGAGAGGTGGGAATCCCGCGGCCTTCGTGTTCGTCCCGCGCCCAGGTCGGGTGCGCCTGCAGTAGGGGGTTACAAGCGTCCACGCGGGTGAGGGAAGCGAGCGGCCCCAAGAGAGCGCCTGTCCCGTCCTCGTCCCGCGCGGCCAACCTCCTCTAAGAGGGCCCTGGTCCTTCCTTTTATAGACGCAAGGAGAGGATCCAGGTGTACAATGGGGGTGTAGCAGAGTGCTACGTGTCTAGCGGGGGAGAGCTAGTGCCCTGAGTACATGCCAATGTGGCAGCCGGAGAGATCTTGGAACCCAACTAGTGTGGTGTCGTGGCCGTCGGAGGAGTGGCGGAGCCTGGCGGAGGGACAGCTGTCGGAGCGGTTGTGTCCTTGCTGACGTCCTCCTGCTTCCGTAAGAGAGCTGAGAGCCGTCGTCGTCACAGGGCATGCGGGGCGCCATCATTACCTATCTGGTGGAGACAGCCAGATGGGACACCGGTCTTGTTTTCTGCGGCCCGAGTCAGCTCGGGGTAGGGTGATGATGGCGCTTCCTGTTGACGTGGCTGGCCTGCGCCCTAGGTTGGGCGACGTGGAGGCTCCTCCGAAGCCGAGGTAGAGTCTGTCCTTCATGGCCGAGGCCGAGTCCGAGCCCCTGGGTCGGGCGAGGCGGAGGTCGTCGGCAGAGGCCAGGGCGGTGTCCGAGCCCTGGGGTCGGGCGAAGCGGAGTTCGTCGTCTTCTGGGGCTGAGCCCGAGTCCGAGCCCTGGGTCGGGCGGAGCGGAGTTCGCCGTCTTCCGGGTCTTAGCCCGAGTCCGAGCCCTGGGTCGGGCGGAGCGGAGTTCGCCGTCTTCCGGGTCTTAGCCCGAGTCCGAGCCCTGGGTCGGGCGGAGCGGAGTTCGCCGTCTTCCGGGTCTTAGCCCGAGTCCGAGCCCTGGGTCGGGCGGAGCGGAGTTCGCCGTCTTCCGGGTCTTAGCCCGAGTCCGAGCCCCTGGTCGGGCGGAGCTTCCTTTGCATTAAATGCTCCTGCGACTTGGTCGGTCGGTGCGGCGATTTAGTCAGGGTTGCTTCTTAGCGAAGGCAGGGCCTCGGGCGAGCCGAAGATGTGTCCGCCGTTGGAGGGGGGCCTCGGGCGAGACGGAAATCCTCCGGGGTCGGCTGCCCTTGTCCGAGGCTAGGCTCGGGCGAGGCGTGATCGAGTCGCTCGAATGGACTGATCCCTGACTTAATCGCACCCATCAGGCCTTTGCAGCTTTATGCTGATGGGGGTTACCAGCTGAGAATTAGGAGTCTTGAGGGTACCCCTAATTATGGTCCCCGACAGTAGCCCCCGAGCCTCGAAGGGAGTGTTAGCACTCGCTTGGAGGCTTTCGTCGCACTTTTTTGCAAGGGGACCAGCCTTTCTCGGTTGCATTTTGTTCCGGTGGGTGCGCGCGAGCGCACCCGCCAGGTGTAGCCCCCGAGGCCTCGGAGGAGTGGTTTCACTCCTTCGAGGTCTTAATGCCTTGCGTAATGCTTCGGCTGGTCTGGTTGTTCCCTCATGCGAGCGGGCCATAGCCCGGGTGTACGGTCGGGGCCCAAGTTCTCGGGCTGGTATGTTGACGCTGTCAACGGTTTGGCCGGAGCCGGGTTTGCGAGAGCAGCCCCCGAGCCTCTGCACAGGGCAAGAGGGCGATCAGGGACAGACTCGGCTTTTTTGCATACGCCCCTGCGTCGCCTTTCCGCAAGGAGGAGGGGGGGAGAGCGCCATGTTACCCTCGATGGGCGCCGAACATGGTGTCTCCGGTGAGCTGCAAGCGGGTAATCCGAGTGGACGTCCGTGCCCCGTTCGTTAGGGGTCGGCTAGGGGCCCAGAGGCACGCCCAAAAGTACATGCGGGTGATCTGCCGGACCCGGTCCCCTGGCGACGGGGTCCGAGGTCTCGATGCCTCCCTCCGATGGGATTCCGTTACAAGATCGCTCCCGCTGGTCTCGGAAATGTCCTAGGGTACCTCGGGAGCGCAGCCCGAGCCTTGGTTATGTATCGAACGTACCCCTGGTCATCCCTCGCTCGGCGTCTGAGGCGGCTGTGAACCCTTCGGGGGCCAGCCTTCGAACCCCTGATCAGTAATGGGCGCGGAGCCCGAGTAGCCTGAGGCGGCCGTGGAACCCTTCGGGGGGCCGGCCTTCGAACCTCTGACCAGTAGTGGGTGTAGGGCCCACGCGATCTGAGGCGGCTGTTGAACCCTTCGGGGGGCCAGCCTTCGAACCTCTGATCAGTAAGGAGGCTCGGAGCCTGGTTCCTTCACGGGGAAGGATCCCTTTCGGGGTATCCCCTTTCTCAATCCCTGTCGCAAGAGATAGAGAAAGAGGAAAAAGGGAAAAGGATACGAAACCGAACGACGCGGCGTACCTTTTTTGGCGCGGTTGTTTCGGCGAAGGCGAAGCGTCGCCCGCTGCTCCTGCCAGAAGCGCCGCCTATCCAGCCGCGGAGTTAATGCGACGGGGCGAGTAGTTGGCGGGGCGGCCGTCGCGCGTGCGCGAGACGTTCGAGGAACGGATCACGGGCGTGTTGTCTTCACGCCGTGGGAGGGGGTTCTCTTGCTGCCCCCGGATGGGACGTGAGCTTGGCTGACGACGTGACCGCTGCTCCCACGCGCCTGCCACCGTCATTACTGCCAGCCCACTTTTGGCTGCGTTGACCGCCGCGTCAGGCTGGCGCTGCTGAGTCACGCGCTGGGTCGCCTCGAGTCGCGGTATTGGTTCCGCAATCGAGGAGGCGCGGTGGTGGCGCAAGTGGTGGTGCAGTTGCTTGCATGCAGCATCCGGGGCGCCGGTTGCGCGACGCGTGGGCCTGGGCCTCCATGCTGGCGTGTCGGGAGTGAAAGCATCTAGGCCCCTGGTTGGTTTTAGTGATTAATGACAACGTAATATTATATGTGACTAACGTGTGTTTTGCAGAGACAAATGGTAAGTTAGGTCGCATGACAGGTAAAAATACTACAACGGTGAAAACAATCCCGGAGATAAGAACTCGAAGCGACGGCTAAAACGACGGAACAAAAGATGAAGGTCTACGGAGTCCGAGTGTCAAGGAGATGTGGACACTCGCGATTTAGTTAGGTCTTTTATTCTCTTTTAGCCGTACTATAAAGAGGGGTTGTCGATGAGTAGTTTGACCAAGAGAGTTCTAGTGTAGTGTTGGTGCACAATCACACTCATATACAGTGCTAGGTGTCACTCTAGAACTCACACACAAGTTAAAACGAAAACCGATTTGAAAAATCAGCTGAAAAACAAGACTTAGTGTTTCTGCCTTTGGGGCACCGGACTGTCCGGTGTGCACCGGACTGTCCGGTGCACCCTCTGCCAGGTGGGGCCTGGATGGTCCACAGCAGAGTCTTCCCCGTCGCAGAAACCCGAGAGCGCAGTCTTCGGAGATGAATTTTAGTGGCACACCGGACACCGCACCGGACTGTCCGGTGTGCACCGGACAGTGGACTGTTCACTGTCCGGTGCGCCATGAGTCCAACGGCTAGCTGTCAGAACTAGCCGTTGGAAGTGACCGTTGGCGCACCGGTGGCGCACCGGACTGTCCGGTGCGCCATCGCGCAACACATTGCCTGTAACGGCTAGTTGGTGGGTGAGGGCTATTTATACCCCTTCCACCCACCATATTCAATGCCTTGCACTCCACATTTATTCCAGCACCTTGGTAGAGTATTGCAAGCACCAAAAGCCTAGTGAGGAGATTAGAGAATCATAATCCGCGCTTGTTCCTCATTAGCGCTAGTGAGAGCCACCTAGAGCACACACCACTTGCATTAGGCTTCTCTTGGTCAAGCGAAAGTCTATGGCTTGTTACTCTTGGTGATCGGCATCACCTAGACAGCTTGGTGGCGTTGGGAGCTCGGTGATCACCGTGAAGATCTTGTTGGTGACCCGACTCAAGTTTGTAAGCGGTCTCGAGGGATCCACCGCGCCGGAGTGGCAAAGGATCATCTCGTAGTGAGCACTTGGTTCTTGCGAGGACCAAGGGGGAGCGATACCCTTGCGCGGGTGCTCCAACGAGGACTAGTGGAGAGTGCCGACTCTTCGATACCTCGGGAAAAATTGGAGGAGTCTTCTAAACTTTGCTTTACATTCCGCACTTAATTCAAGCTCTTTACTTTGTGTATTTGTTTAGCAAGTATTTGAAGCATTGTTTTAGCCTTGTTACATTTCTAGTATTATTTTCTTAGTGCTAGTTGTTGGGGTGAAGTTGGGCTCTTGTTTAGCTATTGCTTAGGTTTTAATTAGTGTTGATTTTTAGAAAAGCCCAATTCACCCCCCCTCTTGGGCATCGTGATCCTTTCAATTGGTATCAGAGCCTTGTTGCTCATAGATTAGCTTAACCGCTAGAGTTACGATGTCCGGTGGGGATGGACCTCCTCCCGTTTTTGATGGTGACGATTTTCCTTATTGGAAAATTCGTATGGAAGCATACTTAGAGGCTATAGACATCGGTGTCTATAAAGCCGCCACACAAGGGTTCCCCGAACCTAGAGATGCCACAAATCTTGTAGGTGATGAGTTCAATTATGAGAAATGGAATGCTAAGGCCAAAAACACCCTTTTTAGAGGCCTTTGCAAAGATGTGTTCAATAGAGTAAGAAATCATAAAAATGCTCATGATTTGTGGATGGACATTTGTGCTCTACACGAAGGAACTAGAAGTGAACGTGAGGAAAGATATCACATAGCCATGCGAAAGTTAAATTCTTTTGAAATGCTTAATAATGAAAATGCAAATGCTATGTACTCACGACTTAATATTCTTGTAGAGGAAGTCAATGGATTGGGGCTTACTCAAATCTCACAACCGGATGTTGTGAGGAAGATTCTCAGTGTCCTCCCAATAGACAAATATGGACACATTGTCACTGTGCTACATCAAATGGATCTTTCGGTTACCACTCCTACACAAATTTTGGGAAAGATCAATGCCCATGAAATGTACATGCACATCAACGACAAAGAAGAATCATCTTCCAAAAGAAAGGATTTGGCTCTCAAAGCAAATCATGAAAGAAAAGGAAAAGCAAAAATACAAGTTGAGGAAGAATCCTCAAGTGATGATGACCTTGATGCAAACATTGCCTTGATGGTAAGGAAGACCACCAAGATGTTGAAGAAGCTAAATAGAGAAGGCATCAAATTTGATTCAAGGAAGAAGAAGTTCTTTTCCAACAAAAGAAAGCCCATTTCTGAGATGGACTGCTACAACTGTGGTGAGCTTGGTCATCTTGCTCATCAATGCAACAAGCCCAAGAAGAACAAGTTCAAGGGCAAGAAAGAAGATGACAGCGATGATGAAAAGAAGGAAAAGAAATTCTTCAAGAGAAAGGATGGGAAGCAAAAGAGGTTCCACAAGAAGAAGAATGGAAAGGCATATATTGTTGGCGACTGGCTCACCGACATCGAATCATCAAGTGGGTCTTCTTCAAGTGAAGAAGAAAATGATGAAAAGGTTGCTGCCATCGCCGGGGACTTCTCTTCACCACCACCATCGCCATCATCCACCTCTCACCTATGCCTCATGGCTAGGGGTGAACGGAAGGTACAAAATGATATTAATATTGATGATGATAGTGATAGTGATAGTGATGAAGAATTTGCTTCACCTTCATATGATGAGTTAGCTGACTTACTTAAAGAATATACTCAAATCATTAGAAAGTCAAAAGCTAAATGTGATAGGTTGAAAAATGAAAATGAATCTTTAAATGCCAAGTATGACATAGTTATAAAGGCTAGTGATGAAATAAAAGAAGAAAATAAAACTATGTCATCAACCATAAATGAGCTCACAAACTCCCTAAAAGATGCTAAGGAGAAATATGACAAATTAAATGAAGCAAATAGGGAGTTGCAAAATAGACTAGTTAAGATCAAGGAAGACTATACTCAAATTAAATTTGATCATGACAATCTTCTTGTTGAAAATGAACTGTTATCTTGCAAAACACATGAGGCTATTAACCCTGTTGTTAAGCTTGATGTAGCAACCTCATGTGATGATTTGATTCAAGAAGAGCAAACTAGTCTACATGCTGAATTGACTAAAAAAGTTGAAGTCCTGACTTTAGACAACCAAAAATTGAAGAATTACTTGACTGATGCAACTACTAGAGGAAAAGTTGCTATTGAGAACAATGATTTCAACAATGAGTTGGCAGTGGATAATCAAAGGCTTAAGAATGAGGTCAAGAAACTAAAAAGTGAAAATGAACATCTTGCAACAAGTGTGCAAAAGTTCAACAAGGGTCAATACCTCCAAAATGAGCTGCTTATGAACACTGTTATGAAAAATAACAAGAGTGGTATTGGATACAATGCTTTTGTGCAAAATAAAGCTATCACTCAATACAAGCCAAAGCAGACTCACAAGCCTATCAAATGCTTTGAGTGTGGAAATGAAGGTCATTTTGCCCACAACTGCAAAGCTAAACCACCAACTCCCTTGCCTAAGCACTCAAGACCTTTTGCTTTCAATGCTCACTATGTTCTAAGAAAGGTTGCAAATGGAAAGATTAAGGTTACATTCCTAGGTCCACCAAATAAGAGTAGACCTAGACAAATCTGGGTGGCAAAGTCCTTAATTGAGAGAGTCACTGGTCCTATGCAATATAGGGCTCTCAAAACTCAAGCTTGAATTGTCTGTGAATGTAGGTGAACTACAAGACCGGTGGGAGCCATTGGGTTATTGACAGTGGATGCACACAACATATGACAGGCAACCCACGGATGTTCACCTCATTAGATGAGAATGTTGATGGTCAAGATAAAATCACATTTGGAGACAACTCAAAAGGAAAAGTGCAAGGACTTGGCAAGGTGGCAATCTCAAATGACTTATCGATATCAAATGTTCTCTTAGTTGCACCTTTGAGCTTCAATTTATTATCAGTGGGACAACTCTGTGATCTTGGACTTCAATGCTTATTCACTCCATCAGAGGTTATTGTAACAAAAATGGATGATGAATCAATGGTATTCAAGGGATTTAGATACAACAACCTCTACTTAGTGGATTTCACTTCAGAAGATGCAGACTTAAGAACTTGCCTCTTCACCAAAGCTTCTCTTGGTTGGCTTTGGCATAGGAGGCTTGCACATGTTGGGATGAGCACACTCAAGAAGGTATTAAAGAAAGATATGGTTAGAGGATTAAAGGATGTGGTATTTGAAAAAGACAAGCCATGCAGTGCATGTCAAGCTGGAAAGCAGGTTGCTAATACACATCCCACTAAAGCTTTCATGTCAACATCAAGGCCACTGGAACTACTTCACATGGATTTATTTGGACCTACAAATTATGTCAGTGCCGGTGGCAACCTCTACTGTCTAGTGATTGTTGATGACTTCTCAAGATACACTTGGGTGTTCTTTCTCCATGACAAATCTGAAGTTGCATCTATATTCAAGAAGTTTGCCAAGAAAGCACAAAATGAATTTGACTGCAAGATTAAGAAGATTAGAAGTGACAATGGCAAAGAATTTGACAACACCAACATTCATGAGTACTGTGATGAAATTGGGATCAAGCATGAAGTATCTGCCACATATACACCTCAACAAAATGGAGTTGTTGAAAGGAAAAATAGGACCTTGATCACTCTTGCAAGAACAATGATTGATGAGTATAACACACCGGAGAGGTTTTGGGCCGAAGCTGTCAACACTGCTTGCTATGCATCAAACAGGCTATTTCCTCACCGGCTACTTGCAAAGACTCCTTATGAACTGCTAAATGGGAAAAAGCCAGACGTCTCTTTCTTCCGGGTGTTTGGGTGCAAATGCTACATCTACAAAAAACGCCATCATCTAGGGAAGTTTCAAAGACGTTGTGATATTGGTTTTCTTTTGGGTTATTCATTAAAGTCCAAAGCATATCGAGTATTCAACCATGCCACTGGCGTGGTAGAAGAAACATATGATGTGGAATTTGATGAGACTAATGGCTCCCAAGGAGCACTTGAAAATCTTGATGATGTAGGTGATGAGCCACTTAGGGAAGCAATGAAGAACATGCCTATTGGAGCTATCAAACCAAAAGAAGATGAAGAAGAGGTGCAAATCATTGACAGACCTTCTTCATCAAATGTACCACAAGATGATGAAAAAGATGAGAGGCATGCAAATGAAGATACATTTGTCTCTCATGAACAAGCAAGGGTACAAGCCGAAGATGTTGATGCTCCAGGATCTTCTTCCCAAGTGGTTGACAGGAGAAACTCATCACTACTTCAAGCTCATCCTCAAAACCAAATCATCGGGAGTCCTTCACAAGGGGTTATTACTCGATCACATAAACATGCTAATTTTATTGAACATCACTCTTTTGTTTCTTGTGTTGAGCCTACTTGTATAGATGAGGCGCTACAGGATCCGGACTGGGTGAATGCCATGCATGAAGAACTTAACAACTTCACCCGTAACGAAGTTTGGACCCTGGAGAAGCCCCCACAAGATGCAAGAATTATTGGAACAAAGTGGGTGTTCAGAAACAAACAAGATGATCAAGGTGTGATTGTAAGAAACAAGGCAAGACTTGTCGCAAAGGGATTCTCTCAAGTTGAAGGCTTAGATTTTGGAGAGACCTTTGCACCGGTTGCTCGACTGGAAGCCATCCGTATCCTACTTGCATATGCATCATGCTATGATATAAAACTTTATCAAATGGATGTAAAAAGTGCATTTTTAAATGGCTTCATAAATGAACTTGTATATGTTGAGCAACCGCCTGGATTTGAAGACCCTAGATATCCTAACCATGCTTACAGGTTGTCCAAGGCGCTATATGGGCTAAAGCAAGCTCCAAGGGCTTGGTATGAGCGTCTTCGCGACTTCCTCATCGAAAAGGGCTTCAAAATCGGGACCGTCGACACAACTCTCTTCACAAAGAAACATAACGGTGATATTTTCATTTGTCAAGTATATGTTGATGATATAATCTTTGGCTCGACAAATGACTATCATTGCAAGGAATTTGGTGAGTTGATGTCGAAGGAGTTCGAGATGTCAATGATTGGTGAGCTAACATACTTCCTCGGCTTTCAAGTCAAGCAAATGAAAGATGGCAACTTTCTCTCACAAGAGAAGTATACCAAAGACTTGTTGAAAAGGTTCAACATGGAGAAGTGCAAACCAATCAAGACCCCCATGCCTACAAATGGACATCTCGACTTAGATGAGGGAGGTAACCCGGTTAATCAAACTCTCTACCGTTCTATGATTGGTAGTTTATTATACCTTACCGCATCTAGGCCCGATATTATGTTTAGTGTCTGCATGTGTGCTAGATTTCAATCTAATCCTAAGAAAGCTCATCTTCGCGCTGTTAAGAGAATTCTTAGGTATCTCAAGCACACCACAAGCGTTGGTCTGTGGTATCCCAAAGGAGCTACTTTTGATTTAATTGGCTATTCCGATTCGGATTATGCCGGTTGCAAAATTGATAGGAAAAGTACTTCTGGGGGATGCCATCTGCTTGGTAGATCACTAGTTTCATGGACATCCAAAAAGCAAAATAGTGTTGCCTTGTCAACTGCCGAAGCGGAATACATTGCCGCAGGTGCTTGTTGCACATAGATTTTATATATGAAACAAACTCTTCTAGACTATGGCGTAGTTCTAGAAAAAGTACCTTTGTTGTGTGATAATGAGAGTGCTGTTAAAATTGCTAATAATCTTGTACAACACTCTCGCACCAAGCACATTGATATCCGTCATCACTTCCTTAGAGATCATGTTGCTAAAGGAGATATCACTTTAGAAGGAGTGAGATCGGAAGATCAATTAGCGGATATTTTCACTAAGCCACTTGATAAGACCCGCTTTTGCATGTTGAGGAATGAATTAAATATTCTTGATCTCAGAAACTTTATGTGAAATGTCAAATAGTGTTGTCACTTGCATTGCATATTTAAGTTCTTTGTATTGCATCTAGGACTTGTCTAACCTAGTTGAGATAACCGCCAACAAAGCGAGTGAAAAAGCTTAACTCGGGTCAAACCTGACAAGTCTTAGTTTTTAAGCTTTTAGCACTTAAATTCTTACTTTTCATGCAATTATTGGTTCTTGAAATATGCATGAGGTACTGCACTTAGGGGGAGTATTCAAAACTCAAATCACTCTTGAAAACCCCTAGTGCAAGCCCAAATGCAAATTTCACCATTTGCCTATTTTCTCTAAAAATTATCTAGCCTATGGCAAAATATTTTGAAAAGTATATGAGGGTGCCAATACCTGTCCCAACAAGTGTTATTTTGTGTGATTATAAGTTGGGATTTGGTTTGGTTAGGAGTTAGATAGAAAAATTCAAAATTTTCCAAACTCCCCTCTGTCTGGGCTCACCGGACAGTCCGGTGTGCACCGGACACTGCACTGTGCAATGTCCGGTGCACCGGCAGCCGCGCGCAAAATTCCTTTTTCCTGTGCGTTGTCCGGTGGTTCACCGGACAGCTACTGTGCGCTGTCCGGTGTGCACCGGACAGGCACTGTAGACTGTCTGGTGCGCCCATCTCTCGTTTTAAAAAAAGGCCTCCAGCCCGACCGGGCCAGAGGCATTCGTTTCCTGGCCGCGCGCTCTGTCTCCTCCTCTGTCTCTGGCGATTTCCCAGCGCCCGCCGGCGACCTTCTCTCACCGGCGGCCACCGTCCCCGCGGGGCTCCGGCGACCTCGCCCGAGCTCTTCCCCTCGGTGAGCACCTACTCCTCTTCCCTCTATCTCCCTGCTCTCAGTTGAAATGGCTCTGTGGCATCCAAAGCACCACCCTTTGTATCTATTTCAAATTTCTGTGAAATCCCATGCATCCAGTTGGTGGATTGTGTTCCCCTGTCCCTACTTCATACCCCTGCAGGTCCTTGGCTCCTTCGGGAGGGTATTCCTACCTCAAATAGCCATTTTCCTAAAACCCTAACTCCCCGCACACCACGTGCTCGGTGAAATGCCCAAACCAGCCAAACTTGCTCCAATTGAACCCAAATTTTTCAGGCACCTTCACAACACTTCCAGTAACCCACTTGCCAAATTACACGCCAATCCGAGATCCCAGGCTTAAATTTCACCAAAATTCCCGTTTTGAGCGATCGTTTCCAAGCCGAGTGCCCAAATTCCCTTTTCCTCGCCTAAATTCAAACCAAGCACACACTTCACTCATATTCACCTATATAAACCTATTCGTGAAGTATCGGCTCAATTCCATATCATTTCGTGCCTTATTTCAAATTCCAAACCTCCTATGTCTCTATTTGTCTGTCAAACGTCGTTTTCACGTCGTTTGACTTCTTGATCGTCCCGTCTCGTGCCATATCTCTCTGTGTATGTACTTATTCACATTTCATATGCTTATGACTATGTGACTAATACGTGCTCACCTCTTCTGTCATTTCAGTGACCGTGTGTGATCGTGTGCTCGTCTCCCGTCCTGCCTGGATCGTCACCTCTCGTGTGAGCTTTCCAGGTAGACATCTCACTCTTTGCTAAATCTATTGGTCACTTTTGCTCTGTGCTTAGTCTCTCTATCTCATTTGCAGACATTAGTTTAGGATGCCGCGCACGAAGAATGCGTCGGCGTCAGGGGGTGGCGATGACGAGGACCCTCGTCGCCCCTTCAGGCAGGTGAAGGGCAAGACTGTCTTTTTGGAGCAGCAGGAAGGCCGTAAGAAGCGGCGTTCGGACAGAGAGGCTCGTGCAGCAGCAGCAGCTGCAGCAGCCGCTGCACAGGCAACACTTGGAGATCAGCCGGATGTTCCGTCAGATCAGATTGCTTTCCGTGCTCGTCGTCTCGCCTCCCGGTCTCGCTCCTCCACTCACACCTCCGCTTCCACTCCGCCACCCACTCTGCCTGCTCCAGTCACTCCTATTGCTCCATCCACCTCCACCGCCATACCCACTACCAGCACTATGCCAGCTTCCACTGCTTCCCCTGCCCCCGCTCCCGCTTCAGCTCCTCCTGTTCCTCCACCTCGCTTCCGGGAGCGTGATGAGACTGAGGTCCGTCCACTGGTTTCGGATCCTCGTCTGTTTGACCTTCAGCGTGCTACTGCAGCCCGGGTACGTCGGTTCAGGTACGTACCCATGGAGTCTTGGCTGCCAGCTCAGAGAGACCCAGCAGCAGATGTTCTTTTCAGCACACGGATTCAGGAGTCATTCTTCAGGGCTCAGATGTCTGCTCAGATTGCGCTGCGAGTGCACCGCCTATTGGATCTTCCAGCTTTTTTGCTAGCAGCCGGTGCTGAGTCTGAGGCGCATCTCACCTATCTGCCTGGCCTCCTGACTCTTCTGACTATCAGCGGCAGATATGTTGAGGAGTGGGTCCGCGTCTTCTACGCCTCAGTTTGGATTGACCCGGATCATCATTGGATGAGGTTCCGCTTTGAGCGCGAGGATGTCACGATCACTGCTAGTCAGATCCGACAGCTATTTGGATTTCCTGAGTCGACGACTCGCCTTCACAGCCTCTGCTACGGCACTTCAGATCCTCCTCGTCGCCCTCACGGCGGTGTTGCTCCAGGGACAGCTCACGTCGCGGCTCTGTTCCGCCCGCCTTTCACAGATGGGTCGCGCCGTTCTCCAGCAGACTTCACTACAGCAGCGAAGTACTTATATGAGCTTATCAGACGGACACTCCTGCCGAGGATGGGATACAGGGAGGCTACCACTCATATTCAGCTTTGGCTCCTTGGTGCCCTGGTATCCCACTCTGAGTTTGATGTTGTGGACTTTCTGATCTGTGAGATCGAGGACACTGTTCTGGATGGGATTCGTGCTCGTCGGCAGCTACCTTATGCTCACTACTTGTGCCACATCTTTGCGCAGCTGATCCAGCCACCTCGTTTTCAGAGCACCCTTGAGGCCTCACGTCTTGTGTTTGGATCTTACCGCCCTGCTCCTGAGATTCCGGTGCCAGCTTCTGCTTCTGTGTTTGACTCTCAGGCCGAGGATGCAGCTCTACGACAGTTTGACACTCAGGGTACAGCAGATGATGATGATGATGATGATGATTTTGGGGTTCCTCCTCCGCCTCCGCCTCCTATGCCTCCACGCTCACATGATCATGAGGCTGGGAGTTCTAGTGCTGCCCCTCCTCATCCTCAGGCTATGGACCCTGCCCTTGCTTCGATTCTTCAGACTCTCACCCAGCAGCAGCAGACTCTCACCCAGCAGCAGGCTCTTCTGGCTAGGGATGGCAGCGGGTCGGGTTTTGTTCGGGTATAATAATACCCGACCCGAAATTGTACCCGAGACTTCTACAAATATCCATACCCACCAAGTCAATCGGGCGAGAAATTGTACCCGTACCCATACCCATCGGGTATCCACCGGGTATCGGGTATCCAGTGGATATGTTATTGTAGACTAAATAACATTCGATCAGTGTTATAATAAATGCATAAAATATTTTAGTTTACATCTAAGCACCAATGCAACACGAGAATGACTATATTTGGCTACACGTCGATACAATATTTCAACTCATAATTATCACATCCAATAAATTTAAATTTAAGTACAGAGAATAAAAGCTTAATGAGTTCATGACAGTTGACAGTTATAACATTGTCAATGTCTCATTGGTCTCGATTACATTACAGTTGACTGTTAACACAACATAAATTAATATTCATTAATCAACAATACATGCGAGTGAGTTTTTCTAGTGAACGTAGCACATTTTTAATGGATGTAGCACATTTAAAGAGGTATATTGATATTTTGGGTATCCACTGGATACCCATGGGTAAAGTATTTTATCCATACCCGACCCGATGTATTTCGGGTATCCGACCCGATAGGACCCACGGGTGAATTTTTGTACTCGTATCCATATCCGGTGGGTACGAAACCCGCGGGTATCCATACCCACGGGTCCAACTGCCATCCCTGCTTCTGGCAGCCGAGCAGGCCCGTTTATCTGACCGGATGCTCTCGATGTTTCAGAGCATGCAGGACAGGCAGGATGCTCTTCAGCAGCAGCTTATTCAGGATAGGGCAGAGAATAGGGCATTCATGGCTCTCATGCTCCAGCATTCTGGTATCTCAGCACCTCCGGTTCAGTCTGCTTCGCCTCCTCCGCTTCACGCTCCAGTGGTGCCTTCAATCTTGTCTGGACCCCCTGCTGGTACCTCTCCGCTCCGGCCGGTCACTTTGGCGTTCACCTCTCCGGTTCTCAGCTCTGTCTGCCCGCAGCCGCCAGTGCCACCAGCATCTGCTGTTACCACTACCGCTGTGGCAGTATCTGTGACCGCTTCTGTTCCGGTAGCTCCTGCAGCGCGGCCTCCGTCCGAGTCAGTACCAGCTCCAGCTTCTACCGCAGATCCTGGATCCAAGACTGACTCTGACCCTCCGTCGGCGTTCGCTCTGCTACCTCGACCTCGACCGGATGCGCCCCCGCCACCTCCTCCTGCTTCAGATATTTAGGTTCCGGTCCCTTTTGGTGTTTGACGCCAAAGGGGGAGAGATATGAGTTGTGAGAGCTAGGGGGAGTTAGAGAGTTAGTAGAGAGTCAGAGTCCTTTTGATGTAATATTTGTGCCTGCTACTCTCTGTACTAGCTTGATGTTTTTGGCTCACAAACTCGTCATATACTCTCGTTGCTTATGGTTGACTGTGTGTATTACGTTTTCACCTTATATCATATCACCAGTCTTCTAGCTCTCGTTGCTTTTGGTTGTGAGAGCTAGGGGGAGTTAGAGAGTTAGTAGAGAGTCAGAGTCCTTTTGATGTAATATTTGTGCCTGCTACTCTCTGTACTAGCTTGATGTTTTTGGCTCACAAACTCGTCATATACTCTCGTTGCTTATGGTTGACTGTGTGTATTACGTTTTCACCTTATATCATATCACCAGTCTTCTAGCTCTTGTTTCATTAATTTACTTTCTCTTTTATATGAACAAAAATCTTATGATGTGTATGCGCTCACTCTTATTATTATGGTACACATTCTTTCTGTCAAAAATTACTGAGTATAACTAACCATTCTTTCTATTGACAGAATCTTCAAAACAAACTACTCTCACAAAACTTGTAGGGTTGTCATCAATCACCAAAAAGGGGGAGATTGAAAGCATCTAGGCCCCTGGTTAGTTTTAGTGATTAATGACAACGTAATATTATATGTGACTAACGTGTGTTTTGCAGAGACAAATGGTAAGTTAGGTCGCATGACAGGTAAAAATACTACAACGGTGAAAACAATCCCGGAGATAAGAACTCGAAGCGACGGCTAAAACGACGGAACAAAAGATGAAGGTCTACGGAGTCCGAGTGTCAAGGAGATGTGGACACTCGCGATTTAGTTAGGTCTTTTATTCTCTTTTAGCCGTACTATAAAGAGGGGTTGTCGATGAGTAGTTTGACCAAGAGAGTTCTAGTGTAGTGTTGGTGCACAATCACACTCATATACAGTGCTAGGTGTCACTCTAGAACTCACACACAAGTTAAAACGAAAACCGATTTGAAAAATCAGCTGAAAAACAAGACTTAGTGTTTCTGCCTTTGGGGCACCGGACTGTCCGGTGTGCACCGGACTGTCCGGTGCACCCTCTGCCAGGTGGGGCCTGGATGGTCCACAGCAGAGTCTTCCCAGTCGCAGAAACCCGAGAGCGCAGTCTTCGGAGATGAATTTTAGTGGCACACCGGACACCGCACCGGACTGTCCGGTGTGCACCGGACAGTGGACTGTTCACTGTCCGGTGCGCCATGAGTCCAACGGCTAGCTGTCAGAACTAGCCGTTGGAAGTGACCGTTGGCGCACCGGTGGCGCACCGGACTGTCCGGTGCGCCATCGCGCAGCACATTGCCTGTAACGGCTAGTTGGTGGGTGAGGGCTATTTATACCCCTTCCACCCACCATATTCAATGCCTTGCACTCCACATTTATTCCAGCACCTTGGTAGAGTATTGCAAGCACCAAAAGCCTAGTGAGGAGATTAGAGAATCATAATCCGCGCTTGTTCCTCATTAGCGCTAGTGAGAGCCACCTAGAGCACACACCACTTGCATTAGGCTTCTCTTGGTCAAGCGAAAGTCTATGGCTTGTTACTCTTGGTGATCGGCATCACCTAGACAGCTTGGTGGCGTTGGGAGCTCGGTGATCACCGTGAAGATCTTGTTGGTGACCCGACTCAAGTTTGTAAGCGGTCTCGAGGGATCCACCGCGCCGGAGTGGCAAAGGATCATCTCGTAGTGAGCACTTGGTTCTTGCGAGGACCAATGGGGAGCGATACCCTTGTGCGGGTGCTCCAACGAGGACTAGTGGAGAGTGCCGACTCTTCGATACCTCGGGAAAAATTGGAGGAGTCTTCTAAACTTTGCTTTACATTCCGCACTTAATTCAAGCTCTTTACTTTGTGTATTTGTTTAGCAAGTATTTGAAGCATTGTTTTAGCCTTGTTACATTTCTAGTATTATTTTCTTAGTGCTAGTTGTTGGGGTGAAGTTGGGCTCTTGTTTAGCTATTGCTTAGGTTTTAATTAGTGTTGATTTTTAGAAAAGCCCAATTCACCCCCCCTCTTGGGCATCGTGATCCTTTCAGGGAGTCAGAGAAGCGCGTCCACTTAGCGCGGTTGCATGCCGCCTGCATGGCTGTCCGCCTCTTTCGCCCGTTGGTCTGGGCAAAAGTGGAGGGTCACTTGTAACCGCAGGGCGGTTGCGTGCACCACGCGCGGCGGTTTGGCTTCTTCTGCTCGGAGCTGGTCTGCATGACATGCGGGACCCAGCCCCCGCGCCGCAGGGGAGGGCTTTGGAGCGTGTTGGAGAAGACTCAGCCCGTGACGGTTGGGGGTGCAAGCAGGGAGAGTTGCCTTTAAAAGGAGGGTGACCCCTTTCGAAAGGCGACCGTGTCTTCTCACTCCCTTATGCACCGCGTCTTTCCACCTTCCAAGCCCCCGGATGGGGGATACCCGTCGTATTTTTGCCTCGTCGTTGGAGGGACGCAACTCCGTGGGAGTTGGTACCTTTTAGCTATCGTTCGGCTTCAAGGATTTTCATCATGCAGCCCGGCTGCACCCCTCCACCGGCGGTCACCCAAGATGGTGACCTCCAGCTTGATGGTGGGGGAAAGCGAGCCGGGCTGCGGCCTCTGCTCCTCCCTCAGCCTCAAGGATTTTCATCACCAGGGCTGGGGAGGAGAGTGTGCCGAGTTGGGGTCGGCCCCTTCGTGGGCGGCGGCCCGCTCCTTCACTCAGTGATTGGAGGGAAGGGCGACCGTCGTCCGTGGCGCCGGCAGCTGCACCGTGCCTGGCTCTCGGACGGGAGTGGCTTCAGAGCCGCTCGCAGCGCCGGCGTCTGCCACGGCAGCTGGAAGAGGTTCTTCCGCCGGCGCTGATAGCCAAGGCCGGCCACGGGCTGACCTCCAACTCTACGGCCTTCTGCCCGTCCTTGCCTCACGAGTTTGGGCATGGGCGGGGGCCTCCTGGCAGCAGCATCCGCCCTGAGGTCAGTGCTGCCGCTGTTCGGCCCCCCGGAGCAGAAGTCGTCGTCGTCGCCGCTGCTGGAGCGGGTGACGGCGCGCCGTTCGCCGGTCTTCCGTTGCTCCGCAGGCCCACCCCTATCGAGTGGGGCTGTTCGTACCTGCGGAGGGGGGAACCGGAGTTCCGTTTGTAATGGCACTTCGAATGCCGGTGTTTTTTGTTCATTTCGGCTTTCGGGGCCTGAACATGTATGTAATTTCGGCACGGAGCCGTGTTTTTTCCTCATTTTTGAGCGCTAAGACTCGTCTGTTGATTATCTGAACCGCTTCACCCAGCATGAGTCGCCCCATGTCATGGTGACGAGTGAGGTATCCGTATCCCGGAGGCGTAGGAGTCCCTCGGCTCGGTCGGCCTTGCTGTCCGAGGCTCCTCTAGCTTGGTTAAAGGGACCCCTCGGCCGCTCTTCGATGAGCTGAGGCCAGGGGTAGCGATATCAGTATGAACAGAGGCGGAGTCGGCTCGAAAATGAAACCTGGTTGGCCGGAGCCTAGCCGGGTTGTCCATTGGCGGGACCGACGTCGGAGTTGATCAGCCGAGGCCTCAGGTCGGGCTGGCGCCCTTGGGAGATGGTCGGCCGAGGCCCTAGGGGCAACCGGCCGAGCCGCCTGCTCGGGCTGGATTCCCGGAGAAGTCCCTGGCAGCGATTGCCCGGGCGTGGTGATGACGTCGTCCTTCGGAGCGGATATCCTCGGACCGCGTCGCCGTCCGAGGCTAGGTCGGGCCTCGCCGAAGGTGTCGTCGATGCCGAGGGTGTTGCTGCCCCCTTCCAGCGTCAAGACCCGAGCCTGCAGGGTCAGAGTGTCTTGTAGCGTGTCCCTTCCGCAGCCGCCGAGGCCAGAATACACGCCCTTGCTGTGCTGTAAAGCTGCGTCTCCTTTCCTCTTGTTTCGAGTATTTGGACTTTTTTGTCGGTAACAGGGATGTTTGTGTGAGTGGGAGTTGCTTCTCGCGGAAGGTGATGAGTGAGGTATCCGTATCCCGGAGGCGTGGGAGTTCCTCGGCTCGGTCGGCCTTGCCGCTTACGCGTACTTTCACCCGTCCATGAGGCCCTGCCACCGACTCAGTCGAGAAGGCTCGAAGGATTGCTTCAGCAGAAGAACTTCCGAACATGAAGACTTGTTTGGTCCGCGGAATCACTTTATCCGAACGCGAGTTACTTATCGCAGAAGGTGGTGAGTGAGGTATCCGTATCCCGGAGGCGTAGGAGTCCCTCGGCTCGGTCCGCCTTGGCTGCTTACGTGTACTCCGTTGTTTCCAGGATCCACTTTTCGAAGTAGTCAAAAAGCACGAAAGATATTCTGGCAGAAGAGACCTTTTTTCGAGGAAAATTTCGACGCAGAGGGGGTTCCCCCCCTTTTAGCCCCCGAGGGAGGGTCGGGCTTTGCTGAGGCGAGGCCGACCCTTCCTTGATGACTAAACTTTGCGTGGGTGCGAGGTATATGAACGACTTGAAAACATCTTAAGGGTAGAAGCGACGTAGCTGTTGGATGTTCCAAGCGTTGTCGTAGACTTCGCCTTGACTGTTGGCCAGCTTGTACGTTCCGGGCTTCAGAACTTTGGCGATGACGAATGGCCCCTCCCAGGGGGGCGTGAGCTTGTGCCTCCCTCGGGCGTCTTGCCGCAGCCGAAGCACCAGGTCGCCCACCTGGAGGTCTCGGGGTCGGACCCCTCGGGCGTGGTAGCGCCGCAAGGACTGCTGATACCACGCCGAGTGTAGTAAGGCCTTGTCCCGAGCCTCTTCCAGCTGGTCCAGCGAGTCTTCTCGGCTAGCTTGGTTGCTTTGATCGTCGTAGGCCCTCGTCCTCGGGGAGCCGTATTCCAGGTCAGTGGGCAAGACGGCCTCGGCCCCGTAGACCAGGAAGAACGGAGTGAAACCCGTGGCCCGGCTTGGCGTCGTCCTCAGGCTCCAGACCACCGAGGGGAGTTCCTTCATCCATCGCTTGCCGAACTTGTTGAGGTCGTTGTAAATCCGAGGCTTGAGCCCTTGTAGAATCATGCCGTTGGCACGCTCTACTTGCCCATTCGACATGGGATGAGCTACGGCGGCCCAGTCCACCTGGATGTGGTGATCCTCGCAGAAGTCCAAGAATTTTCTGCCGGTGAACTGGGTGCCGTTGTCGGTGATGATAGAGTTCGGGACCCCGAAGCGATGGATGATGTTGGTGAAGAACATCACCGCCTGCTCGGACCTGATGTTGTTCAGAGGTCGGACCTCGACCCACTTGGAGAATTTGTCGATGGCGACCAGCAGGTGCGTGTAGCCCCCGGGCGCCTTCTGCAAAGGGCCGATGAGGTCCAGACCCCACACAGCGAAGGGCCAGGTGATGGGTATTGTCTGCAGAGCCTGAGCGGGCAGGTGGGTCTGCTTCGCATAGAATTGACACCCTTCGCAGGTGCGGACAATTCTAGTGGCGTCAGCCACCGCCGTTGGCCAGTAGAAGCCTTGCCAGAAAGCATTCCCGACGAGGGCTCGAGGCGCTGCATGATGGCCGCAAGCCCCCGAGTGTATCTCTTGCAGGAGTTCCTGACCTTCGGCGAGGGAGATGCATCGCTGGAGGATGCCCGAGGGACTGCGGTGGTAGAGTTCCTTCTCATCGCCCAGCAGGACGAACGACTTGGCGCGTCGCGCTATCCGCCGAGCCTCGGCTCGGTCGAGGGGTAGCTCTCCTTGGCGGAGATATTGCAGGTACGGGGTCTGCCAATTTCGATCAGGCGTGGCCCCGCTTCGCTCCTCCTCGATGCGCAATGCCTCGCCCTCGGAGACCGAGGGTACCTCGGATTGAGCTGAGGGTGCCTCGGGCCGTGCCGAGGGTACCTCGGGCTGGACCGAGGGCGCCTCGGGCTCGGGAGGGTCGTCGATCTTGACGGAGGGCTGATGCAGATTCCGGGAGAAGACGTCCGGGGGAACCGTTGTTCGCCCCGAGGCTATTTTTGCCAGCTCGTCCGCAGTCTCGTTGTAGCGCCGAGCGATGTGGTTAAGCTCGAGCCCGTAGAACTTGTCTTCCAGGCGCCGAACCTCATCGTAGTAGGCCTCCATCTTCGAGTCGCGGCAGTGGGAGTTCTTCATGACTTGGTCGATGACGAGCCGCGAGTCGCCGCGAGCGTCGAGGCGTCGGACCTCTAGCTCGATGGCGATTCGCAATCCGTTGATCAGAGCTTCATACTCAGCCACATTGTTGGACGCCGGGAAATGGAGGCGTAGCACATAGCGTAGGTGTTTCCCGAGGGGTGAGACGAAGAGTAGGCCCGCGCCGGCTCCCGTCTTCATCAACGACCCGTCGAAAAACATGGTCCAGAGCTCCGGTTGGATCGGAGCCGTCGGTAGCTGGGTGTCGACCCATTCGGCTACGAAGTCCGCCAAGACCTGGGACTTGATGGCCTTCCGAGGCGCGAACGAGATGGTCTCGCCCATGATTTCCACCGCCCACTTTGCAATCCTGCCCGAGGCCTCTCGGCACTGGATGATCTCCCCCAGGGGAAGGATGACACCACAGTTACCGGGTGAGACTCGAAGTAGTGTCGCAACTTCCGCCTCGTCAGGATCACTGCATACAGCAGCTTCTGAACTTGTGGGTAGCGGATCTTGGTTTCGGACAGTACCTCGATGACGAAGTAAACTGGCCTCTGAACGGGCAATGCATGCCCCTCTTCTTGCCTCTCGACCACAATCGTGGCGCTAACCACCTGAGTGGTCGCGGCGACGTAGACCAAGAGGGCTTCTCCATCAGCTGGGGGCACCAAGATAGGCGCCTTGGTGAGCCTGACGTCACCGATGACAGGGTCGACGACGAGCGGGTATTTCCCCGGGCTCGGCACGTGGTCGGGGTGATCAGCTTGGTCGAAAGTGATGGGCTTGTCGGACCAGTCTAGGTAGGCTGGTGCCGCCACCTTCACCGAGCAGACCTCCCGGCGCTCTTGCTTGCGATGCCGAGCTGAGGCATTCGCCGCGTGCCCGCCGTAGATCATGAAGCAGTCGCGGACCTCGGGGAACTCTCCTGCTTGGTGATCTTCCTTCTTGTCGTCGTCGCGGGCTCTGCCACCCTCCGCGGGTGGCCCGGCCCTGTGGAAGTGGCGTCGAAGCATGACGCACTCCTCAAGGGTGTGCTTGATGGGCCCCTGATGATAGGGGCACGACTCCTTGAGCATCTTGTCAAAGAGGTTGGCACCTCCGGGGGGCTTCCGAGGGTTCTTGTACTCGGCGGCGGCGACAAGGTCCGCGTCGGCGGCGTCGCGTTTCGCTTGCGACTTCTTCTTGCCTTTCTTCTTGGCGCCGCACGGAGTAGACGCCTCGAGAGCATCTTCCGACGGGCGGCCCTGGGGCTGCTTGTCCTTTCGGAAGATAGCCTCGACCGCCTCCTGGCCAGAGGCGAACTTGGTGGCGATGTCCATCAGCTCGCTCGCCCTGGTGGGTGTCTTGCGACCCAACTTGCTCACCAGGTCGCGGCAGGTGGTGCCGGCAAGGAACGCGCCGATGACATCTGAGTCGGTGATGTTGGGCAGCTCGGTGCGCTGCTTCGAGAATCGCCAGATGTAGTCCCGAAGAGACTCTCCCGGCTGCTGTCGGCAGCTTCGGAGGTCCCAGGAATTCCCAGGGCGCACATACGTGCCCTGGAAATTTCCGGCGAAGGCTTGGACCAGGTCATCCCAGTTGGAGATCTGCCCCGGAGGCAGGTGCTCCAACCAGGCGCGAGCGGTGTCGGAGAGGAACAGGGGGAGGTTGCGGATGATGAGGTTGTCGTCGTCTGTTCCACCCAGTTGGCAGGCCAGGCGGTAGTCCGCGAGCCACAATTCCGGCCTCGTTTCCCCCGAGTACTTTATGATAGTAGTCGGGGGTCGGAACCGGGTCGGGAACGGTGCCCGTCGGATGGCCCGGCTGAAGGCCTGCGAACCGGGTGGTTCGGGCGAGGGACTCCGATCCTCCCCGCTGTCGTAGCGTCCCCCACGCCTGGGGTGATAGCCTCGGCGCACCCTCTCGTCGAGGTGGGCTCGACGGTCGTGGTGATGGCGCTCGTTGCCGAGGTGGCCCGGGGCCGCAGGCGCGGTGTTGCGCGTGCGCTCGGTGTAGACCGAGGCTTCCCGCATGAATCGGGAGGTCGCGGCATGAGGTTCCGAGGGGTATCCTTGCCTTCGAGGGGCAGTGCTCTCGGCCCGTCGGACCGCGGCGCCTTCCAGGAGATTTTTGAGTTCTCCTTGGATTCGCCGACCCTCGGTGGTGGATGGCTCCGGCATCACGCGGAGGAGCATCGCTGCTGTGGCCAGGTTCTAACCGACCCCACTGGATGCAGGTGGTGGCCTGACCCTGACGACATCGGCGACGCGGTGCTGGAGACCCTGGGGCAGGTGACGTATTTCTCCGGCCGGGGGTTGGCCCACCCATGCCTGCCCGACGTCCCGACGGATCGGCTCAAGCGCTCCTGCTCCCTCGTCGATCCTGGCCTGCGCCCCTCGGACTTGCTCAAGCTGTGGGTCGTAACCCCCCGCCGGAACGGGGACCACAGCTAGCTCCCGCGGGATGTCAGCGCGAGGCACCGGCCCAGAGGGAGCACCGTCCTCCGGCATGCCGAGATGATTGCCTTCGGAGGGACCCCCTAGATCGACATGGAAACATTCGTGGTTTGGGTCGCAGTCCTCGTCGTCGAGGCTGCGGCTACCGTCGGAACAGTCGGAGAGGCAGTAGTCACATGCGGTCATGAAGTTCCGCATGGCACTACTGGGGTTGCCAAATCCAGAGAAATCCCAACAGATGTTGGGGTCGTCATCTTCCTCAGACCCAGAGGGCCCGTAGGTCGAGACGTCCGTCAGCCGGTCCCAAGGCGACCGCAAGCGAAACCCTAGAGGGTTTGTACTCGCCTCTACAAGGGCGCCCGCCAAAGCAAGATTGCTAGGCGGGTTGAGGCTGAGTACAAATGACGTAGGATGGGAATCGGTTGGTACCTTTTGGTCGTCGAGCGGCGATGAAGTCACGTCGAGGACTGACCGCATCGTCGCCTCCGGTACGAGGGCGACGTCCTGCAAGCTTTTCGCAAGCGCGCTGGCGTCGTCCACTTGCTCGGGATTGGCGTGTCGCGGGGAGACGGCGCTCGCCTTCATCTCAAACGCGAGGTCGACGCCCAACGCGCCCCCCGTTGGGGTGCTAGGGACGTCGACTCGCTCGACAGCCGACGAGGCGCGGCCTCCTGCTTGGCCTTGGTTGCCCCGTCTCCTCCTCCGTTGGCGGGGGAGAGGACGGGGCGAGCTCGAATGTTGTTCTTCCGCCACGCGGGGAAGACGTCGTCGATTCCACCGCCGGCGGGCGGGCTGTCGGCCGCCATTGTCGTTGTCGCGTGGCGGTGGAAGGAGTATCATGTCGTAGCTGCCGTCGAGGGACATGAACTCAAGACTCCCAAAACGGAGCACCGTCCCGGGTTGGAGAGGTTGTTGGAGACTGCCCATCTGGAGCTTGACGGGAAGCTGCTCGTCAACACGCAGCAGGCCCCTACCTGGCGCGCCAACTGTCGGCGTTTCGAGACCGGGGGGTCCCTCAGGCCGACGAGTGAGTGCCGCGTGTCCCAGCCCAGATGGGTCGAGCGCGTGGGCGAGCGCGAAGGGGGGAAAGGAGCGAGGCGGCCGGAGACCGGCGTGAGAGAGGTGGGAATCCCGCGGCCTTCGTGTTCGTCCCGCGCCCAGGTCGGGTGCGCCTGCAGTAGGGGGTTACAAGCGTCCACGCGGGTGAGGGAAGCGAGCAGCCCCAAGAGAGCGCCTGTCCCGTCCTCGTCCCGCGCGGCCAACCTCCTCTAAGAGGGCCCTGGTCCTTCCTTTTATAGACGCAAGGAGAGGATCCAGGTGTACAATGGGGGTGTAGCAGAGTGCTACGTGTCTAGCGGGGGAGAGCTAGTGCCCTGAGTACATGCCAATGTGGCAGCCGGAGAGATCTTGGAACCCAACTAGTGTGATGTCGTGGCCGTCGGAGGAGTGGCGGAGCCTGGCGGAGGGACAGCTGTCGGAGCGGTTGTGTCCTTGCTGACGTCCTCCTGCTTCCGTAAGAGAGCTGAGAGCCGTCGTCGTCACAGGGCATGCGTGGCGCCATCATTACCTATCTGGTGGAGACAGCCAGATGGGACACCGGTCTTGTTTTCTGCGGCCCGAGTCAGCTCGGGGTAGGGTGATGATGGTGCTTCCTGTTGACGTGGCTGGCCTGCGCCCTAGGTTGGGCGACGTGGAGGCTCCTCCGAAGCCGAGGTCGAGTCTGTCCTTCATGGCCGAGGCCGAGTCCGAGCCCCTGGGTCGGGCGAGGCGGAGGTCGTCGGCAGAGGCCAGGGCGGTGTCCGAGCCCTGGGGTCGGACGAAGCGGAGTTCGTCGTCTTCTGGGGCTGAGCCCGAGTCCGAGCCCTGGGTCGGGCGGAGCGGAGTTCGCCGTCTTCCGGGTCTTAGCCCGAGTCCGAGCCCTGGGTCGGGCGGAGCGGAGTTCGCCGTCTTCCGGGTCTTAGCCCGAGTCCGAGCCCTGGGTCGGGCGGAGCGGAGTTCGCCGTCTTCCGGGTCTTAGCCCGAGTCCGAGCCCTGGGTCGGGCGGAGCGGAGTTCGCCGTCTTCCGGGTCTTAGCCCGAGTCTGAGCCCCTGGTCGGGCGGAGCTTCCTTTGCATTAAATGCTCCTGCGACTTGGTCGGTCGGTGCGGCGATTTAGTCAGGGTTGCTTCTTAGCGAAGGCAGGGCCTCGGGCGAGCCGAAGATGTGTCCGCCGTTGGAGGGGGGCCTCGAGCGAGACGGAAATCCTCCGGGGTCGGCTGCCCTTGTCCGAGGCTAGGCTCGGGCGAGGCGTGATCGAGTCGCTCGAATGGACTGATCCCTGACTTAATCGCACCCATCAGGCCTTTGCAGCTTTATGCTGATGGAGGTTACCAGCTGAGAATTAGGAGTCTTGAGGATACCCCTAATTATGGTCCCCGACAATAATATTATGTTATAATATTATCTTTATTAGAGATGAAGACCAGTTCTTCACCATCTTTGTCCAAAAAACCATTATCTTTGAAAAAATATAATGCTTCGAAGTATGAAGGTTTTTAATATTTAATATTTATGTTGCCTTACTTTTTGATTCATATATAGCAATAGAGAACAAGTAACCAACGCATCACACGACTTAAGCAAAAATGCAATTATTGAATCAACGAAATCGCCTGTGAATCTAAAATGAATTGAAGCTCGTGATTCGTTTGATACCTAGGCTTCTGAATGCCTCTTGATAGTACACGTTAGAGGAGGAGCATGTAGAGGTTATCGTATGATCGCCATCTTAAGCGTTGACAAATCTCGCTCGCAGATGTGACGAACAATAACGCTTGAAGACGGGATGGACGACAAGGTACATAGAAAGATAGATAGGGCAAAAGAGAAGTAGATGTGTTCCTTTAATTTGACGATTGGAAGTTGGATTTCTCCACCTACAGGGCCAGTTCGGCAAGGCTGTACACTCTGCGTGCAGACAACCAAACAGGCGGTATCTGTAGCGCGCCATGTGTTAGAGCTGAAGCTGCGAAATCTATACAGATGCATGTAGCAATAGAGACTGCACGACGGTACATGCATGTAGCTAGGATGTAGCGTAGCATTCCTGGAATGGGAGTTGGGACATGCCACTCTTGTACTCCCCAATCGTCTCGCTACTCCTGTTTTACACCTTCCAGGAATATGCGCATGTACAGCGTCCGGCGCGACTGCCGACTGGGTGGCTGCATATGCTGTACCTGTACGTGATGGCGGCATCATGCATGCAGATCTGTCCGCCTGCATGCAATTTCCGCGGCATTCATTGACCAGCGAATTATTACAATTAATTGGTACTAGCTAGTTGGCACTGCTCAGAATTGACGACGACGAGGAAACAGCGCCCCTCGTCCTTGGAGTATTTATATATATCACTGGACTCCTATTTAATTACCAAATAGTCCGTAGTCCGTATGAAGGCTTCTGTTTATAGCTGTAGAAATAGACGGCTGCTGGGTACCGTAGCAGACGTTCCATTTCCAGAACAGTTTGGATACACCATAATGTCATCGATCGTAAGCAACCAAATTGATACGAGGCACGTTCAGTTGGGCTCAGCTAGCGGTTCAATATCTAGTAGACGCGCGGGTACTTGGAGTTGGAGAGGGGGGCGGTAATAGTGAGAAGACGACGACGACGCAGCAGCAGCAAAAGCGCGTCGACCTGCTGCTAGCTATACAGGTATACTGCTACTACCGCTCGAAGGATCGGAGCAGTCAGTACGTGATCGAAGGAGCGAGACCCGAAACGCACCTTTGACAAGGTCAGTCGTCGTTGCACTGTGCATGCGTGTGCCTGTGCGGGGACCCGGTACCCCTACATGAACAGTAGTGCGAGTGGAAACAGAGCTCACGCTCGCACGTCCACAGTCCCGGCAGTCCCTACCGAGGGGGAGAGGGTGGGACGCCAGCGAAGGCACTTAAAGGCAGCAAGTGGAAACAAAGGAAGATGCCAGCACAGCAGCTGCTTCAGGTGCCCGTGCGACATTCAAACTTATGCACACGTATTGACTTGGGGTAAATTTAAGTGTCCAAAGGCAAATTTATTTACCCACTGAAAAGCGGATCCAAACAGGCACCCGTGCGAAAGATTGCATTGCATGTATGGCGGAGGCATCAGCCACGGCCCACGAACATGACAAGACAAGCGAAGTTGCGGCGATACATGCATTTGGTGGCCCAGTTGACGCTAATGGTAACGGGTTAAATTGGCGTGGCCCTTTTAAATTTTAGAGCTACCCAGTCGAAGAAGATGCCATAGCGAGCCGTAGGCTGATGGTAGGTAGGTAGGAAAATTTTTATTACTCATTAAGGCTTGTTCGGTTATTTCTCAATCCATGTGGATTGAGTTAAAATAGATAAGTTTGAATCCCAAACAAGTCAAACTTATTAAGAATTTTTTCCAATCTCATTCAATCCATGTGTATTGAGAATAACCGAACAAGGCATTACGTGATTCATACTGCAGGGACACAGTAATGCACATGTTTTCTTTGATGGCGATGGAAGAATCCCTCCTTCCCTTTTTTCGAGCGGGCTATAGATACAAGAGGCTACGCTGAATATCGAAATTAATGTTGCGATGGTTCATTTGGCCCAATGGTAATGGTCTGTCCGATCCATTGAGTTTACGGACCAATTTCAGCCCAATAAATCGGCGCTGTATCGGACTTCAGTCCTAATGCTAGTTGCATTTGCATCGCTCTTGGGCCTATGTAATGTAACAAATAGCATAGATATGGATAGCTTTGACCTAGGTAACTGTAGTATAGCTATGGGTGGTAATGAGTCGCCATCTAAAAGTCCCTTCACAAAATTTTAGGGCTCTAAATAAATTTTAGTTCAAAAATGAATAGATAATTCGATCCGATCCTTAAATTTTATAAGTGTAATTTTAGAGCCCATTGTCATCCCTAAGTATAGCACGGTGATGCACACTTAGGAAAACATGTGTCAGCCTATGAAATCCTATGATAAGTTTGAGAACAAAATCAACTCAAAATATTGTAGAACCAAGCGGGTGTCCAGTGCTACAGAGGCACCAAACATGTGGTATGTATCCGACATGTGCACTAGTCATGGGACTGCCTTGTTCACTAGTAGAAAAAAGCTCAAAGACTACAATGAGGTCTAATTTTTATAGGCAGATTCAGTTAACAATCGCCAGTGCTATTTCCACAGGCAGCTCATTAAAAAACAACATGTAGAAATCCATGATTTCTAGTGACATGTTTTTAAGAAAATAACACTAAAAATCATTTTTATCCTTATTTTTTATGTTTTTCAAACGACCTTTGATGATAAAACTACCAAAATAAAAGTTGTAGATCTCGAAAAGTTATGAGATTTTGTAATTCACAACATTTTTATTTGAAATCATCTCGGCTCTCAAAAATCGCATATGAATTTATCAAATTCAAAATGCAATTTTTGCAAACGACCTCGGATGGAAAAGGTATCAAAATGGAAAAGATTTTCACTCGCGGTTTTATTATCTCGATCACCAGTGAAAATTGATTTTCACTGGCGGTTACCAATTACCCGCCTGTAAAAAATGATTTTTACTGACCTCTAGTACTGGTTCTGAAAAATATCAGTATAAATAGGTTGAAAACCGCCACGGTAGAGCGTTTATTGCTAACACTAGGGTGTCCGGTATATACCAGATACGATGCAATGCAAAGACACAAAGAAATACGAAGACGAGTATTTAAAGTCTAACGCTCATCGAACATGTTTAATACAGCAATTCAGTTTGACTACACATGAATATTGTTGGTGTTTTGGAAACCAGTGATCCTAACCGACTAGTAAATTTATATTGCGTGTCCCTGTCTGGATGAGTGATACAAGAAGACACGAGAGATTTATCCTAGTTCGGGCAAGAGAAGACCCTACTTCTAGCGGAGGAGGAAGACTTGTATTATCTTGCACCTAAGTGCTCATAGTAGGGGTTTAAAAGTGTATTCATCCCTTTTGTTGGTTTTAGTGATTTGGATAACATCATATTTAAAGGTCTAACAAGTTTGCTAGGTGTTGAGCAAGAAATTTAGTGTGATGAATATACTTGAATAGTGCATAATGATCAGGGAACAAAAGTTCAACACAAGGTTAAATAACCAATGAGATAATGCAAATGGATATAATATGGTCTCTATATGGGTTTGAATATATGGACAAGACCTGAGAAATCACTATGCATAAATATGATCATAATAGAGATTGAAGTGATTAAGAGGATTGGTCAAGCCAAAATGAATAAGATACGAGGAATCGTGAATTGGCTTGACCATATTACTATTAGTCCATATATGCTTTTATGAGAATCAAACTATAGCTTGATTGATCTTAGCATTTATATTTAGATGACATTCAAAAAAGATTCATAATATTAAAGAAATAATTCTCTCAATTGATGCTCAATATGATGTGATTCAAGAATTGCTTGATAGGATAAAGATATTAAGGAAAGAGCTTCGAGAGACTAAGCGAAGGTGAAGTCCAAACAACGGCTTGTGCACCGAGGTACCATGGCTAAGGTAAATAAGAGAGTATCTAGATAGTAGCCACACAATCGTGTGGACGATTCAACTAGCATATGTTTCCGTTTAACTATTGACCTTTGTTTTACGTGTCTACGAGAGCATCAAATGAGAACGACGTTTACCCACTAAATGCATGCCGTTTATTACGGGTGTTTGGTTTGTAGAATTAATTTATTATAGATGCCATGGTGTATCAAGAGTGCATTATATAAATTTGATAAAATAAACGTATTCACCATATTATTACTAACTATTAGCCTATGAGAAATGAAATGGTGATGAATCAACTTATTCCATTTCACAAACCAAATAAAAAGTGAGAAGTGAGAAAATGATGGACTACCTCATTCCTTAAACCAAACACGCCATACATGTAACAAGACTTTAATCGTGGTCAATGAGTCAATCGTTTTTCCGAAATTGTAGCGGCATGTAGAGATAGATCCGGATACTTATTCAAATGATAATTGTTTTGTCTTCTTTCTTCAGTTGATACCAAATAACATATAGATTTTGTTATACAATTCATATTCTTGTTTTAGCATTGAGTCTATTAATATTCATAAAAAGTAAACTTCAAATTTGTTCTATATCTTTTAAAATAATTGATATAAAATTCGGATACCTATCCGAATATTGGTTTAGATGCTTTTTCATTTTTTTTGCTGTAGTGAGAAAATAACGTACACAAAAATTTATACAAAATTTTATTCTTATACTTCATAATATGCTTACTAACTTGACTAAAAATTAGCTTCAAATTATATATATATATATATATATCTATATTAAAATATTATATTTGTCATATAAGTAGTATGTTTTAAAAACATCCCTAAGCTGCAGGTAGGGAGTGGCATCTTTTTTATGTACTAACTTGATTAAAAGTTAGCTTCAAATCTCGTATATATATATATATATATATATCCATATTAAAATATTATATTTGTTATATAAGTCAGATGTTTTAAAAATATCTCTAAGCTGCAGGTAGGAGTAGCATCTTTTTTATGTACTTTCCCCTTCATCTCGAAAAAGACGTTGTTTTATGAATAAATTTAGACAAATGTTTATCCAAATTTGTTCCACAATAATGGTAATTTTGAAATGGATTATTCTTTCTAACCAGCAGTACCATACGAGTTTATCCCCAATCACCGGTCGGTCAGTCGTCTGCTCGTCTTAGGGATTTTGGGGGTGTATACAACCACGAATCAGGTACGTAAACTACTAACCGGGACGACTTGACGAATGGTGAGCGATAGGCATCTCTAGCAGGCCGTGTAAAAAGTCGTCAAAAATACTGTTTTGCATTATACTGTTTAAAATAGGGAATGAGATATGGATTCTACTAAAGATAGTCTTTGCATAAGAAAGCCTGGGAATTCTAGCCAGTCATGTTCCTTCACTTTGGGTCCTGCATTTCTACTCACATCACAATCACATGCCCTTGTTGACACGACCATGTTGTCAACCTTTCACTCTTTCGGGCGTCACCATGATAGCCCTTGTGCAGCCAATTGCACCGCAGCAGAGAATGAGAATGATTGGGCGCTCGCAAGGACATGTGGGGCCCACGAAATTAATTAGAAAGTGAAAGTCAAAAGTCAAGTCAAACCAAGGAGGCAAGGACGGTCCTTTATAAATTGCTAACTCAGCCCTTAGCAGCCATGGAGAGCGGGTATGGGAACATGGAGATACTCTTTCGGTTCCTAAACAAGAGCATCTCGCTTATTGAAGAATTAAACTTTTTAAATTTAAATAAATACGTTTAAAAAATTAATATTTATAATGTGTGATCCATGTTATTAGATTGGTTGTAGAATATGTTTTTATACTAAACTTATTTGAAGATATAAATATCACTATGTTTTGTATATAGTTAGTTAGATTTTAAAAAGTTCAATTTGTTGGTGATTGAGATGTGTGCTTATTTTAGGATCGAGAACGTACTTTGTATAACCTAACTTTAAGATTACATGAACCTGAATTTGTTTGGAATAGGAACGCGATTGTTCGCGTAAAGAGAAACCCCCACGTTCTGGCGGCTTAAGGCTCGGCAAACCATAGTACTAGTAGCTTCCCCGTTGCTCATTGTGCTCAGTGGCATCTCGATTTCAGAGAGCGCTTCGAACACGATGATCGTGCCGCCCAGCTCTGCTCTATGTCTGTCCGTTCTGTTTCTCCTCGCGGTTTCATGCTCGGCCGACGATGTCGACTTCATCTACCAAGGGTTCCAGCACGCGAACCTGACCCTGGACGGCTCCGCGTCGGTGCTGCACGGAGGCGCGCTCCAGCTCACCAACGACAGCAACCGCCTCGTAGGCCACGCGTTCCACGGCTCTCCCGTGCGCTTCCTCGAGGTCGGCGGTGGCGGGAGGCCGCCGTCGTCGTTCAGCACGGCCTTCGTCCTCGACATCGTCACCGTCGGGAGCGGCGGCGGCCACGGCCTGGCCTTCGTGGTGGCCCCGTCCACCGTGCTTCCCGGGGCGTCCCCCGAGGTCTACCTCGGCGTCCTCGGTCCGACCACCAACGGCAACCCCGCCAACCATGTCCTCGCCGTGGAGTTCGACACCGTGTTGGACCTGGAGCTGAACGACACCAACGGCAACCACGTCGGCGTCGACGTCAACAGCCTCGTCTCCAACGTGTCGGAGCCTGTCGCGTACTACGCCGGCGGAAACGCCAAGGTGCCCGTGATGCTGGAGAGTGCGCAGCCAATCCAGGCGTGGATAGACTACGACGGCGACAGCGGCGTCCTCAACGTGACCGTGGCCCCTGTGTACGTGGCAGACCGACCTCTTCGGCCGCTGATTTCAACAAAACTCGACCTGCGACCGATCTTGAGGGAGGAGATGTATGTCGGTTTCTCCTCGGCCACCGGGAAGCTGGCGAGCTCGCACTACATCTTGGCGTGGAGCTTCCGGACCAATGGGCTCGCGCGATCCATCAATCTCCGGCGGCTGCCCAAAGTTCCGAAGCCGCGCGCAGCGCTTTCCAAGCTCGTAATCATCAAGCTCGCCGCCGTGGCATGCGCGGGGACACTCACTCTGATCGCCGCGGCCATGGCCATCCTGTTCTGGCTTCGAAAGAGGGCAAAGCTCGCTGACACACTGGAGGACTGGGAGCTGAAGCACCCTCACAGGTTCGCGTACAAGGACCTCTACAAGGCCACCAAGGGGTTCAAGGCAAGCGAGCTTCTTGGCGCGGGCGGCTTTGGCCAGGTGTACAAAGGAGTGCTCCGGCCGCGCTGCGGCCGCGACGAGGTGGCCATCAAGCGGATGTCCGCCGGCACGACGCAAGGGATGAAGGAGTTCGTCGCCGAGATCGCGAGCCTCGGGCGCATGCGCCACCGCAACCTGGTCGAGCTGCGCGGGTGGTGCAAGCACGGCCAGGACCTGTTCCTCGTCTACGAGTTCATGCCCAACGGCAGCGTCGACGCGCACCTGTTCGGCACGGACCGCAGGGCGCCTCTACTGACGTGGGCGCAGCGATTCGCCGTCCTCGGGGGCGTCGCCCGCGGCCTGCTCTACCTGCACGAGGAGTGGGAGCACGTGGTCGTGCACCGCGACGTCAAGGCCAACAACGTGCTGCTCGGTGCCGACATGGGCGCGCGGCTCGGCGACTTCGGCCTCGCGCGCCTCTACGAGCACGGCGCGAACCACGCGACGACGCGCGTGGCGGGGACCCTCGGGTACATGGCCCCCGAACTTACGGTGACAAGCCGTGCCACGACGGCCACCGATGTGTTCTCCTTCGGCGCCCTGCTGCTCGAGGTCGCGTGCGGGCGCCGGCCGGTAGTGCCGCCGAGCGAGGCGACGGACGACTCGGACGTGATCCTGGTGAGGTGGGTCCGCGCCTGCGGGGTCGACGGCGACCTGCTGCGGGCTGTGGACCCGAGGCTGGAGGGGTGCTACGACGAGGGGGAGGCGAAGCTGGTGCTGTGGCTTGGCCTGATGTGCAGCCAGGCTCGCCCGGAGGCGAGGCCCAGCATGCGACAGGTGTGCCGGTATCTGAGCGGCGAGGAAGCATTGCGGGAGGATGCGGCGCTCGTTTTCTCCGGCGCCGACTCGGTCGAGTTCATCGGGTCGTCGCTCTCCATAGCGTGGTCCTCCGGCGGTACCATGTCTGCCGGCTCCGTGAATGGTGGTCGGTGAACTACTCTAGATCGTATTCGTATACGTAGAAAGCTGTTAAGGTGCACACACGACACATATCGTGGTGGTTCTTTGTGTAATTAAGATGTAGAGATAGGCCGGTGTGACTGGTGTGTTTATGTACACGAGTTAGGCCTTAGTGAGAGCTAGTCTAGGAGACACAAAATCGGAGAGGCTAAAATTTTATTCTTATTCAATTTTAAATAAGAAGAGAATTTTAATCCATCCAATCTTCTCCGGTTTTTAGACTCCCAAGCTAGTCCCGAAGGTGTTCGGTGTTCCGCGATCAGAACTGTCTAGACTAGACTACTTAACATAGACTAGATTACTTAACATTGATAGAACTATCAACAGTTGTTGAAGAGAGAGTATATCGACAGTTTCCGCTAGATGGGAACAGATACCAAGACTGCATGTGAAGTACTCACAGTTTTATGTGACAATTAACTGATACTGAATGAAGCCGACTACTGACATCGGAGAACTTCGATTTATGTGACAATGAACTGATACCGACACCGAATGTGCCGAACTTAGTTACACGGGGCACAATTCTTCAGCAAACTAGACATGTGTTTGGGATATCACCGGGATCGAGTTCATCCTGCAGATATTGAGAAGACAGCATTCAGGACACACCATGGCCACTTTGAATTCCTAGTCATGCCATCGACATACAGAACAAGTAAGATATACTTTCTGTCGGGGACCATAATTAGGGGTACCCTCAAGACGCCCAATTCTCAGCTGGTAACCCCCATCAGCATAAAGCTGCAGAGGCCTGATGGGTGCGATTAAGTCAGGGATCAGTCCATACGAGTGACTCGATCACGCTTCACCCGAGCCTAGCCTCGGACTCGGGCAGCCGACCTCGAGGGACTTCCGTCTCGCCCGAGGCCCCCCTTTTAACGGCGGACACATCTCTGGCTCGCCCGAGGCCTTGGCTTCGCTAAGAAGCAACCCTGACTAAATCGCCGCACCGACTGACCAAGTTGCAGGAGCATTTAACGCAAAGGTGGCCTGACACCTCTATCCTGACGCGCGCCCCCCGGCAGAGCCGAAGTGACCGCCATCACTCCGCCGCTCCACTGACCGGTCTGACAGAAGGACAGCGCCGCCTGCGCCACTCCGACTGCAGTGCCACTCGACAGAGTGAGTCTGACAGGCGGTCAGACCTCGCCAGAGGCGCCATAGGAAACTCCGCTCCGCCCGACCCCAGGGCTCGGACTCGGGCTAAGACCCGGAAGACGGCGAACTCCGCTCCGCCCGACCCTAGGGCTCGGACTCGGGCTAAGACCCGGAAGACGACGAACTCCGCTCCGCCCGACCCCAGGGCTCGGACTCGGGCTAAGACCTGGAAGACGGCGAACTCCGCTCCGCCCGACCCCAGGGCTCGGACTCGGGCTCGGCCCCGGAAGACGACGAACTTCGCCTCGCCCGACCCCAGGGCTCGGACTCCGCCCTGGCCTCTACCGAACGACTTCCGCCTCGCCCGACCCAGGGGCTCGGGCTCGGCCTCGGCAACGGAAGACAGATTCGACCCCAGCTTCGGAGGAACGCCCACGTCGCCCGGCCTCGGGCGCGGGCCCGCCCACGTCAACAGGGAGCGCCATCATCACTCTACCCCGAGCTGACTCGGGCCGCAGAGAACAAGACCGGTGTCCCATCTGGCCAGCTCCGCCAGATAGGCAATGATGGCGCCCCGCGTGCCCTGTGACGACGGCAGCTCTCAGCTCCCTTACGGAAGCAGGGGGACGTCAGCAAAGACTCGACCGCTCCGACAGCTGTCCCTCCGCCAAGCTCCATTGCTCCTCCAACAGCCACGACATCACACCAGCAGGGTGCCAAGATCTCTCCGGCTGCCACATTGGCATGTACTTAGGGCGCTAGCTCTCCCTCCGCTAGACACGTAGCACTCTGCTACACCCCCATTGTACACCTGGATCCTCTCCTTACGCCTATAAAAGGAAGGACCAGAGCCTTCTCAGAAAAGGTTGCCCGCGCGGGACCAAGGACGGGACAGGCGCTCTCTTGAGGCCGCTCGCTTCCCTCACCCGCGTGGACGCTTGTAACCCCCCTACTGCAAGCGCACCCGACCTGGGCGCGGGACGAACACGAAGGCCGCAGGACTTCCACCTCTCTCACGCCCGTCTCCGGCCACCTCGCCTCTCCCCCCTTCGCGCTCGCCCACGCGCTCGACCCATCTGGGCTGGGGCACGCAGCACACTCACTCGTCGGCTTAGGGACCCCCGGTCTCGAAACGCCGACACTTTCCTTTCTTAAAATTTGCATAAATGCAATTGTCTTCCTTGTTTTCCTCGAAAACCAAACTTTCCGATAGTTTGATCAAACTTGATGTAGCACTATCTGGAGGCTTGTTAAATGGACCTCCTTAGGTGACATCCCATATGTTGCGCACGACAAAACCCTTTGGTTGTGCCATGAATATGTTTTCTACTAACTCCCCATTTAGGAATGTTGTCTTTACATCCATCTGATGGACCTCTAGAACAAAATGGGCAATTAATGTCGTAACGATCTAGAATTAATCTTTCGTTGAGATAGGTGAGATGTTTTCATGGTAGTCAATACCTTCTCTCTATGTGAACCCTTTGGCCACAAGTCTAGCTTGTATCTTTCTACATTTCCTTTGGAGTCACACTTGGTCTTGTAGACCCACTTACAACCTAATGTTTTGGCTCTTTAGAAAATGATCTCTAAGTCCCAAACTTTGTTCATTCTCAAGGATTCTAATTCATTTTCCATGGCTAAAAACCATTTGGATGAATTTGCGCTTCTCATAGCTCTTTATATGTAGTGGGATCACCTTCTACATCAATGTCCTCACTCATATAAATCTCATCGCTTTCTGTGTCTACACTTGGGTAAACTTCATAGTCATCAGGAATCACAGATTGTATGGACCTTTGAGACCTTCTTAGACTTGTTTCTGGTTCTGGGGCTCCTACAATGGTGTGTCACTTGGCGCAACGCTACCACTGTCTTGTGAACTCTCCTGAGCTACCGGTTCAGAAGGGCCAAGCCGCGCAGAAGGTGAAGCAACTTGCTCTGTAGTTGTTGCACTGGGTGATGCAAGATTTGCAGCGGGGGTTTCACCTCTAGTCGGTACAACTGTTTGTGGAACCACGGCGGATATCGAGAAGTATGGCTCTTCAACCATCGAAATTGGGACATACATCCTCTTTTTCTGATGGCCAACTTCTCTGAGTACCTTACTCCCCTTGGTCATATCATCCTCTAGGAAAATGGCACATCTGGTTTCTATAAACTTAGTTTGTCTGTCTGGACAGTAGAATCTGTAACCCTTCGATCTCTCTGGGTAGCCAATAAAAAGGCAGCTAGTAGTTCTGTCATCTAGCTTTCCCTGTCCAGGATTAAATATTCTAGCTTCTGCTGGACAACCCCATATGTGCAAGTAGTTGAGCGTGTGGTTTCTGCCAGTCCACAACTCATATGGAGTTTTAGCCACTAATTTACTAGGGACTCTGTTGAGTATATGGATATCGGTTTTTAAAGCCTCCATCCATAGACCCAATATAAAGATGGAGTAACGTAACATACATCTTACCATGTCCATTAGCGTTCTGTTTCGCCTTTCGGCTACCCTATTCTGTTAGGGTTCACCAGGTGTAGAATACTAGGCAACTATGCCATTTTCTTTTAGGAACCTCACAAAAGGCCATGGGACTTGTCCATACTCATTATGCGCCATAGTACTCCCCCACGATCTGATCCGACAATCTTTATGTTTAAATCGTGTTGATTTTCTAACTCAGACTTGAACTGTTTAAACTTGTCTAAAGCTTCTAATCATTTCTTAATGGGATAAATATAATCGTAGCGAGAATAGTCATCTGTGAAGGTTATGAACGAATCAAACTCATCTACTGTCCTAACTGGAAAAGGACCACAAATATCTGTATGAATAATTTCTAACACTCTCGTACTATGCTTGGCATTTTTCTTGATCTGCTTCGCAAATTTACCCTTAATGCAATCTTTGCATTGATCTAAGTCTGTAAAGTCGAAGAGATGGAAAATTTGTTCCTTAACGAGATGCTCAATTCTCCCCCTCGAAATATGACCTAAACGAATGTGCCATAATTTTGACAAGGTCTCTCCATCACTTCGTTTTCTTTTTCCTACCAATGTTGGCTAGATCATTTTCTTGTGTATCTAAGACATTAACTGCATCATTGTACGAAAGTAAATAAAACATGTCTTGTCGAACGACGAGACTAACATCTTTATTACTAAACTAAATAACACACGATGTTTGTCACAATGTGTCACCGAAGTGACAGTGGATGTGTTGATCTTCTAATCTCAAAACTGAGTTTAAGTGTCTGCTTCCTTTCCGTTAACCACTGTATCTGTTTTTCGGCCCTTTGGGAGCCTTAGGTTTGTTCGGAATTGCATCATGTAGCAGGTACTGCAAGAATTTTGGGCGCTTTCTACTATAATGCCCTATCTTCTTGTAGTAGAGGCATGTGTCAAGGGGAACTGAGAAACTGTCTGACTGCTTCGGCTGACTGTTGCTTGTAGGCGATCATGCTTCATCTGTTTCTTGAACTTTTCTTAGAGTTTTTTGTTCTGTTTGAGGATATTGTCTTATAGCAAGATTGACAGAGTCACCTTTTTGACTCTTCAACCTTTCCTCCTCCTGGACACACTGTGCCATGAGTTGATTTGTGTTGTACTTGTCCTTTACACGGTGTTATACTTGTATAAGACGTGTATCATACTCTGGAATAGCACCCTTAATAGCGTCCTTGATGAGACTCTTATTATGGTCAATTACTCCACATTTGAATCTTTTCCATTTGACCTTATCGATGTTGTACTGCAACATCTTATGGTCATACTAAAGTGAGTCTATTGTAGGCTCAGTTAGTTTCTCAAACCAAAGTGAGTAAACTATCTCACCCACTGTAGTCATCATTTTAATCTTTTCCCGCCATAAGTGGCAATAAATATCATCTAGCGGTTTAATCTGCTCTATATGACCAACTAGTAGGCCAGTATGTGCACTTTTGCAAAAATAAAACAGAAAATATTTAGGACAACTGAAATAATATATCAAAACATAAAAGTTGCATGACTTAGATATTCGAAGTTGGTCAAACAATAACCATTCCTTATAAACAAAATTTCTGGTTTTGAAATTCTAAACCATCGTTGGATGATCTAGAAAACTTAACTCTTGTACAATATGTGGCAATAATATTCAACATTGGTTAAAATATTCAATCGCCACAAAAGTTTCTGAATTTCTATGCACTTAGTGAGAATTAATCCAAGTTGGCTTCATAATAAACAATAATGCATAGAAAAAGTACAAAATAAGTTGGTTCTAAAATTCTAAGCTATCATTGGATAATCTAGAAAATATATATTTATGTACAAAATGTGGTAACAATATCTAACGTTGGTTAAAATTTCTGTATTCTATGCAATTTAAACAATAAATAATCCACGTTGGTTTCATAATTAACTAAAAATTGCATAAAATATAAACAAAAAGTACCCTAACAATACAATGTGAGTCTTATTTCTTCCTTACACTTGTTACTTGGCCGTGGATTTAAAGATCCCGAGCCTTTGCGGTCCTTTTGACCCGATCAAGATTTGGGTTAGCAAAACCCTAACCCTCTGTTGTCTGATTTACTAGGTTCATGGTGTTAGTCGAGACCTGTCTCTTATAGTGGCCAAAACCTAAATCTTAAGGTTAGGTAAACCCTAACCCGAGAGAATCTATTCTCTTTTCTCGATCTAATATGTCTTTTTGTTCTCAATGATGAATGATGATGAATAAAACTGAGTTCAATCACTTTAACCCGAGACTTTTCTGTGATCTCAAAAACCGAATGTGAATCAGGAGATCTAGGGGTCTTAGGGTGGCTCTGATGTCATTGTTAGCTTATATGGTGCCTAGGATCGATTCCTAAGCCCCAAGAATACCAATCTGTAACTAGAAATCCTCGATGACGAGTAGATCTGTTCTACTGAGAGGAATATGGTAACATACCTTCGTTGTTGATGTGTTGACGCGTCCTGACGAGGTGGTGGAGCGTGGTCGCCGCCGCTGGCGTCACCTCCATTGCCCTGTAGAGAGGAAGAGCAGGCACCGGGTTCCGAGCCGCCAATGGTTGTCGCCCTTCCAGTCACTTCGACGCCTAGACGATGGGTCCTGTCTGTGGATTAGGGTTTAGGACGAGGTACTAGCGTTGGCTTTCCTGCGACCCTTAATCCTTTATATAGCGTCGTGTGACCGAGGACTCCAACCGAGATTAGCGTAGGCCCTGCCAATCAATGGCCCAATTTAAGGAGATAGATAGTTGGGTTAAACCCAATCCAGTCACTGATGACCGGCTGTAGAGGACACACCCAACAACTGGAACTGCTACAACAGCTGTTCATGTACACTAGTTTATTTGGCTCCAACACTTCCTATTCGCTTAGAGTACTAGTATACATAGAACTATCAATAGTTGTGAAAGAAAGAGTTCATCGACATTTTCCACCACTAGATAGGAACTGATACTGAATGAGTATGTAGTATTCGAACTTTTTTGAGATGGCTACTCTATGGCATTGGATAAGGTCGATTGTGTCAACCACTTACCCGAAAACATGACATCGGATATTGCGAAACTGTAAGGTTGTTTATATGGCTAATGCTCCCTCCGTGAAATAGAATAATTTCCCATTATGAAAAATCTATTTGGATTTAGTTATAACTTGAAGGCATTACTTGAGCGGATCGTTCTGAACTCTGAACCACGACTTCAGCAAGAAGGAAAAACTGAACCATAGTACACATGCTACAGTCATGGCAGAAGAGAGGTTACAGCAACAATCAGAAAATGAAGAAACCTCCAGAGTAATGTATAGAAAGGTGTGTGAGATCAGGTCAAAGGAAGAAGAGGCTTCAGCTTTCTCAACACAGTATATTATCAAAATCACCAAAAGGCTAATTCCCTTAACTAAAGCAAATTGCATAGGGAGTAAGACCTCGTTTAGTTCCTTTAGTCCAGGGACTAAAGTTTAGTTATGACACTTGTTGGGGACTTGTTCTCAAATGCTTCGAATTAAGAACAAGGCAACACGGAAAATGTTAAGTATTAAGGTCCTTCGTCCTTCATAACGATATATCCCTTCGGGATATATAGCATCTCGGACGAAGGTTACAAAGAACATACCTTCGTAAGCATAACAATGAAGAATAAAGCATTCACATAAATCATGAAATAAACATGTAAATATTATCATAGAATTATCTATACTTGTATTAATGAATATAAATGACTTTGAAGTACAAATGTACCTTCGGTCTTGCGGAAGGCAAAAAGTACGAATGTGATGCGAAGGCAAAAAGCAGGTTCGCGTGAACAGTACAGAGGTACTGTTCATCTATTTATAGACACAGGTCGCAGCCTGTGACAAATTACAATTATGCCCCTTGCGGAAGTTTACAACATTGACTCGGACATACATGTATAAAAAGGTCATTCTGCCTCTATGTCGGTTTAAAACGCCGAAGCTCCATGAAAAGGGACCTTCGGCCATCTCTTAGAAACGACTTTGGCCGAAGCTGCTTCTTCGTGTGAGACCTTCGGCGTACCGAAGCACGACCCCAACAGTAGCCCCTTTCGCGGTGCTAGATCGTTCTTCGTAACGAGCTTGGCCCGTGAAAAAAAACCTCTTCAGCTTCGGGAAGCCGAAGGTCCAAAAAACACCTTCCCTGAGCTCGTTGCGGAGAAACGATCCGACTTCCGAGCGCGTGCCAAGCCCACTTTGTAGAGTTACTGTTTGGTCTTTGCGGTCCACTGCACAGCGGGTATGAGTTACTGCGCGCCTGGTGTAACAGTTCCACCGCTTCGCCTTCCTACCTGCAGCACTATATAAACAAACAGGTGGGTGTGAAGTTACCACAGCATTCATTGCTATTTGCACTGTTTCGCTGCCAAAATTTTTCACCATAGCCGAAGCTTAAGTCTCAGAATCGAACGAAGGTGCCTCTCAACGTCCGCTTCGTCAGAAAAAAGAGCTTCGGAGAAAAGAAAAAAGGAAAAAAGTTTTTGACTTCCCAAACTTAGAATCAAATGGCGAGAATACGATCTACTGCCAAAGTTGTACGTGAGGGAGACGAAGCCGAAGGTTCAGACACTGTGCCCATCTCCGAAGCAATGCAGCGTTCCGGTCTACTGACTACAGAAGAAATGCCTGCTGCTGAAGCAGGCCCAACAACTGCCGAAGGAAAAGAAAACATTGAAGGGACTGACTCCGAAGATGACTATCACCTTGCTACGCCCAGCAAGCCCAGTCACCTGGATTTTGGGAAATCAACTGTTTCAAAAGCTGACCTTTCGAAGATGGTGAAAGCAGGTTATTTCAATGAGGACCAGAAGAAGCTACTCCGCTTCGGGGAAGAAGAAACCACCCCGAAGCCAAGGAAGGATGAGATTGTTATTTTCAAGAGTTTTTTAAAAGCTGGGCTTAGATTCCCTCTCCACGGTATTGTTGCGGAGATACTAAGGAGGTTTGGTATCTACTTTCATCAATTGACTCCTAACGCCATCGTTAGGCTCAATGTTTATATCTGGGCCCTCCGAAGCCAAGCTGTGGAACCATTTGCTGACAGCTTCTGCCGAGCTCACGAATTACATTACCAAACAAAAGCCAGAAAAGATGGGCTTCATGATAATTTCGGTTGCTATAATTTTGCCTACCGGAAGACAACAAAGTGTCCTGTCATCAGCTACCGAAGCAAATGGCCAGCAGGTTGGAAATCTGAGTGGTTTTATGTAAAAGTCGATGAAGACAAAGAAAAATTGGTACAAAGCCCTCTGGAGTTAATCTTCGGAGAGACAAGGCCACAATGCCACATTGGCGACCTAAAAGGTCCCACCTGGGCTGCTCTGGGTGAATTTGAAATTATCTCAGAACATATTGGCACCAGGGATCTAGTTCAAGAGTTCTTGGCATTCAGAGTTTTCCCTACTCTAAAAGAGTGGGAGATGCCGAAGCTGGAGGGAGAGAAGAAGAAGGGGGAGCTTGTCCGGCTTCCCTATTACTTCAAGTTCAAGAAGTTCTTCAAAAAACCCTGCAAAGAATGGTTAGACACTGTTGAGGTGATGTGCAACGAAATCCTGGGGAATTACTCCAAAAAAGAGGATCAACTAATGACAGCAGCCTTCGGTGCCCGACCGAAACGAAGGCTGAACCGAGTGCTTGACGCCCTAGGCTTCGAATACCCAGACTACGAACAATTGAACAAGGGCGCCGAGGGCCTCAAAAGAAAAAGAGTAGCCGAAGCTCTGATCAGGGATGAAGAAATACCAGCAAAGGAGAAGAAAGTTTTCAAGAAAAGAAAAATATCTGCTCCGAAGCGCAAATCACCCGAAGAAGAGGAGACCCCCACACCGCCTTCTACCAGCGACGTGGAGGAAATTTTAAAGGTAATGACTGAACCCATGCCTACGAAGCTAAGTCCACTAGGGCTCCAACTGACGAAGCTTTTTGAAAAGGTGGACGAGCCGGATCAACCGAAGATAAACAAACCCAAACGGCAAAGAATTATTGCGGTAACTGAGGTTATCGACAAAACTCCACCTAGGTTGTCAATTCAGAAAACGGCAGCTGCTGAAGGTAGAGCTTCGGAAGTCGCGGCTACCGAAGCTGCCACACCCGAAGATGTAAATTTAGAAACTACTCTTGAAAATATTGACAAAATTTTGACAGAAAACATTGAAGAAGCTGCCACCGTTACTGAAGAAATCCTGGCCACAGTGCCAGGGAAAGGGAAAGAAATAGTCGAAGAAACTCCGGACGACGAAGCCTATTCTTTCCAGAATCTAATTGGGCAGAAACTGACGAAGGACGAAATAGAAGAACTGAAAGACTATGCCAAATCTTGCGGCTACAAGCCAGGAGCCCTTCTATTTGGGGGTGTAGATGATGAAAAACTAGGCTGTATTCGAGACCAGACTGGAGCTAAGGTAATCTGTACTCTATCGAAGAGTATCGGTTTTCCGAAGTTAGAGACAGACATCAGCCGCTACCGACGACAACATATCGTCGGCAGCTTGTTTTATTCTAACTTCAAGGTAAACAACCTTTTTCTCTGGTTTTTATTGCCGTTAACAATGAAAATATTACTAATCATAAGTTGTTTCTGTTCAGAGCATGCTACTGAGCAAAGCTCTGAAGATGCAACAAGACTTGGAGGACAAAAAGCACGAAGCTATAATTGAAAACTTGGAAAGCAAAATAAAAGAGCAATCTGCCATCATTGAAAAGAAAGACTTCGAGCTCCAATCGACCGAAGGCTTGCTGGCTGAAACTGAGGCTAAAATATTAGAGTTAAATTCGAAGCTTATCAATCAATCAAAACAATTTGATCAGGAGAAGCTAGAACTGAATTCGAAGCTTAAAGCCGAAGTCCAGACCAGCTCAGAATTGAAGAAAGCATTAACAAGCCTTCAAGACAAATGCTTGAACTTTGGCAATAATTGTATTGGACGATTAAAAAAGATATTTTACTCTGTTGGAGCCAGCAGTGGGAAATTTAACCCTTCGGCGGAAAATTTACCCCAGGCCTTCGATCATATTGAAGCTGAAATCGAAGAGCTTGACGAAGTTATAGCCGGGCACGGCGACTTCTGTGCCTGGGTAGCTTCTCGGGGTACCGCTGCTGCATTTCTGAAGGCCGGCTGCGAACATGGAAAGGTTGTCAACAGGCCCAACTTCACCTTATCTTCATCAATCCTGGATGATATGCCCGACCTCGCCCGAAGTATCTCCAATAGATTTATAAAAATGGTATGGACAAAGGGCGGGCGAGAGAAAGCTGGAGACGAAGCCCGAAGTCATCTTGAACCAGTAAGAAATAACATTTCGTGCTTACCTTTTCCTTTGGGCTTGATTCTTATGATTCCTTGACTCATGTAGGATGACGAAGGTGAAGATGATGCCTAGGATATGTCGCCGAAGTTGTCGTCGAAGCTGAAGCTTAATGAAGACTAGCAGAAGTGTGCTTTAGAAAAACTCAGGATAATTTTGTAACAACTCTTGTAAATAGAATTAAACTGTTCTTCAAGGAACTTTGTACATACCTTGTAATATATTCTTACCCTTCGATTGAGGTGCTTTGATGTGGACGAAATCAGTTTTTTGAGCCGAAGGCGAAAAAACACCTTCCCTTCTTTTCGTACACAACGAAGCATAAAAGGCCGCTTCCTCTTTTTGCCGAAGCCTTTCCTTACATAACAAAACATAAAAGACTGCTACTCTTATCTGCCGAAGCTTTTATTTACATAACAAAACATAAAAGACTGCTACTCTTATACACAACGATTCATAAAAAACCACTTCTTCGAAACCTTTCTTTTACATAACGAATCATAACAAACCATTTATCCGAAACTTTTCTCTGTGCCGAAGCAACCATTTAGGAACACAAATGCTATGAATGAATGCTTATGCATGCAAATGCCATGATGTAATGTGCGAATGAATGTCCGAAGCGTATGTCCGAAGCCACACTCATCCATCATTTTCTTAGGAGCAAACACACGTCAGCTCTGCATTCCCTTAGGAACGACTTTGGAGCATCTTTGCCTTTTACTTAGGCAGTATCAGCGTTGACTTTTCGCTGTAAGCTCTGCATCCCCCTAGGGACGTCTTTGGAGCTTCTTCGTCTTTTACTTAGACGGTATAAGCTCTGCATTCCCTTAGGAACGACTTTGGAGCTTCTTCGCCTTTTACTTTCGGCGGAATCAGCGTTGACTTTTCGCTGTGAGCTCTGCATCCCCTTAGGGACGTCTTTGGAGCTTCTTCTCTTTTTTAGTTTCGGCACTCGATGGTGCGCTCTCAGCTTTTACATTTACATTCTTTGGGGGATTTTGCTCTTATAAAACTAAAAAGGAAATTACATATGATGGCCCCATTAAAAACCTTTCTCCCCCTTTAGAAAGGAAAAGGGTGCCATGAAAAAGAAAAGAAAAGTCAAAATTACATCGAGTTATACATAAAACCGCCGAAGCTCATCCGCATTCCAAGATCTTGGAATTTCATTGCCATCCATGTCCTTCAGTCTGTACGAACCAGGCCTTGACGAAGATGCTACTAAGAAAGGCCCTTCCCATTTCAGTTGCAATTTGCCCACTGTATCCGGATTGGCCACTCTCCGAAGCACCAAGTGTCCTGGCTCAATATTTTTTAGCCGGACCTTTCTATCTCGCCATTTAACTGTTTCAGCCTGGTACTTATTGATATTCTCCACGGCCTGAAGCCTGATCCCTTCTAAGGCATCTTTTTCCACGAGACAAGTATCTTCGGGACCTGATTCTGCCGAAGCTACCACTCTTATTGATCCAGCTTTAGCTTCTTCCGGGGTTATTGCTTCGTCACCAAATAACAACTTAAATGGGGTAAAGCCTGTAGATCTTGATGTTGTTGTGTTATGGCTCCATACCACTTTGGTAAGCTGATCTGGCCACTTTCCCCTTGGTTGATTAAAGATTAGCTTCATTATTCCTGTCATTATGATGCCGTTGGCCCTTTCAACAAGCCCATTCGACTCCGGGTGCCTGACTGACGCAAAGTGGATCTTCGTGCCAATTTGATCACAAAAATTTCTGAATTCTTCGGAGTCAAATTGTGTTCCATTATCTACAGTTATAGCCTTCGGCACTCCGAAGCGACAGACAATATTCTGCCAGAAAAATTTTTGGACAGTGGCCGAAGTTATTGTAGCTAATGGCTTCGCCTCAATCCACTTGGAAAAATATTCCACAGCAACTACAACATATTTCAGATTGCCTTGAGCCGGTGGTAATGGGCCCAGCAAATCGAGGCCCCACCTTTGCAATGGCCAGATGGGTTGTATTAGCTGTGTCAAAGACGAAGGTTGTTTTTGATCTCTTGCACATTTCTGACAACCTTCGCACTTTTGAACTAACTCAGCTGCATCCGAAGCTGCCTTCGGCCAATAAAATCCTTGACGGAACACTTTTCCAAGTAACGGCCTGGATCCGATGTGGGATCCACAAAGGCCTGCATGTATCTCCTTCATCAACTCTATACCTTCGGCTCTAGACAAGCACTTGAGCAGCGGGGCACAAACTCCATGCTTGTATAACTCCCCTTCTATAATGATATACGGACGAGCTCTTGCCTCTATTCTTTTATTATAAGCTTCGTCATCTGATAGGAATTTGCCCTGAAGGTAAGAAATTATTTCAGTTCTCCAATCTTCACTGTACACAGGAGAAATAGTAAGAACTGCTCTTTCAAGTAACTCCACTGAAGGTGCCTTTATTGTTTCGAAGAATACATCCGAAGGTAGCGGCAGCCCCTGTGCTGCAGATCTGGCTAACAAATCAGCATGTTCATTTTGCCCTCGAGGGATATTCTTAACAGAAAATCCTTCGAAAGAAGCTTCGATCCTTCGGACTGTGTCTAGGTATTTTTCCAGCTTCGGGTCTTTAGCCTTGCAACTTTTGTCAATATGACCCGAAACAATCTGAGAATCAGTTTTAAGGATCGCCCTCCTGATCCCCATCGCCTTTAGTTTCCGAAGACCCAGGAGCAGGGCTTCGTACTCAGCAATATTATTTGTGCAGCTGAAGTCCAGTCTTGCTGCATAGCAAGTTTTAACCTTGGACGGTGAAACCAAAACAGCAGCTGCTCCTGCTCCGAAGGTTCCCCAGGAGCCATCACAAAACACTGTCCATGCTTCGGCATCTTTATTCGCTTCTTCGCCCTGAGCCCCTGGCGTCCAGTCGGCAATAAAATCTGCCAATGCTTGAGACTGGATCGAGGATCTGTGCACATAATCAATGTAAAATTCATTAAGCTCCGCAGCCCATTTTCCAATTCGGCCAGTAGCTTCTTTATTTCTCATGATATCTTTCAACGGCTGCGAAGAAGGAACAATAATATTATATGCCTGAAAATAATGCCGAAGCTTCCTGGATGCCATTAGAACGGCATACAACACCTTCTCCAGTTCTGTATAATTTTTCTTTGAGACACTAAGGACCTCAGATACAAAATATACTGGGACCTGCTTCTTGATTTGTCCATCAAACTTCTCCTGCACAAGTGCCGCACTTACTGCTGAGTGCGAAGCTGCCACATACAACAACAGAGGAGCCCCTGGCATTGGTGGAGTTAATGTTGTTAGATCTATCAGGTATTGCTTGAGTTCTTCGAAAGCTTTTTGTTGAGCTGGGCCCCATTGAAAGACTTCAGCTGATTTTAGCACCTCGAAGAAGGGTAGATTTCTTTCCGCTGATCTGGATATAAATCTGTTAAGAGATGCCAGTCTTCCTGTCAATCTTTGGGCCCCTTTCTTGTGGTTGGTGGCTCCATTCGAAGTATAGCTTCGATTTTATTTGGGTTAGCTTCAATTCCCTTTGTTGAAACCAAGCATCCAAGGAACTTACCCTTCTTTACTCCGAAGACACATTTTTCTGGATTCAGCTTCAGACCAGCTTGTCTGAAGCTGGCGAAGGTCTCCTGCAGATCAGCAATATGGTCTTCTTGCTTCGTGCTTTTTACAATAATGTCATCAACATAGGTCAACACATTTCTGCCTATCTGAGATTGGAGAACCTTCGCAGTCATCCTGCTGAAACTCCCTCCAGCATTCTTAAGCCCCTCAGGCATCCGAAGATAGCAATATGTACCACTTGGGGTTATGAAACTAGTCTTCGGCTCATCCTCCTTTTTCATCCAGATTTGATGATAGCCTGAGTAACAATCCAGGAGACTCATGAGTTCCGAAGAAGCTGCTGCATCAACTAAAGAGTCTATCCTTGGCAGCGGGAACTCATCCTTCGGACAAGCCTTGTTGAGATCTGTGAAATCAATACACATTCTCCACTTTCCATTGGCCTTCTTCACCATAACAGTGTTAGCTAGCCATTCTGGATACTTCACTTCTCTGATAACTCCTGCACTTAGGAGTCTTTTTACTTCGTTGCGAGCCCCTTCGGCCTTGTCATCAGACATTTTCCGAAGCCTCTGCTTGTGGGGTCTGAAGGATGGGTCAACATTGAGCGAATGTTCAATAACATCCCGATTCACTCCACAAAGATCATTGGCTGACCATGCAAAAACATCTTTATTGTTGAATAAAAACCTTATCAAGGTTTTCTCTTGATCTTCAGATAATTGCGAGCCCAATAGCACCTTCTGCTCTGCTATATCCTCACACAGCAGCATGGGCTTCGGCTGATCAGCCGAAGCTGCTTTTTCCCTCCTGAACTTGTACTGTTCACAAGCTTCAACTCCATCTATATTATGGATTGCCTTGGAATCAGTCCAGCTTCCTTCGGCCCTTCTGGCAGCTTCCTGACTCCCATGAATAGCAATAGGCCCTTGGTCCGAAGGTATCTTCATGCAGAGATAAGCTGGGTGAAGAATTGCTTCAAAAGCATTTAGGGTACCACGACCAATGATGGCGTTGTAGGGGTATTCCATGTCAACAATATCAAACACAATTTGCTCAGTCCTTGTGTTATTAACAAATCCGAAGGTTACCGGCATGGTAATCTTCCCGAGTGCCACAATCTGCCGCCCTCCGAAGCCACAAAGAGGGTGCGTAGCATCATGAATCTTGTCTTCAGGCTCTTGCATCTGTCTGAAGGCTTTGGCAAATATAATGTCAGCTGCACTGCCTGTGTCAACTAGGACATTGTGAACCAGAAACCCTTTGATCACACAAGAAATGACCATAGCATCATTGTGAGGATAGTCCTTGAGCTGAAGATCTTCCTGAGAGAAGGTAATTGGAATGTGAGACCATTTTGACTTAATGAAGGGTCCCTGCACTCCAACATGCTGCACCCTTCTCTGAGCCTCCTTCTTCTGCTTTTTGTTAGCTGGCTCTGAGCAAGAACCGCCTGTTATCGGGAGCACCAGCTTCGAAGCCGAAGCAGCTCCAGCTTGAGTGTTGAACGAAGCCATCAGCTCAGAACGGTGGAAGTGAGTTTGCCCCACGGTGGGCGCCAATGTTGGGGACTTGTTCTCAAATGCTTCGAATTAAGAACAAGGCAACACGGAAAATGTTAAGTATTAAGGTCCTTCGTCCTTCATAACGATATATCCCTTCGGGATATATAGCATCTCGGACGAAGGTTACAAAGAACATACCTTCGTAAGCATAACAATGAAGAATAAAGCATTCACATAAATCATGAAATAAACATGTAAATATTATCATAGAATTATCTATACTTGTATTAATGAATATAAATGACTTTGAAGTACAAATGTACCTTCGGTCTTGCGGAAGGCAAAAAGTACGAATGTGATGCGAAGGCAAAAAGCAGGTTCGCGTGAACAGTACAGAGGTACTGTTCATCTATTTATAGACACAGGTCGCAGCCTGTGACAAATTACAATTATGCCCCTTGCGGAAGTTTACAACATTGACTCGGACATACATGTATAAAAAGGTCATTCTGCCTCTATGTCGGTTTAAAACGCCGAAGCTCCATGAAAAGGGACCTTCGGCCATCTCTTAGAAACGACTTTGGCCGAAGCTGCTTCTTCGTGTGAGACCTTCGACGTACCGAAGCACGACCCCAACAACACTAAAGTTTAGTCTCTATCCTGTTTGGTTCTAGAAACTAAAACTATTCAAAACACATTAAATGAATCATAAAAGGACCAAAATACCCCTTAGCATTCTCCCGCCATTAGTGAAACTGAAATAAAAGAGGGACAAAAAGTAAAATTTATATGGTTTAGTCCCTTTTAGTCACCCCTTGAAGGATTAGAGACTAAAACAGTTTAGTCCCGGTTTTAGTCCAACCGTTTGGTAATTTAGGGATTAAATATGATTAAAATGGAGGGACTAATTTAGTCCCTCAAACCAAACGGGGCCTAAATCTAATGCCCGGTCCAGTGCGATGGACTAAATGAAAAGGCTTGACTATATTATCATAATCACTCAAAGGCCAATTCCAATAACTAAAGCAAAATGCACACGAGTAATCTAACACCCAGTCGAATGCTATGGACTAAATGGAAAGGTTCCACTATACTATCGTAATCACTCAAAGGCCAATTTCATTAACTAAAACAAATTGCACAGGGAGTAAATCTAATGTGCAGTCCAATGCTATGGACTTAATGGAAAGGCTAGAGCAAACAACTCAAGCAGATCACTACATAATTGGCTTCTAAGACGATCCAGCAAAGCTAGAAAAGATCATGAGGCACAATAACATTTTTGGTATTTGGCTAGAACTTTTCCGTTACAAAAACATCAGGTACATTTTGAGCTATGATGGATTTAGACCATAATTAACTTGTGACTCCAGAAAGCAGCAAAACAGATAATGATACTGCATGTTAAATTCCATCTTTTACTTCAAGTATTGGCAGTATGAATCGCCTAAGGTCAATGAAAACTATACAGAAGAGAACACCAAGTTGCAGAACGGCACAATCCTGTGTGGGTCATTCCAAACGATTTTTTATTCAAATATTTAGACCATAATTTATTATTCATATTACATGAAACAGATAAAGTACAAGGAACAGCTCTATCCACTTCGACCTACAACCAAAAGAGCCTCCAGAACTAGTACTACAAGGTATTAGGTCTAGATTTTAGCACCATACCATGTTCACCAAACAAAGTTGAAAGACTCAGGAATAAAATTCCTGGAACGAAAAAACAAAAAAAAACAGTTTGGAGGGTTAATTAATCATATAACTTTATATCTTACCATTGAGATTTTTCTGGAGAACATCCATCACAGAACCAAAGTCAGCCTTCACACTGATCGGTGGATTAGCATACTGGCAAACCATGTCTTTGATGTTTTTGTCATGGTAGTCAATCTTTGACTGCGTGAACTTCAGCCCATGAGCTGTGCTAACAACCACAGTGCGGTCATTAGGGCCAATTATACGCTGACCCTGAAGCTTAAACAAAGCAGCAAGTGCAACCCCAGTATGTGGGCAAGCAAACATCCCAGTGCGGTCAGCAAGCGCCGTTGCATCCATTAGCTCCTCCTCTGTAGCCTCCTCCACAATACCGTCAGTGGCCTTCAGCGCGACCACCGCACGGTCAACAGATACAGGATCACCAATCTGTATCGCAGATGCAAATGTAGTCTCGGCAGTTTGTGGCTCAAACTCAGTCCAACCTGACTTGTAGTACCGGTACAATGGATTTGCATTTGCAGCCTGTGCGCAGACAAGCCGTGGCACGCGATCAACAAGTCCAAGAACGCGGCACATCTCAAACCCCTTGTAGAATGCATAGATATTCCCAAGATTGCCTCCTGGAACAATGACCCAATCTGGCACCTGCCAATTGAACTGCTGCAATATCTCGATGGCCGCTGTCTTCTGCCCCTCAAGGCGGAGCGGGTTGAGCGAATTGGCAAGGTAGATTGGCAGCTCTGCAGTGACCTCGCGAATGAGCCGCATGCAGCCATCAAAATCAGTGTCTAGAGAGAGCACGGTGGCGCCGTTGGCGATCGGCTGGATGAGCTGCTGCAGCGAGATGCGGTCCGCTGGCAGGAACACGATGGCGGGGATTCCCGCGGCTGCGCAGTAGGCCGAGAGCGCGGCGGAGGTGTCTCCCGTGGACGCGCAGCCGACACCGGCGATGGGGCGCGAGAGCGGCGCGCGGCGGAGGCGGTTCACCTGGCTGACGAGCACCGTCATGCCGAGGTCCTTGAAGGAGCCCGTGTGGGAGATGCCACAGTGCTTGACCCAGAGGTCGTTCATCCCGCCGAGGTGCTCGCGGCCGAGGCGCTCCGCCCAGAAGAGGTTGGAGTTGCCCTCGAAGAGGGAGACGATGTGGTCGGAGTCGATCTCGGGGAGCACGAACTCCTTCTTGGACCAGACGCCCGAGCCGTAGGGCCAGGCGGTGCGGCCGACGCGGGAGTCGAAGAGGTCACGCCAGTAGGACCCCGGGTAGCGGGCCAGCGCCTCCATGTCGTGGCGCACGTCGAGGAGGCCCCCCGAGCTGGAGCGGTAGACGACCTCGTCCAGCGAGTAGCGCTCGTTCGGGTCGCCGCCGGGCGCCGGCGGGAAGGGCTCGTACCACGCAGAGAAACCCTGGGCCGGGCCTCGGAGCCGCGCCGCCTCCTCGCGGATGTTCTCCTCCGCTGGGCGGCGGTGCTTCGTGGCCGTCGTGTCGGAAGAGGCGCAGCGCGCGCGGCTGGCGCGCGGATGCAGGTGGAGGTGGGAGCTGGCGGTGGGCCCCTGGGCGGATGGTTGGCGGGAGTGGGAGTGCGGGTGGGAGAAGAGGAGGGAGAGGGAGGAGGCCGCGGTGAAGGTCGCCATGGTGCGGTGAGGCTTGGCGGCGAGATTGGAGAGTACAGTGGGGAAGGCCGAAGGGGGGCGATAGGGGCGGACGCTGGTGACGTCGAGGAGGGTTTAGGCTTTTTTTTGGAGAGGCGGTGTCGTGTCTGTCAGCCGATCTGGACGATAATAGGCGGCAAATTGTTCATGCGTTCTTAGGCCCGGTTTCGTTTAGGGAGGGCAGCGGATCATTCCATAATCGTACCTATTAAAAAAATTATACCTGTATGATTACGCATATATGTTCGCGGATATAAAATAAAAATATCTGCGCGGATATTTTTAACTGTCATGTAACCCGCACCCATTAGGAAAGTTTTAACTTCCAATATATCAATCACTCAAAATATTAAATAAATATAAAAAACAACTTTAACTTCACATATAACTAATCATATGATTACATAACTTGATATCTAGACAAATGATAATTAGAGAAGGATTTTATTTTAGCTAGAATGGACTCTATTAAATGGTTATAGTGGTATTGATGCGGTTATATTTTATCCATGGGTAAACAGGTATGGGTAGTTATAGCTCGTACCCGTCTATCCAACGGGTAGAGGTTTTTACCCATTAACATACTCGTGGTTAGAGAAATCATCTTGTATCTGATTTTATATCAGGTAAAACGCATCGGTTATTGGTATTTCGGGTACCAATCACTGGTGGCTCCCCACAGGCTGAGCTGAACGCACGTCGTCTCACGGCGGCGGTTGGACTTGGACCTCTGGGCTTCGTGAACACTTCAAATGCTCAAGGGTCGGAGCATCCTAACCACACAGAAACAAGATACGATACCCATTTCGTCGAGAAATTACGTTTTCTTCACGTGATTTTCAAGGAGCGCAGGCCCCCTCGCATGTTGAGAACACGGAGGAATCGAGAGCGAGAGGACGAGCGCTACACCGTTACCCATGGCCACGGATTGTGGATGGGTATTGGGTATGGGGTATATAGCACGGAGAAGACATGGATTTTGCATGGATAGGTAGCACGGGCGGGCCCGCTCTGAGCCATCGAGGGTGGTCCATTCCCAGTTTATCAGATTGGCACCACAAGGAATCACATCTTCTGATCGGCGCCCTCTAGCTGGATGGAAATATGATCGGCATCCTTTATCTGATGAATGTAAATACATGTGATGAAGCGTATTCTGATCGGCTTTCTCTATCTGGAGTCTAGACCGAAATATCCCGTGCTTTAAACGGGATGGCTGCTACCAACTGTTGCAAACCCAACAGGAGCAAGATGGTAGTACTGCTGAACTATGAGAGCAGACAATATGCAAGCATGGATAAAAACAATAAGTACGTGGAAGCTGAAACTAAGGCACTAAGCAGCGTGCCGGATTTTTAAGGTGTGGGGTGCGTAGAATGGTGTCAGTATTTAATAGGATGTTTGTTTTGAGGAATAAACTAGTCCACCATCACTTATTCCTCACTTTTTTGTTTAGTTTGTATAATGGAATGAGTTGATCAATCACCACCTCATTCTTTATAGTTAATTAGTTAGTAATAACATGAGGAATGAGGTCATTCCACCAAATTTGAGGAATTGATTCGTGATGCACCATCTCATCTTAGATGGAATGATTTCTCAAACCAAACACCCCCTAAGTTGCTCAGATCATACAGTATGATCTAACAAGTAATTCAGCTGTCAGAACTTTCTTGCCAGGAGAGGGGGGATGGCCACCGAACAAACGATGCATCAAGCGAAGCTGCGACTGCTTCCTCGATTAAATCCCTTTGGTATGGGATTTAAATCGCATATGGCAGTTTATTGGCCCATCACCTATTCAGCATTTCAGATGATTGTGCAGTGTTCACGTAAGTCGCGCTCTTGTTGAATCCTTCCGGCACCATTATCCGCACCGCCTCCAAGCCCCTATGCAACGCAAAATCAAGCTGCACAGAGAGATCGCTTCCGTTACCTTTCCTTGTCTCCACATGGATAAAACACAACACCCAGCTATGCGTTTGCTAAATTGGCTAAACCAAAATGTCTGTAAGGTACAGGTAGTAGTGAAAACCTCTTGCTGCTCTTTCTTGTTAAAAGGCCGGAGAACGAAATTGGCAGGATCCATCTTCCCGGGCGGTCGTCCAATGCCTGCAAAAATGATTGCAGGAATATTTTCATTCTAGGCAACTGGAGAGAGACGGGGTGAAAGGGGGCGTATACCAATTCTTAGGCGTGGAAAATCACGGCTCTGTTTCAAATGGTTGACGATGCTTCTCATCCTGCAAACGGTGGCCACATGGTAAGTACAGAAAGAAGCTTTTCTCCAAACAATAACGGTGATGGGACGGTCACAAAATCAGTGCAATCACTACGTCCAAATTTACACATTGACATAGGACTAACACGAAATTATGAATTTTAAAGAGTGTGGACTCTTAAAAAGGGGGAGCAATGAAACTACAAATGAAGTTGTGTTGGCGCCGATCTGGCACCAAACACTAGATGTGAACCGTCTGGCGGTGCTCTCCGCGCGAGCGCGGACGATCCGTGGCACGGGCCGCGACTCCTCTCTGCGCGCTTTCAGATGGTACGCACCTGGGGGGCGAACAGCCCGCGACTGACGCAGAAGTCTTCTCCACGAAGAACATGGATCTCGCCTCCCGGGAGAGACCCTGCCAGGGAGGAGAGTTCCAGAGGTTGTCTTGGGGTCGACAGGCCGCCCAAGACGCATCTAGACGACACCGGGCCGAAGAGAGGTAAAGTAATAGGTCGAGAAAGACTAATACTAGGGCTAGATTAAGGCTAGGTAAATATGAATAATAGGTTTGATTGGATCTATTGTGAGGGCTTCAATCGGCCGTACCCCCTTCATCTATATAAAGGGGAAGATATATAAAGGGGGAGGTCTGAACCCGTTACAAGTCGGTTCCCGGGCTTATCCCGTAGATTTTGCTAACAAATCCGCAAGAAATCTAGAGCCCTAACTGATTCTGCACACGCGCGGACAGTCCGCGTCGGTACGACGGACAGTCGAGACCGCGGACCGTCTGTCCTCAAGGTCGGGTCGTCCGCACTGTTATTTTCAGTGCTCAACATATGCCCTCTGTCTTTTGGTGGAGTTGACGAACCAAAAGCACAGGTATTGTCAGCACCCTTCGAGAAACAATAGATTTTCGAGTTACTTTATTCCCGAAGTACAAATTAAACCTGATGTGAGTCACCAGCTTTTCGATCTAATAGGGTGATCATTCAGCGCATACAGGTCGTTTAGGATTGCATCTTTCTCGGCCATGACTACTTGATCAATAGGTCAATATGTGCAAAAATGTGGTGCTCACCAACCCGAATAAGCAAAGGGACTACGCATGTAGTATGGATTTGTCGTCGTACCATTCAATATTTGAATAGGACAATATGTCGGTGATGAGTAGGCTGTTGGAAAGTATCATGGCACCATTGGAGACAGATGAACAGGCGATACTTGTTGTGTCGCCTTTTGGGCCATTTTATTTGGTTGTCTTGCTGCTGTGGGTGGCCAAGATTGCTTTGTTGGCCGACCGCGAGGGACAGCCTTCTTACTTACATATTTGGAGAGTGAAAGGGAAATAGTCTCAACATTTCCTATAATAGTTTTTGGTGTTTGACGACCATCACAAACCTTGTGGACTAACCAGTTTGCCTAGTTGATCATTTCACATGTGCATAAGTTCATCTACAACTATTCTAAGTCGACTGTACGGAATACCGTAGATTATTCCGGACAGGAGAAGCTTTTTGGAAAAACAGACTAAGCGCGGACCGTCCGCGACACTAGGGTGAGCCTCGGACAGAACCAATGCAAAAATCCAAGTCTACACTACGGACCGTCCGGAGGAAAAGCAAGCACCGTCCGAGACCACGCGCGGACCGTCCGGCCTCAGGCGCGGACCGTCCGGTCGGTGAAGAACCGAAAAACCCGAAGGTAACGGGTTCGGTAAAATGAATTTTAGCGTCCTCGCGGACCGTCCGAGGTGCACGACCGGACCGTCCGCGACTGCCTTTATCTGACATCGGACGACGCATTTACTGCATTATAGCCGTTGATATAGCCGTTACTGCTGACCGTTGCGGTTGTAGCCGTTGATGTGCAGGGGCGAACCGTCCGGACCAGGGGCGCGGACCGTCCGCGGTTGGCAGAAATGGAGCAACGGCTAGGAAGTGGTTGGTGGCTATAAATACAACCCCAACCACCTCCATTCACTACAACCAAGCATTCCAATCCTCTACATTCAATACAAGAACTAGCACTCCATTCAAAGACACAATCAAAGCCTCCAATCTCTCCAAGTTCCACAATTGAGACAAGTGATCATTAGTGATTAGTGACTTGAGAGAGAGAGTGATCCGTGTGATATTTGTCGCTCTTGTTGTTTGGCTTTTGCAATCGTGCTTTCTTCCTTCCCATTCTTATTCTCAAATGACTTGTAATCAAAGCAAGAGACACCAAGTGTGTGGTGGTCCTTGTGAGGTCTAAGTGACCCGTTTGATTAAGGAGAAAGCTCACTCGGTCTAAGTGACCGTTTGAGAGAGGGAAAGGGTTGAAAGAGACCCGGTCTTTGTGACCACCTCAACGGGGAGTAGGTTTGCAAGAACCGAACCTCGATAAAAACAAATCATTGTGTCATCCACTCTATTTCTTTGGTTGATTTGTTTTCACCCTCTATTTCGGACTCGACTTTATTTCTAACGCTAACCCCGCTTGTAGTTGTGTTTTAAGTTTGTAAATTTCAGTTTCCGTCTATCCACCCCCCCTCTAGGCGACTTTCAGAGAGTAACTGATCAAAAGTAGGGTCGGCTTTAATCGGTCGACCAGATGCTTTAGATGTATCTAGCCTCCACGTGCTTGTTTCTGTTTGGTTATGCTTGAGAGTGTGTGGAAGTCGTGGCCTCTGGCTGACGTCGGACCGTCTGGTTGAGCTAGCTGGACCGTCCACGTGGGCCCCAGACTGTCTGTGCACAAATGTCGGACTGTCCACAATGCATGGGACAGGGAGTTTTGATCGGCTGGTCGACCGCGCGTGCCCCCCCCCCCCCCCCCCCGATGCCTTCGGACTTAGTAGTCCTCCTTCTCCCCGGAGCCTTCTCAGTGACCACCCCTTGCGGTATATTTGACGTGTGGGGACTACCAACGATAATATTTTTTCCTTTGTCTCTATCGGCCATATCCGGCCGAACCAAAAAGACCTTTTTATTCCTTAGTTCTACTATATTGACAGGACATGGCTGTTTATCAACTTGCATCTCCTGGAAATTCAATCGACCCTCATTTATGGCCGATTGTATCTACCGACGGAAAATACTACAATCATTGGTGGCATGAGAAAAAAAATTATGTCACTTGCAATGAACACGCCTTTTTAATTCATCTAGAAGAGAAATTTCACTAACCAATTCTTCGGGGCCCTGTCGGACTGAAGCTAAATCAGCTAACTCATCATGTTCTCCTGAAAAAAAGTGTTCATGAAATTTCTGCTCTAATTCCTCCCAAGAGTTAATAGAGTTAGGTGGCAATGTTGCATACCATACGAATGTGGTACCAGTTAGGGTAGCGAGAATAAATGGACAAGGTAAGCTTCCTTAACAGCCAATTCTCCTAGGTGTGCTAAGAACTAGCTTATGTGCTCATGCGTGCTTTTCTCGGCTTCACCGGACAATTTTAGAGAAATCTGATATCCTAGTCCCCTACGGGTATGGCACGGCGTCAAATCGATGACTATAAGGTTTCCGATACGACTATCACGTGCCTAACACAATAACACCAAGTTTGTCTTTGAACAACCCGGCTACCTCGTCCCTAATTTTTTCCATTATGTCTAGTGACCATCCATTAAGTTTGGGGTGAAAATCTTAGGTTGCCTGATATCATTTGGTCGGCTTTCCTGCCAAAGATGTTCGAGATGTGTGTTAGGTGTCCTATTAATGCCACCACCTCCTACCCTATATTTCTTGGGCTCTCTGGTGACGAAGAATATTCAACTCTATGTATATGAGGTGGCATGGCATGGTTATAATATGTTGTCGGTGGGGTAGCGTAGTGTTGCTGCAGTGGTTGCGAAAACTGTGCATATTGCGCAGCCCTTGGTGCTGCATACGTGTAACGGATGGTCCGATGTAAGGGGTCGGACAACTCGCGTCGAATGGTCTAAGGGTATACCCGATGGGTCCACGACATAGCCAGGCGGTCCAACATAAGGGGTCGAACGGTCCGCGACCGGGCCGAACGATCCAGGGGTATACCCAGACAATCCAGTCGTATATGGCGCTACCTGGGTAATCTGCGCGTGGGCCTGTGTAGAGTCGAACGATCCGACGAAATACACCGAACGTTCCGCGATGTAACTGGACTGTCCGAGATGACTCGCGGACGACTATGTCCAAAGCCGGTCACGTGCCTAACGGCGGCGACTGTGATGATGACAGGAACGCGTTGGCATACCATACAATGGCTGGGCCAAGGATGACCCATTTGTAGCCGATGTGTTAGGCGCAGATGGTTCCGTATTAGAATCATGCGAGGGAAAACTAGGGGCGGTAGATTTTTCATACGAACTCGAGGACGAGAGTTCCAGTGGTTGTCTTGGGGTCGGCAGGCCGCCCAAGACGCCTCTAGACGACGCCAGGCCGAAGAGAGGTAAAGTAATAGGTCGAGAAAGACTAATAATAGGGCTAGAATAAGGCTAGGTTCTCCTACTCCTAAGAAATGGAAAGAACAGTAAAAATAAGGTAAATATGAATAATAGGTTTGATTGGATCGATTGTGGGGGCTTCAATCGGCCGTACCCCTTCATCTATATAAAGGGGGAGGTATGGACCCGTTACAAATCGGTTCTCGAGCTTATCTAGTGGATTTTGCTAACAAATCCCGCAAGAAATCCAGAACCCTAACTGATTGTTTATAATCAGTTTCTAAACATCGATCCACAATTCCACAGTTACTACTGTGACATTAAAAATCAATGCATCATACGATCAAAATGAACTGCCTCCAAAACTATGTGATCTTCATCAGACTTTGTATTAGAAAGAACACTGAAAACAATGACTAATAAGTTATACATGGAACATATATAAAAAAAAGTAGATGAGAAATGGAGTACCCATTATGCCCACCATGGCCACCCTTTGGCAGCAGACGCAGTTTTGCAAAGGGTAAATCCAGATCATCATACATCTGCAGAGAATAAAAGAATGTGGTTAATAGTGATTTTTGCATGGTGACAATGACATTTATAGTGAACTGTAATGAAATGCAGCTAGTGAAGAGAAAATATTTACCACAACGACTTGACTAAGTGGTATCTTGAAATATGAAACCAGCTGCCCGACCTATACATAACTCAATGTGTAAAAAAGATATAAAAAGTAGAAGTACTACAATAGCATTCATTGTTTCATTGAAATCATTGTACTTACAGACTCACCGCTTGCATTCATAAAGGTTTGTGGCTTGGCAAGCATAATAGATGCATCACCAATGCGGCCTGGATAATAATAAATCAGTTTTAGTGACGAATGCTTTCAAGCATGCATGGAATTAAAAAGAAGTAATAATGCATCTACTTCATCTTCAATATTCAGTTATATACAGGTCCATCCATGCGGGAATGTTATGGCACAGGGCCTCCATTTTCCAAGAGCCCCAAACTCCAAAGTTGCAGCCCATCAGACCTATTAATCTTATCAAAATTTTCGTTGGAAGTGTCGTTGGTGAAGAATCGAAGATGCCTCGCGTGGGGTGTCTCGAGGCTTGGCAACGACGACGTGTCGCGGTCTTCCTCCTTTTGGGTATAGACATTGTTGGTTTCCTCCATTGGCCTTGTGTTGTCTGTTTTGGAGAGTCAAAGTTGCTCGTCCTTTGTGTTGAGCTCAGCAACGATGACTCTGGATGGGCTTTGTGTGTGGGCTGTTGTTGTCTGGGTTGCTTGTGCACCCTATGTAGGTTTTGGGCCCAATTTTTCTTAAAACTGGGTCAATTCCTTTCTTCTTATTAATCGAGAGGCAGAGCTCCTGCCATTACATTCAAAAAAAATCTAGCTAACAAACAGCAAGCTAAATATTAGCTAATTCGCTAAAAATAGGTAATAGCTTAACTATTAGCTAGACTATTTGGATGTCTTCAGCTAATTTTAGTACCTAACTATTAGCTCTAGTGCATTCAAACATGGCCTAAGTACTGCATCACAAAGCTAAATCCCCAAGTGGAAGCATTGTTTCCAATCCTGGAGCACTAATTCAACTTTCATCTTTGACTTTTCTTCTCCCAATCTTGATCAACGTCTGGTATCTCAGCAGGAGTGATTGGGCTATTTGCGTCAGCGTGAAGATGTGTCGCCATCTGTTGTATGTCCACGGACAATGGATATCAGGAGTAGGACATGCTGCTCGCTGCAGTCTGCTCATGTCCTAGTGCTGGTCCACAGCAAGTGCTGTGCTTGACTGCTGGTTCCATCTGCCTTCACCCTTCAGCCAGTTAATAACCTAATTTCCTTTTCTTTTCTTCAATTATACTCAGTCTTTCATACAAACTAGTGAACTAGTACTAACTTGTTTGTTGTCTGATGTATATATAATGCATATCTTTAAATTTTGTTTTTTATCTTAGATATTCAGGTGTATTAACTGTCGAAGCGTCCAGTGTTTCAAGATCGAAACCATTTCCAGTCTAATAATGTGAATTAAAATACCAGAGAACTTAATATTAGAAAAGGAACTATGGATAGGTCATGAAACCAAGAGTTAAATCTGTACAATTGTTGATAGTTAGTATTTTATTATTCTACTTTGCTAAGTTGCTAGGGCCCATTTTAAAATCTAGCACAGGGTCCCCATTTATGCCAGGACAGCCCTGATTATAGAGTATCCAAAACATGTAATTTCTTTGGCCACATGTAGACTGCTGTAAAAACTCATTCAGGTTGCGATAAATATAACTGCAAAAGGAAGTGAGAAAAAAATGGAACATAGTTTAGCGCCGGAAAGTATTCTATCAAGATTAGCATTACAGACTTCAACACATGATACTTCATGTAAAGAAAAATATTTTGTTGCGATTGTTACCTTTTCCAACCATTGCCTTGAACTGCATACTGCTCAGAGATATACCCTCAGCTTCTGCTATAACATCGATCATCTCGAATCCAACCTGATAATAATCCGATATGATCTCAGGTTCTGAACTCCATACAAAGATTGAACACTGGAGTTTTTATTTCCTAATTATATCAGTACACAATAAAATCCTCTGCGTACAAGAGAAAATCTGCTCTCTGGCTACCAAAACATGTCTTAGTGTTTCTTTTTTAGCATTTCTATCTCACTCTAACAAGAAACCAAGTCGACGGATCAAATTTCAAATTTGGCCAGATGGATTCATTGAATATTCTACAAGAAATGTTGGGACATCATCACAGCTTTTAAACCTCAGAGCCGATACATGGCAATTGCTAAACTAAGCAAACATCTCATTGCTACCAAAGAAGGGGGCGAATACAGCAATGGACCACAGACCAACAAGCCTTATGCACAGTGTCGTTAAAGTAATCACGAAAATTTTGGCCAATCACCTAGTGCCACAATTACCAAAACTGGTATCCACTACACACCCGCAGTTAACCACTTCCACAAAGCAAAAAACACCAATGATATTCAGGCTAGACATCGCCCAGGCACTCGATAGTGTTTTATGTGAATACTAACCAGTATTGTAAACCCTAAACCTAATCCAGCGTTGGATGTATATTATATAGAGCAGTTAGGTGGGCCAAGCCCATTACATAGGGGTAATCAGGTAAATACAAGAAGATCCAAGTCTAACCCTAAACAGGAGTCTAACACCCCCGCAATCCAACTCTATCTTGTACAGATGTTGAGACTGGATCGAAACTCAGTGAATACGCTCGACGGCAGCCCCTTGGTGAAGATGTCAGTGAACTGCGACGTGGTCGGGAACTCGGGACGCTGCGAACGCGAACAACGCCAGTGGCGACACGCTCGCAGACGACGTGAAGGTCGATCTCCACGTACTTTGTGCGCTGATGTTGCACGCCCGCAAGGGGAGGAGGGCTTGGGGTGGCCGACGGCTTGGCTTGGGGTGGCCGACAGCAGCGGTAGGGTGGGAGGGGAAGAGAAAAAAGAAACTTGGCTCTGATACCATATTGGTAACCCTAACCCTAATCCAAGGTTGGGTGTATATTATATAGAGCAGTTAGGTGGACCAAGCCCATTACACAGGGGTAATCAAGTAAATACAAGAAGACCGAAGCCAAACCCTAAACATAAGTCTAACAACCGGAAGTCCTACAACGCCTTGGGCAAGGGTGGATAGGGATGAAAACGGTCGGTAAACACTAAAATCATTTCCAATTTCATATTTTTTACCGGAAATGAAATCGAAAATGTTAACTCCAGAAACGGAAACGATGTCGGTATTTCGGAAACATCGGAAACGAAAGTTCGGTACGGAAAATACATCGATAACGATCGAAACCTAAAATACGATCGGTAAACATATCAATATAAAAATATTTTAATATAACAAGTTCACAATATAACAAAGTTGACAAAGAATACAAGTTCACAATTCACAATATAACAAGTTCATAAAAATCACAAGTTCGCAATATAACAAGTTCATAAATATCACATGTTCACAAGTTTACAAAGATCACAAGTTCACATTTCATAATATAATAAGTTCAAAATTCACAATATATCAAATCCACAATTCCTCTATTTCACAAACCATATCAAAAAAAACAAATGTATATGATAATGTTATATAATCTTTTCTTTATTTTTCATGTTGTTGTTTTTCAAAAATCTATATGGTATATATATTTATAGGCTCTATATAGCAACATAAACACGATTGTTTTCCAAAAAAATTATAAGCTCTATAAATTTACAATAAAAAACCGCCATATAAAACAAATACAATTAAGTCGTATGGGTTAGCAGAGTGTGCTTAAGCATTTAACTCAGTAGATCACAGTTCGAATCCCCTCATCCCCATTAATTTTTACTATTTTTGTGAGTAAAGATCCTGGTGGTGGGCGTGTGGGCCATCTGGGAGAGTGGGGCCGGCCGGCTAGGCGCCTGATGGTGGAATGGCTAGGCACTTGATGGGCCGGCTGGGAGAGGGGTGGTCCCATGGTGCTGGTGGGCGGGACCTATTTTATTTCCGATAAAATTCCACGAAGGAGTCCGATAAATTCCAATTAAAACCGGTAACCGAAGAAAACAGTCGTTAATATGTCATACTGATTTTGATTCTGTTTGCGATAAAAGATTCTGATACCAATTGCATTTTCGAAAAATACTGTTGCCGGTGAATCCGATCGAAAAAATCGAAGACGGTTAACGGAATTACAAAAAATTCCGAAACTGTTTTCATCCCTAGTGGTGGATCCAGAGGAGGGGTTGCAGCCCTGGTCTTCGGCTAAAATTTGTAGAAGCAGATCTTCAGACCAGCCCAAATACCTTCATCCGCAACCCATCACGCATCAGCCACATCAGCACACACCACGACACCTATCTCATCCTTGTATGTGTCCTAACCCTAGTGGCCTGATGTCTGGCGCCCGCGCTTACCGTTAGTTGTCGTTATCTGTCTGACGGTTGTCGTCCATCTCCTCCATGGCGTGGCCATATCCGGCAGGCACCCGTGCCCAGGCTCTAAGCCAACAGACGGCAGTGGCTAGTCAGCCAGGTTGCCCACTACAAGGTACTAGCCGCTTACCATCAGATAGAGAGACCAGGGAAACTCAATTCGCAGATTATGTTATTGCAGGCACGTGTCCATACATAGTTGAAACAACTCTGGAGGCTGGTGGAAACTTGGACTGCTCTACAAGGACTAGAAATGAATCACACAAAGAGAAACATCAAAAAATGGTGGACCGAAATAACTCAAACATAACCCCATGGAAACACTCAAGATGCACAGGGGGGGCTGTAATTGTAGTGTATTCAGCCTGGAATTTATGGAAAGAAAGATGCTGGCGAGTCTTCGGATACAAGGCAAAAGACACAACTGCTGGAGGCCATTCAAGAAGACTAGCTATCGATGAAGCAGCCTACATAGGCAGAAACGCTGCAAGTAGAAGGTGTTACCTCTGTTGTAGCTCTTTTTCTTCTTTTCATGTTTCATTCATCATGTAAAATTGTGCTTTGCTTCCTACTAAATGAAAATGGCAGACCACCTGCTGTCTATGCTTAAAAAATGCAAATTTGCACATAACCTGTGTTTATATCCTTAATACATAATAGATTTCGATGCCTTTCAACATTTGCCTTCAAAAGTTTAAGACTCCAAAATTTTGCCACAAATCTCAATCAATTACTAATATATACGACTCATGGAAACTACTAACTAGTGGAAACAAACCCACTAGTGCAAACAAACCCGTAATCCCACCGTAGAAAACGGAAGCTTTCACGACGGGGTAGGAAAGGCGCTTACGTTGTGGCGAGTTCCCTGGTACACCTTTCCGGGGTTACCCAGCCCTACGAAGAGCCACGGCTTCCGCGAGCCGCCGTCACCAGCGCCCGCGGCTGATGAAGAAGATGCCCGACAGGCGAGGGAGGAGGATGGGACGCATCTTGTCCTTGCGCGGGGTTGTAAGAAAAGGGAAGAGGGAAGGCGGGACGCCGAGGCGGCAGATGGCAACCGCATCGCCGTCGCTGCCGCCGTCGCCGCAGCGCCGCAGCTCCTCGGAGAATGATTTGGACCTTTGGGATGCCGCGGGACGGGCTGGGATTGTCATACTGGGCTTATTAGCTTAGGAATTTAGGTCAGGTTGGGCCGACAGCCCAGCTATCAAATTGTTGCTATTAATTAATTTCAATTTAGCAAACATATAAGTAGGTTTCGAAGATATTGCCCATGACAGTTCCACTGCCAGAGTTAGCCACATCGACTCCTAAATCTGGTTCAGTTGAGGGCCAAAATCAGTTAGGTCGCTCCCTAAACCCGGCCACACGGGTAGTCAAAGTCGCTAAAATGATTTTTGCTGAATTTTGAATTAATTTATTTTCAAAATGATTTTTTATGGGTAAAACTCGGAGAAAAAGTTTCAGGGTTGTTTCTAGTGGGACGAGATCACACTCGTTTTGTTTGAGATAGTTTCAGCTCCAGAAAATTTGGTAGAACTGGTGGAACAGGCTATTAAGTGCTCCAGAAAATTATGGAACTAAAGTTGTAAGCCTTTAATGGGTGTTTGGGATGGCTCTAGGTTCTATCTCCGGTGTGGAGTTGTAGTTTATAATACCAATTTAAATAGTTTTAAAAATATTTTTAATCTAAATAATAAATAAAATAACTTATTTAAATGTCTTCTGAAGACTTATAGCTCAGCCCTACGGTTTTCTGAAGCACCTAATGACCTGTTCCACCAACTTCACCAAATCTTTAGGAGTTGTCCCAAACAGGGTCTTAGAAGACATTTAGATAAGTCTTTTCGTTTATTATTTAGAATAAAAATATTTTTAAACTATTTAATTTGATATTTATAAACTACAACTCCACACTGGAGCTAGATCTTAGAGTCATCCCACCCTCCTATATATAAGAGGATCGCGACCAATTAAGGTATTCAACCTCTATTTAATTAAAAATATATCCATTATCCTATTTTCTCTCTATCTTGTTGTTCATCACTACGTCTCTTCGATAAGATTTCGCATTGTTCTATGTGGTCCTGTGAACCTTAAGAACCTCCATATGCTCCTGCCTGATGGCTCTTTCCGGAAGGTGTCTGGGAGTCTACCAGATGAATAATGGGATCGACGTCAGCTTTAACCAGTCTCAAGATCGATGTTAAAGATATATATCAGGGGTATCCTCCTATCTTCCAGTAAAGAAGACTATGAAAGGTGGACCCCTTGGCACAACGAGTAGCCCAAGGTCTCAATCCATGTATTTGATAAAGTTCCTCATCATAAGGAAGCCTCTAGATCATAAAGATGGCAAGATCCTGTCAGAATTGAAGATAAGATTGATTTCTTGTAAATATGGCAAAACTAGCTCCCACTCGCCCACATGGCAGGGGTCCTACACACTCATTTCTTATCCTCGTAGCTAGGTCCTCCTAATATGATCCACCATGATGGGGGTACTGGGGTTCATCGCATGTACTTGGTGCATGTCGGTTTTGATGTAGTACATAGAGTACTTGTGCCTAGCGATGCTGATAGATGGCAACCATAAGTTTTGCATCAGGACATGTGCCTGTCTTTAGTGCTCAAGGTTTTGCCACTGACTCGCATGGTTACTAGTGATCAGTTTCTGATTCTCCAACGTCTTTGGCGCCTTAGATCAAAATTATGAACATCTAATCTTTATTTCAACAAGTCTGTACCAAATAGATCTAATGTCATTAACTCCAACTCGATCTCAATCTCAACTTGGACTCGGTCCTGAATCCAACTCAGTGTAGATGCAAAGGGGTCAATGCCGATGTAGTGGTTTGGGACCGAATGAGTTATGAGAAGGTGGTAGAGTCATCTACAATCAGGGTCAGATGATCAACCCCCATGACCAACCAATTGAAGCGACGCCGGTGATGGACAATGCGGTTATGACAAGTCAGAGTCACGGTTATGCCCTAGATGAGTCCTCTAATGCCCCAACTCGAGGTAAATAGTATGATATGTCGATCGAGTTTGTAACTAATGCTATAAGTTATCCTAACCCGAGCATGGATGTTGTTTCGGACTCGAAGAAGGAAGACTTGGAGCAGAATCAATCGATGTTTGTGTTCAACTTGGTCAATGAATGTCAAGGCCAAGATTTTTTGAAATAAAATGATATTGACGGAACATGCAAATAAAAAGCTCGCACAAATCAGTGTGAGTTTACTATCCTCAAGATGATTTGGTCTAAAATTGTAAGGAAGCAATGAAGAAATAGCGATTGGAGTAGACAATTAGGGGTGAAAATGGACGAGAAATCTCATACCTCCCTGTTTTAAATACCGTTTTTCGTTCATTTCAAGTCGTTTGGAACCAATTAGGAAAATTGATTTGACTAGTTTTGTGATTGTTTTTGTATTTTTTGTTTTTTATTCAAGATGACGTCGTTTTTAGATAACATGAGATACATCTTGCGTATAATCTATGCAAGTTACAGACTTCTGTTGTGTTCGAGTGAATGGAGAAGAGAAAAACAAAATTTGTAATTATTCTGGATAATACCAACGAAGAATGAGAGTTATTTTTGTAGTTTAAAAAATTAAACATTGTGCCATTTATCATGTAGTTACCGTAACTTCAAAATATGTATGTTTCGTCTAGAGTTTGACTAGAGTTTATCGATTTAGATCGTTTTCGTATAACTGACAATCTCATTGTCTTTTGACCACTAGTTTTTCGCTTTCATTTGTGCTCCCTTAAGAAAATACGAAAATAAAATTAATTTAGATATTTTCTCATTTTCAACCATTTTTATCCCTACAGACAACTGTACTTATTGCTTTTGCAGTTTCAGATGGCCCACGTGCAGCGTCGGGAATGGAGTGGATCTTGAGCTCCGCAGATTTGGTGTTCTAGGGTCTGTTTGGTTCACTACCTCAGTTGTCACATTTTGTCAAACTTTTCTGTCTAAGGTTAGTTATTCAATTCGAACGACTAACCTTAGGCAAAGTGTGGCACATTTAGCCACAAACCAAACAGGCCCCTAGTCTTTATGATTCCAGAGTTCACTTCTTATAAAAAAAAACTCTAAACTTTTCTGCCTCCAATTTAAAAAGGGGCGGTGTGATTCTACCGTTCTCTTACCCTGCAATTACGATTTTACCTCTTGTTTTTTTAATTTTGTGATTTTATCCCTATGTTTTGAAAACGAAACCGTCGTTTGCCACTTCCCCTTAACACAGTTAGTAAAAATCAGAATTAGTGATTCAAAATAAAAAAAAGGTAAAATCACAATTGCAATGTCAGAGAAGGGTATAACACAATTAACCCTGAAAATTTCAACATTATTTTCAAGGTTAATTGTGATTATGTCATTCTCTCACTTTGCAACTGTGACATTACCCCTCACTAGCTAAGTGTCTGTGCGTTGAGACGATATCTGTACATTTAAGGTAGATCTTACTCAAATGGAATTAATGTTATCTCACTACGCGGGCGCAATACTAGTGTACGAGTAATATGTCCAAATAAATCAGGCCTAATGACTGGCCTATGGCCCGACAAGGTTTTGTTCGACCCGAGCACGACATGACTTGACCCTATTTTATTATTTCGTTGTTTTCTATAAAATCTCTATAGTATACTTGAATATAGAGTAAAACATAAAAATATGTGTTCTAGTGGCTATGTGGATGTGAATGTGGGTTTAGAGCCAACGATCGTGCATAATGTTTCTTATTTTTACCATTTAAACCCCACATTTGTATCAAAAGTTGTAGATGAGTCCGAGAATTTATCCATATTGCCGGTACATGGCTACGGTGGTTTCTATATATCATGTGTGATTATATTTTAGTTTTTCTAATTATTAGTTCATATATTAACGGTATCAATCTCTCTTAATTTTAATGCAATTTTACAAGTGTTGTTGTGGTAGAGGGCATTGCTTCGATCCCTGGTCTCACTTAATATTTTTGTTGCATGCCTTGAATTTTGATGTAGATGCAAACACGTGTGAGGATGCATGGGATGCTCGCGCGTGAGCGTATTGACCCACGAAGAAACCGATGAAACTCCTGTATTATATAATAGTAAAGATAAATATTTTTTGTTAAAAGAGCGGCGGTCGCAGAACGGGCGGCTGGCTAGGGACGGGCGCGATATCGGGGGAGAGGGCGTGCATGGTTGGATGGCGTGGGCGGTAGAACGGACGGTGCAGATGTGTGGACGGTAGAACGGTGGGTTCATTTGAAAAGACGTAAGGGACTTTTTTTGCAAAAAATAACGTGGGACGACCGTTGAAACTGGTGTTTTAAAATAATAGAGATTTTTTATTTTTAATTACCAATTCTGATTTTCACCAACGATGTTAAGAGGGGGGGCAAAGAACATAGGGGTAAAAACATGAAGTTGAAAAGGAATAGATAAAATCATAATTGCAATGTCAAAAAAGGATATAATTACAATCTCTACTACTCTATAGAGATACAATCACAACCTGCAACCGCGTCGCTACTCTCATTGCTTGAATCCCTTCTTCACCCCCTCCCCACGCGGTGGCTTAGATCCCTGGCCTTTTTTCTCACCGTCCTCCCCGACTGGCGGGTGTGGAGATCGGCTCCGGCGGGGCCGAGTCGCACTAGTGGGCGTGGAGATCAGCTCCGACAGTCTGCGCGAGATCGACGACCTCGATGCCCTGTATGTGGACATAGAGGTGGAGATCGGCTCCGACGGTATGCGTCCATCGCCAGTTGAGGAGTCCCCATGGATCGACGGGATCCGATGTTCGCTCCCCTATTCGCCCACTGCCACCACCCGTTCGCCTGCTCTCCGCCAGCCGCGAGCGAACTCAGCTCCTTCACCTTGCGCCTCATCCATCACATCAATTTCGGTCTCCACCTTGCAGTGCACCGCGTCCGTCACAGCAATTTCGGTTTCCTGACGAGATTTCGCTGGTGGAATGTCGTGCAGGTAGCGACGGCAGCTATGAGGTGATTTTGATTGATTTGGCTTGAGATGGCGGAGGACAAGGTGGGACGGATCTTGATCGGCGGGTTGTCTTGGGATACCACGGAGCGCACCTTCGGCCAGTACGGCAAGGTCATCGAGGCACATGTATAGCGACGATTATGCCCTGTCGTAATGTGATTTGAGGAGCGTTGAGTTATTTTAGTTCAGATCCTTTGTTTTGTGTGGTTTGACGGATGTGGTGTATTATTCACAACTGACAGTTTCTTGCATTCTAGCTTAATGAACAAAAGTTCACATGAAAACTATTATTAACCAGTTATATGAGCTGCATTATATTTATCTAAACTATACATCAACCATTGGAATGCAAACTTGTGTTTAAGAATCAGTCATCCAGTTGACAAAAGCTATACTATTCAATGTTTATCATATTTTTGCTTAAGGGCTACTTTGGGAACCTCAAATCCCCTTCGAGATTGCAGGGGATTGAGGTGGAAATGAACTAATTTCCTCTCCAATCCCCTTCAATTCCGAAGGGGATTTGAGTTTCCAAATTGCTGTGGTAGAGGGCATTGGTTGGATCCCTACTCTCACTTAATATTTTTGTTGCATGCCTTGAATTTTGATGTAGACGCAAACACGCGCGAGGAGGCATGGGATGCTCGCGCGGGAGCGCATTGATGCATGAAGAAACTGATGGAACTCTTGTATTATATAATAGTAAAGATAAATATTTTTTGTTAAAAGATCGACGGTCGCAGAACGGGCGGCTGGCTAGGGCGGTTATGACACGCGTGGGTAGGGGCGGGCGCGATATCGAGGGAGAGGGCGTGCGCGGTTGGATGGCATGGGGCGGTAGAACGAACGATGCAGATGTGTGGACGACAGAACAGTGGATTCATTTGAAAAGATGTAAGGGACTTTTTTGCAAAAAAATGACGCGGGGCGACCGTTGAAACTGGTGTTTTAAAATAGTAGAGATTTTTTTAAATTACTAATTCTGGTTTTCACCAACGGTGTTAAGAGGGAGGGCAAATGAACATAGGGGTAAAATCATAAAGTTGAAAAGGAAGAGATAAAATCATAATTGCAATGTCAAAAAAGGACATAATTACAATATCTACTACTCTATACAGATACAATCATAACCTGCAACCGCGCCGCTACTCTCATTGCCCGAATCCCTTCTTCACCCCCTCCCCACGCGATGGCCTACATCCCTACCCTTTTTTCTCGCTGTCCCTCCCCGGCTGGCGGGTGTGGAGATCGGCTCCGGCGGGCCGAGTCGCACTAGTGGGCGTGGAGATCGGTTCTGGCAGTCTGCGCGAGATCGACGACCTTGAGATCGGCTTCGGCGGTATGCGTCCACCGCCAGTTGAGGAGTCCCTATGGATCGACGGGATCCGATGTTGGCTCCCCTGTCCGCCCACTGCCACCACCCATTCGCCCGCTCTCCGCCAGCAGCGAGCGAGCTCAGCTCCTTCACCTTGCGCCTCGTCCATCACATCAATTTCGGTCTCCACCTTGCACCGCGTCCGTCACAACAATTTTGGTTTCCTAACGAGATTTCGCTGGTGGAATGTCGTGTAGGCAACGACGGCGGCTATGAGGGGATTTTGATTGATTTGGCTTGAGATGGCAAAGGACAAGGTGGGACGATGTCACACCCGGTTCTAGGGGGTAGAACCGAGCGCATAGCATATGTGTGCCAGGGTCCATTTCCACACATATGTTAACGTCACAAGTGTAATATATCAAAAGACAATGCAATAAAGGCGTAAAAAGAGTAGAATACTTTATTATATCATCTGAAACATTGTATCTATAACAAGTATCATATCAAAGTAAAGCGGAATTTAAATAACAGGGGCAATCTCACACAGGAAGATGACCGGCGTATCGTTAGACTTAGAATTCATCGTCGTCAATATCTCCATCAAAGTCTCCAGCATCACCCTCTGATCAAAATATTAGCAAGGGTGAGCTCACTTATGGTCAGGGCTCAGCGAGTGGGGGAAAAATTAATGCAGGTATAACAAGGTGAGGCTAAGGATGAGCAGTAAGCATTTTAGTCGGTCAACATTTTATTAACAAAACCTTTCTTACTAATAAGTGTGAATCCCAAATATCCCATTAACAAAGGAATATGAATATAACAAAAACACTTAAGTGAAACCACTTAAGCAAATTATTGACAGATCATCGGATCTCAATTTAATTCCATCTTCAAGTTCAATTATCATGTGAGGAGTCCAGGTCGCTCTTAACCGGGAGCACGACTGATATATCAGTTTTACACTCTGCAGAGGTGGTACAACTTTACCCACAAGCCATGTATTCCATCTAGCCTGGGTTGATCGGACCCTTAAACACTGCCGAGGTGAATGGTTAGGGATCCATTATGAGGCTTTCACAAAATACACTTAATACGAAGCAACCCGCTAAGGTTTCTAAAGACGATGGTGGTGGCCCCCTGGGTGAGGTACCTTAGCCAAGAATACGTTCCCATGTTAACGTGGGCTGCCAGCACCTACCGCTCCCCCTCTTACCCATATTTCAAGTAAGGTTGCTAGGCACTAAGCATATAAAGCTAATTACCAAAGCCAGAGCCATGATAGCACTCGTGGCTACACTGTTATCCTGGGTGGTCACTCCATGTTCCAATTAATTAGAAGTAATATTGTTTTAACCATCGGGCTAATGTCATAGTTGCCAATTTGGAACATTAATATCAATTCATGAGTGACATTAAGATCATTAAGTTGGGCGGTAGCATAAATTTGCAAAGCTTAACAATTTCCCAGGTTAAACAAGGAATACAGTTGGTAAATCTAGGAAATCCTTAATTAGGTAAAATCCATCAAATTATGCAATATATCAAAAAGTAAACACTATTATATGCAATGATTGAGTACAAAAAGAATATGCAGAGGGAGAAACCACTTGCCTTGCTCAAATGCGTCATGCGGATCGTCCTCGAACGAATTTGGTTCGTCTACCACACCGTCAGCCTCTAATAATATTACACGTCGCCATACAAAAAGAAAACATACACCAATAAATAAACACACACCATTTCATAAACATACACCATTACATGCACATTAACATATCGCACTTATCACACCTTAAATACGTCCTAAACGCGTAAATACTTATTAATTCAATTATAGTTATTATTGTGAGTCCTAAATGATGAATTTATGAGTGGGTGCAATAAACACAGTTTTAACTAGTATTAATATATTTTAACATCATCAATGAAATTAAATGATAATTATCGTCTTTAATACTAATAAATTAACTAATACCTTTTATCCTTTTTATTTCTAACTTAAATTATTGAGTATAGCCAAAAATGAATTTAACATTCTAAAAATCCATATAAATACTAATTGAACTTTTTATAACACAAGTGAGGTTATTTTGACATAAACTAGTATTTTGCTTACTCTAAAAATTTAAGTGCCCAATTTGCGAACATGTTTATTTGACTAGCAAAAATCTATTTTCCATCCTACTAATGATATTTTCTCCTTTCTTTATAAAAAGAAAATGTTAATAAAATAATTAGATAAATCATCTAGAAATCCTATATTATTCATATGACATGAGTTCTATACCATTTTCTAAATCCATTAAAATGCACCTATAACTATAATTCTCTAAATAGTTTCTAAAGTTTATTGTGACCAATTTTGACTACAAAGTTTCTTATCTAGTATTTTTATCACCAATGTATGACTACTAAATCTACGTCATTTTTTTCTAATCCAAAAATCAACGCCACGACTAAAATGAAATATCACGGTGTACTAACAATTGCATATATCTACCAAAAATTCCATAACGCCATACACATAAATTGCGGATCACACGTGTTCATATTACAACAACTAAATATACAATCAAATCAAAAATATTTTATAAAATACACATTTAATTTGGTTCGTCTTCAACCTTGGGTTCGCACGTGCGTCAGAGAGAGTTCGACGGGGTTCGGCCGGGTGGAGAAGAGCAGGGCTCGACTACGGACGGCGGATGGCGATTGCGTGGCTCCGGCGACGAACTGCGGGCTCCGGTGAACTCCTGCGACGAACGGCAACTCCAGCGACGAACGACACTAGCGATGAGCGAGGAGAGCTAGAGAGAGAGGCGAGCTCGGGTAGAGGGAAAATGGAGAGAGAGCTCTGCTGCCTTTTATAGAGAGAGGGAGGGGTGAGGAGAGGTCGCCGGTGGTCTTCAATGGCCATCACAAGCGTCAGTTTCTAACGAGAGTAATGGAGAGAAATGGGAGAAGGAGCGACGGACGAGTTCATGCTCCATTAACGGCGAGTAATCAAACGGACGTGCGGTCGGACGTGCACGGAGCTCGGCTGCCTGGCTTGCATCGTGCGACTTCGGTCGGGGTCTTCGCGTGTGCGGCTGCAGGATATGGCGCGGGGTCGGGGCACGGTTGGAGCGTGAGGTGGGCTCGGCGGGCGCTGGCGGCGCGTCGGGTGCGCATGGGAATGCGCAGGGCGCCAGCTCGGTCGCGGCGTCCTGGCGGGTTCGGTGCAGGCGCCTGGGCGGCTCGCCAGCCGGGGTCGCGCGGCTCGGACGCGCTCGACCGCGAGTGAGCAGGGACGCGGGTAGAGAGAGATTAGAGGAGAGAAGAGAGATAGGGAGAGAGAGGTGAGGGGCAGCAGCGGCTAGGAATTGGGCAGGGTGCGGCGGCGGCAGGGAGAGCCAGCAGGGGAAGCGACTAGGGTAGAATAAATGGGCCCTTAGTTGGGCCGGTTAGGGGTAGGTTTAGTTTTTTTTTCTAATACCGAAATACATTTTTAGATAGCTCAAAATTTCATAAAAATTCACCAAAATTATTTATAAATAAAATACTTGTTTTTAGACTAATAATTATTATATTATTTAATTATTATATTAATCACTAGGTTTTTCTTTAAAAAGAATTGATAATAAACATCCGATAATCAATCAAGCGCATACAGAGAAAATGATCAAAATGCAAATAAAAAATTAAATACTTAAAAAATTATTACCCTAATTACCATAATAACTAAATTCATTATTTTTAGTTGATGGCTTTTGTGGTGTTACAGACGAATCTTCATCGGTGGGTTGTCCTAGGATACCACGGAGCGCACCTTCGGCCAGTACGACAAGATCATCGAAGCACGTGTATAGTGATGACTCTGCCCTGTCATAATGTGATTTGAGGAGAGTTGAGTTATTTTAGTTCATATCCTTTATTTTGGTGTGGTTTGACGGATGTGGTGTATTATTCACAACTGACAGTTTCTTGCATTCCAGCTTAATGAACAAAAGTTCACATGAAAACTATTATTAACCAGCTGCACTATATTTATCTAAACTATACATCAACCATTGGAATGCAAACTTGTGTTTAAGGATCAGTCATCCAGTTGACAAGAGCTATACTATTCAATGTTTACCATATTTTTGTTTAAGGGCTACTTTGGGAACTTCAAATCCCCTTCGGGTTTTGAGGGGATTGAAGTGATGCCACCTATTTCGATGAGCAGGTTAGTAGCGTCAACTTATGTTTTTCATTCTAGAACATTGTGAATGAAGTATACGCTAATAAAAATTATGTGTATCATAGTATCTCAGTAACGTGTGCATGCATAAGTACACTGTACACGTAGCTAAATTGGTAATGAATTTTGATGTCGGTTTCAACAATAAGAGCTATGACGTAAGTAGAAGAAACCATCTGTTTTGTCGTTTAGATGCATTATAGCTAGCAATTAGGTATTGTTTGTTTCGTTGGAATTAAATTTCATTTTAATAATCATAATTTTAACACAAACTAATTAAGTTAATATATTTATATATTATTCTAAATCATATGAGATATATAGTTATACATTACACTTATGTTATAGAAAAACAAGTAGAAGAGTATGATATAAATTATACATTAGAAAAGTAACATGTAAATTTATATAATCAATTTCTATCTCTTATCCATAAATTTGAGATAGACTTATATATAAACTTTGGAAAGTTGTAGAAAATCACATTCTAAAAAGATAACCTACTCCATTATAAACGTGTGCTTGTTAACCAAATTAACGTCATCTATTTTTTAATTACATATTTCTTCTTTTCAATCCATGTTGAGATTTGTGCAGCTTGATATCGCGGAAAGATTATCACACAATGTTATGAGTCATCGTGAAGAAATGAGTGTGTCTCCCACGGTCCCACCAATAGAGAAGAGGTTCATAGTGTAGTCGTATTCTCTCTGCATAAGATTGGATAGTTTCCAATCACATGCTTTTATTTTTTGTTCTCACCTGATACTTCTCATGAATGTTCATCTCCTTCAATATATTAAAATTTTAATTCTTTTTAGCTATGAATTAATGAAGATACCTAATGCTGCTCCAGCCTCAGTTATGCTCAATACCTACCTCTCGTGGCTGGCCTGACAAAAGATGAAAATATTGTAAGTGTCTTAGACTCTTTATTTCAAACTGAAATTTCCTCATATTTGCCATACAGGACTTGCGATTCAAAGTCCCGTACGTACCTCTTATCCTTAAACCACCTTTTGGTTTCAGATAAAGCTCTTTAGAAGATAAAAACATGGATACCATAGAAATGGAAAAGGAGGATACCTACGCCATACAGATTACGGAATGGTACTAAATGATGTGCTACAATTGGTCGTGAGCAATATGAACCCCAAAACTTCATGAATATTTTTTGTCACTATATCACCCACTCATACAAGGTAAGCCTGTCAGATAAGCTTCTTTGACATGCTTTGTGTGCCATTTTCTTAAAATCTGAAACAAGTCTAGAAAGTGAATCCTCGTCTTTTACTCTGTTGTCTGTGTAGATTGCAGAATAGCTGCTAGGTTCTCTGCTAGAGTTGTGCTCACAGTTTAAAGTCGAACCACTGGTGAAGTGTTGTAAAGAAATCATTGACTATTTAGAAGTGAATAAGAAACCTTTTGATTCTAGAAATGAACATAGTGATAAATGTCTATTTGAGTGGACAAGGTCTTGTCGCTAATAGGCATCATAGGGTATTGTAACACCCACTTTGTAAATTGCTAGAAATAATACCAATAGAGAAACAATTTCTCTTTACGTGAGTTTGATCTTTAAGCATCATCATATGTGAACACCATGTCCAAAAATAATTAATGCTACTAAATCATTGCATCATGCTGAATATTTTATTTGTGTGTGCATTTTTGTGACAATATTATAATAATGTAAAAAAAAGAAATATGTTAAATATCCATATGGGGATTTAAATCCTAAAGTAATCCTAGAATTAAGAAAAGAGAGAAGGAAGAGATTATACAAAATAGAGGAAAATAAATATATGAAAAAAATACATTTTGTTCCTACTAATATTTTAATTTAGGTATTTAACTCAGTTATGAAGCTCACAAACAAGTTTGAATTCAAAATGGAGATTTAAAAATGAAATGAAACAGAAAATAAAAAGAAAAAGAGAAGAAACTTACCTGGGCCTCGGATCCCACTTTTGGCCCAGCTCCACACTCTCCCTCTGCGCAGCCCAGGCGTGAACGTCGTTTGCGCTGTGAGCCACTAGCGTGTGGGCCCACGATGGCAGCCTCCTTGCTCACTTGCGCGCCCTCCTCCTTCCCTTCTTCCGCTGACGTGCGGGCCCCTGGGGTCAGCCACCTCCGCGCGCAAGACCGATCACGGACGCGTGGGGCCTCCTTGTCAGTCCCTCACCTCAACGGGATGCAGCTCCGTCTTCCTCGCGCCGTCTGCTCCGCGGATTCCGCTCAGCACGCGCTGGGTTGTTGCGCGGCTGTGGATCACGCGCGGGTCCCGCGCGTCAGGCCTTCGTTCTTCCATGTCCGCGCGCATCGGCTCAGCAGAAGCGCACCAATCGCAAGAATCAGCGCCATTTCCGTCGAGATCCATGCGGACCGCTGGACCCGACCGCGGTGGACGAATTTTGGTGGACCCGAGTCGATCCCCCTGCACCTATAGATGCTCGAGCCGCGACCCCCTCTCCATATCCGTTCACGCCACCATTGTCGACCACAATCGCCGCCGCGGCATCTCCTCAAAACTGCAAGGGCTCGGAGTCAAACAACTGTGCAAGAAGATTCGCTGGTGGGTGAAGATCGCGTTCGTGAGGGATTTGAAGCTCGTAAGGACACGGTGGCTTGGAGATTTCTCGCCGGAGGTAATCTCCACCGCGGATTCGCCCCCCTGTCGCGGTCAGTGCTCGTCGGGGCGTTATCTCTGGTGAGTCTCCTACCACCCCTTTCGCTTTAACTCGGTGACCATGTAGTAGTAATCAGGGTGTGTAATAGGGCGGGGTTGCACCTGGGCGGTTCGCCGGAGTTCGCGGCCCTGGTCTGTGCGCCGCCGCGCTCCGGCGCGAGAGGTAGGGGAGTAGGTCTGTACCGTGGATGGGTAGATGGACGACTGTGATTAGCTAGCGGATCTGGCCATCGGATCCTATCGGACGGACGTGCTCATCCCGCGCGTATTGATTCGCTAGGGCGTAATCTAGACCGTCGATGTAATCGAACGGTTTGGAATGTGTTAGACCTCATAAAATCTCAACCCTAGAATCTTGATCCGACGCCTGTCGTGCCATACCGATTCGGCCGTGGTCGCGTCTAATCCTAGCGGCTGGGGTCTCATCGAACGGTTCAGATTAGAAGATACCCCTTCGGCTAGCGTATTATGCAAAAGAAACCCTCTGTTATTTTAGTATCAACCCGCCGTCCATGGTCACTATACCCTGTGTCTTAGGAAACTTACACCGAGAACCCTGTGCTTCACAGAAGTTGGGGCCCAGTCCAGGAATCGTTTAAATTGAATAAATGAAATAGAAAATAGATTTTTAATAGGAAAATAATTGCTGGAACTTCAATAATTCATAGAAAATGCATATGAACTCCAAATTTAATGATTCCAGTTCCTATGATCTCATTTTAGTGTCTAGTTTATTAATGTGTATTTTATTTACATGTTTGGTGTAATGTTAATTCTTGCTATACTATGTATGTATTGCTACGTTTAGCAGTGAGAACACGAGTCACCTGAAGATCATCCTGGTACCTGGAATCTCAAGTCCTAGGCAAGTTGTGCCCTTGATCACTTCTTTTTACCCAGCCATGTTCTGATTAATCATAATGATCTGCATAGGTTAATTTTGATGGGACCCAATAGGTTACCCTAGTTTGTCTATCTTTATACCTTGTTTACCACTGAACTTTTGGGTAGTACTTGCTAGTGCTTTATGTGGTTTTGGGTATGAAGATACATTATTCATGATCACACTTTTATTATCTGTTTATTATTACTGTTCATGATAAGATCATTATGGTAATTGGAACATGGAGAACCACCCGGGAAAATAGTGCTACCACAAGGGTTTAATGGGACGCCCTTGGCCGATTAATTAGGAAAGCTAGTGGAATACTACCTTACCCGAAAGGGGCAAGGGCAGTAGGGGAGTGGTCAGTGTAGGGAGGCCCTCGGGAGGATTTTGCTGCGATGGCGGTCCTACAAGGGATTCCTGCATTGGAGCTTCCTATAAATTGTAGTGGGTTTTCTGAATCTAGTGGAACTTTGTAAAGGCCTCGTAGTGTTACCCTGCCTCGCCTCCTCGATAGAGGTGTATGGGAAGTCGCGATCCCTTGGCAGATGGGTAACATGACTTGTGGGTAAAGATGCGCAACCTCTGCAGAGTGTAAAACTGGTATACTAGCCGTGCTCACGGTCATGAGCAGCTCGGACCCTCACATGATTAAATTATGGAACCTAAACTCAATTTGTCATATGCATTGCATCGCAGGTGAGGTTGTTACTTTTGTTCTACTACTTAATTGGGTTTGGTATTTACTTATACCTAGTAATTGCTAATAAAATTTTGACCAACTTTAAAAGCAATGCTCAGCTCTAACCATCCTCTTTGGTAAGCCTTACACTTCACGTGAGCTCCCACCTTTGGCGAGTTCATGCACATTATTTCCCACAACTTGTTGAGCGATGAACGTATGTGAGCTCACTCTTGCTGTCTCACACCCCCCACAGGTCAAGAACAGGTACCACAGGATGAGGCGCATGGAGGATGCTGTGATGAGTTCGTGAGTGGTCTAGGTCGTCGTCTCCCAGTCAACTTTGGGTTGCTGGACCGTTGTCTCCTTATAATGTAATTATTTATTTTGTACAGAATTCTTGTTATGTAGTAAAGATGTGACATTCGATCCTGTGCCATGATTCATCATATGTGTGAGACTTGGTCCCAGCACACCTGGTGATTATGTTTACGCCCGGGCTTTGGACCCCTAAAACCCGGGTGTGACAGAAGTGGTATCAGAGGAATGTTGACTGTAGGACGAAATCTAGATAGAACTGGACAACCATTGTCTACTTTTCTTTGCTACTCTGATTCTTTTCTAAACTTATCTTAATCTTTTCTCATCTATTTCCGCTTGACTCTGATCATTCTTACCTTTTCCTTCTAAAGACAAATGGGGATTTCACACTTCGAAATCCTGTGCCTAAAGTGACCTTTAGGAATAGGAGACCTACTCTTAGGAAAAAAATAAAACTATTTTTATAGATATCTATGAACTTGAATGTTTGTTCTTATGATACATGTCTGATTTGGATCTTTAATTGAGTGTGATGAGTTGTGGAGTAATGTCCACGATTACATCTGCATATACATAATGCTTATAAAACTAACTAGACAAACTAGATTATCCCTCATTAAAGTATCTAACCTAACAATATCCATCTCATCTTAAAAGATTCTATCCTACGCTCATAGATCCATCTTATCTTAAAAATATTCTCTTATCCTAATAGATTCATCTTATCTTGAAGGATTCATCTTATCCTAACCACTTTACTTATCCCATCTTAATAGATCTAACTGACCTCAAAGGATTCTACCTTATCCTTATGGATTTATCTTGCCCTAATTATCATATTGATCCCACTCTAGAATAACAACCATGATCTAATCCAAATTTGAGTTACTTAAATAAGTTAGATAATGTTGGCGACAAAAATTAGGCCCTATCTAATCTATTATGATTTAACCTTGTGGGTGATTCTTAATGCTGGTACAAAGGATAAAACCATACTCCTAATTCACTTAAGCCTAAGTTAGTGCCATAGATCAACTCAGCCATACACTCCCAATAAGTTACATAATCCATCTATGTAAACCTATTAAAAAAAGTCCTATCCACAGACCCTAGCCATCTTAACTACAACTCCCTAGCTCAGATGGAGATACCAAGATTGGAGACCGAAGATGATCAACCTCATCAAGAAAGGATAAGCACCAACTCAAGTCTTCAAGGATCAAGCGGGATCACCAAGATGAGTCAAGATCCACAATCTAGGATGGAGTCCTTCCTTACCCTACCCAAACCTATCCATGCTTTGGACACATCTTTTATCCTACATAATAAAGTAGCTATATATATACCCATGCTTTCCTTATCACATGATAATTTGTGATATTAAAAAAAACAAATCTTTTGGTATTAAAATCAACTAGAAACTAAAGCATAGACTACAAACCAAACTTGTTGGATCCCCTTTCTTACTAATCTCGGGGACGAGATTATTTTTAAGGGGGGTAGGATTTGTAACACCCACTTTGTAAATTGCTAGAAATAATACCAATAGAGAAACAATTTCTCTTTATGTGAGTTTGATCTTTAAGCATCATCATATGTGAACACCATGTCCAAAAACAATTAATAAAAAGATATGCTACTAAATCATTTCATCATGCTGAATATTTTATTTGTGTGTGCATTTTTGTGACAATATTATAATAATGTAAAAAAAGAAATATGTTGAATATCCATATGGGGATTTAAATCCTAAAGTAATCCTAGAATTAAGAAAAGAGAGAAGGAAGAGATTATACAAAATAGAGGAAAATAAATATATGAAAAAAATACATTTTGTTCCTACTAATATTTTAATTTAGGTATTTAACTCAGTTATGAAGCTCACAAACAAGTTTGAATTCAAAATGGAGATTTAAAAATGAAATGAAACAGAAAATAAAAAGAAAAAGAGAAGAAACTTACCTGGGCCTCGAATCCCACTTTTGGCCCAGCTCCACACTCTCCCTCTGCGCAGCCCAGGCGTGAACGTCGTTTGCGCTGTGAGCCACTGGCGTGTGGGCCCACGATGGCAGCCTCCTTGCTCACTTGCGCGCCCTCCTCCTTCCCTTCTTCCGCTGACGTGCGGGCCCCTGGGGTCAGCCACCTCCGCGCGCAAGACCGATCACGGACGCGTGGGGCCTCCTTGTCAGTCCCTCACCTCAATGGGATGCAGCTCCGTCTTCCTCGCGCCGTCTGCTCCGCGGATTCCGCTCAGCACGCGCTGGGTTGTTGCGCGGCTGTGGATCACGCGCGGGTCCCGCGCGTCAGGCCTTCGTTCTTCCATGTCCGCGCGCATCGGCTCAGCAGAAGCGCACCAATCGCAAGAATCAGCGCCATTTCCGCCGATATCTGTCGGGGACCATAATTAGGGGTACCCTCAAGACGCCTAATTCTCAGCTGGTAACCCCCATCAGCATAAAGCTGCAAAGGCCTGATGGGCACGATTAAGTCAGGGATCAGTCCACACGAGTGACTCGATCACGCTTCGCCCGAGCCTAGCCTCGGCCAAAGGCAGCCGACCTCGAGAGACTTCTGTCTCGCCCGAGGCCCCCTTTTTATGGCGGACACATCACCGGCTCGCCCGAGGCCTTGGCTTCGCTCAGAAGCAACCTTGACTAAATCGCCACACCGACTGACCAAATTGCAGGGGCATTAAACGCAAAGGTGGCCTGACACCTCTATCCTGACACGCGCCCCCGGCAGGGCCGAAGTGACCGCCGTCACTCCACCGCTCCACTGGCCAGTCTGACAGAAGGACAGCGCCGCCTGCGCCACTCCGACTGCAGTGCCACTCGACAGAGTGAGTCTGACAGGCAGTCAGGCCTTGCCACGGCGAACTACGCTCCGCCCGACCCCAGGGCTCGGACTCGGGCTAAGACCCGGAAGACGGCGAACTCCGCTCCGCCCGACCCCAGGGCTCGGACTCGGGCTAAGACCCGGAAGACGACGAAACTCCGCCTCGCCCGACCCCAGGGCTCGGACTCCGCCCTGGCCTCGGCCGAACGACTTCCGCCTCGCCCGACCCCTTGGCTCGGGCTCGGCCGCGGCAACAAAAGGCAGACTCAACCTCGGCTTCGGAGGAACCCCCACGTCGCCCTGCCTAGGGCACAGACCGCCACGTCAACAGGAGGCGCCATCATCATCCTACCCCGAATCGACTCGGGTCACGGAGAACAAGACCGGCGTCTCATCCGGCCAGCTCCGCTAGAGGGGCAATGATGGCGCTCCACAAGCTCTATGACGACGGCGGCCCCCGGCTCTCTTACGGAAGCAGGACAACGTCAGCAGGGACTCGACCGCTCCAACAGCTGTCCCTCCATCAGGCTCCGCCGCACCTCCGACAGCCACGACATCACGCCAGCAGGGTGCCCAGATCTCTCCGGCTGCCACATTGGCATGTACCTAGGGCGCTAGCTCTCCCTCCGCTAGACACGTAGCACTCTGCTACACCCCCCATTGTACACCTGGATCCTCTCCTTACGACTATAAAAGGAAGGACCAGGGCCTTCTCAGAGAAGGTTGGCCGCGCGGGACCGAGGACGGGACAGGCGCTCTCTTGGGGCCGCTCGCTTCCCTCACCCGCGTGGACGCTTGTAACCCCCCTACTGCAAGCGCACCTGACCTGGGCGCGGGACGAACACGAAGGCCGCGGGACTTACACCTCTCTCACGCTCGACTCCGGCCACCTCGCCTCTCCCCCCTTCGCGCTCGCCCACGCGCTCGACCCATCTGGGCTGGGGCACGCAGCACACTCACTCGTCGGCTTAGGGACCCCCCTGTCTCGAAACGCCGACAGTTGGCGCGCCAGGTAGGGGCCTGCTGCGTGCTGACGAACAGCTCCCCGTCAAGCTCCAGATGGGCAGTCTCCAGCAACCTCTCCGGCCCGGGACGGTGCTTCGTTTCGGGACTCTTGAGTTCATGTCCTTCGACGGCAGCTACGACATGATACTTCTTCCACCGCCGCGCGACTACGACAATGGCGGCCGACAACCCGCCCGCCGGCGGCGGAATCGACGACGTCTTCCCCGCGTGGTGGAAGAGCAACATTCGGGCTCGCTCCGTTCCCTCCCCCGCCAACGGAGGAGGAGGCGGGGCCGTCAAGGCCAGACGGGAGGCCGCGCTTCGTCGGCCGTCGAGCGAATCGACGCCCCCGACGCCCCGACGGAAGGCACGCCGGACGTCGACCTCGCGTTCAAGACGGAGGCAAGCGCCGTCCCCCCGCGGCGCGCTGACCCCGAGCAAGAAGACGACGCCGGCGCGCTCGTGGAAAGCCTGCAGGACGTCGCCCTCGAACCAGAGATGACTGCGCAACCAGTCCCCGATGTGACTACGTCGCTCCTCGTCGACCAAAAGGTAACGACTAACTCCCATCTTGCGTCATTTCGACTCGGCCTCAACCCGCCAAACGACCTCGTTTTGGCGGGCGCTCTCATTGAGGCGAGTGCAACCCCACTGAGGTTCCGTATGCGGTCGCCTTGGGACCGACTGACGGACGTCTCGACCTACGGGCCCTCTGGGTCCGAGGAAGATGACGACCCCAGCATCGGTTGGGATTTCTCCGGACTTGGCAACCCCAGTGCCGTGCGGGACTTCATGACCGCATGTGACTACTGCCTATCCGACTGTTCCGATGGAAGCCGCAGCCTTGGCGACGAGAGCTGTGGCCCAAGCCGCGAATGTTTCCACATCGAGCTAGGGGATCCCACCGAAGGCAACCATCTTGGCATGCCGGAGGATGGTGATCTCCCTAGGCCGGTGCCTCGCGCCGACATCCCACGGGAGCTAGCTGTGGTCCCCGCTCCGGCGGGGGGTTACGACCCACAACTTGAGCAAGTCCGCGAGGCGCAGGCCAGGCTCAACGAGGGAACAGGAGCGCTTGAGCCGATCCATCGGGACGTCGGACAGGCATGGGTGGACCAACCCCTGGCCGGAGAAATACGTCATCTGCCCCAAGGTCTCCAGCACCGCGTCGCCAACGATGTCAGGATCAGACCGCCGCCCGCATCCAGCGGGGTTGGTCAGAACCTGGCAACCGCAGCAATGCTCATCCGCGCGATGCCGGAGCCGTCAACCACCGAGGGTCGGCGAATCCAGGGAGAACTCAAGAATCTCCTGGAAGGCGCTGCGGCCCGGCGGGCCGAGAGCACTGCATCCCGAAGGCAAGGATATCCCTCGGAACCTCATGCCGCGACTTCCCGGTTCATGCGGGAAGCCTCGGTCTACACCGGGCGCACGCGCAACACCGCGCCTGCGGCCCCGGGCCACCTCGGCAACGAGCACCATCGACGCGACCGTCGGGCTCACCTCGACGAAAGGGTGCGCCGAGGCTACCACCCCAGGCGTGGGGGGCGCTACGACAGCGGGGAGGATCGGAGTCCCTCGCCCGAGCCACCCGGTCCGCAGGCCTTCAGTCGGACCATCCGACGGGCGCCATTCCCGACCCGGTTCCGACCCCCGACTACTATCACGAAGTACTCGGGGGAAACGAGACCGGAACTGTGGCTCGCGGACTACCGCCTTGCCTGCCAACTGGGTGGAACGGACGACGACAACCTCATCATCCGTAACCTCCCCCTGTTCCTCTCCGACACTGCTCGCGCCTGGTTGGAGCACCTGCCTCCGGGGCAGATTTCCAACTGGGACGACTTGGTCCAAGCCTTCGCTGGCAATTTCCAGGGCACATACGTGCGCCCCGGGAATTCCTGGGACCTTCGAAGCTGCCGGCAACAGCCGGGGGAGTCGCTCCGGGACTACATCCGGCGATTCTCGAAGCAGCGCACCGAGCTGCCCAACATCACCGACTCGGATGTCATCGGCGCGTTCCTCGCCGGCACCACTTGCCGCGACCTGGTGAGCAAGCTGGGTCGCAAAACCCCCACCAGGGCGAGCGAGCTGATGGACATCGCCACCAAGTTCGCCTCTGGCCAGGAGGCGGTCGAGGCTATCTTCCGAAAGGACAAGCAGCCCCAGGGCCGCCCGTCGGAAGAAGCTCCCGAGGCGTCTACTCCGCGCGGCGCCAAGAAGAAAGGCAAGAAGAAGTCGCAATCGAAACGCGACGCCGCTGATGCGGACCTTGTCGCCGCCGCCGAGTATAAGAACCCTCGGAAGCCCCCCGGAGGTGCAAACCTTTTCGACAAGATGCTCAAGGAGCCGTGCCCCTACCATCAGGGGCCCGTCAAGCACACCCTCGAGGAGTGCGTTATGCTTCGGCGTCATTTCCACAGGGCTGGGCTACCCGCCGAGGGTGGCAGGGCCCGCGACGACGACAAGAACAAAGATCGCCCAGCAGGAGAGTTCCCCGAGGTCCGCGACTGCTTCATGATCTATGGAGGGCATGCGGCGAATACCTCGGCTCGGCACCGCAAGCAAGAGCGCCGGGAGGTCTGCTCGGTGAAGGTGGCGGCGCCAGTCTACCTAGACTGGTCCGACAAGCCCATCACTTTCGACCGGGCCGACCACCCCGACCATGTGCCGAGCCCGGGGAAATACCCGCTCGTCGTCGACCCCGTTGTCGGCGATGTCAGGCTCACCAAGGTCCTGATGGACGGAGGCAGCTGCCTCAACATCATCTACGCCGAGACCCTCAAGCTCCTGCGCGTTGATCCGTCCTTCGTCCGGGCAGGCGCTGCGCCCTTCCACGGGATCATCCCTGGGAAGCGCGTCCAGCCCCTCGGGCGACTCGACCTCCCAGTCTGCTTCGGGACACCCTCCAACTTCCGAAGGGAGACCCTGACGTTCGAAGTGGTCGGGTTCCGAGGAACCTACCACGCCGTGCTAGGGAGGCCATGCTACGCGAAGTTCATGGCCGTCCCCAACTACACCTACCTGAAGCTCAAGATGCCGGGCCCCAACGGGGTCATCACCGTCGGCCCCACGTACAAACACGCGTTCGAATGCGACGTGGAGTGCGTGGAGTACGCCGAGGCCCTCGCCGAGTCCGAGGCCCTCATCGCCGACCTGGAGAACCTCTCCAAGGAGGTGCCAGACGTGAAGCGCCATGCCGGCAACTTCGAGCCAGCGGAGACAGTCAAGGCCGTCCCCCTCGACCCCAGTGGCGACACCACCAAGCAGATCCGGATCGGTTCCGGGCTCGACCCCAAATAGGAAGCAGTGCTCGTCGACTTTCTCCGCGCAAACGCCGACGTCTTTGCGTGGAGTCCCTCGGACATGCCCGGCATACCGAGGGATGTCGCCGAGCACTCGCTGGATATTCGGGCCGGAGCCCGACCCGTCAGGCAGCCTCTGCGCCGATTCGACGAGGAGAAGCGCAGAGTGATTGGCGAAGAGATCCACAAGCTAATGGCAGCAGGGTTCATCAAAGAGGTATTCCATCCCGAATGGCTTGCCAACCCTGTGCTTGTGAGGAAGAAAGGGGGGAAATGGCGGATGTGTGTAGACTACACTGGTCTCAACAAAGCATGTCCGAAGGTTCCCTACCCTCTGCCTCGCATCGACCAAATCGTGGATTCCACTGCTGGGTGCGAAACCCTGTCCTTCCTCGATGCCTACTCAGGGTATCACCAGATCCGGATGAGAGAGTCCGACCAGCTCGCGACTTCTTTCATCACGCCGTTCGGCATGTACTGCTATGTCACCATGCCGTTCGGTTTGAGGAATGCGAGCGCGACGTACCAGCGGTGCATGAACCATGTGTTCGGCGAACACATCGGTCGCACAGTCGAGGCCTACGTCGATGACATCGTAGTCAAGACGCGGAAGGCTTCTGACCTCCTCTCCGACCTTGAAGTGACATTCCGGTGTCTCAAGGCGAAAGGAGTCAAGCTTAATCCTGAGAAGTGTGTCTTCGGGGTGCCCCGAGGCATGCTCCTAGGGTTCATCGTCTCCGAGCGAGGCATCGAAGCCAACCCGGAGAAGATTGCGACCGTCACCAGCATGGGACCCATCAAGGACTTAAAAGGGGTACAGAGGGTCATGGGATGCCTCGCGGCCCTGAGCCGCTTCATCTCACGCCTCGGCGAAAGAGGTCTGCCTCTGTACCGCCTCTTAAGGAAGGCCGAATGTTTCGCTTGGACCCCTGAGGCCGAGGAAGCCCTCGGCAACCTGAAGGCGCTCCTTACAAAGGTGCCTGTCTTGGTGCCGCCGGCGGACGGAGAAGCCCTCTTGGTCTACGTCGCCGCGACCACTCAGGTGGTTAGCGCCGCGATTGTGGTCGAAAGGCAAGAGGAAGGGCATACATTGCCCGTTCAGAGGCCGGTCTACTTCATCAGCGAAGTGCTGTCCGAGACTAAGATCCGCTACCCACAAGTTCAAAAGCTGCTGTATGCTGTGATCCTGACAAGGCGGAAGCTGCGACACTACTTCGAGTCCCATCCGGTAACTGTGGTGTCATCCTTCCCCCTGGGGGAGATCATCCAGTGCCGAGAGGCCTCGGGCAGGATCGCGAAGTGGGCGGTGGAAATCATGGGCGAAACGATCTCGTTCGCCCCTCGGAAGGCCATCAAGTCCCAAGTGTTGGCGGATTTCGTGGCCGAATGGGTCGACACCCAACTGCCAACGACCCCGATCCAACCGGAGCTCTGGACCATGTTTTTCGACGGGTCGCTGATGAAGACGGGGGCCGGCGCGGGCCCGCTCTTCATCTCGCCCCTCGGGAAGCACTTGCGCTACGTACTGCGCCTCCACTTCCCGGCGTCCAACAATGTGGCCGAGTACGAAGCTCTGGTCAACGGATTGCGGATCGCCATCGAGCTAGGGGTCAGACGCCTCGACGCTCGCGGTGATTCGCAGCTCGTCATCGACCAAGTCATGAAGAACTCCCACTGCCGCGACCCGAAGATGGAGGCCTACTGCGACGAGGTTCGGCGCCTGGAAGACAAGTTCTTCGGGCTCGAGCTCAACCACATTGCTCGACGCTACAACGAAACCGCAGACGAGCTGGCTAAGATAGCCTCGGGGCGAACGACAGTCCCCCCGGACGTCTTCTCCCAGGATCTGCATCAACCCTCCGTCAAGCTCGACGACACGCCCGAGGTACCCTCGGCTCAGCCCGAGGTACCCTCGGCTCAGCCCGACGTACCCTCGGCACAGCCCGAGGTACCCTCGGCCCCCGAGGGCAGAGCACTGAACGTCGAGGAAGGGCAGAGCGGGGCCACACCAGATCAAGATTGGCAGGCCTCGTACCTGCAATATCTCCGTCGAGGAGAGCTAGCCCTCGACCAAGTCGAGGCTCGGCGGGTAGCGCGACGCGCCAAGTCATTCGTCTTGCTGGGCGACGAAGAGGAGCTCTACCATCGCAGCCCCTCGGGCATCCTCCAGCGGTGCATCTCCATCGCCGAAGGTCGGGAACTGCTGCAAGAAGTACACTCGGGGGCTTGCGGCCACCACGCAGCGCCCCGAGCCCTTGTTGGAAATGCTTTCCGGCAAGGCTTCTACTGGCCAACGGCGGTGGCTGACGCCACTAGAATTGTCCGCACCTGCGAAGGGTGCCAATTCTATGCGAAGTGGACACACCTGCCCGCTCAGGCCCTGCAGACAATACCGATCACCTGGCCCTTCGCTGTATGGGGTCTGGACCTCGTCGGTCCCTTGCAGAAGGCGCCCGGGGGCTACACGCACCTGCTGGTCGCCATCGACAAATTCTCCAAGTGGATCGAGGTCCGACCTCTGAACAGCATCAGGTCCGAGCAGGCGGTGGCATTCTTCACCAACATCATCCATCGCTTCGGGGTCCCGAACTCCATCATCACCGACAACGGCACCCAGTTCATCGGCAAAAAATTCTTGGATTTTTGCGAGGATCACCATATCCGGGTGGACTGGGCCGCCGTGGCTCATCCCATGTCGAATGGGCAAGTAGAGCGTGCCAATGGCATGATTCTACAGGGGCTCAAGCCTCGGATCTACAACGACCTCAACAAGTTCGGCAAGCGATGGATGAAGGAACTCCCCTCGGTGGTCTGGAGCCTAAGGACGACGCCGAGTCGTGCCACGGGCTTCACGCCGTTTTTCCTGGTCTACGGGGCTGAAGCTATCTTACCCACTGACCTGGAATACGGCTCCCCGAGGGCGAGGGCCTACACCGAACAAAGTAACCAAGCTAGTCGAGAGGAATCGCTGGACCAGCTGGAGGAAGCTCGGGACAGGGCCTTACTACACTCGGCGCGGTACCAACAGTCCCTGCGACGCTACCACGCCCGAGGGGTCCGGTCCCGAGAACTCCAGGTGGGCGACCTGGTGCTTCGGCTGCGGCAAGACGCCCGAGGGAGGCACAAGCTCACGCCCCCCTGGGAAGGGCCATTCGTCATCGCCAAAGTTCTGAAGCCCGGAACATACAAGCTGGCCAACAATCAAGGCGAGATCTACGGCAACGCTTGGAACATCAAACAGCTACGTCGCTTCTACCCTTAAGATGTTTTCAAGTTGTTCATATACCTCGCACCTACGCAAAGTTTAGTCGTCAAGGAAGGGTCGGCCTAGCCTCGGCAAAGCCCGACCCTCCCTCGGGGGCTAAAAGGGGGGAGACCCCCTCTGCGTCGAATTTTTCCTCGAAAAAGGATCTCTTTTTAGCAGGATTTCTTTCGTGCTTCTTGACTACTTCGGAAAGCGAATCCTGGAAACGACGAGGTACACGTAAGCAGCCAAGGCTGACCGAGCCGAGGGACTCCTACGCCTCCGGGATACGGATACCTCACTCATCACCTTCTGCGATAAGTAACTTGCGCTCGGATAAAGCGACTCCGTGGACCGAACGAGTCATCACGCTCGGAAGCTCTCCTGCCGAAGCAGTCCTTCAAGCTTTCTCGACTAAGTCGGGGACAGGGCCTCATGGACGAGTGAAAGTACGCGTAAGCCGCAAGGCCGACCGAGCCGAGGGATTCCCACGCCTCCGGGATACAGATACCTCACTCGTCCCTTCCACGAAAAGCAGCTCTCGCTCACACAAACATCCCTGTTACCGACAGAGTCCAGATGCTCGAAACAAGAGGAAAAAAGACGCAGCTTCGCAAGCGCGGCGAGGGTGTGTTCTTCTGGCCTCGGCGGCCGCAGAAAGCACACGCTACAAGATGATCTGATCCTGCAGGCTCGGATCTTCACGCTGAAGGGAGCCGTAGCACCCTCGGCATCGACGACGTCTTCAGCAAAGCCCGACCCAGCCTCGGGCGGCGCCGCGGTCCAGGGACTCCTCCGGGAATCCGGCCCGAGCAGGCGGCTCAACCGGTTACCCCTGGGGCCTCGGTCAACCGGCTTCCAAGGGCGCCAGTCCAACCCGAGGCATCGACTGATCGACTTTGGCGTCGGCTCCGCTGACGGACAACACGGCTAGGCTCCGGCCAACCAGGTTCCCATTCTCGAGCCAACTCCGCCTCTGTTCATACTGATATCGCTACCCCTGGCTTCGGTCCACCGAAGGGCGGCCGAGGGGTCTCTTCAACTAAGCTAGAGGAGCCCCAGACAACAAGGCCGAACGGGCCGAGGGATTCCTATGCCTCCGGGATACGGATACCTCACCCGTCACCTTGACACGGGGCAACTCATGCTTGGTAAAGCGGTTCAGATAATCAACAGGCGAGACTTAATGCTCGAAAATGAGGAAAAAAAAACACGGCTCCGTGCCGAAATTACATACACGTTCAGGCCTCGACAGCCGCAATGAACAAAAAACACTGGCATTCAAAGTGCCACTACCAACGGAACTCCGGTTCCCCCTCCGCAGGTACGAACAACCCCACTCCGAGGGGGAAGGCCTGCGGAGCAACGGAAGGCCGACGAATGATGCGCCGTCACCCGCTCCAGCAGCGGCGACGACGACGCCTTCTGCTCCGAGGGACCAAGCAGCGGTAACGCCGACCTCAGGCTCGATGCCGCTGCCAGGAGGCCCCCGCCCATGCCAAAACTTGTGAGGCAAGTACGGGCAGAAGGCCATAGAGTTGGAGGTCAGCCCGTGGCCGGCCCCGGCTATCTCGCCGGCAGCAGAACCTCTTCAAGCTGCCGTGGCGGATGCCGGCACCGCGAGCGGCTCCGAAGCCACTCGCGCCTGAAGGCCAGGCACGCTGCAGCTGCCAGCGCCACGGACGACGGCCGCCTTTCCCTCCGATCACTGAGTGAAGGAGCGGACCGCCGCCCACGCGGGGGCCGACCTCAACTCGGCGCACTCCCCTCCCCAGCCCTGGTGATGAAAATCCTTGAGGCTGAGGGAGGGGAAGAGGCCGCAACCCGGCTCGCTTTCCCCCACCATCAAGCCGGAGGTCGCCATCTCAGGTGACCGCCGGCGGAGGGGAGCGGCCGGGCAGCATGATGAAAATCCTTGAAGCCGAACGATGGCTGAGAGGTACCAACTCCCATGGAGTTGCGTTCCTCCAACGAGGAGGCGGAAAGGCGGCGGATACCCCCCATCCGGGGGCTTGGAAGATGGGAAGACACGACGCTTAAGGGAGGAAGAAGACATGGTTGCCTTACGAAAGGAGTCTCCCTCCTTTTAAAGGCAACTCTCCCTACCTGCGCCCCCAGGCGCCGCGGGCTGAGTCTTCTCCAACACGCTCCAAGGCCCTCCCCTGCGACTCGGGGGCTGGGTCCCGCATGTCATGCAAGCCGGCTCAGGGCAGAAGAAGCCAAACCGCCGCGCGTGGTGCGCACGACCGTCCGGCGGTTACAGGCGACCCCCCATTTCCGCCCAGACCAACGGGCAGAAGGGGCGGGCAGCCATGCAGGCGGCATGCAACCGCGCCAGATGGACGCGCTTCTCCGACTTCTGACACGCCAGCTTGGGAACCCAGGGCCACGCGTCGAGCAACCGGCGCGCCAGTTGCTGCATGCAAGCAACCGCACCGCCACTTGTGCCACCATCGCGCCTCTTCGGTTGCAAAGCCTATGCCACGACTCGAGGTGACCCAACAGCGCCAGCCTGGCGCGTCGGTCAAAGCGACCGAAAGTGGGCCGGCAGTAATAGCGGTGGCAGGCGGGTGGGCGCAGCGGTCACGTCGTCAGCCAGGCTCACGTCCCATCATGAGACAGCAAGAGAGCCTCCACTCACGGCGTGGAAACGGTGCACCCGTGACCCGTTCCTCGAACGGATCGCACGCGCGCAACGACCGCCCCGCCAACCACTCGCCCCGTCGCATTAACTCCGCGGCAGGACACGCGGCGCCTCTGGCAGGCGGAGCGCGCGACGCTTCACCTTCGCCGTAATAAACGCGTCAGAAAAGGTACGCCACGTCGTCCGATTTCGTATCCTTTTCCGTTTTCCTCTTTCTCTATCTCTTGCAACAGGGACCGGGAAAGGGGGATACCCCGAAAGGGATCCTTCTCCGCGAAGGAACCGGGCTCTGAGCCCCCCATTACTGATCAGGGGTTCGAAGGCTGGCCCCCGAAGGGTTCAACAGTCGCCTCAGATCGCGTGGGCCCGACACCCACTACTGGTCAGGGGTTCGAAGGCCAGCCCCCCGAAGGGCTCCATGGCCGCCTCAGGCTACTCGGGCTCCGCGCCCATTACTGATCAGGGGTTCGAAGGCTGGCCCCCGAAGGGTTCACAGTCGCCTCAGACACCGAGCGAGGGATGACCAGGGGTACGTTCGATACATAACCAAGGCTCGGGCTGCGCTCCCGAGGTACCCTAGGACATTTCCGAGACCAGCGGGAACGATCTTGTAACGGAATCCCATCGGAGGGAGGCATCGAGCCCTCGGACCCCGTCGCCAGGGGACCGGGTCCGGCAAATCACCCGCAGGTACTTTTGGGCGTGCCTCTGGGCCCCTAGCCGACCCCCAACGAACGGGGCACGGACGTCCACTCGGATTACCCGCTCGCAGCTCACCGGAGACACCATGTTCGGTGCCCATCGAGGGTAACATGGCGCACTCCCCCCCTCCTCCTTGCGGAAAGGCGACGTAGGGGCGTATATAAAAAGTCGAGTCTGTCCCTGATCGTCCTCTCGCCCTGTGCAGAGGCTCGGGGGCTGCTCTCGCAAAAACTGGCTTCGGCCAAATCGTTGACAGCGTCAACATACCAGCCCGAGAGCTTGGGCCCCGACCGTGCACCCGGGCTACGGCCAGTTCGCATGAGGGAACGACCAGACCAGCCGAAGCGTTAAGCGAAGTATTAAGACCTCGAAGGAGTGTAACCACTCCTCCGAGGCCTCGGGGGCTACACCCGGCGGGTGCGCTCGCGCGCACCCACCGGAACGAAATGCAACCGAGAAAGGCTGGTCCCCTTGAAAAAAAGTGCGACAAAAGCCTCCAAGCGAGTGCTGACACTCCCTTCGAGGCTCGGGGGCTACTGTCGGGGACCATAATTAGGGGTACCCTCAAGACGCCTAATTCTCAGCTGGTAACCCCCATCAGCATAAAGCTGCAAAGGCCTGATGGGCACGATTAAGTCAGGGATCAGTCCACACGAGTGACTCGATCACGCTTCGCCCGAGCCTAGCCTCAGCCAAAGGCAGCCGACCTCGAGAGACTTCCGTCTCGCCCGAGGCCCCCTTTTTATGGCGGACACATCACCGGCTCGCCCGAGGCCTTGGCTTCGCTCAGAAGCAACCTTGACTAAATCGCCACACCGACTGACCAAATTGCAGGGGCATTAAACGCAAAGGTGGCCTGACACCTCTATCCTGACACGCGCCCCCGGCAGGGCCGAAGTGACCGCCGTCACTCCACCGCTCCATTGGCCAGTCTGACAGAAGGACAGCGCCGCCTGCGCCACTCCGACTGCAGTGCCACTCGACAGAGTGAGTCTGACAGGCAGTCAGGCCTTGCCACGGCGAACTACGCTCCGCCCGACCCCAGGGCTCGGACTCGGGCTAAGACCCGGAAGACGGCGAACTCCGCTCCGCCCGACCCCAGGGCTCGGACTCGGGCTAAGACCCGGAAGACGACGAAACTCCGCCTCGCCCGACCCCAGGGCTCGGACTCCGCCCTGGCCTCGGCCGAACGACTTCCGCCTCGCCCGACCCCTTGGCTCGGGCTCGGCCGCGGCAACAAAAGGCAGACTCAACCTCGGCTTCGGAGGAACCCCCACGTCGCCCTGCCTAGGGCACAGACCGCCACGTCAACAGGAGGCGCCATCATCATCCTACCCCGAATCGACTCGGGTCACGGAGAACAAGACCGACATCTCATCCGGCCAGCTCCGCCAGAGGGGCAATGATGGCGCTCCACAAGCTCTATGACGACGGCGGCCCCCGGCTCTCTTACGGAAGCAGGACAACGTCAGCAGGGACTCGACCGCTCCAACAGCTGTCCCTCCATCAGGCTCCGCCGCACCTCCGACAGCCACGACATCACGCCAGCAGGGTGCCCAGATCTCTCCGGCTGCCACATTGGCATGTACCTAGGGCGCTAGCTCTCCCTCCGCTAGACACGTAGCACTCTGCTACACCCCCCATTGTACACCTGGATCCTCTCCTTACGACTATAAAAGGAAGGACCAGGGCCTTCTCAGAGAAGGTTGGCCGCGCGGGACCGAGGACGGGACAGGCGCTCTCTTGGGGCCGCTCGCTTCCCTCACCCGCGTGGACGCTTGTAACCCCCCTACTGCAAGCGCACCTGACCTGGGCACGGGACGAACACGAAGGCCGCGGGACTTACACCTCTCTCACGCTCGACTCCGGCCACCTCGCCTCTCCCCCCTTCGCGCTCGCCCACGCGCTCGACCCATCTGGGCTGGGGCACGCAGCACACTCACTCGTCGGCTTAGGGACCCCCCTGTCTCGAAACGCCGACAATATCCATGCGGACCGCTGAACCCGACCGCGGTGGACGGATTTTGGTGGACCCGAGTCGATCCCCCTGCGCCTATAGATGCTCGAGCCGCGACCCCCTCTCCATATCCGTTCACGCCACCATTGTCGACCACAATCGCCGCCGCGGCATCTCCTCAAAACTGCAAGGGCTCAGAGTCAAACAATTGTGCAAGAAGATTCGCTGGTGGGTGAAGATCGCGTTCGTGAAGGATTTGAAGCTCGTAAGGACTCGGTGGCTTGGAGATTTCTCGCCGGAGGTAATCTCCACCGCGGATTCGCCCCCCTGTCGCGGTCAGTGCTCGTCGGGGCGTTATCTCCGGTGAGTCTCCTACCACCCCTTTCGCTTTAACTCGGTGACCATGTAGTAGTAATCGGGGTGTGTAATAGGGCGGGGTTGCACCTGGGCGGTTCGCCGGAGTTCGCGGCCCTGGTCTGTGCGCCGCCGCGCTCCGGCGCGAGAGGTAGGGGAGTAGGTCTGTACCGTGGATGGGTAGATGGACGACTGTGATTAGCTAGCGGATCTGGCCATCGGATCCTATCGGACGGACGTGCTCATCCCGCGCGTATTGATTCGCTAGGGCGTAATCTAGACCGTCGATGTAATCGAACGGTTTGGAATGTGTTAGACCTCATAAAATCTCAACCCTAGAATCTTGATCCGACGCCTGTCGTGCCATACCGATTCGGCCGTGGTCGCGTCTAATCCTAGCGGCTGGGGTCTCATCGAACGGTTCAGAATAGAAGATACCCCTTCGGCTAGCGTATTATGCAAAAGAAACCCTCTGTTATTTTAGTATCAACCCGCCGTCCATGGTCACTATACCCTGTGTCTTAGGAAACTTACACCGAGAACCCTGTGCTTCACAGAAGTTGGGGCCCAGTCCAGGAATCGTTTAAATTGAATAAATGAAATAGAAAATAGATTTTTAATAGGAAAATAATTGCTGGAACTTCAATAATTCATAGAAAATGCATATGAACTCCAAATTTAATGATTCCAGTTCCTATGATCTCATTTTAGTGTCTAGTTTATTACTGTGTATTTTATTTACATGTTTGGTGTAATGTTAATTCTTGCTATACTATGTATGTATTGCTACGTTTAGCAGTGAGAACACGAGTCACCTGAAGATCATCCTGGTACCTGGAATCTCAAGTCCTAGGCAAGTTGTGCCCTTGATCACTTCTTTTTACCCAGCCATGTTCTGATTAATCATAATGATCTGCATAGGTTAATTTTGATGGGACCCAATAGGTTACCCTAGTTTGTCTATCTTTATACCTTGTTTACCACTGAACTTTTGGGTAGTACTTGCTAGTGCTTTATGTGGTTTTGGGTATGAAGATACATTATTCATGATCACACTTTTATTATCTGTTTATTATTACTGTTCATGATAAGATCATTATGGTAATTGGAACATGGAGAACCACCCGGGAAAACAGTGCTACCACAAGGGTTTAATGGGACGCCCTTGGCCGATTAATTAGGAAAGCTAGTGGATGACTACCTTACCCGAAAGGGGCAAGGGCAGTAGGGGAGTGGTCAGTGTAGGGAGGCCCTCAGGAGGATTTTGCTGCGATGGCGGTCCTGCAAGGGATTCCTGCATTGGAGCTTCCTATAAACTGTAGCGGGTTTTCTGAAGCTAGTGGAACTTTGTAAAGGCCTCGTAGTGTTACCCTGCCTCGCCTCCTCGGTAGAGGTGTATGGGAAGTCGCGATCCCTTGGCAGATGGGTAACATGACTTGTGGGTAAAGATGCGCAACCTCTGCAGAGTGTAAAACTGGTATACTAGTCGTGCTCACGATCATGAGCAGCTCGGACCCTCACATGATTAAATTATGGAACCTAAACTCAATTTGTCATATGCATTGCATCGCAGGTGAGGTTGTTACTTTTGTTCTACTACTTAATTGGGTTTGGTATTTACTTATACCTAGTAACTGCTAATAAAATTTTGACCAACTTTAAAAGCAATGCTCAGCTCTAACCATCCTCTTTGGTAAGCCTTACACTTCACGTGAGCTCCCACCTTTGGCGAGTTCATGCACATTATTCCCCGCAACTTGTTGAGCGATGAACGTATGTGAGCTCACTCTTGCTGTCTCACACCCCCCCCACAGGTCAAGAACAGGTACCACAGGATGAGGCGCATGGAGGATGCTGTGATGAGTTCGTGAGTGGTCTAGGTCGTCGTCTCCCAGTCAACTTTGGGTTGCTAGACCGTTGTCTCCTTATAATGTAATTATTTATTTTGTACAGAATTCCTGTTATGTAGTAAAGATGTGACATTCGATCCTGTGCCATGATTCATCATATGTGTGAGACTTGGTCCCAGCACACCTGGTGATTATGTTTACGCCCGGGCTTTGGACCCCTAAAACCCGGGTGTGACAGGTATACTAAGAAAGTGTACACACATTTTCCTTTATGTATTCAGCGCCGTATTCTAATTTTGGCATGACTAGCTAATAGGCATCATGCAGACTTTTTTTATAAATAAAGTATGCACAAATGTTTGTGCAGATGTTCACATACGAGTTGAAGGAAAGCAGTGCCACTAACCAGTGTTGATTCAACTGCTTTCACTAGCAGATGACCTTGGAACAGGTTATCTCCATACTGGACTAGCATTCACGATGGTAATGTTCAAATTGATTGGTTTCACATGTTGAAAGGGAAATAGGGTCAAACCTTTTCCTAATTGATTTTGGTGGTTGAATTGCCCAACACAAATAATTGGACTAACTAGTTTGTTCAAGATTATATATTCTACAGGTGCCAAAGGTTCAACACAAACCAATCAAAAGAACAAGTTAGGTCTCAAAAGGAAGGAGCAAAAAGGGAACCGAAGGCTGCCTTGGTCTGGCGCACCGGACAGTCCGGTGTGCCACCGGACAGTGTCCGGTGCACCAGGGTGCTTTAGCTCAAACTCTTCACCTTCGGGTTTCCCAGTCGCAGCTCCGCTATAATTCACCGGACTGTCCGGTGAGTCACCGGACAGTGTCCGGTGCACCAGCGGAGCAACGGCTATCTGCACGCAACGGTCGACTCTGCAAAGTGAACAGTGGAATTCAGATGTCAGAGCAGCGAGTCAGAGGGGCACCAGACTATCCGGTGTGCCACCGGACTGTCCGGTGCCACAAGAGGACAAAGCCTCCAACGGTCGACCAGCTCCAAGCCCTAACGGCAGGATGACGTGGCGGCGCACCGGACACTGTCCGGTGGCGCACCGGACTGTCCGGTGCGCCCATCGCTAGCACACTTCACCAACGGCTAGTTTTTGGTTGGTGGCTATAAAAACCACCCCAACCGACCACTTCAAGAGGAGGAGCCCAAGCAACATTCCAAGTCATCTAGTTGACATACTCAAGCCCTCCCAACCACCTCTATTCATTGATTCATCCTATACACAAGACTTAGACCACTACAACCAACACAAGTGCCACAAAAGAGAGAGTAAGCAAGAGAGAGCTACTCATCTGAGTTTAGCACTAGTGCCTTGTGAGATTCATTGAGAGATAGTGTGTGCTACATCTTTGTGTTCATTTGCTCGTGGAGTTTTGACTCCCATTGAACTTCCTCCAAAGTTTTGGAGGGTTGTAAAGCTAGCAAGAGACACCAAAGAGTGTGGTGATCCTTGCAGGGTCTTAAGTGATCCTTGAGAAGAAGAAGAGCTCGTCGGTCTTGTGTGATCAGTGGAGAGAGGGAAAGGATTGAAAAAGACCGTCCTTAGTGGACTCCTCAACGGGGACTAGGCCTTCGAGGCCGAACCTCGGTAAAACAAATCATCCGTGTCTCGTGTGCTTATTGCTTGTGATTTGTTTGTTCTTTCCCTTTCTAAGTTTTTCTTGCACTACCCTTTGCTGATATTATTTGGTGTTGCTTTCAGTTAAATTCTCATTTAGTGAACCAACACTTTGCAAGAAAGAACTTGTGTTATTGCTCTTCTTATCTAAGCCCTCATGATTTATTCTCATAGACTTATTAGTAGTATTGATTTATCAATTCCGCATTATTTGAAAGCAATACTCTTTACAAGCAAGGACTTAGTTTTTATACTTCGATAATTGAATATCTTGTTCTAACCACTAAAAAGGGGATCAAGTTGGGGGATAAAGTTTTAATTTTCAGGTTTCGCCTATCCACCCCCCTATAGGCGACTTTCACATGTCAGTAATAAGATTTCATTCTATAGATTCAGATGTGATTTGTACAAAACTGACCGATTTTGAAGAATGATGCATTGACGCCACCATTCCACCTATACAATAGTGTGCAGCTGGTTCAGTTCATAATATCCATTGCGGTCTAATAAGAGATATGGATAAAAAGTAGTTGATATTATCGAGGCCAAAGCTTACTAAGGGTTTATTTGGTTCAACTTTTCTCTTTCAAAAATCTGTTTGGTTAAGCTTTTCATTGAAAAAATCTGGAAGGGTCCATTTGGTTCAGATTTCTGCACTAGAGATCTCAACAAAAGGGGCATAGAAATTGGATACTTGGAGTACACTAGTGACAGGGGTCGACGAGAGGTGCAGGTCTAAGGCGACGAGCTTGAAGGGCAACGACATCAACCTTCCTCTTCTTCAGGGTGTGCTTCTGTTCCACGACTTCAAAAATATTAGTCATCTTTCGACCCCATGACCTACAGACAACATCTTGGGTAAGAATGCTCATCTGTGTCACGTGTCGGTCGAGATGATGCTGAAGGAGATTGCACTCGAGGAGTTGGAGAAGGAGATATATGTAGTGTCTGCAGCTGACGAGGCCATGTCTAAGATTGACTGAGATAATGAAATCGGTAATGCAAAGTTGGAGCATGATTCTTTGTAGTGTGATATTAGTCTTTTCTGATTGTACACATGGTGTTGCCTATGGATTCAGGAGTGAATGAAACTGAAGGTTGGCTATTGTTTCAGAAAACACATTTGAATGGAGTTCCAAATTTAACATGTAGGTTAAATTGTAATTTAATCACAACCGAATAAAGTGTCATTCCAGAACGAACAAATTCGTATGTCACTTCATTAATTAACACTGGAAATTGAATGTAGCATAACTTGCTTGATGAAGCATCCTGCTTGCTTGCTATAACCAATAGAGAATCTAAGTATGAAGACAGAAAATGACAGCAAGGTGTAACACGGATGAAACTTCCTTGCTTGCAGTAGCCAACAAGAGGAACTAAAAATTAATATGCAGAAATCAATCTACAGATGCAACACATATGAAAGTGTGATGTAGTTTCCATAATGCAAGACCGAGATGACATTAAGGTGCACCTTTTTTCTAATATTCACATTGTATTGTAATTTGATTTGTATTAGTTTGGTATTAGTTGTTGCCAAATAATTTATAAATATTGAGGTTGATAATATATGTATTATTTATTTTTATATAATCGTTGTTTAATAATATTTTGTTGAATATTTTGTATTCGCTCGAAAAAGTCATAACTTTTGCGTCTGTAGCTGAATTCGTCTCTGTCGATAGGACGATATGGCTGTGCTCGAGCCAATACTTTGCTTGTTTGCATTTTGGTTCGGCCACGTCAATCCATCATCCTCATCCTCTCTGCTCCACTCGTCTGCTGTGCTGCTGCCGTTTCTTCCTCCTCCTCTTTCGGCCGTCCGGCGGACCAAATCACACGGACAATACGGCCATTGCCACGCCACTACCTGCTCCAGGGATGCTACGCTGCACGCGCTACTCGCTCCAGCTGCTCCAACCCCATCCCTCCTTCCCCGGTGGCGCCACCTGCTCTTGCTCATGCCCGTGCTCCCCGCCTTCTTCCTCCTTCGGCAACCAGCACCAGAGGCTCCATCAGCCAGCCGCTCTGTCCCCAGCTACTTCCCGCTCCAGCACACCACTCACCCACGCGCCTGACCATGACGAAGATGGTCCCTCCGACGACGCCCTCCTGGCGCTCCTCCGCGCCCATGACACCGATGCCGCCTACAGCCTCTTCTCCTCGAAGCCGTCTCTCCTCCCTTCCTCCCCCACCACGGCGTCTCGCCTCCTCGCGCAGCTCTCCTTCAATTCCAACGGCCCCGATGGGTTTCCCCGCGCCGCCCGCCTCCTCCAGAGCCTCCGCGCCCGCGGTGCCCTCGACCTCCTCGACGCCAACTCCCTCTCCCTCGCGGCCGCGGCAGCCGCCCGCTGCCGTGACGCCCGTCTCGCCCATTCCCTCCTCCTCTACATGCTCCGCCAGGGCCTCCTCCCCGACCGACGCGCATACACCGCCGCCGTCTCCCGCCTCACGCCGCCCACCAAGGCGCTCCGCCTCTTCGACGCCGTCCTCCGCAACCTCCGCAGCGCACCACCAGAGCTCGTCTCCCCCTCCTGCCTCCCCGACGCGGCCGCATTCAACGCAGCCCTCAGCGCCTGCGCTGACGCGGGGGATTGCCGCCGATTCCGGCAGCTGTTCGACGCAATGAGCGAATGGAGCGCCGCCGCCGATGCGCTCACCTACAACGTCGTCATCAAGATGTGCGCGCGCGCCGGCCGAAAGGACCTCGTCGCGCGCGTGCTTGAGCGCATGCTCTTCTCCGGCCTCACCCCCTGCGCCACCACTTTCCACTCCCTCGTCGCCGCGTTCGTCGGCTTCGGTGACATCGCCACAGCGGAGAGGATCGTCCAGGCGATGCGGGAAGAGCGCAAAGACATATGCTTACTGCTCAGGGCTGTCTCTATGGACTGCGACGGTGTGACCGACGTCGAGGAGGGTGCCGTGCTGCTCGACGACATTGTTGCCGGGGCCAAACAGGGACAGGGCTCGGATGAGGTGCCGCTGCTCCCCAAGGCTTATCCGCCCAACGCCAGGGTGTACACCACGCTCATGAAGGGGTACACGAACGCAGGCCGCGTCGACGATGTCCTGGCCGTGCTGCGCGCGATGCGGCAAGAGGCGCAGACGGCACCCGCAAGCCGGCCGGACCATGTGACTTACACGACGGTGATATCAGCGCTTGTTGGTGCGGGCGACATGGCGCGCGCGCGCGCCGTGCTGAACGAGATGGCTGCGGCCAGAGTTCCAGCCAACCGTGTCACCTACAACGTCCTGCTCAAGGGCTACTGCCAGCAGCTGCAGATTGGCCAGGCCAGGGAGCTCTTTGAGGAGATGGTGACGGACGCCGGCATCCAGCCCGGCGTGGTGACGTACAACACCCTCATGGACGGGTGCGTTCTCACGGACGACAGCGCGGGCGCGCTAGCCTTCTTCAACGAGATGCGGTCACGGGGCATCGCGCCGTCCACTGTGAGCTACACGACGTTGATGAAGGCGTTCGCCGTGTCGGGGCAGCCCAAGGTAGCGCACAAGGTGTTCGAGGAGATGGAGCGGGACCCCAGGGTGACGGTGGACAGAGCGGCGTGGAACATGCTGGTGGAGGGGTACTGCCGGCTGGGACTAGTGGAGACAGCGAAGCAGGTTGTGGAGAGGATGAAGGAGCGCGGCGTGCAGCCGGACGTGGCGACGTACGGCAGCATGGCGAAGGGCATCGCGGTGGCGCGCAAGCCAGGGGAGGCTCTTGTGCTCTGGAACGAGGTGAAGGAGCGGTGCCTGAAGGAGGCCGACGAGGAACTGCTGGGGGCGCTGGCGGACGTGTGCGTGAGGGCGGCCTTCTTCAAGAAGGCGCTGGAGATCGTGGCGTGCATGGAGGAGAAGGGCATCGCTCCCAACAAGACCAAGTACAAGAAGATGTACATTGAGATGCACTCCAGGATGTTCACCAGCAAGCATGCATCGCAAGCGCGCCAGGACCGGCGCCGAGAGCGCAAGCGTGCCGCCGAGGCCTTCAAGTTCTGGCTTGGCCTGCCCAACTCCTACTATGGCAGCGAGTGGCAGATCGAGCCTCTGCTGGATGGCGATGACCTAAGTTGAGCCACCCACCACCGTTTCTTCTATGAACACTGTACCCTGCTGCATGAAGGGATTTCTTTTTGCCACACTTATTACAAAAGAAAAAAATATTGGCAATAGGCGTATGAAGGTTAATTTATAACCCAATTTCATGCAATAAACATATTGGCAAGAGTCATATGATATTCATCTTTTGGTGTAGCTCCATTTATTAGATCTCTAAAAGCAATGCACACTGTCAACTTCCCGGATTTTTTCATAACCACTACAGAAAACAGATAAATCTATGTTAGCCAAACTAATTTACGTCTGCTCATAAGAAAACCGGTATAGAAAAGTTATTTTACGTCGGCTACAGATCAACTGACATAAATTATTTTTTTATTTACGTCGTTCTCAACATGGTCGACATAAATAAAATTGTTTATGTTGGCTACTATAATCGACGTAGATTAGTTATAAGGGAACGTATCTGATGCAAACCAACTCCTCCGTGCAACCATGCAAACTTATAATCTGAACCACATGATGTTGATCCAAAGGACGCAAGAGCGTGGATAATTTTATACTTAACCGCCCGCTGCTAATCACACTTTTTCAAATCCCCTCCTACTCCTCCGCACGTCCCCTTGGATCAACATCATATGGTTCAGATTAGAAGTTTACACGGTTGCACGGAAGAATTGGTTTACACCAGATATGTTTCCTAGTTATAAACCCTTTTGCTCCACTCCTACACCAATCTGCCTTGTCATTTTGTCGCAACTCATCGCCGCTTGCTTGCCCTCTCCTCCACCCGCCGCCGCCCCTGAATCGTCACCGGTTGCTCGCCCTCTCCTCCACTAGATGCCACCCCGGCTCGCCACCGGCTGCTCACCCTCTCCTCCACCCGCCGCTACCCCTACTCGCCACCCCGCCGCTGCTTGCTCGCCCCCTCCTCCACCCGCCGCCCCCTGCTCACCACCCCGTCGTCGCTTGCTCGCCCCTTCCTCCACCCGTCGTGATGCCATCGTCTCACCGCCTCACCACAGTTTGCTCGCCTCCGCCCCCTGATCGCCACCTATCGCAGCCGAGTGGTCGTGCTCATCGCAGCCACCACCGCTTGCTCACCCCCACCCACGTCCTCATCCACCGGACGCAGATTGCACGCAAGTGAAGGCAAGCAACCCTCGGACGCAAGGTGAGACTCCCCTCCTCCCCTCTCCTCTCTATTACTCTTCCTGATTATTGTTGGGTTAGGCAACCCCCGTATTCTGATTTTACCCACTTATTGCTTAACTTAAACATGCGTGCTTGGAGTGATAGGATGGCAAAAATGTTGCGATTTAGGGTTCTTATACGTGATTCTCTGAGGTGCTTTGCATTCACTGTGGTTGTGTAGTGGACGAAGACGTATAGGATTTGGAGAATACACGGCTTGGTTGAGATCAGCAAACATGTTACAATATATAGCCACAGACATACCCAGTTTATAGAAATAGGATCTAGGTAATCGGGCAATGAACCACAGGATTGATATCCTGGGATGAGTTTCTATATATGCTGATAGCCTACTAGGAATAGTTGTCTAACCCCCCCCCCCCCCCCGGCAGTAGGAACGTCGGCTGACCGGACATTCATACTGGACTGAAACTCAGCAAAGACTGTAGAAGGAAGGCCCTTGGTGAAAATATCAGCGAACTGGGAGGATGTCGGGACATGTAGAACACGAACTGCGCCGGCGGCCACACGCTCACGAACAAAGTGAAGGTCAATCTCGATATGTTTGGTGCGTTGATGTTGCACCGGATTAGTCGAGAGATAGACAATACTCACATTATCACAGTAAACAAGGGTAGCCTGTTGCAAGGGTTGTCCCAGTTCTTGAAGTAGCTGTCGTAACTAGGAAGCCTCTACCACACCTAGGGATGAAAACAATTTCGGAATTTTTCGGAATTCCGAAAACCGTTTTCGATTTTTTCCGATCGGAATCGTCGGTATCGGTTTTTCTCGGAATCGGAATCGGTCATCGGAATTTGACATCGTAATCGGTATCGAAATCGGTACAACCCTTTACCGACCGTATTCTTCGGTTACCGTTTTGGATCGGAATTTACCGAATTCAAAATTCGGAATTTACCGAAACTCATGGTCCAGCCCAAATTCTAAAATGTAAAAATCTAAATTCAGAACTTATGGCTCATGGGCGGCCCATGGAGCAAGCAGCCCAGCAGGCGCCGTCGGTCTCTGCCTGTCTTCCACTTCCGTCGCTCGCAGTCTCTCTCGCAGAACAGAACTAGCAGGCGGCGGCACATAGCAAGCAGTCAAGCACCAGCCGCCACCGCCCACCGCCAGTCGCCAGTCGCCACTGCTCCATGGCGTGCCCCCAAATCCCGTGACGGACTGACGGCGTGACTCATCTTCCTCCTCTCCTCTATGTAACAATAAGTAATCTGTAATCCCTAATCCCTAATCTAGCTTTATGGCCATGGATGCACTCATGCACGCACGGCGCACCCACTGCCGGACTGTCCGGTTTAGATGCCGAGCCGCCATGGATGCCCTAATCGCTTCATCTCGATTGGATAGAAGCCGCCATGGATGAGTGATGCAGGTTTAGTCGATCTCGATTGGATAGAAGCGCACCAGGTAAGTCTGCCTCCGACTGCGTTGTTGCTGTCAGCCTGTCACCGCGACAGCATTATTAGAAAGAGTCCCAGCACAACACTCAACCAAAGCTTAAACATCACGAAATGGTGGCTGAAAACAACGCCTGAAATGGCCAGACCGTTCCCAGTTCTCTGTGTTCTCCAGAGTTCAGAAAAATCATACTCCATGGTCCATGCTACATGAGTACATGATGGAGCACGCCTTCAAGAAATGGAGCTAGACAAGTCATAGTCATCTGGTGCCTCGCGTCGTGGATTTGTTGGCCACAACCACAAGCCATAGTCACCAGGTAGCTTCATCTGCAGGTCGTCCTTGATGCTCAGCAGCGGCTGCATGCACCAGCACTGTCTCACTGTCGGGCTGCACACACTGCCACACTGGCACACTGCACAGACGCACACTAATGTAATCTGTAATGCACCAGCACGAATCTGTAATGCACCAGCAGTCCAGCTCTAATGGCTACTCTAATGTCGTAATTTTTAATTGCAGGTAAAAACTGTGATCCGCTCTAATGGCTAGTGAAGGTGAAGCTTCACCTCTACGAAAGCGTATGTTGTTGGAGTTACCTAGTGAACATCAAAGTCAGAACTTGACATCCTCACCTCATGCAAATACAACTCAACCTTTTGGTGTGTCTGCATCATCATCAACACCTGCTGCAACATCTCATGAACAAGGTGCAAATCCAGAAGAAGGAATTAATTTGGATGAGGATGATCCTTCAAAGTTGAAGCAAGCAAAGAAGTCCACTTCAAATGTTTGGCAGTATTTTGAAAAGTATGATGTTGTCGTAGAGGAGAATGGCAAATCTGTGAAGCAAGTTTGGGCCAAATGCAAGTATCTGGGATGCAAAAACAAGACTAGCAAAGCTAGTGCTGAAAGTAGTAGAGGAACAACTGCATTTTGGTCTCATTTGAAAAATTATCATAAGATTGTGAAGGGGCAACAGGAGCTCAAGGCAGAAAAGGATCATGGCACAAGTATATGCATTGTCCAGCCATATAAATATGATGAAGAAACCAGTTTGAGAAAGTTTTATACAACTATTATCATGCATGAGTATCCATTTAACATTGCTGAGCATGAATACTTTGTGGAATTCATTAAATCATTGAAGCCTACCTTTCCTATGAAGTCACGTGTCACTATTAGGAAAGAAATTCTGGAACTCTACTTGCATGAAAAGGATGTGTTGTATAAGTATTTCAAAACCCTCAATTGTCGCATGAGTGCTACTATGGACATGTGGACATCAAATCAGAATAAAGGCTACATGTGTGTCACAGTACATTGGGAAGATGATGATTGGGAAATACAGAAGAGAATTATCAATTTCCTCCATGTTTCGGGTCGACATAGTGGTGAGAATATGTCTCTTATCCTCAGTTCATGCCTATTGAAATGGTTTATAGAGAAGAAAATGTTTTCTTTAACCTTGGACAATGCTTCTGCAAATGAAGTTGTTGTGAAAGAGATTATTCTGGAGCTCAATAAGCACAATCCTTTAATCTGTGATGGATTATTCTTTCATATATGATGTGCCAATCCTTGATCCTAGATACAAGAGGAAAATTGTAGAATTTTACTTGAAGAAGGTGTACCCATATACCTATCAAACTGAGCTGGATAAATTTAATGGTGTCATGAAAAAGATGTATCAATGCTATGTCTCTACTACACCCTCAACATCATCTGTTGCACCTTACCCAACTTCAACGGGTGACACGATTAAGTCAAGTATTGATGAAGAGCTTGATAGCTACATATTTGATGGACAAGGCCATGATGATTCTATTGACACAAGTGACTTAGAAAAATATTTGATAGATCCAATATTAAAGATTGGTAAAAATAATCAGCATACTTTTGACATACTAGCCTGGTGGAAAGCACACAAAGAAGAATATCCTATCTTGGGCCAGCTTGCTCGTGATGTCTTAGCTATGCAAGTGTCAACAGTAGCTTCAGAATCTGCTTTTAGTGCGGGTGGTCGTGTACTTGATCCATTTCGTACTCGCCTTGACCCTACCATGGTAGAAGCGCTTGTCTGCACCAAAGATTGGATAGCTGGAGCAAGAAAAGGTTGTATAACAGTAACTTATATTTATTTACAATTTATTTAGTCATTACCTTTTTACTAATGCACTAATTGATCTTTATATTTCTAGGTTCCAAGGCTAAGAGTGTTGCTATTCCTAATATGGTTTGTGAAATGGAGGAACTTGAGGCTCTTGATAGAAATCTTTCACTTGAGGTTAATTTACCTTCATGTTCTATTCTATTTTGCATAAAACATTAGCTATGATTTAACTATATATTCCTTTAACAAAATGTAGGATGAAGACCTAGATGATGATCATGATGATGGACCAGAGGCATCGTTGTAAGCTTGTTGATGAAGACCTAGATGATGATAATGCAACATGAATGCTCTGAATGTTTTCATTGTACTTGTTGCGTAATGCTTTGTGATCTTGCGAACTTGGGACTTGTGGACTTGTGGTTGTGTACTTTGTGATCTGTGTGATGAACTTGTTATATTGTGAACTTGTGATCTGTGTGATCCACTTATTATATTGTGAACTTGTGATCAACTTGTTATATTGTGAACTTGTGATCTGTGTGATCCACTTATTATATTGTGAACTTGTGATCAACTTGTTATATTGTGAACTTGTGATATTGAAAATTGTGAACTTGTGTTTTTGTGATATTTGTAAACTTTGTTGTATTGTGATATTTTCATATTGATATGGTTACCGATTGTATTTTAGATTCCCACCGATACCGATGTTTTTTTTGTACCGAACTTCCGTTTCCGATGATTCCGAAATACCGATGTCGTTTCCGTTTCCAGAATTACCGTTTTCGATTTTGTTTCCGATAAAAATATGAAAACAATAACGGTTTTAGTGTTTTCCGATCGTTTCCGACCATTTTCATCCCTAGCCACACCATTAGCAATGGCGCGGTATTCAGCCTCAGCACTAGAGCGTGACACGGTTTGCTGACGCTTGCTGGACCAAGAAACAAGACTGGTGCCGAGGAAGGCAGCAAAGCCAGAGGTGGAGTGACGAGTCTCGGGACAACCAGCCCAGTCGGCGTCAGTGTAGACGGTGAGGGTGGTCGGCGAGGAGGCGTGGTCGATGAATAGTCCGAGGTCAGGTGTCCCCTAGAGATAGCGGAGGATGCGCTTCGCAGCGGCAAGATGTGGTTCCCGAGGATCATGCATGTGGAGGCAAACCTGCTGAACAGCGTAGGTGATGTTGGGACGAGTGAAAGTCAAGTACTGAAGAGCACCAACCAGACTGCGGTAGAGGGTAGGATCAGACACGGGTTCGCTAGAAGAAGACAACTTGGATTGTGTATCCACTGGGGTGGCGCAGGTCTTGCAGCCAGTCATACCGGTGCGCTCCAATATCTCAAGCATGTACTGTCGTTGAGAGAGCATCATGCCGGTGGCGGAACGAGTCACGGTAATCCCCAGAAAATGCTGAAGTGGACCAAGGTCTTTCATCGGAAAAGACTGTTGTAGTGAAGTGATGATCCGGCGAACCAGAGTTGACGTGGAGGCGGTCAAGATGATGCCATCCACGTAGAGAAGCAAGTAGGCAGTGTCGGGACCATGCTGGTAGATGAAGAGCGAAGTATCTGTCTTGGCCTCAATGAACCCCATAGACTGGATGCGAGAAGCAAAACAACTGTACCATGCTCGAGGAGCCTGCTTCAAACCGTAGAGTGATTTGTTGAGGCGACATACGTGATCTGGGTGTTCAAGGTCAAGAAAACCAGCTGGCTAGGTGCAGTAGACAGTCTCAGTCAAGGTACCATGGAGGAACGCATTGTTGACATCCAACTGATGAATCACCTGTCCTGGTGAAGAGCCAAGCTTAGGACGGTGTGGATGGTGGCAGGTTTCACAACAGGACTGAAAGTTTCGTCGAAGTCGATGCTAGGTCGCTGAGTGAACCCGCGAAGGAACCAACGCGCTTTGTAGCGCTCGAGGGATCCGTCGGAGTTGAACTTGTGTTTGAAAATCCACTTGCTGGAGACGATGTTGGCGTGGGGAGGACGCGGAACAAGAGTCCAAGTGTTGTTGGTGGTGAGGGCCTGGAACTCGTCCTCCATCGCCTGACGCTACAGGGGATCATCGAGAGCTCGACGATACGTTGATGGAACAGGGGACATAGCGGTAACCTTGATGTGAAGATTGTGACGTGGCTGGTGAAAACCGCTCTTCGCACGAGTGACGGGAAGGGCTGGAACAGAGCCCACAGGAGCTGAGGACGACGTAGCGGGCGGAGGCCGAGCTTGACGAGTAGACCGTTGCTTGGTGGTGGTGCCCCATCGCCAAGGGAGGCTGCTGTCAGCGCCCTCAGGAGGCAGAGGACTAGGGGCAGGCGGCCCTGGTGGAGATGGTGGCATGGGCCCATGCGCATGCGTCCTTGGTGGGGACGACAACCTGGGTGGAGTTGGGGGCCTGGGTGCACGAGGCCCAGGGAAGGAGGACGGCCCAAGCGCAGGGGCTCCTGATGGAGACGGCGATCGGCCTCCGAGTGGGACAGACGTCCCAGCAGATGAGTGAGCAACCTGCTGGAGGGGCCAGTTGGAGGCGCTAAGCGGTGGAGCATGTACCTGTTTAGAAAAATCATCCAAAAAATCTAGATTAGTGGGAAGAGTCGAGATGGAAGGATTCTCGGCGAAGGGAAAGGAGGATTCATCGAACACGACGTGACGAGAGATGATGATATGATTGGTGGAGAGGTCAAGGCAACGATAGCCTTTGTGTTCGGATGAGTAGCCGAGGAAGACACAAGTGGTGGAGCGGGGAGCAAGTTTATGGGCGGCAGTGGCGGAGATGTTGGGATAACACTTGCAGCCGAAGACGCGAAGATGGTTATAGGACGGGGGACGACCATAAAGCGCAAGGTGGGGCGGTGGTGGAGTAGTGGAGGGTGCTGGTAGGGTGTTGAGAAGGTATGTGGCGGTGTTGTAAGTCGCCTAGAGGGGGGGTGGATAGGCGAAACCTGAAAATTAAAACTTTATCCCCCAACTAGATCCCTTGATTAGTGGTTAGAACAAGATGAACAAATATCGGAGTATAAAAAGCTAAGTCCTTTGATTGTAAAGAATGTTGCTTTGAAATAATGCGTAATTGATAATCAATACAACTACTAGATATATGGATAATAAAGCAAGAAGGCTTAGATGAGAAGAGCAATAAGTCAAGTTACTTTCTTGCGAAGTGTTGCTTCACTAAATGAGAATTTAACTTGAAGCAACACCAAATGATATTGACAAAGAATAGCGCAAGAGAACTTAGAGAAGGAAAAACAAACGAATCACAAGCAATAAACACAAATGACACGGGTGATTTGTTTTACCGAGGTTCGACCCTCGAAGGCCTAGTCCCCGTTGAGGAGTCCACTCAAGGACGGGTCTTTTTCAACCCTTTCCCTCTTTCCACCGATCACACAAGGATCGATGAGCTCTTCTTCTTCTCAAGGATCACTCTCGATCCCACAAGGACCACCACACTCTTTGGTGTCTCTTGCTAGCTTTTACAAGCCTCCAACACTTTGGAGGAAGTTCGAAAGGGAGTCAAAACTCCACGCGCAAATTAACACAAAGATGAAGCACACACTATCTCTCAATGGATCTCACAAGGCACTAGGGCTAAACTCAATTGAGTAGCTCTCAATTGCTCGCTCTCTCTTTTGTGGCACTTGTGTTGGTTGTAGTGGGCTAGATCTTGTGTATAGGATGGATCAATGAATATAGGTGGTTGGGAGGGCTTGAGTATGTCAACTAGATGACTTGGAATGTTGCTTGGACTCCCACACCTTGAAGTGGCCGGTTGGGGTGGTATTTATAGCCACCAAACAAAATATGGCCGTTGGAGAAGGCTGCTGGCGATGGGCGCACCGGACAGTCCGGTGCACACCGGACAGTGTCCGGTGCGCCAGCCACGTCATCCTATCCGTTGGGTTTGGAGCTGGTCGACCGTTGGAGGCTTTGTCCTCATGTGGCACCGGACAGTCCGGTGCACACTGGACAGTCCGGTGCACATCGGACAGTCCGGTGCCCCTCTGTCCTTCTGCGCTGACTTCTGTCGCGTGTACTGTTGCGCACTGTTCGCTGTCAGAGTCGACCGTTGGCGCGAGGTAGCCGTTGCTCCATTGGCGCACCGGACAGTCCGGTGTACACCGGACAGTCCGGTGTACACCGGACAGTCCGGTGAATTTTAGCGGAGCGGCCTTCCATTTTTCCGAAGCTGACCAGTTCAGAGCCGCTTCACTCTGGAGCACCGGACACTGTCCGGTGGTGCACCGGATAGTCCGGTGAATTATAGTGGGCTGCGCCTGAGAAACCCGAAGGTGAAGAGTTCGAAGGCAATCCTCCCTGGTGCACCGGACAGTCCGGTGTTCCAGACCAGGGAGCACTTCGGTTTCTTTTTGCTCCTTTGTTTTGAACCCTGTCTTGTTCTTTCAATTGGTTTTTTTGTTGAATCTTTGACACCTGTAGAACATGCAGTCTAGAGCAAACTAGTTAGTCCAATTATTTGTGTTGGACATTCAACCACCAAAATCATTTAGGAAAAGGTTTAAAGCCTATTTCCCTTTCAATCTCCCCCTTTTTGGTGATTGATGCCAACACAGACCAAAGCACATATATAAGAGCATAATTGAACTAGTTTGCCTAAGGTAAGTGCAAAGATTGCTTGGAATTAAACCAATATTGATTTCATAAGATATGCATGAATGGTTTTCTTCATTTTTAACATTTTTGGACCACGCTTGCACCACATGTTTTGTTTTTTGCAAACGCTTTGGAAATTCTTTTCAAAGACTTTTGCAAATAGTCCAAGGTAAATGAATAAGAATTTTGAGAAGCATTTGCAAGATTTGAGATTTTCTCCCCCTATTTCAAATGCTTTTCCTTTGACTTAAACAAAACTCCCTCTTAAAGAAATCCTCCTCTTACTGTTCAAGAGGGTTTTGATATTAATTTTGAAGAGGACATACCAATTTGAAATTATATCACAAGTAAGATACCAATTTGAAAATACTTCTTTTAAAAACAAATTGAAAGACTATACCAATTGAAAAATTATCTTCTTGAAAATAGGATACCAAATGAAAAATTCATCATTACAAGATCCTTTAAATTTTGAAAATTGGTAGCGGTGCGGTCGTTTTGCTTTGGGCTAATACTTTCTCCCCCTTTGGCATGAATCGCCAAAAACGGATATTTTGAGTGAAATATAAGCCCTTTGATAAGGTGTCTCCCCCTTTGGCAAATAATATATGAGTGAAAGATTATACCAATGTGGAGAGCTAGTGTGGAGTGATGGCGAAGGATAGATGGTACTGATAGAGTTGAGTGGAAGCCTTGTCTTCGCCGAAGACTCCATTTCCCTTTCAATCTACGACTTAGTATAGAAATATACTTGGAAACACATTAGTCGTAGTCATGGTACGAGAATAATAAGATATATGCATTTGTACCAAAATGAAAGAGATATGATCAAAAGATATGTCAATTAAGCATGATCATAGATCTATATAATATGGATTGCTCCCCCTAAATATGTGCCTTGATAGGAATACATATTTTGGCCTGAGATGCCAATTGCACATAATGAGGTTAATGAGAACATATCTATACCATACAGAATGTGAAGTGCATTGTGTCCTAGTATAAGTGTGATGCTCATGACAATTTATGCACTTATGAAAGCATGTTATAAGTGTCTTAAGCATTTTCCCTTAAGGATTTCAAAGAGGCTTAAGTACCATCCACCTTTGGAACAAAGGCAGCTTATCCTCGTTACAAGGTTAAGCTTTAAGCTCTTTGACAATAAGATTACTTCATCCAGTTTTAACAAAGATGCAGAAATGCAGGAATGAAATGTTTGACAGGTTAAATTAGGTATGAAGCAGAGAAAAATGCATGGACATGCTTTCTCTTCCTTTTATACAAGATATGTAAATAAAGTATAAAAATGAAGATTTAGGTACAAGTTTGATTGAAAGGAAGTAGTTTTACCCTTTTTGTACCTTCACATAGAGACGCTCTCTTCATTGTGCTTGTCCTCAGTCTTAGTTGCTTAAGACCTATACTCAAGACAATATATGGAAATATTTTGCACAAGAGAGTTCTACAACTAGTGATCCTTTTGCAAGTTAATGTTAGATCAAATTAAATGGATCACAAATTGTATAGAGGCAACATGAATTCTCCTTTCAACTTAGTGCATATCAATGATTGATATTATGTGAGTGAAAGTTGCCTAGAGGGGGGGTGAATAGGCAAGTTAAAACTTTTTCAACCAAAACTAGAAGCAAACTGGGTAAAACTGAATTGATCTCGAAATTCACCCAGTTAACTTTGGAAATGAGATGTTCTAAATGATCCACAGGGTTCAAGGTAGTAGATCTGAGAAGGGCACTTCTCAAAATCCACACACCAAAAATATATAAACAAATCTTCCACACAATGGTGAGAGAACGAAGAACACAAATAAGCACAATGACCAAGAATACAAGAGACACAAGATTTATCCCGAGGTTCGGTCACACCACCAAGGTGCCCTACTTCCTCGTTGAGGCGCCCACAAAGAGCCGGGTCTCTTTCAACCCTAATCCTCCCTTTGCCGACCACAAAGGTCAAGCCCACACAATAATCTTTGCTCAAACGAGCGGGTAATACAAACTTTCTTGTGGTCTTCCACAAGATTTGGAGACTCACAAGAGACACCTAGTCGTCTAGGAGCTAGAAGCTCCAAGAGTAATGAATCCACAAAGAACTCGATGTTGTACCAAAGCTCGAATGAAGAAGAACAAGAGAGATTTAGAGATGAAGCACAAAAACCGCAGCTCTCAAGCTCACTCAAAGATTCCTCTCCAAAGATTTGAAATGGGAGAGGCAAGAGATGTGTGTGAGGGAGAGGGAGGTGTTTCTTGGGTTAGAAATGGAGTTCAAATCGTGCTCACTGCTTTGGGGAGAGAGGTAGGAGGTAGTATATATAGTTGGAGCTCAAAACTAGCCGTTGGGCCAATTTTTCTGTTTGAGGGCGGTTGAGCCTCCCCCTAGGGCGGTTGAGCCTCCCCTGGCAGGCCTAGCAGCCTGTCTGCCAGTCTGACTGGCAGACTGACGCGCAGACTGACCGCAGACTGGTCAAAGTTGACCAACACCGGTTGAACCGCCCAGGGGGGGCGGTTGAACCGCCCCTGACACCTCTGGCGACCTGTTTGCCAGTCTGACTTGCAGACTGTTGGTCAGAGGTCAGAGGGGTCAGAGACCAGCTGAACTGCCCCTCAGGACCAGTTCAACTGGTCTTGACCAGAGAGTTTAGGAGAGAAAACCCCAGCTCAACTGCCCGGAGGCAAGTTCAGCTGGTGTATGGTCAAAGAGGTTCACAGCTGAAGTTGAGTTCAGCTGAAGTTGAGAAAGCTCAACTCAGCTGAAGTTCAGCTCAGCTGAAAAGCTCAGCTGCAGCTGAAGAAGCTCAACTCAGCTGAAGTCAAGTTCAGCTGGAAAGCTCAGCTGCAGTTGAAGAAGTTCAGCTGCTTTTCAGCAAGAACACTCTAGGTTTCTCAACCCTAACCACGGTCAACCATAGAACGTTAAAGAGATTTTTGCTTTTCAAAAATAGCTTTTGAATATAGAGGTTTGAGCTTTGGCAAACACCAACCTTCTTTTTGGATCCCCCTTTATAGTACGACGATTCCTATACTCAAGTTAAATAAAATATAATGAAGTAAACTCCTTGAGTCATTGGTGTCTCATGTGTGATTTCTCCATGGCATTTCTTCATAAGGATCACAAACATCTTTGTCTCACCTTTTGAAGCAAACTCAAATCAAACCCTGTGACTTGTACCATATCACCTTATATGAGTTCAAATCATGGCTTCAAGTCACCTTACTGATGCATCAACATGTTATAACTCTTCATAGCTGATTAGTTCATCGACTTAGTGCAAGTACTCTCTTCTTCACCTTAGCCATGGTACCTCGGTCTACAAGCCGTCACTTGGCCTTCACCTTCGCTTAGTTCCTCGAAGCCCTTTCCTTGCTATCTTCACCCTATCAAGCCATTCTTGAGTCACATCATATTGATCAACCATTGAGAGAATCATTTCTTCAATATTGTGAACCTTGCTTGAATGTCTTCTAGATATAACCGTTAAGAACAATCAAGCTCTAGTTTGATTCTCATAGAAGCATATATGGACTGATAGTAATATGGTCAAGCCAATTCACGATTCCTCATATCTTATTCTCTTTGGCTTGACCAATCCTCTAAATCACTTTGTCCTCTATTTTGATCATATGTATGTAGTGATTTCTCAGGTCTTGTCCATATATTCAAACCAATGTAGAGATCATATTATATCCATTTGCATTGTCTCATTGGTTATATAACCTCGTGTTGAACCTTTGTTCACTGATCATTATACACTATTCAAGTATGTTCATCATACTGAATTTCCTGTTCAACACTTAGCAAACTCGTTAGACCTTTAAATGTGTTGTTATCCAAATCACCAAAACTCACAAAAGGGATGAATGCACTTTCAATCTCCCCCTTTTTGGTGATTGATGACAACACATTTAAAGCTTACATAAGATTTTGAATCCTATGATATAGTTTCCTCCCCCTAAATATGGGCATTTCAGAAAACAACACTTTTGTACTCAAATGCCAAAAGCACATATTTAGGTCAAAGTATGGAGACAACTTATATCATACTATTCATTGGGTGCAGTGTGTCATAAAATAAACGTGATGCTCATGACAAAGAATGCACTTACCAATTTTCTACATATTATGTTTTTCTTATGATTCCCCCTTTTGTTAATTATTTCTCCCCTTTTTAAAAGTCTTCTAACACTTAGTTACATAAGACTAAAGGTAAGCTTTAATACAAAATTTCTCCCCCTTTGTCATAAATCTCCAAAAGGATACAAAGAATATAAAGGATCGAAATTATGATTAAGCGAGATGTGAACACACTATCATGAAAGGGATCCTTAGATGGCACAAAGGTAATGGATAAGTGTCATAAGTGATGTACCTTTGCGTTTTACCTTTTCAAGGGGTTTCCAGACTTGTGTTGGATTTAGAATTCATTTGCAAGCTCTTGTTGGCATAATTGTGACATAGGTCCAAGATATCAAATTAAGATTGTCATACTAACTGAAAGATAAATCTTGATACCTGGAGTCTAGATGTCACCTAGCATTTTCTTATCACAACAAGAGGCAACATGAAAATTGCACAAGTATGGATTATGCAACTAGTGATCATGTATGAAAAATATCAATTGAAAAACACCAATTGATACAATTTGATAGATAAATAGATCACTAATAGCATATTACACTAAGTTCTCCTCAAGTTTTAGTGCACACATATATATATATGAATTCAATTGATATATGTTGAGAGTACTTATTTGAAATTTATAGTACCATTAGCATAAAAGGAGTATCAACTGAACATAATCATGCAACATAAGGAACATGTGCACTATTTAATCAATTAAGTTCTAGACAGGAGAATCTATAAGCTATGCTACTTCAGATATTTGTAATCCAAAAAGATGTGATACATATTTACCAATTTTAGATGACGTTGGAGTAGCATATACAAGAGAAACTCATTCTCTTATGAAATGTATAGAAGTTACATTTATTGGAGCAAAGAATCTTTGATACTCATCAAAATTTGCAGTGGAAGCGATTGTCTTTGCTTGAAGATTCCTTTCTAATTTGAGACTACACACATAATAGACTTGAAAATGAAGTTAGTCTCAAAGATGCAAATTATAGACCATTCTCCCCCTAAATGTGTGCATACAAGTGATGAATACTTGTTTAGCTTATGCACTTGGACTTGTGAGGCCAGGGGATTAAGTTCTACAATTTGAACCTTGGTACAAATAAAGTATGAAAATATGAAATTGCACCAATTTAAGGAATTACTCATAATCAAACGGTATACTAATCGACATGATATGCAATATTTTAAGCCAAGATTCAAGTGCAACTTTATGATGTGACTTAAGATATTGCATATATATGCATACACTAACTTGTAAGAGCCTAGATACACAAATGTAATACAATAGTTCATGGAGTGACACACCTCTGTTCCATGCCATATGGTCTTCATTATAATCATGAATTTCTATCTTAGCTTTTGATAGGCTTGACATTTCAAAGAGAAACTTATCCTCTTTAAACGATCAAGAGAAACTCATTCTCTTCAAAGAACTACACAAATTCACTAAAAGAAAATGTTAGTCTTTAAGGACACAAGATATAGAATGAGCTCCCCCTAAATGTATGCATCAAGTATTCGAATTACTTGTAACATGCACTTGATTCAAATAAGATTCTTAGAGGAGTTCATCATATATCTTGGTCAAGGCATAATATATATGAAACAATTGAATTTATGCTAGAGAACACATATCATTCCCCAATAGAACTAATCCATGGGGTGACATGTGGTAAATATTTGATCATTTCCTTGGAACCACTCATCCTCATTTGATGTTCTCCAAGGTGTGAGACTACAAAACATGAACTTGAAGAAATCATTAGCCTCACAAGATATAGGCTAAACTCCCCCTCAATTTGTGCATGCAAGAGTACACAAAGTACACTTATGCACATTAACAATGCGAGGTTAAAGGAGATGTTTGCACTATATCTTGGTTTAACATAACATGCTTTACATAGATGATGAAAATTAAACCAATTAAAAGTTTAAGAACTAAAAGTATATCAATTGAAATCTTGGAGGGTAAAGCATGCTAATATGAACCTTAAACCTCATAATGAAGGATATCATATAAATATGTCACTACATCTTCATTATTAGGTTGACAAAAAGTGTAACTCCCTTCTTGAATCACTGTGATTTCTTTTCTCTTTATGATTTCATCCAACCAGGCGATCTTGAACTTCATTGATCTTGGCTTGGTTCAATCAAACTTGATATGAGACCCATTGAAACTCAATGATTGAAACACCCAAGACTCTTATATCCGTGGATTTTGAATCCATCTTGAAAGCACTTGGAAGGACCTTATTTAAACACTTAGAAAAGAGAGCATTAGAAACACAAGGGAGGGTTTCACAAATGATAATCCTTATATGTGGATGGAAAATGAATCATCATTCTTGAAACCCAAAAAGATAGATTAAATTCCTTTAAATTGGTGCACACATATAGTTGATGTCAAAGTTATATGCACTATTGAACAATTTATATTGCAAGGAAATTAACCTATACTATGGAACATCCCACTAAGGATAGAATACTAAAACAACTGAAGGAGAGGAAGTTTTCATACCTTGGCCTCTTATCAACTTCATCTTACTTTAGTTGAATAGTATCCTTTAAGCTTGTGGTTTATCCAATGTAAAACAAGCACCATCTCTTAACATAGATTTTCTATGGATAAACTCAACATAAGAGATGGCATTAGTAGCACAAGCACTAGTTTCTTATTTAGCAACCATTTTATATGTGGGAGGCAAGCGAGTTGCTAAAATAGAGAAACCTCATAATATAGACTAAATTTCCTTGAACCCTCATGCACAATATATTTTGAATGACATGGATAATATGCATGGTTATTCAATGAAGCCTAGAGGGATGACTTAATCCATATTATGGTGTGTGTCTAATATAGAAGAATCAAATCCAAATTAACTAGATAGAGAATACATCACATAATTTTGGATTGTTCACCATATGATAATATTCATTCAACTTCCAATTAGACCTTTATTTCATAATCAACAACTGATGTATATCCTCAAGTGCTTCTTTTCCCTTAGTGGCTACACAAGTCACAAAAGAGATAAGATTTGAAAATAATTTGCACTTAAGATTCAGTTGTTACCACCCTTGCTACTATCTCCAAAGATGATTTATACATTCATTATCGAGCACCCAACTTGATCCATTGAAGGAGTGATCCTGCAAAACAAGTTTAAGCCTCATATCTTGGTACCCAATTTGAATTGGGTCCTTTGAGATTAGTAGTAAGAGCCTTGAGTACCCACACAATCTTTGTTGTGGCCTTTCTCTTTGTGTAGGCACCCACATATACTTGACAACCATCTTACATGGTTTCAAGTAAATATTTAATTACATAGATAAAAACTAGAGTTAAGAATAGGAGTCTTTTCTCCTTTTCTTGATACATCATTGTGTTGCCTTCTTGATGATGAACCTAGCTTGACCTTGGGTGCACCTAGCTTATCAAGGTTAGTCGCACAAGCATTCATATCATAAAGACAAGTTATGCATGGAATTTACAACTTAGTGATCCAATTCAATGTGAAGCATATGGATATCGATTGAAGTAGATTTCTAAGATATCAAAATATGGGTTTCCAAAATTTAGAGAGTATGGATCACTAATTGTACCTTTTACAGTTTAAAAATCATATCCATGTTAGTGCATATGTATGTGATGAATATCAACAAAAAGTATTCTTATGCACTTTTAGATTTAACGATAAGGGAATTTTAAACTGCATCAAGAGTAGCTATTTAGAAAACAAAGATTACAATCCATATGAATGAGATACAAATTTACCATTCTGGATTGTCTTAGTATAGCTTACTCAAGGGAAACTTATTCTCTATGACACAAGATATATAATGTTCTCCCACTAGATATGTGCATCAAGTATTTGAATGACTTGCCACATGCACTTTCGATTCAGTTAAGAGTCTCATGAGGAGTACATTACATATCATGGTCAAGGCATGACAAATTTGCAATGAATTAACTTATCCTTAAGAATACTTACCACCAAGTAGAGCGTACCATCTGTTATACCAATTTGAAAGATCTTACTATCTGTGGTGGTGTCACTTTAGCATTCTTCTTTTCATCATTTGTGGAGACTTCCTTCTTTGTTATCTCTTTTCCTTTTAAAACTAGTCGATAAAACACTTTGAAAAGAGGTATTAGTAGTACAAGGAAGTATTTAATGAATGATTATATCTATATATGAATGGCAAACAAATCATCATTTATTAGGCGAAAAGGCATAAATTAAATTCCTTTTAAATTAATGCACATGGATGAGTGAATTAATAATATGCACCAATTTACAAATTTAAGCCAAAAAGAATTTAACTTTCATATTGACATTTTTTTTCTTCATAAAATAGATTATTACCAATTGAAAGAATGCCACTTGAAAGGAACTATAATTGGTCATATACCAAATGAAACAGTAAAAGTCTGCAAAAATAAAGCTGAAAAGGTGCTGTTGCAGACTGAAAAAAGGCGTCTGAAAAAGGGCTGACGCAGTCCGAAAAAAATGGTCAGACTGGCCGGACAAACTGTGCCAGACCGGTTCAACCGGTCCTGGACACCAGTTCAACTGGTTTCAGCCAGGGGGTTTCCTGGTGAATACCAGCCGAACTGAAGTTCAGCTGGTCTTCCCAGCTGAACTAGAAAGTTCAGCTGGTCAAACCAGTTGAGCTAGGAATGAATTTTAAAATAATTTTTTCACAATAAACCTCATTTCAAATTTTAAAATGTACGCATAGATTGAATGGCACACTCCATTTGAGAAACACATTCTCATGTTGTGAAACTACATAAATCACTTAGATAAAAACATTAGTCTCACAACTCTAGTCATATAGAGAATTTCCCTTTTGGTAAGTGCTTTAAGAATTTGAATTTCTTACTTAGCACTCTATTCATTTAAGAACATGGGATAATACTCTTTATGTCTAGGTTATGGCAATAATATGATGATTAACTTGAAATATGCCACAAGATACATACAATCAATTTAAAGCATGTAGATTGTCACAATATAAAAATATGAACTTGCAATCTACCATATAATTAGATCCTTTCCAAAGCAAGGTAAAATCTTTTAAGTTCATTCTCAAGTGCTTCATTTTTCCTATGTGGATACAAAAGACACAAGGAATATACCAATTAAAAGCAATGTGCACTTAAGAATTAATTGTTACCATCCTTTGGATATCACTTGGTTGTAGGCCTTTTGCTTGATTCCCACAAAGATTAATCCTTATTCCCTACAACACAAGTTCTTGCTAGAGATGAATATGAAGTTAGTGATATAACAACTCAATTCATCTTTGGGTCAATCTTAAAGGATAGACAATGTAAGATTGATAGCTTGAGGTAAGAATTGAGTTAAACCGCTCAAGCACCCCAAAGCTTCATATCATCTCTGGGTACCTACAAAACTTATTAAGTACATTTTGGTACCCATCTCATGATAGGTCCATCAAGGTTAGCCAATAAGGACTTAGGCACCCAAATAGCCTTGGTCCTAGAATGTGGTGAACTCATCACCTTTCTAGCACAAGAGTCAAATTTGGGTCTCCTAAGCATATTTGAATGTATTGACATGTTAGGCTTAGGAGTTTTACCCTTTGGACAAACCTTGAATAGATGACCTTTTTCACGGCAATTGTAGCAAATGCGATGCTTGTCCTTGCAATGCTTTTGCATTTTGCTTTCATCCTTTTTTATGGTCATCTTTCTTGATCGTGCAAGGTCTTGATTCTTCATGTGGGGGCATGAATCAATTTCATGGCCCTTCTCCTTGCATCCATAGCATCTCCTATCGCTTCTCTTTGATCTTTCTTTGTTGAAGCACATAGGTACATTGTTAGAGCAAATCATATGAGCATTAATTTTCTCACCATGGATTTTGCTCATGCCCTTCTTGGAAAGCTTGGTATTCTTTTGAAGGGGTTTTGTGCATGCTACGGTTGTCCCCTTCTCAAGCTTTTTCACCACATTATCATGGTTATCTTGAGAAGGTTGAGCATGACACTTTCCCTTCAAACGAGTTAAGCTCCTTCTTAGCATTCCAACTTCTTCCTTGAGCTCTTTATTTTCTTGTGTGATAGAAATATCACTAATTCCTGAAATGTCTAGCTCAATGGAAGATTGGCTTTCTTGAGAGCAACATTTGTTAGCACATGGTAATATAGTTTCAATTTCAACACATGTGCACATGTGAGGTTGGTATGATTTCAAATTAGTTAACACAACCTCATGAGCCATTTCTAACATGATATGTGAATCCATAAATTTATTATGAGAGCACACAATCATATCATGTTTTTCTTGCAAAGCTAGATTTTCAATATTTAGCCTTTCTATCGTGTTCTTGAACATAGCATTTTTATTTTCTAATTGAGCAATATATGATGAATGATTAACAGCTTTAATTTGCTCAATTGAAATGTCTTCATACCTTTGGACCAAATCATCATGAGAGCACTTTAGCTTCTCATGCTCTTTGGTCAACTTCTCTAAGTCTTCAATTTTTCTGATGAGGAAGTCTTCTTGCTTATGAAGCATTTCTTTTTGTTCTTCCGCTCTTTTCATGAGTTTAAGCAAGCTCATCCGATGTTTCTTGCTTAGCTGAGCGAAGAATTGTTGAAGATCATCCTCATCTTCACTATCACTTTCTTGCTCCTCCTCATCCTCACTTTCGCTTTCACTATCACTCCCATTAGCAATAAAGCACATATGAGAAGTGGATTTGAAAGACGAACCTTGTGAAGAGGTGGATTCGTCGTTTGGTCTCCATCGATCATTTTCACCTTCTTTAATCTTGTTCTTCGCCTCATCTTCCTTCATTTTGAGGAACATCCTTTCGGCAATTTTCATGGCAAGATCTATTGCCCTAGGATCAATATCTGCACCAAAAGATAAAGTCGAGGCAACCTCAACTTTTTCAAGCTTAGAAGCACTTTCGTTTCTTAGTCCCCCCGACATGATCTTTCCTCACGCGGTTAAGCGTTAGAACGAGGATTAGGCTCCGATACCAATTGAAAGTTGCCTAGAGGGGGGGTGAATAGGCAAGTTAAAACTTTTTCAACCAAAACTAGAAGCAAACTGGGTAAAACTGAATTGATCTCGAAATTCACCCAGTTAACTTTGGAAATGAGATGTTCTAAATGATCCACAGGGTTCAAGGTAGTAGATCTGAGAAGGGCACTTCTCAAAATCCACACACCAAAAATATATAAACAAATCTTCCACACAATGGTGAGAGAACGAAGAACACAAATAAGCACAATGACCAAGAATACAAGAGACACAAGATTTATCCCGAGGTTCGGTCACACCACCAAGGTGCCCTACTTCCTCGTTGAGGCGCCCACAAAGAGCCGGGTCTCTTTCAACCCTAATCCTCCCTTTGCCGACCACAAAGGTCAAGCCCACACAATAATCTTTGCTCAAACGAGCGGGTAATACAAACTTTCTTGTGGTCTTCCACAAGATTTGGAGACTCACAAGAGACACCTAGTCGTCTAGGAGCTAGAAGCTCCAAGAGTAATGAATCCACAAAGAACTCGATGTTGTACCAAAGCTCGAATGAAGAAGAACAAGAGAGATTTAGAGATGAAGCACAAAAACCGCAGCTCTCAAGCTCACTCAAAGATTCCTCTCCAAAGATTTGAAATGGGAGAGGCAAGAGATGTGTGTGAGGGAGAGGGAGGTGTTTCTTGGGTTAGAAATGGAGTTCAAATCGTGCTCACTGCTTTGGGGAGAGAGGTAGGAGGTAGTATATATAGTTGGAGCTCAAAACTAGCCGTTGGGCCAATTTTTCTGTTTGAGGGCGGTTGAGCCTCCCCCTAGGGCGGTTGAGCCTCCCCTGGCAGGCCTAGCAGCCTGTCTGCCAGTCTGACTGGCAGACTGACGCGCAGACTGACCGCAGACTGGTCAAAGTTGACCAACACCGGTTGAACCGCCCAGGGGGGGCGGTTGAACCGCCCCTGACACCTCTGGCGACCTGTTTGCCAGTCTGACTTGCAGACTGTTGGTCAGAGGTCAGAGGGGTCAGAGACCAGCTGAACTGCCCCTCAGGACCAGTTCAACTGGTCTTGACCAGAGAGTTTAGGAGAGAAAACCCCAGCTCAACTGCCCGGAGGCAAGTTCAGCTGGTGTATGGTCAAAGAGGTTCACAGCTGAAGTTGAGTTCAGCTGAAGTTGAGAAAGCTCAACTCAGCTGAAGTTCAGCTCAGCTGAAAAGCTCAGCTGCAGCTGAAGAAGCTCAACTCAGCTGAAGTCAAGTTCAGCTGGAAAGCTCAGCTGCAGTTGAAGAAGTTCAGCTGCTTTTCAGCAAGAACACTCTAGGTTTCTCAACCCTAACCACGGTCAACCATAGAACGTTAAAGAGATTTTTGCTTTTCAAAAATAGCTTTTGAATATAGAGGTTTGAGCTTTGGCAAACACCAACCTTCTTTTTGGATCCCCCTTTATAGTACGACGATTCCTATACTCAAGTTAAATAAAATATAATGAAGTAAACTCCTTGAGTCATTGGTGTCTCATGTGTGATTTCTCCATGGCATTTCTTCATAAGGATCACAAACATCTTTGTCTCACCTTTTGAAGCAAACTCAAATCAAACCCTGTGACTTGTACCATATCACCTTATATGAGTTCAAATCATGGCTTCAAGTCACCTTACTGATGCATCAACATGTTATAACTCTTCATAGCTGATTAGTTCATCGACTTAGTGCAAGTACTCTCTTCTTCACCTTAGCCATGGTACCTCGGTCTACAAGCCGTCACTTGGCCTTCACCTTCGCTTAGTTCCTCGAAGCCCTTTCCTTGCTATCTTCACCCTATCAAGCCATTCTTGAGTCACATCATATTGATCAACCATTGAGAGAATCATTTCTTCAATATTGTGAACCTTGCTTGAATGTCTTCTAGATATAACCGTTAAGAACAATCAAGCTCTAGTTTGATTCTCATAGAAGCATATATGGACTGATAGTAATATGGTCAAGCCAATTCACGATTCCTCATATCTTATTCTCTTTGGCTTGACCAATCCTCTAAATCACTTTGTCCTCTATTTTGATCATATGTATGTAGTGATTTCTCAGGTCTTGTCCATATATTCAAACCAATGTAGAGATCATATTATATCCATTTGCATTGTCTCATTGGTTATATAACCTCGTGTTGAACCTTTGTTCACTGATCATTATACACTATTCAAGTATGTTCATCATACTGAATTTCCTGTTCAACACTTAGCAAACTCGTTAGACCTTTAAATGTGTTGTTATCCAAATCACCAAAACTCACAAAAGGGATGAATGCACTTTCAGTGAGGCACTAAAAAGTATAAGTGTTAATAGAAGTTATTCAATGATCAAACAAATAACAGATGTGATTAAAAGAACAACATGAGCATTAGATTAACAAATAAGCTTTTTTATAGGAGAATCCAGTGAGCACGCTACTTTAGCAATGAAAGCAACAATCCTTGATAAAAATGACATTATTTTAACAAGTTGGATTGATGAGTAGTAGCATACTATATGATAAATATTATTCTCATGCAAGAGACTATATGAAATTACTAAGATAAAGCAATAGTCTCAACATAATCAAAATGTAAGAATGGACTCCCCCTAAAGATATGCATCAAGTAATTGAAAGAATTGATTTCGATGCATTCACTTTTAAAGACATAAAGGGAGACCCATTATATATCTTGATCAAGGCTTATAAAATTTGCAATAAACAACTTAAGCCTTGTATTCTCTATAATGAAAAAGATTTAGAATGCTTACAACCACACCATTGATTGTTGTGAAGACCTTATTGTCCAAGTAGGTGTTGTTGTTCTTGATGTTCTTCCTTTTTCATTTGAGTGTCCTCCCTTTGTAGTTGTCTCTTTTTCCTTCCAAACTTATTGAAAATGCTCAAGAGAGATGTCAATAGCTCAAGGGAGTATATGATGAATGATGATTTCTTTTAGAAAATAAATATGAACAATTCATCATCCATAAGTCACACAGACATGAAGTAAAATCCTTAGCATTAGTGCACATCATAGGAAAAGAGGAATATGCACCATTTAACCATTTGATCAATCATAGGAATTTACTTCTTCATATTTAGTTTATTAATCATTACTTTTAAAAACAAGTCAATATGAGAACATTTATAGCAAAGGTATGAAATAGATTCTAATGGACAAGTGCATTAATGAGATTGAGGTTGAATGCACGTCTTAGCCAATTTAAATTCAATAAAGAATCTATTTCTTCACAAAGATATAATTATAGTAAACAGTCATTGATGGGAACTACATTAGGTTAAGGAGATGAGTTCCCATACCTTTGCTTTTTACCTTTCTTCCTATGGGTGAAGATCAACTCTTTGAGGCTTGTGGTATTAAACTTGCACTTACTCTCTTGTCGATTTTCATAAGTAAGCTCAAGTGAAAAGTTAATGGCAACACAAGCACTAGTTTCCCTTTTTGTAATCATTTTGATAAGGAATGAAAAAACTAGATTACTAAAAGCATGGAAACTTCATAGCATGAACTAGATTATCCATAGAAGATGTTATGCTCAATTTTAACTCATAAAACAAGCATAACCAATCCTTTAAGATTATGGGAATAAATCTAATCCATAACATGGAGAGCGATAAATGTAGAAGAATCATATCCAATTTAAGCAAAAAGACATACAACATAAATTATTGGATTGATTTTCCTTGTCATGATGGATTACGCATCTCCAAAGAGAAATTTATTTCTATAAGTGAGACTACTTAAATTACTTAGATAAAACATTAGTCTCACTTTTCTAGCTATAGAGAGAATTTTCCTTTTATAAGTGTCCTAAGTATTTGAATTTCTTACATGACACCTTATTGTTTTAAGAACATGAAATATCTCCCTATATCTAGAACATGGCAATAATAGAATAATTAGTGTAAACCATGCCATGGGAAAAAGCAACAATTTTAAAGCATGTAGATTGTCATAATATAGAAATGAAGAATATGCAATCAACCATATGAGAGGAATTTCTTCAAAGAATGGTGACATAAATTTAAAAACATCTTAAGTGCTTCCTTTTTCTATGTGACTACACAAGACACATAAGAAATGATAATTTAAGGTACTTGCACTTAAAAGCATAAGTGTTACCATCCTTTGACAGTCCTCCATGTTGTAGGCCTTGATTTTCCGCATATGATGATTCTTCAATTCCTACAACATCAATATCTTCCCCGAGATGATATGGGTTTTGAATACAATAAATTGAAGTAACCTTTGGTCAATCTTGAATATGTAGATCATTTGAAGATTGATAGCTTGAGTTGATAAGAATTGAATTAACTCCCTCAAGCACCCCAAGGCTTCATACCATCTCCTTTTCCTACAAAGCTTGTCAAGCATATTTTGGTACCCATCGCTTGATGGGTCCGTTAAGGTTAGTAAACAAAGATCTAGGAACCCAAGTGTCCTTTGTGCTAGCGCTTGGTAAACTCGTTACCTTTCTAGCACAAATTACAATCTTGGGTTGCCTAGTTATATATGAATCAAATGACAAGTTAGGAGTGGGATTTTTACCAATGGGACAATCTTTGCATTGATGTCCCTTCTTCTGGCATGTGTAGCATAGGCGTTTTCCAAGTTTTGAAGATTTCTTCTTTCCTTGTTTGTTGCTTGCTACATGGTTAGTAAAAACTTTCTTTTCTAACATCATGCCTTTTTGTTTTAAATAGGGACATGATTTAACTAAGTGTCCCTTCTTTGAGCATTTAAAACAAAGTCTATCATCCTTGTTAATAATCAAGCCATTTTTAATGTAGGGACATGACCTAATCAAGTGTCCCTCTTCAAAGCATTCACTGCACTTCTTATTTATCTTAGTGCGAAGTGTGGCTTGACCATTACCTTGGATGTTACCTTTTGTGGAGGCGAGGTTGAGGCTTTTGGAGGAGGTATTGAATTTCATCTTTTGTTTCTTCCTCTTGGCAATCCTCAAGTCCTTGACATTTTCTTCAAGGGATGTAGTGCATGCCACGGTTGTTCCCGTCTCAAGCTTCTTCACCATGTGATCACGGTTATCTTGAGAATGTCGAGCAATGCACTTCCCTTTAAGTTGTGTCAAGCTCATCTTTAGCCTCTCATTTTCTTCTTTGAGCTTTTGATAGGTATCATCATTTGTTCCTGCAAATTCTAGCTCAAAGGAAGATTTGCTTGTTGACGGACAACAAGCATTAGCACATGGTAATATAGTTTCTATTTGAATACATGTGCATGAGTGAGGTTGTTGGGATTTTAAGTTTTCTATTACAACCTCATGAGCAATGTTTAATATGATATGATCATCACTAAGATTTTCATGAGAACATAGAAGCATATCATATTTTTGTTGAAAAGCTAGATTTTCAATTTTTAGCTTTTCTACTTGGTCCTTAAGCAAGGTATTCCTATTTACTAATTGAGCGATACAATGTAAAGCATTATCTTGCTCAATTGAAATAGTTTCATACCTTTGGACCAAATCAACATGAGAGCACTTTAGCTCCTCATGTTCTTTAGTCAACTCGTCAAAGTGTAGCATTTTCATGGAGAGAATATCTTCTAGCCTTTGACGAGCTTCGCTTTGCTCTCTCGCTCTTTCTAGAAGTTTGAGCATGACCGCCTTATCTTCTTGGCTTAGGCGAGCGTAGAGTTGCACAAAGCTCCTTTATTCCTCCTCATCCTCATTTGTGCTTCCGCTATCATTTTCATTAGCCACACAACACATGTGGGAATCAAAATGGAAAGACAAACCTTTTGGAGAGGTGGATTCATCGTTTGGTCTCCATCGTTCATTTTCCTCTTCCTCCTTGCAAGGGTTAGTATCACAAGAACTAAAGGAAGTAGAAGCATCAAATGAACTATTATGTTTGGACTCATCAAATTTAGTTTTAATTATAGTCCAAATATCATGCGCATCATGAATGGATTCATCATAGTTTGATATGAAGGCACGATAATCTTCATTGCTAAGAGAATTAGTTAAGATGTCAAAAGCTAGATAGTTTAAGCGATAACATCTTTGATCCTCCTCGGAATTAATTTTTCCATTAAAACTAGAGGGAAAAATACTCTTGTCTATAATTTGTTCTAATCGTGGATCTACGGTTTTAAAAGCATTTATCACACTAGTAGACCATGAATCATAATTAGAACAATCATCAAATAATATCTCAAGAGTTACCTCCTTTTGAGTTGCATTCGTTGGAGGAGTCTTCTTGTTCTTTTGGGATCTTCTACGAGCCATCACTTCGAGTTGTTAGACTCAAGATGAAGTGCCTAGCTCTGATACCAATTGTAAGTCGCCTAGAGGGGGGGTGGATAGGCGAAACCTGAAAATTAAAACTTTATCCCCCAACTAGATCCCTTGATTAGTGGTTAGAACAAGATGAACAAATATCAGAGTATAAAAAGCTAAGTCCTTTGCTTGTAAAGAATGTTGCTTTGAAATAATGTGTAATTGATAATCAATACAACTACTAGATATATGGATAATAAAGCAAGAAGGCTTAGATGAGAAGAGCAATAAGTCAAGTTACTTTCTTGCGAAGTGTTGCTTCACTAAATGAGAATTTAACTTGAAGCAACACCAAATGATATTGACAAAGAATAGCGCAAGAGAACTTAGAGAAGGAAAAACAAACAAATCACAAGCAATAAACACAAATGACACGGGTGATTTGTTTTACCGAGGTTCGGCCCTCGAAGGCCTAGTCCCCGTTGAGGAGTCCACTCAAGAACGAGTCTTTTTCAACCCTTTCCCTCTCTCCACCGATCACACAAGGATCGGTGAGCTCTTCTTCTTCTCAAGGATCACTCTCGATCCCACAAGGACCACCACACTCTTTGGTGTCTCTTGCTAGCTTTTACAAGCCTCCAACACTTTGGAGGAAGTTCGAAAGGGAGTCAAAACTCCACGCGCAAATTAACACAAAGATGAAGCACACACTATCTCTCAATGGATCTCACAAGGCACTAGGGCTAAACTCAATTGAGTAGCTCTCAATTGCTCGCTCTCTCTTTTGTGGCACTTGTGTTGGTTGTAGTGGGCTAGATCTTGTGTATAGGATGGATCAATGAATATAGGTGGTTGGGAGGGCTTGAGTATGTCAACTAGATGACTTGGAATGTTGCTTGGACTCCCACACCTTGAAGTGGCCGGTTGGGGTGGTATTTATAGCCACCAAACAAAATATGGCCGTTGGAGAAGGCTGCTGGCGATGGGCGCACCGGACAGTGTCCGGTGCGCCAGCCACGTCATCCTATCCGTTGGGTTTGGAGCTGGTCGACCGTTGAAGGCTTTGTCCTCATGTGGCACCGGACAGTCCGGTGCACACCGGACAGTCCGGTGCCCCTCCGTCCTTCTGCTCTGACTTCTGCCGCGTGTACTGTTGCGCACTGTTCGCTGTCAGAGTCGACCGTTGGCGCGAGGTAGCCGTTGCTCCATTGGTGCACCGGACAGTCCGGTGTACACCGGACAGTCCGGTGAATTTTAGCGGAGCGACCTTCCATTTTTCCGAAGCTGACCAGTTCAGAGCCGCTTCACTCTGGAGCACCGGACACTGTCCGGTGGTGCACCGGACAGTCCGGTGAATTATAGTGGGCTGCGCCTGAGAAACCCGAAGGTGAAGAGTTTGAAGGCAATCCTCCCTGGTGCACCGGACAGTCCGGTGCTACACCGGACAGTCCGGTGTTCCAGACCAGGGAGCACTTCGGTTTCTTTTTGCTCCTTTGTTTTGAACCCTGTCTTGTTCTTTCATTTGGTTTTTTTGTTGAATCTTTGACACCTGTAGAACATGCAGTCTAGAGCAAACTAGTTAGTCCAATTATTTGTGTTGGACATTCAACCACCAAAATCATTTAGGAAAAGGTTTAAAGCCTATTTCCCTTTCAGGTGTGAAGTGCCTCAACCCAATAGGGAGGAGGAAGGCGGGCTTGAAAAAGCAGGGAGCGAACGATGTTGTTGACCATGCGCAAGATACGTTCGGCACGACCATTCTGCTGGGAGGTGTAGGGACAGGACATCTGAAGGCGGACACCGTGAGAGAGAAAGAAAGCTCGTGCGTGAGAGTTATCGAACTCACGACCATTGTCGCATTGCAAGCTTTTAATGGTGGTGCCAAACTGAGTGAGAACAAATGAAAAAAGTTAGCAATGGTGGGGAAAGTGTCCGATTTGGGACGAAGGGGAAAAGTCCACAGAAAGTGGGAGCAGTCGTCAAGTATGGCGAGATAGTACTTATAACCAGATGCACTAGGTATCGACGAGGTCCACTGAAAGTCACCTAGAGGGGGGGGGGGGGTGAATAGGGCGAAACTGAAATTTACAAAATTAATCACAACTACAAGCCGGGTTAGTGTTAGAAATATAATCGAGTCTGCGAGAGAGGGTGGAAAACAAATCACAAGCGAATAAGGAGTGTGACACGTGGATTTGTTTTACCGAGGTTCGGTTCTCGCAAACCTACTCCCCGTTGAGGTGGTCACAAAGACCGGGTCTCTTTCAACCCTTTCCCTCTCTCAAACGGTCCCTCGGACCGAGTGAGCTTTTCTTCTCAATCGCTTGGAACACAAAGTTCCCACAAGGACCACCACAAGATTGGTGTCTCTTGCCTCAATTACAAGTGAGTTTTATCGCAAGAAAGAATGAGAAAGAAAGCACGATTGCAAAAGCCAAGCGACAAGAGCGACAAATAACACACGGATCACTTTCTCTCTCAAGTCACTAATCACTAATGATCTCTTTTCTCAATTGTGAAACTTGGAGAGATGGAGGCTTTGAATGTGTCTTGGAATGGATTTCTAGCTCTTGTATTGAATGTTGAAGGTTGGAATGCTTGGTTTTTGTGAATGGAGGTGGTTGGGGTTGTATTTATAGCCACCAACCACTTCCTAGCCGTTGCTCCATTCTGCCGACCGCGGACGGTCCGCCCGCCTGGTCCGGACGGTCCGCGCCTGTAGATCAACGGCTGCAAACGCAACGGTCAGCAGTAACGGCTATATCAGCGGCTATATTGCATTTAATGCGTCATCAGATGTCAGATAAAGCCAGTCGCGGACGGTCCGGTCGTGCACCCCGGACGGTCCGCGAGGACGCTATAATTCATTTTTCCGAACCCGTCACCTTCGGGTTTTTCGGTTCCTTACCGACCGGACGGTCCGCGCCTGCGGCCGGACGGTCTGCACGAGGTCTCGGACGGTCCTTGCTTTTCCTCCGGACGGTCCGTAGTGCAGACTTGGATTTTTGCATTGGTTCTGTCTGAGGGTCATCCTGGTGTTGTGGACGGTCCGCCGCAGGGGCCCGGACGGTCCGCGCTTGGCCTGTTTTTCAAAAAGCTTCTCCTGTCCGGAATAATCTACGGTATTCCGGACAGTCGATTTAGTATAGTTGTAGATGAACCTTGGGCACCTGTAGAACATATAATCTAGAGCAAACTAGTTAGTCCAATTATTTGTGTTGGGCAATTCAACCACCAAAATCAATTAGGAAATAGGTGTAAGCCTAATTCCCTTTCAATCTCCCCCTTTTTGGTGATTGATGCCAACACAAACCAAAGCAAGTATAGAAGTGCATAATTGAACTAGTTTGCATAATGTCAGTGCAAAGGTTGCTTGGAATTGAGCCAATATAAATACCCATAAAGTATGCATGGATTGTTTCTTTATTTTTTGGACCACGCTTGCACCACTTATTTTGTTTTTGCAAATTCTTTTGTAAATCCTTTTCAAAGTCCTTTTGCAAATAGTCAAAGGTAAATGAATAAGATTTCGAGAAGCATTTTCAAGATTTGAAATTCTCCCCCTGTTTCAAATGCTTTTCCTTTGACTTAAACAAAACTCCCCCTAAATGAAATCCTCCTCTTAGTGTTCAAGAGGGTTTTGAGATATCAATTTTGAAATACTACTTTCTCCCCCTTTTGAACACAATAGGGTACCAATTTGAAATTTCCAATTGAAAACATTTTAAAATTAGGTGGTGTGGTGGTGCAGTCCTTTTGCTTTGGGCTAATATTCTCTCCCCCTTTGGCATGAATCGCCAAAAACGGAGTCATTAGAGCCCTTAGAATTACTCTCTCTCCCCCTTTGGTCTTAAATAAATGAGTGAAGATTATACCAAAGACGGAGTCCTTTTCTCCCCCAAAGATGGAGAGATGCTCAGAGTGACAGCGAAGGATGAGTTACGGAGTGAAAGCCTTTGTCTTCGCCGAAGACTCCAATTCCCTTTCAATATATCTATGACTTGGTTTAAAATAGACTTGAAAACACATTAGTAATAGCATATGAGAGAGACATGATCAAAGGTATATAAAAGAGCTATGTGCAAATCAACAAAAGAAGTTCCTAGAATCAAGAATATTTAGCTCATGCCTAAGTTTGTTAAAAGTTTGTTCATCTAGTGGCTTGGTAAAGATATCGGCTAACTGATCTTTAGTGTTAATATATGAAATCTCGATATCTCCCTTTTGTTGGTGATCCCTTAAAAAGTGATACCGAATGGCTATGTGTTTAGTGCGGCTATGCTCAACGGGATTATCCGCCATGCGGATTGCACTCTCATTATCACATAGAAGAGGGACTTTGGTTAGTTTGTAACCGTAGTCCCTAAGGGTTTGCCTCATCCAAAGTAGTTGCGCGCAACAATGACCTGCGGCAATGTACTCGGCTTCGGCGGTAGAAAGAGCGACGGAATTTTGCTTCTTCGAAGCCCAGGACACCAAGGATCTTCCCAAGAACTGGCAAGTCCCCGATGTGCTCTTTTTATTGATTTTACACCCTGCCCAATCGGCATCAGAATAACCAATTAAATCAAATGTGGATCCCCTAGGATACCAAAGCCCAAACTTAGGAGTATAAACCAAATATCTCAAGATTCGTTTTACGGCCGTAAGGTGAGCTTCCTTAGGGTTGGCTTGGAATCTTGCACACATGCATACGGAAAGCATAATATCCGGTCGAGATGCACATAAATATAGCAAAGAGCCTATCATCGACCGGTATACCCTTTGATCCACAGACTTACCTTCCGTGTCGAGGTCGAGATGCCCATTGGTTCCCATGGGTGTCTTGATGGGTTTGGCATCCTTCATCCCAAACTTGCTTAGAATATCTTGAGTATACTTCGTTTGGCTAAGGAAGGTGCCCTCTTGGAGTTGCTTCACTTGAAATCCTAAGAAATACTTCAACTCCCCCATCATAGACATCTCGAATTTTTGTGTCATGATCCTACTAAATTCTTCACATGTAGACTCATTAGTAGACCCAAATATAATATCATCAACATAAATTTGGCATACAAACAAGTCATTTTCAAGAGTTTTAGTGAAGAGTGTAGGATCGGCCTTTCTGACTTTGAATCCATTAGTGATAACGAAATCTCTAAGGCATTCATACCATGCTCTTGGGGCTTGCTTGAGCCCATAAAGCGCCTTAGAGAGTTTATAAACATGGTTAGGGTACTCACTATCTTCAAAGCCGGGAGGTTGCTCAACATAGACCTCTTCCTTGATTGGTCCATTGAGGAAGGCACTCTTCACGTCCATTTGATAAAGCTTGAAGCCATGGTAAGTAGCATAGGCCAATAATATACGAATTGACTCAAGCCTAGCTACGGGTGCATAGGTTTCACCGAAATCCAAACCTTCGACTTGGGAGTATCCCTTCGCCACAAGTCGAGCTTTGTTCCTTGTCACCACACCATGCTCATCTTGCTTGTTGCGGAAAACCCACTTGGTTCCTACAACATTTTGGTTAGGACGTGGAACTAAATGCCATACCTCATTCCTAGTGAAGTTGTTGAGCTCCTCTTGCATTGCCACCACCCAATCCGAATCTTGTAGTGCTTCCTCTACCCTGTGTGGCTCAATAGAGAAAACAAAAGAGTAATGCTCACAAAAATATGCAACACGAGATCTAGTGGTTACCCCCTTATGAATGTCGCCGAGGATGGTGTCGACGGGGTGATCTCGTTGGATTGCTTGGTGGACTCTTGGGTGTGGTGGCCTTTGTTCATCATCCTCCTTGTCTTGATCATTTGCATCTCCCCCCTTGATCGTTGTCGTCATCTTGAAGTGGCTCATTTGCTTGATCTTCTCCTTCATCAACTTGAGCCTCATCTTCATTTTGAGTTGGTGGATGTCGGCGTTTCGAGACCGGGGGGTCCCCAAGCCGACGAGTGAGTGTGCTGCGTGCCCCAGCCCAGATGGGTCGAGCGCGTGGGCGAGCGCGAAGGGGGGAGAGGCGAGGTGGCCGGAGACGGGTGTGAGAGAGGTGGAGATCCCACGGCCTTTGTGTTCGTCCCGCGCCCAGGTCGGGTGCGCTTGCAGTAGGGGGGTTACAAGCGTCCACGCGGGTGAGGGAAGCGAGCGGCCCCAAGAGAGCGCCTGTCTCGTCCTCGTCCCCGCGCGGCCAACCTCCTCTAAGAAGGCCCTGGTCCTTCCTTTTATAGTCGTAAGGAGAGGATCCAGGTGTACAATGGGGGGTGTAGCAGAGTGCTACGTGTCTAGCGGAGGGAGAGCTAGCGCCCTAGGTACATGCCAATGTGGCAGCCGGAGAGGTCTTGGCACCTTGCTGGCGTGATGTCGTGGCTGTCGGAGGAGCAACGGAGCCTGGCGGAGGGACAGCTGTAGGAGCGGTCGAGTCCTTGCTGACGTCGCCCTGCTTCCGTAAGAGAGCTGAGAGCCGCCGTCGTCACAGAGCTTGTGGGGCGCCATCATTGCCCATCTGGCGGAGCTGGCCAGATGGGACGCCGGTCTTGTTCTCCGTGACCCGAGTCGGCTCGGGGTAGGTTGATGATGGCGCTTCCTGTTGACGTGGCGGGCCTTTGCCCTAGGTCGGGCGACGTGGGGGTTCCTCCGAAGCCGAGGTCGAGTCTGTCTTCCGTGGCCGAGGCCGAGCCCGAGCCCCCGGGTCGGGCGAGGCGGAGATCGTTCGGCCGAGGCCAGGGCGGAGTCCGAGCCCTGGGGTCGGGCGAGGCGGAGTTTCGTCGTCTTCTGGGGCTGAGCCCGAGTCCGAGCCCTGGGTCGGGCGGAGCGGAGTTCGCCGTCTTCTGGGTCTTAGCCCGAGTCCGAGCCCTGGGGTCGGGCGGAGCGGAGTTCGCCGTCTTCCGGGTCTTAGCCCGAGTCCGAGCCCTGGGGTCGGGCGGAGCGGAGTTCGCCGTCTTCCGGGTCTTAGCCCGAGTCCGAGCCCTGGGGTCGGGCGGAGCGGAGTTCGCCGTCTTCCGGGTCTTAGCCCGAGTCCGAGCCCTGGGGTCGGGCGGAGCGGAGTTCGCCGTCTTCCGGGTCTTAGCCCGAGTCCGAGCCCTGGGGTCGGGCGGAGCGGAGTTTCCTATGGCGCCTTTGGCAAGGCCTGACTGCCTGTCAGACTCACTCTGTCGAGTGGCACTGCAGTCGGATTGGCGCAGGCGGCGCTGTCCTTCTGTCAGACTGGTCAGTAGAGCGGTGGAGTGACGGCGGTCACTTCGGCTCTGCCGGGGGGCGCGTGTCAGGATAAAGGTGTCAGGCCACCTTTGCGTTAAATGCTCCTGCAACCTGGTCAGTCGGCACGGCGATTTAGTCAGGGTTGCTTCTAAGCGAAGCCAAGGCCTCGGGCGAGCCGGAGGTGTGTCCGCCGTTAAAAGGGGGGCCTCGGGCGAGACAGAAGTCTCTCGAGGTCGGCTGCCCTTGGCCGAGGCTAGGCTCGGGCGAAGCGTGATCGAGTCACTCGTGTGGACTGATCCCTGACTTAATCGTACCCATCAGGCCTTTGCAGCTTTATGCTGATGGGGGTTACCAGCTGAGAATTAGGCGTCTTGAGGGTACCCCTAATTATGGTCCCCGACAGTAGCCCCCGAGCCTCGAAGGGAGTGTTAGCACTCGCTTGGAGGCTTTCGTCGCACTTTTTTGCAAGGGGACCAGCCTTTCTCGGTTGCATTTTGTTCCGGTGGGTGCGCGCGAGCGCACCCGCCGGGTGTAGCCCCCGAGGCCTCGGAGGAGTGGTTACACTCCTTCGAGGTCTTAATGCCTTGCGTAATGCTTCGGCTGGTCTGGTTGTTCCCTCATGCGAACTGGCCGTAGCCCGGGTGCACGGTCGGGGCCCAAGCTCTCGGGCTGGTATGTTGACGCTGTCAACGGTTTGGCCGGAGCCGGGTTTGCGAGAGCAGCCCCCGAGCCTCCGCACAGGGCGAGAGGACGATCAGGGACAGACTCGGCTTTTTTACATACGCCCCTACGTCGCCTTTCCGCAAGGAGGAGGGGGGGGAGAGCGCCATGCTACCCTCGATGGGCACCGAACATGGTGTCTCCGGTGAGCTGCAAGCGGGTAATCCGAGTGGACGTTCGTGCCCCGTTCGTTGGGGGTCGGCTAGGGGCCCAGAGGCACGCCCAAAAGTACCTGCGGGTGATTTGCCGGACCAGGTCCCCTGGCGACGGGGTCCGAGGGCTCGATGCCTCCCTCCGATGGGATTCCGTTACAAGATCGTTCCCGCTGGTCTCGGAAATGTCCTAGGGTACCTCGGGAGCGCAGCCCGAGCCTCGGTTATGTATCGAACGTACCCCTGGTCATCCCTCGCTCGGCGTCTGAGGCGACTGTGAACCCTTTGGGGGCATGCCTTCGAACCCCTGATCAGTAATGGGCGCGGAGCCCGAGTAGCCTGAGGCGGCCATGGAGCCCTTCGGGGGGCTGGCCTTCGAACCCCTGACCAGTAGTGGGTGTCGGGCCCACGCGATCTGAGGCGACTGTTGAACCCCTCGGAGGGCCAGCCTTCGAACCTCTGATCAGTAGGGGGGGCTCGGAGCCCGGTTCCTTCGCAGGGAAGGATCCTTTTCGGGGTATCCCCCTTTCCTAGTCCCTGTTGCAAGAGATAGAGAAAGAGGAAAAAGGAAAAGGATACGAAATCAAACGACGTGGCGTACCTTTTTTGACGTGGTTATCACGGCGAAGGCGAAGCGTCGTCCGCTTCTCCTGCCAGAGGCGCCGCCTGTTCCGCCGCGGAGTTAATGCGACGGGGCGAGTGGTTGGTGGGGCGGCCGTTGCGCGTGCGCGAGCCGTTCGAGGAACGGATCACGGGTGCACCGTCTTCACGCCGTGGGAGGAGGCTCTCTTGCTGTCCCAGGATGGGACGTGAGCCTGGTTGACGACGTGACTGCTGCGCCCGCCCGCCTGCCACCGCCATTACTGCCGGCCCACTTTCGGCCGCTTTGACCGTCGTGCCAGGCTGGCGCTGCTGGGTCGTGCGCTGGGTCGTCTCGAGTCGCGGCATAGGCTCCGCAACCGAAGAGGTGCGACGGTGGCACAAGTGGCGGTGCGGATGCTTGCATGCAGCAACTGGCGTGCTGGTTGCGCGACGCGTGGGCCTGGGCCACCAAGCCGGCGTGTCAGAAGTCGGAGAAGCGCGTCCACCTGGCGCGGTTGCATGCCGCCTGCATGGCTGCCCACCCCTTCCGCCTGTTGGTCTGGGCGAAAGTGGGGAATTGCTTGTAACCGCTGGGCGGTTGCGTGCATCGCGCGCGGCGGTTTGGCTTCTTCTGCTTCTGAGCCGGTTCGCACGACGTGCGGGACCCAGCCCCCGCGCCGCAGGGGAGGGCCTTGGAGCGTGTTGGAGAAGACTCGACCCGTGGCGTCTGGGGGCGCACGTAGGGAGAGTCGCCTTTAAAAGGAGGGCGACCCCCTTTCGGAAGGCAACCATGTCTTCTTCCTCCCTTATGCGTCGTGTCTTTCCATCTTCCAAGCCCCCGGATGGGGGGTACCCGCCGTCTTTCCGCCTCCTCGTTGGAGGAACGCAACTCCGTGGGAGTTGGTACCTTTCAGCCATCGTTCGGCTTCAAGGATTTTCATCATGCAGCCCGGTCGCACCCCTTCACCGGCGGTCACCCAGGATGGTGACCTCCAGCTTGATGGTGGGGGAAAGCGAGCCGGGCTGCGGCCTCTTCCCCTCCCTCAGCCTCAAGGATTTTCATCACCAAGGCTGGGGAGGGGAGAGTGTCGAGTTGGGGTCAGCCCCTGCGCGGGCGGTGGCCCGCTCCTTCACTCAGTGATAGGGGGAGGAGCGGTTGTTGTCCGTGGCGCTGGCAGCTGCAGCGTGCCCGGTCTTCAGACGCGAGTGGCTTCGGAGCCGCTCGCGGCGCCGGCGTCTGCCACGGCAGCTGGAAGAGGTTCTTCCGCCGGAGCGACAGCCCGGGCCGGCCACGGACTGACCTCCAACTCTACGGCCTTCTGCCCGTCCTTGCCTCACGAGTTTTTGGCGTGGGCGAGGGCCTTCTGGCAGCAGCACCCGCCCTGAGGTCGGTGCTGCCGCTGTTCGACCCCCCAGAGCAGAAGTCGTCATCGTCGCCGCTGCTGGAGCAGGTGACGGCGCGCCGTTCGTTGGCCTTCCGTTGCTCCGCAGGCCTTCCCCCTCGGAGTGGGGTTATTCGTACCTGCGGAGGGGGAACCGGAGTTCCGTTTGTAATGGCACTTCGAATGCCGGTGTTTTTGTTCATTGCGGCTGTCGAGGCCTGAACATGTATGTAATTTTGGCCCGGAGCCGTGTTTTTTCCTTATTTTCGAGCACTAAGTCTCGCCTGTTGATCATCTGAACCGCTTCACCAAACATGAGTCGCCCCGTGTCAAGGTGACGAGTGAGGTATCCGTATCCCGGAGGCGTAGGAATCCCTCGGCTCGATCGACCTTGTTGTCTGAGGCTCCTCTAGTTTAGTTAAAGAGACCCCTCGGCCGCTCTTCGATGAGCCGAGGCCAGGGGTAGCGATATCAGTACGAACAGAGGCGGAGTTGGCTCGAAAATAGGAACCTGGTTGGCCGGAGCCTAGCCGGGTTGCCCGTCAGCGGGGGTCGACGTCGGAGTCGATCAGCCGAGGCCTCGGGTCGGGCTGGCGCCCTTGGAAGATGCTTGGCCGAGGCCCCAGGGGTAATCGACCGAGCCGCCTGCTCGGGCCGGATTCCGGGAGAAGTCCCCGGACCGCGTCGCCGTCCGAGGCTGGGTCGGACCTTGCTGAAGACGTCGTCGATGCCGAGGGTGTTGCGGCCCCCTTCAGCGTGAAGACCCGAGCCTGCAGGATTAGATTGTCTTGTAGCGTGTGCCTTCTGCGGCCGCCGAGGCCAGAAAACACACCCTCGCTCCGTTGTAAAGCCGCGTCTTCTTTCCTCTTATTTCGAGCATCTGGACTTTGTCAGTAACAGGGATGTTTGTGTGGGCGAGAGTTGCTTCTCACGGAAGGTGATGAGTGAGGTATCCGTATCCCAGAGGCGTGGGAGTCCCTCGGCTCGGTCGGCCTTGCCGCTTACGCGTACTTTCACCCGTCCATGAGGCCCTGTCCCCGACTTAGTCGAGAAAGCTTGAAGGACCGCTTTGGCAGAAGAGCTTCCGAACGTGAAGACTTGTTCGGTCCACGGAGTCGCTTTATCCGAACGCGAGTTACTTATCGCAGAAGGTGATGAGTGAGGTATCCGTATCCCGGAGGCGTAGGAGTCCCTCGGCTCGGTCAGCCTTGACTGCTTATGTGTACTCCGTCGTTTCCAGGATCCGCTTTTCGAAGTAGTCAAAAAGCACGAAAGAAATTCCGCTAAAAAGAGATCCTTTTTCGAGGAGAAATTCGACGCAGAGGGGGTCTCCCCCTTTTTAGCCCCCGAGGGAGGGTCGGGCTTTGCCGAGGCGAGGCCGACCCTTCCTTGATGACTAAACTTTGCATGGGTGCGAGGTATATGAACAACTTGAAAACATCTTAAGGGTAGAAGCGATGTAGCTGTTTGATGTTCCAAGCGTTGTCGTAGATCTCGCCTTGATTGTTGGCCAGCTTGTATGTTCCGGGCTTCAGAACTTTGGCGATGACGAATGGCCCCTCCCAGGGGGGCGTGAGTTTGTGCCTTCCCCGGGCGTCTTGCCGCAGCCGAAGCACCAGATCGCCCACCTGGAGGTCTCGGGACCGGACCCCTCGGGCGTGGTAGCGTCGCAGGGACTGCTGGTACCGCGCCGAGTGTAGTAAGGCCTTGTCCCGAGCCTCCTCCAGCTGGTCCAGCGATTCTTCTCGGCTAGCTTGGTTGCTTTGATCGGTGTAGGCCCTCGTCCTCGGGGAGCCGTGCTCCAGGTCAGTGGGCAAGATGGCCTCGGCCCCGTAGACCAGGAAGAACGGCGTGAAACCCGTGGCACGACTCGGCGTCGTCCTTAGGCTCCAGACCACCGAGGGGAGTTCCTTCATCCATCGCTTGCCGAACTTGTTGAGGCCGTTGTAGATCCGAGGCTTGAGCCCTTGTAGAATCATGCCGTTGGCACGCTCCACTTGCCCATTCGACATGGGATGAGCCACGGCGGCCCAGTCCACCCGGATGTGGTGATCTTCGCAAAAATCCAAGAATTTTTTGCCGGTGAACTGGGTACCGTTGTCGGTGATGATGGAGTTTGGGACCCCGAAGCGATGGATGATGTTGGTGAAGAACGCCACCGCCTGCTCGGACCTGATGCCGTTCAGAGGTCGGACCTCGATCCACTTGGAGAATTTGTCGATGGCGACCAGCAGGTGCGTGTAGCCACCAGGTGCCTTCTGCAAGGGACCGACGAGGTCCAGACCCCATACAGCAAAGGGCCAGGTGATGGGTATCGTCTGTAGAGCCTGAGCGGGCAGGTGGGTCTGCTTCGCATAGAATTGGCACCCTTCGCAGGTGCGGACAATTCTAGTGGCGTCAGCCACCGCTGTTGGCCAGTAGAAGCCTTGCCGGAAAGCATTCCCGACAAGGGCTCGGGGTGCTGCGAGATGGCCGCAAGCCCCCGAGTGTATTTCTTGCAGGAGTTCCTAACCTTCGGCGATGGAGATGCATCGCTGGAGGATGCCCGAGGGGCTCCGGTGGTAGAGCTCCTCCTCATCACCCAGCAAGACGAATGACTTGGCGCGTCGCGCTACCCGTCGAGCCTCGGCTTGGTCGAGGGGTAGTTCTCCTCGGCGGAGATATCGCAGGTACGGGGCCTGCCAATTTCGATCAGGCATGGCCCCGCTCAGCTCCTCCTCGACGTTCAGTGCCTCGGCTTCGGGGGCCGAGGGTACCTCGGGCTAAGCCGAGGGTACCTCGGGCCGAGCCAAGGGTGCCTCGGGCTGAGCCGAGGGTGCCTCGGGCTCGGGCGCGTCGTCGATCTTGACGGAGGGTTGATGCAGATCCCGGGAGAAGACGTCCGGTGGGACCGTCGTTCGCCCCGAGGCTATTTTAGCCAGCTCGTCTGCAGTCTCGTTGTAGCGTCGAGCGATGTGGTTGAGCTCGAGCCCGAAGAACTTGTCTTCTAGGCGCCGAACCTCATCGCGGTAGGCCTCCATCTTCGGGTCGCGGCAGTGGGAGTTCTTCATGACTTGGTCGATAACGAGCTGCGAATCACCGCGGGCGTCGAGGCGTCTGACCCCTAGCTCGATGGCGATCTGCAACCCGTTGACCAGAGCTTCGTACTCGGCCACATTGTTGGACGCCGGGAAATGGAGGCGCAGCACGTAGCGCAGGTGCTTTCCGAGGGGCGAGATGAAGAGCAGGCCCGTGCCGGCTCCTGTCTTCATCAGCGACCCGTCGAAAAACATGGTCCAGAGCTTCGGTTGGATTGGAGCTGTCGGCAGCTGGGTGTCGACCCATTCGGCCACGAAGTCCGCCAACACCTGGGACTTGATGGCCTTCCGAGGGGCGAACGAGATTGTTTCGCCCATGATTTCCACCGCCCACTTTGCGATCCTGCCCGAGGCCTCTCGGCACTGGATGATCTCCCCGAGGGGGAAAGATGACACCACAGTTACCGGATGAGACTCGAAGTAGTGTCGTAACTTCCGCCTCGTCAGGATCACAGCATACAGCAGCTTCTGAACTTGTGGGTAGCAGATCTTGGTCTCGGACAGTACTTCGCTGACGAAGTAGACTGGCCTCTGAACGGGCAGTGCATGCCCTTCCTCTTGCCTCTCGACCACAATCGCGGCGCTAACCACCTGAGTGGTGGCGGCGACGTAGACCAAGAGGGCTTCTCCATCAGCTGGGGGCACCAAGACAGGCGCCTTTGTAAGGAGCGCCTTCAGGTTCTCGAGGGCTTCCTCGGCCTCAGGGGTCCAAGCGAAACTCTCGGTCTTCCTTAAGAGGCGGTACAGAGGCAGACCTCTTTCGCCGAGGCGTGAGATGAAGCGGCTCAGGGCCGCGAGGCATCCCATGACCCTCTGTACGCCTTTTAAGTCCTTGATGGGTCCCATGCTGGTGATGGCTGCGATCTTCTCCGGGTTGGCTTCGATGCCTCGCTCGGAGACGATGAACCCCAGGAGCATGCCCCGGGGTACCCCGAAGACACACTTCTCTGGATTGAGCTTGACTCCTTTCGCCTTGAGACATCGGAATGTCACTTCAAGGTCGGAGAGGAGGTCGGAAGCCTTCCTTGTCTTGACTACGATGTCATCGACGTAGGCCTCGACTGTGCGACCGATGTGTTCGCCGAACACATGGTTCATGCACCGCTGGTACGTCGCGCCCGCATTCCTCAAACCGAACGGCATGGTGACATAGCAGTACATGCCGAACGGCGTGATGAAAGAAGTCGCGAGCTGGTCGGACTCTTTCATCCGGATTTGGTGATACCCTAAGTAGGCATCGAGGAAGGACAGGGTTTCGCACCCAGCAGTGGAATCCACGATTTGATCGATGCGAGGCAGAGGGTAGGGAACCTTCGGACATGCTTTGTTGAGACCAGTGTAGTCAACACACATCCGCCATTTCCCCCCTTTCTTCCTCACAAGCACAGGGTTGGCAAGCCATTCGGGATGGAATACCTCTTTGATGAACCCTGCTGCCATCAGCTTGTGGATCTCTTCGCCAATCACTCTGCGCTTCTCCTCGTCGAATCGGCGCAGAGGCTGCCTGACGGGTCGGGCTCCGGCCCGAATATCCAGCGAGTGCTCGGCGACATCCCTCGGTATGTCGGGCATGTCCGAGGGACTCCACGCAAAGACGTCGGCGTTTGCGCGGAGAAAGTCGACGAGCACTGCTTCCTATTTGGGGTCGAGCCCGGAACCGATCCGGATCTGCTTGGAGGTGTCGCCGCTGGGGTCGAGAGGGACGGCCTTAACCGTCTCCGCTGGCTCGAAGTTGCCGGCGTGACGCTTCACGTCTGGCACCTCCTTGGAGAGATTCTCCAGGTCGGCGATGAGGGCCTCGGACTCGGCGAGGGCCTCGGCGTACTCCACGCACTCCACGTCGCATTCGAACGCGTGTTTGTACGTGGGGCCGACGGTGATGACCCCGTTGGGGCCCGGCATCTTGAGCTTCAAGTAGGTGTAGTTGGGGACGGCCATGAACTTCGCGTAGCATGGCCTCCCCAGTACAGCGTGGTAGGTTCCTCGGAACCCGACCACCTCGAACGTCAGGGTCTCCCTTCGGAAGTTGGAGGGCGTTCCGAAGCAGACGGGGAGGTCAAGTCGTCCGAGGGGCTGGACGCGCTTCCCAGGTACAATCCCGTGGAAGGGCGCAGCGCCTGCCCGGATGGAGGACAGATCGACGCGCAGGAGCTTGAGGGTCTCGGCGTAGATGATGTTGAGGCAGCTGCCCCCATCCATCAGGACCTTGGTGAGCCTGACGTTGCCGATGACAGGGTCGACGACGAGCGGGTATTTCCCCGGGCTCGGCACGCGGTCGGGGTGGTCGGCCTGGTCGAAGGTGATGGGCTTGTCGGACCAGTCTAGGTAGACTGGCGCCGCCACCTTCACCAAGCAGACCTCCCGGCGCTCTTGCTTGCGATGCCGAGCCGAGGGATTCGCCGCATGCCCTCCGTAGATCATGAAGCAGTCGCGGACCTCGGGGAATTCTCCTGCTTGGTGATCTTCGTTCTTGTCGTCGTCGCGGGCCCTGCCACCCTCGGCGGGTGGCCCGGCCCTGTGGAAGTGACGCCGAAGCATGACGCACTCCTCGAGGGTGTGTCTGACGGGCCCCTGATGGTAAGGGCACGGCTCCTTGAGCATCTTGTCGAAGAGGTTAGCACCTCCGGGGGGCTTCCGAGGGTTCTTGTACTCGGCGGCGGCGACAAGGTCCGCGTCAGCGGCGTCGCGTTTCGATTGCGACTTCTTCTTGCCTTTCTTCTTGGCGCCGCGCGGAGTAGACGCCTCGGGAGCCTCTTCCGATGGGCGGCCCTGGGGCTGCTTGTCCTTTCGGAAGATAGCCTCAACCGCCTCCTGGCCAGAGGCGAACTTGGTGGCGATGTCCATCAGCTCGCTCGCCCTGGTGGGGGTCTTGCGACCCAGCTTGCTCACCAGGTCACGGCAGGTGGTGCCGGCAAGGAACGCGCTGATGACATCCGAGTCGGTGATGTTGGGCAGCTCAGTGCGCTGCTTCGAGAATCGCCGGATGTAGTCCCGGAGCGACTCTCCCGGCTGTTGCCGGCAGTTTCGAAGGTCTCAGGAATTCCCGGGGCGCACGTATGTGCCCTGGAAATTGCCGGCGAAGGCCTGGACCAAGTCGTCCCAGTTGGAGATCTGCCCCGGAGGCAGGCGCTCCAACCAGGCACGAGCAGTGTCGGAGAGGAACAGGGGGAGGTTACGGATGATGAGGTTGTCGTCGTCCGTTCCACCCAGTTGGCAGGCCAGGCGGTAGTCCGCGAGCCACAGTTCCGGTCTCGTTTCCCCCGAGTACTTCGTGATAGTAGTCGGGGGTCGGAACCGGGTCGGGAACGGCGCCCGTCGGATGGCCCGACTGAAGGTCTGCGGTCCGGGTGGTTCGGGCGAGGGACTCCGATCCTCCCCGCTGTCGTAGCGTCCCCCACGCCTGGGGTGGTAGCCTCGGCGCACCCTTTCGTCGAGGTGGGCCCGACGGTCGCGTCGATGGTGCTCGTTGCCGAGGTGGCCCGGGGCCGCAGGCGCAGTGTTGCGCGTGCGCCCGGTGTAGACCGAGGCTTCCCGCATGAATCGGGAAGTCGCGGCATGAGGTTCCGAGGGATATCCTTGCCTTCGGGAGGCAGTGCTCTCGGCCCGTCGGGCCGCAGCGCCTTCCAGGAGATTCTTGAGCTCTCCCTGGATCCGCCGACCCTCGGTGGTTGATGGCTCCGGCATCGCGCGGAGGAGCATCGCTGCGGCTGCCAGGTTCTGACCAACCCCGCTGGATGCGAGCGGTGGCCTGACCCTGACATCGTTGGCGACGCGGTGCTGGAGACCTTGGGGCAGGTGATGTATTTCTCCGGCCGGGGGTTGGCCCGCCCATACCTGCCCGACGTCCCGGCGGATCGTCTCAAGCGCTCCTGTTCCCTCGTCGAGCCTGGCCTGCGCCCCGCGGACTTGCTCGAGCTGTGGGTCGTGACCCCCCGCCGGAACGGGGACCACAGCTAGCTCCCGCGGGATGTCGGCGCGAGGCACGGGCCTAGGAAAATCACAGTCCTCCAGCATGCCAAGATGGTTGCCTTCGGAGGGATCCCCCAGCTCAACATGGAAACATTCGCGGCTTGGGCCGCAGTCCTCGTCGTCGAGGCTGCGGCTTCCATCGGTACAGTCGGAGAGGCAGTAGTCACACGCGGTCATGAAGTCCCGCATGGCACTGGGGTTGCCAAGTCCAGAGAAATCCCAACAGATGCTGGGATCGTCATCTTCCTCGGACCCAGAGGGCCCGTAGGTCGAGACGTCTGTCAACCGGTCCCAAGGCGACCGCATACGAAACCCCAGTGGGGTTGCACTCGCCTCAATGAGAGCGCCCGCCAAGGCGAGGTCGCTTGGCGGGTTGAGGCCGAGTCGAAATGACGTAAGATGGGAGTTAGTCAGTACCTTTTGGTCGACGAGGAGCGACGTAGTCACATCGGGGACTGGTTGCACCGTCGTCCCAGGTACGAGGGCGACGTCCTGCAGGCTTTCCGCGAGCGCGCTGGCATCGTCTTCTTGCTCGGGATCGGCGTGTCGCGGGGGGACGACGCTTGCCTTCGTCTCGAACGCGGGGTCGACGCCCAGCGTGCCTTCCGTCGGGGCGTCGGGGGCGTCGATTCGCTCGACGGCTGACGAAGCGCGGCCTCCCGCTCGGCCTTGGTTGCCCCGCCTCCTCCTCCGTTGGCGGGGGAGAGGACAGGGCGAGCTCGAATGTTGTTCTTCCGCCACGCGGGGAAGATGTCGTCGATTCCGCCGCCGGCGGGCGGGTCGTCGACCGCCATTGTAGTTGTCGCGCGGCGGTGGAAGGAGTATCATGTCGTAGCTGCCGTCGAAGGACATGAACTCAAGACTCCCGAAACGGAGCACCGTCCCGGGCCGGAGAGGTTGCTGGAGACTGCCCATCTGGAGCTTTGTCGGGAAGTTGTTCGTCAGCACGCAGCAGGCCCCTACCTGGCGCGCCAACTGTCGGCGTTTCGAGACCGGGGGGTCCCCAAGCCGACGAGTGAGTGTGCTGCGTGCCCCAGCCCAGATGGGTCGAGCGCGTGGGCGAGCGCGAAGGGGGGAGAGGCGAGGTGGCCGGAGACGGGCGTGAGAGAGGTGGAGATCCCGCGGCCTTCGTGTTCGTCCCGCGCCCAGGTCGGGTGCGCTTGCAGTAGGGGGGTTACAAGCGTCCACGCGGGTGAGGGAAGCGAGCGGCCCCAAGAGAGCGCCTGTCTCATCCTCGTCCCCGCGCGGCCAACCTCCTCTAAGAAGGCCCTGGTCCTTCCTTTTATAGTCGTAAGGAGAGGATCCAGGTGTACAATGGGGGGTGTAGCAGAGTGCTACGTGTCTAGCGGAGGGAGAGCTAGCGCCCTAGGTACATGCCAATGTGGCAGCCGGAGAGGTCTTGGCACCTTGCTGGCGTGATGTCGTGGCTGTCGGAGGAGCAACGGAGCCTGGCGGAGGGACAGCTGTAGGAGCGGTCGAGTCCTTGCTGACGTCGCCCTGCTTCCGTAAGAGAGCTGAGAGCCGCCGTCGTCACAGAGCTTGTGGGGCGCCATCATTGCCCATCTGGCGGAGCTGGCCAGATGGGACGCCGGTCTTGTTCTCCGTGACCCGAGTCGGCTCGGGGTAGGTTGATGATGGCGCTTCCTGTTGACGTGGCGGGCCTGTGCCCTAGGTCGGGCGACGTGGGGGTTCCTCCGAAGCCGAGGTCGAGTCTGTCTTCCGTGGCCGAGGCCGAGCCCGAGCCCCCGGGTCGGGCGAGGCGGAGATCGTTCGGCCGAGGCCAGGGCGGAGTCCGAGCCCTGGGGTCGGGCGAGGCGGAGTTTCGTCGTCTTCTGGGGCTGAGCCCGAGTCCGAGCCCTGGGTCGGGCGGAGTGGAGTTCGCCGTCTTCCGGGTCTTAGCCCGAGTCCGAGCCCTGGGGTCGGGCGGAGCGGAGTTCGCCGTCTTCCGGGTCTTAGCCCGAGTCCGAGCCCTGGGGTCGGGCGGAGCGGAGTTCGCCGTCTTCTGGGTCTTAGCCCGAGTCCGAGCCCTGGGGTCGGGCGGAGCGGAGTTCGCCGTCTTCCGGGTCTTAGCCCGAGTCCGAGCCCTGGGGTCGGGCGGAGCGGAGTTCGCCGTCTTCCGGGTCTTAGCCCGAGTCCGAGCCCTGGGGTCGGGCGGAGCGGAGTTTCCTATGGCGCCTTTGGCAAGGCCTGACTGCCTGTCAGACTCACTCTGTCGAGTGGCACTGCAGTCGGAGTGGCGCAGGCGGCGCTGTCCTTCTGTCAGACTGGTCAGTAGAGCGGTGGAGTGACGGCGGTCACTTCGGCTCTGCCGGGGGGCGCGTGTCAGGATAAAGGTGTCAGGCCACCTTTGCGTTAAATGCTCCTGCAACCTGGTCAGTCGGCACGGCGATTTAGTCAGGGTTGCTTCTAAGCGAAGCCAAGGCCTCGGGCGAGCCGGAGGTGTGTCCGCCGTTAAAAGGGGGGCCTCGGGCGAGACGGAAGTCTCTCGAGGTCGGCTGCCCTTGGCCGAGGCTAGGCTCGGGCGAAGCGTGGTCGAGTCACTCGTGTGGACTGATCCCTGACTTAATCGTACCCATCAGGCCTTTGCAGCTTTATGCTGATGGGGGTTACCAGCTGAGAATTAGGCGTCTTGAGGGTACCCCTAATTATGGTCCCCGACAGTGGAGATGCTTGCGTGGAGGAGGATGGTTGATCTTGTGCATTTGGAGGCTCTTCGGATTCCTTAGGACACACATCCCCAATGGACATGTTCCTTAGCGCGATGCACGGAGCCTCTTCAATACCTATCTCATCAAGATCAACTTGCTCTACTTGAGAGCCGTTAGTCTCATCAAACACAACGTCACAAGAAACTTCAACTTGTCCAGAGGACTTGTTAAAGACTCTATATGCCCTTGTGTTTGAATCATACCCTAGTAAAAAGCCTTCTACAGTCTTAGGAGCAAATTTAGATTTTCGACCTTTCTTAACAAGTATAAAGCATTTGCTACCAAAGACTCTAAAATATGAAATGTTGGGCTTTTTACCAGTTAGGAGTTCATATGATGTCTTCTTGAGGATTCAGTGTAGATACAACCGGTTGATGGCGTAGCAGGCGGGGTTGACTGCCTCGGCCCAAAACCGATCCGATGTCTTGTACTCATCAAGCATGGTTCTTGCCATGTCCAATAGAGTTCTATTCTTCCTCTCCACTACACCATTTTGTTGTGGGGTGTAGGGAGAAGAGAACTCATGCTTGATGCCCTCCTCCTCAAGGAAGCCTTCAATTTGTGAGTTCTTGAACTCCGTCCCGTTGTCGCTTCTAATTTTCTTGATCCTTAAGCTGAACTCGTTTTGAGCCCGTCTCAAGAATCCCTTTAGGGTCTCTTGGGTATGAGATTTTTCCTGCAAAAAGAACACCCAAGTGAAGCGAGAATAATCATCCACAATAACTAGACAGTACTTACTCCCGCCGATGCTTATGTAAGCTATCGGGCCAAATAGATCCATGTGTAGGAGCTCCAGTGGCCTGTCGGTCGTCATGATGTTCTTGTGTGGATGGTGAGCACCAACTTGCTTTCCTACTTGACATGCGCTACAAATCCTGTCTTTCTCAAAATGAACATTGGTTAATCCGAAAATGTGCTCTCCCTTTAGAAGCTTATGAAGATTCTTCATCCCAACATGTGCTAGTCGGCGATGCCAGAGCCAGCCCATGTTAGTCTTAGCAATTAAGCAAGTGTCGAGTTCAGCTCTATCAAAATCTACCAAGTATAGCTGACCCTCTAACACTCCCTTAAATGCTATTGAATCATCACTTCTTCTAAAGACAGTGACACCTACATCAGTGAATAGACAGTTGTAGCCCATTTTGCATAATTGGGAAACGGAAAGCAAATTGTAATCTAATGAATCTACAAGAAAAACATTGGAAATAGAATGGTCAGGTGATATAGCAATTTTACCCAATCCCTTGACCAAACCTTGATTTCCATCCCCGAATGTGATAGCTCGTTGGGGATCTTGGTTTTTCTCATAGGAGGAGAACATCTTCTTCTCCCCTGTCATGTGGTTTGTGCACCCGCTGTCGATTACCCAGCTTGAGCCCCCGGATGCATAAACCTACAAAACATGTTTAGTTCTTGATTTTAGGTACCCAAATGGTTTTGGGTCCTTTGGCATTAGATACAAGAACTTTGGGTACCCAAACACAAGTCTTTGATCCCTTGTGTTTGCCCCCGACATATTTGGCAACTACTTTGTCGGATTTGTTAGTTAACACATATGATGCATCAAAAGTTTTAAATGAAATGTCATGATCATTTGATGCACTCGGAGTTTTCTTCTAAGGCAACTTAGCACGGGTTGGTTGCCTAGAGCTAGATGTCTCACCCTTATACATAAAAGCATGATTAGGGCCAGAGTGAGACTTCCTAGAATGAATTCTCCTAATCTTGCTCTCAGGATAACCGACAGGGTATAAAATGTATCCCTCGTTATCTTGAGGCATGGGAGCCTTTCCCTTAACAAAGTTGGACAATTTCTTAGGAGGGGCATTAATTTTGACATTGCCTCCCTGTTGAAAGCCAATGCCATCCTTAATGCCAGGGCGTCTCCCTCTATAGAGCATGCTTCTAGCAAATTTAAATTTTTCGTTCTCTAAGTCATGCTCGGCAATTTTAGCATCTAATTTTGCTATATGATCATTTTGTTGTTTAATTAAAGCCATGTGATCATGAATAGCATCAATGTTAACATCTCTACATCTAGTGCAAATAGTAACATGTTCAACGATAGATGTGGAGGGTTTGCAAGATTTTAATTCTACAACCTTAGCATGCAATATATCATTTTTGGTTCTAAGGTCGGAAATGGTAGTATTGCAAACGTCAAAATCTTTAACCTTAGCAAGCAATTTTTCATTTTCATCTTTAAGGCTAGCAAGAGAATTGTTCAATTTTTCAATCTTAGCAAGCAAATCATCATTGTCATTTCTAAGATTGTGAATTGAAACATTACAAGCAATGGAATCAACCTTAGCTAACAAATTAGCATTTTCATTTCTAAGGTTGTCTATAGTCTCATGGCAAGTGCTTAGCTCACTAGATAATTTTTCACATTTTTCAACTTCTAGAGCATAAGCATTTTTAACTTTAACATGCTTTTTGTTTTCCTTGATTAGGAAGTCCTCTTGGGAGTCCAAGAGATCATCCTTCTCATGGATGGCACTAATTAATTCATTTAATTTCTCTTTTTGTTGCATGTTTAAGTTGGCAAAAAGAGTATGTAAGTTATCTTCCTCATCACTAGCATTATCATCACTAGAGGATTCATATCTAGTGGAGGATTTAGATTTAACCTTTTTCTTTTTGCCGTCCTTTGCCATGAGACACTTGTGGCCGACGTTGGGGAAGAGAAGGCCCTTGGTGACGGCGATGTTGGCAGCGTCCTCATCGTCGGAGGAGTCGCTAGAGCTTTCGTCGGAGTCCCACTCCCGACAAACATGGGCATCACCGCCCTTCTTCTTGTAGTACCTCTTCTTCTCTCTTCTTCTCCCCTTCTTGTCATCGCCCCTGTCATTGTCACTAGAAATAGGACATTTTGCAATAAAGTGACCGGGCTTACCACACTTGTAGCAAACCTTCTTGGAGCGGGGTTTGTAATCTTTCCCCCTCCTTTGCTTGAGGATTTGGCGAAAGCTTTTGATGACAAGTGCCATTTCCTCGTTGTCGAGTTTGGAGGTGTCGATGGGTGTTCTACTCGGTGTAGACTCCTCCTTCTTCTCTTCTGTCGCTTTGAATGCGACCGGTTGAGCTTTGGACATAGAAGGACCGTCAAGCTCGTTGATCTTCCGTGAGCCCTTGATCATAAACTCAAAGCTCACAAAATTCCCGATTACTTCCTCGGGAGTCATTAGTGTATATCTAGGATTACCACGAATTAATTGTACTTGAGTAGGGTTAAGGAAAATAAGAGATCTTAGAATAACCTTAACCACCTCGTGGTCATCCCATTTTTTGCTCCCGAGGTTGCGCACTTGATTCACCAAGGTTTTGAGCCGATTGTACATGTCTTGTGGCTCCTCCCCTTGGCGTAGACGGAAGCGACCGAGCTCCCCCTCGATCGTTTCCCGCTTGGTGATCTTGGTGAGTTCATCACCCTCGTGCGCGGTCTTGAGCACGTCCCAAACTTCCTTGGCGCTCTTTAATCCTTGCACCTTGTTGTACTCCTCCCTACTTAGAGAGGCGAGGAGTATGGTTGTGGCTTGGGAGTTGAAGTGCTCGATTTGGGCCACCTCGTCCTCATCATAATCCTCATCCCCTACGGATGGTACCTGTGCTCCAAACTCAACAACATTCCATATACTTTTGTGGAGTGAGGTTAGATGAAATTTCATTAAATCACTCCACCTAGCATAATCTTCACCGTCAAAGGTTGGCGGTTTGCCTAATGGAACGGAAAGTAATGGAGTACGTCTAGAAGTGCGAGGATAGTGTAAGGGGATCTTACTAAACTTCTTGCGCTCATGGCGTTTAGAAGTTATGGAGGGCGCGTCGGAGCCGGAGGTGGAAGGTGATGAAGTGCGGTCTCGTAGTAGACCACCTTCCTCATTTTCTTTTTCTTGTCGCCACTCCGATGCGACTTGTGGGAGGAGGCTTTCTTCTCCTTCCCTTTCTTTTTGTTGCAGGACTCTTCCGATGAAGCCTTCCCGTGGCTTGTAGCGGGCTTGTCGCCGGTCTCCATCTCCTTCTTGGTGTGTTCTCCCGACATCACTTCGAGCGGTTAGGCTCTAATGAAGCACCAGCTTTGATACCAATTGAAAGTCGCCTAGAGGGGGGGGGGGTGAATATGGCGAAACTGAAATTTACAAAATTAATCACAACTACAAGCCGGGTTAGTGTTAGAAATATAATCGAGTCCGCGAGATAGGGTGGAAAACAAATCACAAGCGAATAAGGAGTGTGACACGTGGATTTGTTTTACCGAGGTTCGGTTCTCGCCAAACCTACTCCCCGTTGAGGTGGTCACAAAGACCGGGTCTCTTTCAACCCTTTCCCTCTCTCAAACGGTCCCTCGCATCGAGTGAGCTTTTCTTCTCAATCACTTGGAACACAAAGTTCCCACAAGGACCACCACAAGATTGGTGTCTCTTGCCTCAATTACAAGTGAGTTTTATCGCAAGAAAGGATGAGAAAGAAAGCACGATTGCAAAAGCCAAGCGACAAGAGCGACAAATAACACACGGATCACTTTCTCTCTCAAGTCACTAATCACTATTGATCTCTTTTCTCAATTGTGAAACTTGGAGAGATGGAGGCTTTGAATGTGTCTTGGAATGGATTTCTAGCTCTTGTATTGAATGTTGAAGGTTGGAATGCTTGGTTTTTGTGAATGGAGGTGGTTGGGGTTGTATTTATAGCCACCAACCACTTCCTAGCCGTTGCTCCATTCTGTCGACCGCGGACGGTCCGCCCGCCTGGTCCGGACGGTCCGCGCCTGTAGATCAACGGCTGAAAACGCAACGGTCAGCAGTAACGGCTATATCAACGACTATATTGCATTTAATGCGTCGTCAGATGTCAGATAAAGTCAGTCGCGGACGGTCCGGTCGTGCACCCCGGACGGTCCGCGAGGACGCTATAATTCATTTTTCCGAACCCGTCACCTTCGGGTTTTTCGGTTCCTTACCGATCGGACGGTCCGCGCCTGCGGCCGGACGGTCCGCACGAGGTCTCGGACGGTCCTTGCTTTTCCTCCGGACGGTCCATAGTGCAGACTTGGATTTTTGCATTGGTTCTGTCCGAGGGTCATCCTGGTGTTGCGGACGGTCCGCCGCAGGGGCCCGGACGGTCCGCGCTTGGCCTGTTTTTCAAAAAGCTTCTCCCGTCCGGAATAATCTACGGTATTCCGGACAGTCAATTTAGTATAGTTGTAGATGAACCTTGGGCACCTGTAGAACATATAATCTAGAGCAAACTAGTTAGTCCAATTATTTGTGTTGGGCAATTCAACCACCAAAATCAATTAGGAAATAGGTGTAAGCCTAATTCCCTTTCAATCTCCCCCTTTTTGGTGATTGATGCCAACACAAACCAAAGCAAGTATAGAAGTGCATAATTGAACTAGTTTGCATAATGTCAGTGCAAAGGTTGCTTGGAATTGAGCCAATATAAATACCCATAAAGTATGCATGGATTGTTTCTTTATTTTTAACATTTTGGACCACGCTTGCACCACTTGTTTTGTTTTTGCAAATTCTTTTGTAAATCCTTTTCAAAGTCCTTTTGCAAATAGTCAAAGGTAAATGAATAAGATTTCGAGAAGCATTTTCAAGATTTGAAATTCTCCCCTGTTTCAAATGCTTTTCCTTTGACTTAAACAAAACTCCCCCTAAATGAAATCCTCCTCTTAGTGTTCAAGAGGGTTTTGAGATATCAATTTTGAAATACTACTTTCTCCCCCTTTTGAACACAATAGGGTACCAATTTGAAATTTCCAATTGAAAACATTTTAAAATTAGGTGGTGTGGTGGTGCGGTCCTTTTGCTTTGGGCTAATATTCTCTCCCCCTTTGGCATGAATCGCCAAAAACGGAGTCATTAGAGCCCTTAGAATTACTCTCTCTCCCCCTTTGGTCTTAAATAAATGAGTGAAGATTATACCAAAGACGGAGTCCTTTTCTCCCCCAAAGATGGAGAGATGCTCGGAGCGACGGCGAAGGATGAGTTACGGAGTGGAAGCCTTTGTCTTCGCCGAAGACTCCAATTCCCTTTCAATATACCTATGACTTGGTTTAAAATAGACTTGAAAACACATTAGTCATAGCATATGAGAGAGACATGATCAAAGGTATATAAAAGAGCTATGTGCAAATCAACAAAAGAAGTTCCTAGAATCAAGAATATTTAGCTCATGCCTAAGTTTGTTCATCTAGTGGCTTGGTAAAGATATCGGCTAATTGATCTTTAGTGTTAATATATGAAATCTCGATATCTTCCTTTTGTTGGTGATCTCTTAAAAAGTGATACCGAATGGCTATGTGTTTAGTGCGGCTATGCTCAACGGGATTATCCGCCATGCGGATTGCACTCTCATTATCACATAGAAGAGGGACTTTGGTTAGTTTGTAACCGTAGTCCCATAAAGTATGCATGGATTGTTTCTTTATTTTTAACATTTTGGACCACGCTTGCACCACATGTTTTGTTTTTGCAAATTCTTTTGTAAATTCTTTTCAAAGTCCTTTTGCAAATAGTCAAAGGTAAATGAATAAGATTTTGAGAAGCATTTGAGAAGCATTTTTAAGATTTGAAATTTTCTCCCCCTGTTTCAAATGCTTTTCCTTTGACTAAACAAAACTCTCTCTTAATTGAAATCCTCCTCTTAGTGTTAAAGAGGGTTTTAGATATTAGTTTTTGAAGAGAGTGTACCAATTTGAAATTCTATCAAAAATAAGATACCAATTGAAAATTCATCATTTCAAGACCTTTTAAATTTTGAAAATTGGTGGTGGTGCGGTCCTTTTGCTTTGGGCTAATACTTTCTCCCCTTTGGCATGAATCGCCAAAAACAGATACTTGAGTGAAAAACTTTGTGTTTGACTTAAAATTTTATATTTATTGAATAAATATTTTGAATAAGATGATTGGTCAAAGTTTTTGGAAAAAAGTCAATAATGTCATATATTTGTAAACGAAGGTAACATAATCTAACTTATTTTGAACTATGTATAAATACAAAATAAGTGATCTAAAGAGATTATAATACTAAATAAACGTCTCTAACTGCAAGTGATGCAATCCAACCACCGCGGTCTCAGTTTCGGACCCGACTGAAATTTGTATGGTCTTTTTAGATAATCTCGTTCACCTCAATCCATAATCCATATCCATATTATATATATTAAGGCCCCGTTCGTTTCGGCCGGATTGGCCCATTCCCGGCCTTGTTCCGGGTGGAACAAATTGACCTGGTTTAGAATTTGGTGGAACAAATTGGTCCCGTTCTTTTCGGTCGGATCTGGAACTAAAATTGGCCTGGTTTGAAGTTTACCCTCTCTCCATGGCCCGACACCAATCCTGGTCTCATCCCTTCTGGATTGAACCCTGCTGTGATGCGAGACAGCGCAATGCTGGCGGCGCGGGAGGCGAATAAGCGGCCGCGCGCAGCGCCGACGACGACCCTCCCCATTGCCTTCTCACTGGTAAGACGCTGCCCTCTCTTCCTATCCTCGCGTTACGCGTTACTTCTGCGTCGCGTGCCTGCGCGAGCGCCTCCACGATCTCGAGGCGTCCGCCGCTGCCGCCTCCGCGCTGGGGCGCAAGTCCACATCGGCCATGTGGTCCCTGTTCGCCAGGCTGTTCGCCGCCGGCAGCTCTTCTGCGTCCGACCCCGCGGAGTTCTCGTGCGGCCGCGGTGGACACCACACACTTACGACATGAATTGCCGAGATCTGAGTCAGGACCGGGCTACAGCAATACTCCTACCCTGCTTGAGCGAATCCATTGAGCGCCGAACGATCCAGAATGGCCAACTGAAAATAAAACACGCAGCCCGGTCGTCGTTTATCCCAGTAGTTTGCGGCCTGTGATTCAGGATGGCAACCACGACCAGTGCCTTCACCATCGGGGTATTTAGTAGCAAGTAGTAAGCAATTCATTTGTGTGTCTAGATTCATGTGTTTTCTTCCAGAATTAAGTGTATATTTTATGATCATGTATGCTAGCTCTTTATTTGAGTTGTTATATATAGATCCCTACAACACCAATTATAGTTGGGGAAGGTGAACCTCCCTCTTGGGATCCGGTACCAACTCTAAAAGGTATTAAATTCTTTGTGCGTATATATGGTTTGCTTTAGTCTTATTACTTGTAATTTTGAAATGATACATGATTTGTTTTAATTCTATTTTATTATTTAACTTCTACCTGACAATAAATCTATATTCTTTAGTTCTACAATGAGTATGTCATTACGAGATCATATTAGAAAGAGGAGGGAAGAAGAAGATGATGACATGATGTTGTTTATTTTCCCTGCCTTATATCTGATGGGTTCAACTAGAAGTGGGGGACAAAAGAAGAAACGCCATACATCAGATGAGACAACTCCGTATGTGTATTGTCAAGTATTGGGAAGACAACTCCGTAGGTGTGACCATTGTTATTACTGTATTTGCTTATGTAGCTGATTACTTATATATCTGTTTCTTGGCGAGTATGCGTGAACAATTGCAAGTCTTTTTGTTATTACTGTATGTATTAAATTGATTTGAACAGATTGAGTGCATCCTGATTGTGTACATGTGCTGAAATCCTGCAATGTTAGGATTCTAGGATGGCGCAATGGTATGCTGCTCTGGTTTTGCACTGGTTTGACTGTATGGAATGGAACCGAATTGAACTACAATGCATGGAATGGTATGCGCTGCAGCTATCAGACCTGTCTTCAATCCTGGCTGAAACGAACAAGCTTCGGTGAACCACCAGGTTTCATTTCAGAGATGGATTTATTACTGACCAGGATTTAGTGAACCACCAGGATTCACTCTATTTGGGCCAGGAACAAAAACGTGTCAGTTTTCAAACGAGCCCTAAGGCTTTGTTCGTTTACATCGGATTGGTGGGTCGGAATAATTCCGAGCCAGATTGCTTCTCTAATTTATATAAACTTTAATTAACCGGAACGATTCCGGGTGCAATCCGATGTAAACGAACAAGGCCTAAGATGAATTGAAGCGTAAATTATATTACACCCTAATCCGGCTCGATATAACAGTCCCCCGCCCTTAAGTACGAGCCCAACGACCTCCAAAGCGCCGTCTCCGCCTAGTCGCTCGCCATACTACCTCCTCAGACACCGGCGGCGGCCATGCCGCCTCCGCGTCCGACGCACCCCCCACTTCCCTCTCCTCTGCCGCCCGGGCCGCCTCCCCTAAGCGCCCGTCGTCTCCCTCTCCCGCCCAACCGCCCGGCCCCCACGTCTCTCCTCCTCGCGCCGCCCTCCTCCCCAGCCCGTGCCCTCGCGCTTCTCTTCCCCGACTCCTCCGCCCATCTCTTCCCGTCCCTACCCTCCGTCTCCCCCTTCGCCACCTCTTATCCCGCTCACACCCCCGTCCCATCACCACTCGCCGCCGCCGCCTCCTTCGCGCTCCTCCTGCCGTCGTCACACCTCATCTTCCTATCCGCGCATCCGTCCCCTTCCAACTCCTCTGTCCACCTCCGCGCCTATTCCCTCGCTCCCGCGCCCGCTTTCCCGCGCTTTGCGCCCGCCTCGCTCTCCTTCAAGCGCCATGCCTCAGCTGCAGGCCTGCCGCTCCAGGACCTACCCTTCGGCATTGGCGTCCGCCTGGCCGGCGGGGTCAACGCCGTCTCGCTGCTCTCACTGTCCACCGGCCAGATCTGGGTGCTCTCTCCGAAGCTGGCCGCGGACGGCCGGACAGTGGAGCTGCACAAGTGCGCGGTCGTCGAGCTCGAGCCGGCGCGGCCCGTGTACGCAATGGAAGTCGCAATGGGAAGGCTGCTGCTCGGGGAGGTTGGCGGTTTGCGCGTCTTCCCGCTACGGGGTTTGATGAAGGGTGGAAAGGAGAGGGATGTGAAGAAGGAAGTTGCTGTGGTAGTAGGAAGGAAGGGCTGCCACAAGAAGAATGGGATGCTGAATGGCTTAGTTGTGCCAGTTAATCGTGTTAGCTATGGGGGCAATGGTGAAGGTGATTTTGTTTCGACTTGTGAGTACTTCGCACCTTCCTGTTTTGATCTATTCGGTGATCCTTGGTATAATGCGAAATAAAAAGGCACTGCAGCATGTCAGGATTAAATTTCTGTTTGTAATGCAATTTGAATGGGGGATCTAAGCTAGGCATAGATGTGCAGGGGTGCCACTTTTGGTTAATCTAGGCATAAATGTGCTAATCTCTTTTTTAGTGTAATTAAGGGGCGTTCCCATGCTTAGGACTTCTATATCCATGGCCTACTACCCTAGCTGTTTGTGCGAATCAAACAGCAAACTGACAATAACTGATAGGTTCATGGAACATAGAATACAAACTCTGCAATGTTATTTTAGTATTTTATTTCTACATTTCTTGTGTTTGTAGTTACTATTAAGCGAACATGTACATCTCATGCCTACTCGTTAGAGATTTGAGCTGTTAGCATAGTTTTGTTGAGTTCAGTGATAATCAGCGTAGTTGGTCTATCCTATTGCCATATACTGCTGTACATGCAGAGACAGTGTTCATATGCGTTTTGTCGAAATTATAGTTATATATTGATATTGCTATCCCCATAACAATAAGAGGAAATAGAAAAAGGCAAATTTGTGTCCAGACTCCAGACCTGTTGGTGCTGTGTATGAAAAATTGGAATAAAATTATTACAACCGACGAGTGTTTAATCTTCATTAGTGATATAAATGGACTATATCCTCTCAAACGACTACATTCTTCAGGAAATGCTTTGTATGGGAATTGGGAATTATCGCTTTGATCCAATCATGCCAACTGTACATGGTTCATTGATAAACTATACAGGTTATACTGAAACTAAAGTAGGGATACATTACTACTGGATTTAGTAGGTGTATTTTTAGTAAAACAAGGTTGATGGCTTACACTTGCACTTTGTGCCGCAGAATCTACTCAGAATCAAATAATCTGTGGTCCAAAATTATGCTTTTCAGGTAAGCTCACAACTCTGAGGGTAAAACAGAGTTCAGGAAGCTATTGTTCTTTTTCGTTGGCATTTCAAAATGATGATCAAAAGTCAGAAGGCAGCATGGAATTGCTGAATTCAGTGAAAGCTATTTCGATCCATCCTCTTTCCAATAACAAGTTTTTGGTACTGGATTCATCTGGAGTGTTGCATGTCTTCATTTTTTCAACAACACAAATGGTCTCAAGAGGTGCCATCAAGCAATGTTCTGAAAATATCCATACATATCGCTTGCATTATCCCATGAAAGTGCAATTATCTGCTGTCTTTTCAGTTACCTCTATAAGTGAGTTCTTGTTCTGAATTTGCTGTCTTATTTCACATTATGGTTTAATTCATTAATAAATATGTTCAGAGTGTTTGTGCAGAGACACAATTTTTTTGGGTTTCAGATGGTGGACATACTGTACATGTTATGTCCGCAGTTGAGACTGAATCCCCTAACGGTGATAATGGAGACGTTACTGGAGAAAGAGAGTTAGCACCTATCAAGCTTTCAGGTTGTGCCATTCCCCTAGCTCTTCAATCATACATATTGTCTTTAAAGTATCTTATTCTTAGCTTAATTTGAGTACAAATTATAAATTTACGTGATGTATAGGTGAAATTGTCTATTGTGCGTAATTTGCATTGTTTTACTTTTTGTTTGGCTCATGCTAACCTGTTAAATAAAATGAACTGTCAGTTCACAGATGTTTTCCATTGGCTGTTGTGTTAAACTCATTTTTAGTTAATTATATTGTATAACGTGTAGATCATAATGACCTTGCATCAGTTGAATCTAATTATGTCTTGCGTAGCTATTGAAGCAATCTTTACAAGCGAAAGAGTTGAGGACATTGTATCTATCTCCAAGGATTCAGTTCTTATCCTTGGTCAAGGTGAGAGGAGTTTGTGACACATATTCTAGACTGCCAGACATGTTGTGGTCATCTAGATAGTTTTGAAATTTTCCTAACATGATATGATGTCCCAGGCAACATGTTTCTGTATGGAACTTCTTGAATTTGGTTCTTTATCATGCATGGTAAGTATAATCAAATCACCGTTTTTGCGTGTTACTAACAACAATTGCTTCAGCATACGCCCTTGAGTTTCATTTGATATCAGGTGGATACCTCACTGTTCTTTAGGGCATGGTTCAAGACTTTGCAGCTTTGGATGGTCTTTTGGCTAAAGACAGGATGAGGTTAGTTCATTAATTATCAACTGATTTAAATTTCCCTACTTCTGTTACCATTGTAATCTGTTGCCTTCTAATGCTTCCTCCATTACTCTCAACTGAAGTTTTGGTGATTTTGAAGATGAACTTATCCACCAGTCCTTGAAGTCGTGAGCTTTACTATTTATTAATCACAGTAAGCAGATGAAAAAAGCTCATGTTTTTTCAGAGGACAGCAAGAATCTGAAGGTGCATGATTCTCTACCTTATATACTGGTTTACTACTACATATTTCTGCAATTCTGTGAACTTGCAATGCCATATTTCTGCTCACCTCATGGAAACTTTTGAATAGGTGACGCCAGATTATGGACGGACCACGCCGTAATGACCCTATTGCTCTGCATGCGTACTTTACATGCAAAGACTGGCACAATTCTTGTTGATATGACTTGGAAAGAGCAATGCTGCCAAATCTATTCCCAGTCTCAGTTGTCGTGGAAAGTGGATCACCATGAGGGCCATTCAGCTATGGAATAATACAGCTGGTGCTAGACTGCTAGTGTAATTCAGGGACTGGACTTGCGGTGTGGTGGAGTCGAGGTTTGGGCATGTTACTTACTGCATACTACCTCTGTTCTTAAATATTTGTCACCCGCTAGTCATTTTTGAATTAAACGGTGACAAATTAAAAAGAACGGAGGGAGTATATCAAAAAAGGAATAATGTAGTACTCTTGTAAGAGTTAAGATGGAATGTTGAAAGGCGCGACTTTGAGCCATTCTTATCATTGGTTTTTTATTGCTGTATTTTTTTTGTGACATTCCACTATTCCGGTATACCCAAATCATTCCTGGTTGGTTGTGTAATCACGCTTTAGGCTGTCCTCACTGGTAAGTGGTGGACCCCCCATTTTAGTGAGTGCTCACAACTTGACATGTTTATTGGATTATCTTTCCACCAATATCCTACTTCCTTTATCCAACTTTGCATGGTTCGGTTATTCTTATGTCACATGGATTGAATGAGTTTGAAAATTTTTACTATGAATTTAAACCTATCCAAATCCCTCCGATCCACATAAATTAAGATGAAAATGAACAAACCCTTAAGTATCACTCATTTCCTCACAAATTAGTCATATTCAACTTTTATCAAATATTATACAAATATTAATATTCGTAGTACAAAATTAATATTATTAAATAGATTATTGAATTTATTTTATATTAATTGTTTTTAGAGATACAAATGTTACTAATATTTTTGAAGTTTTCTAAAAAAATTATATTTATATAGAGATATAAATGTTACTGATATTTTCAAAATTTTCTAAAAAAAGTTATATATACATTTAGTTTAAAAACATTAATATTTACAGTGTATAATTATTATTAATGAATAGATTATTGAATCTATTTTTACTTATAATTTTATTCAGAGACGTTAATATTACTAATATTTTTATAAACCTTATTAAAGAAGTTTGATCGGTATTACTGACAATAAATAAATATAAGGAAAATTGTAGTGCATCCACATTAAATTTTTTTGTGACCACAAATAACTCTTTATCTTTCAAAAAATGAAGGTGCGTGTACCAACTTTTTGCAATTTGGCCCTTTTAGGGTTTTTTTGCATAATTATGCCCTTCACAGTTTTATTTCAAAAAATTGACCCTTAGCTCGGCGCCGTCATCATTGGCGCCGAGGTTGTGTGTGTCGACGCCAACAATATTGGCGTCTGCATGTCTGACGTGGAAGACCATTTGTCCGTGACGTGTCAGGATGGTCGGCGTCATAGATCTTAGCGCCGACCCCTGGCGACGGCAGAACACGTGTCAGGGGGTCGGCGCCGTAGATCTTGGCGCCGACCCCCTATATCCTGCGCTGGTCATACTCTTTCCCCATTTTTTCACCCCGCGCACCCTGTCTCGCCTCGCCGCGCCGCCCCGTTCACCGCCCCCGTCCCGGCCCCCGGCGCCCCGCCGCCTGCCGCCCGCGCCCCGCCCTGCCCCCGGCGCCCGTGTGCCACCCGCCGCGCCTCGCCACCGGCCGGCGACACGCCGCCCCGCCCGCTCCCCGCCCGCGTCGTCGTCGTCGTCCAACCCCGCCCCCGGCCGTCTAGGTAAATTTTTGATTATTTTAGTTATTATGTTAGCATTTTTTGTTAAATATGTTAGATTTTTTGCTATAATTAGTTGTTTTTTGAATGTGATGAATGTGAGTTATTGTGATAAATGCTGATTTGATTGAATATGATGAATGTGAGTTAAATGTGCACGTTTTTTATCCTCCCCGTGCAGGGGAGGTGCTATAATTAGTTGTTTTTTAATGTGATGAATGTGAGTTATTATGATAAATGCTAATTTGATTGAATATGATGAATGTGAGTTAAATGTGCACGTTTTATTGGCATTACATCTTCATTTAGGACCATGAGCACTTTGCTCATTCCATTTGACGTGAGACTGATCATCTTGTACATGTTGCAGGAGAGACCCCTGCTAGTGTGGTTGATCCTCAGACCGTGGCACGTGGCTGCTTCGGTGATGGATTTATTGCCTCCAACAGTCCTGAGTTTAGGAATGAAGAGGAGCCATATGCGTTTGCTATGGTTGCCGATTCAGATGATGATCGCCCGGTTGGTGAACTCACAGAGAGTGACATTGAGATGTTGCAACGTGTTTTTCCAGACGGTCGGGATCCAAGAGTTCATGAGTTCAGCGATCTTAGTCTTTCTCATCAGGCAAATGCAGAAGGAAGGGATGATGAGCTGCTAGATGCTCCTGAGGCCGGTCCTAGCATGATGATTGAAAAGGGTAGGGTCTTCAAGGACCTATCTACCTTGAAGAGGTGGTTGCAGCATTACGTAGTCTTACGTAAGAGGCCGTATAGAGTACTTCATTCGTACGAGATCGTAGGCGACACCGCTCTCCACAACGCTACACTCCAGGCACCGACGCTTTAGGAAGGGTAAGACTAGGAGACGTTGACTTGGTTTGGACTCTATGGACTTGTTATGTAGCGTATGAATTCTATGGACTTGTTTGGCCTCTACGGGCTTGTATGACCTTTTTATGGACGTGTATGAATTCTATGGACTATTATGCACTTGTTTTGGACTTTTATGAGCTTGCTTGGAATTTTTTAAATTTGTATGCACTTGTATGTTATGCTTATCTATGTGTATATGTTGGATTGACAAAAAAACAGGGAAAACTCTGCCAAAATTTTGTGAAATCTGTGAATATGTCATGTAGCCTTTTCAGAACTATTACATAGCCTTTTTCAGAAGCATCAACTTTCGGACTAGCATCTAGCCTTTTCAGATCCATTTCGTAGCCTTTTCAGGAGCAATACTATCCTACAATGTCACTGTTACATATAGCCTTTTCAGAGTGTATAAATAGCCTTTTCAGAATCAACAATATCCTACATTATGAGTAGGACATGTAGCCTTTTCAGAACCAGAACATAGCCTTTTCAGAGTTTTTGTACATATCCGTTATCAGAATCCATTACACTACCTATCCTTTCGCCTATATATACACGCTCCTTTGTACATTTGCTTCATTGTGCAATACAAATGGCTTCAGGGTCTTCTAGGGGCAAGGGTGCGGGAAATAAGAGACGAAAGGATGGAGGGAAGTTACCTCCAATGTGTTTCGATGGCCCTCTTGGTCCAGATTTTTTCAAGAGGCGGTTTTTAACTTTCCAGTTCAAAGTAAAAAAAGATTTCAACAAAGAGGTTAGACTTAGGTCCTACGATAATAGGAGAGAAGATTGGCTGAAGTGCATGCATGGTGAGGATTGCTTCGTGCAGATGTTCGTTGAGGGTGGAATTGATGGAGGCCGACGTTTCTTCAGATGTCTTTATGCATATGTAAAAATTAATTTCTAATCCTTTGTTCTAAATAATTTTGTTGTTCAGTGAAACTAACTATAAACATTTATGCAACATTCATTGGTCAAGGAGAATTGTGGGTTCACTCGTTGGATAGATCCTCGTCCGATTTTTCCGCATGCGGAATACATATCCTACCTACAGAATAGGATATTTGATCTAGAGAGGGAAGTAAGCAACAGAAATGACAAGGAAGAAAGAGACAACAGCAATGGTGGTGCTTCACAGGTGCAAGTATGCTCAGATCCATATTGTTGCTGCCCTTGTCACAACAAGAATGTTGGTCCTCCAACGTCTCCACCGCACCCACAGCAGACAACAACAATGGGAGGATACTATGGAGAAGGGTCCACACAATTTGGAATGTTGGAGCACTACTAGAGAACTCTTCTGTATCAATTGCTTTTAGCGTGTTGATTATCTTTATCAATTGCTTGAAGTCGTCTTCAACAATTGCTTTTAATGTAGTTTTCATCAATTGCGTATTTATGTCGTTTTCATCAATTTGAAGGTAGTTCATTACCAAATATCATTGTTCGACAATACATAATACCGAATAATAAGTTCATTACTACATAACTTCAAATAAAACACCTAGACTACTGAGTGCAACGGGGCCATTTACCCTTGCGAAATGCATCAGGGTTCTCCATTGCTTCCTTTGCACGACGTGCATGCTCAAGCTTCTTCTCCTTCTCTTCCCTGCATTCAGCAACACGCCTCATTTCCTGCTCGTCTTCACGTTGTTGCTCGGCAGCAAGCTCCTCTTGTCTTTTCTCCATCCTCTCTTTGTCCTCCGCATCCCACTTTTTAAGATTCTCCAACCACTTCTTGTATTTCTGTGATATTTCTGTGTCAATCCACTGCTTAAAATCATATAGCGGTGGAGGAGTCTACAAAATATGCAATTATTAGTAGGTAAAGAAAACATTCACCACTCCAAGTCTTCAAATTGTTAACATATTACAAGACTATTCTCACCATTAAATTCAACCGACGTTGAACAATAGTTGACTCAAATGCAAAGTTAGCACACATCCAATACCTCTGTCGATAGGTGTCATGATCCTCAGACTTATCAACCTTACAAGGATCACCACAAAAACACATAGGCACTGGAACACCAGTTGGCAAAGGCAGCGGGTCGAAGGCAGTTCCGGTCAAAGGACCCTTCCTAAATTTCGATAAGATCTATAACAACCACAAATATAATAGACTCATAAAATAAGATTTAATATAACACTTACCTTTGTTTAGCAGATTTACCACGTCTAGACATCCTTCAAATCAGACCAATATCTCTAGTTTCGAAGAATAGGAATGAGCACAAAAACCAGTCGGACGTAGGGTTTATTTATAGGCACGTACCTCGACGCCATAGATTTTGGCGCCGAGGTATGTGCCACGTAGGTTCCACGGTATCCCACTGTCTAACGTATGCACGCCAATATTGTTGACGCCGACACACACAACATCGGCGCCAATGATGACGGCGCCGAACTAAGGGTCCATTTTTTGAAATGAAACTGCGAAGGGTATAACTGTGCAAAAAAAACCTAAAAGGGCCAAATTGCAAAAAAGTTGGATGCGTGTACACCGCCGGGCTCAACCTCGTTGCGGAAAAGTGTATTATATCCACATTATTTTTTTGTGACCACAAATAACTCTTTATCTTTCCAAAAATGAAGGCGCGTGTACATCACCGCTCTTTTGGCTCAACTTCGTTGCCCTCTTGTGCACCTCGCCTAATGATGTCGTGTTTTTTTTTTATTTTTAACTCTTTTTAAAAATATGTTTTAATTATAATCCCTTTGATCGCATTAGGGAAAGAAAAACAGACTGTCGCCGTCAGGAGTGGGATATATATTAGGCTATGATGTGTCTAGATTTTCATGGTAAAATCTGTAGGTTCTAATCAAAGTATTTGGTGCGCCGTAGTTACAAATCGGAAACCATTATATTTATTTATGGAACTTGTCAGCATCTATGAAAGGCCATATCTTCTATTACTGTTAAGACGTGTCCAAAGATATCGATATAGGAGACTGACCTTTGGGTCCACATTGGAAGCACCATTGCCCCTATTTCCTGGAGCCTCATGTCCTAAGTCGGTTTATATGGGTATCCTCTGTACTAAGTGAAGAAAACAGTGACGCCTAAGAGGGAGGTGAATTAGGACTTCTAAAACTTTCTCTAAACTAGGTCATAGATAAAACCCTAGAGCAAAACATATGCAAATAAACAATCTAGAATGTGCAAACTAGATTTTATCTAAGTGCTGCTATCTCTACCGCACGGGCTAAGTTTCAATCTAAACAATCTAACTAGAAAGACAAGATTGAAACTTAAATGCTTAATATAAATGCGGAAGCTAAAGAGCAAAGTAGAGATGTAAACTCTCGTGGATGACGCCGGTATTTTTACCGAGGTATCCGGAACCACACAAGGTCCCGACTAATCCTTGTTGATGTCCCTATGCAAAGGGAAGCCCATGCGAGGGCTAAGTGAAAGGGAAATAGGCTCAAACCTTTTCCTAAATGATTTTGGTGGTTGAATTGCCTAACACAAATAATTGGACTAACTAGTTTGCTCTAGATTATATGCTCTACAGGTGCCAAAGGTTCATCTACAACTATTCTAATTCGACTGTCCGGAATACCGTAGATTATTCCGGACAGGAGAAGCTTTTTGGAAAAACAGGCCAAGCGCGGACCGTCCGGGCCCTTGCGGCGGACCGTCCGCGACACGAGGATGTCACTCGGCCAGAACCAATGCAAAAATCCAAGTCTGTGCTGCGGACCGTCCGATGGAAGAGCAAGCACCGTCTGAGACCACACGCGGACCGTCCGGGCCCTTGCGGCGGACCGTCCGCGACACCGAGTTGACTTCGACCAGGAACTACAAATCAGGGACAGTCCGACTAAACCGCGGACCGTCCAGCTACAACGTGCGGACCGTCCGGCTATAATTCGCGGACAGTCCGCATGTGAAGACCTGGTTCAGCCCGAAGGTGACAAGTTGAGCAAAAGGAATTATAGAGCTGGCGCGGACCGTCCGGGACCAAGGGCGGACCGTCCGCGTGGTGTCACCAAGGCAGATAGCCGTTGATCTAGCCGTTGATCTGTCAGAAGTATCCGTTGAAGATGTCAGAATCGACCGTTGGAGGGTCGCGGACCGTCCGGGCCCTAGCCGCGGACCGTCCGCCAGTGCAATTCCTGGCAGATGCGCCCCAACGGCTATATGGATAGTTGAGGGCTATAAATACCACTCCAACCGTCCACTTCAAGGTGAGGGAGCCCAAGCAACATTCCAAGTCACATAGTTGACATACTCAAGCCCTCCCAACCACCTATATTCATTGATCCATCCTATACACAAGATTTAGTCCACTACAACCAACACAAGTGCCACAAAAGAGAGAGCAAGCAATTGAGAGCTACTCAATTGAGTTTAGCCCTAGCGCCTTGTGAGATTCATTGAGAGATAGTGTGTGCTACATCTTTGTGTTCATTTGCGCGTGGAGTTTTTGACTCCCATTCGAACTTCCTCCAAAGTGTTGGAGGCTTGTAAAAGCTAGCAAGAGACACCAAAGATTGTGGTGGTCCTTGTGGGATCGAGAGTGATCTTTGAGAAGAAGAAGAGCTCGCCGATCCTTGTGTGATCGGGAGAGAGGGAAAGGGTTGAAAAAGACCCGTCCTTAAGTGGACTCCTCAACGGGGACTAGGCCTTCGAGGGCCGAACCTCGGTAAAACAAATCACCCGTGTTCATTGTGCTTTTGCTCGTGATTTGTTTGCTTTCCCTTACTCTAAGTTCTCTTGCACTATTCTTTACTCATATCATTTGGTGTTGCTTCAAGTTAAACTCTCATTTAAGTGAAGCAACGCTCCGCAAGAAAGAACTTGAGTTAGTGCTCTTTTCATCTAAGCTTTCTTGCTTTATTATCATAGACTTATTAGTTGTATTGATTTATCACTTCCGCATTATTTGAAAGCTATACTCTTTACTAGCAAGAACTTAGTTTTTATACTCCGATAATTGTTCATCTTGTTCTAACCACTAATCAAGGGATCTAGTTGGGGGATAAAGTTTTAATTTTCAGGTTCCGCCTATTCACCCCCCCCTCTAGGCGACTTTCAATTGGTATCGGAGCTAGGCACTTCATCTTGAGTCTAACAACTCGAAGTGATGGCTCGTAAAAGATCCCAAAAGAACAAGAAGACATCTTCCAAGGAAAACACGGAGGTAACTCTTGAAATATTACTTTCCGATTGTTCTAATTATGATTCATGGTCTACTAGAGTTATAAATGCCTTTAGAACCGTAGATCCACAATTAGAACAAATTTTAGACAAGAGTATTATCCCTCCCAACTATGATAGGGAAAATGTTTCCGATGAAGACCAAAGATGTATTCGCTTAAACTATCTAGCTTTTGACATCTTGGTTAATTCTCTTAGCAAGGAAGATTATCATGCCCTCATAATGAATCATTATGAACATATTCCCGATGCGCATGATATTTGGACTAGAATTAAAAGCAAGTCTAATAAGTCCAAAAATGATAGTTCATTTTGTGCTTCTACTTCCTTTGGTATTTGTGATACTAACCCTTGCAAGGGAGAAGAAGAAAATGAACGATGGAGACCAAACGATGAATCCACCTCTCCAAAAGGTTTGTCTTCCCATTTCGATTCCCACATGTGTTGTGTAGCTAATGAAAATGATAGCGGAAGCACAAACGAGGATGAGGAGGAAGAAAGAAGCTTTGTGCATCTCTACGCTCGCCTAAGCCAAGAAGATAAGGCGGTCGTGCTCAAACTTCTAGAAAGAGCGAGAGAACAAAGCGAAGCTCGTCAAAGGCTAGAAGATATTCTCTCCATAAAGATGCAACACTTTGACGAGTTGACTAAAGAGCATGAGGAGCTAAAGTGCTCTCATGTTGATTTGGTCCAAAGGTATGAAACTATTTCAATTGAGCAAGATAACGCTTTACATTGTATCGCTCAATTAGTAAATAGGAATACCTTGCTTAAGGACCAAATAGAAAAGCTAAAAGTTGAAAATCTAGTTTTTCAAGATAAATATGATATGCTTCTATGTTCTCATGAAAATCTTATAGATGATCATATCATATTAAACATTGCTCATGAGGTTGTGATAGAAAATTTAAAATCCCAACAACCTCACTCATGCACATGTATTCAAATTGATACTATATTACCATGTGCTAATGCTTGTTGTTCGTCGACAAGCAAATCTTCTTTTGAGCTAGAATCTACAGGAACAAATGATGATTCATATCAAAAGCTCAAAGAAGAAAATGAGAGGCTAAAGAAGAGCTTGACACAACTTAAAGGGAAATGCATTGCCCAACCTTCTCAAGATAACCGTGATCACATGGTGAAGAAGCTTGAGACAGGAACAACCGTGGCATGCACTACATCCCTTGAAGAAAATGTCAAGGATTTGAGGATTGCCATGAGGAGGAAACAAAAGATGGAATTTAACACCTCCTCCAAAAGCCTCAACCACGCCTCCACAAAAGGTAACATCCAAGGTAATGATCAAGCCACACGTCACATTAAAAGGTGTAGTGAATGCTTTAAAGAGGGGCACTTGATTAGGTCATGTCCCTACATCAAAAATGGCTTGATTATTAACAAGGATGATAGACTTTGTTTTAAATGCTCTAAGAAGGGACACTTGCTTAGATCTTGTCCCCATTTAAAACAAAAAGGCATAGGGTTAGAAAAGAAAGTTTTTACTAACTATGTAGCAGGGAACAAGCAAGGAAAGAAGAAAACTTCAAAACTTGAAAAACGCCTATGCTACACATGCCGAAGAAAGGGACATCAATGCAAAGATTGTCCCATTGGTAAAAATCTCACTCCTAACTTGTCATTTGATTCATATATAACTAGGCAACCCAAGATTGCAACTTGTGCTAGAAAGGTAACAAGTTTACCAAGCGCTAGCACAAAGGACACTTGGGTTCCTAGATCTTTGTTTACTAACCTTAACGGACCCATCAAGCGATGGGTACCAAAATGTGCTTGACAAGATTTGTAGGAGAAGGAGATGGTATGAACCTTTGGGGTGCTTGAGGGAGTTAATTCAAGTCTTATCAACTCAAGCTATCAATCTTCAAATGATCTACATATTCAAGATTGACCCAAGGTTACTTCAGTTTATTGCATTCAAAACTCATATCATCTCGGGAAGATATTAATGTTGTAGGAAATAAAGAATCATCATGTGCGGAATATCAAGGCCTACAACATGGAGGAAAGTCAAGGGGTGGTAACATTTATATTCTTAAGTGCAATTATCTTAATTTGTCATGTGTCTTGTGTAGTCACATAAAAATAGAAAGCATTTAAGGATGTTTTAAAATTATGTCATCATTCTTTGAAGAAATTCCTCTCATATGGTAGATTGTGTATTTATCAAATTCTATATTATGACAATCTACATGTCTTTAAATTGTTGCAAGTTCACATGGCATGTCTTTACATTAACTATTCTATTATTGCCATGTTCTAGATATAGAGAGATATTTCATGTTCTTAAAAGAATAAGGTGTCATGTAAGAAATTCAAATACTTAGGACACTTATAAAAGGAAAAATTCTCTCTATAGCTAGAAAAGTGAGACCAATATTTTTATCTAAGTAATTTAAGTAGTCTCACTTGTAGAGAATAAGTTTCTCTATGGAAATGCGTATCTCGTCATGTCTAGGAAATTCTATCCAATAATTCATGTTGTATCTCTTATTGCTTAAGTGGATATGATTCTTTCACATTTATCGCTTTCCAAATCATGATTTAGATTTATTCCTATAATCTCAAAGGATTATTTATGCTTGTTTTATGAGTTAAAATTGAGCATAACATCATCTATGAATAATCTAGTTCATGCTATGGAGTTTCCATGTTTTGTTAATCTAACTTCTCATTCTTTATCAAAATGATTACTAAATGGAAACTAGTGCTTGTGTTGCTAACGTATCTCTTGAGCTTACTTATAAATATGCATAGAAGGGAAAGTACACAAGCCTCATGGGTTGATCTTCACCCAAAAGAAGAAAGGTAAAAGCAAAGGTATGGGAACTCATCTTCTTAAGTTAAGTTTAGTTCCCATCTCAATGAGTATTTAATCTAAATTATCATACTCTACTCTTGAGAGGAATAGATTCTTTATTGGACCGAAATTAACTGAGTATGCATTCAAATATCATTTTCTTAATGCTTATGTCCATTAGAATCTATTTAATGCCTTTGCGATATTTATATACATGTTATCATATTGATTTGCTTCCAAGTGATGATTAACTAACTTCAATATGATAAAGTAAAATCTCCAATGATTATTAAAATGCTTAAAAGGTGCTCACTCATTTTTCTCAAATGAAATGCACTAATGTTAAGGATTTTACTTCATGTCTGTGTGACTTGTGGATGATGAATCTTGTATGCTAATTATCTAAAGTAATCATCCTTCACCATAGACTCCCTTGCGCTATTAACATGTCTCTTGAGTATTTTCAATAAGTTTGGAAGGTAAAAGAGACAAATATAAAGGGAGGACACTCAAATGAAAAAGAAAGAACATCAAGGACAACAACATCTACCTGGACAATAAGGTCTTCACAACAATCAATGATGTGGTTGTAAGCATTCTAAATCCTTTTTCATTATGAGATTACCAGGCTCAAGTTGTTTATTGCTAAATTTATGAGCCTTGATCAAAATGTATAATGCTTCTCCCTTTATGTTCTTAAAAGTGAATGCATCGAAATCAATTCTTTAAATTACTTGATGCATATCTGTAGGGGGAGTCCATTATTATATTTTGATTATGTTGAGACTATTGCCTTGTCTTAGTAATTTCATATAGTCTCTTGCATGAGAATAATGTTTCTCATATAGCATGCTACTGCATTTCAATCCATCTTGGTAAAATAATGTCACCTTTATCAAGGATTGTAGCTTTCAATGTTAAAATAGCATATTTATCGGATTCTCCTATTTATGAGCTTGTTTGAAAATCTAATGCCTATGTTGTTCTTTTGATCGCATCTAGTGTATGATCATTGAATAACTTCAATTATCACTCATGCTTCTTAGTGCTTCATGCAATTACAATTTGATTTCAATTGGTAATTTCAATCAACATCATCTTGATATGCACTAAGTTAAAAGGAGAATTCATGATGTATTTATGCAATTTGTGATCTACTTGGTATATAATAACATGACTTAGAAAAGGATCACTAGTTGTAGAACTCTCTCGTGTGCAAAATATTTTCATACATTGTCTTCAGTATAGGTCTTAAGCGACTAAGACTAAGGACAAAGCACAATGAAGAGAGCATCTCTATGTAAAGGTACAAAAAGGTAAAACTACTCTATCTCATTCATACATGTACCTAAAATCTTCCTACATTACTTGCATATCATTGTATAAAAGGAAGAAAAAGCATGTTCATGCATTAACCCTGCTTCATACCTAGTTTAACTTCTCAAACATTCATTTTTACATCTTTGTTTAAACTGGATGAAGTAATTTTATTGTCAAGGAGCTTAAAGCTTAACCTTGTAACGAGGATAAGCTGCCTTTTGTTCCAAAAGGTGGATGGTCCTTAGGTCTCTTTGAAATCCTTAAGGGTAAATGCTTGAGATATTTATAACATGCTTTCATAAGTGCATAAAATGTCATTAGCATCACACTTATACTATGACACAATGCACTTTACACTCTTTACGATATAGACATGGTCTCATTAACCTAATTATGTGCACTTGGCATTTTAAACCAAAAATTTGTTTTCCTCTCTATGCACATATTTAGGGGGAGCAATCTATATTGTATATAATTGTTTAAGCTTAATTGATATATCCTTTTTAATCATGACTCTTTCCTTTGGTACATTTGCATATTTCTTATCTTCATTGTGTGCCAAGGCTAAGACTAATATGTTTTCATGAGCATCTCATGTATTAAGTCTTAGATTGAAAGGGAAATGGAGTATTCGGCAAAGACATCGCTTCCACTCAACTCCATTGGTATTATCCACTCTTTGCCGGTATCCCGCCGTCTCTCCGTATTTGGTATAATCTTCACTCATGTTTTATTTGCCAAAGGGGAGAAAGTAGTTATTTGAGGGCCTACATTTCACTCTGAGTATCCGTTTTTGGCGATTCATGCCAAAGGGGGAGAAAGTATTAGGCCCAAAGCAAAATGACCGCACCACCACCTCCTAATTTCAAATTGGTAAAACTAATGATTTTCAATTGGTGATTTTCAATTGGTAAATTTCAAATTGGTATCTTATTATGTTCAAAAGGGGGAGAAAGTAGTATTTTCAAAATTGATATCTTAAAACCCTCTTGAACACTAAGAGGAGGATTTCATTGAGGGGGAGTTTTGTTTAGTCAAAGGAAAAGCATTTGAAACAGGGGGAGAAAATTTCAAAATCTTGAAAATGCTTCTCAAAATCTTATTTATTTATCCTTTGACTATTTTGCAAAACATTTTGAAAAGAATTTCCAAAAGAGTTTGCAAAAACAAAACAATTGGTGCAAGCATGGTCTAAAACATTAAATGTAAATTGGTCTAATTTCAAAGTAACCTTTGCACTTACCTTATGCAAACTAGTTCAATTCTGCACTTATTTATTTGCTTTGGTTTGTGTTGGCATCAATCACCAAAAAGGGGGAGATTGAAAGGGAAATAGGCTCAAACCTTTTCCTAAATGATTTTGGTGGTTGAATTGCCTAACACAAATAATTGGACTAACTAGTTTGCTCTAGATTATATGCTCTACAGGTGCCAAAGGTTCATCTACAACTATTCTAATTCGACTGTCCGGAATACCGTAGATTATTCCGGACAGGAGAAGCTTTTTGGAAAAACAGGCCAAGCGCGGACCGTCCGGGCCCTTGCGGCGGACCGTCCGCGACACGAGGATGTCACTCGGCCAGAACCAATGCAAAAATCCAAGTCTGTGCTGCGGACCGTCCGATGGAAGAGCAAGCACCGTCTGAGACCACACGCGGACCGTCCGGGCCCTTGCGGCGGACCGTCCGCGACACCGAGTTGACTTCGACCAGGAACTACAAATCAGGGACAGTCCGACTAAACCGCGGACCGTCCAGCTACAACGTGCGGACCGTCCGGCTATAATTCGCGGACAGTCCGCATGTGAAGACCTGGTTCAGCCCGAAGGTGACAAGTTGAGCAAAAGGAATTATAGAGCTGGCGCGGACCGTCCGGGACCAAGGGCGGACCGTCCGCGTGGTGTCACCAAGGCAGATAGCCGTTGATCTAGCCGTTGATCTGTCAGAAGTATCCGTTGAAGATGTCAGAATCGACCGTTGGAGGGTCGCGGACCGTCCGGGCCCTAGCCGCGGACCGTCCGCCAGTGCAATTCCTGGCAGATGCGCCCCAACGGCTATATGGATAGTTGAGGGCTATAAATACCACTCCAACCGTCCACTTCAAGGTGAGGGAGCCCAAGCAACATTCCAAGTCACATAGTTGACATACTCAAGCCCTCCCAACCACCTATATTCATTGATCCATCCTATACACAAGATTTAGTCCACTACAACCAACACAAGTGCCACAAAAGAGAGAGCAAGCAATTGAGAGCTACTCAATTGAGTTTAGCCCTAGCGCCTTGTGAGATTCATTGAGAGATAGTGTGTGCTACATCTTTGTGTTCATTTGCGCGTGGAGTTTTTGACTCCCATTCGAACTTCCTCCAAAGTGTTGGAGGCTTGTAAAAGCTAGCAAGAGACACCAAAGATTGTGGTGGTCCTTGTGGGATCGAGAGTGATCTTTGAGAAGAAGAAGAGCTCGCCGATCCTTGTGTGATCGGGAGAGAGGGAAAGGGTTGAAAAAGACCCGTCCTTAAGTGGACTCCTCAACGGGGACTAGGCCTTCGAGGGCCGAACCTCGGTAAAACAAATCACCCGTGTTCATTGTGCTTTTGCTCGTGATTTGTTTGCTTTCCCTTACTCTAAGTTCTCTTGCACTATTCTTTACTCATATCATTTGGTGTTGCTTCAAGTTAAACTCTCATTTAAGTGAAGCAACGCTCCGCAAGAAAGAACTTGAGTTAGTGCTCTTTTCATCTAAGCTTTCTTGCTTTATTATCATAGACTTATTAGTTGTATTGATTTATCACTTCCGCATTATTTGAAAGCTATACTCTTTACTAGCAAGAACTTAGTTTTTATACTCCGATAATTGTTCATCTTGTTCTAACCACTAATCAAGGGATCTAGTTGGGGGATAAAGTTTTAATTTTCAGGTTCCGCCTATTCACCCCCCCCTCTAGGCGACTTTCACTAAGCACCATGGTCGAGTAACTCCGTAGAGAGCCGCGAGCCTTCTCCACACGCAAGTGGTACTCCGCTTCCGGCTCCTCTCGGACGCTCCCCGTCGTCTCCACTATCGAGCTTCCGGCCGAAACACGGCAGACCTCGTTCCCTCCGGTACACGGTGGTGACCGTAACACAAACTCGGTTGTCACGGTCTCGCAAGACTCTCGTCCCACTCGGTACAATTACAACGGCTCACGTAAGAGCCGAGGGGTTGTGTGATTTTTCTAAACTCACTCAACTAACTAGGATTTACCTAGAGCAAGCGCATAAGCGGTCTAACTAACCTAAGCACTTCGCAAAGCACCTACGCTAATCAACGAGTGATTCTATTAAGCACTTGGGCGTATGAGCTCTTGGAAATGTCTATACTATGCCTTGGCATGTTGCTTAGGCTCCCACACCTTGAAATGGTCGGTCGGGTGAAGTATATATAGGCCCCAACTCAAATCTAGCCATTGGAGAAAAGTTGCTGCTCTCTGCGGCACACCAAACAGTCTGGTGCCTAGCCGTTGGATCTAACACCGCAGATGACCGTTGGCACTGTAGGCTTTCACACCGGACAGTCTCAAGGCATGGGCCCCACATCTAAAAGCCCCAACAATTGTCCCATAACGATGACTTAATGTATAAGTCTTATCTACAACACATGCCTTCCCAAGCAATGAGAATGGGAAAAGATGAAGGTGAATGGCATCTGAAGTGACTCCTTTGAACATGAAGGTGCCACACCTCAACAGTGTGTTCGTGTTCACATCCCAATGGCCCTTTCCATAGAATGGGTTGGCTTGCACCATGTTGATAACTACAAGCTTTAGTTCAAATTAAGCATCCCATAAGTTGATGTTCGGTCTTGTGACCACATTAGCAGCTAACGGAGCTAAAATGCATGAATGGTCTTTTGAGCCATAGCCTCCTTTGATATTGGTGCATAACCTCCTTCCTTGGACGGATCCAAATCCGAGATGAACTTTTGAGGGGTACTAGATGACAACTACAACTCCTCAAAAGCCTTTCAAGATTTTTAACAAAGTTAATCGACAATTGAAAACCCTTCATACAATGTCTTGATTCACAAGAAAGAGAAACAAAGGCAAGGGTAAAAGCCGCTAGACCACAAGTATTGTGCCTTTAAGTTTTAGTACAATGCGCGTGCTTTGTAATGACACACATTCAGAATTGATGAATGACTCTAACAATCCATTTGGGTGAAGAGTTATATCTTTGCTACCTTCTGTGTTCCAGTTGCATGTAGGAGAGTTCACAAATTTATACCTGGCATCACGGTCGCAAAATGGGAAAGAGACGAGACCGCTGCTGCAATGAGTCGGTCGCTTTCCCCCTCGCCTGTTGCCACCGCCTATGGCCGGAGCTGCGCTTGTGCTAATGACTTGCCTGTGCCGGAGCGCAACTAGATAGGTCTGCAACCTCACTGGCTAGAGCTATGATGCGTCTGTGCCTAGATGCTCTAGGCTGAGAAGCGCCTAGGCTAGGTTGTAGGTTGTGCCCACGCCGTGGGTGCTAGGTCCTGCGGAGTGATGGCCTCCTAATAAATAGAAAGGATGCTACAACTTGCATGCAATCGTCTGATTAACCATTGTTGACAGCAACAGAAGATGGGATTGTTCTTTGTGGGAAACACTAACCCTAATAAGGGTTGGGAGTGCATATATAAGCCAAGAGTTGGACCAAGCCCATTACACAAAGTGGTATACATGTAAATACACAAGGACTGACCCAAAACCCTAACAATATTCTAACACCCCTCGCAATCTCAACTCTATCATGTACAAATGTTAAGACTGGATCAAAACTCAGCGAAAACACTCGAGGACAACCCCTTGGTGAAGGTGTCGGTGAACTGCAGCGTGACCGGGACGCTGAGAACCCAAACGTCATCACCAGCGACACATTCGCAAATGAAGTGCAGGTCGATCTCCACGTGTTTCATATGCTGATGCTGCACGAGATTGGTGGATACGTAGACCGCGTAGACGTTGTCTCAGTAGACGAGGGTGGCGCGCTAGAGAGGGCTATGGAGCTCCTAGAGAAGCTCGCGCAGCCAGGAAGCCTTGTTCATGTCGTTGGCCACAGCGTGGTACTCGTCCTTGGCGCTGGAGCGAGAGACGACAGGCTAGCGCTTGGTGACCTAGGAGACGAGGTTGGCGCCTAGGAATACCACATAACCAGAAGTGGACCGGCGCGTGTCGGGGCAGCCAGCCCAGTCAGCTTCAGTGTAGACCACGAGCTCCGTTGTCGGAGGGTCGAAGGAGGATGATGTAGTCGATGGAGCTGCGGAGGTAGCTTGAGAGCGGTGAGATGGGGCTCCCACGAGGTGGGCATATGAAGGCATACCTGCTGGACGGTGTAGACAATGTCAGGCATAGAGAAGGTCAGGTACTGAAGGGTGACGGTTAGGCTCTGATAGGATGTTGTATCGGCGAATAGGGCCAGTCGTCTTTAGAGCGCTTCGCCTGAGTGTCGACAGGCATGGAGCAGGACTTGCAGTCAGACATGCTAGCCCGCTCCAGGATGTTGAGGGCGTACTGGCGCTAGTGAAGAAAGAGACACTAAGGCCTCTGCTCGGTGATGATGCTGAGGAAGTAGTGGAGATGCCCCAGGTCCTTCATCGCGAACTCGCGCTGAAGGGCGACGATCGTGCACCGAAGAAGATCGGCACTGGACGCCATGAGCACGATGTCATCGATGTGGAGCACCAGGTAGACGATGTCGTTACCGCACCGGTAGATGAACATGGACCTGTCCAACATGGCCTCAACGAAGACGAGGGAGACCTGGTGGGAAGCGAAGCGACTGTACCAGGCCCGCGACACCTGCTTGAGGCCATACAGGGAGCGATTCAGCCGGCACACCAGATCTGATCGAGTGGAGTCGACGAAGCCGGTGGGTTGGCTGTAGTAGACCATCTCTGTCAGAGTGTTGTGGGGGAAGGCATTCTTGATATCGAGCTGATGGATTCGCCTAGTCCAAGGAGAGAGCAAGGGAGAGGATGGCCCGAACGATGGCGAACTTGACGACGACGCTAAAGGTCTCGTCATAATCCACTTGCCGATAACCACGTTGGTGCCTAGTGGACGCGACACCAGATCCCAAGTGTGGTTGGCCAGCAGGCCGCGTACTCATCCTTCATAGCGCGACGCCAGTGGGGTTGACGAGAGCGGCGTGAATGGAGGAGGTACGGGGGAGGCACCCGGAGGAGCATCGGTCGTCAGTATTAGCCGGTTGATAGCGTGAAGTACGCTGGCAGCGCGACGCATCACCATCGAGTAGACGTGGTCAAGGTCGAGGTGGATGGCGATCGGGTGGTACACCGTGGACTTGGTGCAGAGATGAGTAGGCGGATGGGCTGGAACTGAGGGAGTGGCTCGCCCGTGATAGTGGTAGACATGGGCGGGGTCGGCGAAGCAGGCCAGATCGGGGGCACACGATAGGGCCGCGCATGGCGCGGGTGGAGGAGACGAGGTCACGCATGGCGCGGGTGGGATCGATGGAGCTGCGCGTGGCACGGGTGGGGTTGATGGGACCGCACGTGGTGCGGGTAGAGGCACAGGCTAGCCCGACGGGGCCACGCGTGGCACGAGTAGAGACGCGAGCAGGGGCGTCGCGACCGCGCATGGCACGAATAGAGGCGTGAGCGGAGGCTTCTGAGCCAGGCAGGGCGTGGTCGGGGACAACCGAGGTGGAGGAGGAACATCATCAGAGTCAAGAAGGAAGTCAAGGTCAGTAGGCAAAGAGGAGCCAAAAAGGGGAAACACATCTTCGTAAAAAATAACATGACGAGAATTGATAATGTAGTGAGAGAGGAGGTCAAGGAAGCGGTACACCTTGTGGTCAAGATGGTCAAGAGAGTAATTGAGGAAAAGACAACGAGTGGAGTGAGGGGACAAATTGTGGGGAGTTGTTGCGGAGGTGTTGGAATAATAGGCATAGCCAAAGACACGAAGGTGGTCATAGCAGGGGTTGTGCCATACAGTGCAGGGGCGGGCCCATTGTAATTCATGGGTATTCGAATGAATACTCAATGTTATGTTGAAAAAAGTAAGTATATAGTGTATAACACATCTGTATATGTAAAAAGTAAAAATGAAAGCAGTATTCGTCTATTCAAGCTCAAATAAAAAGGCCCGATGTCTGGTGGGCTTAGCGGGCTAGTGGCCCAGCAGCTCTGGTGCTGCACGTGTGCATCATCTCCTCGCGGAGTCGCGATCTATAACACCCCGGGCTTTAAGGGACAAAGCCGGGTGCATCTCATACATGTGCCAAAGAAGACAACATATATAATAACAGAGTGTATAGAGATAAATGTCACAATAATCAGAGTATTTATTACATAGCGGAAGTCTTACAAAATAAAAGATAAATATAACTGGATCTAAAATCCATCCTTGGCGCCAGAAAGTCAACTGGGAGACGCCACCTAGATCTAATCGAACTCCTCGCTGTGGCTCCACTTGAACCACCTGTTCTTCTCCTGTGGGGGTGTGAGACAGCAAGGATGAGCTCACACATGTTCATCGCTCAACAAGTTGTGGGGAATAATGTGCATGAACTCACCAAAGGTGGAAGTTCAAGTGAAGTGTAAGACTGATCAACAAAATAAAGGTTGAAGCTGAGCATTGCTTTTAATAAGTTGGTCAAATTTTTATTAGCAGTTACTAAATAAATAATAGAATAAAATTAATGAATAAACCCATGCAAATGCATATGACAAATTGAATTTAGGTTCCATAAATTAATCATTTGAGGGTCCGAGCTGCTCATGACCGTGAGCACGGCTAGTATACCAGTTTTACACTCTACAGAGGTTGCGCATCTTTACCCACAAGTCATGTTACCCATCTGCCAAGGGGTCATGAATCCCATACACCTCTACCAAGGAAGCGAGGCAGGGTAACACTACGAGGCCTTTACAAAGTTCCACTAGCTTCAGAAAACCCGCTACAGTTTATAGGAAGCTCCAGTGCAGGAATCCCTCGCCTGACCGCCATCGCAGCAAAATCAACCCAAGGACCTCCCTACACTTACCACTCCCCTACTGCCCTTGCCCCTTTCGGGTAAGGTAGTCATCCACTAGCTTTCCTAATTAATCAGCCAAGGGCGTCCCATTAAACCCTTGTGGTAGCACTGTTTTCCCGGGTGGTCGCTCCATGTTCCCATTAGCATAATGATCTTATCTTGAACATAAATAACATAACACAATAATAGGAACATGGATATAATGAAATATTAACCCGAAACCACATAATGCAATAGCATAATTACCCAAGTGAATCAGGGGTAAACAAGGTAAACAAGATAAACATACTAGGGTGACCTATTGGGTCCCATCAAAATTAAACCTATGCATGAATAGTGGTAATAAAGAATATTATTGGGTAACAAAAGTGAATCAAGTGCACAACTTGCCTGGCACTTGAGATTCCAGTTACCAGGATGATTCTTCAGATCCTCGTGATCTCACTGCTAGTCGTAGCAATACAAATAGACATGGTATAGACAAAATTAACATCACACCAAACATAAGTACAAACTGAAGAATAATGATCTACGCGAAGCTACGAGATCGTGGGAACGAGAACCACTAAGATTAGAGTCATGGTCATCAAGTTATGATGGGATTAAATGATTAACACCAGGTTCTATGTTTATTTTATAATTACATAGAAAAGGTAACCTAAAGTAGTAATTAATTCAACTTTAATCTAAATTATAAATTGACCATAGATCATATTTTTGTAGATTATAATGGTAAGTAGATTAACAAGACTAACCAAAATAAAAGTCCAGTTATAAAAGAATAAAACATGGTCCAATAAATGTTATTATTGCATAGTAAATATTTATATGTGACTAACGCAACTGGAACGAGTAAATTCGGAATTAAAACGAAGGAGTTATAATTTTCTGAAGATTCTATGTGTTTTGTACAAGATTAAATAGGATATAAATTTTAATGTGACTTTCATATGAAAATAATGGTACTAAATGATAAACCATAATATTATAAAATTATAAGAACTGGAATGACTCAATTCGGAATTAGTATGAATTTTGTATGGATTAAACAAATTCTAGCCATTATTTTTACATTAAAAATAGATTTCTATTCTCTTTTCCTGGATTTTTTCTATTTACTAGACTGGGCGATGATTTCCAGGGAGTTCAGGGGCTAGTGGGTAAAGTTTCTCACACTCAGGGAACAACGCTAGTGGATGGAGGGTTTATTACTGGAAACTAGGGGGTTTCTTATGCAAATTTTACAACCGAAGAGATACGCCGCGATTATAACCGTCCGATTACCAATATACGGCCTGGATTAGAAGCTTTACTATCCGAACCGGTATGCGATCGCCACCGTTGGATCACAGATCCACGCACTGGACTTAAAACCACTGAGATCTAATCTGCTCCGTTGGACTCAGTATGAACGGCCTAGATCACTACCCCAAGGCGATACGAGCCGATCAAATCACAGTCGTCCAGATTGGATCGGAAGGCTCACGCATGTCTCCTTCCTTCCCTCTACCAGACACGGCGGCGCCGATACCCGACGCGGCGGCGCCATTAACGGCAGAAGCAAACCACGCAACGAGACTACTAACCTCAAGGCTATTCGGTGCTACGCGATGAGCAGACGAAAACGAGCACATGAGAGGAGTTCTTACCGGAGTTCTCACTGTCGCAGAGGCTAGCCACACCGAGGGCAGATCCGCAGCTTCCCAATTGCTTCGGTGAGCAATTCCTCGCGGATGCCGATGCGTGATCCCTATTCTGTTAGAATTATAGGCATTTTCCGTATTATTTTAATTCCATAAATCAACATTATGATGATGACATATAACAAATAATTGACCATAGAAATTGTGATCTCAAATTGATCCATACCAGTATGAATCAAGAGAACATAGAGCATGTGAATTATATAAATCATATAAATACGATAAACATGTATACTGACTGAACAAATGAAAGTAAACAGATGGAAACATAAATAGCATGACTGTAAAATTAAAACAGACAGATCTATCATATTATAATAAGACAGAACAGATAAGATAAAATCATTCGTAAATATGAAACAGCATAGATGAAAATATGAAACATATATAATCTCCAGAACACAAAACAGTAAGTAAATAAACTGATCATACCCTCCTATGCGCTCTGATGATCCAGATCCTTGGCCAGCTTCCTTTGTCATGTTGAAGATGTTTTGGGCAGTCGCGTAGACGCTCCCCAAAAACCTAATTGCCGATCCCCCGTGCAAGGTCTCGAACGGCACCAGCTTCGGAGGCACCTGCCCTCTCGCCTCTCTGTGCGCGCAGAGCCACGAGATGGAAACACCCTCACTCGGCGGCTGAACTGTGATTCTGAAAGTGTTTCTCGCGTGTACCGAGTGACAGGGGTGTTCCTCTATTTAACCTCTCGCAGAGGGAAGCTGAAGGAGAAAGGTCGCCGAGTCACGCCAAGAGTCGGCCAGCTCTAGCCGAGTTATGTCATGAGTCGGCCAGCTCTCGCCGAGTCACGCCATGAGTCGGCAGCTGAAGGAGAAGGGTCACTCGGCTGGCTGACGAAGAGACAGGGTCACTCGGCAGACGAAGAGACAGGGTCACTCGGCTAACGTACGCGGTTAGTGAGTGCTAAAAATTAACACAACCACACCACGCCCGCTCGCCTGCCTGCCTGCCTGCCTGCCTCGCCTGCCTCGCCTCGCCTCGCCTCGCCTCGCCACGCCACGCCACGCCACGCCCGGCCCGGCCGGCGGCGGCGGCGGCGGCGCGCGCGCGCGCGCGCGCGTGGCACACCCTTGTCCATTTCTTGACTTCTCAAGTTAAGTGGAATAAATCCCACCATATAAGTCAAGACAAAAGACCCTTGGACTTCCAATGTGGTACTATTGGTATTCTCCACCATTACACACCATAGAGTTTATTCAATAAATGGGCCAAGCCCATAAAAGATCCAACAATCCCCACCAAACTCTAGGGTTTGTAATGATGAAGTATCAGAATCACAATCCTTTGATATACCAGTGTTTCGATGGAGACTGTTAAGTTGAACATCCATCTAGAATAAGAGTTTCACTCATTCACAACTGAACAATGGACTATGCCTTGAATTGACAGTTTTGTGCGAAATAAGATTCACTCAAATCCTTTGCTGATACTAGGCTGCAAAAGGGTATTCCCGCTGTTTAGAAGCATATAAGTCACACTTCAGTGCCTTTCATGAGTATTTAGGGATTACCCAAATCCCATAGACTGTGACTAGCAGTCTGACTCATATAGGTGTATTCCTCAGAAGATGTTCTGTAGGACAACATCTTACCTTTATAAGACTCTTGGAATACATTAAGGTAAAAACCATCCTGCCTTACAGATAGGAAAGATGTGCATCAGAAATGAGTTAAAGAAGGGATCTTTCCTCACAATCTACTCCTAGCTTGTTTCTCCACTCTACTTCACGGGATCTCCGATCACATAGAGTAGGTTACCACTAGAGTAGATCTCACATGGGTCTCATACCCATTTCCCTCGATGCACTTTCTATCACATTGCGTGATAGACCCTTAGTAAATTGATCTGCCAGATTATTTGATGTGTGGACATAATCCACAGTTATAACTCCGGAGTTTTTCAACTTTCTGACAGATTTCAATCTCCTCTTAACATGCCTTGTAGACTTCATGTTATTCCTAGAACTGTTAACCTTTGTAATCACCGTTTGGTTGTCATAGTTCATGGAAATAGCCGGTATCGGTTTTTCAACTACCGGTAAGTCCAATAGGAAATCACGAAGCCACTCGACCTCAGCCCCAGCAGTGTCTAATGCTGCGAGTTCTGCTTCCATTGTAGACTTCGTTAAGATAGTCTGCTTGCAAGACTTCCAGGAAACAGCGCCACCTCCAAACAGAAATACATATCCGCTTGTGGCATAAAGCTCATCAGCATCAGAAATCTAGTTGGCATCACAATAGCCTTCCAACACTTTTGGGTTTCTGGTATAATGAATACCGTATGTCATAGTACCTTTCAAATACCGCAACACTCTCTCAAGAGCACGCCAGTGATCATCTCCTGGTTTCGACACAAACCGACTTAGCTTACTCACAGCATAAGAGATGTCTGGCCTTGTTGCACTTGCAAGGTACATGAGCGAGCCAATGATCTGAGAGTATGTCAATTGATCCCTTGCTATTCTCCGATTCTTTCTTAACAGCACACTGGGGTCATAAGGTGTTGGAGCAGGATCACAGTCACTAAAACCAAAGCGACTCAATACCTTTTCCACAAAATGGGATTGTAACAAAGTTACCCCACCATCAGCTTCTCTAACAAGCTTGATGTTTAGAATGACATCAGCCTCTCCCAAATCTTTCATCTCGAAATTGCTCGATAGAAGATTTTTAACTTCCTCAATCACATTGAGATTTGATCCAAAGATCAAAATGTCATCAACATAAAGACACAGCATAACAGACTCACCCCCACCATACCGATAGTATACACACGTGTCAGATTCATTTACAACAAATCCAGCTGCTGTAAGAGTATTATCAAACTTTTCATGCCATTGCTTAGGTGCTTGTTTTAGGCCATACAATGATTTTATCAACCTGCACACCTTGTTCTCTTGACCATCCGCAATAAACCCTTCTGGCTGATCCATATAGATCTCCTCATCCAACTCTCCATTTAGGAAAGCTGTCTTAACATCTATCTGATGAATGATAAGACCATAAGAGGCTGCCACGGCTATTAATGTGCGAATTGTAGTCAATCGAGCCACTGGTGAGTAGGTGTCAAAGAAATCTTCACCCTCTTTTTGGGTATATCCTTTGGCCACAAGCCTTGCCTTGTACCTCTCGATTGTACCATCAGGCCTAAGCTTTTTCTTGAAGATCCATTTGCAACCTATAGGTTGACAACCATAAGGACGGTCAACGACCTCCCAAGTTCCATTAGACATAATAGATTCCATCTCACTCCTTACTGCTTCCTTCCATAAGTCAGCATCAGGAGAGGAATATGCCTCACTAATGGTAGTTGGTGTGTCTTCCACAAGGTACACTATAAAGTCATTACCAAAGGATTTTGCAACCCTCTGTCTCTTGCTCTTTCGAGTGACTATAGTGTCATCCTCCTCAGGGATGTGCACGTGAGAATCCTCAGCATGATCTATAGGAATCGACAGTTCGTGCTCATGGGGAATTATAGTCTCATGACTTATATCACTAGGTGTATTCTTCATAGGAAACTCATTTTCAAAAAATGTTGCGTCTCTTGATTCCATGATAGTATCAACATACATATCAGGCACATCAGATTTTATAATTAAGAACCTATACCCAGTGCTGTGAAAAGAGTACCCAAGGAATACACAATCAACAGTTTTAGGCCCAAGTTTACGCTTTTTGTTGATTGGCACATTCACTTTAGCCAAACAACCCCAAGAGCGCAAATATGAGAGATTTAATCTTCTCTTTTCCCATTCCTCAAATGGTGTGATCTCTTTGTTCTTTGTTGGAACTCTATTCAGGACATGACATGCTGTCAAAATCGCCTCACCCCACCATGCCTTGGATAATCCCGCTGTACTCAACATGGCATTCACCAAATCTGTTAGAGTGCGGTTTTTCCTTTCAGCAATCCCATTGGATTGTGGTGAGAATGGCGGTGTCCTCTCATGAATAATACCATGTTCCACGCAGAACTCATCGAACACATTAGAGAAATATTCTCCACCTCGATCAGACCTTAACCGTTTTATTTTCCTCTCAAGTTGGTTCTCAACTTCAGCTTTATAGGCCTTAAAATAATTGAACGCTTCATCTTTTGTTTTTAAGAGATACACATAACAAAATCTAGTGGAGTCATCTATAAAAGTGAGAAAGTATCTTTTACCACCTTTGGTCAAAATTCCATTCATCTCGCACAGATCAGAATGAACAAGTTCTAGAGGTGCCAAACTCCTCGCCTCAGCAGCCTTGTGAGGCTTGCGGGGTTGTTTTGATTCAACACACACATGGCACTTAGACTTTTTGACCAAGTTAAATTTAGGAATTAAATTTATATTTGCTAACCGCATAAGACAGCCAAAGCTTGCATGACAAAAACGTGAATGCCATAAATCTGACTCATCAGAAAAATGAACAGAATTCACCAGTTTATTACACACATCATGCAGTGATAAGCGGAACAAGCCTCCGCAGTCATATCCTTTACCAACAAAAGTACCATGTTTCGACACAACACATTTATTAGACTCAAGAACAACTTTATATCCATCTCGACATAGCATCGAAGCACTAACGAGATTCTTCTTGATAGAGGGCACATGTTGCACGCTCTTCAATGGCACCGTCTTTCTCGAAGTAAACTTCAGAATGACCGTACCAACACCAAGAACATGAGCACGCGACCCATTTCCCATCAACAAGGCGCCAGACCTCCCGACCTGGTAGGAAGTGAACATAGAGGCATCAGCACACACATGAATGTTTGCACCACTGTCCATCCACCACTCAGGTGAATTACAGACTGAAAGAACAAATGGTAAAGAATTACCATACCCAGATGTTCCTCCTTCAGTTTCAGTGGTTACAACATGAGCTGATTTCTTGTCTTGAGTGAACTTGCGATCAGGGCACTCTCTTGCCCAATGTTGATCACTGCCACAGACAAAGCATCCTCCCTTTCCCTTGTTATTGTTGTTCTTCTTTTTAAAATGTGCTGTTTGAACAGGTTTATTCACGTTCTCTGGTTTGTTCTGGTTTTTCTTCTTGTTAAACTTGCGAAAGTTTCTCTTCTGCACCACATTAGCAGTAGAGGTCTCAACACCTTTTCCACTGTCCTTTGTTCTAGCCCTTTCCTCAACATCAAGAGTACCAATGAGCTCTTCCACATTGAACTCTTGTCTCTTATGTTTGAGAGAGGTAGCAAAGTCCTTCCAAGAAGGTGGCAACTTGGCGATTATACCGCCAGCCACAAACTTGTCAGGCAAAGGACAAGGAAAAAGTTCGAGTTCCTTAGCTAGTGCCTGAAACTCATGAGCCTGTTCCACTACAGATTGGTTCTCAACCATCTTGTAGTCATACAGCTGCTCCATGAGATACAGCTCGCTACCAGCGTCAGTAACTCCAAACTTTCCAACAAGAGCATCCCACAGCTCTTTCCCCGTGGGAAGTATGATATAGCTTTTCTGGAATTTAGTGTCAAGTGCGCTAATCACTGCACCTCGAAAGAGGTTGTCTTCAACCTTAAACTTAGCCTCATCCTCAGGAGGTAAGTTGGCAGGCTTGCCCTCAGCGGCATGAAAACAAGACATTGCAGTTAGCCACAATTCCATTTTAGCTTTCCATATCAAGAAGTTTTTACCATCAAAAGGATCAGGCTTTAGCACAGCAGCAAAACCTCTGACAGAAAAATGCCTAATATTAGGTTTTTGGATTGTTAGAATTATAGGCATTTTCCGTATTATTTTAATTCCATAAATCAACATTATGATGATGACATATAACAAATAATTGACCATAGAAATTGTGATCTCAAATTGATCCATACCAGTATGAATCAAGAGAACATAGAGCATGTGAATTATATAAATCATATAAATACGATAAACATGTATACTGACTGAACAAATGAAAGTAAACAGATAGAAACATAAATAGCATGACTGTAAAATTAAAACAGACAGATCTATCATATTATAATAAGACAGAATAGATAAGATAAAATCATTCGTAAATATGAAACAACATAGATGAAAATATGAAACATATATAATCTCCAGAACACAAAACAGTAAGTAAATAAACTGATCATACCCTCCTATGCGCTCTGATGATCCAGATCCTTGGCCAGCTTCCTTTGTCATGTTGAAGATGTTTTGGGCAGTCGCGTAGACGCTCCCCAAAAACCTAATTGCCGATCCCCCGTGCAAGGTCTCGAACGGCACCGGCTTCGGAGGCACCTGCCCTCTCGCCTCTCTGTGCGCGCAGAGCCACGAGATGGAAACACCCTCACTCGGCGGCTGAACTGTGATTCTGAAAGTGTTTCTCGCGTGTACCGAGTGACAGGGGTGCTCCTCTATTTAACCTCTCGCAGAGGGAAGCTGAAGGAGAAAGGTCGCCGAGTCACGCCAAGAGTCGGCCAGCTCTCGCCGAGTCACGCCATGAGTCGGCAGCTGAAGGAGAAGGGTCACTCTAAAAATTAACACAACCACACCACACCCGCTCGCCTGCCTGCCTGCCTGCCTGCCTGCCTGCCTGCCTCGCCTCGCCTCGCCACGCCACGCCACGCCACGCCCGGCCGGCGGCGGCGGCGGCGCGCGCGCGCGTGTGGCACGCCCTTGTCCATTTCTTGACTTCTCAAGTTAAGTGGAATAAATCCCACCATATAAGTCAAGGCAAAAGACCCTTGGACTTCCAATGTGGTACTATTGGTATTCTCCACCATTACACACCATAGAGTTTATTCAATAAATGGGCCAAGCCCATAAAAGATCCAACATATTCTCCACTCACGCGAGTCCCACGACAGATGAGAATGACCCCAGTCCTCCTCCCGACCACCGGATGGCACCAACGGTGGGACGAGCACGCGGCGGCGGTCTCACCAAACCTCGGTTCACTCGCTCACGGAGGCAGCGCTGGAGAAACGGCCCGCGAAGATGCAAAGGGGATGCAGAGCACCAGGGCAATCCCCTTATAGTCGTGGCGCGGTCGGTCCGGGGCGGCGCCAACAGATTCCGAGGATCACGCACTAACTGAGCTCGGTTCTGTTGCGCGGCGCGATTTCACCGGGAAGGCGACGAACTGGTCAAACACCGCGGATTCCGCGCGCGCAACAACGTGCGAGAGGAAGAACCGGGCGCAAGCGTGGAACGAGGGAGAAAGAGACTGGCGGCCGAGAAAATTGGAGTTCGTTGCTAGGATCGCCCTGGCTGCGAGCTCGGACACCGGTGGAGTTCTCAGCAGCTGGTCCGGAGAAGGACGATCCGATTGAGAGGTCCCACGCGTCAGTCAAAGTGTGTGGCTAGAGTGGATGACCGAGCGGACCCCACGAGTCAGCGACGTGGGTGAACGGCTGAGCGCTGGAGCGCGGGTCCCACTGGCAGGGTACAGACGCGCGGAAAGGGAAAATAGAGATGGTTGGCGCGGAAGAAGGTAAAGAGAAAGTGGGCCGAGCAGAGAAGAAACGGCCCAGGCGCAGGTAAGGTTTTTTTCCTTTTTTTATTCTTTTACTTTTTCCAAATTTGAAGCATTTAAACCATATTCAAATCCTTGTTTTGAATTTCAGACTCCCGGTGTCAAAATCATTACTACTGCGAATATGACCTCTACTATTTTTAATATTATTAGTTGTTATTTTTCTTGTTATTTATTTATGGGAGGAATAAATAGTTTTATTAAAGTCTCATTCTTATTTTCTATCTTATGTTTTTATTTGAAATTGGGGATCAAGTTTATGTTTTCCCTAAAATGCATCACCCAAAAATTATTATCAAGAGATTAACCTTTTATTTATTAATTTATCGGTTACTTAACTAATTTGAAATTATTGTCTGGAATATGAGGAGGGAGAATTCTAATCGATTTCAGAGGCCTTCAAAAATTCTCACCACACTTATTCTATATATTTTTATCTCTTTATTTTATTATTTTATGATATATTATTATTTTTTCTACCCAAATTTTGGGCCTTACACCATCGCCCTAGCCCATGCGCAGTCGCCACTACACAGCCGCAGTTGCCACACTTTGCCTAACTTTTGTGCTTAAAGTTAGTTATTCAATTCGAACGACTAACCTTAGGCAAAGTGTGACACATTTAGCCACAAACCAAACAGACCGTCCGCTTAAACTGTCATTGTGCGCCTATTCTGTCGCCCGCCACAGCGACGCCACTGCACCGTCACCCGTCGCTGTTGTGCGCTGAGGCCCGTTGCTGCTCCTCTCTGCTCGATGCACATGCACCTACACCTACACCATCGTCCCCTGCACGTCCAAGCTTTAAACTAGAGTAAGTTTCGTGTTCAACTGTTCGTATAGAGGCATGAGTAGGGCGATTCTTACTATCTATTCAACAAAGTCCATTGCTTGAACATGCATACTTCCTGTAGCTGATGGGCTTGTCATATTGCTGGATTTTTTTAATTGTTGCTAAACCGTTGATATATATATATATATATATATATATATATATATATATATATATATATATATATATATATATATATATATATTTGAAAGGGAATGATTTCTATTCATTCAAGAACAGTACATCGAGATGATACAAGTCCTTGAAAAAGTCACTTCCGGCCTCTGCCCATAAGAGCACACAACCCAACGGAATCTAAAAACACACACTAGTGGCTATCAATCCGAAGACTAGACCGTCAACCATGCTTCCGGGAAAAAAACTCCTTGGCCACTTGAGTCAAATGTTGCGTAGCCATTACCAAAAAATTGCATGAGTCCTGCCTCTGTAGCACAGCCCATGCGCGAAGCCTCTGGTCTACAGTAAAAATAACCTGCAAAGGAGATAAAGAAATTTTGTTTTCAAAAATTAACTCATTTCTACCTAGCCAGATAGACCAACATACGGTTGCTGCCCCAAGTAGAGCTAGACCTTTATGGTCATTTTCGAAGCCTCCTATCCAGTTACCAAACATATTGTGGATATTAGAAGGTCTAGAAATACCAAAAGCTAGAAAAATAAAGTCCCAAACCCGTCTCGCAAAATGACAGTCAAAAAGAAGGTGCCTGATCGTCTCATTTTTGTGACAGAAGCAGCATTTCAGACTACCTTTCCAGTTACGTTTTGCTAAGTTATCCTTTGTTAGGATGACTCCCCTTTTTAGATACCACAAGAATACTTTGATTTTTAGGGGGGCCTTTAGCTTCCAAATGACTTTATTGTGATTTGGGATGTTGATTTTGATCAAGGCTTGGTAGAGCGACTTCACTAAGAATTTTCCTGACTTAGTTAGACCCCAAGTGAACTCATCTTCACCCTGGTCCAGCTGGACTCTCGCGATACGTGAATACAATTCGTTCCACGCCACTAATTTTGGTCCTATCAAAGATCTCCGCTAGGAAATATTTGGTTGTGGGGTTGATAAAACTTCTGCAATGGTTATAAACTTTCTTCTTGTTATGCAATATAACCCTGGGTACTAGTGTTTTAAAGTCCCATTCCCAAGCCAGTTGTCTTCCCAAAATCTCACCTGAGAGCCATTTCTAATTTTGAAATTGCCAAAGCGAAGGAAGTCATGCTTCACTTTCATCAGGCTGGCCCATAAATGTGAATCACCAGGTTTCCACTGGACTTGTACTAATGGTTTTCCATATATATATATAGTGTGTTATTGTTATGTAATTTATAATGGTATTATATATACCAAATAGTTAGTCCTTTGTAATTTTGAATATCCATCTTTAAAATCTTGGGTCCGTCACTCATACAAGGCAAAGTGGGGAGTGGGGTGGCTCACCGCCTTCGAGGCAAGGCAGTTGAGAAGATGGGTAGCAGTGTTCAGGGCCTCTACCCAGCTGGCAATGAGAGACACCTGAAATAGGAGGCATCGAATCATGTTGGTGTGGTGCGACTGATTCGTTTAGCCTGATGAAAGTTGCCTAGAGTGGGGTGAATAGGCAAGCGGGATTTTTTTCAATAAAAACTAGAAACGAACTGGGTAAAATCGGTTCAAACGGTGTCAAAACCGGTTTAACCGCTCTGCACGAGTCCAACTAAAGAATGAGATATTAAACTGAATTGATCTCGAAATTTACCCAGTTAACTTTGCAAATGGAATGTCCTAGATGACCCATAGGGTTCAAAGTAGTAGATCTGAGAAGGACACTTCTCAAAATCCACACACCAAAAAGATATAAACAATTCTTTCATGAAATGGTGAGAGAACGAAGAACACGAACAAATACAATGAGCAAGAACAAGAGACACAAGATTTATCCCAAGGTTCGGTCACACCACAAAGGGGCCCTAATTCCTCGTTGAGGCACCCACAAAGAGTTGGGTCTCTTTCAACCCTAATCCTCCCTTCGCCGACCATAAAGAGTTGGGTCACACTACAAAGGTGACCACACTAATCTTTGCTCAAATGAGTGGGTAATACAAACTTTCTTGTGGTCTTCCACAAAATTTGGAGACTCACAAGCGACACCTAATCGTTTAGGAGATAGAAGCTCTAAGAGTAATGAATCCACAAAGATCTCGATGTAGTACTAAAGCTTGAATCAAGAAAAACAAGAAGGATTTGGAGATAAAGCACAAAAAACTATAGCCCTCAATCTCACTCAAAGAATTCTCTCCAAATATTTGAAATGAAAGAGGCAAGAGATGTGTGAGAGAGCGTCGAGAGTGTTTCTCTAGTTAGAAATGGAGTTCTATGCATGCTCTTGTATCGAGGAGAGAGGTAGGTGTGAGTATATATAGGTGGTGCTCCAAATCTAGTTGTTTGGGTGAAGTCTACGCAAAACCTAGTTGAACAGAGATGAAACCCGGCTGAACCGGCTTTCACTAAAGTCGATCTCGGCTCAAGTCCTAGCTGAGTAGCAAGGTGGACCAGGACAAACTCGGTTGAACCGAGTTCGAACCCGGCTGAACCGAGATCTACTAAAGAAGAACTCGATTGATCTCCCGACTGAGTACCAAGGTCGATGAGGAAAATCTCGATTATTGAACTAGCCTGAATCCCAGCTGAACTAGGATTTGAATCCTGGCTGAACCAGCCTGAATCTCGGCTGAACCAAGATTTTCTAGAGAGCAGTATTGGTCGAGATAAACTTAAAAAGTTGTACTACATACTTCCACTAAGGATTAACAAGGGTAAAATAGAAGTTTTGAATCAATGATTTTGAGCCTTAGTACCAACACCAACCTTCTTTTTGGATCCCCTTTATAGTACAACGATTTCTATACTCAAGTTAAATAAATATAATTAAGTAAACTTCTTGAGTCATTAGTGTCTTATATGTGTTTTCACCATGGTGTTTCTTCATAAGGATCACAAACATCTTTGTCTCACCTTTTAAATCAAACACAAATCGATCCTGTGACTTGAACCATTTCACCATATATGAGTTCAACTCATGGCTTCAAGTCACTTTACTGATGTATCAACATAATATAACTCTTCATAGCTGATTAGTTCATCAACTTAGTGCAAGTACTCTCTTCTTCACCTTAGCCATGGTACCTCTGTCCATAAGCTATCGTTTGGCCTTCACCTTTGCTTGGTCCCTCTAAGCCCTTTCCTCGCTATCTTCACTCTATCAAGCCATTCTTGAGTCACATCATATTGAGCATCCATTGAGAGAATTATTTCTTCAATATTGTGAACCTTGCTTGAATGTCATGTAGATGTAAATGCCAAGATCGATCAAGATCTAGTTTGATTCTCATAGAAGCATATATAGATTGATAGTAATATGGTCAAGCCAATTTGAAAGGGAAATAGGGTCAAACCTTTTCCTAAATGATTTTGGTGGTTGAATTGCCCAACACAAATATTGGACTAACTAGTTTACTCTAGATTATATGTTCTACAGGTGCCAAAGGTTCAGCACAAACCAATAAAAAGATTAAAGTTAGGGTTCAAAAGAAAGGAGCAAAAGAAACCGAAGTGAACCCTGGTCTGGTGCACCGGACTATCCGGTGTGCCACTGGACAGTGTCCGGTGCACCAGGGTGGATCGACTTCAGTGACTGTCTGGTGCAACACCGGACTATCCGGTGGCCCAGGCTGTCAGAGCTCCAACGGCCGAAACCGTTAGAACCCTAACGGTTGGGTGACGTGGCTGGCGCACCGAACTGTCCGGTGCGCCCACTGACAGCAGCCCTCCCCAACAGTTGTTTTGGTGGTTGGGACTATAAATCCCCCCAACCACCTCTATTCAAGGCATCCAAGTTTCCAGCATATTGCATTCAATACAAGAGCTCTAGACTTCACTCCAAGATACAAACAAGAGATCAAATCCTCTCTAAAGTCCAAAACCACTCCAAACACTTAGTGACTTGCGAGAGAGAGATTTTCGTGTTCATTTGAGTTCTTGTCGCTTGGATCGCTTTCTTCTTCCTCCATTCTTGTTCTCAAGACACTTGTAATCAAAGCAAGAGACACCAAGTTGTGGTGGTCATTGTGAGGGGTCTAAGTGACCCGTTTGATTAAGGAGAAAGCTCACTCGGTCTAGGTGACCGTTTGAGAGAGGGAAAGGGTTGAAAGAGATCCGGTCTTTGTGACTGTTGGGGCGAAGGCGAAGACGCTACCCTTCGCCCGGCACGCCGAAGGACGAAGACCTATGGCGAGGTCGCCCCATCCCACGGCGTCGCCCAACACTGGAGCCCACGTGCAATCCGGCCCGTCATAACGGGCCCCGCGCTATCACTGCGCAGTACGGGCCTAATTTGTAAAGGTTTTTCTGTTATTACAGTCTGTAACCCTGCTTTAATGAGAATATTCCAGGGGGAACCTAGGCACCTGAGGGCACATGTGTCCTTAATCCTTGACGCTGGGCACTCAGACACCTATAAATACCCCCGCACAGTGCCCTTGAGAGGCCAGATAAACAAAGCTTTTGCCATTTCGAATTGAAACCTTGTTTACGTTGCTCTCACTCCCCCGTTGGATCAACTTGCTCGGGAGAGCAAGTTCCAACAGTGACCACCTCAACGGGGAGTAGGTTTGCAAGAACCGAACCTCAGTAAAACAAATCACCGTGGCATCCGCTTCATTTGCATTGATTTGTTTTTCACCCTCTCTTTCGGATTCGATTTTATTTCTAACGCTAACCCCAGCTTGTAGTTGTGTTTAAAGTTCGTAAATTTCAGTTTCCACCTATTCACCCCCCCCTCTAGGCGACTTTCAATTGGTATCAGAGTCTGGTACTTCATTAGAGTCTAGCAACTCGAAGTGATGTCGAGAGAACACGCCAAGAAAGAGATCGTGACCGGCGGTGACAAGTCAACAAGTCACGGGAAGGCTCCATCGAGGGAGTCCGGCAACAAAATGAAGGGAGCCCCTTCACATACCAAGTCGCATCGGAGTGGCGACAAGAAAAAGAAGATGAAGAAGGTGGTCTACTACGAGACCGATTCTTCGTCTCCCTCCACCTCCGGCTCCGACACTCCGTCCGTCACTTCTAAGTGCCATGAGCGCAAGAAGTTTAGTAAGATTCCCCTACGCTATCCCCGCATTTCTAAACGTACTCCTTTACTCTCCGTCCCATTAGGCAAACCACCGGTTTTTACGGTGAAGATTATTGTATGTGGAGTGATAAAATAAGGCATCATCTAACCTCACTCCACTCTAGCATTTGGGACATTGTTGAGTTTGGAGCGCAGGTACCATCCGTGGGGGATGAAGCATATGACTCGGACGAGGTTGCCCAAATCCGGCATTTTAACTCCCAAGCCACCACTATACTCCTCACCTCTCTATGTCGAGAGGAGTATAATAAGGTGCAAGGGTTGAAAAATGCCAAAGAGATTTGGGACGTGCTCAAGACTGCGCACGAGGGAGATGAGGTGACCAAGATCACCAAGCGGGAGACGATCGAGGGGGAGCTCGGTCGATTCATCCTCAACCAAGGAGAGGAGCCACAAGCCATGTACAACCGGCTTAAGACCTTGGTGAACAAAGTGTGCAACCTCGGGAGCACCAAATGGGATGACCATGAAATGGTCAAGGTTATTCTAAGATCACTCGTTTTTCGCAATCCTACGCAAGTTCAATTAATTCATGGTGATCCTAGATACAAGCTAATGTCTCCCGAGGAGGTTATAGGAAAGTTTGTGAGCTTTGAGTTGATGATCAAAGGCTCCAAACAAATCGTCGAGCAAGGCGGCACCTCTACACCCGAGGTGCAACCCGTCGCATTCAAAGTGACGGAAGAAAAGAAAGAAGAGTCTACATCAAGTAGGCTCCCCATCGACGCCTCCAAGCTCGACAACGAGGAAATGGCGCTTATCATCAAGGGTTTTCGCCAAATCCTCAAGCAAAGGAAGGGGAGAGACTACAAACCCCGTTCCGAGAAGGTGTGCTATAAATGTGGTAAGCCCGGTCACTTTATAGCAAAATGTCCTATTTCTAGTGACAGTGACAGGGGCGACAACAAGAGAGGGAAGAAGAAGGAAAAGAAGAAGTACTACAAGAAGAAGGGCGGTGATGCCCACGTTTGTCGGGAATGGGACTCCGACATGAGCTCCACCGACTCCTCCTCCGACAAGGGTGCCGCCAACATCACCGTCACCAAGGGCCTCCTCTTCCCCAACATCGGCCACAAGTACCTCATGGCAAAGGACGGCAAAAAGAAGAAGGTAAAATCTAGAGCCTCCACTAAATATACAACATCTAGTGATGAGGGTTGCTCTAGTGAAGATGAGGATGATTTGCTTGCTCTTTTTGCCAACTTAAACATGAAACAAAAAGAAAAATTGAATGAATTGATAAGTGTTATTCATGAGAAGGATGAACTCTTGGATAGCCAAGAGGAATTCCTCATTAAGGAAAACAAAAAACATGTTAAAATAAAAAATGCTTATGCTCAGGAAATAGAGAAATGTGAAAATTTAACTAGTGAGCTTAGCATTTTCCATGACACTATCTCCAACCTTAAAATTGAAAATGCTAATTTGATCGCTAAGGTTGAAAAGGGAAATGTTTGTGATGATTCAATTGCCAATCTTAAAAATGATAATGCTAGTTTAATTGCTAATATCGACAAATTGAATGAATCAATTTCTAGCCTTAAGATTGAGAATGATAAATTAATTTCTAAGGCTAAGGATTTAAATGTTTGCAATGTTTCTATTTCCTGTCTTAGAAATGAAAATGACATGCTAAAATCTAAGATAGATGAATTAAATTTGTGCAAACCCTCTACATCCACTGGTGATCATGTTTGTATTTGCATGAGATGTAGAGATATTAATGTTGATGCTATTCATGATCACCTAGCTTTAATTAAAGAACAAAATGATCATATAGCTCAACTAACTGCTAAAATTAATGAGCATGAGATAGAGAATAAAAAATTTGAATTTGCTAGAAGCATGATCTATAATGGGAGACGTCCTGACATTAAGGATGGCATTGGCTTCCAACAAGGAGACAATGTCAAGGTTAATGCCCCTAAAAGATTGTACAATTTTGTTAAGGGCAAGGCTCCCATGGCACAGGATAACGAGGGTTACATTTTATATCCTGCTAGTTATCCTGAGCATAAAATTAGAAGAATTCACTCTACGAAGTCTCATTCTAGTTCTCATCATGCTTTTATGTATAAGAATGAGACATCTAGTTCTAGGCATTCTACCCATATTAAAATGCCTAAAAAAGATCTCCTGTTGCATCAAATGATCATAACATTTTGTTTAAGACTTTTGATGCTTCTTATGTTTTAACTAACAAATCAGGCAAAGTATTTGCCAAATATGTTGGGGCCAAACACAAGGGCTCAAAGACTTGTGTTTGGGTACCCAAGGTGCTTATTTCTAATGTGAAAGGACCCAAAACCATTTGGGTACCTAAGAACAAGGCCTAAATTGTTTTGTAGGTTTATACATCCGGGGGCTCAAGTTAGATCATTGATAGCGGGTGCACAAACCACATGACAGGGGAGAAAAAGATGTTCTCCTCCTACGAGAAAAACAAAGATCTCCAAAGAGCTATCACATTTGGGGATGGAAATCAAGGTTTGGTCAAAGGACTTGGTAAAATTGCTATATCTCCTGACCATTCTATTTCCAATGTTTTTTCTTGTAGATTCTTTAGATTACAATTTGCTTTCAGTTTCTCAATTATGCAAAGTGGGTTGCAACTGTCTTTTTACGGATATAGCTGTTACTGTCTTTAGAAGAAGTGATGATTCAGTATCATTTAAGGGAGTATTAGAGGGTCAGCTATACTTAGTTGATTTCAATAGAGCTGAACTCGATACTTGCTTAATTGCTAAGACTAATATGGGTTGGCTCTGGCATCACCCACTAGCCCATGTTGGGATGAAGAATCTTCACAAGCTTCTAAAGGGAGAACACATTTTGGGACTAACAAATGTTCATTTTGAGAAAGACAAGGTTTGTAGCGCATGTTAAGCAGGGAAGCAAGTTGGTACCCGTCATCCACACAAGAACACCATGACGACCGATAGGCTGCTTGAGCTACTCCACATAGATTTATTCGGCCCTGTCGGAGAGCAAATCTCCAGCCGGGTGGCGGAGTGCACCCACCCTAAATCCTAATATGAGGAGGGGCCTAGGTGTTTTGCTTGTTGGTTGGAAAACAGGAAGAACACACAAAGATTTAGAGTGGTTCGGGCCGCCGGAGCGTAACACCCTACTCCACTGTGTGATGTATTGCTTGAGAGCTTGTATGGACTTGTGAGTGTCTGAGGTTGCGTCTGAAAGATAGAGCCTGTGTGTAACGTCGCATGCCTCCCCTTTTATAGCTGAAGGGGGGCATGCACAAAAGTACTGGGCCCCGACATGTGGGCCCAGGGACATAAAGAATATAGCGCTTGGAGCTACAAATGTTGCTGCTAGGGCAACCTTCTTGTGCCCTGACGCCCGAGATCTCCATATCCTCGGCGTGCAGGGAAACTTCTTGTAGAAGGGATGATGAGTGTTGTGCACCGCTCGGCACAGGCGCATTGTTCCCCGACAGACTGGTCATGCGCGCCGTCTGCTGGGTGACCCTGACGCCGTCTGCCGGCGAATTGGACACGACACATTAAATGCTGAGAGGGCGCGTCGCCCGTCAGCGTGGTGGCAGGCGGCGCGTCCTCTCCACAATAAATGCAAAGACTGCACAGCCGTATGGGCCTTGCGTCAGGCTCGACCCATTGGCTTATGTCACGAGCCACAAGCCACGCGACCGCGGCGGGTCTCTGCCTGAGCGGGGAGCGTAGAGCGAAGTCTGGACACGTGTCGGCACCGGACCCTTGCCTGTGCTAGGGTCCTCCTCGTCCTGGGACCTCGCTGAGGCCCGGACCTCTCTCGGGGGGACCTGGGACCCACCCGGGGGACCCGGCATGTCTCCTCGGGAGCTCCGGACTCGTACTCATAGGGGTCTGGTGTTCCTCTAAGGAGGTCCGGACCCGACGGTGCTTCCTGGGATGCATTATCCTTCCTCGCCACGTGGTGCCCTTAGGCCTTCCCATGTGGTGGGGTCGGGTGTCGCTCTCCGTGTGACCTGGAGGTGTCGTACGGGTGTAGCGTCTTTATACTGTAGAAGAGGGTACCCCTGATTCAGGGCACCGACAGTGGCCCCCGGGCCCGCCTCAGGGGAGGGTGCGAGCCTGTAGGTGGAGCCAGAGTCTGATTTGCGGTTGTCATGCTGCTCCTGTGCGCCCGTTGTCGCAATTACCACCGGCCCGCCTATGGTCATGCCTGACTACCACGCCTATTCCCATGGCTGACTGGCCCATGACCATCGTACTTAATGTCATTGTTGGGCCACGCGTGGGGTGCCTCGAGTCGCTGCACTGGTTCTGAAAAACTTATCTTTTCAGACTTCCATGACAGCCCTGAGAAGACGTGGTATTGGCACAAGCGGCGGTGCAGTTTTTCCACACCCGGTAATCGGCGGGCCGGTTTCATGACATGTGGGCCTGGGCCCTCGTGTTGGACCGCCGGTTGCAGCGAAGCTGAGGGGGCGCACAGCCGCGGGGCGGTTGTACGTTTCTTGCGTGGCGGTTTGCCTTTTTGACCACTGGTTACGGCGAAGGTGAAGGGGCGCTTAACCGCGGGGCGGTTGCATGCCCCTTGTGCGGCGGTTTGCCTTCCTGACCGCTGATTGCCCCGAAAATGGAGGGGCGCATAACTGTGGGGCAGTTGCACGCTCCTCCTTCGGGTCAGTCTGTATGACACGTGGGGCCTGGTCCCCATGTCATAAGGTGGGAACCTTGGTGCACGTCGGGGAAGACTCCGCCCGTGACGCTTCTGGGGCGCGAGTGGGGAGATCTGCCTTTAAAAAGGGGTCGATCTCCCGGGTAGTAGCCATGCCTCGCTCCCCTTGCATCCATCGCGCCCTTCCACCTTCCGGGCCTCCAGATGTGGTGCGCCGGTGTTCTCTGAAGGGATCCGCGTCAGGGTCGTCGCCTCTGGCGAACTCATCGCCGAAGAAATCACGCTCGTGGTGGTGCCACCGATCTTGTCTTCTTCTTGTTGTTGTTGGCGGAGTGCAACCCCGTGGGGGTTGGCATTCTTGAGAGCACCTAGAGGGGGGGTGAATAGGTGATCCTGCAAAACTTGAAAACTTAAGCCACAAAACTTGGTTAATCGTTAGCACAATAATTGCCAAGTGGCTAGAGAGGAGTCAAAACACAATAACCACAATAAATCAATCACAGAGATGGCACGGTGGTTATCCCGTGGTTCGGCCAAGACCAACGCTTGCCTACTCCACGTTGTGGCGTCCCAACAGACGAGGGTTGCAATCAACCCCTCTCAAGCGGTCCAAAGACCCACTTGAATACCACGGTGTTTTGCTTGCTTTTTCTCAATCCCGTTTGCGAGGAATCTCCACAACTTGGAGCCTCTCGCCCTTACACTTGAAATTCACAAAGAAACACGGAGCAAGGGAGGGATTAGCAACGCACACAAGACTCAAAAATCAGAGCAACAACACGCACACAAGTTGCAACAAGAGCTCGCAACACAACTCAATGAGTTCACAACTCCACTAGAGCTCTATATGCTAACACAATGAATCAAAGGCGCGGAATCGATGTCTTGGTGCTTAGGAATGTTGTAGGAATGCTTGGTGTACTCCTCCATGCGCCTAGGGGTCCCTTTTATAGCCCCAAGGCAACTAGGAGCCGTTGAGAGCAATCTAGGAAGGCTGATCTTGCCTTCTGTCGACTGGCGCACCGGACAGTCCGGTGCCCGATTTCTTTCCTTATCTGGCGCAGCCGACCGTTGGCAGCCAGAGAGCCGTTGGCGCACCGGACATGTCCGGTGCACACCGGACAGTCCGGTGCCCCCTTCTAGCCGTTGGCTCGGCCACGTGTCCCGCGCAGATTGCGCGGCCGACCGTTGGCTCACCGGACAGTCCGGTGCACACCGGACAGTCCGGTGAATTATAGCCGTACGTCGCCGGTGAATTCCCGAGAGCGGCCACTTCGCTCGAACCAGCCTGGCGCACCGGACACTGTCCGGTGCACCACCGGACAGTCTGGTGCTCCCAGACTGAGCAGATTCTTGGCTGCTCGAGCCAAGACATTTTCAATTGGATTTTTCCTGTTTCCAGCACTTAGACACAATACATTAGTCCATAAAACAATGTACTAAGTCTGAGAAACATACCTTTATCCTTGGTTTGTACTTTGTCCACCATTTTACATTTAAGCACTTGTGTTAGACACTAAATCACCAAAATACTTAGAAATGGCACAAGGGCACATTTCCCTTTCAATCTCCCCCTTTTTGGTGATTTATGCCAACACAACATAAAGCAAGTAGAACAAGTATAAAATCAATTCAACTAAGAACTCAAAGTTGTTTTGAATCAAATTTGACATATATGGATCACTCTATGCCACCACTTGGTTTGTTTTTGCAATTCAAACTCAAATTCCTATCTCTAAGTCAAATCCACTTGTAGAGACATAAAGAGAGGTTTTCCAAAGAAATTTGAACAAGGATTTCAAAAACTCCCCCTTTTTCCCATAATCAACACTTCTCCCCACAAGAGGCCAATTTGACATAAGAGACAATAAAAGAGTTTTGACACCCAAAAGCTCTAATCTAATCTACTATTTTCAAAATTTCTCAAGTGGTAGCTGATCCATCTATTGCTTTGGCCTTTATTTTCTCCCCCTTTGGCATCAAGCACCAAAACGAGATAAATCTTGGCCCTTGAACCCCATTGCCTCACCAAAATCTTCAATAAGAATACAAAGGCAATAAGAGTACTTGAGATGAACTTGGAATAAGTTACCCTCTCATCGGAGTGCAGTGGAAGTCTTTTATGGTCCAAGTCCACCTTTTCCCAACCTCCTTTAAGACAAAGCAAACTCAAGCACATGGTTAGTCTCAAAAGGTCAAGTTGTAGCACAGCCCCCCCTAAATATGTGCATCACTTGCATAAGGACTTGTGAGGTCCGGGGAGTGTTTGTACAACTTGAGCACCATAAGTAAGCAACAAAATGCATAAGGAACATGATCAAAGGCATAAACACATGTATGCTATAAATCAATCCAGGTTCCGCGAATCTAAGACATTTAGCTCACTACGCAACCTGCAAAAGGTCTTCTCATCAAGAGGCTTGGTAAAGATATCGGCTAGCTGGTTCTCGGAGCTAACATAAAACACTTCGATATCTCCCTTTTGCTGGTGGTCTCTCAAAAAGTGATGCCGGATGTCTATGTGCTTTGTGCGGCTGTGCTCAACAGGATTTTCCGCCAAGCTGATAGCACTCTCATTATCACATAGGAGTGGGACTTTGCTCAGATTGTAGCCAAAGTCCCTGAGGGTTTGCCTCATCCAAAGTAGTTGCGCGCAACACTGTCCTGCAGCAACATACTCGGCCTCAGCGGTGGATAGGGCAACGGAAGTTTGTTTCTTAGAGTTCCATGACACCAGGGACCTTCCTAAGAATTGGCACGTCCCCGATGTACTCTTCCTATCAACCTTACATCCAGCATAGTCGGAATCTGAATATCCAATTAAGTCAAAGGTAGACCCCTTTGGATACCAGAGCCCGAAGCAAGGCGTAGCAACTAAATATCTAAGGATTCGCTTTACTGCCACTAAGTGACACTCCTTAGGATCGGATTGAAATCTAGCACACATGCATACGCTAAGCATAATATCCGGTCTACTAGCACATAAATAAAGTAAAGATCCTATCATTGACCGGTATGCTTTTTGATCAACGGACTTACCTCCTTTGTTGAGGTCGGTGTGTCTGTCGGTTCCCATCGAAGTCTTTGCGGGCTTGGCATCCTTCATCCCAAACCGCTTTAGCAAGTCTTGCGTGTACTTCGTTTGGGAGATGAAGGTGCCGTCCTTGAGTTGCTTCACTTGGAACCCAAGGAAGTAGTTCAACTCGCCCATCATCGACATCTCAAATTTCTGCGTCATCACCCTGCTAAACTCTTCACAAGACTTTTTATTAGTAGAACCAAATATTATGTCATCGACATAAATTTGGCACACAAAAAGATCACCGTCACAAGTCTTAGTGAAAAGAGTTGGATCGGCTTTCCCAACCTTGAAAGCATTAGCAATTAAGAAATCTCTAAGGCATTCATACCATGCTCTTGGGGCTTGCTTAAGTCCATAGAGCGCCTTAGAGAGCTTACACACGTGGTCGGGGTACCGTTCATCCTCGAAGCCAGGGGGTTGCTCTACATACACCTCCTCCTTGATTGGCCCGTTGAGGAAAGCGCTCTTCACATCCATTTGGAACAACCTGAAAGAATGGTGAGCGGCATATGCTAGCAAGATACGAATTGATTCTAGCCTAGCCACGGGAGCAAACGTCTCCTCAAAGTCCAAACCTGCGACTTGGGCATAACCTTTTGCCACAAGTCGAGCCTTGTTCCTCGTCACCACCCCGTGCTCGTCTTGTTTGTTGCGGAACACCCACTTGGTTCCCACAACATTTTGTTTGGGACGAGGCACCAGTGTCCAAACTTCATTTCGCTTGAAGTTGTTGAGTTCCTCCTGCATGGCCAACACCCAGTCCGGATCTAGCAAGGCCTCTTCTACCCTGAAAGGCTCAATAGAAGAGACAAAGGAGTAATGCTCACAAAAATTAACCAATCGGGATCGAGTAGTTACTCCCTTACTGATATCACCCAGAATTTGGTCGACGGGATGATCCCTTTGAATCATCGCTCGAACTTGGGTTGGAGGTACCAGTTGCGCTTCTTCCTCCATCACATGATCATCTTGTGCTCCCCCTTGATCATACGCCTCCTGTTGATGAACCTGTTCATCGTCTTGAGTTGGGGGATGCACCATAGTTGAGGAAGAAGGTTGATCTTGCTCCTTTTGTTCCTGTGGTCGTACATCACCAATCGCCATGGTTCGTATAGCGGCCGTCGGAACATCTTCTTCATCTACATCATCAAGATCAACCACTTGCTCTCGTGGAGAGCCATTAGTCTCATCAAATACAACGTCGCTAGAGACTTCAACCAAACCCGATGATTTGTTGAAGACCCTATACGCCTTTGTATTTGAGTCATAACCTAACAAAAACCCTTCTACAACTTTGGGAGCAAATTTGGAATTCCTACCCTTCTTCACTAGAATGTAGCATTTACTCCCAAATACACGAAAGTACGATACATTGGGTTTGTTACCAGTTAGCAGCTCGTATGAGGTCTTCTTGAGAAGGCGGTGAAGATAGACCCTGTTGATGGCGTGGCAAGCCGTGTTTACGGCTTCCGACCAAAAACACTCGGGGGTCTTGAACTCTCCAAGCATAGTCCTCGTCATATCAATGAGCGTCCTGTTCTTCCTCTCTACCACACCATTTTGCTGAGGTGTGTAGGGAGCGGAGAACTCGTGCTTGATCCCCTCCTCCTCAAGAAACTCCTCCACTTGAAGATTCTTGAATTCGGACCCATTGTCGCTCCTTATCTTCTTCACCTTGAGCTCAAAATCATTTTGAGCTCTCCTGAGGAAGCGCTTGAGGGTCCCTTGGGTTTCAGACTTATCCTGCAAAAATAACACCCAAGTGAAGCGGGAAAAGTCATCAACAATAACTAGACCATACTTACTTCCTCCTATGCTCAGATAGGCGACGGGTCCGAAGAGGTCCATATGCAGCAGCTCCAGAGGTCTTGAAGTGGTCATCACATTCTTGCTGTGATGTGCTCCTCCCACTTGTTTACCTGCTTGACAAGCTACACAAGGTCTATCTTTTTCGAATTGCACGTTAGTCAAACCTATCACGTGTTCTCCCTTTAGAAGCTTGTGAAGGTTCTTCATCCCTACATGTGCTAAGCGACGATGCCACAGCCAGCCCAAGCTAGTCTTAGCAATTAAGCATGCATCTAGACCGGCCTCCTCTTTTGCAAAATCAACTAAATAAAGTTTGCCGTCTAGTACACCCTTAAATGCTAGTGAACCATCACTTCTTCTAAAGACAGACACATCTACATTTGTAAATAGACAATTATATCCCATATTACATAATTGACTGACAGATAGTAAATTATATCCAAGAGACTCAACTAAAAACACATTAGAGATAGAGTGCTCATTGGATATTGCAATCTTGCCTAAACCTTTCACTTTGCCTTGGTTCCCATCACTGAATATGATTGAATCTTGGGAATCCTTATTCTTGACGTAGGAGGTGAACATCTTCTTTTCCCCCGTCATATGGTTTGTGCATCCGCTGTCGATAATCCAGCTTGAGCCCCCGGATGCATAAACCTGCAAGGCAAATTTAGGCTTGGGTCTTAGGTACCCAACTCTTGTTGGGTCCTACAAGGTTAGTCACAATTTCCTTAGGGACCCAAATGCAAGTTTTATCACCCTTGCATTTTGCCCCTAATTTCCTAGCAACTATCTTCCTATCCTTTCTACAAATAGCAAAGGAAGCATTTAAAGCATGATAAATTGTAGAGGAACCATTCATAACTTTTCTAGGAACATGAACAATATTCTTCCTAGGCACATGATGAATATTTTTCCTAGGCATATCTCTACCATGCATATAGGAAGAACTGGAAGCATACATAGCATAAGAGTCATAGGCATGTGAATCAAAAGTACTACAACTCCTATGAGACTGTCTTCTATCATTGTACATAAAAGCATGATTCTTTTTAGTACTACTTGCCATAGGGGCCTTCCCTTTCTCCTTGCCGGAGATGGGAGCCTTATAGCTTGTTAAGTTCTTGGCTTCCCTCTTGAAGCCGAGCCCATCCTTAATTGAGGGGTGTCTACCAATCGTGTAGGCATCCCTAGCAAATTTTAGTTTATCAAAATCACTTTTGTTAGCCTTAAGTTGGGCATTAAGACTATCCATTTCATCATTTAACTTTGCAATAGAAGCTATGTGTTCACTACAAGCATCAATATCAAAGTCTTTACATCTATTGCAAATAACAACATTTTCTACACACGTTGTTGATTTACTAGCTATTTCTATCTTAGCATTCAAATCATCATTAATGCTCCTTAAGCTAGAAATCGTCTCATGGCAAGAAGATAATTCACAAGAAAGCATTTCATTTCTTTTAACTTCTAAAGCATGAGATTTTTGTGCTTCTACAAATTTGTCATGTTCTTCATACAACAAATCTTCTTGTTTTTCTAAAAGCCTATTCTTATCATTCAAGGCATCAATTAACTCATTAATTTTATCTACCTTGGTTCTATCTAGGCCCTTAAATAAACATGAATAATCTATTTCATCCTCATCACTAGATTCGTCCTCACTTAAAGAAGCATAAGTAGAGTTTCGACTACATACCTTCTTTTCCCTTGCCATAAGGCATGTGTGACGCTCGTTGGGGAAGAGGGATGACTTGTTGAAGGTGGTGGCGGCGAGTCCTTCATTGTCGGAGTCGGAGGAGGAGCAATCCGAGTCCCACTCCTTTCCTAGATGTGCCTCGTCCTTGGCCTTCTTGTAATTTTTCTTCTTTTCCCTCTTGCTCTCGTGTTCCTGGTCACTTTCATTATTGGGACAGTTAGCAATAAAATGACCAATCTTACCGCATTTGAAGCATGAGCGCTTCCCCTTGGCTTTGGTCTTGCTTGGCTGTCCCTTGCGACCCTTAAGCGCCGTCTTGAATCTCTTGATGATGAGGGCCATCTCTTCATCATTAAGTCCAGCAGCCTCAATTTGTGCCACCTTGCTAGGTAGCGTCTCCTTGCTTCTTGTTGCCTTGAGAGCAAGAGGTTGAGGCTCATTGATTGGACCATTCAATGTGTCATCCATGTATCTTGCTTCCTTGATATTCATTCGCCCGCTCACGAATTTTCCGAGTATCTCCTCGGGCGTCATCTTGGTGTACCTAGGATTCTCACGAATATTGTTCACAAGATGAGGATCAAGGACAGTAAAAGACCTTAGCATTAGGCGGACGACGTCGTGGTCCGTCCATCGCGTGCTTCCATAGCTTCTTATCTTGTTGATGAGGATCTTTAGCCGGTTGTACGTTTGAGTTGGCTCTTCTCCCCTTATCATAGCGAATCTCCCGAGTTCGCCTTCCACCAACTCCATCTTGGTGAGCATTGTGACATCATTCCCTTCATGAGAGATCTTGAGGGTGTCCCAAATTTGCTAGGCGTTATCCAAGCCACTCACTTTGTGATATTCATCCCTGCATAAAGAAGCTAGAAGAACAGTAGTAGCTTGTGCATTTTTATGAATTTGCTCATTGATAAACATGGGACTATCACTACTATCAAAATGCATTCCATTCTCAACTATCTCCCATATGCTTGGATGGAGAGAGAACAAATGACTACGCATTTTGTGACTCCAAAATCCGTAGTCCTCTCCATCAAAGTGAGGAGGTTTACCAAGTGGAATGGATAATAAATGAGCATTTGTACTTTGCGGAATACGAGAGTAATCAAAAGAAAAGTTCGAATTGACCGTTTTCTTTTTCTCGTAGTCGTCGTCGTCCTTTTGGGAAGAGGAAGATTCGTCGCTGTCGTAGTAGACGATCTCCTTGATGCGCCTTGTCTTCTTCTTCCCGTCCTTGCGCTTGTGGCTCGAGCCCGAGTCGGTAGGCTTGTCATCCTTCGGCTCGTTGAAGATAGACTCCTTCTCGTTGTTGTTGACCACCATCCCCTTTCCCTTAGGATCCATCTCTTCGGGCGAATAGTCCCTTCTTGAAGAGAACGGCTCCGATACCAATTGAGAGCACCTAGAGGGGGGGTGAATAGGTGATCCTGAGAAACTTGAAAACTTAAGCCACAAAACTTGGTTAATCGTTAGCACAATAATTGCCAAGTGGCTAGAGAGGAGTCAAAACACAATAACCACAATAAATCAATCACAGAGATGGCACGGTGGTTATCCCGTGGTTCGGCCAAGACCAACGCTTGCCTACTCCACGTTGTGGCGTCCCAACAGACGAGGGTTGCAATCAACCCCTCTCAAGCGGTCCAAAGACCCACTTGAATACCACGGTGTTTTGCTTGCTTTTTCTCAATCCCGTTTGCGAGGAATCTCCACAACTTGGAGCCTCTCGCCCTTACACTTGAAATTCACAAAGAAACATGGAGCAAGGGAGGGATTAGCAACGCACACAAGACTCAAAAATCAGAGCAACAACACGCACACAAGTTGCAACAAGAGCTCGCAACACAACTCAATGAGTTCACAACTCCACTAGAGCTCTATATGCTAACACAATGAATCAAAGGCGCGGAATCGATGTCTTGGTGCTTAGGAATGTTGTAGGAATGCTTGGTGTACTCCTCCATGCACCTAGGGGTCCCTTTTATAGCCCCAAGGCAGCTAGGAGCCGTTGAGAGCAATCTAGGAAGGCTGATCTTGCCTTCTGTCGACTGGCGCACCGGACAGTCCGGTGCACACCGGACACTGTCCGGTACCCGATTTCTTTCCTTGTCTGGCGCAGCCGACCGTTGGCAGCCAGAGAGCCGTTGGCGCACCGGACATGTCCGGTGCACACCGGACAGTCCGGTGCCCCCTTCTAGCCGTTGGCTCGGCCACGTGTCCCGCGCAGATTGCACGGCCGACCGTTGGCCCGGCCGACCGTTGGCTCACCGGACAGTCCGGTGCACACCGGACAGTCCGGTGAATTATAGTCGTACGTCACCGGTGAATTCCCGAGAGCGGCCACTTCGCTCGAACCATCCTGGCGCACCGGACACTGTCCGGTGCACCACCGGACAGTCCGGTGCTCCCAGACTGAGCAGATTCTTGGCTGCTCGAGCCAAGACATTTTCAATTGGATTTGTCCTGTTTCCAGCACTTAGACACAATACATTAGTCCATAAAACAATGTACTAAGTCTGAGAAACATACCTTTATCCTTGGTTTGTACTTTGTCCACCATTTTACATTTAAGCACTTGTGTTAGACACTAAATCACCAAAATACTTAGAAATGGCACAAGGGCACATTTCCCTTTCAATTCTTCTGCCATCGTTCGGCTTCAAGGATTTTCATCACGCAGCCCGATCGCAACCTCCGGCTGGTGGTCATCCACAAGGATGACTACCAGCCTTGTGGTGGAGAAAAGCGAGCCGGGCTGCGGCCTCCCCCTGCCCTCAGCTTCAAGGATGTTCATCATCCGCGCTGGGGAGGAGGGCGAGCCGAGTCGGGGCTCCGCCTTTCGCGTGGGCTGGCGGCCCGCTTCTTCCTCCAGCATTCGGGGGAGAAGGGTGTTTGCCAGCCCTGCGAAGGAGGTGAACTTCGGCTACACGGGGTCGGCCGTCTGAGGCGCTGTCAGCTGTCGCGTGCCTGGCTCCTCGGCTTGGGTGGCCTTGGTGCCGCCTCCGGTGCTGCCTCCTGCCGCTTGGATGGGGCGTGGTTGTCCGTCCACCGCACGGGCGACGGTTGCGTCGTGCACAGGTCGGCCACATCCACGGCTTCTCCCGCGCGACCGGCCGCACCGGAGGGTCGCACAAGACGTCGTACGCCGCGGGGGCGGTGACAGCGTTCTTGGATGGTCTTGTCCTCACTCCTGCAGTGAGGACAGGAGCGAGGACCTCTTCGCGCGTGTTGGGGCAGCCGCCGCCCATCGGTGCAGAGGTGGTTGCTACCGCTGGTGGGGCTGAGGTGGTCGCTGCCGCTGGTGAGGCTGCCCACTGCAGAGGTGGTTGCCTCCGCTGGCGATACCGTTAGTGCCACCTGCTACCGAACCACCGGCTCTTTGGCTTTAATGGCCTCGTTGTCGCCCCCCTGTGGGTAGACGGGGGCGAGGACCTTTCCGCAGCGGCGTACATGCTGAGGTGATCGCCGCTGCTGGCGAGTTGTCGGTGCAGAGTTGGCCACCGCCATTGGTGCTGATGTGGTCGCCTCCGCTGGCGAGCCGCTCGGAGCTAGCTATCCCGCGGTCCTTACTGGTGTGGAGGTAGTTTATTCCTGCAAAGTAGAGATGGAACTAGGGCTCCACTTGAAAATAGATGTAATACTTTTTGCTTTTTGTAAGGTACTCAAGAGTACTATTTGTTAAGCAGTATTAGCACTTATCTATTTTCAACTTGTTCCTGCTGTGTGCGATAGTATCTGGCCCCCCGCCTGGGATGCAGGCTTGATTTGTTGAGGTTGGATACCAGCGTTTCTGAAAAGGTTGTCAACATTTCTCGGGAGGCAACTTCGCCGGGATCTGGATCTGTACACAGCTTTAGCTAGAAAGCATTAGTAGTACACCTCATAGGGTTCCATGTCTAACATTAGCCGTCCTTTGATACATGCTCGGGACTCGCAGGTTTTAGTCCGGGTGGCCAAGTTGCGTGTCCGGACCCCCTTGGGTCGCAGTTCTAGATACTAGGACACTTGTCGCAGGGCAGTGGAGCGTGCAGGCCCACGGTATGGGACCAGGCTGAGCGGCTACACGGGCTCCGGACCACCCCAGGAGACTAATGCCCATTCTCTAGCTCCGGTCCCGAGGTTGTCGGACCCGTAGGACTTATAGCCCCAAATACTAAGTACCCATCACGGAGTGGTGGAGCATGCAGGCCCACGGTACGGGACCAGGCTGAGCGGCTACACGGGCTCCGGACCACCTTATGGAACGGGGTCCCGTTCTTTAGGGCCAGCTCCCAGGCTGTCGGGCCTCCCAACTTTTGTATCGAGGGCCCTAGACTGCGAGCCTGGCTGCTCAATTCAGACATCGTAACGTTAGGACCAATAGGAACCATACGGGTGGGTTAGATAAAAAGCATTATCTGAAAAAACTGCAAGGTAAGACCATGGAGTAGTGAGGTGGATCTATCATAGGGGCACAACTGAGGGGGCAGTTTTTCTTTATAACTCGTCTTGCATGTGTGCAGACCAATAGACCGGGTTTATGGGGACAGACCCCACCGGGTTGTCGTACACGTATGCGTTACCTAGTTACAAAAAGGGAAACAGATTTGACCCCTTAGCCTTTCCCTATGGATAGAACTTACAGAGATGTTTCGGCATCGGGGTAAGGCATTCCTTTAGTAGTAGCTAGATGGTTTCCCCTGGGTCGGTGTTTTCCCGTTACCTTGAAGGGTCCTTCCCAGCTGGGGGGAGAGTTGCATAGCCCTTCTTGGTTTGGTACTTGTCGTAGGGCTAGGTCCTGACCCTGGGTCCCCATCTGCATTTGACACGGGAGTCCTTGTCTTTTGCTGTGGCCACTTCTGTATGTACCTGATGGAATCCTGGACCCGTGGGGAATCCAGAAGGGTTTCCGGAGGAAGGCATGCTTCAGCTCCGTAGATCGGGGAGCACGGGATCCCTCTAGGGTCTGTCTAGTTGTCTTCACCAGAGTAGGGGCCTCCGGCGAAGACATCCTTCAGGTCCCCCTTGGGCGATTGATACCCAAGGTCCCGCTCAGCCGCGGCCACTTCACCGTCGTCCACCTTTTCTTTGCCAGGTCGGCGGCGAGGTGGAGAGCCGTCTTTGGAAGACTGCTCGCGTCGCTCACTGACGCGTTTCGCGAGGTCGATGATCTCGCGACACTCCGCAGCGCTGTGGCGACCATTGGGGTGCACAGGGCATGAGCCACTGTTACCCCTATGCGGCCGTGGGCGTTTGTTGCGGTCGCCCTAGCCTCCAGTCGTGGCTGCGACCACCAGAGCGGTGGACCGTGGCCTCTGGTAGTCGCGGTCCTTCTTCTTTTTCTTCTTTCTGTCTCGGAGGACGACACCTGAGCCACCCGACTGGGCAGCTTCGGTTTGTGGGGCTGAGTGCCATGCTCGGTCTTCAGCGGCTCTGGCGCATTTGTCGGGCAGAGCGAAGAGTGTGGGGACAGTTTCCACGTCATGTGTGGCCAACTTCTACAACATTTTTTCATCACGTACTCCCTGTCAAAAGGCCGTGATGATGGAAGCATCAGAAATACGAGGTATAGTACCTCGCACCTTAGTGAAACGGGAGATGAACTTCTGGAGAGTCTCCCTGGGCTCCTGCCTCACCGCATGGAGGTGGGCCTCCACACCATGTTGCTGGTAAGCACTGGCAAAGTTCACCACGAACCGCGCGCAGAGCTCTTCCCAGGAGTAGACTGACCCCGGGGTAAGGTTCATGAGCCAGGTCCAGGCAGGTCCAGACAAGGCCACATGAAAGTATGTTTCCATCACAGTGGTGTTTCCACCTACTGCCGTGATGGCAGTGACGTACACCTGCAGGAACTCCTACGGGTTCGATGTTCCGTCATACTTTTCCGGTAGGTGCGGCCGGAACTTGGGTGGCCATGACGCCGCACGGAGATGATCCGCGAGGGCGGCGCAACCCACACCGGCCAAGGGGACACCCGTTTGGGACCGGGTGCCCATTGGTATCTGCGGTGCAACCGCCGCGAAGTCTTGATCAAGGTTGCGACCATCTATGTTTTGGCGGCGCTCGCGCGCCCTTTCCAAAGATACCCGGGCATCCTCTCCAGCACGCCTGCGGTTGAGTTCTGCCCAGAGGTCGTTGGTCTGTGTGCCCCTTACTGAGGGTGAGCGCACAGACGCTGACGCCTCGCGTTGGCGCCGGGATGACCGCGTCCTTCACCTGATCGAAGTAGAATGTGTTATACTGAGTAGTCGGTCGACGTTGTCCCGCCATTGCTTCATGGCCCCCTGGTGAGGCCGTGGAGCTTGGAGGGTGTCACAACAACTCCCTGGCTACCGTCAGTGCCCCGGAGAAGCCCTTGATGGAGTCCGGGATGTTTGCGCAGCCGTGTGCTGCCGTGCAGCGTGCACAGCAGCAGTGCCTGGCACGGGGCGGTTGGGAACTTGCGGCGTGGAGGAAGCATCCTCTTACTCCACCGCTAAATCCACCAAAGTCTCGGGACGGTGCTCAACGATTTGCACCATCATGCTTGAGCAAGGAGACAAGCAAAAACTTAAAGCCTAGCCCCCTACCTGGCGCACCAAATGTCGGAGAGCAAATCTCCGGCCGGGTGGCGGAGTGCACCCGCCCTAAATCCTAATATGAGGAAGGGCCTAGGCGTTTTGCTTGTTGGTTGGAAAACAGGAAGAACACAAGAACACACAAAGATTTAGAGTGGTTCGGGCCGCCGGAGCGTAACACCCTACTCCACTGTGTGATGTATTGCTTGAGAGCTTGTATGAACTTGTGAGTGTCTGAGGTTGCGTATGAAAGATTGAGCATGTGTGTAACGTCGCATGCCTCCCCTTTTATAGCTGAAGGGGGCATGCACTATTCCCCGACAGACTGGTCATGTGTGTTCTGCTGGGTGACCCTAACGCCGTCTGCCGACGGATTGGACACGACACATTAAATGCTGAGAGGGCGCGTCGCCCGTCAGCATGGTGGCAGGCGGCGCGTCCTCTCCGCAATAAATGCAAAGACTGCACAACCGTATGGGACTTTTGTCAGGCTCGGCCCGTTGGCTTATGTCATGAGCCACAAGCCACGCAACCGCGGCGGGTCTCCGCCTGAGCGGGGAGCGTAGAGCGAAGTCTGGACACGTGTCGGCACCGGACCCTTGCATGTGCTAGGGTCCTCCCCGTCCCGGGACCTCGCTGAGGCCCGGACCTCTCTCGGGGGGGACCTGGGACCCACCCGGGGGACCCGACATGTCTCCTCGGGAGCTCTGGACTCGTACTCATAGGGGTCTGATGTTCCTCTACGGAGGTCCGGACCCGACGGTGCTTCCTGGGATGCATTATCGTTCCTCGCCACGTGGTGCCCTTAGGCCTGCCCATGTGGTGGGGTCGGGTGCCGCTCTCCGTGTGACCTGGAGGTGTCGTACGGGTGTAGCGTCTTTATACTGTAGAAGAGGGTACCCCTGATTCAGGGTACCGACAGGCCCGATCGCTTACATAAGCATCGGTGGGAGTAAGTATTGTCTTGTAATTGTGGATGACTATTCTCGCTTCACTTGGGTGTTCTTTTTACAGGAAAAATCACAAACCCAAGAGACCTTAAAGGGATTCTTGAAACGAGCTCAAAATGAGTTCGGATTAAGGATCAAAAAGATAAGAAGCGACAACGGGACGGAGTTCAAGAACTCTCAAATAGAAGGCTTTCTTGAGGAGGAGGGCATCAAGCATGAGTTCTCTTCTCCCTACACACCTCAACAAAATGGTGTAGTGGAGAGGAAGAATAGAACTCTACTGGACATGGCGAGGACCATGCTTGATGAGTACAAGACTCCGGACCGGTTTTGGGCTGAGGCGATTAACATCGCGTGCTACTCCATCAACCAGCTCTACCTTCACCGAATACTCAAGAAGACATCTTATGAACTCCTTACCGGTAAAAAGCCCAATGTTTCATATTTTAGAGTCTTTGGTAGCAAATGTTTTATTCTTGTTAAAAGAGGTAGAAAATCTAAAGTTGCTCTTAAGGTTGTAGAAGGCTTTTTACTTGGTTATGACTCAAACACAAGGGCATATAGAGTCTTCAACAAATCCACTGGATTAGTTGAAGTTTCTTGTGACATTGTGTTTGATGAGACTAATGGCTCTCAAGTAGAGCAAGTTGGTCTTGATGAACTAGATGATGAAGAGGCTCCTTGCGTCGCGCTAAGGAACATGTACATTGGGGATGTGTGTCCTATGGAATCCAAAGAGCCCACTCATGCACAAGATCAACTGTCATCTTCCAATCAAGCATCTCCACCAAGCTCAAGATGATGAAAATGAATATCAAGAGAATGAGCCACCTCAAGAGGAGGACAATGATCAAGAGGGAGATGATAATGCTCAAGAAAAGGAAGATGATCAAGAAGAACAGGGTCAAAGACCGCCACACCCAAGAGTCCACCAAGCGATACAAAGAGATCACCCTGTGAACTCCATCCTCGGCGATATTCATAAAGGGGTAACCACTCGATCTCGTGTCTCTCATTTTTGTGAACATTACTCTTTTGTGTCTTATATTGAGCCATACAGGGTGGAAGATGCATTAAGGGATTCGGATTAGGTGTTGGCAATGCAAGAGGAGCTCAACAACTTCACGAGGAATGAAGTATGGCATCTTGTTCCACGTCCTAACCAAAATGTTGTAGGAACCAAGTGGGTATTCCGCGACAAGCAAGATGAGCATGGTGTGGTGACAAGGAACAAAGCCCGACTTGTAGCCAAAGGATATTCACAAGTCGAATGTTTGGATTTCGGTGAAACCTATGCACCCGTAGCTAGGCTTGAATCAATTCGCATATTACTTGCCTATGCTACTTACCATGGCTTTAAGCTTTACCAAATTGATGTAAAAAGTGTCTTCCTCAATGGACCAATCAAGGAAGAAGTCTATGTTGAGCAACCACCCGGCTTTGAAGATAGTGAGTACCCTAACCATGTGTATAAACTCTCAAAGGCGCTTTATGGGCTCAAGCAAGCCCCAAGAGCATGGTATGAATGCCTAAGAGATTTACTTATCACTAATGGTTTCAAAGTCGGAAAAGCCGATCCTACACTCTTTACTAAAACCATTGCAAATGATTTATTTGTATGCCAAATTTATGTAGATGATATCATATTTGGGTCTACTAACAAATCTACTTGTGAAGAGTTTAGTAGGATTATGATTCAAAATTCGAGATGTCTATGATGGGGGAGTTGAAGTATTTTCTAGGAGTTCAAGTCAAGCAACTCCAAGAGGGCACCTTCATCAGCCAAACCAAGTACATTCAAGATATACTTACCAAGTTTGGAATGAAGGATGCCAAGCCCATCAAGACACCCATGGGAACAAATGGACATCTCGACCTCGACGTGGGAGGTAAATCCATAGATCAAAAGGTATATCGGTCGATGATAGGATCTCTACACTATTTATGTGCATCTCGACCGGATATTATGCTTTCCGTATGCATGTGTGCAAGGTTCCAAGCCGATCCTAAGGAAGTTCACCTTAGGGTCGTGAAAAGAATCTTGAGATATTTAGTTCATACACCTAAGTTTGGTCTTTGGTACCCCAAGGGATCCACTTTTGATTTAATAGGTTATTCAGATGCTGATTGGGCAGGGTGTAAAATTGATAGAAAGAGCACATCAGGGACTTGTCAGTTCTTGGGAAGATCCCTGGTGTCTTGGTCTTCAAAGAACAAAATTCAGTAGCTCTTTCTACCGCCGAAGCCGAGTACATTGCCGCAGGTCATTGTTGTGCGCAATTGCTTTGAATGAGGTAAACCCTTAGGGACTATGGCTACAAATTTAGCAAAGTCCCTCTCCTATGTGATAATGAGAGTGCAATCCGCATGGCGGATAATCCCGTTGAACACAGCCGCACTAAACACATAGCCATTTGGTATCACTTTTTGAGGGATCACTAACAAAGGGGGATATTGAGATTGCCTATGTTAGCACCAAAGAACAATTAGCCGATATCTTTACCAAACCACTAGATGAGAAAACCTTTACCAAACTTAGGAATGAGCTAAACATTCTTGATTCTCGGAACTTTGATTGAAACTTTGCACACATAGCTCATTTATATACATTTGATCATATCTCTTTTATGCCTATGACTAATGTGTTTTCAAGTGAATTTCTACTAAGTCATAGATTGAAAGGGAAATGGAGTCTTCGGCGAAGACAAGGCTTCCACTCTACTCTATTGGTATTATTTATCCTTCGCTGTCACTCTGCACCGCTCTCTCACTTTGGTATAATCTTCACTCTTATTACTTGTACCATTGGGGAGACAGTAAATAGGGCTCTCAAAAGTTTCCGTTTTCGGCGATCAATGCCAAAGGGGGAGAGAGTATTAGCCCAAAGCAAAAGGACCGCACCACCACTAATTTCAAGGTTTAAAAATGAAGTTTTCAATTGGTATCTTACGATGAAATATTTAAAAGAGGATTTTTCAATTGGTTAGTATTTTTCAAATTGGTATAGTTAATCTTCTTTTAATTGGTAAAACCCTCTTGAACACTAAGAGGAGAATTTCAATTCATGGGGAGTTTTGTTTAAAGTCAAAGGAAAAGCATTTGAAACAGGGGGAGAAAATTTCAAATCTTGAAAATGCTTCTTGCAATCTTATTCATATACCTTTGACTATTTGCAAATGGACTTTGAAAAGATTTTCCAAAAGAATTTGCAAAAACAAAACAAGTGGTGCAAATGTGGTCCAAAATGTTAAAAGAAAGAAAGCAATCCATGCATATCTAATAAAAGTATAAATTGGTTTAATTCCAAGCAACCTTTGCACTCACCTTATGCAAACTAGTTCAATTATGTATTTATATATTTGCTTTGGTTTGTGTTGGCATCAATCACCAAAAAGGGGGAGATTGAAAGGGAAATAGGGTCAAACCTTTTCCTAAATGATTTTGGTGGTTGAATTGCCCAACACAAATATTGGACTAACTAGTTTGTTCTAGATTATATGTTCTACAGGTGACAAAGGTTCAGCATAAACCAATAAAAAGATTAAAGTTAGGGTTCAAAAGAAAGGAGCAAAAGAAACCGAAGTGAACCCTGGTCTGGCGCACCGGACTGTCTGATGTGCCACCGGACAGTGTCCGGTGCACCAGGGTGGATCGACTTCAAACTCATCACCTTTGGTTTTCTGAGGCCGCGCTACGCTATAATTCACCGGACTGTCCGGTGTGCCAACGGAGCAACGGCTCCCTGAGAGCACCTAGAGGGGGGTGAATAGGTGATCCTGTAAAAACTTAAAACTTAACACCACAAACTTGATTAGGAGTTAGAACAATGAAATCAAGTGATTAGAGAGAAGAGCTCTTGTGAAGCACAATAGACACAGTAAGAACAAGCACAAGAGACACGAGGATTTATCCTGTGGTTCGGTCAAGTACAAAACTTGCCTACTCCACGTTGTGGCGTCCCAACGGACGAGAGTTGCACTCAACTCCTCTCAAGTGATCCAATGATCAACTTGAATACCACGGTGTTCTTCTTTACTTTACTCTTTCCCGTTTGTGAGGAATCTCCACAACTTGGAGTCTCTCGCCCTTACAATAAGAATCAAAATGAAGCACTAGAGTAAGGGAGGGAAGCAACACACTCAAATTCACAGCAAATACGCACACACAAGGCCAAGACTTGAGCTCAAAAGAATATCACAAGGTTCTCACTAGAACGGAGCTCAAATCACTAAGAATGTCGAACAAGTGCGCAAGAATGGAGTGTGAATGATCAACAATGCTCAAAGGATGCTTGGTGTACTCCTCCATGCACCTAGGGGTCCCTTTTATAGCCTCAAGGCAGCTAGGAGCCGTTGAGAGCATTTCAGGAAGGCAATTCTTGCCTTCTGTCGACTTGCGCACCGGACAGTCCGGTGCACCACCGGACACTGTCCGGTGCGGATTTCTTTCCTGTTTTGGCGTAGCCGACCGTTGGCGATTTAGAGCCGTTGGCGCACCGGACACTGTCCGGTGCACACCGGACAGTCTGGTGCCCCCTTCAGACCGTTGGCCCGGCCACGCGTCACGCGCAGATTGCGCGGCCGACCGTTGGCTCACCGGACAGTCCGGTGCACACCGGACAGTCCGGTGAATTTTAGCCGTACGCCGCCGACGAATTCCCGAGAGCGGCCTTTTCACCAGAGCCAGCCTGGCGCACCGGACACTGTCCGGTGCACCACCGGACAGTCCGGAGCACCCAGACTGAGCAGAGTCTTGGCTGCTCGAGCCAAGTCTTTTCCAATTGTATTTTCTCTGATTCTAGCACTTAGAAAAATATGTTAGTACACAAAAACCAATGTACTAAGTCTAGAATCATACCTTTGTATTGATTTGCACTTTGTCCACCCTTTGGCATATACTCATTCCCTTAATGTGTGTTGGGCACTTAATCACCAAAATCTTATAGAAATGGCCCAAGGGCACATTTCCCTTTCAATCTCCCCCTTTTTGGTGATTTATGCCAACATAACAAAAAGCAACTAAAAGGATTGCAACATCAATGCAAATGAGAACACAAATTTGTTTTGATTCAAATTTGGCATATTTGGATCATTCTTTGCCACCACTTGGTTTTTTTTTTGCAAATCAAACTCAATTTCCTATCTCTAAGTCAAATTCACTTGTTGAGGCATAGAGAAAGATATTCCAAGAGAAATTGATCACTGATTCAAAAACTCCCCCTATTTCCCATAATCAAACATTCTCCCCACAAGAGACCAACTTTTGACAAAAAGAGACATTTAGAATTTTGACAAATCAAAAGTCCTAACTCTACTATTTTCAAAATTCTCAAGTGGTAGCTGATCCATTTATTGCTTTGGCCTTAATTTCTCCCCCTTTGGCATCAAACACCAAAACGGGATCAATCTTGGCCCTTAAACCCCATTGCTTCACCAAAATTGTCAATTAAGAACAAAAAGGCAATAAGAGACATGGAGATGAACTTGGAGTAAGTTACCCTCTTATCGGAGTGCAGTGGAAGTCTTGCATGGTCCAAGTCCACCTTTTCCCTTTCAAACTTCCTTTGAGACTAAATTAAGAAAACTCAAGCACATGGTTAGTCTCAAAGGGTCAAGTTGTAGCACATCTCCCCCTAAATATGCGCATCACTCACACATGGACTTGTGAGGTTCGGGGAGTGTTTGTACAACTTGAACACCATAAATAAACAACAAAATACATAAGGAACATGATCAAGGCATAAAACACATGTATGCTATAAATCAATCCAAGTTCCGCGAATCTAAGACATTTAGCTCACTACGCAGCCTGCAAAAGGTCTTCTCATCTAAAGGCTTGGTAAAGATATCGGCTAGCTGGTTCTCGGTGCTAACATAAAACACTTCGATATCCCCCTTTTGCTGGTGGTCTCTCAAAAAGTGATGTCGGATGTCTATGTGCTTTGTGCGGCTGTGTTCAATAGGATTATCCGCCATGCGGATAGCACTCTCATTATCACATAGGAGTGGGACTTTGCTCAGATTGTAGCCAAAGTCCCGGAGGGTTTGCCTCATCCAAAGTAGTTGCGCACAACACTGTCCTGCGACAACATACTCGGCCTCAGCGGTGGATAGGGCAACAGAAGTTTGTTTCTTAGAACTCCAAGACACCAGGGACCTTCCTAAGAATTGGCACGTCCCTGATGTACTCTTCCTATCGACCTTACATCCAGCTTAATCGGAGTCTGAGTATCCAATTAAGTCAAAGGAAGACCCCTTTGGATACCAGATCCCGAAGCAAGGCGTAGCGACTAAATATCTAAGAATTCGCTTCACGGCCACTAAGTGACACTCCCTTGGATCGGATTGAAATCTAGCACACATGCATACACTAAGCATAATATCCGGTCTACTAGCACATAAATAAAGCAAAGACCCTATCATAGACCGGTATGCCTTTTGATCAACGGACTTACCTCCTTTGTTGAGGTCGACATGTCCGTCGGTTCCCATTGGAGTCTTTGCGGGCTTGGCGTCCTTCATCCCAAACCGCTTTAGCAAGTCTTGCGTGTACTTTGTTTGGAAGATGAAAGTGTCGTCCTTGAGTTGCTTCACTTGAAACCCAAGGAAGTAGTTCAACTCGCCCATCATCGACATTTCAAACTTCTGAGTCATCACCCTGCTAAACTCTTCACAAGACTTTTGGTTAGTAGAACCAAATATTATGTCATCAACATAAATTTGGCACACAAATAAGTCACCATCACATGTCTTAGTAAAAAGAGTTGGATCGGCTTTCCCAACCTTGAAAGCATTAGCAATTAAAAAGTCTCTAAGGCATTTATACCATGCTCTTGGGGCTTGCTTAAGTCCATAGAGCGCCTTAGAAAGCTTACACACGTGGTCGGGGTACCGTTCGTCCTCAAAGCTAGGGGGTTGCTCTACGTACACCTCCTCCTTGATTGGCCTGTTGAGGAAAGCGCTCTTCACATCCATTTGGAACAACCTGAAAGAATGGTGAGCGGCATAGGCTAACAATATGCGAATTGACTCTAGCCTAGCCACAGGAGCAAAAGTCTCCTCAAAGTCCAAACCTGCGACTTGGGCATAACCTTTTGCCACAAGTCTAGCCTTGTTCCTTGTAACCACTCCGTGCTCGTCTTGTTTGTTGCGGAACACCCACTTGGTTCCCACAACGTTTTGCTTGGGACGTGGCACCAGTGTCCAAACTTCATTTCTCTTGAAATTGTTGAGCTCCTCCTGCATGGCCAACACCCAGTCCGGATCTAGCAAGGCCTCTTCTACCCTGAAAGGCTCAATAGAAGAGACAAAAGAGTAATGCTCACAAAAATTAACTAATCTAGAGCGAGTAGTTACTCCCTTGCTAATATCACCCAATATCTGATCGACGGGATGATTCCTTTGAATCGTCGCTCGAACTTGAGTTGGAGGGGCTTGAGGTGCTTCTTCCTCCATAACGTGATCATCTTGTGCTCCCCCTTGATCACATGCCTCTTCTTGATGAACTTGTTCATCATCTTGAGTTGGGGGTTGCACCATTGTTGAGGAAGAAGGTTGATCTTGCCCTTGGTGTTCCTGTGGTCGCACTTCTCCAATCGCCATGGTGTGTATTGCGGCCATTGGAACGTCGTCTTCATCTACATCATCAAGATCAACAACTTGCTCTCTTGAAGAGCCATTAGTCTCATCAAATACAACGTCTCTAGAGACTTCAACCAAACCCGATGATTTGTTGAAGACCCTATACGCCTTTGTATTTGAGTCATAACCTAACAAAAACCCTTCTACAGCTTTGGGAGCAAACTTAGAATTTCTACCTTTCTTCACTAGAATGTAGCATTTACTCCCAAATACACGAAAGTATGAAACATTGGGTTTGTTATCGGTTAGAAGCTCATACGAAGTCTTCTTGAGGAGGCGATGAAGGTAGACCTGGTTTATGGCGTGGCAAGCCGTGTTCACGGCTTCCGACCAAAAATCGCTCGGGGGTCTTGAACTCTCCAAGCATCGTCCTCGCCATGTCAATGAGAGTCCTGTTCTTCCTCTCTACCACACCATTTTGCTGTGGTGTGTAGGGAGCGGAGAACTCGTGCTTGATTCCTTCCTCCTCAAGGTACTCCTCCACTTGAAGATTCTTGAACTCGGACCCGTTGTCACTCCTTATCTTTTTCACCTTGAGCTCAAACTCATTTTGAGCTCTCCTTAGGAAGCGCTTGAGGGTCCCTTGGGTTTCTGTTTTATCCTGCAAAAAGAATACCCAAGTGAAGCGGGAAAAGTCATCAACGATAACAAGACCATACTTACTTCCTCCTATGCTTAGATAGGCGACGGGTCCGAAGAGGTCCATATGAAGCAACTCCAAAGGTCTTGATGTGGTCATCACATTTTTGGTATGATGAGAGCTTCCCACCTGTTTACCTGCTTGACAAGCTGCACAAGGTCTATCTTTTTCGAAGGTTACATTTGTTAGACCTATCACATGTTCTCCCTTTAGAAGTTTGTGAAGGTTCTTCATCCCTACATGTGCTAAACGGCGATGCCACAGCCAGCCCATGCTAGTCTTAGCAATTAAGCATGCATCTAGACCGGCCTCCTCTTTTGCAAAATCAACTAAATAGAGTTTGTCGTCTAGTACACCCTTAAAAGCTAATGAACCATCACTCCTTCTAAAGACAGACACATCTACATTTGTGAATAAGCAATTATATCCCATATTACATAATTGACTAACGGACAATAAATTATACCCGAGTGATTCAACTAAAAACACATTAGAGATAGAATGCTCAGAAGAAATAGCTATTTTTCCTAGTCCTTTAACCTTGCCTTGATTCCCGTCACCGAATATGATTGAGTCTTAGGAATCTTTGTTCTTGACGTAGGAGGTGAACATCTTCTTCTCCCCCGTCATGTGGTTTGTGCATCCGCTGTCGATAATCCAGCTTGATCCCCCGGATGCATAAACCTGCAAGGCAAATTAGGCTTGGGTCTTAGGTACCCAACTCTTGTTGGGTCCTACAAGGTTAGTAACAATGGTCTTAGGAACCCAAATGCAAGATTTATCTCCCTTGCATCTTGCTCCTAATTTCCTAGCAACCACTTTTTTATCCTTTCTACAAATAGCGAAGGAAACATTGCAAGCATGATAAATTGTAGAAGGTTCATTATCTACTTTTCAAGGAACATGAACAATATTTCTTCTAGGCATAACATTTTTCTTAGCCAAATTTCTATCATGCATAATGGAAGAACTTGAAGCAAACATAACATTTGAATCATAAACATTACAATTCCTACCATAATGAATATTTCTAGAATATCTCTTATCACCATAAATGAAAGCATGATTCTTTTGACTACTATTAGTCATAGGAGCCTTCCCTTTCTCCTTTGCGGAAATGGGAGCATTATGACTTGTTAATTTCTTGGCTTCTCTCTTAAAGCCAAGCCCATCCTTAATTGAGGGGTGTCTACCAATGGTGTAGGCATCCCTTGCAAATTTTAGTTTATCAAATTCATTTTTGCTAGTCTTAAGTTGGGCATTAAGACTAGCCACTTCATTATTTAACTTTGCAATAGAAACTAGGTGTTCACTACAAGCATCAACATTAAAATCTTTACACCTATTGCAAATCACAACATGTTCTACACAAGAGTTAGATCTATTTGCTACTTCTAGTTTAGCATTTAAATCATCATTAACACTTTTTAAACTAGAAATGGTCTCATGGCAAGTAGATAGTTCACAAGAAAGCATTTCATTCCTTTTAACTTCTAAAGCAAGAGATTTTTGTGCCTCTACAAATTTATCATGTTCTTCATACAAAAGATCCTCTTGCTTTTCTAACAATCTATTCTTATCATTCAAAGCATCAATCAATTCATTGATCTTATCAATCTTAGTTCTATCTAAGCCCTTGAACAAACTAGCGTAGTCTATTTCATCATCGCTAGATTCATCATCACTAGAAGCATAAGTAGACTTTCGAGTGTTTACCTTCTTCTCCTTTGCCATGAGGCAGGTGTGATGCTCGTTGGGGAAGAGGGATGTTTTGTTGAAGGCCGAGGCGGCGAGTCCTTCGTTGTCGGAGTCGGACGACGACAATCCGAGTCCCACTCTTTGCCAAGGTGTGCCTCGCCCTTAGCCTTCTTGTAAGCCTTCTTCTTTTCCTCTTCTTCTCTTGTTTCTGATCACTATCATTATCGGGACAATTAGCGATAAAATGACCAATCTTACCACACTTGAAGCAGGAGCGCTTTCCCTTCGTCTTGCTTTTGTTGGGATGCTCCTTGCGACCTTTGAGCGCCGTCTTGAAGCGCTTGATGATGAGGGCCATTTCATCTTCATTTAGCCCAGCCGCCTCAATTTGTGCCACCCTGCTAGGTAGCGCCTCCCTGCTACTTGTTGCCTTGAGAGCAATGGCTTGAGGCTCATGGATTGGGCCATTCAACGCCTCATCGACGTATCTTGCCTCCTTGATCATCATCCGCCCGCTTACAAACTTTCCAAGTATTTCTTCGGGCGACATCTTGGTGTACCTAGGATTCTCACGAATATTGTTTACCAGATGTGGATCAAGAACAGTGAAAGACCTTAGCATTAGGCGGACGACGTCGTGGTTCGTCCATCGTGTGCTTCCATAGCTCCTTATTTTGTTGACGAGGGTCTTGAGCCGGTTGTACGTTTGAGTTGGCTCCTCTCCCCTGATCATTGTGAATCTCCCAAGTTCGCCCTCCACCAACTCCATCATGGTGAGCATGGTGACGTCATTTCCCTCATGAGAGATCCTAAGGGTGTCCCAAATCTGCTTGGCGTTATCCAAGCCGCTCACCTTATGGTATTCATCCCTGCACAATGAGGCTAACAACACAGTAGTAGCTTGTGCATTTTTGTGAATCTGCTCGTTGATGCATAAGGGACTATCCGTGCTATCAAATTGCATTCCATTTTCTACTATCTCCCATACTTGGATGGAGAGAGAACAAATGACTACGCATTTTGTGACTCCAAAATCCGTAGTCCTCTCCATCAAAGTGTGGAGGTTTGCCAAGAGGAATGGAAAGCAAATGTGCATTTGAACTATGCGGCATACGAGAGTAATCAAAAGAAAAGTTCGAGTTAACCGTCTTCTTTTTCTCGTAGTCGTTGTCGTCGTTGTCCTTTTGGGAAGAAGAGGACTCGTCGCTGTCGTCGTAGTAGACGATCTTCTTGATGCGCCTCTTCTTCTTCTCGTCCTTCTTCTTATGACTTGAGCCCGAGTCGGTAGGCTTGTCGTCTTTAGGCTCATTGATGAAGGATTCCTTCTCCTTATCATTGATCACCATCCCCTTGCCCTTAGGATCCATCTCTTCGGGCGATTAATCCCTTACGTGAAGAGAACGGCTCTGATACCAATTGAGAGCACCTAGAGGGGGGTGAATAGGTGATCCTGTAAAACCTTAAAACTTAACACCACAAACTTGATTAGGAGTTAGAACAATGAAATCAAGTGATTAGAGAGAAGAGCTCTTGTGAAGCACAATAGACACAGTAAGAACAAGCACAAGAGACACGAGGATTTATCCCGTGGTTCGGCCAAGTACAAAACTTGCCTACTCCACGTTGTGGCGTCCCAACGGACGAGAGTTGCACTCAACTCCTCTCAAGTGATCCAATGATCAACTTGAATACCACGGTGTTCTTCATTACTTTACTCTTTCCCGTTTGCGAGGAATCTCCACAACTTGGAGTCTCTCGCCCTTACAATAAGAATCAAAATGAAGCACTAGAGTAAGGGAGGGAAGAAACACACTCAAATTCACAGCAAATACGCACACACAAGGCCAAGACTTGAGCTCAAAAGAATATCACGAGGTTCTCACTAGAACGGAGCTCAAATCACTAAGAATGTCGAACAAGTGCGCAAGAATGGAGTGTGAATGATCAACAATGCTCAAAGGATGCTTGGTGTACTCCTCCATGCGCCTAGGGGTCCCTTTTATAGCCCCAAGGCAGCTAGGAGCCGTTGAGAGCATTTCAGGAAGGCAATTCTTGCCTTCTGTCGACTGGCGCACCGGACAGTCCGGTGCACCACCGGACACTGTCCGGTGCGGATTTCTTTCCTGTTTTGGCGTAGCCGACCGTTGGCGATTTGGAGCCGTTGGCGCACCGGACACTGTCCGGTGCCCCCTTTAGACCGTTGGCCCGGCCACGCGTCACGCGCAGATTGCGCGGCCGACCGTTGGCTCGGCCGACCGTTGGCTCACCGGACTGTCCGGTGTGCGAATTTCAGTCGTACGCCGCCGAAGAATTCCCAAGAGCGGCCTTTTCACCAGAGCCAGCCTGGCGCACCGGACACTGTCCGGTGCACCCAGACTGAGCAGAGTCTTGGCTGCTCGAGCCAAGTCTTTTCCAATTGTATTTTCTCTGATTCTAGCACTTAGACAAATATGTTAGTACACAAAAACCAATGTACTAAGCCTAGAATCATACCTTTGTATTTATTTGCACTTTGACCACCCTTTGGCATATACTCATTCCCTTAATGTGTGTTGGGCACTTAATCACCAAAATCTTATAGAAATGGCCCAAGGGCACATTTCCCTTTCACTCCCAAGCGCAACGGTCGACTCCAACGGTCGCCTGCAACGTGAACAGTGCGCGGACAGTTCGTGCAGAGTCAGAGCAGCGCCAGAAGGCGCACCAGACAGTGAACAGTGACTGTTCGGTGCAACACCGGACTGTCCGGTGGCCCAGGCTGTCAGAGCTCCAACGGTCGAAACCGTCAGAACCCTAACGGTTGGGTGACGTGGCTGGCGCACCGGACTGTCCGGTGCGCCCATCGACAGCAGCTGGAGCTATAAATACCCCCCCCCAACCACCTCTATTCAAGGCATCCAAGTTTCCAGTATATTGCATTCAATACAAGAGCTCTAGACTTCACTCCAAGACACAAACAAGAGATCAAATCATCTCCAAAGTCCAAAACCACTCCAAACACTTAGTGACTTGTGAGAGAGAGATTTTCGTGTTCATTTGAGTTCTTGTCGCTTGGATCGCTTTCTTCTTCCTCCATTCTTGTTCTCAAGACACTTGTAATCAAAGCAAGAGACACCAAGTTGTGGTGGTTATTGTGAGGGGTCTAAGTGACCCGTTTGATTAAGGAGAAAGCTCACTCGGTCTAGGTGACCGTTTGAGAGAGGGAAAGGGTTGAAAGAGACCCGGTCTTTGTGACCACCTTAACGGGGAGTAGGTTTGCAAGAACCGAACCTCGGTAAAACAAATCACCGTGTCATCCGCTTCATTTACATTGATTTGTTTTTCACCCTCTCTTTCGGACTCGATTTTATTTCTAACGCTAACCCCGGCTTGTAGTTGTGTTTAAAGTTCGTAAATTTCAGTTTCCACCTATTCACCCCCCCCTCTAGGCGACTTTCACAATTCATGGTTCCTCATATCTTATTCATTTTGGCTTGATCAATCCTCTTAATCACTTCAATCTCTATTCTGATCATATTTATGCATAGTGATTTCTCAAGTCTTGTCCATATATTCAAACCAATATAGAGACCATATTATATCCATTTGTATTGTCTCTTTTGATGTCTGATTATCTGATAGATGACTTTTTGTCTTTTGATCTTCACAGAACATCCCATCTCCATATATCCAAATGACCTTACTTATGAGATATCCTCATCATTGCTTAATGTTGATCTTTTATACTTTTCTATTATGAGCAATCCATGTATATGAGACATTTAAATATCAACCATGTCTCTTGACTATTTTCAATCATGATTACCTTTTCAACTTTCTTGTTCAACACTTAGCAAATTGATTAGTCCTTTAAGTGTGTTGTTATCTAAATCACCAAAACCAACAAAAGGGATGGATGCACTTTCACCCGGCCGTTCTAGGGACAAGTGTAAGGGCGTGAGAGGCTCAACTGAACGTCGTGGGAGAGAAATAAGGAGCGAAAGGCAGTGTTGCCAAACTCTCAGTCGCTATCACAATGAAGGGCATGAACCGGGCGAAGAAATTGGGTGGAGACCCAGGCGAAGAAGTGTGTGAGGGTAAAAATGTGTCGGACTTCAACTGAAGTAGGAAAGTCCAAAGAAAATGAGAGAAGTTATCTAGAATTACTATGTAGTATTTATAACCAGAGAGGCTGAGGACAGGAGAAGTCCAGAGATCACAATGAACAAGATCAAAGGCTAAGCAACTCTAGACGTGGAGGTGTAAAAAGAAAGACGAGAGTGGCAGTCGAGTTGACAAGCATGACAGAGGTGCTCAAAGGAGCCCCGGCTACAGGAGATATCCAATTGACAGGAGAGTTGGGACATCACATCAGGTCTAGGGTGCCTGAGATGATGATGCCAAATGGTGGAGGTGGTGGTAGTAGAAAGAGCATGGGGGAGGATACGCTGGTGGGGGAAGTGGATGGCAAGTGAATAGAGTAGAGGGGGCTGGAGCTATCACAGGGAGCAAGCACGACACGAGTGGGAAGGTGGTGTATGGTGAGCCCCTAGGGATCAAACCCTATAGAACAGTGGTTGTCACTAGTGAAGCGACGAACCGAGAGAAGATGATGAGTCAAATGGGGAGCAACAAGAATGTAGTTAAGGTAGAAGGGTCCGGGAAGAACCGATGCACCTACTGAGGTGATCGAGAGGGTGGAACTGCTCCCCACCATGATAGAGGAAGGATGCGAGGGGTGTGCAGGAAGGTAGAGGGATAATGAATTGGTGGTAGGAGTGGTGTGGAAGGAGGCTCTAGAGTCAACTACCCAATCGATGAGAGAGGGAGGTGATGGTGAAGGCACGGTGTGTGAGGAGAGAGCTAGGGGAGGTGCTCCAACATAGCCACTAGGAAGGGAGAGAAATAGCGAGGTCTCAATCGCCAGGGAGGCAATCACAGCACGTGAGAAGACAAGCAGTCCAGGCATGTGGCGACCCGCCTGAGGGTGGAGCTCTACGCAGTAATAGAGAACAGGGTTCATGGCCCGATCGATGGCCACGAAAATGGCGCGGACAAGCTGGCCATCATACTAGAGGACACGCACAGTGTTCCCGATAGAACTTGGCGGGGCCAGGAAGGAGGTGGCTGAAAGGGAAATGTGCCCTTGGGCCATTTCTAAGTATTTTGGTGATTTAGTGCCCAACACAAGTGCCTAAGTGTAAAAAGGTGTACAAAGTACAAACCAAGGATAAAGGTATGTTTCTCAGACTTAGTGCATTGTTTTATGGACTAATGTGTTGTGTCTAAGTGCTGGAAACAGGAAAAATCGAATTGGAAATGAGATGGCTTTGTTCAGCCAAGTCTGCTCAGTCTGGGAGCACCGGACAGTGTCCGGTGCGCCAGGCTGGCTCGAGCGAACTGGCCGCTCTCGGGAATTCACCGGCGACGTACGGCTATAATTCACCGGACTGTCCGGTGTGCACCGGACTGTCCGGTGAGCCAACGGTCGGACGGGCCAACGGTCGGCCGCGCGATCTGCGCGGGACACGTGGCCGAGCCAACGGCTAGAAGGGGGCACCGGACTGTCCGGTGTGCACCGGACGTGTCCGGTGTGCCAACGGCTCAAAGTCTGCCAACGGTCGGCTTCGCCATTTAAGGAAAGAAAATCAGGCACCGGACAGTGTCCGGTGTGCACCAGACTGTCCTGTGCGCCACGCGACAGAAGGCAAGATTTGCCTTCCTGGATTGTTCTCAACGGCTCCTAGCGGCCTTGGGGCTATAAAAGGGACCCCTAGGCGCATGGAGGAGCACACCAAGCATTCCTACAACATCTCTAAGCACCAAGACCTCGATTCCGCGCATTTGTTTCATTGTGATAGCATATAGAGCTCTAGTGGAGTTGTGAACTCATTGAGTTGTGTTGCGAGCTCTTGTTGCGACTTGTGTGCGTGTTGATTCTCTGATTCTTGTGTCTTGTGTGCGTTGCTAATCCTCCCTTGCTCTGTGTTTCTTTGAGAACTTCAAGTGTAAGGGCGAGAGGCTCCAAGTTGTGGAGATTCCTCGCAAACGGGATTGAGAAAAGCAAGCAAAACATCGTGGTATTCAAGTGGGTCTTTGGACCGCTTGAGAGGGGTTGATTGCAACCCTCGTCCGTTGGGACGCCACAACGTGGAGTAGGCAAGCGTTAGTCTTGGCCAAACCACGGGATAACCACCGTGCCATCTCTGTGATTGATTTCTTGTGGTTATTGTGTTTTGTTGAGACTCCTCTCTAGCCACTTGGCATTTACTGTGCTAACGCTTAACCAAGTTTTTGTGGCTTAAGTTTTTAAGTTTTACAGGATCACCTATTCACCCCCCCCCCCTCTAGGTGCTCTCAATTGGTATTGGAGCAGTTCTCTTCACAAAGGGACTAACCGCCCGAAGAGATGGATCCTAAGGGGAAGGGTATCGTGATCAACGATAAAGAGAAGGAATCTTTTGTCAACGAGCCGAAGGACGACAAGCCTACCGACTCCGGCTCGGGCCATAGACGGAAAGAAGGGAAGAAGAAGAAGACGAGGCGCATCAAGGAGATCGTCTACTACGACGACAGCGATGAGTCTACTTCCTCCCAAAAGGACGACGACCACAACGACTACGAGAGAAGGAAACCGGTCAATTCGAACTTTTCTTTTGACTACTCTCGTATTCCTCAAAGTGCAAATGCTCATTTATTATCTATTCCACTTGGTAAACCTCCTCATTTTGATGGAGAGGACTACGGATTTTGGAGTCACAAAATGCGTAGTCACTTGTTCTCTCTCCATCCTAGTATATGGGAGATTGTAGAGAGTGGAATGCACTTTGATAGTTCGGATAGTCCCATGTTCATTAATGAGCAAATTCATAAGAATGCACAAGCTACTACTGTTCTTCTAGCTTTATTGTGCAGGGATGAATATCACAAAGTGAGTGGCTTGGATAACGCCAAGCAGATCTGGGACACCCTCAAGATTTCACATGAGGGGAACGATGTCACCTTGCTCACCAAGATGGAGTTGGTGGAGGGCGAGCTTGGATGATTCGCGATGATAAGGGGCGAGGAGCCGACACAAATATACAATCGGCTCAAGACCCTTATCAACAAAATAAGGAGCTACGGAAGCACGCGATGGACGGACCACGACGTCGTCCGATTGATGCTAAGGTCCTTTACCGTTCTTGATCCTCATTTGGTGAATAACATTCGTGAGAATCCCAGGTACACCAAAATGTCGCCCGAAGAAGTCCTTGGAAAATTCGTAAGCGGGCGAATGATGATCAAGGAAGCGAGGTACGTGGACGATGCTCTAAACGGTCCAATCAATGAGCCTCAATCCGTTGCTCTCAAGGCAACAAGGAGCAAGGAGGCATTACCCAGCAAGGTAGCACAAATTGAGGCCGCCGGACTTAATGATGAAGAGATGGCCCTCATCATCAAGAGATTCAAGACGGCGCTTAAGGGTCGCAAGGGACAGCCAAGCAAGACCAAAGCCAAGGGGAAGCGCTCATGCTTCAAATGCGGTAAGATTGGTCATTTTATTGCTAACTGTCCCGATAATGAAAGTGACCAGGAACACGGGAGCAAGAGGGAAAAGAAGAAAAATTACAAGAAGGCCAAGGGCGAGGCGCATCTAGGAAAGGAGTGGGACTCGGATTGCTCCTCCTCCGACTCCGACAATGAAGGACTCGCCGCCACCCGCCTTCAACAAGTCATCCCTCTTCCCCAACGAGCGTCACACATGCCTTATGGCAAGGGAGAAGAAGGTATGTAGTCAAAACTCTACTTATGCTTCTTCAAGTGAGGACGAATCTAGTGATGAGGATGAAATAGATTATTCATGTTTATTTAAGGGCCTAGATAGAACCAAGGTAGATAAAATTAATGAATTAATTGATGCCTTGAATGATAAGAATAGGCTTTTAGAAAAACAAGAAGATTTGTTGTATGAAGAACATGACAAATTTGTAGAAGCACAAAAATCTCATGCTTTAGAAGTTAAAAGAAATGAAATGCTTTCTTGTGAATTATCTTCTTGCCATGAGACGATTTCTAGCTTAAGGAGCATTAATGATGATTTGAATGCTAAGATAGAAATAGCTAGTAAATCAACAACCTGTGTAGAAAATGTTGTTATTTGCAATAGATGTAAAGACTTTGATATTGATGCTTGTAGTGAACACATAGCTTCTATTGCAAAGTTAAATGATGAAATGGCTAGTCTTAATGCCCAACTTAAGGCTAGCAAAAGTGATTTTGATAAACTAAAATTTGCTAGGGATGCCTACACGATTGGTAGACACCCCTCAATTAAGGATGGGCTTGGCTTCAAGAGGGAAGCCAAGAACTTAACAAGCCATAAGGCTCCCATCTCCGCCAAGGAGAAAGGGAAGGCCCCTATGGCAAATAGTACTAAAAAGAACCATGCTTTGATGTACAATGATAGAAGACAGTCTCATAGGAGTTGTAATACTTTTGATTCACATGCCTATGACTCTTATGCTATGTATGCTTCTAGTTCTTCCTATATGCATGGTAGAGATATGCCTAGGAAAAATATTCATCATGTGCCTAGGAAGAATATTGTTCATGTTCCTAGAAAAGTTATGAATGGTCCCTCTACAATTTATCATGCTTTAAATGCTTCCTTTGCTATTTGTAGAAAGGATAGGAAGATAGTTGCTAGGAAATTAGGGGCAAAATGCAAGGGTGATAAAGCTTGCATTTGGGTCCCTAAGGAAATTGTGACTAACCTTGTAGGACCCAACAAGAGTTGGGTACCTAAGACCCAAGCCTAAAATTGCCTTGCAGGTTTATGCATCCGGGGGCTCAAGCTGGATTATCGACAGTGGATGCACAAACCATATGACGGGGGAGAAGAAGATGTTCACCTCCTACGTCAAGAATAAGGATTCCCAAGATTCAATCATATTCGGTGATGGGAACCAAGGCAAGGTGAAAGGTTTAGGCAAGATTGCAATATCCAATGAGCACTCTATCTCTAATGTGTTTTTAGTTGAGTCTCTTGGATACAATTTACTATCTGTCAGTCAATTATGTAATATGGGATATAATTGTCTATTTACAAATGTAGATGTGTCTGTCTTTAGAAGAAGTGATGGTTCACTAGCATTTAAGGGTGTACTAGACGGCAAACTTTATTTAGTTGATTTTGCAAAAGAGGAGGCCGGTCTAGATGCATGCTTAATCGCTAAGACTAGCATGGGCTGGTTGTGGCATCGCCGCTTAGCACATGTGGGGATGAAGAACCTTCACAAGCTTCTAAAGGGAGAACACGTGATAGGTTTGACTAACGTGCAATTCGAAAAAGATAGACCTTGTGCAGCTTGTCAAGCAGGTAAACAAGTGGGAGGAGCACATCACAGCAAGAATGTAATGACCACTTCAAGACCTCTGGAGCTGCTGCATATGGACCTCTTCGTACCCATCGCCTATCTGAGCATAGGAGGAAGTAAGTATGGTCTAGTTATTGTTGATGACTTTTCTCGCTTCACTTGGGTGTTCTTTTTGCAGGATAAGTCTGAGACCCAAGGAACCCTCAAGCGCTTCCTAAGGAGAGCTCAAAACGAGTTTGAGCTCAAGGTGAAAAAGATAAGGAGCGACAAATGGGTCCGAGTTCAAGAACCTTCAAGTGGAGGAGTTCCTTGAGGAAGAAGGGATCAAGCATGAGTTCTCCGCTCCCTACACACCACAGCAAAATGGTGTGGTAGAGAGGAAGAACAGGACGCTCATCGATATGGCGAGGACGATGCTTGGAGAGTTCAAGACCCCCGAGTGTTTTTGGTCGGAAGCCGTGAACACGGCTTGCCACGCCATCAACAGGGTCTACCTTCACCGCCTCCTCAAGAAGACGTCGTATGAGCTTCTAACCGGTAACAAACCCAATGTATCTTACTTTCGTGTATTTGGGAGCAAATGCTACATTCTAGTGAAGAAGGGTAGAAATTCTAAGTTTGCTCCCAAAGCTGTAGAAGGGTTTTTGTTAGGTTATGACTCAAATACAAAGGCGTATAGGGTCTTCAACAAATCATCGGGTTTGGTTGAAGTCTCTAGCGACGTTGTATTTGATGAGACTAATGGCTCTCCAAGAGAGCAAGTTGTTGATCTTGATGATGTAGATGAAGAAGACGTTCCAACGGCCGCGATACGCACCATGACGATTGGAGATGTACGGCCTCGGGAACAATTGGAGCAAGATCAACCGTCTTCCTCAACTATGGTGCATCCCCCAACCCAAGATGACGAACAGGTACCTCAAGTGGAGGCGCATGATCAAGGGGGAGCACAAGATGTTCAAGTTGAAGAGGAAGAAGCACCTCATGCACCTCCAACCCAAGTTCGAGCGACGATCCAAAGGGATCATCCCGTTGACCAGATTTTGGGTGATATTAGCAAGGGAGTAACTACTCGATCTCGATTAGTTAATTTTTGTGAGCATTACTCCTTTGTCTCTTCTATTGAGCCTTTCAGGGTAGAAGAGGCCTTGCTAGATCCGGACTGGGTGTTGGCCATGCAAGAGGAGCTCAACAACTTCAAGAGGAATGAAGTTTGGACGCTGGTGCCTCGTCCTAAGCTAAATGTTGTGGGAACCAAGTGGGTGTTCCGCAACAAACAAGACGAGCACGGAGTGGTGACAAGGAACAAGGCTCGACTTGTGGCAAAAGGTTATGCCCAAGTCGCAGGTTTGGACTTTGAGGAGACTTTTGCTCCTGTGGCTAGGCTAGAGTCCATTCGTATTTTGCTAGCATATGCCGCTCACCATTCTTTCAGGTTGTTCCAAATGGATGTGAAGAGCGCTTTCCTCAACGGGCCAATCAAGGAGGAGGTGTACGTAGAGCTACCCCCTGGCTTCGAGGATGAACGGTACCCCGACCATGTGTGTAAGCTCTCTAAGGCGCTCTATGGACTTAGGGTCTGTTTGGTTGGGCTGTGGCTGTGGAAAAAGTTGTTGTGGGCTGTGAGCTGTGGAAAAAGCTGTTGTAGGCTGTGTGCTGTTAAAAAACTAAAAATCGTTTGGTGAAAACCACTAAAAATCGTTAAAAGTTTTTCGATATATGTTTTCACAGTTCCATCCAAAAGCCACTAAAAGCAGGTCCAGGGGTGCTTTCAATTTTGCACTACGAGAAAGTCGGCTTTTAGAAAAAGCTGCTTTCTAGATCTAGCCCTTTGGTTGGCTTTTGCCTTTTAGGGGGCAAAAGCCAAAGCCAAAAGCCAAACCAAACACACCCTTAAGCAAGCCCCAAGAGCATGGTATGAATGCCTTAGAGACTTTCTAATTGCTTGTGACGGTGATCTTTTTGTGTGCCAAATTCATGTCGATGACATAATATTTGGTTCTACTAATAAAAAGTCTTGTGAAGAGTTTAGTAGGGTGATGACGCAGAAATTCGAGATGTCAATGATGGGCGAGTTGAACTACTTCCTTGGGTTCCAAGTGAAGCAACTCAAGGATGGCACCTTCATCTCTCAAACGAAGTACACGCAAGACTTGCTGAAGCGGTTTGGGATGAAGGACGCCAAGCCCGCAAAGACTCCGATGGGGACCGACGGACACACCGACCTCAACAAAGGAGGTAAGTCCGTTGATCAAAAGGCATATCGGTCAATGATAGGGTCTTTACTTTATTTATGTGCTAGTAGACTGGATATTATGCTTAGCGTATGCATGTGTGCTAGATTTCAATCCGATCCTAAGGAGTGTCACTTAGTGGCAGTGAAGCGAATCCTTAGATATTTAGTTGCTACGCCTTGCTTCGGGCTCTGGTATCCAAAGGGGTCTACCTTTGACTTGATTGGATATTCAGATTCCGACTATGCTGGATGTAAGGTCGATAGGAAGAGTACATCGGGGACGTGCCAATTCTTAGGAAGGTCCCTAGTGTCATGGAACTCTAAGAAACAAACCTCTGTTGCTCTATCCACCGCTGAGGCCGAGTATGTTGTCGCAGGACAGTGTTGCGCGCAACTACTTTGGATGAGGCAAACCCTCAGGGACTTTGGCTACAATCTGAGCAAAGTTCCACTCCTATGTGACAATGAGAGTGCTATCCGCATGGCGGAAAATCCTGTTGAGCACAGCCGCACAAAGCACATAGACATCCGGCATCACTTTTTGAGAGATCACCAGCAAAAGGGGGATATCGAGGTGTTCCATGTTAGCTCCGAGAACCAGCTAGCCGATATCTTTACCAAGCCTCTAGATGAGAAGACCTTTTGCAGGTTGCGTAGTGAGCTAAATGTCTTAGATTCGCGAAACCTGGATTGATTTATAGCATACATGTGTTGATGCCTTTGATCATGTTCCTTATGCATTTTGTTGCTTATTGATGGTGCTCAAGTTGTACAAATACTCCCCGGGCCTTACAAGTCCTTGTTGCAAGTGATGCACATATTTAGGGGGAGATGTGTTACAACTTGACCCTTTGAGGCTAACCATGTGCTTGAGTTTGCTGATTTAGTCTCAAAGGAGGTTTGAAAGGGAAAAGGTGGACTTGGACCATGAAAGACTTCCACTGCACTCCGATGAGAGGGTAACTTATTCCAAGTTCATCTCATGTACTCTTATTGCCTTTGTATTCTTATTGAAGATTTTGGTGAGGCAATGGGGTTCAGGGGCCAAGATTAATCCCGTTTTGGTGCTTGATGCCAAAGGGGGAGAAAATAAAGGCCAAAGCAATAAATGGATCAGCTACCACACTTGAGAGATTTTGAAAATAGTAGAATAGAGCTTTTGAACTCTTTTATTGTCTCTCGTTTATTGTCTCTCGTCTCGTGTCAAAAGTTGGCTTCTTGTGGGGAGAAGTGTTGATTATGAAAAAAAAAGGGGAGTTTATTGTCTCTCGTCTCGTGTCAAAAGTTGGCTTCTTGTGGGGAGAAGTGTTGATTATGAAAAAAAGGGGAGTTTTTGAAATCTTGAATCAATTTCTCTTGGAATGACTCTCTTTATGTCTTAACATGTGTGTTTGACTTAGAGATAGAGATTTGAGTTTGATTTGCAAAAACAAACCAAGTGGTGGCAAAGAGTGATCCATATATGCCAAATTTGAATCAAAACAATTTGAGTTCTTATTTGAATTGATTCTGTACTTGTTCTACTTGTTTTATGTTGTGTTGGCATAAATCACCAAAAAGGGGGAGATTGAAAGGGAAATGTGCCCTTGGGCCATTTCTAAGTATTTTGGTGATTTAGTGCCCAACACAAGTGCCTAAGTGTAAAAAGGTGGACAAAGTACAAACCAAGGATAAAGGTATGTTTCTCAGACTTAGTGCATTGTTTTATGGACTAATGTGTTGTGTCTAAGTGCTGGAAACAGGAAAAATCGAATTGGAAATGAGATGGCTTTGTTCAGCCAAGTCTGCTCAGTCTGGGAGCACCGGACTGTCCGGTGGTGCACCGGACAGTGTCCGGTGCGCCAGGCTGGCTCGAGCGAACTGGCCGCTCTCGGGAATTCACCGGCGACGTACGGCTATAATTCACCGGACTGTCCGGTGTGCACCGGACTGTCCGGTGAGCCAACGGTCGGACGGGCCAACGGTCGGCCGCGCGATCTGCGCGGGACACGTGGCCGAGCCAACGGCTAGAAGGGGGCACCGGACTGTCCGGTGCGCCAACGGCTCAAAGTCTGCCAACGGTCGGCTTCGCCATTTAAGGAAAGAAATCAGGCACCGGACAGTGTCCGGACCTCGATTCCGCGCATTTGTTTCATTGTGATAGCATATAGAGTTCTAGTGGAGTTGTGAACTCATTGAGTTGTGTTGCGAGCTCTTGTTGCGACTTGTGTGCGTGTTGATTCTCTGATTCTTGTGTCTTGTGTGCGTTGCTAATCCTCCCTTGCTCTGTGTTTCTTTGAGAACTTCAAGTGTAAGGGCGAGAGGCTCCAAGTTGTGGAGATTCCTCGCAAACGGGATTGAGAAAAGCAAGCAAAACACCGTGGTATTCAAGTGGGTCTTTGGACCGCTTGAGAGGGGTTGATTGCAACCCTCGTCCGTTGGGACGCCACAACGTGGAGTAGGCAAGCGTTGGTCTTGGCCGAACCACGGGATAACCATCGTGCCATCTCTGTGATTGATTTCTTGTGGTTATTGTGTTTTGTTGAGACTCCTCTCTAGCCACTTGGCATTTACTGTGCTAACGCTTAACCAAGTTTTTGTGGCTTAAGTTTTCAAGTTTTACAGGATCACCTATTCACCCCCCTCTAGGTGCTCTCAGTGGCGCCAGCGGCCAGGGACGATAGGAGCCACGGGAGGCGTCAGGCCACCAGTGATCGGCATAGGCGACACTCTGGTGAGGGAGTGGGCCATGTGCGGGGCGTCGGCAGCAGGGAAGTAGATGGAGGGATGACGAGACGACATAGGGGGCAGCACGGCGACGCGGGAGGTCGAAGTGGCCGGAAAGGAGGTGGCCACAGACGCAGAGAGAGCGTCGTCGAGGAGGGTAGCAATAGTGCTAGAAGCACAGCCCTCCAGCACAAGGGCCGTCGAGGGGAAGCGGGCCAGCACAGGCGAGGCTGCAACCATGGCCAGGAGGGGAGACCGACGTGGCACTGTGATGGAGCTGGCAAGCGAGCCGCACTCGAGCAATACAACAGCGACGGAGGCACCTGCGCGGGGCTAGGGAAGAGGTCGGCGGCCTGGACACGAGCTACGATGGGGGCGACGGTCCGGCAGCGCTGGTTTGAATAGGTCGATATCTATTCTAGTGTGATATCTAATTACAGTTGGACTTCAAACATAGTTTAACATTATCAATTACTTATTACGTTACAAATATATAAACCAAACAGCACATTAAATGCTATTCACGTCCAGTAGATGTAGCTCGCGTAATGCTTATTATTAACTTACTAATGGTCATTTGGATCATTACAAACTCCAATGAAACCTACCGGAAAATGAAATCAAAGAAATAAACAAATATGATGCATTGACCCGATGTAAAATATTTTCCTTGATTACCAGGTCACCGCAGGAAATTGCTAACGACAGCGATTATGTGTTTGCTAACACTAGTAGCAAAACTCAATTAACTAATGTACAGAAGTTGTTACAACAATGGTTAGACTAAATCGGTCAAATGCCTGCTCCCTATAAAAGGAATGCAGCAGCTGTAATCTGACTTAGGAAAACAGTTAAGATGGGGTAATATGGACTTTCCTGTAATCATCCTCCTTGCGTCTTCTTCGTCTCTGCCTGCAAGGGCCAGACTCCCAGGACCACGACGACGGGACTACATTTTGCCACAGCAGTAAAGCTACTATACAAGTTGGATGACTTCCGTTCCGCTGGAGCAAACTCTCCAATCTCCAGGACAGACAGGATCTCACGCCATACAATCACCTCGGTGGCTTCTGTCAACATCTCTTTCTCCATGCGGAGTAGCTTATAATCAACCCGTCATTGCAAAATAGTATACATCAGAGGGGCGGCAATCTTCATTGACACAGATCTGTCTGTTCTGCGTACTAATGTCTACAAAGATCTGTATGTGCATCGACCTTTCTTGCATCTGATGGCTTCCACAGTATATTCACATCAGAGTTGCACCAGGAAGAGAGGTGGTTGCATCCGCTGTTTGTAATGTAGCTGTCACAAATGCCATCGGTGCCTGCTGTGTTTCACTAAAAATACCCAGAATGTTCAAAATCTGTCTGCAATTATGGGAAACACCGCACAAGGCACGTCAGATATAAGAACACAAAGAATGCAATAAGCCAACAACTATGATACTATTGATCACTTCATTGATGGAATACTGAAATAACTAAAAAAAAGGGAGTAACTAGAAGTAACATGACACAGTTTGAAATCATTAGGGCACACAAAGTTGGCACTGGCAGTATAACATGTGTAATGCTCGATGTGATATTTGTTACAATTTTGAATTGTTTCTTGCAAAGAAAATTAGGAATCACTTCTATATTTGTGTGCTTAAACCAAAGAATGATGTAGAACATCAAAGGATCTTTCTAAGGGGAACAACTGTTGTGTAAACAGATCTTAGTTGCAAGTGTGCAAGCGAGTCTTCTAGATCTTTTCTAGATCTTTAAATCATAATCCAACCGTATGTCATTTAACACTTAAATCCCTCCACCACCAGCCCACACAACTTTATTAAAAAAAACTAACAAACTATGATTGCATCTGTTAAAGCCCATAATGGCCCATATTACTGTGCCTATATATATTCTATCAAGTCCTAAGGACTAATTGCACTCTCTAATACAAGGTTAGTGATATGGTACCAAAGCAGGTTAGGGTTAGGGCCTAATCTCTTTTTTTCCAAACCGCCCTTCTCAAGCCGCCGTCGCGGCCTCTTCTCCCTGGCCTCGTCCGGCGGCCGCCCACGCCGGATCCGTGCCACCTCAAGTCCGCCTGCGTGCTCCCATGCCGGATCCATGCCACCTCCAGTCCGCTACATCTAATCCGCGCCCACCTCCAGTTAGCCGCGTCAAGGACGTCAGTTCGGCCGAATCCGCCAAGACCTGCCTGCCTGGACCGTTGACTGCCCTTCTGCGCCGGATCTGAGATTGCCTCCAGCCAGCCCAGCCCGCCATCTACCGTCTGCGCTGGACCTGCCCGTCTAGGATCCACACGTCGTCCGTTCCAGACTGACTAGATCAATGCCCCTCCGCACAGTTCCCGCCAGAGGGTCAGGTTTGGAACAGAGAAGGTTACCTCTTCACTGGTTTGCATTATTCACTAGTTTGCATCCTTTGTACGTCATATCAATCGATCATCATGTCAGTCAATGCTGTTGTGGTTAATATCATCCTTGATGGTCAGAATTATCCAGAGTGAGCTTTTTGTGTTCAAACTGCTCTACGTGGTCATGGTCTGCTTTTCACTTAACTGATGATCCTCTTGCTTTACGTGAGGATCGTAAAAATCCTGCAGACTTTAAAACTTGACAGACCAATGATGGCAAGGTGATGGCTGCCATAGTTAATAGCACTAAACCATCCATGATTATGACATTGTCCAAGTTCACCACTGCTAAAGCTATTTGGTCTCATTTGAAGGGCCGGTTTGTTCAGGACAGTAGTGCTCTCTTAGACACTATTATGCAGCAAACACATGTTATTGAGCAGAATGATGTGACTATTGATGAGTACTATTCTGCTCTTGATCGTTTGATGAGTTCTTTTGCTATCTATTGTGCCAGCCTGTGCAACTAATCCATGTCCGGCTCATCCGTTTGTTGAAAAGTTCTTTACATACAGATTTGTTAAGGGGGTTCGAACTGAATATGACTCTCTTCGTGCACGACTGCTCCACAGTTCTAATACTCTCACAATGGCAAAGGCATTGTCTGAACTACTTGCTGAAGAGACTCGGCCTCAGCATTGTCTTATGCTGCTTGTTCTAGCTCTCACAGTGTGTTGGCTGCTGCTCAGAAGTCCTATGTGGTAAGGACTTCTGAGCATTGCAAGAACACTCATCGGTCTGAAAATTGTTTTGTTAAATTTCCAGAGAAGCCGACCGATTTCCGTACATGACGGACAGCTTGTGGTCGTGGCACAGGTTCTACATCTAGAGGTTCAGTTGATATTGCATCTACTTCACCAACTACAGCCTCGCCATCGTCTTGGGCTCTTGACTCAGGGGCTTCCTTTCATGTGACATCTGATCAGTCACAGTTAGTCTCTTCTACACCTGTCATAGAAAATGCCTCTGTTCAGACCGCAGATGGTACTTTATGCCATATAACCCACAAGGGTTCTCTTTGCACTCCTCAGATTATTGTTCCTAATATATTTTTGTCCCTGAGTTGTCCATGAATCTTCTTTCCGTTGAACAAATTATAGAACACAATTGCTTTGTTGGATTTGATGACTCAACTTGTTTTGTACAGGATCATCGCACATCGTCGCACAGGGGCTGTGATTGGGACTGGCCGGCGCCATAGCACTACTCCTCGCCTCCACATCCTCGACAGCTTGTGCCTTCTTCGTCCACTTCATCATCTACGGCCCGTGTGCTTTCTGCAGCGCACAGGGGCTGTGATTGGGACTGGCCGGCGCCATAGCACTACTCCTCGCCTCCACATCCTCGACAGCTTGTGCCTTCTTCGTCCACTTCATCATCTACGGCCCGTGTGCTTTCTGCAGTGGTGCAGCCTCGGTTCGTGCTGCCTCTTTTGCCCAATAGAATCAACGTCTAGGTCATTTGTGTGGCTCGCGTCTATCCACCTTAATAAAATAAGATTGTTTAGATTATACGTCATCTGAGTCTAGCTTTCATTGTAAGAGTTGTCATCTTGGAAAACAAATACAACTTCCTTATTTTACCAGTGACTCGTTCTGCTAGACCATTGATCTTGTTCACTCTAATGTTTGGGGCCCAGCTCCTTTGGTTTCAAAGGTGGAAATAAATATTATGTTATTTTTGTTGATGATCATTCTCGTTATACTTGGATTTATTTCATGAAACGTCATTCTGAGTTGCTCTCTATCTATAGGTCATTTGCTCACATGATTCACACCCAATTTTATACTCCTGTTAAGATTTTCCGCTCTGATCCTGGTGGTGAATATTTATCCAATTATTTTCGACAATTTCTAACTTCAGAGAATCAGAGGGTACTCTTGCTCAGCTTTCGTGCCCTGGTGCACATGATCAAAATGGTGTTGTTGAACGCAAGCATTGTCATGTCATAGAAACTGCTCACACCCTTTTAAAATCTTCTTTTGTTCCCTCGCATTTTTGGTGTGAAGCAGTGTCTACCGCTGTCTACCTCATCAATGGTGAAGTTCTTTTTGGAACTCCTCGCTATGACCATCTTAGAGTTTTTGGATGTACATCATCTACGGTTAGATTATGATCTAAAGGATCAGGAGGCATGCTTGCACCTACGGTCTGTTTGTATAGTAGTAGTTCCGCTCTCTAAGGGCCTTGACTTATCAATAACAGCAGCACTACCACCCGCAATTTGCATTTTCAGCAATTTTACACAGCAAACCAATAAAAACAAAGAAGCCGGTAATAGTGTGGGTGACTGAGTTTATAGCACCTTAACTAGAGGCTGGAATATCTCAATCCATCAAAAGGATGTATGAAAATTGAGTAAGCTTGTAACACTAAAATAAATATTGTAAAGGTACCTGGGCAAGGTGTTATGCATATTCCGCTGATTAACAAAGGAAGAAAGAGGTGTCCGAAGATTGGGATATTTATTCAACATAAATTCAAGTTGTGGTGGAGGTAGCTACATGTAGCAGCATGAACGGATATCAGTAAAACTGAATAATGGATATACATGAATGTTTCAGTTGCATAACAAGGTATACCTGTAATAAGACATCAAAAGAACGTGGCTGAGTCTGGAATGACAATTTTAAAAACCCAACCCAGAGCTTCGGCATTTTCCATATCTGCAGCAAGAAAAATAAATCCAAAGGCTCAGAGCTCAATGAGACAATAAGTGAGAACAGGAAACCTACTTAATGGCCTTCCTTAGTTTCTTTGTGATCTTAAACAAGAATAATTTGTTTTGTGTGTACCCAAAAAAGTATTTCAAACTATGTGCTATATCAGCATGCATCAATGACAATTAATCAGCTAAACAAGGCATAATGGCTATATGAGGTTTCACAAGTTTCATATATAAAAAAAGTAAACTGCACATGAAATGAGGTAGAACACTCCAATTGTATCGTATATATATGTTAACCTAGCTTCTTTCACGGGGTAAATATATAGCAACAGAAACAACTGAGATTTTGGTTGAGCTTTGGTACATCGTACACTACCTGAGTTAGAACACTTGAATGGTATAGCTTCTTTCGCTAGGTAAGAATATAGTGACACAAATAACTTTAAGAATAAACCAATAGAAACAACCTTATGGGATTTTGTTAAGCTTTGATATAGCAATGGGTTATTGTTTGCTCAATCAACAACAGCATAGGAATTAAACAGGTCCTAAAACAAAGTAGGAAAAATTATCTATGGCGTGGTTTTAGTTGTGGTACACTGGAAACAACATTATTTATCCAGAATACACTGAGAAACGTTGGATATTATCAGCAGCACACCGCAACAATTAAAATTTCTATTTCAGGGCAAACCTTGCAGACAAAGTCTTGCCGGAAATGGAAATTTTAATTGTTGTTGTGTGCTATTTTCAGTGCCCTACAGCTCAAACCACTCTTTGTCAATGTGCCACGGATAATTCTCCCAATAAAGTATGACTGTGTGATACACGAGAAATTTTGAGACCTGTTTATCGATGAGCCTGGAGAGTATTCCCATGACAAAATCAACCTGAATAAGTAACAATGATCAGATGAACAAAAACAATAGTTCTTCAAACTGATCGTATGTGCCAAATTATAATAATTTGGAAAACGAAAAACTATGTGAACTGGCAAAAATGAGTTGTCTGGACACATTGATTACAAAAAAATAGATGAACTACAACCAAGCTTTTTACCAACAAATATAAACAGATAAAATTCGTTGTGTATTAACTCAAAATAAAAATCAGCATACCAAAGCAGGAAAAGCATCAAGCGCTTGAATAACTGTTCTCATAAAAAGAAGAGGAATTGGTATTCTGTCAACCTGCAAGACAGTTCAGCTTATTAGGCAAGATGAAAATAAAGACACGCAAAACTCCAATAGCAGCGGTAATGTATGTACCAATTGATTAAGTGACTTCTCCAAAACCTGCTGAGTAAATACCGTGCGTTGCTCAAAGCAAGCCGTGCAAGCATCCGTGACCTGAAATGAGTCTCCATCAGCAGCTGAAGAAATTCATGCAATAAATAAAAACACAGGACACACATTTACACAAATCCATGAGGATGCAGCAAGGTACAAAATCTGGAATTCAAACAATGTTCCAAAACAAAATATGCTTCTCTCGAGAACTCATTTTGGGATGCTAGTGCAATATATGAGGTCAAGTAGGTTTGAAAAAAAAAAGCCCGAGCTCGGCAGAAGGACACGCAGCATATGAGGTCAACATATTTTAAAACGAGTCGAACCTGTTTTTCTGGCTCGAGAAAAGACATGCAGCAAGCCGTGCTGAGCTCGGCTCGTTTTATATGATATCAAATGAATACATGGGCCGTGACTTCAGCACTACTACAATTGAGGAAGGAGATAGTTTCTAGCGTCCTACATGACAAGAGGGTATCATAGAAGCTAAAAGGAAAGATTTATAGGACAATGATTCGACCTACTATGTTGTACAGTGCAAAATGATGATCTACAGAAAGACCACATATTCAGCAGATAAGTGTTGCGGAAATGTGTATGCTTTGTTGGATTTGTGGCCAAACAAGAAAGGATCGAGTCTGAAACGATGGTATACAGGTTGGGGGTAGCACCTGTTATAGTGGACACGCTAACCAGTTCAACCCAAAAGCTTAAGCTGATGGGAGAAGGTAGTCAATCCACTTATACACTTCAACACCCCCAACTCATGTGCAGTCACAAAGAAAGGCGCAAACGTGAAAATAAATGGGTGGAGACAAATAAAGTATTTGAACTCGAGACCTTTGGCTTTGATACCATGTTAACGCACTAACCAGTTCAACCCAAAAGCTTAAGCTAATGAGAGAAGATAGTCAATCCACTTATACACTTCAACAGCACCAATTGAAGAAAAGCTTCTTCAACACCGGTTAAGATTGTTTGGATATGTCCAACAGAGACCTCTAGAAGCACTAGTGTGCAGTGTGAACCTAAGATGCAATAGCAATAGGAAGAGAAATAGGGGAAGGCCCAAGTTGACATGGGAAAGAGATAGTAAAAGAAGACTAGAAAGGATAAAATATACCATAAGATTTAGTCCTGAATAGAAGTGCATGAAAAACAACTATCCATGTGGTTGAACCTTAAGTCCTTAACTTTTGGTTTTTGTTGGGTTTCAACTCTAGCCTACCCCAACTTGCTTGGGACTAAAAGGCTTTGTTGTTGTTGTAGTGCAACATACAAGGTACTCAAAGCCATGTTAATTGTGTATAGCATGTCAAAATATTCTGAAAATATTAAAACAATTATAGTAAATGACATTACCTTTTTTAGGGCAACTTTATCTTTTTCAGGGTTAATATCATGAATTGCAATGAGAACTTCAGCAGGAGTCAATGCTGGACCAGTATGAGCAGTTCCCTGTCCAATATAAAAGAACGAAAGATTAGAGAAAAAATTGTGACTTGCTTCAAAAATAGATTGTGCGGGCAACATTGTCTCAACCATAAAAATAAATAGCCATGCTGAAAACATAAATATGGTGCATCAGATTCAGATCAACACTATCAACGAACTGCGATAAGCACAATAAAATCACCTGCAATATCCGAGCAAGTACGTCTTGGAATCTCTCAAGCGGGAGATCAACTAGCCTAGGAAATATAGGCAATACCTGAGCCAGTATATAAGAAAAATTGTTAAGTGCAATAAAAGATCTTGTCAATTATATCATTAACCAAAACAGATTGAAATCTGTATTGATGAGAACCGCAGGAAAAAAAACTTTAAAACATGATGGACATAACATAATTGCATTTGTTAAAATCAGTCTGAAATGTTCGATAAAGAAACTGCAATAAGATCAGTAATGAATAATGATTTCTCAAAATTACCCGAAACATACTTTTATTTTATCATGAGCAGATAAATTTGTCATTCGACGCTGCCTTCAAACTTCTAAATAAATTTACATTTATCACAATCTAAATGTTTGAGTATATTAGGAAACTCTTGATATGGTTCGTTTAAGATTGATTGTAATCCCGGGATAACCTTCCTTGTATCTAGGATAACCTTCCTTATCTCTAGGATAGGCTTCTTGCCCTCCAAGTCAAGTACTCCTATATATTCCTTCTAGAGGCTCAATGCAATATCCTCCAACACATTATACGCAATCCTTCTTCCTACAGGGTATCATGAGTCTAGGTTTAAACCCTTGGTCTTCGTCTTTCGTTGCCGCCGCCGGGGAGATTGCTCTCCGCCGGGGGGCAGCGCCCTCGTAGGATGCAATGTGGATCCATGTGATCCACTGTGTCCGTCGTCGCGTCGTCAAGCATAGCACCAGATCAGAACTCGCCATCAAGGCCCCGTCGGCAGCCTCTGTCCACCTTCCCATCGACTACCCCAACCGGATCTAGCCCATTGCATATCCTCGTGGTGGCGGCTGTGATGGGGTTGTATCACTGCCGCCGGCAACATCGCACGCCACCATGGAGGCGGATGCGACCTCCGTTGTCGGCCAGACCGCGGCTGGGCAGTCCTCGGGATCGGCACGTCATGGGGAGGACGGGGCAGGTCTCGCTCTGCCCCAGTTTCGCGCTGCGAGCTCCGCTCGCGGCGGCCTTAGCGTCGTGTCGCCCTTCGTCTTCTCCCCGCGCTGGGGTACCCCAGTGATGTACCATATCTGTTGTTGTTGCGTCTTATCGATTTTCCGATCAGTGATCGGGTTTGCGTCTCCATCGCCCATCGCTCGTCGGCTCGTGCGTCATCGACGTCGACATCGACAAAGTAGCTCCTTCATCTTCTCCGACTATGCTGCATGGCACGGCTAGCGGCGTGCCAGGGGATGCCCGTATGCTGTTTCCGCGCCTCTTCGCCGGCACATCGATCTATGTCGGTTCATCGTCACCACTATTGACCGGGAGGTTCTGCCATCGACATCACCATCGTCGTCCTCTCCTCACACGCCGTCAGTCTGGCCAACCGATCGCGCGCGCGACCTCACCCTCCCATGACGTCTATCGTCTGACGCGAGTTTCTTCACCGAGTTCAATGGGGAGCAGCCTTGTTCTACCATGGTCATCAAGTGGGTCAAGGAGGAGTCTCACAATTGGTGTAGGGCTGGAGCCAGTGGATTAGATAGCATCCTTTCCGCTCCAACGCACTAATCGGCGTCCTTCTTTCTTGGTCATGAGGGCAGTTGGTCATAATTTCATTGTACTCCTAGCTATCCTTGAGTGTGTGTGGGTGTGTGGGTTAGTTTGGTTTGTATGAGGTTTCTTATCCTCACCTTTTTTCCTCTTAATATAATGATACGCAGCTCTCCTGCGTTTTCGAAAAAAAAAAGTTTCTTCACCGAGCACGAGGGTTGCCACTGCATGGCCTCCTCGGGCAGCAGTGTGGCCTGTCATCGACTCTACCGCTGCAGCGCCTCCTCGGTAGCAGCATGGCTTGTCGTCGTCCCTGTCGATGCGACGCCTCTTCGTACAGCAGCATCGTCGTTTATCGTCGACCCCCACTGTTGCATCTACATAGCAGTCGACTCCGTCGGTGCGCATCTCTACGCACGGTCTACAAGTTGTTCGACACCTGCGAGCTGTGTCGACACACCCGTCGATCTGCGTTGCACCTACATGCTGCGTCGACACCCTACGTCGTTGGTCTGCACTACGTTTGTTATTGAGTTCTTCGCCGACAAGTACCGTCGTCGCGCTCCATTGGCACCGTCGAGTACTCGAGTCTCTTTTTCCTATGTGTTGTGGCTCTCGCCACTGTGACTCCAGGATCCTCGATGCGTCGCCACACCTACCTCTTCGCCTTCTTCCAGCACAACCTTGTTGTCAGTGTCGTCGTCTCATCCTCGACTACTTCATCTACTCCGCTCTAACAACTGTGAGCTGCGACGGCACTCCCGCCATACTGCACCACAACCATCGTGGAGGTCTTCTCTACTGGTCCCTTCAGACACTAACACTTGGTTGGGGCCTTCTACCTAGTATGTGCGGTACTAGCAACACCAACACGTGCATTCGTTTAGGACGCATTTCCAGGCATGGCAAAACTGGAGCACGCCTCGTCCACTGCGAGGGGATGTTATATTAGGCATGAGTATATTAGGCAACTCGGTATGGTTGGCTTAGGATTGATTGTAATCTCGGGATAACCTTCCTTGTATCTAGCATAACCTTCCTTATCTCTAGGATAGGCTTCTTGCCCTCCAAGTCATGTACTCCTATATATTCCTCCTAGAGGCTCAATGCAATATCATCCAACACATTATACGCAATCCTTCTTCCTACACTAAATAACCCAAAGTCGCTATCAAACAGGAAAGTGTATCAATCCTCGAGCAATATTGATTGAAGCATGTACCTCCTCCTTTGGAAATGAAGGCAGTAAGGGAATCAGAATAGATGCATCCTGCCAGAGAAAGTCAAAAGATTCAGCAAACACATTAAATAAGAGACATCAAACATGTTGCAGGTGCGAACAAGTGAATAAGAAGCAGTACACAGCACAAGCAGAATTTATGCATACCTTCAGCTTGGTATTATATAATTGTTTAACAGCAGCAACTAGGTCAGCTGAGGGATTTGAATCTTCAGTCAATGTTTGCAGTGTCTTTAAAATGAGAAAACAAACAATGAGATTATGGAACCTATTTGTACTTCCTTTGTCCCAAATTAAAATCAACTCCTACATGTGCTCAAAGTCATTATTTTAAATTTTACCAAATGAAAACAGCACCAATATTTATGACATCAAATTAATATCACTAGATACATCATGAAATATATTTTCATAATATAATTATTTGGTGTCATAGATGTTACCTTTCCTATAAAGTTGGTCGGACTAAAAATAGTTTAAGACTTAGGGTGATTCTAGGAATTAATTTATTTTGGGACGGAGGAAGTATTGAATAATTTACAAAGAGAAGTCAGAAACCAAATGGTACCAAGGTAATAAGATGTTCACTGCCTTCAGGTGGATTATGAATAATGTTCAGCAATTCAGGACACGAGGGCCCCAGATTTCTTATAAGGTTGGGCATATGCCAATGGATACACTGCACAAATTTGCACCATGATGAGCAGTCAGTGAGGTATTAACTAGTCAATATTAATCAACCTACGTTGCAAAAAAAAAAGGCAGCACCTGCTTGACAACTTTTGGGGACCTTCCATAAGCATTGAACAGATGTTGAAGAAGACTAGATCTCTGGAAGAAAAAAAAATGTTTTTACAACAGCCCAAAAGACAGGAAAAGAGCAAGGTACTATTTTCATATGGATACCTTGGTGCAAAGTGCAAAGAACAAAGAAGTACGCCGCTTTGCCTCAGATACAGATACTGCTGACTGTTTTGTAGAAACCGATGATGTCTTGAATGGCCCATTTTCAGAGAACTCAGTATCTGGGATCTGGGAGCCACTTACTGAAGTTCCCTGACTACCTACCTCAATCTGCTTCATGAAAGACCATTCGTCAATGAAGAAAACAAAATACAGTAACTATTGCGAATAATATGAGCTCTTAAGACACCATAAAGAATATTAGAACATTCTCCCTACACCATAAAATAGAAGTACAACACTACTACAGAAATTAGAGGAAGGCTGCAAATAATTAACTTCTAAGAAACCCAGCCCCTATTCTACATTGCTAGATGGCAAAACAAGTCAGGTACTGCCATCTAATGCAATAGATGTTCAGTAAACAATGAAGATACTAGAGGTCCCATAACCAAGTAATATTATACATCAGCTTTTTAGATAATCCTTGGTTTAAACCAAAAAAAAAACATGCTACAAAAAATGTCTATAATAGTTTCTTAAATTAAAATTCAAATACTAATGCATAAGACAAGCGCTTCAGATAGACTCATATCCATATTTCACTCTAAAATGAAATACAATGTCAAAGGGAACATAAACTACAATTTCAAGAAGAAATCCCAATACATTGCTGAATTCTAATAAGGTTTTTGAATAGTTTGGGATCTCTTATTCATCCCCTAGCAGAAACTGACAAAACAAATGAGGTCAATTGCGCAGAGTATCAAAAAAAATTAGAGTTACCTCAGCTGTCGATTCTTTCAAAGATTTCGAATTAATATCTGTGTCCACAGTATGCTCATTAGCAACTCCCACAAGGCTCTCTATGGCAAACTGCTCTATTTTTTCTGTTGCATATGTTAGATCATAGAGCCTTTTTGCAACCTACAAAAAGAATGCATGTATCAGCATTACATAGCGCAGTATTATATCAAAGCCAAAACGATTAAAAGATAAGGTAATGTTGCTCTCATACCAATCTAACTGCTTTTCCCCTGACTTCATCTTGAGAGTGGGCAGCACACTGTAAATACACAACAGAAGGTAAGTGCAGCACGGACCAACGTACCACCACCAACAACAACAACAAAGCCTTATAGTCCCAAGCAAGTTGGAGTATTAGAGTTGAAACCCAACAGACCAATGTACCAGCCACATAAAAAGAACCTGTACCATTAATCTGAACTATGGTTGATATTCTCATAAACTGAAAATATAATACAACAATATGTAAGCCATGCATCCCGCATGCCTGCACTTGAGGTTAATGAAGATATTTACACAACACAGAAATGAAGATAACATAAGTGAACTCAAACATTGATAAGCAACTTAGAAAATCTCTGATTATATTACTGCAACTTAGAAAAATCTCTGATTATATTAGTAACAGTGGAAAAGGAAACAAGCTAACCTTCAGAGCAATATCCAAGCAAACATGGCGAAGCGGAGGCCGACCCAAGATAAGGCTCCATACAGTTCCCAGGCCTTGGGTAACACGGTCCCCATCTCCATCCTTTAATTGTTGGCTGTTGTCTTCTGACATGCAAAGATCCTCCAGTAATCTAAACAAAGACTCAGGTAGATATGGTGCATCGCATAAAAGTTTGCTAAAAGATTTGTCTGAAGCAGGCAGTGAATCAATCAAGGACCTCGCCTAGAGATGAGAACAAAAGACATGAAAAGATGTCTCAACTCTCAGAAAGAACATTAATAAGATACAATACAATACTATTATGAGCAGGCTTACAAGTGATATAAAGAACTTCTCGTAATGTTTAGAGGTGGAGGTAGAGCTTTCTGGTGAATTAGCAACACTGATACTCTGCAGCTGATACAACACATGCATTGCCAGTTCATACCCCTACAAAAACACATGAGCCTCATAAATATCTTAGGAGGTGTAAAGTACCAGTCAACTAATATGCTTATATGATCATGATGGGACCCATGCTTGATCTGGGCATTGACAATTGCAGTTCACGTGACGAACAGAGCAAATTGGAACAGCACAAACATAGCTGCTACTTTGTATCACCATTTCTCCAAGAATGCCACTACCCGACACAATAAATTCAATGGCACCCTAAATCACCCTCTACTTCAAATCTGAGTCACTCCCCAGTCCACCCTACCTTAAAAAATAGGAGGTTGAGATTTAGGGGAACTGCTGTGGGAGTAAACAATTTGGCTAAGAGAAGCCAACCAGGAGCTGAAACAAACTGTGCCTTAGGACTTAGGAGCATTAACTTAATGAACGCAGAATGCAGAAACTAGCTCAAGGTCAGCAGAAAAGGGCGCATGGGTAAACAACAAACAAAATCACTTCAACAAGTGAACCCTAGTCATAACAATTGACATATGTATATGAAAATAATTACCAACCTGTCAATGATGTATTCAAGCCGTGTTCGCTCCAAAAATAATAATAATAATAAAATACACTAATACAGTACCAATTTTAACGTCCAAACTTACATCTCATGAAATAATATAATTTGTGTGTGCATTAAATCTCAACAAACAATAACTAATTCAGATCTTCAAGTCAGCCGAATGCAAAATCCTAGCAATTTGAATGAAAAGTTGGATGTATCCGCTGTAGTTATATCAATGCTGGTAACACCAAACAGTGGATATAATTCATTATTAGTGAAGTACCTCCTGATCATGTGAGTGAAAGATAATGTGCCTCTGAATCAAATCCATAATGTTATCATCAGCAGCACTCTGCGAATAAAAATTACGGGAAAAGCAGTGTTAGTTTGTTAAAAAAAATACTCAAGCAACGCAGAAAATATATATAGCAAGTAAACAAAAGAGATTTTTAAAAATGCAGTTACTAAGCATCTCATTATAGAGTATCTATACTAGACTAAAGATTACAATATCAAAAGGATACCTGCGCGATCAAATGAGCAAGCAAAGAAAATCTGGCATTGAAACTATTTTTCTTGTAATCATCAAGTATCCGGCCAATGGCTAGTTTGTTAATTGAGATTTTCCCTTTTTCACTTAATTCCAACTGAGATGTAATAATTGGCAAGTCATCATTGGTGTCGTCTGGTGTTGGTGCCTTTGGAGCTGGTAAAAAGGGGTCAACCTCTAAATCCATGCTATCGGATTCGTCAAGTGAATTAACCACTGAAGACATGGGTTTCACTATATCTTCATCAACATCAGAAGAATGAATCCTGACATCCACTGGTGCCTCGACTTCAAATGTTGGCTCCGGTTCAGTGACAACATCCAGAAGCTCCAACTTGTCTTTGGCAATTGTTTGATTAGGTTGAGAAGCTGACTGCTGTTCACCTTCATTTTTGTGTAAATCTCCTTGATAGTCTGAATAGTTTTCAGCCTTCCGAGAATTGGAGTAGAGTGTGTTCGACAAATTATCTGTTTGATGCACACTATTGGTTTCCATCTTCACCTGTATCGAATTTACAGCAGAAGATGAAACTATCCGACGCGGATCGAGGCGACGAGGGTCCTGCAACACATCAGCATCCTCAGAATAAGCATTTTTCTGTTGACTTCATAAAACACAACCTGAAAGTCACCAAAAGATAGATCATACCCTTCTTGGATCACGCTTAGCATCATGAACGCTAGTCATAACAAAGGCATCAGATGGTGAGATGCTGACTCCATCTGCTGTGGGTGTAGATTGTGCAGTGAATAGTGTGGAGTCTGAATTGGCTGGAAGGTTTTGTGTTACGAGACCAGAGGAATATTTAAAATTCAGTTGCTGGACACCGTTATTTGTTGCTAAATGAAATGAAGCTTCCGGTAGATGTTTCATTGTTTCTATCACAATGTCGGCCATGACATCTGCCTCTACTGTTGAGACAAGAATACCCAAGGATTCAGCTCCTCTTTCTCCTTCAGCAAGCAAAGCGCCAATCATTTCAATCATCTTCTCGACAGGAGACACTTCATTATTCAATATAGCTGGATCGGATGAATGACCCACACTGGCATCATTGTCAGCCTGCATATCAGAATAATCAGACAATCCCAGAACTGGCAGGTTTGAAGTGGCAGACATGTCAAATCTTGCTCTCTTAGCTATGCCATCAGACGTAGTAAAAGTATCACTTGATCGAACAGCAGGTTTCTTCCGATTTATATCTCCATAAGGCATCTCCCATGATGTAGACTCATCCTGTAGCATAAGAAAAGAACTACAATTCTTCGAGAGAAAAAATATATATACTTATTGAGGAAGCATATTTTTCAAAGGTATACATGTGCAATCCGTTGGGCAAAACTGTATAAGCATGCAAATAATACCTTGCTAGCACGAGAAGCACGCTCTATATTTCTAGACATCTTCTCTGCCTGCCTAATATTTTGTTCCATTGCCTCACCAGGGCTGAGAACACGCAGCCGCCTTACCAATATGTCTTTAGACTGTCAAGAGAAGGAAGTCTGGTTAGCTTGACAAGCAATATACATCAAAAAACAAATATGAATATGTAAATCCTACACACATTTAGGAAAAGCAATGCAGAATTGATGTACAATTTCTCAAAAGAAAACAAGATGTCTCCAAAAATTAGTCCTTTATTAAGTTACAACAACAAACACAAACAAGCAACCAGATCGAGAAGAAAAGAGAGGGGAGTAGGGATTGTCTTCACAGGAGTGGCTCCCTGAAAGGAAACTTGACAGCTCAGACCAGATACCGTTGCCACAAAAATCTTGGTTTGAGTTTGGTAGAATGAGTCTAGTAGTCTACAAAAACCTAATGTCATACATTCAAATCCTATAGTGAGTGCATGATTCCATCTTTCTTATCATAACTCCGACTTCGTTAGTATCACTTTTTTACCGCACGAATCCATATTAAGATTGAGGAGTGTTATGGTTCCTAGTTCATAAGGGAATGATAGCCAGGCGGAGTCGGCTTGGGGGGGGGGGGGGGGGGGGGGGGACTAGACTATTAGAGAGATATGGGACTAATTCTTCTTCATTGATTGATTCCCCCTTAAGGAGGTACAACTCATCCTTATATAGATAGGAAGACTTGCCCCCCAAGTAACTAACTCAATCTTATCTAATCTAATCCCAAGTAAGTAACTCAATCTTATCTAATCTTTATCCACTAATCCTAACCCTGAGCCTATCCCTATGGGCCTCATGCCCTTGGCTGCCACCCCATGACAAGGAGCAACATCCTTGGTTGTAAAGATCTGCTTAAAAAATCATCTTTAAAGTTTTGACAAAATCCACATAGATTTCTAAATTATAATACATATATACTAGGGCTGAATCGAGTCCTCAATTTACATATGAGCTTCATGCATCAAGGCATATTTACTATCAACAATCATATTTGTACTACCATCCGTTAATTGATCATAACCTGGTGTAAGAACACATTAACATGCTAGCCAAGTTATACTTCCTCGCAAGCAAAATTCAATTATAGCAACAGTTTAAGAATCTTTGAGCTGTATCGAGGCATGAAGTATGTAAATTAAATCAGATAATTTATTAATGACAACTGAACCATAATCTACATGTGTAACCTGTAGATGAGCTAACCTCAATCATTGCCTGGTGGGGACTCCGTAGAAACCCCAAAAAAGCTGCTCTTACAGCATACCGCAGGCTTGCTGAATGTGCCCCCTTTGCAGTCTCCAAGCCAGGGTCAAAATCAAGCAAAACTGGCAACACGCGGTCATAGTAAATCGGTCGGATCTTTACAACTGCTGCAAGACTGACAAGTGCCATATATTATATTTCAGAACACAAATAAATACATCTCAGACAGCTATGCGGCTTTGCAAGATAAACAGCACAAAATGATACACTGTCTCAAGCTTCAAAGATAGCTACACCTGCATGCATAGCTGGGCCTGGGCTCGCAGCAAGCAAGCAAGGAGCCAAACACACAAGCCCACAAAGGTCAAAATAATGTCAGTGGATCACAAAGAACCTAGGTTGTGTAACAAAAAGGGTAGGATACCAGTTGATCACCTAAAGTAATTCAATTGCTCCATAATGTTAGCATATTTATAAGTCAAGATAAACATGTAGATAGCTAGGAACTGATGCCATTCATTAAATAAATTCAGGTTCATCTTCATACACAGAGAAAGCTAGTTCAAAGAGAGGATGAAATGGCAGGATAGTGAGTGTAACAAATCACTTCTGCTCAACATATACGATAAAGTTGGTAGAAATTCTTACGAGTTGATGGTGCCAACTAGGAAGGACCCTCGATGGGCATAAGCTGTTCGCAGAATATCCAGGAGGAGGAGGAGAGCTCGATGTGCATCAGCTTCCAAAATAGCAGGATCAAGGCTAGGATGAAATTGAGATGATCGTGAAGTATCAAATCTCCAGTTTTTTCCTGTATGTAAGGTGTACTTGTCAATGTGAAAGTCATTCTCTTTCAAAAAAATATTGCCCATTCACTTGTTAACTTTAAACTGGAAAATGGTACCCTCAGTTGGCTGTACTTGGTCACTGTTGGCTTGAGGTGTGCAACACAAAATCCATGTTTCCACAAACTTTAGAGCAAGTAGTTTAGTTGCAATAGGGCCTGGCTGTTACATGTCACAAACAATAGTATCAGCCAGTACCAGTAACAGTTAACAAAGAATATAGACAAAGAAATCACAGCACCAACCATTGCACGTGTTCACATATGTCATTTTTTTTTGTAAAATTGATTATGCTCTCAGGTAGCACTGCAGTAAAGTACAATAGTATCATCTAGGGACTTGAGATGTTGCATAAAACGAAGGGGAATAAAACAATTAAGACCTCACACTTGAAAAGTTTTAAGTAATTCCATGATGTGTCAACTTCTCACAACAGAATAGCAGCAATTGCACACATTGTATGCATAAAGCACAAACTACAATAAAACAAACCTCATTCATCACACCACAGACTGCATCTTTGAACTGCTTCATACAAGCCCACATGTCTTCAAGCCAAGTTTCAAGTTTTCCGCACTTGTTAACCTAGATTTACCATTACAGTAGAAGAGTGGATATTAGGAAAGATTGTAGTGAATTACATATATTTATAAGTTAACATTATATGTAACATCAAATCAAAGCAGGACAAATATGCCAAGAAAAGCAATTGTTCAGATTTATACATAGTGCTTCATATTTTCCAAAGAGAAGGGAACAATGCCATGTGTTTCATCTGAACCAAAGCCCAACTTAAAACATTGTCACAGCAAGCCTTAACTTGCAGGGTTCATCACAAATCATTCTTGTAAATTAGCCAAAACATATAGCAAACAGTCTAACCTACTGGTACTGTGTGCCTCAATTTGTTGATAAAATTTTAATGGTTCTTGATAGTTGGGATTCTAGACGCTGCAAGGTAAGAAATCAGTTCAATTACAATCGTTGCATGTAGTTTAGACTCAACAGCACAACATGTAAATTTAGAGCTTGATGTGTAATTCATAGTTCAATGAGGAACATTTATCTACACAAGCTCAGAATCACATTTCAAAAAGAATATGTTACTCTTATACCATTACCCAATTCTGACAATCCTATTAATGCATGGATATGATCATGCATACCACTGGGAAGCACCACTTTATAGCTAACAAGAAAATAAGCTGAACATATAAGAATTTATGATACTCCTTCAAATATTTAGCTAGATGAAGATGGATGTATTTCTTTTTCATGGCAACATGAATAGTGAGTAAACTACAGTGCATTTATAAGCACTTTAATGCCAGTATAATTATTTGATATGGTTGAGTTAAGGCAAGAAGGTCAGTTTTTTTATTGACTTTTCACAGATGCTGAAAAGAACACCAAATTGTCATGCAAGTCTCTGCCCCTACTATTCCAGCATTTTCTTGGATTAGGTCTGCTCTTGCCCCCCCAGTGTTTTTCATAAGACAGTAGCACATATGAAAACAGCTGGGCATAACAATGAGTGTTATAATGAATGAATGGTGGAAGGAGAGTTCACAAGGATTTGGAGGTTTTGGTCATTGGACATGAAGTCATTACAAATAACTGAAATGTTTGATATTTTAATGGTAGCACAGTAAGTTCTTTTATGATCACAGAAGATGCATGCACTCGACATGTCGACAGTCGAGAACAGACAAGAGTGATTTCAGCAGCACTTTATGATAGCAATGCCTGTTACTTTCCTGCATGAACTGACGAAATAGAAACAGGTAAAAACAACAAATGCTGGATTTTACACCGTCTTCAATATTAAGTCAACTAGAACATGCATTGCAGCAAAATGCTTGTCATTTGGAGCTTATAAACTCTTTGTATGAAAACAAGGTTTTATGTTGGCAAATAAGCATTTCTTGCAGCGTAGTTTTTCAATCGGATGAACTTTGTGATACGCTCCCAACAAAATTAAGATAAGCAACTTCGTCAAATGGCCATAGCAACATCACAACGGTAGGTAGTTACAACAACAGTGGATTTATTCATTAATAAATATCTGTTTTACAAAGAACAACCTGTAGTGTCATCTCTTCCAATACAGCAGGAAATAAATTTGTCCCACTAGCTATAGATTGCTTAACAGTCGCAGGATCATCATGCTTCAAAAATGACAGCAAATTTGGCATCAGCACAACCAAATCTTCTGTAACATTTGTGCCAAGCTCTCTCAGCAATCTGTCAGAAACAAGCAGATACATGAGAACCACCACAATAATTTTCCCATGCAGAAAGCAAGGAACGCACAAATAAACACTGTTTATTTTTGCTAATTCATGCTGAGCTAAACATTATGTCCGTTTTTTCACTCCAATGAATTTCAGCAAGTTTTTTTAAACGAAATGGCAGGAGCTCTGCCTTTCAATTAAGATAGGAAAAGAGCGTAAGCACAGGTCAAAAATTACAGTGCACCCAGGGACACGAGGGAGCAGTGTTCAACCCACCCACCCACCCACACACACAGAGAGATCTACACTTCCCAGGTTAGAGCCCGTTTCCGTTGCTCAATGTCCTCTTTTATTCTAGAGGCAACTTGTGCCGCCGTTAGAAGATGCCGTTGAAGATCCTTCTATTTCATTCTTTCCAGATGTTCCAAATAGTGTATATCACCACCCCATTAAAATTTCAGCAAGTTATCCACTGTAGATCAGGCCATCAGGGGTGGAGCTACATGATCTTATTGGGGTCAGCTGACCCCTATAAAATTTAGCAGATTCTAACACATTTACTGTTGGTGTATTTGTGTGATGATTAGTGGAGCTGGCCCAATAACTCTGATGTCTGGCTTTGCCCCTGCAGCAGATCAGTGGCACTTTAAAGAATACAAACTCAAATCAGAAGCCATCAAAACCAACATACGGATTTAAAAATGTCCTTGAAACATACTTTGTTTGACCAAATAATGTTATATATCATATCATGAATCATGAAAACTTCGAATGTCTGGATACCCCCACAGGCATGATTTTTTCCCTCTCCATCATTCCAAAGCTCCATCCTTCAACAAATTAAACAAACTTTGACACCATCGTGTTTACCTCATACCAAATGGTATCAGCAAAGTCAAGCTAAATCCACTGAGCATTCCTCTAGCATATTGTGAGCTTATGCAAAATAAACGCTAGTTTGTCCATGCCGTTGCTGATATCAAGTTCCAAATTAGACAACCAAGTACCTAGAGACCCATCAGGATGCCAGTTGTGCAACTAACAAAAATCACAACTTAGGTCAAGCCCAAGCTCATAAAAATCTCACAGAAACAGTATCAGGTACACGGATGCAGAACGAAGCATGTCAGATCTACGAAGGTTACTAATATAACAATTTCAACAACGTGAATCACTACTGAACTAAAAACAGTCACGAGTCCCGAAATTCATGGAGATAACGGACCTAACCATATGAAACAATTTTGCCAGAGCTCCTACGATATGGCATCACTCCATACGGATACGAAAGTACAGGAAGGAAGGCCCTGGCTCACCTTAGGGCACGAGACGAATCGAAGCGGGGCGAGGCGACTTCCTCGCGGTCACCCGGCGGTGGCGGCGGCCGCGCTTCGGCAGCATCGCCTCGCGGCAACGGCCACCGGGAGCCGCCTGCTCCGAATTCCATGGGTGGGGCCTAAACCCTAGCTCAGGGAGCACAGGGCCACGCGGACACGCGAAGGGATAGCTAGGGCACGAAACCACGACTGGGAGAAGTAAGCAGCAGCGACTGGGTTGGGATAGGTTTGTGTTCGGCGGTGGCCGCAGGCCGCCAAAGCAGGCGACGCGGCGGCGGGAGGAGCAGGGCAGGGCGCGGCCAGGAGGGCCGCTCAGGCGACGGGGGATAGGGGGCGAAGGGGCCAGGCCAACGGGATGACTTGCCACAGGTGTGCACGATGTTATATCGTGAAGGACACCGACACGTGGGACCATTTGTGGTTCTACACTCTACAGGGCCGTCGGGCACCGACACGTGGGACCATTTGTGGTTCTACACTCTACAGGGCCGTCGGGTTTGGAATCGTGGGCCTGACACTAGCTCCAACAATTTCCCCATTTTTTCTCTTTCTATCTATATTTTCTATTATCTTTATTATTATATTTAAAAGACTCCGCCTATATACAAAGGATGCCTCTCGATCATAATATTCGACAAGTTTTCGCTACTACAATTAGGTTACCCGTGTTTTGGTTCGAAGGAAATGTTAGTCACTGTAACATTGAATGTTTAGATAATAATTACATGTATTAAACATAGTATAATTATGAAACTAGTTATACAAATAAAGGTTAAAGGATGTTTCGAATTTATTAAACCTAATTGAGTTTATATTTAATACTGATAGCTGGTACTCAAATATTTGATGTGATATGAACTAAACTTTAGTTCGGAAACCAAACAGATTCTGCTTTTAGCTCAAAGGGCTTGTATTCAAACTATTGTAATTACCTTATTTATGGACCAGGTATGTGCCCTTGCGTTGCCACGAAATTTAAAAAAAGTATAAAACATAGATATAGAACGAAAAACATTAATATGATATGCAAATTTGTATGACCGTGCACTGTGATGACATATAATATGACACGCTCGTTGTCGGTGTTTTGGGTCCGACCGCACACCCGGGGTTGCCCCTCAAGGTGTTTTAGGAGTAGGACGGTGTCGCCGACTGTAGCTAAATGGTTCGTGCCCGATGCACGAGGAACAATGGACAATGTTTACAGGTTCGGGTCGCTTTGAGATGTGTAACACCCTACGTCCTAGTGAGTATGCTTTGTGTAATGGGTTACAAGGTAGCTCTCATAAAGAGTTGAGGTGGGTGACGGAGTAGTGGGATCGATCGTTCTGAAGGGGTGCCCCCTAGGCCTTATATATTCGACCGTGAGGCAATACATGTGGATATGCACCTAAAAGATAGTGAACCGTTTTTGTCTATCTTCCTATGATTCTGCCGACTTATCCTCGCCTGGTTACGTCGTACGGGGCTCCAGCGCGGGAAAGTCGGATCTTCTGTTGCGGTCGTTTGCTCAACGCTGTGGGGCCATCCGGGCTTGCACCAACCCGGCCTTATGTCGATCTGCTTCACTGGTCGCTCCTCCCCAGGCCCATGAAGGAGTGACCTTACGATTTATTGGGCCCTTGGGCCTTTCGTGAGGTCTTTTATCCTTCTAGTAGACCCGGGGGATATCTGTCCCCCACAAGCCCCCGATCTTCGGGCTGATTTTGAGATAATCAGCCCAAAGATCCTAGCTCCAGCTTGCAGTCTTTGTTTATGACGAGAAATGCTTTCCAAGCAGTTTGGCAAAAACGATTTTTTACTGTCTCCTCCTGCTTTGATCACTCGTGGACTGGAGCCTTGTTTCATGCTTGTGTCTTAGAAGTCGGCATTTCATATTGTAGGACCCTGAACTTCATTGGGTGCACCGGAGGTGCACCCAATGGGTGTAGCCCCCGAGCTTCGAGTGGATTTTGGAAAATAATCCACTCGAAGGTCTTCATCAGAAATCTTGCCTTCAGTTTTGTCTTATGCCTTGGAAACTGGCGTTGCTTTCTCTCGAAATGGTGATTTATTGGGTGCACCGGAGGTGCACCCAATGGGTGTAGCCCCCGAGATTCGAGTGGGTTTTTGAAGATAATCCGCTCGAAGGTCTTCATTTCGTGTCTTTTTGCTGAGAGTAACCCTTTCTTTTCCGAATGCCTTAGAGGTCAGCATTGTGTCATCAATATTATGCTTTAGAGGTCAGCATACATTTTGTCTTTTGCAGCCGAGTTTGCGATCCGCCCATATCTTGCTAGGTGGTGTAATTTACTTGCTCTGTGACTGATTGGACATTTGATGGACGTTCTTTGGCTAGTCTTCACGTCGCTTCTGTCGGTCAGATTTTGTACTTCACCGGCTATATTTGGCTTTCCTCTGATCCTTACTGATATCTCACTTTTGTCTTGAGGTATTCATTGCATGCCCTGCACGGATGTGACAGTTTTGAAAAATATACTGATAATTCCTGGGCGTCCCCCCCAATGGGTGTGGGCAAGGGACGGCTTGGTACGCTGAGTGTTTTAGCCGGCTGCTTCTGAGTAGTAATGTGATGTGACGGCGGGTGTAATCATATCATCCGCGTTGTTGACTGGAGTCCCAATGGGTGTTGCGTTGCGTGAAACGGCGTCAGCCACCTGACGTGTCTTCAGACGGGTTGAAGTGTGTATTGAATGCTTCGCGACTGTTCAGTGACCGTGGTTGGAGGTGAGCGGTTGCCTTCTTCTTCTATAAATAGTTCCTTTGCCTCTCTGGTTTTTTCACATCTCTTGTTGTTCTCCGCTGCTTGCCTTCTTCCTCTCCTTGCATTTCCACCATGGGCAAAAACAACAAACGCAAGCGCGAGCCGACTCCTCCATCAGAGGACTTTGGCGACTCGGAATACTCAGAGGAGGAGTTCTCCTCTCAGTCCGAGGGGTCTCCGGCTCCCGTCTCTCCCCCAGCGTCGTCCGATGACTCGGACGACTCTCAGGGGATTGCTGCGGAGGTCTGGACTTACATCCGGGCCGTCGAGCGCTCCGGGCTCGAGGGCTCGGATGAGTCGGAGTACTCCTCGGACGAGGAGGACTCGCCCGAGGAGGACGGCGAAGGTGACGACGACGACGACGACGACGACGACGACGACGGAGGCGACGACAGCGACGACGGTGACGGCGGCAGCAGGGGCGGCAACGACGGCAGCAGGAGCGGCAGCGGCGACAGCGGCAAGGGCAGCAACAAGGCCAGTGGCTAAATGACACTGGTTTTTAGATATTAGTATAGGTTAGAAGTAGTATAGTGAAATAATGTAGTAGTATTAGTAGTGTAGAGTAGTACAGTGTAGCGTAGTAGTAGTAGTAGGGGAGTATCAACTCATAATGAGTTGATTTGTAAGTATTGTTACTTTCCTTAATGAAGAATGACTTTGTCTCCTCCTGTGTCAATTACTTTGCTTCATAGTAAATTGATCTCTTATTTGTGAAGTTGATTCATTCGGAATAGTATCTAAATAACTCGGGCATCATATCGCCGCCTCAGGGGTGATGGCCGAGCTATTATTGTCGACATTTATGCATTTGGAATAGAGTCCGAGTGACGACGAAATCATGTCAGCGCCGGAATGACTGTTGACCACGTCAGCGATCTTAGAGGTGACAGCCGAGTGACTTGTGACGACGCCAGCGTTTTTTAGAGATAACCGCCGAGCGACTGAGGACATCGTCGGCGCTTTAGAGATAGCCGCCGAGCGACTAAAGACATCGTCGACACTTTAGAGATAAATGCCGAGCGACTGGAGGCATCGTCGACACTTTAGCGATAAATGTCGGGCGACTGGTGATAACGTTGGCGTTTTAGAAATTGCCGCCGAGCGACTGAAGACATCGTCCGCGCTTTAGAGATAAATGCCGAGCGACTGGTGATAACGTTGGCGTTTTAGAAATTGCCGCCGAGCGACTGAAGACATCGTCGGCGCTTTAGAGATAAATGCCGAGCGACTGGTGATAACGTCGGTGTTTTAGAAATAACAGCCGAGCTAGACGGGTTGTGTCGGCCACTTTGAGGATAATAGCCGAGTGATGATGTGGCCTGCCGGGGTTTTAGAAGTAACCGACGAGTGACAACGTGGCACGCCGGTGTTTTTAGAAGTAATTGCCGGGTGCTGACTGGGCGCTTTTGGAAACGGTATCTGACTCGGGAATATCCCATATGCACTGCGCTTTTCAGCTGCCTCTGCTTTCCGTGCCCTAGTTCTTGCTTTCCTGCCTCCAGATCCTCTCTACAATTCGTCTCTCGCTCTGTTCGCCAGTAGAGTTGAGATGGCGCCCAAGCGAAAGGCCTCGAGTTCATCCGCTGTGGTGATTCCCCCCATCGATCCCAACAGCCAGTTGCCTTTCGCAGGTAACCATATGTCTGTTGTCTCCGAGCCTGACCTTCTCCACCTCGTATCCATCGGGGTCCTTCCCTCGAGGGAACTTTGTTCTTGGCGGATTTGCCATGGGGTCACTGTCCCGACAGAGGATACCCACGAATCCGTAATTTATGTTCCTTTTCTTCTCCATGGTCTCGGTCTTCCCATTTCTCCCTTTTTCCGCGGCCTCCTTGATTTCTATCGTCTTAATTTGACCCATATGAATCCCAATTCCATTCTGCAAGTTTCCATTTATGTTCATCTGTGCGAAGCTTTTCTTGGCGTCCTGCCACATTTTTGATTGTGGAAGTATCTGTATCACTGTCGCCCTGGAATGGCCGGGGGGCAGCATCAGCTGGTTGGGGGTGCTAGTTTAGAGATGCGCCGCGGGAGGAAGTCTGATTATCTTGAAATCCCTCTCAAGGACAGTATTAAGGGATGGCGCTTGGAGTGGTTTATCGTTGAAAACCACGGAAATTCTCTCCCCCTCGCTCGGGGAGACAGCCGGACGTTCGTACTCCGAGTTGGACCGAGTCCCCCACAGATCAGGAGGTGGCTGAGGCTGGGGCTTTGCTAGCTGAAGTTGGACTGCTGAAGGAGAGGGGTCTGACTGCAGAGGTTGTGGTTGCTGATTTTGTTTTCAAGAACATTTAGCCGTTGAAGGACAGGGCTTACCCGGCTTATCTGTACCGAGGCCTAGCTGACTCAACTCGGGTTACCAACAGAAGAATTCCCTCCGTAGACTTGGTGAACCAACTTGAGATGATTCTTAGAGGCAAGGTATCAAACGTTGGTGCCCCAGTGGCATACTCGGCCTGGAACCTGCCTCCTTCCAAAGCCTTCACTCATTTTGTTTCGAATTCACCTGTTGCTGATGGCAGTTTGGGCCTTAGAGTGCGACCCTCTGCTGAAGAAGTTAACGCCTTGGTTGCCTCGCTCGGGGAAATTCTTGATGATGAGCGGCAAGTCCACTTTGAGGTACCTTTGGATCCTAGTGACGCAGAAATAAGTGCTATGCTTGATTTGCTGGCTGAGGACCCTTCTAATGCTGCTCCTGCTGGGACGTTGGTGGTGGCACCTCCCCCAGAAACTGATACAACCTTGGATATTCAGAAGCCTGTCAGTGTTCGCCCAAGACGCCCTTCCCGAGCCAATCAACTTGATCCTCCTGCTGACGAGCAGAAAAAGAAAAAGAGACGTCTCAAGCGAGTATCTAGTTTGGATCGGGATGTTGGTCCTTCGGTTCCTGCTGCTGAAGAAGTGCCTGTTCCTGAATTTACTGACGCTGACCTCAATGGGGGTGCTCCACCTGTTGCTGACCCCAATGGGGGTGCTCCATCTGCTGCTGACCCCAATGGGTGTGTTGTCTGTGTTGCTGATGAAAACGACGGGGAGGAAGAAGATGAGGTCCCTTTGACTCGGAAGAACAGTCGACAGTATGTCGCCAGTGGGGAAAGTAGTGGAGTTCCTTCTCCTGCTCTGTCTGCCCTCATTGGTCTACAAGAGTTGTCCCTGGCAAACTTTGATCAGACTCTTGAAGATATGGTTCTAGAAGACCTGCTGTCAGAGCCAGCGGATGATGGTGTGATGGAGGTTTGTGCTGATGTGCTCGACGTCGGGTTGGGATCATCCCGGGCAGCGTCCCGCGCCTCGTCGACCTTAGAGCGCGGTCTCGAGGGTCAGGAAACTGACTTGGATCGTCTTGCTCCCATGGAAGTAATTGAGGGACCCTCAGCCTTACAGGCGGCTACTGCGGAGAACTTGGTCCTCAAGGATGGTGTTGACACTTGCCCAGCCCCCGAGGATGTTGCCGGGGATGACTCGGCTTGGGTGGGAAACACAAGCCACTGCCTAGCCCCCGAGGGTACTGCCGGAGATGATCCGGCTCAAGTGGGTAGCGCAAACTATAGCCCAGCCCCCGAGGGTGTCCGAGCGGGGTCTCCCTCTTGTACTTCCATTGATGTTCACGCAGGATCTTCTCCGCGCTCCGGTTGCATGGTGGTAGCCCAAGCTTTGGGTCAGGGAGTCGCTTTAGAGGCTAGCGTTCCCGCTGACCAAGTTTTGGGCTCTGTTGATGGTACCGAGTTGGTTCCTGCTGGTTCATTGCAAGCTGCTTCGGGTGGCAACCTTACGCCAGGTCGTCAATTGATTTCTCACGATTTGGGAGTCCCTTCGTTCTTCTCCAATCTCCAGGTACTGTGGTGTATTCTGGCCTGACTTTTACACCATATGAACTGCTGCCAACACGCTCATATGTTCTCCATATCAGGCATTGGTGGACGGAATGGCTAGTCAGCTGAGGTTGCAAGGTGCTTCCGTTCCAGAAGGAGCTTCATCTCTGGCACGTTGGAATCCGGTGTTGCTCCAACATCGTGTCTCTGATTTGGAGGCGATGAATGCTGGTTAATACTCTTTTGCTTCTCTTTGTCTACCTTATTGAACTGCTTTACATTTTGACTCTTTTTGCTTGATTGTCTCTTGCTAGATATGGCTCGGCAGATTTCCATTCTTGAAGAAAAACATTCTCAAGGCCAGGCTGAACTGGTCCAGCGGTGTTCTGACTTTGAGGAAAAGTATTCTCAAAGCCAGACTGAACTGGCCCAGGTCTCTGCTGCTCTAAATGACGCTAAAACGCTGAACTCTGCTCTTCGCGCTCTGCTTGATTCTAAAAAGGTGACTTATGAAACTGTGCCTTGTATTACTGTGTTCTTATTGCCCGCTTGATGTTTGAAGGAGTTGATTCTTGTTTGCAGGAAGGAAAAAGTGCCCTTGTCGCTTCTCGCGACAATCTTGACAGACTGTATCGTGATTCTAGCAACTCGTTGACCATCCTGGAGAGAAGTCATCGCTTTACCATGGAGGAGTTAGACAATCATCGTTGTAAGCTGCAGGAATCCACGGATGATGTGATCCGTCTCAGGCAGTTGATATCGGCTAAGGATGCTGCTATCAAAGAACTTCGTGCTTCCAAGAAATCCATCGCCCAGGAGCTAGAGACCGCTCAATTGGCTGCCAAAGTTGCTGAAGAAACTTGCATTACTCTGAGAGCTCAGCGCGACAGAGCCATGGATAAAGCCATTCGCGCAGGGCGAATTTTGATGAGGAGACCCGGCGTGGTTGTTCCTGAAGACATAAGGGCTGACGTGAACGCTGCTCCTGATTCCTCAAGTCGCCCTTCTTCGTCGGTTGCTCCTGAGAAAGATATTGCGAAATAGAGAAACCTTTTGCGTGCTTTGAGCGCGCGGTTAGCATGATCGAATATTTGTTAGAGGACACCGGTTCAACATTCGAATGATATTGTTACTCTCCTATTGTTTCGGAATTCGACGGTACGTAAATTTGCAGTAGTAAAGTGCTATGTGATGGTTTTGGAACTTGCTTATGGGATATAGAAGTCACCCCTATATGAGTATTCGTAAGCATGCGAAATCGTCTTAAGTCGTTGCTGACTTGAATCGATCGCTTTTGTTAGTAGGGCATAGTGGTCACCCCGAGTTAAGTAAGCGCGAGCATGTTGCACCGCCTTAAGTCGTTGCCGACTTAAGCCGATTGCTCCGTTGGCAGGGCATAGTGGTCACCCCGAGTTTAGTAAGTGCGAGCATGTTGCACCGCCTTAAGCCATTGCCGACTTAAGCCGATTGCTCCGTTAGCAGGGCATAGTGGTCACCCCGGGTTTAGTAAGCGCGAGCATGTTGCACCGCCTTAAGCCATTGCCGACTTAAGCCGATTGCTCCGTTAGCAGGGCATAGTGGTCACCCCGAGTTAAGTAAGCGCGAGCAAGTTGCACCGCCTTAAGTCGTTGCCGACTTAAGTCGATTGCTCCGTTAGGTAGGGCATAGTGGTCACCCCGAGTTAAGTAAGCGCAAGCATGTTGCACCGCCTTAAGTCGTTGCTGACTTAAGCCGATTGCTCCGTTAGGTAAAGCATAGTGGTCACCCCGAGTTAAGTAGGCGCGAGCATGTTGCACCGCCTTAAGTCGTTGCCGACTTAAGTCGATTGCTCCGTTAGCAGGGCGTAGTGGTCACCCCGAGTTAAGCAGGCACGAGCATGTTGCACCGCCTTAAGTCGTTGCCGATTTAAGCCGATTGCTCCGTTAGCAGGGCGTAGTGGTCACCCCGAGTTAAGCAAGCGCGAGCATGTTGCATCGTCTTAAGTCATTGCCGACTTAAGCCGATTGCTCCGTTAGCAGGGCATAGTGGTCACCCCGAGTTAAGTAAGAATGCAAGTCAATCATGAACAAACTGAGTATCTTTGAAGCCTTTTTTTATTGATGACACGTTTCCTGTTTTACAGAGTACATCGTTGTCTCGATAGCTTTTGAAATACGGCTAAGGATAAAACTTCCTGAGGTGTTCTATATTCCAGGAGTTCCCAATTTCTGTGCCGTCCATTTGAGTGAGACGATATGATCCCGGCCGAGTGACTTCTGCTACTATGAATGGTCCTTCCCATAAGGGCGATAACTTGTGCCGTCCCTCCCCCGTTAGAATTCGGCGGAGGACGAGATCTCCTACTGAAAAGGATCATTGTCGCACAGCCTTGTCGTGATAGCGTCTCAGAGTCTGCTGGTACCGTGCCGCTTGAATTACTGCGTTCAGTCGCTCTTCTTCGAGTACATCGACATCTTCCAGCCTGGTCGCTTCGGCCTCTGTTATGCTTTCAAAGATCAACCTTGGCGCCCCAAACTTGAGATCAGCGGGCAGTACTGCCTCTGACCCGTAGACCATGAAGAAAGGAGTGTTTCCATGCAGGGCTCGACTAGGGTGAGTTCTTAGGCTCCAAACGACGTAAGGCAGTTCCCTTATCCACTTTCCTGTGAACTTCTCATTTTTATCGAAGACCTTTTTTCTGAGTGCCTCCAATATCATCCCGTTAGCTCGTTCAACCTGCCCGTTGGCTCTCGGGTGTGCTACCAAAGTATACTTGACCTGAATGCTTTTTTGCTCGCAGAAATCGAAGAACTCTGAACTTGTGAAGTTGGACCCCAAGTCGGTTACGATACTGTTCGGTATTCCAAACCTGAATATTATGTCTTGTATGAATTCCACGGCTTTAGCTGAGGTTAAAGAAGCAATGGGTTTGAACTCTATCCATTTAGTGAATTTGTCGATTGCTACCAACACGTGAGTGTATCCTCCTTGAGCTTTCTTGAAAGGTCCAATCATATCTAGCCCCCAGCATGCAAAGGGCCAAGTCACCAGTATGGTCTGTAGTTGCTGTGCTGGTAGATGTTGTTGTTTCGACAAGTACTGGCAAGCTTCGCACCTCTGAACTAACTCGGCGGCATCACTTTTTGTTGTTGGCCAATAGAATCCCGACCTGAAGACCTTCCCGACTAGTGTCTTGGACGCTGCGTGTATTCCACATTGTCCAGCATGAACCTCCTCCAGAAGTTGCTTCCCAGTAGACGATAAAATGCATTTCATGAAGATGCCTGATGCGCCCCTTCTGTATACTGTCTCCCCAATGAGTGTGTAGTGAGCCGACTGTCTGGCGATACGCTAGGCTGCATTTTTATCATCTGGCTCCTCTTCATTCTTTATATATCTGATGATCGGTCTTCTCCAGTCATCAGAGCTTGACTCTGGTTGATTCACGATATTACACTCTTCTGCCTGATCCATTGAGATGCTTGGTTGTGGTATTTCTTGTACAAAGACTCCGGGTGGGACCTGAGTTCAACTGGATCCTAGCTTGGACAATACATCAGCTGTCGTGTTTCGATCTCTTTCTACATGATGAAATTCCAGGCCTTCAAATTTATCTTCTAGTTTTCGGACGGCAGTGCAATATTTTCCCATTGAATCATTCGAACAGTCTCATTCTTTGTTTATCTGGCTTATGACTACCAAAGAATCTCCGTATACCATTAGTCTCTTGATGCCTAATGATATGGCGATGTTTAGTCCATGGATCAAAGCTTCATACTCGGCTGCATTGTTGGAGGCTGGAAATAACAACTGGAGGGCATACTTGAGGTGCTCGCCTCCAGGTGCGATGAAGAGAATTCCCGCGCCTGCTCCCCGCAGCTTCAGCGAGCCATCAAAATACATCCGCCATACTTCTGCAGTTTCTGGGTTTTCTGGTACTTGTTGTTCAGTCCATTCTGATACGAAGTCAACCAATGCTTGAGTTTTAATGGCAGTGCAAGGTCGAAATTCGATGTCATGAGATCCCAGTTCGCAGGCCCACTTGGCTATTCGGCCAATGGCTTCCTTGTTGTGAAGGATGTCCCCTATCGGAAAACCAGTGACTACTATGACTTTGTGGTCGTCAAAGTAGTGACGTAGCTTGCGGGCAGTTAGAAGTACTGCGTATAATAGCTTCTGAACTTGAGGATACTTTTTCTTTGAGGGACCCAGAACTTCACTGATGAAATAAACAGGATGCTGCACTGGGTAGGCATGTCCTTCTTCTGCTCGCTCGACTACCAACGCGGTGCTTACCACGTGAGTCGTGCAAGAGATATACAGCAGCAGATCTTCAGCTGGTTGAGTTGATGTGGCTCGCCGCGGTGGTTTCAGTACTGGTGGGGTTGTCAAGAATTTCTTCAGTGCATCTAGGGCTTCCTGTGCTTCTGAAGTCCACTGAAACTTGTCCACCTTCTTGAGTAGCTTGTAAAATGGTAAACCTTTTTCTCCCAGCCTGGACATAAATCTGCTCAGGGCTGCCATACATTCGGTAAGTCGCTGAACCTTCTTTTGTGATCGTGGAGCTTCCATTTTCATGATAGCTTCAATCTTATCCAGATTAGCTTCAATTCCCCGGTGGCTAACAATAAATCCGAGTAGCTTCCCTGCCGGCACCCCAAAGACACATTTTTCGGGATTAAGCTTCCATCGATATCGCCGTAGACTGTTGAAAACCAGCTGTAAGTCTTCGATGAAGTTTTCTGAGTTCTCTGTTTTGATTACTACGTCATCCACGTAGGCTTCCACACGCTTGCCCCAGTGATCGGCTAAGCATGTTTGAATGGCTCTCTGATAAGTCGCTCCAGCGTTTTTGAGGCCAAACGGCATGGAGGTATAGCAGAAAGCACCGAATGGAGTGATGAACGTTGTTTTTTCCTCGTCTTCCTTTGCCAAACTGATCTGATGATATTCGGAATAGCAGTCTAGAAAAGACAGCACAGAACATCCAGCGGTGGAGTCTACCACCTGATCTATCCTAGGGAGCCTGAAGGGATGCTTTGGACAATGTTTGTTGAGATCTGTATAGTCGACGCACATGCGCAATCCATTTTATTCTTTTTGAGTACAAGAACAGGGTTGGCTAACCACTCGGGATGTAACACCTCTCTAATAAACCCAGCCGCGACCAAGCGAGCCAACTCAGCGCGAATGGCCTCTCTTTTGTCGGGCGTGAAGCGACGTAGTTTTTGCCGGATCGGCCTTGCTTGGGGGTAGACCTTCAGTTTGTGCTCGGCCAGTTCTCTCGGGACTCCCGGCATATCCGCAGGTTGCCATGCGAATACGTCCCGGTTGTCTTGCAGAAATCGGACGAGCGCGCCTTCCTATTTATCGTCCAGGCTGGAGCTGATGATGGCAGTCTTGCGTTCATCAGCAAACCCCAGGTTGATCCTTTTAGTTTCTTCAGTCGGCCGCATAGAGGCTGTGGCTTGAGCTTCGTTTGCCGGTGCTATAAGGTCTTCCTCAGGCTTAGAGTTCGCCTGCGCTGAAGAAGTCGCCGACGGTTTGGTGGTGAGGGCCGCTTGGATGGCCACTCGGAAACATTCTGCGGCGCCTTGGAAGTCAGCGCGCACAGTTATGATTCCTTGTGGTCCTGACATCTTCAGTATCATGTACGTGTAATGCGGGATGGCCATGAATTTTGCCAATCCTGGCCTCCCGATGATGGCGTTGTACCCGTAATCGAAGTTTGCCACTTCGAACCTCAGGAACTCGGTTCTGTAATTCTCCGGAGTTCCGAAGGTGACGAACATGTAGATGTGGCCCAGCGGGTATTCCCCTTCGGTCGGCACGATGCCGAAGAAAGAGTGTCCGACTCGCGGAGTTCTTTGAGGTGAACTCCCAAGCCTTGGAGTGTCCGGGGGAAGGTGACGTTGATGCTGCTTCCCCCGTCCACTAACACCTTCTTCACCCTGCTCTCTCGGATCACCGGATCGACGAGGAGCGGGTACTTGCCTGGGTGGTCGAAGTTGAGCCATTGATCTGCCCGAGTGAAGGTAATCGGGTGCTCCGACCACCGGTACGGAGCGGGAGGACCGGTGGTCGCCACCAATATCTGGCGATCGTTGAGCTTTTGTTGTCTTCTATTTTCCTGCGACCCGTGTCCGCCGAAGATGACGTTGACCTCACTGTCAACGTGTGGGAAGGCTCCTCCTTCCCCCTCCTCATGTTGCTGGTGTTGTCGTGGTTCTTCTAGTCCTCCCCGCGGTGGAGGAGGAGGTAGGGGTTGGAAGGGTCGGTCATGTCCGATGGAGTGCTTGAAGTCCCTGCAGTTCCGCAGGGTGTGGCGCATGTCCTTGTGGTACGAGCACTGGGCGTCGAGGATGTCGTCCAGCGTGCGCTCGCCTCCGCGAGGTCCTCCCCGGGCATGAGAGGCAGGTGGTCCGGCGGCGTGCACCTCTTCGCGAGGTCTTTTATCCCAGCGTTTGTCGGGTTGCTGGTTCGCGTCGCGTCGTGGCGCTGCCGGCGCGGGCTTCGCTCCCCCGATGAGGTCCTGAGCTCGCTCGTCGGCGGTGATGTAGAGGTCGGCTTCCCGGAACAGCTGCTCTGAGGTAGTCGGCGCTTTCTGCAGTATGGCTCGGACGAAGGCCGAGTCATTGGATCCTCTGTAGAAGTCCTCGATCATGGCTGCCTCCGTGACCTCGGGGATTCGATTTCTCATGGTCTGGAACCTTTTGAGGTACGACCGGAGAGTTTCGTCCCCCGGCGCTTGATGGATTTGAGGTCCCATGGTTGCACTGGTTTGTCGGAGAGGGACTAAAAGTTGGCGGTGAAGCGTCGACTGAAGTCGTTCCAGTCGTCGATGCAGTGTCGAGGTAGATGTCGCAGCCATTGCAGTGCGTCTTGCCCGAGGACAATGGGTAAGTACGCAGTCATCACATCCTCGGATGCTCCGGCGGCTCGGGCGGCAGTGGTGTATACGGCCAACCAGCCTCCTGGATCCTGCTTAGGTTCATATTTGTCGACATTGGATACCTTGAAGTTAGGGGGCCACTGAATGGCCCTAAGGCGTGGAGTAAGGGCTGTCACTCCACACGTGTCCTCCTGTCGTTGGGGATGATGTCTGTCCCGGGGAGGGGAGTAGTCGTTGTGATTCCTCGACCGACCCCGGGTAGTACCGCCAGTCGAGGCTGTTGCTGACTCGGTTCTGGTTGCCTGACTCCGAGCTGGGATGCCATGATCCCTGTCGTACTCCTCCCAGCGGCGGATCTCGTTCTCATGTCGTCGTTCACGCGAAGCTTTGATGGAGCTTCGCGTGTCCCGACGACTGTTGATGGCGTGTCGTAGATCGTTCGGCGGGTGAGCGAGCGGTAGAAGATGGTTGGCTGCCTGGGTGAACAGTCGTCGATAGCCCTCGGCGTCGGGAGTCCGAGGGAGTCCATCAGCTATCCGAGCTAGTACCCCTTCGACTTCACTCGGCGTGTTCATGGCTCGGGCGAAGTCGGGATTCAGGTTGCGCCCGAAGAGTGGATTTTCCCGGTGCTGCCTTGTGTCCTGCTCGGCTTGTTCCTGAGCTCGTCGGCGATCACGTCGTCGGGAATTCCTTCGTTCTCTGAAGACGCGTTCCTCCATAGTTTCTCCTATCTCCGAGACCTCGTCCCGCAAAACAGGTTGCTCCGGATCCCGTTCTCCGGCCTCATGATGTCGCCGAATGTTTCGGCGCCGGTTTCTCCGCCGGCGGGATTCCCGCTGAGGTGGTTCTTCTCTGGGTACGGTCGGCTCGTCGTCGGAGACGGGGGGGCGACTCCACTCTCCCGATGAAGAGGATGTCGGGGTAGAATGGTGCGGCGGTCGTGGCGATCTTCTTCCCGTTCTCCTTTGAGGGCGGGGGAACGGAAAGAACGACTTGCTTCCTCCCGGTCTCTTTCTTCCTTGCGATCTGTGTCCATTCTTTCGTCGGGGAAGTAGACAAGGGAGTTCTCCGGGTCATCGGGCCCTCGGCCCCTGGCTTTCTGAAGGCGATCTTTTTTCGGAAAGCTGGAAGTTGCGCTTCTCCGATATTCTCGGAGTTTGTTGGGGGAGACTTCTTTTTCGGTGGATCTGCAATGCGGTATATAGTTCCCTCTTCATCTGCTATGGACGAGATCATCCCAAAGCAGAATACGGATCCGGGTCGGAGGGTGATCTTGCTGTAGAAGGTGACGGCCATTGAGCTAGCTTGGATCGGCGACACCCCCCTACCTGGCGCGCCAGCTGTCGGTGTTTTGGGTCCGACCGCACACCCGGGGTTGCCCCTCATGGTGTTTTAGGAGTAGGACGGTGTCGCCGACTGTAGCTAAATGGTTCGTGCCCGATGCACGAGGAACAATGGACAATGTTTACAGGTTCGGGCCGCTTTGAGATGCGTAACACCCTACGTCCTGGTGAGTATGCTTTGTGTAATGGGTTACAAGGTAGCTCTCATAAAGAGTTGAGGTGGGTGGCAGAGTAGTGGGATCGATCGTTCTGAAGGGGTGCCCCCTAGGCCTTATATATTCGATCGTGAGGCAATACATGTGGATATGCACCTAAAAGATAGTGAACCGTTTTTGTCTATCTTCCTATGATTCTGCCTACTTATCCTCGCTTGGTTACGTCGTACGGGGCTCCAGCGCGGGAAAGTCGGATCTTCTGTTGCGGTCGTTTGCTCAACGCTGTGGGGCCATCCGGGCTTGCACCAAACCGGCCTTATGTCGATCTGCTTCACTGGTCGCTCCTCCCCAGGCCCATGAAGGAGTGACCTTACGATTTATTGGGCCCTTGGGCCTTTCGTGAGGTCTTTTATCCTTCTAGTGGACCCGGGGGATATCTGTCCCCCACACTCGTGGACAAAACAGAAATATTGACTTCAGCAACTAGATTTAGACAGGAAATTGGAAATTCAACAAGCTATGCCACATTTCGAGCATTAGAAATAGACAACGCTGCAGGCTTACATTCACAGACCTAGCAAAATTGAAGTGGTTACATATTTGAAATTTTTCCATGTCAAAGCCTCTAAGTCCACAATCATTGTTTGACTCCAGGAAGTGCAGAGAACTACTACAAAATAAATGGGAAAGAAACATCATTAAGTTGAGATTCATGCATTTCAATTTTTCACCATAAAAATAGATAATAAAATGATTCATCACAGTTATGCCCTGCAGAAACAATACAAACAGTTAATAAAATGATGTAAGTTCTCCATTACAGATGACAGAAATAAAGGCAATATCTGATTTGGAATCTTCATCATAAGGCTATATGTGATAGCAAAAAATAGCAGGAAAGCTCAGCTTTGAGCCATTTAGGTTCATCCCACCTTGAAGTTTTGTTTGTATTGATTGGTAGTATGACATATCAGAACCAAGGTAATCTGATATTGCAAGACTATAACCATCTTGAATACCATGTAGAGCATCGGTGTTTACCCAAGGGTTCATCAAGCCATCCATGCTAAAATATACCATTTCACCTCTGATTGACAACAGATTGTATTAGTACACAGAAATGAATCAGTTTTAACATATGTTGTCAGACACCTCAGGGGATAAAAAAGCATGTCCAGTAAATAATGTCAATTAACAAATGCACAGACTAACAAGGGTAGATATGGGCCTGAGCAAAAGTTTTGCATGGGCCCGAGCAGACTAACAAATGCACAGACTAACATGGGCCTAAGCAGCAGTTTCAAGGACAACGCGAAAGATATTCTATGGGGATTCATGTTGTTCAATGCTTTGACGAGCTTCATGGAGATCAATCTGGCCATGGAATACAAAAATGTGAGCTACCGGCAATAGAATAGGCTTGATAGACCTAACTCAAATTCACACAGGAAGAATTAAAGAAGCATATAGTAATTGCCATGAACAAATAATAATTAGATTAGATTGAAAGACACCAATCCATCCTCAACACTACCATGATATATTTTCTATAATAAAAATGCATGCTAGCCAGAAATTTGCAACAAGTCTAATCAATGTTCTTAAGGATAAAAATTAATTGCCAATATAGCCCAAAGCCCCAAATTAATTCGATTTGGGGCTTTGGGCTATAGTCCCTGCTTACATTTTGAAGAGATTTGATTATACCTTAAACACCCTAGAAATCAAATACCCTCAAATTAATTTGGTAATTTAGGGACTAAAAATTAGTCCCTAGAAACCAAACACCACCTTCATGTTCCAGTAGCTATGAACATGTTTCATGTTTTCCTTGAATGAAGATAAATGTGAAAGTGCATACCATGCTATTGACTTTGTGACATAATGGCATATTTGCTTTGAATCAACATGAAGTATAAACATGGCAGATTTGGGTACCAGCACAGATCTCGTTTGATTTCTCACTCAGTAAGGGGTCATCAAAGAATAAAGCACATTAATCCCAACAAGTTAAGGTAATTCTCCAATTGAACCAATTAATAAATAAAAGAATAGCAAAACCTGTATCATAGCTATTGGTAGTCGCTTGGACCGCCGCTGAACAAAACATGAAAGAGGTAATTTTCTAGACATTTGTTTTGCCAAAAAAACAAATGTTAAGTTTGACCATTAGATAATCTATAGTTTGGGCATTCGGTTATATATTTAGCAGACTTTTATCATTCACCAAGTCGTCATGAAACCAAGAATGATCCAAAATAAAATTGAGACAACTTTCGTTTGAAAAATTCTAACAAACTGAAACAATCAACCACTTCCAAACTCACCATTTTGAATCTGCTCTAGCAGAGATGAATGATAACATACCAAAATAGCAGAACCCATCACCCACAATCAAAGTTTTAGTTGCAATCGTGCTTAAGGTATAATCAAATCTCTTCAAAATGTAAGCAGCTGCATATCCCTTATTCCCCCACCCAACACATACAACCTCGAGTAGCACCTGGATCATCCGGAAGGTGCGGGTGAGAGAGGACTCCACCTCGTTGACGCGGGGCAGGGGGCAGTGCTAGGTGAGGTCCCCGAGATAGAGCAGCACAGCGAGGAGAGTCGCGTTCTTGGCAGCAATGCTGAGCACGGTCTGCCACCATAGGCTGGGGGCGAGGACGACCTCGCCTGTTGATTCACGAGAGTGGGACGACGGAGGAAGGAGGCTCCTCGGCCGAGGGCATCGACACTGCGTCGGGTGAGGGCGGAGGGCGGCGGGGACATCGCGAGAGGATGGGGTGAGGGTGCGGGCATGGACTCACTGGGTTCGTTGCTCCACCTAGGGCATGAGGGGGACGTGCCCGCTGTCGCTGCCAAGCTCCGATGCCGCGTCGCCGGGGATCACAGAGTTCGTAGCTCCACCTAGGGCTTCATGGTGGAGCGCAGCAATAGAAGCAAGGCGAGGTGGTGGGAATGGGTGTGGGAGCCCGTTAGGCGGACGAGGTGGAAGCACTGTGGAATGGGACGTCGCTTCCTATACTTGCTGGCGGAGCGGATTGACGAGGACGGGGGTAGGTCATGGTCATGGGGCAAGGGCTGCTGGCGTGGGGAGGGCGTCGCCAATGTCGTTGCGGTGACGGGGGCTAGGACGGAGGCGGGGTCTACGGGCACACGGAGGGGACGCGCGGGTAGGCGGGGGCATGGTGAAGCCCTATGGACGCTAATGTTACATGCTTATAGAGCAGTAGAGATTCACATCCAACACTGATCCAACGAGCTGAGCTCAAAACAAAACACTCGATTTTGACACAAACAAAGAAAATAAAAACGGAAGCGCAGGGGTGCTCACCTGAAGTTTCTGCACAGCTCGGGCACGCGCATCTTGTGACGGAGGCTCGCAGGCGACTGCTTGAGCCGAATCCGAAACACAGTCACCGGCGAGGCCTGCTGCGCTCCTCCACCCGCCCCAACGCCTACTCCTCCCCTAATTGAGTTGCCCGCCTCCGCATCCCCCACGCCAGAGCCCCCATCCACTTCCATAGCCTCGATCACAACACCAGCTAATACTCCTGCCTCCACAGCCTCGGCGCCTCCCCCATCTGCCGCATCTGCCTCCTCCTGGCCGCCCCCTGCTGCTGCTGCGATAGCGGAGGCGGCGGCTGATCCTTCAGTGATGAGGTGGTCTCGTTCGCGGCGGTGATCGGAGTGGGGACGGGGACGGGGCTAGGGTTCGGGGAAGCGGAAGAGGTCATAGGGGCTAAGAGGGACAGGGACCAAGGGGAGAAAAGGAGAAGGAGGGGCGCAGGTGCTTGGGTCACTTAAAGCGACCGGCCGAGGACGGGGCAGGGTCATGATCACGGGGCGAGGGCTGCGGGCGCATGGAGGACGCCGTCAATGTCGTTGCGGCGACGAGGGCTAGGACGGAGGCGGGGTCTGCGGGCGCATGGAGGGGACGCACGGACGGGGGCATGGTGAAGCCCTGTGCACGCCCACATTACATGCTTATAGAGTAGTAGAGATTGTGATGTTGTGTGTGAAAGTCGCCTAGAGGGGGGTGAATAGGGTGAAACTGAAATTTACAAAGTTAATCACAACTACAAGCCGGGTTAGCGTTAGAAATATAATCGAGTCCGCGAGAGAGTGCAAAACAAATCGCAAGTGAATAAAGAGTGTGACACGCAGATTTGTTTTACCGAGGTTCGGTTTTCGCAAACCTACTCCCCGTTGAGGAGGCCACAAAAGCCGGGTCTTTTTCAACCCCTTCCCTCTCTCAAACGGTCCCTCGGACCGAGTGAGCTTTCTCTTCTCAAATCAACCGGGAACAAAACTTCCCCGCAAGGACCACCACACAATTGGTGTCTCTTGCCTCGGTTACAAGTGAGTATTGATCTCAAGAAAGAATGAGAAAGAAGAAAGCAATCCAAGCGCAAGAGCTCAAAAGAACACAACAAATCACTCTCACTTAACACTAAAGCTTTTATGGAATTGGGAGAGGATTTGATCACTTGGGTGTGTCTTGTATTGAATGCCTAGCTCTTGTAAGTAGTTGGAAGGTGGAAAACTTGGATGACTTGAATGTGAGGTGGTTGGGGGTATTTATAACCCCAACCACCAAACTAGCCGTTTGGTGGAGGCTGTCTGTCGCATGGTGCACCGGATAGTCCTATGCACACCGGACAGTGTCCGGTGCGCCAGCCACGTCACCAGGCCGTTGGGTTCCGACCGTTGGAGCTCTGACTGTTGGGCCCGACTGGATGTCCGGTGGCACACCGGACATGTACTGTAGAGTGTCTAGTGCGCCACTTCGCACGTGCCTGACTTCTGCGCGCTCTGGCGCACATTAATTGCTTCTGCAGGTGACCGTTGGCGCGAAGTAGTCGTTGCTGCGCTGGCTCACCGGACAGTCTGGTGTGCACCGGACATGTCCGGTGAATTATAGCGGAGCGGAAATCCGAAGCTGGCGAGTTCAGAGTCGCTCTCCCCTGGAGCACCGGACACTGTCCGGTGTGCACTGGACATGTCCGGTGAATTATAGTGAAGCGCCTCTGAAAATTCCCGAAGGTGCGAAGTTTGGCTTGGAGTCCCCTGGTGCACCGGACACTGTCCGGTGGCACACCGGACAGTCCGGTGCGCCAGACCAGGGCAGCCTTCGGTTATCCCTTTGCTCTTTTTGTTGAACCCATTTCTTGGTCTTTTATTGGCTAAGTGTGAACCTTTGGCACCTGTATAACTTATAGACTAGAGCAAACTAGTTAGTCCAATTATTTGTGTTGGGCAATTTAACCACCAAAATCAATTAGGAAATAGGTGTAAGCCTAATTCCCTTTCAATCTCCCCCTTTTTGGTGATTGATGCCAACACAAACCAAAGCAAATGTGGAAGTGCATAATTGAACAAGTTTGCATAATGTAAGTGCAAAGATTACTTAGAATTGAGCCAATATAAATTCTTATAAGATATGCATGGATTGTTTCTTTAATTTTTTTGACATTTTGGACCACGCTTGCACCACATGTTTTGTTTTTGCAAATTCTTTTGTAAATCCTTTTCAAAGTTCTTTTGCAAATAGTCAAAGGTACATGAATAAGATTTTGCGAAGCATTTTCAAGATTTGAAATTTTCTCCCCCTGTTTCAAATGCTTTTCCTTTGACTAAACAAAACTCCCCCTTGATAAATTCCTCCTCTTAGTGTTCAAGAGGGTTTTAAGATATTGATTTTCAAAATACTACTCTCTCCACTTTTTGAACACAAGGAGATACCAATTTGAAAATCATACCAATCGAAAAATTCCTTTTAAAATTAGGTGGTGGTGCGGTCCTTTTGCTTTGGGCTCATGCTCTCTCCCCCTTTGGCATAAATCACCAAAAAAGGAATCATTAGAGCCCTTTTTGTAACTACTTTCTCCCCTTTGGCAAATAAAACATATGAGTGAAGATTATATCAAAACGGAGAGTTGCTCGGAGCGACGGCAAAGGATGAGTTACGGAGTGGAAGCCTTTGTCTTCGCCGACGACACCAATTCCCTTTCAATACACCTATGACTTGTTTTGAAATATACTTGAAAAACACATTAGTCATAGCATATAAAAGAGACATGATCAAAGGTATATTAATGAGCTATGTGTGCAAATCAACAAAAGAAGTTCCTAGAATCAAGAGTATTTAGCACATGCCTAAGTTTGTTAAAAGTTTGTTCATCTAGTGGCTTGGTAAAGATATCGGCTAATTGTTCCTTAGTGTTGATATATGCAATCTCGATATCCCCCTTTTGTTGGTGATCCCTTAAGAAATGATACCGAATGGCTATGTGTTTAGTGCGGCTATGCTCAACGGGATTATCCGCCATGCGGATTGCACTCTCATTATCACATAGAAGAGGAACTTTGGTTAATTTGTAACCATAGTCCCTAAGGGTTTGCCTCATCCAAAGTAGTTGCGCGCAACAATGGCCTGTGGCAATGTACTCGGCTTCGGCGGTAGAAAGAGCTACGGAATTTTGCTTCTTTGAAGCCCAGGACACCAAGGATCTTCCCAAGAACTGGTAAGTCCCCGATGTGCTCTTTCTATTAATTTTACACCCTGCCCAATCGGCATCCGAATAACCAATTAAATCAAAAGTGGATCCCCTAGTATACCAAAGCCCAAACTTAGGAGTATAAACTAAATATCTCAAGATTCATTTTACGACCGTAAGGTGAGCTTCCTTAGGGTCGGCCTGGAATCTTGCACACATGCATACAGAAAGCATAATATCCGGTCGTGATGCACATAAATAGAGTAAAGACCCAATCATCGACCGGTATACCTTTTGATCGACGGATTTACCTTCCGTGTCGAGGTCGAGATGCCCATTGGTTCCCATGGGTTTGACATCCTTCATCCCAAACTTGCTTAGAATATCTTGAGTATACTTCGTTTGGCTAAGGAAGGTGCCCTCTTGGAGTTGCTTCACTTGAAATCTGTAGCACCCACTATGTAATTTGCTAGAAATAATACCAATAGAGAAACAATTTCTCTTTATGTGAGTTTGATCTTTATGCATCATCATATGTGAACACCATGCCCAAAAACAAAATTAATAAAAAGATATGCTACTAAATCATTGCATCATGCTGAATATTTTATTTGTGTGTGCATTTTTGTGACAATATTATAATAATGTAAAAAAAGAAATATGTTAAATATCCAGATGGGGATTTAAATCCTAAAATAATCCTAGAATTAAGAAAAGAGAGAAGGAAAAGATTATACAAAATAGAGGAAAATAAATATATGAAATAATACATTTTGTTCCTACTAATATTTTAATTTATGCATTTAACTCAGGTATGAAACTCACAAACAAGTTTGAATTCAAAATGGAGATTTAAAAGTGAAAAGAAAAGAAAATGAAAAAGAAAAGAAAAGGGGTACTGTGCTTGCCTGGGCCGGTTTTCACCTTTTCCGGCCCATTTCCCTTTTCCTCTGAGCAGCCCATTGTCGCGCCCTCACCGCTGTGCTTCCGCGCCGACAGGCGGGGCCCGCACGTCAGCGCTACCCCTCCCCTTCGCAACCGAGCCGCGAGGTGCTCGCCGCGCGGACCGCGCCTACCTCGCGCGGGGAGCTCTCCGGGGATCTCGGAGTTGCGCAACGGCCGCGCTCCTACGCGTCTTAAAGACTGCATTTTCCATCGCCCAACACCTTGACCGCGTCCCGTTCTCTAGAGCACCAAAAGCACCGCCGCCATTGTTGAGTCCGCGGAAGTGAGAAGCCGCCGCGTTCGATTGGTGACCACACCAATTTCCGGGGTTGGGCGAGTGGGCAGAGGGGTTCGACAGCTGCCACGGAGTCCGCCATTGACTCCCCGGAGGCAATACAAGCCACGGGTGTGCGCCAATTCCTCACCGGCGCTACATCCGACCCGCCTGCCCATGCGTCACCGTGGTCGGCCCCCTGTACTGCGCATCCTTGGTAAGAAGCCCATCCAATCGACTCGCCTCGTCCTCCTCGTCGCGTAGTATCAATCGATTTTAGTGTTGGGGACGCTTGGGCGGAGAATCGTGAGCACGTCGGTGAACCTCCGCCGTGGCTCTGGGCGCGCCGCCGTGGCTCGGTGCTGAGATAGGAGAGGGCCTCCTGGCCGTTGGATCGGAATGGAACGCCTAGGATTAGATCTGGGGAGTAATCATCGCGCACCGTTGATTGGCATATCAACGGTTGTGAGTGAATCTGCCGCGTACCATTTCGTTGTGGGATCTGGGCCGTCTGTTCCAGATCGGACGGTTCCAGTGTCGTCCCGAATCATTATAAGTCCCAATCTAATCCGAGCCTTCAGTCCACGATCGGACGGATCTGGTTCATCCATACCCCTTCGTCCTGCCGTTTTTGCATAAGGGACCTTATGACATCAGAAAATCAACCCACAGTCCCATTCGGCTGTGCGCTGTGTCTAGATTATTTTGCGCTGTGACCCCTGGACTCTCTGGAATTTGATGCGGGGTCCAGTCAGTGGATAATATTCATAAAATCAATTAGAAAATGAATTTTTGTATGAAATTTATTGCAGAAACTTCAATAATTCATAGAAAATGTATATGAACTCCAAATTACTCCATTTCAGTTCCTAAAATTTAGTAATTTTATTCTCTAACACTTAGTGTCTCTGTTTTATCATGACAACAGTAAGAAAATTAATCCAACACTTAATCCTATTTTAAACACATAAAACCTTTGAAAATCCATAACTTAAATTCTATAACTCTAAAAATTATGATTCCTGTTCCTAGGATTTTATTTTATTATGTAGAATATTTCTGTGTATTTTGTTTACATGCTTGGTGTAATGTTAATTTTCTCTATATCCTGTGCTTGTTTGTATTGTGGCGAGTAGAAGAGCCCGTTGCTGAGGATCCTTGTGAGCAGCAGGTTGAAGTAGCTGAGCAGGAGCTCATTAAAGGCAAGTTGTGCCCTTGACCACTTTTTACCCAATAATGTTCTTTAATGTCACTTATTCATGCATAGATTAATTTTGATGGGACCCAATAGGTCACCCTAGATTGTTTATCTCATTACCTTGTTTACCCCTAAATCACTTGGGTAGTTTGCTATTGCTTTACATGGTTTTGGGATAATCATTTATATCTATGTTCCAATTCTTTTGTTATTCTATTTATGTTCATGTCAAGATCATTAATGTTAATTGGAACATAGAGCTTAACTTGAGAACCATGTGCCACCACAAGGGTTTAATGGGACGCCCTTGGCTGACTAATTAGGAAAGCTAGTAGAAGACTACCTTACCCGAAAGGGGCAAGGGCAGTAGGGGAGTGGTCAGTGTAGGGAGGTCCTTGGTTGATTTTGCTGCGATGGCGGTCAGGCAAGAACCCTGCATTGGAGCTTCCTATAAACTGTAGCGGGTTTTCGGAAGCTAGTGGAACTTTGTAAAGGCCTCGTAGTGTTGCCCTGCCGCGCTTCCTAGGTAGAGGTGTATGGGATTCGCGACCCCTTGGCAGATGGGTAGCATGACTTGTGGGTAAAGGGTACAACCTCTGCAGAGTGTAAAACTGGTATACTAGCCGAGCTCACGGTCATGAGCAGCTCAGGACTCTCTGATGATTAAATTATGGAACTTAAATTCAATTTTGTCATTTGCATATGCATGGGTTTATTATTAATTTTGTTCTATTATTTATTAAGGTTTGGTATTTACTTACACTTAGTAATTGCTAATAAAATTTTGACCAACTACTTAAAAGCAATGCTCAGCTTTAACCATTCTCTTTGATAAGCCTTACACTCCATGAGCTCCCACCTTTGGTGAGTTCATGTCACATTATTCCCCACGACTTGTTGAGCGATGAACGTATGTGAGCTCACTCTTGCTGTCTCACACCCCCCCACAGGAGAAGAACAGGTGGTTCAGGAGGAGCCACAAGACGAGGAGTATGATCTGATCTAGGTGGCGTTTCTCAGTTGGCATTGGCGCCGACGATCCTTAGTGCGTTTTATATTTACTCTCTTATTTTGTAATAAGTCTTCCGCTATGTAATAAATACTCTGATATTTTATGACATTTATCTCTACACACTCTGTTATTATATATGTTGTCTTCTTGGCGCATGTATGAGATGCACCTGGCTTTGTTCCTTAAAGCCGAGTGTGACAGAAGTGGTATCAGAGGAAATGTTGGCTGTAGGACGAAACCTAGATTGAAATGGACAGACTCTTTCCTACTTACCTTACTCTGACTCATTCTGTACTCATCTCATCTTGATCTTATCTCACCTTTTGCTGTTCTACTCTAATCATTCTTACCTCCTCTATTCTAAGACAAGATGGATTTCACCTTGGAATCCTACATTTATGAACTTTTTTTTGAGATAGGAAACCCAAGACAAAATTAAAACTATTTTCTCTATTAAAAATGTTGGTTGATTGTTCTGATGATCAATGCCTGATTTGCTTCTTTGATTGATTGAAATAGTATAGACGGGCATCTTAGCATGTACCAACATAAGGTATTGAATTAGCTTTAGTAGGTGAAATATTAATCTCCTTAGCTAATAAATCCCCCGCAGTAACGTTCCTCATAATTACTCGCCTTGTCTACAATTCTTCCTTTCTTACCCTGTATCTCTAACCTAGATGGGCTACCCCTATAGTGTTAGAAGAGAGCACTATAGACATGATCATTGGTATGTCATGGTTAAGAAAGGCAAAGGCAGTATATACACTGTGCTAAGGGAACCATAGAACTCACCAGTTCTAAAGGAGAAAGATTTCAAGTTCAAATTGCAGTAACCACCTCTTCCAAACGTGCGATGTTCTTTATAGCTGAGGAGTTTGTTGGTGACAACATCCGTGTGGTTAGGGATTTTCCGGATGTCTTTCCACAAGAGTTACCACAGATGCCACCATATAGGGAAGTTGAGTTTGTCATTGATCTTTTACCTGGAACTACCCCTATTTCTAAACGGCCATACAGGATGTCTGTAGAAGAGTTAAAAGAACTTAAGAAGCAGTTAATAGAGTTACAAGAGGCTGGGTACATTCATTCGAATTCTTCACCTGGTGGAACGCTGGTTCTATTTGTACAGAAGAAAGAAGGATCGCAAGGGATGTGCGTGGATTATAGGACCCTTAACGATGTCACTGTGAAGAACAAGTGTCTATTACCCTGCATTGAGGATTTGTTTGATCAGATGAGAGGAGCCAGGGTATTCTCGAAGATTGATCTCCGATCGGGATACCATCAGATGAAGATTAGACCATCAGATATTCCTAAGACGACTTTCTCAACCCGATATGGATTATATGAGTTTACTGTTATGTCATTTGGATTAACCAATGCACTGGCTTATTTCATGAATTTGATGAACAAGGTGTTTATGGAGTATTTGGACAGATTCGTCGTGGTGTTCATCGACGATATTCTTACCTATTCTAAGAGTGATAGTGATCATGAGAAATATCTGAGATTAGTGCTACAGAAGCGACGAGATAATCAACTCTACGCCAAGTATAGCAAATGCGAGTTTTGGATTGGCGAGGTGCCATTTCTTGGTCATATTATTTCTAATGGAGGGATATTAGTGGATCCTGCTAAAGTCAAGGAGATAGTGGTGTGGAGTATACCCACTATAGTTATAGAGATTCGGAGTTTCTTGGGACTTGCAGAATATTATCAGAGATTTATTGAAGGATTTTCTAAGATTGCTAAGCCTATGACCTCGCTTCTGGAGAAGGGAAGAGAGTTTAAGTGAGACGAGAAGTGCCAAGTTAGCTTTGATCAATTAAAGAAGAGGTTGATGTCGCCACCAGTGTTGGTTATGCCAGACCTATAGAAGGAATTTGACATTTATTGTGATGCATGTGGCCAAGGATTGGGATGCGTGCTCATGCAAGAAGGACATGTGATTGCTTACGCGTCTCACCAGTTGCAGAAACAAGAGTTAAACTACCCCACTCATGCATAGAACTAGCAGCCATTGTGCATGCGCTTAAGATTTGGAGACATTATATTATGGGAACCAAGTGTCAAGTGTACACGGATCACAAGAGTTTGAAGTATATATTCACTCAGAATGATCTCAACCTTAGGCAACGCCGTTGGTTGGAGCTTATTAAGGATTATGATTTGGAGATTCACTATCACCCGGGCAAGGCAAATTTGGTTGCATATGCCTTGAGTCAAAAGGAGCATGTTCATTCAGCTGTTGTTGCCCAGCTACTCGATGAGATTGTTGAGGATTTCAGGAGACTTAACCGGGGGATAGTTGTTCACACTAAAGGAGTAACTATTGATGCGGAACCTACTTTGGAGCAAGAAATCCGCAAAGAACAAATTGGTGATGCTAAGATACAAGAGATTAGGGATCTGATTACTAAAGGTCGAGGTTCGGAAATCACGAAAGATGAGCAAGGCACAATATGGTTCAAGGATCAGATATGAGCTCCTGAGATTGATAGCCTTCGTGAGACTATTTTAAAGGAAGCCCATGACTCGGATTATTCTATTCATCCTGGTGGTACCCAGATGTGTCAGGATTTGATGTAGAAATACTAGTGGTATGGACTGAAGAGAGATGTGGCAACACATGTGGCTATGTGTGATGTGTGTCAAAGAGTTAAGGCTGAACACCAGAGGCCCGTTGGACTTCTGCATCCATTAAAGCTACCCGAGTGAAAGTAAGAAGAGATTGATATGGATTTCATTACTGGATTGCCTCGCACCTCGAAAGGATGTGATTCTATATGGGTTATTGTGGATAGACTGACTAAAGTGGCTCATTTCATTCCGATCAAGACTACCTATAAGGGATCTCAATTGGTAGAGTTATATATGACTCGAATTGTGTGTTTACATGGAGTACCAAAGAAGATCGTTTTGGATAAGAGGATCACAGTTTACCTCCAGATTTTGGAAAAGTTTCATGAGAATATGGATGCGAAGTTCGGCCTATCATCCTTAGATTGATGAACAGACTAAAAGGACAAATCAAGTATTGGAGGACATGTTGAGAGCTTGTGCCCTTCAGCATGGTAGTAGTTGGGACAAGAGTCTACCTTATGCTGAGTTCTCATATAATAATAGCAACCAGGCCAGTCTGAAGATGTCCCCGTTCGAGGCTCTATATGACAGGAAATGCAGGACTCCTCTATATTGGATCAAACTAGGGGAAGATAGTTCTTTGGACCTGAACTTATTCAAGAGGCAGAAGAACAAGTTCATATAATTCAAGGAAATTTGAGGGTAGCTCAAACCAGGCAAGAGAGCTACGCGGATAATAGAAGAAGACTACTGGAATTTGAGGAAGGAGATCATGTGTACCTCAAGATGTCACCACTTTGTGGAATGAGGAGATTTAAAGTCAAGGGCAAATTGTCCCCTCGCTATATTGGACCATTCTTGATCTTTAGGAGAGTTGGAGAGATGGCATATCAACTCGAGTTACCTGATAGTCTATCAGATGTGCATAACGTGTTCCACGTATCTCAACTTAAGAAGTGTCTCTGTGTTCCTGAGGAATAGTTACCAATGGAAGAACTCAGTGTTCAAGGTGATCTGACTTACACGGAGTACCCGATCAAGATTTTGGATACTTTGACTCGAGTTACAAGAAATAAGGTTATAAAGATGTGCAAAGTGCAATGGAGTCACCACGGTGAAGATGAAGCAACTTGGGAAAGAGAAGAAGAGCTTCGCATAGATTTTCCCCACCTGTTCCTTAGATCTTCTTAAATCTCGAGGACGATATTATTTTTAAGGGGGGTAGGATTTGTAACACCCACTATGTAATTTGCTAGAAATAATACCAATAGAGAAACAATTTCTCTTTATGTGAGTTTGATCTTTATGCATCATCATATGTGAACACCATGCCCAAAAACAAAATTAATAAAAAGATATGCTACTAAATCATTGCATCATGCTGAATATTTTATTTGTGTGTGCATTTTTGTGACAATATTATAATAATGTAAAAAAAGAAATATGTTAAATATCCAGATGGGGATTTAAATCCTAAAATAATCCTAGAATTAAGAAAAGAGAGAAGGAAAAGATTATACAAAATAGAGGAAAATAAATATATGAAATAATACATTTTGTTCCTACTAATATTTTAATTTATGCATTTAACTCAGGTATGAAACTCACAAACAAGTTTGAATTCAAAATGGAGATTTAAAAGTGAAAAGAAAAGAAAATGAAAAAGAAAAGAAAAGGGGTACTGTGCTTGCCTGGGCCGGTTTTCACCTTTTCCGGCCCATTTCCCTTTTCCTCTGAGCAGCCCATTGTCGCGCCCTCACCGCTGTGCTTCCGCGCCGACAGGCGGGGCCCGCACGTCAGCGCTACCCCTCCCGTTCGCAACCGAGCCGCGAGGTGCTCGCCGCGCGGACCGCGCCTACCTCGCGCGGGGAGCTCTCCGGGGACCTCGGAGTTGCGCAACGGCCGCGCTCCTACGCGTCTTAAAGACTGCATTTTCCATCGCCCGACACCTTGACCGCGTCCCGTTCTCTAGAGCACCAAAAGCACCGCCGCCATTGTTGAGTCCGCGGAAGTGAGAAGCCGCCGCGTTCGATTGGTGACCACACCAATTTCCGGGGTTGGGCGAGTGGGCAGAGGGGTTCGACAGCTGCCACGGAGTCCGCCATTGACTCCCCGGAGGCAATACAAGCCACGGGTGTGCGCCAATTCCTCACCGGCGCTACATCCGACCCGCCTGCCCGTGCGTCACCGTGGTCGGCCCCCTGTACTGCGCATCCTTGGTAAGATGCCCATCCAATCGACTAGCCTCGTCCTCCTCGTCGCGTAGTATCAATCGATTTTAGTGTTGGGGACGCTTGGGCGGAGAATCGTGAGCACGTCGGTGAACCTCCGCCGTGGCTCTGGGCGCGCCGCCGTGGCTCGGTGCTGAGATAGGAGAGGGCCTCCTGGCCGTTGGATCGGAATGGAACGCCTAGGATTAGATTTGGGGAGTAATCATCGCACACCGTTGATTGGCATATCAACGGTTGTGAGTGAATCTGCCGCGTACCGTTTCGTTGTGGGATCTGGGCCATCTGTTCCAGATCGGACGGTTCCAGTGTCGTCCCGAATCATTATAAGTCCCAATCTAATCCGAGCCTTCGGTCCACGATCGGACGGATCTGGTTCATCCATACCCCTTCGTCCTGCCGTTTTTGCATAAGGGACCTTATGACATCAGAAAATCAACCCGCAGTCCCATTCGGCTGTGCGCTGTGTCTAGATTATTTTGCGCTGTGACCCCTGGACTCTCTGGAATTTGATGCGGGGTCCAGTCAGTGGATAATATTCATAAAATCAATTAGAAAATGAATTTTTGTATTAAATTTATTGCAGAAACTTCAATTAGAAAATGAATTTTTGTATTAAATTTATTGCAGAAACTTCAATAATTCATAGAAAATGTATATGAACTCCAAATTACTCCATTCGAGTTCCTAAAATTTAGTAATTTTATTCTCTAACACTTAGTGTCTCTGTTTTATCATGACAACAGTAAGAAAATTAATCCAACACTTAATCCTATTTTAAACACATAAAACCTTTGAAAATCCATAACTTAAATTCTATAACTCCAAAAATTATGATTCCTGTTCCTAGGATTTTATTTTATTATGTAGAATATTTCTGTGTATTTTGTTTACATGCTTGGTGTAATGTTAATTTTCTCTATATCCTGTGCTTGTTTGTATTGTGGCGAGTAGAAGAGCCCGTTGCTGAGGATCCTTGTGAGCAGCAGGTTGAAGTAGCTGAGCAGGAGCTCATTGAAGGCAAGTTGTGCCCTTGACCACTTTTTACCCAATAATGTTCTTTAATGTCACTTATTCATGCATAGATTAATTTTGATGGGACCCAATAGGTCACCCTAGATTGTTTATCTCATTACCTTGTTTACCCCTGAATCACTTGGGTAGTTTGCTATTGCTTTACATGGTTTTGGGATAATCATTTATATCTATGTTCCAATTCTTTTGTTATTCTATTTATGTTCATGTCAAGATCATTAATGTTAATTGGAACATAGAGCTTAACTTGAGAACCACGTGCCACCACAAGGGTTTAATGGGACGCCCTTGGCTGACTAATTAGGAAAGCTAGTGGAAGACTACCTTACCCGAAAGGGGCAAGGGCAGTAGGGGAGTGGTCAGTGTAGGGAGGTCCTTGGTTGATTTTGCTGCGATGGCGGTCGGCAAGAACCCTGCATTGGAGCTTCCTATAAACTGTAGCGGGTTTTCGGAAGCTAGTGGAACTTTGTAAAGGCCTCGTAGTGTTGCCCTGCCGCGCTTCCTAGGTAGAGGTGTATGGGATTCGCGACCCCTTGGCAGATGGGTAGCATGACTTGTGGGTAAAGGGTACAACCTCTGCTGAGTGTAAAACTGGTATACTAGCCGAGCTCACGGTCATGAGCAGCTCAGGACTCTCTGATGATTAAATTATGGAACTTAAATTCAATTTTGTCATTTGCATATGCATGGGTTTATTATTAATTTTGTTCTATTATTTATTAAGGTTTGGTATTTACTTACACTTAGTAATTGCTAATAAAATTTTGACCAACTACTTAAAAGCAATGCTCAGCTTTAACCATTCTCTTTGATAAGCCTTACACTCCATGAGCTCCCACCTTTGGTGAGTTCATGTCACATTATTCCCCACGACTTGTTGAGCGATGAACGTATGTGAGCTCACTCTTGCTGTCTCACACCCCCCACAGGAGAAGAACAGGTGGTTCAGGAGGAGCCACAAGACGAGGAGTATGATCTGACCTAGGTGGCGTTTCTCAGTTGGCATTGGCGCCGACGATCCTTAGTGCGTTTTATATTTACTCTCTTATTTTGTAATAAGTCTTCCGCTATGTAATAAATACTCTGATATTTTATGACATTTATCTCTATACACTCTGTTATTATATATGTTGTCTTCTTGGCGCATGTATGAGATGCACCTGGCTTTGTTCCTTAAAGCCGGGTGTGACAAAATCCTAAGAAGTACTTCAACTCCCCCATCATTGACATCTCGATTTTTTGTGTCATGATCCTACTAAATTCTTCACATGTAGACTCGTTAGTAGACCCAAATATAATATCATCAACATAAATTTGGCATACAAACAAGTCATTTTCAAGAGTTTTAGTGAATAAAGTAGGATCAGCCTTTCCGACTTTGAATCCATTAGTGATAAGGAAATCTCTAAGGCATTCATACCATGCTCTTGGGGCTTGCTTGAGCCCATAAAGCGCCTTAGAGAGTTTATAGACATGGTTAGGGTACTCACTATCTTCAAAGCCGGGAGGTTGCTCAACATAGACCTCTTCCTTGATTGGTCCATTGAGGAAGGCACTTTTCACGTCCATTTGATAAAGCTTGAAGCCATGGTAAGTAGCATAGGCCAATAATATACGAATTGACTCAAGCCTAGCTACGGGTGCATAGGTTTCACCGAAATCCAAACCTTCGACTTGGGAGTATCCCTTGGCCACAAGTCGGGCTTTGCTCCTTGCCACCACACCATGCTCGTCTTGCTTGTTGCGGAAAACCCACTTGGTTCCTACAACATTTTGATTAGGACGTGGAACCAAATGCCATACCTCATTTCTCGTGAAGTTGTTGAGCTCCTCTTGCATCGCCACCACCCAATCCGAATCTTGAAGTGCTTCCTCTACCCTGTGTGGTTCAATAGAGGAAACAAAAGAGTAATGTTGACAAAAATGAGCAACACGAGATCTAGTGGTTACCCCCTTATGAATGTCGCCGAGGATGGTGTCGACGGGGTGATCTCGTTGGATTGCTTGGTAGACTCTTGGGTGTGGCGGTCTTTGTTTTTCATCCTCCTTGTCTTGATCATTTGCATCTCCCCCTTGATTATTGCCGTCATCTTGAGGTGGCTCATTTGCTTGATCTTCTACTTCATCAACTTGAGCTTCATCCTCATTTTGAGTTGGTGGAGATGCTTGCGTGGAGGAGGATGGTTGATCTTGTGCATTTGGAGGCTCTTCGGATTCCTTAGGACACACATCCCCAATGGACATGTTCCTTAGCGCGATGCACAGAGCCTCTTCATCACCTATCTCATCAAGATCAACTTGCTCTACTTGAGAGCCGTTAGTCTCATCAAACACAACATCACAAGAAACTTCAACTTGTCTAGAGGACTTGTTAAAGACTCTATATGCCCTTGTGTTTGAATCATACCCTAGAAAAAAACCTTCTATAGTCTTAGGAGCAAACTTAGATTTTCTACCTCTTTTAACAAGTATAAAGCATTTGCTACCAAAGACTCTAAAATATGAAATGTTGGGCTTTTTACCGGTCAGGAGTTCATATTATGTCTTCTTGAGGATTCAGTGTAGATACAACCGGTTGATGGCGTAGCAGGCGGTGTTGACCGCCTCGGCCCAAAACCGATCCGAAGTCTTGTACTCATCAAGCATGGTCCTTGCCATGTCCAATAGAGTTCTATTCTTCCTCTCCACTACACCATTTTGCTGTGGCGTGTAGGGAGAAGAGAACTCATGCTTGATGCCCTCCTCCTCAAGGAAGCCTTCAATTTGAGAGTTCTTGAACTCCGTCCCGTTGTCGCTTCTAATTTTCTTGATCCTTAAGCCGAACTCGTTTTGAGCTCGTCTCAAGAATCCCTTTAAAGTATCTTGGGTATGAGATTTTTCCTGCAAAAAGAACACCCAAGTGAAGCGAGAATAATCATCCACAATAACTAGACAGTACTTACTCCCGCCGATGCTTATGTAAGCTATCGGGCCGAATAGGTCCATGTGTAGGAGCTCCAGTGGCCTGTCAGTCGTCATGATGTTTTTGTGTGGATGATGAGCACCAACTTGCTTCCCTGCTTGGCATGCGCTACAAATCCTGTCTTTCTCAAAATGAACATTTGTTAATCCTAAAATGTGCTCTCCCTTTAGAAGCTTATGAAGATTCTTCATCCCAACATGTGCTAGTCGGCGATGCCAGAGCCAGCCCATATTAGTCTTAGCAATTAAGCAAGTGTCGAGTTCAGCTCTATCAAAATCTACCAAGTATAGCTGACCCTCTAACATTCCTTTAAATGCTATTGAATCATCACTTCTTCTAAAGACAGTGACACCTACATCAGTAAAAAGACAGTTGTAGCCCATTTGACATAATTGAGGAACAGAAAGCAAATTGTAATCTAAAGAATCTACAAGAAAAACATTGGAAATGGAATGGTCAGGAGATATAGCGATTTTACCCAATCCTTTGACCAAACCTTGATTTCCATCCCCGAATGTGATAGCTCGTTGGGGATCTTGGTTTTTCTCATAGGAGGAGAACATTTTCTTCTCCCCTATCATGTTGTTTGTGCACCCGCTGTCGATGATCCAACTTGAGCCCCCGGATGCATAAACCTACAAAACATGTTTAGTTCTTGACTTTAGGTACCCAAATGGTTTTGGGTCCTTTGGCATTAGATACAAGAACTTTGGGTACCCAAACACAAGTCTTTGACCCCTTGTGCTTGCCCCCAAAATATTTGGCAACTACCTTGCCGGATTTGTTAGTTAACACATATGATGCATCAAAAGTTTTAAATGAAATGTCATGATTATTTGATGCACTAGGAGTTTTCTTCTTAGGCAACTTAGCACGGGTTGGTTGCCTAGAACTAGATGTCTCACCCTTATACATAAAAGCATGGTTAGGGCCAGAGTGAGACTTCCTAGAGTGAATTCTCCTAATTTTTCTCTCAGGATAACCGGCAGGGTATAAAATGTAACCCTCGTTATCCTGAGGCATGGGAGCCTTGCCCTTAACAAAGTTGGACAATTTCTTAGGAGGGGCACTAAGTTTGACATTGTCCCCCTTTTGGAAGCCAATGCCATCCTTGATGCCAGGGCGTCTCCCACTATAAAGCATACTACGAGCAAATTTAAATTTTTCATTTTCAAGTTCATGCTCGACAATTTTAGCATCTAATCTTGCTATATGATCATTTTGTTGCTTATTTAATACCATATGATCATGAATAGTATCAATATCAACATCTCTACATCTAGTGCAAATAGTGACATGCTCAGTGGTGGATGTAGAGGGTTTGCAAGAATTAAGTTCAACAATCTTAGCACACAATATGTCATTTTTATCTCTAAGATCAGAAATTGTAACATTGCAAACATCTAGTTCTTTAGCCTTTGTAATTAATTTTTCATTTTCATTTCTAAGGCTAGCAAGAGAAATGTTTAATTCTTCAATCTTAGCAAGCAAATCATCATTATTATTTCTAAGATTGGGAATTGAAACATCACAAACATTTGAATCAACCTTAGCATTTAAACTAGCATTTTCATTTCTAAGGTTGTCAATGATCTCATGGCAAGTGCTTAGCTCACTAGTTAATTTCTCACATTTTTCAACTTCTAGAGCATAAGCATTTTTAACCTTAACATGCTTTTTGTTTTCCTTGATTAGGAAGTCCTCTTGGGTGTCCAAGAGGTCATCCTTCTCATGGATGGCACTAATTAATTCATTTAATTTTTACTTTTGTTGCATGCTTAGGTTGGCAAAAAGGGCACTGTCGGCGTTTCGAGACCGGGGGGTCCCTGGGCCGACGAGTGAATGTCGCCGCGTGCCCCAGCCCAGATGGGTCGAGCGCGAGGGCGAGCGCGAAAGGGGGAGAGCGAGGCGGCCGGAGACCGGCGTGAGAGAAGTGGGAATCCCGCGGCCTTCGTGTTCGTCCCGCGCCCAGGTCGGGTGCGCTTGCAGTAGGGGGTTACAAGCGTCCACACGGGAGAGGGAGCGAGCGGCTTCAAGCGAGCGCCTGTCTCGTCCTCGTCCCCGCGCGGCCAACCTTCTCTAAGAGGGCCCTGGTCCTTCCTTTTATAGGCATAAGGAGAGGATCCAGATGTACAATGGGGGGTGTAACAGAGTGCTACGTGTCTAGCGGAGGAGAGCTAGCGCCCTAAGTACATGCCGTTGTGGCAGCCGGAGAGATTTTGGCACCCAGCTGGTGTGATGTCGTGGCCGTCGGAGGAGCGATGGAGCCTGGCGGAGGGACAGCTGTCGGAGCGGTTGAGTCCTTGCTGACGTCCTCTTGCTTCCGTAAGGGGGCTGAGAGCCGCCGTCGTCACAGAGTACGTGGGGCGCCATCATTGCCTATCTGGCGGAGCTAGCCAGATGGGACGCCGGTCTTGTTCCCTGCGGCCCGAGTCAGCTCGGGGTATGGTGATGATGGCGCCTCCTATTGACGTGGCTGGTCTGCTAGGTTGGGCAATGTGGAAGCTCCTCCGAAGCCGAGGTCGAGTCTGTCTTCCGTGGTTGAGTCCGAGCCCCTGGGTCGGGCGAGGCGGAGTTCGTCGTCTTTTAGGGATGAGCCCAAGTCCGAACCCTGGGTCGGGCGGAGCAGAGTTCGTCGTCTTCTGGGGATGAGCCCAAGTCCGAGCCCTGGGTCGGGCGGAGCGGAGTTCGCCGTCTTCCGGGACTTAGCCCGAGTCCAAGCCCTGGGTCGGGCGGAGTGGAGTTCACCGTCTTCCGGGACTTAGCCCGAGTCCGAGCCCTAGGTCGGGCGGAGCGGAGTTCACCGTCTTCCGGGACTTAGCCCGAGTCCGAGCCCTGGGTCGGGCGGACCGGAGTTCGCCGTCTTCCGGGACTTAGCCCGAGTCCGAGCCCTGGGTCGGGCGGAGCGGAGTTCACCGTCTTCCAGGACTTAGCCCGAGTCCGAGCCCTGGGTCGGGCGGAGCGGAGTTCGCCGTCTTCCGGGACTTAGCCCGAGTCCGAGCCCTAGGTCTGGCGAAGCGGAGCTTCCTATGATGCCTTCGGCAGGGCCTGACTGCCTGTCAGTTTCACTCTGTCAAGTGGCACCGCAGTCAGAGTGGCGCAGGCGGCGCTGTCCTTCTGTCAGGTCGGTCAGTGGAGCGGCGAAGTGACGGCGGTCACTTCGGCTCTGCCGGCTGGGGGGCGCGCGTCAGGATAAAGGTGTCAGGCCACCTTTGCATTAAATGCTCCTGCGATTTGGTCGGTTGGTGCGGCGATTTGGTCAGTGTTGCTTCTTAGCGAAGGCTGGGCCTCGGGCGAGCCGGAAATATGTTCGCCGTTGGAGGGGGGCCTCGGGCGAGACGGAAATCCTCCAGGGTCGGCTGCCCTTGTCCGAGGCTAGGCTCGGGCGAGGCGTGATCGAGTCGCTCGAATGGACTGATCCCTGACTTAATCGCACCCATCAGGCCTTTGCAGCTTTATGCTGATGGGGGTTACGAGCTGAGAATTAGGAGCCTTGAGGGTACCCCTAATTATGGTCCCCGACAGTAGCCCCCGAGCCTCGAAGGGAGTGTTAGCACTCGCTTGGAGGCTCTCGTCGCACTTTTTTGCAAGGGGACCAGCCTTTCTCGGTTGCGTTTTGTTCCGGTGGGTGCGCGCGAGCGCACCCGCCGGGTGTAGCCCCCGAGGCCTCGGAGGAGTGGTTTCACTCCTTCGAGGTCTTAATGCCTCGCGTAATGCTTCGGCTGGTCTGGTTGTTCCCTCATGCGAGCTGGTCGTAGCCCGGGTGTACGGTCAGGTCCCAAGTTCTCGAGCTGGTATGTTGACGCTGTCAACGGTTCGGTCGGAGCCGGGTTTGCGAGAGCAGCCCCCGAGCCTCTGCACAGGGCGAGAGGGCGATCAGGGACAGACTCGACTTTTTTACATACGCCCCTGCGTCGCCTTTCCGCAAGGAGGAGGGGGGGAAAGCGCCATATTGCCCTCGATGGGTGCCGAACATGGTGTCTCCGGTGAGCTGCAAGCGGGTAATCCGAGTGGACGTCCGTGCCCCGTTCGTTAGGGGTCGGCTAGGGGCCCAGAGGCACGCCCAAAAGTACCTGCGGGTGATCTGCCGGACCCGGTCCCCTGGCGACGGGGTCCGAGGGCTCGATGCCTCCCTCTGATGGGATTCCGTTACAAGATCGTTCTCGCTGGTCTCGGAAATGTCCTAGGGTACCTCGGGAGCGTAGCCCGAGCCTTGGTTATGTATCGAACGTACCCGTGGTCATCCCTCGCTCGGCGTCTGAGGCGGCTGTGAACCCTTCGGGGGCCAGCCTTTGAACCCCTGATCAGTAATGGGCGCGGAGCCCGAGTAGCCTGAGGCGGCCGTGGAACCCTTCCGAGGGGCCGGCCTTCGAACCTCTGACCAGTAGTGGGTGTAGGGCCCACGTGATCTGAGGCGGCTGTCGAACCCTTCCGGGGGCCAGCCTTCGAACCTCTGATCAGTAGGGAGGCTCGGAGCCTGGTTCCTTCACGGGGAAGGATCCTTTTCGGGGTATCCCCCTTTCCCGGTCCCTGTTGCAAGAGAGGGACAGAGGAAAAAGGAAAAGGATACGAAATCGAACGACGCGGCGTACCTTTTTTGACGCGGTTATTATGGCGAAGGTGAAGCGTCGCCTGCTTCTCCTGCCAGAGGCGCCGCCTGTCCCGCCGCGGAGTTAATGCGACGGGGCGAGTGGTTGGCGGGGCGGCCGTTGCGCATGCGCGAGCCGTTCGAGGAACGGGACACGGGCGCGTTGTCTTCACACCGTGAGAGAGGGTTCTCTCGCTGCCCCCGGATGGGACGTGAGCTTGGCTGACGACGTAATTGCTGCTCCTGCCCGCCTGCCACCGGCATTACTGTCGGCCCATTTTTGGCCGCACTGACCGCCGCGCCAGGCTGGCGCTGCTGGGTCGTGCGCTGGGTCGCCTCGAGTCGCGGTATTGGTTCTGCAGTCGAGGAGGCGCGGTGGTGGCGCAAGTGGCGATGCAGTTGCATGCACGAAGCATTCGGCGTGCCGGTTGCATGACGCGTGGGCCTGGGCCTCCATGCTGGGCGTGTTGGGAGTCGGAGAAGCGCGCCCACTTGGCGCGGTTGCATGCCGCCTACATGGCTGCCCGCCCCTTTTGCCCGTTGGTCTGGGCAAAAGTGGAGGGTCACTTGTAACCGCTGGGCGGTTGTGCGCACCGCGCACGGCGGTTTGGCTTCTTCTGCTCTGAGCCGGTTTGCATGACGTGTGGGACCCAGCCCCCGCGCCACAGGGGAGGACCTTGGAGTGTGTTGGAGAAGACTCAGCCCGCGACGGTTGGGGGCGCAAGTAGGGAGAGTCGCCTTTAAAAGGAGGGTGACCCCCTTTGGAAGGCGACCATGTCTTCGCGCTCCCTTATGCATCGTGTCTTTCCACCTTCCAAGCCCCCGGATGGGGGATACCCGCCGTCTTCCCTCCTCATCGTTGGAGGAACACAACTCCGTGGGAGTTGGTACCTTTCAGCCATCGTTCGGCTTCAAGGATTTTCATCATGCAGCCCGGCTGCACCCCTCCGCCGGCGGTCACCCAAGATGGTGACCTCTAGTTTGATGGTGGGGGAAAGCGAGCCGGGCTGCGGCCTCTGCCCCTCCCTCAGCCTCAAGGATTTTCATCACCAGGGCTGGGGAGGGGAGTGTGCCGAGTTGGGGTTGGCCCCTGCGTGGGCGGTGGCCCGCTCCTTCCCTCAGTGATCAGAGGGAAGGGCGGTCATCGTCCGTGGCGCCGGCAGCTGCAGTGTGCCTGGCTCTCGGACGCGAGTGGCTTCGGAGCCGCTCCCCGCGCCGGCGTCTGCCACGGCAGCTGGAAGAGGTTCTTCCGCCGACGAGATAGCCAGGGCCGCCCACGGACCGACCTCCAACTCTACGGCCTTCTGCCCGTCCTTGCCTCACGAGTTTGGGCATGGGCGGGGGCCTCTTGGCAGCAGCATCCGCCCTGAGGTCAGTGCTGCCGCTGTTCGGCCCCCCGGAGCAGAAGTCGTCGTCGTCGCCGCTGCTGGAGCGGGCGACGGCGCGCCGTTCGTCGGTCTTCTGTTGCTCCGCAGCACCCCCATCGAGTGGGGTTGTTCGTACCTGCGGAGGTGGAATCGGAGTTCCGTTTGTAATGGCACTTTGAATGCTAGTGTTTTTGTTCGTTGTGGCTGTCGAGGCCTGAACATGTATGTAATTTTGGCATGGAGCCGTGTTTTTTCCTTATTTTCGAGCACTAAGACTCGCCTGTTGGTTATCTGAACCACTTCACCAAGCGTGAGTCGCCCCGTGTAAAGGTGACGAGTGAGGTATCCGTATCCCGGAGGCGTAGGAGTCCCTCGGCTCAGTCGGCCTTGTTGTCCGAGGCTTCTCTAGCTTAGTTAAAGGGACCCCTTGGCCGCTCTTCGATGAGCCGAGGCCAGGGGTAGCGGTATCAGCATGAACAGGGGCAGAGTTGGCTCGAAAAGGAAACCTGGTTGGCCGGAGCCTAGCCGGGTCGTCCGTTAGCGGGACCGACGCCGGAGTTGACCAGCCGAGGCCTCGGGTCGGGCTGACGTCCTTGGAGGACGGTTGGCCGAGGCCCCGGGGTGACCGGCCGAGCCGCCTGCTCGGGCCGGATTCCCGGAGAAGACCCTGGCAGCGATTGCCCGGGCGTGGCGATGACGTCGTCCTTTAGAGTGGAGACCCTCGGATCGCGTCGCCGTCCGAGGCTAGGTCGGACCTCGCCGAAGGTGTCGTCGATGCCGAGGGTGCTGCTGCCCCCTTCCAGCGTCAAGACCCGAGCCTGCAGGATCAGATTGTCTTGTAGCGTGTGTTTCCTGCGGCCGCCGAGGCCAAAACACACCCTCGCTGTGTTGTAAAGCTGCGTCTCTTTTCCTCTTGTTTCGAGTATCTGGACTTTTTTGTCGGTAACAGGGATGTTTGTGCGAGCGAGAGTTGCTTCTCGCGGAAGGTGACGAGTGAGGTATCCATATCCCGGAGGCGTAGGAGTCCCTCGGCTCGGTCGGCCTTGCCGCTTACGCGCACTCTTACCCGTCCATGGGGCTCTGTCACCGACGCAGTCGAGAAGGCTCGAAGGATCGCTTCGGCAGAAGAGCTTCCGAACGTGAAGACTTGTTCGGTCTGCGGAATCACTTATCCGAACGCGAGTTACTTATCGCAGAAGGTGATGAGTGAGGTATCCGTATCCCGGAGGCGTAGGAGTCCCTCGGCTCGGTCAGCCTTGGCTGCTTACGTGTACTCCGTCGTTTTCAGGATCCACTTTTCGAAGTAGTCAAAAAGCACGAAAGATATTCTGGCAGAAAAGATCTTTCTTCGAGGAAAATTTCGACGCAGAGGGGGTTCCCCCCCTTTTAGCCCCCGAGGGAGGGTCGGGCTTTGCCGAGGCGAGGCCGATCCTTCCTTGATGACTAAACTTTGCGTGGTTGCGAGGTATATGAACAACTTGAAAACATCTTAAGGGTAGAAGCGACGTAGCTGTTGGATGTTCCAAGCGTTGCCGTAGACCTCGCCTTGACTGTTGGCCAGCTTGTACGTTCCGGGCTTCAGAACCTTGGCGATGACGAACGGTCCCTCCTAGGGGGGCGTGAGCTTGTGCCTCCCTCGGGCGTCTTGTCGCAGCCGAAGCACCAGGTCGCCCACCTGGAGGTCTCGGGACCGGACCCCTCGGCCGTGGTAGCGTCGCAGGGACTGCTGGTACCGCGCCGAGTGTAGTAAGGCCTTGTCCCGAGCCTCCTCCAGCTGGTCCAGCGAGTCTTCTTGGCTAGCTTGGTTGCTTTGATCGCTGTAGGCCCTCGTCCTCGGGGAGCCGTATTCCAGGTCTGTGGGCAAGACGACCTCGGCCCCGTAGACTAGGAAGAACGGCGTGAAGCCCGTGGCCCGGCTCGGCGTTGTCCTCAGGCTCCAGACCACCGAGGGGAGTTCCTTCATCCATCGCCTGCCGAACTTGTTGAGGTCGTTGTAGATCCGAGGCTTGAGCCCTTGTAGAATCATGCCGTTGGCACGCTCTACTTGCCCATTTGACATGGGATGAGCCACGGCGGCCCAGTCCACCCGGATGTGGTGATCCTCGCAGAAGTCCAAGAACTTTCTGCCGGTGAACTGGGTGCCGTTGTCGGTGATGATGGAGTTTGGGACCCCGAAGCGATGGATGATGTTGGTGAAGAACGCCACCGCCTGCTCGGACCTGATGCTGTTCAGAGGTCGGACCTCGATCCACTTGGAGAATTTGTCGATGGTGACCAGCAGGTGCGTGTAGCCCCTGGGTGCCTTCTGCAAGGGGCCGACGAGATCCAGACCCCACACATCGAAAGGCCAGGTGATGGGTATCGTCTGCAGAGCCTGAGCGGGCAGGTGGGTTTGCCTCGCGTAGAATTGACACCCTTCGCAGGTGCGGACAATTCTAGTGGCGTCGGCCACCGCCGTCGGCCAGTAGAAGCCTTGTCGGAAAGCATTCCCGACAAGGGCTCGAGGCGCTGCGTGATGGCTGCAAGCCCCCGAGTGTATCTCTCGCAGGAGTTCCTGACCTTCAGCGGCGGAGATGCATCGCTGGAGGATGCCAGAGGGGCTGCGGTGGTAGAGCTCCTTCTCATCGCCCAGCAAGACGAACGACTTGGCGCGCCACGCCACCCGCCGAGCCTCGGCTCGGTCGAGGTGTAGCTCTCCTTGGTGGAGATATTGCAGGTACGGGGTCTGCCAGTTTCGATCAGGCGTGACCCCGCTTCGCTCCTCCTCGACGCGCAGTGCCTCACCCTCGGGGGCCGAGGGTACCTCGGGCTGAACCGAGGGCGCCTCGGGCTGAGCTGAGGGTGCCTCGGGCTATGCCGAGGATACCTCGGGCTGGGCCGAGGGTACCTCGGACTGGGCCGAGGGCGCCTCAGGCTCGGGCGTGTTGTCGATCTTGACGGAGGGTTGATGCAGATCCCGGGAGAAGACGTCTGAGGGAACCGTTGTTCGCCCCGAGGCTATTTTAGCCAGCTCGTCCGCAGTCTCGTTGTAGCGCCGAGCGATGTGGTTGAGCTCGAGCCCATAGAACTTGTCCTCCAAGCGCCGAACCTCATCGCAGTAGGCCTCCATCTTCGGGTCGCGGCAGTGGGAGTTCTTCATGACTTGGTCGATGACGAGCTGCGAGTCACCGCGGGCGTCGAGGCGCCGGACCCCTAGCTCAATGGCGATCCGCAACCCGTTGACCAGAGCCTCATACTCAGCCACATTGTTGGACGCCGGGAAATGGAGGCGTAGCACATAGCGTAGGTGTTTCCCGAGGGGCGAGATGAAGAGTAGGCCTGCGCCGGCTCCCGTCTTCATCAACGACCCATCGAAAAACATGGTCCAGAGCTCCGGTTGGATCGGAGCCGTCGGTAGCTGGGTGTCGACCCATTCGGCCATGAAGTCCACCAAAACCTGGGACTTGATGGCCTTCCGAGGGGCGAACGAGATTGTCTCGCCCATGATTTCCACCGCCCACTTTGCAATCCTACCCGAGGCCTCTCGGCACTGGATGATCTCCCCCAGGGGAAGGATGACACCACAGTTACCGGATGGGACTCGAAGTAGTGTCGCAACTTCCGCCATGTCAGGATCAATGCATACAGCAGCTTCTGAACTTGTGGGTAGCGGATCTTGGTTTCGGACAGTACCTCGCTGACGAAGTAAACTGGCCTCTGAACGGGCAATGCATGCCCCTCTTCTTGCCTCTCGACCACAATCGCGGCGCTAACCACCTGAGTGGTCGCGGCGACGTAGACCAAGAGGGCTTCTCCGGCAGCTGGAGGCACCAAGATAGGCGCCTTTGTGAGGAGCGCCTTCAGGTTCCCGAGAGCTTCTTCGGCCTCAGGGGTCCAAGTGAAGCACTCGGCCTTCCTTAAGAGGCGATACAGAGGTAGACCTCTTTCGCCGAGGCGTGAGATGAAGCGGCTCAGAGCCGCGAAACATCCCATAACCCTCTGTACGCCTTTCAAGTCCTTGATGGGCCCCATGCTGGTGATGGCTGCGATCTTCTCCGGGTTGGCTTCGATGCCCCGCTCGGAGACGATGAACCCCAAGAGCATGCCTCGGGGCACCCTGAAGACACACTTCTCGGGATTGAGCTTGATGCCTTTCGCCTTGAGACATCGGAATGTCACTTCAAGGTCGAAAAGGAGGTCGGAAGCTTTCCTCGTCTTGACTACGATGTCATCGACGTAGGCCTCGACCGTGCGGCCAATGTGTTCGCCGAACACATGGTTCGTGCACCGCTGGTACGTCGCACCCGCATTCCTCAAGCCGAACGGCATGGTGACATAGCAGTACATGCCGAAGGGTGTGATGAAAGAAGTCGCGAGCTGGTCGGACTCTTTCATCCTGATTTGATGATACCCTAAGTAGGCATCGAGGAAAGACAGGGTTTCGCACCCAGCAGTGGAATCCACGATTTGATCGATGCGAGGCAGAGGGTAGGGAACCTTCGGACATGCTTTGTTGAGACCAGTGTAGTCTACACACATCCGCCATTTCCCCCCCTTTCTTTCTCACAAGCACAGGGTTGGCAAGCCATTCGGGATGAAATACCTCTTTGATGAACCCTGTCGCCATTAGCTTGTGGATCTCCTCACCTATGGTTATGCGCTTCTCCTCGTCGAATCGGCGCAGAGGCTGCTTGACGGGTCGGGCTCCGGCTCGAATATCCAGCGAGTGCTCGGCGACATCCCTGGTATGCCGGGCATGTCCGAGGGACTCCACGCAAAGACGTCGGCGTTCGCGCGGAGAAAGTCGACGAGCACTGCTTCCTATTTGGGATCGAGCCCGGAGCCAATCCGGATCTGCTTGGAGGCGTCGCCACTGGGGTCGAGGGGGACGACCTTAACCATCTCCACTGGCTCGAAGTTGCCGGCATGACGTTTCACGTCTGGCACCTCCTTAGAGAGGCTTTCCAGGTCGGCGATGAGGGCCTCGGACTCGGCGAGGGCCTCGGCGTACTCCACGCACTCCACGTCGCGTTCGAACACGTGTTTGTACGTGGGGCCGACGGTGATGACCCCGTTGGGGCCCGGCATCTTGAGCTTCAGGTAGGTGTAGTTGGGGACGGCCATAAACTTCGCGTAGCATGGTCTTCCCAGTACCGCGTGGTAGGTTCCTTGGAACCCGACCACCTCGAACGTCAGGGTCTCCCTTCGAAAGTTGGAGGGTGTTCCGAAGCAGACGGGAAGGTCGAGTTGTCCGAGGGGCTGGACGCGCTTCCCGGGAATGATCCCATGGAAGGGCGCAGCGCCTGCTCGGACGGAGGACAGATCGACACGCAGGAGCCCGAGGGTCTCGGCGTAGATGATGTTGAGGCTGCTGCCTCCGTCCATAAGGACCTTGGTGAGCCTGACGTCGCCGATGACGGGGTCGACGACGAGCAGGTATTTCCCCGGGCTCGGCACGTGGTCGGGGTGGTCGGCTTGGTCGAAGGTGATGGGCTTGTCGGACCAGTCTAGGTAGACTGGCGCCGCCACCTTCACCGAGTAGACCTCCCGGCGCTCTTGCTTGCGGTGCCGAGTCGAGGCATTCGCCGCTTGCCCACCGTAGATCATGAAGCAGTCGCGGACCTCGGGGAACTCTCCTGCTTGGTGATCTTCCTTCTTGTCGTTGTCGTGGGCCCTGCCACCCTTCCGGGTGGCCCGGCCCTGTGGAAGTGGCGCCGAAGCATGACACACTCCTCAAGGGTGTGCTTGACAGGCCCGTGGTGATAGGGGCACGGCTCCTTGAGCATCTTGTCGAAGAGGTTGGCACCTCCGGGGGGTTTCCGAGGGTTCTTGTGCTCGGCGGCGGCGACAAGGTCCGCGTCGGCGGCGTCACGTTTCGCTTGCGACTTCTTCTTGCCTTTCTTCTTGGCGCCGCGCTGAGTCGACGCCTCGGGAGCATCTTCTGATGGGCGGCCCTGGGGCTGCTTGTCCTTTCGGAAGATAGCCTCGACCGCTTCCTGGCCGGAGGCGAACTTGGTGGCGATGTCCATCAGCTCGCTCGCCCTGGTGGGGGTCTTGCGACCCAACTTGCTCACCAGGTCGTGGCAGGTGGTGTCGGCGAGGAACGCGCCGATGACATCCGAGTCGGTGATGTTGGGCAGCTCGGTGCGCTGCTTCGAGAATCGCCGGATGTAGTCCCGGAGAGACTCTCCCGGCTGCTGCCGGCAGCTCTGGAGGTCCCAGGAATTCCCAGGGCGCACGTACGTGCCCTGGAAATTGCCGGCGAAAGCTTGGACTAGGTCGTCCCAGTTGGAGATCTGCCCCGGAGGCAGGTGCTCCAACCAGGCGCGAGCGGTGTCGGAGAGGAACAGGGGGAGGTTGCGGATGATGAGGTTGTCATCGTCCGTTCCACCCAGTTGGCAGGCCAGACGGTAGTCCGCGAGCCACAGTTCCGGTCTCGTCTCCCCCGAGTACTTTGTGATAGTAGTCGGGGGTCGGAACCGGGTCGGGAACGGCGCCCGTCGGATGGCCCGGCTGAAGGCCTGCGGACCAGGTGGTTCGGGCGAGGGGCTCCGATCCTCTCCGCTGTCGTAGCGTCCCCCACGCCTGGGGTGGTACCCTCGGTGCACCCTCTCGTCGAGGTGGGCCCGACGGTCGCGGCGATGGTGTTCGTTGCCGAGGCGGCCCGGGGCCGCAGGCGCGGTGTTGCGCGTGCGCCCGGTGTAGACCGAGGCTTCCCGCATGAATCGGTAAGTCGCGGCATGAGGTTCCGAGGGGTACCCCTGCCTTCGAGAGGCAGAGCTCTCGGCCCATCAGACCGTGGCGCCTTCCAGGAGATTCTTGAGCTCCCCCTGGATTCGCCGGCCCTCGGTGGTTGATGGCTCCGGCATAGCGCGGAGAAGCATCGCTGCTGCAGCCAGGTTCTGGCCGACCCCACTAGATGCGGGTGGCGGCCTGACCCTGACGTCGTCGGCGACGCGGTGCTGGAAACCCTGGGGCAGATGACGTATTTCTCCGACCGGGGTTGGCCCGCCCATGCCTGCTCGACGTCCCGGCGGATCGGTTCAAGCGCCCCTGCTCCCTCGTCGAGCCTGGCCTGCACCCCGCGGATTTGCTCGAGCTGTGGGTCATGGCCCCCTGCCTGAACGGGGACCACAGCTAGCTCCCGTGGGATGTCAACGCGGGGCACCGGCCTAGGGAGATCACCATCCTCCGACATGCCGAGATGATTTCCTTCGGAGGGACCCCCTAGATCGACATGGAAACATTCGCGGCTTGGGCCGCAGTCCTCGTCGCCGAGGCTGCGGCTATCGTCGGAACAGTCGGAGAGGCAGTAGTCACATGCGGTCATGAAGTCCCGCATGGCACTGGGGTTGCCAAGTCCAGAGAAATCCCAACAGATGTTGGGCTCGTCGTCTTCCTCGGACCCAGAGGGCCCGTAGGTCGAGACGTCCGTCAGCCGGTCCCAAGGCGACCGCATGCGAAACCCCAGAGGGTTTGGACTCGCCTCTACGAGAGCGCCCGCCAAAGCGAGGTTGCTAGGCGGGTTGAGGCTGAATCCAAATGACGTGGGATGGGAATCGGTCGGTACCTCTTGGTCGACGAGCGGCGATAAAGTCACGTCGGGGACTGACTGCACCGTCGTCTCAGGTACGAGGGTTACGTCCAGTAAGCTTTCCGCGAGCGTGCTGGCGTCGTCCGCTTGCTCGGGATTGACGTGTTGCGGGGAGACGACGCTCGTCTTCGTCTCAGGCGCGAAGTCGATACCCGGTGCGCCCCCCGTTGGGGTGCCGGCGCTGTCGACTCGCTCGACAGCCGACGAGGCCCTGCCTCCTGCTTGGCCTTGGTTGCCCTGCCTTCCCCTCCGTCGGCGGGGAAGAGGGCGGGATGAGCTCGAAGGTTGTTCTTCCACCATGCGGGGAAGACGTCGTTGATTCCGCCGCCGGCGGGCGGGCTGTTGGCCGCCATTGTCGTTGTCGCGCGGTGGTGGAAGGAGTATCATGTCGTAGCTGCCGTCGAGGGACATGAACTCAAGACTCCCGAAACGGAGCACCGTCCCGAGTTGGAGAGGTTGCTGGAGACTGCCCATCTGGAGCTTGACGGGAAGCTGTTCGTCAACACGCAGTAGGCCCCTACCTGGCGCGCCAACTGTCGGCGTTTCGAGAACGGGGGGTCCCTGGGCCGACGAGTGAATGTCGCCGCGTGCCCCAGCCCAGATGGGTCGAGCGCGAGGGCGAGCGCGAAAGGGGGAGAGCGAGGCGGCCGGAGACCGGCGTGAGAGAGGTGGGAATCCCGCGGCCTTCGTGTTCGTCCCGCGCCCAGGTCGGGTGCGCTTGCAGTAGGGGGTTACAAGCGTCCACGCGGGAGAGGGAGCGAGCGGCTTCAAGCGAGCGCCTGTCTCGTCCTCGTCCCCGCGCGGCCAAACTTCTCTAAGAGGGCCCTGGTCCTTCCTTTTATAGGCGTAAGGAGAGGATCCAGATGTACAATGGGGGGTGTAGCAGAGTGCTATGTGTCTAGCGGAGGAGAGCTAGCGCCCTAAGTACATGCCGTTGTGGCAGCCAGAGAGATTTTGGCACCCAGCTGGTGTGATGTCGTGGCCGTCAGAGGAGCGATGGAGCCTGGCGGAGGGACAGCTGTCGGAGCGGTTGAGTCCTTGCTGACGTCCTCTTGCTTCCGTAAGGGGGCTGAGAGCCGCCGTCGTCACAGAGTACGCGGGGCGCCATCATTGCCTATCTGGCGGAGCTAGCCAGATGGGACGCCGGTCTTGTTCCCTGCGGCCCGAGTCAGCTCAGGGTAGGGTGATGATGGCGCCTCCTGTTGACGTGGCTGGTCTGCGCCCTAGGTTGGGCGATGTGGAAGCTCCTCCGAAGCCGAGGTCGAGTCTGTCTTCCGTGGTCGAGGTTGAGTCCGAGCCCCTGGGTCGGGCGAGGCGGAGTTCGTCGTCTTTTAGGGTGAGCCCAAGTCTGAACCCTGGGTCGGGCGGAGCAGACTTCGTCGTCTTCTGGGGCTGAGCCCAAGTCCGAGCCCTAGGTCAGGCGGAGCGGAGTTCGCCGTCTTCTGGGACTTAGCCCGAGTCCGAGCCCTGGGTCAGGCGGAGCGGAGTTCACCGTCTTCCGGGACTTAGCCCGAGTCCGAGCCCTGGGTCGGGCGGAGCGGAGTTCACCGTCTTCCGGGACTTAGCCCGAGTCCGAGCCCTGGGTCGGGCGGACCGGAGTTCACCGTCTTCTGGGACTTAGCCCGAGTCCGAGCCCTGGGTCGGGCGGAGCGGAGTTCACCGTCTTCCGGGACTTAGCCCAAGTCCGAGCCCTGGGTCGGGCGGAGCGGAGTTCGCCGTCTTCCGGGACTTAGCCCGAGTCCGAGCCCTAGGTCGGGCGAAGCGGAGCTTCCTATGATGCCTTCGGCAGGGCCTGACTGCCTGTCAGTTTCACTATGTCAAGTGGCACCGCAGTCGGAGTGGCGCAGGCGGCGCTGTCCTTCTGTCAGGTCGGTCAGTGGAGCGGCGAAGTGACGACGGTCACTTCGGCTCTGCCGGCTGGGGGCGCGCGTCAGGATAAAGGTGTCAGGCCACCTTTGCATTAAATGCTCCTGCGATTTGGTCGGTTGGTGCGGCGATTTGGTCAGGGTTGCTTCTTAGCGAAGGCTGGGCCTCGGGCGAGCCGGAAATATGTTCGCCGTTGGAGGGGGGCCTCGGGCGAGACGGAAATCCTCCGGGGTCGGCTGCCCTTGTCCGAGGCTAGGCTCGGGCGAGGCGTGATCGAGTCGCTCGAATGGACTGATCCCTGACTTAATCGCACCCATCAGGCCTTTGCAGCTTTATGCTGATGGGGGTTACCAGCTGAGAATTAGGAGCCTTGAGGGTACCCCTAATTATGGTCCCCGACAGGTACGTAAATTATCTTCCTCATCACTAGCATTATCATCACTAGAGGACTCATATTTAGTGGATGATTTAGATTTAACCTTCTTCTTTTTGCCGTCCTTTGCCATGAGGCACTTGTGGCCGACGTTGGGGAAGAGAAGGCCTTTGTTGATGGCGATGTTGGCGGCGTCCTCGTCGGAGGAGGAGTCGGAGGAGCTCTCGTCCGAGTCCCACTCGCGACATACGTGGGCGTCGCCACCCTTCTTCTTGTAGTATTTCTTCTTCTCCTTTCTTCTCCCCTTCTTGTCGTCGCCCCTGTCACTGTCACTAGAAATAGGACATTTTGCTATAAAGTGACCAGGCTTACCACACTTGTAGCAAACCTTCTTGGAGCGGGGCTTGTAATCTTTCCCCCTCCTTTGCTTGAGGATTTGGCGGAAGCTCTTGATGACGAGCGACATTTCCTCGTTGTCGAGCTTTGAGGCATCGATTGGTTGTCTACTTGGTGTAGACTCCTCCTCCTTCTCCTCCGTCGCCTTAAATGCGACCGGTTGTGCTTCAGATGTGGAGGGATCATCTAGCTCATTAATTTTCTTTGAGCCCTTGATCATGTACTCAAAGCTCACAAAATTCCCGATTACTTCCTCGGGAGTCATTAGTGTATATCTAGGATTACCACGAATTAATTGAACTTGAGTAGGGTTAAGGAAAATAAGTGATCTAAGAATAACCTTAACCATCTCGTGGTCATCCCACTTTTTGCTCCCGAGGTTGCGCACTTGGTTCACCAAGGTTTTGAGCCGGTTGTACATGTCTTGTGGCTCTTCCCCTTTGCGAAGCCGGAAGCGACCGAGCTCCCCCTCGATCGTCTCCCGCTTGGTGATCTTGGTTAGCTCATCTCCCTCGTGCGCGGTCTTGAGCACGTCCCAAACTTCCTTGGCGCTCTTTAATCCTTGCACCTTGTTATACTCCTCTCGACTTAGAGAGGCGAGGAGTATAGTTGTGGCTTGGGAGTTGAAGTGTTCGATTTGGGCCACCTCGTCCTCATCATAATCCTCATCCCCTAAGGATGGTACCTGTACACCAAACTCAACGACATCCCATATACTTTTGTGGAGTGAGGTTAGACGAAATCGCATTAAATCACTCCACCTAGCATAATCTTCACCATCAAACGTTGGTGGTTTGCCTAATGGGACGGAAAGTAAAGGCGTATGTTTAGGAATGTGAGGATAGCGTAAGGGGATCTTACTAAACTTCTTACGCTCATGGCGCTTAGAAGTTATGGAGGGCACGTCGGAGCCGGATGTGGAAGGTGATGAAGTATCGGTCTCGTAGTAGACCACCTTCCTCATCTTCTTTTTCTTGTCGCCACTCCGATGCGACTTGTGGGAAGAAGCTTTCTTCTCCTTCCCCTTCCCCTTGTTGCGGGACTCTTCCGATGAAGCTTTCCCGTGGCTTGTAGTGGGCTTGTCGCCGGTCTCCATCTCCTTCTTGGCGAGTTCTCCCGACATCACTTCGAGCGGTTAGGCTCTAATGAAGCACTGGGCTTTGATACCAATTGAAAGTCTCCTAGAGGGGGGGGGGGTGAATAGGGCGAAACTGAAATTTACAAAGTTAATCACAACTACAAGCCGAGTTAGCGTTAGAAATATAATCGAGTCCGCGAGAGAGAGTGCAAAACAAATCGCAAGTGAATAAAGAGTGTGACACGCGGATTTGTTTTACCGAGGTTCGGTTTTCGCAAACCTACTCCCCGTTGAGGAGGCCACAAAGGCCGGGTCTTTTTCAACCCCTTCCCTCTCTCAAACGGTCCCTCGGACCGAGTGAGCTTTCTCTTCTCAAATCAACCGGGAACAAAACTTCCCTGCAAGGACCACCACACAATTGGTGTCTCTTGCCTCGGTTACAAGTGAGTATTGATCTCAAGAAAGAATGAGAAAGAAGAAAGCAATCCAAGCGCAAGAGCTCAAAAGAACAGAAAAAATCACTCTCACTTAACATTAATGCTTTTGTGGAATTGGGAGAGGATTTGATCACTTGGGTGTGTCTTGTATTGAATGCCTAGCTCTTGTAAGTAGTTGGAAGGTGGAAAACTTGGATGACTTGAATGTGAGGTGGTTGGGGGTATTTATAACCCCAACCACCAAACTAGCCGTTTGGTGGAGGCTGTCTGTCGCATGGTGCACCGAACAGTCCGGTGCACACCGGACAGTGTCCGGTGCGCCAGCCACGTCACCAGGCCGTTGGGTTCCGACCGTTGGAGCTCTGACTGCTGGGCCCGCCTGGATGTCCGGTGGCACACCAGACATGTACTGTAGAGTGTCCGGTGCGCCACTTCGCGCGTGCCTGACTTCTGCGCGCTCTGGCGCGCATTAATTGCTTCTGCAGGTGACCGTTGGCGCGAAGTAGTCGTTGCTCCGCTGGCTCACCGGACAGTCCGGTGTGCACCGGACATGTCCGGTGAATTATAGCGGAGCGGAAATCCGAAGCTGGCGAGTTCAGAGTCGCTCTCCCCTGGAGCACCGGACATGTCCGGTGAATTATAGCGAAACGCCTCTGAAAATTCCCGAAGGTGCGAAGTTTGGCTTGGAGTCCCCTGGTGCACCGGACACTGTCCGGTGGCACACCGGACAGTCCGGTGCGCCAGACCAGGGCAGCCTTCGGTTATTCCTTTGCTTTTTTTTGTTGAACCCATTTCTTGGTCTTTTTATTGGCTAAGTGTGAACCTTTGACACCTGTATAATTTATAGACTAGAGCAAACTAGTTAGTCCAATTATTTGTGTTGGGCAATTCAACCACCAAAATCAATTAGGAAATAAATGTAAGCCTAATTCCCTTTCAGTGTGGCTTTGTGATCAGTCGAAAGATGGATACCTGTGATATCGAAGTATATCTTGGGACTATCGCAAAATAGCAAGAGAGTTTTAATTTTACAAAATCTAGGTCGTTTCAAATTTGATCGGGCATTATCAGTTATTCAGACGAGCATTTATCTTCCTTCTAGGTGGTATCGGTTCTTGAGAATCATATCACATATTTTTCTTGCGTGTCAGATGTTGTATCAACAGGTTGCAGACTTGCAGCTGGCTTGACATGTCTCAAAATTATTTGGTGGAGAATGCTATGTCAACATGCAACTCAATAGAATGCTCTGATCTTGACTACCACAATGATGAGGACCTCTCAATGGCAGCTTCTTTGCATTACTGGACCGGTGATATACTTCACTTTTCTTGTAGCAAGGATGTTGCAGGTTTGTTTGCTTACCGAAATGGGGCAGTTCTGGTTATAATTTTGGTGCAATGTGTAATACATTTTAGGTTTACAGGACTTGTTTATTGTTACATAATTTATTTTGAGAGAAACATAGTCCCCGATCCTATGAAAACTTATAACATAATTGGTCTTGACAACATATATAAGGTGGAAGATGTTAATGCAGTTGATCTTGACAACAACTATAAAGATCCTGAACATAGCTATGTGATTCGTTTCGTTTTCATCGCAATGTGGACATTTTTATTTTGGGTATCATGTGTCGTGTGATACTTATATATTGTTGTGCATAATTGCATTATCTTGCAATAATTTTGTACTTCAGTTGCAAAAGAGTCTTTACTTAAGCTTAAATTGGTTTGGTGTGGAAGTACACAACAAAAAATCTCGGTCCTTAAACATGTCGTGCCCATAGCAACGCATGGGCTAATATGTTAGTATACCTAGAAATAGCATATAAAAATTATGTGTACCTAAAAATATAGAATAACATGTAATCTAAAATGCAGAGAGTATTAGTTATGAGCTTGAACTAGCGAAAGGGCATGAAATGAACTAAAACTCAACTCCATGTACACCAAAGAATTTCTAATCCTACATTGGAAGAACGAATCTCTGACGAGAACAAATTGAAAGACGTGTCAATCACTAATCATCACCCATGGAGTCACGGTGGCAGACGATGCATCGACGTATGATGTACAACATCGCCTTCTGCTCCTTCAGCATCTTGGCAAGGTCGCAGGCGTTCTTCAACGTCTTGGTGAGGCCGCAACTGTTCTTCTTGCCTTGGCTCGTCGCCCTTTCATCCTGGTTCTAAAGCTAGGGATGTTCGTTTCTCACTCTCGACTGTCAAGTCTCAAGGAATGAAGAGGTTGTACGATGTTGGGTGAGACTGTGCTTGTGCTACGGCGAAAGTGTTTCTTCTGCTCATCTGGCATGCTCGTTTTGCTAGCATCTGTCGAGAATGGAGGTGCGCGAAGTTTCTTCCTTTGTCGCTCTTTTGTAACAAGAAGTCGTCCTTTTCGTTAATTGTACTCCAACTTGTAATGGTGCACTCCACTTGCCACTCCGCGAACACATGTTGCAGTTCAACTTGACTAGTCGCGCGAAGTGCTATGCTGATGCAAGATCTAGGGGACAGCGCGTCTATACATACTTTATATCATCTCCAAGTCTAGTGCTTTGACTCAATACCTTCTTAGGTCTTAGGGCACAGCTAATGCTTTGTGATTGCATCAACCATTTAGCCGTCGCCGCCCGCCAGCTTCGATCGGTTCTGTTTGACCAGCACAGGTTGTTGTGCCTTTTGTGCAGCTTCTACCAGCGTACATACGTTTAGCAAGCTTTTGTGTCCTCCAAGGTTTTTAGTTTGCTGTCTTGCTCGCGACGAATACATCGGACGACGTTGGATTGAGCTCGGTTGATCTTACCTTCAAAAGGCAACCAGGAGTCGTGGTCAGTCGTCTGGGTGTAGAGAGTGGAGTCGTACATGTGTGTACTGCAGATGCAAGTCCGAAAACGAATTCTCTGCTCGTGCGTGCGCTACACTGCTGACATAGTGTTACAACCAGATTTAAAGGGCAAACTCAGGCGCGAATCAAATGTGTGCTAGGATCAAATCTCACATATATAATAACTCATGGTACAGAAACGAATGTCACATTATTACTATATAATAAGAGTTCTATATAAAATAGCTATATAATTATATCATACGAAGACGATGATCCATCAACCATAATTGACTAGGAGACGACGACTTAGACCTCTCACGAACCTCATCGTAACATCCTTTGTGCTCCTCATCTTTTAAGACCATAGGTTTTTTTTTCAGAGTTTCTAATTTGTAATTCATTGCCAAAATTCAAACCTAAAGTTGATCAAATTAATAATGCCCTCTTCTCTTGTAAGACAATAAACTTTAACCCAAGCTAATGATTTATTATTTATTTTAAAAACACGAAGTATAAACATGTCAGATTTGTTCCTCATCTTTTAAGACCATATTTAAAAAACATATCGTTATAATCTTCTTTTTAGGTTAAATCTTTATAAAATTCAACCAAAGATAATGCTTATAGGAGAATCTGACTTCTAATCTCTTATTTAGAAAACATGATTATCCAAAAATCGGGAGAACTCTTGTTAATCTTTGAAATCAATATTTTATGGTGTTTACACGTAGCTTGGATCTTTACCTCTCGCGCCTTCTCCGTTCTAGATTATAAAGTCATCTAGTTTTAACTGGTCAGATCTCAGACGCCCATGCCCGTGCAATTGTGCGGGGTGTGTGTGGACTACCTGTTTGAGGCTTTGAGCTGACGGGCGATCTAGAGAAAGTATGGTACGGAAGTCACGTGGCTTCACATTGACCAGGAGTTTCTTTGCTAGGCCCAACCTTGAAGTGACCAGAACTTGCCTGAACCGTCATGTAGCAAGTCGGCAGTGGCGGTAGTTGGTAGCTGGAAGCATGGTGGACCCAGATGAGCACTAACTACCATGTCAAAGCAAAAGCATCTAAATTAGATTGGGAAAAATATTTTACAGTGAAAATCTAGACTCTACTAATTACAATGGAGAAATAAATGAGAGCTTAGCCCTCACTTGGACCTATGTAGTCCCAAGGTTCGCCCTTGGCTTGAAGCGTTTGGGCAAACAAATAGCATCGACACTGTTGAGCACCAGAAATGCACTGTCAAACGGTCTGGCCCTGAGGCCGGACGGTCTGCGGTGGTGGCACGGACGGTCCGCGCGTGCGCAGAGTCAGTTAGGGTTCCAAGTTTCTTACCAGATTTGTTAGCTAAAACCGTGGGATTAGCTCGGGAAACAACTTGTAGCGGATCCAGACCTCGCCCTTTATATAGATGAAGGGTTACGGTCGATTGAACCCCCAACAATCGATCAAATCAAGTCTATTTCTTATTTTATTTAGTTCTAGTTTAGCTCTAGGTTAGTCTTTCCCTACCCCAAATTCTCCGCTTCTCTTTGGCTCTACATCGATTAGAGGTGTCTAGGGTGGTCTGTCGACCCTAGACGAAGCCTAGGATCTCTCCTCCCCGACGAGTTCCTCCTGAGAGCGAGATTCAGGCGCCGCCGGCGAACTCCGCTGCCCCTGCGCATGAGCTGACCGTCCGGCCTCCACGCGTAGACCGTCCGACCCGTCAGGCAAGGAATCCGAGCCCTGCGCCAGGTTGCGGACCGTCTGCACCTGTGCATAGAGCACCGTCGCCGGTTCTCAACGCAGTGATTGGTATCCGGATCGGTGCCAACACAATTTTTGGCGACTCCGCTGGGAAAGGTGTCTAGATATACTAAAAATCAGGCCCTCAAATGGCCGATTCTAAAGATCACATCGATATCTCCCCAGACAATATGCTGAAGCCGGTTGTTGATAGTCCGACGACCAATGAACAACAGCAATACGAGGACTACATGTGTCAAGCGAAGGAGAAATTCTTATCACAATACACGGTGGGTCGCCACAAGAAAGTTGTCAAACATGGAGAGACCGATGTCGCATCTCTTCTATCTCCGCTTCAAACCCCCAACGTAAGTAAACCCGACGACATTCAATCTATTAAACAGTATGTAGATCATCAGCAGAATCAAATGAAACAACAGATTGGAGGGTTAGAAGAATCAATTAGAAAATTAATGTGTACGTTGGAGAAGTCTGTTGCTTCTAGTTTTCCATCATATGAAACTAGTAACAAGATATCTATGTCTAATACATCGGCGACAAATGGGGATTCGCAGCCCCAGCCATTATATGGTATGCCGATGAACTCATATCCAGAGAAAATACCACCACTGCCATCCCTGTTTGGCAAATCGGCACCCCTGGACACGGTCGGACCGTCCAAGCTTTTGCCCGGACAGTCCGGCCCTTACGCAGACCGTCCGGCTTTCCCTACCGGACAGTCCGGGACCGCACCAGGGCTATTGCATGGTGCCCCAATAATAGCGAACACAACCAGCCAGTTCGGATGTACCATCGTACAGACCGGATACGCATACGCAGAACCTACTGTCGCACACTACGCACCAAATTATTACACATCACAACAACAGTACGTTCCGCCTCCTACATATTTAAACCACAACACACCATACGATCACAGGCCGATCAACATTATCGATCAGTCACGACAAGAAGGTCGGCATAACAATGCCCAACCGAATGAACCCCACAGCCTAGGGTCCGGTGGTTTGACAGCGATCGCGATGGATAAAATTAGGGAAGAGATGGCTGAACTATTTCGAGGTAGGCTCGGAGTTAGTGTAGCTAGAGTGGGGCAATCATATCAGAAGCCATATGATCACCGGTTTGACATTTTCCCATATCCACAAGGGGCAAGGATACCAGAGTTTTCTAATTTTTTTGGTGAAAATGGGAGAAGCACACACGAACATATATGCCAATTCCTAGCACACCTAGGCGAATTGGCCGATGGGGAAGCATTTCGTGTTCGTTTATTTTCTTTATCCCTTACTGGTACCGCTTTTGCATGGTACGTCGTCCTGTCTCCTAATTCCATTAATTCCTGGAATGATCTAGAGAGTAAATTTCATGAACATTTCTTTTCCGGGAATATGAATTAGGGCTAGCTGATTTAGCTTCGGTCTGACAGGGATGCGAAGAATCGGTTAACGATTATATCCGGAGGTTCTGGGACACTAGAAACCGATGCTTTTGGATCCATGTCGCGGACAAAGAGCTAGCAGGGCCGCTTTTAATAGGTTGTTATCCTACTTAAGAGACAAATTAGATGGGACCCAGTTCTTTTTAATAGCTCAGCTACATCAGTGGGCTTTATCCTGTGAAAGCCGATTTAAATAGACATCAAAATCGGTCACCCGTACTGTACATCTAGTAGAGCGTGATAATTCAGATGATGAATCTGCAGATGTATATACCGCTGAGTTTATTTGGCCAACAAAGGCCAAATCTTCTACATGTTCTTCCTTACAGCTGGTTCGAAAGAATCGGTAAGAATAGATTAAATTTACCTTTAATGTTGCCAAATGCGATAGGATATTTGACGAACTACTAAAAATGGCAACACTAAATTAACTCATACTATTCCTCCTATGGAAGAATTAAAGAGGCGTGCTTATTGTAAGTGGCATAATTCTTTTTCCCATGCCACCAATGATCGGCCATAAATGAGGGTCGGTTGGCTTTTCAGGAGATGCAAGTGGACACGCAACCATTTACTGTCAATATCATAGAACCCACATGCAAAGAGGTATTGATTCGGCCCGAAGTGGCCGATAAAGGCAAAGGCGAAAACATCGTCATTAGCGATCCTCGCACGTCAAATATATCACAAGAGATTGCTCGGAAGGCTCCGGACAAGAAGACTAGCAAGTCCGGAGGCGTCGGGGGGCAGACTCAATTGAGGAGTCGAGCACGGCAACCTGACCCGAGCATCGCAGACGGTCCGACACCTACGTGCGGACGGTCTGGTGCTCAGACAGACGGTCCGGCTGACTCAGCCAGATAGTCCGCTCATGGCCAAAGGCGTCAGCGTCCACACAAAGCAAGGATAGAGACGCAAGGGCAAAGCCAACATGACGCACATGGTCGGCTGGTAAAAGCCGACCCTACATTCGATCAATTGCTAGCCAAATATGCTGGCAAGAAGGTCGTTCTATGCGATCAGCCAACAAAGAAACCCCGGTCACCCACTAAAACAAAATGGCCGAGTAAAACGGTCCGAAAGACGACGCAACAAGCATCGTCTGTTCATCTTGTCATGCAAGGATGCTTCCCACCCACCTACTCATCATCGATGTATTGTCCTGTTCAAATATGGAATAGTACGACGATGAACCCATGGTACATGCATATTCCCTTTGTCTATTCAGGCTAGTGGGCACCTCCATTCTATTCCTTTTGATTCATTGATCAAATGGTCACGACCGAGAAAGATGCAGTCCTAAACAGCCTTTATGCATTGGGGCTCTATTGAATGATCTCCATATTGGATTGAAAAAGCCGGTGGCTTGCATCAAGCTTAGTTCATATGCTTTTGGTTCGTCAACCTCCACCAAAAGGCAGTGGAGCATATGTTGAGCACCAGAAATGCACTGCCGGACGGTCGTAGAGTCAGTTAGGGTTCCGAGTTTCTCACGGGATTTGTTAGCTAAAACTGCGGGAATAGCTCGACAAACAATTTGTAGCGGATCCAGACCTCCCCCTTTATATAGATGAAGGTCTACAGCGGATTGAACCCTCAACAATCGATCAAATCAAGTCTATTTCTTATTTTACTTATACATTAGGAGTAGTTCTAGTTTAGCTCTAGGTTAGTCTTTCCCTACCCCAAATTCTTCGCTTATCTTCGGCTCTACGTCGATTAGAGGTGTCTAGGGTGGCCTACCGACCCTAGACGAAGCCTAGGATCTCTCCTCCCCTACGGGATCCCTCCCAGGAGCGAGATTCAGGCGCCGCCGGCGAACTCCGCCGCCCCAGCGCACGCGCGGACCGTCCCGCCCGTCAGGTAGGGAACCCGAGCCCTGCGACAGGTCGTGTACCGTCCGCGCTTATGCAGAGAGCACCACTGCAGGTTCTCAACACAGTGATTGGTGCCCGGATCGGCGCCAACAGACACCACCAAGCCCTAGTGTTTGTGCCAACGCGCGTTGGTATCGTGATCGTGCTTTCATGTTTTGATCGTGTGCTAGTGCATTAGCTAGGGTCATGTTCTAAACTTCTAAACTAATAGTTAGTGGCTAAAATTGTCTGAGAGGTTTACCACTAATCAGCTAATGGACTAATTAATTGATAGTCATACCTCTTAAATAATCATTAGTGGTTAGCTGCCTCAACCTAAATAAAACTAACTAACAAATTATTAGATGGCTAACAATTAGTTTTAGAGGTTTAGAATAGGGTCGTCTAGGTCGATGTGATGTGACCTGCCATTTCCGTGCGTGTGTATGGGGCAAAATTGCACGTCAAACACGAGATATTTGCAAAAATGCGTGCCTTAATGTATGGTTTCACCAAAATACTCATATGAGCCGCACAACTCGTCAAAGTGCCCAAGGTCAATGCTATAATGCACATATCTCAGATATGATTTTAGTTGTATATAGACTAAATACCCTTACTATATACACATACACAAATAGAGGTCAGAATAAAAATATACTATGTTGCATCACCAATACAGTAATCATACACATAAAAAACAACTTCTCGTGCTGCTAGAAAAAATAATTAGAAAAAAATATGATTGATTATTATGTTGTTGTTTAAACATGATATATATTTATTTGTAGATATCTATTTGTGTGTGTATGAGAAGGGTATTTTGGTGTGTGTGTGTATAGGGGATATTGGGAGGCATAAGCTGTCAATAATTATAGGAAGTCTTGGCCGGTCATGCGCCAGATCCCACCCGACCAGTCTAGACCAATGCCACCCAGGTCATGCGCCAGATCTCACTTGGTCATGTGCATGCGCCATAAATTATGTGACCAGTTATTTTCGATAAGTTTAAATTGCTATAATTCTGCTAGATCCTACCAGGTCGTGCACGAGATTTAATGATATCCTAGTGATTACCGTGATTTGTGGGAGTAGTTGTGAAGGAAACGGGTGACACCTAAGAGGGGGGTGAATTAGGACTTCTAAAACTTTTACTAAACTAGGCCACAATTAAATCTCTAGAGCAAAACCTATGCCAATAATCAAACTAGAATGTGCAAACTAGGTTTTGTCTAAGTGTTGTTATCTCTACCGCAAAGGCTAAGTTTCAATCTACACTAGATAAGTATGAATACAAGATTGAAACTTAAATTCTTAATATAAATGCGGAAACTTAAAGAGCAAAGTAGAGAAGCAAACTCTCGTGGATGACGCCGATATTTTTACCGAGGTATTCGGAACCGCGCAAGGTCCCGACTAATCCTCGTTGGTGCCCCTACGCAAAGAGAAGCCCACACGAGGGCCAAGCACCTCGGTCGAGTAACTCCGTAGAGAGCCGCGGGCCTTCTCCACACGCAAGTGGTGCTCCGCTTCCGGCTCCTCTCGGATGCTCCCCGCCGTCTCCACTATCGAGCTTCCAGCCGAAACGCCGCGGGCCTCGTTCCCTCCGGTACACGTTGGCGGCCGTGACACAAACGCGGTTGTCACGGTCTCGCAAGACTCTCGCCCCACTCGGTACAATTACAACGACTCACGCAAGAGCCGAGGGGTTGTGAGGTTTGTCTAAACTCACTCAACAATCTAGGGTTCACCTAGAGCAAGCGCTAAAGCGGTCTAACTAACCTAAGCACTTCGTAAAGCACCTACGCTAATCACCGAGTGATTCTATTAAGCATTTGGGTGTTTGAGCTCTTGGAAATGTGCACTATATGCCTTCGTATGTTGCTTGGGCTCCCACACCTTCAAATGGCTGGTTGGGTGAAGTATATATAGGCCCCAACTGAAATATAGCCGTTGGAAAGCAGTTCTGCAGCTTTCTGTGGCGCACCAGACAGGTGCACCGGACATGCCACGTGTACTAGCCGTTAAAAGTAGCCGTTGGAGCTTCCGAAGATGGCGCACCGGACGGTCCGGTGTGCACCGGACAGTCCATGTCCGCTTGTCGTATTTTGGCCATAACTTTTAGCTCCGAACTCCGATTTCGATGATCTTGTACTTTTTGGAAAGCTTATGAAATTCTCTACATCCCAGAGTTGAAGGTATATCAGTTTGAGTAAATTTGGCACACCGGACAGGCCAGTGTGCACCGGACATCCCATATGCTAGTGCAGTTTTTCAGCAATTCCGACTTCGTATTGTGGGCATAACTTTTAGCTCCGAACTCCGATTTTGATGATCTTGGACTTTTTGGAAAGCTTATAAAATTGTCTACATCTCAGAGTTGAAGCCATGTCAGTTTGAATAGATTTGATGTTGTGAAACACTTCCAATTCAGTCAGCCCTTCCTCTCAACTTTATCAACTTCACTTTTGTTTTGTAGCTTTGTATCTCACTTCTACTTCTTGATGTGTTGGACTCTTAGCATGTATAAAGTGTCTTCAATATTACTTTGTAATGTCTTCTATGAGTCTTATAATGTCTTCTTTGAGGTGTTACATCCTTAGAGCCTCAGTCCAATCCACTTCGCATCCTGTGAACTACAACACACAAATACTTGGGAAATACATTAGTCCACATGTTATGTTGATCATCAAACACCAAAACCTATTGAGCTAAATGACCCGGGGTCATTTTCCTTACAATCTCCCCCTTTTTGGTGATTGATGACAACACAACCAAAACAAGCAAATATAACAAACATTTGAATGAAAATATGCAATCTACTTGCTAGGATGCATGATTGTCCCCATAGAGTGAGATTATGGACTTAAGCCCCCCCCCTAACTCCATAATTCACTTACTTCCTATTTTAGTCCAAAATGCAAAAACCACTTGAAAGATCAAAATTTTAATTTGGTGGTGTTTGGTGTTTGATAACATTTTCATTGTTTTGGTCCCTACAACTTCTCCCCCTTTGGCATCAACCACCGAAAAGGAAGACATTAAAAGCATATAGGAAGCAAATAAGACTTGCCCTCTCTAAAGAATTATCAATTAATATCAATAGAAGCACTAAAAGATTACTCCCCCTAAATGAGTGTTCTCCTTTAGAAAGAATTTTCTCCCCCTTTAGAGACGAAGAAAAACTCCCCCTGACAGAGATCTTCTACTTAGGAAAAAGCATGTGAGAAATAGAGGTGCAAGACATAATTTGAATAGACTAACTTCCCTTATGCATAGGTAACAAAATATGAGTTAATAGTATACACATTTATAGCAACATGGGAAGTATAAGATATGAAATATAATCTAATCAAATATTGGAGAAGACATGTAAATGATACTTAATGTAGTCTCAAAGATACCAATCGAAAGTCAATGGCGGACCAATTGAAAACCATTGGCAGGCTTGTGAGACATGAAAGTTCTTGGAGATTTTGCAGTGGAAGATTGTTGTCATTCTCCGGGGACTTCATTTTCCTTACAATGAGACTATCACATAAAAATAGACTTGAAAAGGTGTTAGTCTCAAAGTCTTAGATTATAGAGTAACCTCCCCCTGGATTTGTGCATACAAGTTTTGAATACTTGTAGGAGACATGCACTTTGATTTGATATCAAGAGGGGCAAATTATCTATAATCCGAACTTTGGCACATATAAGTTAAATGATACAACTTGTAGAATATGAGTGTTTTACCTGTAGCATTTAAAATTATTAATTGATGTATCATTTACTATGGAGTGATAAAGAAGCTATGCCGTGCTTAAATACACATTTTAAACCGTGTAGGTTTGCTTAAGTGTATGAATTGAAAACAAGCAGTCCTACCATGTGATTTACCTAGTATGCATGCGTTTAAGAAAAAGTAAGTACAAATTGTAATACTAGGCATGAGAGGTAAAACTAGATACAAGAAAATAGATACGCATATCTAAAAATAAGGAATACAATAAATCTAGTTACCTTAGTCATGGGTGGGGAAATTTGGGTCCAAAGTATCTACTAACCCTCTTGGCAATAAACTTGATACAATGTGATGTATCCCATGATATACATCCTAACTTTGCCAAGTCTCCAATTTTCCCGTTGACCTTCGGTCCACTCACTTCCCTTTCAGGATCCAAACCTTCTTGGTGCTTTTCATAGTTGAAATTATTTCCTTTGGCACCCAGATGCGTTTGGCCCCCTTTCCTTTGTTGGCTTGCTTGTTGGCCTTGATTGCTATCACCTTTCCATTCTTTTTCTTCTTGATCAAATATGGTGTAGCAACCTTTTTGTCAACCTTTTTGATGTAGGTGTTGGAGATTTTGCTTGATGGCTTTTGCTTGAGCTTTTGCCTTTGTTTATCCTCGGTCGTTGCCTTGCATTGAAAAGACTTATGGCCTTCCATGTGGCATACCCTACAAATCACAGTTTCTCCCTCCATAGGCTTGTTCACTCCCGCAGTGGTGTTATCCTGTGGAGGTCGGTTTTGTTTGGCTTTGCCTTTCTTGTCATACAAAGCCTTGCCAAGGCGAGCCACTTCCTACCTTAATTGTTCATTTTCCTTTGCAACCTCATCCGAACATGTTTCTACAACAATATTCTCAACAAAAACTTGGTTGCAGGGGTTAGAATCATCAATTAAATCAAAGCAAGAAGTAGAAGCTGTTGGGGTGCTACCGATGTTCTCTAGCTTAGTAGTTAGCTCATTATTGTGTATGCTAAGAATTTCCATTTTCTTTAGCAAATTTTCAATAGCTTCTTGGGAGCTAGCTAACTTAGCCTTAAGTTTTTCATCCTTTTTAACCAGACCATCATCAGTAGCAGTGGATGGAGCACTCGACTCTAATAGCTCAATTTTAGTTGACAGCTCACAATTTAGGTTTGCAAAAGTTTCAAATTTTTCTAGCAATCCTTTGTAATCATTTTGGGAGCTAATCAACTTATTTTTCAAAGTTTTAAGTTGAGCTTTTTGCTTAGTGCAAACATCCTGGAAAAATTTAACGGCTTCCGCAAGTTCATCTACAGAGGGCTTTCCCTCACCATCATCATCACTACTACTATCATCACTAGAGGATGGAATGCTCATTTTACCTTTTGCCATAAGGCATTTGTGTGATGATCGTGATGAGCGTGATGAGGACCGATGGCTGCGCGTTCTTGGAGGTCATCTTCACTTGAAGAATCATCCCAAGTTCTGACACTTGTTAGCGCCTTGCCTTTGCTCCTCTCCTTTTTGGGTTTGGCAATAGTTGGACAGTTGTCCCTGAAGTGGCCCTTCTCCCCACATGTGAAGCATCCTCTCTTTCTTTGCTTTTTCCTGTCAATGTTAAAGAGAATATCTTCGACCTGCAGGGGCACACCCATTAGATTAATCTTGCGGATCATCCCTATTACCTTTCCGACGCGTCGGATTGTTTCTTCGTCCTCGGAGGATAATGTGCATGGTTGATTATCTTCATCATCATCACTTTCTTCTTCTTCCTCTTCTTCACTCGAGGAACTTGGAGTGGGGGCCTTCTTTTTGCCCTTCCTTTCATCACATGCAAAAGCATATGGCCTTGAGGAAGTTGGCTCCTCTCCCCGACACATTTTTCGTGACATCTCAAAAGACGCGATTTTCCCAATTACAATGGTCGGGGTCATGTTACTCAAGTCCTCCATGTTGTGAAGGATGCTGATGATGCTCCCATATCTTCGTTATGGTAGCAGGGAGATAATCTTCCTCACAATGTCCGCATCACCTAGCTTATTTATGCCAATAGAGTTGAGCTCATTGATGATTAGATTTAAACGAGAATACATGTCTCTAACAAGCTCATCATCTCTCATAGCAAAAATATTATACTCATTTAAGACTAGGCAATGTTTTTGCTCACGGACATTTAATGTGCCGTCATGGAGCTCATGCAATTTTAACCAAATCTTATTAGCAGTTTTTAAGGTAAATACTTGATTAAAAATATCCATGCTAAGAGATTCATACAAGCATTTTTTGGCTCTAGCATTTAAATGAATTTCTTTTTCCTCACTCGCGGTGGGTTTCTCGGGTTTCTTGGGGGGTTTCATCCCGTCACGAGTGACTCTCCAAACACCTAGATCAACGGCCTCTAGGTAACAAGCCATTCTAGCACTATAATATGGGAAGTTAGTGCCGTCGAAGTGTGGTGGCCTATGGGTATCCATCCCTTCCTCTAAAAAGCGTCGGCTCTTTTAGCGGTGAAGCTAAAGCGTTTCAAATGAGCCAAAACCAGGCTCTAATACCAATTGAAGGAAATGGGTGAAGCCTAAGAGGGGGGGTGAATTAGGACTTTTAAAACTTTTACTAAACTAGGCCACAATTAAATCCCTAGAGCAAAACCTATGCCAATAATCAAACTAGAATGTGCAAACTAGGTTTTGTCTAAGTGTTGCTATCTCTACCGCAAAGGCTAAGTTTCAATCTACACTAGATAAGTATGAATACAAGATTGAAACTTAAATGCTTAATATAAATGCGGAAACTTAAAGAGCAAAGTAGAGAAGCAAACTCTCGTGGATGACGCCGATATTTTTACCGAGGTATTCGGAACCGCGCAAGGTCCTGACTAATCCTCGTTGGTGCCCCTACGCAAAGGGAAGCCCACACGAGGGCCAAGCACCTCGGTCGAGTAACTCCGTAGAGAGCCGCGGGCCTTCTCCACGCGCAAGTGGTGCTCCGCTTCTGGCTCCTCTCGGACGCTCCCCGCCGTCTCCACTATCGAGCTTCCGGCCGAAACGCCACGGGCCTCGTTCCCTCCGGTACACGGTGGCGGCCGTGACACAAACGCGGTTGTCACAGTCTCGCAAGACTCTTGCCCCACTCGGTACAATTACAATGACTCACGCAAGAGCCGAGGGGTTGTGAGGTTTGTCTAAACTCACTCAACAATCTAGGGTTCACCTAGAGCAAGCGCTAAAGCGGTCTAACTAACCTAAGCACTTCGCAAAGCACCTACGCTAATCACCGAGTGATTCTATTAAGCACTTGGGTGTTTGAGCTCTTGAAAATGTGCATTATATGCCTTGGTATGTTGCTTGGGCTCCCACACCTTCAAATGGCCGGTTGGGTGAAGTATATATAGGCCCCAACTCAAATATAGCCGTTGGAAAAGCAGTTCTGCAGCTTTCTGTGGCACACCGGACACGTGAACCGGACTGTCCGGTGGTGCACCGGACATGCTACGTGTACTAGCCGTTAAAAGTAGCCGTTGGAGCTTCCGAAGATGGCGCACCGGACATGGCGCACCGGACGGTCCGATGTGCACCGGACAGCTCATGTCCGCTTGTCGTATTTTGGCCATAACTTTTAGCTCCGAACTCCGATTTCGATGATCTTGTACTTTTTGGAAAGCTTATGAAATTCTCTACATCCCCGAGTTGAAGTTATATCAGTTTGAGTAAATTTGGCACACCGGACAGGCCAGTGTGCACCGGACATCCCATATGCTAGTGCAGTTTTTCAGCAATTCCGACTTCGTATTGTGGACATAACTTTTAGCTCCGAACTCCGATTTTGATGATCTTGGACTTTTTGGAAAGCTTATAAAATTGTCTACATCTCAGGGTTGAAGCCATGTCAGTTTGAATAGATTTGATGTTGTGAAACACTTCCAATTCAGTCAGCCCTTCCTCTCGACTTTATCAATTCACTTTTGTTTTGTAGCTTTGTATCCCACATCTACTTCTTGATGTGTTGGACTCTTGGCATGTATAAAGTGTCTTCAATATTACTTTGTAATGTCTTCTATGAGTCTTATAATGTCTTCTTTGAGGTGTTACATCCTTAGAGCCTCAGTCCAATCCACTTCGCATCCTGTGAACTACAACACACAAATACTTGGGAAATACATTAGTCCACAGGTTATGTTGATCTTCAAACACCAAAACCTATTGAGCTATATGGCCCGGGGTCATTTTCCTTACAAGTTGCAAAAAACGAAATGCCTTGAATGTGATTTCTGGGGTGGAATCGAAAAGAGACATGAATACTTGTTGCAGATGTCGTAAATAACTTGAACATGTAGATAAAGGAAATATGGATCAGACGACTATAAGACTGTGATGAAGTTGTCGTAAAAAGGTGTGGATGTTAGCATAAATAGATGTAGTAAAAATTATATGCACCGTAGGAAAAATAAAAATCTCTCCTAAATCAGTTATGATTAATACGTGGGTCCACCCCTAGTGCGGGCGCGTGTATTTAGATCTCATGGTGCGCAACCTTGATCCTTCTCGTCATGCGTGGAAACAAAAAAAACTCATTTAAATAATTAATTTCCTCTATAAACATAGTGTCGGTGTTCGAACTAACGATCCTAACCAGCTAGTAAAATGATATCGCGTGCCCAGAATCTAGATGGTGTGTGAGTTGACACAAGCGGTTTATACTGGTTCGGGCAATGCAAGGCCCTACTTCCAGCAAAGGGGAATGAGACTTATATTACTTGCACCGGGATGCCTGTAGTAGGGATTACAAGCATAGCGGGAGAGGGAAGTCCCTGGGTCCCTAGAACTGATTGAGGCAAGTGCCAATACCGAAAGACTTGGAGGAAAACTACTGAGTGTTCGCTTGCCCCTCGGAAGAACTACCAATACCCTATTTATACACCTAGGAGATGTATGCTGTAAAGCCCGGGACCGTTGTATTCCCAAGGGAGATGTCTTGGCGTCCTGTAAGTGACATGACAGTGTATTGCGTTGTTGACATGTGCTTGATGATTTCCTGCTGAGAGCCAAGGGCGAGGCCGAGGGGTTGGTCGTACGCCTAAGCCCCCAGGAGAGGGGTTGCCCATACCGTAGTTGTTGTAACAGGGCTTTGGTGTGGGTAAAACCCTGCTAACGGGGTGTGTCAGCGTCCCTGTGCCGGGTGACATTGTGATTCCTTTATTGCGATTATCGAGGTCAGAGGTCAGAGCCCTACTCGAGCGAGGCAAAAGTCTTCCGAGGCGATGGCCGAGCCTTCCCTGATGTGCACCACAGTTGGCGGAGTGGTCGCCTGCGGGATTCACGGTGGGCAGGTAGCCGAAACCGAGCTCGAGCGAGGCGAAGACATCACCCGAGACTGAGCTCATCGTCGGGCAAGACGGAGATTGTGCCCGAGGACGAGCCCAGCGTTGGGCGAGGCGGAGATTTGCGCCCGAGGTTCGGTCTGCTTCTCCTGTCGTATTAGATGTCCCATTAGGGGAGATGGATGGCGGCGTGCATGCACAGTGGCAGGAGCGTAATCATGCTGTTACGCTGGACATGACCGCGGTCTTGTATTCACTTTGCTTCTGAGCCTTTGCGTATAGTAGGTATGCGCATTAAATGTGAGTGTCCCCCACCAGCCTTCGGGTGCCTTTGTCCTATCTACCTGGAATCGGCTCGGGCGAGGCGGACGGAGCGGTGGTGACTTCGGGCGAGGAGGAGATTTGCCTGAGGCTGGAGACCCTCGGGGAGGGGCCTTGGGTTAGGAGGTGTCTTGGCCTCTTTCCTTCGGGGGTTATGTCTTAACCTCTCCTGAGTGTGTTATTAGAGGGATAATCTAGGTACCCCTAATTATCACACCCGACACATAGGAACACTTCAACACCCATGCAGCTAGGCTCGTTAGAACCAGTTTATGTTATATATACTGATACTAATTATGGTACCCATGTAGAAATTTATGTAATTCGGTACACCGTGTAAAAATTTTGACATGCGGTTCACTCGTGTACACATATCCATGTTCGAGCGTAAAAACTTCAGTTTTGAGCATGAAAATCCGCAGTTATGAGTGTAAAATAATGATCCAACGTGAAAGTTGTTTATAACATATTGATGTTGGCATAGACAGGTATAAAAATATGTACGTGATTGTATGTCGTCCCCCCACCACGAATATGCATGCACACGCGTCCCCCCACCCGACACATGCCTGCGGTTCTATTTTTATGGCAGATCCAAAAAATATGACAACCACCATGCGCCTGCATGCGGTTCCTATTTTCTATGTAGATCCAAAAATTATGTCAAGTCATGGGAGTCTCCATTGCATGCGCGCAGATTTTGAATAACATTTTCGTTCCCACTGCATACACCCAAAAATTGGATGATAGGAATCACGCAACACATAAATCATTATAGAAAGTTACATAAATACCTACACAACGCGTCATAATTGATGAAAAAAGTCTTATATGGGGCCTGAAAGTCGCCTAGAGGGGGGTGAATAGGGCGAATCTGAAATTTATAAACTTAATCACAACTACAAGCCGGGTTAGTCGTTAGAAATATAATCGAGTCCCAGAGAGGGTGCAAAACAAATCGCAAGCGAATAAAGAGTGTGACACACGGATTTGTTTTACCGAGGTTCGGTTTTTGCAAACCTACTCCCCGTTGAGGTGGTCACAAAGACCGGGTCTCTTTCAACCCTTTCCCTCTCTCAAACGGTCCCTCGGATCGAGTGAGCTTCTCTTCTCAAATCAATTGGGAACCAAACTTCCCGCAAGGACCACCACACAATTGGTGTCTCTTGCCTTGCTTACAAATGAGATGATCGCAAGAAAGAATGAAAGAAGGAAGCAATCCAAGCGCAAGACTTCAAAAGAACACAACAAATCACTCTCACTTAACACTAAAGCTTTTGTGGAATTGGGAGAGGACTTGATCACTTGGGTGTGTTTAGAATTGAATGCTAGAGCTCTTGTAAGTAGTTGGAAGGTGGAAAACTTGGATGACTTGAATGTGGGGTGGTTGGGGGTATTTATAACCCCAACCACCAAACTAGCCGTTTGGTGGAGGCTGCTGTCGCATGGCGCACCGGACAGTCCGGTGCGCCACCGGACACTGTCCGGTGCGCCAGCCACGTCACCAGGCCGTTGGGTTCCGACCGTTGGAGCTCTGACTTATGGGCCCGCCTGGCTGTCCGGTGGTGCACCGGACAAGTCCTGTAGACTGTCCGGTGTGCCACCCGCGCGTGCTCTGCTCCTCTGCTTGCGCTGGCGCGCATTTAATGCGTTGCAGTCGACCGTTGGCGCGAAGTAGTCGTTGCTCCGCTGGCTCACCGGACAGTCTGGTGTGCATCGGACATGTCTGGTGAATTATAGCGGAGCGGATTCCCGAAGCTGACGAGTTCAGAGTCGCTCTCCCCTGGAGCACCGGACAGTCCGGTAAATTATAGCGAAGCACCTCTGAGATTTCCCGAAGGTGCGAAGTTTAGCTTGGAGTCCCCTGGTGCACCGGACAGTCCGGTGCGCCATACCAGGGCACACTTCGGTTATCCCTTGCTCTTTTTGTTGAACCCTTTTCTTGGTCTTTTTATTGGCTTGTTGTGAACCTTTGGCACCTGTATGACTTATAGGCTAGAGCAAACTAGTTAGTCCAATTATTTGTGTTGGGCAATTCAACCACCAAAATCATTTAGGAAATGGGTGTATGCCTAATTCCCTTTCAATCTCCCCCTTTTTGGTGATTGATGCCAACACAAACCAAAGCAAATATAGAAGTGCATAATTGAACTAGTTTGCATAATGTAAGTGCAAAGGTTACTTAGAATTGAGCCAATATAAATACTTGTAAGATACGCATGGATTGTTTCTTTAATTTTAACATTTTGGACCACGCTTACACCACTTGTTTTGTTTTTGCAAATTCTTTTGTAAATCCTTTTCAAAGTTCTTTTTGCAAATAGTAAAAGGTAAATGAATAAAAGTTTGAGAAGCATTTTCGAGATTTGAAATCTTCTCCCCTTGTTTCAAATGCTTTTTCCTTTGACTTAACAAAACTCCCCCTCAATAAATTCCTCCTCTTAGTGTTCAAGAGGGTTTTGATGTTAATTTTGAAGAGGGTATACTAGTTTGAAATTACATCACAAATAAGATACCAATTTGAAAATCCTTCTTTAAAAACAATTGAAAGACTAAAATTTTTGAAATTGGTGGTGGTGCGGTCCTTTTGCTTTGGGCTCATGCTCTCTCCCCCTTTGGCATAAATCGCCAAAAACGGAATCATTAGAGCCCTTGTTACTACTTTCTCCCCTTTGGCAAATAAAATACGAGTAAAGATTAACCAACGTTGGAGAAATGGCTTGGAGCGACGACGAAGGATGAGTTATGGAGCGGAGTGGAAGCCTTTGTCTTCGCCGAAGACTCCAATTCCCTTTCAATACACCTATGACTTGTTTTGAAATTCACTTGAAAACACATTAGTCATAGCACATGAAAGAGATATGATCAAAGGTATATTTATGAGCTATGTATGCAAGACATCAAAAGAAATCCCTAGAATCAAGAATATTTAGCTCATGCCTAAGTTTGTTAAAAGTTTGTTCATCTAGTGGCTTGGTAAAGATATCGGCTAATTGATCTTTAGTGTTAATATAAGCAATCTCGATATTTCCCTTTTGTTGGTGATCCCTTAGAAAATGATACCGAATGGCTATGTGTTTAGTGCGGCTATGCTCAACGGGATTATCCGCCATGCGGATTGCACTCTCATTATCACATAGAAGAGGAACTTTGGTTAATTTGTAACCGTAGTCCCTAAGGGTTTGCCTCATCCAAAGTAGTTGCGCGCAACAATGGCCTGCGGCAATGTACTTTGGCTTCGGCGGTAGAAAGAGCTACGGAATTTTGCTTCTTTGAAGCCCAAGACACCAAGGATCTTCCCAAGAACTGATAAGTCCCCGATGTGCTCTTTCTATTAATTTTACACCCCGCCCAATCGGCATCGGAATAACCAATTAAATCAAATGTGGATCCCCTAGGATACCAAAGCCCAAACTTAGGAGTATAAGCCAAATATCTCAAGATTCGTTTTATGGCCGTAAGGTGAGCTTCCTTAGGGTCAGCTTGGAATCTTGCACACATACATACGAAAAGCATAATGTCCGGTCGAGATGCACATAGATAGAGTAAGGAACCTATCATCGACCGGTATACCTTTTGATCTACGGATTTACCTTCCGTGTCGAGGTTGAGATGCCCATTGGTTCCCATGGGTGTCTTGATGGGCTTGGCATCCTTCATCCCAAACTTGTTTAAAATGTCTTGAGTATACTTCGTTTGGCTAATGAAGGTGCCTTCTTGGAGTTGCTTCACTTGAAATCCCAAGAAGTACTTTAACTCCCCTATCATAGACATCTCGAATTTTTGTGTCATGATCCTACTAAATTCTTCACATGTAGATTCGTTAGTAGACCCAAATATGATATCATCAACATAAATTTGGCATACAAACAAATCATTTTCAAGTGTTTTGGTAAAGAGTGTAGGATCGGCCTTTCCGACTTTGAATCCATTAGTGATAAGGAAATCTCTAAGGCATTCATACCATGCTCTTGGGGCTTGCTTGAGCCCATAAAGCGCCTTAGAGAGTCTATAGACATGGTTATGGTACTCACTACCTTTAAAGCCGGGAGGTTGCTCAACATAGACCTCTTCCTTGATTGGTCCGTTGAGGAAGGCACTCTTCACGTCCATTTGATAGAGCTTGAAGCCATGGTAAGTAGCATAGGCCAATAATATACGAATTGACTCAAGCCTAGCTACGGGTGCATAGGTTTCACCGAAATCCAAACCTTCGACTTGGGAGTATCCTTTGGCCACAAGTCGGGTGTTGGGACCATGCTTCATCGCCGAAGGTCCTGCAGGAAGAAACAGCTTCGGCAAAAGCTGCTTATACGTGATGCCGAAGCTACCACTCATGAAGCTTCATGTTATAGCGTATCCGAAGATGAAGGATCGAACCGACTTAAAGATAGAATGACCTTTTAGTCCATAAGGGTCTGAGTCATTGTTGTAGACTTTTATAAGGGGTATGATTGTAACTCCTTACAGGCTGTGTCCTGTGCCTATAAATAGTGAACAGTATTCCTTTACTGTTCACGCAATCCTGTAACTGCTAACGCATTACTCTGGAATTATTGTTCTTTGTCAAGGCAAAGGTATAAATGTAATCAAACATCATGTTTTAATATCTCAGTTTATATTGTAAAATGAGTAAATGATGTTATCCATTCTCAATATTCTTTAACGTTTTATACTTCATATTTTATTTCGCATTATTTTACTTCTGACTACGAAGGTAAGACCTTCGTAGTTTATCATCTATGACCTTCGTCCGAAGCTCATGAAATCCTCAGGGAAATAATGCTTCAGCGGATGAAGGGCTTTGACATTTAACATTTTATGTTGCCTTGTTCTTAATTCATAGCATTTGAGAACAATCCCAACATTGGCGCCCACCTCCGGTGAACTCACTTCCACTTTTTGAGCTGATGGCTTCGCTCAAGAACCAAGCTGGAACTGCTTCGGCTCCGAAGCTAATTCTCCCGATAACAGGCGGTTCATGCTCAGAGCTGGCCAACAAGAATCAGAAGAAGGAGGCACAGAGAAGAGTACAACACGTAGGGGTGCAAGGACCCTTCATCAAGTCAAGATGGTCTCACATACCAATTACCTTCTCTCAAGAGGATCTTTAGCTCAAGGATTACCCGCACAATGATGCTATGGTTATCTCTTGTGTGATCAAAGGATTTCTGGTCCACAATGTTTTGGTTGATACAGGCAGTGCGGCTGATATAATATTCGACAAGGCCTTCAGACAGATGCAAGAGCCCGAAGACAAGATCCATGATGCCACACATCCCCTTTGTGGCTTCGGAGGAAGGCAGATTGTAGCACTCGGCAAAATCACAATGCTAGTAACCTTCGGATTTATCAACAACACAAGGACTGAACAAGTTGTGTTTTACATTGTTGACATGGAATACCCTTACAATGCAATTATTGGTCGTGGTACTCTCAATGCCTTCGAAGCAATTCTTCATCCAGCATATCTTTGCATGAAGATACCTTCGAACCAAGGGCCCATTGCTATTCATGGAAGTCAGGAAGCTGCCAGAAGGGACGAAGAAAACTGGACAGACTCAAAAGCAATCCATAACATAGATGGAGCTGAAGCTTGTGAGCAATACAAGTTCAGAAGGGAGAAAGCTGCTTCGGCCGATCAGCCAAAGCCCATGCTCTTATGCGATGACATAGCAGAGCAGAAGGTGTTATTGGGATCTCAACTGTCCGAAGAACAGGAGAAAACCTTGATAAGGTTTTTGTTCAACAACAAAGATGTTTTTGAATGGTCAGCTAATGATCTTTACGGAGTCAATAGGGATGTTATTGAACACTCGCTCAATGTTGATCCATCTTTCAGACCTAGAAAGCAGAGGCTTCAGAAGATGTCTGCTGATAAGGCCGAAGGTGCTCGGAATGAAGTGAAAAGACTCCTCAGTGCCAGAGTTATCAGAGAGGTAAAATACCCATAATGGCTGGCTAACACTGTTATGGTAAAAAAAGGCCAATGGTAAATGGAGGATGTGTATTGATTTTACTGATCTCAACAAGGCCTGTCCGAAGGACGAGTTTCCATTGCCAAGGATAGATTCCCTAGTTGATGCAGCAACTTCATCAGAGCTTATGAGTTTGCTAGATTGTTATTCAGGATATCATCAAATTTGGATGAAGGAGGATGAGTCAAAAACCAGCTTCATAACCCCTAGTGGAACATATTGTTACCTTCGGATGCCTGAGGGGCTCAAGAATGCTGGAGGAAACTTCAGCAGAATGACAGCGAATGTTCTTCATTCTCAGATAGGCAGAAATGTGCTAACTTATGTTGATGATATCATTGTAAAAAGCACAAGGCAAGAAAATCACATTGCTGATCTGCAGGAGACCTTCGCTAATTTTAGACATGCCGGTTTAAAGTTGAATCCAGAAAAATGTGTCTTTGGAGTAAAGAAAGGAAAATTTCTTGGCTGCCTAGTTTCAACAAAAGGGATTGAGGCTAATCCAAATAAAATCGAAGCTATCCTTTGAATGGAACCACCAAGTACAAAGAAGGGGGCTCAAAGATTGACAGGAAGACTAGCATCTCTCAATAGATTCATATCTAGATCAGCAGAGAGAAATTTACCATTTTTCGAAGTGTTGAAGTCAGCCGAAGTTTTCCAATAGGGACCAGTGCAGCAGAGAGCCTTCGAAGAGCTGAAGCAATATTTGATAGACCTAACAACACTAACTCCACCAACGCTAGGGGCTCCTCTGTTGTTATATGTGGCAGCTTCGCACTCAGCGGTAAGTGCAGCACTTGTCCAAGAGAAGCTTGAAGGCCAAGTCAAAAAGCAAGCCCTAATATACTTTGTATCCGAAGTTCTTAGTTTATCAAAGAAAAATTACACAGAATTGGAGAAGGTGCTGTATGCCATTTTGATGGCCTCCAGGAAGCTTCGACACTATTTTCAAGCATACAATATAATTGTTCCTTCTTCACAACCATTGAAGGATATTATGAGAAATAGAGAAGCTACTGGAAGGGTTGGAAAATGGGCTGCGGAACTCAATGAATTTTGTATTGATTATGTGCATAGATCTTCGATTCAGTCCCAAGCGTTGGCAGACTTCATTGCTGACTGGACGCCAGGGGCTCAGGAAGAAGAAACGAGTAAAGATGCCGAAGTTTGGACAGTATTTTGTGATGGTTCTTGGGGAACCTTCGGAGCAGGAGCAGCTGCTGTGTTGGTCGCACCTTCCAAAGTTAAAACTTGCTACGCAACAAGACTTGATTTCAGTTGCACAAACAACATTGCTGAGTATGAAGCTTTGCTCTTGGGTCTTCGGAAATTAAAGGCAATGGGAATTAGAAGGGCGGTTCTTAAAACCGATTCCCAGGTTATTTCTGGTCATATTGACAAGAGTTATAAAGCAAGAGATCTGAAGCTTGAAAAGTATTTAGACACGGTCCGAAGGATTGAGGCTTCCTTTGAGGGGTTTTCTGTCAAAAATATTCCTCGAGGAGAAAATGAACATGCTGATTTGTTAGCCAAGTCAGCAGCACAGGGGCTGCCCTTACCTTCGGAAGTATTTTTCGAAACAATAGAAGCACCTTCGGTTGAGCTTCTTGAATGAGCAGTCCTCAACATATCTCCTGTCTATAGTGAAGACTGGAGAACTGAGATCATCTCTTTCCTTCAGGGCAACTTTCTTTCAGATGACGAAGCTTATAATAAGAGGATAGAGGCAAGAGCTCGACCATATGTTATAATAGAAGGGGATCTATACAAGCGTGGGGTCTGTTCTCCATTACTCAAATGTTTATCCAGAGCCGAAGGTATAGAATTGATGAAGGAAATACATGCAGCCCTGTGTGGATCTCATATTGGATCTAGGCCTTTGCAGGGAAAAGTTTTTCGCCAAGGATTTTATTGGCCAAAGGCAGCTTTGGATGCAGCGAAATTAGTCCAAAAGTGCGAAGGTTGTCAGAAATGTGCAAGAGATAAAAAACAACCTTCGTCTTTAACCCAGTTAATACAACCCACTTGGCCATTGCAAAGGTGGGGTCTTGATTTATGAGGTCCATTACCACCAGCACAAGGGAACTTAAGATATGTTGTAGTGGCAGTGTAATATTTTTCTAAATGGATTGAGGCAAAGCCTTTAGCCACAATAACTTTGGTCACTATTTAAAAGTTTTTCTGGCAAAATATTGTTTGTCGCTTCGGAGTGCCGAAGGCTATTACTGTGGATAATGGGACACAGTTTGATTCCGAAGCTTTCAGAGAATTTTGTGATCAAATTGGCACGAAGATCCATTTTGCATCAGTTCGGCATCTGGAGTCAAATGGACTTGTTGAAAGGGCTAATGGCATCATAATGACAGGAATAATGAAGTTAATCTTCAATCAGCCTAGGGGAAAGTGGCCAGACGAATTAATCAAAGTGGTGTGGAGCCACAACACAACAATATCAAGATCGACAGGTTTTACACCATTCAAATTATTGTTTGGTGACGAAGCAATAACTCCAGAAGAAGCAAAAGCAGGATCAATAAGAATAGTAGCTTCGGCATAAGACGAAGCTAAAGCTGATTATTCTGTGGAAAAAGATGCTATAGAGGGGATCAGGCTTCAAGCTGTGGAAAACATCAACAAATACCAAGCTGAAACAATAAAATGGCGTGATAGAAAGGTTCGACTAAAGAACATTGAACCAGGACATTTGGTGCTTCGAAGAGTAGCCAACCCAGAGACAGTAGGCAAGTTACAGCTGAAGTGGGAAGGACCTTTTCTGGTAGTATCTTCGTCAAGACCCGGTTCCTACAGATTGAAGGATATGGACGGCAACGACATTCCTAGATCATGGAATGCGGACGAGCTTCGGCGATATTATGTTTAGCTTGATGTAATTTTTTCTATTCTTTCTTGTGGCACCCTTTTCCTTTCCAAAGGGGGAGAAAGGTTTTTAATGGGGCCACAACATGTAATTTTTCTTTTTCTTATTTCAATTCTATAAGAGCGATATCCCCCAAAGATGTAAATGTAAAAGCTGAGAACGCACCATCGAGTGCAAAGGAAAAAAGAAAAGAAAACAGGGAGAAGCTCAAAAGTCGTTCCTAATGGAATGCAGAGCTTGCAGCGAAAAATAAACGCTGATTCCGCCGAAAGTAAAAGGCGAAGAAGCTCCTAAGGGAGGCTTGCAGCGAAAAATAAACGCTGATTCCGCCGAAAGTGAAAGGCGAAGAAGCTCCTAAGGGAGGCTTACAGCGAAAAGTCAGCGCTGATACACCGAAAAGTAAACGGTGAAGCCGAAAAATAAACGGCAAAAAGATTTGAGTCATTCTCAAGGGAATGAAGGCTACGATTATGGTTTCGAATATACATTTGGATATTCATTTGCACGACACATTACATCATGACATTTGCATTCATAAACATTCATTTAGACATATATAGGATCATTATCATCATATCATACAGAAAAGGCAGATGCTTCGGCTATGAGGAAAAAACTTCGGAGAAAGAGGAAATTTTCATGCTTCGTTGTGTACGAAAAGAAGGGAAGGTGTTTTTCGCCTTCGGCTCAAAAATAAAATTTCGTCCACAGCAAAGCAGATCGTACACGGATAAAGGGGAAAAGATATATTACAAGGTATGCACAAATTTACATAAGTTTCTTGACAATTATATTACAAAAATTTCTCTAGAATCTTTTGCAGAAAAGTCCTTCGGAGCATCTGTTAAGCTTCAGCTTGTCATTCTTCAGCTTCATCATCCTGCACATATTAAAACGGAATGAGAAAGGTGCAGAATTCAAGGAGAAGGTAAAAGTAACAAGTATAAGTTTCTCACTGGCTTAAGGTGGCTCCGAGCTTTGTCACCAGCCATTTTTCGCCCGCCGTTTATCCAAATCTGGGTCATAAACCTGTTTCCTATGCTTCAGGCTAGGCTTGGGATGTCAACCAAATCTGCCGGTGACAAGCTGAAGTTTGGCCTATTTACAATTTTCCCGTGCATGCAGCCAGCCTTCAGGAAAGCGGTAGCCGTGCCTCGAGAAGCTAGCAGGGCGCAGAAATTAGCATGCCCAGCAATAACTTCGTCAAGTGCATTAACTTCGCCCTCAATGTATTCCAAGGTGCTTGGCAGGTTTTCAGCTGAAGGTGTAAACTTATCAGAGCTGGCTCCAATTGAGTGAAACACATCCTTCAACCGCTGCACACATCGGCTGCCGAAATCTAAGCATTTCTCCTGAAGCTCCTTAAATGATTTTTGCAAACTTGAATTCTTCTCGATTTCGGTCTTGAGACTTGTTTCGAGACTCTTCTTTTCCTGCTCAGATTTTTCTGATTTTATAAGTAATTCATTGTTTAATTTGTTATTTTCGGCTTGGGCTTCAGCCAGTGAACCTTCCATAGAATGAATGACGAAGTCTTTCTTTTCCAAGGCAGCTTCGTGATCTTTAACTTTGATTTCAAGGGTTTGAATGACGAAGTCCTTTTCCTTCAGAGCAGCTTCGTAATTTCTGACTTTGTTTTCTAGATCTTTAATGGTAGCTTCGTTTTTCTCATCTTCAAGATCTTGTTGCATTCTCAGCACTTTACTTAGAAGTATACTCTGCCAAAACAACCTTCGTTAGAAAACATATTAATTCAAAAAACAATAAAAAGTTGAGTTTTTACCTTGAAATTAGCATAGAGCAAGCTACCGGCAATATGCTGTCGCTGGTACCTGCAGAGGTCCGCTTCTATCTTCGGCATGCCAACGCTTTTTGAGAAGGTCCTAACAACCTTGGCCTCGGTTCGGTTCCGAAGGCATCTTAGCTTCCCTTCATTGACTCCACCAAATAACAGAGACCCTGGTTTGTATCCACAGGATATAGCATATTTCTTTAGCTCTTCTTTTTCAGCGTCTGTTTACTCTTGTCCAAGTATATCTTGAAAATTAAAATTTTCTTCTTCCAAAGTGTCTTCAATCTGCTCTTTTCCTTTTTCAGTTGTCATGTTCACCGCAACCGCAACAACTTCTTCTTCAGCCATTCTCAGAAGTATATTGTCAATATCGCCAAGTGTGGTTTCTAGATTAGGATCTTCGGCGATCTCGGTTTCGGCTCCGGCGGTTTCGGCTTCAGTGGTTGCTCCGGTAGCTTCGGCTCCGGTGGCTTCGGCTCCGGTGGGTGTGGTTTCGGCAGTGACAATTTTTGACGCTGATGTCGGTGGCGGTGTCTGATGAATGACATCGGCCACTTGGATAATTCTTCGTTTTTTCGGCTTTGCGGGACTTTCTGTTGCCGAAGCTTCTTTGTCCTTCTGAAAAAACTTCGTCAGTTCTGGCGCCAGCGGACTTAGCCTGATAGGCAAAGGTTCAGTCATTACCTTCAGAATCTCTTCCACTTCGGCAGCAGAAGGTGTTGCAGGAGCTTCCTCCTCTCGGGCCGACGTCTTTGGTTTTAGGGATGCAACTTTTCTTTTCCTTGGAGCAGCTATCTTCGGCTCAGGGCTCAATTTTTTCAAAAATTTCTTTGTCCTTCTTAGCCAATTTGGTGCCTTCTTTGTCAAGGGCGCTGGCAATCCTTTTTCTCTTCGGGCCTTCGACATCTCCGCCTAGTTGCTCATAATCAGGGTAATCAAAATTCAAGGCATCTAGCACCCGATTCAATCTTCATTTCGGACGTGTGCCAAAGGCTGCAGTCATTAATTGATCTTCTTTCTTAGAGTAATTCCCGAGGATCTCGTTGCACATAATTTCAATTGTGTTCAGCCACTCTTGACAGGGTGCTTTAAAATGTTTCTTAAACTTGTAATGATAAGGCAATCGAACAAGTTCTCCCTTTTTCTTTTCTCCCACTAGCTTCGGCATTTCCCACTCCCTCAGTGTTGGGAACACCTTAAAAGCCAAAAATTGCTGCACTACGTCTCTAGTGCCAATATGATCTGAAATCACACGAAATTCAGCCAAAGCAATCTGGCTCGGGCTCCCCCATATCATGTTGCATCGGGGCCTCGTCTCTCTGAAGGTTAGCTCTAGCGGACTCTAGACCAATTTATCTTCATCTTCATCAACTTTAACATAAAACCATTCAAACTTCCATCCGGCTGGCCATTTGCTTCGGTAGCTTATCACTGGAAACTTCGTAGTCTTGCAATAAGCAAAGTTGTAGCAGCCAAAATTCTCATGCAGACCATCTCCTCTGGCTTTAGTCTGGTAGTGTAATTCATGAACTCGGCAGAAACCTTCACCGAACAGTTCCACTCCCTGGCTACGAAGGGCCCAAATATAAACGCTTAATCTAATGATAGCATTAGGGGTCAGCTGATGAAGGTAAACCCCAAACTTCTTCAAAACATCAGCAATCATCCCATTCAAAGGAAATCTTAATCCTGCTTTAAAGAAGCTTTTGAACACTACCACCTCATTCTTTTCCGGCTTCGGAGTATTTTCCTCTCCGCCAAAACGAACCAGCTCCTTTTTTGCTTCACTGAAATAACCCAGCTTCACCATTTTGGGAAGATCAGCTTCAGAGACGATGGACTTTCCATAGTCTAAATGACTAGGTTTACTTGGCATCCCGCAACTGTACTCATCTTCGGAACCAACTTCTTCAACATCAGCTTGTGTTGCTTCGGCAGCAGGTGTGTCCTCTGATGAAACCAGCCCAGAACGTCTCATTGGTTCGGAAATCGGAACGGTTTCAGTGGCTTCGGTCTCATCCCCATCACGCTCAACCCTAGCAGTGGAGCGTACTCTAGCCATTTGATTTTAAAATTCTTGAAAATTCCTTGGAAATTAATAACCTTTTTTCCGAAGCTCTTCTTGTGACGAAGCAGATTCCAAAGTGGAGCTTCGTTTGAATGCAAAAGTCAAGCTTCGGCTATGGTTAAATTTTTGGCAGCAAAACAGTGCAATAGCAATGAATGCTGTGGTAACTTCACACCTACCCGTCTGTTTATATAGTGCTACAGGTAAGAAGGTGAATCGTCAAGTTTTTTTACACCGGACAAACAGTCGCTCGCACCCACTGAACGGTGGGCCGCAAAAACCGAGAAGGTGAACCTACATGGTGGGACCGCTCCGCGTTCGGAAAGTGTATCGTTTCCCGGCAACGAGCTCAGGGAAGGTGTTTTTCGGACCTTCGGCTTCTCGAAGCCTAAGAGACTTTTTTCACGGATCAAGCTCATTACGAAAAACGATCTAGTACCGCGAAGGGGCTACTATTGGGACCATGCTTCATCGCCGAAGGTCCTGTAGGAAGAAACAGCTTCGGCAAAAGCTGCTTATACGTGATGCCGAAGCTACCACTCATGAAGCTTCATGTTATAGCGTATCCGAAGATGAAGGATCGAACCGACTTAAAGATAGAATGACCTTTTAGTCCATAAGGGTCTGAGTCATTGTTGTAAACTTTTATAAGGGGTATGATTGTAACTCCTTACAGGCTGTGTCCTATGCCTATAAATAGTGAACAGTATTCCTTTACTGTTCACGCAATCCTGTAACTGCTAACGCATTACTCTGGAATTATTGTTCTTTGTCAAGGCAAAGGTATAAATGTAATCAAACATCATGTTTTAATATCTCAGTTTATATTGTAAAATGAGTAAATGATGTTATCCATTCTCAATATTCTTTAACGTTTTATACTTCATATTTTATTTCACATTATTTTACTTCTGACTACGAAGGTAAGACCTTCGTAGTTTATCATCTATGACCTTCGTCCGAAGCTCATTAAATCCTCAGGGAAATAATGCTTCAGCGGACGAAGGGCTTTGACATTTAACATTTTACGTTGTCTTGTTCTTAATTCATAGCATTTGAGAACAAGTCCCCAACATCGGGCTTTGTTCCTTGTCACCACACCATGCTCATCTTGCTTGTTGCGGAAGACCCACTTGGTTCCTACAACATTTTGATTAGGATGTGGAACCAAATGCCATACCTCGTTCCTAGTGAAGTTGTTGAGCTCCTCTTGCATCGCCATCACCCAATCCGAATCTTCAAGTGCTTCCTCTACCTTGTGTGGCTCAATAGAGGAAATAAAAGAGTAATGCTCACAAAAATGTGCAACACGAGATCTAGTGGTTACCCCCTTATGAATGTTGCCGAGGATGGTGTCGACGGGGTGATCTCGTTGGATTGCTTGGTGGACTCTTGGGTGTGGCGACCTTTGTTCTTCATCCTCCTTGTCTTGATCATTTGCATCTCCCCCTTGATCATTGCCATCATCTTGAGGTGGCTCATTTGCTTGATCTTGTACTTCATCAACTTGAGCTTCATCCTTATTTTGAGTTGGTGGAGATGCTTGCGTGGAGGAGGATGGTTGATCTTGTGCATTTGGAGGCTCTTCGGATTCCTTAGGACACACATCCCCAATGGACATGTTCCTTAGCGCGATGCATGGAGCCTCTTCAACACCTATCTCATCAAGATCAACTTGCTCTACTTGAGAGCCGTTAGTCTCATCAAACACAACGTCACAAGAAACTTCAACTTGTCCAGAGGACTTGTTAAAGACTCTATATGCCCTTGTGTTTGAATCATATCCTAGTAAAAGGCCTTCTACAGTCTTAGGAGCAAATTTAGATTTTCTACCTCTTTTGACAAGAATAAAGCATTTGCTACCAAAGACTCTAAAATATGAAATGTTGGGCTTTTTACCGGTTAGGAGTTCGTATGATGTCTTCTTGAGGATTCGGTGTAGATATAACCGGTTGATGGCGTAGCAGGCGGTGTTGACCGCCTCGGCCCAAAACCGATCCGAAGTCTTGTACTCATCAAGCATGGTTCTTGCCATGTCCAATAGAGTTCTATTCTTCCTCTCCACTACACCATTTTGTTGTGGCGTGTAGGGAGAAGAGAACTCATGCTTGATGCCCTCCTCCTCAAGGAAGCCTTCAATTTGTGAGTTCTTGAACTCCGTCCCGTTGTCGCTTCTAATTTTCTTGATCCTTAAGCCGAACTCGTTTTGAGCCCGTCTCATGAATCCCTTTAAGGTCTCTTGGGTATGAGATTTTTCCTGCAAAAAGAACACCCAAGTGAAGCGAGAATAATCATCCACAATAACTAGACAGTACTTACTCCCGCTGATGCTTATGTAAGCTATCGGGCCAAATAGATCCATGTGAAGGAGCTCCAGTGGCCTGTCAGTCATCATGATTTTCTTGTGTGGATGATGAACACCAACTTGCTTCCCTGCTTGGCATGCGCTACAAATCCTGTCTTTCTCAAAATGAACATTTGTTAATCCTGAAATGTGCTCTCCCTTTAGAAGCTTTTGAAGATTCTTCATCCCAACATGTGCTAGTCGGCGATGCCAGAGCCAGCCCATGTTAGTCTTAGCAATTAAGCAAGTGTCGAGTTCAGCTCTATCAAAATTTACTAAGTATAGCTGACCCTCTAACACTCCCTTAAATGCTATTGAATCATCACTTCTTCTAAAGACAGTGACACCTACATCAGTAAATAGACAGTTGTAGCCCATTTTTCATAATTGAGAAACAGAAAGCAAATTGTAATCTAATGATTCTACAAGAAAAACATTGGAAATAGAAAGGTCAGGTGATATAGCAATTTTACCCAATCCTTTGACCAAACCTTGATTTCCATCCCCGAATGTGATAGCTCGTTGGGGATCTTGGTTTTTCTCGTAGGAGGAGAACATCTTCTTCTCCCCTGTCATGTGGTTTGTGCACCCGCTGTCGATTACCCAACTTGAGCCCCCGGATGCATAAACCTACAAAACAAGTTTAGTTCTTCACTTTAGGTACCCAAATGGTTTTGGGTCCATTGGCATTAGATACAAGAACTTTGGGTACCCAAACACAAGTTTTTGATCCCTTGTGTTTGCTCCCAACATACTTGGCAACTACCTTGCTGGATTTGTTAGTTAAAACATAAGATGCATCAAAAGTTTTAAATGAAATGTCATGATCATTTGATGCACTAGGAGTTTTCTTCTTAGGCAACTTAGCACGGGTTGGTTGCCTAGAGCTAGATGTCTCACCCTTATACATAAAAGCATGGTTAGGGCCAGAGTGAGACTTCCTAGAATGAATTCTCCTAATTTTGCTCTCAGGATAACCGACAGGGTACAAAATGTAACCCTCGTTATCTTGAGGCATGGGAGCCTTGCCCTTAACAAAGTTGGACAATTTCTTAGGAGGGGCATTAAATTTGACATTGCCTCCCTGTTGGAAGCCAATGCCATCCTTAATGCCAGGGCGTCTCCCTCTATAGTTCATGCTCAGCAATTTTAGCATCTAGTTTAGCTATATGATCATTTTGTTGTTTAATTAAAGCCATGTGATCATGTATAGCATTGATATCAACATCTCTACATCTAGTGCAAATAGAAGTATGTTCAACGGTAGATGTAGAGGGTTTGCAAGATTTTAATTCTACAACCTTAGCATGCAATATATCATTTTTACTTCTAAGGTCGGAAATGGTAGCATTGCAAACATCAAAATCTTTAGCCTTATCAATTAATTTTTCATTTTCATTTCTAAGACTAGCAAGAGATATGTTCAATTCTTCAATCTTAGCAAGCAAATCATCGTTATCATTTCTAAGATTGGGAATTGAAACATTACAAACATTTGAATCAACCTTAGCTAACAAATTAGCATTCTCATTTCTAAGGTTGTCTATAGTCTCATGGCAAGTGCTTAGCTCACTAGATAGTTTTTCACATTTTTCTACTTCTAGAGCGTAAGCATTTTTAATTTTAACATGCTTCTTGTTTTCTTTAATAAGGAAGTCCTCTTGGGTGTCCAAGAGATCATCCTTCTCATGGATAGCACTAATCAATTCATTTAATTTCTCTTTTTGTTGCATGTTTAAGTTGGCAAAAAGAGTACGTAAATTATCTTCCTCATCACTAGCATTATCATCGCTAGAGGACTCATATCTAGTGGAGGATTTGGATTTAACCTTCTTCTTTTTGCCGTCCTTTGCCATGAGGCACTTGTGGCCGACGTTGGGGAAGAGAAGGCCTTTGTTGATGGCGATGTTGGCGGCGTCCTCGTCGGAGGAGGAGTCGGAGGAGCTCTCGTCCGAGTCCCACTCGCGGCATACATGGGCGTCGCCGCCCTTCTTCTTGTAGTATCTCTTCTTCTCCTTTCTTCTCCCCTTCTTGTCGTCGCCCCTGTCACTATCACTAGATAATGGACACTTTGCGATAAAATGACCGGGCTTACCATATTTGTAGCACACTTTCTTGGAGCGGGGTTTGTAGAACTTCCCCCTCCTTTGTTTGAGGATTTGGCGGAAGCTCTTGATGACGAGCGCCATTTCCTCATTGTCTAGCTTTGAGGCGTCGATTGGTTGTCTACTTGAAGTAGACTCCTCCTTCTTCTCCTCTGTTGCCTTGAATGCAACCGGTTGTGCTTCGGATGTGGAGGGATCATCTAGCTCATTGATTTTCTTTGAGCCCTTGATCATATACTCAAAGCTCACAAAATTCCCGATTACTTCCTCGGGAGTCATTAGTGTATATCTAGGATTGCCATGAATTAATTGAACTTGAGTAGGATTAAGGAAAATAAGTGATCTAAGAATAACCTTAACCATCTCGTGACCATCCCACTTTTTGCTCCCGAGGTTGCGCACTTGGTTCACCAAGGTTTTGAGCTGGTTGTACATGTCTTGTGGCTCTTCCCCTTTGCGAAGCCGGAAGCGACCGAGCTCCCCCTCGATCGTTTCCCGCTTGGTGATCTTGGTTAGCTCGTCTCCCTCGTGCGCGGTCTTGAGCACGTCCCAAACTTCCTTGGCGCTCTTTAATCCTTGCACCTTGTTGTACTCCTCTCTACTTAGAGAGGCGAGGAGTATGGTTGTGGCTTGGGAGTTGAAGTACTCGATTTGGGCCACCTCGTCCTCATCATAATCCTCATCCCCTACGGATGGTACCTGTGCTCCAAACTCAACAACATTCCAAATACTTTTGTGGAGTGAGGTTAGGTGAAATTTCATCAAATCACTCCACCTAGCATAATCTTCACCGTCAAAGGTTGGCGGCTTGCCTAATGGAACGGAAAGTAATGGAGTATGTTTAGAAATGCGAGGGTAGCGTAGGGGGATCTTACTAAACTTCTTGCGCTCATGGCGCTTAGAAGTAATGGATGGCGCGTCGGAGCCGGAGGTGGAAGGTGATGAAGTGTCGGTCTCGTAGTAGACCACCTTCCTCATCTTCTTTTTCTTGTCGCCACTCCGATGCGACTTGTGGGAAGATGATTTCTTTTCCTTCCCTTTCTTTTTGTTGCGGGACTCTTCCGATGAAGCCTTCCCGTGACTTGTAATGGGCTTGTCGCTGATGGGCTTGTCGCCGGTCTCCATCTCCCTCTTGGCGTGTTCTCCCGACATCACTTCGAGCGGTTAAGCTCTAATGAAGCACCAGACTCTGATACAAATTGAAAGTCGCCTAGAGGGGGGGGGGGTGAATAGGGCGAATCTGAAATTTACAAACTTAATCACAACTACAAGCCGGGTTAGTCGTTAGAAATATAATCGAGTCCCAGAGAGGGTGCAAAACAAATCGCAAGCGAATAAAGAGTGTGACACGCGGATTTGTTTTACCGAGGTTCGGTTTTTGCAAACCTACTCCCCGTTGAGGTGGTCACAAAGACCGGGTCTCTTTCAACCCTTTCCCTCTCTCAAACGGTCCCTCGGATCGAGTGAGCTTCTCTTCTCAAATCAATTGGGAACCAAACTTCCCGCAAGGACCACCACACAATTGGTGTCTCTTGCCTTGCTTGAAAATGAGATGATCGCAAGAAAGAATGAAAGAAGGAAGCAATCCAAGCGCAAGAGCTCAAAAGAACACAACAAATCACTCTCACTTAACACTAAAGCTTTTGTGGAATTGGGAGAGGACTTGATCACTTGGGTGTGTTTAGAATTGAATGCTAGAGCTCTTGTAAGTAGTTGGAAGGTGGAAAACTTGGATGACTTGAATGTGGGGTGGTTGGGGGTATTTATAACCCCAACCACCAAACTAGCCGTTTGGTGGAGGCTGCTGTCGCATGGCGCACCGGACAGTCCGGTGCGCCACCGGACACTGTCCGGTGCGCCAGCCACGTCACCAGGCCGTTGGGTTCCGACCGTTGGAGCTCTGACTTGTGGGCCCGCCTGGCTGTCCGGTGGTGCACCGGACAAGTCCTGTAGTCTGTCCGGTGTGCCACCCGCGCGTGCTCTGCTCCTCTGCGTGCGCTGGCGCGCATTTAATGCGTTGCAGTCGACCGTTGGCGCGAAGTAGTCGTTGCTCCGCTGGGTCACCGGACAGTTTGGTGTGCACCGGACATGTCTGGTGAATTATAGCGGAGCGGATTCCCGAAGCAGACGAGTTCAGAGTCGCTCTCCCCTGGAGCACCAGACACTGTCTGGTGGTGCATCGGACACTGTCTGGTGGTACACCGGACAGTCTGGTAAATTATAGCGAAGCGCCTCTGAGATTTCCCGAAGGTGCGAAGTTTAGCTTGGAGTCCCCTGGTGCACCGGTCCGGTGGCACACCGGACAGTCCGGTGCGCCATACCAGGGCACACTTCAGTTATCCCTTGCTCTTTTTGTTGAACCCTTTTCTTGGTCTTTTTATTGGCTTGTTGTGAACCTTTGGCACATGCATGACTTATAGGCTAGAGCAAACTAGTTAGTCCAATTATTTGTGTTGGGCAATTCAACCACCAAAATCATTTAGAAAATGGGTGTACGCCTAATTCCCTTTCAGGGCCAACCAACATCCCCCATGCATTAACAAAGATTGGACGAGTCATCGGGGGCCACAACCGTCGCTCGCACATCGGACGCTGCTGAGGCCACCAAATTGGAGTAGGTCGTCGCTAGAAGACGACTGAGCAATGCTAAATCGGAGGATGTTACACGCGATCGCCACCGCTTGCTCCTTGCGCGATTGTCGCTTCCGCTCGCACCCCGTGTCATGTGTGACCGTCGCTCGAGCCTCGGCGGGCCGCCTCCGCTGTAGCCGTCGCTCGACGATTTTCGGGGAGTCGTCGTAGCAACACGTGCCTGGGGAAGCTGTCGTTGCGCTAGCGCCTCGGTGAGCCACCGCCGCGCGTGCCCTCGAGGAGTCGCCCCTAGGGTGGCAACGAGTTTGAAACCCACAGGTAGATGATTTTCAAACCTGCATCCTCGGGTTTAATATTAAACCCGCACATGTACCCCATTACTCGTGACGGGTACAATATGCTACCCATACCTGCGCCCCGCGGGTGCCATAAACCACGGGTGTACCCGCGGGCACATAATTATACACATATATTTATATATATCATCTATATACACATATACTTATAAGTTATACACACATATAAATATACATATACAAACATGTATGTATATAATATATACACACATATACATATAATTACATATATACAGACACACAAAAAAATATATCCATTGAGGGTACGCGGTTTTGCGAGTACGAGTATAACATTTTCATGCCCGTGAGAATCAAACCCCCACTCGTACCCCGGGTACAAACTCACACCTAAACCCGCACCCTACTAGGTTTTTACCCGCGAGCACGCAGGTAAAATGTGCCCGTTGCCATCCCTAGCCATTGCCGCTCGTGCATCGGTTGGGGGAGGGTGTCACTGCCATCGTCACCAAAAATCTGATCCCTAGCAGCCTGGGGCTCTTTTTCTAGACGCTAGGGGTCTGGTGCGGCTATACACACACATAAAGAGGTATGTTGATGTAGACACTTTGACGAGTTGTATGGCTCGTGGTCATTTTTAGCGAAACCACATGTTGGGACGGGCATTTTCCCTTGCACATCGTGTTAGTACCAACCAATCTCTTATAGTTAAAAGTCGCTAGGCTTTGAAGCGTTCTTGAAAGGGAATGTGCCCTTGGACCATTTCTAAGTATTTTGGTGGTTAACTGCTCAACACACCACTATGAACTAACCATCCCGGTATGAGCATGAGCACAAGTTGTAATCGAGGAAATTGAAGCTGCAATGTCCAAATGAGTTGGATGAAAGGACCAAAGAGTGCAACTTTAGGCAAAACCACAAAAACAAGAAACTCAAGTAGTTAAATAAGTTGCACTTACTTTATGCTATGATCATTGCACTGTTGTTTGGCTACTAACTCTATGTGGAAGTAAAGTGACATTTGGACTGAGTTTGAGCATATTGCAAACTATTATGGATCAAAGTGATAAATGTATGTTTCTAGCACTTAGTCAATTGATTTAGTTGCTAACTATGTTCTTCTAAGTACTAGGGAACTCCTAAAGTTGAGCCTGAAGGAAAAAGGGGGTGAATTAGGACTTCTAAAACTTTCTCTAAACTAGGCCACAATTAAATCCCTAGAGCAAAACCTATGCAATTAAACAATCTAGAATGTGCAAACTAGATTTTGTCTAATTGTTGTTATCTCTACCGCACAGTCTAAGTTTCAATCCTAAACAATCTAATTATAAGGACAAGATTAAAACTTAAATGTTTAATATAAATGCAGAACCTAAAGAGCATGGTAGAGATGCAAACTCTCATGAATGACGCTGGTATTTTTACCGAGGTATCTGGAACCATGCATGGTTCTGATTAATCCTTGTTGGTGCCCCTACACAAAGGGTAGCCCACGCGAGGGCCAAGCACCACAGTCGAGCAACTCCGTAGAGAGCTGCGGGCCTTCTCCACACGCAAGTGGTGCTCCGCTTCCGGCTCCTCTCGGACGCTCCCCGCCGTCTCCACTATCGAGCTTTTGGTACAAAACGCTGCGGGCCTCGTTCCCTCTGGTACACGGTGGCGGCGGTGACACAAACTCGGTTATCACGGTCTTGTAAGACTCTTGCCCCACTCGATACAATTACAATGGCTCACGTAAGAGCCGAGGGGTTGTGTGGTTTTTTCTAAACTCACTCAACTAACTAGGATTCACTTAGAGCAAGCGCTAATGCGATCTAACTAACCTAAGCACTTCGCAAAGCATCTACGCTAATCACCGAATGATTCTATTAAGCACTTGGGTGTATGAGCACTTGGGAATGTCTATATCATGCCTTGGTATGTTGCTTGGGATCTCACACCTCCAAATGGCCAGTTGTGGGCCTCTCTATGCAGACTTTCTGAGTGTCCTACCGGACAGTCCGGTGCACACCAGACAGGGTACTGTTCACTGTCCGGTGCACCACCTATGCGCCGACTGACTGCCCTTCTTCATGGATTTCTTCGCCGATTCTTTGGGCTTCTTTTGTTCTTGACTCTTGGACTACTAAGCTCTTTTTATGTCTTCATTTGAGGTGTTGCATCCTCAATGTCTTAGTCCAATCCTCTTTGCATCCTGTGAACTATAAACATAAACAGTAGCAAACACATTAGTCCACAGTTTATGTTGATCATCAAACACCAAAACCTATTGAGCCAAATGGCCCGGGGTCCATTTTACTTACAATCTCCCCCTTTTTGGTGATTGATGACAACACAACCAAAGCAAGCAAATATAACAAACATTTGAATAAAAATATGCAATCTACTTGATAGGATGCATGAGTGTCCCCAAAATGTGAGATTATGGACTTAAGCCTCCCCCTAACTCCATAATTCACTTGCTTTCTATTTTAGACCAAAAGGACCAAAACCACTTGCAAGATCAAAATTTTAATTTGGTGGTGTCTGGTGTTTGATATATTTTTCAATGCTTTGGTCCCTAAAACTTCTCCCCCTTTGGCATCAACCACTAAAAAGGAAGACATTAAAAGCATGTAGGAAGCAAATAAAACTTTCCCTCTTAAAAGTCTTAACAATTTAAGCACTAATGGATTACTCCCCCTAAATGAGTGTCCTCCTTTTGGAAGAAATTTCTCCCCCTTTAGAGACGAAGAAATACTCCCCCTAACAGAGATCTTCTACTTAGGAAAAACATGTGAGTAATAGAGGAACAAGACATGATTTGATTAGATTAACTTTCCTTATGCATAGGCAACAAAATATGATTTAACAACATGGGAAGTATAGGTTGTGAAATATAATCTAATCAAATATCGGAGAAGACATGTAAATGATACCAAATGTAGTCTCAAAGATACCACTTGAAGGCCAAATGAAGGCCAATTGTAGACTTGTGAGACATAGAAATACTTGTTCAAATAACTTGTGTCTTCGATTCTCAGGCAGGAATTAGCCCTCGTGGCGAGGTCAATCGCGCAGTGCACTGTTGATAACCAGAGGAGAAGTGGTGTTGCGATTGCGGGGTTCTAGTCGTGTTGATTGGAAGCCGGATCGTCTGTGTGACATCTCCACCAAATCGATAGTTACCTTCACCTGACGGAAGATCGGGCACCCCCGTTCCTATCAAGATGATGAGGACATCACTTCTATACATACAATGAATGGACCGTTAACACGATCGCGTGCACGACATCTAAATCTCCAGGTACGTTCTACCCTAGTCAATTGTGTTTCAGAGCTTACGCTTGGGGCCATGGATGTTTTGATGATTAGGAACCTTGGAGAGGACCAGCAAGGACTTGGGAAAGGCCTAGGTGTTGAGGAGGAGCAGCAAGGGCGCCACAACAGGAAGGAGATCAAGTCCGACTCGGCTGCGACTCCATCTCGGGTTCCAGGACCAGTCTGCACTAAAATGGACGCCCAAGATGCATCCGGACTCTGATTGCGACGGACATGATATGGTTGGAAAGATAATGAGATTATCTAACCAACCCAACTGGTTCCACCCTAAAATTCATCTGGAGTCAACGGGAATCGTCGAAACAAGTCAGTGTTCAAATTCTGTTTTGGTGCTGCGACACCGTCTGTTGGGCCGTTGGGCCGTGAATCGCGTCGGAGCCCATTAGGACCGAGTCCAGGGGTCACGCACGCCCTAATACTCTATTTATTCAGCAGCCACCGCCACATTAGGTTTGGGTTTTGCTTAAGTTTAGATCTGTCAAGAACAGTTGTCGTAGATCGGTTTATGAGACCCCAACTTGTGAGCTTAATCATTCATCCACAATATTCTATATTGTGTTCTTTCTTGTTCTGGCTTATGTATTTGATTCTCAGGCAGGAATTAGCCCTCGTAGCGAGGTCAATCGCGCAGTGCACGGTTGATAACTAGAGGAGAAGTGGTGTTGCGATTGTGGGGTTCTAGTCGTGTTGATTGGAAGCCGGATCGTCTGTGTGACATCTCCACTAAATCGATAGTTACCTTCACCTGACGGAAGATCGGGCACCCCCGTTCCTATCAAGTGGTATTCAAAGACTCATATATTATCGTCAGGTTTACCCTAGTTTAGTTTATGTTTTTCTTCCTATAACTCCAGAAAATTGCCATGCAAAAAAAATCCGCTGTCCTAGAACCCTGTATAGCCTTGCAATTTTGTTTCAGATTGCTTTGTTGAGTTTGTGTCTGTGTTCGAGTCTTGTTGCTGGTTTAGGTCGTGTCGTCATCGTAGTTCAACCGCTCCGTCGCAGTTATTTGTTTCCGCCGCTGTTATTTGTTTCTGCTGCTATCCCATCCACCTTTCCCAGATCACAAGTCGAGACACCACATTACCCGATTTGCCCTCGCTAGCCGCCTTGTGTGAACTCTCGCCACGCTAGCCCTAGATTAGGTTGCAAGCCGCCTTGCATCGCAGCCCCTCATTGTTTCATCATCTGGCGCTTACCTATTGCTTATACCAGGGAAGTTTGTGCCCCTGTGCTCCATAGCCGCCACTACGGTTCCTGCCAATTTGTGCCTTTAACAACCATAACTTGAGGTACCTTCCATAAAACGGGCATAACTTTTCGCTCGGTGCTCCGTTCGACCTGTTTCGTTCGGTCAACAAATCGAGAAGATAATTAAAAAAATTGTTAAAGTGTTTCCAAGAATTTTAGAGACTTAGAATTTACTTGAAAATATATTAGTCATAGCACACGAAATAGATATGATCAAAGGTATATAAATGAGTTATGTGTGCAAATAATCAATCAAAGTTCCTAGAATCAAGAATGTTTAGCTCATTCCTGAGTTTGGTAAATGTTTTCTCATCAAGTGGTTTGGTAAAGATATCGGCTAATTGTTCTTTGGTGCTAACATAAGCTATCTCGATATCCCCCTTTGTTGGTGATCCCTCAAAAAGTGATACCGAATGGCTATGTGCTTAGTGCGGCTGTGCTCAACGGGATTATCCGCCATGCAGATTGCACTCTCATTATCACATAGGAGAGGGACTTTGGTTAATTTGTAGCCATAGTCCCTAACGGTTTGCCTCATCCAAAGCAATTGCGCGCAACAATGGCCTGCAGCAATGTACTCGGCTTTGGCGGTAGAAAGAGCTACTGAATTTCGTTTTTTTGAAGCCCAAGACACCAGGGATCTTCCCAAGAACTGACATGTCCCTGATGTGCTCTTCCTATCAATTTGACACCCTGCCCAATCAGCATCTGAATAACCTATTAAATCAAAAGTGGATCCCTTGGGGTACCAAAGACCAAACTTAGGTGTATGAACTAAATATCTCAAGATTCTTTTCACGACCCTAAGGTGAACTTCCTTAGGATCGGCTTGGAATATTGCACACATGCATACGGAAAGCATAATATCTGGTCGAGATGCACATAAATAGAGTAGAGATCCTATCATCGACCGGTATACCTTTTGATCTACGGATTTAACTCCCGTGTCTAGGTCGAGATGCCCATTGGTTCCCATGGGTGTCTTGATGGGCTTGGCATCCTTCATTCTAAACTTGGTGAGTATGTCTTGAATGTACTTCGTTTGGCTGCTGAAGGTGCCTTATTTGAGTTGCTTGACTTGAAATCCTAAGAAATACTTCAACTCTCCCATCATAGACATCTCGAATTTTTGAATCATTATCCTACTAAAATCTTCACAAGTAGATTTGTTAGTAGACCCAAATATGAAATCATCAACGTAAATTTGGCATACAAACAAATCATTTGCAATAGTTTTAGTAAAGAGAGTAGGATCGGCTTTGCCAACTTTGAAGCCATTAGTGGTAAGAAAATCTCTTAGGCATTCATACCATGCTCTTGGGGCTTGCTTGAGCCCATAAAGCGCCTTAGAGAGTTTATACACATGGTTAGGGTACTCACTATCTTCAAAGCCAGGAGGTTGCTCAACATAGACCTCTTCCTTGATTGGTCCATTGAGGAAGGCACTCTTCATGTCCATTTGATAAAGCTTGAAGCCATGGTAAGTAGCATAGGCAAGTAATATACGAATTGACTCAAGCCTAGCTACAGGTGCATAGGTTTCACTGAAATCCAAACCTTCGACTTGTGAATATCCCTTAGCCACAAGTCGGGCTTTGTTCCTTATCACCACACCATGCTCATCTTGCTTGTTGCGGAATACCCACTTGGTTCCTACAACATTTTGGTTAGAGCGTGGAACTAAATGCCATACCTCATTCCTCGTGAAGTTGTTGAGTTCCTCTAGCATCGCCAACACCCAATCCGAATCCCTTAATGCGTCTTCCACCCTGTATGGCTCAATAGAAGTGAAAGGGAAATAGGCTTACACCTTTTCCAAATTGATTTTGGTGGTTGAATTGCCCAACACAAATAATTGGACTAACTAGTTTGCTCTAGATTATAAGTTTTACAGGTGCCAAAGGTTCACAACAAACCAATAAAAAGACCAAGAAAGGGTTCAAACAAAGAGAGCAAAAGACAACTCGAAGGCTGCCCTGGTCTGGTGCACCGGACTGTCCGGTGCACCAGGGAACCCAACTCCAAACTCGCCACCTTCGGGAATTCTGGGAGCCACTCCGCTATATTTCACCGGATTGTCCGGTGCAGCACCGGACTGTCCGGTGTGCGAACGGAGTAACGGCTACACAGCACCAATGGTCGTCTGCAACGAAACAGTAAAAGTGAACAGTGCACAACTGTGCGCGCAGAAGTCAGAGCAACTCCAGAAGGCGCACCAGACAGTGTACAGGACCTGTCCGGTGCACCACCAGACTATCCGGTGGCCCACCTATCAGAAGCTCCAACGGTCAGAACCCAACGGCCGGGTGACGTGGCTGGCGCACCGGACTGTCCGGTGCGCCATGCGACAGAAGCCCTCACCAACGGTCACTTTGGTGGTTGGGGCTACAAATACCCCCAACCACCCACCATTCATTGCATCCAAGTTTTCAGCCATCAAACCTCATACAAGAGCTCTAGACTTCATTCAAAGACACAATCAAAGAGATTAAATCCTCTCCCAAGTCCGGAATCACTCCAACCAAATTAGTGACTAGAGAGAGAGACATTTGTGTTCATTTGAGCTCTTGTGCTTGGATTGCTTTTCTTCTTCCTCTATTCTTGTGTTCAACTCACTTGTAATCAAAACAAGAGACACCAAGTTGTGGTGGTCCTTGTAGTGGACTTAGTGTCCCATTTGATTGAAGAGAAAGGCTCACTCGGTCTAGGTGACCGTTTGAGAGAGGGAAAGGGTTGAAAGAGACCCGATCTTTGTGACCACCTCAACGGGGAGTAGGTTTGCAAGAACCGAACCCCGGTAAAACAAATCACCGTGTCATCCGCTCTTATTCACTTGTGATTTGTTTTTCGCCCTCTCTCTTGGACTCATTTATATTTCTAACGCTAACCCCGGCTTGTAGTGTGTGCTTAAGTTTGTAAATTTCAGGTTTGCCTATTCACCCCCTCTAGGCGACTTTCAATTGGCATCAGAGCCCGGTACTTCATTGGAGCTTAACCGCTCGAAGTGATGTCGGGAGATCACGCCAAGAAGGAGATGGTGATCGGCGAGAAGCCCGCCACAAGCCACGGGAAGGCTCCATCAAAGGAGTCTGGCAACAAAAAGAAGGAGGGATCCCCTTCACGCATTAGGACGCGCAAGAGTGGCGAGAAGAAGAAGAAAATGAAGAAAGTGGTCTACTACGAGACTGACTCCTCATCGCCCTCTACATCGGGATCCGACGCCGCGTCCGTCACTTCTAAGCGCAAGAAGTATAGTAAGATCCCCCTACGATATCCTCGCATTCCTAAACATACTCCATTACTTTCTGTCCCGTTAGGCAAACCACCGACATTTGACGGTGAAGATTATTCTAGGTGGAGTGATATGATGAAATATCACCTAACCTCACTCCACAAAAGCATATGGGATGTTGTTGAATTTGGAGCACAGGTACCATCCATAGGGGATGAAGATTATGATGAGGACAAGATGACCCAAATCTTGCACTTCAACTCTCAAGCAACTACTATACTTCTCACCTCTCTAAGTCGAGAGGAGCATAATAAGGTGCAAGGGTTGAAAAGTGCAAAAGAGATTTGGGACGTACTCAAGACCGCGCACGAAGGAGATGAGGTGACCAAGATCACCAAGCGGGAGACGATCGAGGGGGAGCTCGGTCGATTTATGCTCAACCAAGGAGAGGACCCACAAGCCATGTACAACCGGCTAAAGACCTTGGTGAACCAAGTGCGCAACCTCGGGAGCACAAAATGGGATGACCATGAGATGGTCAAGGTTATTCTTAGATCACTCGTATTTCTTAACCCCACTCAAGTTCAATTAATTCGTGGTGATCCAAGATATAAACTAATGTGTCCTGAGGAAGTAATAGGAAAATTTGTGAGCTTTGAATTGATGATCAAAGGCTCCAAGAAAATCATCGAGCAAGGCGCCCCCTCCACACCCGAGGTGCAACCGGTCGCATTCAAGGCGACTGAGGAGAAGAAGGAAGAATCTACATCAAGTAGACTTCCCACCGACGCCTCCAAGCTTGACAATGAGGAAATGGCGCTCATCATCAAGGGCTTTCGTCAAATCCTCAAGCAAAGGAAGGGGAAAGATTACAAGACCCGTTCCAAGAAGGTTTGCTATAAGTGTGGTAAGCTCGGTCATTTTATCGCTAAATGCCCTTTGTCTAGTGATAGTGATAGGGATAACGACAAGAAGGGAAAGAGAAGAGAAAAGAAGAGGTACTACAAGAAGAAGGGTGGTGATGCCCATGTTTGCCGGGAGTGGGACTCCGACGAGAGCTCCACCGACTCCTCCTCCGACGAGGACGCCGCCAACATCGTCGTCACCAAAGGCTTTCTCTTCCCCAACGTCGGCCACAAGTACCTCATGGCAAAGGACGACAAGAAGAAGAAGGTAAAATCTAGATCCTCCACTAAGTATGCAACATCCAGTGATGAGGCTAGCTCTAGTGATGATGAGAATGATTTATTGACGCTTTTTGCCAACCTAAACATGCAACAAAAGAAGAAATTAAATGAATTAATTAGTGCTATTCATGATAACGATGAACTCTTAGATAGCCAAGAGGACTTCCTAATTAAAGAAAACAAAAAGCATGTTAAGGTTAAAAATGCTTATGCTCTAGAGGTAGAAAAATGTGAAAAATTAACTAATGAGCTAAGCACTTGCCATGATGTTATTTCCAACCTTAGAGATGAGAATGCTAAATTAATTGCTAAGGTTGAGAATTTGAATGTTTGTGATGATTCTCTTATTAGTCTTAAGAATGATAATACTAGTTTGATTACTAAGATTGACAAGTTAAATGCATCACCCTCTAGCCTTAAAATTGAGAATGAAAAATTAATTGCTAAGGCTAAAGATTTAAATGTTCGCAATGTTTCTATTTCCAAGCTTAAAGATGAGAATGCTATTTTACATGCTAAGATTGTTGAATTAAAAACTTGCAAACCCTCTACATCTACCGTTGAACATGCTACTATTTGCACTAGATGTAGAGACATTAATGTTGATGCTATTCATGATCACTTAGCTTTAATTAAGAAACAAAATGATCACATAGCTCAACTTAGTGATAAAATTAATGAGCATGACTTAGAAAATGAAAATTTTAAATTTGCTAGAAGCATGCTCTATAGTGGGAGACGCCCTGGCATTAAGGATGGCATTGGCTTCCAACTGGGAGACAGTGTCAAGCTTAATGCCCCTCCTAAAAGATTGTCTAACTTTGTTAAGGGCAAAGCTCCCATGGTTCAGGATAACGAGGGTTACATTTTATACCCTGTCGGTTATCCCGAACACAAGATTAGGAGAATTCACTCTAGGATGTCTCACTCTGGCTCTCATCATGCTTTTATGTATAAGAGTGAGGCATCTAGCTCTAGGCAATCAACCTGTGCTAAATTGCCTAAGAAGAAAACTCCTATTGCTTTTGATGCTTCATATGTGCTCACTAACAAATCAGGCAAAATAGTTGCCAAATATGTTGGGGGGCAAACACAAGGGCTCAAAGACTTGTGTTTGGGTACCCAAGGTGCTTGTTTCTAATGTCAAAGGACCCAAGACCGTTTGGGTACCTAAGAACAAGGCCTAAACTTGTTTTGTAGGTTTATGCATCCGGGGGCTCAAGTTGGATCATCGATAGCGGGTGCACAAACCACATGACAGGGGAGAAGATGTTCTCCTCCTACGAGAAAAACAATGATCCCCAACGAGCTATCACATTCGGGGATGGAAATCAAGGTTTGGTCAAAGGACTTGGTAAAATTGCAATATCACCTGACCATTCTGTTTCCAATGTTTTTCTTGTAGATTCTTTAGATTACAACTTGCTTTCTGTTTCTCAATTATGTAAAATGGGTTACAACTGTCTTTTTACGGATATAGGTGTTACTGTCTTTAGAAGAAGTGATGATTCAGTAGCATTTAAGGGAGTGTTAGAGGGTCAGCTATACTTAGTTGATTTTAATAGAGCTGAACTCGACACTTGCTTAATTGCTAAGACTAACATGGGTTGGCTCTGGCATCGTCGACTATCCCACGTTGGGATGAAGAATCTTCATAAGCTTCTAAAGGGAGAGCACATTTTGGGACTAACCAATGTTCATTTTGAGAAAGACAGGGTTTGTAGCGCATGTCAAGCAGGGAAGCAAGTTGGTGTTCATCATCCACACAAGAACATCATGACGACTGACAGGCCGCTTGAGCTACTCCACATGGACCTATTCGGCCCGATAGCTTACATAAGCATCGGCGAGAGTAAGTACTGTCTAGTTATTGTGGATGATTATTCTCGCTTCACTTGGGTGTTCTTTTTGCAGGATAAATCTCAAACCCAAGAGACCTTAAAGGGATTCTTGAGACGGGCTCAAAATGAGTTCGGCTTAAGGATAAAAAAGATTAGAAGCGACAACGGGATGGAGTTCAAGAACTCTCAAATTGAAGGCTTCCTTGAGGACGAGGGCATCAAGCATGAGTTCTCTTCTCCCTACACGCCACAACAAAATGGTGTAGTGGAGAGGAAGAATAAAACTCTACTTGACATGGCAAGGACCATGCTTGATGAGTACAAGACTTCGGATCGGTTTTGGGCGGAAGCAATCAACACCCCGAATCCTCAAGAAGACATCGTATGAACTCCTAACCGGTAAAAAGCCCAATGTTTCATATTTTAGAGTCTTTGGTAGCAAATGCTTTATTCTTGTTAAAAGAGGCAGAAAATCTAAATTTGCTCCTAAGGCTGTAAAAGGCTTTTTACTAGGATATGATTCAAACACAAGGGCATATAGAGTCTTTAACAAGTCCACTGGACTAGTTGAAGTTTCTTGTGACATTGTGTTTGATGAAACTAACGGCTCTCAAGTAGAGCAAGTTGATCTTGAGGAGCTAGATGATGAAGAGGCTTCGTGCGTCGTGCAAAGGAACATGTCCATTAGGGATGTGTGTCCTAAGGAATTCGAAGAGCCTCCACAAGCACAAGATCAACCATCTTCCTCCATGCAAGCATCTCCACCAACTCAAGATGAGGATCAAGCTCAAGATGATGAAGTTGAAGATCAAGAGGAGCCACCTCAAGAGGAGGACAATGATCAAGGGGGAGATGTTAATGATCAAGACAAGGAAGATGATGAGGGTCCAAGACCGCCTCACCCAAGAGTCCATCAAGCAATACAACGAGATCACCCCGTGAACTCCATCCTCGGTGATATTCATAAGGGGGTAACTACTCGATCTCGTGTTGCTCATTTTTGTGAACATTACTCTTTTGTGTCTTCTATTGAGCCATATAGGGTGGAAGACGCAGTAAGGGAATCAGATTGGGTGTTGGCGATGCAAGAGGAACTCAACAACTTCACGAGGAATGAGGTATGGCATTTAGTTCCACGTCCTAACCAAAATGTTGTAGGAACCAAGTGGGTCTTCCGCAACAAACAAGATGAGCATGGTGTGGTGACATGGAACAAAGCCCGACTAGTGGCCAAGGGATATTCACAATTCGAAGGTTTGGATTTCGGTGAAACCTATGCGCCCGTAGCTAGGCTTCAGTCAATTCGCATTTTACTTGCCTATGCTACTTACCATGGCTTTAAGCTTTATCAAATGGACGTGAAAAGTGCCTTCCTCAATGGACCAATCAAGGAGGAGGTCTATGTTGAGCAACCTCCCGGCTTTGAAGATAGTGAGTACCCTAACCATGTTTACAACCTCCCGGCTTTATCAAATGGACGTGAAAAGTGACGTGGCTGGCACACCGGACAGTGTCCGGTGGCACACCGGACTGTCCGGTGCGCCATGCGACAGAAGCCCTCACCAACAGTCACTTTGGTGGTTGGGGCTATAAATACCCCCAACCACCCACCATTCATTGCATCCAAGTTTTCAGCCATCAAACCTCATACAAGAGCTCTAGACTTCATTCAAAGACACAATCAAAGAGATCAAATCCTCTCCCAAGTCCGGAATCACTCCAACCAAATTAGTGACTAAAGAGAGAGACATTTGTGTTCATTTGAGCTCTTGCGCTTAGATTGCTTTTCTTCTTCCTCTATTCTTGTGTTCAACTCACTTGTAATCAAAACAAGAGACACCAAGTTGTGGTGGTCCTTGTAGTGGACTTAGTGTCCCATTTGATTGAAGAGAAAGGCTCACTCGGTCTAGGTGACCGTTTGAGAGAGGGAAAGGGTTGAAAGAGACCCGGTCTTTGTGACCACCTCAACGGGGAGTAGGTTTGCAAGAACTGAACCTCGGTAAAACAAATAACCGTGTCATTCGCTATTATTCGCTTGTGATTTGTTTTTCGCCCTCTCTCTCGGACTCATTTATATTTCTAACGCTAACCCTGACTTGTAGTGTGTGCTTAAGTTTGTAAATTTCAGATTTGCCTACCTCCCCTCTAGGCGACTTTCAAGAAGACACAAAAGAGTAATGCTCACAAAAATGTGCGACACGAGATCGAGTGGTTACTCCCTTATGAATATCATCGAGGATGGAGTTCACAGGGTGATCTCTTTGTATCGCTTGGTGGACTCTTGGGTGAGGCGGTCTTTGACCCTGATCATCTTCCTTGTCTTGATCATTGGCATCTCCCCCTTGATCATTGTCCTCCTCTTGAGGTGGCTCTTCTTGATCTTCATTTTCACATCTTGAGCTTGATCCTCATCTTGAGTTGGTGGAGATGCTTGCATGGAAGGTGATGGTTGATCTTGTGCTTGTGTGAGCTCTTCGGATTCCTTATGACACACACCCCCAATGGACATGTTCCTTAGTGCGACGCATGGAGCCTCTTCATCATCTAGCTCATCAAGATCAACTTGCTCTACTTGAGAGCCGTTAGTTTCATCAAACACAATGTCACAAGAAACTTCAACTAGTCCAGTGGACTTGTTAAATACTCTATATGCCCTTATGTTTGAGTCATAACCAAGTAAAAAGCCTTCTACAGCCTTAGGAGCATATTTAGATTTTCTACCTCTTTTAAAAAGAATAAAACATTTGCTACCAAAGACTCTAAAATATGAAACATTGGGCTTTTTACCGGTTAGGAGTTCATAGGATGTCTTCTTGAGGATTCGGTTAAGGTAGAGACGGTTGATGGCGTAGCAAGCGGTGTTGATTGCTTCCGCCCAAAACTGGTCCGAAGTCTTGTACTCATCAAGCATGGTCCTCGCCATGTCAAGTAGAGTTCTATTCTTCCTCTCCACTACACCATTTTGTTGTGGTGTGTAGGGAGAAGAGAACTCATGCTTGATGCCCTCCTCCTCAAGAAAGCCTTCTATTTGAGAGTTCTTGAACTCTGTCCCGTTGTCGCTTCTTATCTTTTTGATTCTCAATCCGAACTCATTTTTAGCCCGTCTCAAGAATCCCTTTAAGGTCTCTTGGGTTTGTGATTTTTCCTGCAAAAAGAACACCCAAGTGAAGCGAGAATAATCATCCATAATTACAAGACAATACTTACTCTCGCCGATGCTTATGTAAGCGATCGGGCCGAATAGATCCATGTGGAGTAGCTCAAGCGACCTGTCGGTCGTCATGATGTTCTTGTGTGGATGGTGAACACCAACTTGCTTCCATGCTTGACATGCGCTACAAACCCTGTCTTTCTCAAAATGAACATTGGTTAGTCCCAAAATGTGCTCTCCTTTTAGAAGCTTGTGAAGATTCTTCATCCCAACATGGGCTAGTCGGCGATGCCAGAGCCAACCCATATTAGTCTTAGCAATTAAGCAAGTATCGAGTTCAGCTTTATTGAAATCAACTAAGTATAGCTGACCCTCGAGTACTCCCTTAAATGCTACTGAATCATCACTTCTTCTAAAGACAGTAACACCTATATCCGTAAAAAGACAATTGTAGCCCATTTTGCATAATTGAGAATCTGAAAGCAAGTTATAGTCTAAAGAATCTACAAGAAAAACATTGGAAATAGAATGGTCAGGTGATATAGCAATTTTACCAAGTCCTTTGACCAAACCTTGATTTCCATCCCCCGAATGTGATAGCTCTTTGGGGATCATTGTTTTTCCCGTAGGAGGAGAACATCCTTTTCTCCCCAGTCATGTGGTTTGTGCAACCGCTATCAATTATCCAACTTGAGCCCCCAGATGCATAAACCTACAAAACAAGTTTAGGCCTTGTTCTTAGGTACCCAAACGGTCTTGGGTCTTTTGACATTAGAAACAAGCACCTTGGGTACCCAAACACAAGTCTTTGATCCCTTGTGTTTGCCCCCAACAAATTTGGCAACTACTTCGCCTGATTTGTTAGTAAGCACATAAGAAGCATCAAACATTTTAAATGAAACATTTGGTTCATTTGATGCAATAGGAGTTTTCTTTTTAGGCAATTTAACACGGGTTGATTGCCTAGAGCTAGAAGCCTCATTTTTATACATAAATGCATGATGGGAAATAGAATGAGACTTCCTAGCATGAATTCTCCTAATCTTGTGCTCTGGATAACCAGCAGGATATAAAATATAGCTCTCGTTATCCTGAGCCATGGGAGCCTTACCCTTAACAAAATTAGACAATCTTTTAGGGGCATTAAGCTTAACATTGTCTCCCTGTTGGAAGCCAATGCCATCCTTAATGGCGGGGTGTCTCCCATTATAAAGCATACTTCTAGCAAATTTAAATTTTCCATTTTCTATCTCATACTCATTAATATTGCTAGTTAGTTGTGCTAGGTGATCATTTTGTTGTTTAATTAAAGCTAGATGATCATGGATAACATCAATATTAATGTCTCTACATCTAGTACAAATGGAAACATGATCAACAGTAGATGTAGAGGGTTTGCATGCATTTAATTCATCAACCTTAGCATGTAAAATAGCATTCTCATTTCTAAGATTGGAAATAGAAACATTGCAAACATTTAAATCTTTAGCCTTAGATATTAATTTATCATTCTCAATCCTAAGGCTAGAAAGTGATTCATTCAACTTGTCAATCTTAGCAATCAAACTAGCATTTTCGTTTTTAAGGTTGACAAGAGAATCATCACAAACATTTAATTTCTCAACCTTAGCAATTAATTTGGCATTTTCAATTCTAAGGTTAGAGATAGTGTCATGGCAAATGCTAAGCTCACTAGTTAATTTTTCACATTTTTCTACTTCCTGAGCATAATCATTTTTAACCTTAACATGTTTTTTATTTTCCTTAATAAGGAAGTCCTCTTGGATATCCAAAAGTTCATCCTTCTCATTCATTTTTTTTCTTTTGTTGCATGTTGAGGTTGGCAAAAAGTGTGAGCAAATCATCCTCATCATCACTAGAGCTAGCCTCATCACTAGATGTTGCATATTTAGTGGAACCTCTAGATTTTACCTTCTTCCTTTTGCCGTCCTTTGCCATGAGGCATTGTGCCCGACGTTGGGGAAGAGGAGACCCTTGTTGACGACGATGTTGGTGGCGTCCTCGTCGGAGGAGGAGTCGGTGGAGCTCTCATCGGAGTCCCACTCCCGGTATACATGGGCATCGCCACCCTTCTTGTAATATTTCTTCTTTTCCTTCCTCTTTCCCTTCTTGTTGTTGCCCCTATCACTATCACTTGATAATGGACATTTTGCAATGAAATGACCGGGCTTACCACACTTGTAGCAAACTTTCTTGGAGCGGGGCTTGTAGTCTTTCCCCCTCCTTTGCTTGAGGATTTGGCGAAAGCTCTTGATGATGAGCGCCATTTCCTCGTTGTCGAGCTTGGAGGCGTCGATGGGGAGCCTACTTGACGTAGACTCTTCTTTCTTCTCCTCCGTCGCTTTGAATGCGGCGGGTTGCACCTCGGGTGTGGAGGTGGCGCCTCGCTCGATTTTAATTCACTCTAACTCATATTTTAGACCAAGTTTGTGTTGTTTGAGTTAAGTTTTGCAGATCACCTATTCACCTCCTCTAGGTGCTCTCAGTTCTCCGTGTTTCTCGCATGTGTGGTGCCGGTATCATGACATATCTCACCATCCTTCACATGCCACAATCCTCTTCCTCACCGGGCCATCAGAAACTATTCAGAGAAACTGACACACAAATCAATAGTGTGGGCCACCGTCTGCCTCTTGTCTAATCCACTCATTTTTTTCTATCTCGCACGATCATGCTTCATAGGCATACATATTTCATTTCGTGCTGACGCATGCCCTCGGCCCCTCGCCCATCCCTGCCTCTTCGAATAGGGCCACACCCATCACGTTTTCTCCTCCACGCACCGAGCATGCGAGCACCCACTAGAGTACCAGACTAATCATCCCCTCGCTGCTGTCGCTAATGCCGCCATATTCGTCCACACGCAGCCACTGCCAATATCACTGGCCCCAACCTCCCCGTGTAGTCGTCGACACAACCCACTTGCCTCCGGTCGCATGCTGACCTAGTTCGCTCACCACGCCACTATGTTCCTCCTTGCCATACTGCCTCTGACATCAAGCCCTTGCTCATACTCCTACTGGCTCCACCGCCTACGATAGGCCTCTCTGTTTGCTTCCAAAGCCTCACCGACATGGATCTGCCTAGTCACCATCACTTTCCCGTCCCTCTGCTCATCGACAGGCCTACGTGTCATGCGAAAATGGCCCCACGACACTCCTGTGCACGGGGCCTCATGATCCTCGTCGCACCGCCACAAACTCCCTCGCCATGTCACGTCGGTCCGTTTACATGCCAGTGTCCCTGGCCAAGCCGAGGTGCAAGCCTCCCTATGTTGTGCTTCGCGTGGTACAGGTGTGTCCTCCACGTGCCTGAACCCACGCCTTTGGTATTGACATTCACTGCTCGCCACAAGACTCCTATGGCAATAAAAAGGTTAGGACTGTGCATGCTCTCACAAGTCACAACCAGTCCTCTTTTCCTATGCAGTGTGTCGACGTGCGCATAGTAGCCCCATGTCGTCAACAACGACAATGGCAACTACATCTATGGAATCGCTCGACTGTTCTTGACTCTGCCCTTTATTTCCCTTCGTCTGTGTCCCCAAAAGCTCTTCCACCATTGTGGTGTGCCCTCCTCTCTCAAAATCGACCAACAATGTTGTGGATCACTCCTTGAAGGTATGACGTATCGTCCTTTTCTGTCCTTCGATGGAGTGTTCTTTGCTATTCTTGTTGCTTGTTGATGCATCACTAGATTGTTAGCATGCCTCCCACGATGGCGTCAATGACGTGAGCCTTAAAGACCTTTACTGCACATAGTGACTCCACTAGACAGGTGTGTTCTCGGACTTCCCCTGATGTCGTGCCTTTTCGACCTATGGCGTCCTGGAGGAAAATTAGCATGACCTACCCCTGTTTCTGAAAGGGTGACATCTTAACACTTCCAACGACACTAATACAAACAATTGTCAAAAAGGGATTTTCAGGAAAAGGAAAATGTACCTTTTCTACCAACATATTATATGTTGCTCATGCATAGTTGATTGCAAGGATAACCACAACAACTCGTTTTACAAATGAGCTGATTCCAAGTGTTGACGACAGTACTATTTCAAACTCCATTTTGTACGAAAGACTGAATTTGAGTTTGAGTAGCATATGGAAGTGCCTCTTTTAGTGCCTATCTACTATCAGCAAATTGGATTTGTGTTTCATATGCTGTTGTTTTGTTCCAGCAATTTGTGATTCATATTTTCTAGCGTGCATTTTCATCTTCTTTACGGACGGAGCTAGGGATTCAAATTTTGAGTGTAAGTGAATCAATAACTTCTCTTTCAGTTGCCTTTAATTTATGCTTCATTTGGTTAGCCTAAGTCTTCTGGTTTGTCTAGATATGTATCTAGACATAAATTTATGAAAATACAGTAAGGTACTAAGGTTTGTAGAAAAACATAACAACTTAAAATTTGGAGTGGAGGGAGTAGTTTAGTGCCTAGTTCAGAAATAGTGGCATAGAATTAGATATTTGAATGTTCATGATTGTTGTAAATAAATCTTTCCAATATGATGCAAAAACAATACATTGTTAGTTTCGGCGAAGTCATGTCTATAGAATGCAAACTGCAGTATGTTAGTATCTCTAATATGTATATCTAGCTTCCTATCTGGAACAGGTCGTGGTCCTTACAGAAATCGTTGGAGTGACAAAGTAGAAATATAATTTTCCACATGGTTTATTATGTTCTGAAGCTGCCCAACAATTAAAACAACTTGGTTTTACCTAGCAGGTGTGTGACCTTAAATGCATGTTTCTGGAAGACAGGAAGTTTGATTCCGAGAAGGCGATGCAAATGTGGTGGGAGATGATGAGATGGAGGAAAGAGTTTGGTGCCGACACGGTCTTGGAGGTGATGAGAGGCTTCAGATTCACAACTTTGTTTCACAAAAGTTGGTAACCTATTTGATTAATTTTGTCAGGACTTTGAGTTTGACGAGCTCGACGATGTGCTCCAGTACTATCCTCAGGGCTACCATGGCATCGACCGTGAAGGTTGGCTAGTGTACATTGAGAGACTCGCAAAGTTAATCTGAACAAGCTCATGCAGATCACTGTGCTGGATCACTACCAAATACCATGTGCAGGAGTTTGAGAGGGCCTTCAGGGAGAGGTTCCCTACCTGCACAATGGCAGCTAAGAGGCACATCAGTATGCTAATGGCCCAGTGATTGGGCTGAAGCATTCAATTTTCATGTCTATGTTGCCAATTCTAGTAGATTGTCGTCGACTCAGTTTCTCACTGTTGTTTCAGGGGTTCGAGAATTTCTCAAAGACTGCAAGGGAGATTGTCCAATGTATGCATAGAGTAGACAATGACTACTATACTGAGGTACATGTGCAATGTGCATTTGAATGAATGTGTTGTGACATCTTGTTTTGGTTGAACAACCTTTCTAATTGAATTTGAATTTGCAGATGCTACATATGATGTATGTCGTGAATGCAGGCAGTGGGTTTAAGCTGATCTAGAACAATGTTAAGGGGTTCCTTGACCCAAAAACTTCTTCCAAGATCCATGTAAGCTCGACGAGTGATCTTCTAACACGACTCATGTTCCATATAAAGTTAATCCTGTGGACCCAATTATTTTTATCAAACTAAGCTATGGGTGATTGCAAATCTTGCTGCAACCCACTGCAAGCTGAAAAATACACAACTAGATTCTCTAAGGGTTCTTAATAATGTTTATACGTTTATTGTTTAACTGACTATGCTCTTAAGGGTTTTGTGTTGAGTATCATGTTTGTTGTTTAACATTTTTAGACATCGCTACAATTGCAATGGCACAGATGTGCTCAATTTACACACACATATGTGTTTATTATGGTCAAAGCCACAAAGGTTTGAGCACAAAAAAATCCTAAAAATGACATATGCTTAAATGGATGAAGTATGTTGTGGATTTCAATTAAACAAAATGACCAAGCCCAAGATACATCATCTTTTTTTACTTTTACAGGAATGTTCTGAATTCAATAGTCATTTTTTACTTTTACAAAAAAAATATAGTCAAGGTTTGGAACTTAAATTTAGGAGTTCACTGATTTCTTGCTTCGAATGATGACTCTTTTAGTTGCCACAACACTCAAATAGTAAACTCCAGTGAACTTCATCTCGTGTTGCTGATATATATTGGTGCATTCCACTTCTGTGCATTTTAGGTAACATTTTTAAGTTGGGCACATTCTGTGGGAGCCCCATGTTCTAGTATGATCAATTTTTAGTGTGAATCAAAACTTTGTTGTGTGTGTGTGGTGGTGGTGGGGTGGGGGAGGGGGTTCAAGTCTAGACAAGATCTCTTGGATTACCATGAGTTCCATGCATATCCATGAATCTTCAGCTTTATATTTAAAGCCTTTAGTTTTATTAGGAGCTATCGTCACCTGTTGATCGATTTCAATTTTTTAGTATGTAGGAATAATGTACTTTTTTTGTCCCAAAATATAATTCGCTTTATTAGACTTTAGAGCATCTCCAAGAGACACTCCATTTTCGACGCTCTATATGACACTCTATTTACATCTTCATAAAGATTACATTCTATATGTAGCATCTCACTCCAACAGACTTTCTATTTAGTTTGGCTAGTCAGCGGCTAGCCAAATTTGGCTAGAGAGGGAGCCAATTTGAAGAGCCGGATAGCTTGGCAACTTGGATGGCTAGTCTTTTGGAGAGTTATTTTCCTATTGAGTAGCCAAAATTTGGCTTGCTGAGCCATTTGACTAATCTCTTGGAGATGCTCTAAACATACATTCATTATTTAATCAATGAAGGTAGTTTGTATGCATGTATATATTTATTATTATTTATTAGAATGTAGAAGGGAATAAAGAGGCCTAGAAATAATTATATTCTCATTAGCATGTTTATTTTGTTGGCTGTTCATCGGCTTTATTTATGGGCTATTTCTCCATAAGCCGCATACGCATGATTAGGTTATGGCGGCTTCGCGATAATCTGGCGCAGATGGTCAAGGTTATTGTATCCAGGGCATATGATGATGTTCTAGTCAACAGATTGACAGTGGTTGTGTGCGCTTGTCCGGCACATGGGTGATGATACTCGATATAATGTGTTCAAAAATTTAATAAAATCTTTTTAAAAAAAAATCATGACATATGTATACATATAGAGATGGTAATAGACTCTAAATTTTAGACTGTAAAAATTAAGTATCGAAGCGGATTAGAATCGAGCTCTATTCATATTTATTTTTGAACTAATTTTATTAAGGATCTTACCTTATATTAAAGAAACATTTGAATATGTACCTAAATCTTTTGCTTTAAGAGTACAATGACAACAGCAGATAGACACTGTCTATATAGTGCATTTATGTCAAATGAGTGGCGGACGCAGGGCAGGGCGAGAATTTACGATGTGCCAAAAAACTATATGATAAAATTAAGAAAGCCAGTAAAAAACTAGTATTACATAGAATTCAAGTTTCATATCAATATACAATACAAGTTCAAAGAAGAAAACTATATAAACAAAATGAAGAAGCTTACCGCTAATTTTTTGTTAACCAAATCAAAACTATATGTACCCTTGTCGAATGTTGATTTGTAGATCTTCTCGAAGGGTGGGGCCATTGGGAAGGAGGCGGGGTCAGGCGACCTCTCCAACAGAGAGTCGGCGCTCGCTAGTTTGCTAAGCCCGCCGTCTGTCGGCGATGGGTTGCATCTTCGTGACGAGCGATATCGGGCTTGCCGGACGGGCCGATGTCGCAACAAGGACGAGCAGGGTGGGGGTGTCAAGTAGGGGCTAGAGTCGGACAACAACACACGTCGGGAAGGTGACAACGACGGGCAGCGTTGGAAACGGGGCATCAGAGCAGATTAGTTCGGATTACATTGAGAAAAATGAGATCGAACATTCAAATAGATGCAAGAATTGGATCAAGAAAGAGAACGACAATTAGGATGACTGGACCGATCCGACTAGAAGGTCTAGGACAGAACTGGTTTGGTCTACCTAAAACTTTTATTTTTTATATACTTAACAACAAATGAACATGGGTATAAAAGGGGTTATAAGAGATACTAAAAATTGAGGGGGGCCATGGCCCCCTTTGCCCCCCATATGTGGTGTGTCAAATGTAATATCACAACAGGAAATTCAGAGAGGAACTAGAAGGTTCCAAAAGAGAAAAGGAAGATAAAACAAACAACCAAGAACATATATATACATATCAAAGCTTCGTAAAAAAAAAGGTGTTCTCACACCAAAGAATTGCTAATCCTATATTCTGGATCTGCTAGAAAGTAGAAACCAGAACAAAAATTGGATTCTCTGACGACGTGAAACAATGTTTCAAACGATTGTCAGTCGCGGTAGCAGAGAAGCATCACGACGCATCGTCGGATGATGTACAGCCTCGACTTCTGCTCCTTGACCATTCGACCGATGCCCCGTCTATTCTTCTCATGGCTCGCCGTCGCCTTGTTCGTCATGGCGAACTAGAAGGTTTTTTTTTTCCTCAAGGGAATGAAAAGGTAGCTAGGTTGTGTATTGTGTTGAGTGGGATCTTTACTGTTGCTTGCGGACAAGCCCTTGTGTGTGCTTATATATAGGAGGAGAAAAGAGATGGACCTTTCTCTCTCCCTGCCTCAATGTTTAAGAGAAGACTATGTGCTGCTGCTTAGTTGTCAGAGGTTGCACTAATCTACTCTATTTCGACATAGCAATATGCTACAGTACTTCCCTGCAGTGGTCATCATCTACTGCCGCCACTCCAAAGCTCAAGCTGCAACTTGCGGGGAGTTTAACACGAGATCTGAAGGAGAATGCCTCTAAAATTTGTGGACCACATGTCATGCCTCGTGGATCACTAGCTCCGATTCACTGTGAGATACAGAAATCTCCGTCACGGTTTTTGTTAGGCCACATGCATGGCTGATATGGTTTACCATTCCTATGTCTTGGGAATCAACGTGATTCGCTGTCGAGCTGTAGGTATATACACACACATAATCTTCCCGTCGATGATTTGGAAGATTCAAGTGGGTTAGGAAGGACCATGAGGTTCCTAAACAATGTCCTCAAGTCCAACTTGAACTCATTTGCAATCGGCCGTACAGACATGCGTATAACATCTGATTGATTGTGCCCTGTTTAATTTGTCGTATCTGCCTCCAAAAGAAACTCTTTGTTTGCTTGACTTTAATCTCTGTACCGACTTCTACTATTTTTTTTTGACAGAGGGGATAGCCCCCTATTTCATTACGAAATAGAAAGAGACATATGTTCTTACAAGACCAAAGAGCCAACCAGAATTTAAAAGCCGACAAGACACACAACTATCAGCTACGACAGAACTAAACCTGCACGAACCAAACTGCCACAGAAACAGCACCTAGCAGACCAAAGACAAAGATTGCATAGATCAAACTAGAGTAGCACGAAACTAAACAAGTTCAACCCCAAACTATTTATACCATGTTTTAACAGATGACTTTAACGTGAAGCGACCTCTAGCATGGGTTTGATGGATGTGACGCATAGGACTGATGTACAAGACGGCTTGGGTTTGATTAGCACGCAAGATCGAACTTCTAATCTTCATCATGGCGGCGTAAATCTTCCTCATCAGACGAAGCAAGCGTTGACTAATATAATCAGAGAACCTACAGGCTACAGCTGCAAAGTGCGATATCTTCAAACTTTTAGTGGCTTTGACTGTTAATATTTTAGGCTAGAGATACAATTCCGGTCTATCCATCAACAGCTCGATATTGTTTGACCGGAATTGAAAAACAGGTCCAGGTCATGTGACTTTGTTCTGCCAACGTTAACGCATACGCATGTACACCAAGTTCTCAGTCAACTGGCTCTGCCGTGCAAATGTAGCTAGCGATCGAGCCGCGCGTCGGCAATCTACTGGGTACAATGCATATGCATGTGTCCCTGCGAAATTATGGGTTTAAAATGATGTCCGGTTTGCTCGTAGCTTGTCGCTGAATTTTAAAAGAAACATCAAACTTATATACCAACTTTAACTTTTAAAACGAGATAAAATATACCCTACAATAGTTTAGAGTGATTTTGATGATGATTTTGGCGTATATACCACATGGGCTCACATATTTCGGGTTCTTAGCTACATCGTATTTTGTTGTGTATCTAACACACTTCATCAAGTTCTGAAAAAACAATGAAATTTCTTGGATCCAATAAGTACAATCGTCCTCATATGAAGAAGAGCGCGTTGGAAAGACTATGATCACTATCGTTACAAGTTCAATGTAAAGCAAAATTGGTGAATGAAGCCATAGAGAAGCTTGCTATAGTACATGGAACATTTAGGTATAGGAGTACTAAGGCTAAGGCTAGATTTTGGTTCCACTACCGGAATCCGAGGCTTTGCCGAGAGCTGCACTCGGTAAAGTTAGGCTCTCGGCAACGAGCCTCTTTACCGAGTGCTGGACACTCGGCACAGGACCCCACTCGGCAACGACACGTTTGCCGAGTGTCAAACACTCGGCAAAAGGTGGCTCTCGGCAAAGGGCCGTCAGCGGCCGTCCTAAAGCTGACGGTCGTCAGTCTTTGCCAAGAGCCGAGGATTGGCACTCGGCAAAGATGTTTCTTTGCCGAGTGCCATATACTGGGCACTCGGCAAAGGACTCTTTGCCGAGTGTCTTCTCTAGACACTCGGCAAAGTATATTTTTATTTTTTTGATTTTGTCTCCCAAACTTTTTGTGGTATGTTCCTACACTATGTAGACCTACATGTATCATTTGTGGACAATTATAACAGAGTTTTCAATCGTTAGTAGATTTAGTTCGTTTATTTGAATTTCTTCGGAAAATTCAGATTTGAACTGCAGGTCACTCGAAACTTGAAAAACCGTGCATACAAAAATGATATTCATGTTACTTAGCATAAGTTACGACCGATTCCAGGAGCGGACCGGAAACTTCGAGCAACATGCTCACTAAACATGACCGTGAACTTGTCATCCACATGTTTAAAAATTGTATAAAACACAAACAAAGTCAGAAAATCATGAAACTTGTCCACGTGTCATGATATCATATGTACAGGCTGTGATAAAAATTTTAGAATGTTTGAATAAAGTTGTGAGACACTATGTGTACAAACCTAAGAGAAGTACACATGAAATCATAGAGTTTCAATGTGGATCTCTTAGGTTTGTACACATAGCGCGTCATAGTTTTCTCGAAACTTTTTCAAATTTTTATCACAGCTTGTAATATTACAGACCCAACTAGAAGAAGAGAGGAGGGAACGTCACGAGATGGAGGCGAGGATGATGGCGGAGCGGGAGGCGGAGCGCCAGGCAGATCATCAGAGGATGGCGGAGATGTTCCAGTACATGCAGAGCCTTGGCACCGCACAGGGCATCGCTCCGCCACCTCCATTGTTCCCTCCAGTTGACCCTGCTCTCTTCCACACTCATGTGAGTATCAAAATTGTAGTTAGATGTTTGTAATGCATCTGGTATAACACATGCAATTTCTTCTCTGTGCAGGGCCAATCTGGGGCGGCATCCAACAACCCTCCGGAAGGGTTCAGCCCAACGCAGCCCCAGTCAAATCGCCCACTTCCATGAGTGTTGTGTTTTCATTGTTTAGACTTCAGAACTTGTGTATAATACTTATGTTTGTGTTTGATACTTATGTGAGAGCTTGAGACGTTTGAGACTTATGTTTGTGTTTGATACTTGTGTTGAACACTTATGTTTGTGATGGATATTTATGTTTGTGGTGACGTTTTTATGTTTGTGTTGGCTATTTATGTTTGTGATGATATCTGTGATGTATATATGTGATATCTTTTGTTTGTGTGGATGGAATACAAAAACAAATAAAAAAGGTACATACTGGTCACTTTGCCGAGTGTAACACTCGGCAAAGAGGTGCTTTGCCGAGTGTCAGGGTCATAACACTCGGCAAAGAGCAAAGACCTGGGCACCGGTTTAGGGACTTTGCCGAGTGTTATGTCGCTGGCACTCGACAATGAGGCACGCTTTGCCGAGTGTCGCACAGAGCACTCGGCAAAGAACCTGACATGGGGACCCTCCCTGGCGGGCTCTTTGCCGAGTGTCACAGGGGGCACTCAGCAAAGGTTGAATCTTTGTCGAGTGCTACTGGGCAGACACTCGGCAAAGTTAACTCCTTTGCCGAGTGTCATCCTTGACACTCGGCAAAGAAGCCGTCTCCATCACCCCGTCGCCGTAACGGCCGCTTTTCTTTGCCGAGTGCTCCCTGGCACTCGGCAAACCTCTTTGCCGAGTGCCCGAGAAAAAGTACTCGGCAAAGAAGGCTTTGCCGATGCACTGTTTGCCGAGCCTTCTTTGCCGAGTGCGACACTCGGCAAAGCCTTTGCCGAGTGTTTTGTCGGCTTTGCCGAGTGCTTCGGGCACTCGGCAAAGCGCCCGTTTCCGGTAGTGTTCACCAAATGTAAAACATTGGTTCAAGACGTTCACCATCAAGGAGATTTGTTTGGTGCATCGTCCGTCTTTGACACCCTCCTGATTTTCCTTATCCGCGGCACCCCCTATGTCCATCTTATCTAATTCCTTCACCCCTTCAACTTTTGCCGGACTAACCATTTTGCCTTTGTCGTCGAAAGAAGTACACAACATCGCACCCCTTTAGGCTTAGTTTGAGGGATTGGAGTGGATTAAGATGTATATTGGGAGTTTATGATCTATTAAAAATTTAAACACTCTACAATCCATTTAAACCACTTCAATCCAAGAGTAGGCCCTCAAGCTGGCACACTGATCTTGCCCATCAGATACATCATATACAACTAAGTACAATCCCACTTCCTCTTAGACTATTTTCTAAAGAACCTCTATGTTTTCACATAATAGAGCGTGTGGTCCCTAGGTGAGATTGCATTTAGTCATAGATGGTGAATCCAATAGACAAGATTTAATGTTAGCATATTAGCATCCTAATCATTGTAAAACTAGATATATTTCTAAGTTTAAATGGGATATAAAGTTCAAATTTGATATTTTTAGTCTACTTCTGTTATTTAAAGTTTAAACAGTTGATTTATGTGGCTGAACACAACACATGAAGTACACCGATAGTCGTTCCAAGCCTATTCCGGCAAATAAAGCCATGTCGTGTTTAGTCGTGCTAATGCCAAATTGACACGACACACTTAAGGGTGTGTTTGGTTTGAGGTCAAAGTAGGATGATGCGGGGCGACACCGTCCCCTCAAATTTTTGGGATCACGCGCCACTAAAAAATTTCTCCGGTATTTACATTCACTACCAGAATTCGTCTCTTTGCTGAGTGCCAAATGTTTTGCCGAGTGTTTTTTTTGGGCACTCGGTAAAGAAGTCTTTGCCGAGTGCCAAGCAAAAAACTCTCGGTAAAAGAAAACACTCGCAAAGAAGTTCTTTGACGAGTGTTTTATTTTTGAAACTCGGCAAATAGTTTTTTTTGCCGAGTGTTTTTTAACACTCGGCAAAGAGCTTCTTTACCGAGTGTCAAATAAATAACACTCGGCAAAGAGCTTCTTTGACGAGTGTTTTTTTCAACACTAGGCAAAGACAATTTAAAAATCACATTTAAAGCAGTAAATTAATTCAAACGAAAAGTTTGAACTACAAATCTGTATAACTCATCATGATGTACATGTGAGATGAATAAATGACCAAATAACCAAAATAAACTTTGTAGATCTTGAGAAGTTATAGAATTTTGTAGTTGGCAACCTTTTCATTTTAAGTCATCTTGTCAACTAAAACTACGTTTAAATTTAAAAATTTAAAAATTGAATTTTGAAAACGACTTCGAAAGAAAAAACCACCAACATGAAAGTTGTAGGTATTGAAAAGTTATGAAACTTTGTAGTTGACAATGTTTTGGTTTAAAATAATTTTGTCATGCAAAACTATGTTTTAATTTTAAATTTTGAAATTTTCAAACTTTCTCGGATGGAAAAACCACAAAATTTAAAGTTGTAGGCCTTGAATTGTAATGAAACTTTGTAATTGATAATTTTTTATTTGAAATCATTTTATCATTGAAAAATTCGTGTGAAGTTTTCAAATTTGAAATTCAAATTTTGTAAACGGTCTCGGATGTAGAAACTACCAAAATAGAACTTGTAGATCATGAAAAGTTATAGAACTTTATAGTTGGTCTCATTTTTAAATGAATTCATTTAGTGCCTCAAATAATCACATTACTTTCGGTTTGTTATAGTACATGACAAATGAAAACGTAATATGGACATAATTGATGTAGTAGTTTAGTGGTAGAGGAGGGTGCGCGCGAGAGAGGTTGCAGGTTCGATAAATTTAAATCAAATTAATAGTAAAAAATGATAGGGCAATGAGTATGGTAACAGATAGTTATTGGAGAGTTGTTCACATAATTAAAAAATGTCTCATCTAAACATTATATTAACTGTGGTCGTCCCTTCCATCCTTCCTTATACATCCAACTAAACACACTTTAAATGGACGTGAATATAGTAGAGATAATAGTTAGTTGGATAACAAATTACTAGAAATTAGCTACCTAACGAATAAGTACCTAATTATTAGTTAATTTGCTAAAGATAGCTAATAGCTCGACTGTCTGGATGTCTTCATCTGACTTTAGTATTCCCTTCCATCTTGAATATTTTTTCACTGACTAGTTTATTTTTAACTAAAACGCGACAAATAAAAAAACGAATGGAGTAGCTAACTATTAGCTTTAATGCATTTCAATATGATCTAGTACGAATCTAACACTCCCCTATCACAAATTAATATTTGTTTTAGCTCTTGGTTTTTATATCTATATTTAAATAGATAATAATAAATCTAGAAATATATACAAAACACAAATATCAATTATTGTATGAATTTATTAAAATTCTAAAACAAATTTTAATTTAGGACACATGGACATGTATGTTCAGACTTCACAGTTGACTGAATCACTGAACCTGGCAGAGGTTGGCACAGTTGCACTGAACTGCATACAAAGCAAGCGCCCGCGTTCAAATCTTCGTACGTACGTCCAGGCACAGCTAGATGCCCCGTAGCGGCACAAGGACTGCACCTAGCGCGACCTACGTTGAACCATCCAGGATCGCTCCCCTGTACTGTATACTGTACGCCGGCCAGCCCGTTATATATAAAGCGCGGGAGGAGAGCGAACGGGGAACGCCACCGGCCCAAGCTTGTCCGCGGAGGAGGCCGGCTGCTGTCCAGTCTCCCCTCCCTTGCATGCGTGGTGCCATCGAGATCCAGCTCGCGATCGGGTTCTCGCGCTTCGCGGTTGTTCGCTCGACGCAGAGGAGGAGCCCTGGTGGAGGGGAGATGGAGCTCGTCGTCGTCAGGAGTCGACAGGGGAGGCGCGGGGCTAGGGGCCTCGGCAGGGCCGTGAAGGAGCAGGGTGCGCGGCTCCGCATCATCTGCCGCTGCGTCGCGCTGCTCGTCTTCTACCGCGACTGAACTGAACCGACCCTTGCAGCTCCATAGGTAGTCCATGTCTGCGTGCGTTCTCGTCAGTCGTCGTGATGACGATGGGGGCGGCTTTGATCTGTCTCTGTCTCTGTGTGTTTGCGTTGTTAGCCTGGTGACTGCTTCGCCTCTCTCGTGTTTTCTTCGCCGTGAGGGGGTCTCGCTACGGTTTCCGTTTTTTCAAGCCCTCTTGGCGTCGATGAAGTAGGGAGCTTGTGCTGCCGGCAAGAAATGCAAACTTGGTTTTCGTGATATGTACGTGGGGGGTTGCCAGTGGGCAGTGGCCAGTGGGTTTCAGCTGTGGGTTCAAGTTGTCGAAATAATAACGACTTAATAAAGCACTATATTTATGTCAAATTATAAGATATTTGAATTGTATAAGTATTATTAATTTTACTGTGTTTTACGTACAGTACACATCTAAGTGTATAAAAGTGATATATGTGTGTGTGAGAAAGAGTACATGCACTTCGGTGCCTAAATTTTCAAACAACATTCACATATAACCAAGCAGTACACGTAAATTGTTATTTTTACGATTTATTATTTATTTTTGTATTTTAATGTGTTAACTTTTTAAATCTTTATTTAACTATAAAATAATTGTTAATTGTATTCGCGACAACACAAAACATATTTTGACAAGTTTGTGGTTTGCTCTAAAAGAGACAAAGAGTTAAACCACGGAGACAACTAGCTAAGGTAGAGCTAAAGACTTGCTCAACTGGTTTCTAAAATTTGCCAAGCCAAACATTTGACAACCAAGAGTTGCCAAAAGTTAAGTAGAAAAAATCCCACACATTTGATAAGCAAAAGCAACACATAGAATTTTGGCAAATTTTAACAACAAACCTTACCTGCCATGCAGCCATAGCTACTGCAGTTGTTCAGACTGCTGCAGCTGCAATCCACAGAGACAAAATACTGTAGAAGCCGCAGCCATAGCCGGATTAAAGTCGCAACAAGCCGCAAAAAGCAATAAAACACATATTATTATTTATAAGCACACCAAATATAACTATTTAGAAGCATAAAGCACACATTGCAATATCAATTCATATTTTAAAGAAGTGAAGATGAGTGGATGACCTAAGGTTTCATTAGACTACAATATCGGACTCGCGTTCTTTGCCGAGTGTCTGAAAATGTCATTTTATACTCGACAAAGCCTTTGCCGAGTGTTACACTTGGTAAATAATACTCGACAAACATTTTATCGGCAAAAGGTTCTTTGCCGAGTACTTTTTTCGGACACTCGACAAAGGAAATCACCCATCAAATTAAGAATCGCAAAAATCCAAAAAAAAAACAACAAAACATTTTCTAGATTATAGGAACAACTCTCCAACCACTGCCCATTACCATACCCATCGCCCTACCATTTTTCACTATTATTTTGAATCAAATTTACATGTTTTGCTCTCCAACCACTACCCATTGCCATAACAATCGCCCTACCATTTTTCACTATTATTTTGAATCAAATTTACATATTTTATGAATCATGGGAACAACTCTCCATTCACTATTATTTTGAATCGAATTTACATGTTTTGTGGTGATATTCGAACTCGCAACCTCTCTCTCGCGCATAACCTCCTCTGCCATTACACTATTACATCAATTATGTCTATATTACGTTTTCATTCCTCATGTACCGTAACAAATCAAGAGTAGTTTGATTATTTGAGGCACTAAATGAATTCATTTTAAAATGTGACCAACTATAAAGTTGCATACCTTTTCAAGATCTACAAATTATATTTTGATAGTTTTTACATCCGAGACCGTTTATAAAAATTGAATTTCAAATTTGAAAACTTCACACGAAACTTTCAATAATAAGATGATTTCAAATAAAAAATTGTCAATTACAAAGTTTCATTACATTTTAAGACCTACAACTTTTATTTTGGTGCTGCTATATCAAAATTATATGTGAACAAGGACTCAAAACTGTATCATGGGGCCCATTGACCACCCATGGGTAAAGTCACACACAAATCCAACCTATCATTTTATGGGTCAGTTCGGGATGTAGACCCATGGGTGGAATTTGACACTTAGGCCTTGTTTGAGACAAAGGGTAATGGAGGGGATTGAGGGGGCTATAATCCCTCACTATTCAAAATTAAGTAGTAGAGGATTCTAGCCCCCCTCAATTCACTGCATTACCCTTGATCCCAAACAAGCCCTTAAACTCACAACCAACGAGTGTGAAACCTATGGACACCCGTACCCCGTGGGTGTGACTGCCATCCATATTCAAAATTGCTTCCCCCAAAGCTCCCTCTATGGCTCTATATAGGAGGAGAGATAATACTCTCTCATATGGATGAGCACTACCCTCAGCCCATATTTTAATTACGTTGTTTTTTATATAAATTTTGTATGATTTTTAAATTTAAAAACTGATAAAAATATTAAACAAAGTCAAGACGTATATGGAGAGCTGGTCAATATGTTAGGGAGGTGTAGTATAATATAATAAAAATATAGATAGAGGGAGATATATTGAGCTATTGAAGGATGGAGAAAGAGGTACTGGGGAGCTAAGGTTCGAAGAGGCGAGGAGCATAACGGGCCAAGCAGCCATTTAATCGGGACATCATATCCGTAATTCCGTACCACGTACCGAGCCTTTCCGTGACCCAAACACGACCGTGATCGCTCGAGCGCTATAGGAAACAGGCCGTGCTCGCTCGAGCGCTATAGGAAACAGGCCGTGCTCGCTCGTGCTTCGGACCGGGCTAAACATGTGGACTTTGTGCCAGCCCATCTAAATATCTATACCAGGGCATCGTGGCGGTGAGCCGTGAGCGTGACCCTGAGCCCCGCCGCCGGCTGGCGGCTGCCCTCTCCGATTCACTTCTAGCTGCGCTCCTCCATGGTGTTGGTGACTTCGTCGCCGTGGGTTCCACGGCTACCGCCGGAGACATGTGCCGCGCTGCCTGTTCGTGAATATGGCCTGAGCGGCTGAGCCACCGAAACATTCGGTGGGCGGGCGATTCCTGCCTTCCGCCAACCACGCCCGGCGCCACCGTCTGTTTGCTTCTCACATCCAAGTACGGTGGCGCCCAGCTGGCGGCTCCGGGACGCGCCAGCTACCCTCAGCTACCGAAAGGGAAATCTGGCGAAGAATCAACTGAAAAGAATTCGCACAACGAAGTTCCAGAGACCGACGTTCGAGAGACAGGCGAGACGTGCTTGTCAAATACCAGCGCCTCTCGCTTCCCGGCTTCCCGCCGAGCCTTTCTCTTCTTCCTTCCTGAAGAAATCCTTCTCCAACAAGCTAGATGCAGGACCAACGGACCATTCAGGACATCATGACGAGCTGTCTCAAGAGCCCTGACAATTGCAACCAGACCACACCATGCCTGCCTAATTCCGTACGTAGTAAGTTCAACATAGGGGATATACTGATACTACGAACAGACCAATCAGTGTTCAGAATGATACTACGAACAGACCAATCAGTGTTCAGAATCGTCATGCTTACTTACTGCATGCTCAGCCGGGGTGGTAGCCATGCAAAGAAGTTCAAACATGCTGCCAAATAATGGATGGATATTGACAACGATTCCGTCACCTGGTAAGCCGATGCTTCCACTGCAGAGCGAGTAAACTTAGACTCTGTTTGTTTCCATACCCATACTAGATTATATAAATTGGATCATGGCGAAAAAGTACGAGATAAAATACCATTTAAAATCATAAATAAGTTAAAATAATCTAGCTTATTTCAGTTTATTTATAGTATCAAAGTGATATTATACTCTCTTACTTTTTAATATAATCTAACTTATATAATATAAAACTGAAACAAACACGCTCTGATCCTGCAGTATCGCAGTGTATACGTTTGGTCACAGACTCACAGCTCTATCATGACAAGCGTGTCGCTAAAGAGAAGCTCTTCGACGTTGGTCTGAATGCTTCCAGTGTCGAAGCATTGGAAGCGCCTTTTCCAGCCGTCGGAACAAGATAGCGCTGGTAGTAGCGGAGATACAATTGCTTTTCAATGCTCACACGTCTATCATTTGTGTAACACCGAAACTTGAATATGTAGGTTAGAACGGTCTAACGTACGAAACGAACGTAAGACTATAAGCCTCTTAGGGTGGTCGTCGGCAGTGCGTCGTCCGTATGTTAAACTCTTCGACTTGCACAAATCTATTGCGTATTTGAGAAAGATAAAAAAACAAAAGTAGAAATTTAAGTATGTCTAGGAAAAAGTACATATCCTTACAGTCATGAGAAATAGTTGAGCTGCTACCTTTTGCCAGGCTAAGCCCCCAACGAGCCAACTGGTAACTTTGGCTTGGCCTTCGCTTCATACTTGCCATTGCCAAAACCTGGTCCTTATGATTGGAAAGAAGTCGTACTCATGTCAGAACAGGCTTATTTAATTAAGTACAGTCACACACACTCACACTTATTAGTAATGTTGTTACCTTTGGTGGCACGTATCAATTTGCCCTAACCAAGACAACCAGGAAAACAGTTCAGCTACGCCGCCAGCCCCATCTGAGATGAATGAATTCTGCATTGAGATCCAGCACTCTACTAGTCTGAGATCCAGCCGCTCCCAGACGGGCAGTAGGCACCGACATTGCACTAATCTACAGCGTTGGGCACTTGGGCTCGGACCGGAGTTATTATATTGCAAAAGTAGAGAGTACTCCCGTCTCTTTTAAAATAAACGCACGTCTTGTATTTTAAGAAATTAAACTACATTTTTTATAAACTAATATTAATATTTGTAGTTTAAAATAGGTTCAGTAAAATATATTATGTGATTTATTTATAGTGCTTATTTGGGATCATCGATACTATTTTTTATATATTTCATTAAATTTGGAAATTGTGGATTTTTCGAAGTGTAGGAATTTGGAACTGAGGTATACTAATAAACAAGGGTTGCGCGATCAATCATCAGAACCTCCATTGGCGTGGAAGGTGAGGAACGCGCTTCCGTGCGTGCAGGAGGGTCCCCCTATTTGTTGGGGGACGGGAAGGTTGGCAGTTCTCTGTACCGCGCGCTCGCGCCCGAAATTTCACAACACCAAACCCGCAGGGGGGAGAAGCGCAAAGCCACGAGGAGTGCGAGGCGAGGGCCGACACCGGGGACAAGCACGGCGCGGCGGCGGAGGCAGCAATGGCGGCGCTGCAGAGTTGGCGCAAGGCGTACGGCGCGCTTAAGGACACCACCACCGTCAGCCTCGCCAATCTCAACTCCGACTTCAAGGTCCGCCGTCGAATCCTCACTCACCCGCCCGTGCTTTCCCCCGATTTTGCGGGCGCCAAAGCGGTCCAGTTCGTGAGCAGGCGGTCGTGTGCTCGCCGACGGATCTATGGCCGCGCTGCTGCGCCGCACTGGGTTTATTGGTTCTCTTTGGCGTGTTTTTTTTTTGTTTTCTCAGGATCTGGATGTCGCGATCGTGAGGGCCACCAACCACGTGGAGAGCCCGCCCAAGGAGCGCCACCTGCGCAGTGCGTGGATTCCTCCCATGTCCTCCCTTCCCACTTTTTTTTTGCTTAGTTTGATCTTAGGAACTAGCCGGGTCGTCGAGGGCTGTGCTGTGGTTTCTCCAGCATTTTCTCGGTTTGAGTTTGCTGTCTGATGGGTTTGTCGGTGCCGGTGTTGTAGAGATTGTGGCGGCGACGTCCATCGCGAGGCCACAGGCGGACGTCACTTACTGCATCCATGCGCTTGCCCGACGACTCGCCAAAACCAGGAACTGGATCGTAAGCACTGTTGCACTTCGGTTCAGATTATTTGTTTCGTTCAGCGTATCCGATGCTCTGATGGTTGCTTCAGCTGCTAAGTTGGTGCCGATCCTGTAATGGTATGGGTGATCGATGAATCTCAAATGCAATTTCGTTTATTAAAAATGTGATCACGTTGTGGAAATGAATGCAGACTAAATGCTCAATCGTCAAATGCCCAAGTTTCATGCACGGTTAGTGAGGATGCAGTGCTATTGATTTGGGCACCTGAACCTTGGTCATTGCACACTGGAGAGCTCGAGCTCATATGTTCAGTTATATGATAGAATGTTATGTTGTGAGTCTGGAATTGCAATACAAATTAGACCTTTATTCTCTGTGCTTTTGGTGGCTTGAGTGTATATGTACAAGTTAATTTGGATGTGGGAACAACAAAACAAATAGAGACACAACTAAGAATTTTGTTATTTACTGCTGCAATCAAGACATTATACATCCAAGTTGAAATTTCTTTGCATACCATAATAAGCTTGTTTGCAAAAGCACAGTGAAAATTCTACATTTAACACAGTTCTTCACATTTTGTGGTTGCTTTTATTTGAACTTAGAATTGATAATTTAAATTGTGTAGTTCCTTCTTTTCTGTTGATTGTCTGAAGCCGTTTGGCACCCTATAGTGTTATATGTTATGTCCTTGGATTAAAATATTTTTTTAATGGCTAGTTTTTGGTCTTGCCTGAATTGTATGATGGAGTTCAGTTGAGATGGCACAAACTTTGGCTGTTCTGCGCTATTTTTTTTGTTTCCTTACAGTTATACTAGCAGCAACTATCTCAAAATTATTTGGAGTTCTTGGATTCCTATTCAGAAGGTTCTGCTTCGTTTTGTAGGTCTTGATCAACCTTTCATCTTAGTAGCTAACAATGTAGAATATATCGGATCATGGGCCACCCAATCCAACCCCCAAAACCTAACCCAACTAGTGCACCGGGTGGGCTCGGGTCATGATTGTCGAACTGCAACAACCATCAGGTTGGGTGTGGATTGTAATTTTTGAACCACAACAACCAACGGGTCGGGCACGGGCCACCTTTTTTACCTAGAAATTGACCCAACATAGGAAAACCCTACCTAACTTGAAAAATAGCCCAACCCAACTACTCACCCCCCCCCCCCCCACACACACACACAAATTAACCCACCACTACGCTTGTTCTGGCCAAAAAAGTGTTGATTTTTTGGCCCAACCCGATGCTTGCAATAGTTCTAATGTACAATGAGTTCTTCTGTTATGTAGGTTGCCCTAAAGACACTTGTAGTGATCCATAGGCTTCTTCGTGAAGGTGACCCTGCATTCCGCGAAGAGTTTCTAACATTTACACAGAGAGTGCGGATTTTGCAGCTGTCAAACTTCAAGGATGATTCCAGCCCAGTTGGTCTGTATTTCTTCAATTTAAATTTAACCTTATGTTTTATTTGGATCATTAATATTGTTCCATATTTCCTTCTAATTTATTCTCTTTATATTTCGGAATTATAACTAGCTTGGGATTATGCTTCATGGGTTCGCACATACGGTTTATTTTTGGAAGAAAAACTAGAATGCTTCAGGGTTTTGAAGTATGACATTGAAGCTGCACGTTTATCAAAGCAAGGTCAAGGACCTGAAAAGGTCTGGACTCTGACATGCTCATCCAGTATTTTTATTTCATTTTATTACCACTTTACCAAAGCTATGCAGTGTTATTCAGTATTTGTAGCTATATTACTTGCCGGTGATACTTCAACATGTAATTAAACTTTGTTTTCAGGGCCACAGTAGAACTACGGAATTGAATTCTCAGGACTTGCTGGAGCAATTGCCAGCACTGCAGCAATTGTTATATCGACTTATTGGCTGTCGAGTAATTCTCTCTTATTCTTGCAACAAATAAGTTGGATTAGTGAAAGAAACTGGTTTTTATAAACACATTTACTTTGTTTGTTTGTATTTTTCTATTTTAACTAAGCCAACATGGCACCGCTTTTCCTTTTGTATTCAGGCAGAAGGAGCTGCAAAAAACAATTATCTGGTGCAATATGCTCTAGCCCAGGTAAGCTCTATTTTTTTCTGTCATTTTTTTTGCTTGAACTGGTCATTTGTGAATCTGTCTGGCTATGTCTTGCACTTTATGGCCTATTCAATGTATAATAGAGCAGTTCAATTCCTTCTATGTAATAGCTTATTCTTAGATCTGGGGAATCTTACGCAATTTGAATCAATCCTGCTATTGTACAGGTTCTTAAAGAAAGCTTCAAAATTTATTGTGCAATAAATGATGGAATTATCAACCTTATTGACAAGGTACGTTAATCTTCAAAGTAGGCATTCGTCTATGTTGCACTGAGCTATTTCTACTTATGCTTACTGTTTCCTGTTGGCTGTGAAACAACTGTGCAGTTCTTTGAGATGCCAAAGCATGAAGCACTAAAAGCCCTTGACGTTTACAAGAGGGCTGTCCACCAGGTAACTGCCTTACACGGTAGTAATATGCAATGTATTTTAACTTGAAGAAGATCAAGACATAACAATTATGTGTGCTTAGACGCTTAGCTGAATTTTTACCCATCAAACATCTTTGATGCTTCAGGCTGGGAACCTATCTGACTTCTATGAAAGTTGTCAGGGTTTAGAGCTTGCAAGAAATTTCCAGTTTCCCACTTTGAGGGAGGTGAGGTCATCTGTGTCAGAGTTTTTTATGTAAATTTTCACTATGTAAGAGTATGACCAGATACTCAGATTTGATTAATCTTATTTTCAGCCACCACAAACATTCCTTTCAACCATGGAGGAGTATGTGAAGGAGGCTCCGCGTATGATGCCAGTTGTAGAGCCACTGGTTATTTCCTGGGCTCTAGTAAACCATTTGGATTTTTGCATGACACCTTCACATTTTATAACAAGTAGCAGCCTCAATGTGTGATACTTCATGTGCCTTGCATGTTAAAGTAGAGCATATCATAACCATGGCGAAACTAGAGCAAATTAGAGGGTGATGGTAGTGGGGTGTCCTTACCTTGCACATACATGTTCCACAGGGGTTGTATGTATGGTGAAAAATTAGACAACATCATTGCTTTAACATTTATAGGGGGTACATTTGAGTTGAGCCCCCTAATCTCAATGTAGCTTGCACTGATCACAACTTCATTCTTCTTTATATCTAACGACAGCAAGCTACCTGATGTAGGGAAACAGTTAGCATCAATAATTGTGGCCTAGTGAACAATTTCTCTTTTACTTTGACATTTTTGTGATAATTGTGTCATCAGTGTGAATGTCACACACTCTTTTTGGGAGATAAATGATTACCGTCAAGTCAAGTTTATACCAGCCGATTTACTTATTGTGGAATGGATTCTTAAATACGGACTATCCTTCTTATTTCACCAGGAGCTTCCTGAGCGGCTTCTTCTGACATACAAACCAGAAGAAGAAGTTCATGATACCGTTCCAATTGTAGCGGAGAAACTGCAAGTTGTTGAAGAAATTGCTCCAGTTCCTTCTTCCCAAATAGCTTTGCCTCCCAAGCCTGAGATTGCAGATACTGGTGATTTACTGGTAAGTATAAAAATGGTCATAAAGTGAGTGACATTATTCTTTTTATATTTATTATAATCTAAATGCCATATTTTCTCATAGGGGTTAGGTGATTCAACCCCTACTGTGTTGGCGATAGAGGAGAGCAGTGCTTTGGCCTTGGCCATTCTTCCGACAGGTAATTAATCGAATAGTCGTGTTATTAATTATATCATTTAGTTCTGAGAAATGCATGCATGCATGCTGCAGGTATTGATAACTCAACAACAACTACACAGCAAGATAGTGGATTTGATCCAACAGGATGGGAACTTGCTCTTGTTACTACAAGCAGCAATGCGACTCCACTGTCTATGGAGAGTAATTTGGTACGTTTCTTAATCTTGCATTGAGGACATCTACCTTTCAGTTGGTTGCCACAGTTGCTATTTACTCTGTTTCGTGCAACTTTGTTAAGCCCCAGTCATGTAGTTCAACTGTCAAGTTTAACTCATTGACACCGAACCCTAAACCAATAATGTGTTTGGATGGAGGGACGAGGAAGGACGAAGAGGGATGGAATAGATCATTTTAACTTGACCCGTGTTTGGTTTGGAGATCCAGAGTCAGGGTCAAGGAATATTCTTCAAAAATGGTGGATGGGGCTATCCCTCAAAATACAAGGGACGGGGTCAGCCCAGGGTTGATCCCGTCCCATCCCTCGTTGACATCGAACCAAACACTACCTTTACTGGCTGAAAAGTGATTACTAGTACGCTGGTATGCTGGTTCACTGCAGTTGAAAACTAGCAGCAATGAGTAGCTAATTCCTATTTTATCGAAGTGCAATCACAAAGGAAAGTAAAAAAAAAAAACTATTTTGTGGTAACTCGTACAAATTACTCTATAGAGTACATTTTGAAAAGCTGTATCTTGCCTCCTTGATTGCTTGAGCCAACTGAGACTGATGATTATTCCCATCAATGGCCGTTTGGAAAAAGCTTGTTATGAGTGTTCAGTTGATAGTTGTCAGTTCTTAAAATACTAGGGGAAATTTGGGACTCACGACTCTATTTCCTGTCATTTCATGAATTGCCAGGTGGCATTAATTTCCTCATTGGCATTTGTTGTTACTTTTCTATCTCATGGCATCATTACCATGGTCTGAAAAGGTGTAAATCACTGTATTGCCCAATTCATACTTTCTGCTTATGCAACAGTCGTTTGGGTTTCGGTAGAACTTGATAGCATTTCTGTTGACTCCAGAACGTTGTGCTAGATTCTGTACATGAAACCCTACCTATTTACTCTCCATTTGTAAGAAAAATCTGTGCTGAGACACAGGAGTACAGATTGATGAACTATAACTAAACAATTAATTTATTGTGTGGAATATCGTTTAAGCTTCAACCCCCCTTCCTCCAAATAAATAAATAATGTGGTTTCGGTATTACCCACGATTCTGTTTCGGACCTTATCGAGAGGCATATAACCTGGAGTCTTTTTCCATTTGCAGGGTGGTGGATTTGACAAGCTCACATTGGACAGCCTATACGATGATGGAACCTACAGGCAGATGCAGCAACAACAGCTATACGGATCAGCCCCTCCCAATCCATTCATGGCAAGCGATCCCTTCGCCGTATCAAATCAAGTAGCTCCCCCACCATCAGTTCAAATGGCGGCCATGGCTCCACAGCCCCAGCATTTGCCCATGATGATTGAACCAAATCCCTTCGGACCACCACAGCAGCATCACGCGGGCGTCGCTCCTGCAGCAAACCCCTTCCTCGACGCCGGGTTCGGTGCGTTCCCGGCAGTAAATGGAATGCATCCACAGACCAACCCCTTCGGAGGCGCCGCACAACTTCTCTAGTCATATATACTTTGCAAAGTTTGCATTACAATTACATAGAAGATGTGCAATCTGTAGATACCCACGCAACGATGCAAGACAAGCAATTGACGTCTGTGGAATCGCTTTTCTCCGTCAGACCGTTACCAATCAGGGAATCGCCATGTTGCACCAGCCTCTTCTCGCCCTTCCTTAGGCTTTGGCCGCTTGGCCTTTCTTGTGTAGCTTTCTGTTTTGCTGTGTCTGGTTTTCCATCTTCCGTGGCGAGCCATTGCACCCATTGTAAAGAAATTTGTTTCATCAGGCTTTGGGCTGATAAAATCATGAGTACGTGCCAATAAGGCAATAACCCATCAGCGTTTGCATTTGTGTAACTCCTGATGACCGTGCGAATATTTTCGCAATTGGTCCCAAACCACTTTTGGCACTATTAAAAAACAGGTAGAGTTGCTGTCCTGGCAAAGGGAAGATAGTTCTGTGAGACAGCTCCAACGTTTCACGCCAAAACGCTCCCCACCCCATGTTCCGTGCGTTTTAGGGGGATATTGGTTTTGAACGGCCCCCCCTCCTTCCCCTGAGAACTCCCCCATATACAAAGGGAGCATTTTTCATACCCTACATGTTAATTACGATATTAACTCTATTTAATCTCCAAAACATGATAATAACGTGTATAATAGTGTCGGCGTTCCGAGACCGGGGGGTCCCTGGACCGACGAGTGAATGTCGCCGCGTGCCCCAGCCTAGATGGGTCGAGCGCGAGGACGAGCGCGAAGGGGGGAGAGCGAGGCGGCCGGAGACCGGCGTGAGAGAGGTGGGAATCCCGCGGCCCTCGTGTTCGTCCCGCGCCCAGGTCGGGTGCGCTTGCAGTAGGGGGTTACAAGCGTCCACACGGGAGAGGGAGCGAGCGGCTCCAAGCGAGCGCCTGTTCTCGTCCTCGTCCCCGCGCGGCCAACCTTCTCTAAGAGGGCCCTGGTCCTCCCTTTTATAGGCGTAAGGAGAGGATCCAGGTGTACAATGGGGGGTGTAGCAGGGTGCTACGTGTCTAGCGGAGGTGAGCTAGCGCCCTAGGTACATGCCGTTGTGGCAGCCGGAGAGATCTTGACACCCAGCTGGTGTGATGTCGTGGCCGTCGAAGGAGCGATGGAGCTTAGCGGAGGGACAGCTGTCGGAGCGGTTGAGTCCTTGCTGACGTCCTCTTGCTTCCGTAAGGGGGCGGAGAGCCGCCGTCGTCACAGAGCATGCGGGGCGCCATCATTGCCTATCTAGAGGTGCGAGCCAGATGGGACGCCGGTCTTGTTCCCTGTGGCCTGAGTCAGCTCGGGGTAGGGTGATGATGGCGCCTCCTGTTGACGTGGCTGGTCTACGCCCTAGGTTGGGCGATGCGGAAGCTCCTCCGAAGCCGAGGTCGAGTCCAAGCCCCCGGGTCGGGCGAGGCGGAGATTGCCGTCTTCCGGGGCCGAGCCCAAGTCCGAGCCCTGGGTCGGGCGAGGCGGAGATCGTCGTCTTCTGGGGCCGAGCCCAAGTCCGAGTCCTGGGTCGGGCGAGGCGGAGATCGTCGTCTTCTGGGGCCGAGCCCAAGTCCGAGCCCTGGGTCGGGCGAGGCGGAGATCGTCGTCTTCTGGGGCCGAGCCCAAGTCCGAGCCCTGGGTCGGGCGAGACGGAGATCGTCGTCTTCCGGGACTTAGCCCGAGTCCGAGCCCTGGGTCGGGCGGAGTTCGCCGTCTTCCGGGACTTAGCCCGAGTCCGAGCCCTGGGTCGGGCGGAGTTCGCCGTCTTCCGGGACTTAGCCCGAGTCCGAGCCCTGGGTCGGGCGGAGTTCGCCGTCTTCCGGGACTTAGCCCGAGTCCGAGCCCTGGGTCGGGCGGAGTTCGCCGTCTTCCGGGACTTAGCCCGAGTCCGAGCCCTGGGTCGGGCGGAGTTCGCCGTCTTCCGGGACTTGGCCCGAGTCCGAGCTCTTGGTCAGGCGAAGCGGAGCTTCCTATGGTGCCTCCGGCAGGGCCTGACTGCTTGTCAGTCTTACTCTGCCCAGTGGCACTGCAGTCGGTGTGGCGTAGGCGGCGCTGTCCTCCTGTCAGGCCGGTCAGTGGAGCGTCGAAGTGACGGCGGTCACTTCGGCTTTGCCGGCGGGGGGCGCGCGCCAGGATAAGGGTATCAGGCCACCTTTGCATTAAATGCTCCTGCGACTTGGTCGGTCGGTGCGGCGATTTGGTCAGGGTTGCTTCTTAGCGAAGGCAGGGCCTCGGGCGAGCCGGGAATATGTTCGCCGCTGAAGGGGGGCCTCGGGCGAGACGGAAATCCTCTAGGGTCGGCTGCCCTTGTCCGAGGCTAGGCTCGGGTGAGGCGTGATCGTGTCCCTCGAATGGACTGATCCCTGACTTAATCACACCCATCAGGCCTTTGCAGCTTCATGCTGATGGGGGTTACCAGCTGAGAATTAGGAGCCTTGAGGGTACCCCTAATTATGGTCCCCGACAGTAGCCCCCGAGCCTCGAAGGGAGTGTTTGCACTCGCTTGGAGGCTTTCGTCGCACTTTTTTGCAAGGGGACCAGCCTTTCTCGGTTGCGTTTTGTTCCGGTGGGTGCGCGCGAGCGCACCCGCCGGGTGTAGCCCCCGAGGCCTCGGAGGAGTGGTTTCACTCCTTCGAGGTCTTACTGCCTCACGTAGTGCTTCGGCTGGTCTGGTCGTTCCCTCATGCGAACTGGCCGTAGCCCAGGTGTACGGTCGGGTCCCAAGTTCTCGGGCTGGTATGTTGACGCTGTCAACGGTTCGGCCGGAGCCGGGTTTGCGAGAGCAGCCCCCGAGCCTCTGCACAAAGCGAGAGGGCGGTCAGGGCTAGACTCGACTTTTTTACATACGCCCCTGCGTCGCCTTTCCACAAGGAGGAGGGGGGGAAAGCGCCATGTTGCCCTCGATGGGCGCCGAACATGGTGTCTCCGACGAGCTGCAAGCGGGTAATCCGAGTGGACGTCCGTGCCCCATTCGTTAGGGGTCGGCTAGGGGCCCAGAGGCACGCCCAAAAGTACCTGCGGGTGATCTGCCAGACCCGGTCCCCTGGCGACGGGGTCCGAGGGCTCGATGCCTCCCTCTGGTGGGATTCTGTTACAAGATCGTTCCCGCCGGTCTCGGAAATGTCCTAGGGTACCTCGGGAGCGCAGCCCGAGCCTTGGTTATGTATCGAACGTACCCATGGTCATCCCTCGCTCGGCGTCTGAGGCGGTTGTGAACCCTTCGGGGGCCAGCCTTCGAACCCCTGATCAGTATTGGGCGCGGAGCCCGAGTAGCCTGAGGCGGTCGTTGAACCCTTTCGAGGGGCCGGCCTTTGAACCTCTGACCAGTAGTGGGTGTAGGGCCCACGCGATCTGAGGTGGCTGTTGAACCCTTCCGGGGGGCCAGCCTTCGAACCTCTGATCAGTAGGGGGGCTCGGAGCCTGGTTCCTTCTCGAGGAAGGATCCTTTTCGGGGTATCCCCCTTTCCCGGTCCCTGTTGCAAGAGAGAGAAAGAGGAAAAACGGAAAAGGATACGAAATCGAACGACACGGCGTACCTTTTTGGACGCGTTCATTTTGGCGAAGGGGAAGCGTCGCCCGCTTCTCCTGCCAGAGGCGCCGCGTGTCCCGTCGCGGAGTTAATGCGACGGGGCGAGTGGTTGGAGGGGCGACCGTTGCGCGTGCGCGAGCCGTTCGAGGAACGGATCACGGGCGCGTCGTCCTCACACCGTGGGAGAGGGTTCTCTCGCTGCCCCCGGATGGGACGTAAACCTGGCTGACGACGCGACCGCTGCGCCTGCTCGCCTGCCACCGCCATTACTGCCGGCCCACTTTTGGCCGTGTTGACCGTCGTGCCAGGCTGGTGCTGCTGGGTCGCGCGCCGGGTCGTCTCGAGTCGCGGTATTGGTTCCGCAGTCGAGGAGGTGCGGTGGTGGCGCGGGTGGCGATGTAGTTACTCACACGTAGCAACCGGCGCACCGGTTGCATGACGCGTGGGCCTGGGCCTCCATGCCGGGCATGTTGGGAGTCGGAGGAGCGCGCCCACCTGGCGCGGTTGCATGCCGCCTGCACGGCTGCCCACCCTTTCGCCCGTTGGTCTGGGCAAAAGTGGAGGGTCGCTTGTAACCGCTGGGCAGTTGTATGCACCGCGCGCGGCGGTTTGGCTTCTTCTGCCCTGAGTTGGCTTGCATGATGTGTGGGACCCAGCCCCCGCGCCGTAGGGGAGGACCTTGGAGTGTGTTGGAGAAGACTTAGCCCGTGACGGCTGGGGACGCGAGTAGGGAGGACCGCCCTTAAAAGGAGGGTGACCCCCTTGGAGGGCGACCATGTCTTCGCGCTCCCTTATGCATCGTGTCTTTCCACCTTCCAGATCCCCGAATGGGGGAGATCCGCCGTCTTTCCGCCTCGTCGTTGGGGGAACGCAACTCCGCGGGAGTTGGTACCTTTCAGCCATTGTTCGGCTTCAAGGATTTTCATCATGCAGCCCGGCTGCACCCCTCCACCGGCGGTCACCCAAGACGGTGACCTCCAGCTTGATGGTGGGGGAAAGCGAGCCGGGCTGCGATCTTGGTCCCACCCTCAGCTTCAAGGATGTTCATCATCCTTGCTGGGGTGGTGGCCGGGCTGAGCCGGAGCTCTACCTCCCGCGTGGGCTCGTGGGTCACCCTCTCCCACGGCGTTCGAGGGAGAGGGCGCTTGCTGGCCCTGCGGGCGGGTCGGACTTCGACAACGCGGGGCCGGTCGACGGCAGGCGTCGTCAGCCCCAGCGCGTCGGGTTCGTCGGGTTGGCCCCCGGTGCCTCCTCTCGCCGGAAAGTGGCTGCCGCGCCGTGTGCACGGGAGGACCGCCCAAGATGTCGCGCGCTGCTAGGGCGGCGTTCGTGTTCTGGGGCGATCCTGCCTTCGCACCGGTACGGTGCCTCCGCGGGGAGGTCGGTGCCCCGCTCGTCCGGGAGGATCTGAGCGGGGACCTGCCGGCGGGCTGACGGCCTCTGTCGTCGGTGCCGAGGCAGAGGCGGCTCGAGAAGTCCCCGTCGCCGACGGGATCACCGCCACCATCCGCGCTCCGGGCCTCCGGCTCTTTGTACTTGTCCTCGCCCCTCGAGCGTCGGCGTGGGCGAGGGCAAGGCTGCAGCGGCGTTCGCCCTGAGGCCATCGCCGCTGCAGTTTGGCCACCCGTAGAGGGGGTCGTTGTCGCTGCTGCTGGAGCGGGCGAAGGCGAGCCGTCCGTCGGTCTTCTGTTGCTCCACAGGTCTCTCCCCTCGTCGAGTGGGGTTAATCGTACCGGCGGAGGCGGAACCGGAGTTCCGTTTGTAACGGCACCTTGAGTGCCAGTGTTTTTGTTCATTGTGGCTGTCAGGGCCTGAACATGTATGTGATTTCGGCACGGAGCCGTGTATTTTCCTCCTTCTCGAGCACTGAGTCTCGCCTGTTGGTTGTCTGAACCGCTTCACCAAGCGTGAGTCGCCCCGTGTATAGGTGACGAGTGAGGTATCCGTATCCTGGAGGCGTAGGAGTCCCTCGGCTCGGTCGGCCTTGGCTGCTGACGTGTACTCCGTCGTTTTCAGGATCCACTTTTCGAAGTAGCCAAAAAGCGCGAAAGACATTCTGGCAGAAAAGATCTTCTTTTTTCGAGGAAAATTTCGACGCAGAGGGGGTTCCCCCCTTTTAGCCCCCAAGGGAGGGTCGGGCTTTGCCGAGGCGAGGCCGACCCTTCCTTGATGACTAAACTTTGCGTGGGTGCGAGGTATATGATCAACTTGAAAACATCTTAAGGGTAGCAGCGACGTAGCTGTTGGATGTTCCAGGCGTTGTCGTAGACCTCGCCTTGGCTGTTGGCCAGCTTGTATGTTCCGGGCTTCAGAACCTTGGCGATGACGAATGGCCCCTCCCAGGGAGGCGTGAGCTTGTGCCGCCCTCGGGCGTCTTGTCGCAGCCGAAGCGCCAGGTCGCCCACCTGGAGGTCTCGGGACCGGACCCCTCGGGCGTGGTAGCGTCGCAGGGACTGCTGGTACCGCGCCGAGTGTAGCAAGGCCTGGTCCCGAGCCTCCTCCAGCTGGTCCAGTGAGTTTTCTCGGCTGACTTGGTTGCTTTGGTCGGTGTAGGCCCTCGTCCTCGGGGAACCGTATTCTAAGTCTGTGGGCAAGATGGCTTCGGCCCCATAGACTAGAAAGAACGGCGTGAAGCCCGTGGCTCGGCTCGGCGTTGTCCTCAGACTCCAGACCACCGAGGGGAGTTCCTTCATCCATCGCTTGCCGAACTTGTTGAGGTCGTTGTAGATCCGAGGCTTGAGCCCTTGTAGAATCATGCCGTTGGCACGCTCCACCTGCCCATTCGTCATGGGATGAGCCACGGCGGCCCAGTCCACCCGGATGTGGTGATCCTCGCAGAAGTCCAGGAACTTTCTGCCGGTGAACTGGGTGCCGTTGTCGGTGATGATGGAGTTCGGGACCCCGAAGCGATGGATGATGTTGGTGAAGAACGCCACCGCCTGCTCGGACCTGATGCTGTTCAGGGGTCGGACCTCGATCCACTTGGAGAATTTGTTGATGGCGACCAGCAGGTGCGTGTAGCCCCCGGGTGCCTTCTGCAAGGGGCCGACGAGGTCCAGACCCCACACCGCAAAAGGCCAGGTGATGGGTATCGTCTGCAGAGCCTGAGCGGGCAGATGGGTCTGCCTCGCGTAGAATTGGCACCCTTCGCAGGTGCGGACGATTCGGGTAGCGTCGGCCACCGCCGTCGGCCAGTAGAAGCCTTGCCGGAAAGCGTTCCCGACAAGGGCTCGAGGCGCTGCGTGATGGCCGCAAGCCCCCGAGTGTATCTCTCGCAGGAGTTCCTGACCTTCGGCGATGGAGATGCATCGCTGGAGGATGCCTGAGGGGCTGCGGTGGTAGAGCTCCTTCTCATCTCCTAGCAAGACGAACGACTTGGCGCGCCGCGCCACCCGCCGAGCCTCGGCTCGGTCGAGGGGTAGCTCTCCTTGGTGGAGATATTGCAGGTACGGGGTCTGCCAGTTTCGATTAGGCGCGACCCCGCTTTGCTCCTCCTCGACGCGCAGTGCCTCACCCTCGGGGGCCGAGGGTACCTCGGACTGAACCAAGGGCGCCTCGGGTCGAGCCGAGGGTGCCTCGGGTTGAGCCGTGGGTGCCTCGGACTGGGCCGAGGGTACCTCGGGCTCGGACGTGTTGTCGATCTTGACGGAGGGTCGATGCAGGTCTCGGGAGAAGACGTCCGGGGGAACCGTCGTTCGCCCCGAGGCTATTTTAGCCAGCTCGTCCGCAGTCTCGTTGTAGCGTCGAGCGATGTGGTTGAGCTCGAGCCCGTAGAACTTGTCTTCCAGGCGCCGAACTTCATCGCAGTAGGCCTCCATCTTCGGGTCGCGGCAATGGGAGATCTTCATGACTTGGTCGATGACGAGCTGCGAGTCACCACGAGCATCGAGGCGTCGGACCCCTAGCTCGATGGCGATCTGCAACCCGTTGACCAGAGCCTCATATTCGGCCACATTGTTGGACGCCGGGAAGTGGAGGTGTAGCACGTAGCGTAGATGCTTTCCGAGGGGTGAGATGAAGAGTAGGCCTGCGCCGGCCCCTGTCTTCATCAGCGACCCGTCGAAGAACATGGTCCAGAGCTCCGGTTGGATCGGAGCCGTCGGTAGCTGGGTGTCGACCCATTCAGCCACGAAGTCCGCCAAGACCTGGGACTTAATGGCTTTCCGAGGAGCGAACGAGATTGTCTCGCCCATGATCTCCACCGCCCACTTTGCAATCCTACCCGAGGCCTCTCGGCACTGGATGATCTCTCCTAGGGGGAAGGATGACACCACAGTTACCGGATGAGACTCGAAGTAGTGTCGCAGCTTCCGTCGCGTTAGGATCACCGCGTACAGCAGCTTCTGAACCTGTGGGTAGCGGACCTTGGTTTCGGACAGTACCTCGCTGACGAAGTAGACTAGCCTCTGAATGGGCAATGCATGCCCCTCTTCTTGCCTCTCGACCACAATCGCGGCGCTAACCACCTGGGTGGTCGCGGCGATGTAGACCAGGAGGGCTTCTCCGGCAGCTGGGGGCACCAAGATAGGCGCCTTTGTGAGGAGCGCCTTCAGGTTCCCGAGGGCTTCCTCGGCCTCAGGGGTCCAAGTGAAGCACTCGGCCTTCCTTAAGAGGCGGTACAGAGGTAGACCTCTTTCGCCGAGGCGTGAGATGAAGCGGCTCAGAGCCGCGAGACATCCCATGACCCTCTGTACGCCTTTCAAGTCCTTGATGGGCCCCATGCTGGTAATGGCTGCGATCTTTTCCGGGTTGGCTTCGATGCCCCGCTCGGAGACGATGAACCCCAAGAGCATGCCTCGGGGCACCCCGAAGACACACTTTTCGGGATTGAGCTTGACACCTTTCGCCTTGAGACATCGGAATGTCGTTTCAAGGTCGGAAAGGAGGTCGGAGGCTTTCCTCGTCTTGACTACGATGTCATCAACGTAGGCCTCGACTGTGCGACCAATGTGTTCGCCGAACACATGGTTCATGCACCGTTGGTACGTTGCGCCCGCATTCCTCAAACCGAACGACATGGTGACATAGCAGTACATGCCGAAGGGTGTGATGAAAGAAGTCGCGAGCGGGTCGAACTCTTTCATCTTGATTTGATGATACCCTGAGTAGGCATCGAGGAAAGACAAGGTTTCGCACCCAGCAGTGGAATCCACGATTTGGTCGATGCGAGGCACAGGGTAGGGAACCTTCGGACATGCTTAGTTGAGACCAGTGTAGTCTACACACATCCGCCATTTCCCCCCTTTCTTTCTCACAAGCACAGGGTTGGCAAGCCATTCGGGATGGAATACCTCTTTGATGAACCCTGCCGCCATTAGCTTGTGAATCTCCTCGCCTATGGCTATGCGCTTCTCCTCGTCAAATCGGCGCAGCGACTGCTTGACGGGTCGGGCTCCGGCTCGGATGTCCAGCGAGTGCTCGACGACATCCCTCGGTACGCCGGGCATGTCCGAGGGGCTCCACGCGAAGACGTCGGCGTTCGCGCGGAGAAAGTCGACGAGCACTGCTTCCTATTTGGGATCGAACCCGGAGCCGATCCGGATCTGCTTGGAGGTGTCGCCGCTGGGGTCGAGGGGGACAGACTTAACCGTCTCCGCTGGCTCAAAGTTGCCGGCGTGACGCTTCACGTCTGGCACCTCCTTAGAGAGGCTCTCCAGGTCAGCGATGAGGGCCTCGGACTCGGCGAGGGCCTCGGCGTACTCCACGCACTCCACATCGCATTCGAACGCGTGTTTGTACGTAGGGCCGACGGTGATGACCCCGTTGGGGCCCGGCATCTTGAGCTTCAGGTAGGTGTAGTTGGGGACGGCCATGAACTTCGCGTAGCATGGCCTCCCCAGTACCGCGTGGTAGGTTCCTCGGAACCCGACCACCTCGAATGTCAGGGTCTCCCTTCGGAAGTTGGAGGGTGTTCCGAAGCAGACGGGAAGGTCGAGCTGTCCGAGGGGTTGGACGCGCTTCCCGGGGATGATCCCATGGAAGGGCGCAGCGCCTGCCCGGACAGAGGACAGATCAACACGCAGGAGCCCGAGGGTCTCGGCGTAGATGATGTTGAGGCTGCTGCCTCCGTCCATGAGGACCTTGGTGAGCCTGACGTCGCCGATGACGGGGTTGACGACGAGCGGGTATTTCCCCGGGCTCGGCACATGGTCGGGGTGATCGTCTCGGTCGAAGGTGATGGGCTTGTCGGACCAGTCTAGATAGACTGGCGCCGCCACCTTGACCGAGCAGACCTCCCGGCGCTCTTGCTTGCGGTGCCGAGCCGAGGCGTTCGCCGCTTGCCCACCATAGATCATGAAGCAGTCACGGACCTCGAGGAACTCTCCTGCCTGGTGATCTTCCTTCTTGTCGTCGTCGCAGGCCTTGCCACCCTCCGCGGGTGGCTCGGCCCTGTGGAAGTGGCGCCGAAGCATGACGCACTCCTCAAGGGTGTGCTTGACCGGTCCCTGGTGATAGGGGCACGGCTCCTTGAGCATCTTGTCGAAGAGGTTGGCACCTCCGGGGGGTTTCCGAGGGTTCTTGTACTCGGCGGCACCGACAAGGTCCGCGTCGGCGGCGTCGCGTTTCGCTTGCGACTTCTTCTTGCCCTTCTTCTTGGCGCCGCGCTGAGTTGACGCCTCGGGAGTACCTTCCGATGGGCGGCCCTGGGGCTGCTTGTCCTTTCGGAAGATAGCCTCGACCGCCCCCTGGCCGGAGGCGAACTTGGTGGCGATGTCCATCAGCTCGCTCGCCCTGGTTGGGGTCTTGCGGCCCAACTTGCTCACCAGGTCGCGGCAGGTGGTGCCAGCGAGGAACGCGCCGATGACACCCGAGTCGGTGATGTTGGGCAGCTCGGTGCGCTGCTTCGAGAATCGCCGGATGTAGTCTCGAAGAGACACTCCCGGCTGCTGTCGGCAGCTTCGGAGGTCCCAGGAATTCCCGGGGCGCACATACGTGCCCTGGAAATTGCCGGCGAAAGCTTGGACTAGGTCATCCCAGTTGGAGATCTGCCCCGGAGGCAGGTGCTCCAACCAGGCGCGAGCGGAGTCAGAGAGGAACAGGGGGAGGTTGCGGATGATGAGGTTGTCATCGTCCGTTCCACCCAGTTGGCAGGCCAGACGGTAGTCCGCGAGCCACAGTTCCGGTCTCGTCTCCCCCGAGTACTTTGTAATAGTAGCCGGGGGCCGGAACCGGGTCGGGAACGGCGCCCGTCGGATGGCTCGGCTGAAGGCTTGCGGACCGGGTGGTTCGGGCGAGGGACTCCGATCCTCCCCGCTGTCGTAGCGTCCCCCACGCCTGGGGTGGTAGCCTCAACGCACCCTCTCGTCGAGGTGGGCCCGTCGGTCGCGGTGGTGGTGCTCGTTGCCGAGGCGACCCGGGGCCGCAGGCGCGGTGTTGCGCGTGCGCCCGATGTAGACCGAGGCTTCCCGCATGGATCGGGAAGTCGCAGCATGAGGTTCCGAGGGGTACCCCTGCCTTCGGGAGGCAGAGCTCTCGGCCCGTCGGACCGCGGCGCCTTCCAGGAGATTCTCGAGTTCTCCCTGGATTCGCCGCCCCTCGATGGTTGATGGCTCTGGCATCGCGCGAAGAAGCATTGCTGCTGCCGCCAGGTTCTGGCCGACCCCACTGGATGCGGGTGGTGGCCTGAGCCTGACGTCGTCGGTGATGCGGTGCTGGAAACCCTGGGGTAGATGACGTATTTCTCCGGCCGGAGGTTGGCCCGCCCATGCCTGCCCGACGTCCCGACGGATCGGCTCCAGCGCTCCTGCTCCCTCGTCGAGCCTGGCCTGCACCCCGCGGATTTGCTCGAGCTGTGGGTCATGACCCCCCGCCTGAACGGGGACCACAGCTAGCTCCCGTGGGATGTCAACGCGAGGCACCGGCCTAGGGAGGTCACCGTCCTCCGGCATGCCGAAATGGCTGCCTTTGGGGGGACCCCCTAGATCGACGTGGAAGCATTCGCGACTTGGGCCGCGATCCTCGTCGCCGAGGCTTCGGCTACCGTCGGAACAATCGGAAAGGCAGTAGTCGCATGAGGTCATGAAGTCCCGCATGGCACTGGGGTTACCAAGTCTAGAGAAATCCCAACAGATGCTGGGTTCGTCGTCTTCCTCGGACCCAGAAGGCCCGTAGGTCGAGACGTCCGTCAGCCGGTCCTAAGGTGACCGCACACAAAACCCCAGAGGGTCTAGATTTGCCTCTATGAGAGCGCCCGCCAAAGCGAAGTCGCTAGACGGGTTGAGGCTGAACCCGAAAGACGCGGGATGGGAATCGATCGGTACCTTTTGGTCGACGGGCGACGATAAGGTCGCGTCGGGGACTGACTGCGCCGTCGTCTCAGGTACGAGGGTGACGTCCAGCAAGCTTTTCGCGAGCGTGCTGGCGTCGTCCGCTTCCTCGGGATTGGCGTGTCACGGGGAGACGATGCTCACCTTCGTCTCAAACGCGAGGTCGACGCCTGGTGCGCCCCCCGTTGGGGTGCCGGGATCGTCGACTCGCTCGACAGCCGACGAGGCGCTGCCTCCTGCTTGGCCTTGGTTAACCCGCCTCCTCCTCCGTCGGCGGGGGAGAGGACAGGGTGAGCTCGAAGGTTGCTCTTCCACTATGCGGGGAAGACGTCGCCGATTCCGCCGCCAGCAGGCGGGTTGTCGGCCGCCACCGTTGTTGTCGCACGGCGGTGGAAGGAGTATCATGTCGTAGCTGCCGTCGAGGGATATGAACTCAAGACTCTCGAAACGGAGCACCGTCCCGGGTTGGAGAGGTTGCTGGAGACTACCCATCTGGAGCTTGATGGGAAGCTGTTCGTCAACACGCAGCAGGCCCCTACCTGGCGCGCCAACTGTCGGCGTTCCGAGACCGGGGGGTCCCTGGGCCGACGAGTGAATGTCGCCGCGTGCCCCAGCCCAGATGGGTCGAGCGCGAGGGCGAGCGCGAAGGGGGGAGAGCGAGGCGGCCGGAGACCAGCGTGAGAGAGGTGGGAATCCCGCGGCCCTCGTGTTCGTCCTGCGCCCAGGTCGGGTGCGCTTGTAGTAGGGGGTTACAAGCGTCCACGCGGGAGAGGGAGCGAGCGGCTCCAAGCGAGCGCCTGTTCTCGTCCTCGTCCCCGCGTGGCCAACCTTCTCTAAGAGGGCCCTGGTCCTCCCTTTTATAGGCGTAAGGAGAGGATCCAGGTGTACAATGGGGGTGTAGCAGGGTGCTACGTGTCTAGCGGAGGTGAGCTAGCGCCCTAGGTACATGCTGTTGTGGCAGCCGGAGAGATCTTGGCACCCAGCTGGTGTGATGTCGTGGCCGTCGAAGGAGCGATGGAGCTTGGCGGAGGGACAGCTGTCGGAGCGGTTGAGTCCTTGCTGACGTCCTCTTGCTTCCGTAAGGGGGCGGAGAGCCGCCGTCGTCACAGAGCATGCGGGGCGCCATCATTGCCTATCTAGCGGTGCGAGCCAGATGGGACGCCGGTCTTGTTCCCTGTGGCCTGAGTCAGCTCGGGGTAGGGTGATGATGGTGCCTCCTGTTGACGTGGCTGGTCTACGCCCTAGGTTGGGTGATGCGGAAGCTCCTCCGAAGCCGAGGTCGAGTCCGAGCCCCCGGGTCGGGCGAGGCGGAGATTGCCGTCTTCCGGGGCCGAGCCCAAGTCCAAGCCCTGGGTCGGGCGAGGCGGAGATCGTCGTCTTCTGGGGCCGAGCCCAAGTTCGAGTCCTAGGTCGGGCGAGGCGGAGATCGTCGTCTTCTGGGGCCGAGCCCAAGTCCGAGCCCTGGGTCGGGCGAGGCGGAGATCGTCGTCTTCTGGGGCCGAGCCCAAGTTCGAGCCCTGGGTCGGGCGAGGCGGAGATCGTCGTCTTCCGGGACTTAGCCCGAGTCTGAGCCCTAGGTCGGGCGGAGTTCGCCGTCTTCCGGGACTTAGCCCGAGTCCGAGCCCTGGGTCGGGCGGAGTTCGCCGTCTTCCAGGACTTAGCCTGAGTCCGAGCCCTGGGTCGGGCGGAGTTCGCTGTCTTCCGGGACTTAGCCCGAGTCCGAGCCCTGGGTCGGGCGGAGTTCGCCGTCTTCCGGGACTTAGCCCGAGTCCGAGCCCTGGGTCGGGCGGAGTTTGCCGTCTTCCGGGACTTGGCCCGAGTCCGAGCCCTTGGTCAGGCGAAGCGGAGCTTCCTATGGTGCCTCCGGCAGGGCCTGACTGCTTGTCAGTCTTACTCTGTCCAGTGGCACTGCAGTCGGTGTGGCGTAGGCGGCGCTGTCCTCCTGTCAGGCCGGTCAGTGGAGCGGCGAAGTGACGGCGGTCACTTCGGCTTTGCCGGCGGGGGGCGCGCGCCAGGATAAGGGTGTCAGGCCACCTTTGCATTAAATGCTCCTGCGACTTGGTCGGTCGGTGCGGCGATTTGGTCAGGGTTGCTTCTTAGCGAAGGCAGGGCCTCGGGCGAGCTGGGAATATGTTCGCCGCTGAAGGGGGGCCTCGGGCGAGACGGAAATCCTCCGGGGTTGGCTGCCCTTGTCCGAGGCTAGGCTCGGGTGAGGCGTGATCGTGTCCCTCGAATGGACTGATCCCTGACTTAATCGCACCCATCAGGCCTTTGCAGCTTCATGCTGATGGGGGTTACCAGCTGAGAATTAGGAGCCTTGAGGGTACCCCTAATTATGGTCCCCGACAAATAGTGGTACAAATATTCTAATTTTTTAAACTTAAAAAAACTGATAAAAACATTAAATAACTGGGTTATAGTGTATAGGGGGAGCTAGATCTAGAAAATAGTTGGAGATGCCATGCATATATATAATTAGTATCTTTTAAGAGGATACAATAAAATATAATAGAAAATATAGATAGGGGAGAAATATAGAGGATGGTTGGAATCAGCATAAGTGGCAGTGATTTCAAAACCACTTCTTCCATGGAAAAATCAAGCATGTGTTTATATTTACAACATTCGACGAATCTTCTTCGCATGAGGTTTCTTGGGTAATCTTCACTTTTGCATGAAGGGCATGTATAATAGGTCTTTTGAGTTGTGTCTTCGGCCGTGTCTAGGAGAGTAAATGTAAACAAACTTAAGTCATGTCTTTTGACGAAGACAGTCTCTTGGCTCTATGCTTGAGAATAAAGATATAATTAATTGGTGCATTACATTTATTTTAAATATTTTATAAGTAAGACTAGGGATGACAACAGGGAATTCCCCTTCGGGGAATAGCTCCCCATACCCGTCCCCGCGACATAAAAATTTTCCGCGGGGATCCCCACGAACGCTTACAGGGGATATTTCTTCTCCATCTCTGTTTCCCGCGGGGATAAATCCTCGATAGGGATCTCCATCCATGTTTAAATCATAATTAGGACATACACCTTTTGTTATTAATACAAAACATTTTCACTTATACGTATTGTTAGATGTAATATATCATTATGTGTACATCAAAATGAACATATTTATACAATGATTACTCTTTTAACAAGGTAATTATTTATTTTTATCATTAACTAGTACACAAAAACATCACCACATGCAGATTTAACGGGTCCCCAGTGGGAACGGGAATGCTTCTCCGTCCCCGTCCCCATCCCCGTTTACCCGTTAGGGGAAGAATTTTCCCTGTTTACATCCCTGTGGGAGAAGAAACTTCCCCATCTATGCCCTAATGGAGGAATTCCCTGCGGGGAATCGGAGATCGGGCCCCATTGCCATCTCTAAGTAAGACATAGGTTTTGAACACACTTATTGTATCACACTATCTTAACTATGTCTTTTGTTTGGAGTATCATGCAATATAGTGGTGTTAGGGTTGTACATGTCCTAAAGAGGAGTCCCAACGACATTTTCTTACCACTGGCATCTTGTGGGTGTTGCACACCCGCCACAACGACAATGACACATGGTACTATAATGTCTCCTTCCTAGGGAAGCTCTATGCAATCGACAACCAAGGAAACTACTATGCATTGGACCTCACCACCAACACGTTTGACCTAAAAGAGCAATCCTTCCTTTTCTTTTTTCTGCCACTGATTTTCTTAGGCACAAATTCCGACATATCCTTTGCATTGTTGAACAATCCATATTGTTGGGCTTCATTGTCACCCTTTGGAAATTCTAACCCCCTCCTTGGAGTTTCTAAGGTGGAAGCCACTAGCGTGGGTTAGTGACTTTGACCTCATCCTCCAACCTCTCTTCCCCTCCTAGCCAAGGCTTGTTTTAGAGCTAGGGGAATGGAGGGGATAAAATCTCCTTGCCATTTGCCATTTTTAAATGGCAAGGAGATTTTATCCCCTCCAATCCTCCCTATTCCTCTTGCTCCCAAACATGCCCCCAGAGTTCTGGTCATCCATGGCTTGATTTTTCATGGGACAAGCCATCTGCGAAGCAACGACTAGAAGCCATGAGAAGTAATGTACTTCCTTTCTGAAGCGTCCCCAATCCTCTGGGACTCAAATGTGATACAATTACTAGTCCCAGGAGGCTAGTAAACACATTTATACATCAGATGATACCAAATCTGCTTAAACGAGACAAACCTACAAAGGTGGCGAACAACTTTAAGAGTTGGTCCACAACTCGAGACATATCATCAGAGTGGGGCTGAAGCAGCCCGATATACGCAGCGAAGCAAATCAGCGGTCCAACAGCCACAGGCAAGGTTGGGAACAGTCGTAACTCTTACCCGATCTCCTTTTTCTGAAAAACAACAAATAAGCAAGGGTGAGTACAACGTACTCAGCAGCCCACCTTCACCCGCGGAATGGGGAAATCAGATATAATGCATGGAATATGTGGAGCTCAGAATATTTTGCGGAAACAGCAATATTTTATGCAGGGTTGTTTAAAAAACAATTTGTATTTTGCAAAGCGCATCCTCTCCAAAAGGAGCAGGAAGTTTTTCAATATTAGAACAAAATCCCCTGGACTAAACCATCCAGGTATCTCAGCAGTTTCCCACTGGTTTTCCTTTTCAAAAATAGCTACTGGACTTCCCGTCCACCATAGCTCACGGCTCAACCGCCGAACCTTTTAAAAACCACTTTTCTCAAAAGCACCTTTTTTTTGAAAACAAAACATTAATTGCCATACCATACCAGACTCGTCCATTCCTGTGGACACAGACTATTCGAATAGGTTTGAACTCTGCGCAGAGGTGTACACTTTACCCACTAGTCCGGCTCTGCGATCTCATAGCTAGTGAGACCCGAATCCGAATCTCTTTCTTTCCCCGCACGTCCTAACCTTAACGGTTATCCGGAAGGAGTCAGGCCACCACCATGTCCAAACCGGACAAAACTTTCCCCCTCCTTATCCTCCTGGTGCTCCCCAGCCTTCATAACCCTGGGGTCGGACCGCACGAGTTCAGATTGAGCGACTGCCCACACAGTCTCAAGTGGTTGTACTATTAAAGAGTACATGTAGTGAAGATGACAAACCGGTCCTTATATGAGGGGACAATCCTTCTGCTCACGCCTAAACCAGCTGAGCCAACACCTTAGGCCCTCCCCTAAACCAGGGAGTCCTTGATCATCCCTACTCAAAGGTGATAAGGGTGAAAACCCTTCATCAAACACATTTTGAAAAGCATTTTCTTTTGAAAACTCACACCTTTCCTCAAATCATTTGTAACAATTATATCAGAGATTGATTGCGGCAAGCGGCTGGGTGGCCATAATAACTTGTCTCAAAATCATATCATGCATAAAATAACAGGCTGAGGGTTGTGGTTGAAAAACATAGGTAATTTATGCATCAAAGGGATCCAGTGAGCTTGCCATGCTTATTCGGCGAAGGGGGAAGGGGAGCTCGCGGAACTGGCTTCTGGCTCCACCGCCTAACGTAGACTCGCGGATCTGGCCTCCACGAGACGGCACGAACGCTCCGATAACTATGCAACATGAATAAGCAAACATACAAACGAGCAAGTATACCAACAAATATTTAGTATAGTGGTCAGAATAGCGATATATGGGTGGGTAGAGTCTTGAGTAGAATCTGTGTCATGTGGTGTTGTGATATTACTGGTGGTGGAGCGAAGGTGCTTACCAGGAGGGTGGACTGGAGGCGAAGCGACACTATGCGTGTATCCGGCAGAGCGGAGTAACTGAGTGGGTGGGAGTTTTCCTTGGCTGAGGGTGTGGAGTGTGTGTGGAGAGGGAGAGGGTAGCTGGGTGTATTTATAGCTGGGTGTATGTGGTGTAGCACAGTGAAGTTCACTGTAGGTGAGAATAGTGACGGATGAATCGTCTGACTTAGTATGAACAGGAGAGTTATAGGCAGAATATGGGACGAGAGTATTTTGGGAGTCTTCTGAAACATGAACCATGCTTAAGGGATGACATGGTTGGATAGGGAATAATTTGATAAGAATTTAGAAACAAGAATTATTGGAATCTGAGTTTGGAAGCCTGGTTCAAAGGAATCTCAAAGTTAAGCGTGCTCAACTTGGAGAAACCTGGGATGGGTGACCATATGGGAAGTTCCCACTAGAAGGAAAATCATAGTCACCGGAGTTCGTATGACTGGAATATGGGTCTGGCTGGTCTTAGGTGGACTGGACAGCATGGTGGATGAGTAGTTGAAATTTGGGATGACTAGATGACCGATGAATAGTAACGATGATTAGTAACGATGAATAGTGGCGATGGAAAAGTAATTATAGATATCATCGATGAATAGTAACGATGATGAATAGTAATGATAAATAGTAACGATGATGAATATTGTATGTGAATAGTAACGATGAATAGTAATGGTGAATAGTGATAGTGAATAGTCGTATGAACGAACGATGAACGATGAATAGGAACTATGAACGAACGAACGAACGATCGAATGATCGGACGAACGAACGATTGGAATTTCGGCAGCATAACGGCAGGAAAAGATTATTTGGACGAACGAACGGACGAACGATCGAATGATCGTACGAACGAACGAACAAACTAAGAACAGGGGACGAACGATCGAAGAACGATCGAACGATCCTTGTGCTAGTGTGTGCTTGTGTGGAACATGGAGTGGGTGTGTGTGGGGGGGGAGAGAGTTGCCATGAAATGGCTTGGGGTGGGATGAGAGGAGGCCCTTGCCCCTCTATTTATAGCCATGGTGGGGGGATTAGGGGGAGGGATGAGAGGATTAGTGGGAGGATGAGAGGATTAGTGGGAGGTTAGCATGTATTTGTCTTGTATAAGTGAGATTTGCTTGTAGAGCTCACCGTATGACACTGGAGGCATACATATACGTATGAGCATGAGGAAGGTTATGAAGAAAATATTTATAGGGACTTGAAAAATGATTCTGAAGATATTTCTCAAGAGGAAAATACTTGGAGATATATCTGTGGAATATTTGGACAGTATTTCTGGACAGAACTTGAAGGGGGTTACTCGAGAAATATCTAGGCGGTATTTCTGGAAAGAAATTGAGGGGGATCACTAGAGAAACATTTGTAGGATATTTGATGAGGATTTTGGAGAGAATATAGACCACTATATTTTATTTGCTGATATCAACTCGCAAACAAACATTTTGAAATGAAACTTGAAATTCATTTTGAATTTAGGGCGAGTTTGAGAAAATTTCAAGATTTGAATTTTTGGGATGCTACAAATCTACCCCACTTAAAAGGAATCTCGTCCTCGAGATTCGGCTTAGAAGGGTTATGGGTATAGCTTTACTTCAGCTACATATCTTCACTTTGCAACTCTTCGAGGAGATGGAACTTCAACAAAATCTGGTCTTTGAGGAGCATCTGGTTGCTGATTGCAAATGCTGATTCTGGCTACTCAAAGAATCATCTTCAGGCTTCTAGGTTTTGCTTGGCAGCTAGCTTATTGAAGAAGCATTGATGCCGACACGCAAACCTTCCTCTTGCGAACTCCCACATGGATTCCTTCCTTGATTGGTCTTCTGGTGCTTCATCAATAAAACTTGGGTGACCACTTCTCATCCATGAACTTATATGCTTGGATGATCTGGTCCTTCACAAGCTTGCTATAGGCCTTCTTCTTTTTCTCCATAGCAACAACCTTACTGGAACACTACCCCACTTAAAATGAATGAGGGTAGGACTCTTGAATCTTGGGGATTTGAACTCCTTGAAGTACCTCATAACAAAGGTCTTACGGGACCTTCTTCTGCTGTTGCTACTTGGGCAGACTGCAGAGAGATGACTGACACAGGGTTGATTCTGGGAGAACCTTCTTCTCATCTTCTCTTCACTATTTTCTTTTCTCTTCTTACTGCTCCTTTCTTTCTCTTTGCTCTTCCCACTGGAGGATTCTATCAAAGAGTATTACCATCACACAGAGGAGGAAACCAAAGATGTTGAACCATATACAACAGTCTTCAACCCAAGAATCACCAAGCATTGTGATCTTAGGGGCGAGGGAGTGGAAAATGGAGTTGCTTGCGATTTGGCAGAGGGGATTTATCTGGAGTGTGCTTTGAGCGAGTTGGGAGTTGAGGGAGCTGGTGGGGGGGGTTTATAGGCGAGCGTTGGTGTTCGGTTGCGGAGTAGTGGTGATGGAGTAGGTGCTACGTGGCAACAGGTGCGACGGAGGGGAAGGGGGGCCTGGTGCCGGCGATGATGGCGGCGGTGGGTGCGCTGCAAAGGGGGGTGGGCGGCGGTAGTGCGCTGTAAAGGGGGGTGGGCGGCGGTAGTGCGCTGCAAAGGGGGCATGAGCGGCGGTGCTAGTGCGCATGGAGGCGGGCATGCATGCGGGGGGCACGGGTGAGTGGTGGGGTCGATGACCCAGATGTTTGTGGTCTCTGGTTCCAAGAATCTTTGCCTCTCTGTATGGTAATAACTCCTTCTGTCCTCTTTTCCTGTTTACTTTGACTCAGGGGCAGTGCTTTGATTCTCACGGTCGGTCCTTTTGACTGAGCGACTGGATAGGTTCCTCTGTAGCTTATTCCAGGCTTCAAGGGTAAGCTTCCCAGTATCTTCTTGGGTAAGGCACTTTTCTCTTCAGATGGGTTAAGATGAGAATGGAAGCATAAGGTAAGGATTAGCTCTAATTTGTGATCTATGTTTTTAGAGAAAACCTTTTTAAGAAAAACGAAAAGAAAACACACAAGCTCAGCAATGATAAGCACAAACAAATCAAATGTTTTGAATACGGGAAGAATAGAGTTTTTCCAAAGCACGAGCTACTCAGATTCGGGGGCTAAGCATAACTACTATTGCTTGGCTCCTGAATTGAGAACTATGCTAAATGCAACTTATGAGCACTAACGTTAAAGCATCACATATGCACTCAAAAGGGGAGAAAACATCAAGCGAAATTCATTTTGAAATGCCCTAGGGGGCCACACAAATAGAGTTTTTCAAAGCACGAGACTACACGATTACCTCTCATACATGCAGGGCTCTAGCCAAAGTTAAGAAAAACTTCACTACCCAATGCATGTAGAGGACTAGGCATACTAACTTCAGACCAGACAATTCTCTTCTGGCAAGGCTTGCACACAACTTCAATCTGAGACATCTCCTGGATGGGTCAACAGGGAACTGATGTTGATGACTTCTTCTGGCAGCGACTGAGATGGCAACACGGGGTTGAACTCTTCTTCAAGCGAGACTGGCTCTTGTAGTTCCTCAGAGGGCGGCGGTGCTGGCGGGGTGCTTGCAGCTTCTTCCTTGACCTCAAGGGACGGTGCTAGAATCTTCTTCATGGCGAGGGGCTCAAACAACTCTGGCTGGGGATCTTGGGAGGATTCAGGGTGCTCTTGCTTATCCATAGCCTTAGGGGAGACTGGAATTCCTTCCAAGACTATGGCTTCTTCCGGGAGTTCCCAAGCCTTCTTTTCTCCTCTGGTAGAGACCGGGTGACCTTCAAGAATCTGGGGGTCTTCAGCTTTGATGGGTTGAACAGGGTTGGATGAAGCGGGCTCTTGGATCCGCAGGGCTCTACGTTGGTTATGGGTTACCAAGTAGGTCTCCATCAACTTCTGGATATGCTCATCCTTGGCTTGCTTCAGGGCTTCAACAACAATGGCTTCACGACTTTCCAAGGCAGCTACACGGGCTTGAGCTGAGGTGAGATCCACATGGAGCTGACGGTTGCGCTTCTTTGCATCTTCTGCTCGGGCAATCATTTGACGGTGGTGCCGAGCCAAGAAATCATATTGTGCATCCAGGGTGAGCAGGTATGCAGTGAGGTACACGACTGTGGGGTCGTCCTCAAGCAGCTGCTGTTCCTCCAATGCACGCATCCTGGCCATCCAAGCGGGACGGTCTCTCTGAAAGGGCGGAAAGAATCTGAGTGGGGTGTCGGCCACTTCTTCTTCATAGATCTGACACAGGGCCCTCAATGCCTTGCGAGCGACGACTTGGCAGGTGTCTTTGAACCTGTGCCCACCAGCAGTGACACTCCATTCCACATGGTGCGGACTGGATCCAATGTATACAGTCACGACACACTTCTCTGTGCCATGCTCGACGAATTCACGACCATCATACTCTGGCTGGCTCCTGATTCCGAGGCGAACTGTGCATGCTCTCAACAACTTGGGGAAACCATCTTCATTCTGGCAAAAGCTGGTTTGGCAACGGACCTCCATCTGACTTCTGAGAGAAGGAAAGGGGAAAACATTTTTGAAATGAAGGGATGAGAGCAAGAATTTTTTTAAGAAAATAGTTTGGACTCAAAAACTTTTGGATCAGGCTAAGGGTTACGTCCTGCGGCCAACCTAACAGCTCCGATACCACCTGAAGCGTCCCCAATCCTCTGGGACTCAAATGTGATACAATTACTAGTCCCAGGAGGCTAGTAAACACATTTATACATCAGATGATACCAAATCTGCTTAAACGAGACAAACCTACAAAGGTGGCGAACAACTTTAAGAGTTGGTCCACAACTCGAGACATATCATCAGAGTGGGGCTGAAGCAGCCCGATATACGCAGCGAAGCAAATCAGCGGTCCAACAGCCACAGGCAAGGTTGGGAACAGTCGTAACTCTTACCCGATCTCCTTTTTCTGAAAAACAACAAATAAGCAAGGGTGAGTACAACGTACTCAGCAGCCCACCTTCACCCGCGGAATGGGGAAATCAGATATAATACATGGAATATGTGGAGCTCAGAATATTTTGCGGAAACAGCAATATTTTATGCAGGGTTTTTTAAAAAAACAATTTGTATTTTGCAAAGCGCATCCTCTCCAAAAGGAGCAGGAAGTTTTTCAATATTAGAACAAAATCCCCTGGACTAAACCATCCAGGTATCTCAGCAGTTTCCCACTGGTTTTCCTTTTCAAAAATAGCTACTGGACTTCCCGTCCACCATAGCTCACGGCTCAACCGCCGAACCTTTTAAAAACCACTTTTCTCAAAAGCACCTTTTTTTTGAAAACAAAACATTAATTGCCATACCATACCAGACTCGTCCATTCCTGTGGACACAGACTATTCGAATAGGTTTGAACTCTGCGCAGAGGTGTACACTTTACCCACTAGTCCGGCTCTGCGATCTCATAGCTAGTGAGACCCGAATCCGAATCTCTTTCTTTCCCCGCACGTCCTAACCTTAACGGTTATCCGGAAGGAGTCAGGCCACCACCATGTCCAAACCGGACAAAACTTTCCCCCTCCTTATCCTCCCGGTGCTCCCCAGCCTTCATAACCCTGGGGTCGGACCGCACGAGTTCAGATTGAGCGACTGCCCACACAGTCTCAAGTGGTTGTACTATTAAAGAGTACATGTAGTGAAGATGACAAACCGGTCCTTATATGAGGGGACAATCCTTCTGCTCACGCCTAAACCAGCTGAGCCAACACCTTAGGCCCTCCCCTAAACCAGGGAGTCCTTGATCATCCCTACTCAAAGGTGATAAGGGTGAAAACCCTTCATCAAACACATTTTGAAAAGCATTTTCTTTTGAAAACTCACACCTTTCCTCAAATCATTTGTAACAATTATATCAGAGATTGATTGCGGCAAGCGGCTGGGTGGCCATAATAACTTGTCTCAAAATCATATCATGCATAAAATAACAGGCTGAGGGTTGTGGTTGAAAAACATAGGTAATTTATGCATCAAAGGGATCCAGTGAGCTTGCCATGCTTATTCGGCGAAGGGGGAAGGGGAGCTCGAGGAACTGGCTTCTGGCTCCACCGCCTAACGTAGACTCGCGGATCTGGCCTCCACGAGACGACACGAACGCTCCGATAACTATGCAACATGAACAAGCAAACATACAAACAAGCAAGTATACCAATAAATATTTAGTATAGTGGTCAGAATAGCGATATATGGGTGGGTAGAGTCTTGAGTAGAATCTGTGTCATGTGGTGTTGTGATATTACTGGTGGTGGAGCGGAGGTGCTTACCAGGAGGGTGGACTGGAGGCGAAGCGACACTATGCGTGTATCCGGCAGAGCGGAGTAACTGAGTGGGTGGGAGTTTTCCTTGGCTGAGGGTGTGGAGTGTGTGTGGAGAGGGAGAGGGTAGCTGGGTGTATTTATAGCTGGGTGTATGTGGTGTAGCACAGTGAAGTTCACTGTAGGTGAGAATAGTGACGGATGAATCGTCTGACTTAGTATGAACAGGAGAGTTATAGGCAGAATATGGGATGAGAGTATTTTGGGAGTCTTCTGAAACATGAACCATGCTTAAGGGATGACATGGTTGGATAGGGAATAATTTGATAAGAATTTAGAAACAAGAATTATTGGAATCTGAGTTTGGAAGCCTGGTTCAAAGGAATCTCAAAGTTAAGCGTGCTCAACTTGGAGAAACCTGGGATGGGTGACCATATGGAAAGTTGCCACTAGAAGGAAAATCATAGTCACCAGAGTTCGTATGACTGGAATATGGGTCTGGCTGGTCTTAGGTGGACTGGACAGCATGATGGATGAGTAGTTGAAATTTGGGATGACTAGATGACCGATGAATAGTAACGATGATTAGTAACGATGAATAGTGGCGATGGAAAAGTAATTATAGATATCATCGATGAATAGTAACGATGATGAATAGTAATGATAAATAGTAACGATGATGAATAGTGTATGTGAATAGTAACGATGAATAGTAATGGTGAATAGTAATGGTGAATAGTGATAGTGAATAGTCGTATGAACGAACGATGAACGATGAATAGGAACTATGAACGAACGAACGAACGATCGAATGATCGGACGAACGAACGATCGGAATTTCGGCAGCATAACGGCAGGAAAAGATTATTTAGACGAACGAACGGACGAACGATCGAATGATCGTACGAACGAACGAACAAACTAAGAACAGGGGACGAACGATCGAAGAACGATCGAACGATCCTTGTGCTAGTGTGTGCTTGTGTGGAACATGGAGTGGGTGTGTGTGGGGGGGGGGGGAGAGAGTTGCCATGAAATGGCTTGGGGTGGGATGAGAGGAGGCCCTTGCCCCTCTATTTATAGCCATGGTGGGGGGATTAGGGGGAGGGATGAGAGGATTAGTGGGAGGATGAGAGGATTAGTGGGAGGTTAGCATGTATTTGTCTTGTATAAGTGAGATTTGCTTGTAGAGCTCACCGTATGACACTGGAGGCATACATATACGTATGAGCATGAGGAAGGTTATGAAGAAAATATTTATAGGGACTTGAAAAATGATTCTAAAGATATTTCTCAAGAGGAAAATACTTGGAGATATATCTGTGGAATATTTGGACAGTATTTCTGGACAGAACTTGAAGGGGGTTACTCGAGAAATATCTAGGCGGTATTTCTGGAAAGAAATTGAGGGGGATCACTGGAGAAACATTTGTAGGATATTTGATGAGGATTTTGGAGAGAATATAGACCACTATATTTTATTTGCTGATATCAACTCGCAAACAAACATTTTGAAATGAAACTTGAAATTCATTTTGAATTTAGGGCGAGTTTGAGAAAATTTCAAGATTTGAATTTTTGGGATGCTACACTTTCCAATCTTTATATCTCTTGCTCATTCATTCACTTAACTACTTTGAGAAAAGTTTGCTCTTTCTTTCACTCTCCCACACTACATCTCACTCTTGCATATATCCTCATTTTATGAGTGAGATTGGAGTGAGCTCTTTATTAGATTTTGACCCTGATAATATCTCTTGAGCACTTGTGGCACCCGTCTTAATTTGTTTTTTTTTTGCTCTGTTGCTCTTGGGTTGTTGAAACCCTAGTTGGCTAGGTGCTGCCCAATGATACCCTTGATCTATGCTTGTAAAGGGTGTTCACGAAGCTTGGAAAGATGGGAGTTAAAAGAGATTCTAAGGACATTTAGGTTGCCTCAATAACAGGGATGTAGCCACAACTTTATGGTGTGGCTGATCATTGGGATAAATTGTGTCTCCATCTGCTTATAACTTGTGATTGCATTATTTGTTATGGTACCTTGATCCATATTATTTATAGGTGTTGGAACAATCAAAAGGCGTTAATTGTAATAATAGTAAGCCACAAGAGTTAGACCTGTGCATATGTTAATATATCAAAATAATAGTAATACATTAAATTAGTAAACATGATTTCAAATACTATTTACCTATAGATACTCATCCTCGGCCAAGTAGGTAAATGAATATTCCTGAAAAGAATTGACTCACAATTTTTTGATGTTCTTCATAAATGCATTTGTAACCTGAAGTCTCGCATTAAAGAATGCATCCTTGCAATTCTTCGTGTAAACTTTAAGGACACGATTTGTGTGCTCCGTGTCTTCTAGAGTCACACGATAACATTTCTGTAATATCAAAAATAATATTCTTACTATAGTATTATAAATATGGCACAAAAATAAAAAACTTTAAACTTGCCTAGAAGGCATCTCTAACTGCTCCCAGCGCATCTCTAAAGTGTGGATCTTCAGCAAGGGCAAAGTCATTCCAGATTGTGCATGCAGTTGTCTCTCCTGATGAGTTGACCATAACTCATGGGTTGTACAAATGACATATGTTACCTAAGACAACATTATTCTGTCTATGGTGACCCTCCCATCAAAAATAAGACCTACCATGCCCTGGATGACAAGAAACAAAAAAGCAGAATTTCATTTATAAAATTAACAAAAATAATAGTGTCATGCATATAATTAATAAAACGAGATAGGTGTACCTGTCACTAGTGGACATGATAAGGATCTTGACATCCACACTTGAGGGCGCCAAAGGAGGGGCGACAAGATGGCTCTTCCTAATCTGCTTCCACACATATTCTGAACAATGTGTAGAATATCCACCCATTGGGTCCTCATAGTTCGTCTGTGCACCCTCATAGTACCGTTGTTGTCCGCCCTCATAGTATTGTTGCTCTCCCCCATCTCCACCATCTATCCACCTGGGTACTGCTGCTCTCCCTCATCTCCACCACCTCCATCCTGGTACCACTGTTCTCCCCCATCTCCACCATCATGTTGTAGCTCTTCGCCATCTCCACCATCTCTGCCATCTTCATCATGTGCTCTTTCCAGTGGTTCTCGCCTAGTCGCCTACATCTTAGTAAAGCCTCTCGATGAGCTATGTTGGAAGGATGCCCCCCAAAAAGGTTCTTGCTCGCCTTGTTTGCCTGGCTCACGACTGCCATAAACTTACGATTCATCCTATTAAAAGAAATAATAGAAGTTAATCCAACAATTATAATAAAAACTAAACTTAAAATTCATCATAATCATTATATAATTTAAAAATATAATAAAACTAAAAATAGAATACAAATAACTTATGATTCCATTTCTAAAAAAACTAAACTCAAAATTCATTAGGATCATTGTCAAGCACTCTCATTTGTCCTAAGGTACATCGTTTCTTTATAAGTCATCGTTTCCGTTTGGGGAGAACAATGACATCATTACTCGCATCAGCTAAAGAATTAAGTGTTACACTAGGCTCGATAACAAAGGACATTAGCAATGTTTCTTCTTGATAGGCCTTAGGGCTGAAAAAAAGCTCGAAACTCGCGAGCCGAGACGAGCCAGGTTTTCGAGCTCGTTGAGGCAACGAGCCGAGCCGAGGCGAGCCGCTCTAGCTCGCGAGCTGCACAAAAATAATCAACCAACACAATAATAATGGATATTGGATAATTTTATAGATATCTGACTCATTTCTTAGTCTTTAATGATGTATATATAACAATTATAATTTAGATTATTTGTAATGTCGTGTTATGATTATTTATTTCACATTTATAGACTATTAATTCACTATATAATGCAATATTAGTTTTCAAGGTGCAGCTCGCAAGCCGAGCCGAGCCTCCTTTTATAGCTCAGTGAGTAGGCGAGCCGAGCCGAACTCAACCACTGAGCGAGCCACACCGAGCCAAGCTCGGCTCGGCTCGTTTCCAGCCCTAATAGGCCTCATCAACTTGTCCATCAATATGATAAACAACATCATTAGGAGTATGTAATTGTTCATGAGATGATTCACTTTATATACTATCTGCCATTCATTTAGCTTTTGACATGGGTATGACAAAGAATACACCTGCTCGACTTGATGTGCAACGACAAAAATGTCATTGCCTGATAGTTGTTGGTTGTGTTTGATTTCAACCATGCTAAACTGGTTATGTCAAATTCCAGGAATGCTATTGAACCAAATACAATCAAAGAAGAACATTCTAGATCCCTTTTAATGTGATACATCTACCTATACTACATAGGGTCGCCGACCTTAGCTTCATAAAGAAGATGAGCAAGAAGATGTTGCATCAGATTGAAAAATACAAGAGGATTTTTTTTCAATTTGCATATAAGCACCATTATATCTTTCTCTAACTTCTCCATCATATCTTTCTTGATTTCTTTAGCACAAAGTTGTCTTTTGAAAAAAGCTTAGCTCAACTAGCTCGTTCCACACATCATCCTCAAGGTACCCACGAAATATTATAGGAAGGAGTCTTTCCATTATGTTGTGGTCATCATGCCTCTTTAACCCATCAAGTTTTTATGCCTTTACATTGACAACTCGTTTCAATCCTATAGCATAACCATCAGGGAATATCGAGTCCTTTGAGTAGTTTCTTGGATTGGTGCATGTCTTTCGGTAGCTTACGAGACTTTGAAAGGACATCCCCAACTAATATTATACCTTCGTTGTAACAATTATTGGAGAAAGTTTTTTGACTTAATAACCATGAGGCGGAACACAAAAGCAAGTAAGGACACTTTCTTGTGTTCGTGTAACGGCTCTTCAGAAGCTTCGAGGAGGCTAAGGAACTCCTTAACCACCAAAATTGGCATATCCTCAAAGTTTAGGTTAAATTATGGTTCTCATCCATCCTAATGATGTCCACACTATTACTATCTTCATCCTCTATTATAAGTCTGGTGTATTTCTCCTCATGAAACCCCCATGTTTCATAATCTGCCACGAAACCATTTTGACATAGGTGTTTACTAACTGTGAACTTGTCACCTAAACCCATCAAAGAGTGACCGATATAACATCGTATTTATGGCAAGGCTATAGGATTCGAATGAATTTTTAGTAGCATAATCTCGTTGTTTTCCACATGCACGCTCAAATATGGTGTAGTGAAAAATAGCAGGGTTATGCTATCAAAATTTTATTTGAACCTTATAGTCTCGTCATAAATACCACATTATATCAATCACTCAGAGGTTGTCTAAATAAGGGCAGCTACATGCATGGGATTAGGGATGTAATATGGTTCGGAAAATATCCGTCCGGATCCGGATTCGAAGATGGTGAACACTGGTTCGGATAGAATTTTCGGATATTCGGACTTTTTTTCGGATAACGGATACGAATACGGATATTTTGTTCGGATATCGAATTCGAATACAATATGCCTGATATCCGTCGGATATCGAATATCCGGATATTTTCTCGGATAAATCTTCTCGGATATCCGGATGTCTTATCCGGATAGCAGTGTGCATTTGTTGATTTTTTGTAGAAAAAAATTAATAATACACAAATAGCCTCATAAATTCATGAAAATTTATGGAGGCATACCATATGTTCATATATAATCCTCCAAAATATTTGGACCATAAAATCCAAAATATGATGCTATTTCTTTCATTTCAATTTCACTTGTTGTGTGAATTACACATGAAATCACTCTAAGTATCAAGTTCACTTTACCATTTTCATGTGGAGACTTGAGGTTATATTCTTATAAAATGTTTATTAGTTTTGGTAACTTATTTTCATTTTGATGATTTTATGCAAAATAAATTAATACACGCACATAGGCTAAAAATTCATGAATTTTACAAAAAAAAGTGACATATGTACACATATAATACAGAAAATGTTTATACTCAAGGAGTGGATACATGATTACAACATGATATGTGTGCAATGATGTCTTACACGATATCCGACAAAAAATTCGTTACCGACAATATCCGTGTCCGACTAGTTCCGTATTCGACACACAGCTATCCGTATTCGTATCCGAGAACATCCGTATTCGTATTCGTATCCGAAGCTATCCGTATTCGAATTCGAATCCGAATAAAAATATGAAAACAAATATGGTTTCAGTGATATCCGTCCGTATTCGATCCGATTACATCCCTACATGGGATGACACCAGGAGACCATGAGCATGATGGACTACGTTGGGGAAGGCTACAGAAGCGAGGGCAACGTTAGGGACGGGGCATGGGGGGTCGACACCAGTGAGGTGGCTCAGTGGCAGGGCATGCTCGGCGCGGGCGAGTCTCCACAAGCGCGTGGTCTAGCAGGGCAGTCTCAACAAGCGTGGGGTGCTTGTGCGGCGGCACATATGTGGTGGGTAGTGGTGCGGTTCGGCGTTGACTAGAGCGCGAAGACACAAAAAAACACGTGAGGAAGAAAGAACACATGAGGAAGAAAGATAAGTAGTTGTCCTATATACCTAATTTTCGACGGTCATACGCCAAAATTAAACCTTTAATTTTAGATGGCTTGCAGAAAGTCACCGAAAGTAAAATTTTTTTTCGGTGGCCACGTGTCAATTGCCGAAAATTAGATTATGTAAACGGTTTTAAAGGTGAGGGGGTGAAGTAAACCACTCTCTAAAGGTCAGAAGTCATGTAAACTTATTCTATAAAAATGGATCCAGCTTCTTTTCAACTTATACTTTTCTCGTCCTTTAGCTAAAATAAGATATAATATTTTTTTCTTATCGATTTAATATCTGATATGTTAACCATATGTTCCATATTAAATTTATTTTTTATTGGTAACAAATATGATTGTGTTGTTCCTATAAAAAGGGTTTAGCTCCTTTTGAACTCATACATTTTTTGGTCTTTTGGTTAAGATAACATATAATATTTGTTTTTATCAACTTGATATCTGATATATGAACTATATGTTCATTTAAATATTAAATTTATTTTTTTTGGAAAATAAATATGATTGTGTGCCGTCGCAACACATATGATTATACTAGTAATAGTCTATGGCACACTTTTACATGTAAATAGATAATGTATCATATATGGATATATTATAAACGCCATGCGAATACGGTGGCGGTTAAAGAAACTTTCCCGTGGAATCCGACATGGTCCGGCAATGATTGCAATAATGGAAATGGAAAAGGACGCCGGCGCAGCCGCGCAGTGCAGCATCCACTCACAGCGGGAGAGGGGACCGGTCATCACGGTTGATCGTGGCAAATATCAAAATCTCTCCCATTCCACTGCCCCTACCACAGTTCCACTGGCCTTCGCTTCGCCACGGTTCTCGCCTCCTCGCATTCTAAACATCGCCATGATTCGGTGGTTCTGAATGCATCTCCTGTAACCACCGGGCCCGGAGCTTCTCCCAAGCCCGCGTCGCCGTCGAGGGCTGTTAACCTGGCAACACTCTCACCAACCAACAAACAAACGCGCGGGGTCGCTGTAATGGCCGCCGCCGCCGCCGCTGTGAATGGTAAGCGATCGGTCCGTTGCACGCTCATTTAACGTTTGAATTGGTTTGAGATAACTGTCGAGCACATGGCGTGCAGGTTTTGTATGAGAATTGAGTCCTGGAGTTGACTGCGGGGACTGATGGTTTCTGGCTGTGTTGTTGCAGGGAGCCTAGACCGCCTAGACGTGCATGAGAGGAAGGCGCAGAAGAGCTACTGGGAGGAGCACTCTGGGGAGCTCAACCTCGAGGCCATTATGCTCGACTCCCGTGCCGCCGAACTCGACAAGGAGGAGCGCCCCGAGGTGATTTATCCCGCGACGATATTTTTCACTCGGCTTTTTTTAGTTTTAGTTCGTATGTTTGTGATTCATCAGCTTGAACATGACTACATGAGGACGTGCTAATGCTCGTGCGATCGTAGCCTTGTACGCTTCAAATTTTGATGTACCGGTGCTTCTTTTTTGTAGGTTCTGTCTTTACTTCCTTCATATGAAGGGAAATCTATACTGGAGCTGGGAGCTGGAATAGGTCGCTTTACTGGTGAACTGGCTAAAACATCTGGGCATGTTTTTGCAGTGGATTTCGTTGAAAGTGTGATTAAAAAGGTACTGAAATTTACACTCCCCCGTGATGTAAATATTTTCAGGGCTTCGTAGCTGAAATTTGATCGTTTTGTAGAATGGAAGTATAAATGATCACTATGGCAACACGTCCTTTATGTGTGCTGATGTTACATCCACGGACCTGATGATTGAAGCAAACTCCATTGATCTGATATTTTCAAACTGGTTGCTGATGTATCTTTCAGATGAGGAGGTAAGGATCAAACCGTACGTTAGAATCATAAACTGGTTCAAGGTCTATCGCTAAAGAAAAAACTTAACTGCAACTTTTCGTGTGGATAAGGTTACATTTATCATTTGACCTGAATTGGGATATGTTTGTCCCTTCCGATTTTTCTAACTGTCTCTCTTACTGTAGATTGACAAGTTGGTAGAAAGAATGGTAAAATGGTTGAAGGTCGGTGGTTATATCTTCTTTAGGGAATCTTGCTTCCATCAAACTGGAGATACAGAAAGGAAATTTAACCCAACACACTATCGAGAACCAAGGTTTTATACCAAGGTGAGAATGCACCCCCCCCCCCCCCCCCCCTATGATTTCAGTCAATTCAAATCTTTCTGTTCTTACCCACTCCACTCTTTAGTTTTCTTAGATTGAGTACCAGCTTTCTATGAATTTGCTGATAATGTCTTTTCCCATCTAGGTATTTAAAGAATGCCAAACCTTTAATCAGGATGGCACTTCCTTCAAACTTTCTTTGATTACATTCAAATGCATTGGAGCTTATGTAAACATCAAGAAAGATCAAAACCAGGTACTTCTCTGTCCTCACACCTACACATAGACTTGCGCTTTCATTCCTATGAAATAAGTGATTAACATGACTTCATTGTTTCCAGATATGTTGGCTATGGAAAAAAGTAAACTCATCAGAAGATGGGGGATTTCAAAGTTTTTTGGACAATGTGCAGTACAAAGCCACTGGAATACTACGCTATGAACGTATCTTTGGAGATGGCTACGTGAGTACTGGTGGAGCTGGTGAGAGGACACATCCCTTTTTGTCATTTTTTTGTGATATCGTATGTGCAGTGCCATTAAATGTTATTATTCATCACTATGCACCAGAGACTACAAAAGAATTTGTGGAGAAACTGAATCTTAAGCCTGGGCAGAAGGTGCTTGATGTTGGATGTGGAATTGGGGGAGGTGACTTTTATATGGCTGAGAAGTATGGTACACATGTTGTTGGTATTGACCTTTCCATTAACATGATTATGTTTGCCCTTGAGCGTTCCATTGGATGTAAGTGCTTAGTTGAGTTTGAAGTTGCTGATTGCACCACAAAGACATACCCAGACCACATGTTTGATGTCATCTACAGTCGTGACACTATCCTTCATATACAAGTATGCTTTATACATATAATGCATGTAGTCCTTTTCTTCCAAGATGATAGAGCTACATCTTGATCATATAGAATCATGGAAACTATCTTCAGTTATAGATGTACTTATTAGAAACTTGTTTATGTCATACCTTTAGTTGACTGTTTAACTAACATGCCTTTTCTGGTTTTGACTCTGCAGGATAAACCCTCCTTGTTTAAAAGTTTCTTCAAATGGCTGAAACCCGGGGGAAAGGTTCTAATCAGTGATTACTGCAAGAGTCCTGGAAAACCATCAGAAGAGTTTGCAACATACATTAAGCAGAGGGGTTATGATCTCCATGATGTGGAGGCTTATGGACAGGTGGTTTTTAGCTTTTACCTGATCTTATTTTGTGTGCGTGGTTAATGTTTAATACAAGTGATTTGATCTAAAAGTACAATTCCGTTTGATGAGCAATAAACATCTGTTTCCCAAATTATCTAGATGCTCAAGAATGCTGGTTTCAGTCATGTCATTGCTGAAGACCGAACTGACCAGGTCTACCCATCTAAGCATATGCAATCTGCATGTTCTTATTCCTGTCTAATGTCTAGTAAGATGCTTGGATAAACAGTTTTAGTGACACACTGTGTTTTGTCTTTCAGTTCCTCAGTGTTTTACAGAAGGAGCTAGACAAATTTGAGAAGAACAAAGATGATTTCCTGTCTGAGTTTGCCCAGGTGATTCGATAAAGCCCCTAAGAAGTTCAACAATAAAAACGCGTAGCAAAAATAAAAATAGCAAAAGTTCAGCAATGAACTGGCTGGCGCTTTAGAAACCTGCATTATTTCTCTGCTGCTCTAAAACAGCTCTAACTCTTATTTTTATTTGTTCCCAGGAGGATTATGACGATATCGTGAATGGATGGAAGGCAAAACTGCAGAGGAGCTCTGCTGGTGAGCAGAGGTGGGGGCTGTTCGTCGCCACCAAGTGATGCGCGTGCGTGTGGCTTTATTACAAATAACATTTGGAGCTCTGCTGGTGAGCAGAGGTGGGGGCTGTTCGTCGCCACCAAGTGATGCGCGTGCGTGTGGCTTTATTACAAATAAATTTGAAGCTCTGCTGGTGAGCAGAGGTGGGCTGTTCGTCGCCACCAAGTGATGCGCGTGCGTGTGGCTTTATTACAAATAAATTTGCTTCTGCAATTCACCGATGGGATTCGCTTCATAACGTGATTTTACATAACTGAACTCAGAGAGCCTATCCTATTGCTTTGTGTTTTGGGACAATGAGACTGATATAACTTTTACGGTCCTGTTAAATATAGAGTGTGCTGTACTGATGCTCCTCATGGCTGTGGCTACATGGTTGACACGTGACATGAGATTTGTTATTTTCATATTTTTTTAGAAAAATATTTTGCATCTCAACTTTTGACCAATGTGCATCAGATGCATTGAATCTGTGCATCATTTTATAATTTTTTTAAAACTTATGTGTACGTGTTTCACTAGAATTACGAAGCATCGCCATTGTACTGAACACGAGATTTACACTGAATATGTACCGAACATGTATATTTGCGTGCCATAGTTCTTTTCTTCATTTTTGCCAAACTATCAAACAGTAGCGGAACTAGGATTTTTATATAGGGTGTGTCGCAACAAAAATTTCGTGTAGAATTCTATCTAATTTATATATAATTTCATAATAAATTTGGTAAACAATTTGATATATAGATATAAAGTTTGACACTCAATAAATAAACATGAAAATTGCATACATTAAACATAAAGATTACAATAATACTACTTATATGGTCTGCGCTTCCTCAACGCCATAAAAGTTTTAATTATATCTTCATCATTCACTTCGAAAATAATGGTAATGAAAAAGAGAGATAATATCTCCATGCTTCTTTATATCTTAGTCACTACAAAAATAATGATAGTGAATCAACAATCAATAAGACAAAAATCAACACCAATATATATAGACATACATTGCGTTAGACAAAATTCAACAAAAAAAAAATATCTAGACCGGACTTGGCAAAGTTCACGTTGAACAGCAAAGGCTGGAAGCGGAGACCGGGGAGCCTGGCTGCTTGGGAAGTGGGAACAGCCAAGGGGCACAACAGATAAATAGCCAGGGCCGTTCCTGACTTTTGAGGGACCCGGAACAAGATTATAAACATAGGCTCCAACACCATAAAAACTATTTTTTACTATTATATATAGTCCCTCCGTTTCGTTTTAGTTGTCGCTGGATAGTACAAAATTGAACTATCCAGCGACAACTAAAAAGAAACAGAGGGAGTATCAACTAATTATACTTGATGTACCACAGAAAGACTTGAGCAGTAAAAAATATAAGTAAGATTATTACCTTAAATATATTTTAGAGATCAATTTAAAAATGTCTTCTAACATTTCTAGATGCAAAATCATCAATGATGGCTTCAATATTTACATCATCTAATAATTTCTTCTCGATACATAAAGTTGCTAGCCCGTCTAACCTTTCTTGAGACATTGCAAACCTTAAATAATTCTTCAATAACTTAAGCTTTGAGAAGCTCCTTTCAGCTGATGCCATAGTTATTGGTATAGTAAATAATATTCGATAAGCAACAAATATATTGTGATAGCAATCCATTCTCCTAACAAACTCAAAAATATATTGGTATATTAAATAATATCCGTTTCTATCCTATATTCTTATTGGACTTTGTGTGCGGTGGGGTCCCTGGGAGATGGGGGCCCAGGTCGGCCGCCCCTCCCGCCCTACCTCAGGCACGGCCCTGTAAATAGCGGTCGCCGGTCAGCGGAGGTACAACGAAGGGAACAAGCAAAATTACTTCAAAAAATCCATAGATACAGATCAGGTGTCTGACCGGACTTGGTGAGACGAGACGAGAGCTGGACGCCCAGATAGGGCGCAGCCGTGCAGGGCACCGTCGTTGGCCGCAGCCGACAGCAGGGCTGCATGGAGCTACGGATGCAGGGTGCGGTCGGCAGCTATGACTCTGTTCTCTCCGCTGCCGACTGCATGGAGCTACGGATGCAGGGTGCGGTCGGCAGCTATGACTCTGTTCTCTCCGCTCTCGTCTCGCCGTCTCGGTCACAGCCACGCAGAAAGTCAGGACCTAGGAACAGCCGTCTTGTGGGAAGCCGAACGATCAGAGACAAAAGTTGGAACGGCCGTCGGCCGAATGGGATGGGCAGGTGGGGTCTCCGGCGGGCCTGGCTTAGGGTGTGCCAGGACCCACCTGGACTCCCTGTGGGTCCGCCCCTGCTACCAGACCTGAGGAAGCGAATTCCAGTGCATCAAAATAAGGATAAATTATGTACTAAGGCGTGTTTGGTTTTTAGGGATTAATTTTTAGTATCTTCATTTTATATTTTTAATCTCTAAATTGCCAAACACATGGATCAAAAAGAGATATATTTAACAATTTAGAGACTAAATAAAATTAAAATAAAGGGACTAAAAATTAGTTTCTAGAAATCAACACGCTCTAAGGCTAGTTTGAGAACTCAATTTTTCTAAGAAATTTTTTCTCAATAAAAATAAACTAAATAAAAATTGAGTTTTCTAAACTAGCCCTAGGTCTAAGTTCCGCTAAATTTTGGTAGGAAAATGAAAGGCCCCCGCAGATTCCGAATTGGATCCAAAGCATCCGGCCAAAGGACTTCCTTTTCTTCTCCATGCTTCTATGTACGCGTATTCGGCTACTGCTAGTTATTTTCCGTCAGAGGACAACAGATCATCATGTTTTGTATGGTCAGGGTTCTCAATTATAGTTAAATTCGATTCTCCTGGATATTCTCTGTCTCAATTATAGTTAATTTTAATATTATTTCTAGAAATAACATTGTTCGAAAAATATTTCCAACACTAATCCATTTCGAAGCGTCAATTCGGCAAATTAGTGTGCCGCTTCGTATCGCTAGCGCGGCATGCGGCAAGGCGATCTGATCAAAGCTATCCTCAGCTTTTTTATTTGAAAGCTCGGGAAGGGAAATTCCTGCTGATAAATTTTATTAAAAATGAAGAGGTACAACTTGACTTGATTAGAAGAGTTAGAAGTTAGCCTGTAAGATCTAATTGGAGAGTTACAAAGATTGGTCAGAGCAAAATAAATCTTATGACTGTCACTAATCCAACCAGCTTGGGATGGAGATGTCATATTTTCCTCTCGCTCTGTGAATAACCAACCGTAGTTCCTTACTGAATTCAGTGATGCACTGAAGGGTCTTTGTTTTCAAATAGCCATTCATTTCGACTTTTTCAAATGCTCCATGGCATGAGTATAATGACCTCCATAGCAAAAGGAACGTTAAGCTGTTGTTTGAGATTTGTCGAGGCCTCCTCTGGATGAGCAATTCTGGATGGGGTTATGCCAATTGTATTCCAGCTGACCTCCCTGCTTTGCCCGATCAGCTGATGCTGCTGCTACTGCTGCTCAAGTATCTATGTACAACTTTCTCTTCCTCTTGCCTCCCTGCTGCTCAAGGTACACATCCTTGCCCTTGTCCTGTCTAAAGGGGCAAGGAGGGTCCTAGTCATCTCCTTCCCCTGATGGAGTGACATTTTTCGTTCGCACCATTCTGCACTGACTGCTGACACGCTGCACGAGAATTAGAGAAGATAAGCAAGAGCAGCAAAGCAGTAGATAAGTATAGAAATAGGAAAGATTTGCTACCTGGGCACATCTCTCGAGAGAAGAACCAGACAGGAGGGGGTCTCGCAAGCGGGCACACGGACACACTGAAATGACAGAAGAGGTGAGCACGTATTAGTCACATAATCATAAGTATATGCGAAAGTCGCCTAGATGGGGGTGGATAGGCGAAACTTGAAATTTATAAACTTAAGCACACACTACAAGCGGGGGTTAGCGTTAGAAATAAAATCAAGTCCAGGAGAGAGGGGAAAACAAATCAAATGGGAATCAAGCGAATGAACACAGTAATTTGTTTTACCGAGGTTCGGTTCCAAAGAACCTAGTCTCCGTTGAGGTGGTCACAAAGACCGGGTCTCTTTCAACCATTTCCCTCTCTCAAACGATCACTTAGACCGAGTGAGCTTTCTCCTTAATCAAATAGGTCACTTAGACCCCGCAAAGACCACCACACACTTAGGTGTCTCTTGCTTTGATTACAAGTTGCCTTGGAACAAGAATGAGGAAGGAAGGAAGCGATCCAAGCAACAAAAGCGCAAAAGAACACGAAACCACACACTTTGTGATGAATTCGGGACTTGGAGAGGTTTTGATCTTTTGAATTGTGTCTAGGAGTGAATGCACTAGCTCTTGTATTGAATGAGAACTTCAAAAAACTTGGATGCTTGAAGTTGTGGTGGTTGGGGGGTATTTATAGCCCTCCACCACCAAAGAAGCCGTTAGGGAGGCTGCTGTCGATGGTCGCACCGGACAGTCCGGTGCGCCACTGGACAGGCACTGTAGGCTGTCCAGTGCGCTGCCACGTCACCCAACCGTTAGGGTTCAGGAGTAGTCGACCGTTGGCGCCGTTGTCTTCTTGTGGCACCAGACAGTCCGGTGCCACACCGGATAGGTGCTGTTTACTGTCCGGTACGCCTCTGACTCTGCGGCTCTGACTCTGCGTGCACTGTTCTTCACTGTTCATCTGTTATCAGCTTTTGCAGTCGACCGTTGCGCGAGTTAGCCGTTGCTCCGCTGGTGCACCAGACAGTCCGGTGAATTATAGCGGAGAGCGCGTGCGGAAACCCGAGAGTGGCTGGTTCAGCCCTATACGGGTTTGGTGCGCGGAACACTGTCCGGTGGCACACCGGTCAGTCTGGTGCGCTAGACCACAACACACTTGGTTTCTTTTGCTCCTTTGAATTTGATCCCTAACTTGAATATTTATTGGTTTGTGTTGAACCTTTATGCACCTGTAGAACATGTATTCTAGAGCAAACTAGTTAGTGCATATGTTTGTGTTGGGCATTCAACTACCAAAATTAATTGTAGGAAAAGGTTAACCCTATTTCCCTTTCAATCTCCCCCTTTTTGGTGATTGATGCCAACACAAACTAAATCAAATATATAAAATGCAGAAATGAACTAGTTTGCATATGGTAAGTGCATAGGTTACTTGGAATTAAACCAATTTATAATCTTACTAGATGTGAATGGATTGCTTTCTTTTATTTGACATTTTGGACCACTTTTGCACCACATGTTTTGTTTTTGCCAATCTTTTTCTAAGTCTTTTCAAAATTCTTTTGCAAATAGCCAAAGGTATATGAATAAGATTGCAAAAAGCATTTTCAAGATTTGAAGTTTCTCCCCCTATTTCAAATGCTTTTTCTTTGACTAAATAAAAGCTCCCCTTGAATGAAATTCTCCCCTTAGCTTTCAAGAGGGTTTTAAATGGATACCAATTTGAAATCTTATTTTCATAAGCATAGATACCCATTGAGATCAATTGAAAAACAAACATTTGTGAAAACTAATTAAATCTTTATTTTGAAAATTTTGAAATGGTGGTGCGGTCCTTTTGCTTTGGGCTTAATATTTTCTCCCCTTTGACATTAATTGCCAAAAACGGAGAACTTTAGAGCCCTTTTATATTTTCTCCCCCATTGATAAAATAATATGAGTGAAAGATTATACCAATTGGAGAGATGGCGGAGTAACGGCAAAGGATAAATAATACCGATAGAGATGAGTGGAAGCGTTGTCTTTGCTGAATACTCCATTTCCCTTTCAATCTATGACTTAGTATAAAAATACACTTGAAAACACATTAGTCGTAGTTTTGGCACAAGAAGAATAAGAAATATGCAATTGTACCAAAAGAAAGAGATATGATCAAAGGTATATAAATGAACTATGTGTGCAATGTTTCAATCAAAATTCCGAGAATCAAGAATATTTAGCTCATTCCTAAGTTTGCTAAAGGTTTTCTCATCTAGTGGCTTGGTAAAGATATCGGCTAATTGGTTTTGGGTATTGACATAAGCAATTTCGATATCTCCCTTTTGCTGGTTATCCTTCAGAAAGTGATACCGAATGTCTATGTGATTAGTGCGGTTGTGTTCAACGGGATTATCCGCCATGCGGATTGCACTCTCATTATCACATAGGAGAGGGACTTTGCTCAATTTGTAGCCATAGTCCCTGAGGGTTTGCCTCATCCAAAGTAATTGCGCACAACAACGACCTGCGGCAATGTACTCGGCTTCGACGGTGGAAAGAGCTACGAAGTTTTGTTTCTTTGAAGCCCAAGACACCAGGGGTCTCCTCAGAAACTGACAAGTTGAGAACACCTAGAGGGGGGGGGTGAATAGGTGATCCTGTAACACTTCAAAAACTTAAGCCACAAAACTTGGTTACTTGTTAGCACAGTAATTTGCCAAGTGGCTAGAGAAGGATCTCAACACAACACAATAACCAAGAGATATCAATCACAGAGATGGCACAGTGGTTATCCCGTGGTTCGGCCAAGACCAACGCTTGCCTACTCCACGTTGTGGCGTCCCAATGGACGAGGGTTGCAATCAACCCCTCTCAAGCAGTCCAAAGACCAACTTGAATACCATGGTGTTGCTTTGCTTCTCTTAATCCCGTTTGCGAGGAATCTCCACAGCTTGGAGCCTCTCGCCCTTACACAAGATGTTCACGAAGAATCACAGAGCAAGGGAGGGATTAGCAACTCACACACGACACAAAGATCATAGCGAATACGCACACGCAAAACCCAGACTTGAGCTCAAGAGACTAGCACACTAGAACAGAGCTCAAATCACTAGAATGTCGAACAAGTGCGCAAGAATGAAGTGTGAGTGATCAATGATGCTCAAAGGGTGCTTGGTGTTCTCCTCCATGCGCCTAGGGGTCTCTTTTATAGCCCCAAGGCAGCTAGGAGCCGTTGAGCACAAATCTGGAAAGCCATTCTTGCCTTCTGTCGTCGGGGGCACCGGACAGTCCGGTGCACACCGGACACTGTCCGGTGCCCGATTTCCTTCCTTAAATAACGAAGCCGACCATTGGCAGACTTGGAGCCGTTGGCGCACCGGACATGTCCGGTGCACACCGGACTGTCCGGTGCCATCTTCTAGCCGTTGGCTCGGCCACGTGTCCCGCGCAGATTGCGCGGCCGACCATTGGCTCACCGGACAGTCCGGTGCACACCGGACAGTCCGGTGAATTTTAGCCGTACGTCGCCGGTGAATTCCCGAGAGCGGCCAGTTCGCTCGAGCCAGCCTGGCGCACCGGACACTGTCCGGTGCGCCACCGGACACTATCCGGTGCACCACCGGACAGTCCGGTGCTCCCAGACTTAGCAGATTTTTGGCTGCTCGAGCCAAGACATTTCCAATTGGATTTTTCCTGTTTCCAGCACTTAGACACAATACATTAGTCCAAAAAACAATGTACTAAGTCTGAGAAACATACCTTAACACTTGATTTGTACTTTGTCCACCTTTTTACACTTAGGCACTTGTGTTGGACACTAAATCACCAAAACACTTAGAAATGGCCCAAGGGCACATTTCCCTTTCAATCTCCCCCTTTTTGGTGATTTATGCCAACACAACATAAAGCAAGTAGAACAAGTACAAAATCAAATCAAATAAGAACTCAAAATTGTTTTGATTCAATTTTGACATATATGGATCACTCTATGCCACCACTTGGTTTGTTTTTGCAAATCCAACTCAAATTTCTATCTCTAAGTCAAACACACATGTTAAGACATAAGGAGAGTCATTCCAAGAGAAATTGATTCAAGATTTCAAAAGAGTTTTGACAAACCAAAAGCTCTATTTTTCCCATAATCAATACTTCTCCCCACAAGAAGCCAACTTTTGACAAGAGAGACAACAAAAGAGTTTTGACAAACCAAAAGCTCTATTCTACTGTTTTCAAAATCTCTCAAGTGGTAGCTGATCCATTTATCGCTTTGGCCTTTATTTTCTCCCCCTTTGGCATCAAGCACCAAAACGGGATCAATCTTGGCCCTTTAACCCCATTGCCTCACCAAAATCTTCAACTAAGAGCAAATAGGCAATAAGAGTATAAAGATGAACTTGGAAGAGTTACTCTTTTCATCGGAGTGCAGTGGAAGTCTTGCATGATCCAAGTCCACCTTTTTCCCTTTCAATTATCCTTGGAGACTAAAACAACCAAACTCAAGTACATGGTTAGTCTCAAAGGGTCAAGTTGTAGCACAGCTCCCCCTAAATATGTGCATCACTTGCAAACAGGACTTGTGAGGTCCAGGGAGTGTTTGTACAACTTGAGCACCACAATAAGCAACAGAATGCAGAATGAACATGATCAAAAGCATAAACACATGTATGCTACATTTCAATCCAAGTTCCGCGAATCTAAGATATTGAGCTCACTAAGCAGCCTGCAAAAGGTCTTCTCATCTAGAGGCTTGGTAAAGATATCGGCTAGCTGGTTCTCGGTGCTAACATGAAACACTTCGATATCTCCCTTTTGCTGGTGGTCTCTCAAAAAGTGATGCCGGATGTCAATGTGCTTTGTGCGGCTGTGCTCAACAGGATTTTCCGCTATTCGGATAGCACTCTCATTATCACATAGGAGTGGGACTTTGCTCAGATTGTAGCCAAAGTCCCTGAGGGTTTGCCTCATCCAAAGTAGTTGCGCACAACACTGTCCTGCAGCAACGTGCTCGGCCTCAGCGGTGGATAGGGCAACAGAGGTTTGTTTCTTAGAGTTCCATGATACCAGGGACCTTCCTAAGAATTGGCACGTCCCCGATGTACTCTTCCTATCGACCTTACATCCAGCATAGTCGGAATCTGAGTACCCAATCAAGTCAAAGTTAGACCCCTTTGGATACCAGATCCCGAAGCAAGGCGTAGCGACTAAATATCGAAGAATTCGCTTCACAGCCACTAAGTGACACTCCTTAGGATCGGATTGAAATCTAGCACACATGCATACGCTAAGCATAATATCCGTTCTACTAGCACATAAATAAAGCAAAGAACCTATCATGGACCGGTATGCTTTTTGATCAACAGACTTACCTCCTTTGTTGAGGTATGTGTGTCCGTCGGTTCCCATCGGCGTCTTTGCGGGCTTGGCGTCCTTCATCCCAAACCTCTTTAGCAAATCTTGTGTGTACTTCGTTTGGGAGATGAAGGTGCCGTCCTTGAGTTGCTTCACTTGAAACCCAAGGAAGTAGGTCAACTCGCCCATCATCGACATCTCGAATTTCTGCGTCATCACCCTGCTAAACTCTTCACAAGACTTTTGGTTAGTAGAACCAAATATTATGTCGTCGACATAAATTTAGCACACAAAAAGATCACCATCGCAAGTCTTAGTAAAAAGAGTTGGATCGACTTTCCCAACCTTGAAAGCATTAGCAATTAAAAAGTCTCTAAGGCATTCATACCATGCTCTTGGGGCTTGCTTAAGTCCATAGAGCGCCTTAGAGAGCTTACACACATGGTCAGGGTACCGTTCATCCTCGAAGCCAGGGGGTTGCTCTACGTACACCTCCTCCTTGATCGGCCCGTTGAGGAAAGCGCTCTTCACATCCATTTGGTACAACCTGAAAGAATGATGAGCGGCATATGCTAGCAAGATGCGAATTGACTCTAGCCTAGCCACAGGAGCAAAAGTCTCCTCAAAGTCCAAACCTGCGACTTGGGCATAACCTTTTGCCACAAGTCGAGCCTTGTTCCTCGTCACCACCCCGTGCTCGTCCTGTTTGTTGCGGAACACCCACTTGGTTCCCACAACATTTTGCTTGGGACGAGGCACCAGTGTCCAAACTTCATTGCGCTTGAAGTTGTTGAGTTCCTCCTGCATGGCCAACACCCAGTCCGGATCTAGCAAGGCCTCTTCTACCCTGAAAGGCTCAATAGAAGAGACAAAAGAGTAATGCTCACAAAAATTAACTAATCTCGAGCGAGTAGTTACTCCCTTGCTAATATCACCCAATATCTGGTCGACGGGATGATCCCTTTGAATCGTCGCTCGAACTTGGGTTAGAGGTGCCTGAGGTGCTTCTTCCTCTTGAACATCCTGTGCTCCCCCTTGATCATGCGCCTCCACTTGAGGTACCTGTTCGTCATCCTGGGTTGGGGGATGCACCATAGTTGAGGAAGACGGTTGATCTTGCTCCAAATGTTCCTGAGGCCGTATATCTCCAATCGCCATGGTGCGTATCGCGGCCGTTGGAACGTCTTCTTCATCTACATCATCAAGATCAACAACTTGCTCTCTTGGAGAGCCATTAGTCTCATCAAATACAACGTCGCTAGAGACTTCAACCAAACCCGATGATTTGTTGAAGACCCTATACGCCTTTGTATTTGAATCATAACCTAATAAAAACCCTTCTACGGCTTTGGGAGCAAATTTGGAATTCCTACCCTTCTTCACTAGAATGTAGCATTTACTCCCAAAAACACGGAAATACGATATATTGGGTTTGTTACCAGTCAGCAGCTCATATGAAGTCTTCTTGAGGAGGCGGTGAAGGTAGACCCTGTTGATGGCGTGGCAAGCCGTGTTCACGGCTTCCGACCAAAAACACTCGGGGGTCTTGAACTCTCCAAGCATAGTCCTCGCCATATCTATGAGCGTCCTGTTCTTCCTCTCTACCACACCATTTTGTTGAGGTGTGTAGGGAGCGGAGAACTCGTGCTTGATCCCTTCCTCCTCAAGAAACTCCTCCACTTGAAGATTCTTGAATTCAGACCTGTTGTCGCTCCTTATCTTCTTCACCTTGAGCTCAAACTCATTTTGAGCTCTCCTGAGGAAGCGCTTGAGGGTCCCTTGGGTTTCAGACTTATCCTGCAAAAAGAACACCCAAGTGAAGCGGGAAAAGTCATCAACAATAACTAGACCATACTTACTTCCTCCTATGCTCAGATAGGCGACGGGTCCGAAGAGGTCCATATGTAGCAGCTCCAGGGGTCTTGAAGTTGTCATCACATTTTTGGTGTGATGAGAGCCTCCCACCTGTTTCCCTGCTTGACAAGCTGCACAAGGTCTATCTTTTTCGAAATGAACATTGGTTAGACCTATCACGTGTTCTCCCTTTAGAAGCTTGTGGAGGTTCTTCATCCCCACATGTGCTAAGCGGCGATGCCACAACTAGCCCATGCAAGTCTTAGCCATTAAGCATGCATCTAGACCGGCCTCTTCTTTTGCAAAATCAACTAAGTAAAGCTTGCCGTCTAGTACACCCTTAAAAGCTAGTGAACCATCACATCTTCTAAAGACAGACACATCTACATTTGTAAACAAACAGTTATATCCCATATTGCATAATTGACTAACAGATAGCAAATTATATCCAAGAGACTCTACTAAAAATACATTAGAGATAGAGTGCTCATTTGAGATTGCAATTTTACCTAACCCTTTTACCTTGCCTTGATTCCCATCACCGAATATTATTGAATCTTGGAAATCTTTATTCTTGACGTAGGAGGTGAACATCTTCTTCTCCCCCGTCATATGGTTTGTGCATCCGCTGTCAATAATCCAGCTTGAACCCCCGGATGCATAAACCTGCAAGGAAAATTTGGGCTTGGGTCTTAGGTACCCAACTCATGTTGGGTCATGCAAGGTTAGCACAAATATCCTTAGGGACCCAAATGCAAGTTTTGTCTCCCTTGCATCTTGCCCCTAATTTTCTAGCAACTATCTTCCTATCCTTTCTACAAATAGCAAAAGAAGCATTTAAAGCATGATATATTGTAGAAGGTTCATTAACTTTCCTAGGAACATTAACGACATTTCTCCTAGGCATATTATGAATAACATTTCTCCTACCAACATTTCTATCATGCACATAAGAAGAACTAGAAGCAAACATGGCATGAGAATCAAAGGCATTATATACATTACAACTCCTATAAGCATTTCTAGGTTGTCTTCTATCATAGTACATAAAGGCATGGTTCTTTTGCACACTACTAGCCATAGGGGCCTTCCCTTTCTCCTTGGCGGAGATGGGAGCCTTATGGCTTGTCAAGTTCTTGGCTTCCCTCTTGTAGCCAAGACCATCCTTAATTGAGGGGTGTCTACCAATCGTGTAGGCATCCCTTGCAAATTTTAGCTTGTCAAATTCATTCTTGCTAGTCTTAAGTTGGGCATTAAGACTAGCTAATTCATCATTTAATTTGGAAATCAAAACTAAATGATCACTACAAGCATCAATGTCAAAATCTTTACACCTATTACAAGTTTCAACAATTTCTACACAAGAATTAGATTTACTAGCTACTTCTAGTTTAGCATTTAAATCATCATTAAAACTTTTTAACTTAGCAATAGTTTCATGACAAGAAGATAATTCACTAGAGAGCATTTCATTCCTCTTAATTTCTAGAGCAAGAGATTTCTGAGCTTCTACAAATTTATCATGTTCTTCATACAACAAATCCTCTTGCTTTTCTAAAAGTATATTCCTATCATTCAAGGCATCAATCAATTCATTAATTTTGTCTACCTTGGTTCTATCTAATCCCTTGAATAAGCATGAGTAATCTATCTCATCATCATCACTAGACTCATCCTCACTTGAAGAAGCATAAGTACTAGTATTATGAGTGCTTACTTTCTTCTCCCTTGCCATGAGGCAAGTGTGACGCTCGTTGGGGAAGAGGGATGACTTGTTGAAGGCGGTGGCGGCGAGTCCTTCATTGTCGGAGTCGGACGAAGAGCAGTCCGAATCCCACTCCTTGCCAAGATGAGCCTCGCCCTTTGCCTTCTTATAGTTCTTCTTTTTCTCCCTCTTGTTCCCTTGATCCTGATCACTATCATTGTCGGGACAGTTAGCAATAAAATGACCAAGCTTACCACATTTGAAGCATGAGCGCTTCCCCTTGGCTTTGGTCTTGCTTGGCTGTCCCTTGCGACCTTTAAGCACCGTCTTGAATCTTTTGATGATGAGAGCCATCTCTTCATCATTAAGTCCGGCCGCCTCAATCTGTGCCACCTTGCTAGGTAGCGCCTCCTTGCTTCGTGTTGCCTTGAGAGCAAGGGGTTGCGGCTCGTTGATCGGACCATTCAAGGCGTCGTCCACGTACCTCGCCTCCTTGATCATCATTCGTCCGCTAACGAATTTCCCAAGAACTTCTTCGAGCGACATCTTGGTGTACCTGGGATTTTCACGTATATTGTTCACCAAATGAGGATCAAGAACGGTAAATGACCTTAGCATTAGGCGGACGACGTCGTGGTCCGTCCATCGCTTGCTCCCGTAGCTCTTTATTTTGTTGATAAGGGTCTTGAGCCGGTTGTATGTTTGAGTTGGCTCCTCGCCCCTTATCATCGCGAACCGTCCAAGCTCGCCCTCCATCAACTCCATTTTGGTGAGCAAGGTGACGTCGTTTCCCTCATGAGAGATCTTGAGGGTGTCCCAGATCTGCTTGGCATTGTCCAAGCCGCTCACCTTGTGATACTCGTCCCTGCACAAAGAGGCTAGCAACACAGTAGTAGCTTGTGCATTTTTATGAATCTGTTCATCAATGAACACAGGGCTATCCAAGCTATCAAATTTCATTCCACTTTCCACAATCTCCCAAATGCTTGGATGGAGAGAAAACAGGTGAGTACGCATTTTGTGGCTCCAAAATCCGTAATCCTCTCCATCAAAGTGAGGGGGCTTGCCAAGTGGAATGGGGAGCAATTGAGCATTTGAACTATGCGGGATGCGCGAATAATCGAAAGAAAAGTTTGAGTTAACCGTCTTTCGTCTATCGTAGTCGTCGTCGTCCTTTTGGGAGGAGGAAGATTCGTCGCTGTCGTAGTAGACAATTTCCTTGATGTGCCTTGTCTTCTTCTTCCTCCCGTCTTTTCTTTTGTGGCCCGAGCCTGAGTCGATGGGCCTGTCATCATTGGGCTCGTTGACGAAGGACTCCTCCTTGTCGTTGATCACCATCCCCTTGCCTTTAGGATCCATCTCTTCGGGCGGTTAGTCCCTTTCTTGAAGAGAACGGCTCTGATACCAATTGAGAACACCTAGAGGGGGGGGGGGGTGAATAGGTGATCCTGTAACACTTCAAAAACTTAAGCCACAAAACTTGGTTACTTGTTAGCACAGTAATTTGCCAAGTGGCTAGAGAAGGATCTCAACACAACACAATAACCAAGAGATATCAATCACAGAGATGGCACAGTGGTTATCCCATGGTTCGGCCAAGACCAACGCTTGCCTACTCCACGTTGTGGCGTCCCAATGGACGAGGGTTGCAATCAACCCCTCTCAAGCGGTCCCAAGACCAACTTGAATACCACGGTGTTGCTTTGCTTCTCTTAATCCCGTTTGCGAGGAATCTCCACAGCTTGGAGCCTCTCGCCCTTACACAAGATGTTCACGAAGAATCACAGAGCAAGGGAGGGATTAGCAACTCACACACGACACAAAGATCACAGCGAATACGCACACGCAAAACCCAGACTTGAGCTCAAGAGACTAGCACACTAGAACGGAGCTCAAATCACTAGAATGTCGAACAAGTGCGCAAGAATGAAGTGTGAGTGATCAATGATGCTCAAAGGGTGCTTGGTGTTCTCCTCCATGCGCCTAGGGGTCCCTTTTATAGCCCCAAGGCAGCTAGGAGCCGTTGAGCACAAATCTGGAAAGCCATTCTTGCCTTCTGTCGTCGGGGGCACCGGACAGTCCGGTGCACACCGGACACTGTCCGGTGCCCGATTTCCTTCCTTAAATAACGAAGCCGACCGTTGTCAGACTTGGAGCCGTTGGCGCACCGGACATGTCCGGTGCACACCGGACTGTCCGGTGCCATCTTCTAGCCGTTGGCTCGGCCACGTGTCCCGCGCAGATTGCGCGGCCGACCGTTGGCCCGGCCGACCGTTGGCCCGGCCGACCGTTGGCTCACCGGACAGTCCGGTGCACACCGGACAGTCCGGTGCACACCGGACAGTCCGGTGAATTTTAGCCGTACGTCGCCGGTGAATTCCCGAGAGCGGCCAGTTCGCTCGAGCCAGCCTGGCGCACCGGACACAGTCCGGTGCGCCACCGGACACTGTCCGGTGCACCACCAGACAGTCCGGTGCTCCCAGACTTAGCAGATTTTTGGCTGCTCGAGCCAAGACATTTCCAATTGGATTTTTCCTGTTTCCAGCACTTAGACACAATACATTAGTCCAAAAAACAATGTACTAAGTCTGAGAAACATACCTTAACACTTGATTTGTACTTTGTCCACCTTTTTACACTTAGGCACTTGTGTTGGACACTAAATCACCAAAACACTTAGAAATGGCCCAAGGGCACATTTCCCTTTCACAAGTCCCTGATGTGCTCTTCCTATCAATTTTACACCCTGCCCAATCGGCATCAGAATATCCTATTAAATCAAAAGTGGATCCCTTGGGATACCAAAGCCCAAACTTAGGAGTGTAAACTAAATACCGCATGATTCTCTTCACGGCCCTAAGGTGAACTTCCTTAGGATCGTCCTGAAATCTTGCACACATGCATACAGAAAGCATAATATCCGGTCGAGATGCACATAAGTAGAGTAAAGATCCTATCATCGACCGGTATACCTTTTGATCTACGGACTTACCTCCCGTGTCGAGGTCGAGATGCCCATTTGTTCCCATGGGTGTCTTGATGGGTTTGCCATCCTTCATTCCAAACTTTGTGAGTATGTCTTGAATGTATTTTGTTTGGCTGATGAAGGTGCCTTCTTAGAGTTGCTTGATTTGAAATCCTAAGAAATATCTCAACTCCCCCATCATAGACATCTCGAATTTTTGTACCATGATCATACTAAACTCTTCACAAGTAGATTTGTTAGTAGACCCAAATATAATATCATCAACATAAATTTGGCATACAAACAAATCATTTGCAACAGTTTTAGTAAAGAGAGTAGGATCGGCCTTGCCGACTTTGAAGCCATTAGTGATAAGAAAATCTCGCAGACATTCATACCATGCTCTTGGGGCTTGCTTGAGCCCATAAAGCGCCTTTGAGAGTTTGTAAACATGGTTAGGGTACTCACTATCTTCAAAGCCAGGAGGTTGCTCAACATAGACTTCTTCCTTGATTGGTCCATTAAGGAAGGCAATTTTCACGTCCATTTGATAAAGCTTAAAGCCATGGTAAGTAGCATAGGCAAGTAATATGTGAACTGACTCAAGCCTAGCTACGGGTGCATAAGTTTCATCGAAATCCAAACTTTCGACTTGTGAATAACCCTTGGCCACAAGTCTAGCTTTGTTCCTTATCACCACTCATCTTGCTTGTTGCAGAATACCCACTTGGTACCTACAACATTTTGATTAGGACGTGGAACCAAATGTCATACCTCATTCCTCGTGAAGTTGTTGAGCTCTTCTTGAATTGCCACTACCCAATCTAAATCTCTTAATGCATCCTCTACCCTGTATGGCTCAATAGAGGAAACAAAAGAGTAATGTTAACAAAAATGTGCAACCTGAGATCTAGTGGTTACCCCCTTATGAATGTCACCAAGGATGGAGCTGACGGGGTGATCTCGTTGAATTGCATGACGGACTCTTGGGTGTGGCGGTCTTTGACCCTGTATCCCTAAGAGCACCTAGAGGGGGGGGGCTGAATAGGTGATCCTATAAAAATCAAACACTTATAGCCACAAAAAACTTGGTTATGTGTTAGCTCAATAGAAACAAGTGGCTAAGGACCGAGCTCTTGTGAAACACAATAGTCACGATGAAAGCAGGCACAAGAGACACGATGATTTATCCCGTGGTTCGGCCAAGTAACACTTGCCTACTCCACGTTGTGGTGTCCCAATGGACGAGGGTTGCACTCTACCCCTTTCAAGTGATCCAATGATCAACTTGAATACCATGGTGTTTTCCTTTCTTTCACTATTCCCGTTCGTGAGGAATCTCCACAACTTGGAGCCTCTCGCCCTTACAAACAAGCACGGAAGTAAGGGAGGGAAGAGCAACACACACAAGACTCAAAGAACGAGCACAATCATGCACACAAGCCACAACTTGAGCTCACAACACAATGCGAGGAGTTCTCTACTCAACTAGAGCTCAAGTCACTTATCACAAAGAATCGAATGCACGAGAATGGAGTCTTGATGCTTACAGATGATCAAAGAATGCTTGGTGTTCTCCTCCATGCGCCTAGGGGTCCCTTTTATAGCCCCAAGGCAGCTAGGAGCCGTTGGAAGCAATCTGGGAAGGCAATTCTTGCCTTCTGTCGGGTGGCGCACCGGACAGTCCGGTGCACCACCAGACAAGCACTGTTCATGGTCCAGTGCAGATTGCCTTCCAAAAATAGAACAATCGACTGTTGCAGAAATGGAGCCGTTGGCGCACCGAACAGTCCGGTGCCCCCTCTCGACCGTTGGTGCGGCCACACGTCATGCGCGGATTGCACGGTCGATCGTTGGCGCAGTCGACCGTTGGCTCACCGGACAGTCCGGTGCTCCACCGGACAGTCCGGTGAATTATAGTCGTACGCTGTTGAACGATTCTCGAGAGCGACGACTTCGCCGCAGATGGCTCACCGGACAGTCCGGTGCACCACCGGACAGTCCAGTGAATTATAGTCGTACACCACCGTCAGTTCCCGAGAGTGGCCTATTCACCGGAGGCTGGCCTAGCGCACTGGACACTGTCCGGTGCACCACCGGACAGTCCGGTGTGCCAGACTGCGCTGAGTCTTGGCTGTTCCAGCCAAGATGTTTTCTTCTTCTCTTTTCTCTGATTCCAGCACTTAGACAAATATGTTAGTACATAAAAACCAATGTACTAAGTCTATAATCATACCTTCTTGTTGATTTGCACTTCATCAATCATTTGGCACAAGATTACTCACTCAATACGTGTTGGGTACTTAATCACCAAAACTATACTAGAAATGGCCCAAGGGCACATTTCCCTTTCAATCTCCCCCTTTTTGGTGATTTATGCCAACACATCAAAAAGCAACTAAAAGGAAGTGCAATATCAAAGCAATTGAGAACAAGAATTGTTTTTCATTCAAATTTGGCATATTTGGATCATTCTTTGCCACCACTTGGTTTGTTTTTGAAATCAAACTCAATTTCCTATCTCTAAGTCAAACACACTTGTTTAGGCATAAAGAGAGGTATTCCATGAGAAAAATTGATCAAGAGCCAAAAACTCCCCCTTTTCCCATAATCCTATATTCTCCCCACAAGAGGCCAAATTTTGCACATAAGAGTATTTTGATAAAACAAAAGTTCTAACTCTACTATTTTCAAAATTCTCAAGTGGTAGCTGATCCATTTGCTTTGGCCTTAATTTCTCCCCCTTTGGCATTAAGCACCAAAACGGGATCATTATTGGCCCTCAAACCCCATTGCCTCACCAAAATCTTCAATTAAGAGTAAAAAACCAATAAGAGCATGGAGATGAACTTGGAGTAAATTACCCTCTCATCGGAGTGCAGTGGAAGTCTTGCATGGTCCAAGTTCACCTTTTACCTTTCAATCCTCCTTTGAGACTAAATTAAGAAAACTCAAGCACACGGTTAGTCTCAAAGGGTCAAGTTATAGCATTTCCCCCCTAAATATGTGCATCATTCACACATGGACTTGTGAGGTCCGGGATCCCTTGCACAACTTGAGCACCATAAATAAGCAATGAAATGCATAAAGGAACATGATCAAAGGCATGAAACACATGTATGCTGTAGATCAATCCAACTTACGTGAATCTAAGACATTTAGCTCACTACGCAGCCTGCAAAAGGTCTTCTCATCTAAAGGCTTGGTAAAGATATCGGCTAGCTGGTTCTTAGTGCTAACATAAAACACTTCGATATCTCCCTTTTGCTGGTGGTCTCTCAAAAAGTGATGCCGGATGTCTATGTGCTTTGTGCGGCTGTGTTCAACAGGATTGTCCGCCATGCAGATTGCACTCTCATTGTCACATAGGAGTGGGACTTTGCTCAGATTGTAGCCAAAGTCCCGGAGGGTTTGCCTCATCCAAAGTAGTTGCGTGCAACACTGTCCTGCGGCAACATACTCGGCCTTAGCGGTGGATAGGGCAACATGAGTTTGTTTCTTAGAACTCCACGACACCAGGGACCTTCCTAGGAATTGGCACGTCCCTGATGTACTCTTCCTATCGACCTTACATCCAGCATAGTCATAGTCTGAGTATCCAATCAAGTCAAAGGTAGACCCCTTTGGATACCAGATCCCGAAGCAAGGCGTAGCAACTAAATATCTAAGAATTCGCTTAACGGCCACAAGGTGACACTCCCTTGGGTCGGATTGAAATCTAGCACACATGCATACGCTAAGCATAATATCCGGTCTACTAGCACATAAATAAAGTAAAGACCCTATCATAGACCGGTATGCCTTTTGATCAACATACTTACCTCCTTTGTTGAGGTCGACATGTCCGTCGGTTCCCATTGGAGTCTTTGCGGGCTTGGCGTCCTTCATCCCAAACCGCTTGAGCAAGTCTTGCGTGTACTTCGTTTGAGAGATGAAGGTGTCGTCCTTGAGTTGCTTCACTTGGAACCCAAGGAAGTAGTTCAACTCGCCCATCATCGACATCTCAAATTTTTGTGTCATCACCCTGCTAAACTCTTCACAAGACTTTTGGTTAGTAGAACCAAATATTATGTCATCAACATAAATTTGGCACATAAATAGATCACCATCACAAGTCTTAGTGAAAAGAGTTGGATCGGCTTTCCCAACCTTGAAAGCATTAGCAATTAGAAAGTCTCTAAGGCATTCATACCATGCTCTTGGGGCTTGCTTAAGTCCATAGAGCGCCTTAGAGAGCTTACACATGTGGTCGGGGTACCGTTCATCCTCAAAGCCAGGGGGTTGCTCCACGTACACCTCCTCCTTGATTAGCCCGTTGAGGAAAGCGCTCTTCACGTCCATTTGGAACAGCCTGAAAGAATGGTGAGCGGCATAGGCTAACAAAATGCGAATTGACTCTAGCCTAGCCACATGAGCAAAAGTCTCCTCAAAGTCCAAACCTGCGACTTGGGCATAACCTTTTGCCACAAGTCGAGCCTTGTTCCTTGTCACCACCCCGTGCTCGTCCTGTTTATTGCGGAACACCCACTTGGTTCCCACAATGTTTAGCTTGGGACATGGCACCAGTGTCCAAACTTCATTTCGCTTGAAGTTGTTGAGTTCTTCCTGCATGGACAACACCCAGTCCGGATCTAGCAAGGCCTCCTCTACCCTTAAAGGCTCAATAGAAGAGACAAAAGAGTAATGCTCACAAAAATTAGCTAATCTAGAGCGAGTGGTTACTCCCTTGCTTATGTCACCGAAAATCTGGTCGACGAGATGATTCCTTTGAATCGTCGCTCGAACTTGAGTTGGAGGGGCCCGTGGTGCTTCTTCCTCCTCAACTTGGTCTTCTTGTGCTCCCCCTTGATCACACGCCTCCTCTTGAGGAACCTGTTCATCATCTTGAGTTGGGGGGTGCACCATTGTTGAGGAACAAGGTTGATCTTGCACTTGGTGTTCCTGTGGTCGCACATCTCCAATCGCCATGGTACGAATTGCGTCCGTTGGAACATCGTCTTCATCTATATCATCAAGATCAACTTGCTCTATTGGAGAGCCATTAGTTTCATCAAATACAACGTCGCTAGAGACTTCAACCAAACCCGATGATTTTTTGAAGACCCTATACGCCTTTGTATTTGAGTCATAACCTAGTAAAAACCCTTCTACAACTTTGGGAGCAAATTTTGAATTCCTACCTTTCTTCACTAGAATATAACATTTACTCCCAAATACACGAAAATAAGACACGTTGGGTTTGTTACCGGTTAGAAGTTCATACGATGTCTTCTTGAGGAGGCAATGGAGGTAGACCCGGTTTATGGCGTGGCAGGCTGTGTTCACAGCTTCCGACCAAAACCGCTCGGGCGTCTTGAATTCTCCAAGCATTGTCCTCGCCATGTCTATAAGCATCCTGTTCTTCCTCTCTACCACACCGTTTTGCTGTGGTGTGTAGGGAGCGGAGAATTCGTGCTTGATTCCTTCCTCCTCAAGAAACTCCTCCACTTGAAGGTTCTTGAACTCGGACCCGTTGTCGCTTCTAATCTTTTTCACCTTGAGCTCAAATTTGTTTTGACCTCGCCTTAGAAAGCGCTTGAGGGTCCCTTGGGTTTCTGATTTATCCTGCAAAAAGAATACCCAAGTGAAGCGGGAAAAATCATCAACAACAACAAGACCATACTTACTTCCCCCGATGCTAAGGTAGGCGACTGGTCTGAAGAGATCCATATGCAGTAGCTCCAGGGGTCTTGATGTAGTCATCACATTCTTGTTGTGATGAGTGCTTCCCACCTGTTTACCTGCTTGACAAGCTACACAAGGTCTATCTTTTTCGAAAAACACATTTGTTAGACCTAACACATGTTCTCCCTTTAGAAGTTTGTGAAGGTTCATCCCAACATGTGCTAGACGGCGATGCCACAACCAGCACATGCTAGTCTTAGCAATTAAGCATGCATCTAGACCGTCCCCCTCTTTCGAAAAATCCACTAAGTAGAGTTTGCCGTCTAGTACACCCTTAAAAGCTAATGAACCATCACTCCTTCTAAAGACAGACACATCTATATTGGTAAATAAGCAATTGTAACCCATATTACATAGTTGACTAACGGATAACAAGTTATACCCGAGCGATTCAACTAGGAACACATTAGATATGGAATGCTCAGAAGAAATAGCTATCTTTCCTAGTCCTTTAACCTTGCCTTGATTCCCGTCTTCAAATATGATCGAATCTTGGGAATCTTTGTTCTTGATGTAGGAGGTGAACATCTTCTTCTCCCCCGTCATGTGGTTTGTGCATCCGCTGTCGATAATCCAGCTTGAGCCCCCGGATGCATAAACCTGCAAGGCAAATTAGGCTTGGGTTTTAGGTACCCAAGTCTTGTTGGGTCCTACAAGGTTAGTAACAATAGCCATAGGGACCCAAATGCAAGTCTTGTCTCCCTTGCATTTTGCCCCCATCTTTTTAGCAACCACTTTTTTATTTTTGCATGAAAGAACAAATGTAGTGTTGCAAGTATGAAAAACAGTGGTAGGTTTATTACAAGCTTTCCTAGGAGCATGAGACACAATATTTCTCCAAGGCCTTCCATTAAAATTGGAACTCGAAGCAATCATGGCATGTGAGTCAAAAGCATTATAACTTCTATTATAATGAACATCTCTAGAATATTTTCTATCATGGTACATGAAAGCATGGTTCTTTTGACTACTACTAGCCATAGGGGCCTTCCCTTTCTCTTTGTTGGGAATGGGAACCCTTTGGCTTGTTAAGTTCTTGGCTTCCCTTTGAAAGCCAAGCCCATCCTTAATTGAGGGATGTCTACCAACGGTGTAGGCATCCCTAGCAAATTTTAATTTATCAAAGTCATTTTTGCAAGTCTTAAGTTGGGCATTAAGACTTGCTACTTCATCATTAAGTTTTGTAATAGAAGTAAGGTGCTCAACATATGCATCAACATTGAAGTCCTTACACCTATTACAAATCACAACATGCTCTACACAAGGACTAGATTTATTAACTATTTCTAGCTTAGCATTTAAATCATCATTCGAAGTCTTCAAGCTAGAAATAGATTCATTGCAAATTGATAACTCAGAAGATAGTAATTCATTCCTTTTAATCTCTAAGGCAAGAGAATTTTGAACACTAACAAATTTGTCATGTTCCTCATACAAAATGTCCTCTTGCCTTTCTAGCAGCCTATCTTTTTCATTCAAGGCATCAATCAATTCATTAATATTTTCTACTTTATTTCTATCTAATCCTTTGAACAAGCTAGTGTAATCTACTTCATCATCACTAGAGTCCTCATCACTAGAAGTAGAGTACTTAGGAGTTTCTCGAGTGTTTACCTTCTTTTCCCTTGCCATTAGGCAAGTATGGCGCTCGTTGGGGAAGAGTGACGACTTGTTGAAGGCCGAGGCAGCGAGTCCTTCGTCGTTGGAGTCGGACGAGGAACAATCCGAGTCCCACTCTTTGCCAAGGTGCGCCTCGCCCTTCACCTTCTTGTAGGTCTTCTTTTTCTCCCTCTTCCCGTTCCTTTCTTGTTCTTGGTCATTTGTATTATCGGGACATTGAGCAATAAAATGACATGTCTTACCACATTTGAAGCAGGAGCGCTTTCCCTTTGCTTTGTTCTTGTTAGGGTGCTCCTTTCGTCCTTTTAGCGCCGTCTTGAAGTGCTTTATAATGAGGGCCATTTCATCCTCGTTTAGCCCGGTCACCTTATGGTACTCGTCCCTAGACAAGGATGCTAGCAAAACAGTGGTACTCGTTCCCCTCATGAGAAATCTTGAGGGTGTCCCAAATTTGCTTGGCGTTATCCAAGCCGCTCACCTTATGGTACTCGTCCCTAGACAAGGATGCTAGCAAAACAGTGGTAGCTTGTGCATTTTTGTGGATTTGCTCATTGACGAAAACGGGGTTGTCATTACTATCAAAAAGCATTCCGTTTTCAACAATCTCCCAAATACTTGGATGGAGAGAGAATAGGTGACTATGCATTTTGTGACTCCAAAAGGCGTAGTCCTCTCCATCAAAGTGAGGAGGTTTCCCAAGTGGAATTGAAAGTAAATGAGCATTTGAGTTAAATGGAATACGAGAATAATCAAAAGAAAAGTTTGAGTTGACCGTTTTCTTTTTCTCGTCGTAGTCGTCGTCTCTTTGGGAAGAAGAAGACTTGTCGCTGTCGTAGTAGACGATCTTCTTGATGCGCCTCTTCTTCTTCTCGTCCTTTTTCTTATGACTCGAGCCAGAGTCCGAGGGCTTATCATCTCTTGGCTCGTTGACGATGGGCTCCTTTGTCTTGTCGTTGACCACCATCCCCTTTCCCTTAGGATCCATCTCTTCGGGCGATTAGTCCCTTGCGTGAAGAGAACGGCTCTGATACCAATTGAGAGCACCTAGAGGGGGGGGGGGGTGAATAGGTGATCCTGTAAAAATCAAACACTTATAGCCACAAAAACTTGGTTAAGTGTTAGCTCAATAGAAACAAGTGGCTAAGGACCGAGCTCTTGTGAAACACAATAGTCACGATGAAAGCAGGCACAAGAGACACGATGATTTATCCCGTGGTTTGGCCAAGTAACACTTGCCTACTCCACGTTGTGGCGTCCCAATGGACGAGGGTTGCACTCAACCCCTTTCAAGTGATCCAATGATCAACTTGAATACCACGGTGTTTTCCTTTCTTTCACTATTCCCATTCGCGAGGAATCTCCACAACTTGGAGCCTCTCGCCCTTACAAAGAAGCACGAAAGTAAGGGAGGGAAGAGCAACACACACAAGACTCAAAGAACGAGCACAATCACGCACACAAGCCACAACTTGAGCTCACAACATAATGCGAGGAGTTCTCTACTCAACTAGAGCTAAAGTTACTTATCACAAAGAATCGAATGCGCGAGAATGGAGTCTTGATGCTTAGAGATGATCAAAGAATGCTTGGTGTTCTCCTCCATGCGCCTAGGGGTCCCTTTTATAGCCCCAAGGCAGCTAGGAGCCGTTGGAAGCAATCTGGGAAGGCAATTCTTGCCTTCTGTCGGGTGGCGCACCAGACAGTCTGGTGCACCACCGGACAAGCACTGTTCATGGTCCGGTGCGGATTGCCTTCCAAAAATAGAACAGTCGACCGTTGCAGAAATGGAGCCATTGGTGCACACCGGACACTGTCTGGTGCACACCGGACAGTCCGATGCCCCCTCCCGACCGTTGGCGCAGCCACGCGTCACGCGCGGATTGCGTGGTCGACCATTGGCGCAGTCGACCGGTTGGCTCACCGGACAGTCCGGTGCTCCACCGGACAGTCTGGTGAATTATAGCCATACGCTATTGAACGATTCCCGAGAGCGAGACTTCGCCGCAGACGGCTCACCGGACAGTCCGGTGCACCACCTGACAGTCCGGTGAATTATAGCCGTACACCGCCGTCAGTTCCCGAGAGTGGCCTATTCACCGAGGCTGGCCTGGCGCACCGGACACTGTCCAGTGCACCACCGGACAGTCCGGTGTGCCAGACTGCGCTGAGTCTTGGCTGTTCCAGCCAAGATGTTTTCTTCTTCTCTTTTCTCTGATTCCAGCACTTAGACAAATATGTTAGTACACAAAAACCAATGTACTAAGTCTAGAATCATACCTTCTTGTTGATTTGCACTTCATCAATCATTTGGCACAAGATTACTCACTCAATACGTGTTGGGCACTTAATCACCAAAACTATACTAGAAATGGTCCAAGGGCACATTTCCCTTTCAATCCCTTGCTCATCTTCCTTGTCTTTATTTTCTTCATCTCCCCCTTGATCATTGTCCTCCTCTTGAGGTGTCTCATCCTCTTGATCTTCATCTTCATTGTCTTGAGCCTGATCCTCATCTTGGGTTGATGGAGATGCTTGGTTGGAAGATGACGGTTGATCTTGTGCTTGTGTGGACTCTTCGGATTCCTTAGGACACACATCCATAATGGACATGTTCCTTAGTACGACACACGGAGCCTCTTCATCATCTAGTTCATCAAGATCAACTTGCTCCACTTGGGAGCCATTAGTCTCATCAAACACAATGTCACAAGAAACCTCAACTAATCCAGTGGATTTGTTGAAGACTCAGTGAGGATTTCGTATGATCTCTTCTTGAGGATTCGGTGAAGGTAGAGACGGTTGATGGAGTAGCAAGCAGTGTTGATTGCTTCCACCCAAAATTGGTCCGGAGTCTTGTATTCATCAAGCATGGTTCTTGCCATGTCTAGTAGAGTTCTATTTTTCCTCTCCACTACACCATTTTGTTGAGGTGTGTAGGGAGAAGAGAACTCATGCTTGATGCCCTCATCCTCAAGAAATCCTTCAATTTGAGAATTCTTGAACTCCATCCCGTTGTCGCTTCTTATCTTTTTGATCCTTAATCCGAACTCATTTTGAGCCCATCTTAAGAATCCCTTTAAAGTATCTTGGGTCTGAGATTTTTCCTGCAAAAAGAATACCCAAGTGAAGCGAGAATAATCATCCACAATAACTAGACAGTACTTACTCCCACCGATGCTTATGTAAGCTATCAGGCCGAATAAATCCATGTGGAGTAGCTCAAGCGGCCTGTCTGTTGTCATGATGTTCTTGTGTGGATGATGGTCGCCAACTTGCTTTCCTGCTTGACATGCGCTACTAACCCTGTCTTTCTCAAAATGAACATTTGTTAGTCCTAAAATGTGTTCTCCCTTTAGAAGCTTGTGAAGATTCTTCATCCCAACATGGGCAAGTCGGTGATGCCAGAGCCAACCCATATTAGTCTTAGCAATTAAGCAAGTGTCAAGTTCAGCTTTGTTATCATTAAAATCAACTAAATATAGCTAACCCTCTAACACTCCTTTAAATGCTATTGAATCATCACTTCTTCTAAAGATAGTAACACCAATATCACTAAAAAGACAGTTGTAGCCCATTTTACACAATTGAGAAATAGAAAGCAAGTTGTAATCTAAAGAATCTACAAGAAAAACATTGGAAATAGAATAGTCAGGTGATATAGCAATTTTACCCAATCCTTTGACCAAACCTTGATTTCCATCCCCGAATGTGATAGCTCATTGGGGATCTTCATTTTTCTTGTAGGAGGAGAACATTCTTTTCTCCCCTGTCATATGGTTTGTGCATCCGCTATCAATTATCCAACTTGAGCCCCCGGATGCATAAACCTGCAAACAATTCAGACCTTGTTTTTAGGTACCCAAACAGTCTTTGGTCCTTTGACGTTAGATACAAGCACCTTGGGTACCCAAACACAAGTTTTGGAGCTCTTGTGTTTGCCCCCAACATAATTGGCAACTACTTTGCCTGATTTGTTAGTTAAAACATAAGATGCATCAAAAGTCTTAAAAGAAAAGTTATGCTCATTTGATGCAGTAGGAATTTTCTTTTTAGGCAATTTAACATGAGTGGTTTGCCTAGAGCTAGATGCCTCATTCTTATACATAAAATGTGGGGGGATAGATATCCCTGGGTCCACTAGAAGGGAAGAAGGCCTCACGAGAGGTTTTTGGGCTTGTTATCTTGCAAGGCCATTCCTTCGTGGGCTAGGGGAGGACTACTGGCGGAATGGGCCGACGTGAGAAGGAAGTAGGCTCAGGCCCAAGCAACTCGTCAAACTCGAGCGCTATCCATAGCGTCCGCTTGACTTTCCCGCGCGCAGCGCCCTTGAACATCGGAATGGATTAGAGATAAATCGACAAGATTATAGGAATATAAGTTCAGTCGGTTCACTATTGTTTAGGTACTCATCATCATCCTATGCGCATGTAGTTCCCCACGATCGAGTATATAAAGCCTAGGGGGTACCCCATCATTGCCATCGACCATCCACTCAACCCATTAGCTTTCCTCCATACTAGAGACTTCTCTTGTAACCTAGCACATAAAGATCTACACCAGGAAGTAGGGTATTACGCATCTCAAAGCGGCCTGAACCTGTAGAAAATTGCCTCTCATCCCTCGTGCTTCTCGCACGAACCATTGAGCTACAGTCAATAGCACCGTCCTACCCAAAAGCACCGCGAGGGTTAACCCCGGGTGTGTGGTCGAGCTCCAAACACCGACAGCTGGCGCACCAGGTAGGGGGTGTGTCGTTGATCCAAGCTAGCTCAATGGCCGTCACTTCCCAGTGCAGGATCGCTCTTCGCCCTGGATCCGTATTTTGCTTCGGGACCATCTCATCCGTAGTAGACGAGGATGGAGTTCTACACCGCATAGCAGATCCACCGAAGGAGAAATTCTCCTCGAAAATTCCTAGAAAAGCCGGAACAAGACAATGGATAGCACAACCTCCTGTGCCTCGGGTGAAGACTACTTCTTGCAAGCTGAGGATCGAGAATTCACCTACCCAAAGAACTCCGTTGCCCACTTCGCCCATAAAGGAGTGGACACAGATTACAAGGAAGAAAGAAGCAAGCGTTCCTCAAAAGGGGACAGAGTTCCGCCAAGCTATCTTTCCGGTGCCTTCGCCCTCAAAGGAGGATAGAAAAGAACTCACCATCACGGTGACTGCTTTCTACCCCGACATACTTTTCATTGGGGCAGATTAGAATCGTCTCCCATCTCCAACGACGAACCTACCGTGCAGGGGAAGAACCTCCCCAGCGCGAAGCACAGCGACGAAGAAACAGGCGCCGGAATATTTGGCAACATCATGAGGCTGGGGAGCGGGACCCAGCTCAGCTCGTATCTTGGGATGAAGTCTCAGAAGTAGGAGAAACCCCTGATGAGCGGGTATACCGAGAAAGGCAAAATTCTCATCGATGCGATCGCTGACAAGCTCAGGACCAAGATCGAGAACAAGCCAAGCAAGGCACGAGGTTACGCCGAGAGAATCCCCTCTTTGCTCGAAACCTGAACCTTGATTTTGCTCGTGGAATGAACACGCCAAGCAAAGTCGGAGGAGTGCTGGCCTAGATAGCTGATGGCCTTTCGCGAACTCCAGACGCTGAAGGCTATCGGCAACTGCTTACTTGGGTAGCTAACTACCTTCTACCTATCGCTCATCCCCCCGGGCGACCTATGACACGCCATCAATAGTCGGCGGGATGCACAGAGCTCCATCAATGCTTCACACGACCGACGACACGAGAACGAGATAAGGCGCCGGGAGGAGTATGATCGGGACCATGGCATCCCGGCTCGAAGTCACGCCACCCGAGTTGAGTTGGCTATAGCCTCAACCAGTGGCCCAATCCAGGGACGGTCGAGACGACACATCACCGACTCCCCTCCCCGGGACCGACACCATGAACGCCAATAGGAAGGCACATGTGGAGTATTCGTGCTTTCTCCATGTCTTGGGGCCATCCAATGGCCCCAAACTTCAAGGTCTGCAACGTTGATAAGTTTGAGCCCAAGCAGGACCCGGGAGGCTGGTTGGCCATCTATACGACCGCTGCTCGGGCCACTAGCGTGAAGACGTGATGACCGCATATTTGCCCATGGGCCTCGGGTAAGATGCATTACAGTGGCTACGACATCTACCACGACACTGCATCGATGATTGGAGCGACTTTAGTCGACATTTCCTTGCCAACTTCCAGTCCCTCTCTGACAAGCTGGCGCAGCCATGGGGCCTCAAATCCGTCAGGTGCCGGGGCGATGAAACACTTTGGTCGTACCTCAAGAGGTTCCAGACCATGAGAAATCGTATCCCCGAGGTCACTGAGGCAGCAGTGATTGAGGACTTCTACCGAGAATCTAATGACTCGGCCTTCGTCCGAGCCATACTGCAGAAAGCGCCGACCACCTCTGAACAACTGTTTCGAGAGGTAGACCTCTACATCACCGCTGACGAGTGGACCCAGGACCTCATCGAAGGAACGAAACCTGCACCACTGGCACCACGGTGTGACGTGAACCAGCAACCCGACAGGCGTTGGGAGAAGAGGCCTCGTGAGGAGGTCCACGCCGTCGGACCACCCGTCGCTCATGCCCGAGGGGCACCCCGTGGAGGTGAACGAACACTGGACGACATCCTCAACGCCTAGTGCCCATATTCACAAGGACATCCGCCACACCTTACGGAACCGCAGAGACTTCAAGCACTCCATCGGAAATGGCCGATCGTTCCAGCCTCTACCACCTCCCCCACCACGAGAAGGGCCTGGCGAGCCCCGGCAGCCTCAGCAACCAGAAGGGGGAGGGGGTGGAGCATTCCCACGCATTGACAGGGAGGTCAACATCATCTTCCGAGGCCACGGATCACAAGAGAACAGGAGGCGACAGAAGCTCAATGGCTGGTAGGTCCTGGTGGCAACCGGTAGGTTCTAGTGGCAACCACCAGTGCCCTAGGTCCTTATTGGTGGTCGGAGCATGCGATAACCTTCAGCCGAGCGGATCAGTGCCTCAATTTCGACCACCCAGCAAGTACCCGCTCCTCGTTGATCCGGTGGTCCAAGAGAGCAGGGTAAAGAAAGTACTAGTGGACTTGGGAAGTAGCATCAATGTTACTGAAAGGGAAATAAGGTCAAACCTTTTCCAATATGAATTTTGGTGGTTGAATTGCCCAACACAAATTATTGGACTAACTAGTTTGCCCTAGAAAATATGTTCTACAGGTGCCCAAGGTTCACAACAAACCAATACAAAGATAAAAGAAAGGGTTCAAAACAAAGGAGCAAAGTATACCGAAGGCAGCCCTGGTCTGGCGCACCGGACTGTCCGGTGTGCCACCGGACAGTGTCCGGTGCACCAGGGAGAATTAAATCAAACTTGCCAGTCTCGGGAATTTGGGAGGCCGCTCCGCTATAATTCACCGGACTGTCCGGTGTAACACTAGACTATCCGGTGTGCCAGCGAAGCAACAGCTACTTTGCGCCAACGGTCGTCTGCAGAAGGCATTAAATGCGCTACATTGTGCGCCTAAGCACGCAGAAGTCAGAGCAGGCGCCAGAAGGCACACCGGACAGTCTACAGGACCTGTCCGGTGGCCCCACAAGTCAGAGCTCCAACGGTCAAACCCTAACGGTTGGGTGACGTGGCTGACGCACCAGACAGTGTCCGGTAGCGCACCGGACTGTCCGTTGCGCCCGTCGACAGAAGCCACCCCCAACAGCCATTTTGGTGGTTGGGGCTATAAATACCCCCAACCACCCCACATTCATGGTATCCAAGTTTTCAGCCTTCAAACCTCATACAAGAGCTATAACATTCAATACAAGACACAAACAAAGAGATCAAATCCTCTCCCAAGTCCGGAATCACTCCAAACAAATTAGTGACTAGAGAGAAAGACTTGTGTGTTCTTTTGAGCTCTTGCGCTTGGATTGCTTTTCTTCTTCCTCATTCTTGTTTCCACAACACTTGTAATCAAAGCAAGAGACACCAATTGTGTGGTGGTCCTTGTAGTGGACTTAGTGTCCCATTTGATTAAGAAGAGAAGCTCACTCAGTCTAAGTGACCGTTTGAGAGAGGGAAAGGGTTGAAAGAGACTCGGTCTTTGTGACCACCTCAACGGGGAGTAGGTTTGCAAGAACCGAACCTCGGTAAAACAAATCACCGTGCCATCCATACTTATTTGCTTGTGATTTGGTTTCGTCCTCTCTTTCAGACTCGTTTATATTTCTAACGCTAACCCCGGCTTGTAGTTGTGCTTAAGTTTATAATTTTCAGATTCCGCCTATTCACCCCCCCTCTAGGCGACTTTCAATTGGTATCAGAGCCCGGTGCTTCATTAGAGCCTAACTGCACGAAGTGATGTCGGGAGAACACGCCTAGAAGGAGATGGTGACCGGCGACAAGCCCGTTACAAGCCACGAGAAGGCTCCATCGGGAGAGTCCCGCAACAAGGGAAAGGAGAAGGAATCCCCTTCACACAAGTCGCATCAGAGTGGCGAAAAGAAAAAGAAGATGAGGAAGGTGGTCTACTACGAGACCGACTCTTCATCGCCATCCACCTCTGGCTCCGACGCGCCGTCCGTAACTTCTAAGCGCCATGAGTGCAAGAAGTTTAGTAAGATTCCCCTACACTACCCTCGCATTTCTAAACGTACTCGATTACTTTTCGTTCCATTAGGCAAACCACCGGTTTTTGACGGTGAAGATTATAACATGTGGAGTGACAAAACGAGGCATCACCTAACCTCACTCCACACTAGTATTTGGAACATTGTTGAGTTTGGTGTACAGGTACCATCCGTAGGGGATGAGGACTATGAATCGGACGAAGTTTCCCAAATCCGGCACTTCAACTCACAAGCCACCACAATACTCCTCACCTCTCTAAGTCGAGAGGAGTATAACAAGGTGCAAGGATTGAAGAGCGCCAAAGAGATTTGGGACATGCTCAAAACGGCGCACAAAGGAGATGAGGTGACCAAGATCACCAAGAGGGAAACGATCGAGGGGGAGCTCGGTTGCTTCATGCTCAACCAAGGAGAAGACCCGCAAGCCATGTACAACAGGCTAAAAACCTTGGTGAACCAAGTGCGCAACCTCGAGAGTACCAAGTGGGATGACCATGAAATGGTCAAGGTTATTCTTAGATCACTCGTATTTCTTAACCCCACTCAAGTTCAATTAATTCGTGGTGATCCAAGATATAAACTAATGTCTCCCGAGGAAGTGATAGGTAAATTTGTGAGCTTTGAACTAATGATCAAAGGCTCCAAAAAGATCATCGAGCAAGGCGCATCCTCCTCCGTACCCGAAGCACAACCTGTTGCATTCAAAGCTTCGGAGGAGAAGAAAGAAGATTCTACTCCAAGTAGAATCCCCATCGACGCCTCCAAGCTCGACAATGAGGAGATGGCGCTCATCATCAAGAGCTTCCGCCAAATCCTCAAACAAAGGAAGGGGAAAGATTACAAGCCCCATTCCAAGAAAGTGTGCTACAAATGTGGTAAGCCTGGTCATTTCATTGCTAAATGTCCATTATCTAGTGATAGTGACAGGGGCGACGACAAGAAGGGAAAGAGGAGAGAAAAGAAGAGGTACTACGAGAAGAAGGGTGGCGATGCCCATGTTTGCCGGGAGTGGGATTCCGACGAGAGCTGCACCGACTCCTCCTCCGACGAGGACGCTGCCAACATCGCCGTCAACAAAGGACTCCTCTTCCCAAACGTCGGCCACAAATGCCTCATGGCAAAGGACGACAAGAAGAAGAAGGTAAAATCCAAATCCTCCACTAAGTATGCAACATCTAGTGATGAGGCTAATTCTAGTGATGATGAGGATGATTTGTTTACTCTTTTTGCCAATCTTAACATGCAACAAAAAGAGAAGTTAAATGAATTGATTAGTGTCATTCATGAGAAGGATGATCTCTTGGATAGCCAAGAGGACTTCCTTATCAAAGAAAACAAAAAGCATGTTAAGACTAAAAATGCTTATGCTCAAGAGGTAGAGAAAAATGAAAAATTAACTAGTGAGCTAAGTATTTTCCATGACACTATTCTCAACCTTAGAAATGAAAATGCCAATTTAATTGCTAAGGTTGGGAAGCTTGATGTTTGTGATGATTCAATTGTTAGTCTTAGAAATGATAATGCCAATTTAATTGCTAAGATTGAGAAATTGAATGCTTCTGTTGCTAGCCTCAAGAATGAGAATGAAAAATTAATTGCTAAGGCTAGAGAATTAGATGTTTGCAATGTTTCCAATCTTAGAAATGAAAATGATATTTTACATGCTAAGATTGTTGAATTAAATACTTGCAAACCCTCTACATCTTCCATTGAGCATGTTACTATTTGCACTAGATGTAGAGATATTAATGTTGATGCTATTCATGATCACCTAGCTTTAATTAAACAACAAAATGATCACATATCTCAACTAAGTGCCAAAATTAATGAGCATGACTTAGAAAATGAGAAATTTAAATTTTCTAGAAGCATGCACCATAGTGGGAGACGCCCTGGCATTAAGGATGGCATTGGCTTCCAAAAGGGAGACAATGTCAAGCTTAATGCCCCTCCTAAAAGATTGTCTAACTTTGTTAAGGGCAAATCTCCCATGGTTCAGGATAACGAGGGTTACATTTTGTACTCTGCCGGCTATCCCGAACACAAAATTAGGAGAATTCACTCTAGGAAGTCCCACTCTGGCCCTAATCATGCTTTTATGTATAAGAATGAGACATCTAGTTCTAGGCAATCAACCCATGCTAAATTGCCTAAAAAGAAAACTCCTATACTGCATCAAATGATCATAATGTTTCATTCAAGACTTTTGATGCTTCTTATGTGCTAACTAACAAATCAGACAAGGTAGTTGCCAAGTATGTTGGGGGCAAACACAAAGGATCAAAGACTTGTGTTTGGGTACCCAAAGTTCTTGTATCTAATGTCAAAGGACGCAAAACTATTTGGGTACCTAAAATCAAGAACTAAATTTGTTTTGTAGGTTTATGCATCCGGAGGCTCAAGTTGGATCATCGACAGCGAGTGCACAAACCACATGACTGGGGAGAAAAGAATGTTCTCCTCCTACGAGAAAAACCAAGATCCCAACGAGCTATCACATTCAGGGATGGAAATCAAGGGTTGGTCAAAGGATTGGGTAAAATTGCTATATCACCTGACCATTCCATTTCCAATGTTTTTCTTGTAGATTCTTTAGATTACAACTTGCTTTCTGTTTCTCAATTATGTAAAATGGGTTACAACTGTCTTTTTACAGATACAGGTGTTACTGTCTTTAGAAGAAGTGATGATTCAGTAGCTTTTAAGGGAGTATTAGAGGGTCATCTATACTTAGTTGATTTCAATAGAGCTGAACTCGATACTTGCTTAATTGCTAAGACTAACATGGGTTGGCTCTGGCATCACCGACTAGCCCACGTTGGAATGAAGAATCTTCATAAGCTTCTAAAGGGAGAGCACATTTTGGGACTAACAAATGTTCATTTTGAGAAAGACAGGATTTGTAGCGCATGCCAAGCAGGGAAGCAAGTTGGTGTTCATCATCCACATAAGAACATCATGATGACTGACAGGCCACTCGAGCTCCTCCACATGGACCTATTCGGCCCGATAGCTTACATAAGCATCGGCGGGAGTAATTACTGTCTAGTTATTGTGGATGATTATTCTCGCTTCACTTGGGTATTCTTTTTACAGGAAAAATCTCAAACCCAAGAAACTTTGAAAGGATTCTTGAGACGGGCTCAAAATGAGTTCGGCTTGAGGATCAAGAAAATAAAAAGCGACAACAGGACGGAGTTCAAGAACTCACAAATTGAAGGCTTCCTTGAGGAGGAGGGCATCAAGCATGAGTTCTTGTCTCCCTACATGCCACAACAAAATGGTGTAGTGGAGAGGAAGAATAGAACTCTTTTGGACATGGCAAGGACCATGCTTGATGAGTACAAGACTTCGGATCGGTTTTGGGCCGAGGCGGTCAACACTGCTTGCTACGCCATCAACCGATTATATCTACACCCAATCCTCAAGAAGACATCATATGAACTCCTCACCAGTAAAAAGCCCAATGTTTCATATTTTAGAGTCTTTGGTAGCAAATGCTTTATTCTTGTTAAAAGAGGTAGAAAATCTAAATTTGCTCCTAAGGCTGTAGAAGGCTTTTTACTAGGATATGATTCAAACACAAGGGCATATAGAGTCTTTAACAAGTCCAATGGACTAGTTGAAGTTTCTTGTGACATTGTGTTTGATGAGACTAACGGCTCTCAAGTAGAGCAAGTTGATCTTGATGAATTAGATGATGAAGAGGCTCCCTGCGTCGCGCTAAGGAACATGTCCATTCAGGATGTGTGTCCTAAGGAATCCGAAGAGCCCATTCAAGCACAAGATCAACCATCTTCCTCCATGCAAGCATCTCCACCTACTCAAGATGAGGATGAGGCTCACGATGATGAAGAAGAAGATCAAGAAGATGAGCCACCTCAAGAAGACGACAATGATCAAGGGGGAGATGCAAATGATCAAGACAAGGAGGATGAACAAAATCCAAGGCCGCCACACCCAAGAGTCCACCAAGCAATCCAACGAGATCACCCTGTGAACACCATCCTAGGAGACATTCATAAGGGGGTAACCACTCGATCTCGTGTTGCTCATTTTTGTGAACATTACTCTTTTGTTTCCTCTATTTTGAGCCACACAGGGTAGAGGAAGCACTTCAAGATTCGGATTGGGTGCTGGCGATGCAAGAGGAGCTCAACAATTTCACAAGGAATGAGGTATGGCATTTAGTTCCACGTCCTAACCAAAATGTTGTAGGAACCAAGTAGGTCTTTCGCAACAAACAAGATGAGCATGGTGTGGTGACAAGGAACAAGGCACAACTTATGGCTAAAGGGTATTCACAAGTCGAAGATTTGGATTTTGGAGAAACCTATGCACCTGTAGCTAGGCTTGAGTCAATTCGAATATTACTTGCCTATGCTACTCACCATGGCTTTAAGCTTTACCAAATGGACGTGAAGAGTGCCTTTCTCAACGGACCTATCAAGGAAGAGGTCTATGTTGAGCAACCTCCTGGCTTTGAAGATAGTGAGTATCCTAACCACGTGTATAAACTCTCTAAGGCACTTTATGGGCTCAAGCAAGCCCCAAGAGCATGGTATGAATGCCTAAGAGATTTTCTTATCACTAATGGATTCAAAGTCGGTAAAGCCGATCCTACTTTATTCACTAAAACCATTGAAAATGATTTGTTTGTATGCCAAATTTATGTTGATGATATCATATTTGGGTCTACTAACAAATCTATTTGTGAAGAGTTTAGTAGGATCATGATTCAAAAATTCGAGATGTCTATGATGGGGGAGTTGAAGTATTTCTTAGGATTTCAAGTCAAGCAACTCCAAGAGGGCACCTTCATCTGCCAAACAAAGTATATTCAAGATATTCTCACCAAGTTTGGAATGAAGGATGCCAAACCCATCAAGACACCCATAGGAACCAATGGGCATCTCGACCTCGACACGGGAGGTAAATCCGTAGATCAAAAGGTATACCGGTCGATGATAGGATCGTTAATCTATTTATGTGCATATCGACCGGACATTATGCTTTCTGTATGCATGTGTGCAAGATTCCAAGCCGACCCTAAGGAAGTCCACCTTAGGGTCGTGAAGCGAATCTTGAGATATTTAGTTCACACACCTAAGTTTGGCCTTTGGTACCCCAAGGGATCCTCGTTTGATTTATTAGGATATTCCGATGCTGATTGGGTAGGGTGTAAGATTGATAGGAAGAGCACATCAGGGACTTGTCAGTTTCTGGGGAGATCCCTGGTGTCTTGGGCTTCAAAGAAACAAAACTCAGTAGCTCTTTCTACCGCCGAAGCCGAGTACATTGCCGCAGGCCATTGTTGCGCCCAATTGCTTTGGATGAGGCAAAACCTTAGGGACTATGGCTACAAGTTTAGCAAAGTCCCTCTCCTATGTGACAATGAGAGTGCAATCCGCATGGCGGATAATCCCGTTCAACACAGCCGCACTAAGCACATAGCCATTCGGTATCACTTTCTGAGAGATCACCAACAAAAGGGGGATACCGAGATAGCCTATATAAACACCAAAGATCAATTGGCCGATATCTTTACCAAGCCACTAGATGAGCAATCCTTTACCAAACTTAGGAATGAGCTAAATATTCTTGATTTTAGGAATTTTGATTGATTCTTTGCACACATAGCTCATTTATATACCTTTGATCATATCTCTTTTTATGTCTATGACTAATGTGTTTTCAAGTGTCATCTTATGCTTAGTCATAGATATTGAAAGGGAAATGGAGTTTTTGGCAAAGAAGGCGCTTCCACTCAACTCCAATTGTATTTGCCGATACTCCGCATCGTTCTTCACTTTGGTATAATCTTTGCTCATATTTTTGTGTTTGCCAAAGGGGGATAAAGTTTGAATAAGGGCTTATATCTCACTCACAAGTATCCGTTTTTGGCGATTCATGCCAATGGGGGAGAAAGTATGAGCCCAAAGCAAAAGGACCGCACCACCACCGAATTTTAAAAATGAAGTTTTTCAAATTGATATCTTATTGTGTTCAAAAGGGGGAGAAAGTAGCATCTTCAAAACTAGCAAAACCCTCTTGAACACTAAGAGGAGAATTTTATTTAGGGGGAGTTTTGTTGAAATCAAAGGAAAAGCATTTGAGACAGGGGGAGAAAATTTCAAATCTTGAAAATGCTTCTTTCAATCTTATTCATGTACCTTTGACTATTTGCAAAATGTTTTGAAGAGAACTTTACAAAGGATTTGCAAAAACAAAACCCGTGGTGCAAATGTGGTCCAAAATTTTAAATAAGAAGAAAACCATCCATGCACATCTATTGAAATAAATATATTGGTTTCAATTCCAAGAAACCTTTGCACTTATCTTATGCAAACTAGTTCAATTCTGCACTTTTATATTTGCTTTGGTTTGTGTTGGCATCAATCACCAAAAAGGGGGAGATTAAAAGGGAAATAGGGTCAAACCTTTTCCAATATGAATTTTGGTGGTTGAATTGCTCAACACAAATTATTGGACTAACTAGTTTGCTCTAGAAAATATGTTCTGCAGGTGCCCAAGGTTCACAACAAACCAATACAAAGATAAAAGAAAGGGTTCAAAACAAAGGAGCAAAGTATACCAAAGGCAGCCCTGGTCTGGCGCACCGGACTATCCGATGTGCCACCGGACAGTGTCCGGTGCACCTGTTGGAACTTGCTCTCGGTTGCAAGGGGATCCAACAATGGTGAACAGTGGTGTCAACAGGGCGCACGCGCTAGATGGCAAAAGCTTTGTTAATCTGGCCTCTCACGGGCACTGTGCAGGGGTATTTATAGGTACCTGAGCGCGCAGCGCCTTGAGCTAAGGACGCATGTGCCCTCAGCTACCTAGATTATCCCCAGAATATTCCCATAAAGCGGGGTTACAGACCATAATTACAGGGATGTCTTTACAAATTAGGCCCGTATAGCACGACGGCCACGCGGGGCCCGTAACGATGGGCCGGATCACACGTGGGCCTCTGAGCTGGACGAGGCTGCACTTTGGGATGCCCTTCGTCGCCAGTCTTCGTCTGGTGCGGTACATGCGAAGGGTGTCCCTGCCTGTTTTGTCTCTGTTAGCTCAGCTACTGCAGCGAAGACTTCGAGCGAAGGGTGGCGCCTTTGCCTTCGCCCCAACATTTGCCCTCCGAGGGACCAGTTCGACAAAGTCACCTGGTGCCGAAGACGTCGCTAGATGGCGGAGACGCTGCCCTCGCTCGAAGTGGTTCCGCGGGGGTTTTTGATATGACCGTTGATTGACGGCGTACTGTTGGATTGCGGGTTTCCCGAAGCGCCGCGCCCTGTTGGATTGCGGGTTTCCCGAAGAGCCGCGCCCTGCCTATAAAAGGGGGCGGGGTCGGCGCTTTTTGAACTTCGCCTTCCGCGCTCCGCGAAAACCCTAGCCGCCCTTTCCGCCATCTTGCTGCTCGTCTGCCCCGGCGCTCTTGTTCGCCGGAGATCTGGCTCGAGTGAAGCAGACCGCCCGCCGCCGCCGACGGTACGTAGCGATGCCGTCCTCGTCTTCTTCCGCTGCCGCTACACCGCCGGCCGTTCCCTCGCCGCCGGCCGCCGCCTCGTCTGAGACGCTGAGTAGTTTAATGGCGGAGGAGTTGCGCGCCGGCGATTCTGTTGACTTTGGCGTATCGCGGATGTCGTCGGTCCGCGTGCAAGATATGCAGCGATTGGGTTACTTCGGCGGCGGAGTTGCTCGAGTCCCGGGGACGGAGGAAGTCCCCGAGCCGGAGGGCGAGTTGGTTGTTTTCGAGGCGTTCTTCGCCGCCGGACTCCGTTTGCCTGTGCACCGATTTGTTGGCGAAGTCCTGCGCAAGTTCAACGTTCAAATACATCAGCTGACACCGAATGCCATAGTGGCTCTGTCGAAGTACGTCTGAGCGACGACTTCGTACGACGGACAGCCATCAGTCGAAGTTTTTGCGAAGTATTATTGTTTGCACTGGCAGAAGAGGATGATTGGAGACGAAGTCGCTCAGTTTGGGTCCTGCACATTCACGCCGAAGACCGACAAAACCACGATGCAGGTAGTCGAGTTGGTTCCTTGCGCCCGCAACAAGTGGGGCAACTGGAATGAATTTTGGTTTTACGTTGCTGAGGGCACCATCGAAGGCCAAGAGGGACTCCCCGTGTCCGAGATGTGCTCTCATTTTTACTCAGCGTACCCGCCCTTTGAAGTGGCGGAGGAGGATGTGGACGAAGGGGCCCTTCGGTGCGCCGCTGGTCTGAGCAGTGGGAGCGACTTGGTTGAAGAATTTGTGGCGTACGGGGTGTGGCCCTTGGCGCATGGCTGGGCGTTGGGCGAAGTGTGCCCTCGCCAGATGCCTTTCCATGGCGGTAGGGTGGTGCGGAGTCCCGCCTTCGCCCTGAATCTGCAAAACCGCGATCCGGCCGCCTTTGTGCGTGAGGCGGAGGATGGGGCGGTGCGGCTTGTTGGACGCTACGTGCCGAGGACGGAGGGCCCGCGCAGCTGGGATATCCGCGGGTCGAATGACCGTTTGAATAGGGTTTTTGAATTAAATCAATTGCCATATGACGGCTACCCTGGTCAAGACGATGCGGACCGCCGTGGGAAGAAACCGGCGGTGGAGACTGGAGACGACCCTGCGCCGGCGGCCGTCCCATCCTCTAAAAAGAGAAAATTAGGTACTGCTATGGGAGGACTTGGGGTTTCTGATGGTTTTGCTAGAGAGTTGATGAGGACGTGCGCGGCCCCGGGGGAAAGGATGTCTTCGCCCGAGCTCTGGGAGTCTTCGGCTCGGATGCTGAGGGTTACCGGGGGTTGTTGGCCTAGGAATGTTCCTATCCCCCGCGCGGCTGGCAGGGACTTTTTTACATCTCGCATGGTTCGTGAATGGAGGGTTTTTCCTTACGGGCGGAATATTGCTGCTGTTGTGTCAGCAGTGATGGACAAAGATCGCCAGGGGGCTGCACAGAAGCGCCAGGCGGCTGTCAGGCTCGTTGAAGCCAGGCCGAAGAGGCAGCGGGGGTCTGCGAAGGCTACGGCCCCCGGCGGAGGTCGGCCGCCGCTGGCGGCGAAGTCGGGCGTCCCTGCAGCCAGCAAGGCGCCGGAGGCAACGACAGGCGCCGGAGGCTCGAAATCGGCGAAGGCGGTGCCGCCGACCGGCGGAGTGGCGGAGGTCGTGAAGGCGGCGCGAGCGTTGCCGTTGTCGGGCAAACGTGTCGCCGACTTCGCCACTGATATTAGTGTGGAGGACTATCTTGGTGGTAAGTCGTTGGCTCTATTTATTATATATATATATATATTTAAATTTATTCGTTGATACGCCGCAGGGTCGAGCGAGGGCCAACTTGCTATGGTTGCGCCTGCCGCGGTGACCACGACGGCTGCCGCAGTGCCAAAGGCGAAGGGCGGGGCTCTTAGCGCCGGGGGCGAGGTGTCAGCCCTCGCGGTTGTCATGGATGAGGCGGCGCTGCGACCCGCCGGCTGAAGGAGGTGACAGAGGCGCTGAGTCAGGTCCGTTGAGCTGGACTTCGTCCCCCCCTTTTTTATCGGCTTGCTGGGGCCGCGGTCTTACGATTGCTCTGCAGGTGGCTGACTTCGCCAGCCGCACTGCGTCGGGGGCCCTCATGGCAGCTGTGGCTGCCGAAGTCGAGAGACTTCGGACACAACATGCTGACGCCGTCCGTGAGAAGTCGGCCGCCGACAGCAAGTGTCGCAAGCTGGCGGACAAGGTGGCCACGCTGGAGGGAGAGAAGGCTGACCTCCGGCGCCAGTTGGCGGGGGAGAGGAGGGAGACCAACGAGGCTCTTGTTAAGGCGCAGGCTGCGCAGGCGGAGGCTAACTTGGCACAGGCGGAGGGCAATCTTGCCAGGGAGCGCGCCGAGCAGCTGCAGGAGCGGCTCACCGCCCTGGAGAGCCGCGTGGAGAGGGCCGAGGCCATGTCGCGCGCGGAGGCGGAGCGGACGCGCCAGCTGCTGGTGGATACATACCGTGGGCTGGGCGCGGGGACCGGTGATTTCGAAGTGCCGGACTGGGAGCCCGGACTTCGCTGCCTGGAGTGGGTGCAGGAGGAGTTGCAAGCACTCCCCACTGTCGTGGAGGGATTTATGGCGTATGCCTCCCTGGTCACCTGCGAGGGGGCGATGAACGCGCTCTCCCGCGGAGGGTGCCGGCACTTCGAGGTCTTCGACCAAGCCGATGAGGATTTTGAGCGAGATATCTTTAAGGTTGAGGACCCCGTAGTGAAGGAATCCGCCGGAGCCCTCTACGACCGGATGTGGGGTCCGCATGGTCGCGAGGTGGTCAGGGAGCGGGCCGAGACGGCGAGGGCGCAGGTAACGTTTTCGTTTGTTTGGTGTTTGTTGGATGTGGGCTGTGTGTGTGTTTGCTGAATTTTGTGTGTTTTGTCGTAGGCGGCGCGTGGCGAGAGGGTGGACGACTTCGGGGCGTTGAACAGCATGCTGTCTGACCCGGAGCCGACCCCATGGACCGCGGAAGATGCGCCGGGTGCCCCCGCATCCGCTGCGGCCGGCGAAGACCTGCCCCCGGAGGTCGCCGAAGGCGCGCCTGATGCCCTCGCGGCCGCTGCGCCGAGTGCTGAAGATCCCGCAGCGGTGGCGGTGGAAGTAGCAGCGGAAACAACGGCGGAGCCAACGGCGGAGGCTCCCGCAACGTCAGGGCCGTCGCAGGTGGCGTAGTGGGTGTAGAGGGTTAGGGAAATTTGTATATGTTGCTGAATTTTGGTTGCTGCGCAGGTTCAAGATTTTGGGCCTGCGCACACAACCGCTACTACTAAATTTTTGGCGGCTTCGACCGCGGAAGATGGTAATGGTGGATCTGCATCTGAGTGTTTTGATTGTGCTGACTCTGGGAGCTCGGTTGAGTGGACTGAGGAGTCGTCGGAGGAGGACTTGGACTATTTTGCGGCCTTGGATGTGGCTGCGGCGGAGGCTTCGCTGCGCGTCGCGGATGCAGGAGATGCGCCAGGTCCTAGTACCGGGCGACGACGACGAAGGGCGATTGCGAAATGTAGAGTTAGTGGGGCGGAGGGGGCTCGGCTTCGTGTGAGTGGTGCTGGCCGGCAGGAACTGTTGTCTTTGCCGGCCGCCGTGAATACAGGTGAAGGGGAACTGCGAAGTCTTTTTGCGGGTGAGGAGCTTAGGATAATGTTATTTAATTATAGGGAGATGGGAATTATTCCTAAGGTTGAGCCGATGTAGAGTGTGGTGCCCTCGCTTGTATATGTAGAGGCTTGTATGATGAAGTTGTGTGCCCTCGCTTGTATACGTGTGCGAAGGCGTTGTGTACTTTGTCTGGTTTGTTCTGTTGTGCTGATGTGATCATAGTTGGTCTTGGCGCGGACGGTTTGATGTTGTCGTTTCTGCCTTTGTTATGCTAGTCCGGTTGCACCTTTAGGCGACTTCTGAGCGGATAGTCTTCGCGATAGGCTTTGGTTTTTTCGCACTTGTTGTGCTAGTCCGGCTGCACCCTTAGGCGACTTCTGCGTGGATAGTCTTCGCGATAGGCTTTGGTTTTTTCGCACTTGTTGTGCTAGTCCGGCTGCACCCTTAGGCGACTTCTGCGCGGATAGTCTTCGCGATAGACTTTGGTTTTTCCGCACTTGTTGTGCTAGTCCGGCTGCACCCTTAGGCGACTTCTGCGCGGATAGTCTTCGCGATAGACTTTGGTTTTTCCGCACTTGTTGTGCTAGTCCGGCTGCACCCTTAGGCGACTTCTGCGCGGATAGTCTTCGCGATAGACTTTGGTTTTTCCGCACTTGTTGTGCTAGTCCGGCTGCACCCTTAGGCGACTTCTGCGCGGATAGTCTTCGCGATAGACTTTGGTTTTTCCGCACTTGTTGTGCTAGTCCGGCTGCACCCTTAGGCGACTTCTGCGCGGATTTGTCGCACGCGAGGGTTGCTAGCGCTTAGCCTCGCGGTGACCTCGTGTTGGTCGAATGTCGAAGACCGTCGTCGCGGTCTTTTTTCGACGCATGTTTTTGCGGGGGATTTTTCACACATATATTACATGGCTCCGCCTCGTTAAAAACCTCACCCCCCGGGAGGAAAAGAGTGCGGGCCGATACAAGATTGTTTTTGCGAATTACAAGGGCGAAGTCAGCCCTGAGGAGTCGAACAAAAAATTTACGGAGGTTGTCGATGTTCCAGGAGTGCTCCAGGTCCTCGCCGTTTGGCGTTGTGAGCCTGTAAGCACTGGGGGAAGCTTTTGTCTTGACTATAAAGGGGCCCTCCCACCTGGGCTCCAGCTTGCCCTTGGACTCCGTCCGAGCTGTCCGGACGAGTACGAGGTCCCCCTCGCTGAACTCCTTCAGGATGACTGAGTGGTCGCGCCATGCTTTGGTCTGGGCTTGGTACTTGTTTAGGGCATGTAGGGCGAAGACTCGGTCTCCGTCAATGAGATCCTTTGAAGTTGGCTCGTCCACGTCGGGGACGGCTGACGGAACTGTTCGCGGGGACCCATGCTTTATTTCTTGCGGGGTCATGGCCTCCGATCCGTATAGAAGGCGGAAGGGAGTAAACCCGGTCGCCCTGCACTCAGTCGTGTTTAGTGCCCAGACTGCCTCAGGTAGCAAATCGGTCCATCTGCCCTTCTTTTCATCAAGGAGCATTTTCTTGACAGCTGTGAAGATTTTCCCGTTGGCGCGTTCCACGACCCCGTTGGACTGCGGATGATAGACTGAAGCGAAGGCGAGCTTGGTGCCAATGGAGAAGCAAAAATCTTTGAAGCCTTGGTTGTCAAACTGCTTGCCGTTGTCAACTGTTAGTTCGGACGGTACTCCGAAGCGGCAAACAATGTTCTGCCAGAAGAATTTTTGGGCAGTCTTTGATGTTATTGTAGAGACAGCCCGCGCCTCGATCCATTTGGTGAAGTACTCGACAGCGACAAAGGTGAACTTAAGGTTCCCCTGAGCGGTGGGCAGGGGCCCGACGATGTCCAGGCCCCAGCGCTGGAGAGGCCATGTATGGGCGATCAGCTTTGTATACTGTGAGGGGCTGCCTGACCGAGGAGAAAACTTCTGGCAGGCTTCGCAGGACCGTGTGACCCGATTTGCGGCGCAGATCATTGCGGGCCAGTAAAAACCTTGGCGGATCACCTTAGCAGCTAGAGCCCTTGGCCCTGCGTGTGAGCCGCACGTGCCACTGTGGACTTCACGTAGGATCTGCATGCCTTCGGCTTCGGTGACGCACTTAAGCATTGGCTGACTGACCCCTTTTTTGTAGAGTTGGCCTTCAATCAGTGCGAAGTCTCGGCTTCGATGTTTGAGGCGCTTGGCCTCACTGATGTCGGCTGGATGATAATACCCCTGTAGGAACAGGGTTATTGGTGCCCGCCAGTCCTCGGTCATGATAAGGTTGACTATGCGGTGGCCCTCACTGTCGTTGGTTATTTGGAGCCCTTCGGGGCTCCGGACGGCTGGCGTGCCGATGACATGAAAGAACACGTCGGAGGGCAGAGTTTCGCCCCTGGAGGCAGCTTTGGCCAATGCGTCGGCCTCTTCATTCTTGGCCCGATCCACATGCTGCAAGGTGAACCCCTTGAATTGCCTCTCGAGACTTCGGATGGCCGCGAGGTACTGCATGAGCGCGGGGTCCTTTGCCGCATAGTCTTTCTCGACTTGGCCGGCAACTACCTTGGAGTCTGTTTTGATGATGCAGGTGGTGACTCCGAGGGCCCTCAGCTTGCGGAGGCCGAGGATGACTGCTTCGTATTCTGCTATATTGTTTGTGCATCTGTCGGATTCCAGATTGAAGCTGAGTCGTGCTGCATATCTGTGCTTGACCCCGACTGGTGAGGTGATGACTGCAGCGACGCCTGCCCCCGCATGGCACCATGCGCCGTCGCAATGGATCGTCCAAACCTTCTCTGCGGATGGGTCTGGCTGTGTTGTTGGCCCAGTCCAGTCGACGACGAAGTCTGCCAGGACTTGAGACTTGATAGCTGTCCTGGGCTCGAAGCAGATGTGGTAGCCGGAGAGTTCGGTCGCCCACTTGGCAATCCTCACCGACGCCTCCCGGTTTCTGAATAATTCGCCGAGTCCCCTGTTTGAGGTGACTCGGACCTTGAATGCTTCGAAGTAATGGCGCAGTTTGCGCGATGACATGACGACTGCGTAGGCAATCTTCTCCAGCTCTGTCATGTTGCACTTGGACGGTGTCAGCACTTCGGAGACATAGTATACGGGGCACTGCCGGACCACGCCCTCGACAGTCTGCTCCTGCACTAGTGCCACGCTGACCGCATGTGGCGAAGCCGCGACGTAGAGCAGCAGGGGGAGCGAGGGGTCGGGACTGGTAAGGACGGCCAACTCTGTCAGGTACTGTTTCAATGAGGCGAAGGCCGCCGCCTGCTCTGGTCCCCAGGCGAAGTCCTTTGCACCACGGAGTGTCTTGAGGAAGGGGAGACTTCGCTCGGCGGACCGGGAGATGAATCTGTTGAGAGCGGCCAATCTGCCTGTCAGGCGCTGGACGTCCCTGACGGACTGCGGAGGCGTCATGTCTAAGATGGCCTGAATCTTGGTTGGGTTGGCCTCTATGCCGCGGTGTGATACCAGGTAGCCCAATATTTTGCCTTGGCGAACGCCAAAGACGCACTTTTCCGGGTTTAGGCAGAGTTGTGCGTCTCGCATGTTCGCGAATGTTTCAGCGAGGTCGGCGAGGTGGTCCTCCTTTCTCTTGCTGGCGACGACGATGTCGTCCACATATGTGAATATGTTTCTGCCGACTTGCCCCTCGAGCACAGTTTTGGTGAGCCGGGAGAAGGTGGACCCGGCGTTCTTGAGTCCCTCCGGCATTCGGATGAAGCAATATGTGCCGAAGGGTGTTATAAAGCTGGTGCTAGCCTTGTCTTCTTCCTTCATGTATATCTGGTGGTAACCGGAGAAGCAATCGAGGAGGGACATGACCTCGCATCCGGCCGCGCTATCGACTATTTTGTCGATCCGCGGCAGCGGGAAGTTGTCCTTTGGGCAGGCTTTATTGAGACTGGTGAAGTCGATGCACATTCGCCACTTCCCGCTCTTTTTCTGCACCATCATGACATTGGAGAGCCATGTGGGGTAAGCCACCGGCTCGATGAACTTGGCTTCCAGGAGGCGGTGCACTTCTGCCTTGGCGGCCTCCGTCTTCTCGTCGGACATCTTGCGAAGCCGCTGCTTTTTCGGCCGTACCGAAGGGTCGATTCCCAAAATGTGCTCAATTATTGAACGGCTAACCCCGACCAGATCGAGGGCCGACCAGGCGAAGACATCTTTGTTCTTGGCCAGGCAGCAGAGGAGCTTCTCTTCTTCTTGCGAAGTAAGGTCTTCGCTGATAATGACTGTCTGCCTGGGCGTGGCCTGGTCGAGGGGGACAATCTTGGTCCCGTCGTTGCTCTGCAGCTGGGCCTTGTCGTGCTGCTTATTGGTTGGGCTGGCAGGCGCGGGGACCTCGCGTTGGGCCGTGAGGCAGTGCACGTTTCTTTGACCGGGCACGAAGTCCCGCTCTATGTTGCGCGCAGTCTGTTGATTTCCGAAGACTGTGATGACGCCTAACGGACCTGGTATCTTCATGCATAGGTACAGTCCGTGAATGGCTGCTTCGAACTTATTAATGGAGCCCCGGCCCATGATGGCATTGTAAGGATATACCATGTCCACAATGTCGAAGGTTATTTGCTCGCTTCGGACATTGGGTGCTACACCGAAGGAGAGAGGCAGCTCTATTTTGCCGACGGGGAAGGTGCCCTTGCCACCGAAGCCATACAGTGGGTTGTCCGAAGGCTTAAGCAGGTTGTGGCTTATGCCCATGCGATCGAAGGCGTGGAGGAAGATGATGTCCGCCTGACTGCCGTTGTCAACTAGGACTTTGTGCAGGTCCCAGCCTGCCACGCTGCAATTGATAACCATGGCGTCGCAGTGGGGGGCACTGCGCAGGTCGACGTCCCGTGCGTCGAAGGTTAGCGGTATGTGGGACCACTTTGTCTGCACGACTGGACCCGTGACGGCGACATGGTTGATGCTGCGGTAATGGTCCCGCTTCTGCCGCTTGGTGTCGAAGTCAGTGCTGGACCCCCCAGTTATCATGTGGATGACTCCGCGATATGGTTGATCGGCGAAGTCTTCCTGCTTTGGGGCATGGGGGATGTTTTGATGTTGCTGGTGTGGTGGTGGGGGTGGAGGAGGTACGATTTGTACTTCCTGATGGTGTTGGTAAGCGTGGTGCGGTGGATGCGGGGCGGGAGCGTGGATATATGGTGGAGGAGGTTGCTGGTAATTGTGCGCGACAATTCTGGGGTTGTCGGCTGGCTGCGCCCGTGCCATTCTCTCTCTGGTAGCCTTCGTTTTGGGGCAGTCTTTGGTTTGGTGGGCGCAGTCTTCGCCATGGAAGAGGCAGTAGAATCGGCGCGGCGGTTGCGCACGCCCTCGGCCCCTACCACGAGTGCCATTTCCGCGGCCCTGGGGGGATGTTCCTGGTGGCGAGGGGGGGTCAGCAGCGGGATGCTGGTTGGCGATGTTGTGCACTTGCTGCTAGTTGCGGCCGTCTCGACCGGAGTCTGGCTGCGGAGTCCTTGTCCACGTGCGGCTGGACTGTGGGGCATCTTTTGGCTTCCTTTGAGACTCAATCTTGCGCTGGTGAAGTTCTTCGGATCTGGCGTACTTTTCAAACAACTGATATAACTCCTGGAGGCTCTTTGGCGGATCTCTGATGCAGTGGCTGTAAAGGACGCCGGCGCGAAGGCCACTGATAGCATAGTGGATGGCAATCTGGTCATCGACTGAGGGCAGCTGTGATTTGAGTGTTAAAAATTTGCGGTAATACTCCCTCAGAGTCTCCTTTTCCAGCTGCTTGCATAGCGAGAGTTCGGCCAGGGCGTCGGTGTCTGGGCGGTACCCTTGGAAGTTGAGCAGGAACTTGTCCCGGAGACTTCTCTAGGAATCAATGGACAGCGGAGGCAACCTGGTGAACCAGGTGAGTGCCGGGCCCTCGAGGGCGATGATGAAAGACTTCGCCATTGTGGCGTCGTCCCCTCCGGAAGATGCAACGGCGACCTGATAACTCATTATGTATTGAGCCGGGTCGGTGCTGCCGTTGTACTTGGGATAGGTCCCTGCCCGGAAGTTAGCTGGCCAAGGCGTTACTTGCAGGTGTGGCGCCAGGGGACTTCGCTCATCGAGATAGTTGACCCCTTGGAACGGCGCGGCGTGCGGGAAGGTGAAGTCGCGCTGGGGGAAACGCGGGTCCTCCGGTTGCGCGTGGTGTTGCAGGGGGGCCCATGCTGCAGGCCGAAGTGGCCTTCGCGCGTGTCTTCGAGTTGTGCGCGCTGCTGGGGGGGTGCCTCGTGCTGCAGGCCGGGATGGCCTTCGCGCTGCATCAGCGCAATCTCCCGCTCGAGTTCTTGGGCCTTCTGCTCTTCGTCGCGTATCATTTGCCGCACTTTGGCTAGTGCGGACACACGCTGGCGCTTGGCCTCCAGTATCTCCTTCTGCCTCTGGAGATTGCGGTTCTTGAGGCGCAGGGCGCGCAGCTGTAGCTGTTCTTCTGCTGAGACGCCGAGGACTTCACCGTCCTCAGTGAGGTCTGCGCCCTCCGGTGGTGCGAAGCCTGAGGGTAGCTGCGGTTGTCCTTCAGGGTCGCAGGTGCGGAGGGTGTCGTCTTCGCAGGCGCGAGGAACATTGTCTTCAGTGGCCTCTTGGTGGGTGGAGTGGGTGAGGGCGAGGGCCTTGCCCTTTCTTGCGGCGAGCAATGCTGCCTTCGCAGCCTCGTCAGCCTTCGGGTTAGCTCTCTTGGGTGCCATCGCGGGTGGTTTTCTCGTAGCACGAACGGTGGGCGCCAAATGTTGGAACTTGCTCTCGGTTGCAAGGGGATCCAACAATGGTGAACAGTGGTGTCAACAGGGCGCACACGCTAGATGGCAAAAGCTCTTTTAATCTGGCCTCTCACGGGCACTGTGCAGGGGTATTTATAGGTACCTGAGCGCGTAGCGCCTTGAGCTAAGGACGCATGTGCCCTCAGCTACCTAGATTATCCCCAGAATATTCCCATAAAGCAGGGTTACAGACCGTAATTACAGGGATGTCTTTACAAATTAGGCCCGTATAGCACGGCGGCCACGCGGGGCCCGTAACGATGGGCCGGATCACACGTGGGCCTCTGAGCTGGACGAGGCTGCACTGTGGGATGCCCTTCGTCGCCAGTCTTCGTCTGGTGCGGTACATGCGAAGGGTGTCCCTGCCTGTTTTGTCTCTATTAGCTCAGCTGCTGCAGCGAAGACTTCGAGCGAAGGGTGGCGCCTTTGCCTTCGCCCCAACAGCACCACCGAACAGTGTCCGGTGCACCAGGGAGAATTAAATCAAACTTGCCAGTCTCGGGAATTTGGGAGGTCGCTCCGCTATAATTCACCGGACTGTCCGATGTAACACCGAACTGTCCGGTGTGCCAGCGGAGCAACGGCTACTTCGCCTCAATGTTCGTCTGCAGAAGGCATTAAATGCGCTACAGTGCGCGCCTGCACGCGCAGAAGTCAGAGCAAGCGCCAGAAGGCGCACCGGACAGTCTACAGGACCTGTCCGGTGCACCACCGGACTGTCCGGTGGCCCCACAAGTCAGAGCTCCAACGGTCAAACCCTAACGGTTGGGTGACGTGGCTGACGCACCGGACATTGTCCGATGGCGCACTGGACTGTCCGGTGCGCCAGTCGATAGAAGCCACCCCCAACGGCCATTTTGGTGGTTGGGGCTATAAATACCTCCAACCACCCCACATTCATGGCATCCAAGTTTTCAGCCTTCAAACCTCATACAAGAGCTATAGCATTCAATACAAGACACAAACAAAGAGATCAAATCCTCTCCCAAGTCCGAAATCACTCCAAACAAATTAGTGACTAGAGAGAAAGACTTTTGTGTTCTTTTGAGCTCTTGCGCTTGAATTGCTTTTCTTCTTCCTCATTCTTGTTTCCACAACACTTGTAATCAAAACAAGAGACACCAATTGTGTGGTGGTCCTTGTAGTGGACTTAGTGTCCCATTTGATTGAGAAGAGAAGCTCACTCGGTCTAAGTGACCGTTTGAGAGAGGGAAAGGGTTGAAAGAGACCCGGTCTTTGTGACCACCTCAACAGGGAGTAGGTTTGCAAGAACCGAACCTCGGTAAAACAAATCACCGTGCCATCCATACTTATTTGCTTGTGATTTGGTTTCGCCCTCTCTTCCGGACTCGTTTATATTTCTAACGCTAACCCCGGCTTGTAGTTGTGCTTAAGTTTATAATTTTCAGATTCCTCCTATTCACCCCCCTCTAGGCGACTTTCAGTTACCTTCACCCGAATGCTTCGAGCCTTGGGGGTTGCACTCAAAGACCTCATTGAGTCAGACGCTCCTTTCTTCGGCATCGTGCCGATCGAAGGGGAGTACCCACTCGGGCACATCTACATGCCCGTCACCTTCAGAACTCCGGAGAACTACAGAACCAATTTCTTGAGGTTTGAGGTTGTAACACCCCTTTGTGTTACTGTCACTAAAACTTGAGCATAACATCATAAGCATGGGCATTTCATATGTTTGACACACCTAGAGTGCATTTACTAGGCAAAATTTTCAAACAAGTTGCATTGTTATGACTTTTTGCAAATAAAACCCTAGTATAGGAAACTCAACCCTAGTTTGGGTATAAAAGAGCAAACAAGATTTAAACAAAAGAAAACTTCAAAACTTATTAGAGATGACCATAAAATATCACCTTGAATATACTTATGGGATATCCAAACCCTAGAGGTATCAAAAAACTGCAAAAAGAACCCTAGAAAGCCCTAAACCTAAACCCTAGGGGGCTAAGTGCAAAATTAGTGCACTTGTGGATTAAAGTGTAAAAACTATGAAGTTAAAGTATATTTGGTCATTTGGTTCACAAATATGTGGGTTTGCAACTTAAACCCTAGGTTTTGGGCCTAATTGCAAAAACACCACTTTTATAACCATATGGCTAAGTCTGATTTTCAGAAAATAGGTTCAACTTTGGGACCTTGTAGCTTTCAAACAAAAGGGATTTTGCCCTAGGTCACCACATCAATATTGTAGATCTATCAAAGGAGAATAACTTTGTTTAAGGGAGTAAGCATGGTTGTTATGAAGAATTTGAAGATAAATGAGCCCAAAGATGGGCTGTCAGACTAAAACAGTCTAAAAATTATATGATCAGTGGCATTGGATCAACTTTGGAGTCAAATTGTGACTAATCCAGTGGAGTTAAGACTCGAGTCACTGTGACAAGGTTGGAGACCTTATATTGGAGTACAACTTTGTCAAAGGAAGGTAGGTGTGCTACTGCCTAGAACAGGGAGTAAATGTGGCTCAAAAATGCATTGTCAGGCGACTTCGAAAGGAAAATTCAGATTGAACAGTGCCCTGACGAAGAACACAGGTACAGTGTACCCGTCGCCGGTGAACTCGCGCCAAGATCCGAGTTTCGCCTGGGAGATTCGTGCTCGGTGAAGAATGGATAACACCGGGGATGGGTGAAAAGATCTAAGGCGGGATGAATTGCGATTGCTAGCTAGTCCGGCTGTCCTGTCCACTTGCCACGCGGTCGGTCGAGCTTATCATCACCGGAGCTCGCCGTTTCACTCAACCGTGCCACGCCGCAAAGCATTCTCCACGTCGTAAGGATCGTGGAGGATAGTCAGTTACCCCTCCTGCACCGTTTTCTCCTCGCGCGCCACGATGCACAGATCACTGTGAAATATCCAGGTCGCCGTGAGCTGATCCCTAATCCAAATTCATGACAAGTTCGACCGAGGCCTTTAAATTGAAGGTGCCCCCGGTTTCGTTTCTGTGTTACGCGCCCAACCCACTCTCAGCCAGCTCGTTTCATTCCCCGTAGCCTACAGTCACCAGGTTTTCCCCAAACACGGTTGTCAACACCGCCGAGTGTAGCTCCGTCGTGGCCAGCGTGATTCCGGTGAAATCCTACTCCTTTGCATTTTGTTTTAGTACTCTTATGGTCTCTGGATGCTCACAGACCCGGGCGGTTGAACGTTATCACTACCAGACTCCGTGAACACGGCGTTGTCATCCAGGAACGCCGCCGTGAACACCCCTCGCGTGGACGAGCTCTCTAGTGCTTGCTCTGTTCAAATTCACGCGTGTATCATACCTAGGGTGAGCCAGTGATGCTCTCCCTACCCTTATTCTAAATGCTACCACATTTGGCTGCTCGGAACGAACTCGCCGGAGTTTTGGTTCCGCCGGTGTCGTCAGCAAATAAACTCTAGGAGCGGGCTCATCGAAATGGTCTTGGGAACATGTCCGGGGAGCCTCTTGGTCGGTGCCTGTGCGCTTGCTACTGTTGTTAGGGGTCACCGGCAGTGAGCGCATGCGATCCGGCCAGGTGTTCGACCAAAGTCCGGTCAGGGATCGGTGCTTGACAAGAAGAGAAAAAGCGGAGGGCTTAAGTGAAAAGGTCAGCGACATAGGGAATAGTAGCTAGGATTCTTTATGGAATAGTTGAACCGTTGCGAGCGTTTTTATAAAGTTGCGCAGGCGTAAGCGCGGGCGCGCACGCGCGCGTTTTCCACCCGGGATTGGGCCGCCTGGGCTGGATTTGGCCCAAGACTGTTCATTCCCTTTTCTTTTTCTTTTTCTGTCAGAGCTAAAACAATTCTAGAAAATTGTAGAAAAATAGTAAAAATGCCAAACCAATTTTGCTAGATTTCTAATTTCCTATAGATTTTAATAAAAATAGTTTCATGATTTTTAATCCAAATAGAAAATTATAGAGTATTTATAATAGGCTAAAATCTTGTTTCTGGATTTTTAGAAAATCAATAATAATTCCAAAAATCTCCAAACTTTTTAAATGACCCTTATACCTTATTTAGGAGCTTTGGGTAGAGTTTGGTATGATTTGGACCTTGTTTGATACTTAGAACCCAAAACCCTACCCCTCCTGCTCTTTGAACTTCACTGTTGACTCCAGAGACCCTAAGTTCTCGGAGTTCCGTGAAGGAAAATTGTATTTAAGACTTTAGATAATAAACTCTTATTATCTTTGCACTCTCATGAGCATTACATGGGCATTCATTATTATGTATGATTATATTTAGAAAATGAGGAAGAAGTTGAAGTAGAAGGAGAGAAGACTTCACCAGCACCACCTAAGGAATATCAGGCAGACAACTATTTCTATTTTGACATCTGCGGGACCGAGCCTGAATCACCAGTAAACCAAGGCAAGCTCGGTGCATTTGCCACCTCCTTGATTCTTTTAAACTCTTTCTCACTTGCTTGATGCATTAGGTGATAGGAGTTGATTGCTAAAACAATTCATGCATTTCCTTCCTTGAATTTGATTACCTTCCTTGAAATCCCTGTTTTACAAAAGGTCTTTCCTATGCTTAGTCTTCCTCTAGCAAAACAAAATGTTTTGTCTTTACAAAAAGATGATGTTGCAAAGTAGGAGGGATGTTTTTGAAAATAAAACTTGATGGTGGATCCATCATGGCCATGATGGGTTCAACATCAGAAAAAATGTACCTCTGCCAGGTACCAGACTTTGGGGTTTGAAATGATTAAGCTGAGACCGGGCGGGTGACTTGCATGAGAAGAGAGTCTCGGTGTAGTGTCTCCGTCTAAGTCTATTAAGGACCGTCTCGATGTAGGCTTGCTGACCAAGGACCCTTTAACTGGTCACATGCCTCATCATGGGTAAGCTTTGCCTCAGGCAGACTAATACCAGAATAAGATACCACACAATGGGAGTGGAGAGATGGCGAGAGTAGCGTGTACCCTCCGTGGCACGAGGCTGGACGGTGGTGTATCTGTGCTCTTGGTTGGCGTGAACCTGATCTGGTCTTAAGAACCCCGGTGGCAAGTTGACATATGCAAGGGTTAAGTGTTACATATGTCGTGTGATTGGAGATCCTCAGCTGAGTATAATCGATTCGGATCGCCGTACCTTCATGGTTATGAAGACTTGGTCACTGCCCTATACGTAGAACTCCAGTAGAGATAAAGGGTTGTTAAGAAATTGGCTAGTGCTGGTCAAGTGCTTGAACTAGGTGTAACACCCGGTTTTAAGGGGACAAAGCCGGGTGCATCTCATACATGCGCCAAAGAAGACAACATATATAATCACAGAGTGTATAGAGATAAATGTCACAATAATCAGAGTACTTAATACATAGCGGAAGTCTTACAAAAATAAAAGATAAATATAGCAGGATCTAAAATCCATCCTTGGCGCCAGAAAGTCAACTGGGAGACGCCACCTAGAACGAATCGAACTCCTCGATACGCGGCTCCTCTTGAACCACCTGTTCTTCTCCTGTGGGGGGTGTGAGATAGCAAGGGTGAGCTCACACATGTTCATCGCTCAACAAGTTGTGGGGAATAATGTGGCATGAACTCACCAAAGGTGGGAACTCATGTGAAGTGTAAGGCTAATCAATGATAGGGGTTAAAGCTGAGCATTGCTTTTATAAGTTGGTCAAAGTTTTATTAGCAATTACTAAGTGTAAGTAAATACCAAACCATAATAAATAATAGAACAAAATTAATAAATAATCCCATGCAAATGCATATGACTAATTGAATTTTAGGTTCCATAAATTAATCATGTGAGGGTCCGAGCCGCTCATGGCCGTGAGCACGGCTAGTATACTAGTTTTACACTCTGCAGAGGTTGCACATCTTTACCCACAAGCCGTGTTACCCATCTGCCAAGGGGTCATGAATCCCATACACCTCTACCAAGGAAGCGAGGCAGGGTAACACTACGAGGCCTTTATAAAGTTCCACTAGCTTCAGAAAACCTGCTACAGTTTATAGGAAGCTCCAGTGCAGGAATCCCTCGCCTGACCGCCATCGCAGCAAAATCAACCCAAGGACCTCCCTACACTGACCACTCCCTACTGCCTTGCCCCTTTCAGGTAAGGTAGTCATCCACTAGCTTTCCTAGTTAATCAGCCAAGGGCGTCCCATTAAACCCTTGTGGTAGCACTATTTTCCCGGGTGGTTGCTCCATGTTCCAATTAACATAATGATCTTATCATGAACATAAATAACATAACAAAATAATTGGAACATGAACATAATGGAATATTAATCCTAAAACCATATGGAGCAATAGCGTAACTACCCAAGTGAATCAGGGGTAAACAAGGTAAACAGGATAAACAGATTAGGGTGACCTATTGGGTCCCATCAAAATTAAACCTATGCATTGAATAGTGATAATAAAGAATATTATTGGGTAACAAATGTGATCAAGGGCACAACTTGCCTAGCACTTGAGATTCCAGTTACCAGGGTGATTCTTCAAATCCTCGTGACCTCACTGCTAGTCGTAGCAATACAAACAAACATGGTATAGATAAAATCAACATCATACCAAACATGAGAACAAATTGAATAATAATGATCTACGTGAAGCTACGAGATTGCGGGATCGAGAACTACTAAGATCGGAGTCATGGTTAAGGAGTTATGATTTATGGGAGATCTATGTGATTTAACTATTAAACTATATTATAAATTGATTAGAATATACCATATGAGAGAATATTCTATGAATAATTAATTTAACTTTAATCTTAATTATAACTTGACTATATATCATATTTTTAATCAAATTATAATTATGGATAGTTTAACTTCGATTAGAGGAGTTAATCTATTAAACATAGGCTAGACAAATTTTTTTTAATAGTAAAAGTATGGGGTGCGATAAATGTTAGTGTCCTACTGTATATAAGATATTATTGTGAATCTAAGCAATTCGAATGGATCAAATTGGAGTTACAATAAATTAGTTATGATTTTTCGAAGTTTTATGTGGTAGCTACAAAACAAATCAAGCACATAGATTTAACTATATGTTCATACTAAAATAAGGTTACCAGATAATAAATAATATTATCATGAATTTATTGGAACTGAAATAAATTAATTCGGAGCTAAAATAAATTAAATATGAATTAAACAAATTCTGGATTTATTTTAACATAAGAAAAGCATTTTCTACTTTAAATTATCTGGTTTCTAATTTACTCGGACTGCGCGCATAAATAATCAAACGCTCAAGGGCTACTCCGCAAAAGTTCCCTGACTCAGGTTGTGCCCGCCCCGGACCGCGGGTTGATACTAATAAAATAGAGGGGCTCTTACGCAAGGTACGCAGGCCGAAGAGGTATCGGTGATCGTGAGCCGCCAGATCGAATATGGACGACCCAGATTAGATTGACGCGGGATAAGAATCAGTGCGCGGTCTGAGTCGTTCGATCAGCCATCAAGGGTGCAGATTCAACCTCCCCTAAAGTGACTGGTACATGGTGATAGCCTTTGGATCTGGGATCGACGGACGGGGTTCCGCCCAGCCAAAGGGGTAAGCTAACCTAATCTGAGGCGCTCATTATCAATCGGACGGTCCTAGTCCTTCTTCTACCTTACGCCAATTACTCTCTCTCTTCGCAAGCCAGGAAGGGTGCTCACCAGCTGTTGTGACGGAGCGCGCTCCACGGTGATGCTGATCCGCGACGGGGTCGGCTGGTGATCCTCGCCACGCGCACCAATGAAGGTCAGGACGATCCCAGTCCCACAGCGCAACGGTTGGAGCCCACGATGACGCACCAGTCCACCAAGTTCTTCCCCCCCTTTCTCCCTCTCTCTCACAGTCGGCGGCCATGGCGAGAATGAAGGAGCTGCTGGTGGTTTTGAGTGTAATGGAGAGAACGCCGCGCCGCATAAGTACTCAAAAGACCCGGCCAAGGAGTTTAGCGGGTCCCTCGGCTTCACGTTGGGCATCGACGGATTTGCCCCGCACGGCTCCGAGGAAGTCGCCTAGGTGGTTGAAGTGGCGGCTGGGCGAGGATTTCGGTGGCTCTACCGTGATGGAAGCTAACACCGAGGTCGCAACCCACCCGATGGTTATAGCCCGAGCCCGGACACGGTGGCCCACGCAGCCAGGGGCTCCTGCACGCGCGGCGTATGTTAAGATCTGCCCGCCATTATCGCGCGCGGAAGTGCGGCTCCGTGAAGAAGGTGGCCGAAAACCCTGGTGGATCCATCGGATTATGGAGAATCAGATGCTCCGGCGCTTTGGGTGGTCAGCTCCGTCCATGGAGCGATATTCGCTCGAGGAAGACGACCGACTCAAAGGGCCCACGTGGCGGTGACTAGCGACCAGAACTGGAGTGGCCATGTGATGGGATTGGTAAGCTGTTAGCGCGGGCCCGGTCCGTCAGCGTGACAGCAAACAACGCACGCTAGTAGTGAGGCTGGCGGCTAGGGTTTCGCGGCGTAGGGAGTGGGAACGCGCGCGCGGGGGATTAGAAGATGGGCCGGCTGCGTGGTAGAGAAGGAGGACATGGGCGGAATTGGTAGTCGCGGCCCAGTTAAGCTTCCTTCATTTTTTTCTTTTTCTGATTTTCATTTTCCTTTCATTTTAAATTCACAATTTGAATTCAACCATGGATGTGAATTTGTACTCAACTTAAATGTACAAAATAAACATACTAGTATGGTAGTATTTTATTTATCCATATATTTTGTTTTTATCTTGTTTAGTGTTTTTCCTTCTTTTCTCTTTATTTCCTTTTTGACTTTCAAAATTCAGATTCCAAATTCTAGTTTAGGATATGGTTTAAAAATTCAAACTTAATACATACTCAATCAATTATGGAGCAATATATATATATATATATATATATATATATATATATATATATATTTAATGATTTATTTATTTGATAAATGTTTGAAATATGGGTCACACTCATAAGGTTACTTTCTTTTTAGGAAAATGGTATTTTCATTATGGGACATGAATTTAAAAATACTTTAAAATTAAATATTCATGAAAGTGATTGCTTATGGTGCATTATTTCATGAAATTCATAGTTATTTAGTTGATTAGAAAAATTTCCTTTTACTCTTTTTCTAAAATAGTTCTTGATTTTTCAAAATTCACTCCTCACATTTGTTGCTCAAGTATAAGTTTAGATACCTGAATTTGCTATTTTATTTCTTTATATATTTATTTTATTATTATTAATATTTTTTTATATATACAGATTTTGGACCTTACACTAGGGTAGCAAGAACTCTAGATATAGGTAATCTTACTTAACCTGACAAGTAAAATTGGATTTTTAAGGATCCACTTTTAGTAAGCATTTCTGCAAATAGAGTCTTTGATTATTGTTAAGCCTTACCTTGACTCCCTTAAGGCCAACATCCCCTTGAGAGTCTTTTCCTTAGTCGGGTAAGACTTGCTGAGTAATCCCATACTCAGGGTTTTATTCCCTATTGTTTTTAGGTGAAGAAGCGACAAACTTTTGTTGCTTCTGTTCTAAGGTGGTACCAAAGGAAGAGCACTAGGAGTGAAGCTGCGGGAGGAAAGGATCCTCCATAAAGCTCTTTGTTTGATACTTATCGGGAGGGGTTTTTGCCTCCCATGGTTTGTAATAATAATACTCTGCACTCGTATATTATATTCTGGTCTGTAATAATATAACTCTATCTTACTTTTAAATAAAGGTAAGTTTATGTAACTGCTTCCGCATGTTCGTATCTCCGATGCTTGTAATTTCTGTGTGACGGGTGAAACGCTCTTGGGAAAGGTAAGAAAAGTAGATACCGAACTTATCAAGTGATTCAGGGGCACTTGCAGGGTTGTCTGAGGTCCGTTGGACAAGGACAGCTGTAGGTGGGCCTAATGACTTCGGAGGTTCCGTTACAGCTGGTATCGGAGCGAAGCCCATCTCTGCAGATCTTATAAGGCATCTTCAAAAGAATTTTCTAAGACTTACCTAGAAAATTTCTTTCTTTCTTATCTAGCTTCCTTCTGAAGTACTTAATTAAAGACCAGATATAGAGTGCAATGTATAGAAGGTGTGAATCGACTAAGGTTGATTCTGTAATTACACATGCATCATGCTAAAAACTCTGCTAATAAGTTTTTCCCCTTAAGAAATGCCGCCGCGCACCCGAAAGACCGCGCGCAAGTCAACCGGGCCAATCGGTGTACCCCGTCATCAACTTGCCCCACGGCATGAAGATAGCAGTAGCGGTAGCAATGATCCAATTGGGGATCTGGAAGCCCAAGTGGATCAGCTTCGAACAGAACTCTGACGCAGGAACAATCTATGGGTTGCGGATGGCGAAAGGATAAATGAATTAAGGACAGAAATTCGCCACCTGCAAGACCAGCTAGCGGATCGGGATCTAGCGCTCGACTGGGCTGTGAACTCTCGTTCACTTGCTTGGGCAAAAGAAGCTAGAGCTCAAGCCCGAGTGGAAGAGCTTAGCTCAACCATGGATAGCTTGCAGGTTTATTGTAATACCTTACATGAAGAAGTTCATGTATTGTATTCTCAACTGCATCCCAATGTACCTGCGGAACCTATCGGGACGGAAGCTGGACCTTCTGGGACAGCGGGAGAAGCCTTCGGTGGTGAACTGGACTTGTTCAGGCCTCCTCCCTCTATGAGGTTGGTGGATGAGAGGTCTCCTACTCCCAACAGCGAGGCTACTAAGAGTGACAAGAAGCAAGAATAGTGTAGTATAGAAGTAGTATAATGTATAATAGGTAGTGTAATCCTGTTGTAAAATTCGAGTTTGTAACATTACCCTTTTCAGTAATGTATAATGGATGGTTTTCTTTGGCATATTATATTCTTTTCAATGTTTGTTGCCTCAGATGCCTTCCAAGACTCGTTCTTAGGATGGTGCAGGGACCTCTAGTGGAAGGGAAGCGACACCAAACCCACCTCCAGTACCTCCCATGTTAGCCGAGGCCATCGCCACCTTGGTTAACGCTACAACAGACAATACCTGATTTTTACGGGAAATGGCAAGTCAACAGATACAACAACAAGGCGGGCGGGCATATCCGCAAGGCCCCCGTGAAACATCCTACCTGGATTTCTCTGAGACACGCCCTCCATTGTTTGTTAAAGTAGAAGACCCTCTAGAAGCGAATGAATGGATCCACGTCATTGAACAGAAGTTTGGGCTCCTTCGGTTTTCAAAAACTCAGAAGCCCCTATTCGCAGCCCAACAATTGCGTGGCCCTGCCAGCACTTGGTGGGGAAATTTTATAGTCGTTCAACCGACTGATCATCAAGTAACTTGGGATGAGTTCAAGTTGGCCTTCAGAGAGCACTATATACCTGAAGGAGTTCTCCACATGAAGCAGGAGGAGTTCATGAAGTTGAAACAAGGTGGGGATACTGTTACCTAGTATCTCAATAAATTTAATCACTTATCCCAATACGCAATCGATCAAGTCAACACAGATGTGAAGAAAAGGAATTGTTTCATGAGAGGCTTGAATGATCGAATGCAAAGAAAGATGGCCACCTTCATCGACCTTACGTACGGAAGGGCTGTCAGCACAGCGCTGGCAGTCGAGGCTAAATATGTAGGATCCAGAAAATCCAAGGGTTATGGAGGCGATAGGCCCAATCAGGGCCCCGAGAAAAGGCAAAGGTTGGTTATCCGACCTTTCAATTCAAATCGCTCTTCCCCACGCCCACCCTCCTACCCATTTAAGCAACCGGTCTTTATTCGCCCCTCCACTGCCCCCACTCCAACAAATCAGCCGGGTGCCCCTGGCACTCGTTTCCCGGCCCTCCCCAGCTCTTCAACTGGTTGTTTCAACTGTGGAAAGTCCGGACACTTCATTAAGGACTGTCCATATCAGAAGCAGAATCGCTCAAGTAATCAGCAAAGTTCTGGGAATTTTTCTCAAGGGAAGGGAAATGCGGTAACCAATACCGCGGGCAAGAATACAAGGAAAACGAGACGAATATATTATACTCAAGTGGCCACAACGTCGGACGGTGAACCAGTTATGATGGGTACGTTCCTAGTGGCCAATCACCCTGCAATTATTCTTTTTGATTCTGGTGCTTCGCATACTTTCATAAGCAAGAGATTTGTGGAGCAACATTGCATTCCATGCCATGAATCAAGGGAAGGGTTTAAAATTCATTCGCCTGGGGGACAAATATTCACTAAAGAAGTGGCTTTCTAAGTGCCCGTAACATTGGTTGGACGGGACTTTCCTACTAATATGATTGTTCTGAAAGACCAAGATATAGATGTAATTTTGGGCATGAATTGGTTAGCCCAACATAAAGCTATTCTCAATACTGAATTGAGAACTATCAAATTGAATTATGGACAAGAAGAGGTTCTCTTGACTATCCCCATAGCCATTCCGGCTAAACCATTTGGCAGTGTATATGAAGCCATCATACCGGAGATCAAAGATATTCCGGTAGTATGTGAGTTCCCAGATGTCTTTCCCGAAGATTTGCCTGGATTGCCACCAGAAAGAGATGTAGAATTTGTAATTGAATTGAAGCCCGGTACGGCTCCCATTTCTAGAAGGTCGTACCGAATGCCTCCAAAAGACCTAATTGCAAGATCTACTAGCGAAGGGATTTATCCGGCCAAGCTCGTCACCATGGGGTTGTCCAGCCATCTTCGTCAAGAAGAAAGACCAAACACTTCGAATGTGTGTGGATTATAGACCCCTTAATGAGGTTACTATCAAAAATAAGTACCCTCTTCCACGGATTGACATTCTATTTGATCAACTGACTGGAGCGAGGGTATTCTCCAAGATTGACCTCAGGTCGGGCTATCATCAGATCCGTATCCGGCCCGAAGATATACCAAAGACCGCATTCACTACGCGGTATGGGTTATTTGAATATTTGGTAATGTCTTTCGGACTGACGAATGCTCCTGCCCACTTCACTTATTTGATGAACTCAGTATTTATGCCTGAGTTGGACAAGTTTGTGGTGGTATTCATCGATGATATTTTAATATACTCCAAGAATGAAGAGGAGCATGCTCAGCACTTGCGAATTGTATTAACACGCTTGAGAAAACATCAGTTATATGCCAAGTTCAGTAAATGCGCGTTCTGGCTGGAAGAAATTCAATTTCTAGGACATGTATTATCTGCCAAGGGGATTGCGGTGGATCCCAGCAAAGTTAAGGATATTTTGGAGTGGAAACCCCCAACCACTGTACATCAAGTCCGAAGTTTCCTTGGACTGGCTGGCTATTACCGTCGATTTATACCAGATTTTTCTAAGCTTGTGAAACCAATCACGAGTTTATTGAAGAATGATACTAAATTTAATTGGTCCTCAAAGTGTAACGAAGCCTTTGAACAATTGAAGATATTATTAACCACTGCTCCGGTATTGGCTCAACCAGATATTGAAAATCCTTTTGATGTGTATTGTGACACATCAGGCAGTGGTATCGGCTGTGTATTAATGCAAGAAGGCCGAGTGATAGCTTATGCTTCAAGACAATTGCGCCGACATGAGGAACATTATCCAACTCATGATCTGGATCTAGCTGCAGTGGTTCATGCCCTAAAAATCTAGCGTCATTATCTACTGGGTAATATCTGTCACATTTATACAGATCATAAAAGCTTGAAGTATATCTTCACCCAGTCAGAGTTGAACATGAGACAAAGGCGATGGCTCGAGCTTATTAAGGATTATGAACTGGAGATTCATTATCACCCAGACAAAGCTAATGTAGTGGCAGATGCTTTGAGTCACAAGACTTTTTGTCATTGTCTTACAATGGATACTTCTGACATTACGTTATGCCAAGAAATGAGAATTAAAACCTGGGAATGATTCAGCATGGAACTCTAAATCAGCTAAAGCTTGAGTCAGTCCTTTTACAAATGATAATTGATGCTCAAAAAGATAATGAGGGTATGAGGCACATCCATGAGAAGATAGAGGCCGGAAAAGCCAAGTGCTTTAGAAAAGACGATCAAGGTATTGTATGGTTCAACAACCGCATAGTTGTGCTAAAGAATGAAGAAATCCGCCAACAAATTTTGGATGAAGCACATCCTAGTCGCTATTCTATTCATCCCGGAAGCACTAAGATGTATCATGATCTAAAACAACATTACTGGTGGACGAAGATGAAGATTGGAATCGCACGCTATGTGGCAAAATGTGACACTTGTAGGTGTGTCAAAGCCATACATATGAAGACTGCCGGTCCACTACAATCTCTACCAATACCAACATGGAAATGGGAAGATATTAGTATGGACTTTATTGTGGGATTACCCAGAACAGCAAAAGCCTTTGATTCTATCTGGGTTATTGTTGATCGACTTACAAAGATTGCCCACTTCCTTCCTATCAGGGTAAAGTATACAGTGGCCACATATGTAGAATTATACATTACCCATGTTCTCAGTTTGCATGGTGTTCCAAAGACGATAGTGTCGGATCGTGGACCGCAATTCGTGTCTAAATTTTGGGAAGAACTTCACAAAGCACTGGATACTAAGTTGCTCCATAGTTCGGCCTATCATCCGCAAACCAGTGGGCAGACTGAGAGGGTGAATCAAATACTTGAGGACATGCTATGGCCTTGTGCTTTGGAATTCCCATGGAAATGGGATGATTGCTTACCATTAGCGGAGTTCTCATATAATAATAGCTATCAAGAAAGCATTAAGATGGCACCCTTCGAAGCTTTGTATGGCCGACAGTGTCGCACTCCGTTAAACTGGTCTGAACCAGGCGAAAGGAGTTTCTTCAGGCCAGATACAGTAAAAGAGACCGAAGAAAAAGTTCAATGAATAATTCATAACCTGAAGAAAGCCCAAGCTTGTCAAAAAGGTTATGCAGACAAGCGACGACAACCCTTATACTTTTTGGTCGGGGATTATGTCTATCTGAAAGTGTCACCAATGAAGGGTATATCACGTTTCGGGGTTAAAGGGAAGCTTGCACCCCGATACATTGGTCCTTTTCCAATTATAGAAAGGTATGGACCAGTGGCATACCCACTTCAACTACTCAAAACCTTGTTTGCTGTACATAATGTGTTCCACGTGTCTCAACTAAAGAAGTGCCTTTGGGTTCCCGATCGAACTATTGAAGTAACAGATGTTTCCTTAGACCCAGACTTGACGTATTCTGAGCATCCTATTCAAGTCTTGGATCAAAGGGACAGGATTACCTGGAGAAAAACTCTCAAGTTTTACAAGATACAGTGGAACCAGCATTCAGAAGATGAGGCTACGTGGGAAACTCGAGACTTTTTAGAAAAGAATTTCCCAGGCTTTCTTGCCTCATGTAAATTGTAATATGTATATAATTATTGTAATCAAGGAGTGAGCCCCAGACCACCCCTGCCTTGTACCAAGAATAAGGAAATAAAAGAGTGAAGCATTTCCTTTTCCATTACTTACCCTAGGACCTTTTAATCTCGGGACGAGATTCTTTTATGGGGGGAAGGATGTAACACCCCTGGTGTTACTGTCACTAAAACTTGAGCATAACATCATAAGCATGGGCATTTCATATGTTTGACACACCTAGAGTGCATTTACTAGGCAAAAATTTCAAACAAGTTGCATTGTTATGACTTTTTGCAAATAAAACCCTAGTATAGGAAACTCAACCCTAGTTTGGGTATAAAAGAGCAAACAAGATTTAAACAAAAGAAAACTTCAAAACTTATTAGAGATGACCATAAAATATCACCTTGAATATACTTATGGGATATCCAAACCCTAGAGGTATCAAAAAACTGCAAAAAGAACCCTAGAAAGCCCTAAACCTAAACCCTAGGGGGCTAAGTGCAAAATTAGTGCACTTGTGGATTAAAGTGTAAAAACTATGAAGTTAAAGTATATTTGGTCATTTGGTTCACAAATATGTGGGTTTGCAACTTAAACCCTAGGTTTTGGGCCTAATTGCAAAAACACCACTTTTATAACCATATGGCTAAGTCTGATTTTCAGAAAATAGGTTCAACTTTGGGACCATGTAGCTTTCAAACAAAAGGGATTTTGCCCTAGGTCACCACATCAATATTGTAGATTTATCAAAGGAGAATAACTTTGTTTAAGGGAGTAAGCATGGTTGTTATGAAGAATTTGAAGATAAATGAGCCCAAAGATGGGCTGTCAGACTAAAACAGTCTGAAAATTATATGATCAGTGGCATTGGATCAACTTTGGAGTCAAATTGTGACTAATCCATTGGAGTTAAGACTCGGGTCATTGTGACAAGATTGGAGACCTTATATTGGAGTACAACTTTGTCAAAGGAAGGTAGGTGTGCTACTGCCTAGAACAGGGAGTAAATGTGGCTCAAAAATGCATTGTCAGGCGACTTCGAAAGGAAAATTCAGATTGAACAGTGCCCTAACGAAGAACACAGGTACAGTGTACCCATCACCGGTGAACTCGCGCCAAGATCCAAGTTTCGCCTGGGAGATTCGTGCTCTGTGAAGAATGGATAACACCGGGGATGGGTGAAAAGATCTGGGCGGGATGAATTGCGATTGCTAGCTAGTCCAGCCGTCCTGTCCACTTGCCGCGTGGTCAGCCGAGCAAATCATCACCAGAGCTCACCGTTTCACTCAACTGTGCCATGCTACAAAGCATTCTACACGTCATAAGGATCATGGAGGATAGTCAGTTACCTTTCCTGCACCGTTTTCTCCTTGCGCGCCACGATGCACAGATCACTGTGAAATATCCAGGTCGCCGTGAGCTGATCCCCAATCCAAATTCGTGATAAGTTCGACCAAGGCCTTTAAATTGAAGGTGCCCCCGGTTTCGTCTCTGTGTTACGTGCCCAACCCACTCTCAGCCAACTTGTTTCATTCCCCGTAGCCTACAGTCACCAGGTTTTCCCCAAACACGGTTATCAACGCCGCCGAGTGTAGCTCCGTCGTGGCCAGCGTGATTCCGGTGAAATCCTACTCCTTTGCATTTTGTTTTAGTACTCTTATGGTCTCTGGATGCTCACGGACCCGGGCGGTTGAACGTTATCGCTACCAGACTCCGTGAACACGGCGTTGTCATCCGGGAACGCCGCCGTGAACACCCCTCACGTGGACGAGCTCTCTAGTGCTTGCTCTGTTCAAATTCACGTGTGTATCGTACCTAGGGTGAGCCAGTGATGCTCTCCCTACCCTTATTCTAAACGCTACCACATTCGGCTGCTCGGAACGAACTCGCCGGAGTTCTGGTTCCGCCGGTGTCGTGAGCAAATAAACTCTAGGAGCGGGCTCATCGAAATGGTCTCGGGAACATGTCCGGGGAGCCTCTTGGTCGGTGCCGATGCTCTTGCTACTGTTGTTAGGGGTCATCGGCAGTGAGCGCGTGCGATCCGGCTAGGTGTTCGACCAAAGTCCGGTCGGGGATCGGTGCTTGAGAAGAACAGAAAAAGCGGAGGGCTTAAGTGAAAAGGTCAGCGACACATGGAATAGTAGCTAGGATTCTTTATGGAATAGTTGAACCATTGCGGGTGTTTTTGCAAAGTTGCACAGGCGTAAGCGCGGGCGCAGGCACGCGCGTTTTTTACCCGGGATTGGGTCGCCTGGGCTGGATTTGGCCCAAGATTGTTCATTCCCTTTTCTTTTTCTTTTTCTGTCAGAGCTAAAAACAATTCTAGAAAATTGTAGAAAATGGTAAAAATGCCAGACCAATTTTGCTAGATTCCTAATTTCCTATGGAATTTAATAAAAATAGTTTCATGATTTTTAATCCAAATAGAAAATTATAGAGTATTTATAATAGGTAAAATCTTGTTTCTGGATTTTTAGAAAATCAATAATAATTCCAAAAATCTCCAAACTTTTTAAATGACCCTTATACCTTATTTAGGAGCTTTGGGTAGAGTTTGGTATGATTTGGACCTTGTTTGATACTTAGAACCCAAAACCCTACCCCTCGTGCTCTTTGAACTTCGCTGTTGACTCCGGAGACCCTAAGTTCTCGGAGTTCCGTGAAGGAAAATTGTATTCAAGACTTTAGATAATAAACTCTTATTATCTTTGCACTCTCATGAGCATTACATGGGCATTCATTATTATGTATGATTATATTTAGAAAACGAGGAAGAAGTTGAAGTAGAAGGAGAGAAGACTTCACCACCACCACCTGAGGAATATCAGGCAGGCAGCTGTTTCTATTTTAACATTTGCGGGACCAAGCCTGAATCACCTGTAAACCAAGGCAAGCCCCGGTGCATTTGCCACCTCCTTGATTCTTTTAAACTCTTTCTCACTTGCTTGATGCATTAGGTGATAGGAGTTGATTGCTAAAACAATTCCTGCATTTCCTTCCATGAATTTGATTACCTTCCTTGAAATCCCTGTTTTACAAAAGGTCTTTCCTATGCTTAGTCTTGATCTAGCAAAACAAAATGTTTTGTCTTTACAAAAAGATGATGTTCCAAAGTGGGAGGGATGTTTTTGAAAATAAAACTTGATGGTGGATCCATCATGGCCATGATGGGTTCAACATCGGAAAAGATATACTTCTGCCAGGTACCAGACTTTGGGGTTTGAAATGATTAAGCTGAGACCAGGCGGGTGACTTGCACGAGAAGAGAGTCTCGGTGTAGTGTCTTTGTCTGAGTCGATTAAGGACCGTCTCGATGTAGGCTTGCTGACCGAGGACCCTTTAACTGGTCACATGCCTCGTCATGGGTAAGCTTTGCCTCGGGCAGACTAATACCAGAATAAGATACCACACAATGGGAGTGGAGAGATGGCGAGAGTAGCGTGTACCCTCCGTGGCACGAGGCTGGACGGTGGTGTATCTGTGCTCTCGGTTGGTGTGAACCTGATTTGGTCTTAAGAACCCCGGTGGCGAGTTGACATATGCAAGGGTTAAGTGCTACATATGTCGTGTGATTGGAGATCCTCAGCTGAGTATAATCGATTCGGATCGCCGTACCTTCGCGGTTATGAAGACTTGGTCACTGCCCTATACGTAGAACTCCAGTAGAGATAAAGGGTTGTTAAGAAATTGGCTAGTGCAGGTCAAGTGCTTGAACTAGGGTAGCAAGAACTCTAAATATAGGTAATCTTACTTAACCTGACAAGTAAAATTGGATTTTTAAGGATCCACTTTTAGTAAGCATTTCTGCAAACAGAGTCTTTGATTATTGTTAAGCCTTACCTTGACTCCCTTAAGGCCAACATCCCCTTGAGAGTCTTTTCCTTAGTCGGGTAAGACTTGCTGAGTAATCCCATACTCAGGGTTTTATTCCCTATTGTTTTTAGGTGAAGAAGCGACAAACTTTTGTTGCTTCTGTTCTAAGGTGGTACCAAAGGAAGAGCACCAAGAGTGAAGCTGCGGGAGGAAAGGATCCTCCATAAAACTTTTTGTTTGATACTAATCGGGAGGGGTTTTTGCCTCCCATGGTTTGTAATAATAATACTCTGCACTCGTATATTATATGCTGGTCTATAATAATATAACTCTATCTTACTTTTAAATAAAGGTAAGTTTATGTAACTGCTTCCGCATGTTCGTATCTCCGATGCTTGTAATGTCTGCGTGACGGGTGAAACGCTCTTGGGAAAGGTAAGAAAAGCAGATACCGAACTTGTCAAGTGATTCAGGGGCACCTGCAGGGTTGTCTGAGGTCCGTTGGACAAGGACAGCTGTAGGTGGGCCTAATGACTTAGGAGGTTCCGTCACAGAGGTGGCGTGTTTCGACTGCAGATACAACGCCATCATCAGCAGGCTGGAACTGGCAAAGTTCATGGCAATTCCGCACTATTCGTACATGATATTGAAAATACCAGGACCACAAGGAGTCATCACCGTGCGCACTGACTTCCAAGGCACCGCAGAATGCTTTCGGGGAGCCATCTAGGCAGCCCTTACTACTAGACCCCTGATGACTTCCTCCACGCATGCGGACACAAAGCCTGAGGAAGACCTCGCAATACCCACAAACGAAGCTCAAGCCATGACCTCTATACGGCCGATTGAGGAGACTAAGAGAATCAACCTGGGATTTGTCGATGAGCGCAAGACTGCCATCATCAGTTCCAGCCTTGACGACAAATAGGAAGGCGCACTCGTTCGGTTCCTACAAGACAACCGAGATGTATTCGCATGGCAATCTGCGGATATGCCGGGAGTCCCGAGAGAACTAACTGAGCACAAATTGAAGGTTTATCCCCAAGCGAGGCCGATTCGACAAAAGCTACGTTGTTTCACACCTGACAAGAGAGAAGTTATTCACGCTGAGTTAGCTCGCTTAGTGGCTGCGGGGTTCATCAGAGAAGTGCTGCATCCTGAGTGGCTAGCAAATCCTGTTCTTGTACTCAAAGAGAATAAAGTCGATTGGCGCATGTGCGTCGACTATACTGATCTCAACAAGCATTATCCGAAGGATCCCTTCGGGCTCCCTAGAATAGATTAAGTGGTTGATTCAACTGTCGGCTGTTCTATGTTGTACTTCCTAGACTGTTATTCTGGATATCATCAGATCAGCATGTCAAAAGAAGATGAGGAGAAAACTGCATTCATCACCCCATTTGGAGCTTTCTACTATACCTCCATGTCGTTTGGCCTCAAGAACGCGGGAGCAACTTACCAAAGAGCCATTCAGACATGCTTAGCTAACCACTGGGGCAAGCAAGTGGAAGCCTATGTCGATGATGTGGTGATCAAAACAGAAAACTTAGAAAACTTAATTGAAGATTTGCATCTGGTCTTCAACAGCTTGAGACGCTACCGGTGGAAGCGCAACCCAGAAAAGTGTGTCTTCGGAGTACCAGCAGGGAAGCTACTCGGATTCATTGTCAGCCACCGAGGAATTGAAGCTAACCCAGAAAAAATCGAGGCTATCAGGAGAATGGAAGCACCACGATCACAGAGAAAAGTATAGAGGCAAACTGGATGCATGGCAGCCCTAAGCAGATTCATATCAAGGCTAGGCAAGAAAGTCATGCCATTCTACAAGTTGCTCAAAAAGATGGACAAGTTTCAGTGGACCATAGAGGCACATGAAGCTCTAGAGGCACTGAAAAAAGTTCCTAACTACACCACCAGTACTCAAGCCGCCATGCCGAGCCATGCTAAATCAGCGAGCGGAAGATCTGTTGCTATATATCTCCTGCACGACTCATGTGGTAAGCACCGCGTTGGTAGTCGAGCAGGTGGAAGAAGGACATGCACACTCGGTATAGCATCTAGTCTACTTCATCAGTGAAGTCCTCGGGCCCTCAATGATAAGGTATCCTCAAATCCAGAAGTTGTTGTATGCGGTACTTCTAACGAAATGCAAACTCCGTCACTACTTTAACGACCACAAAGTCATAGTAGTCACAGGATTTCTAATAGGGGACGTTCTCCACAACAAAGAAGCTATCGGAATGATAACCAAGTGGGCGTGCGAGCTAGGAGCTCATGACATAGAGTTCCGGCCTCGCACGACAATCAAGACTCAGGCACTGGTTGACTTCGAGTCTGAGTGGACTTAACATCAGGTCCCAGACAGCCTAGAGATCATCGAAGTATGGAAAATGTACTTTGACGGCTCGTTGAAGCTGCAAGGAGCGGGTGCAGGGATTCTCTTTATTGCTCCTAGGGGAGAACAACTCAAGTATGCACTCTAGCTACTGTTTCCAGCATCAAACAATGCAGCAGAGTATAAAGCACTGATCCACGGGTTAAGCATCGCTATATCACTCGGCATCAAGAAACTAATGGTATATGGTGACTCACTAGTGGTCATAAGCCAGATAAACAAAGACTGGGACTGCTCGACTGACTCCATGGCCAAGTACTGCACAGCTATGCGAAAAGTGGAGGACAAATTCGAAGGATTAGAGTTTCATCACGTGGAAAGAGACCGCAACATGGTAGCGGATGCGTTGTCGAAGCTAGGATCCAGTCGGGCCTAGGCTCCACCCGGGATCTTCATCCAAGAAATATCACAACCAAGTATCCTCTCAGATCAGATGGAAGAGTGCAACACCTTGAGCCAGCCAGAGTCGGACCCCAATGACTGGAGAGAGCCTATCATTAGGTACATAAAAAATGAAGAAGAACCGGATGATAAGGCGGCAATTGTCGGTGTTTTGGGTCCGACCGCGCACCCGGGGTTGCCCCTCAAGGTGCTTTTTGGAGTAGGACCGTGTTATCGACTGTAGCTCGATGGTTCGTGCTAAATGCACGAGAGACAGTGGACAGTTGTGTACAGGTTCGGGCCGCTTTGAGATGCGTAACACCCTACGTCCTGGCGCGAGTACTCTATGTGGTGGGTTACAAGGAGGTTCTCTAGTGTTGGAAACGTAGAGAGCCGATGTTGGTGGCTAAGTAATGAGGTCGATGTCTTTGAAGGGGTGCCTCCTAGGCCTTATATACTCGACCGTGGGGCATTACATGTGGATACGATAACAACGTGAACCTAAGTAATAATGAACTGACTGAGTCTATCTTCCTATAATTCAGCCGACTCTTTCTTGTTCGGTTCTGACGTACGGGGCTCCTGCGCGGGGAGGTCGGGTCACTGTTGTGATTACTGCCCGAGTTCATCGGGCCGTCCGGGCTTGTGCCGGTCTGATCCCGTGTCAATCCACTTCACTGGGCGCTCTTTCCCAGGCCCACAAAGGGATGATCTCGCGAATTATTGGGCCCATGGGCCTTTCGTGAGGTCTTTTACCCTTCCAGTGGACCTAGGGGATATCTGTCCCTTACAAGCCCCCGATCTTTGGGTCGCTTTTGAAATAACCGGCCCGAAGATCCAAGGTCCAGCTTGCAGTTTTTTAATTTTGATAAGGAATAATTCGAAAGTAAGTCCGCTGGGCCATTGCTCCTGAACTCTGAGTGATCCAGTAAAAACGATCTTTTACTGCCTCCTTCCATTATTGCTCTTCAAAACTTGATGTTCTGCCTTGAGTTTATGCTTTAGACGTCAGCATTTTGATTTTTTAGGACTCGAATTTCATTGGGTGCACCGAAGGTGCACCCAATGGGTGTAGCCACCGAGCTTCGTGTGGATTTTTGTGAATAATCCACTCGAAGATCTTCATTTTAAGTCTTCAGGAATCACTTTTATCCTCCCCTTGTGCTTTTTAGAAGTCAGCCTTGTCTTAGTTTCACCATATGCTTTAGAGGTTAGCATTCTGCTTCTTGGGGTAGATGATTTATTAGGTGCACCGAAGGTGCACCCAATGGGTGTAGCCCCCGAGCGTTGAGTGGATTTTTGAAAATAATCCGCTCAAAGGTCTTCACTATCATGTTGGGATCCACATAATGCTTTAGAGATCAGCATTATATCATCAACATTATGCTTTAGAGTTCAGCATTTGTTTTTGTCTTCGGAATCGAGCACAAGATCTGTCCATATCTTGCTAGGTCTGGCAATTTATTTGATCTGCGACTGATTGGACGTTCGATAGATGGCCTCTGGCTAGTCTTCCTATCACTTCGTGCTTCAATGCTTCTGTCGATTAGACTTGTACTTCATCAGCTATATTTGGCTTTCCTTTGATCCTTTTTGATATCTTCCTTCTGTCTTGAGGTATTCATTGCGTATACTGTATGGATGTGACTGCTTGGGAAAATCTACTGAAAATTCCTGGACGTCCCCCCCCCAATGGGTGTAAGCAAGGGACGGCTTGGTGCGCTGAGCGTTTAGCAAACTGCCTCTGAGTAGTAACTTGACGTGACTGCAGGTGTAATCATATCACCCGAACAGTTGACTGGAGTCCCAATGGGTGTGACCTAGATGATGCTAACCCCAATGGGTGTGATCCGGCCAAAGCTGACCCCAATGGGTGTACCGTCCGCATTGCTCATGAAGATGAGGAAGAGGAGGATGAAATCCCTCTAGTTCGGAAGAACAGCCGGCGCTACATAGCTAGCGGGGAAAGTAGTGGTGTTCCTTCTCCAGCTTTGTCTGCCCTCGTTGGTCTGCAAGAATTGTCTCTGGCAAACTTTGATCAGACTCTTGAAGACATGGTCCCAGAAGATCTGTTGTCAGAGCCGGCAAATGGTGGAATAATAGAAGTTTGCGCTAGTGTGCCTAATGCCGGGTTGGAGTTATCCCATGCGGCGTCCCGTGCATCATCGACCTTGGATCACGGTCTTAAGGGTCAGGAGGTTGGTCTGGATTGCCCTGCTCCCATGGAAGTGGTTGAAGGTTCTTCAGCCTTAGAGGTGGCTGTTACAGAGGATTCAGCCCTCAAGGATGGCGCTGGTGCTTACCCCGCCCCCAAGGGTGTTGCCGGGGATGATCTGGCTCGGATGGGTAGCGCGAGCTATGACCCAGCCCCCGAGGGTGTCCGAGATGATTCTCCCTCTCATACTTCCATGGATGTTCACGTAGGGTCTTCTCCTCCGCATTCTGGTTGCCTGGCAGCAGCTCAAGCTTCAGGTCAGGGAGTCACCTTAGAGGCCGGCGCTCCTGATGACAGAGTTTTGATTTCTGCCGATGGCACTGACTTGGTCCCCACTGACGCATTGCGAGTTGTTCCAGTTGGTGATCCTTCATCGAGCCATCACTTGACTTCCCACGACTTGGGAGTTTCTTCGTTCTTCTCCAACCTCCAGGTAATTTGGTCTTTCCTGATCTGGCTGTATCTCGGGTGTGATATTGTTCTTTACACTCATCTGTTTTTGTTGTCAGGCATTGGTTGACGAAATGGCTGGTCAGCTGAAGTCGCAGGGTGCTTCTGTCCCAGAAAGGGCTTTATCTCTGACGCATTGGAATCCAGTGCTGCTCCAACGGCGGGTATCTGATTTGGAGATGGCAAATGCTGGTTAGTGCCCTTTGTTTCTTCTTTGGCTACTTGATTAATCTGCTTTTTAGCTGAACACCCTCGCATGACTATTTATTGACAGATTTGGCTCGACGGTACTCTAATCTTGAAGAAAAAAATTCTCAAGGTCAGACTGAATTGGCCTGGGTTTCTGCTTCTCTGAATGATGCTAACAGGCTGATCTCCACTCTCCATGCTCAGCTTGACTCTGAAAATGTGACCAGTGAATTAAGCTTTACTTGGCTTTGTCTGCTGTGTTCTTAGTGCTTGCTTGACGCTGGAGAAGCTGATTCTTGTCTGCAAGAGGAAAAACGTGCTCTTGCCACTTCTCGTGACAACCTTGACAAGCTATATTGTGACGCCAGCAACTCGTTGACCATCTTAGAGAGGAGTCATCGCTTCACTATGGAAGATTTGGATAATCATCGTTATAAACTGCAAGAGTCCTTGGATGATATGATTCGCCTCAGGCAATTGGTGTCGAATAAGGATACTATCATCAAGGATCTTCGTGCTTCCAAGAAATCAATTGTCCAGGAGCTAGAAACTGCTCGGTTGGCTGTCAAAACTGCTGAAGAGACTTCTGCTAGCCTGAGGGCTCAGCGCGACAAAGCTATGGACAAAGCTATTCGCGCGGGGCGGATCCTGATGAGGAGACCCGGCGGGGTTGTTCCTGACGACATAGTGGCTGACGTGAATGCTGCTCCAGATTCTTCAAGTCGCCCTTCTTCGTCGGTCGCTCCTGAGAAGAACATTACCAAATAGAAACACTTAATGTTTTGTATACGTGGTTAGTGTGCTCGGATATTTTGTCGGAAAACATTTTTCAGTACTGAATGTTGTTATTGCTTTTCCGTTTTTAGAATACAACCGTATATATCACCGCAGAAGTAAATGCAGTATGATGGCTTTTGTATTTCGCGGGGCATAGAGGTCACCCTAAGATGAGTAATTGCAAACGTGCTCGTGTTGGATTCAGTGTACGCGAGTGTATTGTGCCGATTTAAGTCATTACCGACTTAAATCGACTGCTCTGTTAGTAGGGTATAGTGGTCACCCCGAGTTAAGTAAGCGTGAGCATGTCGCACCGCCTTAAGTCATTGTCGACTTAAGCCGATTGCTACGATAGTAGGGTATAGTGGTCACCCGAGTTAAGTAAGCGTGAGCATGTCGCATCGCCTTAAGTCATTGCCGACTTAAGCCGATTGCTCCGTTAGTAGGGTATAGTGGTCACCCTGAGTTAAGTAAGCGTGAGCATGTCGCACCGCCTTAAGTCATTGCCGACTTAAGCTGATTGCTCCGTTAGTAGGGTATAGTGGTCACCCTGGGTTAAGTAAGCGTGAGCATGTCCCATCGCCTTAAGTCATTGTCGACTTAAGACGATTGCTCCGATAGTATGGTATAGTGGTCACCCTGAGTTAAGTAAGCGTGAGCATGTTGACAGTGAACAATTTGAGTGCCTTTGAAGCCTTTTTATTGATGATAAATTTCCCAGTTTACAGAGTACATTGTCGTCCCAATAGCTTTTGAGATATAGCTAGGGGTAAAACTTCCTAAGATGTTCTATGTTCCATGAGTTCCCAATTTCCGTGCCATCCATTTGAGTAAGGCGATACGATCCAGGCCGAGTGACTTCTGCTACTATGAACGGTCCTTCCCATGGTGGCGATAGTTTGTGTCGTCCCTCCCCCGTTAGAATTCGGCGAAGGACGAGGTCTCCCACTGCAAAGGATCGACGTCGTATGGCCTTGTCATGATAGCGCCTCAGAGTTTGCTGATATCGAGCCGACTGAATCACCGTATTCAATCGTTCTTCTTCTAGTACATCGATATCCTCCAGCCTAGTAGCCTCAGCTTCTGCTATGTTTTCAAAGATTAACCTTGGTGCCCCAAACTTGAGATCAGTAGGTAGCACTGCTTCCGAACCATAGACCATAAAGAAAGGTGTGTTTCCATGCAGGGCTCGACTAGGTTGAGTTCTTAGGCTCTAAACAACATACGGCAGCTCTCTGATCCACTTTCCTACGAACTTTTCATTCTTGTCAAAGACTTTCTTTCTGAGCGCTTCCAATATCATCCTGTTGGCTCTTTCTACCTGCCCGTTGGCTCTTGGGTGCGCCACCGAGGCATATTTGATATGAATGCTCTTTTGCTCGCAGAAATCGAAGAATTTTGAACTTGTGAAGTTGGATCCCAGGTCGGTTATGATGCTATTCGGTATTCCAAACCTGAATATTATGTCTTGTATGAATTCCACTGCCTTAGCTGAAGTTAGAGAAGCAATGGGTTTGAATTCTATCCATTTAGTGAATTTGTCGATAGCCACCAGTACATGAGTGTATCCTCCTTGAGCTTTCTTGAAAGGTCCAATCATATCCAATCCCCAGCATGTGAACGTCCAAGTTATGGGTATGGCTTGCAGTTGCTGTGCTGGTAGATGTTGCTATTTTGACAAGTACTGGCAGGCTTTGCACCTCTGGACTAACTCGGCTGCATCATTCTTTGCTGTTGGCCAGTAGAAACCTGACTTGAAGACCTTCCCAACCAGGGTCCTGGATGCTGCGTGTATCCCGCATTGCCCAGCATGAACCTCTTCTAGCAGTTGCTTTCCAGTGGCTGAGAGAATGCATTTCATGAGGACTCCTAATGCGCCCCTTCTGTATAGCGTTTTCCCAATGAGAGTATAATGAGTTGACTGCCTTGCAACTCGTTCTGTTGTATTTTTGTCATCTGGTTCCTCCTCATTTTTATGTACTTGATGATCGGCTCCCTCCAGTCATCAGAATTTGACTCCGGTTGGCTCAGAGCACTGCATTCCTCCGCCCGATCTAGTGAAATGCTCGGATGCAGTATTTCTTGAACAAAAACTCCAGGCGGGACCTGAGTCCGACTGGATCCTAGCATGGACAGTATATCAGCTGCCGTGTTGCGATCTCTCTCCACATGATGAAATTCTAGACCTTCAAATTAGTCTTCTAGTTTCCGGACAGCAGTGTAGTATTTTCTCATGGAATCATTCGAGCAATCCCATTCTTTGTTTATCTGACTTATGACCACCAAAAAATCTCCATATACCATCAGTCTCTTGATACCCAGTGATATGGCAATGTTCAGTCCATGAATTAGAGCTTCGTATTCTGCTGCATTGTTGGATGCTGGAAATAACAATTGAAGAGCATATTTGAGTTGTTCACCTCTAGGTGCAATAAAGAGAATCCCTGCGCCTGCTCCCTGCAGCTTCAACGAGCCATCAAAATACATTCGCCATACTTGTGCAGTTTCTGGGTTATCCGGCACCTGTTGCTCGGTCCACTCTGATACGAAGTCAACTAGTGCTTGAGTTTTGATGGCAGTGCGTGGTCGAAATTCAATGTCATGAGATCCTAGTTCACAGGCCCACTTGGCTATCCTTCCGATGGCTTCTTTGTTGTGAAGAATATCTCCTATCGGAAATCTAGTGACTACTATGACTTTGTGGTCGTCGAAGTAGTGACGGAGCTTGCGTGCAGTTAGAAGTACTGCATATAAAAATTTCTGAACTTGTGGGTATTTCTTCTTCGAGGGACCTAGGACTTCACTGATGAAGTAGACAGGATGTTGTACTGGGTATGCATGCCCTTCCTCTGCTCGCTCGACTACCAACGCAGTGCTCACCACGTGAGTCGTGCAAGAGATGTATAATAGAAGGTCTTCAGTCGGTTGAGTCGGCAAGGCTCGGCAAGGTGGTTTTAGCACTGGCGGTGTTGTCAAGAATTTCTTCAACGCATCTAGAGCTTCTTGTGCTTCTGAAGTCCACTGGAATTTGTCCACCTTCTTGAGCAACTTATAGAACGGTAAGCCTTTTTCTCCCAGTCGTGATATGAATCTGCCTAGAGCAGCCATGCATCCGGTAAGTCTTTGTACTTTCTTCTGTGATCGTGGTGCTTCCATTCTCATGATAGCCTCGATCTTTTCCGGATTGGCCTCAATTCCCCGGTGGCAGATAATAAACCCGAGCAACTTTCCTGCCGGTACTCCGAAGACACATTTTTCGGGATTAAGCTTCCATCGATATCGCCGTAGACTGTTGAAGACCAGCTGTAAATCTTCAATGAAGTTTTCTGAATTCTCCGTCTTGATCACCACATCATCCACATAAGCTTCCACACGCTTGCCCCAGTGGTCGGCTAAGCATGTCTGGATAGCTCTCTGATAAGTCGCTCCAGCGTTTTTGAGGCCGAACGACATGGAGGTATAGCAGAAAGCTCCGAACGGGGTGATGAACGCTGTTTTTTCCTCGTCCTCTTTCGCCAAGCTAATCTGATGATACCCGGAGTAGCAATCCAAGAAAGACAACACAAAACACCCAGCGGTCGAGTCTACCACCTGGTCGATCCTAGGAAGTCCGAAGGGATCCTTCAGACAGTGTTTGTTGAGATCCGTATAGTCGACGCACATGCGCCAATCCACCTTATTCTTTTTTAGTACTAGAACAGGATTAGCTAACCACTCAGGATGTAACACCTCTCTAATGAATCCGACCGCGACCAAGCGAGCCAGCTCAGCACGGATGGCTTCTCTTTTGTCGGGCATGAAACGACATAATTTTTGTCGGATCAGCCTTGCCTGGGGGTAGACCTTCAATTTGTGCTCGGCCAGTTCTCTCGGACTCCCGGCATATCTGCAGGTCGCCATGCGAATACGTCTCGGTTATCTTGCAGAAACTGGACGAGCGTGCCTTCTATTTGTCATCCAGGCTGGAACTAATGATAGTCTTACGCTCATCGGCGAACCCAAGATTGATTCTCTTGGTTTCTTCAGTCGACCATATAGAGGTCACGGCTTGAGCTTCGTTCGTGGGTACCGCGAGGTCTTCCTCAGGCTTTGAGTTCGCCTGCGCAGAAGAAGTCGTCGATGGCTTGGTGGTGAGGGCCGCCTGAATGGCCATTCGAAAACATTACGCGGTGCCTTGGAAGTCGGCACGCACAGTTATGATCCCTTGTGGTCCTGGCATCTTCAATATCATGTATGTATAATGTGGAATGGCCATGAACTTCGCCAATCCAGGCCTCCCGATGATGGCGTTGTATCCGCAGTCGAAATTTGCCACCTCAAACCTCATGAATTCGGTCCTATAGTTCTCCGGAGTTCTAAAGGTGACCGGCATGTAGATGTGGCCCAGCGGATATTCTCCTTCAGTCGGCACGATGCCGAAGAAGGGTGTGTCCAACTCATGGAGTTCTTTGAGGGGAACTCTTAAGCCTTGGAGCGTCCGGGGAAGGTGATGTTGATGCTGCTTCCCCCGTCCACCAATACCTTTTTTACCCTGCTCTCTCGGATCACTGGATCGACGAGGAGCGGGTACTTGCCTGGGTGGTCGAAGTTGAGCCACTGATCTGCTCGGGTGAAGGTGATCGGGTGCTCGGACCATCGGTACGGGGCGGGAGGACCGGTAGCTACCACCAGTATCTGACGATCATTGAGCTTTTGTTGTCTCTTGCTTTCTTGCGACCCATGTCCACCGAAGATGACGTTGACTTCTCTGTCAACGCGCGGGTAGGCTCCACCTCCTCCCTCCTCCTCCTGCTGGGGTTGTCGAGGTTCTCTAGGTCCTCCTCGTGGCGGGGGAGGAGGTAGAGGTTGGAAGGGTCGGCCGTTCCCCACGGAATGCTTGAAGTATCTGCAGTTCCGGAGGGTGTGGCGCATGTCCTTGTGGTACAGGCACTGGGCGTCGAGGATGTCGTCCAGCATGCGTTCGCCTCCATGAGGTCCTCCTCGGGCGCGAGAGGCGGGCGGTCCGACAGCGTGGACCTCTTCGCGAGGTCTCTTCTCCCAGCGTTTGTTGGGCTGCTGGTTCGCGTCACGTCGCGGTGCTGCTGGTGCGGGCTTTGTTCCTCCGATAAGGTCTAGAGCTCGCTCATCGGCGGTGATGTAGAGGTCGGCTTCCCGAAATAGCTGCTCCGAAGTGGTCGGCGCCTTTTGTAGTATGGCTCGGACGAAGGCTGAGTCATTAGATCCCCGGTAGAAGTCCTCAATCACTGCCGCCTTCGCAACCTCGGGGATACGATTTCTCATGGTCTGGAATCTTTTGAGTATGACCGAAGAGTTTCGTCCCCCCGGCGCTTGATGGATTTGAGGTCCCATGGTTGCGTCGGTTTGTTGGAGAGGGATTGGAAGTTGGCAATGAAGCGCCGACTGAAGTCGCTCCAGTCATCGATGAAGTGTCGGGGTAGGTGTCGCAGCCATTGCAGCGCGTCTTGCCCAAGGACGATAGGCAAGTACGCGGTCATCACGTCCTCGGTTGCCCCAGCGGCTCGGGCAGCAGTGGTATAGACGGCCAGCCAGCCTCCCGGATCCTGCTTAGGTTCATATTTGTCTACGTTGGAGACCTTGAAGTTAGGGGGCCATTGAATGGCCCTGAGGCGTGGAGTAAGTGCCGATACTCCACAGCTGTCTTCTTATCGTCGGTGATAATGTCCTTCCCGGGGAGGGGAGTGGTTATCGTGGTGCCTCGACCGTTCCCGGGTGGTGCCACCAGTCGAAGTCGTGGCCAACTCGGTCTTGGTGGCCTGACTCTGTGCCGAGATGCCGTGATTCCGGTCGTACTCTTCCCGGCGACGGATCTCATTCTCGTGTCGTCGTTCGCGTGAAGCGTTGATAGAGCTTCATGCGTCTCTCCGACTGTTTATGGCGTGTCATAGATCATTCAGCGGATGAGCGAGGGGCAGAAGGTGATTGGCTGCTTAAGTGAACAACCGTCGATAGCCCTCGGCGTCGGGAGTCCGAGGGAGGCCATTAGCTATCCGAGCCAACACTCCACCGACTTCGCTCGGCGTGTTCATGGCTCGGGCGAAGTCGGGGTTCAGGTTGCGTCCAAAGAGTGGATTCTCTCGATGTCGCCTAGTTTCCTGCTCAGCCTGTTCCTGAGCTTGCCGAAGGTCACGTCGTTGAGAGTTCCTTCTTTCCCTGAGGACCTATTCTTCCGGAGTTTCTCCCACTTCTGAGACCTTGTCTCGCGATACAGGCTGTGCCGGATCCCGTTCTCTGGCCTCGTGATGTCGCCGAATATTTCGGCGTCGGTTCCTCCGTCGGCGAGACTCTCGATGAAGAGGTTCTTCTCTTGGTCCAGTTGGTTCGTCATCGGAGATAGGATTCGATTCCACTCTTTCCCCGATGAAGAGGATGTCGGGGTAGAATGGAACAGTCGTCGCGGCGGTCTTCTCTCTGTTCTCCTTTGAGGACGGAGGCACAGAAAGAGCTGCTTGGCGATCCTTGGCCTCATTTGCTTCCTTTTTCCTAGTGATTCGTGTCCATTTTTCCATTGGAGAGGTGGACAGCGGAGTTCTCTGGGCAGACGGACCCTCGGCTCCTAGCTTGCTGAAGGTGATCTTTCCTCGGAGTGCTGGAGGCTGCGCTTTTCCCTGCTTCGCTCCAATTTTCTCAGAGATCCTTGAGGAAGATTTTCTCTCCGGTGGATCCACGATGCGATGCAGAGTTCCCTCCTCATCCGCTACAGTTGAGATAGTTCCAAAGCAGAACACGGACCCGGGACGGAGGATGATCTTGTGCTGGAAGGTGACGGCCATTGAGCTAGCTTGGATCGATGACACACCCCCTACCTGGCACGCCAGCTGTCGGTGTTTTGGGTCCGACCACGCACCCGGGGTTGCCTCTCAAGGTGCTTTTTGGAGTAGGACGGTGTTATCGACTGTAGCTCAAAGGTTCGTGCTAAATGCACGAGAGACAGTGGACAGTTGTGTACAGGTTCAGGCCGCTTTGAGATGCGTAACACCCTACGTCCTGGCGTGAGTACTCTATGTGGTGGGTTACAAGGAGGTTCTCTAGTGTTGGAAACGTAGAGAGCCGATGTTGGTGGCTAAGTAATGAGGTTGATGTCTTTGAAGGGGTGCCTCCTAGGCCTTATATACTCGATCGTGGGGCATTACATGTGGATACGATAACAACGTGAACCTAAGTAATAATGAACTGACTGAGTCTATCTTCCTATAATTCAGCCGACTCTTCCTTGTTCGGTTCCGAAGTACGGGGCTCCTGCGCGGGGAGGTCGGGTCACTGTTGTGATTACTGCCCGAGTTCGTCGGGCCGTCCGGGCTTGCGTCGGTCTGATCTCGTGTCAATCCACTTCACTGGGCGCTCTTTCCCAGGCCCACGAAGGGATGATCTCACGAATTATTGGGCCCATGGGCTTTTCGTGAGGTCTTTTACCCTTCCAGTGGACCCGGGGGATATCTGTCCCCCATATCAATGGAATGCATCATGAGGCAGTCAGCCCACTACAACCTCATAGGGGGCATACTGTACAGAAGATGTGCGGCAGGAGTCCTCATGAAGTGCATTCACTTGGCTATTGGGAAGCAATTGTTGGAGGAAATCCACGCCGGGCAATGTGGAATACATGCAGCGTCCAGAACTCTGGTCGGGAAGGCTTTCAGATCTGGTTTCTATTGGCCAACAGCGAAGAGTGATGCTGTCGAGTTAGTTCAGAGATGTGAAGCTTGCCAATTCTTATCAAAGCAACAACATTTACCCACACAGCAGCCGCAAACCATTCTTGTAACATGGCCATTTGCATGCTGGACGATGGACATGATAGGACCTTTTAAGAAAGCTCAAGGAGGCTATACTCACGTACTGGTTGCCATTGATAAATTCACAAAATGGATAGAGTACAAGCCAATCGCTTCTCTAACCTCAGCCAAAGCGGTGGAGTTTATACAAGACATAATATTCAGGTTTGGGATACCAAATAGCATCATCACTGACCTAGGATCCAACTTCACAAGTTTTGAATTCTTTGATTTCTGTGAGCAACAGAGCATCTAGATCAAGTATGCATCAGTGGCGCACCCAAGAGCCAATGGCCAAGTAGAAAGGGCCAACAGAATGATATAGGAAGCACTCAGAAAGAAAGTATTTGACAAGAATGAAAAGCTTGCAGGAAAATGGATTAGAGAGCTGCCATACGTGGTTTGGAGCCTAAGAACTCAACCCAGTCGAACTTTACATGGAAATACCCTGTTCTTCATGGTCTATGGGTCAGAGGCAGTGCTGCCCGCTGACCTAATATTTGGGGCGCCGAGGTTGACTTTCGAAAGCATAGCCGAAGCAGAAGCTACCAGACTAGAAGATATCGATGTGCTGGAGGAAGAACGATTGAACACAGTAATTCAGTCAGCTAGGTACCAGCAGACCTTGAGGCGTTATCATAATAAAGCTGTGCAACACCGGTCCTTTGCAGTGGGAGACTTGGTCCTTCGCCGAATTCTAACGGGGGAAGGACAACACAAGCTGTCACCACTATGGGAAGGGCCATTCATTGTATCGGAAGTTACCTGGCCGGGATCATACCGGCTTACTCAGATGGACGACACGGAAGTGGGGAACTCATGGAACATAGAGCACCTCAGAAAGTTCTATCCCTAGCGAGGCCTCAAAAATTCTCGAAGAAACATTGTACTCTGTAATCTGGGAACTTCATCATCAATAAAGTTTTTGCTTTCAAAGGCATTCAGACTCTTGACCTACAACTGACTTCGATTGGGCTAGGCTTGAAAGTAGCACGCTTACTCGACTTAGGGTGACCACTATACCCTACTGACGGAGCAATTGGTTTAAGTCGAGGACGACTTAAGTCGGTGCAACATGCTCATGCTTACTCAACTTAGGGTGACCACTATACCCTACTAGCGGAGCAATCGGTTTAAGTCGGCGACGACTTAAGTCGGTGCAACATGCTCACGCTTACTCGACTTAGGTTGACCACTATACCCTACTAGCGGAGCAATTGGTTTAAGTCAGCGACGACTTAAGTCGGTGCAACATGCTCACACTTACTCGACTTAGGGTGACCACTATACCCTACTAACGGAGCGATCGGTTTAAGTCGGCGACAACTTAAGTCGGTGCGACATGCTCACGCTTACTCGACTTAGGGTGACTACTATACCCTACTAACGGAGCAATCGGCTTAAGTCGACGATGACTGAAAGGATCACGATGCCCAAGAGGGGGGTGAATTTGGCTTTTCTAAAAATCAACACTAATTAAAACCTAAGCAAGAGCCCAACTTCACCCCGACAACTAGCAACAAGAGAATAATACTAGAAATACAACAATGCTAAGACAATACTACAAATACTTGCTAAACAAATACACAATGTAAAATGCTTGAATTAAGTGCGAAATGTAAAGCAAGGTTTAGAAGACTCCTCCAATTTTTTTCCCGAGGTATCGAAGAGTCGGCACTCTCCCCTAGTCCTCGTTGGAGCACCCACGCAAGGGTATCGCTCCCCCTTGGTCCTCATAAGAACCAAGTGCTCACTATGAGACGATCCTTTGCCACTCCAGCGCGGTGGATCCCTCACGACCACTTACAAACTTGAGTCGGGTCACCAACAAGGTCTCCACGGTGATCACCGAGCTCCCAACGCCACCAAGCCATCTAGGTGATGCTGATCACCAAGAGTAACAAGCCGTAGACTTTCACTTGACCAAGAGAAGCCTAATGCATGCGGTGTGTGCTCTAGGTGGCTCTCGCTAGCGCTAATGTGGTCCAAATACGGGATTAAGATTCTCTAATCACCTCACTAGGCTTTGTGGTGCTTGCAATGCTCTACTAATGTGTAGGAGTAAATGTGGGCAGCAAGACAATCAATATGGTGGGTGGAGGGGGTATAAATAGCCCTCACCCACCAACTAGCCGTTACCAGAACTTTCCTGCGCACGGGCGCACCGGACAGTCCGGTGCGCCACCGGTGCGCCAACGGTCGACTCCAACGACTAGTTCTGACAGCTAGCCGTTGGGCAAATGGCACACCGGATAGTGAACAATCACTGTCCGGTGTGCATAGGACAGTCTGGTGCGCTGTCCGGTGTGCCACTAAAATTCAGCTCGCGAACACTGCGCTCTTGGGTTTCTGCGCAAGGGGAAAGACCTTCCCCGGGCCAGGCTGGCCCCACTGGCAGAGGGTGCACTAGACAATCCGGTGCCCCAAAGCCAAAAACCCTAGTTTCTGTTTTCTGCTGTTTTTTAATTTGATTTTCATTCTAACTCATGAGTATGTTCTAGTGTGACACCTAGCACTATATGTGAGTGTGAATATGCACCAACACTACACTAGAACTCTCTTGGTCAAACTACTCATCGACAACCCCTCTTTATAGTATGGCTAAAACAAAATAAAAGACCTAACTATATAACGAGTGTCCTCAACTCCTTGACACTCGGAATACGAAGACCTTCACTTTTTGTTTCATTGCTTTAGCCGTCGCTTCAAGTTCTTATCTCCGGGATTGTTTTCATATTGTAGTACATCTACCTGTAATGCGACCTAACTTACCATTTGTCTCTGCAAAACACACGTTAGTCACATATAATATTACGTTGTCATTAATCACTAAAACCAACCAGGGGCCTAGATGCTTTCAACGACTTAAGTCAGTGCAACATGCTCATTGCTACTCGGCTTAGGGTGACCACTATACCCTACTAACGGAGTGATCAGCTTAAGTCAACGACGACTTAAGTTGGTGCGACATGCTCCCGCTTACACAACTCAGGGCGATCACTATGCCCTACCAGTCAGGCGATTGGCTTAAGTCAGAAAATGCCTTTAAACTAGCATGGCGCACTTGCTTTTGCGTTGTTCGGGGTGATCACTATACCCTAACAACGAAATAATTAGCTAAGATCTTCAGGAAAAAAGAACGTTTTACTCGCTGGCGCCAGGGGCGTGTTCCGGCACCCTATTCACAAAATATTCGATTCCTAACACAACTGTCACGTGCACATAGAATTCATATTACATCCTCTAAAAAGATGCTAACTCGATATAAAAGAGTGCTTTGTAGGACGTCACTGCATCGAAACATCTTTGCTGGCAATGTCTTTCATAGGTGCAACGGAAGAAGGACGGCTTGCAGCATCGGGCGTGACCTTGACATCAGCAACAATATCGTTAGGCACCGCGACGCTGGGCCTCCTCATCAGGATCCAGCTAGCACGAATGGCTTTATCCATAGCTTTGTCGCGCTGAGCCTTCAAGATGGTGCAGCTGTCCTCTAAATCTTTAACAGCCAGTTGAGCAGCTTCTAGCTCCTGCGCGACAAGCTTCTTAGAAGCGCGCAGATCCTTGATGGTGGAATCCTTGGTCGATAGTAGTTGTCCAAGTCACAGAACTTCATCTTGGGATACCTGTAGCTCATGGCGGTGATGATCTAGGTCAGACATGGTGAAGTGGTGGCTCCTCTCCAAGATGGTCAAGGAGTTACTGGCATCACGGTACAGTCTATCTAGATTGTCACGAGAGAAACAAGTGCTCGCTTCTCCTCCTACAAACAGAAAACAACATTCAGTACCAAGGCAACAAAAACATGGCAGGGTCAGCCAAGGAAGTTTACCTCATGCGCCATCTTTTCAGATTCAACCTGGGCATTAAGAGAGGAATTCAGAGTGTGCATCGTCCAGAAAAGCAGAAGTTTGGGCCAAGTCGACTTGACTTTGAGAATACTTCCCCTCAAGGTTAGAGCATCGTTGAGCCATATCTAACAATGCAGCTGAAAGGGAATGCACGATTAAGAACAAGTTGATCAATCAAAGCAGCTAGGGAAGCTATAAACTCACTAACCAGCATTCGACGCCTTCAGATCATCGATCTGTTTCTGAAGCAACAATTGATTCCACTGTATCAGAGATAGAGCTTGTTCAGGAACAGCGGCACCACAGGATTTCAACTGAGCAGATACTCCATCAACAAAATCCTGTGATCATAGACAGATGAGCAGAAGAAAGATAATTCACTAGTATGTACAACATAGAGCAAAAGACCGACTCACCTGAAGATTGGAAAGGAACAGCAGTAGACCCAGGGCAGGAGGAGCTGGGGCATGGCTTGACGAGGGAAGGTCAGTGGGAACAATCTTAAGAGCACTACCTAGGGTGACATCAGCCCCACCAGTAGACAGCAGGAACCTTGCATCTAGCTCGCCGACCTCTAAGGCAACTTGTCTAGTTAAAGTTGTAGAAGCGTGTGCTGCCGCCGCTCCATTGGACCGAGGTGGGGATGACCCGATATGGACATCCATGGAGGCATTGGAAAGAGAGCACACCTGAACACCCTCGAGGGTTGGGTTGTAGTTTGCACTACCCCCAAGAGCTGGATCGCTACCAGCAACACCCTCGGGGGCTGGGTAGCTGCCAGCGCCACCCTCGGGTGCTGGGTCCTCTGCAGTAGCCACCTCTAAGGTTGAAGACCCCTCAGCAACCTCCATGGGAGTCGAGTGGCTCAGATCAGTGCCTCTACATGGAAGATTGCCTTCCAAAGTTGACGATGCACTAGACACCACTCGGGTTACCTCTTGCCCGGCGAAATCAAGCAACGAAAGCCCACCATCTAGGACCTCCGAACAGACAGCTGGGATATCATCATCAGGAGGTTGTGATAGCATGTCTTTGGGGATGACCTCCTCTAGTGCTTGATCAAAATCTGATATTGAAAGTCCCTGAAGACTGACAAGCGCTGATAGAGCTAGAGTGGGAATGTCACTACTCACCTCGCTGCCTCTATAGTGCTGACTGTTCTTGTGGATCAGTGGGACTTCTTCTTCTTCCTCTTCGTCCTTGTTAAACATGCAGCCAACAACCTGTGCACGACCACAACCATTGGCATCAACCTCAGGAATGGCCTCGGCCAGGACATCATCAGGAACCAGTATAGAAGGGCCGTCATCCTGATCCAAGCACGATAGTCGCCGAAGTCGCCTCTTCATTGTTTTCTCCTCGATAGGCGCAGTTGGGCAGTTCACTCGGCGTGGACGCTTTGGGCGGGCACCTTCGGGTCTCCGAGTTTCCACCTCTTCACCAAATTCTGGCTCAGTTGTGATGGCCATCGGCTCGATGCGGGTAGAGTCGGATGATTCCCTAGCCAGCAGGCTAAGCACGACATCCATCTCAGCATCATCAATGCTTGCTGGCATCTCAAAGTGAATTTGCCTCTCATCCTCAGGAAGACTCCAAAGTGGAGCGATCAATGCCTCAATGTCCTCAGGAGAGGGTCACACTATATGACCCAGGCTACCATCACGAGCAGGAGGGTTGGATACAAACTCAGAGAATGACCTAAGTGGCGGTAGGTTCCATGCAGAATAGGCCACAGGAGCACCAACATTTGAAACCCTGTCCCTCAGGATCATATCCAGTCGACTCAGCAAATCTTCAGTGGGAATCCTTCTGTTTGTGACCCAGGTAGAATCGTTGACACCCGCTATATAAGTAAGCGGGGTAAACCCTGTCCTTTAAAGGTTGAATGTTCTTGAATACGAAGTCAGCAACTACAACTTCAACAGTTAGACCCCCATCCTTCAGCGAGCAGATCTCGGCAAGCAGCATTTTGGCCTCTGTTATCTCCGGAGAGGTCGGAGATTCTATCCAGCTAGGCGTGCGAACATCTAGCTACCTCCCCAACCGAGGGGGAGAGACTTGCAGTGGTTCTCCATAATGAACCACTCAAGGTGCCACCCCTTGATATTGTCTTTGAGAGGAATATCAAGATACTCTGCTTTCCTCCCCCCGTGAAGCTCTAGACTTGTGCCATCAACAAGTTGGTGCTATCCCCCAGCCAGCCCGGGCCGACAACGATAAAGATATTTCTAGAGACCGAAGTGGGGGAGAATCCCGAGAAAGGTCTCGCACAGGTGTGCGAAAGTGGAAATTTGCAGAATGGAATTAGGGTTCAGATGCGTCAAGGTCAACTCGTAAAAATCAAGGAGACCGCGGAAAAAGGGGAGATTGGAAGGGCAAGCCCACGAATGAGAAAAGGAACATAAAAGACAGATTCATGGGTATCCTCTGTCGGGACGGTGACACTGCGGCAAATCCGCCAAGAGCAGAGTTCTTTTGGAAGCAAAACCCCAACTTCAACAAGATGGAGAGGTCAGATTCAGAAATGATAGACATGTGATTACCAGCGAAGGTGTGGCGGAACCGCCCGAATTATTCCAGCTTAAGGGCCCAAGTCGCACCCTTAAGGGCAGCAACACACTTAAACAGGAATAACCCGTCAGTCCCTCGGATCTAGTCCGATAAAGCCACTTAACCAGGATCGAATACCACTAGCTCACACGAAGGTGAGGCACAGAGAAATACAATAAAACATAATACCACAAATTTAAAAGTATCATTAGTGATTACATTATCGGAGTTTCAGAAATAATAACCATAAATTTTAATGCAGCGGAAATAACTAACGGAGAAAACCGAGTAACATGGCGAAGCCTGGTCACGCTACTCCTCCTGGTCCTCTCCTGCGGAAGCAGTAACCCTCTCGACCATCTATCCCGGTGGCAGGGATGAAGGCCAAGTCACACCATCAACCAAAACAAGGAGGTACCTGCAAAAATTATGCCACAAGCAAGGCTGAGTATACTAATACTCAGCTAGACTAACACGGTGTGAGGAGTCTACTCCTCTACCTCTAGACATGCAGCTGTTTGGCTGTGGGGTTTGGTTTGCCAAAAGCACTAGCTGAGTCTAAAAACAAGTTTTAGCTTTTCAAATTTTAGTAGAATCCTTTAGACTAGATGTGTACCTAGCTAATCATACATGGTATCAAACATTTTTACCAATCAACATCTTTTGCCAGTCACCTCATTTCCACTTATTACTCAATGTAGCAGCATGGATCAAGCAGTCTCATTAGCTGCGACAAGCAGACGATTCGAATCGAGTTTTTAAACCTTGCAAGGTAAACCTAAACACACGACATGCAGGGGCACTCCGTCCCCACACACATCAACCGTCCCCATCGATTCCCCGTCAGCAGATCAGGGCTCACCGCCTTGGCGTACAATGCCTCACTGACCCCGACTGCCGTCGTGCAGTGACCGCACTTGTACCCACCATAACCGGAATGGGAGACTACGTCTCAGGTCGCATGAGGGGTAAAGTCCACTGCCAGGTTCAATCAGGTACTAGGCTTACCGATTTACCATATTTCTCGGCATGTGCTTAGTACGTTCAAACGCTTGACTCACGGTACCACACCTTAATCCTTATTCCACTTTCCATCTCGTAGACAACGCATCCCCATGGACCGTTGTCCACAGACCATCATCATTATGATATAAAACTGGATACAACCAAATCCTGACCTCGCGCGAGTGCTAGAAAATCACTCGACTTCTACCGAGATCCTAAGTAATAAAGCAGCTACTCGACCTAGCATACTAGTATCCATCTCAAAAGGAATCCTGAGTTCATGCAGCTAAGGTTTTAGTCAACTCCTACACTTAAGTGCACAGTACAAACCTACAATCATTAAGTGTAGTAAAATAGCATATATAACGGTTATGCATAAAACCGGGGCTTGCCTTAATTTAACACTTAGATAGTGTTGCTGGGGGAGGTACTCGCTTGGCGAGCAAATCCTGGTTATGTTCATCATTCTTCAGGTCGTCCACCTACTGCGTCTCGTGGTTGGCACCACATCAGTTGCTCGATCATCATCTCTCGGTCCTATATGAGGTGCAAGATGCATATGTATGAATATAATGAAAGTAGCACAAGATATACCAAGACACAGTGGCGAACTAAACATTAATTAGTAAGACACTGCAACAACTATACGCAAACACTACCACTGGAAAGACGACGATCACTACCTACAATTAACCAACGCAACACGATATCACATGTACAAGCATTTATTTAGTTGCTACGGCTTTTCATTAATTCTTCTATTGATCACACAAAAGCATCACAAACACAAGTTTAATAGAGGACCGATGCATCAATGTCGATGGACTCCTCTATCACAATCAACTTCAGCAAGCAAGCACATTAATCATGGAACACATGTTAACCTAAGTTTAGCCATCACAAGTCTAGGTCCGTTATGTGCTAACTAAGCATTTTTAGCCAAAATGGTGAACTAAATATTCATTTGAGCGCATGCAGATTTTTAGGACAGCAACACATCAGCTACTTGTTTTAATCATAACTCTTCAAATATTAATCCAAAAATAGCAAACTACGACTTTCTGGAAAGATTTAAAAGTGAACTACAACTTTGGTATTGTCATCACAGCACGATTAAACACTTAGCAAGGTCAAAAGTTGTTAACACAACAGCGCTGTCCAGATTTGGACAGATTCAGACTTGTGACTTTAAAAATTCATAACTGAAGATTCAGACATCCAAACAAGGTGATTCTAGATTTTCTGGAAAGGTAATGAAATTGTCTACAAATTATTTATAAATATCACTGGCTGGTTTAACATGTATCAAGGGTGAAATACACTCTGAAGGCTGTGCTGTCCAGAACTGGACAGATTCAGTCTTCAGACTTTAAACATCCATAACTTCATCTTCAGACCACTAAAAATAGTGATCCAAGACTTTTTGGAAAGCTTGGCAATTGCACTACATAACTTTTATAATCACCAAGAATTGATTCTATGTTGAACTGAGTCAAACAATTCAGTTTTCGAAATCTGTTCTGTCAGTGGACAGAACACAGCAACCAAGTTATAAAATTCATAACTCTCAAACCGTCAGGCCTTTAGTTATGACATTTTAACACAAGCAAGATAAGAAAAGCATCTACAACTTTCTTATAATCTACAAGGACTGATTCAAACATTAACTTAAGCAAACAGTACAGTCTCTGAAATCTATACAGAAATTGGACAGATTCAGTTACTGAATTTGTAAAAAGCATAACTCCTAAACTGTCAGACCTATGGCTGTCAAATTTTAACACCAGCAAGATAATAAAGTTATCTACCACTTTTCTATAGCACATATCTACAGAAAACACAATTAACAAACACATCCACCACAATAATCGGACCCGGTACATATACATGTATCGATGCGCCCTTCACACACTAATTTGCATTTTAGCTTAGACATCATATGAGCATTACAAATTTTTATCCGCGATCGTAACCATGCGCAATGGGGCTACAACATCCCAAACGGTGCGAGAACACTAGTTTCAAGTTTTAACCCCATGACTATTCCATTACTTATTTTAACTACTTAATCAGCATCGACCGACTTAACCTTCATCTCGATGGTCCAAGCACCACAATTCACGAAAGTCTACCTAGACATCTAGCATCACATAGAGAGCCTACTACTTCACATTTCAATTCATATAGGACCGCAAGGTGACAATAATAACACATAGGTAATCGACCTTTTTCTACGACCTTTAGTTGGGTCACCAGCAGACGACATGATGACTACGAAGTCATGTCACCATTTCATCACGCCCATCCATCGTATATATGCGCACGAATTCAATTCTTGCGACACATGCACTCAAAATCAATCCACACTACACAAAATACACTCATCTCTTATTTATGCGCGGACTTAACACCTTTCGGGATAAAGCGTCACTATAAATACCTTACACATAATTGCCTAAGGAACCCATTAGTTCACTCGAAGACATCTATTCAAGGCATAAACACAATCATACACTTATTTGTGAAGCACAATTTAAGGAACGCCTACGCGTATAAACTTGACTTATAATTATAGAGGAAGTGATGACTACTTACGGCATGTCATCACCTCTCTACATAAGCCCAAACAATTTCTACTACCGACTAAGAGTTCTAAGTATTAAACACACGGTTACTTTCCATGCGCAAATAAATCTCAACTTAACAAAACTGACGCCGATGGAATTTTTACTAAACTCATCATACGCATAACTCTGTCTCGCATACAACCAAATTATGGCGTGCACTCGAGACACTTCAATCAATGTGGCGCGACCACTAATATAAATGGACTCCGACACTCATGTCTCAACGATACATCCTCTACGCAAATTAGCATTCTCTAAACTACTCGTCACATCAATAAATATATCCCCTCTAAAATTATGAATCCCATCACATTGCTTAAAACAAATACACTTTTCACATAAACACATATCGATGCATTTCCCCAAAACAAAATCCACATTTTGTAACTTAGTTTTCGCATCAAACAACGCATCGCATATTTTCCCTATCAAAATAAAAATACCCGAGCTCTTTTCTATTTCATTTTCTTCCCTACACGCGTCCATTCATACAATTATACTTTCACACACATATAACCACATGCACATCATCGACCAAAATATAATTAGACAACTACAAATCGCGCACATCAATTAACCTCTTGTTCTCCAATCGCAAACACGATCCTACCAATGCGCATAATCGAAACATTTTACACACATCCATTCAAAATAAATAAACGAGTCAATCGAGAGCGACATGCATCGGCTCACCATAAACAAATCCAATCGGTGTTTGTAAGGACGATGGCGATTCCGATTGGTGCATCGCTCCGAACATCCGATGAGCGTTGGACAACTTGCCTTCTTCTCCATGCAAAACACGGGGTGCCTCTCCTCCATAAAATAAAATAAAACAGCACACATACACAATTAATCGTATGAAAATAATGTCGATGCGGAATCGAGCACGGAGCGTCGCGGTCTCACCGGGGTGAATGACGACGACGATGGGGCTGCGCAAAAACAGCAAACCACCGGCGGCATCACGGCGTGCTGCTGACTGCTCAACACCCCACTAGGACAGATCGCCAAACACGTGGCACGCGCGCAGCGCTAGCAGCGAGGAAGCTAGGGAAGGTGTCGGGGCTGCAGGAACAGCGGTGTTTCGTCGAGGGGCTGCGTAGCGAGGGGAGGTGGGGCGAGCTGCCGCTATTTTGTGGGGAAGAGAGGAGGAGCAGGGGAGGGCGCCGGGGATCTGCTGCTGTGCGCGCGCAGGGGCTTGGGGGAGGGAGATGCTGCGCAGAAGAACGGAGAGCTGGGCGCAGGGAGGAAGGGGGCTGGCTACGTGGATTTTCTGGGCGCCAGCCATTCCCTGCGTGATGGCGAGGCCGAGCTGGGAGAGGGGAGTCGCTGTCCTCTGCTGGCCGAAGTTGCTGCTCACCTGCAGGGGAAGTGGGGCTCGCGCCCATGGGAGGAGAAGGGCAGGGGACGCCATGGCTGTGGAGGTGCTCGGCTGCTGCAAAGATGGAGCTCGTCCATGCAGGAAGGAGCCGAGGGGGCGCCGGCTGCCCTGCGCGCGACGGAGAAGAAACCAGCAGAGAGCTCCGCGGCGAGCAGCAGCTAGTGGAAATGGAGGTCCGAGTGGGGGGGGATTGCTGGCAAGCCCCTAGCAGGGAGGTGAGCTCGGCCAGGGAATGGCGCTCACGCCATGGCTGGAGCTGCAGCTGCCGTGGGAAAAACCAGAGAGGAGGACTGCGTAGGGGAGAAGAAGGTTGCTGGTGGCGGCTGGGAAAAGAATAGGGGTGGGAGTGCAAAACAGCCAAGGGCAAGGGAGAGGGATCCGTATTTATAGAGAAACCCTAGGGTTAGGGTTTCAAATGGGCCTAATTGGGCTGGGTTGGGCTGGCCCAAACACGAAATCGGGCTGCGTTAAATTATTTCCGGAATAAAAATGTTCTTGCGGATTTCGTCTGTACGCAAAACAGAGTGAACTAGAGTTTGGACGAACGGACGATTTAGCGATTAACTCGGCCGAGAGTCGGATTTGATTTCGCTCGGCAATAATTCGCTACGCAAGATTTGAAAATAAATCGTCTTAAGATATGACTGGCTTTTGGATTTATGATTGAAAGAGATAAATCGCGATATTTTAAATTTATCGTCGAGGTTGATTTTTAAATCGGGATCGAATCCAGAGGTATGAGTCGAGTCGGATAAGAGTTAATTAGAGGGCGACGTACAGAGTATCCCGTTGGAGAATACGGACCCGGATACAATAGTCGGACATCGATCAAAGTTCGAGGAGTTGGATTCGGACATAGATCAAATAACAGCCGTTGAGAGTTTGATTAAAGAGCTTCGGATGAGATTTATAATTCGAGAATGGTCTTTGAGTCTGCATTAGTTCCGAGAATTAAAAGTTTTAACACGCTCTGAAATTGGTTGTTTCTCGCGATCGATTAACTCTGAATTTGGTGAACTTCCAAGAGAAAGCCTGATAAACAGAGATAGGCACGATCGAGAAATAGAATTTTTTGCTGAGCATCCGAGATTAGGATAAATCTCCCATCATAACGCGAAATAGACACCTGGGGTGTCACAGAAGGGAAGCTGGTTGTTGGGGTCGATGGATGGGATGAATGCAGCAGCGGTGCTCTGCCTCTTCCGTTTTGGCGCCATCGCGATCTTTTTGGCGGAACGAGCAGGATTGAAATCTTAGGGAAGCAGAGGAGCGGATGAAGAGAGAAAGTGAAGCTAGGGCTCGGAAATCAAAAAAGGCATGTCGGCCTGAGTATAAATGGGGTTTACTATTTCTAAAGTGCCAAGTCATTACTCGGGAAAACAAAGTTTCAGGCATCACTCGGCGGTTACCTCTAAAACGCCGGCAGTATCAAGCATATGGACGAACTATCAAGCGCGTAAATAGAACAAACAGTAAAAGTCAGCAATCACTTGGAGCAACTAAAGTTCTTCATTAATATTGGAGGGGGTTACACAAACTCAAAAGTCGACTCATTACGAGTCAGCCTTTCCCCCCTTTTTTACCACATTACACTACATTACATTACACTACATTACATTACATTACTACTAACTACCACTACATTATTCTACTCCTACTACTACTACTAATTATCTATACTAATATTTAGACCAGTGGCGCTTTGCCACTGGCCTTGCTGCTGCCGCTGCCGCCCTTGCCGCCACCGTCGCCGTCGTCGTCTTCACCACCGCCCTTGCCGCCGTCATCGTCGCCTTCGCCACCGTCACCGTCACCGCTATCGTCGCCGCTGCCACCGCCTTCATTGTCGTCGCTCCGCTCCTCGAACGAGTTGGAGGAGTTCTCCTCATCCGAGGAGACCTCCGACTCATCCGACCCCTCGAGCCCGGCACGCTCGACGGAATGGATGTACATCTAGAACTCAATGACTAACCCCTGGGAGTTGTCCGAGTCATCGGACGATGCTGGGGGAGAGGCGAGAGCCGCCGATCCCTCAGACTCAGAGGAAACCTCCTCCGAATACTCTGAGTCACCGAAGTCCTCCAAGGGAGGACTTGGGTCGCGCTTCCGCTTGTCGCATGCGCGACGGGGCGAGCCTCGACCTCTCTAGCCTTTGCCCATGGTCGGATGGAGAAGAAGAGGAAGTTAGAGGAAAACAACAGACGATCGAAAGACGAGTGAAGAGAACAACGGTGCAAGCAGACTATTTATAGAGGCCGGGGGTGACCGTCCACTTCCTACCACGCTCGCCGAACAGTCACAAGTATTCAATATGCAATTCAATCCGCCTGAAAATGAGTCAGGCAACAGATGCTGCTTCGCGTAACACGATACCATTTGGACCAAGGTCAACTACTCGGGCCATATGATTACACCCCACGGTCACATCAAGTTACTACTCCAGGACAGTGTGCTAAACGCTCTGCGTACCAAGATGCCCCTTGGCCACACCCATTGGGGGAGTAACCAGGAATTTTCAAAAGATTTTCTGAAGAAGTCATATCCATACAGTATATGCAATGAATGTACTGAGACAGAAGGAAGAGATCGGTAGAAATCGAAGGAAATCCAAATATAGCTACTGAACCGCAAGTCTAATCAGCAGAGGCATTGAAGCACAGAGCGAGGTGATGACCAGCCAAGAGCCATCTACCAAACGTCAAATCTATCACCGATTAAATAAATTTCAGACCTAACAAGGTGTGGGTAGATAATATTATTTGAATTCGCGAAAGCATGAGATGATGACAAAATGCTGATTTCTAAAGCATGAGATGAAGATCTTTGAGTGGATCATTTTCAAAAATCCACTCAAAGCTCGGGGGCTACACCCATTGGGTGCACCTTCGGTGCACCAAATGGATTTTTAATCCCAGAAGACAAAATGCTGACTTCTAAAGCATGATATGATGACAAGACGCTGATCTCCAAAGCATCAAATGAAGACCTTTGGGAGGACTATTTTTACTGAATCACTCAAAGTTTAGGAGCAACGCTCAATAGGTGTACCTTCGGCGCGCCCATTGCCAGCGTAGAAATCATGCCACAAACTCGCGAGCTGGACCTAGAATCTTTGGGCTGTTTATTTCAAAATCAACTCAAAGATTAGGGGCTTGTGGGGGACAGATATCCCCCGGGACCACTAGAAGGCAAGAAGGCCTCGCGAGAGGTTTTAGGCTTGTTATCTCGCAAGGCCATTCATTTGTGGGCCAGGGGAGGACTACTGGCGGAATGGGCCGACGTGAGAAGGAAGCAGGCTCAGGCCCAATCAACTCGTCAAACTCGAGCGCTATCCGTAGCGTTCGCTCGACTTTCCCGCGCGCAGCGCCCTTGAACATCGGAATGGATTAGAGATAAATTGACAAGATTATAGGAAGATAAGTTCAGTCGGTTCACTATTCTTTAGGTACTCATCATCATCCTATGCGCATGTAGTGCCCCACGGTCGAGTATATAAGGCCTAGGGGGTACCCCATCATTGCCATCGACCATCCACTCAACCCATTAGCTTTCATCCATACTGGAGACTTCTCTTGTAACCTACCACATAAAGATCCACACCAAGAAGTAGGGTATTACGCATCTCAAAGCGGCCTAAACCAGTAGAAAATCGCCTCTCATCCCTCGTGCTTTTCACACGAACCATTGAGCTACAGTCAATAGCACCGTCCTACCTAAAAGCATCACGAGGGGTAACCCCGGGTGTGCGGTCGGGCTCCAAACACCGACATAAAAGCATGGTGAGAAACAGAATGAGGTTTCCTAGCATGAATTTTTCTAATTTTGTGCTCAGGATAATTAACAGGATATAAAATGTAACCTTCATTATCCTGAACCATAGGAGCTTTGCCCTTAATAAAATTAGACAATCTTTTAGGGACATTAATCTTGACATTACTTCCCTGTTGGAAACCAATGCATCCTTAATGTTAGGACGTCTCCCATTATAAAGCATGCTACGAGCAAATTTAAATTTTCATTTTCGAGCTCTTGATCGGCAATTTTAGCATCTAATTTAGCTATATGATCATTTTGTTTCTTAATCATGGCAATGTGATCATCAATAGCTTCAACATTAATATCTCTACATCTAGTACAAATAGAAACATGATCAATGGTAGATGTAGAAGGTTTGCATGCATTTAATTCTTCTATCTTAGCATTTAATTTAACATTCTCATCTCTAAGACAGGAAATAGAATCATTGCAATCATTCAATTTTTCAATCTTAGAAGTTAAACTATCATTTTTAGTTCTAAGACTAGAAATTTTATCATTCAATTCATCAATCTTAGCATTTAGACTAGCATTTTCATTTCTAAGACCGATAGTTGAATCATGAAATGCTAAGCTCTTTAGTCAAGTTTTCACATTTTTCTACTTCCTGAGCATAAGCATTCTTCACCTTAACATGTTTTTTGTTTTCTTTAATAAGGAATTCCTCTTGGCTATCCAAGAGTTCATCCTTCTCATGAATAGCTCCTATTAGCTCATTTAATTTATCCTTTTGTTGCATGTTAAGGTTGGCAAAAAGAGTAAGCTAATCATCTTCATCTTCACTAGAGCTACTCTCATCACTAGATGTTGTATATTTGGGGGTGGCTCTAGATTGTACCTTCTTCTTTTTGCCATCCTTTGCCATGAAGCACTTGTGGCCGATGTTGGGGAAGAGGAGGCCTTTGTTGACGGCGATGTTGGCGGCGTCCTTGTCGGAGGAGGAGTCGGTGGAGCTCGCATCGGAGTCCCATTCCCGGCATACGTGGGCATCGCTGCCCTTCTTCTTATAGTACCTCTTCTTTTCCTTCTTCTTCCCCTTCTTGTCTTCGCCCCTGTCACTATCACTTGAATTTAGACATTTAGCAATAAAATGATCGGGCTTACCACACTTGTAGCACACCCTCATGGAGCGGGATTTGTAGTCATTCCCCCTCCTTTGCTTGAGGATTTGACAGAAGCTCCTGATGATGAGCGCCATTTCCTCATTGTCAAGCTTGGAGGCGTCGATTGGAAGCCTACTTGGTGTAGACTCCCTCTTTTCTTCTTCCGTCACCTTGAATGCGACGGGTTGCACCTTGGGTGTTGAGGTGGTGCCTTGCTCCAAGTTGACAATATGTTTGGAGTCTTTGATCATAAGTTTAAAGCTCACAAACTTGCCAATTACTTCCTCGAGAGACATCTGTTTGTATCTAGGGTCTCCACGGATTAGTTGCACTTGAGTGGGATTACGAAAAACATGTGATCTAAGAATAACCTTGACCATTTTATGGTCATCCCACTTGGTGCTCCTGAGGTTGCGCACTTGATTGACCATGGTCTTGAGCCAGTTGTACATCGCTTGTGGCTCCTCTCCCTTGTTGAGGACGAATCGACCGAGTTCTCCCTCGATCGTTTCGCGCTTGGTGATCTTGGTCACCTCGTCTCCTTCGTGCGTCGTCTTGAGGATGTCCCAAATTTCTTTGGCACTTTTTAACCCTTGCGCCTTATTATACTCCTCTCGACACAAGGAGGCGAGGAGTATAGTTGTGGCTTAGGAGTTAAAGTGCCTAATTTGGGTGACCTCGTCTGAATCGTAGTCCTTGTCCCCCTCCTTAGGTACCTGCGCTCCATACTCAACAATATCCCAAATGCTTGTGTGGAGTGAGGTTAGGTGATGCCTCATTTTATCACTCCACATACAATAATCTTCACCATCAAAATATGGTGGTTTGCCTAAGGGAACGGAAAGTAGAGGAGCGCGCTTAGAAATGCGAGGATAGCGAAGGGGCATCTTAATATACTTCTTGCGCTCATGGCGCTTAGAAGTAGTGGATGACGAGTCGGAGCTAGATGTGGAGGGCGACGATGAGTCGGTCTCGTAGTAGACCACTTTCTTCATTTTCTTCTTCTTGTCGCCTCTCCTATGGGACTTGATGGAGGAAGAGGATTCCTCCTTGTGCTTGTTGCTGGACTCCCTTGAGAGAGTCCTCCCCGAGCTTGCGGGCTTGTCGCCGGTCACAATCTCCCTCTTGGCGTGATCTTCTGACATCACTTCGAGTTGTTAGACTCTAATGAAGCACCAGGCTCTGATACCAATTAAAAGTCGCCTAGATGGGAGGTGGATAGGCGAAACCTGAAATTTATAAACTTAAGCACACACTACAAGCGGGGGTTAGCGTTAGAATTAAAATCAAGTCTAGGAGAGAGGGGAAAACAAATCAAATGGGAATCAAGCGAATGAACATGGTGATTTGTTTTACCGAGGTTTGGCTCCAAAGAACCTAAGTCCCCGTTGAGGTGGTCATAAAGACCGGGTCTCTTTCAACCCTTTCTCTCTCTCAAACGATCACTTAGACCGAGTGAGCTTTCTCCTTAATCAAATGGGTCACTTAGACCCCGCAAGGACCACCACACACTTAGGTGTCTCTTGCTTTGATTACAATTTGCCTCGGAACAATAATGAGGAAGGAAGAAAGCGATCCAAGCAATAAGACCGCAAAAGAACACGAAATCACTCTCTCAGAAGTCGCTAAGTGTTTGTGATGAATTTGGGACTTGGAGAGGCTTTGATCTTTTGAATTGTGTCTAGGAGTGAATGCACTAGCTCTTGTATTGAATGAGAACTTCAGAAAACTTGGATGCTTGGAGTTGTGGTGGTTGGGGGGTATTTATTGTTAGAAATATAGGCATTTTCCATATTATTTTAATTCCATAAATTAACATTATGGTGATGACATATAAAAGATGATTAATCATAGAAATCATGATGACAAATATATCCATAACAATATGGAACATGAGAATATAAAACGTATGAATCATATAAATATAATAAGCATATAAACATGGTACATGTAGCATGATGGAACAACTGAAAATAAATAGATATCAATATAAACAGCATGACTGTAAAATTAAAACAAACATATATGGTATATTAATAGCATAAACAGGCATCAGAAAAGTCATAATACGATATGACAGAACAGTTTGGATAATTTCATGGCTACATACAAAACAGCAGAGATGAACATATGAAACATAGAATCTGCAGAACGTAAAACGGTAAGGAGCTGAATTGATCATACCCTCCCATGTGCTTCGAGGATCATGATCCTTGTCCAACTTCTCTTCTCTTCCGTATGAGATGAAGACGCCAGGAAGAAGAAGATGTTTACCAGACGGATGTTGGGCAGTCGTGAAGACGCTCCCCAAAAACCTAATTGTCGATTCCTCATGCAAGGTCTCGATTGGCAAGGGCTTCGGAGGCACCTGCCCTCTCGTTCCTCTGTGTGTGCAGAGTCACGAGATGGAAATACCCACTCTGTGGCTGGACTATGATTTTGAAAGAGTTCTGTTCTAGTGCCAAGCGACAGGAGTTCTCCCCCTTTTATCCTTATCGCGGAAGGGAAGCTGAAGGAGAAGGGTCTCGCATGCGGTTGATCAAGAGACGGGCATCTGAAAGGTTTAACCCGGAGTTGAAACTCCCGCGTTTAATGAGTGCTAAAAATTAACACAACCACACCACGCCCGCTCGCCGCCTGCCTGCCTCGCCTCGCCACGCCCGGCCCGAGCCCGAGCCTGGCCCGGCCCGGCCCGGCGACGGCAGCGCACGCGCGCGTGGCAGGCCCGGTTCATTTCTTGACTTCTCAAATTAAGTGGAATAATTCCCACCATATAAGTCAAGCCAACAACCCTTGGAATTCCAATATGGTACTATTGGTATTCTCCATTACACACCATAGAGTTTATTGAATAAATGAGCCAAGCCCATAAAAGATCCAACAATCCCCACCAAACTCTAGGGTTTGTAATGATGAAGTATTAGAATCACAATCCTTTGATATACCAGTGTTTCGATGGAGACTGTTAAGTTGAACATCGATCTAGAATAAGAGTTTCACTCATTCACAACTAAACAATGGACTAAGCCTTGAATTGACAGTTTTGTGCGAGATGAGATTCGCTCAAATCCTTTGCTGATACTAGACTGCAAAAGGGCATCCCCGCTGTTTAGAAGCATATAAGTCACACTTCAGTGCCTTTCATGAGGATTTAGGGATTACCCAAGTCCCATAGACTGTGACCAGCAGTCTGACTCATATAGGTGTACTCCTCAGAAGATGTTCTATAGGACAACATCTCACCTTTATAAGACTCTTGGAATACATTAAGGTAAATACCATCCTGCCTTACAGATATGAAAGATGTGCATCAGAAATGAGTTAAGGAAGGGATCTTTCCTCACAATCTACTCCTAGCTTGTTTCTCCACTCTACTTCACAGGATCTCCAATCACATAGAGCAGGTTACCACTATAGTAGATTTCACATGGGTCTCATACCCATTTCTCTCGATGCACTTTCTATCACATTGCGTGACAGACCCTTAGTGAATTGATCTGCCAGATTATTCGATGTGTGGACATAATCCATTGTAATAACTCCGGAGTTTTTCAGCTTTCTGACAGATTTTAATCTCCTCTTAACATGCCTTGTAGACTTCATGTTATTCCTAGAACTGTTAACCTTTGTAATCACCGTTTGGTTGTCACAGTTCATGGAAATAGCCGGTATCGGTTTTTCAACTACCGGTAAATCCAATAGGAAATCATTGAGCCACTCGACCTCAGCCCCAACAGTGTCTAATGTTGTGAGTTCTGCTTCCATGGTAGACTTCGTTAAGATAGTCTGCTTGCAAGATTTCCAGGAAACAGCGCCACCTCCAAACAGAAACACATATCCGCTTGTGGCATAGAGCTCATCAGCATCAGAAATCTAGTTGGCATCACAATAGCCTTCCAGCACTTTTGGGTTTCCAGTATAATGAATACCGTATGTCATAGTACCTTTCAAATACCACAACACTCTCTCAAGAGCACGCCAGTGATCATCTCCAGGTTTTGACACAAACCGACTCAGTTTACTCACAGCATATGAGATGTCTGGTCTTGTTGCACTTGCAAGGTACATGAGCGAGCCAATGATCTAGGAGTATGTCAATTGATCCCTTGCTATTCTCCGATTCTTTCTCAATAGCATGCTAGGGTCATAAGGTGTTGGAGCAGGATCACAGTCACTAAAACCAAAGCGACTCAATACCTTTTCCACATAATGAGATTGTAACAAAGTTACTCCACCATCACCTTCTCTAACAAGCTTGATGTTTAGAATGACATCAGCTTCTCCCAAATCTTTCATTTCGAAATTGCTTGATAGAAGATTTTTAACTTCCTCAATCACATTGAGATTTGATCCAAAGATCAAGATGTCATCAACATAAAGGCATAGCATAACAGACTCACCCCTACCATACCGATAATATACACACGTATCAGCTTCATTTACAGCAAAACCAGCAGCTGTAAGAGTATTATCAAACTTTTCATGCCATTGCTTAGGTGCTTGTTTTAGGCCATACAATGATTTTATCAACCAGCACACCTTGTTCTCTTGACCATCCGCAATGAACCCTTCTGGCTGATCCATGTAGATCTCCTCATCCAACTCTCCATTTAGGAAAGCTGTCTTAACATCCATCTGATGAATGATAAGACCATAAGAGGCTGTCACAGCTATTAATGTGTGAATTGTAGTCAATCGAGCAACTGGTGAGTAGGTATCAAAGAAATCATCACCCTCTTTTTGGGTATATACTTTGGCCACAAGCCTTGCCTTGTACCTTTCGATTGTACCATCAGGCCTAAGCTTTTTCTTAAAGATTCATTTGCAGCCTATAGGTTGATAACCATAAGGACGGTCAATGACCTCCCAAGTACCATTTGACATAATAGATTCCATCTCACTCCTTATTGCTTCCTTCCATAAGTCAGCATCAAGAGAGGAATATGCCTCACTAATGGTAGTTGGTGTGTCTTCCACAAGGTACACTATAAAGTCATTACCAAAGGATTTTGCAACCCTCTGTCTCTTGCTCTTTCGAGTGACTATAGTGGCATCCCCCTCAGGGATATGCACATAAGGATCCTCAACATCATCTATAGGAATAGATAGTTCGTGCTCATGGGGAATTATAGTCTCATGACTTGTATCACTAGGTGTATTCTTCATGGGAAACTCATTCTCAAAAAATGTTGCGTCTCTTGATTCCATGATAGTATCAACATACATATCAGGCACATCAGATTTTATAATTAAGAACCTATACCCAGTGTTGTGAAAAGAGTACCCAAGGAATATACAATCAACAGTTTTAGGCCCAAGTTTACGCTTTTTGTTGATTGTCACATTTACTTTAGCCAAGCAACCCCAAGTGCGCAAATATGAGAGATTTAATCTTCTCTTTCCCATTCCTCAAATGGTGTGATCTCTTTGTTCTTTGTTGGAACTCTATTCAGGACATGACACGCCGTCAAAATCGCCTCACCCCACCATGCCTTGGATAATCCCGCTGTACTCAACATGGCATTCACCAAATCTGTTAGAGTGCGGTTTTTCCTTTCAGCAATCCCATTGGATTGTGGTGAGAATGGCGGTGTCCTCTCATGAATAATACCATGTTCCACGTAGAACTCATCGAACACATTAGAGAAATATTCTCCACCTCGATCGGACCTTAACCGTTTTATTTTCCTCTCAAGTTGGTTCTCAACTTCAGCTTTATAGGTCTTAAAATAATTAAACGCTTCATCTTTTGTTTTTAAGAGATACACATAGAAAAATCTGGTGGAGTCATCTATAAAAGTGAGAAAGTATCTTTTACCACCTTTGGTCAAAATTCCATTCATCTCGCACAGATCAGAATGAACAAGTTCTAGAGGTGCCAAATTCCTCGCCTCAGCAGCCTTGTGAGGCTTGTGGGGTTGTTTTGATTCAACACACACATGGCACTTAGACTCTTTGATCAAGTTAAATTTATGAATTATATTTAGATTTGCTAACCGCATAAGACAGCCAAAGCTTGCATGACAAAAATGTGAATGCCATAAATCTGACTCATCAGAAAAATTAACAGAATTCACCGTTTTATTACACACATCATGCAGTGATAAGCGGAACAAACCTCCGTAGTCATATCCTTTACCAAAAAAAGTACCATGTTACGACATAACACATTTATTTGACTCAAGAACAACTTTGTACCCATCTCGACATAGCATAAAAGCACTAACGAGATTCTTCTTGATAGAGGACACATGCTGCACGCTCTTCAATGGCACCGTCTTTCCCGAAGTAAACTTCAGAATGACCGTACCCACACCAAGAACATGAGCATGCGACCCATTTCCCATTAACAAGGCGCGAGACCTCCCGACCTGGTAGGAAGAGAACATATAGGCATCAGCACACACATGAATGTTTGCACCACTATTCATCCACCACTCAGGTAAATTACAAACTGAAAGAACAAATGGTAAAGAATTACCATACCTAGATTCCATCTCTAGTTTTAGTGGTTACAACATTACCTGATTTCTTGTCCTATGTGAAATTGCGATCATGGCACTCTCTAGCCTAATGTTGATCACTACCACAGACAAAGCATCCTCCCTTTCCCTTGTTGTTGTTCTTCTTCTTTTTAAATGGTGATGTTTGAACAGGTTTATTTGTATTCTCTTGTTTATTCTAGTTTTTCTTCTTGTTAAACTTGCGGAAGTTTCTCTTTTGCACCATATTAGCAGTAGAGGTCTCAACACCTTTTCCATTGTCCTTTGTTCTAGCCCTTTCCTCAACATCAAGAGTACCAATGAGCTCTTCCACATTGAACTCTTGTCTCTTATGTTTGAGAGAGGTAGCAAAGTCCTTCCAAGAACGTGGCAACTTGGCGATTATACTGCCAGCCACAAACTTGTCAGGCTAAGGACAAGGAAAAAGCTCAAGTTCCTTAGCTAGTGCTTGAAACTCATGAGCTTGTTCCACTATAGATTGGTTCTCAACCATCTTGTAGTCATACAGCTGCTCCATGAGATACAGCTCGCTACCAGCGTCAGTTACTCCAAACTTTCCAACAAGTGCATCCCACAGCTCTTTCCCTGTAGGAAGGATGATATAGCTTTTCTGGAATTTTGTATCAAGTGCGCTAATCACTGCTCCTCGAAAGAGGTTGTCATCATGTTGGAACTTGCTCTCCCAAGAAAGTTGATCCAACGGGGGAGTAGAAGTAATGCAGACAAGGTTTTGCTCAAGAGGGCAATTGCTTTCTTAATCTCCCTTCACAAGGGCACTGTGCGGGGGTATTTATAGGTGCTTGAGTGCCCAGCGCCTTGGGTTAAGTACGCATGTGCCCTCAGGCGCCCAGGTTACCCCCGGAATATTCCCATTAAAGCAGGGTTACAGACTGTAATTACAGAGAAGCCTTTACAAGTTAGGCCTGTAATGCTCCGCGGCCATGCAGGGCCTGTTATAATGGGCCAGATTGCACGTGGGCCTTCGTGTTGGACGACACCGCGGGATGGGACGACCTCACCAGAAGTCTTCGTTCCTTGGCGCATTGGACGAAGGGTGGAGTCTGCTAGTCATCTTGTCTCCGTTGGTGCAGCGAGACTAGCGAAGGCATCGAGCGAAGGGTAGCATCTTCGCCTTCGCCCCAACATTTGCCCTTCAAGGGACCAGTTCGACTAAGTCATCTGGTGCTGAAGGCATCGCTAGATGGTGGAGACACTGCCCTCGCTCGAAGTGGTTCCACGGGGGTTTTTGACATGACTGTTGATTGATGGCGTACTGTTGGATTGCGGGTTTCCCCAAGCGTCGCGCCCTGTGTATAAAAGGGGGTGGGGGCAGCGCAGGTTGAAATTTACCTTTCCGCGCGCCGCGAAAACCCTAACCTCCTTTTCAAACTGCTCGCTTGCTCGTGTGCCCTCCTTGCTCCTGTTCGTCGGAGATCTGGCCCGCGTGAAGCAGACCGCACGCTGTCGTCGATGGTACGTAGCCATGTCGTCTTCCTCCTCATCTGCTGCGACCACGCCGACGGTCGAGGCGTCGTCCGAAGATACCTCGGGCACTGTGGCGGCGACAGAGTTACGGCCGGGTGATACAGTGGAATTTGGTGTTTCGTGGATGTCGTCGGTCCGCGTGCAAGATATGCAACAGTTGGGGTATTTTGGCGGCGGGGTTGGGCGCGTCCCAGGGGCAGAGAAGGTTCCCGAGCCCGAGGGCAAATTGGTTGTTTTCGAGGCATTTTTCATCGCCGGCCTTCGCTTGCCTGCGCATCGTTTTGTGTCGGAGGTTCTGTAGAAGTTCGAAGTCCAGGTTCACCAGCTGACACCGAACGCTGTGGTGGCATTGGCGAAGTACGTCTGGGCAACGACATCATATGGCGGTCAGCCTTCGGTGGAGGTCTTCGCCAAGCATTACTGTCTGCACTGGCAGAAGAGAAAAATTGGACATAAGATTGCGCAATTCGGATCGTGCACTTTCACGCCGAAGTCCGAGAAGACTTCGATGGAAGTCGTGGAGCTGGTCCCCTGTGCCCGAAATAAGTGGGGCAACTAGTGGAATTACTGGTTCTATGTTTCAGAGGCTGAAGTCAAAGACCACCCAGGGCTCTCCGCAGCCATTATGTGCTCTCATTATTATGTGGCGTACCCGCCATTTGAAGTAGCAGAGGATGATGAGAATGAAATGGCCCTTCGGATCGCTGCCCGTATGAGTAGTGGGTGTGATCTAGTTGAGGAGTTCATAGGGTATGGGGTGTGGCCCTTGGCGCATGGATGGGCGTTGGGCGAAGTATGCCCTCGCGTGATACCCTCCCTGGGTGGGCGGAAAGTACGAAGTCCGCTTTTTGCTTTGGATGTGCGAGGGCGGGATCTTACCGCGGTTGTGCGCGAAGCGGAGGATGGGGCGGTGCGAATTATGGGGCACTACGTGCCGAAGACGGAGGCCCTGTGGAGCTGGGATATACGCGGATCCAACGACCGCCTGAATAGGGTCTTCGAGTTGAATCTTTTACCGTATGGCGGTTATCCCGGGGAAGACGTTGTCGACCGCCGTGGGAAAAGACCAGCGGCTGTGGCTGAAAAAGACCCCGCGCCGGAGGCCGCCCTAGCCACTAAGAAAAGGAAGCTAGGTACTGCGGTGAGGGAGCTGAGGGTCTCCGATAGATTTGCTATGGAGTTGATGGGGACATGCGTGGCCCCCGGGGGAAGGATGTCTTCGCCCGAGCTCCGGGAGTCTTCGGCGCGGATGCTGGAGGTTATCCGGGGTCGATGGCCCAAGAACGTTCCTATCCCCCGTGCGGCTAGCGAAGACTTCTTTACGTCTCGTATGGCTCGTGACTTGAGAGTGTTTCCTTACGGACAGAATATTGCTGCTATTGTGTCGGCAGTGATGAACAAGGACCGTCGAGATGCTGCGCAGAAGCGCCGGCCGGTCGTTAGGATGGTCGACCCCGTGCGCGAGGCGAAGAGGGCGCAAGGAAGCGCGAAGGCTGCGGCCTCCGGCAGTGGCAAGCTGGTGCTGGCTGTGAAAACGGCTGCGCCCGGGGGCAACAAGGCATCGACAGGCGAGAAGGCTGCAGCCGCTGTCGAAACCAAGCCTCTCCCGGGCGGTCCATCGCCAGCGGAGCGTGTTGCTGACTTCGGCACAAATATCAGTGTCGAGGACAACCTGGGCGGTAAGTCTTCTTTTTTTTGACCGGAGACGTGTTGCAGGGTCGGGCGAAGGACACTTGGTTGTTGTCCCGCCTTCGGTGGCAGCCACCTCGCCATCGGCGGTGGTAAAGGCGAAGGGGGCCACGCAGGACCCGTGGGCCGCCTTTTGCGCGAGCGGCGAGATTCTGACGGCCGCTGCCGCTAGGGACATGGCGGGCACCATGTCCCAGCGGCTGAGGGAAGTGTCTCAGCAGTTGTCGCAGCAGCTGACGCAGCAGCTGAAGCAAGTAAGTTGCGCTGGACTTCGATGTTTGCTATGTTTTGGTTCATGCGTCTGTCTCATGAAGGTTTGACTTGTGTTTTTGCCAGGCGTTCGACTTCGTCGACCGTGTTGCGTCGGGCGTCCTGACCGCGGACGTCGCCGCCAAAGTCGAGAATCTTCGGGCGCAGCACGCGGATGCTGTCCGGGATAAGTCGGCCGCGGAGAGCAAGAGTCGTAGGCTGGCGGAGAAGGTGGCCGCCCTGGAGGCTGAGAGGACTGACGTTGCACGCGGACCGACGACATCCGCGAAACACCAAATTCCACCGTATCACCCGGCCGTAACTCTGCCGTCGCCACAGTGCCCGAGGTATCTTCGGACGATGCCTCGGCCGTCGGCATGGTCGCAGCAGACGAGGAGGAAGACAACATGGCTACGTACCATCGACGGTGGCGTGCGGTCTGCTTCACGCGGGCCAGATCTCCGACGAACAGGAGCAAGGAGGGCACACGAGCAAGCGAGCAGTTTGAAAAGGAGGTTAGGGTTTTCGCGGCGCGCGGAAAGGTAAATTTCAACCTGCGCCGCCCCCACCCCCTTTTATACACAGGGCGCGACGCTTGGGGAAACCCGCAATCCAACAGTACGCCGTCAATCAACGGTCATGTCAAAAATCCCCGCGGAACCACTTCGAGCGAGGGCAGCGTCTCCACCATCTAGCGACGCCTTTGGCACCAGATGACTTAGTCGAACTGGTCCCTCGGAGGGCAAATGTTGGGGCGAAGGCGAAGACGCTTTCCTTCGCTCGATGCCTTCGCTAGTCTCGCTGCACCAACGGAGACAAGACGACTGGCAGACTCCACCCTTCGTCCAATGCGCCGAGGAACGAAGGCTTCTGGTGAGGTCGTCCCATCCCGCGGTGTCGTCCAACACGAAGGCCCACGTGCAATCTGGCCCATTATAACAGGCCCTACGTGGTCGCGAGCATTACGGGCCTAACTTGTAAAGGCTTCTCTGTAATTACAGTCTGTAACCCTGCTTTAATGGGAATATTCCGGGGGTAACCTGGACGCCTGAGGGCACATGCGTACTTAACCCAAGGCGCTGGGCACTCAAGCACCTATAAATACCCCCGCACTGTGCCCTTGTGAAGGGAGATTAAGAAAGCAATTGCCCTCTTGAGCAAAACCTTGTCTGCATTACTTCTACTCCCCCGTTGGATCAACTTGCTCGGAAGAGCAAGTTCCAACACATCAGCCTTAAACTTAGCCTCATCCTCAGGAGGTAAGTTGGCAGGCTTGCCCTTAGCAGCATGATAACAAGACACTGCAGTAAGCCACAATTCCATCTTAGCTTTCCAAATCAATAAGTTTTTACCATCAAAAGGATCAGGCTTTAACACAGCAGCAAAACCTCTGACAGAAAAATGCCTAACATTAGGTTTTTGGATTGTTAGAAATATAGGCATTTTCCATATCATTTTATTTCCATAAATTAACATTATAGTGATGACATATAAAAGATTATTAATCATAGAAATCATGATGACAAATATATCCATAACAATATGGAACATGAGAATATAAAACGTATGAATCATATAAATATAATAAGCATATAAACATGGTACATGCAGCATGATGAAACAATTGAAAATAAACAAATAGCAATATAAACAGCATGACTGTAAAATTAAAACAAACAGATATGGTATATTAATAGCATAAATACGCATCAGAAAAGTCATGATACGATATGACAGAACAGTTTGGATAATTTCATGGCTACATACGAAACAGCAGAGATGAACATATGAAACATAGAATCTGCAGAACGTAAAACGGTAAGGAGCTGAATTGATCATACCCTCCCATGCGCTCTGAGGATCCTGATCCTTGTCCAACTTCTCTTGTCATCCGTACAAGATGAAGATGCCAGGAAGAAGAAGATGTTTACTAGATGGATGTTGGACAGTCGCGAAGACGCTCCCCAAAAACCTAATTGTCGATTCCCCGTGCAAGGTCTCGATCGGCAAGGGCTTCAGAGGCACCTGCCCTCTCGTTCCTCTGTGTGCGCAGAGTCACGAGATGGAAATACCCACTCTGCGGCTAGACTATGATTCTGAAAGAGTTCTGTTCTAATGCCAAGCGACAGGAGTTCTCCCCCTTTTATCCTTATCGTGGAAGGGAAGCTGAAGGAGAAGGGTCTCGCATGCGACTGATCAAGAGACGTGCATCTGAAAGGTTTAACCCGGAGTTGAAACTCCCACAGTTAATAAGTGCTAAAAATTACCACAACCACACCACGCCCGCTCGCTGCCTGCCTGCCTGCCTCGCCTCGCCACGCCACGCCCGGCCGGCGACGCGCACGTGCGTGTGGCAGGCTTGGTTTGTTTCTAGACTTCTCAAATTAAGTGGAATAATTCCTACCATATAAGTCAAGCCAACGACCCTTGGAATTCTAATATGGTACTATTGGTATTCTCCATCATTACACACCATAGAGTTTATTGAATAAATGGGCCAAGCCCATAAAAGATCCAACATTTATAGCCCTCAACCACCAAAGAAGCCATTGGGGAGGCTGCTGTCGATGGGCGCACCGGACAGTCCGGTGCGCCACCGGACAGGCACTGTAGGCTGTCCGTTGTGCTGCCACGTCACCCAACCGTTAGGGTTCGGGAGCAGTCGACCGTTGGCGTCATTGTCTTCTTGTGGCACCGAACAGTTCAATGCCACACCGGACAGGTCCTGTTCACTGTCCGGTGCGCCTCTGACTCTGCGGCTCTGACTCTGTGCGCACTGTTCTTCACTATTCATCTGTTATCAGCTTTTGTAGTTGACCGTTGTGCGAGTTAGCCGTTGCTTCGCTGGTGCACCGAACACTGTCCGGTGGCACACCAGATAGTCCGGTGCGCCAGACCACAACACACTTGGTTTTTTTGCTCCTTTGAATTTGATCCCTAACTTGAATATTTATTGGTTTGTGTTGAACGTTTATGCACCTGTAGAACATGTATTCTAGAGCAAACTAGTTAGTCCATATGTTTGTGTTAGGAATTCAACCACCAAAATTAATTGTAGGAAAAGGTTAACCCTATTTCCCTTTCAATATAAAATGTGAGTAAATACATACACGGAGAGATAATGCACAAAATCTGAGAAAATGGCCTGAGATTTGGAAAGACCGAAGTCAAACGACACGAAAAGGAGTTTGAATGTTGAATTGTCACATAGAGTGTTTGGAATTAAAAATGGGACATGATATGACATGATAATGAGCCAAGACTTCACTGACAAGTAATTATGTATGAGAATAAGTGAATGGGGTGCTTGGTTTGAAGTTTGGCTGAGGAAAAACAATTTTGACATTCGGCACTTAAAGGTTCATAAAAAAGGTGAATATGTTGTGTAAATGAAGTCTAGAATATCGGATAGGTATGAAATTTGGCATGAGAGGTACTGGTGGTATCTAGAGTGTGCTGGAAAAAATTGGAGTCGATTTGAGCTCGTTTGACTGGTTTGGGCATTTCACCGAACACTTGGTGCGCGGGGTTTTGATTGGCGGGTGAAATTGCTATTTTAAGGTGTAAAACCTCCCAAGGGGAGACAAATACCTACAATGGAAATCTACTAGAGTACCAGAGACTCTACGGTTACTTGAAAGTGTATTGGTGCTTATGTTAAAAACAACAAAAACCAAAATCAGGTACTTTTGTTTGTCCTGTATTAACCATGGTCAACTAAGGTCAGTGATGGACATGTCTCTATGCTTTATAGATATGTTGGCTATGGCAAAAGGTTCATTCTAAAGAAGATAAGGGATTTCAAAGATTTTTTGGACAATGTGCAGTACAAAACTAGCGGAATATTACGCTACGAGCGCATATTTGGAGAAGGTTATGTGAGCACCGGTGGAATTGGTGAGTGCGACAATCCCTTTTAATTATAAATTGTGATGTTCTATTTGCATTGTGCCCTTAAATGTTGTTATGTATCACTGTCTAACAGAGATTATAAAAGAATTTGTGGATAAGTTGGATCTGAAACCTGGGTATAAGGTGCTTGAAGTTGGGTGTGGAATTGGGGAGGTGACTTTTATATGGCCGAAAAATATGATCCTCATGTTGTTGGTATTGATCTTTCCATAAACTTGGTATCCTTTACACTTGAGCGAGCCATTGGGCGCAGTTGCTCAGTTGAGTTTGAAGTTGTTGATTGCACCACGAAGACATACCCAGACAACACATTTGATGTCATATACAGTCGTGATAATATCCTTCATATACATGTATGTTTCAAATATGTCTTGTTTCAGATGTATACTTTTTCAGAAGCCACACTTAATGCACCTTAAACTTCTAAATTATACGAAATGATACTTGAGAGACATATTTGTTTTTATAATCACATTCCCAACATTAAATGATGCACACTTATTTTGTTCAGAGTAACAACGTTTAGGCTGACATGATTTTGTTTTTGTTTTGTAGGACAAACCTTTTTTGTTCAAAAGTTTCTTCAAATGGCTAAAGCCTAGAGGCAAGGTCCTTATCAGCGACTACTGCAAGTGTCCTAGGAAACCATCAGAGGAATTTGCAGCCTACATCAAGCAGAGAGGTTATGACCTACATGATGTGGAGGCTTATGGACAGGTGTTTCTTGCATTTTTTTATACGGTTTACTAGATTAGATACAGTTATTTTGATCAAAATGCAGCACTGACTCTCGCTTGTTCGTCATATTATCCAGATGCTGAAGAGTGCTGGTTTTCGTGATGTCATTGCTGAGGATCGAACTGATCATGTTTCTTTGCAACTAGCTTTTGCACTGAGGCCCTGTTTAGATGCATATGTTTTCACCACATGAGTTGAAGGGGTTTAGTGTGGAATTTATCCTAAATCCACACCAAACCACTCTAGTACACATGGATTGAAGTGGATACATGCACATTTAAACAAGCACTAAGATGTTTGGATGGACACAAGTTTCTACTATACTAATCCATTATATGTGTTACATTTCGGTTCCTTGGTGTTTTAGAGAAGGAATTAGCTGAATTTGAAAAGAACAAGGACGATTTCCTGTCTAACTTTACCCAGGTGATTCAACAAAAGCCCCTTAGAACTCCAATCATGGACTGGCAGGCATATTAGGACCCTGCATCATTTCTTTGTGGTGTTTTGACATCCCTAACTCCGAGACCCACTTACATATTCTAGGAGGACTACGATGATATTCCGTGTGTTTGGTTGGGTGCGTGCGCCCGCGCAAAACTTTGGAGATGCAAAAATCAGACAGCTCGGTGTGTTTGGTTGCTTGGACGTGTGCCTGGGCCAGGCCACGCTCGTGCAAAACATTGGCCTCAGCCAGGCCCGTGGGATACGGCCAAAAAGCGCGTTCCACGCGAGCCAGGCTGCGCTCGGCCACTCGCGCTCTCCTCGCGCTCGCGCTCTCCTCGCGCTAGGGTTTCGCCGCCGCCTCCTCTCCCCTCCCATCTCTCCCTCTCACGTCTCTTCTCCCCCTCGAGCTCCCCTGCGAGCAAGATCTCGCGTCTCCTCTCCCCCTCGAGCTCTCCGTCGAGGTCCCCCTCCCCCCCGCGAGCAAGGCTCCACTCGTTCCTGTCCTCGCGAGCTCGCGCTAGGGTTTCTCTCCTGGAGCTCGCGCAGCCGACGCCTCGCCTGGAGCTCGCGCAGCCGCCTCGCCTCGCCTGGAGCTCGCGCAACCGCCTCGCCTCGCCTGGAGCTCCCGTAGCCGCCGCTGTTGAGGTCAGACTCTGCCTTCTCCTCTCACCCTCCAGCTCTCCCTCTCCCGTCTCCTCTCCCCGCTCCTCTCCCCGCTCCGAACACTGGGCCGGTCGATCGTCTGCCGCACCCCCTTGCGGTCACGGGTCTCGTCTTCTCTGTCTCTCGCGCACGGATCTCACTCTCCGACGCTAGGTGCACTTGCTCCTGGTACTACCAGGTAACGATGTCTGGCATCTCCCTTGCCCTCCTCCTGGCCAAAAGATCTTCGTTTGATTTATGCGGCACTATTGGTAATGAGGTTTGATTTCGTTAGATCTGAGAATGTTTTGAGTACTATTGGTAGTTCTTGGTTGTGTAGATCATGGTTTTGTGATATTTATGTTGTACTATGCCATGTTTTCTTAGATCTAGTATAGCTTCATGTTCATGTTCTTATCTGGTATAGCTTGATGTTCTTATCGTTGCTTGCTTCACGTTTTCTTAGATATGGTTAAGCCTAGCCTGCATTAATCAGACATTTCCCCATAAAAGATGTTGCTTGCTTCACGTTTTATTATGCAATGTTGTCTTTGTTAGATCTGGACATCTGGTATAACTTAAAAGTGCAAGATGTGCAAGATGTGGGTCTGAATTAAGACATAATTAACTTTGTTGATCTGGTATACTTTATCTGGTCTCACAGCTTTACTTGTGTCATAGATCTGGTATTTATGCGCTAGGATTCTTGTGTATTCTGTTACTTTGTTCTAAACTATTCTTTGTAAATTGTTCTCATAATTAACTTTGTTTTATGTGTATAGCTTCATGTTGATCTGGTATACTTTATTTGGTCTCGCAGCTTTACTTGTGTCCTAAACTGCTCTCATATTCTGTTACTTTTATAATTTGTTTCCTCTGTTCTTTGTAAACTGCTCTCATATTCTGTTACTTTTATAATTTGTTTCCTCTGTTCTTTGTAAACTGCTCTCATATTCTGTTACTTTTATAATTTGTTTCCTCTGTTCTTTGTAAACTGCTCTCATTTTCTGTTACTTTTATAATTTGTTTCCTCTGTTCTTTGTAAACTGCTCTCATATTCTGTTACTTTTATAATTTGTTTCCTCTGTTCTTTGTAAACTGCTCTCATTTTCTGTTACTTTTATAATTTGTTTCCTCTGTTCTTTGTAAACTGCTCTCATATTCTGTTACTTTTATAATTTGTTTCCTCTGTTCTTTGTAAACTGCTCTCATTTTCTGTTACTTTGTTCTAAACTGTTCATTATAAACTGCTCTCATATTCTGTTACTTTGTTCTAAATTGTTCTTTGTAAACTGCTCTCATATTCTGTTACTTTGTTCTAAATTGTTCTTTGTAAACTGCTCTCATATTCTGAGCTGTCGATCAATGGTATGTGATGCTTATGCCTCTGGGTGGCACATCTTTTGTATGTTGCAGCCGTGGCTCATGTAACAATATGTTTTCATATATTTGCAACTAGGACATCAATTATATTTTCTGAGCTATAGATCAATGTTCTATGATGCTTATGCCTCTGGGTGGCACATCTCTTGTATGTTGCAGCCGTGGCTCATGTAACAATATGTTTTCATATATTTGCAACTAGCACAGTACATGTGAGCCAACTTAGACCTCTAATCTCCTTTTCTATTTTATTACTCTAGCAATGGATCCTACTATTGCACGTCGGCGGCTAATTGCAAAGGTCGTGGTACTTGTAGCAGTTATGTCAGCCTGGTTGGATGCATGGTTGAGGTACCGACTGCATGCTAGGAGGTCTATCACTTATGGCCCAATGCACCAAAGAGACCAAGAGAGACAAAACAACCTGAGATTTATTTATGAATCCACTGATGTTGAGTGTGTTGACTTACTTAGGATGAGAAGAGCCCCTTTTATGCAGTTGTGTGACCTTTTTCGCACTAGGCAACTATTGAGAGATAGTATTCATAGCTCAGTAGAGGAGCAGGTTGCCATGTTTTTACATGTGGTAGGTCATAACCAAAGGTTTAGAGTTGTACACATGACCTTTCGAAGGTCTATTGAGACCATCAGCAGATACTTCAGGGAAGTATTGTATGCTGTTGGTGAACTAAGAAATGAAATGATCTTGCCACCTTCAACTGCTACACCAACCAAAATTAGAGATAGCCACAGATGGTACCCCTATTTCAAGGTCAGCCATCCAAACACACCACTACTAATCCCTTCCTTTTCATGTGTAGGGTTTGTAGTAACAAATGTTTGCCCTAATGTGTAGGACTGTATTGGTGCCATTGATGGCACTCATGTGCTAGCAAGAGTTCCTAGAAATCAGAGAGTTGCCTTCCTTGGCAGGAAACACACCACAACACAGAACATCTTAGCTGCTGTAGACTTTGATCTAAGGTTTACATATGTTCTTGCTGGCTGGGAGGGATCAGCACATGATGCCCTTATCCTTGCTGATGCCCTTGAGAGAGAAGATGGTCTAAAAGTGCCCCAAGGTAAAAAATTAGTATTGGTCTACACAATACACACTTCCCTTGGTATTCCCTAATATATGATCTATGATGTTAGGTAAATTTTACCTTGTGGATGCTGGTTATGCTGTCAGGCCTGGGTTTTTACCCCCTTACCGTGCCACACGGTACCACTTGAGTGAATATGGGGGGAGGAATCCACAGAACCCAAAAGAGCTCTTCAACCTTAGACATTCATCACTAAGGGTGACAATAGAGAGGGCCTTCGGTGCTTTGAAGAACAGATTCAAAATATTATACAACAAACCTTTCCATCCATACAAGACACAAGTAAAGCTAGTTCTAGCCTGTTGTATCCTCCACAACTGGATTCTTCGTCATGGGAATGATGAACATATTCCACTAGAAGACACATGGGCTGCAAATCAAGTTCATGAGGGAGCTCCCCTTGACCTTGTCATGGACAATGCTGCCTGGTCTGCTACCAGGGACAATTGGGCTCAACAGATGTGGCAAAATAGGGGATAGTGGTCATTATGTACTGTGCTAAGTTGCTCATAGATGATGAACATTGTCACTTTCTATAAGATCTAGTTCCATGCTGAGAACATTGTCTATTAGCAATGATGATTACTACTTTCCTACTTTACTATTTCTACTTTCCTATGCTGAGAACATTGTCTATGATCACTACTATTTCTACTTCTACTTTCCTATGCTGAGAACATTGTCCATTATGATTATTACTATTTCTACTTTTACTTGTTCCAGCTATGGCTGACATGGTGTCTGGGGTTGGTAGCCAGGGGGCTAGGCCTGCTCTTAGGTGGAGTGCAGCAATGTCTGGGTTTGTTCTACGCCGTTTTGTTGACTTGATAGGTACTGGGGTTAGGACTGACAAGGGTTTTAAGGAAATCCACCTTAACTCTGTTGCTAAAAATGTCTCTGAGTTCTGTGGCCAAGAAGTAACAGGCCAGCAAGTGTACAATCACCTTCGTAAGTGGAGGTCTAGGTGGGTCAAAGTTTGCAAACTAAAGGACATTAGTGGCGCTCTTTGGGATGAGGATACCTTTGTCATAAGCTTAGAAGAGGGTCATTATGCTGCTTACATCAAGGTTAGGACCAACACCTTCCATTTCTCTAATTTGGTCTAACTTGAAATTGCTAACTTGAGTTGCTAACTCAATAGGATCACCCAAAAGATGCTGATTACCTCAATAGGCCCATAGAGAACTATATGGCTATGCAAATCATTTTTGGAAGTGGGGTTGCCACTGGTAGGTTTGCAATGGGTTCAAATGAGCCTTTGGGCAAGCCAAGTGACATTGTTGACATCTTAGATGATGGCATTGAAGTGACCTCAGAGTTTGTTGATGCTTCCAATCTAACTGGCAAGGGAAAGACTGTTGATAAGGGTACCCCTGGTGACTCCATTGATACCAAGCCTATGTCCAACTTAGGGAAGAGGAAGAGGTACATGACTGATGAAGATGTTGCTGTGTTCAATGGGATGAAAGAGGCTGTATCTGATGTTGCTGCTGCTGTCCGTGAAAGCATCCATGCTGAAGCAGCACCTGGGATCTACAATGCTGTAATCAACTGTCCTGGGTTCTCTAGGGAGGCTCTCATGTATGCCCTAAACCACATGATGGAGCACAAGGCCACCTCCCTGGTGTTCCTGGACATGACTCCTGATGATCGTGACCTATGGCTCAAGACTTTCCTAGCCAAGCACTACCACAACCGATCTGATCTGTCTATCCTATTCCTATATAATGCTTAAGAACAGATATGCTACACTTGCTCGGATCTGTCTGTCCTTTTATGCTGTTTAAGAACAAATGTGCTACACTTGATGTATTCTCTATATCCTATATGGTACTTAAGAACAGATATGCTACATTTTCATAGAATAATGATGTTTCCCTGAGTTCTATGGATTAATTTGAGTTCTATGGATTTCCTTATTTGAGAACAGATATGCTACACTTGAATAGAACAATGATGTTTTTCTGAGTTAGATTAACCTGAGTTCTATGCATTTCCTTATTTGAGAAGAGATATGCTACACTTGTATAGAACAATGATGTTTCTTGAGTTCTATGCATTTCCCTGTTGGCTTGTTTATTGGTCTATTTGTAGACCTGTTTGCTGGCCTGTTTGCTGGTTAAGAAATGATATCTGTTGATGATTAAGAACTGATATTATACTCTTGTTCTTACAATAATTGACGAGTTTGGTATGTGCCTATGATGCTAACCTTGTATGCAAAAAAGTGGTCAATGAAAGCTGAGGCTAATCTTGTTTGTTGGATCAAAGAAACAAGTGTAAATTGGTTTCATAATTTGTACACTGCAGTGAGTAGCTTCATAGTAGCTGATAATTTGATATTAGCTGTTAGTAGCTTGATAATTTGATAGTAGTTGTTAGTAGCTTCATAGTAGCTTGATAATTTGATAGTAGCTGATAGTAGCTTAATAATCTGATATTAGCTTGATAATTCATAGTAGCTTAATGATATCTGTTGATGATTTGATAGTAGCTGATAGTAGCTTAATGATATCTGTTGATGATTAAGATATGTTTTAGCTAGGTATTACTTGTAATTCATAGTAGCTTGATGATCTGATAGTAGCTTCATAATCTGATAGTAGCTTGATAATTTCATAGTAGCTTGATAATCTGATAGTAGCTGATAATCTGATAGTAGCTGATAATTTGGTTAAAGATCTGTTCTAGCTGATAATCTGTTCTTTGAGGCTAATTCATAGTAGCTGATAATCTGTGCACGTCTGTTTTTTGAGGTCAAAGAACATTTGTATGCTTCCAAATATGATTATCAGCATCTTTTAGACTGGAAAATTGTAAACAGTTTTAGACGATGAGACTGGAATAGTATACAATTTGAAGACTGTTTTAGTTGGTGTATATCCATTTTAAATTTTAGTCTAAAAATATGAAGACTGAAATTGTAAACAATTTAGACTGAAGCAGTTTTAGTATACAATTCCAGTTTTAGTTGGTAGCATTTTGCGGATGGCATCTTTTAGTTGGTGTATATCCAGTTTTAGATGATGAGACTCGAATAGTATACAATTTGAAGACTGTTTTAGTTGGTGTAGAAATTGTGTATATTGTAGATGACACTTTTAGACCATCTGTTTTATTTGGCGAGATCACAAATTTCTACAATTTACTGATTGGTTATTATTAATTTGAAGACTGTTTTATGCTGTGTAAATTGTGTACAGACTGTTTTAGTTGGTAATTGTGTACAGATCTGTGTAAATTGTGTCCCAATTTGAAGACTGTTTTATGATGCTCGGTGTGAGAACAGATATACATGTGTTCTTGTATTAACAGAAATCCTGTAGCACTTACAAGTGTGTTCTGGTAAAGATATGTTCTTTGTTAAATTATCAGCCGACTTGTAGTATCTGGCAAAGATCTGTTATTTGATATCAAAGAACAGATATACATGTGTTCTTGTATTAACAGAAATCCTGTAACACTTACAAGTGTGTTCTGGCAAAGATCTGTTCTTTGTTAAATTATCATCCGACTTGTATTTCTACTACCTAAGGTATAGCCAGTAGCACTTACAAGTGTGTCCTATATTACTTGCATCCGGTTATACATGTGCCCACCAAACACGTGCCCATCAAATCCTGGCTAGTTACGTGCAGTCAACCAAACAATCACACAAATTATTACTTGCATCCACTAATACAGGCTTGACTTGGCCTGCATGAGCTTATGAACCAGGCTCTGCCTAGCATCGGAACCAAACACATGGATTATGAATGGCTGGAAAGCGAAGCTGCAGAGGAGTTCTGCTGGTGAGCAGAGGTGGGGGTGTTCATCGCCACCGAATGATGATGCAGATGTTTGTGGACGTGCAAATAGCATCCTTTTTATTATAATTGATGCCGCATTAGGCCTTGTTCGGTTATTCCCAATACACATGGATTGGATGGGATTGGAAAAAATTCTTAAGAAGTTTGACTTGTTTGGGATTCAAACCCATCCAATCCCACTCAATCCACATGGATTGAGAGCTAACCGAACAAGCCCTTAGTTATTTTTTATCCAGATAGCATGGATCAGTACCTCCTATCCTATTTTTATCCAATTATCCTAGTACGTGAAGAGAACTCTACAGTTTTACACTCCCGTGACTGATTTGTCGGAGTGCTGTGGTAATCCATGCAGTCTAATAAAGTTAAGCTGCTTGCATGTTTTAGTATGTGGTCTTTTGAGTTGTGTGCTATACTTGTGTGCCGGAAGTTTCAGAGTTTCTCGTTAAAGCATCCATGGTAGTGAGACGCAACGCTGTCTGTCGCAAAATAGATTATTGGACCATTAATGACATGGTTGATCTACGAGTTGAAATTTTGTGAGTTGTGAATTGAAAGTTTGATCCAGCAGCTTGGGAATTCCCATCACATTTGTTGGTTCGCTGCATCAGCATATGTTCCCCGTCTGAGAGCTTCCTTTGGATGCGAAACAGTACCGTGCCAAACACATATGATGGGCCTTGTCTGTGACACGTGACAAAGTCGGCTAACTCGTAATAAGGCCATCTCTAGTTGATTCCTTATTACATCTTTAATTTTAAACTTCACTCTATAAATAGTGTCAAATTTTATCATCAATAGTTCTATGTTTCCTATTTTACATATGCACCAAAGACAGTCTAACTATTTTAGACCTTGTTCGGTTATTCTTATCTTATATAGATTAGATGAGATTAGAAAAAAATGAAATTTTTTGACTTTTGAGAATTAAACCCACACTATTCACAGATTCAGAGCAAAACGAGCAAGCTTTATTTGTAACGCCCGTCATCTAGCCTGCGTCGATTGTCACCTCGCCACACCTGCTTCGGGCCTTGAAATTTCAGTTTCGCCACTTCCGCTGCAAATTCACGCTTGCTTTCGCAATTAAGTAGAGGAAACGGTTGAATTGAATCCTTGAATCCGCTGTCTGTTTCGTGAGCACCAGGATTCATGCCATGCAGGATGGACCGAGCCGTGTTCAGGACAGCTCCACCACTTAAAAAAACGAATCTAGATCTAATATAAAACTGTTTGACCACACAATAGTTCTAGATCCACGAAACTGAGATTTAGTTAGAATATACTGTGTTGCATTTGGTGTTGTCTGATATAATAGCACAAGTGTTTTGTTCATAATTATTAAAAATAGTCTATTTTTTAAAACAAGTATACTATCTTAATTGCAGTGATATTAAAGAGTTGTATATACAACTCTATTTAATATGAGATCTCTAGAAGGTTAATTGAATAAAAAACAAGAGAAGAGGCCATCTCTACGTGTTTCTGTATACATATTGCCGTGGTAAACTGATCCGTGGTGTATATATATGCTCTAATGATAATCAAACTTATGACCTTTCATAAATATACAGTTATGGCCTTCAGCGAACATTAATGCATGGAAAAGCAACATCTTCAATGGCTGCACTCTTCATAGAGCACTAAAAAAACAGAGATATCAGGAGAGAGCAAAATGACAGAAAATTTCTAGAGGAATCCACTTGGTCCTTGATTGATTAACCATCGAAAAATTCTTAGTTGAAAGATTCGGTGACAAAGGTCGGTACTTTTGTTTTTTTTTATACCTGCGTTCAAAATAATTGTTGTTGATATAATATTCATGTTGGGCAATTTTTTTTTAAAATTTTTAATTTGATTTATATAAAAAATTAACAATATTTGCATATCTAAATAAGTTTATTATATAAATTGATTCAAAGATCTATATACTAATTACGTATATAGATATTAATATATTTTGTGTATATTTATCAAAGTTAAAAATACGAGAACGGCAGTGCACAGAAAACATTACAAATTCCACTTGCTATACCGACAAAACGATGAGACCCGTCCTTTGCACATGCCCGTGGTTTTTTACCGTAGTAGATTCTTGCTGCATAGTACATTTGTAAGGTAAAAAAACTCTGTGTTGCCACGAAGGTCCTCTCCAAATGATGTTTACGAGTTGACAGAGTACTCGTTTCTTGATTTCTTCGCGTCGCAAGTCACGGTGGAATCAAGAGAAGCAAGTCGCGGCAAGGCATATATGACCATGCCAAAAAGCCCTCGGAAATGCCGAAGCGCGTCGGTCGACGAGGACGAGCCATGATTCCTCGAACGTCTTGATCAATCAATCCATAAAAAAAAAGACAAGCGAAATCCCACCGTAACGGCGTAACCAGATCATCCCATACATCGCCGCGTATGTGTGTGTATTTCTCAGTCCCCACCCGCAGGCCGCAGCGGCGTCATACGGACACGGGACACCAGCGCCCGACAGGGACGCCGTGCGCGTCACACACACAGGGGCACAGGGCCGAACCGGAAAGACCGCACCGAAAACTTTAGTCCAACTGCCCAACACGCACCACCGCAACAACCACGGGCGGGCGGGCACGGCACATTCGTCTCTCGATCTCCCCGTTGGTCCGTTCCCGGCTCGGCGCTCGGCGGCTCCCGTCCGGCGTCCGCCTCCACTCGCGCGCACACAACTCAACCCGTCACCGTCTCTCCCACGCGCCGCGGCCGCGCCAGTCGCAAGCGCCCGACCCGAAACGCCACGCAAACCCCCGCCTCGGCCGCCATCTCCTCTTTAACCCAGACGCGGCGGGCTCGGCCGCGGCGTGGGCTGGTCCTCAGTCCTCTTCCGTTCTTCCTCCTCGCTCCCGCCCCCTCGCGCCCCTCGCCTTTCAGTTTTGGATGCCACGGAGGCCTGCCAGTGGTGGGCCACCGCCGTACGCGCGCGACGATGCCGGTGAAGCGTTCGGCGTCCGCGCTGGCGCTCCCGCCGGTCGGCCGCCGCGCGCGGGCCCGCCTCTGCATCCGCCTCGCCGCGCCGCTCTCCTTCCTGCTCCTCTTCGTGGCGCTGTTCCACGCCCAGCCGCTCCTGGGCGTTCCGCCCGCTGCGCAGCCGCCCTCCGCGGGGCCCGGTAAGGTCGCCTTCCTTTTCCTCGTCCGCGCGGGGGTGCCGCTCGACTTCCTCTGGGACGCCTTCTTCCGCGTAAGCATCAAGCTCCCCCAGTCCCCGTGATCGATCCGTTCATCCACTCCTCGCCTCTGGCTATCTATTCGACTATGTTTTCTGCAGAACGGCGAGGAGGGGAAGTTCTCGGTGTACGTGCACTCCGCGCCGGGGTTCCAGCTCGACCGCACCACCACGGGATCCCCATACTTCTATGGGCGGCAACTTGCGAGGAGCGTCAAGGTTCGGAGTTCGGACCATCTGTATTTTTCTACTGTACCTTTCCTGTGACGTGGGGCCTCTTAGTACGATCTTGACTTGGGGGAATATGGTTGCGAGCTGCGACCTGCAGGTGGTGTGGGGCGAGGCCACCATGGTGGAGGCAGAGAGGATGTTGTTTGCCGCCGCGCTTCAGGATCCCGCGAACCAGCGCTTTGTTTTGCTCTCTGATAGGTAGGTGTGCTACTTTCTGATGTTCCCGGCATGTGTTAATTGATCTTGTTTGTACGTACAGTTCAAATTCCGTGAAGTGGTCCACATTGAAATGCACGGTACATTGTCTGAATCTTGATGGATTTAACAGTAAGCTTTAAAAGATGTTTGGTAATGGTAATTGACCTAGTCATATGCAATTGGACGTCCTCCTGTTCTGCTGGTACTGCTTACTGCTTTCGTTATGCTTTTCTGATATAAATGTTCTCTAGTGCCTTCATGGCATGTTTGTGTTTTGCTTTCATATGTTGGCATCCTCACTTGTTATTTAAAGCTTGCAATTTCTATATTATAATTTAACATTTTGATATATTTTCCTTTTTTTCTTATGCAGCTGTGTCCCACTCTACAATTTCAGCTCCATATATACTTACCTGATGGCTTCACCTAAAAGTTTTGTAGACAGGTAATGTGGAAAAACCATGTAATTTCTCGTTTGTTCATTTTGATCTTCTCCACAATCTTCAATATTTCAGTTATTTGTTCTCAAATATAATAAGTTAGTCTTGCAGCTTTGTTGATAAGACGGAGAAGCGTTATAATCAAAACATGTCTCCTGCCATTCCAAAGGATAAATGGAGGAAAGGATCTCAGGTTATTAATCTGTGACCTTTCTTGTTCTATATATTTCAGTACCTGCTGAGAGCTGTATTCTGACTTCTGGGTTCATCTGTCAACTCATTTCAGTGGGTAGTATTAATCAGAAAACATGCTGAAGTTGTTGTTGGTGACAAAAACGTATTAAAAGTATTCAGAAGACATTGCAAGGTGTATTGTTGTTCTCTTCATGTTGACACTGGAATTTGTTTTTAGCTTCATTTGTTCTTTTGACATTGACATTGTGAAGAAATGTAACTATCAAAGGGATTTTCAGTGCACATTGTTTCATTTTTATGAAATGAGGTAGTTTTATGAAATGTAGTCTGTTATTCTTTTCCACAAACAACATTACTGGATGTAGTCTACACGTCCAGGACTATCTTCATAAAACTACTGTTTGAGTTCTACTTCATTAGTGTCTATTTTGATTAGCACCATGATCAATGACTGGTGCAGATTTATTATGATCCTTATCTCACTTATATGAGTCTCTAATCAGAAAAATATAGTCTTCATATTCTTCAATCAGAAGTAGTGATTTTTTTGGGTTTAACCAACTTCTGCAGATGGTAGTAACCAAGAGCTTGTTTAGACGAAGGCCAAATGCTGTAAGTTTTTAGTTTACTTCATTCGTGCACACTTTTATTAGGTTTGTAATTACTCTATAGTCTATACTTCTATAGATACAAAGTTGTGAGCCAAAATTATGGCATTCTATGCCTGTTGTTTGGCACTTCGATGAAAAGGCGATTTTAATGTAGATCGGGAAATATCATACATAAGAACGATCATTACCTTATCTATGCAACCTTAGCTAAAATGAGATTTATAATGTACTGGAGCTAGTAATAAATATAATTGGATCTGCACCATTGCTCTATGCTTTGTAATATGGACTACAACTACATTCATCTTACCAAATGTGATATTCTGTAAATGATGTGTTTTGTCTAAGTTTTATATTAGGTACTCGTTCCGTTTCAATTTATAGGCCATTTTAGCTTTTCTGGATACACAAATTTTAGTACGTATCTAGGTATATAATATATTTAGGTCCATAGTGTCATGTGCGGGCGCACATATAGGCGCCGCCGTGACGCACGCCGCGTTGCAGAGCGCGCTGAACGCGCACAGGAGGAGGCCACAACCAGTGGATAGATTTAGAAATAAAGATAAGACTAGAGAATAAGATTGAGATGAGAGAATTGTGGAGAGTTAGTTGGCAACAGATAAGTCCAAGAAAATAGGAGTTAGTTGAGAGTTTATAGGAGAAGTTGGTTAGCCATAGGGCTATTTATAAGCCACATGGCAGCAGGGAATAAGACAAGCAAGATTATTATTTCCTAATCTCTATCTCTCTAAACAAGCCGACGGTTGAGGGGAAAAACCTCACCGGTGACGACGGACCGTGGCTACGAACTCCGTAGTCAGGGGCCAGCTACCCTAGGTCGGGAGGTCCTTGACAACCTGGTATCGCGATCCAGTCGTTCCTCGACTTCTTCCACCCAGCCGCAATCCCAGCCAAGCCCACCAACCTCACCGCCTTACACCGACACCACCTCTACCATGGCCGAGCCAACCATCTCTGATTTGGCCAAGATAATCGAGACCCTGACATCAACGGTCGCCGCCCTCCAATCCTCTGTCGCCGAGCTCCAGAGGGGAAAGACCTCCTTGTCGGGCGGCCATGGGACCAATGATGGGCAGCACCACAATGATCGACCGCCGCGCTTTCAAAAGATGGATTTCCCCTGCTATGATGAGAAATCTGATCCACTGATTTTCACCAGTCGGTGCGAATCGTATTTCCATCAGCAGCGCATCATGGAGGAGGAGAAGGTATGGATGGCCTCCTACAACCTTGAGGAGGGCGCACAGATGTGGTACCTTATGGTCCAGGAGGACGAGGGCACGCCATCCTGGCGTCGCTTCACGGAGCTGCTGCACCTTCGGTACGGGCCGCCCCTGCGTTCCGCGCCGTTGGCCGAACTAGCGGAGTGTAGGCGCACCGGTACGGTTGCCGAGTACCAGGACCGGTTCCAGGCCCTGCTTCCTCGCGCGGGACCACTCCAGGAGGCGCAGCGGGTACAGCTCTTCATCGGCGGACTCCAGCCGCCACTCAGCATCGACGTCAGGATCCAGAATCCTCAGACGCTAGCCACCGCCATGAGTCTGGCGCGCCAATTCGAGTTGCGCGAGCAATTCGTCGCCCCGGCCGCGCGCGCTCCTGGGCGTCCTCTACTGCCGGCCCCTGCCGCCCGGCTGACCCTACCCGCGCCGCCAGGAGCCAAACCGGCCGCACCGGGGACCATTACCGTTGAAGGCCGCACCATCAAGCGCCTCTCGCAGGCAGAACAAGAAGAGCGCCGCCGCCTTGGCCTCTGCTACAATTGTGACGACAAATTCACAAGGGGCCACAATCGCATCTGTAAGCGGCTGTTCTTACTGGAGGGCCTTGAGGAGGAGGAAGATGAGGCTGTCGAGGATGCCGGGACTGAGGAGACCCTGGTATTCTCCCTCCAAGCTCTTGCGGGCGTGGCGCTCACCGACACGATGCAGCTGCATGTCACGCTGGGGGCCACCTCCCTCGTCGCCATGCTGGATTCGGGCAGCACCCACAACTTCATATCGGAAGCCGCGGCTGCACGCACAGGCCTGCCCCTCGAACACCGGCCACGCCTCACGACCATGGTCGCGAATGGGGAGCACGTCGCGTGTGTGGGCGTCATCCGCAACACACCACTGGACATCGGCGGCCACTGCTTCCCTGCTGACCTATACGTCATGCCTTTGGCGGGCTACGACGTGGTCCTGGGCACCCGATGGCTGGCAGCGTTGGGACCGATCATGTGGGATTTCAGCAACCACGCGATCTCCTTCACCTTCCAGGGCAGGGCGTTCTACTGGCAGGGGCTCGCGGCCTGCCGACCGGCTGCTGTCAGCACAACCACCGCCACCAGTACGCTCCTCGACGAGCTCTTGGCGGAGTTCGACGACGTTTTCAGCGAGCCTCGCGGCCTACCTCCCCCACGTAGTCGGGACCACAACATCACCCTGGTGCCGGGGGCGCCGCCAGTGGCAGTACGCCTGTTCGCTACCCTGCCCTGCACAAGGACGAACTGGAGCGTCAGTGCACAGCTATGCTGGACCAGGGGCTCATTCGGCGCAGCAGCTCCGCGTTTTTGTCCCCGGTGCTCTTGGTCAAGAAACCGGACGGCTCGTGGCGGTTCTGTGTCGACTACCGCGCGCTGAACGCCATAACCATCAAGGATGCGTTCCCCATCCCGGTCGTCGACGAGCTGCTGGACGAGCTCCATGGCGCCAGCTTCTTCACCAAGCTCGACCTCCGATCCGGATACCACCAAGTCCGCATGAGGCCGGCCGACATCGACAAGACAGCATTCCGGACGCATGACGCCTTCTTCGAATTTTTGGTCATGCCGTTCGGACTCTGCAACGCGCCAGCCACCTTCCAAGCTCTCATGAACGACGTGCTGCGCAATTACCTCCGCCGGTTTGTGCTTGTCTTCTTTGACGACATTCTGATCTACAGCTCATCCTGGGCAGACCACCTGCGCCACCTCCGCGTCGTCCTCTCGGTGCTCCGACAACACCGTCTCTTCGTTAAGCGTTCCAAGTGCGCTTTTGGCGTGGACACTGTCGCCTACCTCGGCCACACCATCTTGGCGTCGGGCGTGGCCATGGATCCGACCAAGGTGCAGGCCATCCGTGATTGGCCGCAACCGCGCTCGGCTAGGGCGGTGCGTGGATTCCTCGGGCTCGCAGGCTACTACAGGAAATTCGTCCACAACTACGACATCATCGCAGCCCCCCTCACCGCTCTCCTGAAAAAGGAGGGGTTCCGATGGAACGACGACGCAGCGGGGGCCTTCAGTACTCTCAAGGAGGCCGTGACATCCGCACCCGTACTGTCGCTCCCTGACTTCACCAAGCAGTTCGTCGTAGAGTGCGACGCTTCGACGTACGGCTTCAGCGCGGTGCTCGTCCAGGAGGGCCACCCCATTGCTTTCTTCAGTCGGCCGGTGGCTCCACGTCACCGCTCCCTCGCAGCTTATGAGCGGGAGCTCATCGGCCTGGTCCAGGCCGTTCGCCACTGGCGGCCATACCTTTGGGGGCGGCGTTTCACCATCAAGACGGACCACTATAGTCTCAAGTACTTGCTCGACCAGCGCCTCGCCACGATTCCGCAGCACCATTGGGTCGACAAGTTGCTGGGGTTCGACTTCTCCGTCGAGTACCGGTCAGGCTCCACGAACACGGTGGCCGACGCCCTCTCCCGCCATGACACTGAGGAGGGCGCCGTGTTGGCCATTTCTGCGCCGCGCTTTGACTTCATCGGCCGCCTACGTCACGCCCAGGCTACCGATCCGGCACTGGTGGCCATCCACGACGAGGTGCCGAGGCACCCGCACCGCGCCCTGGTCGGTCGTCGACGACATGGTCACCTACAAGAGACGCCTATACATTCCCCCCGCCTCTCCACTACTGCAAAAAATTTTGGAGGCCGTCCACGGCGACGGGCATGAGGGCGTCCACCGTACACTGCACCGGCTCCGCCGTGATTTCTATTTCCCCAACATGCGACGTTTGGTGCAGGAATTTGTGCGGGCGTGCTCCACTTGTCAGCGGTACAAGTCCGAGCATCTCCATCCAGCATGGTTGCTCTTGCCTCTACCCGTGCCCTCGGCGGTCTGGGCCGACATCGCGCTGGACTTTGTGGAGGCGCTACCCCGCGTGAATGGGAAGACGGTGATCCTGTCCGTGGTGGACCGCTTCAGCAAGTACTGCCACTTCATTCCACTCGCGCACCCGTACGCGGCAGAGACGGTGGCACAGGCATTCTTCACCGACATTGTGCGCCTCCACGGTGTTCCGCAGTCCATCGTCTCCGACCGTGACCCCGTGTTCACCTCGACGTTCTGGCAGGAGCTCATGAGGATTATGGGTACTAAGCTTCACATGACGTCTGCTTTTCATCCCCAGTCGGACGGCCAGACGGAAGCCGCCAACCGAGTCATAGTGATGTACCTGCGCTGCTTCACTGGAGATCGCCCCCGCCAATGGCTGCGCTGGTTGCCGTGGGCTGAGTACACCTACAACACCGCGTACCAGACTTTGCTTCGGGACACACCGTTTTGGGTGGTGTATGGCCGAGAGCCACCTTCCATCCGCTCTTATGAGCCGGGGAGACGAGGGTGGCAGCCGTCGCCCGGGACATGGAGGCTCGGGAGGCCTTCCTGGAGGAGGTCCGGTACCGCCTAGAGCAGGCCCAGGCGACCCAGAAGCTTTACTACGATCGGCACCACCGTCAAGTCTCCTACCAGCCGGGGGATTGGGCCCTCCTTCGTCTTCGGCAGCGGGCAGCTTCTTCAATGCCCAGGACCACCACGGGCAAGCTCAAGCCTCACTTTGTGGGGCCCTACCGCGTCAAGCTCATCAACGACGTCGCCGTTCGCCTGGCCTTGCCGCCAGGGGCGCGCCTCCATGATGTGTTCCACGTGGGTGTCCTCAAGAAGTTTGTCGGCGTTCCACCAGCGTCCCCGCCTGCCTTACCAATCATCCACAACGGCGCCGTGGTCCCTGAGCCGCTGCAGGTTACTCAGGCACGCTTGGCGCGAGGCGTGCGTCAAGTTCTCGTCCACTGGAGGGGCGAACCGGCCGAGTCTGCTTCTTGGGAAGACCTCGACGAATTCCGCAGCAAGTACCCAGACTTTCAGCTCGAGGACGAGCTGGGTCTCGAGGGGGGGAGAGATGTCATGTGCGGGCGCACATATAGGCGCCGCCGTGACGCACGCCGCGCTGCAGAGCGCGCTGAACGCGCACAGGAGGCCACAACCAGTGGATAGATTTAGAAATAAAGATAAGACTAGAGAATAAGATTGAGATGAGAGAATTGTGGAGAGTTAGTTGGCAACAGATAAGTCCAAGAAAATAGGAGTTAGTTGAGAGTTTATAGGAGAAGTTGGTTAGCCATAGGGCTATTTATAAGCCACATGGCAGCAGGGAATAAGGCAAGCAAGATTATTATTTCCTAATCTCTATCTCTCTAAACAAGCCGACGGTTGAGGGGAAAAACCTCACCGGCGACGACGGACAGGGGCCAGCTACCCTAGGTCGGGAGGTCCTTGACACATAGCAAAAGCTATGTACCTATAAAAAACAAAAACGATATATAATTTGGAACAGAGGGTCGTAAGCATTTTTCTTTCTTTCAATCCTAAATCAATCTAATGGGCGAACTAATTTTCCATCCCCTGTTCAGTAACTATGTTTCAAGCATCAAACAACTGATCATCTTGTCCTCTAATTGAATGTTCTTGTTTGTTTGATTAGTGTTTAGATTAGATATAACTAAATCCACTTTTCTTGCAGAGACAACTGGGGTTCACCTTTCGGAGAAAGCAGATACTGGTAAAGTTCAGCTGTCCACATTCTCTTCAAATATCGTCAAACATGTATTGAGAAGTAGATCTAGTTGTCATACTTACACATATGATTGCAAAAAGAAAGGAGCACAGAGAGTTTCTTGTTCATGGCTATTGCTCAGAGCACATAAGGTTTCTTGTTCATTTAATTATATGTGCCTGACACATTATGTCATGTTTATCATTTCAGAAAGGAGTAGCTCAACAGGAGCATGATTGTATTCCGGATGAACATTATGTGCAGACATTATTTTCTGTAAGCTTTGTTGTTACTTCTATAGATCTCAAAGTTGGAACTGTCATAATTATCACACAGATTCATAATGGCTGGCTCATTATTTTAATATATATTCTAGATCAAAGGACTTGAAGATGAACTGGAGAGAAGAACTTTGACCTATACCTCGTGGAACCAATCATCAAATCCGAAAGACAAAATGACTTGGCATCCTATGAAATTTGAGTATGATACATCTAGCCCTGAGCATATCAATGCTATCAAGGTAGGCCCTTGATTTTCTTCTGTATATATTACTCAGATCAGAATTTGTGTTTGCATGGTAGAATTAGTTACCTCAAACCTATGTGTTGAGAATAAGTTTAACTGTTGATTACTGATGGCAATGTGCATTCTATTATTCAAGCATAATCCATTGTACTTTTATGTCAGCCCGCTTTTCTTAGATAAACCTTGTGTTCTGTAGGACAGAACATATATATTGTTATTGCTCAGTTACCACCACACCACTCATAATTTGTTATGAATATTTTTTTTGTAGAGAATTGATCATGTCAACTATCAAATGGAGCACAGGACAGAGTGGTGCCAATGCAATGGTACCTCGGCCCCATGTTTTTTATTTGCCAGGAAGTTCTCCTATAGTGCGGCCATGCATCTTTTGGAACAAGGAGCCATTGGCACACCGAAATCTGCTCAGCTGATGATTAACTTTTAACAAAATTGTTTACACAAGTCTGCGCTCACTTTTTTGATGGGTCATTATACCGTTCACAATTTCACCAGCCTCAATGGGAGCTGTACATTAGCAGCGGTAGCTACAGAGACATGGAGTATCAGAGTATTGACAGCGACCAGAATGCGCTTAGACAGCTAAGGACTTGAAGAGAGTTGATGCACAAACTACAGAGCCTCGGTTTTGAAGTTTGTCAGCTCTATCAGTATGCGATTTCCAGGGGACAGATGGTAGTGAAGGACAGAGTACACACAACCCTTACCCTAACAGGACAGGAAAGTTATAACAATAGCTTGATTTTCCTTATAAATATTCTTCCCCTTGTATGATTAAAGAATAGATAGTTTTTTTTACTTGCATACAGGTTATCAGACATAGCGAATAGGGAAACATGCAAGAAGATACATGTGTCCATAGGACCTACTGTTTAGAACATTGGTCACATTGGCAAGAAGATAAGCTGCCTTTTCATGATCTGCAGCTACAACATAGCAATCTGGGCTCCACCAATTTTGAATCGACGTCTATATAAACTGCCTTTTCATGACCTCCAGCTAAAACAAAATGACCACCCAACTTGTCTCTCAAGCGAAGAGCCTTGTCGACCGAGTCCTAGCCAGTTGGCGCGCCACCGCTCGAAGCCAACGTGCCAGCGTGTTTGGTTCGCAGCGTGGCCTCGGGGCGCTCGCCCAGTCACGTCGAAATCGATGGCATGGGGTGGGAGCTACCTGGCGCATGTAACTTTTTACCAGGTACAAAACCAAACACGCTAAAGCTACCAGGTTCTATTCCAGCGGTCTTTCTAATCTCTTATTTTAAATCTCTTATTTTAAACTTTGCTATACTTTATAGCAGTACAAACTATAATACTAAATAATATAAAACAGTGTTTTACATACATAACCTTAGAACCAATCTAGTGAACCAATGTAGAACGATCGCTATAGGTCATCAGTAGTGGTCATGACTCAGACCAGGCTAATTTAGGTCATGTTTTGGAGAGATTTACTTCAAAAATTTCAACTTTATTTCAACTTCTTTCACCCAAACATGTTTAACTCCACGAGTTCTATCTAAAAAAACGAAACTAGAGATCAGTTTCATAAAATTCATAAAGCTCCTTAGAGGATGCTTCAAAAACACTATTTACGCAACATACAACTTCTGTTCTCTCTCGCGACATCCCACTAATCATCAAGGATAGTTAAGGAAACTTACACAAATCAATTGTATTATATAAATTGGAGTTCATATGCAAGTCCAACGCTTCTGGAATCCATCTTAACAATTTGCTGGAGCTATTTTATGGTGAAGCTCGAAAACCAAAACTGAAGTTTTTCAAGTAAATGTCTCCCAAACATGCCTTTAGGACAGCTTTCCTAACTCCAGACTTGCTTAAAAACAGCCCAACGGGAGTAGTGGTCATACTCATAAACCAGACCAATTTTTCAAGATTTACTTTAAAACAGCCCAACGGTTCAGATCCATGAAATTTAGATTCAATAATTGATGAATCTAAGGGCTCATTTGGTAGAGCTCTGCTCCATAATTCTTTAGCTCCGCGAGCTAATTTTCTAATATAGTGATTCTAAGTGATTCTACCGGAAGTGGATCTATTTGACGAAAACAGTTTGACAAATAAGCTATGAAGTGATTTTTGAGGGTTAAAGAGTGAAGAGCAGGTTAGGAGTGGTGGGAAGTAGGTTTTTTTATTCTCACTTTCTAATACAAAGTAAAGAATGGATTCACTCCACTTCCACCATGAAGCAGTTCAGATTTTTATCGTTTAGCTTAGCAGAAGTAATTCTCGATGGGAGTGGAGCTGTAGGAGCTCCCCCCAAAGGATTAGATTCTTCATTTCGGTGGAGCTACCAAAAAATATTCCACCAACTTAAATTTAGTGAAGTAGGTGAAAATCGCCTTTGTTACTCGTTACATCGCTTTTTTCTTTCTTCCCCACCATACCCAACCATGGTAGCCCCTTCCTGACCGGCCATGCCCCGACCATGATCCCTGCACACATGAGATCGAGATGAAGAGGAACAGCTCCCTGCTCGATGTCTTTTTCTTGAAGAAAAAGAACAGATCAGCCATTGATATGTAGGGTCTGTCCCAAGGACAAGTCGTTCAAACTAAAATATCCTTGTGTGAATCTAAATCTGCTGCATAAGCCAAACACTTGGTGAATCTCAAATTCATTAGTGGAGTTGCTCCACAGTGAATCCTTAGGTCCATATTCAATTTCTTACTGTTTGGCACCAAAAAGAGCCAGCGGACGGTCCGGCCCTGGAGCCGGACGGTCCGCGGTCCGGACAGTCCGCGCCTGTGGGCCGGACAGTCCGCGCCTGCGCAGAATAGATTAGGGTTCCGAGTTTTGTGCTATGTTTGTTAGCTATATTTGCGGAATTAGCTCGGAGTCCGGTCGTGTAAAGGGTTCAGCCCTCTTCCTCTATAAAAAGAGAGGTCTACGACCGATTTGTAATCATCAATCGAATCAATACAACTTTTATTCGCATTTATGTCCAGTACAATTAGGAGTAGTTCTAGTCTAGTTCTAGTTTAGCCTCTCGATCCCCAAATTCTTCGCCTCTCTTCGACTCTACGCCGATTAGAGGAGTCTAGGTCGGCCGGCCCGAGCCTAGACAACCCCTAGGATCTCTCCTCCCCGACGGGGTCCCTCCCGGGAGCGAGATCCAGGCGCCGCCGGCGATCTTTCACCGCCCCTGCGCACGCGCGGACCGTCCGACCCCAGGGCGCGGACCGTCCGGCCGTCAGGCAGGAAACTCTTGCCCCTGCGCCAGGTCGCGGACCGTCCGGCCCCAGGCCGCGGACCGTCCGCACTTGACCAGAGAGCACCGCCGCCGGTTCTTCTTGAGTATTTGACGCTCCGAAAAAGCGTCAACATACTTTTTGGCGACTCTGCTGGGGACAACATAATTAGACCTATCAAATCGGCCCTCAATGGCCGGTTCAAGGGATAGCTCTGATATTTCCCCAAGCAACATCATAGAGCCGACTTGGGATACATTGCCGGCTGACGAACAGCTCCAATTCGAGGAGCACAAGGAGCAGATGATCCAGGAGGCAAAAGCGAGGTTCTTGGCCAACTTCAAAGTGGACAGGAACAACAAAGTCGTCCGACATCGGGCGACGGATCCGGCTTCACTGCGACCCACGCCAGACATCCCCAATGTAAGTAATACAAACGAGCTACAATCTCTTAAGAACTATGTAGATGAACAGCGTGAACAAATGCAAAATATCATAGGGGATATGCAAAACGACTATAGGAGATTAGCGCGTGCATTTGACAAATCTAGCATTGCAAATTTCCCATCACACGAGGTAGAATTAGGGGGTAATACGCGTAATACATCGGCTGTGGGTTGTCACGACCAGTCACAACCCCTTTATGGGATGTCGATGGACACATACCCTGAGCAACCGCAAATCGGCAGCAAAACAGCCGATCTGCACATGTCCGGACCGTCCGCGCGTGATCGCGGACCGTCCGGGCCAGCCACGGCCGGGCCCATTTTTAACGAAGTACCCAGACATGCACCCGAGCCACCACATATGACACATAACCCAAACTACCCAGTCGGACGGTCCACATACAACGACGGACGGTCCGCATATACTCACGGACGGTCCGGGTACGTATCCGGACAGTCCGCACATGAGTCTTTTGAGGAGGATTATTACCTGAATCCTCGCCCGTCCCAGCAACACTTCCCATCACACTATGCAATGCACCAACCCATTAATTCAGGATCCAGAGCCCAGGAAAGCTTTCCGGCCCCACCTAGAAGGCCGGAAAGAAACGATCAAACCTATGAGCCATATAGGGCAAATGGAAACGCACCACGTAGCTCAAACCAATGGGGGGAAAGACAACATACTAACATACAGCCAACCCCACCTATGTTTGACCAGAGAACTGGTGGTCTTGCACCGGCTACCATTGATATAGTGAGGGAAGAAATAGCCGGGGCGTTTCGAGATAAGCTCGGAGTAAGCATGGTCCCTGGGGGGCAATCATATCGGAAACCTTATGACAGCCGATTTGATCACCACCCGTACCCACAGGGAACTAGAATACCCGAATTCGCAAAATTTTCGGGTGATCAAGGGAAAAACACGCGTGAACATATAGGCCAGTTCTTAGCACAATTGGGAGAATTGGCCGACACAGAGGCATTTCGCGTGCGTTTATTTTCGTTATCGCTAACAGGAACCGCGTTTGCATGGTATGTGAAAGGGAAATAGGCTTTAAACCTTTTCCTAAATGATTTTGGTGATTGAATGTCCAACACAAACAATTGGACTAATTAGTTTGCTCTAGATTATATGTTCTACAGGTGCCAAAGATTCAACATAAAACCAATAAAAAGAACAAGACAAAAGTCAAAAGAAAGGAGCAAAGGGGCAACCGAAGGCACCCCTGGTCTGGCGCACCGGACTGTCCGGTGTGCCACCAGACAGTGAACAGTACCTGTCCGGTGCACCAGGGAACTCAGACTCCAACTCGCCACCTTCGGGAAAGTCTAGGGCCGGCGCGCTATAATTCACCGGACTGTCCGGTGTACACCGGACAGTGTCCGGTGCTCCAACGGAACGCGACCTCAGGAACTCGGCAGCCTCGGGATTTCACGAAGACTGCTCCGCTAAAATTCACCGGACTGTCCGGTGTACACCGGACTGTCCGGTGTGCCAGCGGAGCAACGGTCATCTTCGCACCAACGGTCGACTCTGACAGTAAACAGTGCAGAACAGTACACGCGGCAGAAGTCAGAGCAGAGGATCAGAGAGGCACCGGACTGTCCGGTGTGCACCGGACTGTCCGGTGCCACATGAGGACAAAAGCCTCCAACGGTCGACCAGCTCCAATCTCAACGGATAGGATGACGTGGCAGGGGCACCGGACATGTCCGGTGTGCACCGGACTGTCCGGTGCGCCCATCGACCAGCAGCTTCTCCAACGGCTACAAAATTGGATGGTGGCTATAAATACCACCCCAACCGGCCACTTCAAAGTGTGGGAGTCCAAGCAACATTCCAAGTCATCTAGTTGACATACTCAAGCCCTCCCAACCACCTATATTCATTGATACATCCTATACACAAGATCTAGCCCACTACAACCAACACAAGTGCCACAAAAGAGAGAGTGAGCAATTGAGAGCTACTCAATTGAGTTTAGCCCTAGTGCCTTGTGAGATTCATTGAGAGATAGTGTGTGCTACATCTTTGTGTTCATTTGCGCGTGGAGTTTTTGACTCCCATTCGAACTTCCTCCAAAGTGTTGGAGGCTTGTAAAAGCTAGCAAGAGACACCAAAGATTGTGGTGGTCCTTGTGGGATCGAGAGTGATCCTTGAGAAGAAGAAGAGCTCGCCGATCCTTGTGTGATCGGGAGAGAGGGAAAGGGTTGAAAAAGACCCGTCCTTAAGTGGACTCCTCAACGGGGACTAGGCCTTCGAGGGCCGAACCTCGGTAAAACAAATCACCCGTGTTCATTGTGCTTTTGCTTGTGATTTGTTTGCTTTCCCTTTCTCTAAGTTCTCTTGCACTATTCTTTGCTCATATCATTTGGTGTTGCTTCAAGTTAAAATCTCATTTAAGTGAAGCAACACTCCGCAAGAAAAGAACTTGAGTTAGTGCTCTTTTTCATCTAAGCCTTCTTGCTTTGTTATCATAGAATTATTAGTTGTATTGATTTATCACTTCCGCATTATTTGAAAGCTATACTCTTTACTAGCAAGAACTTAGTTTTTATACTCCGATAATTGTTCATCTTGTTCTAACCACTAATCAAAGGATCTAGTTGGGGGATAAAGTTTTAATTTTCAGGTTTCGCCTATCCACCCCCCCTCTAGGCGACTTTCAATTGGTATCGGAGCTAGGCACTTCATCTTGAGTCTAACAACTCGAAGTGATGGCTCGTAGAAGATCCCAAAAGAACAAGAGGACCCAGGAGAACAAGGAGGTAACTCTTGAGATATTACTTTCCGATTGTTCTAATTATGTTTCTTGGTCTACTAGAGTGATAAACGCCTTTAGAGCGGTAGACCCACAATTAGAACAAATTTTAGACAAGAGTATTATTCCTCCTAACTATGCTAGGGAAAATGCCTCCGAAGAAGATTTAAGATGTATTCGCTTAAACTATCTAGCTTATGACATCCTAAGTAAATCCCTTAGCAAAGAAGATTATCGTGCCTTCATAATAAAATGTGACAAACCCATTTGTGATGTGCATGATATTTGGATTAGAATTAAAAGCAAATTTGATGAGTCCAAACATGATAGTTCATTTTGTGTCTCTACTTCCTTTGGTATTTGTGATACTAACCCTTGCAAGGAAGAAGAAGAGAATGAACGATGGAGACCAAACGATGAATCCACCTCTCCAAAAGGTTTGTCTTCCCATTTTGATTCCCACATGTGTTGTGTGGCTAATGAAAATGATAGCGGAAGCACAAATGAGGATGAGGAGGAAGAAAGAAGCTTTGTGCATCTCTACGCTCGCCTAAGCCAAGAAGATAAGGCGATCATGCTCAAACTTCTAGAGAGAGCGAGAGAGCAAAGCGAAGCTCGTCAAAAGCTAGAAGATATTCTCTCCATAAAGATGCAACACTTTGACGAGTTGACTAAAGAACATGAGGAGCTAAAGTGCTCTCATGATGATTTGGTCCAAAGGTATGAAACTATTTCAATTGAGCAAGATAACGCGTTACATTGTATCGCTCAATTAGTAAATAGGAATACCTTGCTTAAGGACCAAGTGGAAAAGCTAAAAATTAAAAATCTAGCTTTTCAAGAAAAATATGATATGCTCCTATGCTCTCATGAAAATCTTAGAGATAATCATATCATATTAAACATTGCTCATGAGGTTGTGATAGAAAATTTAAAATCCCAACAACCTCACTCATGCACATGTATTCAAATTGATACTATATTACCATGTGCTAATGCTTGTTGTTTGTCAACAAGCAAATCTTCCTTTGAGCTAGAATTTGCAGGAACAAATGATGATTCATATCAAAAGCTCAAAGAAGAAAATGAGAGGCTAAAGAAGAGCTTGACACAACTAAAAGGGAAATGCATTGCCCAACCTTCTCAAGATAACCGTGATCACATGGTGAAGAAGCTTGAGACGGGAACAACTGTGGCATGCACTACATCCCTTGAAGAAAATGTCAAGGATTTGAGGATTGCCACGAGGAAGGAACAAAATATGAAATTCAACACCTCCTCCAAAAGCCTCAACCACGCCTCCACAAAAGGTAACATCCAAGGTAATGATCAAGCCACACTTCACATTAAGAGGTGTAGTGAATGCTTTGAAGAGGGGCACTTGATTAGGTCATGTCCCTATATTAATGGCTTGATTATTAACAAGGATGATAAACTTTGTTTTAAATGCTCCAAGAAGGGACACTTGCTTAGATCTTGTCCCCATTTAAAACAAAAAGGCATAGGGTTAGAAAAGAAAGTTTTTACTAACCGTGTAGCAGGCAACAAACAAGGAAAGAAGAAAACGTCAAATCTTGGAAAACGCCTTTGCTACACATGCCGTAAGAAGGGACATCAATGCAAGGATTGTCCCATTGGTAACAATTTCACTCCTAACTTGTCAATTGATTCTCATGTAACTAGGCAACCCAAAATTGCAACTTGTGTTAGAAAGGTAATGAGTTTACCTAGTGCTAACACAAAGGACTTTTGGGTTCCTAGATCTTTGTTGACTAACCTTAACGGACCCATCAAGCGATGGGTACCAAAATGTGCTTGACAAGATTTGTAGGAGAAGGAGATGATATGAACCTTTGGGGTGCTTGAGGGAGTTAATTCAATTCTTATCAACCCAAGCTATCAATCTTCAAATGATCTACATATTCAAGATTGACCCAAGGTTGCTTCAGTTTATTGTATTCAAAACTCATATCATCTCGGGAAGATATTAATGTTGTAGGAATTAAAGAATTATCATGTGCGGAATTTCAAAGCCTACAACATGGAGGAAAGTCAAGGGATGGTAACATTTATATTCTTAAGTGCAATTATCTTAATTTGTCATGTGTCTTGTGTAGTCACATAGAAATAGAAAGCTCTTAAGCATATGTTAAAATTATGTTACCATTCTTTGAAGAAATTCCTCTCATATGGTAGATTGTGTATTTATCAATTCTATATTATGACAATCTACATGTTTCAAATTATTGCAAGTTCTCATGGCATGTCCTTACTTTAATTATTCTATTATTGCCATGTTCTAGATATAGAGAGATGTTTCATGTTCTTAAAAGAATAAGGTGTCATGTAAGAAATTCAAATACTTAGGACACTTATAAAAGGAAAAATTCTCTCTATAGCTAGAAAAGTGAGACTAATGTTTTTATCTAAGTAATTTAAGTAGTCTCACTTGTAGAGATAAATTTCTCTATGGAAATGCGTAATCCATCATGACAAGGAAAATCAATCCAATAATTTAGGTTGTATGTTTTATTGCTTAAATTGGATATGATTCTTCTACATTTATCGCTCTCCATGTAATGGATTAGATTTATTCCCTTAAGTCTCAAGAATTTAACCATGCTTGTTTTATGAGTTTAAAACTAGGCATACTTCATGGAATAATCTAGTTCATATTATAAAGTTTCCATGCTTTAGTAATTCACCTTTTCATTCCCTATCAAAATGATTACTAAATGGAAACTAGTGCTTGTGTTGCTAACGTATCTCTTGAGCTTACTTATAAATATGCATAGAAGGGAAAGTACACAAGCCTCATGGGTTGATCTTCACCCAAAAGAAGGAAGGTAAAAGCAAAGGTATGGGAACTCATCTTCTTAGTTAAGTTTAGTTCCCATCTCAATGGGTATTTAATCTAAATTATCATATTCTACCCTTGTGAGGAATAGATTCGCTATTGGACCGAAATTAACTAAGTGTACATTCAAATATCATTTTCTTAAATGCTCATGTCCATTAGAATCTATTTAATGCCTTTGCGATATTTATATATATGTTATCATATTGATTTGCTTCCAAGTGATGATTAACCAACTTCAATATGATAAAGTAAAATCTCCAATGATTATTAAAATGCTTAAAAGGTGCTCACTCATTTTTCTCAAATAAAATGCACTAATGTTAAGGATTTTACTTCATGTCTGTGTGACTTGTGGATGATAAATTTTGTATGCTAATTATCTAAAGTAATCATCCTTCACCATATACTCCCTTGCGCTATTAACATGTCTCTTGAGTATTTTCAATAAGTTTGAAAGGAAAAAGAGACAAATATAAAGGGAGGACACTCAAATGAAAAAGAAAGAACATCAAGAACAACAACACCTACTTGGACAATAAGGTCTTCAATAATCAATGGTGTGGTTGTAAGCATTCTAAATTCTTTTTCATTATGAGATTACAAGGCTTAAGTTGTTTATTGCTGAAGTTATGAGCCTTGATCAAAATGTATAATGCTTCTCCCTTTATGTCCTTAAAAGTGAATGCATCGAAATCAATTCTTTCAATTACTTGATGCATATCTTTAGGGGGAGTCCATTATTATTTTTTGATTATGTTGAGACTATTGCTTTATCTTAGTAATTTCATATAGTCTCTTGCATGAAAATAATGTTTCTCATATATAGTATGCTACTTCACATCAACCAAACTTGTTAAAGTAATATCGCTTTTATCAAGGTTTGTTGCTTTCATTTCTAAAAGTAGCATGCTTATTGGATTCTCCTATTTTTAAGCTTGATTGAAAATTTAATGCCTTTGTTGTTTTCTTGATCGCATATTGGTTGATCATTGAACAACTTCAATTATCACTCATGCTTCTTAGTGCCTCATGTAATTTGAATTTGATTTCAATTGGTATGCACTAAGGAAAAAGGAGAATTCATGATTCATTTATGCAACTTGTGATCCATTTGATATATGCTAACAATAACTTGAAAAAGATCACCAGTTGTAGAACTCTCTCTTGTGCAAAGTATTTCCATATATTGTCATTGAGTATAGGTCTTAAGCAACTAAGACTAAGGACAAAGCACAATGAAGAGAGCGTCTCTATGAGAAGGTACAAAAGGGTAAAACCACTTCCTTTCATTTGAACTTGTACCTAAATCTTCCTCTTATAAGCATTCTTTGCATATCTTATATATAAGGAAGAGAAAGCATGTCCTTTGCATTTTTTTTTTCTGCTTCATATCTAGTTTAACCTCTCAAACATTTCATTCTTGCATTTATGCATCTTTGTTAAAACTAGATGAAGTAATCTTATTGTCAAAGAGCTTAAAGCTTAACCTTGTAACGAGGATAAGCTGCCTTTGTTCCAAAGGTGGATGGTCCTTAAGTCTCTTTGAAATCTTTAAAGGAAAATGCTTAAAATGTTTGCAACATGCTTTCATAAGTGCATAAACTGTCTTGAGCATCACACATATCTTATGACACAATGCACTTCACTTTCTGTATGGTATAGATATGTTCTCATTAACCTCATTATGTGCAATTGGCATTTCAAGGCCAAAATATGTATTCCTCTCAAGGCACATATTTAGGGGGAGCAATCTATAGTATATAGAACTATGATCATGCTTAATTGACATATCTCTTGATCATATCTCTTTCATTTTGGTACAAATGCATATATCCTATTATTCCCGTACCATAACTACGACTAATATGTTTCCAAGTATATTACTATGCTAAGTCGTAGATTGAAAGGGAAATGGAGTCTTCGGCGAAAACAAAGGCTTCCACTCCGTATATCATACTTCGCCATCACTCCAAGCAACTCTCTATTCCTTGGGGGAGAAATGAGCATCAAAGAAAAGGACTTCGTCTCTGGAAGAGAGTAAGAGCCCAAAGCTAAAAGACCGGACTTCGCCTTTGGTATAATCTTAACTCATTTATTTATGCCCAAAGGGGAAGATAGCACTTCAAGGGCTCTAATGATTCCGTTTTTGGCGATTCATGCCAAAAAGGGGGAGAAATGAGCCCAAAGCAAAAGGACCGCACCACCACCACCAAATTCAAAAACTTAGTGCTTTCCAAAAGTATTTATCATTTGGTATCCTATTGTGTTCAAAAAGGGGGAGAAAGGAGTATTTCAAAAATGGTATATCAAAACCCTCTTGAACACTAAGAGGTGGATCTCTTTTAGGGGGAGTTTTGTTAAGTCAAAAGAAAAGCATTTGAAACAGGGGGAGAAAATTTAAAATCTTGAAAATGCTTTACAAACTCTTATTCATTTACCTTTGACTATTTGCAAAAGATCTTTGAAATGGATTTACAAAAAGAATTTGCAAAAACAAAACATGTGGTGCAAGCGTAGTCCAAAATACTAAATAAAATAAAGAAAGAAAGCATCCATGCATATTTTATGAAATGAATATTGGTTTAATTCCAAGCAATCTTTGCACCTATTCTATGCAAACTAGTTCAATTATTCTCTTATATATTTGCTTTGGTTTGTGTTGGCATCAATCACCAAAAAGGGGGAGATTGAAAGGGAAATAGGCTTTAAACCTTTTCCTAAATGATTTTGGTGATTGAATGTCCAACACAAACAATTGGACTAATTAGTTTGCTCTAGATTATATGTTCTACAGGTGCCAAAGATTCAACATAAAACCAATAAAAAGAACAAGACAAAAGTCAAAAGAAAGGAGCAAAGGGGCAACCGAAGGCACCCCTGGTCTGGCGCACCGGACTGTCCGGTGTGCCACCAGACAGTGAACAGTACCTGTCCGATGCACCAGGGAACTCAGACTCCAACTCGCCACCTTCGGGAAAGTCTAGGGCCGGCGCGCTATAATTCACCGGACTGTCCGGTGTACACCGGACAGTGTCCGGTGCTCCAACCGAACGCGGTCTCAGGAACTCGGCAGCCTCGGGATTTCACGAAGACTGCTCCGCTAAAATTCACCGGACTGTCCGGTGTACACCGGACTGTCCGGTGTGCCAGCGGAGCAACGGTCATCTTCGCACCAACGGTCGACTCTGACAGTAAACAGTGCAGAACAGTACACGCGGCAGAAGTCAGAGCAGAGGATCAGAGAGGCACCGGACTGTCCGGTGTGCACCGGACTGTCCGGTGCCACATGAGGACAAAAGCCTCCAACGGTCGACCAGCTCCAATCTCAACGGATAGGATGACGTGGCAGGGGCACCGGACATGTCCGGTGTGCACCGGACTGTCCGGTGCGCCCATCGACCAGCAGCTTCTCCAACGGCTACAAAATTGGATGGTGGCTATAAATACCACCCCAACCGGCCACTTCAAAGTGTGGGAGTCCAAGCAACATTCCAAGTCATCTAGTTGACATACTCAAGCCCTCCCAACCACCTATATTCATTGATACATCCTATACACAAGATCTAGCCCACTACAACCAACACAAGTGCCACAAAAGAGAGAGTGAGCAATTGAGAGCTACTCAATTGAGTTTAGCCCTAGTGCCTTGTGAGATTCATTGAGAGATAGTGTGTGCTACATCTTTGTGTTCATTTGCGCGTGGAGTTTTTGACTCCCATTCGAACTTCCTCCAAAGTGTTGGAGGCTTGTAAAAGCTAGCAAGAGACACCAAAGATTGTGGTGGTCCTTGTGGGATCGAGAGTGATCCTTGAGAAGAAGAAGAGCTCGCCGATCCTTGTGTGATCGGGAGAGAGGGAAAGGGTTGAAAAAGACCCGTCCTTAAGTGGACTCCTCAACGGGGACTAGGCCTTCGAGGGCCGAACCTCGGTAAAACAAATCACCCGTGTTCATTGTGCTTTTGCTTGTGATTTGTTTGCTTTCCCTTTCTCTAAGTTCTCTTGCACTATTCTTTGCTCATATCATTTGGTGTTGCTTCAAGTTAAAATCTCATTTAAGTGAAGCAACACTCCGCAAGAAAAGAACTTGAGTTAGTGCTCTTTTTCATCTAAGCCTTCTTGCTTTGTTATCATAGAATTATTAGTTGTATTGATTTATCACTTCCGCATTATTTGAAAGCTATACTCTTTACTAGCAAGAACTTAGTTTTTATACTCCGATAATTGTTCATCTTGTTCTAACCACTAATCAAAGGATCTAGTTGGGGGATAAAGTTTTAATTTTCAGGTTTCGCCTATCCACCCCCCCTCTAGGCGACTTTCAGTATGCCACTTTACCTCCTAATTCCATTTCATCATGGGGGGATCTAGAACAAAAATTTCATGATCATTTTTTCTCCGGTGACTATGAGTTGGATTTGGTAGATTTAGTGTCATTGCGACAGACAAAAGATGAATCGGTTAATGATTACATCCGGAGATTCCGAGATACAAGAAATCGATGCTTTCAAATTCATTTAGCAGAAAACAGCTAGTAGGATTAGCCTTTAATGGTCTACGATATTATTTAAAAGAAAGATTAGAAGGCATCCAATTTTTTACACTAGCACAGTTACACCAGAGAGCTTTAGCTTGCGAAAGCCGGAGCAAAGAAACTGCTAAAACAATGCGTCACAACGTACATATAGTAGAATGCGACCAAAGTAGCTCAGATGACGAATCAGCAGAAGTGTACGCTGCTGAAATGGTTTGGCCAAAACAGGCCAAATCTTCGGCTTGTTTCGTCCTTACAGCCGGTTCAGAAGAAACGGCAAGAGGAGGTTAAGTTTACGTTTAATGTTGGTAAGTGTGATAAAATATTTGACGAATTACTCAAAAATGGCAATATTAAAATAAATCACACTGTTCCATCCGCCGATGAGCTAAAACGTCGTGCGTACTGCAAGTGGCATAACTCATTTTCCCATGCCACTAATGATTGTAATGTGTTTCGGCGACAGATTCAATCGGCCATTAACGAAGGACGATTGAAATTTCAGGAAATGCAGGTGGATACAGAGCCCTTTCCGATGAACATGATTGACTTCGAGGGCAAGAAAGTCCTGGTTCGGCCAAATACAGCCGATAAAGGCAAAGGCAAGGAAACAATCATCGGCAATGCTAAAAAGGCCGATGGGGATTGTAAAGTTTCTTGCAGGAAAGTGATGGCCGAGAAGACTCCCGATGGAGGGGAGACCCTGAAGGTGACCATCACAGCCTCTAGCACTGGGGGGCAAGCACAGACAGAGAGACAGTTGCGGGAACCCGTGCTGCGCATCACGGACAGTCCGCCGTCCAGACGCGGACGGTCCGACGCTTCTCCGGACGGTCCGGAGGACTCCAGCGGACGGTCCGGCCATGCTCAGGACTCGCAGCGACCACATACCTTCAAACCACGACGACCAGAGATAGGTACGTGGAAAACGAATACATTTAAAGCAGCTGGTCGGCTGATCAAGCCTGGCCCGACTTTTGATCAATTGTTGTCTAAATACGTAAAAAAGAAGGCCGGCCCCAGTGACCGGCCAGCAAAGCGACCCCGCTCACCCATTCATGAGCAACGTCAGGTCAGGCCGATTGGATCACCCCACCAATCGGAAGAAATGAAAGGTCATACTGTACAATTGAGACATAACATACCGACATGGACACCTCCACCCCCTTATCCATCTATGCCATACCCATACACATACTTACCTCCACCATATGTTCCAAATCAAATGTGGGGCATGCCACCATATCCATTTGGCATGCCACAGTACCCCGCCTGGGGGGCACCCCAAACATCCGTTTTTAACAGGTTGGCGCCACCAGTACAAGACCGATTGAGCGCTGCTGAATCCGATCACCAGGCACAGGCCCGACAAGATTGCCGGACTACTCGGCCTCCTAGGTCGACCAATCCAGCAGGGGGGCATATGCCTGTAGCAACTCAAAGAACAACAAAAAAGGACATCATCAAAATAGGCACTGCAGATGTTGTCATACAGGGAGACAATAAAGGGCCGATGATTTTTGGTGAATCGGCCAACACAACCAAAAAGGATACGGTTACCATCAAAACAGCCGATCCAAAATACTCCATGCCTCGATGGTGCCCAGCGGGATTGACACGGTCCCAAAAGAGAAAATTACTGCGCCTAAGAGTAAAGGAGAGCCAGGAGAAAGAGGCGGAAAAGATATTCAATGACACACATCCACTATACCCGCCACCGCAAAAGAAATGGAGACCAAAGGCCGTTGAAGAAAAACAAACGGCCACAGAAATAGAAAATCAAACAACACCTGCGCAGCACCTTGCAGGTATGGCAGATAGCACGGCCAGCAAGGCTGGACAATCTGCACCAGGCGCGGACCGTTCGGCCTCTGCACGCGGACCGTCCGTCCTTCACCAGGAAGCGTCTGGACAACCTGCACCAGGCGTGGACCGTCCGGCCTCTGCGCGCGGACCGTCCGGCCTTCACCAGGAAGCGTCTGGACAACCTGCATCAGGCGCGGACCGTCCGGCCCCCGCGCGCGGACCGTCCGCCGTTCACCAGGAAGCCTCCAACGACACGACAACATCAATGGAGGAGGATGACCTACTGGGAGAAGACCTGGTCGACTACGAGGCTTCTTCAGAACGCTCAGGTATGGATGTAAATATTATTACATTTTCCGCCGATTGTACTATTATCGGCGACGATGAACCTGTTGTTGCCCAGTTTGATTTTGGTCCTAAAGAAGCCGCCTTTACTAAACCAAAAGAATCGGTAAATCATTTAAAGCCGCTCTTCGTGCGCGGCCACATTGATGGGATACCGATTGCTAAGATGTTGGTAGATGGAGGGGCGACTGTAAATCTAATGCCTTATTCATTGTACAGAAAATTAGGTAAACAAGATGACGAACTTGTCAAGACCAACATGACCCTCAGCTGTGTTGGAACTGATAGTTCGATCAAAGCCAGGGGAGTCACGTCCGTTGAATTAACCATCGGGACTAAGACCCTTGCTGCTGCATTCTTTGTCGCTGATGTAGAAGGAAATTACAGTTTAATCCTAGGCAGAGATTGGATTCACGCCAATCAATGTATACCTTCTACATTACAGCAAATGCTAATACAATGGGTAGGCGATGACATAGAACAAGTACATGCTGATGTATCGGCCTGCATCGCTGTGGCCGATGCCCCTGTACTCTGGACTTATGAGACTGCTACATGTCTTACAGGAGTAGATTTTTCTGATTATCAATTCATAAGTATAGATAAGAAAGGTTTCATTCCTGTAATGCTAGAGCCGATGGAGAATCGGCTAAATCCTAAATAAAGTTTAAATGATGAATACACACAAAGTTCATGAGTCTCTGGTCATGGACAGTTCGGCTTCCAAGGCCGGATGGTCTGGTCTTTCACAAAAGGGTTCGGACTTTAAGACCGAACATATATCACAGCAAAAGGACAGTATTACGGATGATCCAGTCCCCGAGACCGGAAAGTCCGCTGTCACACAAAGATCTTCTAATTCCTCTGTGGGGAACATGATAGAGGAATTCAGAGATCTTGATAAACTAGGACAGGGGTTTACATCAGCCGATCCTTTGGAGGAGATTGACATAAGAGATGGTAAAACTCCAAGGCCGACTTTTGTAAACAAGACCCTGGAGACCGATCCTAGAGATAAGATGATCGGTCTATTGAAGGAATATTCAGATTGCTTTGCTTGGAATTACACTGAGATGCCTGGATTAAGCCGAGAGATCGTAGAGCATCGACTGCCTATTAAATCTGGTTTTAGACCTTTCAAGCAAAGAGCTAGAACATTTCGTCCAGATCTTCTCCCACGCATCAAGGATGAAATCCACCGGCTGCTAGAAGCTGATTTTATCAGACCTTGCAGATACGCAGAGTGGGTCTCCAATATTGTGCCGGGAGAAGGAGTCAGGTAAACTTAGAGTATGCATTGATTTTCGCAATTTAAATAGACACTACAAGAGAAAAGCTATCAACGACCAGAAAATGACGACCACCTGTAATATGTGGTTTTTATGAGTCTCGATAGCATAGTGCAAGTTCTGTCCAACCCAGCCGACGACCAAAAAAATTGTCGTCGTTAGCGAGCTGACCTCTGTGGTCGTTAAACATTGAATCCAGCTTTCCCCGCGCACAAAACTGATTTTGGCGCAAATACGTGGCTCTTCCCGCGCCCAAACAAGATTGTGGCCCAACCAGCTGAGGCCCAACCAGCTGCCCAGCTGCCTCTGAAACGATACCCACGCACGAGGCCGCACGTTCTTCTCCCGCGGGCGACAGCGCGACCCGCACGTTCCTCTCCCGCGGGCGACAGCGCGACCTTCAGCACGCGACGGCGCGACCCTCACCACACGCCGGCGACGACCTTCTCTCTGGTAAGGATAAGCACCTTCTCGCGCAGATTGGCAAATCTTCTTTACCCTATTCCCGTCGGCGCGGGCTCGCATGCGAAATTGCAGACGACATCCCGCGCGCCCGGCCGAAACAATCTCGGGCGCGTGCCCCATCCACGTCGGGTCGGATCGCATCCCCGGCTCAGCAATTTGTACCCAACAATTTCGTATCTGCTCAACAATTTGGTTGGAGAAAGCCATGCCCATCGCTGCTTTGCGTTTGCACACTATGCACTTCTCGGTTCCCGGTGGTCGACCTCAATCTGGGCGCCATGGATCGTACTGTCGTTTCCAAGTTCGTGGCAAACCATGAGTGAGATTCTAAAATGCGACTACGATCTTGTGCAGAGAACATGGTTGACCTCCATACTCTGCAATGGAAAACAAAATGCATTTGTGTAGGACTGTAGGGTAGAGATTGGGCACAGGTGATACTGTACATATGTATGATGGGGGATTGAGAACTATAATTACAAATAGATGCATGTGTGTGGATGCCTAATACTCTACCCAGAAAAAATAGCCACTAACTGAACTAACGTTGGCACAATGAGTTGGTTATGATGATTCAACTATTTTATATAGATAGAAACTAAGTATCCAGTGTGATCTTTGATTCTTTGAATTATACCTTGAGATCTCTGATTCTCTGATGCATGTGTTTTGGAGCTGAATTCTTTTCTGGTGGGGATATAGCTGAGTAAAAAAATAGATTATAGAATAATATACTGATGTGCATAAATCAATGAATTGGTTCTGGGTCTTATACACTATCTAGAGACATTACTGGATACATGAGTAGGGTACTGTGCAGAGAACATATGTATGATGGGGGATTGAGCACTATAATTACAAATAGATGCATGTGTGTGGATGCCTAATACTCTACCCGGAAAAAATAGCCACTAACTGAACTAACACTGGCACAATGAGTTGGTTATGATAATTCAACTATTTTATATAGATAGAAACTAAGTATCCAGTGTGATCTCTGATTCTTTGAATTATACCTTGAGATCTCTGATTCTCTGATGCATGTGTTTTGGAGCTGAATTCTTTTCTGGTGTTTGTCACCTTGGAACACAGAATCATATTGATCTTTGCTTTCCTTAGCATTGCTCAACGTCATACTCATTTACTGTACCATTTTTTCAGCTTGCTGTCATACTGATCAGAATTGTTATTGTTCCTTTTCAGATTTAGATTGTAGAGCAGCTCTATCTGTGTTTGTCACCTTGGAACACAGAATCCCTACTACTCTCCCTCCATAAGGTGTGTGGACTCCCTAACAACAATCTGTTGTGAAATTACAATGATTTTTGCTCGTGCGTTAGGACCAAATTATTGCCCCATCTGTTAGGACCAAATGATTGACCCATGTTTTTGTTATTGTAGTATATTACATGCTCTCGCTAAATAACTTGTTTTCTACTAGAAAAAATGGATGTGTACATACTTTTGTTTGGAAAAATTGGCAGCCTACTAAAAAATACATTGGATGTGTACATAAGGAATAAAGTATTGAAAGTTCCCTTTGCCCGGGAACAGGATCTGGATGTCGCCTAGAGGGGGGGTGAATAGGCGAATAAAAATTATCACTTTATAACTGGAAATTCTTACTCTACTCGAAGGCTGGATCGCAGTGGAATGAAGGACCCTTCGAGTAGGTTGCAGCGGAATTGAAGTCCCTGTCTTAAAATACCCTGCACTTCGAAGACAGCTTATAGCACATATAAATATTGAAGTGCAAGTATAAACAACAAATAAGACAGAGAAACAGCACACAGCACAGAGCAGAGCACACAGACACAGGGATTTATCCCGAGGTTCGGCCAAGCCTGAAATGCTTGCCTAGTCCTCGTTGGAGTTAGCCACACCTTGGCTTGGAGTCTATTTCAACTCCTTCCTCCGTTTGCTCAGATCTGTCGGGCGACAGATAGAGCCTTCCACTATGTTGATATCAGTTACAACAAAGCCGCGGCTGCTTACAATCTTCTTGACAGCACTCCGGCGGAGTAACAATGCGCTCAAGACTTTGCTCTAGCTCTTTGCAGCACCTCTCCACTCTCTAAAGGCTTATAACTTTGCCTTCACACAAACTAGAGAGATTTACACAAGAGGGAGAGAGAGAATCGATCCGAGTGATGTATACAATTGTTGGCTGCACTTGTGTTGTTGTTTGAGGTGCCTAGGGGTCCCTTTTATAGCCCCAAATGGCCTAGGAGCCGTTAGAGCTTCATTTGGAAGCTCCCAGCCTTCCCTGGTTGCGGGTGCACCGGACTGTCCGGTGGCGCACCGGACAGTGAACAGTAACGGATCTGATTGACAGTTTCCTTCTCTGGAACAGCTAGCCGTTGGTGCACCGGACAGGTTACTATTCACTGTTCTGTGCACCGGACAGGTCACTATTCACTGTCCTGTGCACCGGACACAGCTACTATTCACTGTCCTGTGCACCGGACGCTGCGACTATTCACTGTCCTGTGCACCGGACGCTGCGTTTATTCACTGTCCTGTGCACCGGACACAATTACTATTCACTGTCCTGTGCACCGGACAGAGTTACTATTCACTGTCCTGTGCACCGGACAGCTACTATTCACTGTCCTGTGCACCAGCCAACAGCACACTAAGTGCTTTTTCCTCCGTTCTTTCTCCGTTTGACTTCAACTTTTGGGAGGATTTTCCTGAGACTTAAACAAACACATTTAGAGTATAATCCAATTGATTTAGTCCTAGAAACTTACATCTTTCTTGTTCTTCTCCTAGCTTTTCTGTTTCTCCTCCAGCAGAGCTCAGAATGGTACTTTCTCTACAGAAAGAGTTAGAGAGCAAACCAAAGCACCAAACTTGTAGTAAGAGGTGTATGCAAAATGGTTGAACACTCAAACCTTACATACTTAACCTTTTTCATCGTTTTACCCAATTTGGCTTGTTTGAGGTCGATGTTGGACTCTAAACCATCAAGTCAACTTGACTTGATCTAGATTGACATATCTGAGCCCCAACCCCCGTTCACTTCTCGAGCTTGATCTTGAGCCTTATGTAGTGATCCTTGATGCACCATAAGTCTTCTTAACTCGATCAACCTTGACTTTGCAAGTCTTCTTCTTCACCCCTGGCTTTGGGTTCCTGGTCTCCTTGACCTTCTCCCGTGCACTCGATACCTCGAAGCTCTTCTTGCCTCCATCCTTGGCTTGATCGGTTGTCTCTGAGTTACGCACACCAAGTCTCACTTAAGCAATGTCCATCTTACTTGTGATGTCCATTATCTATAGATAATCCAGTCTTTGGACCATCACACTTGTTCACTTGTGTTGAACCCTGTTAGCTTTGCATTAAGCACCTGTTCAACACTTAGCACACTTGTTAGTCCTTTAATTGGGTTGTCATCCAAACCACCAAAACCCACAAGAGAGCTTTCAATCTCCCCCTTTTTGGTGATTGATGGCAACACAATTAAAGCTTACACAACAATAAGATTTAAAGCACAAATTTTGAATTCTAAGTTTATAGAATGCTCCCCCTAAATATGTGCTTACATTAAAATCTTAACTTTGGCCTTAAATGCCAAAATGCACATACTTAGGCTAATTCAAAGCATTGCTACACCTTAGCACCTGTGGGATGCATTGTGTGAAGAATCAAACCGTGATGCATATAACACACAAATGCACAGAATCAGAGTTAAACACCAATTAAATAAATATACCATAGGAATATCAACCTACCACTATTCACCATTAAGATACCGATTTAAAGCGCCAGAACCACATGAATATCTATCACAGGATAAACACAGTAGATACCAATTGATTCATATCAATGGAAGCACTAATTTTGCATTATCACCATATAATACAACAAGAAGCATATGATAAGTATTATCAACAAACTAACACATTTTTCTTTGAGATCAAAGGAACTCAAGGAAACCCCTTTGAGTCCTTTAGCACACAAAAAAATTAATCTTCACCCTTAAGATAAGCTTTCCTCTCAGGTCGAGGTAAGCTTTAATGCACAAATTCTCCCCCTTTGACATCAAACACCAAAACCATATTCAAGCAAGAACATAGGATGATGTCAAGGGACAGCAGGGTATTAAGCAGGGAAAATGCAACACTCTAACATTACTCCCCCTTACACATTAAACATATGCAACACAAGCATTGGAGAAAAATTAAGGTACAAATACGCAAAAAGGTCAATACCTCCTTTTGTACCTTTACCATGTTATGGTGTACTTTCCATCTAAGTAGGCGGAGTTCCTTTTGTCATCAATTCAAGATTTCCATCTTGAAAGTTTTATCTCTAGGGAGCTCCTTTACACTTATGTCTGATCCTTTATCCTGACCTTTTCTTGTTGCTAAGATACAAAACTTAGAACAAGTTATAGTATTGTGGCACAAGATGAAGCTTCTATTCTAGTGATTACCAAAAGATACCAATTGAAGCACACTACCAAGGCTACCAATTGAAAAATCATCACTGTCATAGCTCCATGATATTTAAAGATAAGCATCTAGGATCACCAACTATTATAGAGCACGAGCAACCTTTAAATACGTAATTACTCACAACTTTAGATACCAATTACTCGACTTGTGGAGGTACCCAAGTCCTGATCGCTCCATTTCTTGCTCATCTCCCCTTTTCCACCTTGAGACTATATAGGATCACTCAAAAAACAGTTAGTCTCAAAAGACACAAGTTATGTGTGCTCCCCCTAAAGTTGTGCATCAAGTATTTGAATGACTTGCACCTTGCACATTCTAGCATCCTCAGAAGTAAAGGGGAAACATACCTTGGTCTAGGCATAATATATCAATTACATCACAAAAAGATACCAATTGAATAGATGAGATAATACAACTTATGACTAGTGGAAACAATGCATGCCTCATGATATATAACATTTAAAAACACCAAGTCACGCTTCACACATGATGATCATTGCAACACATATACCAATTGAAAAACGACAAGATCATACATATAAAGCACAATGTCTAAGCACACCATGATTAAGAAGTATTTTCTTAGGTACACCAAAGGAAACAACATTTTAAAGCATAAAGCACCTAAGCCAAGATACTACCAATTGAAAGGCAAGAACATAGCTATGATCACAATCAACGGAACTTCAAGATATTCAATGAAATTGCATAGTTCCATTCTCCATACCTTTGCCTTTTACCTGAATGCCATGAGATTCATTCTTTTAGGTAGTGTGTAGTGAGAGCACATGTTGTCACCAATTTAGGGCTCCTTTTGCTCATGCACCTCTTAGCTCGAGAGGGTGCATTAGAGACACAACATGGATTTCTTGTTTTGGTATACACAGAGTACCAAGACAAAGTAATCATGTGAACATGGACTAAACAAAACTATCATGCTTGCACATAGGTTAATCATTAAAAAAACACATAGCATGACTTACAAAAAGATACATGTTTATCCACATACACTAAGAGAGTTAATCATGGTGGATATATCAAATGAAAAGCTACCCATTGAATGATTCAAGAGATATTCCCTATAAAGCACACAGTTACGATTAAGCAAGCATGATTATGATCTTGAAAATCATGGATCTTTAATTGAAAGATATTCAACACAAGCAATCTCAAAAGCATAACTACTCCAAGGATAGGTATAGCACGACAATCCAACTTAAAAGCAATGCTGATTAGAAATAATGCACTTAAGATACACGGGTATCGTCCTTTGGAGAGCAAGTTGCAGATTCTCATCAAAGTCCTTCGCTTGATTCACCAATAATGATCAAGGACATCTACAACTTATTTAACTCGAGATGAACATGGGATTAGTATTGCACAATAATTCAACCTTGGGTCAATAAATAGACATTAAAATTGATAGCTTAAGCATAGAGTTTGAATTAACCATCTTAAGCTCTCCCAGGGTCTCCAGTCCATCTCGAGGCACCTGCATGGTCTAGTTGGCACGGTTTGGTACCCATCTCGAGATGGGTCCATAATGTTCATCTAAAAGGGCCTTTGGTACCTTGTGCTAGTTCTAGGTGATCTCATTACTGATCTAGCACAAGTGTATGATTTGGGTCTCCTAAGCGAATAAGATTGAGATAAATTTACTTGTTTAGGAACCTTACCCTTCTTACATACCTTAGGTAGATGACCATGCTCACCACACATGTAGCAGAAGCGTCGCTCAACCTGACTTGACACTTGTTGTTTGTCTTTTTGCTTAGTGAGGGTCATCTTGGAGGGTGCACATCTTTGATTCTTCATGAGCGGACATGAAGTGATCATATGGTCCTTATCGTTGCATCCAAAGCATCTCCTCATTCCTTCATCCTTGTCTTTGTGTGGACAAGACGCAATGAAGTGACCTAATTCCTTGCACTTGAAGCACCTCCTTTTTCCTCTTCCCTTTTTGCTCTTGGATGACATAGAGAGATGATCAGTGCAAACAACATGACTAATTGAATTTTTACCTTTTTCCTTGTTCATGTTGATTTCTTCATTTATTGCTTTAGGAACATCCTTCTTATGGAGTTTAACACTTGCTGCGGTTTCTCCCGTCTCAAGCTTCTTCACCACGCGTCCGTGGATATCTTGAGGAGGTTGAGCAATGCGTCTTCTCCTTAGTTGCTTTGCTTTCTTGTTCCTTTCTTTTGATCCTGCAGCTTGATGCTCATTCAAAAATTTGCTTTCTTTTGAGCAACAGGGGTTAGCACATGGTGATATATTATCTAAATGTGCACATGTGCAAGAATGAGGTTCACATGAATTTAAGTTTGAAATTACAACCTCATGAGCAACATTAAGCATGATATGGTCATCAACTAATTCATTATGAGAATAAGATAGCATATCATATTTTTCACTTAGAGCAAGTTTTTCTAAATTTATCATTTCTACTTGACTCTTAAGCATAGAATTCTCAGTTTTAAGTTGAGCAACATCAGATAATACATCATGATTATTTCTTTGCTCAAATAAAATAGATTCATACCGTTGGACCAAATTATCATGAGAGCACTTTAGCTCCTCATGTTCTTTGGTCATCTTCTCCAGGCTGTCGTTGGTTTTGATGAGAGTCTCCTCTAGCCTGAGAAGCGTCTCGCCTTGTTCCTTGTTCCTACTCAACAACTTAACCAAGAGCACTTTGTCTTCTTTGTTGAGATTGGTGTAGAACCGGCGAATCTCCTCTTCTTCCACATCACCGGTCTCATTTTCCCTGTCATTATTATTAGTGGAAGCAATACAGGAAAATGTACCTTGTGGTGATGAAGACTCATCCTCGCTATCATCCTCATATTCCTCCTCATCATCGCTTTCGTCTCCACTATCATTGTTAGCAATAAGACATTTATAACTAGTGGAAGACAAACCTGTCGGTGAGGTGGATTCATCATTTGGTTGCCATCGTTTTTCTTCTCCCTTTGAAAGGTTAGTATCACAAGCAATATAGGGAGTAGAAGTAGTACAATTGGCCACAAAATATTTTTCTTTAATCCTATTCCATAAATCATGAGCATCAACAAATAAGTCATTATCACTACTCATGATGGCAAAATAAGCACCTCTAGAAAGAGATTCAACTAAGATGTTGCAAGCACGGTGATTGAGAGATAAACATCTTAGTTCATCATTAGAGGGATTTTTACTAATATCAGATGGAAAAATACTTCTACTAAAGATCTGTCTCAAATCAGAATCAACACTCATGAAAGCATTATAAATAGAGACAGACCAAGATTTGTAATTAGAGCCATCGCCTAAAAGAATTTCTACAGTTACCTCTTGTGACGACATCGTTATCTCCGGACGGCTAAGCCCACACTGGAGAGGCCTAGCTTTGATACCAATTGAAAGTTCCCTTTGCCCGGGAACAAGATCTGGATGTCGTCTAGAGGGGGGGTGAATAGGCGAATAAAAATTATCACTTTATAACTGGAAATTCTTACTCTACTCGAAGGCTGGATCGCAGTGGAATGAAGGACCCTTCGAGTAGGTTGCAGCGGAATTGAAGTCCCTGTCTTAAAATACCCTGCACTTCGAAGACAGCTTATAGCACATATAAATATTGAAGTGCAAGTATAAACAACAAATAAGATAGAGAAACAACACACAGCACAGAGCAGAGCACACAGACACAGGGATTTATCCCGAGGTTCGGCCAAGCCTGAAATGCTTGCCTAGTCCTCGTTGGAGTTAGCCACACCTTGGCTTGGAGTCTATTTCAACTCCTTCCTCCGTTTGCTCAGATCTGTCGGGCGACAGATAGAGCCTTCCACTATGTTGATATCAGTTACAACAAAGCCGCGGCTGCTTACAATCTTCTTGACAGCACTCCGGCGGAGTAACAATGCGCTCAAGACTTTGCTCTAGCTCTTTGCAGCACCTCTCCACTCTCTAAAGGCTTATAACTTTGCCTTCACACAAACTAGAGAGATTTACACAAGAGGGAGAGAGAGAATCGATCCGAGTGATGTATACAATTGTTGGCTGCACTTGTGTTGTTGTTTGAGGTGCCTAGGGGTCCCTTTTATAGCCCCAAATGGCCTAGGAGCCGTTAGAGCTTCATTTGGAAGCTCCCAGCCTTCCCTGGTTGCGGGTGCACCGGACTGTCCGGTGGCGCACCGGACAGTGAACAGTAACGGATCTGATTGACAGTTTCCTTCTCTGGAACAGCTAGCCGTTGGTGCACCGGACAAGTTACTATTCACTGTTCTGTGCACCGGACAGGTCACTATTCACTGTCCTGTGCACCGGACACAGCTACTATTCACTGTCCTGTGCACCGGACGCTGCGACTATTCACTGTCCTGTGCACCGGACGCTGCGACTATTCACTGTCCTGTGCACCGGACAGAGTTACTATTCACTGTCCTGTGCACCGGACAGCTACTATTCACTGTCATGTGCACCAGCCAACAGCACACTAAGTGCTTTTTCCTCCGTTCTTTCTCCGTTTGACTTCAACTTTTGGGAGGATTTTCCTGAGACTTAAACAAACACATTTAGAGTATAATCCAATTGATTTAGTCCTAGAAACTTACATCTTTCTTGTTCTTCTCCTAGCTTTTCTGTTTCTCCTCCAGCAGAGCTCAGAATGGTACTTTCTCTACAGAAAGAGTTAGAGAGCAAACCAAAGCACCAAACTTGTAGTAAGAGGTGTATGCAAAATGGTTGAACACTCAAACCTTACATACTTAACCTTTTTCATCGTTTTACCCAATTTGGCTTGTTTGAGGTCGATGTTGGACTCTAAACCATCAAGTCAACTTGACTTGATCTAGATTGACATATCTGAGCCCCAACCCCCGTTCACTTCTCGAGCTTGATCTTGAACCTTATGTAGTGATCCTTGATGCACCATAAGTCTTCTTAACTCGATCAACCTTGACTTTGCAAGTCTTCTTCTTCACCCCTGGCTTTGGGTTCCTGGTCTCCTTGACCTTCTCCCGTGCACTCGATACCTCGAAGCTCTTCTTGCCTCCATCCTTGGCTTGATCGGTTGTCTCTGAGTTACGCACACCAAGTCTCACTTAAGCAATGTCCATCTTACTTGTGATGTCCATTATCTATAGATAATCCAGTCTTTGGACCATCACACTTGTTCACTTGTGTTGAACCCTGTTAGCTTTGCATTAAGCACCTGTTCAACACTTAGCACACTTGTTAGTCCTTTAATTGGGTTGTCATCCAAACCACCAAAACCCACAAGAGAGCTTTCAAGTATAAACTTCTTGCTTTCTCTTTTAATTTGATCATATGAGGTAGTTTGGGAGGGGAATTACTTGATGTTCCTTGTCTCGACGCTTTTACACTTACCCACACACATGCTCAACATCATAGTGATCTTTGCTTTCCTTTGCACTGCTCAACATCATACTCATTTCTTGGGTCTTTCTGATTAACTTAACTAGGCATGATGCCAGTTCCCCCCGTCAAACGAAATGCCCCACGATCTCCCCTTTTTCCGGATCGAAGTGGGCATGCGCAGCACATACGTTTGATGGGGTAACACTTACACAAATTGACGGACACCTGGGCATGAGCAGCACTGCTGCCAGGTGTTTCTACGCCACACCCAAATATATAAGACCAACTAGATTACAGACTGACTGAGTTTCTAACAAATCACCCCCTTAATCTTGTTGGACTCTACCAACCCCAAGCCTTGATCTCAGCTCTGCTAGTCTGACTCTTCCCAACGGCTTTGTGAGTATGTCAGCTAGCTGGTCAACAGTTCTGACATGTTCCACATCCACCATGTTCTTGTCAACACAATCTCTAATGTAGTGATAACGTGTGTCGATGTGTTTACTCCTATCATGAAACACATGATTCTTGCTCAGTTCAATAGCTGACATATTGTCCACCAGCAGTCTGAATTTCTGAATACTTTCAGCCTTTATGTCTGCAATGAGCATGCTCAGCCACATATCTAATAATCTTCTTGACTGCAATCTAGTGTTCCTTCCCAGGAGCCTCCATAAACCTACTCACAAGACCTACTGCAAATTCCAAATCAGGTCTTGAATTTACAAGATATCTCAGACTCCCAATAATACTTCTGTATCTGGTTACATCTACTTCAGTCCCTTTAACAGCAGTGCTAAGCTTCATCCTCTGTTCCATTGGGGTGTCTGTGGGATTACAGTTTGCCATGTTGCATTTCTCCACTATCTTTGATGCATAGGCCTTTTGACAGATTGTAATCTCATTCACATCTTGTCTGACCTCCATGCCCAAGTAGTAAGTGAGGAGTCCCAGATCACTCATACTTAACGTATGCATCATTTGTTGTTTAAAACTGTTAATATTAATAACAATCGGTCCACAAATGATCAGGTCATCAACATATACTCCCACGAGCAGCATTGATTCTCCTGCTCCTTTCCTATATACAGCATGGTCCACAACACATTTTTTGAAACCCAGTGAGATCAGCTCTGAATCAAGTCTGATGTTCCACGCTCTGGGAGCTTGCTTTAAACCATATAAGGCTTTCTTCAATTTTAGCACAAGGCTGCCCTTTTGCAACTAGTTTAGCCTTGTGTTTAACTGTCTTCCTAGCTGCATCCTTTTTGACTTTATAGACCCACTTCAGGCCAACGACCTTATGTCCTTTAGGTAACACAGACCATTCCCAAGTGTTGTTTTCCTCTATTGATTTCAGTTCAGATGCCATTGCTTCACTCCAACACTTCTCTGTCAAAGCTGAGTCAACACTGATTAGTTCATCTGCTGCCAGCAAACATAATGCACTATACTCGAAATCATGCACCTCCTGAGCTGCATCCATTAGATCACTTAAAGTTCTGTACATTAAAGGAACTCCAGGGGAAAAATCAGGAGTCTGTGGACTGCTGCTGCTAATTGTTACATGTGTGGCTGGTACACTTGATTTTGGGGTAAAATACAAGGGTACAGCTTCAGATCATGGCTTAGTCGGCTACACAGATTGTGACTGTTCAGGAGACCTTGTTCACAGAAAAAGCACATCTGGGATCTTATTCTTCCTAGGAAACAACTTAGTGACTTGGTCTTCACAAAAACAGAAGGTTGTCGCTTTGTTGTCATGTGAAGCAGAATATATAGGAGCTGCACTAGGAACATGTCAGGGTGTGTGGCTGAGCATGCTCATTGTTACAGAACCTGAAGCTTGTGATTCTTCTTGCTCTAGCTATGGTGTTTCAGGAGAATGAGGCAGTAGTGGTGATGCTGGAACACCCCCTGAATGCCCACCACCAGCTCCACTGAGACTGTGTCCAATACTCCCAGTGCCAGAATCTGAAATAACTGGTAGATGGCCTACCTGAGCAGGTATATTATACTGAAACTGTATTTCACAAGTTTTAGGTACACTTGGAATCTGTTCAGTACTATTTTCACTGTCCCAATTCCAACTCTTATCTTCCTCAAACAGAACATCTCTGCTCACATGTAGCCTCTCAGTGGAAGGATCAAAAAACCTGTAACCCTTCGTGCCTGTCTCAGACATCTTTCCAAGGCCAGTACCAATTTTCTTGACATGACATACACAACCAAAAGTTCTAAGCTGATTAAGTAATTTATGTGCCGTCTTTGCAGATACATAATTTGTATGACCATGATAAAAGTGAGCAAATGGAAGACCTTCTGTCCTTATCTAGGGGCCCTTTGCAAAACAGTACATGTTTTGCAGGTTATGATATGAATGGATTTAGATTTCACATAGAGAGTCGTGACAAAAATCGGTGCACACAGAACAGCGGAGTTGTTGTTTTGGCAGAAGGAAGTACAATTAGTGAGAATGCAGAATATTATGGCATATTAACAGAGATAATAGAGCTTCAATTTCTTGGGGGAAGACGTGTGCCATTATTTTGTTGCAAGTGGGTTGACATATTCAATAAAAAAAGAGGGATAAAGAAGGATGTTTATGGACTTGTTAGTGTCAACTTTAAATGTCTACTTCGGACAAATGAGCCATTTGTATTAGCTAGCCAAGCTTCTCAAGTCTTTTTCGTCAAAGACAATTTGATCAAAGGTTGGCACTTGGTTGTCAAAATGCAGCCACGTGACACCTATAATATACCTCCTGGAAATTCAGACGACGAAGATAATGAAGATGAGGATTATGATGACGAGGAAGATATAGCTGTTGATGATCCTCCAACTACATCATTTGGTGGAAAGAGGAAATAGTGATTGTAGAATATTAATCATTCCATAGGATACATAACCTGTCACCATTGATTTATAGTATTATGAGTGTGCTTATACCATTCTATGTGCTTATATTTTTTTCCTGTATTAAACATAAGTATTTTATGCTATTTCTATGCTATCTGTGTAGGCTGTAGTAATGCAGGGTAGGTATGGAAAAGTAACAGCCTCTGCGGCCCAGTCAAGCTTCATCAGCCCAGGATTGCTTCGTCAGCAACATGCGAGGAGGTCCTATCCAAACCCAATTACCAACATACTGGTCAACAATGAGAGTATTGCTAAAAAACCAGCGAGAAGGTACCATTCACAACCCAATACTACCACAACAATCAACAATGACAACTGTATTATGAAGGCAGCCATGAATCAACATAAGAAGAGGTCTTATAGAAATCCGAATACTGCAGCAAATGGTAATTGATATTGCATTCATGTATTCCTTTACAGTAATTTTTTGCATGCCAATTTCAATTTACTAACAATCGAGGTATTGTAGATGACTTAGAAGATGAGCATTTCGATGAAGTATTGAAAAAATGGCAGCAAAGGTCAATGGGACTGGGACCGGTAACAATATGTTTGATTCTGATAATGACAGTGAGAATTATTATAATGAAAGTGAGTCTGATTATGAACATGAAAGTGAATACAATTCTGAATATGAGAATGAGAACTCTGAAGGTGCTTCTGAAGATATATTATTCAAGAAAAAACATGCATCTTTTAAAGGAGATAGACAGTCGCATCGAGTCAGGCCACAAAAGAAGCTAAAATGTGAGTATTTCCTACATTCAGTACAACACTAAAATGCTAGTATTTATTTCTTTTGAGTTTTATGAGGAGTTTTTCCACATGTCTTGCAGCCATGAACCATGAAGTTGACACCTTAACCAGATCTAATAATGAAGAGGAGAGGGAGAACTCTGAAGGTGCTTTTGAAGAAGAAAACACAAGAGAAAATATGGTATTCAAGAAAAAACATGCATTGTTTAAAGGAGATAGACAGTCGCATCGAGTCAGGCCACGAAAGAAGCTGAAATGTGAGTATTTCTTACCTTCAGTACAACACTAAAATGCCTATATTTATTTCTTTTGAATATTATATAAATTCATTAATTCTCTAATGAGTTGTTTGAATCTAAATATATTCACATATAACTACACAGTAATTTCCATTAAATTGTAAGCATCCTGATACAAAAGCAAGTGACACCTTAACCAGGCAACACAGCAGCTAACCATGCTCTGCAGTCAACACAAGAAGCAGTATCAGGCAACAACCAAGATAGGATGAAGTCCAAGCTTTTAACTTCAAAAAATGCATCGTTCAAAATAGCATGCATCCAAGATAGCATGCATCGTTCAAAATAGCATGCATCGTTCAAAATAGCTAACCATGCTCTGCAGTCAACACAAGATAGCCACATGTGTATTTATTTCTTTTGAGTATTATGTGTTATTTCATATGTCTTGCAGCCATGAACCATGAAGTTGGTACCTTAAATGGAGCTGATAATGAAGAGAGGAGGGACACTTGCAGGCCACATATTCAGAACAATAATATGGACACCTTAACCAGAGCTGATAATGAAGAGGAGAGGGACACTTGCAGGGCACATATTCAAAATAATTATATGGATACCTACACAAGTGCTGATAATGAAGAGCGGAGGGACTCTTGCAGGGCACATATTCAGAACAATAATATGGATGCTGCAAAAACTGGTATGATACAAATATAATTTCACACGTTCTGCATTTTTTCTCTTTTTTGTATGGGACACAACTTATTGATAAAAGTATATATAAATGTTCCAGCTGATATAACTATATAACTGAAGAGAAAATGGGTCGTGGCAAAAACAAATGTAAGAATCTTGCTAAACTTAAACCAGGACAAAAGATTAAAGTGATGTTCTACAACAACTGTGCTCTTGGCACATCATTTGCACGACACATTGGTAGAATCGTCCGTGATCCTACTATTACCCCGGTGAGAGTGAAGAAATGGACAGACATTAGTGAGACATCTATGAAGCATATTTTTGCTGCAGTGAAGGTATACTTTCATTATATTGTTGTGTTATCTTTTATATATGGTATACTTTCATTATATTGTTGTGTTATCTTTTATATATGTATATATATTCTTTAAGATGGTACATTTATATGGGGCATTTGTTTAACAATTTTTTAGGACAAGTTTGAAAACAAAGACGAAAACATTAAATTGATGTCTATGAAAATGATATCATGGAGCATGCTAGGGATCTATGGAACAATTGGCGTGGTGACTTGTGTCGGCGTTATGTTAAGCCAGCAAAGAATATGCAACAAGCTATTAAGAACTGCCCTGAAGATTTTCCACAAGCTGACTGGGAGTGGTTGGTTAAAGAACATTTCTATAGTAAGGAGTTCATTGTAAGTGCTATACTACTGCCCATTACTGTTCTTAATTGTTTACTGCTGAGATGGTGTTGTTAACATGTATAGTAATCTAATTATTCATTGCATTCTAGGCAAGGAGCAAGAGAAATTCAAAAAATAGATCTAACTTGACAATCCTCCATGACAGTGGCAGCAAACCATTTAGAAAAGTAATTTATGACAATGTAAGTATTTGACATTTTATCTAAACATGTTGATTAGTTTTCTTGTATATTACTTGTTAGTTTTGATTACATATATTCCATGCATATACTAGGGCGGAAAGGATAACAACCCTCCAAGTTTGGATGCCTTATTTTTCTTGACTCACACAAAGGGTGGTAGTTTTCTAGATTCTGAATCCTCCAGCAAGCATGTGAGCTTATGAAATCATATATATTTCTGTTTATTGGTGATATATCATAATACAAATCACTGAAATTAAGGTATCTTTGAATGCAGGCACAACTTGAGGAACAAATATCATTAGATCCTTCTCTTTCTAATGCAGAACTTATGGATAAGTGCTTCCCTTCAAAGAGACAGGATCACATTGTTGGATATGGTGGTGGCGTGAAAGCAAGACATCTTAGAAGTCCATGCATTAGTAAGGCTGAATTGATAGAAAGGTTGAAACAGTCCGAGGATGAGAAAAGAGCAATGCAAGAAGAAAATAGAGAGCTACGAGAAGAAAATAAAGCTACAAACAGTCGTATGAGTCGTATGGAACAGGAATGGGAAGAACTAAAGAATAGATTAAGTAGTAGTTAGACAAAAATTCCTAGTGTGATCATTGCTGTAAAGATTTTTCAGATTTTATACTATATACATCTCATATGTAATAATCAGATTTGTTTTGGTTAATACAATTTATACTTGTTTCAAATGAGGTTCATATATGAGTTGTCAAGTGTTTGTTGGTGCATGCTGAAATGAAATTTTGTTTCCTATCTTTGATATACTATTAATGTAATATGATTACAGATGCAGTTTTCAATACTATAAGTGGACGTTAATATTGACATGTTGTTGTTAATAGTCATGTCTGTTATAGCTAAAACCAAGGTTGTTGATGCCTCATATGTGGTCGCTAAAAGCTGCAAATTTGGTTGTTGATGCTTTTTATGCGGTCGTTAATACCCCATAACTAACGACCATTATATATCCGGTCGTTAATCGAATAACGACCGGAATCTACATGTGGTCGTTACTACAATTAACGACGAAACATTTAACGACCATCGACGACCACATTTTTGTGGTCGTTGTTTACTTTTGACGACCACATTTTGGCTATTAACGACCACATATCCTATCGTTAATACTCATTTCTCTTGTAGTGAGAGCAACTCCTAAAGACGAATATCCCATGCCCATAGCCGACACATTAATCAATAATGCATCAGGAAATAGAATTATTAGCTTCCTTGATGGTAATGCCGGATATAATCAGATTTTCATGGCTAAAGAAGATGCGTCTAAAACGGCCTTTATATGTCTAGGCTTCATTGGTTTATTTGAGTGGGTTGTCATGACATTTGGTCTGAAAAATGCTGGTGCTACTTATCAGAGGGCTATGAATTTGATCTTCCATGAATTGTTGGGAAACACTGTGGAAGTTTACATTGATGATATTGTAGTCAAATCGGCTGAGTTTAGTTCTCATATAGCTGATTTGCGCAAAGCCTTTTGATAAAATGTGTCAGTATGGTTTGAAAATGAACCCACGTAAATGTGCTTTTGGAGTGTCGGCTGGTAAGTTTTTAGGATTTGTCATACATGAACATGGTATAGAGATAGACCTTGACCGAATCAAGTCTATTCGGAATGTGGGACCTTCGACCTGTAAGGTCGAGGTACAGAGGTGTCGGCGTTTCGAACCCGGGGGGTCCCTAGACCGACGAGTAAATTATCGTCGCGTGCCCCAGCCCAGATGGGTCGGCGCGAGACGGAGCGCAAAGGGGGAGGCAGCCGGAGGGAGACGGGCGTGAGAGGTGGAATCCCGCGACATTCGTGTTTGTCCCGCGCCCAGGTCGGGTGCGCTTGCAGTAGGGGGTTACAAGCGTCCACGCGGGAGGGAGCGAGCGGCCTCACGCGAGCGCCGTCCCGTCCTTCTCCGTGCGGCCAACCCTCTGTAAGAGGGCCCTGGTCCTTCCTTTTATAGGTGCAAGGAGAGGATCCAGGTGTACAATGGGGGGTGTAGCAGTGTGCTAACGTGTCTAGCGGAGGAGAGCTAGCGCCCTAAGTACATGCCATCGTGGCAGCCGGAGAGGTTTTGGCACCCGGTTCGTGTGGTGTCGTGGCCGTCGGAGGAGCGCTGGAGCCCGGCGGAAGGACAGCTGTCGGGGCTGTCGAGTCCTTGCTGACGTCCTCTTGCTTCCGTAAGGGGGCTGAGAGCCGCCATCGTCATAGAGCGTGCGGGGCGCCATCATTACTCGTCTGGCGGAGCGAGCCAGATGGGACGCCGGTCTTGTTCCCCGTAGCCTGAGTCAGCTTGGGGCAGGGTAATGATGGCGCCTCCTGTTGACGTGGTCGGTCCGTGCCCTAGTTTGGGCGAGGTGGAGGCTCCTCCGAGGTCAAGGTCGAGTCTGTCTTCCAAGGTCGAGGTCGAGTCCGAGCCCCCGGGTCGGACGAGGCGGAGACCGTCGGCTAATGCCAGGGCTGAGTCCGAGCCCTGGGGTCGGGCGAAGCGGAGTTCGTCGTCCTTCGGGGGCTGAGCCCGAGTCCGAGCCCTGGGGTCGGGCGAAGCGGAATTCGTCGTCTTCCGGGGCTGAGCCCGAGTCCGAGCCCTGGGGTCGGGCGGAGCGGAGTTCGTCGTCTTCCGGGGCTGAGCCCGAGTCCGAGCCCTGGGGTCGGGCGAAGCGGAGTTCGTCGTCTTCCGGGGCTGAGCCCGAGTCCAAGCCCTGGGGTCGGGCGAAGCGGAGTTCGTCGTCTTCCGGCGCTGAGCCCGAGTCCGAGCCCTGGGGTCGGGCGAAGCGGAGTTTCCCATGGCACCTAGGGCCGGACTTGGCTGCTGTCAGCCTCACTCTGTCGAGTGGCTCAGCAGTCGGTGCGGCGCAGGCGGCGCTGTCCTCTTGTCAGACCGGTCAGTGGAGCGGCGAAGTGACTGCGGTCACTTCGGCTCTGTCGACTGGAGGGCGTGCATCAGGATAAAGGTGTCAGGCCACCTTTGCATTAAATGCCCCTGCGATTTGGTCGGTTGGCATGGCGATTTGGCCTAGGTTGCTTCTTGGTGAAGACTAGGCCTCGGGCGAGCCGAAGGTGTGTCCGTTGCTGGAGGGGGGCCTCGGGCGAGACGTAGATCCTCCGGGGTCGGCTGCCCTTGCCCGAGGCTGGGCTCGGGCGAGGCGTGATTGCGTCCCTCGAATGGACCGATCCTTGACTTAGTCGCACCCATCAGGCCTTTGCAGCTTTGTGCTGATGGGGGTTACCAGCTGAGATTTAGGAGTCTTAAGGGTACCCCTAATTATGGTCCCCGACAGTAGCCCCCGAGCCTCGAAGGGAGTGTTAATACTCGCTTGGAGGCTTTTGTCGCACTTTTTTGCAAGGGGACCAGCCTTTCTCGGTTGCGTTTTGTTCCGGTGGGTGCGCGCGAGCGCACCCGCCGGGTGTAGCCCCCGAGGCCTCGGAGGAGTGGTTTGACTCCTCCGAGGTCTTAATGCCTCGAGCAATGCTTCGGCTGGTCTGGTCGTTCCCTCATGCGAGCTGGCCGTAGCCCAGGTGCACTGTCGGGTCCCAAGTTCTCGGGCTGGTATGTTGACGCTGTCAACGGTTTGGCCGGAGCCGGGTTTGCGAGAGCAGCCCCCGAGCCTCTGCACAGGGCGAGAGGACGATCAAGGACATACTCGACTTTTTTACATACGCCCCTGTGTCGCCTTTCAGCAAGGAGGAGGGGGGGGGGAAAGCGCCATGTTGCCCTCGGAGGGCGCCGAACATGGTGTCTCCGGTGAGCTGCTGGCAGGTAATCCGAGTGGACGCCCATGCCCCATTTGTTAGGGGTCGGCTAGAGGCCCGGAGGCACGCTCCAAAAAGTACCTGCGGGTGATCTGCCGGACCCGGTCCCCTTTCGACGGGGTCCGAGGGCTCGATGCCTCCCTCTGATGGGATTCCGTTACAAGATCGTTCCCGCTGGTCTCGGAAATGTCCTAGGGTACCTCGGGAGCGTAGCCCGAGCCTCGGTTATGTATCGAACGTACCCAGGGTCATCCCTCGCTCTGTGTCTGAGGCGGTTGTGAACCCTTCGAGGGCCAGCCTACGAACCCCTGATCAGTAGTGGGCGCGGAGCCCGAGTGGCCTGAGGCGGCCGTTGAACCCTTCCGAGGGGCCGGCCTTCGAACCTCTGACTAGTAGTGGGCGCAGAACCCAAGCGCTCTGAGGCGGCTATTGAACCCCTACGAGGGGCCAGCCTTTGAACCTCTGATCAGTAGGGAGGCTCGGGGCCTGTTTCCTTCACGGAGAAGTATCCTTTTCGGGGTATCCCCTTTCCCGGTCCCTGTTGTAAGAGAGAGAAAGAGGAAAAGGATACCAAATCGAATGACGTGGCGTACCTTTTTTGACGCGGTCATTATGGCGAAGGCGAAGCGTCGCCCGCTTCTCCTGCCAGAGGCGCCGCCTGTCCCGCCGCGGAGTTAATGCGACGGGGCGAGTGGTTCGCGAGGCGGCCGTTGCGCGTGCGCAAGCCGTTCGAGGAACGGAACACGGGCGCGCCGTCTTCACGCCGTGAGAGAGGGTTCTCTCGCTGTCCCACGAGGTGACGTGAGCTTGGCTGACGACGTGACCGCTGCTCCTGCCCGCCTGCCACCGCCATTACTGCCGGCCCATTTTTGGCCGTATTGACCGTCGCGCCTGGTTGGCACTGCTGGGTCGTACGCAGGGTTGCCTCGAGTCGTGGTACTGGTTCCACATTAGAGGAGGCGTGGTAGTGGTGCGAGTGGCGGCGTAGTTGCTCGCACGTAGCAACCGGCGCGCCGGTTGCATGACGCGTGGGCCCGGGCCTCCCTGCTGGGTGCGTTGGAAGTCGGAGGGGCGCGCGCACTTGGCGCGGTTGCATGCCGACTGCATGGCTGTCCGCCCTTTCACCCGCTGGTCTGGGCGAAAGTGGAGGAATGCTTGTAACCGCTGGGCAGTTGCATGCACCACGCGCGGCGGTTTGGCTTCTTCTGCCCTGGGCCAGCTTGCATGATGCGTGGGACCCAGCCCCCGCACCATAGGGGGAGGACCTTGGAGCGTGTTGGAGAAGACTCAGCCCGCGACGGCTGGGGAGGCAAGTAGGGAGAGTCGCCTTTAAAAGGAGGGTGACCCCCTTGAAAGGCGACCATATCTTTGCGCTCCCTTATGCATCGTGCCTTTCCGCCTTCCGAGCCCCTGGATGGGGAACACCCGCAGTCCTTCCGCCTTGTCGTTGGAGGAACACAACTTCATGGAAGTTGGTACCTTTCAGCCGTCGTTCGGCTTCAAGGATTTTCATCAGTCAGCCCGGCTGCATCCCCTCGCTGGTGGTCACCCAAGACGGTGACCACCAGCCCCTGGGTGGGGAGAAGCAAGCCAGGCTACGATCTTGGTCCCGCCCTCAGCTTCAAGGATGTTCATCATCCTCGCTGGGGCGGAGGCCGGGCTGAGCCGGAGCTCTACCTCCCGCGCGGGTTCGTGGGTCAGCCTCTCCTTCAGCATTCGAGGGAGAGGGCGCTCACTGGCCCTGCGAGAGGGGCGGACTTCGACAACGCGGGGCTGGTCGACGGCGGGTGTCGTCAGCTTCAGCGCGTCGGGCTCGCCGGCTTGGCTCCCGGTGCCCCCTCCTGCCGCAAGGGCGATTGTCGCGCCGCGCGCACGGGAGGACCGCCCAAGACGTCGCGCGCTGCTAGGGCGGCGTTCATGTTCTGGGGCTGTCCTGCCTTTGCACCGGTATGGCGCCTCCGCGTGGAGGTCGGTGCTCCACTCGTCTGGGAGGATCTAAGTGGGGATCTGCCGGTGGGCTGACGGCTCCTGTCGTCGGTGCCGAGGTGGGGGCGGCTCGAGAAGTCCCCGTCGCCGACGGGGTCACCGCCACCATCCGCGCTTCGGGCCTCCGGCTCTTTGTACTTTTCCTCGCCCCTCGAGCATCGGCGTGGGCGAGGGCAAGGTTGCAGTGGCGTCCGCCCTGAGGCCATCGCTGCTGCAGTTCGGCCACCCGTAGCGGGGGTCGTTGTCGCTGCTGCTGGAGCGGGCGACGGTGAGCCGTCCGTCGGCCCTCTATTGCTCCGCAGGCCCCCCAATCGTGTGGGGTTGTTCGTACCTGCGGAGGTGGAACCGGAGTTCCGTTTGTAATGGCACCTTGAATGTCGGTCTTTTTGTTCATTGTGGCTGTCGGGGCCTGAATATGTGTGTATTTTTGGCGTGGAGCCGTGTTTTTTCCTCATTTCGAGCACTAAGACTCGCCTGTCCGCTATCTGAACCGCTTCACCAAGCGTGAGTTGCCTCGTGCAAAGGTGACGAGTGAGGTATCCGTATCCCGGAGGCGTAGGAGTCCCTCGGCTCGGTCGGCCTTGCTGTCCGAGGCTTCTCTTGCTTAGTTAAATGAACCCTTGGCTGCTCTTCGATGAGCCGAAGCCGGGGGTAGCGGTGTCAGCTCGAATAGAGGCAGAGTTGGCTTCGAAAAGAAGACTTGGTCGGCCGGAGCCTGGCTGGTTGTCCGCTGGCGGGACCGACGCCGGAGTTGAGTTGCCGAGGCCACAAACCAAGCCGATGTCTTCGGGAGGCAGCTGGCCGAGGCCTCGCGGTGGCCGACCGAGCCGTCTGCTCGGGCTAGATTCCTGGAGAAGACCCTGGCAGCGATGGCCCGGGCGTGGTGCTGATGTCGTCCTTCAGAGTGGAGATTCTCCGACTGCTTCGCCGTCCGAGGCTAGGTCGGACCTCGCCGAAGGTGTAGTTGACGCCAAGGGTGCTGCTGCTCCCTTCAACTATCAAGATCCGTGCCTGCAGGATCGGATCATCTTGTAGTGTGTGTATGTTTTCTGCGGCCGCCGAGGCCCAAACACACCATCGTCGTGTTGTAAAGCTGCGTTTCTTTTCCTCTTGTTTCGAGTATCTGGACTTTTTTGTCGGTAACAGAATTGTCTGTGCGAGTGAGAGTTGCTTTTCACGGAAGGTGATGAGTGAGGTATCCGTATCCCAGAGGCGTAGGAATCCCTTGGCTCGGTCGGCCTTGCCGCTTACGCGCACTCTTACTCGTCCATAGGGTTCTGTCATCGACGCAGTCGAGAAGGCCCGAAAAATCGTTCCGACAGATGAGCTTTCGAGCGTGAAGACTTGTTCGGTCCGCGGAATCACCTATCCGAACGCGAGTTACTTATCGCAGAAGGTGATGAGTGAGGTATCCGTATCCCGGAGGCATAGGAGTCCCTCGGCTCGGTCAGCCTTGACTGCTTACGTGTACTCCGTCGTTTTCAGGATCCACTTTCGAAGTAGTCGAGAAGCACGAAAGACATTCTGGCAGAAAAGATTTTTTTCGAGGAAAATTTCGACGCAGAGGGGGTTCCCCCTTTTAGCCCCCGAGGGAGGGTCGGGCTTTGCCGAGGCAAGGCTGACCCTTCCTTGATGACTAAACTTTGCGCGGGAACGAGGCATACGAACAACTTGAAAGCATCTTAAGGGTAGAAGCGACGTAGCTGTTGGATGTTCCAAGCGTTGCTGTAGACCTCGCCTTGATTGTTGGCCAGCTTGTATGTTCCGGGCTTCAGAACTTTGGCGATGACAAACGGCCCTTCCCATGGAGGCGTGAGCTTATGCCGCCCTTGGGCGTCTTGTCGCAGCCGAAGTACCAGGTCGCCCACCTGGAGGTCTCGGGACCGAACCCCTCGGGCGTGGTAGCGTCACAGGGACTGTTGGTACCGCGCCGAGTGTAGTAAGGCCATGTCCCGAGCCTCTTCTAGCTGGTCTAGTGAGTATTCTCGATTAGCTTGATTGCTTTGGTCGGCGTAGGCCCTCGTCCTCGGGGAACCGTATTCTAAGTCTGTGGGCAAGATGGCCTCGGCCCCATAGACTAGAAAGAACGGCGTGAAGCCCGTGGCTCGGCTCGGCGTTGTCCTCAGACTCCAGACCACCGAGGGGAGTTCCTTCATCCATCGCTTGCCGAACTTGTTGAGGTCGTTGTAGATCCGAGGTTTGAGTCCTTGTAGAATCATGCCGTTGGCACGCTCTACTTGCCCATTCGTCATGGGGTGAGCCACGGCGGCCCAGTCCACCCGGATGTGGTGATCCTCGCAGAAGTCCAGGAACTTTCTGCCGGTGAACTGGGTGCCGTTGTCGGTGATGATGGAGTTCGGGACCCCAAAGCGATGGATGATGTTGGTGAAGAACGCCACCGCCTGTTCGGACCTGATGCTGTTTAGGGGTCGGACCTCGATCCACTTGGAGAATTTGTCGATGGCGACCAACAGGTGCGTGTAGCCCCCGGGTGCCTTCTGCAAGGGGCCGACGAGGTCCAGACCCCACACAGCAAAAGGCCAGGTGATGGGTATCGTCTGCAGGACCTGAGCGGGCAGGTGGGTCTGCCTCGCGTAGAACTGACACCCTTCGCAGGTGCGGACAATTCTAGTGGCGTCGACCACCGCCGTCAGCCAGTAGAAACCTTATCGGAAGGCGTTTCCAACAAGGGCTCGAGGTGCTGCGTGATGGCCACAAGCCCCCGAGTGTATCTCTTGTAGGAGCTCCTGACCTTTGGTGATGGGAATGCATCGCTGGAGGATGCCCGAGGGGCTGCGGTGGTAGAGCTCCTTCCCGTCTCCCAGTAAGACGAACGATCTGGCGCGCTGCGCCAACCCCTGAGCTTCGGCTTGGTCGAGGGGTAGCTCTCCTCGGTGGAGATATTGCAGGTACGGGGTCTGCCAGTTTCGATCAGGCGTGACCCCGCTCCGCTCCTCCTCGACGTGCAGTGCCTCACCCTCGGGGGCCGAGGGTACCTTGGGCCGAGCCGAGGGTGCCTCGGGCCGAGCCGAGGGTGCCTCGGGCTGGGCCAAGGGTGCCTCGGACTGAGCCGAGGGTGCCTTAGACTGGGCCGAGGGTGCCTCGGGCTCGGGCGTGTCGTCGATCTTGACGGAGGGTCGGTGCAGGTCTCGGGAGAAGACGTCCAGGGGAACCGTTGTTCGCCCCGAGGCTATTTTAGCCAGCTCGTCCGCAGTCTCGTTGTAGCATCGGGCGATGTGGTTGAGTTCGAGCCCGTAGAACTTGTCTTCCAGGCACCGAACCTCATCGCAGTAGGCTTCCATCTTCGGGTCGCGGCAGTGGGAGTTCTTCATGACTTGGTCGATGACGAGCTGCGAGTCACCGCGAGCGTCGAGGCGTCGGACCCCTAGCTCGATGGCGATGCGCAACCCGTTGACCAGAGCCTCGTACTCGGCCACATTGTTGGATGCCGGGAAGTGGAGGCGTAGCACGTAGCGCAGGTGCTTCTCGAGGGGCGAGATGAAGAGCAGGCCTGCACCCGCTCCTGTCTTCATCAGCGACCCGTCGAAGAACATGGTCCAGAGTTCCGGTTGGATCGGAGCTGTTGGGAGCTGGGTGTCGACCCATTCAGCCACGAAGTCCGCCAAGACCTAGGACTTGATGGCCTTCCAAGGGGCGAACGAGATCGTTTCGCCCATGATTTCCACCGCCCACTTTGCAATTCTACCCAAGGCCTCTCGGCACTGGATGATCTCCCCCAGGGGGAAGGATGACACCACAGTTACCGGATGAGACTCGAAGTAGTGTCGCAACTCCCGCCGCGTCAGGATCACCGCGTACAGCAGCTTCTGAATTTGTGGGTAGCGGATCTTGGTCTCGGACAGTACCTCGCTGATGAAGTAGACTGGCCTCTGGACGGGCAATGCATGCCCCTCTTCTCGTCTCTCAACCACAATCGCGGCGCTAACCACCTGAGTGGTCGCGGCGACGTAGATCAAGAGGGCTTCTCCGGTAGCGGGGGGCACCAAGATGGGCGTGTTTGTAAGGAGCGCCTTCAGGTTCCCGAGGGCTTCCTCGGCCTCAGGGGTCCAAGTGAAGCACTCGGCCTTCCTTAAGAGGCGGTATAGAGGCAGGCCTCTTTCGCCGAGGCGCGAGATGAAGCGGCTCAGAGCCGCAAGGCATCCCATGACTCTCTGTACGCCTTTCAAGTCCTTGATGGGCCCATGCTGGTGATGGCTGCGATCTTCTCCGGGTTGGCCTCGATGCCCCGCTCGGAGACGATGAACTCCAAGAGCATGCCTCGGGGAACTCCAAAGACACACTTCTCAGGATTGAGCTTCATGCCTTTCGCCTTGAGACATCGAAATGTCACTTCAAGGTCGGAAAGGAGGTCGGAGGCTTTCCTCGTCTTGACTACGATGTCATCGACGTAAGCCTCGATCGTTCGGCCAATGTGTTCGCCGAACACATGGTTCATGCACCGTTGGTACGTCGCACCCGCATTCCTCAAACCAAACGGCATGGTGACATAGCAGTACATGCCGAAAGGTGTGATGAAAGAAGTCGCGAGCTGGTCGGAATCTTTCATCCTAATTTGGTGATACCCTGAGTAGGCATCGAGGAAAGACAGGGTTTCACACCCAGCAGTGGAATCCACGATTTGGTCGATGCAAGGCAGAGGGTAGGGAACTTTCGGACATGCTTTGTTTAGACCAGTGTAGTCTACACACATCCGCCATTTCCCTCCTTTCTTTCTCACGAGCACAGGGTTGGTAAGCCATTCGGGATGGAATACCTCTTTGATGAACCCTGCCACCGTTAGCTTGTGGATCTCCTCGCCTATGGCTCTGCGCTTTTCTTCGTCGAATCGGTGCAGAGGCTGCTTCACGGGTCGGGCCCCAGCTCGGATATCCAGCGAGTGCTCGGCGACATCCCTCGGTATGCCGGGCATGTCCGAGGGACTCCACGCGAAAACGTCGGCGTTTGCGTGGAGAAAGTCGACGAGCACTGCTTCCTATTTGGGATCGAGCTCGGAGCCGATCCGGATCTGCTTGGAGGCGTCGCTGCTGGGGTCGAGGGGGACGGACTTAACCGTCTCCGCTGGCTCGAAGTTGCCAGCGTGGCGTTTCACGTCTGGCACCTCCTTAGAGAGGCTCTCCAGGTCGGCGATGAGGGCCTCGGCGTACTCCACGCACACCACGTCGCATTCGAACGCGTGTCGGTACGTGGGGCCGACGGTGATGACCCCGTTGGGGCCCGACATCTTGAGCTTGAGGTAGGTGTAGTTGGGGACGGCCATGAACTTTGCGTAGCATGGCCTCCCCAGTACTGCGTGGTAGGTTCCTCGGAACCCGACCACCTCGAACGTGAGGGTCTCCCTTCGGAAGTTGGAGGGCGTCCCAAAGCAGACGGGAAGATCGAGTTGTCCAAGGGGCTGGACGCGCTTCCCGGGGATGATCCCGTGGAAAGGCGCAGCGCCTGCCCGGACCGAGGACAGATCAACACGCAGGAGCCCGAGGGTCTTGGAGTAGATGATGTTGAGGCTGCTGCCTTCGTCCATGAGGACCTTGGTGAGCCTGACGTCGCCGTTGACGGGGTCGACAACGATCGGGTATTTTCCCAGGCTCGGTACGCGGTCGGGGTGGTCGGCTTGGTCGAAGGTGATGGGCTTGTCGGACCAGTCTAGGTAGACTGGCGCCGCCACCTTTACCGAACAGACCTCCCGACGCTCTTGCTTGTGGTGCCGAGCCGAGGCGTTCGCCGCTTGCCCACCGTAGATCATGAAGCAGTCGCGGACCTCAGGGAACTCTCCTGCCTGGTGATCTTCCTTCTTATCGTCATCGCGAGCCCTGCCACCCTCCGCGGGTGGCCCGGCCTTGTGAAAGTGACGCCGAAGCATGGCGCACTCCTCAAGGGTGTGCTTAACGGGCCCCTGATGATAGGGGCACGGCTCCTTGAGCATCTTGTCGAAGAGGTTGGCACCTCCGGGGGGTTTCCGAGGGTTCTTGTACTCGGCGGCAGCGACAAGGTCCGCGTCGGCGGCGTCGCGCTTTGCTTGCGACTTCTTCTTGCCTTTCTTCTTGGCGCCGCGCTGAGTTGACGCCTCGGGGGCATCTTCCGGTGGGCGGCCCTGGGGTTGCTTGTCCTTCCGGAAGATGGCCTCAACCGCCTCCTGGCCAGAGGCGAACTTGGTGGCGATGTCCATCAGCTTGCTCGCCCTGGTGGGGGTCTTGCGACCCAGCTTGCTCACCAGGTCACGACAGGTGGTGCCGACGAGGAACGCGCCGATGACATCTGAATCGGTGATGTTGGGTAGCTCGGTGCGCTGCTTCGAGAATCATCGGATGTAGTCCCGGAGAGACTCTCCCGGCTGCTGTCGGCAGCTTCAGAGATCCCAGGAGTTCCCAGGGCACACGTACGTGCCTTAGAAATTGCCGGCGAAGGCTTGGACCAGGTTGTCCCAGTTGGAGATCTGCCCCAGAGGCAGGTGCTCCAACCAGGCGCGAGCGGTGTCGGAGAGGAACAGGGGGAGGTTGCGGATGATGAGGTTGTCATCGTCCGTTCCACCCAGTTGGCAGGCCAGTCGGTAGTCCGCGAGCCACAGTTCCGGTCTCGTCTCCCCCGAGTACTTGGTGATGGTAGTCGGGGTTCGGAACCGGGTCAGGAACGGCGCCCGTCGTATGGCGCGGCTGAAAGCCTGTGGACCGGGTGGTTCGGGCGAGGGACTCCGATCCTGCCCACTGTCGTAGCGTCCCCCACGCCTGGGGTGGTAGCCTCGGCGCACCCTCTCATCGAGGTGGGCCCGACGGTTGCGGTGGGGGTGCTCGTTGCCGAGGCGACCTGGGGCCACAGGCGCTGTGTTGCGCGTGCGCCCGGTGTGGAGCGAGGCTTCCCGCATGAATCGGGAAGTCGCGACACGATGTTCCGAGGGGTACCCCTGCCTTCGGGAGGCAGAGCTTTCGGCCCGTTGGACCGCGACATCCTCCAAGAGATTCTTGAGCTCTCCCTGGATACGCCGCCCCTCGGTGGTTGATGGCTCCGGCATCGCGCGGAGAAGCATTGCCGCTGCAGCCAGGTTCTGGCCGACTCCACTGGAAGTCGGGGACGGCCTTACCCTGACATCGTCGGCGATGCGGTGCTGGATACCCTGGGTAGATGACGCACTTCTCCGGCCGGAGGTTGGCCCGCCCATTCCTGCCCGATGTCCCGGCGGATCGGCTCAAGTGTTCCTGCTCCCTCATCGAGCCTGGCCTGCACCCCGCGGATTTGCTCGAGCTGTGGGTCATGACCCCCCACCGGAACGGGGACCACAGCTAGCTCCCGTAGGATGTCAACGCGTGGCACAGGCCTAGGGAGATCACCGTTCTCCGGCATACCAAGATGGTTGCCTTCGGAGGGACCCCCTAGATCGACGTGGAAACATTCACGACTTGGGCCGCAGTCCTCGTTGTCGAGGCTGCGGCTACCGTCAGAACAGTCGGAAAGGCAGTAGTCGCACGCGGTCATAAAGTCCCGCATGGCACTGGGGTTACCAAGTCCGGAGAAATCCCAACAGAAGTCGGGCTCGTCATCTTCCTCGGACCCCGAGGGCCCGTAGGTCGAGACGACCGTTAGCCGGTCCCAGGGTGACCGCATACGATACCCCAGAGGGTTTGGACTCGCCTCTACGAGAGCGTCCACCAAAGCGAAGTCGCTTGGCGGGTCGAGGCTGAATCCAAAAGGCGTGAGATGGGAATCGGTTGGTACCTCTTGGTCGACGGGCGGTGACGAAGTCACGTCTGGGACTGACTGCACCGTCGTCTCAGGTACGAGGGTGACGCCCAGCAAGTCCTTCGTGAGCGTGCTGGCGTCGTCCGTTTGCTTGGGGTTGGCGTGTTGCGGGGAGACGGTGCTCGTCTTCGTCTCAGACGCGAGGTAGATGTCCGACGTGCCCCCCGTTGGGGCGCCGACGCCGTCGACTCGCTCGACAGTCGACGAGGTGTCGCCTCCTGCTTGGCCTTGGTTGCCCTGCCTCCTCCTCCGTCGGCGGGGGAGGGGACGGGGCGAGCTCGAATGTTGTTCTTCCACCACGTGGGGAAGACGTCGTCGATTCCGCCGCCGGCGGGCGGGCTGTCAGCCGCCATTGTCGCTGTCGCACGGCGGGGGAAGGAGTACCATGTCGTAGCTGCCGTCGAGGGACATGAACTCAAGACTCCCAAAACGGAGCACCATCCCGGGCTGGAAAGGTTGCTGGAGACTGCCCATCTGGAGCTTGACGGGAAGCTGTTCGTCAACACGCAGCAGGCCCCTACCTGGCGCGCCAACTGTCGGCGTTTCGAACCCGGGGGTCCCTGGACCGATGAGTAAATTATCGCCGCGTGCCCCAGCCCAGATGGGTCGGCGCGAGACGGAGCGCGAAGGGGGGAGGCAGCCGGAGGGAGACGGGCGTGAGAGGTGGAATCCCGTGGCCTTCGTGTTTGTCCCGCGCCCAGGTCGGGTGCGCTTGCAGTAGGGGGTTACAAGTGTCCACGCGGGAGGGAGCGAGCGGCCTCACGCGAGCGCCGTCCCGTCCTTCTTCGCGCGGCCAACCCTCTGTAAGAGGGCCCTGGTCCTTCCTTTTATAGGCGCAAGGAGAGGATCCAGGTGTACAATGGGGGGTGTAGCAGTGTGCTAACGTGTCTAGCGGAGGAGAGCTAGCGCCCTAAGTACATGCCATCGTGGCAGCCGGAGAGGTTTTGGCACCCGGTTCGTGTGGTGTCGTGGCCGTCGGAGGAGCGCTGGAGCCCGGCGGAAGGACAGCTGTCGGGGCTGTCGAGTCCTTGCTGACGTCCTCTTGCTTCCGTAAGGGGGCTGAGAGCCGCCATCGTCATAGAGCGTGCTGGGCGCCATCATTACTCGTCTGGCGGAGCGAGCCAGATGGGACGCCGGTCTTGTTCCCCGTAGCCTGAGTCAGCTTGGGGCAGGGTAATGATGGCGCCTCCTGTTGACGTGGTCGGTCCGTGCCCTAGTTTGGGCGAGGTGGAGGCTCCTCCGAGGTCGAGGTCGAGTCTGTCTTCCAAGGTCGAGGTCGAGTCCGAGCCCCCGGGTCGGACGAGGCGGAGACCGTCGGCTGATGCCAGGGCTGAGTCCGAGCCCTTGGGTCGGGCGAAGCGAAGTTCGTTGTCCTTTGGGGGCTGAGCCCGAGTCCGAGCCCTGGGGTCGGGCGAAGCAGAATTCGTCGTCTTCCGGGGCTGAGCCCGAGTCCGAGCCCTGGGGTCGGGCGGAGCGGAGTTCGTCGTCTTCCGGGGCTGAGCCCGAGTCCGAGCCCTGGGGTCGGGCGGAGCGGAGTTCGTCGTCTTCCGGGGCTGAGCCCGAGTCCGAGCCCTGGGGTCGGGCGAAGCGGAGTTCATCGTCTTCCGGGGCTGAGCCCGAGTCTGAGCCCTGGGGTCGGGCGAAGCGGAGTTCGTCGTCTTCCGGGGCTGAGCCCGAGTCCGAGCCCTGAGGTCGGGCGAAGCGGAGTTTCCCATGGCGCCTAGGGCCGGACTTGGCTGCTGTCAGCCTCACTCTGTCGAGTGGCTCAGCAGTCGGTGCGGCGCAGGCGACGCTGTCCTCTTGTCAGACCGGTCAGTGGAGCGGCGAAGTGACTGCGGTCACTTCGGCTCTGTCGACTGGAGGGCGTGCGTCAGGATAAAGGTGTCAGGCCACCTTTGCATTAAATGCCCATGCGATTTGGTCGGTTGGCGTGGCGATTTGGCCTAGGTTGCTTCTTGGTGAAGACTGGGCCTCGGGCGAGCCGAAGGTGTGTCCGTTGCTGGAGGGGGGCCTCGGGCGAGACGTAGATCCTCCGGGGTCGGCTGCCCTTGCCCGAGGCTGGGCTCGGGCGAGGCGTGATCGCGTCCCTCGAATGGACTGATCCTTGACTTAGTCGCACCCATCAGGCCTTTGCAGCTTTGTGCTGATGGGGGTTACCAGCTGAGATTTAGGAGTCTTGAGGGTACCCCTAATTATGGTCCCCGACAAGAGGTTTCTCGGCAAGGTGAATTATTTACGAAGGTTTATTTCTAACCTAGCCGGGAAGATTGATGCGTTCACCCCTATTCTTCGGCTTAAGAATGATGCCGAATTCGCTTGGGGGGCAGAACAGCAAGAAGCATTTGATCTCATCAAAAAATACTTATCTTCGGCTCCCGTATTAAAAGCACCACGAGCAGGAGTACCATTCCGATTATACATTACAGCTGAGGATAAGGTCATTGGGGCTGTTCTGACACAAGAAACTGAGGGGAAGGAGCATGTGGTGACATATCTAAGCCGAAGATTGGTGGATGCTGAAACAAGGTACACTTTTATTGAAAAGTTATGCTTATGCTTGTTTTATGCATGCACCAAATGTAGATGTTATTTACTGTCTAGTCATTGCACTATTTCTGGTCAAGCCGATGTGATCAAATACATGTTGCATAACCCAATTATGAGTGGTAGAATTGGTAAGTGGGCTTATGCACTCATAGAATATGACTTGGCCTATGAACCATTGAAATCTATGAAAGGCCAAGTCGTAGCGGATTTCATCGTAGAACATCGGGTTAATGATATTCATGAACTAGACATGTCATACCTCACTATTACTCCTTGGACTTTATATTTTGATGGATCGGTTTGCAATGAAGGGCAAGGAATTGACATTGTGCTTGTTTCGCCAAGTAATGTCTCCTTTGACTTCTCTAGCTGATTGAAAACTTATTGCACTAATAATCAAGCTGAATATGAGGCCCTCTGTAAGGAAAATGGACCCCGGGCCTTTTGGCTAATTGAGTTTTGGTGTTTGATGAACAACACAATCCGTGAACTAATAAGTTTTCTAGTGTTTGTGTTTGTAGTTCACAGGATGCGAAGAGAATTGGACCAAGGCAATGAGGATGCAACACCTCAAAAGAAGACATAAAAAGATGCATAGGAGTCCAATACTCAAGAACAAAGAAGCCCGAAGAAATCAGCGAAGAAATCCAAGACAAGGGCTGTCAGCCAGCGCCTGGTGGCGCACCGGACATCGGTGTCCGGTGTGCACCGGACTGTCCGGTGTGGCACCGGACAGTCTGCGCAGAGAGGCCGCAGACAGGCGCTCTCTGGCTGTAGCACCGGTCTGTCCGGTGCGCACCGGACTGTCCGGTGTGCCAACGGGCAGAAGGCAACGGTCGGATCCAACGGTCGACTGCTACAGGCGCCAACGGACGGCTGACGTGGCGTGCACCGGACATCTACTGTGCAGTGTCCGGTGGTGCACCGGACTGTCCAGTGCACCCGACGACAGAAAGCTGCTGCTTTCTGTCCAACGGCTAGTTGAGGGTGTGGAGGCTATAAATACCACCCCAACCGGCCATTCTCAAGTGTGAGAGCCCAAGCAACATTCCAATACACATAGTGCATATCTCCAAGTGCTCAAACACCCAAGTGCTTAATAGAATCACTCGGTGATTAGCGTAGGTGCTTTGCGAAGTGCTTAAGTTAGTTAGACCGCTTTAGCGCTTGCTCTAGGTGAATCCTAGTTAGTTGAGTGAGTTTAGATAAACCTCACAACCCCTCGGCTCTTGTGCGAGCCGTTGTAATTGTACCGAGTGGGGCGAGAGTCTTGCGAGACCGTGACAACCGCGTTTGTGTCACGGCCGCCACCGTGTACCGGAGGGAACGAGGCCCGCGGCGTTTCGGCCGGAAGCTCGATAGTGGAGACGGCGAGGAGCGTCCGAGAGGAGCCGGAAGCGGAGCACCACTTGCGCGTGGAGAAGGCCCGCGGCTCTCTACGGAGTTACTCGACCGTGGTGCTTGGCCCTCGCGTGGGCTTCCCTTTGCGTAGGGGCACCAACGAGGATTAGTCGGGACCTTGCGCGGTTCCGGATACCTCGGTAAAAATACCGGCGTCATCCACGAGAGTTTGCTTCTCTATTTAGCTCTTTACATTCCGCATTTATATTAAGCATTTAAGTTTCAATCTTGTAGTCATACTTATTTAGTGTAGATTGAAACTTAGCCTTTTGCGGTAGAGATAGCATCACTTAGACAAAACCTAGTTTGCACATTCTAGTTTTTGATTACTTGCATAGGTTTTGCTCTAGGGATTTAATTGTGGCCTAGTTTAGTAAAAGTTTTAGAAGTCCTAATTCACCCCCCCTCTTAGGCGTCACCTGTTTCCTACAGTTGGTATCAAAGCCCGGTTTGGCTCATTTGAAACGCTTTAGCTTCACCGCTAAAAGAGCCGACGCTTTTTAGAGGAAGGGATGGATACCCATAGGCCACCACACTTCGACGGCACTAACTTCCCATATTATAGTGCTAGAATGGCTTGTTACCTAGAGGCCGTTGATCTAGGTGTTTGGAGAGTCACTCGTGACGGGATGAAACCTCCCAAGAATCCCGAAAAACCCACCACGAGTGAGGAAAAAGAAATCCATTTAAATGCTAGAGCCAAAAATTGCTTGTATGAATCTCTTAGCATGGATATTTTCAATCAAGTATTTACCTTGAAAACTGCTAATGAGATTTGGCTAAAATTGCATGAGCTCCATGACGGCACATCCAATGTCCGTGAGCAAAAACATTGCCTAGTCTTAAATGAGTATAATTCTTTTGCTATGAAAGATGATGAGCTTGTTAGAGACATGTATTCTCGCTTGAATCTAATTATCAATGAGCTCAATTCTATTGGCATTAATAAGCTAGGTGATGCGGACATTGTGAGGAAGATTATCTCCCTGCTACCACAACAAAAATATGGGAGCATCATCACCATCCTTCACAACATGGAGGACTTGAGCAACATGACCCCGACCATTGTGATTGGGAAAATCGCGGCCTTTGAGATGTCGCGAAAAATGAGTCGGGGAGAGGAGCCAACTTCCTCAAGACCATATGCTTTTGCATGTGATGAAAGGAAGGGCAAAAAGAAGGCTCCCACTCCAAGTTCCTCAAGCGAAGAAGAAGAAGAAGAAAGTGATGATGATGAAGATAATCAACCATGCACATCATCCTCTGAGGACGAAGAAACAATCCGACGCGTCGGAAAGGTAATGAGGATGATCCGCAAGATTAATCTAATGGGTGTGCCCCTGCAGGTCGAGGATCTTCTCTTTAACATTGACAGGAAAAAGCAAAGGAAGAGAGGATGCTTCGCATGTGGGGAGAAGGGCCACTTCAGGGATAACTGTCCAAATATGGCCAAACCCAAAAAGGAGAGGAGCAAAGGCAAGGCGCTCACAAGTGTTAGAACTTGGGATGACTCTTCAAGTGAAGATGAACCTCCAAGGACGCGCAGCCACCGATCCTCGTCACGATCATCACGGTCATCACACAAATGCCTTATGGCAAGAGGTAACAAAAGCATTCCATCCTCTAGTGATGATAGTAGTAGTGATGATGAAGGTGAGGGAAAGGCCTCTCTAGAAGAACTTGCGGAAGCCGTAAATTTTTTCCAGGATGTTTGCACTAAGCAAAAAGCTCAACTTAAAACTTTGAAAAATAAGTTGGTTAGCTCTCAAAATGATTACAAAGGTTTGCTAGAAAAATTTGAAACTTTTGCAAACTTAAATAGTGAGCTATCAACTAAAATTGAGCTATTAGAGTCTAGTGCTCCATCCACTGCTACCGATGATAGCCTTATTAAAAAGAATGAAAAACTTAAGGCTAAGTTAGCTAGCTCCCAAGAAGCTATTGAAAATTTGCTAGAGAAAATGGAAATTCTTAGCATACACAATAATGAGCTAACTACTAAGCTAGAAAACATTGGTAGCACCCCAGCAGCATCTTTAGTTGAAATACCTGAAATAATTAAGAAAGATGCTTCTACTTCCTGCTTTGATTTAATTGATGATTCTAACCCCTGCAACCAAGTTGTTGTTAAGAATATTGTTGTAGAAACATGTTCGGATGAGGTTGCAAAGGAAAATGAACAATTAAAGCAAGAAGTGGCTCGCCTTGGCAAGGCTTTGTATGACAAGAAAGGCAAAGCCAAACAAATCCGACCTCCACAGGATAACACCACTGCGGGAGTGAACAAGCCTATGGAGGGAGAAACTGTGATTTGTAGGCTGTGTCACAAGGAAGGCCACAAGTCTTTCCAATGCAAGGCGATGACCGGGGATAAACAAAAGCAAAAGCCATCAAGCAAAATCTCCAACACCTACATCAAAAAGGTGAACAAAAAGGATGCTACACCATATTTGATCAAGAAGAAAAAGAACGGAAAGGTGATAGCAATCAAGGCCAACAAGCAAGCCAACAAAGGAAAGGGGGCCAAACGCATCTGGGTGCCAAAGGAGATAATTTCAACCATGAAAAGCACCAAGAAGGTTTGGATCCCGAAAGGGAAGTGAGTGGACCGAAGGTCTTCGGGAAATTTGGAGACTTGGCAAAATTGGGATGTATATCATGGGATACATCATATTGGATCAAGTTTATTGCCAAGTGGGTTAGTGTAAATCTTGGACCCAAATTTCCCACCCATGACTAAGGTAACTAGTTTTATTGTATTCTTTGTTTTTACAATTGGTATCTATTTATCTTTTATCTAGTTTACCTTTCTTGCCTAGTATTACATTTGTTATGTACTTTTGTTCAAAATCATGCATACTAGGTAAATCATATGGTAGGATTGCTTGTTTTTAATTCATATACTTAAGCAAATCTACATGGCTTAAAATGTTTATTTAAGCACGGCACATAGCTTTTATATCACTCCATAGTAAATGATGCATCAATTGAAAATTTTGATTTTTACAAGTTGTATCATTTAACTTATATGTGCCAAAGTTAGGATTATGGATAATTTGCCCCTCTTGATATCAAATCAAAGTGCATGTCTCCTACAAGTATTCAAAACTTGTATGCACACCTTTAGGGGGAGGTTACTCTATAATCTAATACTTTGAGACTAACACCTCTTTAAGTCTATTTCATGTGATAGTCTCATTGTAAGGAAAATAAAGTCCCCGGAGAAAGACAACAATCTTCCACTGCGAAATCTCCAAGAACTCTCATGTCTCTCAAGCTCGCCATTGATCTTCAATTGGTATCTTTTGAGACTACTTTCAGTATCATTTACATGTCTTCTCCAATATTTGATTAGACTATATTTCATATCATATACTTCCTTGTTGCTAAAAATGCATAAGTGGTTAACTCATATTCTGTTACCTATGCATAAGGGAAGTTAGTCTTTTCAAATCATGTCTTGCACCTCTAATTTTCACATGCTTTTTCCTAAGTAGAGGATCTCTGTCAGGGGGAGTATTTCTTCATCTCTAAAGGGGGAGAAAAACTCTTTCTAAAGGAGAATACTCATTTAGGGGGAGTAATCTTTTGAGGAACTCCTACACATGGTATCTTTCATGGTCTTCAAGTGGTATCTTTCATGGCTTAATTTAATATCCTTCTAGTGATATCATTTGATACAATTCTTGTTAAGGGCAAGATTTTACTTCCTACATGCTTTTAATGTCTTCCTTTTCGGTGGTTGATGCCAAAGGGGGAGAAGTTTAGGGGCCAAAGCAATGAAAACTATATCAAACACCAAACACCACCAATTTAAAATTTTATATCTACAAATGGCTTTTTAAGTGGTTTTGGTTATTTGGTCCAAAAATAGGAAGTAAGTGAATTATGGAGTTAGGGGGAGGCTTAAGTCCATAATATCACATTGGGGGACAATCATGCATCTTAGCAAGTAAAATGCATATTTTCATTCAAATACTTGTATTATTTGCTTGCTTTGGTTGTGTTGTCATCAATCACCAAAAAGGGGGAGATTGTAAGGAAAATGGACCCCGGGCCTTTTGGCTAATTGAGTTTTGGTGTTTGATGAACAACACAATCCGTGAACTAATAAGTTTTCTAGTGTTTGTGTTTGTAGTTCACAGGATGCGAAGAGAATTGGACCAAGGCAATGAGGATGCAACACCTCAAAAGAAGACATAAAAAGATGCATAGGAGTCCAATACTCAAGAACAAAGAAGCCCGAAGAAATCAGCGAAGAAATCCAAGACAAGGGCTGTCAGCCAGCGCCTGGTGGCGCACCGGACATCGGTGTCCGGTGTGCACCGGACTGTCCGGTGTGGCACCGGACAGTCTGCGCAGAGAGGCCGCAGACAGGCGCTCTCTGGCTGTAGCACCGGTCTGTCCGGTGCGCACCGGACTGTCCGGTGTGCCAACGGGCAGAAGGCAACGGTCGGATCCAACAGTCGACTGCTACAGGCGCCAACGGACGGCTGACGTGGCGTGCACCGGACATCTACTATGCAGTGTCCGGTGGTGCACCGGACTGTCCGGTGCACCCGACGACAGAAAGCTGCTGCTTTCTGTCCAACGGCTAGTTGAGGGTGTGGAGGCTATAAATACCACCCCAACCGGCCATTCTCAAGTGTGAGAGCCCAAGCAACATTCCAATACACATAGTGCATATCTCCAAGTGCTCAAACACCCAAGTGCTTAATAGAATCACTCGGTGATTAGCGTAGGTGCTTTGTGAAGTGCTTAGGTTAGTTAGACCGCTTTAGCGCTTGCTCTAGGTGAATCCTAGTTAGTTGAGTGAGTTTAGATAAACCTCACAACCCCTCGGCTCTTGCGCGAGCCGTTGTAATTGTACCGAGTGGGGCGAGAGTCTTGCGAGACCGTGACAACCGCGTTTGTGTCACGGCCGCCACCGTGTACCGAAGGGAACGAGGCCCGCGGCGTTTCGGCCGGAAGCTCGATAGTGGAGACGGCGGGGAGCGTCCGAGAGGAGCCGGAAGCGGAGCACCACTTGCGCGTGGAGAAGGCCCGCGGCTCTCTACGGAGTTACTCGACCGTGGTGCTTGGCCCTCGCGTGGGCTTCCCTTTGCGTAGGGGCACCAACGAGGATTAGTCGGGACCTTGCGCGGTTCCGGATACCTCGGTAAAAATACCGGCGTCATCCACGAGAGTTTGCTTCTCTACTTAGCTCTTTACATTCCGCATTTATATTAAGCATTTAAGTTTCAATCTTGTAGTCATACTTATTTAGTGTAGATTGAAACTTAGCCTTTTGCGGTAGAGATAGCATCACTTAGACAAAACCTAGTTTGCACATTCTAGTTTTTGATTACTTGCATAGGTTTTGCTCTAGGGATTTAATTGTGGCCTAGTTTAGTAAAAGTTAGTTTTAGAAGTCCTAATTCACCCCCCCCCCCCTCTTAGGCGTCACCCGTTTCCTACACCCTCCTATTCGGCTTAGAACTTTTAAATGGTATGGGAGTAAAACATGTGAAGGTATTTGGTGATTCTCAGCTGGTTGTCCAACAAGTGTTAGAAAAATATCAATGTTTTGATGGTACTCTAAATAGTTACCTTGAGAGATGTTGGAACATAATCCATTCTTTTGACGAATTCAGTATTCGGCATATCTCTAGAGTTGAGAATCATAGAGCTAACGATTTGGCACAAGATGCATCAGGTTATCGGATAAAGAGAGGGAAATTTCACAAAACTGAAAATCTGATAACCAGTGCAGAGCCAAATTCCCAGGTCGCGGACCGTCCGCGTGATGACGCCGGACCATCTGGGGTTACCAGAAATGTTCTCTTAATCGATTCGGCTGACAATGAAGCCGATGCAAGTGATTGGAGGACATCTATACTTAATTATTTACGAAATCCCAATATCAGGACAGATAAGAACCTTCGGCGAACAGCTTTCAAGTATGTTTTGATGAGTGATGAACTTTACCGCCGAACAGTCAATGACGTCATGCTTAAGTGCTTGGGCCCAGATGATGCTATATTAGCCATGGCCGAAGTACATGAAGGAATTTGTGGTACTCATCAATCAGCTCCAAAGATGAAGTGGTTGTTGCGAAGGTCTGGTTTTTATTGGCCTAGTATGATAGCTGATTGTTTCAAGTACGACAAGGGTTGCCAAGTGTGTCAAAAATTCGGCGACCTACAGTTGGTCCCTGCAGCCGAATTACATCCTATCATCAAGCCTTGGCCGTTCAGAGGATGGGGATTAGACTTTATTGGAGAAATTCATCCTTCATCATCAAAGGGGCATCGGTTTGTGTTAGTTGCCACTGACTATTTCACCAAATGGACTAAAGCCGTTGCTCTAAAGAACATGACGCACAAGGAGGTAATTGAGTTCATTACTGAACATATTATTCACAGATTCGGCATTCCCCAGACCTTGAATACAGATCAAGGAACCTCTTTTATGTCAAAGGAGGTACGTGAGTTTGCTGAATTATATAAGATTAAATTGCTTAATTCATCTCCATATTATGCTCAGGCCAATGGACAGGCCGAGTCTAGTAATAAGACATTGATTAACTTGATAAAAAAGAAGATATCGGATAATCCTAAGCATTGGCATAAGATTTTGTCCGAAGCTTTATGGGCTCACAGGATATCTAAACATAGTGCTACTAAAGTGTCTCCTTTTGAGCTTGTCTATGGGCAGGAAGCAGTGTTGCCTGTGGAAATAAGTTTGAATGCTATCAGGTTCGCCAGACAAAATGATCTAACCATCACTGATTATTACAATTCAATGATGGATAATATTGATGAGGTGACCGACAAGAGGGTGATAGCTTTGGGAGCAATAGAAAGGGACAAGATCATGGTAGCCAGGGCCTACAACAAAAAGGTCAAAGCAAAGTCATTTCAAGTAGGGGACCTGATGTGGAAGACCATCCTGCCTCTAAGGAATAAAGACCGGAAGTTTGGAAAATGGTCGCCAAGCTAGGAAGGTCCTTATAAAGTAAAACAAGTTATATCTGGTAACGCCTATTTGCTACAAACATTACAAGGTAAGGATTTACCCAAAGCTTTGAATGGGCGTTTCCTCAAGCAGTACCATCCTAGTATGTGGCAAGATGCTTAAAGAAAACTGATGTGATCACATCGAGTTAAGATACTTTTGGTTTGCCTAGCTCCACCAAAAGGCAGGGGGCATATGTTTGGCACCAAAAAGAGCCAGCGGACGGTCCAGCCCTGGAGCCGAACGGTCCGCAGTCCGGACAGTCCGCGCCTGTGGGCCGGACGGTCCGCGCCTGCGCAGAATAGATTAGGGTTCCGAGTTTTGTTCTATGTTTGTTAGCTATATTCGCGGAATTAGCTCGGAATCCGGTCGTGTAAAGGGTCCAGCCCCCTCCTCTATAAAAAGAGAGGTCTACGACCAATTTGTAATCATCAATCGAATCAATACAACTTTTATTCGCATTTATTTCCAGTACAATTAGGAGTAGTTCTAGTCTAGTTCTAGTTTAGCCTCTCGATCCCCAAATTCTTCGCCTCTCTTCGACTATACGCCGATTAGAGGAGTCTAGGTCGGCCGGCCCGAGCCTAGACAACTCCTAGGATCTCTCCTTCCCGACGGGGTCCCTCCCGTGAGCGAGATCCAGGCGCCGCCGGCAATCTTTCGCCGCCCCTGCGCACGCGCGGACCGTCCGGCCCCAGGGCGCGGACCGTCCGGCCGTCAGGAAACCCTTGCCCCTGCGCCAAGTCGCGGACCGTCCGGCCCCAGGCCGCGGACTGTCCGCACTTGACCAGAGAGCACCACCGCCGGTTCTTCTTGAGTATTTGGCGCTATGAAAAAGCGTCAACACTTACCGATGGAGGTGTCCCAAACCCAAACAACCTCTAAATGTACGAGCAAAGAAGGCCATTTTCAACGCACATCGTGATGTTAGCTTCCAAATCAATATAAAGACCAATTCCTTTAACAAAGCCCCACCTCTTTCTACTTTTGATTATTCAAAGTCAAAGATCACATTCCATAGTCCATACCCACAAACCGTAACATTTGAACATCATCATTGCACATGCCTAAGGTTGTTCGCCTGTGTTGAACTGTGATGAATACCTTTGTGCCAATCCAAAAAGGCCAAGGGTGCCACCCGTATGGATCATCAAGACTTTGGCTTCACTGTCTCCACAGCATATATCAACAGCTTGCTCCCAGGCAGCCAAGGTATACATAGGATCCAGCAGGATACCGGTCTGTTGAGCTACCTGGCGGCACATTGCGATTTCACCATCCAGCACCTTGCCAAATCTGAACGAAAAGGTGAAAGATATTGAAAGTTCAGTGCAAGAGAAGTCCAAGTTTCTTGCCAGTTTCTCAATGTAATAATTACTGTTTTGTTCACTGAGATACTTTATACTTCCTCCATTCTCAAATATTTGTTGTCCGCTAGTTCATTTTTAAACTAAAACACGACAAATAAAAAAGAACCGAGGGAGTACATTGTATGTTGATTCCTCTAGAGAGAAGGTAGATGGATATCCTTCATCACAATCAGGATACCACTGAAACAATTTAGTAGATGGATACCCATAATCAGGATAGGTTGAATCCTGAATGTTATCCTCTAATATTAGAGTTTGGTTCTGAATATGCTGACTCCTGAATTTTATCCACAAATTACAGAATTACCAAGCATGCCATCAACAAGCAACCTTTATACTGTAAAGCATAGAAGTTTGGAGCTTCAGGAAACTTTATTGCACCGAAAAATATTTTTATGAGCTTTCTGAGAACTTTCAGTGACTTTGCATATTGAACAAAACGGGTACCAAGTATTAAAATGCAACATATGCACTTTATTAAACCATACCTTCTAGGTGAAAACCGCTCCACCCATTGAACTAGATTGTCATGAGTAGCATCTTCCACCATTCCATGGTAGATTTCCGGGAAAACCTTCTCAAAATCAGATAAAAGAGATCTCTCTCGCTGTTTATATCCTTCAAGTGTGTCAGCAAGCATAACAGCAGTAACCCTCCACTGGAGTCTGCATGTAAGAGAATTAAATGAGATGTGGTAGGTAGCAAAGATGCATGGAGAGTAGCACTAACAACATTAGGTGATATGGTAATGAAAACCATAACTAACAGTTTCAAATTCCCAACACAACAGAATGGGGCATTTTCAAATTTATGAGTGGAGTCTGCATGTAGGAGAACTAGATGAGATGTGATAGGTAGCAAAGATGCATGGAGAGAATAGCACTAACAACATTAGGTGATTATGTGATGAAAATCATAACTGACAGTTTCAAATTACCAATACAACGGAATGGGACATTTATTTATGACTGATTGTTTAGTTTCCACAATTTTTGTCAGAATGTGCAGGTATTTGTATCAAACGCACCCTAGACATACCGCTCCAAGAGCTAACCCCACAGCAGTTGTTCCTGTTCCAGAATCTACCACGATATGAACTTTCTCATCCTTTCTAAATAATGTCAAACCAGAAAGATACTTCAGTAGCCGCATGACACCTGAAGAGAGAATAAATCATGTGAAAAGTAGCAAAATAACTTTATCGAGCTCCAGTAAAAGTTTTCCTTTTACAAATCTGAAATCTCAGAACAGATATAAGAAATAAACATATGCTGGTGCAAAGTACTTGATAATAGTGATCTTAATGCTCAGAATTTAATTTCTCAGTCCTGATGAAATACAGCTTGAATATGATGAAGTGAAACCAGTGACCAGTCAAAGCTGCATGGACTAGAATATGATCCTATCAATTTATTTTGTTTTATTGGCAGTACAAACATCATGTGTAATCATGAATGATAAATGGAAACTAGCCAAAAAGAATCGCTCCTTACCAAGCAGTGCTTGAACACTACCTGCCCCTTCCTTAACAATCATCACTCTTCTTGAACCATTTCCATCAGTGGTGTCCTCATCTACACCCAAACCCTTTCCTATAACTTCATCTGCCCACATCACTGTGCCACTATATCCTGCAACCTTTATGGCATGCTCATAAAGCATCTCGTCTCTTTGGGCATACAAAGACCGAGAGACATATGTCACATTGCCAAACATCAATGAGATGAGATTATACCCTGTGGGAACATCCAGTTGCTCGCCTCTCAGCAGTATATGTGGCCTGATTCCCCATTCGGCACAGTGAACCGCTGATACATGCAGAGAAAATAAATTGTTAGGGAAACGAAAAAACATTAAGTACCATTCAAAGTTCTAAATCTCCAGCTATAGCTGCCACTATATCCAGATACAGCTGTTTGTAGAGTGTAAAGCTATATGCTCCTATAGTCCTATACTCCTATGTACAACTTAGCCACTACAGCCCGATTAGCCCTGGTCACTAAATGCCTTAGCCCACTATTTACAACACTAGTACCATTCACATGGAAAAGCTCATCCAAAAACAAAAATTGGATTTAAACATGTGTACATTACACAAATCTATATCTATAATAGATGGAGGCCAGTAGCATTCATTAATTGCTATAAAGTACAATCCTCATGAAGCCACATCACCCAAATCAGCCACCAGTTGTCTGATATTTCTTTTGATTCCACCTCATTTAACTGTGTCCAGTAGTAATCGTTAACTAAAGGTCAATCCTCATGAAGCAACTCATCTCTTACAACCACCGTGCAGCCGTGCAGGCATATACACCTTTTATTCATTCATATTTCATACACCACACGGTTTGGCTTGGTTTTAGGAGCCTCTTCTTTCATAGAGAGATCATTTGAATTATTTTTCAATTCCCACAGCAATGCGCACTGGGAGATCACCTAGTCTATATTAAATAATATGGGCGATTCGAGCAAACAAATTTGCAGGGATATATTGGAACTCAACAAGTAAATTTACAGAAGTATGTGACGCACCGATAGCTGCGGCATGGGCGCTCTGGCAACCCCCACATGTAACCTGCAATTGGGAGTTTGAGACAGTGAGAATTACCAATATATCATAAAACTAGATGCAAAGCGAGGAAAGGGGCTGGCGAGATGAACGGACGATGTCAGTAACGCCGCAGCGGCGGAGGATGGGCAGGAGGGCGTCGAGCTTGCGCGCCTTGTTGCCGTTGGCGAGCGGGTGGAGGAGGTCGTCCCGTACTACGTGGAACTTAGTACTGCCACTCTCTCCCTCGTTGCCGCCGCTATTCCTGAGCAACATCGTGAGGTTGGAGAAGGCGAAGTCGCGACGGGAGGGAAGTACGGAGATGGTGTGGACTTGCGTGGCCGGAGACGGAAGCATCCATTCAGTGGCGGATAAGAAGCTTGTTACCATGCGTCCACCGGCGACGAGCGCCGGCGTCGGCCGCATAGGGTTGAGGAAGTCAGCGGCGCCAGGAGTGGTATCTGACGCTAGCCGCAGCGGTTCCCTAAATTTTTCTTCTATATTATTTTTTTACGTCACATCGTCAACATTTCACCCCTATTTTTTCATCTCCCACAACGGTTTCCTCTAAATACTCCCTTTATACATCACTATAACTATAAAATATTATTTTATATATCTACTATCAATTTTTTATCTACTAACAATTACTCATGTACCACAGCACAGTAACGTAGGGGATGAACAGTGAACCCCTAGATTGAGGGGGAGAGAGAAGAGTGTCGATGCTTAGAGTAACGTGTAGGGGGCAGCGCTGCGGGGTCAGAAGAGGGAGTTGTAGCCGCTACGAAGGGGAGGGGGATGCTCAGCACTATCCACTGCGGCCAGTCTGAAGGTACAACACACCACAGACGGATAGACCACACACACTGACACACTCTAGGATTGTCCAAACAAGCCCGTACCCAAGAACAAGAGGCAAATATGCAAGGCCAAGACATCATGTTTTTTTTGGAAAAATTGCACTAAACAAAAAATCAATTTAAAAATTGCTAAAATCAAAATTAATTAGGTCACAATAGAAAATTCGTTGCAAATTTTAATGCTGGGCTATCTAATAAAATTGTGCAATTAGAAGATAGTGCAAACACTTCTGCAAATGATCAATTAATAAACAAAAAATGACAAATTAAAAGCAAAGCTAACAACTCACAAGAAGCATATGATAGTTTGCTTGATAAAATAGAAATCCTTCGTAAATCTCTACTAATCCTTAAGACGATAGTGTAGACCAGGCACAACTGTGCCCCCGCCTGTATCCCAACCGTCCGATTGCGTCCATCCCCACCGTCCGATCCCACTCCCGCTACCGCAGCCGCCCCCGCTTCCATCCTCGACATGCGCGCAGCCGCCCGCGCCCCCGCCTCCTTCCCCGCGCAGCCCCCCCCCCCCCCCCCCCCCCCCCGCCGCGCGCAGCCGCTCGCTCTTCTGCCCCCTTACGATCCGCTCGCCGCCAACAACCTCTACGCCAGCCGCTCCAACGGCGCCCCGCAACCCCTGCTCCAACCTCGGCAACAGCACGGCTTCAACCTCGCGCCAGTACCTGCCCCATCCCCGCACGCCATCTCCTCTCTGCCAGATCCGTCGCCTGCCGGTCCTCATCCTCGTCGCCCAACAGTTGTGCGTGCCGGATCTGGCGGATCCGCCGCCTCCGCTCGCCATCCAAATACAGGCGCCAGTACCTGCCCCATCCCTGCACACCATCCTCCCCTCCATTCGCACATGTGCCTATGCGTCCCGCCTCCCCCTACATGCAAGAGCAAGCGATCGCAGATGGCGTCGAATGCCGCACAAGAAACAAGTCATCCTTATCCATATTAATGACAACAACCATCCCTCGCTATGCCTAGCCACCGATGGCAAATAAGGAGGAGCAAGGGCAGGGGCTGGGCGGACGAAGTTTCAGAATTGTTTCTTCTCTCTCAAGCATCAATCGTGTGCAGCAGTGGACTTTGGAGAAGCTGAGGAAGGAGCCAAGGAAGGAGGAGCAATCCCCGCCAAGGAGAACCCGCCTAAGAAAACCTTTTCATTTCAGGTGTGTACTGATGCTACTTGCCCTGAAACGTTCTGATTCATGTTGTCCTCTGTGGATAATTAGATTCAACTTCACCAAATGGATAAAGATGTAGCAATTCAAGAGTAAACCAATTTGAGAAATGGCATACTTACTGTTGGATTTTTGTCTACTGCGATATCGACCTTCAATGTTTTCTTGACAAGAGTCCAGAGGAGCTACCTTAGGTACGGTTTGATGGATCCGAATAAGTATAGGATTATGCTGAAAAGAGTGTCAATGACACATCTAGCTACTTCTGTGCACAAGGGATTGTATTATAGTTAGTGAGTTAGCATAGGTGCCAAGAAGTACAAAGAATGTAGGCATCTATAGTTGACTAAAAATAAGTTAGAGAAAACCTAACCTAAGCTTTCAAGATGACAAATTAGGCATGAAGAGTAAGTCATGTCAAATAGTCAGTATCCATACTTCTGATTGAAATGTTGATGTCCACCCATTCATGTTAGTAGCTGCTCCATTTGAATATAATCCTCCCGTTGTTAGTGGACTACCATGTTCAAGGCCACTTTGATTTAAAATGGACGTGTTCTCCAACAGTGTGGAAACACGTAAAATTTTAGGTGTGCAGTGATTAATATGGTTTATGATAGTAATTCTGTTTTTTCTTTTCAATGTTTAATACTTAAAAGTACTTCACAAGCAGCTTACACATTTGCAAGTAACAACAGCTAACTCATTCTACACTTATGGATTCAGTCTGTCCACTGCTTTTTAGTCTGTTCATAGTCGACAGTAGCAGCTAACAATGTCCACAGTTGTGCTACCATTTCGATTCAGTGTCAGCCATCAACTTTGTTTTTATTAAAAGTACACCTACTATATGCAGGGGTGATATATCTCAGATATAGTATCCATATAACTTGTACAGTTTACCAAAGAATCATGTATGTGGTATAATTTACTCTGCTAATTGTTCAGTTTTAGTCCAGTTATACGACCATGAGGTCATCATTTTGGTCTAACAATGTGCTTCTTCATTGATCTATATATGTGTTCATAAGCTTTACACTTTCTATTGATCATTCCTGTCAAATCCCAGTGAGAAACTTATTTTCATTAAACGAGTCACTTAGTTATGTAAAGCAAATGCAGTTTTTTTGTTAGGAGTACGGAATTGCTACATGTTTGATATTTTTCCTATCATTTTCTCAACTGCTTGATAATTGATCGTGTTATCACTTTGATCATTGTGGGTTTTTTCCAATGATACAATGAAGAACCATACAAACATTTAATTTAGCCACCAAAAAAGTTGTTTCCTTCTTAGTGCATCTCTAGCCATGATGTTCTTGCCCACACCAAACTAGGAATCTCCACAAGTCTACAACAATGACCCAGGTTCATCAGACAGTCAGTTCATTATATAATATCTCTAAGCCTAATATAAGTAACCCAAACAAACTGCGATGACCTACTAAAATTCCTATTTGAGTAGGAATTCATCTTATTGCATTTTGAATTGCTATTAAGATTGCCTGAGCCGCTGAACCATACATGGGTTTGGGTTAAGTTTTTTTTAGATAATGGAACAAGGTTCGAGCTAGGTTTGGGTTATGTATTATCATAACTAAAATCAGTTTAATAAAGGCCTACACTAGAGTATAGAGGGTGGGTACCATATGATTTACGCAACCTCTTGTTGTGGCCAATTCAAACTTATATTTATATAACTGCACCTAGCATCCAATATATAGGTCTCAGTTCCCATCCCAGTCTCCTAGACATGGACGCAATAAGAAATTCCTTTTTCATAAACAATCGTATGGTTTAAATTTCTTTCTCTGCAGCTACAAGAATTTAGAAACTATAAGCAATGAACAAAACAAGAGTTCAGTAAGGAGATATCAAGAGTACAGACAGCTAGGACAACACAATGTAACAAAATATTTGTCTTGGGAGTTCTACCTGGAGGATGTGAGGCGCCTGTGATGGTCATGAACGCTATGGATGCTGAAAGAGTTGTGCCTCTTGCTAACCAGCCAGGCCCAAACACTAAGAGGACTAATACTCCAAAAGCCACACAACCAATCTAGGCGACGAACATATTATATTTCCGCAAGTTTTTACCACTCATGTTGAGAACTTTTGATTCGTCATTAGAGTTGCTATAGGTTTGTACAATCACAAACAAGTTGAAGTGTTACTTTGTTAGTAGTGATTATCAAAGGTGGATTTCAAGAGATTTTGATTCGCTGTAAGCCTGCAACAGTGGTATTTTTACAGCTCTGAAAACACAAGAGAACTCATGAAACAATTAAATTTGTGGTTGGTTTGGAGCTGAGTTCTTCATGGCACATCACATCAGTTCATTTTATTTGAGTTATCATATTTATAATATGATATTACATATTTATATCATCAATATAATATTAATGTTACGATAATATTTTGTCATATAGATTCTGCATATCATAGTGATGTTTGTCCTTCCGTATCTATATATTATATTAATTTTTCACTTCCGTGACAACGCACGGGCACATAACTAGTATAATTATAAGCTAACAATTAGCTAGAGTTGACCGATAGCACCCCAAGGCATCTAAAATTGAAATAGTTGAATTTAACAAAAAGGATGTCTCCACTTTGAATTATTAGTTTAAAACTCACCCTCTTGTAAACAAGTTCGTGTTACGAATGTTATTTCAAGGAAAAATGAGGACCTCAAGTAAGAAGTGATCCACCTCACCAAGGACTTGATCAAGGTAAAGGCTAAGATAAAGCTTACCTGACCTCATCAAGATAACACCACCAAGGGAGTGCATAAGCTTGACGAGGGATGCATCATGGTTTTCATGTGCTACATGAAGGTTACGAGTCCTATTAGTGCAAGGTAAAGATTAGGTGAGAAAACAAAAACAATTAAGGAAGCTCTCCGACATCTACACCAACAAGGTGGACAAGAAGGCAACCACATCATCTCTCTTGAAGAAGAAAAATAAGGAGGTGGCATCAAGGTAGTTAAGAAAGCTAACTCAAGAGGCACCAAACATACTTGGTTTCTAAAGGAAATCATTTCTAACATAAAAAACAAAAAGATTTGGCCCCAAGTGGGAAGTAGAAGTCCAATGGACTTTGTGGAATTTGGTGACTTCGCAAAGCTAGGAGACCCAAATTCCTCACCCATGTTAGCTAACTAGATTCTAGTTTTTGGTATTAGATTTTTGTTGTCTTACAAGTGGCGTCTTGTTCATTTTGTACCTAGCTTTGCATATGCATATTTGAATTCTTATCATACATATACTAGTTATATCATATGATAGAATTTTTCTGTTTCACTCTTTATCCATGGAGCAAACCTACATGGTTTAAAATTATTTAGGAGCATGACACATAGCCTTTCCAAACTTTTCATATGGTGTCCAATATTCACAGGTGGTATCATTTGATTTATCTAATATGTTCCAAATTAAAAAATTATAGATGGCTTACTAGTAATATGACAAACAAGGAACGCTCACATTTTTGTGATATATTCTCAACAAGTGATTATTCTCAACAAGTGATTTTTTACCTTAAAAGCCTAAAGGCATGTCTCCTATGAGTATTTAAAACATGTATGTACACTTTTAGAGGGAGGTCACTCTATAAGTTGTTATCTTTGAGATTAACATCCTTTCCAAGTCTATCGTGTGTGTAGTAGTCTCATCGAAAGAAAAATATAGTCTCTAAAGGAAAGCAACATACTTCAACTACTAGTGGTATCTTGCACTTGGTATCAAGTTCAAATGAACTTTTACATGCGGTATCTCTAATCCCATGTCAGTATGCAGTCTTTCAATTGATACAAAGATCATTTGGTATCTTTTATGTGCTTTTATATAGGTTAAAATCCCACATGACTTTAATTCACCCCTCTAGTATACATATGCTTTGCTACTCATCACATGTATGCATACATATAGGGGGGACTTAGTCTATATAATATAGGAGTCAAATCTTTGTGATCGATTTCATATCAAAAGGGGTAGAATTTCATAGGACCACAAAAAACTGAACCTCCCTAGGTGCTTGTAATGTCGTTCATTTTGGGGTTTACTTCTAAGGGGGAGAATTTGTATGACCAAAAACAAGTCCAACCCATATCAAATACTAAGTTAAAACAAATCTAAACTATAATCTTCAAAATTTTCACGCTAAAATAGAACTAAAGATGAGTTGGAAACCAATCGGTTGAGAATAGTACAGTAAAACCGACTTGGCCAGATCCCAAACTGGTTTAGTCAAATTTCCGGTGGTCAGACAACCTCAGTTGGTTCCTAAACTAACATGGTGTTATGCTCCGCTATAGCGAGCATCCACTTATCCACCAAGTAAGAAGATGTTACACTGTAGGGCTTGTTCGGTTATTTTCAATTCATATGGATTGGAGGGGATTGATACGGATTGGAGGGGATTTTGACTTACTAGGGATTAAAACCTCCTCAATCCCCCTCAATCCATATGGATTGGGGTAGAACCGAACAGGCCCGTAAGGGTTTGTTTAGATGGCTACTGACTGAAACTATCTAGTCCAAACATCGTCCATCCTAGACATCTGATTTGAGCTAGTGCCTGACCGGCAAGCTACCTGGCAGGGCAGCTACCTGGCAGGGCAGCAACCAAGCACACGCCGCTGTGTTGCAAGTATTTGTTCTAAAGTGTTTCGGTTGTTTTAGTTGTACGTTACGTTTTTAGCTGAATGTTACAAAATCCACCTAGATATTACATATGTTTCAGTAACTATATACATATATATTTTGTAGATATATTGTATATGTGGTGACGGTGGAGCCATCGTTAGCACGTGGATGAATATGCCCGGCCGTGGTCCGTGGACCTCTCCCTCTGATGTAGTATTACCGTGCAGTTACGTTGAACGGACGTCATCGGGCGTCTTCGTCGTCGGGCCCGGTCGAGGTTTGGCCTGACGTACAGCGGTACAGGAGCATATATAGGTACGGAGTACCAGCAACTCTCCAGCAGTAGTAGTATGCTTGCATAGTAGTAGTACTGCTTTGATTGGAACGGTTGGTGCCGCAGCTCACGGGGAAAAAAACATCGCGGTTCCGCTGCAGAAGATGTTTGGTCTGGTCAAGAATTTACAGGGACCAAAAAACCGCACGATAAACTCAATCAAGACCATAAAAACTATTGTGACATATAATTCAATTTTTATATCAATACATGATTAGTTCAAAGAAGGAACAATATGAATTAAAGAAGGAAATATACCATTAAATTCTTGTTGGTCGAGACAATTGCATCATTCTAGACTTTGAAAGAAATCTACTCAATTATCTAAATAAATAGTAGCAATAATCATCCACAGATTAACTCATTTATCCATTGCAGCTCTGTTGCGGAACCCGTGCCTACAATCAACTTATCAACATATCTGCTTTAAGTGCTTAGTAATTACCTTGTCGCCGCGCCGGGAAGAGCGGAAGTCTGGACCTGTGGACGACGGTAACTCGGCAAGGACCAGCGAGGCAAGCAGTGAAGCAGGTAGCGACAGGGGCAGGCTTCAACAGTTCGTTGTCGTCCTTTTGTGTTGTGCAATGTGAGCTAGGAGGAGGCGGTGGCAGGTGTTGCGCCTTACGACCGAGGGGCGTCTCGCTGGCCACGTCGCGGCGCTCGGGAAGGGACAGGGATGACAACAGACCGAATTCGGATAGGGTACTATAAATATCCGCCCGCAGTTATATCTACAGTTACATATAATAACCGTCCGTGATTATACCTGTGGGTAGAAATTTATATCCATGCCTATACCCATCGGGTTTCAGATATCCGTCGAATATCCATCGGATACGATAAAGAACTATTTTTAACAATTCAATAACATAATTAATTAAATTTCTTCCTAATTATCAGTCAAGATGCAGCCTTGTAAAGGAATACAAGAATACTACTATACTAGCTGAGCGTCTAAGCCTTGTACATGTGACTAATACAATATGCTAGTGCGGAATAGCAGGAGACATGCAAATCAAAGAACATTTTGTTTTCTAGTTATAATGTTTTATCATAAAGAAATTATATATGGAAAACATACCAGGAAATCTCAGCACAGAACCACCACTATAGTAGCTAAGGTTGAATTTTTTTAGTCAATTATAGTAGAATCGTATTCATCATGGCAAACAACAAAATTGATAAATTGCTAGTGTTAGGGGTTAGGGTTTGTTAATGCAGTGATGCCGGTGTGTACATGTGTGGGCTGGATCGGCTCCCACCTGGACTGTCTACTTGTCTGGGCAAAAAAAATTGAAGTATTGGTTAATTTCGGATATCCAACGGGTAACCCGCGGGTGAGGTTTAATATTCAAATCCATGCCCACTTTACATCGGATCGGATACAGGTCTAACCCGCGGGTCAAAAAACATATCCATATCCGGATCCATCGGGTCGGATATCTGATGGATATCCAACTCCACGGATTAAATTGCCATCCCTAGGAAGGGGCGACCACCGGTCGAAGCGGGTGCGCCACGCGACAAAAGTGTGATATCTTGGACTCTTAAATGGTGATATCCTGACACAAGATTTAATAAAATTAATAGAGTATTCATATCAATAAAGTGTTTCTTATTTTTTAGAAGTCTATCTCATAAAAATCTCCAAGTTAAGCGTGTTTGGCTTGTAGCAATTTGGAGTAGGTGACTGACCGAAAAGTTTTCTTGGGTGCGCATGAGTGAGAAAAAAGTGCGCATAAAAAACTCGTGTTGGTCTGTGGGGACAATATATGATCCTAGAGAGCTGCCAAGAGTAAGTATCATCGGTCCGTAAGTGGACGGGGTGTTACAAGTGGTATCAGAGCCGACCCTTGCGATTTCACGAGCGTGTGTGGGTTAGGGGTTCGGGTATATGGCGCATGGCGCTTGTGGGCCCGGAGTGGTCATATGGCATGGCATATGACGACACTAGACACACAGACGTGGCTAAGAGGGTAGGTTCCTGGATTGGGGTTGACCGACGAGGACGTCGGTCTTCTAAGGGGGTGGATTGTGATATCCTGCCCCCTCGGATGGTGATATCCTGTCCCAAGGTTTAATAGAATTAATAGAGTATACATACCAACAAGGTGTATCTTTTTTTTTCGGAAGCCTATCTCATAAAACCTCCAAGTTAAACATGCTTGGCTTAGAGTAATTTGAGATGGGCGATCGTGTGGGGGATAGATATCCCCTGGGTCCACTAAAGAAGTAAAAGGCCTCACGAAAAGCCCAAGGGCCCAATAATTCGTAAGGTCATTCTTTCGTGGGCCTAGGGAAAGACAACCAATAAAGAAGACGTGGGACTGATTAGTGCAAACGCAGGCGGCCCACAACGTCGAACGAATGAATCACAAACAGAGACCCGACTTTCCCGCGCTGAAGCCCCCATGCAACGGAGCCATGCGAGGATAAGTCGGCGGAGGTTACGTAAGGATAAACTCAAGAGGTTCACTATCTTTCAGCTACTCGTCGTTATCGTAACACATGTAATGCCCCACGGTCGAGTATATAAGGCCTAGGGGGCACCCCTTCAGATCGATCGACCCTACTTTTACTTAGCCACCCACGTAAACTCTCTGCGCCCTCAATCCAGAGAGTCTTCTTGTAACCTCGCTCATATACTCACCAGGACGTAGGGTGTTACGCATCTCTAAGCGGCCCGAACCTGTAAACCTTGTCCACTGTCCCTCGTGCGATCGGCACGAACCATTTTGCTACAGTCGTCGACACCGTCCTACTCCTAAAAACACCTTGAGGGGTAACCCCGGGTGTGCGGTCGGACCCAAAACACCGACAGCTGGCGCGCCAGGTAGGGGGTGTGTCGACGATCCAAGCTAGCTCAATGGCCGTCACCTTCCACAGCAAGATCACCATGCGTCCTGGATCCACATTCTGCTTCGGGACAATCTCCTCCGTGGCGGACGAAGAAGGAATTCTACACCGCCTCGCGGATCTGCCGGAACAGAAGTCTCCACCAACAAACTCCGAAAATGCTGGAAAGATGCTACTTCCGGCTCTTCGGGAAAAGATTGTCTCCGGGGAGGCTGGAGCGAGAAGCTCGCTGACCCGGAAGACTCCGCTGTCTACTTCTCCAACGAAAGAACGGACACGGGTCATGAGAAAGAAGGAGACCAGGGAGAGGCCAGTCGTTCTTCCCGTTCCTCCGACCTCAAAGGAGAACGGAAAGAAAGCCGCCGTGGCAGCAATACCGTTCTACCCCGACGTCCTCTTCATCGGGAGAGCAGAATCACCCGCCGTCTCCGACGATGAACCGACCGCGCCTGGAGAAGAACCGCCTCAGCGAGAATCCCGCCGACGAAGGAATCGGCGCAGGAACGTTCGACGACATCATGCAGCCGGAGAACGGGATCCGGAGCAACCTGTCTCGCGAGACGAGGTCTCAGAGATAGGAGAAACTCCGGAAGAACGCGTCTTCAGGGAACGAAGGAACTCCCGACGACGAGATCGCCGTCGAACTCAGGAGCAGGCCGAGCAAGATGCAAGGCAGCGACGCGAGAATCCGCTCTTCGGGCGCAACTTGAATCCCGACTTCGCCCGAGCCATGAATACGCCGAGCGAAGTCGGAGGCGTTCTGGCCCGGATAGCTGACGGACTTCCTCGGACCCCCGACGCCGAGGGATACCGGCGCCTGTTCACTCAGGCAGCCAACCATCTTCTACCGCTCGCTCATCCGCCGAACGATCTGCGACACGCTATCAACAGTCGCCGAGACGCGCGAAGCTCTATCAATGCTTCGCGCGAACGGCGGCACGAGAACGAAATCCGCCGTCGAGAGGAGTATGATCGAGATCATGGCTTCCCGACCCAAAGCCAGGCCACCCGAACTGAAGCGGCACCACCGCCAATGTACCATCAGGAACAGTATCAGATGAATCCTCAGCTAGCAGATCGAGCATGTCATTTATGTCCGCGTCACTAGGGTTCAGGGGCACTTCAAAATAAATCTGCCGTTCATCATCAGGTATCTCCCCGAGCGAAGCAACTAAGGAACGGACCTCCCCAGCAGAAGGTCGCACTCTAAGACCCAATTTGCTATCTGTCACGGGCGGATTGGACACAAAAAGAGTGAAATCTTTGGGAGAAGGCAGGTTCCAAGCCGAGTATGCCACTGGAGCTCCAACGTTTGAAACTTTACCCCTGAGGATCATCTCGAGTCGGCTCACCAAATCAACAGAAGGAATTCTCCTATTGGTAACTCGGGTTGAGTCAGCCAGCCCTCGGTAAAGATATGCCGGATAGGCCCTGTCCTTCAGCGGCTGAATGTTCTTGAAAACAAAATCTGTGACCACGGCTTCGGCAGTCAGACCTCTCTCTTTCAGTAATCCAACTTCAGTAAGCAACACGCCCGCTTCGGCTACTTCTTGGTCCGTGGGAGATTCAGTCCAACTCGGAGTACGAACGTCTGCCTGTCTTCCCGAGCGGGAAGGGAGAGAATTTCCATAATTATCCATTATAAACCACTCCAGACGCCAACCTTTAATGCTGTCTTTAAGGGGTATCTCGAGATACTCAGTCTTCCGCCCCCGACGCATCTCTAAGCTGGCACCTCCGACCAATTGATGTTGCCCCCCGGCCATCCCAGGACGGCAGTGATACAGATACTTCCATAAGCCAAAATGCGGCAGCACGCCAAGATAAGCTTCGCAAAGGTGAACGAAAATAGAAATTTGGAGAATGGAGTTAGGGTTCAAGTGAGTCAGGTTGATATGATAAAAATCAAGGATGCCACGGAAAAAAGGAGATATGGGAAGGCCGAGGCCGCGAAGAAGGAAAGGAGTGTAAACCACTGATTCGTGGGTATCTTCGGTTGGGACAGTAGTCCCATGGCAAGAACGCCAAGAACAGAGTTCCCGGGGAGGGAGAACCCCGATGGAAACAAGGCGGAGAAGCTCAACTTCAGAAATCACAGACATATGGTTACCTGCGAAGGGTAACTGACTATTGGGATCGATGGCGGGGATCACTGCAGCAGACGAGTTCGCGGTCTTCCTCTTGGGCGCCATCTTGCTTCTCGCTGGCGAAACAGAGTAGGAGGCGAATGGCAGAGAGGACTCAGATGCGGAAATGCAAGAACTAGGGCACGGAAAGCAAAGGCGGCTGAAAGCGCGACTCTTAAGGGATATTCTTGAGCCAGATACCTTTTCAAAAGTGCCCAGTCATCACCCGGCGGTCATCCCCGAAATCCCAGCATGCCACGTGGATATCTAACAGTTATTTCCAAGAAAGCCGATGTGCCACCTTATCACTCGGCCATTTTCCTCAAAGAAACTTGAAGAAGCTGGCTATCACTCGGCGCTGCCTCTAAAACGCCGACCACGTGTTCAACCGCTCGGCATTACTTCTAAAATGCCGACGCTGACCTTCTATCACTCGGCGCTGCCTCTAAAACGCCGACCACGTGTTCAAACGCTCAGCATTACTTCTAAAGTGCTGATGCCGATATTCTATCACTCGGCGCTGCCTCTAAAACGCCGACCACGTGTTCAATCGCTCGGCATTACTTCTAAAATGCCAACGCCGACCTTCAAATCACTTGGCGCTGCCTCTAAAAACGCCGATCACGTGTTCAAACGCTCAGCATTACTTCTAAAGTGCTGATGCCGATATTCTATCACTCGGCGCTGCCTCTAAAATGCCGACCACGTGTTCAATCGCTCGACATTACTTCTAAAATGCCAACGCCGACCTTCAAATCACTTGGCGCTGCCTCTAAAAACGCCGAACACGTGTTCAAACGCTCAGCTTTACTTCTAAAATGCTGATGCCGATATTCTATCACTCGGTGTTATTTCTAAAATGCTGGCCCCGTATTTTGTCGCTTGGCATTACTTCTAAAATGCCGACGCCGACCTTCTATCATTCGGCATTGCCTCTAAAACGCTGGTCTTGTGTTCGATAGCTCAGTGCTACTTCTAAAAAACGCTGATGTCAATCTTCACATCGCTCGGCGCTGTTTCTACTATATCAAAAGAACCAGTTCAACATTCAGCAAAAGCAGTGGCGAGTCATCAAAAAGAGGGGATAAAACGATATACTTCATTAAAGGGAAGTTGATGAACTTACAAACCAACTCTTTATGAGTTGGTGCATCCCTAATTCTACTTTACATTACTACTACTGCTAAACTACAATATACTACTCTACATTACCACTACTACTAAACTACACTAATTACTACTACATTATTCTAGCTATACTAAACTATACTAATATCTAAGAAGACCAGTGGCGTCTAGCCACTGGCCCTGCCCCTGCCCCTGCCGCCGCCGCCGCCTTTGGTGCTGCCCCTGCTGCTGCCCTTGGTGCTGTCCCTGCTGCCGCCGCCGCCGCCCTTGGTGCTGCCCCTGCTGCTGCCCTTGGTGCTGTCCCTGCTGCCGTCGCCGCCACCCCAGCCGTCGTCGTCGTCGTCGTCGTCGTCGTCGTCGTCTTCACCCTCGTCGCCGCCGTCCGAGTCCTCCTCATCCGAGGAGCACTCCGACTCATCCGAGCCTTCGAGCCCGGCGCGCTCGACGGCCCGGATATATGTCCAGACCTCCGCGGCTATCCCCTGGGAGTCGTCCGAGTCATCGGACGACACCGGGGGAGAGACGGGAGCCGGAGACCCCTCAGGCTCGGAGGAGAACTCCTCCTCCGAGTATTCTGAGTCACCAAACTCCTCCGATGGAGGAGTCGGCTCACGCTTGCGTTTGTTGTTCTTGCCCATGGTTAAAGTTTTGGGAGAGAAGAAAGGGAAGAGGCAGTAAGGAGCAGCGAAGAGATGTGAAGAAACCAGAAAAGCAAAGGGGTTATTTATAGAAGGGAAAGGCAACCGCTCACTTCTAACCGCGGTCATCGAACAGTCGCAAGGCATTCAATAAGCACTTCCACCCACCCGAAGACACGTCAGACGGTGGACGCCGTTTCATGCAGCACTACACCCATTGGGACTCCAGTCAACAGCGCAAAGGATATGATTACACTAGCCGTCCCATCGCATTACTACTCAGAGGCAACCGGCTAAAACACTCAGCGTACCAAGCCGTCCCTTGCCCACACCCATTGGGGGGGGGACGCCCAGGAATTATCAGTATATTTTTCAAACGGTCACATCCGTGCAGAGCATGCAGTGAATACCTCGAGACAAAAATGAGATATCAACAAGAGTTAGAGGGAAGCCAAATATAGCCAGTGGAGTGCAAAATATGGTCGACAGAAATGACTTGAAGGCTAGACAGAGAACGTCCATCAACTGTCCAATCAGTCACAGAGCAAATAAATTACACTACCTAGCGAGATATGGATGGATCGCGAACTCGGCTGCAAAAGACAAAATACATGCTGACCTCTGAAGCATAATACTGATGACATAGCGCGGATGACATCATGCCAATTTTTTACAAGCAGAAAGGATAATTTTCGGCAAAAAGGACACAGAAGGAAGACCTTCGAGTGGATTATCCTCAAAAATCCACTTGAAGGTCGGGGGCTACACCCATTGGGTGCACCTTCGGTGCACCCCATGGAGTATTATTCTAAACCGACATGGCGCCGACTTCTAAGGCATAAGAGCAAAATTGAAAAGACCAATCTTCAACCGAGATACAGGAGCGCGAATGGAGATAACCTTTGGAATAAGACCTTCGAGTAGATTATCTTCTAAAATCTACTCAAAGGTCGGGGGCTACACCCATTGGGTGCACCTCCGGTGCACCCAATGAAGTCCAGAGTCTTACAATCCAAAATGCCGACCTCTAAGGCACAAGCACAAAACCAAACTTTGGTCGAACGAGTGATCGGAGCCAGAGGAGGCAGCAGGAAGTCATTTCCTGGACCTTGGATCTTTGAGTTGATTATTTCTAAATTAACTCAAAGATCGGGGGCTTGTGGGGGATAGATATCCCCTGGGTCCACTAAAGAAGTAAAAGGCCTCACGAAAAGCCCAAGGGCCCAATAATTCGTAAGGTCATTCTTTCGTGGGCCTAGGGAAAGACAACCAATAAAGAAGACGTGGGACTGATTAGTGCAAACGCAGGCGGCCCACAACGTCGAACGAATGAATCACAAACAGAGACCCGACTTTCCCGCGCTGAAGCCCCCATGCAACGGAGCCATGCGAGGATAAGTCGGCGGAGGTTACGTAAGGATAAACTCAAGAGGTTCACTATCTTTCAGCTACTCGTCGTTATCGTAACACATGTAATGCCCCACGGTCGAGTATATAAGGCCTAGGGGGCACCCCTTCAGATCGATCGACCCTACTTTTACTTAGCCACCCACGTAAACTCTCTGCGCCCTCAATCCAGAGAGTCTTCTTGTAACCTCGCTCATATACTCACCAGGACGTAGGGTGTTACGCATCTCTAAGCGGCCCGAACCTGTAAACCTTGTCCACTGTCCCTCGTGCGATCGGCACGAACCATTTTGCTACAGTCGTCGACACCGTCCTACTCCTAAAAACACCTTGAGGGGTAACCCCGGGTGTGCGGTCGGACCCAAAACACCGACAGATCGACCGGGAAGTTTTATTGGATGCATATGAGTGAGGACAAGGTGCGCACAAAAGGCTCGTGTTGGTCTGTGTGGACAATATATGATCCTAGAGAGCTAATAGGAGTAAGTACCACCGGTCCGGGAGTGGACGGAGTGTTACAAAAAGTGGATGGAGCGGGGCGCGGCCGGTTCGGGGCCTACAGAGGTCAATGGGGTGGGGGCGCCGCCGCGCCGAGGCTGGTTGCATGTTGGGCGCTAGGAAAGGGACAACAACTGGTCGGAGCGGGTGCGCCGCGCGCCGGAAGTGGATGGGGTGGGGCATAGCCAATCCGGGGCCTACATAAGTGTCACACCTAGTTTCAGAAGACAAACCAAATGCAAACCATGTACATGTCAGGATCAGAACTCACGTACACATTGATTACATAAATGAACATCATTGCACAATGCACGAATAATAACATAATAAAGTATTAACTTATTACATCATGATGTCGAAGGCATCCACAGAGTCATCAACTTAAAGAGTAATCAAAGTACTAAACCGAAACACAATAAAGATAAGCCTTTCACAGGCAACTGACTGGGGGTTGCCACTAATACAGATCTAAAACTCCTCGAAGTTCTAAAACTCCTGTAAGTCCTCCATGTTTCCTTCATCTTCTCCTGAGCAGTGGTTGCAGTGTGAACAATGAGAGCACCTAGAGGGGGGGGGGGAATAGGTGATCCTGTAAAACTTAAAACTTATCACCACAAACTTGATTAAGAGTTAGAACAATGAAATCAAGTGAGTAGAGAGGGGAGCTCTTGTGAAGCACAATAGACACAATAAGGACAAGCACAAGAGACACGAGGATTTATCCCGTGGTTCGACCAAGTACAAAACTTGCCTACTCCACGTTGTGGCGTCCCAACGGACGAGAGTTGCACTCAACTCCTCTCAAGTGATCCACAGATCAACTTGAATACCACGGTGTTCTTCTTTACTTTACTCTTTCCCGTTTGCGAGGAATCTCCACAACTTGGAGTCTCTCGCCCTTACAATAAGAATCACAATGAAGCACTAGAGTAAGGGAGGGAAGCAACACACTCAAAATCACAGCAAATACGCACACACAAGACCAAGACTTGAGCTCAACACAATATCTCAAGGTTCTCACTAGAACGGAGCTCAAATCACTAAGAATGTCGAACAAGTGCGCAAGAATGAAGTATGAATGATCAACAATGCTCAAAGGTTGCTTGGTATTCTCCTCCATGCGCCTAGGGGTCCCTTTTATAGCCCCAAGGCAGCTAGGAGCCGTTGAGAGCATTCCAGGAAGGCAATTCTTGCCTTCTGTCGCCTGGCGCACCGGACAGTCCGGTGCACCACCGGACACTGTCCGGTGCAGATTTCTTTCCTTCTTTGGCGAAGCCGACCGTTGGCGGTTTGGAGCCGTTGGCGCACCGGACAGTCCAGTGCCCCCTTCTGACCGTTGGCTCTGCCACGCGTCGCGCGCGGATTACTCGACCGACCATTGGCCGGGCCGACTGTTGGCTCACCGGACAGTCCGGTGCACCACCGGACAGTCCGGTGATTTATAGCCGTACACCGTTGATTGCTTCCCGAGAGCAGCCAGTTGACAGACACCGGCCTGGCGCACCGGACATTGTCCGGTGCACCACCGGACAGTCCGGTGCACCCAGACCGAGCTGTCTTTGGCTGAACAAAGCCATCTCTTTTCCAACTTGATTTCTCCTGTTTCCAGCACTTAGACACAATTCATTAGTCTCCAAAACAATGTACTAAGTCTTAGGAACATACCTTTTTACTTGATTTGCACTTTGTCCATCACTTTGCATAGATTAACATAAGTCCACTTGTGTTGGCACTCAATCACCAAAATACTTAGAAATGGCCCAAGGGCACATTTCCCTTTCAATCTTCCCCTTTTTGGTGATTTATGCCAACACAATAAAAAGCAACTAAAGGAAGTGCAACATCATTACAAATGAGAACTCAAAATTGTTTTGATTCAAATTTGGCATATATGGATCATTCTTTGCCACCACTTGGTTTGTTTTTGCAAATCAACCTCAATTTCCTATCTCTAAGTCAAACACGCTTGTTGAGACATAAAGAGAGTTGTTCCAAGAGAAATTGATCAAGGATTTCAAAAACTCCCCCTTTCTCCCGTAATCAACCATTCTCCCCACAAGAGGCCAACTTTTTGACAATAAGAGACAAACTAGAGTATTTTGACAACCAAAAACTCTAACTCTACTATTTTCAAAATTCTCAAGTGGTAGCTGATCCATTTCTTGCTTTGGCCTTATTTTCTCCCCCTTTGGCATCAAGCACCAAAACAGGATCAATTTTGGCCCTTTGACCCTATTGCCTCACCAAAATCTTCAACTAAGAGTAAAAAGGCAATAAGAGTACATAGATGAACTTGGAGTGAGTTACTCTCTCATCGGAGTGCAGTGGAAGTCTTGCATGGTCCAAGTCCACCGTTTCCCTTTCAAACCTCCTTTGAGACTAAATTTAGAAAACTCAAGCACACAGTTAGTCTCAAAGGGTCAAGTTGTAGCACAACTCCCCCTAAAAATGTGCATCTCTTGCAAATGGACTTATGAGGTCCAGGGAGTGCTTGTACAACTTGAGCACCATACACAAACAACAAAATGCATAAGGAACATGATCAATGGCATAAAACATATGTATGCTATAAATCAATCCAAGTTCCGCGAATCTAAGACATTTAGCTCACTACGCAGCCTGCAAAAGGTCGACTCATCTAGAGGTTTGGTAAAGATATCGGCTAGCTGGTTCTCGGTGCTAACATAAAACACTTCGATATCCCCCTTTTGCTGGTGGTCTCTCAAAAAGTGATGCCGGATGTCTATGTGCTTTGTGCGGCTGTGTTCAACAGGATTATCCGCCATGCGGATAACACTCTCATTATCACATAGAAGTGGGACTTTGCTCAGATTGTAGCCGAAGTCCCGGAGGGTTTGCCTCATCCAAAGTAGTTGCACGCAACACTGTCCTGCGGCAACATACTCGGCCTCAGCGGTGGATAGGGCAGCATAAGTTTGTTTCTTAGATCTCCACGACACCAGGGACCTTCCTAAGAATTGGCACGTCCCCGATGTACTCTTCCTATCTGTAGGATCTAGGACACCGGCTAGAGGGGGGGTGAATAGGCGGTTTTGACTAAAAACAACAATACTAAGTAAATTTAATCAATACAACAAGAGGAATAAATTTACTAGTGTCAATAAGTAAACAATGTATGAAAGACAACTACGGAGATTGAATACTTGAAGAACAATAAGCAAAACACTAATCAATTGCAAGGCAATAAGTAATGCTAGAAGGAACAGACACCGAAATTTATCCCGTGGTATCGGTGATTTGCCGATCACCCCTAATCCACGTTGAGGTGGACTTCAAGCTCTCACTTGCTCCTCTATCAAGACACGACTTGATCTTTGAGCCAAGTGGACAAGAAATCACTCAATACCTCGATTCCACTAATGTCACCTTTGCCGCTCCGGCGAGGTAGGCGCGAACCCCTCACATTCAACACCGCGGCTTCTCCACAATCTTCTTGGAGAGCTCGACGGAGACAATCACCCTAGCCGTCTAGGAGGCGGCAACCTCCAAGAGTAACAAGCCAACGACGCTTGCTCGGTGTACCACCTAGTGCCTCAAGAATCACCAAATGATGCAAATGCACTAGGAACCCTCAATCTCTCACTAGAATGATTTCTCAAGCAAAGAGTGTGAGAGAGTGAGTTGGAGGATCACAAATGAGCTCAATGTGTGCAAGGAATAGCCAAGAGAGGTCTCACACACGAGCTACCCTTCTATTTATAGTCCCCCATCTAAAACCAACCGTTATGTGCAAAAGGGGGCAGTTCTGCGCACACGCGGACCGTCCGCGCCCTAGGGCCGGACGGTCCGCCGTACACCATAACGGCTATAATGACCGTTGAAACATGTCAGAGCAGACTCAAAAGGTGGGTCCGGACAGTCCGCCCCTCAAGGCCGGACCGTCCGCGACCTGGCAATTTCAAACACCCGAGCCTCGGATCAAACGGAGTTAACACACGCGGACCGTCCGGCTATAAATCCCGGACCGTCCGCGACCTGAGACAGTACTGTCCGGACTGGTCCCCCGGACCGTCCGTAGTACAAATCTATAAAAACACACAGTCCCTGTCCAAAAACGAGTTAGACACATGCGGACCGTCCGCGCCTTACAAGCGGACCGTCCGCCTATAATTCAGGGACTGACCCGAAGCCACCTTCCTCTGGTCAGGACTGCGGACGGTCCGGCCCTAAGGCCCGGACGGTCCGCAGTGCAAAAGAACACAGAGTCAACACAAATGGTCAAACCTCGGACCCTCTGGAGGATCGCGGACGGTCCGCCCCCAAGGGCCGGACAGTCCGCGCGACCAAGACTTCTCAAATTTCAAACATGCTTTTGAATGAACTTTTAACTCACGAAATGAGAAGCGCTGTTAGTCCTTATGCAAATGCAACTACTTGATGCTCTATGAGGCACTAAGTTTTACACAGATCTAAGTCATTGACCCCTCTTAATAGTACGGCTATCTAGCCTACTAATCCAGTCAGGTATCTTCTCTAAACTCCTCAAGACCGGCAAAAGTAAAACCTATATTATACCTTTGCCTTCATCTGATCCACAACCAATGCGTATGACTCTTCAACATTTCCTGTTCTATGTGGTCCAACCCTGCATTCTTATTTCTCCAAGAATCGTTAGTCCACAAGTAGTTGTCATTAATTACCAAAACATTACCAAAGGGGCTTAGATGATTCACAATCTCCCCCTTTTTGGTAATTGATGACAACACCACATAGTATATTAAAGAGAAGTTTAGTTTCTCCAAATCTCTCTCATACCTAAGGTATAAGATAGATCTTGGAGATGAGTTCCATAGGACTTATCTTGATTTGAAGTTCTGTCCAAGAGATAGATAAATCCAAATAAAAACTCAGTATGCAAGAAGGGCTCCCCTAAGTGTGTGCAGGATTATTTGAAGTTGAAGATATAACACACATAATATATTGGAGCTTGATGGAGACTTTCCTACAATCATGGTTATCGAGGCATACAAGAGATGATTCGTAGAGTGAGCGCAGCAATTATAATCACATCTCGATTAACCACACACAGAGTAATTTGAACTAAAACATAGTTCATCCCACAGAATATTACAGATAATAGTCCACAGACATACGACATAGAGGTACAGATAATAGTCCACAGACATACGACATAGAGTTAATAGATCAAACCAAGTTCCAAATGCATAATACATAAACTAAAGCGGCATGAAAAAGGTAAAATGCATATGCATGGTCTTAGTGTCCACATAGAACCACCAACTCCCCCTGAAGGAGACGCCTGACAACTTCTCATCACTTCTCTCCCCCTTTGGCATCAATTGCCATAAAGGAGAGGCCTTACTGATCACTCGGTGGAGGATGCATGTTGTAATAATGAGTGCTGAAGGTGTCAAACAGGGAGGAGAACTGGCCAAAGTCCTGCTGGAGCTGCTGCTGCCTCTGACTTATATCATGCATGTTGTCAGTTGTAGAAAGATTGTCAAACTGACTGGAGAGAGCACCCATGTTATCTTGAAAACTTTGTTGCATATTATTCAGCCTTGACATGATGGGATCAGTGACATTAGTGTGAATTTGATCACGAAAGTCAGAAAATTCAGAGTTGAGCGCATCCCAGTTGCTGTCAAAGCGAGACTGCATGTCATCGAGGCGGTGATCCACATGTGACATCAACCCCTCAAAGCGAGTATCAATATGAGTCTCCAGCCCTTGCTGCATATTGTGAAAATAAGGATCAAAATATCCTGGAGCAGGCTCCCAATAGTGCTGAGGCTGAGGAGGAGGTGGAGGAGGAGGCATCTGCTGTTCCTCAACATTAGGAGCTGCTCCACCCTCATAGCCAGGGTCTTCCTCATCATCTGGGAATGGAGTGAGTGGCCTGGTGAGAAACCCTATCTCATTCTTAAAAGGCCTGAATGGAGTGTGAACAATCTCACATGGGCCCTCAAATCTTGTCTTGGATTTGATGAGAGCCATAATGTAGGGAGCATATGCCAAGTTTTGATTCTTGTCCATCTTTAAATCATTAAGCTGCCTCATCATGAAAAGAACAATGTTCATGACTTCACCATTCATGATGTGCTGGATTATGTTCCAGAACTTATCTCGAATTTTACTCTTATCACCACTCTTGGGAAGAATGGTGACTCTGGCAATCTTGTTGATGACAGCAGGATGATGTCTGAGTCCTGCTGTTTCTCCAAATCTCCTGGGTATACCGAGCCTGGCTGGCTCATAAAACTGCACAAAATCCTCAAAATTATCTTCAGTATAAAGATCCACCCCAGCAGAAATGGTGCCATAGTCTAGACTGTTGGCAGCGGCAAAGTCAGCAAAAGAAGCAGAATACCGCTTGAAGCCAGTCATCCAGGTGATAGATTCTTCTGCAATATCAATCTCTGAGGTAGCCAAGAATTGCTTAACTGCCATTTCATTGAAATCGGTGCGCTGCCCCATAAATTGATATAACCCACATGTTTCAAATTTGGGGATGAGACCCTCCATGACTGATTGACTGAGCAAGAAGGACCAATCAATCACCTGATGCTTATGAAAATTGGTATCCACCAGGGTGCCCCAAAAGACATCAAACTGCAGCTGAGTGTGGAAAAACTAGATATTTGTATCAGATGGCAGAGCATACTGGTTCACAGTCCGTCTAGAGCAGTACTCAGCCATAGAAAATCTCCGCTTGGGATAAGTCCATCCTTGGATATCAATGGGATAATCAGGATGAATATGAAGAAAATCTTCAGCATCCATGGATTCAGTGCCCCCAGCTGAGGATTGGGCCTCTGAATCAGTGGTCGGTGTGTAGTCATCATCATTGCCACGAGGGCGCTTGGATTTAAAGCGACCTGCAAGTTTCTTGCGGAGACCACCAAAACCACTGCAACAAGGTGACAGACATCCATAGATAAATAATTGAGATCAATCACCACTTATAAAAAGGAATGGAATGGTAATGCTCTGCCAGGGTCCGGACGGTCCGCGCTAGGGGGCCGGACTGTCCGCGCCAGAGGCCCGGACGGTCCGCGTCCACCAGGCGGACGGTCCGCGACCGACCAGGGGCGACTCCAAGAACCCTAGCCGCCACAAGTGTTCACTTTGATGTTTTTGCAGATAATACCCAGCCAAACAAGTTCAAAATTTGGCATAGCATTGATATTGAGAAGAACTATCAATCCCACCAATTAGATTTTGAAACCCACTGCTCAATTTCAGATCAGAGAAGAAACCCAAATAATCTCAAAGTTGATGAAATTTGATTAAATCCACAAGATTTGAAGATACCGTGATGAAGACATGTTGAGGGAATGTTGCTGCAAGCTGTCGGACTGTCCGCACGCAACTTCACTTCACGGTCCGCGCACACTCGACACAAGAGAGTATATGGCGAGTGGAGAGCAAGAGAGAACAAGCGAATGGGCACAACTGGCAAGTCTACGGGCTCTGTCCCTTTTTCTGCCCTGTCGCGGACGGTCCGCGCTGGGGCGGCGGACGGTCCGCGCCCTGATGATCTCAGACGGTCTGCGAGGCTGCTCGGACTGTCCATTTCCTGATGCTGCGGACGGTCCGCGGTCCATGGGCGGACGGTCCGCGGCCTGATACTCATTTTTCCAATTTCTGTCCACTTTCTGATTTTGAATTCCGAATCCGAATTGGTGCTCATATATGGACATTTTGACCAATCCAAGAGTTGGTATGCATGCATATACATATGATGTAATTGAGTAATGCAAGATTTTTGAATTAAACTATCTAGAGCAATTAGAAATGAAAAATGCACAAATAATACCAAATAAATAGCATAAAGAGCATACTTAGACCCGAGATGCAAGACGACACATGTGTGATCAACTTCAAGTCACATTTGAGATATCGATCACATTCATTTCACTTCTTAGAGAACAAAATCTTGTTTCATCCAAAGGTTTTGTAAAAATGTCTGCTAATTGATCATCGGTGCCAATGGAATAAATAGAGATATCTCCCTTGCCAACATGATCTCTTAAGAAGTGATGCCGTATATCAATATGCTTGGTTCTTGAGTGTTGGACCGGATTGGTAGCCAATTTTACCGCACTCTCATTATCACACATGAGAGGCACATTCTTGAAAATAATTCCATAGTCCAATAAGGTTTGTTTCATCCATAATAGTTGAGCACAACAATTTCCGGCCGATATATATTCCGCCTCGGCGGTAGATAGAGCAACCGAATTTTGTTTCTTAGAAGACCATGAAACAAGAGATCTACCAAGAAATTGACAACAACCGGAGGTGCTTTTTCTATCAACTTTGCACCCCGCATAGTCCGAATCCGAATATCCAATTAATTCAAATTGAGCACCTTTGGGATACTATAGACCAATATTGGGAGTATACTTCAAATATCTTAGAATTCTTTTAGCGGCCTTCAAGTGAATCTCTCTAGGAGAAGCTTGAAATCGAGCACACATGCATACACTAAACATAACATCGGGCCTAGATGCGGTAATATAAAGCAAACTACCAATTATTGAACGATAAAGTTTTTGATCAACTATAGTACCTCCTTCATCTAAGTCTAGATGACCATTTGTTGCCATTGGAGTCTTGATAGGCTTAGCATTTTCTAAACCAAACTTCTTGAGCATGTCCTTCAAATATTTTGATTGACTTATAAAAATTCCATCTTTCAATTGTTTGATTTGAAGGCCAAGAAAGAAGCTCAATTCTCCTATCATAGACATTTCAAATTCTTTTGACATCATTTTTCCGAACTCCTCACAAAATAATTCATTAGTAGATCCAAAAATAATATCATCAACGTAGATTTGACAAACAAATAAATCTTTGCCAATTCTTTTAGTGAATAGAGTAGTGTCAACCTTCCCAATTTTGAAGTCTTTGGAAAGCAAGAAATCCCTAAGCCTTTCATACCAAGCGCGTGGAGCTTGCTTAAGCCCATAGAGAGCTTTAGAAAGCTTGAACACATGGTTAGGTCTTTTGGGGTCCTCAAAACCGGGAGGTTGTTCAACATACACTAGTTCACTAATCTTACCATTTAGAAAGGCACTCTTTACATCCATTTGGTAGAGCTTGATATTGTGTGCACAAGCATAAGCAAGTAGAATCCGGATTGCTTCTAATCTTGCTACGGGAGCAAATGTCTCCCCAAAATCCAATCCTTCAATTTGAGTATATCCTTGTGCAACTAATCTTGCCTTGTTTCTTACTACCACACCATCTTCATTGTGCTTGTTGCGAAACACCCATTTTGTACCAATAACATTGTGGTTCTTTGGTCTCTCAACAAGCTCCCAAACTTCATTTCGAGCGAAGTTATTTAATTCTTCATGCATTGCATTCACCCAATCAACATCAAGTAGAGCTTCATTTACACGGTTAGGTTCCATACAAGATACAAAAGAGAAATGTTCACAAAATGAAGCTATGCGAGAGCGAGTTTGAACACCCTTACTAATATCACCCACAATTTGATCAACCGGGTGATCCTTCACAATGGAATGATGAATTCTTGATACCGTTTGATAGTTGCTTGTTGAAGCATTAGGAGGAACCGTAGGTCTTGAAGTACCTTGATCATGAGTATCCATGGTTTCATCGAGTTGTTGGCTTTGGTGATCTTCCTCATTTATAGTTGAGGATGAAGGAATGACAACCACACTATCTTCATCATCATCTTCCTTTGGTTTTATTTCACCAATGGCCATTGTTTTCATTGCATTTATCAATTGAGTTCCCCCAACATCATCGAGATTATCACTCTCATCTTGAGACCCATTTGTTTCATCGAATTCAACATCATATGCTTCCTCAATAATACCATGAGTTTTGTTGAAGACTCTATAAGCCTTACTATTTGATGAATATCCAAGAAGAAAACCCTCATCACATTTCTTCTCAAATTTAGAAAGCTGGCTTCCCTTTCTCAAAATATAACATTTGCAACCGAATACCCTAAAATATGAGATATTTGGCTTTCTACCAATGAGCAATTCATATGGAGTTTTCTTCAAGAGCTTGTGACAATATAGTCTATTTGATGAATGACAAGCGGTATTTATTGCCTCGGCCCAATAAGAATCCGATATATTATATTCCGCTAACATAGACCTTGCCATATCAATAAGAGTTCTATTCTTTCTTTCAACAATACCGTTTTGTTCCGGGGTATATTTGGAAGAGAATTCATGTTTGATACCCTTGTCATCACAATATTGATCAATTCTTGCATTTTTGAATTCCGACCCATTATCACTTCTAACCTTTTTGATGTCAAAGTCAAATTGATTTTGAGCCAATATAGCAAATGACTTGAATGTTTCAAACACATTGGATTTGTCTCGTAGAAAATAAACCCAAGTAAATCTTGAATAGTCATCCACAATCACAAGACAATAAGAATTACCACCAATACTTACAAAAGATGTGGGCCCAAATAAATCCATGTGAAGTAATTCCAAAGGTCGATGAGTGGACATTTGACTTTTATTTGGATGAGTGTTTGCCACTTGCTTACCGGCTTGACAAGAGCTACACAATTTGTTCTTTTCAAACTTCACATCTTTTAAGCCTCGAACTAAGTCATGCTTGGTTAGCCGATTGAGTTGCTTCATCCCAACATGACCAAGTCTTCTATGCCATAACCAACCTAGTGAAGCTTTTGAAAATAAGCAAGTTGTGAGCTTTGCCTCATTAGATGAGAAATCAACAAGATAAAGATTTTCATGTCTAAAACCTTTAAATTTAAGATTGCTACCATCAACACTAGAGATAATAACATCTTCAACTGTGAAATTGCAACAAAATCCTAAATCACATAATTGAGCTACGGAAAGTAAATTAAAATTCAAAGACTCAACCAATAGCACATTTGATATAGAATGATCATTTGAGATAGCAATTTTACCCAAACCTTTAACCTTTCCTTTACGATTATCTCCAAATGTGATACTATCATAATTTGAGCAATCTTCCTCACTCATTTGGGTAAACATCTTCATATCCCCGGTCATGTGTTGAGTACATCCACTATCCAACACCCAATGATTCCCTCCCGCCTTGTAGTTTACCTACAAAAGGAAATCAATCTCTTTTAGGTACCCAAACTTGCTTGGGTCCTTGGATGTTAGTGACCAAGGTCTTTGGCACCCAAATAGCTTTCTTTTTGTTTCCAACAATTGAAGTACCAACAAATTTAGCATGAACACCTTTTGCATTATGAGAAAGAACATAACAATGCTCAAAACAAGTGGAGGATACATGTTTGAACTTGGGACAATTTTTCTTAACATGTCCCTTTTTGTGACACTTGTGACACACTTTGTCACATTCTTTCACAAACAATGTCTTTTGCTTTACAAAAGCATTCTTTCCTTTCTTGGGAACATATCCAAGACCTTCACGGTTAAGAGAGCATCGTTGACTTCCCAATATGAAATCCAATTTCTTCTTACCACCATATGCCTTTTCTAGGTCATGAGTTAGAGTATTTATTCTATCCACTAACACTTCATTCTCAACAATAATTTTTGATTCATCAAGAGCAATATTATCATTGAGAGAAATTTTGCATTTATCACAAATAGAGTTAGTAGGTAGTGGTTCACTTGTAAGACTATCAAGTAAGTCACAAGTGACTCCAACATCCTTAGTAACCACCTCAACTTCATGCACAATAGATGATTTTTGAGCATCCGCAAGCTTCTCACAATTTTCTTTGAGGTCATTGTGAGAGGTCTTGAGCTCCTCAAAAGACACTTGGAGGTTTTTATACAATTCCTTCAAGGCCTTAAATTTTTCTTTTTCTTTGTGCATGTAGTCATCGGCCTCACCTAACATTCTAACAAGATCATCATATGAATAGCCATCATCATCAACATCATCGATATCATCATCATCATTTATATCATTTAAATCGGTGATGATTTTTACCTTAGCATCTCCCTTTGCCATGAGGCAATGGGGGGATGAGAAGAGTGAGGGAGCTTCCTTGATGGCAATTCTGGCATTAAGCTTGGATGAGGTGTCATCATCATCATCATCCGAGCTATCATCTGAGTCCCATTCAACTAAGTAGGCTTTGCCATCTTTCTTCTTGTTATAGTATTTCTTTTTCTTCTTGTCACTTTCATCTTTGCCCTTCTTCTTCTTGCTCGGACAATTCATGGCAATGTGACCGGGTTCCCCACACTCAAAACATTTTCTATCATTGAAAGCATTTCTTCTAGATGTTTGACCTCTTCTAGGTTGACCTCTTTTCATCTTCATGAATTTATTGAATTTCCTTACAAATAAAGCCATGTCACCATCACTTTCACTTTCATTTTCTTCATCATTGCTATCTTCCTTTTCAATTGCCTTTGAGGCCTTGGCTTTGAGAGCAATAGATTCATTTTTCACCTTCTTTGCCAAACTTAAAGCATCGGCTTGTGACTTCTTAAATATATCTTGAGTGAGAATTTCTCCCAATACTTCGGTTGGAGAGGTTGTAGATAGATCACTCCTTACTAGCATTGTCACAATAGTCTCATATTTCTCCGGAAGTGATCTAAGGAACTTGTGTGTGAAATCCACATCCGGTACATTAAAACCAAGTCCCTTGAGTTCATTTACAATCTCATTCAATCGATTGAACATATCGGATACACTCTCATCTTCTTTCATAATAAATTGCTCAAACTTCCCTTTGCACACATATAGTTTGGCACTCTTCACAATTGTAGTTCCTTCATGAATTTCCATTAGTTTTACCCAAATCTCATGAGCGGTTGTGAGATTCTTGATACGATTGAACTCATTTATGTCAAGAGCATCATAAAAGACATTCATGGCTTGATCATTTGTGAGGATATTCTCATTATCACTAACGGATGGTTCATCTTCCTTCAATACAACAAATCCATCTCTAACAATTGGCCAAATTTTTCCACCCATTGCTCTAAGATGCATTGACATTCTTATTTTCCAATAATCATAATTGTTTCCATCAAAGTGCGGTGGCTTCCCAATGTGCACATTGTTGTTACTAGCCATTTTGTCCCACTCCGGGATGATTAGATCCACAAACAATGGAGTCCTCGGTTCTGATACCACTTGTAGGATCTAGGACACCGGCTAGAGGGGGGGTGAATAGACGGTTTTGACTAAAAACAACAATACTAAGTAAATTTAATCAATACAACAAGATGAATAAATTTACTAGTGTCAATAAGTAAACAATGTATGAAAGACAACTACGGAGATTGAATACTTGAAGAACAATAAGCAAAACACTAATCAATTGCAAGGCAATAAGTAATGCTAGAAGGAATAGACACCGAAATTTATCCCGTGGTATCGGTGATTTGCCGATCACCCTAATCCACGTTGAGGTGGACTTCAAGCTCTCACTTGCTCCTCTATCAAGACACGACTTGATCTTTGAGCCAAGTGGACAAGAAATCACTCAATACCTCGATTCCACTAATGTCACCTTTGCCGCTCCGGCGAGGTAGGCGCGAACCCCTCACAATCAACACCGCGGCTTCTCCACAATCTTCTTGGAGAGCTCGACGGAGACAATCACCCTAGCCGTCTAGGAGGCGGCAACCTCCAAGAGTAACAAGCCAATGACGCTTGCTCGGTGTACCACCTAGTGCCTCAAGAATCACCAAATGATGCAAATGCACTAGGAACCCTCAATCTCTCACTAGAATGCAATCTCAAGCAAAGAGTGTGAGAGAGTGAGTTGGAGGATCACAAATGAGCTCAATGTGTGCAAGGAATAGCCAAGAGAGGTCTCACACACGAGCTACCCTTCTATTTATAGTCCCCCATCTAAAACCAACCGTTATGTGCAAAAGGGGGCAGTTCTGCGCACACGCGGACCGTCCGCGCCCTAGGGCCGGACGGTCCGCCGTACACCATAACGGCTATAATGACCGTTGAAACATGTCAGAGCAGACTCAAAAGGTGGGTCCGGACAGTCCGCCCCTCAAGGCCGGACCGTCCGCGACCTGGCAATTTCAAACACCCGAGCCTCGGATCAAACGGAGTTAACACACGCGGACCGTCCGGCTATAAATCCCGGACCGTCCGCGACCTGAGACAAGTACTGTCCGGACTGGTCCCCCGGACCGTCCGTAGTACAAATCTATAAAAACACACAGTCCCTGTCCAAAAACGAGTTAGACACATGCGGACCGTCCGCGCCTTACAAGCGGACCGTCCGCCTATAATTCAGGGACTGACCCGAAGCCACCTTCCTCTGGTCAGGACTGCGGACGGTCCGGCCCTAAGGCCCGGACGGTCCGCAGTGCAAAAGAACACAGAGTCAACACAAATGGTCAAACCTCGGACCCTCTGGAGGATCGCGGACGGTCCGCCCCCAAGGGCCGGACAGTCCGCGCGACCAAGACTTCTCAAATTTCAAACATGCTTTTGAATGAACTTTTAACTCACGAAATGAGAAGCGCTGTTAGTCCTTATGCAAATGCAACTACTTGATGCTCTATGAGGCACTAAGTTTTACACAGATCTAAGTCATTGACCCCTCTTAATAGTACGGCTATCTAGCCTACTAATCCGGTTAGGTATCTTCTCTAAACTCCTCAAGACCGGCAAAAGTAAAACCTATATTATACCTTTGCCTTCATCTGATCCACAACCAATGCGTATGACTCTTCAACATTTCCTGTTCTATGTGGTCCAACCCTGCATTCTTATTTCTCCAAGAATCGTTAGTCCACAAGTAGTTGTCATTAATTACCAAAACATTACCAAAGGGGCTTAGATGATTCACACTATCGACCTTACATCCAGCATAGTCGGAGTCTGAATATCCAATTAAGTCAAAGGTAGACCCCTTTGGATACCAGATCCCGAAGCAAGGCGTAGCGACTAAATATCTAAGAATTCGTTTCACGGCCACTAAGTGACACTCCCTTGGATCGGATTGAAATCTAGCACACATGCATACGCTAAGCATAATATCCGGTCTACTAGCACATAAATAAAGTAAAGACCCTATCATGGACCGGTATGCTTTTTGATCAACGGACTTACCTCCTTTGTTGAGGTCGATGTGTCCGTCGGTTCCCATTGGAGTCTTTGCGGGCTTGGCGTCCTTCATCCCAAATCGCTTGATCAAGTCTTGCGTGTACTTCGTTTGGGAGATGAAGGTCCCATCCTTGAGTTGCTTCACTTGGAACCCAAGGAAATAGCTTAACTCGCCCATCATCGACATCTCAAACTTTTGAGTCATCACCCTGCTAAACTCTTCACAAGACTTTTGGTTAGTAGAACCAAATATTATGTCATCGACATAAATTTGACACATAAAAAGATCACCATCACAAGTCTTAGTAAAAAGAGTTGGATCGGCTTTCCCAACCTTGAAAGCATTAGCAATTAAAAAGTCTCTAAGGCATTCATACCATGCTCTTGGGGCTTGCTTAAGTCCATAGAGCGCCTTAGAGAGCTTACACACATGGTCGGGGTACCATTCATCCTCAAAGCCAGGGGGTTGCTCCACGTACACCTCCTCCTTGATTGGCCCGTTGAGGAAAGCGCTCTTCACATCCATTTGGAATAACCTGAACGAATGGTGAGTAGCATAGGCTAACAATATGCGAATTGACTCTAGCCTAGCCACAGGAGCAAAAGTCTCCTCAAAGTCCAAACCTGCGACTTGGGCATAACCTTTTGCCACAAGTCGTGCCTTGTTCCTTGTCACCACCCCGTGCTCGTCTTGTTTGTTGCGGAACACCCACTTGGTTCCCACAACATTTTGCTTGGGACGAGGCACCAGTGTCCAAACTTCATTTCTCTTGAAGTTGTTGAGCTCCTCTTGCATGGCCAACACCCAGTTCGGATCTAGCAAGGCCTCTTCTACCCTGAAAGGCTCAAGAGAAGAGACAAAGGAGTAATGCTCACAAAAATTAACTAATCTAGAACGAGTAGTTACTCCCTTGCTTATGTCACCCAATATTTGGTCGACGGGATGATCCCTTTGAATCATCGCTCGGACTTGAGTTGGAGGTGCCAGTTGTGCTTCTTCCTCCATTACAAGATCATCTTTTGCTCCCCCTTGATCACACGCCTTCTCTTGATGAACCTGTTCATCGTCTTGAGTTGGGGGATGCGCCATTGTTGAGGAAGAAGGTTGATCTTGCTCCTTTTGTTCCTGTGGCCTCACATCTCCAATCGCCATTGTGCGTATTGCGGCCGTCGGAACCTCTTCTTCATCTACAACATCAAGATCAACAACTTGCTCTCTTGGAGAGCCATTAGTCTCATCAAATACAACGTCGCTAGAGACTTCAACCAAACCCGATGATTTGTTGAAGACCCTATACGCCTTTGTATTTGAGTCATAACCTAGCAAAAACCCTTCTACCGCTTTGGGAGCAAATTTGGAATTCCTACCTTTCTTCACTAGAATGTAGCATTTACTCCCAAAAACTTGGAAATACGAAACATTGGGTTTGTTACCGGTTAGTAGCTCGTATGACGTCTTCTTGAGGAGGCGATGAAGGTAGACCCGGTTGATGGCATGGGAAGCCATGTTCACGGCTTCCGACCAAAACCGCTCGGGCGTCTTGAACTCTCCAAGCATTGTCCTCGCCATGTCTATAAGCGTCCTGTTCTTCCTCTCTACCACACCATTTTGATGTGGTGTGTAGGGAGCGAAGAACTCGTGCTTGATTCCTTCCTCCTCAAGGTACTCCTCCACTTGAAGGTTCTTGAACTTGGTGTGGCAGAACCACCCGAATTATTTCAGCTTAAGTGCCTAAGTCACGCCTCAGGGGCCGTAACACACTTAAATCGGAATAACCCGTCAGTCCCTCAGATCTAGTCTGATAGAGCCACTTAACCAGGATCAAATTCCACAATCTCACTCGAAGGTGAGTCACAGAAGAAATACAATAAAACAGGAAACCTCAAATTAAGTACGGAGTTATTACATAAATCGGAGTTTTTGGAGTAGCAAATAAAGTTCACAAATTAAAGTGCAGCGGATAATCGATGTCGTTGGTAACGAGGAAATGGGCAAGGCCTAGCCCACTACTCCTCATGCTCCTCTCCTGCCGGAGCAACATCCCACTCGACCGTCCAACCCGGTGGCAGGGTGGTAGGCCAAGTCACACCATCAACTACATCCTGCATGATACCTGCAAAAATGGTGCCACAAGCAAGGCTGAGTATACTAATACTCAGCTAGACTTAACCGATGTGAGGAGTCTACTCCTCTACCTCTAGACTATGCAGCTGTTTGGCTGAGGGGTTTGGTTTGCCAAAAGCACTAGCTGTTTCTAAAATCAACTTTTAGCTTTTCAAATTCTACCATCATTAACTTAGCTAGATTTGCTCCTTCTAAGCATACATGGTAACAAGCAATTAGTTCAATCAACAAGTTATCTCATGTAATCCACATTTCACTTCTTACTCGATGCAGTACAAGGAATCAAGCAGTCTCATTAGCTGCGAGAAGCAGACGATTCGAATCGAGTTTTAACCTTGCAAGGTAAACCTAAACACACGGCATGTCAGGGTACTCCGACCCCACACATGACAACCGTCCCCATCGATTCCCCGTTCGCGTCCAGGCCTCACCGCCTTGGCATACAATGCTCCACTGACCCCGGCTGCCGCCGTGCAGTGACCGCACTTGTACCCACCATAGCTAGCATGGGAGACCCTGTCTCAGGTCGCATGAGGGATAAAGTCCGCGCCCGGCTTCACTCAGGTACTAGGTTTACCGGTTACCATTTTTCCCGGCATGTGCTTAGTACGTTCAAAAGCTTGACTCAGGTATCCACACATTAATCCTTAATTCATTTTTCCCGTCTCATGGACAAGGCATCCTCCCTGGATCCGAGTCCATAGACCAACATATATCCCATTATCAGATGAATACAATCAATTCCTGACCTCGCGCGAGTGCTAGAAAAATCACTCGACTTCTACCGAGATCCTGATTAGCAAGCAGCTACTCGACCTAGCATACTAGTATTCATCTCAAAAAGGAATCCTAAGTTCATGCAACTAGAGGTTTCAAGCAACTCCTACACTTAAGTGCACATTACAGTCCTACAAGCATTAAGTGTAGTAAAGTAGCATATATTAACATGGTTATGCATAAAACCGGGGCTTGCCTTCAATTGCTGGGGCTGCGGGGAGATCCTCAATAGCAGCCTCTGAAGCCTGCTCCTGGTCCTCCTCTTGGACAGGTCCTTGCTCGGGGATGAGCACGTACTCTCCGTCGGCAAGATTACAATCTAATGAATGCAATGCGTAAGATATATGCATGATACAATATGTGCTTTAGAATTTACAACTTTTAAAAATGTAGGGTCTTTAGAATTTAAGCAAGTTAACCTTACTTATGTAAAACCCTTTTAGTGGTATACTTGGTAAATTGGGTTAGTTTAATGGGATGAGGTTTATTCCTCCTTTTCTTTTCTTTTATTCCTTTTTAATGTTTTGGAGTAGGTTTGAACTACAAGTTGTTTTTATAGAATTCCAAAAATTCTGCAAAAATTACAGTGGCTTGTTACTGGTGTATGATTCTCTGTCTCAAAATTTGGGGTTCAGAAAGTGAATGGTTTTCTCTGGACAAAATTGTCAAATCTTAAGGCAGAAGGGGTACTTTGAACTACAACTATTATTTAACAGTGGGTAATTCTTTAAAACTTATTTTTGCTGGCTTTTAGGTGTCATAACATGACTTGATACAAATTTCTAGTCATTAATACCTCTTAATTCTTTTCCTATGGTCTTCTTAAGGTTTCTAGCCAAAGGGGTGCTTTCTACTACCACTATGTTTGAAAAACATCAAACAACAGAGTTCTTATTTTTCTTAGCTAGTATTTTGTGCAAGAGCAATCATTCTGAAGTTTGGCTTCTTTTTGCTTAAGGGAAGGGGTGGTTTGCATTATTTAAGTCAAATGGCCTTTCTCACAAATTGCTAGCAAAAGGCATGGGTTCACTTCTTTTTCATGGATTTGTATTTTTCTCTGGTGGTTTTTCTCATCATGGACTTAGCTAATTTTTGGTTGCCCATTATCTCATTATTTGAGGTTGTTTATGATTTATTGGGAAAATGCCTTATTACCACTTTGTATTTATTTTCCTTACTTAAAAAGTTAGGCTGGGGTGCTCTGTATTTTTGTAGTGGGGCTCTGGTAGTTATAAGTTCACTGGATTTTTGTTAACCACTTTGGTTATGGTTTTGCAATTCTAATAATTGATTTTCAGTCTACATAAGGCTGATTAAAGCATCTTAATTAGAAACTGGTCCTAATTAATGGTCTCTGCATTTTTCCTAGGTTCTTGGTTGCATAAGTAAACTAGGAAAAATATTACTAATCATTGTTCAACATTTTCTAATGCTTTTCTGATTTTCTCTAAGTTTTGGACAAAATGGCTTTAAATGAATAACTACATCATAATCTCTAATGCTGGGGATTCTACTATTTTTAAACAATGTCTAATTAGGGTATAAGCATCTACAAATTTTCTTAAGCTCAGTACAGAAGAAAAACTAATTTTCCTTAATTAAACAAGGTTTAGGGAGTTTCTGTTTTTAATTTTAAGCTCTAAAATTTAGAACAGAAAGCATATGGTTCAATAATTTTAAATGATAGATCATAATATTCCAGAGCTAGCAAAATTGGTTTGACAGCTTTTCATTAAGATTTCATCAAGTTATGAATTTTCTAAGTTCTTTGGTTATTTAAAAGAATAACAGAATTGATTAAAGGGAAAAACCACTTTGCACTGGGGTCCCTGGCGGTTTTTCTAAGTTTTCCTCGCGAATCAGTCCTTAGGTTACTATTCACATGAGTCACTGACATTACAGAAAACCCCTCGGGTTCTACAGAACCTAACCCGAGGTCCTTCTTCTACCTCAAACAGTAGCCGCGGCGAAGAAAAGGGCGGAGGGGCTTACCGGCGGCGAGACTGTTCCGGTGAAGTGGTCGAGGATGAAGGGGAGGTCGCGGGGATCACAACGGTGTGCGGAACGTCAACGGAGATGGCCGGAGTTGGTCGGTCCACGCGCGCAGGCGGGGATACTCGTCGGCGGCGAGGAGACCGGCCTGGTCACGGCGAGGTAGTTCAATTAAATAGGTCAGGGAGGTCCACGGGATGCCAGAGAAGACATGAGCGAAAGGAATTGAGCGGAGACTCACTGGATAGCTCGGTCCACGCGCGGCGGCGGAAGACCGAAGTCCGGTGAGGTTGATCTCGGGCCTCCGGTGAAGTCCGGTCGGGCCCGAGGGCTTGGCGAGCTTCACGGGCTACTAGCGGAGCTAGCCGAAGCACTGGTTGGGCTGGAGGGCGGCTGGAGTGGGCTGGCCACGGCGGCCGTAGCTCTGGCGGCAATGGCGGGCGGAAATAAGCTCGCCGGAGCTAAGGAACGGTGGCTGCTCGGTGAGGGTGAGTGCGGGGCGAAGAGAGGTGCGCCCGGGGAGGCTTTATAGGCACGGCGCGGTGCACGGGCGGTCGTGGACCGGCGAGTGCGCGCGGGCGTGCACTGGGAGGGCGCGGTGCGCGAACGGGCGTGAACCGGGGGTGTCAGCCGCGGTCGAACACGTGTTCTCGTTGCCTCTGCCCCTGTTCAAGCGCCGATTGGGAGCAAATCTTCGCGAATTTGGGCAAGATCACTGCAAGGGATTTGTTCACCAGACCAAGCTTTGTCTTTTGTGTATGGACGACGTGCGGTTTTAGGCTAGGGACAGGGAGTTGTAGCGTCACCAAGGTGCCAGTGTCAGAATGCCTGGTCCCGAGGTTGAGCTGCGCCAAAACCGTGTCAAATGGATTTGGTTTGAGTTCAAATTTTCCCAGAATGTGTTCAAGGTAATTTGGCACGACTTTGATAATTGGATCTTCTGGCTTTGAGTTTGGAAAAGCAGAGAACACAGATGATCTTTGAGAAGAGGTCTGAAATTCAGAAATTCAGAAATCTGAATTTCTCTAAGGGTTCATTGATCAAGGGCTATTTTGGGGATTTAATTGAGTTATTTTGGCTAAGCCTTCTTAACCTTTCTTGTTGCTTAATAAATATACTTTAACTTATATAATTGGCTCAACTCAAAATTTTAAACTTTTCATTCTCTTTTTTTTATATTTCCTTGAATTTTGTTTATGGGGTTCACTTAGGGTTTTGAGTTAGGTTTGCACATTCTTATCTTTCAAAAGTCTCAATTGTTTTGATCATGACACTTTAAGTATATACTTGGTGAATTCTTTCTCACTTAAATTGTTTTGATGCTCATGCTTACTTTGGTTCACATAAAATGATGGTTCTTGGTTTGGCTTTTTAAGAGAAACCCTAGGTGACACTGGGGTGTCACAGCCTTCCCCCCTTAAAGGAATCTCGTCCCGAGATTCGGGCCAGAGTCCTCCCGGGGTGAAGCGAAGGGTGAGACTGATAGGAAAAAGGGTGATGATTGTTATTATTAGGGCAAAACTGCTCTTCGAATGTCATTCTCTTTGCAACTTCAGAAGGAAGTCCTTTTAAGTTTTATCTTTTAGTTACTTCATTCTGAATTAAGATCATATTTTTGGAAATTAGATTCGAAAGGCAGGAGGAGGGGTTGGGGGTGATTACATACCAGCTTCCTTAGGTAGGCAATCGGGGAAGTTGGATCTTAAGAATTCCTCGGTTTCCCAAGTAGCTTCCTCCTCTGAGTGATTACTCCACTGGACCTTGAACATCTTGATCGATTTAGCCCGAGTTGATCTTTCCTTGCAATCCAGAATCTTGGAGGGGTACTCTTGGTACGAGAGATCTGGCTCTACCTCCAATTCTGGCTCTGCTAGAATCTTAGTCGGCAATCGAACACACTTCTTTAGCTGAGATACATGGAATACGCTGTGAATGGCAGACATCTTTGAAGGTAACTTCAGCTTGTATGCCACGGGTCCACATGCTTCTATGATCTCATAAGGTCCAATGTAACGAGGGGCTAGCTTGCCTTTGATTCCAAACCTCTGCACTCCCTTGGTGGGTGATACCTTGAGGTATACAAAACTTCCCACCTCGAACTGGAGAGGTTTCCTTCTTCTGTCATGATAGCTCTTCTGCCTGGCCTGAGCAGCTTCTAGATTCTTCCTGATCAGCTTGACCTTCCTTTCGGCTTCAGTCACCAAATCAGGTCCAAAAACTTCTCTTTCACCAGGCTGAGACCAATTGAGTGGTGTCCTGCACCTTCTTCCATAGAGAGCTTCAAAAGGTGCCATCTTTAGGCTGGACTGATAACTATTGTTATAAGCAAACTCTGCCAAGGAGAGGTGCTTATCCCAGTTCTTGCCACAATCGATCGCACAAGCTCTCAGCATATCTTCCAGAATCTGGTTTACCCTTTCCGTCTGACCATCAGTCTGTGGGTGGTAAGCTGAACTCCTGATTAGCTTGGTTCCCAAAGACTCTTGCAATTGTTCCCAAAATCTGGCAACAAATTGGGCTCCTCGGTCAGAAACAATGGTCCGAGGTAATCCATGCAAACACACGATCCGGTCGATATACAATTATGCATACTTCTGAGCCTTATCAGTGGTGTGCACAGGAAGAAAATGTGCCACTTTCGTCAATCGGTCCACAATAACCCAAATTGAATCATGATGACGAGAGGTGTTGGGCAGACCCACAATGAAATCCATGCTGATATCGTCCCACTTCCACGAAGGTACGGACAGTGGTCGCAAAGCTCCAGCGGACTTCAAGTGGCTTGCCTTAACCCTCTAACAGGTGTCACACTCTGATACATACTGGGCTATCTCCCTCTTCATTCTGGTCCACCAGTACAAAAGCTTCAGATCATGGTACATCTTGGTGCTTCCCGGATGCATAGAGAATTTGGAGAGATGAGCCTCATCCAAAATTTTCTTCTTAAGATCCCGGTCCTTAGGAATTACCAATCTGCTTTTGAACCATAACACACCCTTCTCATCCTGGCGGAAACAATCATACTTCTCAACCTTCTGATGGAGATTCTTCTTGATAATCTGCACTCCCTTGTCACTGAGCTGGGCCATGATAATCTGGTCTTGCAAAGCTGGCTCAACAGAAATGTGAGACAAAGAACCAGAAGGAATCACTTCAATTTGCATCTTGCTCAACTCATCACACAAGGTGTTAACACGAGAATCCATCAGAATACAGTTGCATTGCAACTTCCGACTCAAGGCATCAGCTACCACATTAGCTTTCCCTGGGTGATAATGTACCTCCAGGTCATAATCCTTGATCAGCTCTAGCCATCTTCTCTGCCTCATGTTGAGATCAGCCTGAGTAAAAATGTACTTAAGGCTCTTATGATCAGTGAAGATGTTGCAGTGGGTTCCCATCAGGTAGTGCCTCCACATCTTCAATGCATGAACCACTGCTGCTAACTCAAGGTCATGAGTGGGATAATTTTGCTCATGGGGCCTGAGTGCTCTTGAGGCATAAGCAATGACTCGGTTGTCTTGCATCAAGACACAACCTAGCCCGGTGCCAGAGGCATCGCAATACACATCAAAAGGCTTGCTGCTGTCGGGTTGCGCCAAAACTGGTGCGGTGGTCAGATGCTGCCTCAATGCATGGAAGGCATCTTCGCACTTCTGACTCCACACAAACTTGACTTCTTTCTTCAGCAACTCAGTAATAGGCTTCGCAATCTGAGAGAAGTCCGGAATAAATCTTCGGTAATAACCGGCCAATCCCAGAAAACTCCGAATCTGGCGAACAGTCGTTGGTGGCCTCCAGTTCATCACCTCTTGCACTTTATCAGGATCAACAGCTATTCCATCCTGAGAGATAGTGTGACCCAAGAATTTGATTTCCTTTAGCCAAAAATCACACTTGGATAGCTTGGCATAAAGGTGGTGCTCTCGCAGACGTTGAAGCACTACATGCAAATGCCTGGCATGTTCTTCTTCGTTCTTTGAGTACACCAGAATATCATCGATGAAAACCACTACGAACTTGTCCAATTCTGGCATGAAAACAGAATTCATCAGATACATGAAGTATGCTGGTGCATTTGTCAGCCCGAATGACATCACCAAAAATTCATACAGCCCATATCTGGTTGAGAATGCCGTCTTCGGAATATCACTTGCTCGTATTTTGATCTGATGGTAGCCAGAGCGAAGGTCTATCTTGGAAAACACCTTGGCCCTGACCAACTGGTCAAAGAGAACGTCAATACGAGGCAAAGGATACTTGTTCTTGATAGTTACCGCATTAAGAGGGCGGTAATCTATACACAGCCTCAAGCTTTCATCCTTCTTCTTCACAAACAGTGCTGGACAGCCCCAAGGCGAAGTGCTTGGGCGAATAAATCCCTTATCCAGCAACTCTTGCAACTGCTTCTTCAACTCTGCCAACTCAGCGGGTGGCATTCGGTAGGGCCTCTTGGAAATTGGGGCCGTTCCCGGTTGCAACTCGATGGCGAATTCAATATCCCGGTCCGGTGGCATTCCTGGCAATTCATCAGGAAAGACATCTGCATACTCACAGACCACTGGGATCTTCTTCAGGGGTAACTCCGTCATAGAGAAAGCACATGACTGAGAAGAACCCTGACTAGGCAGAATCAAAGTGAAATTCCCGCAGAAGGGAGAATTAACTTCCACGGTACGACTGGCTACATCAAGCACAACTTGGTGCAAGGTCATCCAATTTGCTCCTAGAATAATGTCCACATTTTCCAATCCCAACACAAGAAGAGTGGTTTTGATAATGTGGCTTCCCAGTTGAATAGGCACACTTTGGTTTAATTGATTAGTTGCAATTTTACCCCCAGGTGTGACTATCATGAATGACCCTTTTGAGTGAGAGAATGGCAGTTTGCAATTAGCACTGAACTTTTGGCTAATGAAACTATGAGATGCACCAGAATCAAACAGAATTAAAGCAGGTTGATTATAAACTGAAAAGGTACCGGTCATGATAGGAGCTCCTTCTGGCACTTCCTCTAGAGCAGTGAAGTTGAGCTTCCCTTGCCTGACTTGCACCTTCTGCTTTCTTCCCTTGTCTTGATTTGGTGCTGGCATCTGCCTCTGCTGGTTCCTGGGACAATTCTTGGCATAGTGGCCCACATTGCCACAAGTGAAACACTTGTTCCCATTGCCCTGGCGGAACTGCTGCTGCTGCGGAGGCTGATTGTTTCTTGGGGCGGGAGCTGGATAGCGGTTGGGTGTCGGCTGCTGCTGCTGCTGAGGTGGCCTGATCACCCATCTGCCTGCCTGCTGCTGAAACCCCCTGCTCTGATTGTGAGAAACAATCCGGAACCTCTGAGCCTGAGCGGATGGTGCTGCCATTGGTGCCTTCCTCTTCTTCTCTGCCCGGTGAGCAACAATGCAATCCTCCTGAGAGATGGCCATGTTGACCAACTCATTGAAGCTATTGGCCCGGACAGTGTTGAGTCGTTCCCACAGCTTGGTATTGAGACCCCTGCGGAAGCGATCCCTCTTCTTTTCATCAGAATCAACATGATACCCTGCATACTGGCATAAGTCGTTGAAGGCTTGCGCATACTGCAGTACCGTGCGGGTTCCTTGATTGAGGGCCAGGAATTCATTCAACTTCCGATCAAGAATGCCAGCTGGAATGTGGTGTCCTCTGAAGGCGGTCTTGAATTCCTCCCAAGATACTTCATGATCAGCGGGGAGCATAGCACGGAAGTGGTCCCACCAAGTCCGAGCTGGGCCGCGAAGCTGCTGTGCGGCGAAGCGAGCCTTGGCCTCATCAGGGCAGTCTCCCGTGAGGAGGGGAAACTTGGACTCGACGACGCGAAGCCACACGTCGGCGTCCAACGGATCCTCTGCCTTGGTGAACAAGGGCGGCTGCGTGCTCAGGAACTCCTGGTATGTTGCCATAGCCGGAGGTCGCTGATGCTGGCCTCCACCATGATGCTGTTGGTGGGGCTGGCGCTGCAAGAGCTGTCGCAGAATCTCATTCTGCTGGGCCATCAGCTCCTGCACTGTGGGAGCTGGAGGAGGTGGCGGGGGAGCTTGCTCATTCTGCCCGCGACGCTGCCTCGCTGCCATCTGAAAACAGAGATTGTCGCTAATGTTATCCCGACTCATATTTCCGAACGACAAGATATCATCTCATATGGAAGGAAAAGGCCATAATCATAATATTAGGTTCGAAAATGAAGATAACATGGTGACAAAGATCCCACAGATATCAAAAGTTTACAGGGTTACATTAATCAGGGGAAAGTACCCATAAGCCTAGTCTAAAAGGTGATACTACTAAGCTCGCATAGGTTTCTATCCGCCTAAAGAAATGTCAAAGCGACTGCTTAACCCTGAGCGGTGGAAGCGACACTGGATACGGGTGAAGGAGGCATCGCGGAGGTAGTCCCATTGGCACCAGGGGCTGGTCCTAGCTCCTCGGGAGCCTCTCCTCCCTCGCTTCCTGCTTCATTGGCCTCCATCTCCAGGTGGTGCATGTCCAAGTGGTCATTGGCTTCCTCGAGTTCCCTCTGCACGTCGTGGAGCTGGTTCTCCAAGACATCAATAGTGTTATCTCGGATCTCCACTTGCTGCTCCAGGGTGGTAATACGCTGGCTCAGCCTTTCCACCTGCAGATCCTTCTCCACCAACTCTGTGGATAGGTCGACCACAAAATCTTCCCGACTATCGAGAGTGAGCTTGGCAGCCTGAGCGGTGTTAGCAAGAAGTGTCATAGCATCGCTCTGAAGGGCCTGAAGGCGGTACAGCGCACTCATGCACTGAACAGTGACCCTCCCAACCAAGTCAGGATACATTGCCCACACATCCTTCACATGGCTCACGCGGTTACACCACATGGGATCATCCTTCTTTTCAGCAGGGAAGAGTCCCAAGGGGTGCATCACCATCTCCAGGGGATGGTAGCCACAGAAAGTCGTCAGAGTCTTCATGGCTGCTGCCTCAATGGTGTCATCCGTCCTGAGTCCAATCGTCTCAGAGTCAAGAGAACGCCAACCCGGCTGAAGGGGATGAGCCTCCAAAGTTAGCCAGACCCGACAACGAGGTACCCGATGCTCCTCATACAACTGCACCGTGTACATAGGGGGCGTAGGGTAACCGGCGGAGTTAAGCACTTCCCACAAGATGGAAGGAAAGCCATCGCGAGAAAGGAAGTCAGAACTGAAACGAGAGTCTCCTCCACTGGCGGGGGTAGGTGAATTCATCTGCGGAAGGGAATCAGGATAAAGATTATGGTGGAAGGAAAAAGAAAAAGAGAGCCCGGATGATTTTAAAGAAAAGGGGTTAGCTCAAATTTTAATTCCTCTTTGTGTTTTATAATGCATGCATGCGGAAAGAAACGTTGCCTCTCAAAAGGGAAATAGGGTGCCTTTTTAGGGCATCCTAAAATATAAGTATTGGCCCACAGGGCCTAATTAATTAGCCACCTATTTCTCCCTCTATGCCTAAGGCCTTTCGTCCTAGGTCTAGCGGTCTAGTCCTGACGATCCGTAGTAGTTTCTAGGCAAGTTTTAGATTTTGAAAATCGGTATTCATGGTTTATTGTCCTTCTCTGTGGTGGAATTTGCTCCGATACCAGCTGTGGCAGAACCACCCGAATTATTCCAGCTTAAGTGCCTAAGTCACGCCTCAGGGGCCGTAACACACTTAAATCGGAATAACCCGTCAGTCCCTCAGATCTAGTCTGATAGAGCCACTTAACCAGGATCAAATTCCACAATCTCACTCGAAGGTGAGTCACAGAAGAAATACAATAAAACAGGAAACCTCAAATTAAGTACGGAGTTATTACATAAATCGGAGTTTTTGGAGTAGCAAATAAAGTTCACAAATTAAAGTGCAGCAGATAATCGATGTCGTTGGTAACGAGGAAATGGGCAAGGCCTAGCCCACTACTCCTCATGCTCCTCTCCTGCCGGAGCAACATCCCACTCGACCGTCCAACCCGGTGGCAGGGTGGTAGGCCAAGTCACACCATCAACTACATCCTGCATGATACCTGCAAAAATGGTGCCACAAGCAAGGCTGAGTATACTAATACTCAGCTAGACTTAACCGGTGTGAGGAGTCTACTCCTCTACCTCTAGACTATGCAGCTGTTTGGCTGAGGGGTTTGGTTTGCCAAAAGCACTAGCTGTTTCTAAAATCAACTTTTAGCTTTTCAAATTCTACCATCATTAACTTAGCTAGATTTGCTCCTTCTAAGCATACATGGTAACAAGCAATTAGTTCAATCAACAAGTTATCTCATGTAATCCACATTTCACTTCTTACTCGATGCAGTACAAGGAATCAAGCAGTCTCATTAGCTGCGAGAAGCAGACGATTCGAATCGAGTTTTAACCTTGCAAGGTAAACCTAAACACACGGCATGTCAGGGTACTCCGACCCCACACATGACAACCGTCCCCATCGATTCCCCGTTCGCGTCCAGGCCTCACCGCCTTGGCATACAATGCTCCACTGACCCCGGCTGCCGCCGTGCAGTGACCGCACTTGTACCCACCATAGCTAGCATGGGAGACCCTGTCTCAGGTCGCATGAGGGATAAAGTCCGCGCCCGGCTTCACTCAGGTACTAGGTTTACCGGTTACCATTTTTCCCGGCATGTGCTTAGTACGTTCAAAAGCTTGACTCAGGTATCCACACATTAATCCTTAATTCATTTTTCCCGTCTCATGGACAAGGCATCCTCCCTGGATCCGAGTCCATAGACCAACATATATCCCATTATCAGATGAATACAATCAATTCCTGACCTCGCGCGAGTGCTAGAAAAATCACTCGACTTCTACCGAGATCCTGATTAGCAAGCAGCTACTCGACCTAGCATACTAGTATTCATCTCAAAAAGGAATCCTAAGTTCATGCAACTAGAGGTTTCAAGCAACTCCTACACTTAAGTGCACATTACAGTCCTACAAGCATTAAGTGTAGTAAAGTAGCATATATTAACATGGTTATGCATAAAACCGGGGCTTGCCTTCAATTGTTGGGGCTGCGGGGAGATCCTCAATAGCAGCCTCTGAAGCCTGCTCCTGGTCCTCCTCTTGGACAGGTCCTTGCTCGGGGATGAGCACGTACTCTCCGTCGGCAAGATTACAATCTAATGAATGCAATGCGTAAGATATATGCATGATACAATATGTGCTTTAGAATTTACAACTTTTAAAAATGTAGGGTCTTTAGAATTTAAGCAAGTTAACCTTACTTATGTAAAACCCTTTTAGTGGTATACTTGGTAAATTGGGTTAGTTTAATGGGATGAGGTTTATTCCTCCTTTTCTTTTCTTTTATTCCTTTTTAATGTTTTGGAGTAGGTTTGAACTACAAGTTGTTTTTATAGAATTCCAAAAATTCTGCAAAAATTACAGTGGCTTGTTACTGGTGTATGATTCTCTGTCTCAAAATTTGGGGTTCAGAAAGTGAATGGTTTTCTCTGGACAAAATTGCCAAATCTTAAGGCAGAAGGGGTACTTTGAACTACAACTATTATTTAACAGTGGGTAATTCTTTAAAACTTATTTTTGCTGGCTTTTAGGTGTCATAACATGACTTGATACAAATTTCTAGTCATTAATACCTCTTAATTCTTTTCCTATGGTCTTCTTAAGGTTTCTAGCCAAAGGGGTGCTTTCTACTACCACTATGTTTGAAAAACATCAAACAACAGAGTTCTTATTTTTCTTAGCTAGTATTTTGTGCAAGAGCAATCATTCTGAAGTTTGGCTTCTTTTTGCTTAAGGGAAGGGGTGGTTTGCATTATTTAAGTCAAATGGCCTTTCTCACAAATTGCTAGCAAAAGGCATGGGTTCACTTCTTTTTCATGGATTTGTATTTTTCTCTGGTGGTTTATCTCATCATGGACTTAGCTAATTTTTGGTTGCCCATTATCTCATTATTTGAGGTTGTTTATGATTTATTGGGAAAATGCCTTATTACCACTTTGTATTTATTTTCCTTACTTAAAAAGTTAGGCTGGGGTGCTCTGTATTTTTGTAGTGGGGCTCTGGTGGTTATAAGTTCACTGGATTTTTGTTAACCACTTTGGTTATGGTTTTGCAATTCTAATAATTGATTTTCAGTCTACATAAGGCTGATTAAAGCATCTTAATTAGAAACTGGTCCTAATTAATGGTCTCTGTATTTTTCCTAGGTTCTTGGTTGCATAAGTAAACTAGGAAAAATATTACTAATCATTGTTCAACATTTTCTAATGCTTTTCTGATTTTCTCTAAGTTTTGGACAAAATGGCTTTAAATGAATAACTACATCATAATCTCTAATGCTGGGGATTCTACTATTTTTAAACAATGTCTAATTAGGGTATAAGCATCTACAAATTTTCTTAAGCTCAGTACAGAAGAAAAACTAATTTTCCTTAATTAAACAAGGTTTAGGGAGTTTCTGTTTTTAATTTTAAGCTCTAAAATTTAGAACAGAAAGCATATGGTTCAATAATTTTAAATGATAGATCATAATATTCCAGAGCTAGCAAAATTGGTTTGACAGCTTTTCATTAAGATTTCATCAAGTTATGAATTTTCTAAGTTCTTTGGTTATTTAAAAGAATAACAGAATTGATTAAAGGGAAAAACCACTTTGCACTGGGGTCCCTGGCGGTTTTTCTAAGTTTTCCTCGCGAATCAGTCCTTAGGTTACTATTCACATGAGTCACTGACATTACAGAAAACCCCTCGGGTTCTACAGAACCTAACCCGAGGTCCTTCTTCTACCTCAAACAGTAGCCGCGGCGAAGAAAAGGGCGGAGGGGCTTACCGGCGGCGAGACTGTTCCGGTGAAGTGGTCGAGGATGAAGGGGAGGTCGCGGGGATCACAACGGTGTGCGGAACGTCAACGGAGATGGCCGGAGTTGGTCGGTCCACGCGCGCAGGCGGGGATACTCGTCGGCGGCGAGGAGACCGGCTTGGTCACGGCGAGGTAGTTCAATTAAATAGGTCAGGGAGGTCCACGGGATGCTAGAGAAGACATGAGCGAAAGGAATTGAGCGGAGACTCACTGGATAGCTCGGTCCACGCGCGGCGGCGGAAGACCGAAGTCCGGTGAGGTTGATCTCGGGCCTCCGGTGAAGTCCGGTCGGGTCCGAGGGCTTGGCGAGCTTCACGGGCTACTGGCGGAGCTAGCCGAAGCACTGGTTGGGCTGGAGGGCGGCTGGAGTGGGCTGGCCACGGCGGCCGTAGCTCTGGCGGCAATGGCGGGCGGAAATAAGCTCGCCGGAGCTAAGGAACGGTGGCTGCTCGGTGAGGGTGAGTGCGGGGCGAAGAGAGGTGCGCCCGGGGAGGCTTTATAGGCACGGCGCGGTGCACGGGCGGTCGTGGACCGGCGAGTGCGCGCGGGCGTGCACTGGGAGGGCGCGGTGCGCGAACGGGCGTGAACCGGGGGTGTCAGCCGCGGTCGAACACGTGTTCTCGTTGCCTCTGCCCCTGTTCAAGCGCCGATTGGGAGCAAATCTTCGCGAATTTGGGCAAGATCACTGCAAGGGATTTGTTCACCAGACCAAGCTTTGTCTTTTGTGTATGGACGACGTGCGGTTTTAGGCTAGGGACAGGGAGTTGTAGCGTCACCAAGGTGCCAGTGTCAGAATGCCTGGTCCCGAGGTTGAGCTGCGCCAAAACCGTGTCAAATGGATTTGGTTTGAGTTCAAATTTTCCCAGAATGTGTTCAAGGTAATTTGGCACGACTTTGATAATTGGATCTTCTGGCTTTGAGTTTGGAAAAGCAGAGAACACAGATGATCTTTGAGAAGAGGTCTGAAATTCAGAAATTCAGAAATCTGAATTTCTCTAAGGGTTCATTGATCAAGGGCTATTTTGGGGATTTAATTGAGTTATTTTGGCTAAGCCTTCTTAACCTTTCTTGTTGCTTAATAAATATACTTTAACTTATATAATTGGCTCAACTCAAAATTTTAAACTTTTCATTCTCTTTTTTTATATTTCCTTGAATTTTGTTTATGGGGTTCACTTAGGGTTTTGAGTTAGGTTTGCACATTCTTATCTTTCAAAAGTCTCAATTGTTTTGATCATGACACTTTAAGTATATACTTGGTGAATTCTTTCTCACTTAAATTGTTTTGATGCTCATGCTTACTTTGGTTCACATAAAATGATGGTTCTTGGTTTGGCTTTTTAAGAGAAACCCTAGGTGACACTGGGGTGTCACACTTGGACCCGTTGTCGCTCCTTATCTTCTTCACCTTGAGCTCAAACTCATTTTGAGCCCTCCTTAGGAAGCGCTTGAGGGTCCCTTGGGTTTCAGATTTCTCCTGCAAAAAGAATACCCAAGTGAAGCGGGAAAAATCATCAACTATAACAAGACCATACTTACTTCCTCCTATGCTTAGATAGGCGACGGGTCCGAAGAGGTCCATATGAAGTAACTCCAGGGGTCTTGATGTTGTCATTACATTTTTGGCATGATGAGAGCTTCCCACCTGTTTACCTGCTTGACAAGCTGCACAAGGTCTATCTTTTTCAAAAGTTACATTAGTTAGACCTATCACGTGTTCTCCCTTTAGAAGCTTGTGAAGGTTCTTCATCCCCACATGTGCTAAACGGCGATGCCACAGCTAGCCCATGCTAGTCTTAGCAATTAAGCATGCATCTAGACCGGCCTCCTCTTTTGCAAAATCAACTAAATAAAGTTTGCCGTCTAGTACACCTTTAAAAGCTAATGAACCATCACTTCTTCTAAAGACAGACACATCTACATTTGTGAATAAACAATTATATCCCATATTACAAAGTTGACTCACAGACAAGAAGTTATATCCAAGCGACTCGACTAAGAACACATTAGAAATAGAGTGCTCGGATGAAATAGCAATTTTTCCTAATCCTTTCACCTTGCCTTGGTTCCCATCACCGAATATGATTGAATCTTGGGGATCCTTGTTCTTGACGTAGGAAGAGAACATCCTCTTTTCCCCAGTCATGTGGTTTGTGCATCCATTGTCGATAATCTAGCTTGAGCCCCCGGATGCATAAACCTGCAAGGCAAATTTAGGCTTGGGTCTTAGGTACCCAACTCATGTTGGGTCCTACAAGGTTAGTTACAATAGTCTTAGGGACCCAAATGCAAGTCTTGTCTCCCTTACATTTGGCCCCTAATTTCTTAGCAAGCACCTTCTTATCCTTTCTACAAATAGCAAAGGAAGCATTGCAAGCATAATAAATTGTAGAAGGTTCATTCATTACTTTCCTAGGAACATGAACAATATTTCTTCTAGGCATATGATGAACATCATTTTTCCTAGCCAAATTTCTATCATGCATAATAGAAGAACTAGAAGCAATCATGGCATGAGAATCAAAAGCATCATAACTTCTATAAACATTCCTAGAATGTCTCCTATCATGATACATGAAAGCATGGTTCTTTTGAGCACTGCTAACCATAGGGGCCTTCCCTTTCTCCTTGGCGGAGATGGAAGCCTTATGGCTTGTTAAGTTCTTGACTTCCCTCTTGAAGCCAAGACCATCCTTAATTGAGGGGTGTCTACCAATCGTGTAGGCATCCCTTGCAAATTTTAGTTTGTCAAATTCATTCTTGCTAGTCTTAAGTTGGGCATTAAGACTAGCCACTTCATCATTCAATTTAGAAATTGAAACTAGGTGTTCACTACAAGCATCAACATTAAAATCTTTACACCTATTGCAAACTACAACATGTTCTACACAAGATGTTGATTTATTAGCTATTTCTAACTTAGCACTCAAATCATCATTTATGCTCTTTAAGCTAGAAATAGAGTCATGACATGTAGACAATTCACAAGAAAGCATTTCATTCCTTTTAATTTCTAAAGCAAGGGATTTTTGTGCCTCTACAAACTTATCATGTTCTTCATACAAAAGATCCTCTTGCTTTTCTAATAGCCTATTTTTATCATTCAAGGCATCAATTAATTCATTAATCTTATCAACCTTAGTTCTATCTAGGCCCTTAAATAAACATGAATAGTCTATTTCATCATCGCTAGATTCTTCATCACTTGAGGAAGCGTAAGTACTAGTATCACGAGTGCTTACCATCTTTTCCCTTGCCATGAGGCAGGTGTGATGCTCATTGGGGAAGAGGGCCGACTTGTTGAAGGCGGTGGCGGCGAGTCCTTCGTTGTCGGAGTCGGACGACGAACAATCCGAGTCCCACTCCTTTCCAAGGTGTGCCTCGCCCTTAGCTTTCTTGTAAGCCTTCTTCTTTTCCCTCTTGTTCCCTTGTTCCTGGTCACTATCATTATCGGGACAATTAGCGATAAAATGACCAATCTTACCACATTTGAAGCATGAGCGCTTCGCCTTCGTCTTGGTCTTGTTTGGATGCTCCTTGCAACCCCTTAGTGCCGTCTTGAAACGCTTGATGATGAGGGCCATTTCTTCATCATTAAGCCCGGCCGCCTCAATTTGTGCCACCTTGCTAGGTAGCACCTCCTTGCTCCTCGTTGCTTTGAGAGCAATGGTTTGAGGCTCTTGGATTGGGCCATTCAATGCATCATCAACGTATCTAGCCTCCTTGATCATCATCCGCCCGCTTACGAACTTTCCAAGTATCTCTTCGGGCGTCATCTTGGTGTACCTAGGATTCTCACGAATATTGTTCACAAGATGTGGATCAAGGACAGTAAAAGACCTTAGCATTAGGCGGACGACGTCGTGGTCCGTCCATCGCGTGCTTCCATAGCTCCTTATTTTGTTGACGAGGGTCTTGAGCCGGTTGTATGTTTGGGTTGGCTCCTCGCCCCTAATCATTGCGAATCTCCCAAGTTCGCCCTCCACCAATTCCATTTTGGTGAGCATGGTGACGTCGTTCCCCTCATGTGAGATCTTGAGGGTGTCCCAAATCTGCTCGGCGTTATCCAGGCCGCTCACCTTATGGTATTTATCCCTGCACAATGATGCTAGAAGAGCAGTAGTAGCTTGTGCATTTTTGTGAATTTGCTCATTGATAAACATGGGACTATCACTACTATCAAATTGCATTCCACTCTCTACTATCTCCCATATGCTTGGATGGAGAGAGAACAATTGACTACGCATTTTGTGACTCCAAAATCCGTAGTCCTCTCCATCAAAGTGAGGAGGTTTACCAAGTGGAATGGAGAGTAAATGAGCATTTGTACTTTGCGGAATACGAGAATAATCAAAAGAAAAGTTTGAATTGACCGTTTTCTTTTTCTCGTAGTCGTTGTCGTCATCCTTTTGGGAAGAGGAAGATTTGTCGCTGTCGTAGTAGACTATCTCCTTGATGCACCTTGTTTTCTTCTTCCTCCCGTCTTTTCTTTTGTGGCCGGAGCCTAAGTCGGTAGGCTTGTCATCCTTTGGATCATTGACGAAGGACTCCTTCTCCTTATCACTGACCACCATCCCCTTGCCCTTAGGATCCATCTCTTCGGGCGATTAGTCCCTATCTTGAAGAGAACGGCTCTGATACCAATTGAGAGCACCTAGAGGGGCGGGGGGTGAATAGGTGATCCTGTAAAACTTAACACCACAAACTTGATTAAGAGTTAGAACAATGAAATCAAGTGAGTAGAGAGGGGAGCTCTTGTGAAGCACAATAGACATAATAAGGACAAGCACAAGAGACACGAGGATTTATCCCGTGGTTCGGCCAAGTACAAAACTTGCCTACTCCACGTTGTGGCATCCCAACGGACGAGAGTTGCACTCAACTCCTCTCAAGTGATCCACAGATCAACTTGAATACCACGGTGTTCTTCTTTACTTTACTCTTTCCCGTTTGCGAGGAATCTCCACAACTTGGAGTCTCTCGCCCTTACAATAAGAATCACAATGAAGCACTAGAGTAAGGGAGGGAAGCAACACACTCAAAATCACAGCAAATACGCACACACAAGACCAAGACTTGAGCTCAACACAATATCTCAAGGTTCTCACTAGAACGGAGCTCAAATCACTAAGAATGTCGAACAATTGCGCAAGAATGAAGTGTGAATGATCAACAATGCTCAAAGGTTGCTTGGTATTCTCCTCCATGCGCCTAGGGGTCCCTTTTATAGCCCCAAGGCAGCTAGGAGCCGTTGATAGCATTCCAGGAAGGCAATTCTTGTCTTCTGTCGCCTGGCGCACCGGACAGTCTGGTGCACCACCGGACACTGTCCGGTGCGGATTTCTTTCCTTCTTTGGCGAAGCCGACCGTTGGCGGTTTGGAGCCGTTGGCGCACCGGACGCTGCCCGGTGCACACCGGACAGTCCGGTGCCCCCTTCTGACCGTTGGCTCTGCCACGCGTCGCGCGCGGATTACGCGGCCGATCGTTGGCCGGGCCGACTGTTGGCTCACCGGACAGTCCGGTGCACCACCGGACAGTCCAGTGCACCACCGGACAGTCTGGTGATTTATAGTTGTACGTCGTTGATTGCTTCCTGAGAGCAGCCAGTTGACAGACACCGGCCTGGCGCACCGGACACTCTGTCTTTGGCTGAACAAAGCCATCTCTTTTCCAACTTGATTTCTCCTGTTTCCAGCACTTAGACACAATTCATTAGTCTCCAAAACAATGTACTAAGTCTTAGGAACATACCTTTTTACTTGATTTGCAATTTGTCCATCACTTTGCATAGATTAACATAAGTCCACTTGTGTTGGCACTCAATCACCAAAATACTTAGAAATGGCCCAAGGGCACATTTCCCTTTCAAACAACCTGGTGTTTTATGTTTAAGCAAGGGTGAGTACACATCAACGTACTTAACAATTGTCTCGTTTGACTGAAGTGGACTAGCTTTATGTGGAATTAGGCTGAAAACATGTTGCTTTTACTTAGTCAACTCTTAATCATTAATATAAGCCAAATTTTATCATAAAACTCAAGTTATTGTCTTAAAAGATACCTCCTCAAAGAGGGGATACTAGAATCCATAGTTATAGTTATCATCATTAAAGCCATCATCATAGATGTATCCAGAGTATCTCTAATCAAAGGAGCTCTCAAGACCGCTCATAACCGTGAGCACGACTGATATATCAGTTTCTAACTCTCTGCAGAGGTCACACACTTTACCCACAGGTCGTGATCCCTTTCTGCCTCGGGTTGTACAAACCCTTAAACACCCCCAAGGTGAGTCGGCAAGGTTTCACTATGTAGCCTTTACAAAAATTCACTAAAGGTATAGCCGCTCGTTAGGATTCTCTGGGTTTGATAAACACAGTACTTGTCCCCACAGGAGGTGACTAACAAAGAAGCAAAACGAAAGAACCTCGACACCTAGCCTTGATAGAGACAATACTGTGTCACAGACCCATTGACGACATGACAACGAAGCAACTACACCTCTAGCTCCTCTAATTAATTAGCTAAGGGTGTCCCATACCACCCTCATGGTTGCACTATTTTCCTAGGTGGTCATCCAACGAACAGGTCCTTACGGAGAGGTACCCGGGAAACAGCACAAGCCCCCTTTAGTGTCACAAGTTCATCATCATATCTATAATAAAACATCGTATCATAAAGTAGTTCTTATCATGTTCATTGATTAAAATAAAGCACTAGCATAGTATTGATCATAATGGACCAACCCAAAAATGTAATCAAGGATAGGATAAATTGAAAACTAGTCAATCCTTAGGTTAATCATGGTATGAGGGAGAATGAATTATAAAGTGAATAGGACATAATAGGTTAGAGGACACTTTCCTTCACCAAGCTAATGCTCAGGGACTTCTCCTGCAACTCCATTGGAAAACACGGACAACTTGTTGTCTACGCAAAGCAATCATTCATTCAGCACACTTGGGGAATAACAAAAGAACAATACACCAAACATATGCAATAGAGTAATCACAGGTTCAATATAAAGGTATAGACAATGTGGTGTTCCCTAAGTCTAGGGTAGATCACTACATAGGGTGGTTTACTATTCACCAACCGAGTCTATGTTGTTATAATATTGTTCAAATAAAGTTAGTTTAGGGATGGTGTTAATCACTAGATGGTGTTGAGTACCAAAACTAGGACATTTGTTAGAGTTATCTATTGTTGGGGGCCTTCGTCTTTCGAAGGTCCTCAAAAACATGATTTAACAATGTTTCTGGAGTATAATACATGAACAGGTACCTTCGGACTCGGATCAGAACCACAATGTGAAGAAGTACAAAGAATGCGAAGGTTGGCGTAGAGCCAAAGCTGTGCGCAGGGGAGCTTCGACATGATAGCAGAAAGGGGAACCGACTTAAAAGGGAAAAGGCTATTTAGACCTCGATGGATTACTATAGAGTCATTAGCAAATGTAAAGGGCATGAGTGTAATTTTACATGGGCTGCGTCCCGTGCCTATAAATAGATGAACAGTGCTCCCGTACTGTTCACGCTGACTTGGCATTTGCTTTTGCATCACGCTTGTACTTTTGCCTTCTTTCAAGTCGAAGGTACATTTATAACTTGATATTATTTCTATTTTTCTATGATAATAAAATAGAAATGAGCTGATAATAATACATAAATGTTCATGTTATCTTTTACATTTCATGTGATTCTCTTTTCATTATCGTATGCCGTAATGATGAAGGTATGTCCTTCATGACCTTCGTCCGAAGATCATTTTATCCTAAGGGAAATAATGCTTCGATGGACGAAGGGCATTAACGTTTAACATTCTTTGTGTTGCCTTGTTCTTAGCTCATAGCATTTGAGAACAAGTCCCCAACATTGGCGCCCACCTCCGGTGAATCCTTTTCGACCACCTTCGGCAAGCCTGACCTTCGTCATGCCACCGAAGAAAGCTTCAGTGACAGGGGCTGCCGCTCTGCAGCCACTGGACCCAAACCAGGAGACCCTTTCTCTTCGAGAAGCCCGAAGCCAGAAGAGGAAGGCCACTAGTCCAACACTTCAGGAGGAGGAGTTGGACCAAGAAATCAGAAACATGGAGATGCTTCATCAACAAGTACAAAGAAAAAAAAGGAGAAGATGGCTCGACTAGCCGATCTTCAAAGGTAGATTGACAAAGCAACTGAAGAAGTACGCCATCTTGCCCAAGACGAACAAGAACGAAGGCCCCAACATAGGGAGCTTCATCAAGAAGGCTTCTTCAACGAAGATGGATGGTATGATGATTTCAATCATGATACCTTTGCTTTTGACGATGCTTCTCCCTTGGCAGCAGAACTGCAGGCTATCCCATGGCCTCCATCATACAAGCCACCTCAGCTCCCCATGTATGATGGACATTCAGTTCCGAAGCAGTTTTTGATGAGCTATGAAACAACTATATCTTCATACGGAGGCAATGCAACTGTTATGACCAAGTCCTTCGTCATGGCAGTTAAGAATGTGGCCCAAACGTGGTATTCTTCTCTTCGGCCAGGAACTATTACTTCATGGCAGAAGCTCAAGGATATGTTGGTAACAAGTTTCCAGGGTTTTCAGACGAAGCCAGTTACAACTCAGGCTTTGTTTCAATGCACGCAAGACCATGAGGAGTATCTCCAAGCATACGTCCGAATCGAAGGTTCTTGCACCTGAGAGCACAAGCGCCTATAGTGCCCAATGAGATTGTCATTGAGGCCATGATCAAGGGGCTTTGTCCAGGACCTACTGCCCAGTATTTTGCTAGAAAGCCTCCACAGACTTTGGAGAAGCTGCTTCAAAAGATGGATGAATACATCCGCGCTGACAATGACTTTTGTCAAAGAAGGGAGGAAGCCTACAGGTTCTCTGAGATGACCAGGGGCTTCGGAGGGAGAATCCACCCAAGGCATGTCAGGTCAATCCACTCCACTCAGAGTGACGACAGAGGAAGTCAACAACAGAGGCCACAATATTCCTCACAAGCTTCGGAGCAGCAACAAAGCTATCTTCGGCCGCCAGCTCCAAGAGGCAGAGGCGCCAGGGGCTTTGGAGGAAGGTTTGGGGATCAACCTAGGAAAATTTATTGCTTATTCTGTGGTGAGGACAAGGGCCATACCACAAGGATGTGCCATGTCACCATTCAGAAACAAAAGGAAATAGAAGAAGCTGCAGCTCAACAGAACCAGCCAAAGCAAGTCATGCACACTGCTTCGTATCACTCACCCTACATACCAGAGTATGTGGGTAACCATCCTGCAGCTTCTGTTGCTTCGGCTAGCCAGCCACAGGCATCTTGGCCACAACCTCCACCTCCCCCACCACTACAACCTTCATATCCACGAGGTCAGTAGCCAGAAGGGAGTCAACAGACCAACAACGAGATTTCAGGGAGGAGTCCGAAGCTCGCACAGTCAACAGTACTGTGCCAGAATCGAAGCATATCTATGGAGAGATATCCTACCCCTGAAACAGTTTTTATATTCATTGTCATTTTCTTTCTTACTAAGGAACAATTATCGAAAACCTAGTTTTCTTGTCATTTTCAATTCCTTGTAATAGCTTTGTTTTTGCCATAGTGAAAATATATCTTCTCTACAGACTTATGGAGTCCAAAAAGTCGCTGAAGCACAAAAAGTCGTTCCTAAGGGAACACGCGGCTAAAAAATACATCACAAGTATCTCTGAAGCTACAAAAAGTCGTTCTATGGAACGCAGCGTAAGTTTGCCGAAGCTACAAAAAGTCGTTCCTAAGGGAGCGCGGTGTAAGTTTTCTGCTCAAAAGTCGTTCCAAAGGGAATGCAGAGCCAAATACCGCCGAAATATAAGGCGAAGCGCGAAAAGTCAATGCGAATACCGCCGAAATAGAAGGCGAAGAAGTTCAAAAGACGTTCCTAAGGGAATGCAGAACTTACAGCGAAAAGTCAGCGCTGATACAGCAAAAAATAAGCGGTGAAGCCAAAAAATAAACGACAAAGAGATTGTGTTTTCCACTATGGGGATGTGAGTGTGTGTCTTCGGCACAAAGTATCATTTTGTATAGCATAACATCATCACATCATTTCGCATAACATAACATCATACATCATATTGCATCGATGGCACAAGAAGGGGATACAATGTTGACCTTCGGAGAATGCTTCACAAAACTGAAATTGTGCTGAGGCACAAAATAAGTTTTGAAGAAATACAGCTTCATCAGCTCTGATGTGGAGGAAAAAAATCTATTGTTGACGAAGCATTAATGTTTTGGCGACGCTTGGACGACTTTTTACGAAGCCCTCTGATGAGGAGGAAAAAATCTATTGTTGACGAAGCATTAATGTTTTTGTGACGATTGGAGGATTTTTCACGAAGCATAAAAACTCTTCTTCATGAAGCATGAAAAGAAGGGAAGGTGTTTTTTCGCCGAAGGCTCAAAAACGGTATGTACATAAAAGTTTCATGCATCGTAAAGAAATAAATTACAAAACCATTCGTATATTACATCCAAAGCCCATGAGTACCAAATATTACAAGCATAGTTCAGCAAATGTTACATTAATATTCTAGCAATGTTTTTACAATAGCTATTCTTCTTCTTTCAAAACTTTATCTGCATCTTCGGTCAGCAGTTGGGTAACGACTTCGTCTACAATAGTTTCAGCCATGCTAATAATTTCTGCTGATTCCTTTGCCTCTGGGTCGGCCAGTAACTCGAAGGGCTCTAGGAGAGGAGATAGTTCAGCTGCGGTAGAAAACGTAAATCAGTTCGAAGTCACAAAAATAAACAATAAAGTTAAAAGCCATTAAGCAATACCTATCCGCCTTTCGAGTTCTGTAGCTTTTTTAGCTACCTTCGTTGCTTCTCTAGCGTCATGAGTATCTTTTTCGCTCTTCTCTATTATTTCATCGGCCATCCCTCGGCCGCCACTTTCCCAGATGTCAGTGAAAAATTTTCCGCCTACTAAGCTTGCTTCGGCCGAAGGGTCCTTCATATCGTCAACAGATAAAGCAACTTCGGCTTGGGCCAAAGTTTTCACATGTTCACAACCTGACTTCTCCAAAATAGCTGCAATACCCCTCGCACCAGAGAAGGCACAGACGTCCCCACGGTAACTCAAAATCTCCTCAAAGGCTTCAGCCTCGCTGCTGATCCATTCAATTGGGCCTTCGGGATCACCCCGTATGAAGTTATTTTCGTTTGAATATGCGCCAACATTGGCGAAGCTAGTTTTTATCTTTCTCACACATTCTATAGATTTTTCAAAACATTTTTTTGATGCGCGAAGTTCTACAACTGTTTTTTCCCAGTAATTTTTCCAGTAATCACTGCATCTCGTTCAGCTTTGGCAACAACGCATTTTAATTTTGCTTCAGCCAGCTGTTTCCGAAGGTCTTCAATTTCACATTTCTAGGCTTCAGCTTGGGCTTTGGAAGTAGCTTCGTCTTCTTTTATTTTGCTCACCAATGAATTTAATATTTTATCTTTTTCAAGACCTTCGTTCCTTAGTTCAATAACTTCGGAACGAAGGTTGTTCAGAGCTATAGTGCATCCTTCGTCTTCGGTATTTTTCTGCGCCCTGAGGGCATTGCTAAGAATCACGCCCTACAAAAGAAGTGCGGTAAGTATAAGCAAATAAAAAATCGTTTTTAAGTACAAAAAATTCATTCTCGCACCTTTATACTATTATATGCTAAACTGTCGGCCAATTCATCTTTCGACAGCACCGAAAGCCCGTCTTCTAGTGTCGGGAATCCGAAGCTTCTGCTCATCTCCCGGCAGACAGAAATCTCCTTACTGTCTGGGAGACAATACAAGAAATCCTCTTCTCCGCTGCCGTTGAATACCAATGCCCCCTTTGGATATTTCAGCTTCTGGGCATAGTGTTGAGCTTCTCGTTTTTCTTCTTTAGAGAGATTTTTTCCCGAAGCATGATGGATAATATATTCAGTATTCTCTTTCAAAGCTTCGGGAGTAGGAGCGGCATATTTTTCAGGCAAAATTTGTTCTATATCTTCTTCCTCCGCTACCTTTTCTCCAATTTCTGAGGATTTCTCTTTGGAGGGCTCTAAAGGCCCAGTTTCAACGTCGGCCCGACTCATTGTAGCTTCGGCTTCGGTCAGCTTTGTCTCGGTTTCAACATGTGTTTTCGAAGCCTTGGCAAATTTTCCTGGAGTAGAGCTTGAAGTTTTTATCGTCTCCAGCACATCTAACACACTGGCCATCCTTTTTCTCTTGGGGGTTGCTGCCAGATCTTTTTGTATCTTTGGCGCCTCCATTCCTACCGAAGGGCTTAGAATTTCTGATATTTTTGTCTCTTCGGTTCTCGGTTCTTCAATTTTGTCAGCCTTCAGCATTGCAGCCGGCTCTTCAATCCTCTGCGTAAGGGCAGGTCCTTTGGCTTCAGTAGCCGAAGAAGTCTCACCGCCAAATTCAGGCACTGTAGCCGGTTCAATGTAGCGCGGTCGGTGAGTAAGAACTTTCACCTTTTTCCTCTTCGGCGCGGGCTCGCTTGGAGCAGCTGAAGCAACCTTCTCAGAAGTTGCACCCTTTCTTTTCTGCCCCCGCGGCGGGTACCGATAGTCAGGGTACACAGATCCAATAGCGTCAAAAACCCTATTCAGTCTTTTCTTTTTTTGGCTCCCGAAGGCTGCAGATAATGCATTATCTTTAGACTTGGAGTATGCTCCAAGTAGTTCATCACTAGTATTTTCAACACATTTCAGCCAGTCATCGTCTGGTTCGATAAATTGGTCTCTAAACCTGAAGGTATATTTCAATCGAACCAAACCACCTTCGCTAGGGTTGCTGATGGTCTCTTTTGGCATCTCCCAGTTGTCTATCCGTGGCCATATCCTGTAGGCCACATGTTCTTGGACTAAATCCCTTGTCCCGATGAAAGACCAAACTATGCCGAAGGCCCTTCGGCATCCTTCGGTTGATTCATCAATTTCTACCTTCGGTTTCCAAAGGCCGAAGCGGGACCAAATGGGGCGCATGATGATCTCTGTAATGTCCTCCCTCGCCTTTAAATCATTCTTCACATAGAACCATTCTTTCATCCAGTCTCCGGGCCATCTCTTCCGAAAAGTTGGCACTGGGCAGCTTGAGCCTGAGCGAGCAACAAAGCTATAGCAACCAAAATTGTTATGATACTGTTCTTTACCCTAGGGCTTCGTCTCATATGAAAGTTCGTGCATGCTGTAGAAACATTTTGCACTTGGCTCCAAACCTTGACTCCTCATGGCCCAGACGAAGATCCCCATTCTGATAATTGCTTCGGGGGTAATCTGGTGAAGGAAAATCTCATATATCTTTAAAACTTCAACCACAAATCTGCTTAAGGGGAACCGAAGCCCAGCCTTGAAGAAGCTTTGGTAGATTACGACTTCATTTTCTTCAGGAACAGGAACAGTCCTGTCTCCGTTGTCAGCCCTCACAATAGATATATCTTGAAAATACCTTCCTCTCATGTTATCAAGATGACTCTGTCTGATAGTCAATTTCCCGAAGACTGCGTGACTTGGTCGCCAGGGCCGATCTTCGGAGTCTTCGCCCCCACTTTCCGCATCATAACTGTCGCTATCATCGGTATCTTCAGATAAGCCCTCTAGAATTTCTTTTGTAATCTTTTCTGTATTTGTCTTTGCAATTGACTCAATGAATCCAGTAGTCTTTTCCTCAAGAAGCTTCTCCTCTTCGGTTAGCTTCGTTTTAGCAACCATCTTCTTGTCTTGAGACATCTTCTCTTCGGAAATGGTGAAAATGTGTTCCTAAAGCCGAAGCTTAGAAAATCTAAAAAACCAAGCAGGCGTTGGTAGGCAAGAGCTAAAAATTGAGCAAACAAAACAGGCGGCAAGTAGTGTAGCAAATGTGCTCGGGGTGAGTTCTTATTTATATGCCTAGCGCGCTCCAAGTTGGAGGGCCCCGTTTGTCATTGACTGTTGCTATTCTAGCAAAGGGAAGGTGTTTTTTCGGACCTTTGGCTTAGGGCCTTCGTCCATATCGCAATATGAATTCGTTATTCTAACAAATTAACCTTGCGAGGGGCTACCGTTGGGGGCCTTCGTCTTCCGAAGGTCCTCAAAAACATGATTTAACAATGTTTCTGGAGTATAATACATGAACAGGTACCTTCGGACTCGGATCAGAACCACAATGTGAAGAAGTACAAAAGAATGCGAAGGTTGGCGCAGAGTCAAAGCTGTGCGCAGGGGAGCTTCGGCATGATAGCAGAAAGGGGAACCGACTTAAAAGGGAAAAGGCTATTTAGACCTCGATGGATTACTATAGAGTCATTAGCAAATGTAAAGTGCATGAGTGTAATTTTACATGGGTTGCGTCCGGTGCCTATAAATAGATGAACAGTGTTCCCGTACTGTTCACGCTGACTTGGCATTTGCTTTTGCATCACGCTTGTACTTTTGCCTTCTTTCAAGCCGAAGGTACATTTGTAACTTGATATCATTTCTATTTTTCCATGATAATAAAATAGAAATGAGCTGATAATAATACATAAATGTTCATGTTATCTTTTACATTTCATGTGATTCTCTTTTCATTATCGTATGCCGTAATGATGAAGGTATGTCCTTCATGACCTTCGTCCGAAGATCATTTTATCCCAAGGGAAATAATGCTTCGATGGACGAAGGGCATTAACATTTAACATTCTTTGTGTTGCCTTGTTCTTAACTCATAGCATTTGAGAACAAGTCCCCAACATCTATCCATGGATTATTTTTATCAAGGCCCTAATAACTTGATTTTCAAACTCAAGGTTATCCATTAATTGTGACATGAAAACAATTGATGATCATAATTTTAGTAGGTATACAAAAACATAATGAATATTATGCAATTTGAAGCACTTGATTTGGAGTTCATATGATAAAGTTATGAATTTTGCAAGTTTTGGGATTTAAAACTCTATTTAATACGTATTTCTAATCAAATAAAAGTATCGGGGACCTATCTGCAAAATTCTAGGGGCTCGAACAAAAGAAACAGGGACGACGGGTCGATTTCCATGAAAATCGGGGGTTTCTTTAGCAAATCTGCTCGGCCGAAGGGGTATTGAGTGATGTGGGCCCTTGGGTCGGGAATGGAGGGCCGAGATTAGAAGGGGGGCTGAGCACACGCGTGGTGTGACCCAGCAGCCAGTGGCGTGGGCACGAGCGCAACACGGGAGATGGGCCTACTACCGGGGCCCCTAGTTAGGGACCTAGGGAGAGAGAGGGGGAGAGGGGTCACGACAAGGGCTGCCAAGTGGGGCCCACTTGTCAGGGCTATCTGTGATATCCTAGCCCCTGTGATGGTGATATCCTGGCCCAAGGCTTAATATAATTAATAGAGTATCCATACCAACAAGGTGCATCTTCTTTTTTGGAAGCCTATCTCGAAAGAACCTCCAAGTTAAGCGTGCTTGGCTTTGAGCAATTTGGGATGGGTGACTGACCGGGAAGTTTTCTCGGGTGCGCATGAGTGAGGACAAAATGCGCACAAAAGACTCGTGTTAGTCCGTGTGGACAATATATATCCTAGCAAGTTGCCAGGAGTAAGTACTATCGGTCCAAGAGTGGACGAGGTGTTACAAGTGGTATCAGAGCCGACCCTCGCGGTTTCATGGGCGTGTGTGGGTTAGAGGTTCGAGTATATAGCGCACGACGCATGTGGGCTTGGAGTGGTCATATGGCATGGCATATGACGACACTAGACACACAGACATGGCTAAGAGGGGAGGTTCCTGGATTAGGGTTGACCGACAAGGACGTCGGTCTTCTAAGGGGAGTGGATTGTGATATCCTGACCCCTGGAATGGTGATATACTGGCCCAAGGCTTAATAGAATTAATAGAGTATCCATACCAATAAGGTGCATCTTCTTTTTCGGAAGCCTATCTCGAAAGAACCTCCAAGTTAAGCGTACTTGGCTTTGAGTAATTTGGGATGGGTGACCGAGATGTTTAATCGGGTGCGCATGAGTGAGGACAAAGTGCACACAAAACACTCGTGTTGATCTATGGGGACAATGTATGATCCTAGCGAGCTGCCAGGAGTAAGTATCGTCAGTCCGGGAGTGGATGGGGTGTTACACTATCGTCTCCCTCCAGTCGCGTGTGACACAGAGAAAAGAGAGGGGGAAGTTCCCGGCAAGGAGCTGGCCGGCGTCGAGGCATGGCATGCAGCGTAGCCGGGGCAAGAGAGAAGAGAGGAGGGGAGAATTTGTCGAGCACCGGCGGTTAGGCAGAGAAAGGGGGATGGAGCAGCGGCGCGGGGCGCGACAGCTAGCCATGGCCGTCGGCGATGATCAGGGTGGGGGAAGAAGGCGTGCCACTGGTGTTGACCAACCCGCGAGCGGGCGCGGTGCCATCGCATGACCATGGGCTACGGACGCCTTGCCATTTGGCCTAACGATCACGATATAGGAGAAAATGAGGAAGAGAGAGGGAGGGTGTCACACCCGGTTTTAGAAGGCAAACTGAATGCAAACCATGTACGTGCCAGGATCAGCAATTCACGTACACAGCAGCTACATAACATGGACATCATCACACAGTGCTCAAATAGTATTAAAAAGGGAAATAATAGTCGATTACATCATATGTCTGAGATATCCACATAGTCTTTACAATAGACCAAAGTGCGAAAATGAAACGTAGATAAACGCGGCCTTCACAGGCAGCCGACTGGGGGTTACTGCTAACCCACGCCTAGAACTCGTCGTAGTCTTGGAACTCCTGGAAGTCTCCTTCCACGGCTTCATCTTCTCCAGAGCAGTGGTTGCAATGCTGACAACTTGGGGATGGGGGGAGGGTTGGTGTGTAGAGCAAGGGTGAGTACACATCAACATACTCAACAAGTATCCTGTTTGGCTGTACTGGACTAGCTTTATGTGGGGGGTAAGTCAAGCAGTTGCTTTTAGTTGGTCAGATTATTATTGTTACTAGTAGAGAAAGCCAAGTTTTAGATTTAGCCCACGTTATTAACCCAAACGTACTCCTTTCCAAACGGAAAGAGTACCACTTACCATTACCAGAGTCAAAACCAAGAACCATCGATCTCATTGCCACCTGCAAACCGAACATCTCTGATCAAGTACCACTAATCACTGGAGCTCCCTTGGCCGCTCAAAACCATGAGCACGGCTGATATATCAGTTTTCAAACACTCTGCAGAGGTTGTGCACTTTACCCACAAGCCGTGATTCCCTTTCTGCCCGGAGAGAGCTACTCCCCATTGACCACTGCCTAGGTGGCCCAGTAGGGCATCACTACGTAGCCTTTACAAAGATTCCATGGGGCTGTAGCCGCCCGTTAGGTTTCCTAAATGCACCGCACTCCTCCCCAAGGGGGCGAACCCAAGCTTGGCAGAGCGAGCCGCATACACCGAGCCCCATTAACGGCACGACGGCTAAGCGAACTACACCCCGGATCCTCTAATTATTCAGCTAAGGGCACCCCATTCTACCCTCATGGTTGCACTGTTTTCCCGGACGGTCATCCAACGAACAGGTCCTTACAGAGAGGCACTCGAGAAACCGCTCGAGCCCCCTTGAAGACCACAAGTATAACATCATAATAAAAGAGGGGAAAACAACGTATCATTGATAATTCTCATCATGTTCATTGATTAGAGTTGAGCAATAACATAAAGCTAAACAATAATAATCCAACTCAAATAGGTAAACAAGGACAGGGATAACAAAGCTAGTCAATCCTTAGGTATAACTATGAAATGCGGGAGGTGAATTAAAGAATGTATAGGACAGAGATAGGTCAAGGGACACTTGCCTCCACCAACCGACTGCTGCTCAGAGGCTTCTCCTACGAGTTCTTCGGGCTCCTCAACCGGATCGTTCTCTATGCGAGCGCAAACATACATACATCCACACATTTAATACAAAAGAACAGTACACCATACAATAGGATGCAATAAATAAACAGACGTTCCACGCGGAATCGCAATTACGGTTAAGAGAGAAAGGGGAAAAGACAGTCGAGAAACGATCACATTACATTATTATAAATTAAACCACTCCCTTAATTGAAGGGCATTAATTTGGACACTACGTTTAGCATAAAGTAAAGTCATGTTTCATGTCTAATCATTATAAGCAGATGAAGATAAATTAAAAGGATTGTCGCGCAGCGAGACGTGCGACATAACACTCTAAATCGAATTAAGAAATCAACGACTCGTCATGCGATAGAGCGCACGACGAGACACTTGCATTAATTATAAAGAGACATTGAGCGTCGCGTGGCGAAACGCACGACGACATACGTCAACAGAACTGAGTTTAAAGTGGAACGTCGCGTGGCTCGACGCGCGACGTCACACATTAAACAACCTGAAATTAAAATGGATCGTCGCGCGACGAAGCGCACGACGCAACACATCAATAGGATCTAAAATTAGATAAATTCGTCACGCGACGAAGCGCGCGACACAGCACACTAACTAATGGAGTTTGAAATTAACTAAAAACCAAGAATAATCACCGCGTGCGTGGGGTTGCGCACGTGGGAACGCGTTAGGGGTAAACGGGGGAGCGCGAGGCCGCGCCGAGGCCACGCGAGCCACGCCGAGGGCCGGGACGCCGCGCGCAGGGACCGGGGACCGCGCCGGGGCCGGGGAGCGCCGCCGCGGGGAGGGGCAGGGGCGGGCGGGCCACACCTGGGAGGGGGCAGGGGCGGGCGCCGCCGCGGGGAGGGGCAGGGGCGAGCCGCCGCCGCGCAGGGGGCTGGGGCGAGGGCGAGCGCCGCCGCGCTGGGGAGGGGCAGGGGTGAGCGCCGCCGCGGGGAGGAGGCAGGGGCGAGCCGCCGCCGCGGGGAGGGGCAGGGGCGAGCCGCCGCCTCGCAGGGGGCCAGGGCGGGGGCGAGCGCCGCCGCGCCGGGGAGGGGCAGGGGCGGGCCACCGTGCCGGGGCAGGGAAGCGCGCAGGGGAGAAGGGGAGGGAGCGCACAAGGAAGAGAAGGGGAGGGAGAGGGATAGAGAGAGGAGAAGGGAAGGGGAGGGGAAAAACTCACCTCCGGGGATCCAACTCCGGCGATCACCATCTCCAAAACCTAGGGCACCACGGGAGAGAGAGAGATGAGAGAGAGAGGTTGCTGCGCGGGAAGAATCAAATGAGCCAAACGGATCTGGGGAAGGGGGAGCGCAGGGGGAGGGCAGGGGCGCCAGGGGCGCGCGGGCCAGGCCGGACCGGGTCGGGCTAGGTTGGGCTGGGCTGGGCTGGGCTGGGTCACATCACGAATCGAAACCCACGACACACACTACCATTAAACGAAATCCAATTGCGAACCGAAATCCGAAAATAACGAGACGAACACGCGACATTAGACAAAGAAATGCGCTTCGGCATGATGCAACACCCATGACACTTAGGTTTTGGTTTATACATGACACGGACACCTGTCACCATACTGGTTTGAAATTGGGAAGAAGGAAGCGAAACGGGAAGAGAAAAAAGAGTAACACCCGAATTTGGTGAGAGAAAAGAAGAAAAAATTCTACCCCCAAATTCAGGGCGTTACAAACCTATCCCCCTTAAAAGAATCTCGCCCTCAAGATTCAGGGTTGGCTAGCAAAGAGCTCAGGGTATTTAGCCATCAGATCATCTTCACGCTCCCAGGTTGCTTCTTCCTCAGAGTGGTGATTCCATCTGACTTTGCACATTCTGATGATCTTCCTTCGGGTGACTCTGTCTGCCGTCTCAAGAATCTGCGCTGGTTTCTCTGTGTAGGTCAAGTCCTCCTGGACCTCCAGACCTTCCACTAGCAACTGTTCTTCTGGCACACACAAACACTTCTTCAACTGAGACACATGAAAGACATCATGCACAGCAGACAAATTTTCTGGCAGGATGAGCTGATAGGCCACTTCTCCACGCCTTGCGAGAATCTGATGCAGACCGATGTAGCGGGGTGCTAGCTTGCCTTTGACTCCGAACCTTCTGGCTCCTCTGATCGGTGACACTTTTAGATAGACAAAATCTCCAACCTCGAAACTCAGCTCTCTTCTTCTTGTGTCTGCATAGCTTCGCTGCCTTGATTGCGCTATCTTCAGATTCTCTCGAACCATCTTGATGTTCTCTTCGGCTTCAAGCAGAATGTCGGGCCCGAATACTTGCTTCTCTCCAGGCTGATCCCATTGCAGTGGAGTTCTACAACTCCTTCCATAAAGCGCCTGAAATGGTGACATCTTCAAGCTGGCCTGGTAACTGTTGTTATAGGAAAACTCTGCATAAGGCAATCTCTTATCCCATCCGGACTGATCTTGCAATGCACAGGCTCTCAACATGTATTCAAGGATTTGATTGGTCCTTTCGGTCTGACCATCTGTCTGCGGATGATAGGCAGAACTGAAATTTAGATGTGTGCCCAAGGCTTCATGCAACTGCTGCCAGAAATGAGAGGTGAACTGCGTTCCTCTGTCTGACACTATCTTCTTTGGCACACCATAAAGACAAACGATCCGAGACATGTACAATTATGCCAATACTGCACTGCTGTAGTTGGTCTTGACTGGTATGAAGTGGGCTGACTTGGTTAGGCGGTCCACCAATATCCAAATGGAGTCGTAGCCGGCTCGAGTGCAAGGCAATCCGATTATGAAATCCATACCGATTTCATCCCATTTCCATTGAGGGATTTGCAACGGTTGCAACAATCCAGCCGGTCTCTGGTGCTCTGCCTTGATCCGTCGACAACTATCACACATAGCCACATGCTCTGCGATTTCTCTCTTCATTCCGTACCACCAGAATTTCTTCTTAGATCCTGATACATCTTCTCACTTCCAGGGTGGATCGAATAGGCTGTCTCGTGAGCTTCCTTGAGAATCAATTCATGAATAGACTGGACATTGGGAACACACAAGCGGTCTTTGAACCATATCACACCTTCTGCATCTTTCCAAAAATCTTTGCCTCTGCCATCTAGAATCAGTCGCTGGATCTCACTGATCTTCTCATCATTCTTCTGTGCTTCTTTGATTTCCCGCTCCAAGGTAGGTTCCAACTCAATTGTGACTCCTCGCGCGTTGTTCAGAAATCTGAGACTCAACCTGTCAAACTCTTTGGCCAACTCATAAGGCATCGGACGAGCGACCATCAGATTGACTTGACTCTTCCTGCTCAAAGCATCTGCCACTATGTTCGCTTTGCCTGGATGGTAATGAATCTCCAATTCATAGTCTTTGATCAGTTCTAACCATCTTCGTTGCCTCATATTCAACTCTGTCTGAGTGAATATGTACTTCAGACTCTTGTGGTCTGTGTAAACATCACATTTCTATCCATACAGATAGTGCCTCCATGTCTTCAATGCGTGAACCACTGCTGCCAACTCTAGGTCATGGATTGGGTAGTTCTTCTCATGAACCTTCAGCTGTCGGGACGAGTAAGCCACAACTCTTCCCCCTTGCATCAACACACATCCCAAACCAGTGTAACAAGCATCGCAATACACCGAGAAGGGCTTGTGCACATCAGGCAAGACTAAAATAGGCGCTGTAGTCAACTTCTCCTTCAGCGCTTCAAAGGCCTCTTGACATTTCTAGGTCCACTTGAACTCAACTTTGTTGCCTAGCAAAGCTGTCATTGGTTTCGCAATCTTCGAAAACCCTTCAATGAATCGCCGATAGTATCCGGCCATTCCAATGAAGCTTTTGATTCCTCGAGCATCTGTTGGCGCTTCCCAGTTCAGAATGTCCATCACTTTCTTTGGATCCATAGCCAATCCTTCTTTGTTGATTATGTGACCCAAGAATAGGACTTCACTGATCCAGAACTCACACTTGCTTAACCTTGCATACAACTGGTGCTCTCGCAATCTCTGCAATACCATCCTCAAATGATCTGCATGCTCTTCTTCGCTTTGAGAGTATATCAGAATGTCATCAATGAATACCACCACAAACTTGTCAAGATAATCCATGAATACACTGTTCATCAAGTTCATAAAGAAGGCTGGTGCATTGGTTAGACTGAAAGACATCACAATGAACTCATACAACCCATACTTGGTAATGAATGCCGTCTTCGGAATGTCCAAAGGTCGGATCCTGAGCTGATGATAACCTGACCTCAGATCTATCTTGGAGAACACACTGGCTCCTCTCAACTGGTCGAACAAGTCTTCTATTATGGGCAAGGGGTACTTGTTCTTGATGGTGACCTCATTCAGAGCTCGATAATCGATACACATCCTTTTGGTGCCATCTTTCTTCTCCACAAATAGGACAGGGGCGGCCCAAGGCGAGGTGCTTGGCCGGATGTAACCTTTCTCTGACAGCTCATCGATCTGCTTCTTAAGTTCAACCAACTCTGGTCTTAATACTCTGTAAGCTCTCTTAAAGATGGGGGCGGTGCCAGGAAGAAGCTCTATGGCAAATTCAACTTTCCGCTCTGGTGGCATACCTGGTAAGTCCTTTGGAAACACATCTGGAAACTCAGACACTACCTTGATACTCTCAATTGGGTCTGCTTCACTGCTATCGACAGCCATCTGATAACAACTTCTTTTCTTTGGTTCAGGCGGGACTAACTCGGTCACCACTTCCTCTCCTAGTGGGGACACCAACTTGATTGTCCTCTTATCACAACTGATAACTGCCTGATACTTATCTAGCCAATTCATCCCTAGGATGACATCTATTCCCTGAGTACCCATTACTATGAGGTTAGCGGGAAACGCTATCCCCCTTATTTCCATACTTACATTCAAACAAATGCTATCGGCTCGAATTCTACCACCGGCTGAGTCAATTTGAATGGGGGTTGACATGGTAGTTATCGAAAGATTATGTGCTTCTACCCATGATGCAGTAATGAAAGAATGTGTTGCTCTATTATCAAATAACACTTCTGCAATATGGGAGTCGACTGGGAACATACCTACTATCATGCCGGGGGTCTCCTGAACTGCTTCAGCCTCCAAGTGGTTCAGTCTCCCATGATTATAGCGCGGTTGAGAGCGGTTGCCTGCTCCAGGCTGAGACACATTCTGCTTTGCTGGGTCATTGGGACCTGACTGCTGCTGGGCTGCCTTCTTCGGACATTGCATCACCCAGTGGACTTGCTCTCCACAGTGGAAACATGCTCTGTTTCCAACCTGAGCTGGTGCTGCCTGACTGTTCTGCTGGTTTGCTGGGGCAGGAAGTCGAGGTGCCTGCTGATTCTGCCTCTGGAACTGACCTCCTCCTGACTAGTTGTTCTGACGATTCTGATACGGGTTCTGAGGATACTGCCTTTGGAACTGCTGATGCTAGGGTGGATGCTGGTTCTGCCTGAACTGCTGAGGTTGATTGCCTGAGAAACGAGGACGATTACTGCTCCCAGGCTGGGGTCCACTAATCTTGCGCTTGCGATCCTCCATCTCCTTACGCTTCCTCTCTGTCAAGATTGCTCTATCAATCAGGTGCTGGAATGTCGGGAAGGTATGATTCATTAGCTGATACTGCAGAGGGTCAACCAAGCCTCTTAGGAAACGATACTGTCTCTTGGCGTCGGTGTTGACATCTTCAGGAGCGTAGCAAGACAACTGCAGAAACCTGTCCCGGTACTCACTGACAGACGATGACCCTTGCTTGAGGGCCAGGAACTCCTCCTTCTTCACTGTCATCAGACCTGCAGGAACATGGTACTGATGAAAGCTACCTCTGAACTCTTCCCAAGTGATGGTGTCGGGGTTGGCATGAGTGGCGAGATAAGACTCCCACCATGACTGGGCTGCTCCTCTCAACAGACGGGGACCGTACATGACTTTCTCTCTATCATCACAATGAGCGGTATGTAACTCCCGCTCCACTGTGCGCAGCCAGTCTTCAGCATCCATGGGGTCAGAGGAGTGAGCGAACGTTGGGGGATGACCTCTCATGAATTCAGCACGCTTGTCCCTAGGCATCTGAGGCATCTGAGGCTGAGGTGGTGGATGCTGCTGCTACTGCTGAATAGCGACCAGAGTCTGATCGATGGCTTGAACTGCCCGAGTCTGCATCAGGAACATCTGCTCGATGGACATCGGGGGCGGTAGTTGCTGTTGCTGGGGTACCTCTTCCTGCTGAGCGGCTTGCTCCTGCTGAGCACGCCTTCCTCCTCTGCGCCTATTTTCTGACATCTGCAGAATGCAACCACATATCAGAACTGATCTTGCAAATCTTGCAGCATAAGAAAAGAGTATAGAATTCTCCACAACACTAAACAGATGAGCATCTTCACTGGTCTCCAACATAGACCAACACAGCTTCTCAGATAAGGAGGAAAGTGGAATAAAAGGCTTCCCAACTAGATAACTAACTTCATTAACATAACATGTAAACCAAAATGCAGGGGATACCCACACTCTGGTGTCAGTCATTACAAAGATCCAAAACAAACATAGTTCATCATGACAAACATAAATGCACAAGATAAGCAAACTACCCTGTCTAACTAAGACTGACTAAGAGCGAGACTAACGCTAAAACTATAGCTTCTACGTATATATTTTTGTATTAATTACAAGATCCGACTCTAACGATCTATGGTTCTAAGTCTACCTTGGTCTTACAGTCGGGATTGCCATAAGACTAGTGTCCACGCCGAGGTGAGCGGTATGGGTGCTGAGTCCCGACGGGAGCGGGGAACCATCATCCAGGTGACGACGCTCCGCGCGCTCAGCCCGCAGCAGGGCGATCTCAGCATGAGCCCTACTCAGCTCGTCTAGTGCATGGTCCAGCTCCGTGTTTAGCACGGCGGCTAGGTTGACTGTGCTGCTCAACCTAGGATTGTCCTCACCGATAGGTGAAACAATCATGCCTCCTGTGATGCCAGATGGACGGCGGGGGTAATACTTCAGGTTGAGACCGTCAGCTACCCCACGAGCACTGAGCAGTAGTGCGAAAGCGCACGCCGTGCGGCATCTTGCATGGCCGCCTCAGCTGAGCCCCGCTCAGAGATAGAATAGTGCTCCAAGCAGACCTCAGCACCCCAGAGACTGTTCTCCGGACGGCGCACCAAGTAGGTCGCCTCCCAGTGGTCCGGGTAGGCCCCGTGACTATGCTGGTAGACCACACAGCGACACTCGATAGACCAAGTACGCCGGTCAAGTGCCCGACGTAGCAGGGTGTCGAGCGCATCGTGGAAGTGACACCCGCGAGCAACGTCGCTAGTGATGAGTTCAGCAACCCATCCATCTGGCTCCTGGTCAGCAGAAAAGTCGGTGTCGTGGCTCGAGCTGTCATCGCCACCTCTGTCATCTAGGTCTCCTCTAGCAGCTACTCCAGGGGCTGGGGCGTCCAGTGGTGGTGCAGGGGGCGCCTCTAGGGAAGCAAAGAGGAGCAGCTCCTCACAGACTCTATCTCCTGCTGGAGCGAGAAAGAAGAGTCCTGCTGCTACTGTCGTCGATGTTCCTGCTCCTCATGCAGGCGGTGATGCAACCTCTTCAAGTGGCTGGACTGACCGGTCACGGGACGGCGAAGCGGATGCTCAGCGAGACGGGAAGGTAAGAAGGGGATGATAGACTTCCGTGTGGTGTGTCTAAGGCGAGCCATCTACAAAAGACACCGCAAGCATAAGAGTGAGAACAGAACTAATATGACCAGTGTCGGGTACCGTAATTAGGGGTACACCCAACACTCCTAAACACAGCTGGTAACCACCATCAGCACAAGCTGCAGAGACTGATGGGCGCAATTCAGGTCAAGGCTCCGTCTACTCAAGGGACGCGATCTCGCCTCGCCCGAGCCTAGCCTTGGGCGGGAACAGTAGTCCCAGGCGAATTCACGCCTCGCCCGAAGGCCTCCTCAAGCAACGGGCGCACCCTCGACTCGCCTGAAGCCCAGCTCGGGCAGGCTTCGTTGTGAAGCAACCTTGGCCAAATCACCTCACCAACCGACTGTATCGCAGGCGCATTCAATGCGAGGATCGCCTGACACCTTATCCTGACACACGTTCCTCAGTCGGCAGGACCGAAGTGACCGCAGTCACTTCGCCCTTCCACTAACCGACCTGACAGGAAAACAGCGCCGCCTGCCCCGCTCCGACTGCTATGCCACCCGCTAGGGTGAGGCTAACGACAGCTAAGTTCAGCCTCAGGCGCAACAGGAAGCTCCATCTCGCCCGACCTTGGGCCTTGGCCTCAGGAGGAGGTCTCCGCCTCGCCCGACCCCAGGGCTCGGCCTCAACTTCAGCCTCGAAAGATGGTCTCCGCCTCGCCCGACCCCAGGGCTCAGCCTCAACCTCGACCTCAGAAGGAATCGCGTCCTCACCCGACCCCGACCTCAGCCTCAGGAGGAGTCTCCACCTCGCCCGACCTTGGGCTCGGACCGACCGCGCCATAGGGGATACATCATTACCCTACCCCTAGCTAGCTCAGGCTACGGGGAACAAGACTGGCGTCCCATCTGGCTCGCTCCGGTAAACAAGTAATGATGGCTCCCCGCGTGCGTCCATGACGACGACGGTTCTCAGCCCCCTATGGAAGCAAGGAGACGTCAGCAAGGTCCCAGCAGCCCCGACAACTGTGCTTCTATAGGGCTCAAGCACTCCTCCGACGGCCACAACACCACGTACACAGGGCTCTAGCACCTCTCCGACAGCCACGTTGGCATGTACATAGGGCTCTGGCACCTCTTTGCCGGACACGTTAGCGCATAGCTACACCCCCATTGTACACCTGGACCCTCTCCTTGCATCTATAAAAGGAAGGTCCAGGGCCTCCATACGGAGGGTCGCGCGGGAGGACGGGCTGACGAACCGGCTCACTCTCTCTCTCCCTCGTGAACGCTTGTAACCCCTACTGCAAGCGCATCCCCCCTGGCGCAGGATAACACGAGCCGCGGTTCCCCCCTTGTGTTCCATCTCGCGCCAACCCATCTGGGCTGGGACACATAGCGACAATTTTACTCGTCGGTCCAGGGACCCCCTGGGGTCGAAACGCCGACAGTTGGCGCGCCAGGTAGGGGCCTGCTGCGTGTTGACGAACAACTTCCCGTTGAGTTCCAGATGGGTAGTCTCCAGCAACCTCTTCAGCCCGGGACGCTGCTCCGCTTCGGGAGCCTCGAGTTCATGTCCCTCGACGGCAGCTACGACATGGTGCTCCTTCTCCCGCAGCGCGACAGCGACAACAACGACCGTCGGCTCGCCCGGTGGCGGCGACCTCGACGACGTCTTCCTCCCGTGGCGGAAGAACAACATCCGGGCTTGTCCCGTCGCCTTCCTTGCCACAGGAGGAGGAGACGGGGCAATCATGGCCAGGCGGGAGGCGGCACCTCGTCGGCTGTCGAGCGAGTTGACGACGCTGGCACCCCAGCAGGGGACATGTCGGGCGTTGTCCTCGCGCCTGAGACGATGACGAGTGTTGTTTCCCCGCAACATGCCAGCCCCAAGCGGACAGATGACGCCAGCGTACACTCACGAAGGACTTGCTGGGCGTTAGCCTCGTACCTGAGATAACGGTGCAGTCCGTCCCGACGCGGCTTCGTCACCGTTCATCGATCGAGAGGTACCGTCCGTTTTCCACCCTGTGCCTTTTAGATTCAGCTTCGATCCACCAAGCGACCCCGCTTCGATGAGCGCTTTCATAAAGGCATATCCTAACCTTCCGGGGTACCATATGTGGTCAACCTGGGACCGACTGACGACCGTCTCGACCTACGGGCCCCCGGGTTCCGAGGAAGAAGACGAGCCCGACTCTGGTTGGGTTTTCTCCGGGCTCCGCGCTCCTAGTGCCATGCGAGACTTCATGACCGCATGTGACTACTGCCTCTCCGATTGCTCCGATGATGGCCACAGCCTTGACGACGAAGGTTGTGGCCCAAGTCGCGAATGTTTCCACGTCGATCTAGGGGGTCACGACGAAGGCAACCACCTTGGCATGCCGGAGGATGACGATCCCCCTAGGCCTGCGCCTCGCGTTGACATCCTGCGGGAATAACTGTGGTCTCAGTCTCTGTGGGGGGTCAGGACACACAGCTCGAGCAAATCCACGAGATGCAGGCCAAGCTCGACGAGGAAGCAGGACAGCTTGTGCAGCTCCGACAAAACATAGAGCAGGAGTGGGCAGGCCGAGCACTCGCTGGAGAAGCCTGTCATCAGGCCCGGGACGTCCAGCGCCGTATCGCCGACGATGCTAGGGCAAGGCTACCCTCGGCCTCCAGCGGGGTCGGCCAGAATCTGGCTGCAGCGGCAATACTACTCCGAGCGATGCCGGAGCCATCCACCACCGAGGGGCGGCGTATCCAGGGAGAACTCAAGAATCTCCTGGAGGACGCCGCGGTCCGATGGGCCGAGAGCTCTGTCTCCCGAAGGCAAGGGTGCCCCCCGGAGCATCGCGCAGCGACTTCCCGATTCATGCGGGAAGCCTCGGTTCACACCGGGCGCACGCGGGACGCAACGTCTGCAGCCCCGGGTCGCCTCGGCAACGAGCACCACCGCCGCGACCGTTGAGCCCGCCTCGACGAGAAGGTGCGCCGAGGCTACCACCCCAGGCGTGGGGGACGCTACGACAGCGAGGAGGATCGGAGCCCCTCGCCCGAACTACCAGGTCCGCAAGCCTTCAGCCGGGCCACACGACGGGCGTTGTTCCCGACCCGGTTCTGATCCCTGACTACTATCACCAAGTACTCGGGGGAAACGAGGCCGGAACTGTGGCTTGCAAACTACCGGCTGGCCTGCCAGCTGGGTGGAACGGACGATGACAACCTCATCATCCGCAACCTCCCCATGTTCCTCTTCGACACCGCCCGAGCCTGGCTGGAGCATCTGCCTCCTGCGTAGATCTCCAACTGGGATGACCTGGTCAAGGCTTTCGCTGGGAACTTCCAGGGCACGTACGTGCACCCTAGGAACTCCTGGGATCTCCGAAGCTGCCGCCAGCGGCCAGGGGAATCCCTGCGAGAGTACATCCGGCGGTTTTCGAAGCAGCGCACCGAGCTGCCCAACATCACCGACTCGGATGTCATCGGGGCGTTCCTCGCCGGCACCACTTGCCGCGACCTGGTGAGCAAGCTGGGCCGCAAGACTCCCACCAAGGCGAGCAAGTTGATGGACGTCGCCACCAAGTTCGCCTCTGGTCAGGAGGCGGTCGAAGCCATCTTCTGTAAGGACAAGCAGCCTCAGGGACGCCAGCAGGAAGACGTCCCCGAGGCGTCCGCCCAGCGTGGCATGAAGAAGAAGGCGAAGAAGAAGTCGCAAGCAAAGCGCGACGCCGCCGACGCAGATCTTGTCGCTGCCGCCGAGCACAGGAACCCTCGGAAGCCTCCCGGAGGGGTCAACCTGTTCGACAAGATGCTCAAGGAGTCGTGTCCCTATCACCAGGGCCCCGTCAAGCACACCCTCGAGGAATGCGTCATGCTTCGGCGCTACTTCCATAAGGCCGGGCCCCCGGCGGAAGGTGGCAAAGGCCAAGACAACGACAAGAAGGAGGGCGACAAGGCAGAGGAGTTTCCCGAGGTCCACGGCTGTTGCATGATCTATGGTGGGCAAGTGGCGAACGCCTCGGCTCGGCACCGCAAGCAGGAGCGCCGGGAGGTCTGCTCGGTAAAGGTGGCGACACCAGTCTACCTAGACTGGTCTGACAAGCCCATCACCTTCGACCAGGGCGACCACCCCGACTGCGTGCCGAGCCCAGGAAAGTACCCGCTCGTTGTCGACCCCGTCATCGGCAACACCAGGCTCGCTAAGGTCCTCATGGACGGAGGCAACAGCCTCAACATCATCTATGCTGAGACCCTCGGGCTCTTGGAAATCGATCTGTCCACAATCCGGGCCGGTGCGGCGCCCTTTCATGGGATCATCCCCGGGAAGCGTGTCCAGCCCCTTGGACAACTCGATCTGCCCATCTGCTTCAGGACTCCCTCCAACTTCCGCAGGGAAACCCTCACGTTCAAGGTGGTCGGGTTCCGAGGAACCTACCACGCGGTGCTGGGGAGACTGTGCTACGCCAAGTTCATGGCTGTCCCCAACTACACCTACCTCAAGCTCAAGATGTCGGGCCCCAACGGGGTCATCACCGTCGGATCCACGTACCGACACGCGTACGAATGCGACGTGGAGTGCATGGAGTACGCTGAGGCCCTCGCTGAGTCCGAGGCCCTCATCACCGACCTGGAATGCCTCTCCAAGGAGGTGCCTGACGCGAAGCGCCATGCCGACAACTTCAAGCCAGCAGAGGCGGTTAAGTCCGTCCCTCTCGACCCTAGCAACGACGCCTGCAAGCAAGTCCGGATCGACTCCGAGCTCGACCCCAAATAGGAAGCAGTGCTCTTCGACTTTCTCCGCGTGAACGCCGAGGTGTTTGCGTGGAGTCCCTCGGACATGCCCGGCATACCGAGGAATGTCGCTGAGCACTCGCTGGATATCCGAGCTGGAGCCCGACCCGTGAAGCAGTCTCTGCGCCGTTTCGACGAAGCAAAGCACAGAGCCATAGGCGAGGAGATCCACAAGCTGATGGCTGCAGGGTTCATGAAAGAGGTATTCCATCCCGAATGGTTAGCCAACCCTATGCTTGTCAAAAAGAAAGGTGGGAAATGGAGGATGTGCGTAGACTACACTGGTCTAAACAAAGCATGTCCGAAGGTTCCCTACCCTCTGCCTTGCATTGATCAAATTGTGGATTCCACTGCTGGGTGCGAAACCCTGTCATTCCTTGATGCCTACTCAGGGTATCACCAAATCAAGATGAAAGAGTCCGACCAGCTCGCGACTTCTTTCATCACACCTTTTGGCATGTACTGCTATACTACTATGCCATTTGGTTTGAGGAATGCAGGTGCGACATACCAAAGGTGCATGAACCACGTGTTCGGAGAGCACATCGGTCGAACGGTCGAGGCCTACATCGATGACATCGTAGTCAAGACGAGGAAAGCCTTCGACCTTCTCTCTGACCTTGAAACAACATTCAAGTGTCTGAGAGCGAAGGGCATGAAACTCAACCCCGAGAAGTGTGTCTTCGTAGTCCCCTGAGGCATGCTCCTAGGGTTCATCGTCTCTGAGCGAGGCATCGAAGCCAACCTGGAGAAAATCGCAGCCATCACCAACATGGGGCCTATCAAAGACTTGAAAGGAGTACAGAGGGTCAAGGGATGCCTTGCGGCTCTGAGCCGCTTCATCTCGCGTTTTGGCGAAAAAGGCCTATCCTTGTACCGCCTCTTAAGGAAGACCAAGCGCTTCACTTGGACCCCCGAGGCCGAGGAAGCCCTCGAAAACTTAAAGGCGCTCCTTACAAACGCGCCCATCTTGGTGCCCCCCCGCTGCGGGAGAAGCCCTCTTGATCTACGTAGCCGCAACCACTCAGGTGGTCAGCGCCGCGATCGTAGTCGAGAGACGAGAAGAAGGGCATGCACTGCTCGTCCAGAGGCCGGTCTACTTCATCAGTAAAGTGCTATCCGAGACCAAGATCCGCTACCCGGAAATTCAGAAGCTACTGTACGCAGTAATTCTGACGCGACGAAAGTTACGACACTACTTCGAGTCTCATCCGGTGACTGTGGTGTCATCCTTCCCCCTGGGGGAGATCATACAGTGCCGAGAGGCCTTGGGGAGGATAGCAAAGTGGGCAGTGGAGATCATGAGCGAGATAATCTCGTTCGCTCCTCGAAAGGCCATCAAGTCCCAAGTCTTGGCGGACTTCGTGGCTGAATGGGTCGACACCTAGCTACCAACAGCTCCGATCCAACCGGAACTCTGGACCATGTACTTCGATGGGTCGCTGATGAAAACAGGAGCCGGCGTGGGCCTGCTTTTCATCTCACCCCTCGGGAAACATCTCCGCTACATGCTGCGCCTCCATTTCCCGGCGTCAAACAACGTGGCCGAGTATGAGGCTCTGGTTAACGGGTTGCGCAGCGCCATCGAGCTAGGGGTTCAGCACCTCGACGCTCGTGGCGACTCGCAGCTTGTCATAGACCAAGTCATGAAGAACTCCCACTATCGCGACCCGAAGATGGAGGCCTACTGCGATGAAGTTCGGCGCCTGGAAGACAAGTTCTACGGGCTCAAGCTCAATCACATCGCTCGGCGGTACAACGAGACTGCGGATGAGCTGGCTAAAATAGCCTCGGGGCAGTCAACGGTTCCCCCGGACGACTTCTCCAAAGACATACATCAACCCTCTATCAAGATTGACGACTCGCCCGAGTCCGAGGAGGCCTCGGCCTAGCCCGAGGCACCCTCGGCCGCCGAAGGTGAGGCCCTGCGTGTCGAGGGTGAGCGGAATGGGGTTGCGCCAAATCGAAACTGGCAGACCCCGTACCTGGAATATCTCCTCCGAGGGGAGCTACCCCTCGACAAGGCCGAAGCTCAGCGACTGGCGCGGTGTGCCAAGTCGTTCGTCTTACTGGGTGATGAAAAGGAGCTCTACCACCGCAGCCCCTCAGGCATTCTCCAACGATGCATATCCGTCGCCGAAGGACAGGAGCTATTGCAAGAGATACACTCGGGGGCTTGCGGTCACCACGCAGCACCTCGAGCCCTCGTTGGGAACGCCTTCCGACAAGGCTTCTACTGGCCGACCGCGGTGGCCGACGCCACTAGGATTGTACGCTCCTGCCAAGGGTGTCAATTCTACGCAAGACAGACACACCTGCCCGCTCAGGCCTTGCAGACGATACTCATCACCTGGGCGTTTGCTGTGTGGGGTCTGGACCTCGTCGGTCCCTTGCTGAAGGCACCCGGGGGCTTCACACACCTGCTAGTCGCCATCGACAAATTCTCCAAGTGGATCGAGGTCCGACCCCTAACCAGCATCAGGCTTGAGCAGGCGGTGGCGTTCTTCACCAACATCATCCATCACTTTGGGGTCCCAAACTCCATCATCACCGATAATGGCACCCAGTTCACTGGGAAGAAGTTCCTGGACTTCTGCGAGGACCACCACATCCGCGTGGACTGGGCCGCCGTAGCTCACCCCATGACGAATGGGCAGGTAGAGCGTGCCAACGGTATGCGTCTGCAAGGACTTAAACCGAGGATCTACAACGACCTCAACAAGTTTGGCAAGCGATGGATGAAGGAACTACCCTCGGTGGTCTGGAGTCTGAGGACGACGCCAAGCCGAGCCACGGGCTTCTCGCCGTTCTTTCTAGTCTATGGGGCCGAGGCTATCTTGCCCACAGACTTAGAATATGGTTCCCCGAGGACAAAGGCGTACGACGACCAAAGCAACCAGACCAGCCGAGAAGACTCACTAGACCAGCTAGAAGAGGCTCGGGACGTGGCCTTACTACACTCGGCGCGGTATCAGCAGTCTCTACGACGCTATCACGCCCGAGGGGTTCGGCTCCGAGACTTCCAGGTGGGAGACTTGGAACTTTGGCTGCGGCAGGACGCCCGAGGGCGCCACAAGCTTACTCCTCCCTGGGAAGGGTCGTTCATCATCGCCAAGATTTTGAAGCCCGGAACATACAAGCTGGCTAATGATCAGGGCGAGGTCTACAACAACGCTTGGAACATCCGACATCTACGTCGCTTTTACCCTTAAGATGTTTTCAAGTCGTTCATATACCGTGTTTTCTATACATACAAAAATAAAGTCTAACCGTCAAGGAAGGGTCAGCCTTGCCTCGGCAAAGCCCGACCCTCCCTCGGGGGCTAGAAGGAGGAAACCCCCTCTGCGTCAAAATTTTCCTTGGAAAAGTTTTCTACCAAAATGACTTTCGTACTTTCCGACTATATCGATAACAGAATCCTGCAAAACGAGTAAGAGCGCACGTAAGCGGCAAGGCCGACCGAGCCGAGGGACTCCTACGCCTCCGGGATACGGATACCTCACTCGTCACCTTCCACAAAAAGTAACTCTTACTCGGATAAGCGATTCTGCTACTGACGAACAAGTCCGGATACTCGAAACGAGAGGAAAAGAAACACAACTTTATAACACGACAACAAAGTGTTTAGGCCTCGGCGGCCACGAAAAACACATGCATGCTCCAAACAGACTGCTCCGGCGGAATCAGGCATCGCCTGGGGGAGGAGAGGCACCCTCGACTTCGTCTCCACCCTCGGCGCCATCTCCACCCTCGGCGAGATCTGGCCTGGCCACGGACGGCGGCGCGAGCGGAAGGATCTCCACCTCAAAGGAGGACGCCAGCACCACGCTTGGGCCCGCGACGGCCGCATCAAGCCTCTGAATCTCGGCTAAGGCAGCCTCGTCTTCGTTGGGTAGACAGTACCCCTCGCTGACCCGCTCCAGATCCACATCGTAGTGGGAAGCGAGCACAGCGAAGGCCCCCTAATGCCGTGATGCAGTGCCTCGTGGAGTCTGCTGCGCACATGGCCGCCCAAGGCCCGCAGGCGACTCTGGGGGGAGCTACCCGAGGGGACGTCATCGAGGCCAAAGACCTAGCAGAAGGCCGAGATAGCTTCGGACATGGCCACGCGGTCGGCCTCCTTCTGCTCAGCCGCCTGGGCAAGTGCCTTGACGGACTCGTTGAGAGCAGTCTCGAACTCTACAGATAGCCAAATAGAATTCTTCAGACACGAGTTGAAGAATGAAGCTGAATCGAAGTCACAAAGCGGCCGAAACATACCTTCAGCCCGGGCACGCTGCTCTGAGGCTGCGGCTTAGGCAGACTGAGCAGACCCGACGGGCACGGCCAGGTCCTCCGCAAGGGCTCCGGCCCGAGCAGACGCCTCGGCTAGCTGACCTCCAAGGGCCTCAGCCCGGCCTACAGCCTCGGCAGCCTGGCTCCGAGATTGGTCCCGCTCGCCAATAACATGGCCAAGCTCCAGCTGCCGCTGTTGCGCCTCCGTCCGTGCCGACGCCGCCTCTGCCCGCGCCGCCGCTGCCTCCACCTCTAGCTCATCACAGAGCAGCCGAAGGTCCGCCATCTCGGTGCTCCGTTGGGTGAGGCGTTCATTAGCCTCGAAAAACGCGGCCCTCAGGAACCGCAGCGAACCCCAGACGTCAGTCTCGCGACGGATGAACAGCGACATGGCGGTGCTCACATCCGTCAGTTCCTAAGGAAGGGAAGCAGGGTGTTACAAAGAATGCCCTAGTCACGCGAAAGGTATGCCTAAAATCCTTACCTGGAGGACCCTAGGAACGTCTCTGGAAAGAATCTCCATGGCCGACCGAAGCGACCCCATCACCGCCTCGGCATACTCGCGGAGCTCATCCCGAGACTGCTCCTCCCGCTCATCGTCAAGAACGAAAAGGGGCTTCAAGGCGCCACGGGTCCAGAACCGGAGCACCTGCCCGCACCACTCATTGGGGTCGCGCCGCGTGGGGATAAGGTCGCTGCTCCCCAAGACGGGTCGCGGTTCTGCGCGCCCCCTCCAAGGCGTCGGGACCTCCTGCAGTCGACGCATCGGGTACCATCGCTGACGGCGTACTGGGCCTCCCTTTGGCTAAGGAGGCGGGCTCCCGATCGCCGACCTCGGCAACGACGGTCGCCCTCTTCTTATGGCCGAGACTGGGAAGGTCGGAGACGACCTCGAGCAGCGGCACCTCAGCCATCCTAGCATCAGCAGCGACGGGTGGCTCCACAGGCAAAACAGCAATGGCCTCGGCAGAGGCTGGTGCCGACACCGGCAACACGATAGGTGGGCTCAGGGCCACGGCCACCACAGCAGCCTCCCCCAGCACAATGGCCGCCCTGATGGAAGGGTCAACCTAGGAGGCTTGCCCCAGGGCAACTCGCGCCGCCTGGGCCCCCCGCTTGAGGGCGTCTTGTGCGGAGGCCAGCCAACCGGCGTGGCACGCTGCGGCACTGGCTGCAGAAGCCAGCAGCGTCTTAAGGGCCTTCCCAGGGGCCAGACCGGCCGAACCTTGCCTCTGTTTGCTGAAAGGAAAAGGTAAAGAAGGATCAGGACACACGAAGGAGCCAAAACAGAGCTATCCTCAGATACTCACCCACTCCGGACCAAGGCCAATCGTGCCTGCGGGGAGGCCCCTCGGGCCTCGGTCCCCACAGGCGCTATCGAGGTTCGCCCCGCTGTCGGCTTCGGTGCCGTTCCCGCCTCGGGCGCCCGAGGCACCAAAGGGATGGCCTGCCCAGGCGCCGTCACAACGGCCCGAGGATCAACCTCCTGTGCAGCCGACACAGGCGACTGCTCTTGGGGGACAGGTGGATCGGCCTGACTCCTCGAAGTCACCTCAACAACCTCGGCCAAGGGGTCGAGTACCCCCTCGGCCTGTTCCTGCTCCTCGGACCGGGACCTTGATGTCCCGACCCCAGATACTGACGGCGTCAGCCCACTTGAAGGCTGGCTCGACGACCCCTGGCCCAGCCTCAGATCCGGGCTAAGGCCAAGACGGGCCGCCATGTCGTCGTCCTCGTCATCATCGTCGTCATCATCCTTGTCAGGCGTCTCCGGCGACGGCTCCCTCGGGAGCCTGTCCCTCTCCTGCCTCCGACGGCGCCTCTCCAAGGCATCCCGAGCCCGCATCCGCTCGCGGTCCCAGGCCTTTTCCGCGTCCGTCTTCTCCTTCTTCTTCTCCACGGCGACCCTCCACGCGGCTCGGTCCATTGCGTCCTCCGGGACCGGTGGTAGGGAGGGCTTGTAAAACCCCAACTCCTGGAGACGAACGGAAATCCCGACGGTAAGAATCAAAGGCAACCTGACAAAAGATAGGAGAAGGAGCAGACACTCACCAGGGACACGTACCCACGCTCGGGACGCATCATGGGCTGGGTAAGGGCGCCGGCATCTAGCCTCCCTACCATGCCCGCTACCCGCCTGCGAAGGTCGTCGGTGGAGAGGGATGCCGAGGACATCTGTGAACCCTCCAAGTCAACCCCCAGCTTCATCTTCAAAAGCGGCAACTGCCGCTCTGCCAAGGGAAGCACCCTCCGGTGTTGGATGGCGGCAACCACCCCCGTGGCGGTGAGCCCCCCATCTCGTAACTTCTGCAAGACCTCCAGAAGGGGCTGGAGTTTCTCCTGTTTCTCGCGCGTGGCCCCCAGCGCCAGTTGCTGCCGGCGGCAGTCACCACTCATTGAGAAAACGATGGGAGCCTTCCCTCGTCGTTCCGGAGGTAAAACCACCGGCGCTGCCACACCTTGTTCGAAGACACAAGGATGGTTGGGATGTACTGCTGTGCGCGCCCCTGCCTCAATTGGAGGGTGCAGCCACTAGCCCGCACCGCCATGCGGACCTTCTTTTCCCCCGTCGTCAAGGCAAAAAGCTCCGCGAAGAAGAGATGGGTCCACAGATCCCAGTGGGGGTCAATCCCCAAAAAACCCTCGCAAACCGCCGCAAAGATGGCTGCTTGCGCAATGGAGTTGGGGTTGAAGTTGTGCAGCTCCACCCCGTAGTAGTGCAGGAGCGCCCACATGAAACGGCTCGTTGGCACTCCGAACCCCTGCTCGTGGAAGGAGACAAAACTAACCACATACCCCGGCGGCGGAGTCGGGACGGCCTCGCTCGCAGGGACCATCCACTCTGGGTGTGGGTCACCGGAGAGGCGACAGAGCAAACCATCGGCGACGAGGGCCTCCAGATCATCCACTGTGACGGTGGAGAGAGGCCACAGATCGTGCGGCAAAACAACGGTCACCCTGTCGGCCATCACCGAACGAAGGGGGTGGAGGCGGAGGGGACAAGGTGCGCAATTTTCTTTTCTCTGGCTATTCTCTTAGGTTGCGGAAACCAAAGCAGAAGGCAAGCAGCAGAGTAAAGAACCACCACCGACCCCTCTTCCGGGTATATAAAGGGCCGAGCGAGATCCGTTCAAACACTTCGCCCGAACCCGCCGCGAAATTCAAACTCGAAGGCGAAGCGCCCGTTCCTCGAACGACTCGCGCACGCGCAACGGCCGCCCTGCGAACCGCCTGTCCCATCGCATAAACTCCTCGGCAGGGCAAGCGCCACCTTTTGTAGGTGAAGCAGGCGTTGTTTCACCTCCGCCATGATGACCGCGTCAAAAAAGGTGCGCCACACTGTTTAAATTCATATCCTTTTCCTCTTCCTCTTTCTCTCTCTTGCTACAGGGACCGGGAAAGGGGATATTTCGAAAGGGATCCTTCTCCGCGAAGAAAGCGGGCCCCGAGCCCTCCTACTGATCAGGGGTTCGAAGGCTAGCCCCTCGGAAGGGTTCGACAGCCGCCCCAGAGCACTCGGACTTCAGGCTCATTACTGATCAGAGGTTCAAAGGCTGGCCCCTCGGAAGGGTTCGACAGCCGCCTCAGAGCACTCGGGCTCCGCGCCCACTACTGATCAGGGGTTCGAAGGCTAGCCCCTCGGAAGGGTTCGACAGCCGCCCCAGAGCACGCAGAGCGAGGGATGACTCTGGGTACGTCCGTTACATGGCCAAGGCTCGGGCTACGCTCCCGAGGTACCCTAGGACATTTCTGAGACTAGCAGGAGCGATTTTGTAACGGAATCCCACCAGAGGGAGGCATCGAGCCCTTGGACCCTATCGAATGGGTCTGGGTCCGGCAAATCACCTACATGTACTTTTGGAGCGCGCCTCTGGGCCACTAGCCAACCCTTATCGAATGGGGCACGGGCGTCCACTCGGATCACCCGTTAGCAACTCACAGGAGACACCATGTTCGGCGCCCTCCAAGGGCAACATGGCGCTTTCCCCCCCCCCTTCCTCCTTGTGAAAAGGCGACGAAGGGGCGTATGATAAAAGTCGAGACAGTCCTTGATCGTCCTATTGCTCCGTGCAGAGGCTCGGGGGTTGCTCTCGCAAACCCGGCTACAGCCAAACCGTTGACAGCGTCAACAAACCAGCCTGAAAACTCGGAACCTGACCATGTACCCGGGCTACAATCAGATCGCATGAGGGAACAACCAGACCGACCGAGGCATCACGAAAGGCATTAAGACCTCAGAGGAGTAAAACCACTCCTCCGAGGCCTCGAGGGCTACACCCGGTGGGTGCGCTCGCGCGCACCCACCGGAACAAAGTGTAACCAAGGAAGACCGGTCCCCTTGCAAAAAAGTGCGACAAAGCCTCCAAGCGAGTACCAACACTCCCTTTGAGGCTCGGGGGCTACTGTCGAGTACCGTAATTAGGGGTACACCCAACACTCCTAAACACGGCTGGTAACCACCATCAGCACAAGCTGCAGAGATTGATGGGCGCAATTCAGGTCAAGGCTCCGTCTACTCAAGGGACACGATCTCGCCTCGCCCGAGTCCAGCCTCGGGCGGGAACAGTAGTCCCAGGCGAATTCACGCCTCGCCCGAGGGCCTCCTCAAGCAACGGGTGCACCCTCGACTCGCCTAAAGCCCAGCTCGGGCAGGCTTTGTTGTAAAGCAACCTTGGCCAAATCGCCTCACCAACCGACCGTATCGCAGGCGCATTCAATGTGAGGATCGCCTGACACCTTATCTTGACACACGTTCCTCAGTCGGCAGGACCGAAGTGACCGCAGTCACTTCGCCCTTCCACTAACCGACCTGACAAGAAAACAGCGTCGCCTGCCCCGCTCCGACTGCTGTGCCACCCGCAAGGGTGAGGCTAACGATAGCTAAGTTCAGCCTCAGGCGCAACAGGAAGCTCCGCCTCGCCTGACCTTGGGCCTCGGCCTCAGGAGGAGGTCTCCGCCTCACCCGACCCCAGGGCTCGGCCCTTGCCTCGGCCTCGGAAGGTGGTCTCCGCCTCGCCTTACCCCAGGGCTCGGCCTCAACTTTGGCCTCGAAAGATGGTCTCCGCCTCGCCCGACCCCAGGGCTCGGCCTCAACCTCGACCTCAGAAGGAATCGCGTCCTCACCCGACCCCGACCTCGGCCTCAGGAGGAGTCTCCGCCTCGCTCGACCTTGGGCTTGGACCGACCGCGCCATAGGGGATACATCATTACCCTACCCCTAGCTAGCTCAGGCTACGGGGAACAAGACCGGCGTCCCATCTGGCTCGCCCCGGTAAACAAGTAATGATGGTTCCCCGCGTGCGTCCATGACGACGGCGGTTCTCAGCCCCCTACGGAAGCAAGGAGACGTCAGCAAGGTCCTGGCAGCCCCGACAGCTGTGCTTCTATAGGGCTCAAGCGCTCCTCCGACGGCCACGACGCCGCGTACACAGGGCTCTAGCACCTCTCCGACAGCCACGTTGGCATGTACACAGGGCTCTGGCACCTCTTTGCCGGACACGTTAGCGCATAGCTACACCCCCATTGTACACCTAGACCCTCTCCTTGCATCTATAAAAGGAAGGTCTAGGGCTCCATACGGAGGGTCGCGCGGGAGGACGGGCTGACGAACCGGCTCACACTCTCTCTCTCCCTCGCGAACGATTGTAACCCCTACTGCAAGCGCATCCCCCCTGGCGTAGGATAACACGAGCCACGATTTTCCCCCCTTGTGTTCCATCTCGCGCCAACCCATCTGGGCTGGGACACGTAGCGACAATTTTACTCGTCGGTCCAGGGACCCCCTGGGGTCGAAACGCCAACAACCTGCAAGTAACGAACCATAAATAAATGAAGGATTACAATGAAACACAGTTTTTCAGCAAGGTATAATATATAGTAGAACATAGGTTTGGTCGATATGACCAACTTTTGAAGGGAAACCAAAGTCAAGGCAGGGACAGTGGTCTATAATCCTTAGAACGACCATTCTACTCTAGGTTAGCGGTCCTACAGTCAGCATGGCTTTCACAGGCAGCCAACTGGGGGTTACCGCTAACCCACGCCTAGAACTCGTCGTAGTCTTGGAACTCCTGGAAGTCTCCTTCCACGGCTTCATCTTCTCCTGAGCAGTGGTTGCAATGCTGACAACCTAGGGATGAGGGGAGGGTTGGTGTGTAGAGCAAGGGTGAGTACATATCAACATACTCAACAAGTATCCTGTTTGGCTGTAGTGGACTAGCTTTATGTGGGGAATAAGTCAAGCAGTTGCTTTTAGTTAGTCAGATTATTATTGTTACTAGTAGAGAAAGCCAAGTTTTAGATTTAGCCCACGTTATTAACCCAAACGTACTCATTTCCAAACGGAAAGAGTACCACTTACCATTACCAGAGTCAAAACCAAGAACCATCGATCTCATTGCCACCTGCAAACCGAACATCTCTGATCAAGTACCACTAATCACTGGAGCTCCCTTGGCCGCTCATAACCGCGAGCACGGCTGATATATCAGTTTTCAAACACTCTGCAGAGGTTGTGCACTTTACCCACAAGCCGTGATTCCCTTTCTGCCCGGAGAGAGCTACTCCCCATTGACCACTGCCTAGGTGGCCCAGCAGGGCATCACTACGTAGCCTTTACAAAGATTCCCCGGGGCTGTAGCCGCCCGTTAGGTTTCTAAATGCACCGCACTCCTCCCCAAGGGGGCGAACCCAAGCTTGGCAGGGCGAGCCGCATACACTGAGCCCCATTGACAGCACGACGACTAAGCGAACTACACCCCGGATCCTCTAATTATTCAGCTAAGGGCACCCCATTCCACCCTCATGGTTGCACTGTTTTCCCGGGCGGTCATCCAACGAACAGGTCCTTATGGAGAGGCACTTGAGAAATCGCTCGAGCCCCCTTGAAGACCACAAGTATAACATCATAATAAAAGAGGGGAAAACAGTGTATCGTTGATAATTCTCATCATGTTCATTGATTAGAGTTGAGCAATAGCATAAAGCTAAACAATAATAATCCAACCCAAATAGGTAAACAAGGATAGGGATAACAAAGCTAGTCAATCCTTAGGTATAACTGTGAAATGCGGGAGGTGAATTAAAGAATGTATAGGACAGAGATAGGTCAAGGGACACTTGCCTCCACCAACCGACTGCTGCTCAGGGGCTTCTCCTGTGAGTTCTCCGGGCTCCTCAACCGGATCGTTCTCTATGCGAGCGCAAACATACATACATCCACACATTTAATACAAAAGAACGGTACACCATACAATAGGATGCAATAAATAAATAGACGTTCCACGCGGAATCGCAATTACGGTTAAGAGAGAAAGGGGAAAAGACAGTCGAGAAACGATCACATTACATTATTATAAATTAAACCACTCGCTTAATTGAAGGGCATTAATTTGGACACTACGTTTAGCATAAAGAAAAGTCATTTTTCATGTCTAATCATTATAAGCAGATGAAGATAAATTAAAAGGATTGTCGCGCAGCGAGACGCGCGACATAACACTCTAAATCGAATTAAGAAATCAACGACTCGTCGTGCGACAGATTGCACGATGAGACACTTGCATTAATTATAAAGAGACGTTGAGCGTCGCGCGGCGAAACACACGACGGCATACGTCAACAGAACTAAGTTTAAAGTGGAACGTCGCGTGGCTCGATGCGCGATGTCACACATTAAACAACCTGAAATTAAAATGGATCGTCGCGCGACGAAGCGCACGACACAACACATCAATAGGATCTAAAATTAGATAAATTTGTCGCGCGACGAAGCACGCGACATAGCACGCTAACTAACGGAGTTTGAAATTAACTAAAAACCAAGAATAGTCACCGCGCGTGTGGGGTTGCGCACGCGGGAACGCGTTAGGGGTAAACGAGGGAGCGCGAGGCCGCGCCGAGGCCACGCGAGCCACGCCGAGGGCCGGGACGCCGCGCGCAGGGGCCGGGGACCACGCCGGGGGGCCGGGCCGCGCCGGGGCCGGGGAGCGCCGTCGCGGGGAGGGGCAGGGGCGGGCGCCGCCGCGGGGAGGGGGCAGGGGCGGGTGCCGCCGCGGGGAGGGGCAGGGGCGAGCCGCCGCCACGCAGGGGCCGGGGCGGGGGCGAGCGCCGCCGCGTCGGGGAGGGGCAGGGGTGGGCCGCCGCGCCGGGGTAGGGACGCGCGCGCAGGGGAGAAGGGGAGGGCGCGCGCAGGGAAGAGAAGGGGAGGGAGAGGGAGAGAGAGAGGAGAAGGGAAGGGGAGGGGAAAAACTCACCTCCGGGGATCCAACTTCGGCGATCACCGTCTCCAAAACCTAGGGCACCACGGGAGAGAGAGAGAGAGAGAGATGAGAGCGAGAGAGGTTGCTGCGCGGGAAGAATCAAATGAGCCAAACAGATCTGGGGAAGGGGGGGCGCAGGGGGAGCGCAGGGGCGCCAGGGGCGCGCGGGCTGGGCCGGGCCGGACCGGGCCGGGCTGGGTTGGGCTGGGTCACATCACGGATCGAAACCCATGACATGCACGACCATTAAACAAAATCCAATTGCGAACCGAAATCCGAAATAGGACGAGACGAACACGCGACATCAGACAAAGAAATGCGCTTCGCCATGATGCAACACCCATGACACTTAGGTTTTGGTTTATACATGACACGGACACCTGTCACCAAACTGGTTTGAAATTGGGAAGAAGGAAGCGAAACGGGAAGAGAAAAAAGAGTAACGCCCGAATTTGGTGAGAGAAAAGAAGAAAAATTCTACCCCCAAATTTAGGGCGTTACAGAGGGGGTAGATGCTCACCGGCGTGGATGTCAACGAGGGCTCGACTCGACTGGACGGTATGTTGTTCGGTGCAAGGGCAGCGGATGACAGGGCATGGCCGATGGCGATGCTCAAAGCATGGTGTAACTAGGCGCAGCACGTCGGCGGTTCGGTGGACTTGGGCTTCGACGTGGCGAGGGGAGCGCGGGGTCAGCGGTCCCAAGCGGGCGAGGCTAGAGCGGGTGTGAGGAATGATGAGAGGGGGAGAGAACGAGAGTGCATGCGAGGGGGGGGGTCAAAAGGAGCCGACATGCGGTGGGGTAGTTTTCCAAACCAGGCGCGTGACGTGCGCACATCGAGCAGAGGGGAGGGGGTGGCAGTTACGACGAGGAAGGGGAAGATGACAGGGGGCCGCGACGCAGTGAGGCGGGCGCGAGCATGGAGAGGGGGAGGGCAAGGCTAGTGAGCGGGGTTCGCCGATCAGTGACCACGGGCGCGCGTGGGACGGGGGGGGGCATAGCTGATAGGTAGGCCCCACGGCTCAGCCACTAAGCGCGGGCGTGATGGGTCGACTTGGGCCTAAAGGTCGACTAGAGAGGGGGCACATGCTCCGTTTCTCTTTTCTTTTTATCTTGAATTTTATCTTCGTTTTTCCTTTTCTTTTGTTTTATTTTGAACTTCAAACTCAAGTGAACTTCACAAAATAAATTCAAAGGAAAGCACACCATACATATGCATCAAACAAACTAAAGTATGAGGGTGAGCATGATGCAATATTTCATGACTTTCTTGAGGCTTTACTTACTAGGATATAATTAGAACTCCCAAGAATAAATCTCCTTCTAAACAAAATAAAAGGGAAGAGGATTAACTAGTAGAGGAAGGAAAAGAGGAGTAACACCCTAAACACTATGGATATAAACAAAGAAATTTATACCCCTAGATTCAGGGTGTTACAAGAAGTGGATGGGGTGGGGGCGCTGTCGCGCCTGGCCGCACATCAGGGAGTGCCTGATGTCGGGGAAGTGGACGCCTGGATGAACCGACGAAAACTAAGAAGCAAGTAGGCGACGACATGAGTGTGAAGACCACATTTTCGTGTGTCCTATGAAGTCTTGGGGTTGTTTGGTTGGATGCCTAAGGCACCATAATGTGGCTAACTTTTCTTCCTAGGATTAGTTCTTCAATTTGAGCGACTAAGATTAGGCAGATTATGGTGTCTTAGCTAGGAAACCAAACAAACCCTATACCCTGAACGGTCGAACGTGAGCAGGCGTGGGTCGTTGGCGTGAGCTATGCTCACTGGCAGTGGAAGTCGAAGGCCCACAAAGTTGAGTTTTGGTTCATCATAACTTAGCATTTTCTATATTTACCAGTGAACATATATTAATATAACTGGTTCCAAAAATTTAGGGGGGGCATGGCCCACTTTGCCCCCTATGTGTCTGCCCCTCTCCCGTGGTTATGCGTAACAATGGGCTCTAAATTTCACACTATAAAAATTAAGGATCAGATCAAATTAGGATCGAACTCTATTCCATCTCATTTTAACTAAAATATTTTTAGGGCTCTAATGAATTGTGAATGTTTGAGTTATTTGTGGCTTTGCACTTTAATGGGGGTGTTTCCTGTGTAATGGGCTTAGGCCCAACAACTATATTATAAATATATCTCTCCAACCCTGGTTACGGTTAGGGTTTCAGTTTCCAATATGGTATGGAGCTAGTTTTTATTTCTCTCCCCCTCTCACCCTGTATCCCACTGCCAGCTAGGCCCTCTCTTCACAGCCGCTAGCCTCCTCGCATCCCTAGCCATGAGCCTTCCCCCACCGGTCGGCCTTGCCCTCTTCCCCATCATCTCACATCGTCCCCTGTGGCTTTGTTGCACCGCCGTCCTGGGCGAGCGTGCCTAGCCACGCCCTTCTGTGTGGGCCACCTTTTCCATCACGTGGCTGGTCCCCTTGAGTAGGACCGCCATGATTCTGCTGCTGGTGTACCGTCATCGCCTCCACATGTCGACACCTTGTCCCATCGCGCTGTTGTGCCGCCTCCTGGGAGCGCCACCGCTGTGGAAGCACCGCACCTCCCCTCCATCTTCTACACACCGGTATGCCTCCCCACCCTTTGCAACTCATTGGCGTGCCATGGATCTCCATTTCCCGTCACCCCACCCCTCCCCCACGGCAGCTCCTCGATCGCAACCTTTCCTCTCCTACTTCTAGTTGCCATCATCCTGCCAAAACGGTCGACGCCTCCGTGCTCCTAGTCCCCCTCTATCACAGCGCCGGCACCGCTACTCCTCACCTCATTCTCTGTGCCCTCGCTACCGTTTACTGTGCCACTACATCCGTCCTTGCAGCTCTACGCACCAGCGTTGGTCACCATGTCGCGAATCTGCATGTTCCCAACGCCCACAGCGTGCCTGCTCACTCCTCAGCGGGGCAACCAATCCTACAGTGGCATGCCACCCTTCCCGTGGCTCCCCCAATAGTGTCGTCGCATTCGTCGGTTCCAGCAGCGATGATAGCATCCCCTACATCGGTGCGGCCACCGCGTCCTTTCCGTCTCTGTTGCACGCCATTGTGTGTCACCGCATGCAACACTTGTCTCGTCGAACCCAGTTTCTCTTCTCGCGGCGCAGGCAATGCCCGCGCCCCCTTTTCCTTCCCTAGTAGCACCATCAATGTTGCCCTAGCCCCCCTCTGCCGCATCGCACCCTACCTCCACCATGGTTCTTGAGCCTCCCTACCGTGTGCACGTCTCCCTTCACACCGTCCATCTCCTCTAGGCCACATTCATGGCCCTTGATCGAGTCATGAACCCTATTCTCCGTGACTACATCGAGCTCTAATCTTAGGCGAGCTGCCACACTACCGGGCCGTTTGTGTTTCCCAGCATCGTGATTGTCTACATGACGATTGAGGCCTTGTCCTCTTCCCCATCCATGATTGTCGTCAGCATGCTCACCGCTAACGACTACATCACCCTTCCGGTGGCTCTAAGGGGGTGACACCGCTGGCTCTCTCATCCTTCTCCATATCATTGCCACCGCCTCCTCCCACTAATTGGGTTGCCGACTAGGCGCCTCATTCCATACCACTTCTGACCCCGAGTTCTGTCTTTACCTCATCCTCCTAGCCCCACATTCCCTTCCTCCATCATTGCGGTAATGGGTCGACTCTACCTATCACCTTAGTAGGTGACATGGTCCTTCCTAGTCCTTTGTACCTCAACAACATTCTTGTGGCCCCCAACATCATCCAGAACCTTCTCTTGGTCCATCACTTCACCACTGACAACCATTGTTCTATGAAGTTCGATCCATGGGGGCTCACCATACGGGATCTTACTACTCGTGTTGTGGTTGCCCACTACGATAGCTCCGGTCCCTTATATTCCATTTGCTTCCCTGGCCCACCTTCGTCAGTCCATGTTTCCACACTATATGCCCGTGCCTCCACTGTTCTTGCCTCCACTTGGCACGATCGTCTTGCCCACCTTGGCCACACCATTCTCTCTCGACTCTCGGCCACCTCGACCATTCCTTGTCCTCGCGACAATGCTATATCGCTTTGTCATGCCTGTCAACTTTGGCGTCACAGTTGCTTACCTTTTTCCTCTTCCACGTCCCACGCTACTTACCCCTTCGACCTCATCCACTGTGACCTCTGGACATCCCCCATCCCCAATATCTCCGATATGTAGTACTATCTCATCATTCTGGATGACTTGTCTCACTACTTGTGAACCTTTCCCCTCCATCGTAAGTCTGACACCTTCCCTCACCTTTCTCATTTCTTTGTGTGTGTGTTGACTCAGTTTGGTCGTACAATCCAGGCTATTCAGTGTGATAATGGATGAGAGTTTTACAACTCCACGTCCTCGCACATTCTTTCTCTCCCACGGCGTGCAAATGCAGATGTCGTGCCCACAGACCTCCCCTCAAAATGGTCGAGCCAAGCGCATGATTCGCACCACCACCAACATGATGCGTTGCCTCCTCTTCCAGGCTACTCTTCCCACCCGCTACTAGGCTGAGGCCCTAAACACAGCGACCTATCTTCTCAACCGTCTTTCCTCCAAGGAAATTTCCCATCCCACTCTATTCTTCACCCTCTTTGGCACCACCCCCTCCCATGAGCACCTTCGAGTCTTCGGGTGTGCCTGCTATCCCAACACCTCTGCCATCGTGCCTCACAAACTTGCACCTCGCTCTTCTCGCAGTCTTTTCCTTGGATACTCCCCTGATCACAAGGGGTAACAGTGCCTCGATCTTCTCACCCAACATATCATCATCTCTCGTCATGTTGTCTTTGATGAGAATGCTTTCCCCTTGCTGATTCCTCCCCACCTCTCGACCTTGATTCCCTCCTCAATGTCGATTGTGTTGATGCTTCTCTTCTGCTACCCTCTTTCACGCCGCACACGGCCCCATTGCCATCCCCAACGCCACGTGCACCCTCGCGGTCTCTACCTTTACCCATGCCATCGCCCATGCCACACGTGGCCCTGTCGACCTCGCCCTCGCCACGCAGGGCTCCGTCGACCCCGGTCGCGCCACGCGCGGCCTCATCGCCCCCGCCTGCGCCACGTGTGGCACTGTCGGCTCCTCCAACGCCACATGTGGCCCCATCGACGAGCGTGGCCCCGTTTCCCTCGTCTATGCCCAGTGTGGCCTCGTCGCTTGCGCCCCTCGCGACATGCTACACTAATCCCACCCATGTCTACCAGCGGCATATGCACCTTGTCTCCTTGGTGCGCTCCACTACGTCGACCCATGCCTGCGCTGCCTCTCGCGAGGAGCCACTAGTGTACCATACGATTGCTCTCTACCGGGACCCTAGGCATGTCCACCCCATGTTACCCGGTGGGTCACTGGTGTCCTTCGGCCTGTCGACCACCTAGTCCTCTCAGCATCATCTTCTTCGACACTCCCCCCGAGCAGTCCTCTGTCCGTAGTGCGCTCGCCGACCCCAATTAGCGGTGTGCTATGGAGGAGGAGTATGGGGCCTTACATGAAAACCACATCTAGGACCCGGTGCCACACCCCTCTGGTGCCAATGTGGTCACCAGGGAATATATCTTCAAGCACAAGCTGACGGCGGATGGCTCCTTGGATCGGTACAAGGCTTGTTGGGTCCTGTGGGGCTTCACCCAGCGCACTAGGGAGGACTATGAGGAGACCTTCAGCCCTGTGGTCAAGCCTGGTATCATCCAGACTGTTCCGACTCTGTCACTCTCACGGGCCTTGCCAATACATCGGCTCGATGTCAAGAATGCCTTCTTCAATGCCACTCTGACGGAGACAATATATTGCACTCAACTAGTTGGCTTTGTAGACCCAGCGCACCTCGCCATGTTCTGCAAGCTCAACTAATCCCTCTACGACCTCAAGAAGGCGCCCCAAGCTTGGTACAATTGCTTTGCCACCTTCTTCATTTCATAGGTTTTCGTTGAGGCCAAGGCGGACATCTGCATGTTCGTCTTTCGCCGTGGCCTGTATACTATCTACATTCTCCTTTACGTCGACGATATTGTCCTCACGACATCTTCCCATGACCTCAGTGATCTCCTCTCTCCAACAGGAATTTGCGATGAAGGACCTCAGTGATCTACACCACTTCCCGGGGATCACCGTCGAGTGCGTGGTCCCTAGGCCTGTTCCTCCACCAGCAGTAGTACATCGTCGACATCCTCAAGCATGCTGGCATGCCTGATTGTAAGCCCTGCATGACTCCGGTGGACACGCAGGGCAAGATCTCCTCCTTCGACGGCCCTCCAGTGACTGATCCGACCAGCTATCGGAGTATCATCGGGGTCGTGCAGTACCTCGTCTTCACCCGCCCTAACAACGCCTACGTCTTCAAGCAGGCGTGCCTCCATATGCATGCCCTGCGGGAGCCACATCTCACCGCTATGAAGTGGATCCCGCAGCACCTCCGGGGCACAACCGACTTCAGCCTCCTTCTCCAACAATCTGTGACCACTGACCTCGTCGTCTACACCGATGCTGACTGGCACGGGCGGGCCCAAGTTCAAGCAAGGGTATTCCATTGAATACCCATTATTTTTTGGCAAAAGAAAATTTATATATACATATATATACTATGTATATACATAGAAATATTGTAAAAACATAAAATGACATCGTTTTACAGCTATTTGCCTTTATGTAATTAAGATATTGCCACTAGCCACTTGATTATGTTAAACAATTAATACTTTGGTACGTTGAGTGTTGAACAATATCATCTTATCACATATTCTTTATTGCGTGAGTTATGATCTAGTTTACTAGTTATGTAATATGTATGCTCAATTATGTATATATTATTTTATATGCAAGGAATTTACTTTGATGTGATACTATAATCAACTATATAAGTCTAAAGGCTACTAGGCTAGAATTTAGGATGTCCAAAAAAAATTGTGCTCCACTAATATTTTGAATACCCATCCTCTAAATCCTGGGCCCGCCTCTACCGACTGGGCTGGTTGTCCTAACACCTGTTGGTCCATATCCAGCTTCGTCGTGTTCCTTGATGACAGTCTTATCTCTTGGTCTTTGAAGCGACAACAGTCGTCTCCCGTTCCAGCGCGGAGACCGAGTACTGCGCTGTGGCTAACGACGTCGTCAAGGCGGCATGGCCAAGAGCTGCACATCGTACGAAGTTTGTCGAGCTCGATCTCCACTTCGTTCGCGAGCGTGTCGCCGTCGGAGATGTGCGAGTTCTCCATGTCCTGACCATTTCTCATTTCGTCGACATCTTCACCAAGGGCTTACATACGTCGGTGTTTGAGGAGTTTTGGTCTAATCTCAATATCAGTCGTCGCTAGAGTTTCGACTGCGGATGAGTGTTAGAGTTATCTATGGCTTTGTACCGTAATGAGGTGTTTCCTGTGTAGGCTTAGACCCAACAACACTATTATAAATATATCTTTCCCAATCCTGATTAGAATTAGAATTTCAGTCTTCAATAGTGAAGAAACATTTGGATCACCATCCGTGGTAGACTTTTCTCCTTTGGCCTCCCACACACTCTCAGGCCTTGTTCGGTTAATCCCGTTACCCATGGATTGGATGGGATTGGAAAAAATTAAGAAAGAGTTTGACTTAGTTGGGATTTAAACCCACCCAATCCCACTCAATCCATGTGGATTGGGAGCTAACCGAACAAGCCATCAGATGTGCACGTTATGCTTTTCGCTGGGGTGCTGGGGTAAGCTTTACTCCTACTCCTACGCTGGAAAGGCAAACGATAAGTGTTCAATCGATCGGAAAATTCAAGTTCCTGGTGGATGATTGAACAGCTATCGGGGAGCTGTGGCGTCGTCTCCGGTCCGGTCCCATGTAGCGATCGTAGGATTCGGTCAGCAAAGCAGCCGCAGACACAGCCACCTGAAAAGCAATTGATGCTTTGTCACTTCGCTGGCAAGTGAAATTCTTTGATGCCAATGGCTGGGTGGCGGAGGTATCACTCGATCGGGCCCCTTTGTCTTGTTTCCTTTAGAGAGACACACGGAAAAGGACAGCCTTACGGGTTCATTAATAAGTGTTCATCTATTAGACTAGAAATGTACCATTACGATGATGTATATCCACGGAACGGCCGGTAAATTTATTAGAGGCCCTGGACTAAAATTCAAAAGAGATCATACTTTATAGAAAAAATATAATCAAAATTACATTGTAATAGAATTTATATATTCTAAATTGCAAAAGGTTTACTAGATGTGTTTGAAGAGTAGTAAGCTAGCTGCTAACTGAGTTCAGCTTAGATGGTTGCATATTGTTTAGGCTTACTACTGAGCTAAGAAGTTTTTTAGGCCCCTCAGATTTTTGGGTCATGTGCAATCGCACTTGTTACACATGCATGAGGCCTGACTTTGTGTATATCCATAAAAAGGGATCTATGAGTCCTAAATAAATACAATATGGATTCGAGTCTACCTTATAGATCAGAACAACTATCTAATTATAACTTCTCATCCTATATAGTATTTCTTAATAACCTTCTTCAACCTCAACCTTCTTCAGGTTTTGATTATGCTTAAAAAATCTCTAATAATCTTATAGATAAAACTTTAGTAAATCAGTCAGCCGCCTGATATTTTGAAGAATCAAAAATCAATCTGAAGCATTTTTTTTTTCTAAGAACTGTTTCTCGAATAAAATGATATTCTACTTCTATACACTTTGTTCTAGCATAACACAAGATTAGACTTCTTAATTTTTAGTTCTAAACTAGTGGTCTACTTGATATATCTCAATATCCTCTTGACTGTTGTCCAATGGATAGCAGTATGAGCATGTAGAAACTGGTATAGCTTATTTTCTGAGAACACAATATCTGGTCTAGTCAAAGTTAAGAATTGTAAAGCTCCTACTACACTTCTATAACTTGTGATATCATTTGATCCTAGACCTAGAGGAGATCCTTCATAAAGTGATAACTTCTCACTTATTGAAAGTAGCGTGACAACAAGTTTGCAATTTGCTATCCCAACTCGTTTAAGAAGATCAAACCCATACTTTTCTTGAGTAAGTTCGATCCTATTTGAAGTTCTTGTTACTTCTATACCATGAAAATATTGAAGACCTCCTAAATCCTTAAGAGCAAATTCTTTTCGTAAGTCATGTAATAAAATAGTGGTGGCCTTCTCTGATGAACTAGCAACAACAATGCCATCCGCATATACAAACATAAAAATTATTATATTCTCTTTGATATAAAAGAATAAAAATATATTTGTCTTTGATGCATGAAACCAAGAGAGATTAGTTTATTACTTAGCCGATAGTACCAGGATCTAGGGGCTTGTTCTAATTCATATATTGTTTTATCAAGTTTGCAAATATACCTAGGTTTTGTCATATCTTCATAACCAAGAGGTTGCTTCATATAGACCTCTTCTTGTAGATAGATATGACATTGGTTGTGATGACACGTTCAACCCAGTTGTTAAAATGGCTACTATTCATATTGTTAGATATTGAAGCTTGTGTCAACTTGATGTACATAATGCATTAGTTCCAACCTCTAGAGACAATAATATATAAATTAATATGAATAGTTGCTATTTTAATAACCAAACTAAATATGTCATCATAATCAATTTCATATCTTTTTTAAAACATTTCGCCACTAGTTTAACTTTATATCAACGCAGCCTGTCATCTTGCTTCAATTTAGTTTTATAAACCCACTTGCATCATACAACATTACAACCATTCATAACAGGGATTAAATATCATGTCTTATTTTTAACAAGAGCATAAAATCCATTGCAGTTAAAAACTACTTTTAGAATTATATCATATGGTGCCACATTTATAGATCCTAGGTTACATAATACCACATTGAGCCCTTGTGATAGGAGGCTATGCATCATGAACTCTAATTTCCGCACTGGATGGTACAAAATTTGAAGCCATAGAAGATCCACTACGTTTTGGTGTACGTGATTCTTTAATTTGTGGTGTGGCTGGATTTGCAGTAGTCATGCTAAAATTCATAGTAGATGGCATCGCAGAAGATACTGCCCTCGTCACGTGCAAAACAACAAAGGAAGGCGACACACACATGCATCGTTTGCGCCTAGCATAAGTCCCAAAGATGATGCAGAGGCAACCTACACATGGAATGATGGGATTCTTCGGCGTCAATATGAGGTGCAAGAACTAAAGTTGCTACATGCATCAATCTCGATGCTATTAGCACTAGATGTTGTACCAAATCCTTCTTAGGTTCCATTCAATTTCTACTTTGGATAAGTGCTCCTTCGTGAATTGTTGTATCTCTATTTTGCACATGAAGTTCTTTCTAATTTACATGCTCACAAACGACATTAGTAATTTCATGTGAATAATAAGTACACCAAACTACTCTAGAATCTTCTCCATAACCTATACACGAATTTACCATAGTAGGATAAAGGACTTGAATTTTTGAGCGAAAGCGAGCGCCTACATTGCGACTTAATTTGCAAAAGGGAAAATATCTTTGTCAAAGATAACATCACGAGATATATAAACATGTCTAGTATAAATATCAATACACTTGTAGCATTTATGATGATAGATATAACCCAAGAAAACATATGGTTTTGATCTAAATTGAAGTTTTTGAGCATTGTAAGAGTGAATATTGGGTCAACATGCACACCCAAAGGTGCATAATGAGGAGTAATCTAGGTTTTGACTATGTAGTAGACGGTCCAAGGAAGTAGAATTTGGACAACTTTGCTCGAAAGATAATTAATCAAATATTCAATAGCAAGAAAGGTTTCATCTCAGTACTTAAGAGGCATAAATGCATGGGAGAGACCAACTTCAACTATGTGATGATATTTGTGTTCCATGATATTCTTTTTGTTGAGTACCCAGGGACAGGGTACCCTAAATAAGCTCGCAACCTCGTTATCAGTCCAAGTCCCCGTCAAGCAAAACTGCGAGGCAGAGTGGTTAACTAAGTCCCCGCCGAGCAAGACTGCGAAGTAGAGTGGCTGACCAAGTCCCCACCGAGCAAGCTAACGAGGTGGAGTGGCTGACCAAGTCCCTGTCGAGCAAGGATGCGAGACAAAGCGGCCGACCAAGCCCTCACCGAGCAAGCTAGAGAGGCGAAGTGGCCGACTAAGCCCCCGCTGAGCAGGCCTACGAGGCAGAGCGGTCGACCAAGTCCCCACTGAGCAAGTCAGCACGCTAGAGCTACCGACCAAGTACCTGCACCCATGAGGTGGAGATCTGAACCCGGTGGTGCGAACTCGCACCCATCACGATAAGACGCATCATCGCCACGCCATGCCTGAACGCGTGCACACTGCACAAGACGAACCTCGAGGGTCATCCTCAGCACGCTTGTACGCCCCTGCAAATAGTTCAGACATGCCCTAGATTACCCCATAAGGACGGACAACCTTAGTCGGAGGAGATCTCAGCATAGGAGTCTCAACGGTGGCCCACACATCAGAAAAGATAGGACAATACACCATACCGAGCGTATGTATCACGTACAGTGGGAGGTCACGCAGGGTGTGTAGCAGATGGGGCCACATTGTGTATGACCGCACCCTAGGACAGACTTGTAGAACCCACCACACACTGCCACTAGGACGTCATCAACAGACTCTCTATAGAAACCAACATGATGGCTAGCGTCATATCAGGGGTAGGATCACGCACGGGAAAGGAGATCCAGTTCGTTGACCTAGGAAGACTCTCTCTCCGTCGAGGAAAAAATTCCACTGTAAGGCTTCTCTATTGAGATATAAAAGGGAGAAGCCTCCTTCCAACTAGACACAAGCACACCAATTGTAACACGCTCTAGAGCAATACTATAATCAGCACTACTCTAGACTAGGGCACAAGCCTGAACCAATATAAACCCTCTGTCTCAACTGCCATGCTCGAGTCCCAGCAATTCATCATTCGGAGTGAGTCTGCGCTAGCACCCCCACCAAACACAAATCTTATCGTCCCCTGGTTTCCGAAACCATGATAGTTTTGTTGACGTGCATTAGGATATGACACATGATAAAATATGCCAAGCTCAGTAAACAATGAGTTAAGCTTTTGATATTCACCCCTCTAGTCAGATTGTAAGACAAGAATCCTATGATTAAACTATCACTCTATAAGAGTCTACAACCATTAAATTTTCTAAAGAAACTTCTAACTTAAACTTTATGAGATGTATTGAAGTAAACTTACTATAATTATCAACAAAACTTACATAATATGTTTTGACCTATTGATTTGGGTGTTGAGCCTTACACATCAGTATGCACAAGCACCAAAAGAAATTTAGACAAACTACTAGACTTGGGTTATGGCAACTCATGACTCTTAGATTGTTGGCAAACATTACAAACTGACTCACTCATAGAGTCTAGTGAACATAGCAAATTGTTTATTACTAATAACTTGCTTGATGATACTACTAAGACACATGTTTATTGATGACCTTCTAGCACTACAAACTTCTATTATTGAGGTTAGAAGCGGATATAGCCCTCCTATGCATCTCCTTGTAAGCATAACTTTCTTGGTTTTCTAATCCTTAACGAGAAAGAAAGTAAAATGTAGTTTAATAAAGATTGAATTATTAGATGTAAGTCGATGAATAGAGACAAATCCTTTTATTGGATTTGTGAATGTATAGAACATCATTTAGTATGAAAATACAACTAGGAGTAGTTAATGAAGTATGATCAGTGTAACCAATATTCATACCTGATCCAATAACAATGCGGTTTCAATATCCTACTTGATACTTGTTTCTGATAGCAAGTTTTTCTAGCTCTCCAGTGACGTTGTCGGTAGTGACATAATCCATATATCAACTTGGATCACTATAATAAAAACCTGTGGTAGAGGCAACAAGTTTTTTTTATCTAGGACAAACATCAAATTTGTGCTAGCACTCAATAGTTGTATGATTTTTTTGAAACAAACTTGACAGTTGAGTTGCTCCTCTGATCTACCACTATTTTGGTTATAGATGCTAGGGCCAGTTCCCCTGTTGCAACCTCGTCCACTTAGGCATTCACGGATGCCACCTCATTCTTGAGTAGCATCATGTCCTTGACTCTTAGCGTCGATAGATATGCTATCAGAGATAAAGCCAATATAGAAGTTGATAGAACAACTCAATGACTATGATCGACTCCTTTTTGGCACAAATAATAGGGACTAGTGGGAGGCAGTTGTCATCGGGGCCTATGAGAATGTATTCCAATAATTCTTCATCTTCTAGAGGTCAGCCAAGTGTTTTCATCTCATTGTCTATGGATTTCATCTTTCTTAAGTATTAAGAAACAAATAGATTATCTTTTTTTGGTATTTCCTAGGGTCAACCGTATATTAACGGTTCTTGTTGTTGTTTGTGAGGCAAAGACATCTTGGATATCTGTCTAGGCTTTAGTTGTGGTTTTGATCGAAGAAACTTGAATCAAAATGTCTTTTGATAGTGATGAGTGCATAGTGAAATGGAAATAGGCCTAAAACCCATTTCCACACTTGTTTTGGTAATTGACGACCATCACAATCAATCGAGCTAACTAGTTTGCTAAGTTATAAATTCAGGCACTCCAAAAAAATACTTCAAGGAAGATTAATTCCTAAAACGGCATATCCCGGACCGTCCAAGGCTCTAGTACGGACTGTCAAGAATAACGTTGATTATCCCAGGCAGGAACTTTTTGAAATTACCACATGTACTTCGGACCGTCCAAGCCCTCTTGACGAACCGTCCGCGAAACCTCAATGGACTTTGGATAGGAACTATGCCAAATGCACATTCCTACTATGGACCGTCTGAAAGATAAGTGAATATTGTCTGGCACCAAATGCGGATCGTCTGTCCTCATGTGTGGACCGTCCACCCATTGAAGGTCAATCCAACCCGAAGGTGTCGGGTTCAGTAAAATGAATTATAATCTCCACGCAGATAGTCCGAAGGCACGACCGAACCATCCACGTTAAGCTTTATTTGACATCTGACGACACATTTAATGCGGTTATAGTCGTTGATATAGCCGTTGTAACTGACCGTTGCGATTCAGCCATTGATCTTATAGGGGTGGACCATCCGAACTAGGTCCATGGACTATCTGCGTGTGGCAGAAAGGTGGCAACGACCAGGTGATGGTTGAGGGCTATAAATATCACCCCAACCACCTCTTCAATGACATCCAAGCTTCCATAACTCTCAATCATTGCAAAAGAGCAAGACTTCACTTCAATCCACACACTCAAAAGCCTCAAAACTCCTCCAAGTGCCATAATTGTGATTTTTGATCTTTAGTGATTAGAGCCTTGGAGAGACTCTAGAGAGTGTGATCTTTTGTGTTTCTTATTGCTCTTGTTGCTTGGTTTTCTTGATTGTGCTTTCTTCCTCCCTCGTCTAATTCTCATTGACTTGTAAAGCTAGCAAGAGACATTCAAGTGTGTGGTGATCCTTTCGGGGTCTAAGTGGCCCTCGTTATTAAGAAGAAGCACCCAATCGGTCTAAGTGACCGTTTGAGAGAGAGACGAAAGGGTTGTGTTAACGCCTTTTTGGAGGCGCCAATTACTCAAGAGAACCAGCGGCGGTGCTCTCTGCACAGGGGCGGACGGTCCGCGCGCGGGGGCCGGACGGTCCGCGGCCTGGTGCGAGGCGGCGGTGCTTTCTGGTCAGGCGCGGACGGTCCGCGGCACAGGGCCGGACGGTCCGCGACCTGGTGCAGGAGCCCGAGTTCCCTGCCTGACGGCCGGACGGTCCGTGCCCTAGGGCCGGACGGTCCGCGCGTGCGCAGGGGCGGCGGAAGACCGCCGACGGCGCCTGGATTTCGCTCCCGGGAGGGACCCCGTCGGGGAGGAGAGATCCTAGATGGTGTCTAGGCTCGGGCCGGCCGACCTAGACTCCTCTAATCGACGTAGAGTCGAAGAGAGACGAAGAATTGGGGATTAGAAGGCTAAAGCTAAACTAGACTAGAACTACTCCTAGGACAAAATGCGAAATAGAAGTTGTATTGATTCGATTGTTGATGATAAATTGCCCGTAGACCTCTCTTTTTATAGAGGAGGGGGGCTGGACCCTTTACACGACTGGATTCCGAGCTAATTCCGCAAATCTAGCCAACAAACACAGCACAAAACTCGGAACCCTAAACTGCTCTGCGCATGCGCGGACCGTCCGGCCCACAGGCGCGGACTGTCCGGACCGCGGACCATCCGGCCTCAGGGCCGGACCGTCCGCCTGCTCAATTTGGGGTTCAACATATGCCCCCCTGCCTTTTGGTGGAGCTGAGCAAACCAAAAGCAACTAACTCGATGTGATTACATCGGTTCTCTTAGGCATCTTGCCACATACTAGGATGGTACTGTTTGAGGAAACGCCCATTCAAAGCCTTAGGCAAGTCCTTGCCTTGTAATGTTTGTAGTAAATAGGCGTTGCCAGACATCACCTGTTTTACTTTATAAGGACCTTCCCAGCTTGGTGACCATTTCCCGAACTTCCGGTCTTTATTCCTTAGAGGCAGAATGGTCTTCCACACCAGGTCCCCTACTTGAAATGATTTTGCTTTGACCTTCTTGTTGTAGGCTCTGGCTACCATGATCTTGTCCTTTTCTATTGCTCCCAAAGCTATCATCCTCTTGTCGGTCACCTCATCAATATTATCAATCATTGAATCATAATAATCAGTAGCAGTTAGATCATTTTGTCTGGCGAACCTGACAGCATTCAAACTTATTTCCACAGGCAACACTGCTTCCTGCCCATAGACAAGCTCAAAAGGAGATACTTTAGTAGCCCTATGTTTAGATATCCTATGAGCCCATAAAGCTTCAGACAAAATCTTATGCCAATGTTTAGGATTATCATATATCTTCTTTTTTATCAAATTAATCAACGTCCTATTACTAGACTCGGCCTGTCCATTGGCCTGAGCATAATATGGAGATGAATTAAGCAGCTTAATTCTGTATAATTCAGCAAATTCACGTACCTCCTTTGACATGAAAGAAGTACCTTGATCTGTAGTTAAGGTCTGGGGAATGCCGAATCTATGAATAATATGCTCAGTTATAAACTCAATTACCTCCTTGTGTGTCATGTTCTTTAGAGCAACGGCTTCAGTCCATTTGGTGAAGTAGTCAGTGGCAACTAACACAAACCGATGCCCCTTTGATGATGAAGGATGAATTTCTCCAATAAAGTCTAATCCCCATCCTCTGAACGGCCAAGGCTTGATGATAGGATGTAATTCGGCTGCAGGGACTAACTGTAGGTCGCCGAATTTTTGACACACTTGGCAACCCTTGTAGTACTTGAAACAATCAGCTATCATACTAGGCCAATAAAAACCAGACCTTCGCAACAACCACTTCATCTTTGGAGCTGATTGATGAGTACCACAAATTCCTTCATGTACTTCGGCCATGGCTAATATAGCATCATCTGGGCCCAAGCACTTAAGCAGGATATCATTGACTGTTCGGCGGTAAAGTTCATCACTCATCAAAACATACTTGAAAGTTGTTCGCTGAATGTTCTTATCTGTCCTTATATTGGGATTTCGTAGATAATTAAGTATAGGTGTCCTCCAATCACTTGCATCGGCCTCATTGTCGGCCGAATTGATCAAAAGAACATTTCTGGTAACCCCGGACGGTCCGACGTCATCATGCGGACGGTCCGCGACCTGGGAATTTGGCTTTGCACCGGTTATCAGATTTTCAGTTTTGTGAAACTTTCCTCTCTTTATCCGATAACCTGATGCATCTTGTGCCAAATCGTTATCTCTATGATTCTCAACTCTAGAGATATGCCGAATACTGAATTCGTCAAAAGAATGAATTATGCTCCAACATTTCTCAAGGTAACTATTTAGAGTACCATCGAAACATTGATATTCTTCTAACACTTGTTGGACAATCAGCTGAGAATCACCAAATACCTTCACATGTTTTACTCCCATACCATTTAAAAGTTCTAAGCCGAATAGGAGGGCCTCATATTCAGCTTGATTATTAGTGCAATAAGTTTTCAATCGCTAGAGAAGTCAAAGGAGACATTACTTGGTGAAACAAGCACAATGCCAATTCCTTGCCCTTCATTGCAAACCGATCCATCAAAATATAAAGTCCAAGGAGTAATAGTGAGGTATGACATGTCTAGTTCATGAATATCATTAACCCGATGTTCTACAATGAAATCCGCTATGACTTGGCCCTTCATAGATTTCAATGGTTCATAGGCCAAGTCATATTCTACGAGTGCATAAGCCCACTTACCAATTCTACCACTCATAATTGGGTTATGCAACATGTATTTGATCACATCGGCTTGACCAGAAACAGTGCAATGACTAGACAATAAATAACATCTACATTTGGTGCATGCAAAAAACAAGCATAAGCATAACTTTTCAATAAAAGTGTACCTTGTTTCAGCATCCACCAACCTTCGGCTTATATATGTCACCACATGCTCCTTCCCCTCGGTTTCTTGTGTCAGAACAGCCCCAATGACCTTATCCTCAGCTGCAATGTATAATCGGAATGGTACTCCTGCTCGTGGTGCTTTTAATACGGGAGCCGAAGATAAGTATTTTTTGATGAGATCAAATGCTTCTTGTTGTTCTGCCCCCAAGCGAATTTGGCATCATTCTTAAGCCGAAGAATAGGGGTGAACGCATCAATCTTCCCGGCTAGGTTAGAAATAAACCTTCGTAAATAATTCACCTTGCCGAGAAACCTCTGTACCTCGACCTTACAGGTCGGAGGTCCCACATTCCGAATAGACTTGATTCGGTCAGGGTCTATTTCTATACCATGTTCATGTATGACAAATCCTAAAAACTTACCAGCCGACACTCCAAAAGCACATTTACGTGGGTTCATTTTGAAACCATACTGACACATTTTATCAAAGGCTTTGCGCAAATCAGCTATATGAGAACTAAACTCAGCCGATTTGACTACAATATCATCAATGTAAACTTCCACAGTGTTTCCTAACAATTCATGGAAGATCAAATTCATAGCCCTCTGATAAGTAGCACCAGCATTTTTCAGACCAAATGTCATGACAACCCACTCAAATAAACCAATGAAGCCTGGACATATAAAGGCCGTTTTAGACGCATCTTCTTCGGCCATGAAAATTTGATTATACCCAGCATTACCATCAAGGAAGCTAATAATTCTATTTCCTGATGCATTATTGATTAATGTGTCGGCTATGGGCATGGGATATTCGTCTTTAGGAGTTGCTCTATTTAAATTGCGAAAATCAATGCATACTCTAAGTTTACCTGACTCCTTCTTGAAAGGGAAATGTGCCCTTGGCCCATTTCTAAGTATTTTGGTGATTAAGTGTCAACACAAGTGCTTAGATGTGAACCAATGCCCATGAATGAACAAAGTGCAAATCTACAACAAAGGTATGTTTCTAAGTCTTAGTACATTGGTTTTGTGTACTAATATATTTGTCTAAGTGTTAGAAACAGATAGAAGAAGATAAGAGAAGACTTGGCTGTGTACAGCCAAGGGACTGTTTCGGTCTGGGGCACCGGACTGTCCGGTGGTGCACCGGACAGTGTCCGGTGCACCAGGCTGCCTCGGCCGAACAGGCCGCTCTCGGGAATTCGTCGACGACGTACGGCTAAAATTCACCGGACTGTCCGGTGTGCACCGGACTGTCCGGTGAGCCAACGGTCGGCCGGGCCAACGGTCGACCGCGCGATCGGCGCGCGACACGTGGCCGAGCCAACGGTCGGAAGGAAGCACCGGACTGTCCGGTGTGCACCGGACTGTCCGGTGCGCCAGATCGTGTGCACCGGACTGTCCGGTGCGCCAGATCTGAAACGGTCGGCAACGGTCGGCTTCGCTGTTTATGGAAATAAATCGGGCACCGGACAGTGTCCGGTGTGCACCGGACTGTCCGGTGCGCCCGACGACAGAAGGCAAGGATAGCCTTCCAGATGTGTTCTCAACGGCTCCTAGCTGCCTTGGGGCTATAAAAAGGACCCCTAGGCGCATGGAGGAGGACACCAAGCATTCCTACAACACTCCTAAGCACCAAGACATCGATCTCGCGCATTTGTTTCATTGTGATAGCATATAGAGCTCTTGTGGAGTTGTGAACTCTTTGAGTTGTGTTGCGAGCTCTTGTTGCGACTTGTGTGCGTGCTGTTGCTCTGATCTTTTGAAGTCTTGTGTGTGTTGCTCATCCCCTTCCTTACTCCGTGATTCTCTGTGAACATCTTTTGTAAGGGCGAGAGGCTCCAAGTTGTGGAGATTCCTCGCAAACGGGATTGAGAAAAGAAAAGCAAGAACACCGTGGTATTCAAGTTGATCATTGGATCACTTGAGAGGAGTTGAGTGCAACTCTCGTCCGTTGGGACGCCACAACGTGGAGTAGGCAAGTTTTTGTACTTGGCCGAACCACGGGATAACCACCGTGTCATCTCTGTGATTGATTTCTTGTGGTTATTGTGTTTTGACTCCTCTCTAGCCACTTGGCCATACTTGTGCTAACCCTTAACAAGTTTTTGTGGCTTAAGTTTTGAAGTTTTACAGGATCACCTATTCACCCCCCCCTCTAGGTGCTCTCAATTGGTATCGGAGCCGTTCTCTTCAAGAAAGGGACTAGCCGCCCGAAGAGATGGATCCTAAGGGGAAGGAAATCGTGATCAACGATAAGGAAAAGGAGTCCTTCGTCAATGAGCTCAAAGATGACAAGCCTACCGACTCCGGCTCGGGTCATAGACGAAAGGAAGGGAAGAAGAAGAAGACGAGGCGCATCAAGGAGATCGTCTACTACGACGACAGTGATGAGTCTACTTCTTCCCAAAAGAACGACGACCACAACGACTACGAGCAAAGGAAACCGGTTAATTCTAACTTTTCCTTTGACTACTCTCGTATTCCGCAAAGCTCAAATTCACATTTGCTTTCCATTCCACTCGGCAAGCCCCCACACTTTGATGGGGAGGACTACGGATTTTGGAGCCACAAAATGCGTAGTCACCTATTTTCTCTCCATCCTAGTATATGGGAGATTGTAGATAGTGGAATGCACTTTAATAGTTCAGATAGTCCTATATTCATTAATGAGCAAATCCATAAGAATGCACAAGCTACTACTGTTCTTCTAGCTTCATTGTGCAGGGATGAATATAACAAAGTGAGTGGCTTGGATAACGCCAAGCAAATCTGGGATACCCTCAAGATCTCTCATGAGGGAAATGACGCTACCTTGCTCCCCAAAATGGAGTTGGTGGAGGGCGAGCTTGGACGGTTCGCGATGATAAGGGGCGAGGAGCCAACTCAAACATACAACCGGCTCAAGACCCTTATCAACAAAATAAGGAACTACGGAAGCACGCGATGGACGGACCACGACGTCGTCCGACTAATGCTAAGGTCCTTTACCGTTCTTGATCCTCATTTGGTGAATAATATTCGTGAGAATCCCAGGTACACCAAAATGTCGCCCGAAGAAGTCTTAGGAAAATTCGTCAGCGGGCGAATGATGATCAAGGAGGCAAGATACGTGGACGACGCCTTGAATGGACCGATCAACGAACCACAACCTTTTGCTCTCAAAGCATCAAGAAGTAAGGAGGCGCTACCTAGCAAGGTGGCACAAATTGAGGCCGTCGGACTTAATGATGAAGAGATGGCTCTCATCATCAAACGCTTCAAGACGGTGCTAAAGGGTCACAAGGGGCAGCCAAGCAAGACCAAGACGAAGGGAAAGCGCTCATGCTTCAAGTGCTGTAAGATTGGTCATTTTATCGCTAACTGCCCCGATAATGATAGTGATCAGGAAAAGGGAAACAAGAGGGAAAAGAAGAAGCATTACAAGAAGGCAAAGGGCGAGGCGCATCTAGGCAAGGAGTGGGACTCGGATTGCTCCTCTTCCGACTCCGACAATGAAGGACTCGCCGCCACCGCCTTCAACAAATCAACCCTCTTCCCCAACGAGCGTCACACATGCCTTATGGCAAAGGAGAAGAAGGTATGTACTCGCAACTCTACCTATGCTTCTTCAAGTGAGAACGAATCTAGTGATGAGGATGAAGTAGATTATTCATGTTTGTTCAAGGGCTTAGATAGATCTAAGATAGACAAAATTAATGAATTAATTGATGCCTTGAATGAAAAGAATATACTTTTAGAAAAGCAAGAGGATTTGTTGTATGAAGAACATGATAAGTTTGTAGAGGCTCAAAAATCCCTTGCATTAGAAATTAAGAGGAATGAAATGCTTGCCTGTGAAGTGTCAACATGCCATGATTCTATTTCTAACTTAAAGAGCATAAACGATGATTTAAATGCTAAACTAGTAAAAGCACAAAAATCCAACTCTTGTGTTGAACATGTTGAAATTTGCACTAGGTGTAAGGATGTTGATATTAATGCCTGTAGTGGACACTTAGTTTCCATTTCAAAATTGAGTGATGAAGTGGCTAGTCTTAATGCTCAACTTAAGACTAGCAAAAGTGATTTTGAAAAACTAAAATTTGCTAGGGATGCCTACACGGTTGGTAGACACCCCTCAATTAAGGATGGACTTGGCTTCAAGAGGGAAGCCAAGAACTTAACAAGCCATAAGGCTCCCATTCCCGCCAAGGAGAAAGGGAAGGCCCCTATGGCTACTAGTGCTAAAAGGAACCATGCCTTTTTGTATCATGATAAAAGACAAACTAGAAATAGAAGTTATGATGCTTTTGATTCATATGTTTATGATTCTCATGCCATGTTTGCTCCTAGTTCTTCTTATGTGTATGATAGAAATGTTACTAGGAGAAATGTTGTTCCTAAAAGAAATGTTGCAAATGTTCATAGAAAAGTAGTGAATGAACCCTCTACAATTTATTGTGCTTTGAATGCTTCATTAGCAATTTGTAGAAAGGATAGAAAAGTAATTGCTAGGAAGTTAGGGGCAAAATGCAAAGGTGATAAAACTTGCATTTGGGTCCCTAAGGAAATTGTGACTAACCTTGTAGGACCCAACAAGAGTTGGGTACCTAAGTCCCAAGCCTAAATTTGCCTTGCAGGTTTATGCATCCGGGGGTTCAAGCTGGATTATCGACAGCGGATGCACAAACCATATGACGGGGGAGAAGAAGATGTTCACCTCCTACGTCAAGAATAAAGATTCCCAAGATTCAATTATATTCGGTGATGGGAATCAAGGCAAGGTAAAAGGTTTAGGTAAAATTGCAATTTCTAATGAGCACTCCATATCTAATGTGTTTTTAGTTGAGTCTCTTGGATATAATCTGCTATCTGTGAGTCAATTATGCAATATGGGATATAACTGTCTATTTACAAATGTAGATGTGTCTGTCTTTAGAAGAAGTGATGGTTCACTAGCTTTTAAGGGTGTATTAGACGGCAAACTTTATTTAGTAGATTTTGCAAAAGAAGAGGCCGGTCTAGATGCATGCTTAATAGCTAAGACTAGCATGGGCTGGCTGTGGCATCGCCGCTTAGCACATGTGGGGATGAAGAACCTTCACAAGCTTCTAAAGGGAGAACACGTGATAGGTCTAACTAATGTTCAATTCGAAAAAGATAGACCTTGTGCAGCTTGTCAAGCAGGGAAACAGGTGGGAGGCTCTCATCACACCAAAAATGTGATGACGACATCAAGACCCTTGGAGATGCTGCATATGGACCTCTTTGGACCCGTCGCCTATCTGAGCATAGGAGGAAGTAAGTATGGTTTAGTTATTGTTGATGACTTTTCCCGCTTCACTTGGGTGTTCTTTTTGCAGGATAAGTCTGAAACCCAAGGAACCCTCAAGCGCTTCCTCAGGAGAGCTCAAAATGAGTTTGAGCTCAAGGTGAAGAAGATAAGGAGCGACAACGGGTCCGAGTTCAAGAACCTTCAAGTGGAGGAGTTCCTTGAGGAGGAAGGGATCAAGCATGAGTTCTCTGCTCCCTACACACCACAGCAAAATGGTGTGGTAGAGAGGAAGAACAGGACGCTAATCGACATGGCAAGGACTATGCTTGGAGAGTTCAAGACCCCCGAGCGTTTTTGGTCGGAAGCCGTGAACACGGCGTGCCACGCCATCAATAGGGTCTACCTTCACCGCCTCCTCAAGAAGACGTCGTATGAGCTTCTAACCGGTAACAAACCCAATGTATCTTACTTTCGTGTATTTGGGAGCAAGTGCTACATTCTAGTGAAGAAGGGTAGAAATTCTAAGTTTGCTCCCAAAGCTGTAGAAGGGTTTTTGTTAGGTTATGACTCAAATACAAAGGCGTATAGAGTCTTCAACAAATCATCGGGTTTGGTTGAAGTCTCTAGCGACGTTGTATTTGATGAGACTAATGGCTCTCCAAGAGAGCAAGTTGTTGATTGTGATGATGTAGATGAAGAAGATGTTCCGATGGCAGCTATACGGACCATGGCGATTGGAGAAGTACGGCCACAGGAACAAGATGAACGAGATCAACCTTCTTCCTCAACTATGGTGCATCCCCCAACCGAAGATGACGAACAGGTACCTCAAGTGGAGGCGCTTGATCAAGGGGGAGCACAAGATGATCAAGTGATGGAGGAAGAAGCGCAACCGGCACCTCCAACCCAAGTTCGAGCGATGATTCAAAGGGATCATCCCGTCGATCAAATTCTGGGTGACATTAGCAAGGGAGTAACTACTCGATCTCGATTAGTTAATTTTTGTGAGCATTACTCCTTTGTCTCTTCTATTGAGCCTTTCAGGGTAGAGGAGGCCTTGCTAGATCCGGATTGGGTATTGGCCATGCAGGAGGAGCTCAACAACTTCAAGCGCAATGAAGTTTGGACACTGGTGCCTCGTCCGAAGCAAAATGTTGTGGGAACCAAGTGGGTGTTCCGCAACAAACAGGACGAGCACGAGGTGGTGACGAGGAACAAGGCTCGACTTGTGGCAAAAGGTTATGCCCAAGTCGCAGGTTTGGACTTTGAGGAGACTTTCGCTCCTGTGGCTAGGCTAGAGTCCATTCGTATCTTGCTAGCATATGCCGCTCACCATTCTTTCAGGTTGTACCAAATGGATGTGAAGAGCGCTTTCCTCAACGGGCCAATCAAGGAGGAAGTGTACGTGGAGCAACCCCCTGGCTTCGAGGATGAACGGTACCCCGACCATGTGTGTAAGCTCTCTAAGGCGCTCTATGGACTTAAGCAAGCCCCAAGAGCATGGTATGAATGCCTTAGAGACTTTTTAATTGCTAATGCTTTCAAGGTTGGGAAAGCCGATCCAACTCTTTTTACAAAGACATGTGATGGTGATTTGTTTGTGTGCCAAATTTATGTCGATGACATAATATTTGGTTCTACTAACCAAAAGTCTTGTGAAGAGTTTAGCAGGGTGATGACACAGAAATTCGAGATGTCGATGATGGGCGAGTTGAACTACTTCCTTGGGTTCCAAGTGAAGCAACTCAAGGACGGCACCTTCATCTCCCAAACGAAGTACACGCAAGATCTGCTAAAGCGGTTTGGGATGAAGGACGCCAAGCTCGCAAAGACTCCAATGGGGACCGACGGACACACCGACCTCAACAAAGGAGGTAAGTCCGTTGATCAAAAAGCATACCGGTCAATGATAGGTTCTTTGCTTTACTTATGTGCTAGTAGACCGGATATTATGCTTAGCGTATGCATGTGTGCTAGATTTCAATCCGATCCTAAGGAGTGTCACTTAGTGGCGGTGAAGCGAATTCTTAGATATTTGGTTGCTACGCCTTGCTTCGGGCTCTGGTATCCAAAGGGGTCTAACTTTGACTTAGTTGGATACTCAGACTCCGACTATGCTGGATGTAAGGTCGATAGGAAGAGTACATCGGGGACGTGCCAATTCTTAGGAAGGTCCCTGGTGTCATGGAACTCTAAGAAACAAACATCCGTTGCCCTATCCACCGCTGAGGCCGAGTACGTTGCCGCAGGTCAGTGTTGCGCGCAACTACTTTGGATGAGGCAAACCCTCCGGGACTTTGGCTACAATCTGAGCAAAGTCCCACTCCTATGTGACAATGAGAGTGCTATCCGCATGGCGGAGAATCCTGTTGAGCACAGCCGCACAAAGCACATAGACATCCGGCATCACTTTTTGAGAGACCACCAGCAAAAGGGAGATATCGAAGTGTTTCATGTTAGCACCGAGAACCAGCTAGCCGATATCTTCACTAAGCCTCTAGATGAGAAGACCTTTTGCAGGTTGCGTAGTGAGCTAAATGTCATAGATTCGCGGAACCTGGATTGAATTGTAGCATACATGTACTTATGCTTTTGATCATGTTCCTTTTTGCATTTTGTTGCTTATTATGGTGCTCAAGTTGTACAAACACTCCCTGGACCTCACAAGTCCTTTGCAAAGTGATGCACATGTTTAGGGGGAGATGTGTTACAACTTGACCCTTTGAGACTAACCATGTGCTTGAGTTTGATAATTTAGTCTCAAAGGAGGATTGAAAGGGAAAAGGTGGACTTGGACCATGAAAGACTTCCACTGCACTCCGATGAGAGGGTAACTAATTCCAAGTTCATCTCATGAAATCTTATTGCCATTTGCTCTTAATTGAAGACTTTGGTGAGGCAATGGGGTTAAGAGGCCAAGATTAATCCCGTTTTGGTGCTTGATGCCAAAGGGGGAGAAAATAAAGGCCAAAGTAATAAATGGATCAGCTACCACTTGAGAGATTTTGAAAATAGTAGAATAGAGTTTTTGTGAGTTTTTGTTTTGTCAAAAGCTTTTATTGTCTCTTATTGTCTCTATTGTCAAAAGTTGACTTCTTGTGGGGAGAAGTGGTGATTATGGGAAATAGGGGGAGTTTTTGAAATCCTTGATCAATCTCTTTTGGAATGACTCTCTTTATGCCTCAACATGTGTGTTTGACATAGAAATAGAGATTTGAGTTTGATTTGCAAAAACAAACCAAGTGGTGGCAAAGGATGATCCATATATGCCAAAATTGAATCAAAACCAATTTGAGTTTTTATTTGAAGTGATTTTGCACTTGTTCTATCTACTTTATGTTGTGTTGGCATAAATCACCAAAAAGGGGGAGATTGAAAGGGAAATGTGCCCTTGGCCCATTTCTAAGTATTTTGGTGATTAAGTGTCAACACAAGTGCTTAGATGTGAACCAATGCCCATGAATGAACAAAGTGCAAATCTACAACAAAGGTATGTTTCTAAGTCTTAGTACATTGGTTTTGTGTACTAATATATTTGTCTAAGTGTTAGAAACAGATAGAAGAAGATAAGAGAAGACTTGGCTGTGTACAGCCAAGGGACTGTTTCGGTCTGGGGCACCGGACTGTCCGGTGGTGCACCGGACAGTGTCCGGTGGTGCACCGGACAGTGTCCGGTGCACCAGGCTGCCTCGGCCGAACAGGCCGCTCTCGGGAATTCGTCGACGGCGTACGGCTAAAATTCACCGGACTGTCCGGTGTGCACCGGACTGTCCGGTGAGCCAACGGTCGGCCGGGCCAACGGTCGGCCGCGCGATCGGCGCGCGACACGTGGCCGAGCCAACGGTCGGAAGGAAGCACCAGACTGTCCGGTGTGCACCGGACTGTCCGGTGCGCCAGATCTGAAACGGTCGGCAACGGTCGGCTTCGCTGTTTATGGAAATAAATCGGGCACCGGACAGTGTCCGGTGTGCACCGGACTGTCCGGTGCGCCCGACGACAGAAGGCAAGGATAGCCTTCCAGATGTGTTCTCAACGGCTCCTAGCTGCCTTGGGGCTATAAAAAGGACCCCTAGGCGCATGGAGGAGGACACCAAGCATTCCTACAACACTCCTAAGCACCAAGACATCGATCTCGCGCATTTGTTTCATTGTGATAGCATATAGAGCTCTTGTGGAGTTGTGAACTCTTTGAGTTGTGTTGCGAGCTCTTGTTGCGACTTGTGTGCGTGCTGTTGCTCTGATCTTTTGAAGTCTTGTGTGTGTTGCTCATCCCCTTCCTTACTCTGTGATTCTCTGTGAACATCTTTTGTAAGGGCGAGAGGCTCCAAGTTGTGGAGATTCCTCGCAAACGGGATTGAGAAAAGAAAAGCAAGAACACCGTGGTATTCAAGTTGATCATTGGATCACTTGAGAGGAGTTGAGTGCAACTCTCGTCCGTTGGGACGCCACAACGTGGAGTAGGCAAGTTTTTGTACTTGGCCGAACCACGGGATAACCACCGTGTCATCTCTGTGATTGATTTCTTGTGGTTATTGTGTTTTGACTCCTCTCTAGCCACTTGGCCATACTTGTGCTAACCCTTAACAAGTTTTTATGGCTTAAGTTTTGAAGTTTTACAGGATCACCTATTCACCCCCCCTCTAGGTGCTCTCAATTCTTCTCCATCGGCACAATATTGGAGACCCATTCTGCGTATCTGCAAGGTCTGATAAAATCAGCTTCTAGCAGCCGGTGGATTTCGTCCTTGATGCGTGGGAGAGGATCTGGACGAAATGTTCTAGCTCTTTGCTTGAAAGGTCTGAAACCAGATTTAATAGGCAGTCGATGCTCTACGATCTCTCGGCTTAATCCAGGCATTTCAGTATAATTCCAAGCAAAGCAATCTGAATATTCCTTCAATAGACCGATCATCTCATCTCTAGGATCGGTCTCCAGGGTCTTGTTTACAAAAGTCGGCCTTGGAGTTTTACCATCTCCTATGTCAATCTCCTCCAAAGGATCGGCCGATGTAAACCCCTGTCCTAGTTTATCAAGATCTCTGAATTCCTCTATCATGTTCCCCACAGAGGAATTAGAAGATCTTTGTGTGATGGCGGACTTTCCGGTCTCGGGGACCAGATCATCCGTAATACTATCTTTTCGCTGTGGAAGAGGTTCGGTCTTAAAGTCCGAACTCTTTTGTGAAAGACCAGACCATCCGGCCTTGGCGGCCGAACTGTCCATGACCAAAGACTCATGAACTTTGTGTGTATTCATCATTTAACTTTATTTAGGATTTAGCCGATTCTCCATCGGCTCTAGCATTACAGGAATAAAACCTTTTTTATCTATACTTATAAATTGATAATCAGAAAAGTCTACTCCTGTGAGACATGTAGCAGTCTCATAAGTCCAGAGTACAGGGGCATCGACCACAGCGATGCAGGCCGATACATCAGCATGTACTTGTTCTATGTCATCGCCTACCCATTGTATCAGCATTTGATGTAATGTAGAAGGTATACATTGATTGGCGTGAATCCAATCTCTGCCTAGGATTAAACTGTAATTTCCTTCTACATCAGCGACGAAGAATGCAGCAGCAAGGGTCTTAGTCCCGATGGTTAATTCAACGGACGTGACTCCCCTGGCTTTGATCGAACTATCAGTTCCAACACCGCTGAGGGTCATGTTGGTCTTGACAAGTTCGTCATCTTGTTTACCTAATTTTCTGTATAATGAATAAGGCATTAGATTTACAGCCGCCCCTCCATCTACCAATATCTTAGCAATCGGTATCCCATCAATGTGGCTGCGCACGAAGAGCGGCTTTAAATGATTTACCGATTCTTTTGGTTTAGTAAAGGCGGCTTCTTTAGGACCAAAATCAAACTGGGCAACAACAGGTTCATCGTCGCCGATAATAGTACAATCAGCAGAAAATGTAATAATATTTACATCCATACCTGGGCGTTCTGGAGAAGCCTCGTAGTCGACCAGATCTTCTCCCAGCAGGTCGTCCTCTTCCATTGATGTTGTCGTGTCGTTGGAGGCTTCCTGGTGAACGACGGACGGTCCGCGTGCGGGAGCCGGACGGTCCGCGCCTGGTGCAGGTTGTCCAGAGACTTCCTGGTGAACGGCGGACGGTCCGCGCGTAGGGGCCGGACGGTCCGCGCCTGGTGCAGATTGACTTTCTATTTCTGTGGCCGTTTGTTTTTTCTCAACGGCCTTTGGTCTCCATTTCTTTTGCGGTGGCGGGTATAATGGATGTGTGTCATTAAATGTCTTTTCCGCCTCCTTCTCCTGGCTCTCCTTTGCTCTTAGGCGCTGTAATTTTCTCTTTTGGGATCGTGTCAATCCCGCTGGGCACCATCGAGGCATGGAGTATTTTGGATCGACTGTCTTGATGGTAGCCGTATCCTTTTCGGTTGTGTTGGCCGATTCGCCGAAAATCATCGGCCCTTTATTATCTTCTTGTATGACAACATCTGCGGTGCCTATTTTGATGTTGTCCCCTTTTGTTGTTTTTTGAGTTGCCGCAGGCATATGCCCCCCTGCCGGATTGGTCGGCCTTGAAGGTCGAGTAGTCCGGCAATCCTGTTGGGTTTGTGCCTGGTGACCGGATTGAGCAGTGCTCAATCGGTCTTGTACTGGTGGCGTCAACCTGTTGAAAACAGATGTTTGGGGTGCCCCCCAGGCGGGGTACTGCGGCATCCCAAATGGATATGGTGGCATGCCCCACATTTGATTTGGTACATATGGCGGAGGTAAATATGTGTACGGATATGGCATAGGTGGATATGGAGGTGTCCATGCAGGCATGTTAGGTCTCACTTGTATAGTATGACCTTTCATTTCTTCCGATTGGTGGGGTGGTCCAATCGGCCTGACCTGGCGCTGCTCATGCATGGGTGAGCGGGGTCGCTTTGCTGGCCGGTCACTGGGGCCGGCCCTCTTTTTTACGTATTTAGATAATAATTGATCAAAAGTTGGGCCGGCTTTAACCAACCGACCAGCTGCTTTGAATGTATTTGTTTTCCACGTACCTATCTCTGGTCGTCGTGGTTTGAAAGTACGTGGACGTTGTGAATCCTGAGTATGGCCGGACCGTCCGCCGGAGCTCTCCGGACCGTCCGGTGGGGTCCCGGACCGTCCGCGTCTACGTGCCGGACCGTCCGGGATACGCAGCACGGGCTCCTGCACCTGTCTCCCTGTCTGCGCTTGCCCCCAGTACTGGAGGCTGTGATGGTCACCTTTAGGGTCTCCCCTCCATCGGGAGTCTTCTCGGCCACCACTTTCCTGCAAGAAACTTTACGATCCCCATCGGCCTCTTTAGCATTGCCGATGATTATCTCTTTGCTTTTATCGGCTGTGTTTGGCCGAACTAGGACTTTCTTGCCTTCGAAGTCAATCATGTTCATCGGAAAGGGCTCTGTATCCACCTGCATTTCCTGAAATTTCAATCGTCCTTCGTTAATGGCCGATTGAATCTGTCGACGGAATACATTACAATCATTAGTGGCATGAGAAAATGAGTTATGCCACTTGCAATATGCACGACGTTTTAGCTCGTCGGCGGATGGAACAGTGTGATTTATTTTAATATTGCCATTTTTGAGTAATTCGTCAAATATTTTATCACACTTACCAACATTAAACGTAAACTTAACCTCCTCTTGCCGTTTCTTTTGAACCGGCTGCAAGGAGGAACAAGCCGAAGATTTGGCCTGTTTTGGCCAAACCATTTCAGCAGCATATACTTCGGCTGATTCGTCATCTGAGCTACTTTGGTCGCATTCTACTATATGTACATTGTGACGCATTGTTTTAGCAGTTTCTTTGCTCCGGCTTTCGCAAGCCAAAGCCCTCTGGTGTAACTGTGCTAGTGTAAAAAATTGGATGCCTTCTAATCTCTCTTTTAAATAATATCGTAGACCATTAAAGACTAATCCTACTAGCTGTTTTTCTGCTAAATGAATTTGAAAGCATCGGTTTCTTGTATCGCGGAATCTCCAGATGTAATCATTAACTGATTCGTCTTTTGTCTGTCGCAATGACACTAAATCTACCAAATCCAATTCATAATCACCGGAGAAAAAATGATCATGAAATTTTTGTTCTAGATCCCCCCATGATGAAATGGAATTAGGAGGCAAAGTGGCATACCATGCAAACGCGGTTCCTGTTAGTGATAATGAAAATAAACGTACGCGAAATGCCTCTGTGTCGGCCAATTCTCCCAATTGTGCTAAGAACTGGCCTATATGTTCGCGTGTGTTTTTCCCTTGATCACCCGAAAATTTTGCGAATTCGGGTATCCTGGTTCCCTGTGGGTATGGGTGGTGATCAAATCGGCTGTCATAAGGTTTCCGATATGATTGCCCCCCAGGGACCATGCTTACTCCGAGCTTATCTCGGAATGCCCCGGCTATTTCTTCCCTTACTATATCAATGGCAGCCGGTGCAAGACCACCGGCTCTCTGGTCAAACATAGGTGGGGTTGGCTGGACATTAGCATGCTGTCTTTCTCCCCATTGGTTTGAGTTACGTGGTGCATTTTCATTTGCCCTATATGGGTCATAGGTTTGATCGTTTCTTTCCGGCCTCCTGGGTGGGGCCGGAAAGCTTTCCTGGGCTCTGGATCTTGAATTAATGGGTTGATGCATTGTATAGTGCGATGGGAAGTGCTGTTGGGACGGGTGAGGATTCCGGTAACAATCCTCCTCAAAAAGGTCATGTGCGGACTGTCCGGACATTGACCCGGACCGTCCGTGATTATGTGCGGACCGTCCGTTGTTGTACGCGGACGGTCCGACTGGGTAGTTTAGGTTCTGTGCCGTGTGTGGTGGCTCGGGCGCATATCTAGGTAACTCATTAAAAATAGGCCCGACTATTGCTGGCCCGGACGGTCCGCTCTCACGTGCGGACGGTCCGGGCATGTGCAGATCGGTTGGTTTGCTACCGATTTGCGGTTGATTAGGGTATGTGTCCATCGGCATCCCATAAAGGGGTTGTGACTGGTCGTGACAACCTGTAGCCGATGTGTTACACGCGTTATCTCCTAACTCAACCTCGTGCGAAGGAAAATTTGCGGTACTAGATTTATCAAATGCACGTACTAGTCTCTTAAGATCGCTTTGCATACCCCCTATGATGTTCTGCATTTGTTCACGCTGATCTTCTACATAATTTCTAAGAGATTGCAAATCGTTGGTATTACTTACATTGGGGATATCTGGCGTGGGTTGGAGCGAAGCCGGATCCGTCGCCCGATGTCGGACGACCTTGTTGTTCCTGTCCACTTTGAAGTTGGCTAAGAACTTTGCTTTCGCCTCCTGGATCATCCGCTCCTTATGCTCCTCGAACTGGAGCTGCTCGTCAGCCGGCAAGGTTTCCCAAGTCGGCTCTATGATGTTGCTTGGAGAAATATCAGAGCTATCCCTTGAACCGGCCATTGAGGGCCGATTTGATGAGCTTAGATATGTCTTCCCCAACAGAGTCGACAAAAAGTATATTGACGCCTTTTTGGAGGCGCCAATTACTCAAGAGAACCAGCGGCGGTGCTCTCTGCACAGGGGCGGACGGTCCGCGCGCGGGGGCCGGACGGTCCGCGGCCTGGTGCGAGGCGGCGGTGCTTTCTGGTCAGGCGCGGACGGTCCGCGGCACAGGGCCGGACGGTCCGCGACCTGGTGCAGGAGCCCGAGTTCCCTGCCTGACGGCCGGACGGTCCGCGCCCTAGGGCCGGACGGTCCGCGCGTGCGCAGGGGCGGCGGAAGACCGCCGACGGTGCCTAGATTTCGCTCCCGGGAGGGACCCCGTCGGGGAGGAGAGATCCTAGGTGGTGTCTAGGCTCGGGCCGGCCGACCTAGACTCCTCTAATCGACGTAGAGTCGAAGAGAGACGAAGAATTGGGGATTGGAAGGCTAAAGCTAAACTAGACTAGAACTACTCCTAGGACAAAATGCGAAATAGAAGTTGTATTGATTCGATTGTTGATGATAAATCGGCCGTAGACCTCTCTTTTTATAGAGGAGGGGGGTTGGACCCTTTACACGACTGGATTCCGAGCTAATTCCGCAAATCTAGCCAACAAACATAGCACAAAACTCGGAACCCTAAACTGCTCTGCGCATGCGCGGACCGTCCGGCCCACAGGCGCGGACTGTCCGGACCGCGGACCGTCCGGCCTTAGGGCCGGACCGTCCGCCTGCTCAATTTGGGGTTCAACAGGTTGAAAGAGATTCGTCCTACGCGGACTTCTCAACGAGGAGTAGGTTCTTCGGAACCGAACCTTGGGAAACAAATCCCTCATGTTCATCACGTTAATCTTTGTTTTGCGATTTGCTTCTTCCCTTTCTCCTCTCTAGTTTTCTTGCTTGTGATCGATTTGAGTTGGCTCCCAAAGCTATCCGCAATTGATTGAGCAACTCTTAGCAAGAAGAACTACTCTTCCACATTCCGATTTCATTTATACATGTTTTAATGCTAACCTCGGGTGAAGTTTTGAGTTCAAGTTTATAAATTTCATGTTTCTCTTATTCACCCCCTCTAGGCGACTTTCACATAATTCACGATCTGTTGATCTCTGGCTTTGTTCTCAATCTTCATACTTTGGAAGTTTGGATTGCCCACCTTGATCTCTTTTATGTCATTGCCCATATGAGAGAGTTTGGCTGATGGTTCCTTGGTGTCACCGGTTAGGAAGCCAAACATCTTTGTGTTGCGGATATCAACTTTAACATATTACATATGTATGCCATAACATATGGTTAGACTTCGATAGCTTCTTAGAGACGGGTAGGCTGAGGAGAGAATTCATGGAGGTAGATGAAGTCTGACGGTGAACTCACCATGGCTCTGATTACCATATAAAAGTACCGAGACACTTAGAGTGTGTTTGGTTGAGGAGTAGAAAAGAATGGAGCGGCTCAATTCTCATTTTCTAGATGTTTGGTTTCCAACAATAGAAGAACAGAATGGCTCATAGGATCTACATATAAAAATTTACCATAAATAGTTGGAATGTTCCTGCTCCACCAAAACGACTGGATGCGAGCGCTCATGTTCAACTCATATGACTCTCCAACCAAACAAAAAATTGAGCGACTCCACTCTATTATACTGTTCAACCAAACAAAAAAATGGAGCGGCTCTGTTCTGCTTGCCAAACGCAGAAAAGAACGGATCCTTTGTAAAAAAACTGGAACAGAGCCGGTCCATTCTAGTTAACTCTCCAACCAAACGCACCCTTAGAAAAATCACTGGTAGCCCAAACTTTGATCTACTTATGTTGTGTATTTATTTGTTGAATGAGCGAGGAACAACCGCTCGCGTGCGTTGGCGTACACATATTGTATGTTTGGTTGTCCACACCATCTCATCTTAGATCACCACATGCGTTGATTTTACTTGGGATTATGTTTGGTTGCTTGTATGTAGAGTCACAACCTGCATGAGTGGGCAAAATAAGTCATTTTGATGCTATTAACCTGCATCCGCTTATACGCTCAAAATTATCGTATCTGGCTGATCAGGACGACGTCAACCTGGACGCGCAGCTAGCCATCCAATCAGACTGATATAGAAGCCGATTGTTTTAGATAAATACAGTACAAATTTAAACTAGATTCTAGTCTATCTTAGAACCAAAACATCTATTGGTTACAACTTTTATCCAATGCAATATCTCTTAACTTATCTCCGACGATGCTGTTGTCGGCAATGTAGTAGCTAGCACTACGGCATCATCAGGCACTACCACCCAGCCTGTATAGTAGTAGCACGAAATCATGGAGGCTAACAATGGCAATCGGTGTCATCTTGCACAAAAATGATGATGCAAATCGGTATAAGCATGACGCGCTACAAGTGAAATAATGGCGGACGGGAGAATTCAACCGCATCCATACGTCGTGGCTCTCCGCCGGATCCTCGCCGACGACAGATACATATGCATGTTACCACCACCAACCGCCGGATCCACGGAGTCGATGAATCGATGACGAATGCATACTTTACCTTACCTACCAACCTTAGCTTCCTAGGAATTGAACTCGATCTCGTGTGACCTTGTGGGCGCTAGCCAGGCTTATATTAGCTCTTGCGTTGCGATGGCGATGGCGATGGAGCGAGCAGATCGAGCTTGCACACCCATATCCGAGCCCTTGCCGGCCTAGACGGCTAGACCAACCATCAATCGCGACCGCGCGTGTTGCCCATGCTGGATAAACATCGGAATCATCAGAGTAGGACTCGACATGACCACCGCACAAGCTAAGGTGTGTATGGTCGACCAAACGAGTGAACCAAAGGACCTCATATGAGCCGGCTTCGATATTTGACAACAAAAGGCCTGCCATATATATAGAGAGTATAGGTACAAAGAGCTGCCACAGGCGAGAGAGCAAGCAAGCACCAGTAGTGCAAACAAACAGCTAGGATCCAGCCATAGAGAGAGAAGGGATTCATGGCTGGGGGAGCGAGACACGGTAGCGAGGACGATGCCGAGACGACGACGACGAACGAGGGACGCCGCAGCAGCGACCACGCAGCCGGGGCCACGACCAACTATTCGGAGCACAAGCAGCTGGTGCCGTTCCTTGACATGCTCAAGTATGCCGACCGCACGGACGCCGCGCTTATGGCGGTCGGCACGGTGGCCGCGGTGGCCAACGGCATGACGGAGCCGCTCATGACCGTCGTCTTCGCGGCCGTCATCGAGTGCTTCGGCGCCGGAGACGACGCCACCATCCTCCACCGGGTCAGCAAGGTACGTTAATCAGTTTGTGCTTGCTCCTGCGTAAGTGCGTATAGTGTGCCCACTGCCCACATGGCCACACACACACTAGTACTATACGTACATACGTCTGTTCCATGCACGCGCGCGGCGGACCAGCTAGTGACTAGCGGCGCGGCCGCGGTGGTTACCGACGACCTACCCGCGACGGCTCACGGCGGCGTTTCGGATTGATGCTGTTTGTTTCGGGCTTATAGATTAAATCTATACTACTATATTAAGACTGTAAGGGGTAGTCTGTCTTCCCTTGTTCTGTCTTTTGTTAATCTGGACAGTCCGTCTTACGGCTGCTACCCGGACCGTCCATCCTATGGCCCCTACCCGCCCGCGTGCGTCGCCCCAGATCCCCCTTAGTCATCTCCCCCTCCGCGCGAGCCACAGCCGGCTCCTCATCGCTTGCTCTCGCTATTGCTTCGTGGGTGAGCGAGGGGCTGTCGTGCGTGTAGGTGAAGGCTTGCGGGCACTCGCGCTTGAAGAACTCCGAAACTTGGAGGTGCGTCAACCACCAAAAATTAATATTAGTGTTACAGTAATATTTTGTCATATAAATTTTGTATATCATAATAATATTTATCGGTTCATATCTATGTTTCATACCGTTTTTTCACTCTCGTGACATTTTTTTAGTGTAAGAAAAGGTAACGCTAAGTAATTTTTTTCTAAAGTTGTTATAAGTAGTAAGTCTTTTATCAAAAATAATCTTAAATAAGTATCTTTTGAGCAGATTATAGAATTATGATAATCCAATGTCTAGATTATATAATCCAATCTAATAATTTTCTATATTTATTTCTTATCTAGATTATTTAAGCTGAATTATATAATTTAAGTAGACTATAATCTAAAACAAACAGGAGTACTACCAGACAACGAAATCTATTCTGAACTCTGTAATAAACAACGACGTTTCGACAACTACGTACCAAGCACTGATGCACTACGGTCTACGGGGGCAGCAGGGGCACGCGTGACGGCGTGATTGTGGATGAAATACTGAGCTCGATCCAGTGCGATCTCTCTTTCTCTTTCTCTTTCTCCTTTAGCCTTTGTATATACAATCCAGACATGCTAATAATTCTTCCGGTGAAGTAAGCCTTACGCTGACGGCTCGTTTCCGTTTGGGAATGCCTTTTCTACCATCTTTGAGCGGACATCCTCGATAGCGCTCCTTCCACTGAGCTGATAAGTACCACGACATATTCTGAAGACGAAAGCAGCGGGGCGAGTGATAAACATACTCTACTCCCTCCATTCTAAAGTATAAAGCATATATTCTGTCCTTTCTAGATAATGTATATTTATGTCTAAATATATAAAAAAACTATGCATATAAAAAACTAAAATGCTTTATGATTTGAAACAAATGTAGTATAACAAAACGAATTCATCTTTAGCTTCGATTTCCAGACAAGAAATCTCGTATAGCGCGGTATAGGTCGTGGCGGGTGTCACTGGAATTTAGTGCAATTGTCGTTTTTTTCCGTTCCAAAATAGAACCAAAAAGGTTGCCCGAAGCCCCAAACATGATGATTTTGGTTCAACGCAATTCGAGATGCAGACGAAAAGAAACAACGAGATGTGCATAGGAAGAAAATAGATTTTTAAAGAAATTATATGTAGATTAAAATATAGGTTGATATAAGGTTTGTTCTGGCGTCTCCAGCAGCTTGCCACTGCACACCCATGGAGCTCGAGGTTTAACTATTATTTTCTAATCTCGTATTTCTATAAAAATTATTTGTCAACAGCCGATTCTGTAGGTTTAATTATAGATGTCATTGCCCATGGTCATTACAGATGCCAATAGTTGATTCTATAGGGTTATTTATAGATGTCATTGTCCATGGTCATTATAAAATAAAATGTAGCTTTTAATTTTTATAGAAAGGATAAAACATAAAAAAAATAAATATGAAGTATCTCGGCGTGTTTCCAAATGAATATTAAATAGTTTTTTTTCCCTTGGTACAACGCATAAATATATTTGCTAGTTATTACAAATATCACATTGTTTAGAGCAGGAATTTAAGTGCTTTTTAGTTCACATATTTGTAACGTGAAAGGTAACTGATAACGTTAAATCATGTTTGTTTAAGTCTAACGTAATCAGATACCACACTAAAACTGATACTGTCATATTCAAACTTTTTACCGTTGGTAATCGAGTGTGAATCATTATTGTTGCCATTTATATCACAGTTCGTGAACCAAACAACACCTTAGGTGCTCCGGCTGTAGTTTGAAGCGACGCATGCATATATGTAGCCTCTACTGTAGTTTGTAGCCATGTATGCATATATATAACTCATAGTTGTAGGGGCCTCATATGGGAATAGTCCCAATGGGACATCTGATCTGATCATCTATATGCATCGATCACAGATCATAGATTCATAACACGTATATATGCAAGATCATCGGACACATATAGGTGGTGTTTGGCTCGCCCAAATGTAACGTAAATAGATTACATGGGGTAACGGATAATAATACTTTTGTTTGGTTAAGCTCTTTCTAGTAATACTAGGTACTATTATCCAATCTAATTATAACTAATAACTATTACCGCCGGTAAGAGATCCCATTATCATTTTCTTAACAACGTCTGAACCAAACAGCACTATAACTGCTGCATAACACGTATAGGTGCGCGCATGACAGATCATACCTCTATCATGCGCACACGTCATCCTCACTGATTTTTTCCCAAAAATGACCCATAATTTTATCAAAATCCGTTTCCCCTGACTCTAGTGTACTATGGGGGTGTTTGTTTAGGATTATAATCTGACCAGATTATATAATCCAACACATTTTGAACTAACACTTAGTTCAAAATTTATTGGATTATATAATCTAGCCAGATTATAATCCCAAACAAACACCCCCTATGTATACATATACTCGGAGGGCTCGCAAACAGCTCGGGCTTCTTACTGGAGCCCTCTCAAACCACATTAGAAAAACAGCGACCAAGAGCAAGTCCACACTCTAATGACTCGCTCTATTATAACTGATTATTACTACACTCACTATGTCGTTTTAGTTCTTGATTTTTATGTCTATGTTCAAATAAGTAATGATGAATCTAGACACATATAAAATATATTCATCAAGTCTTTGATGAACTCACTATTTAACTAAAACGAATTTTATTTTGATATAGAGGAAGTACTAAACAATGTACTGTAGTGTATGTGACCATTTCCTAAAGTATCAAACAAGTCCACACTATTTGAGTGTAATACATAACAAGGTGTTTTCTCCATTTTCCAGGTTATCATGTACTACATCTACCTGGGAATTGGAACTGCAGTTTCTTCCTTTCTCCGTAAGTAAATAAATAAATATATACTACTCCGTTCGTTTATGTTTGTCGCCGATTAGTTTAAAAATAAACTAGCGGACGATAAATATTCGAGAACGAAGGTAATACATATCTGGACTTGGACTACATGAAAGTAACTAGAATGGATAAATGATGTCCAGTAGCTAAATAATAGGAATTGAAAACTGTCAGATGCCACCAATGGAATGCTTGGCTGTTCCCACTGTCACAACTTGAGGCATTTGCTAAGTGGATGGGTTGATCCATCACCACCTCATTTGTCACAGGTTAATAATTAGTATATGCACGAGGAATAGATTGATTTTACCAAAATCCATTGGATGAACTTACGATGCACAATCTTATGAAGCATGAGGTGATTCCACAGCCCAAACACACACAAAAAAATGTGGCTAATTCAACTTACAACTTCAACAAGGTAGAGAACGGACTTTGTAGCAGCTAAAAATGAGAACTATGTTTTAGTTGAATAGCAGAATCCCAAAAGATTAGCTGAAACATTTACCTGCTCCAGAGGTGTCATGCTGGACGGTGGCTGGAGAAAGGCAGTCAACACGGTTGCGGTCATTATACCTTGAAGCTGTGCTGAGGCAAGACATTGCATTCTTTGACGTGGAGATGACAACTGCAGAAGCAGCCTCAAGAATGTCTGCGGACACTGTACTCATCCAAGACGCCCTCGGTGAGAAGGTAACAGTTCATTATTGTTTTGACAAAAGAAACAAAAGTATGCCTAGTTTCCATTAAAGGGTCTTTCATGTCTACAACATAAAAACTCGACCTGCAGGGATAAGACAACCCTCGAGTATTGTATTAAGAAAAATACTTTCTCACACCTCCCCCGAACCTCTACCCTTCCCATACATAGCGGCATCGAAGCCCATGTGAGAACGACCGCAACCGATGCCGGGCCTTAGGCCTGTGCTTTAGCGTGGGACAGACGACCACCTAACCAACTTAAGAAAAAAGCCTTATGTACAACACTAAAAAACTTGACTTCTCATGTTAAGGTAGGGAAGTACATACAGCTTTTGACAACCTTCGTCGGTGGCTTTATCATCGGATTCATTAGAGGCTGGATGCTGGCCCTTGTTATGCTCGCGTGCATACCTCCAAGCATTTTATCCTTTGCAACAGTCTCCCGGTTGCGAGCTCAAATATCTCGAAAGAGGCAAGAATCATATGAAGATGCAGGGAATATTGTCGAGCAAACCATTGGAGCAATAAGAACAGTGGGTGATTCTAACATTTTCTAAATACAAATTAATGCTGACAATAGTTTTTTTTTGCAACTATTCAATATCAATAACATCTCAAAACAGGTTGTATCTTTCAATGGAGAGAAGAAAGCAATTGCAATGTACAACAATCACATAAAAAAGGCATACAAGGCTACAATCATGGAAGGGATCATCACTGGTCTTGGAGTAGGCTCCATATTTTTTGTTGTCTTCAGCAGTTACTCTCTAGCTTTCTGGTATGGTGCCAAGTTAATCATCAGCAAAGGATATACTGGAGGGCAGGTCATCAATATCGTATTTGCAATCTTAGTTGGCTCAATGTGAGTTTTGTAACTGTGAACTACATATGAAATAAATGGTAGTAGAAAAGTACTCTTAGACTCTTTGATTGAAACTGAATCGGTATTCGATAATTTTTTTCTCGAACACGCAGGAGAGCTGCATAAAATTATATTAAGAGAGGAAAGGTCCAAAATGGACCGAAATACAATTATTCGATAAAAATTAACCTAACCATTTTTAGATTTTGACATTAAGGTTTGATTATTTGGGAACAGGGCTATAGGTACTGCATCACCATCTATTTCTGCAATTGCAGAAGGGCAGTCTGCAGCACAAAGATTGTTTGAGATTATCAACAGAAAACCAAATATTGACATTAACGACACTTCCGGAATAGTATTAGAAGATATCGAGGGAGATGTTGAGCTCAAGGATGTGTTCTTTAGGTACCCTGCAAGGCCTGAGCAGTTGATACTTGATGGCCTGTGCCTGCAAGTACCTAGTGGTACTACAATGGCTATAGTTGGGGAGAGCGGAAGTGGTAAATCCACAGTGATTAGTATGGTGGAGAGATTTTATGACCCACAGGCTGGTGAAGTGTTGGTAGATGGAGTCAACATCAAAAGTCTGCAACTCCAATGGTTAAGAGGAAAGATAAGTCTTGTCAGCCAAGAACCATTGCTTTTTATGACCTCCATCAAGGATAACATAACCTATGGTAAAGCGGATGCTACAATTGAAGAGATCAAGAGAGCAGCTGAGCTTGCAAATGCAGCAACCTTCATTGAAAAGCTGCCTGACGTACTTTCAGAAACACTACTTATTTATGTATCTTACTTAAGTTTCTGCCAACTAATATCTTGTCTTCCACCTCATACAGGCATATGAGACAACGGTAGGTCAGCATGGTTCTCAGCTTTCTGGGGGGCAAAAGCAAAGGATTGCCATCGCAAGAGCAATCCTCAAAAATCCCAAAATTCTTCTTTTGGACGAAGCCACAAGTGCTTTAGATGTAGAGTCTGAAAGGGTAGTTCAAGAAGCACTAAATAGGATAATGGTAGGGAGAACTACACTCATTGTTGCTCACCGCTTGAGCACCATCAGGAGCGCAGACTGCATAGCAGTAGTTCATCAAGGGAAAGTAGTTGAACGAGGTAAGTGACTCTTCGACACCAATTACACCTTTTTAATTCTTAGAAGCAATCAATCAGTGTGAAAAAAGTCAAAAACAGAGGTAGTTCAATTCAGTTTTTTGGAACAAATTAACCAATTGACATGTCACACAGGTGTCCATGACAAGCTAATTAAGGACCCTGATGGAGCTTATTCTCAGCTTATTAGGTTACAACAGGCACATGCTACAGAAAGGCATGAGGTTCCAGATACTGACGTGTCAGGTTCAATCTATAAAAGTAGAAGTTTACCTTTGGAACAATCAACAGGCAGAGATTCTCCCAGGAACAAAGGACATCATTCCTTCACAAAAACCACTGGGCTGTCTAAAGAATTGAACAGGCAAGATTTTACAGACAGACAGGAAGACCAGGAACATGGTAATAGCAAGGCTCCTAAGAAAGCACCAATTGGACGACTATTCAAACTTAATAAGCCAGAAGCACCAGTTCTCCTATTAGCTGCTATAGTTGCCTTTGTGCATGGTCTTCTGTTCCCCTCGTTCAGTATAATGATGTCTGGTGGTATAAGAACTTTCTACTATCCACCACACCAACTTCGAAAAGATTCTCGGTTTTGGGCACTGACGTGCCTTCTGTTTGCAGTCATTGCCCTGATTTCAATCCAACTGGAATACTTTCTGTTTGGGGTTGCTGGTGGGAAACTTATACAACGTGTCCGCTCTTTGTCTTTCCAGAGCATAGTACATCAAGAAGTTGCTTGGTTTGATGAGCCTTCAAATTCTAGGTTTTGCTACTTAAACATTTTTATCCCAAATTTCTTACATTTTTCTACAACTGTTTGGACATTATTTTAGTATTTTTACTGTTTCATTTTGAAGTGGGGCCCTTGGCGCGAGACTCTATATTGATGCTTTGAACATCCGACGCCTTGTCGGAGATAACTTGGCCATACTAGTGCAGTGTATAGTAACAATAGCGGCTGGTTTTTCCATAGCATTTGCTTCTGACTGGAAACTCACGCTGATCGTCATATGTGTGATTCCCGTAATGGGCTCACAAAATTATATTCAAGTGAAATTCTTGAAAGGGTTCAGTGAAGATGCTAAGGTGAAAATATTGAATTTCCTGCAGTGAATGTAATCGTATTTATGTTTAAAAAAGCAAAACATACCTGATACTTTTCAAAACAGATGAATATGTGCAATCTTTTTAGACAATATGCAGTTTTTCATATAATATTAATAACTGTAGATATATTTTGAAGTTTACAATCAACAAAAAAATTAGTAAGATTTAATGTCTTATCAAAGGTTTCACCTAACAACTAAATGCAACAGGTGATGTATGAAGATGCAAGTCAAGTCGTAACCGAGGCAATTGGTAGTATTCAAACAGTAGCATCTTTCTGTGCAGAGAAGAGGGTAATTACATCATACATCCAAAAATGCCAAGCTTCAATGAAACATGGCATTAGAAGTGGAATGGTTGGAGGCCTTGGTTTCAGTTTATCAAACTTAATTATGTATCTCACATATGCTCTTTGTTTCTATGTTGGTGCACTGTTCGTACACGAAGGAAAAACAACTTTTAAAGACGTTTTTAGGGTAAGAGATACGCATTTGGGATCATTTAAACAATGACATTTTGTTCAGCAACTGACTAAATTTAGGCAACTGGCAGGTCTATTTTGCTCTGATTTTCACAGCTTTTGGAGTTTCCCAAACAAGTGCAACGGCAACAGATTCAACAAAAGCCCAGGAATCCACAATTTCAATACTAACTATTATAGACAGGAGATCTAAAATCAACTCGACTAGTGATGAAGGCGTGATTATAGAAAAAGTTGATGGCAACATAGATTTCAGGCATGTAAGCTTCAAATACCCATCCCGCCCAGACGTCCAAGTGCTCAGCAACTTTACTTTGGCCATTCCAGCAAGAAAGGTACTGCTTGCTTGATGCTTGTCATCGTTAATTCATAAGTTGTTTGACTGGAGGTGGAGGGGGTAGTTAGTTATTCATTGATCATTGGGAGAAACAGGGGATGGGAACTTGGGTGGTTGATCTTGCTAGGTTAGTACCAAGTTAGACCATGCTAGACACTTCACAAAAGCGTTATGGCAATTCTTGGGCAGCTTAAATAATAGAAAATTATCAGATATTGGCTACAAATACAGTAACTGTTTGCTACTTTTCTCAGGTAATCAGTGCTCATTGCTCAATTCATCTTACCTTAACATAAGTTTCAGAAAAGTTGTGTACAGGTGGTACGAAATTCATTCAGCCTTCTGCAAAATTTTAAGTTCAAACTCCATTTTCAGAAGGAGTAGAAAAGGCAGACAATATGAGATGAAAGTAACAAAAAAAAGATTTACTATGAATTAAGGGTTTTTCCCATGCTATTTTTATCTCTTTAGAAAGCTCAATTGCCCGCAATACCTGCTTTATACTCTAATTGAAAGTAAGAGCTCATGTCATTTGTGTTCAAAAAGGCTGGATAGGGTCAATCAAAATGAGCCTGAAAAAGAATCAAAATTAGTTCTTGTTTTCACATTTTCCTTTATGTTTTGTACTGATGAACTTAAAACTAAATTTCATATGCAGACTGTTGCACTTGTTGGAGAGAGTGGTAGTGGTAAGTCAACAATAATTTCTTTGCTCGAGAGATTCTACGATCCAGATTCTGGTACAATCTCACTGGATGGAACAGAACTTAAAAAACTAAAGCTGAGTTGGTTAAGAGACCAAACGGGCTTAGTGAGCCAAGAACCTGTACTTTTCAACAACACAATTCGCACAAACATAGCATATGGAAAACAAGGAGAAGTAAGAGAGGATGAGATCGTTGCTGCGGCCAAGGCAGCAAATGCTCATGAGTTCATATCTAGCTTGCCTCAGGGATATAGCACTATTGTCGGCGAGAGGGGAACACAGCTCTCTGGAGGACAAAAACAACGGGTTGCTATTGCAAGGGCCATCTTGAAGGACCCAAAAATACTTCTACTCGACGAGGCAACAAGTGCTCTGGATGCTGAAGGAGAGCACATTGTTCAAGATGCACTGGACCAAGTGATGGTTAGCAGGACCACCATTGTTGTGGCGCACCGACTGTCCACAATTAAAGGGGCAGATATGATCGTAGTCATGAAAGATGGTGAAGTTGCTGAGAAGGGGAAGCATGAATACCTTGTGGGAAAGGGTGGAGTTTATGCATCGCTGGTAGAACTACACTCCAAGTCAGCATAAGGATATATGGGAACTTCGATGGATTATTTGGTATTACAAGGAGAGCATTTGCAGTAGGAGGTAGTCATGCAACGAAAACAAATCCATGTGAAACTTGTCAATTCATACTTCTGGTTTGTTATTATAGGGCAGTGAGTCTTATCCTAAACTCCATGCCGACAAAGATAGCATTGGCATCACCGTATTTCATATGCTGCAGTGCACTTGATTATCAATAAATTAATGGTAAAAAGGAGAACAAATCAACCTAATCACTGAGCTGTTATTATTTAGTCGACGAGCAGAAGCATTTCTGCGATTCCAGAGCACAAGACTACATGACAAATACACTACAACTTTGCACGCATTGGAAAGGGCGAGTTCGGATCAAATGCAGCTACCCGTCAGCGAATTGGTTCAAACCAAAAAGTTCAGGCGTATCCAGAACTTAAACCGGCGTACCTTTCGTGCGCCGAGGTCCCCTTTGGTCGTCATGATCCAACCGACGCTAGCCTAGACTTGACGTTACGACGGTAACGGTGCCCACTGGCGCGGCCACCATATCTGGCTGCTCGCTTCCTTTCCGCTCCCCACCAGCGAAGACACGCCGCCGCCGTTCCATAGCTACGCCGCCGCGCCGCGTGCTTTTCCCATTCTACCGTCCGAAAACAAAATCAACGCATGATATTAGTTGCCTTTCCCATCGGGCCTCGAGCCGACACAGACACGATACGAAGTGGGCTGGGCTGGTACCGGGCCAAAACTGTGCCAAGCCTCAGGCCGCTCGGTCGGCCCGTAGCCCCGTAGCGTTTGGACAATATCAGCAGTTGCGGTGATTTGGACCCCGGAGGATTTGGCACGACCACGTGCCATACGCCTTCAACAGAACGTTACATACATGTATTTTCCGCTTCCAGATTCGCACTCGCACCCGTTGCGGCCTGCGTGCACTGCATCCGGCGCGGCCCGGTCCACCGCGGCGGGAGGAGTAGAGTAGGCCTCTGCCGACGAGGGTGCGCTGCTTGCTGGGAGCCTGGGAGTGTGCAGGAGATGGCCTTCGCCGTCACGCTCACGCCGCTTCGGGCAACTGCTGTCCTTGCCGGATGGAGGCGGCGCCCAGGGGTGACTCCTCCGCGGTTCGCCGTAGTCCTGGCGACGTCTACCGGAGTCGGCGGCGAACGGACCCCGCCGACGTTCAGGCGCCTAAGGGAGGAGCTCCTCCAGCTCCACGCCGAAGCCGACCTCACCCAATCCAAAGGTAACATATCTACACTGGAATTCTTAATGTTGTGTTCATGGGACCAGAGCATACTCCTGTTTCACCGTCCTGATTTCCTGGCACCTCTCATTTCATCGAGTGTCAAGTATCAGTGTTATTAAAACTACCCTAAATGTCAAAACGTTAATTAAAGGTTGAAACAGATCATTAACTATCTTTGGGCTCAATCTGCTAGTTACTTTTGGTCCAATCCGGACCAGTCTTCACACGCTTGCCCTACTCCCCCCGCCCTGAAGCCTGATGGCTAGTAGCGCCACCCAAGGTTTTAAAGTCGGCAAGTACTCTAGTCGCATGAGCAACGATAAGGTGACTAATCATGATTAGTCGTCGATTTGCTCGATTAGTCGAGCTTCTAGTCGTCCTATAGTCGTTCACCTATAAAAGTACCATGTGTGTATATATATATTTGTAGCATGACTGCAGGACAGCAGTACACTATAGCTGTAGCAAGACAACAGTACAACATTATACTATATTGCAGATCTACTGACAATATCACAATATAACTGTACAAGCATGTTTTCACTAAAAGGTAAAAATCACTTGCCTTGGATTATACAATAGTGCACTAATTTCAACTCCAGGAATTATTAGAATGCCAAACAATGAAGCGAAGCGCAACTCAAGAGGAGGCCAAGGTAGACACAATACTGCTCAATAAGTGAACACTGAACAACCAAAATTACAGAGCAATTACCGTTTGAAGAGGTGCTCATCTCGGTCTCTGAATTTTGAATAGAGGAGTTGTCGCCTACTCGCCTGGTCGGGGCTGAACAGACAACAGAGGAGAACGGGCGTGTGTTGTAGGGGGGGGGGGCTCTGCAGACTGCAGCCGCCGAGTGATAGAGGGCCGGAGGGGGCGCTCCTACTGCTCGAGCAGAGGGTCGTCAGAGCACAGCAGGCGTCAGCGATGGGCAAGGGGCGGCGACACCGGAGAAGGGGTGGCGGCGCTGGAGAAGGGCGCACGCGCGAGTGTGCGTAATGTGCAGTGGCGGAGCCAGGAACTCTATTAGTGTAGGGCCGGATATAACACTACAAATTATTTATATCAACTAAATTTTTGAAATCACACAAATATATAGCTGGTGGCACATATGAATTCCATTTGAACACAATAATTGCAATTAACATAAAATTAACTTAAATAAGTGGTTACCTAATTAAGAAAATGATATATGTTCGTCTCAATGATCAATTCATTAATTATTTGGGTTGCTTTTATCAACAATAGGAAGTCTTTCTGGAATTAAATGATATTATGTTGTTGCATACACAGTCAAAGAAAACGAACTATAAAGTATAAACTTGTAAGAACTAAGTGTACCACTCATTTGAACATGTTGACATGTGAAGCATCTCTATATGACTGTATTAGAACCTGCCCTTTGGCTTTGCTAATGACTGAAAAGAAAATGTTACTGATATTTGGTTTTGGTAACATGTAACAACCGAATAAAGTGGACAACAATGATTTAAATGATCTAAGAACAAGCTAAGCACAGTACATTCTCCACTGAAAACTCATTTGTATACCAATTTCACTATCCTGCACAGAATAGAACATTTGCATGCCGAAGATTGATTTCTCCTCCACTAGTCCACATATGTCGCATCCATGGTTTAAATGTGGTGCTGCTGGCGTGGCTACACATGAACTTGTAGGTGACATTCGTAGCGGCGGTGGCTATGGAAACATACCGTTGCCCAGCGAGGGAGTCAAGGAGGGAGTCAGCGATGCGGTTGGAGAAAACCACGCCTGCTCGCCGTGGCGCCATCGCATTACCACCCGCCACCGTGCCGCTGCCTGCCTCGCTGTCGCCGCGTCACCGGTCGTCGCCCCGCCGCCTGCCTAAGCCTAACCCTTGTTGGAACACGAACCCATACCCCTAACCAGGGATGGGGAGTAGTATTAATAGGCTTAGTAACTGGGCCAGGCCCATTACAGTGAGGGGTGAGACGGTAATTACATGGGGAACACCCCAAACCCTAGAATCCTAGACGGGTAGTCTAACAACCCTGGTGACTAGCACGGTGTCTAACACCCCCCCGCAGTCACAACTCTATCCTGTACAGATGTTGAGACTGGAACGAAAGTCTAAGAATACACTCGACGGTAGTCCCTTGGTGAAGATGTCGGCGAACTGCAGCGTGGTGGGGACGCTGAGAACCCGAACGTCACCGGCAGCGACACGCTCGCGGACGAAGTGGAGGTCGATCTCTACGTGCTTCGTGCGCTGATGCTGCACGGGGTTGGTGGAGAGGTAGACCGCACTGACGTTGTCGCAGTAGACGAGTGTGGCGCGCTGGAGAGGACTGTGGAGCTCGTGGAGGAGCTGGCGCAGCCAGGAGGCCTCTGCCACACCGTTGGCCACAGCACGGTACTCGGCCTCAGCGCTGGAGCGAGAGACGACGGGCTGCCTCTTGGCGGCCCAAGAGACGAGGTTGGCGCCCAGGAACACGGCGTAGCCGGAGGTGGACCGGCGCGTGTCGGGACAGCCAGCCCAGTCAGCGTCGGTGTAGACCACGAGCTCCGACGTCGGGGATGGGCGGAGTAGGAGGCCGTAGTCGAGGGAGCCGCGGAGGTAGCGCAGAATCCGCTTGAGCGCAGTGAGATGGGGCTCCCGCAGAGTGTGCATATGCAGGCACACCTGCTGGACGGCGTAAGCGATGTCGGGCCTGGAGAACGTGAGGTACTGGAGCGCGCCGGTGAGGCTCCGGTATGACGTCGCGTCGGCGACCGGAGGCCCGTCGTCCTCAGAGAGCTTCGCCTGAGTGTCGACAGGCGTGGAGCAGGGCTTGCAGTCAGACATGCCAGCCCGCTCCAGGATGTCGATGGCGTACTGGCGCTGGTGGAGGAAGAGACCCTGAGGCCGACGTTCGGCGGTGATGCCGAGGAAGTGGTGTAGGGGCCCCAGGTCCTTCATCGCGAACTCCCGCTGAAGGGCGACAATAGTGCGATGAAGAAGGTCGGCGGTGGATGCCGTGAGCACAATGTCGTCGACGTAGAGCAGGAGGTAGATGGTGTCGTCGCCGCGCCGGTAGATGAACATGGACGTGTCCGACTTGGCCTCGACGAAGCCGATGGAGGCCAGGTAGGAGGCGAAGCGACTGTACCAAGCCCGTGGCGCCTGTTTGAGGCCGTACAGGGACCTATTCAGCCGGCAAACCAGATCCGGACGGTCAGCGTCGACGAAGCCGGTGGGCTGGCTGCTGAAAGGGAATTAGGCTTACACCTAGTTCCTAAATAATTTTGGTTGTTGAATTGCCCAACACAAATAATTGGACTAACTAGTTTGCTCTAGTGTATAAGTTATACAGGTGCTAAAGGTTCACACTTAGCCAATAAAAAGACCAAGAGTTGGGTTCAACAAAAGAGCAAAGAGCCAACCGAAGGCACCTCTGGTCTGGCACACCGGACTGTCACACACCGGACTGTCCGGTGTGCCACCGGACAGTGTCCGGTGCACCACCGGACATGTCCGGTGCACCAGAGGACTCCAACTCGAACTCGCCACCTTCGAGAATTTCCAGAGGCACTCGCGCTATAATTCACCGGACTGTCCAGTGTACACCGGACAGTGTCCGGTACGCCAAGGAAGAGCGGCCTCAGGAACTCGCCAGCTTCGGGAATCTCCAACGGCTAGTCCGCTATAATTCACCGGACATGTCCGGTGTGCACCGGACTGTCCGGTGCAACTCCGGAGCAACGGCTATCACCGCGCCAACGGCTACCTGCGGCGCATTAAATGCGCGCGCAGCGCGCGCAGAAGTCAGGCGTGCCCATACTGGCACACCGGACAGTAAACAGTACTTGTCCGGTGTGCACCGGACATCCAGGCAGGCCCACAAGTCAGAAGCTCCAACGGTCGGAATCCAACGGAACTGGTGACGTGGCTGGGGCACCCGACATGTCCGGTGTGCACCGGACTGTCCGGTGCGCCATCAAACAGACAGCCTCCACCAACGGTCAAGTTTGGTGGTTGGGGCTATAAATACCCCAACCACCCCACCATTCATTGCATCCAAGTTTTCCACTTCTCAACCACTTACAAGAGCTAGGCATTCAATTCTAGACACACCAAAGAGATCAAATCCTCTCCAATTCCACATAAGGCTTTAAGTGATTAGCGAGAGAGATTTGCCGTGTTCTTTTGAGCTCTTGCGCTTGGATTGCTTCTTTTTCTTTCTCACTTGTTCTTGTGATCATCACTCAATTGTAATCAAGGCAAGAGGCACCAATTGTGTGGTGGCCCTTGCGGGGAAGTTTTGTTTCCCGGCTTTGATTTGAGAAGAGAAGCTCATTCGGTCGGAGGGACCGTTTGAGAGAGGGAAGGGTTGAAAGAGACCCGGCCTTTGTGGCCTCCTCAACGGGGAGTAGGTTTGCGAGAACCGAACCTCGGTAAAACAAATCCGTGTGTCACACTCTTCATTTGCTTGTGATTTGTTTTGCGCCCTCTCTCGCGGACTCGTTTATATTTCTAACGCTAACCCGGCTTGTAGTTGTGTTTATATTTGTAAAATTTCAGTTTCGCCCTATTCACCCCCCCTCTAGGCGACTATCAAGTGGTATCAAAGCCCGGTGCTTCATTAGAGCCTAACCGCTCGAAGTGATGTCGGGAGATCACACCAAGAAGGAGATGGAAACCGGCGACAAGCCCACTACAAGCCAAGGGAGCACTTCATCGGAAGAGTCCCGCACGAAGAGGAAGGAGAAGAAGAAGGACTCCTCCAAACGGAAGGAGAAAAGATCTTCCTCTTCTCACCACAAAGAGAAGAAGGAAAAATCTTCTTCCCACAAGTCACATCGGAAAGGCGACAAGCACAAGAGGATGAGGAAGGTGGTCTACTACGAAACCGACACTTCATCAACGTCGACCTCCGACTCCGATGCGCCCTCCGTAACTTCTAAACGACACGAGCGTAAGAAGTTTAGTAAGATCCCCTTACACTATCCTCGTACATCTAGACATACTCCATTACTTTCCGTTCCATTAGGCAAACCGCCAACCTTTAATGGCGAAGATTATGCTATGTGGAGTGATTTAATGAAATTTCACATAACCTCACTCCACAAAAGTATATGGAATGTTGTTGAGTTTGGAGCACAGGTACCATCCATAGGGGATGAGGATTATGATGAGGACGAGGTGGCCCAAATCGAGCACTTCAACTCCCAAGCCACAACCATACTCTTGGCCTCTCTAAATAGAGAGGAATACAACAAGGTGCAAGGATTGAAGAATGCAAAGGAAATTTGGGACCTCCTCAAGACCGCGCACGAGGGTGATGAACTAACAAAGATCACCAAGCGGGAAACGATCGAGGGGGAGCTCGGTCGCTTTCGACTTCGCCAAGGGGAAGAGCCACAAGACATGTACAACCGGCTCAAGACTTTGGTGAACCAAGTGCGCAACCTCGGGAGCAAGAAGTGGGATGACCACGAGGTGGTTAAGGTTATTCTTAGATCACTCATATTCCTTAACCCCACTCAAGTTCAATTAATTCGTGGTAATCCTAGATATACTCAAATGACCCCCGAGGAAGTTATCGGGAATTTTGTGAGCTTTGAATGTATGATCAAGGGCTCCAAGAAGATCAACGAGCTTGATGAACCCTCCACGTCCGAAGCACAACCGGTGGCATTTAAGGCGACGGAGGAGAAGAAGGAGGAGTCTACACCGAGTAGACAACCAATTGACGCCTCCAAACTCGACAATGAGGAAATGGCTTTAATCATCAAAAGCTTTCGCCAAATCCTCAAGCAACGGAAGGGGGAAGGATTACAAATCCCGTTCCAAGAAAGTTTGCTACAAGTGTGGTAAGCCCGGTCATTTCATTGCAAAATGTCCTATATCTAGTGACAGTGACAGGGGCGACGACAAGAAGGGAAAGAGGAGAGAAAAGAAGAGGTACTACAAGAAGAAGGGCGGCGATGCCCATGTTTGCCGGGAGTGGGACTCGGACGAGAGCTCCACCGACTCCTCCTCCGACGAAGACGCCGCCAACATCGCCGTCACCAAGGGACTCCTCTTCCCCAACGTCGGCCACAAGTGCCTCATGGCAAAGGACGGCAAAAGGAAGAAGGTTAAATCTAAATCCTCCACTAAATATGAATCCTCTAGTGATGATGATGCTAGTGATGAGGAGAATAATTTGCGTACCCTTTTTGCCGACCTAAACATGCAACAAAAGGAGAAATTAAATGAATTAATTAGTGCCATCCATGAGAAGGATGATCTCTTGGACTCCCAAGAGGACTTCCTAATCAAGGAAAATAAAAAGCATGTTAAGGTTAAAAATGCTTATGCTCTACAAGTTGAAAAATGTGAAAAATTGTCTAGTGAGCTAAGCACTTGCCATGAGACTATTGACAACCTTAGAAATGAAAATGCTAGATTAATTGCTAAGGTTGATTCTCATGTTTGTGATGTCTCAATTCCCAATCTTAGAAATGATAATGATGATTTGCTTGCTAAGATTAAGGAATTGAATGATTCTTTTGCTAGCCTTAGAGTAGAAAATGAAAATTTAATTGTTAAGGCTAAAGATTTTGATGTTTGCAATACTACTATTTCCGACCTTAGAACTAAGAATGATATGTTGCATGCTAAGGTTGTTGAATTAAAATCTTGCAAACCCTCTACATCTACCGTTGAGCACACTTCTATTTGTACTAGATGTAGAGATGTTGATATTAATGCTATTCATGATCACATGACTTTAATTAAACAACAAAATGATCATATAGCAATATTAAATGCTAAAATTGCCGAGCATAACTTAGAAAATGAAAAGTTTAAATTTGCTAGAAGTATGCTCTATAATGGGAGACGCCCTGGCATTAAGGATGGCATTGGCTTCCAAAGGGGAGACAATGTCAAACTTAGTGCTCCCCCTAAGAACTTGTCTAACTTTGTTAAGGGCAAGGCTCCCATGCCTCAGGATAACGAGGGTTACATTTTGTACCCTGCCGGTTATCCCGAGAGCAAAATTAAGAAAATTCATTCTAGGAAGTCTCACTCTGGCCCTAACCATGCTTTTATGTATAAGGGTGAGACATCTAGCTCTAGGCAACCAACCCGTGCTAAGTTGCCTAGAAAGAAAATTCCAAGTGCATCAAATGATCATGACATTTCATTTAAGACTTTTGATGCATCGTATGTTTTAACTAACAAATCCGGCAAGGTAGTTGCCAAGTTTGTTGGGGGCAAACACAAGGGCTCCAAGACTTGTGTTTGGGTACCCAAAGTTCTTGTTTCTAATGCCAAAGGACCCAAAACCGTTTGGGTACCTAAAATCAAGAACTAAAATCGTTTTGTAGGTTTATGCATCCGGGGGCTCAAGTTGGATACTCGACAGCGGGTGCACAAACCACATGACAGGGGAGAAGAAGATGTTCTCCTCATATGAGAAAAACCAAGATCCCCAACGAGCTATCACATTCGGGGATGGAAATCAAGGTTTGGTCAAAGGATTGGGTAAAATTGCTATATCACCTGACCATACTATTTCCAATGTTTTTCTTGTAGATTCTTTAGATTACAATTTGCTTTCCGTATCCCAATTATGTCAAATGGGCTACAATTGTCTATTTACTGATGTAGGTGTTACTGTCTTTAGAAGAAGTGATGATTCAATAGCATTCAAGGGAGTGTTAGAGGGTCAGCTATACTTGGTAGATTTTGATAGAGCTGAACTCGACACTTGCTTGGTTGCTAAGACTAACTTGAGTTGGCTCTGGCACCGCCGACTAGCCCATGTTGGAATGAAGAATCTTCACAAGCTTCTAAAGGGAGAGCACATTTTAGGACTAACAAATGTACATTTTGAGAAAAAAGGATTTGTAGCGCATGCCAAGCCGGGAAACAAGTTGGGACTCATCATCCACACAAGAACATCATGACTAGTGACAGGCCACTGGAGCTCCTACACATGGACCTATTCGGCCCGATCGCTTACATAAGCATCGGCGGAAGTAAATACTGTCTAGTTATTGTGGATGATTATTCTCGCTTCACTTGGGTATTCTTTTTACAGAAAAAATCTCAAACCCAAGAGACCTTAAAGGGATTCTTGAGACGGGCTCAAAATGAGTTCGACTTAAGGATCAAGAAAATTCGAAGCGACAATGGGACGGAGTTCAAAAACTCACAAATAGAAGACTTTCTTGAGGAGGAGGGCATCAAGCATGAGTTCTCTTCTCCCTACACACCTCAACAAAATGGTGTAGTGGAGAGGAAGAATCGAACTCTATTGGACATGGCAAGGACCATGCTTGATGAGTACAAGACTTCGGATCGGTTTTGGGCCGAGGCGGTCAACACCGCCTGCTACGCCATCAACCGGTTATATCTTCACCGAATCCTCAAGAAGACATCCTATGAACTCCTAACCGGTAAAAAGCCAAATATTTCATATTTTAGAGTTTTTGGTAGCAAATGTTTTATTCTTGTTAAAAGAGGTAGAAAATCTAAATTTGCTCCTAAAACTGTAGAAGGCTTGTTACTAGGATATGACTCAAACACAAGGGCATATAGAGTCTTTAACAAGTCCTCAGGACTTGTTGAAGTTTCTTGTGACGTTGTGTTTGATGAGACTAATGGCTCTCAAGTAGAGCAAGTTGATCTTGATGAGACAGGTGAAGAACAGACTCCGTGCATAGCGCTAAGGAACATGTCCATTGGGGATGTGTGTCCTAAGGAATCCAAAGAGCCTCCACATGCACAAGATCAACTGTCCTCCTCCACGCAAGCATCTCCACCAACTCAAAATGAGGATGAGGCTCAAGTTGATGAAGGGCAAGATCAAGAAGATGAGCCACCTCATGATGATGGCAATAATCAAGGGGGAGATGCAAATGATCAAGAAAAGGAGGATGAGCAAGAACCAAGGCCGTCACACCCAAGAGTCCACCAAGCAATACAACGAGATCACCCCGTCGACACCATCCTCGGCGACATTCATAAGGGGGTAACTACTAGATCTCGTGTTGCACATTTTTGTGAACATTACTCGTTTGTTTCCTCTATTGAGCCACACAGGGTAGAGGAAGCACTACAAGATTCGGATTGGGTGGTGGCGATGCAAGAGGAGCTCAACAACTTCACTAGAAATGAGGTATGACATTTAGTTCCACGTCCTAATCAAAATGTTGTAGGAACCAAATGGGTTTTCCGCAACAAGCAAGATGAGCATGGTGTGGTGACAAGGAACAAAGCACGACTTGTGGCCAAGGGATACTCCCAAGTCGAAGGTTTGGATTTCGGTGAAACCTATGCACCCGTAGCTAGGCTTGAGTCAATTCGCATATTATTGGCCTATGCTACTTACCATGGCTTTAAGCTTTATCAAATGGACGTGAAAAGTGCTTTCCTCAATGGACCAATCAAGGAAGAGGTCTATGTTGAGCAACCTCCCGGCTTTGAAGATAGTGAGTACCCTAACCATGTCTATAAGCTCTCTAAGGCGCTTTATGGGCTCAAGCAAGCCCCAAGAGCATGGTATGAATGCCTTAGAGATTTCCTTATTGCTAATGGCTTCAAAGTCGAAAAGGCCGATCCTACGCTCTTTACCAAAACACTTGAGAATGATTTGTTTGTATGTCAAATCTATGTTGATGATATTATATTTGGGTCTACTAACGAATCTACTTGTGAAGAGTTTAGTAGGATCATGACACAAAAGTTCGAGATGTCTATGATGGGGGAGTTGAAGTACTTTCTAGGATTTCAAGTGAAACAACTCCAAGAGGGCACCTTCCTAAGCCAAACCAAGTACACTCAAGATATTCTAAGCAAGTTTGGAATGAAGGATGCCAAACTCATCAAGACACCCATGGGAACCAACGGGCATCTCGACCTCGACACGGGAGGTAAGTCCGTGGATCAACAGGTATACCGGTCGATGATTGGATCATTGCTTTATTTATGTGCATCTCGACCGGACATTATGCTTTCCGTATGCATGTGTGCAAGATTCCAAGCCGACCCTAAGGAAGCTCACCTTACGGCCGTAAAACGAATCTTGAGATATTTGGCTTATACTCCTAAGTTTGGGCTTTGGTATCCTAGGGGATCCACATTTGATTTGATTGGATATTCGGATGCCGATTGGGCGGGGTGTAAAATTAATAGGAAGAGCACATCGGGGACTTGCCAGTTTTTGGGGAGATCCTTTGTGTCTTGGGCTTCAAAGAAGCAAAATTCGGTCGCTCTTTCCACCGCCGAAGCCGAGTACATTGCCGCAGGTCATTGTTGCGCGCAACTACTTTGGATGAGGCAAACCCTGCGGGACTACGGTTACAAATTAACCAAAGACCCTTTGCTATGTGATAATGAGAGTGCAATCAAAATGGCCGACAATCCCGTCGAGCATAGCCGCACTAAGCACATAGTCATTCGGTATCATTTTCTTAGGGATCACCAACAAAAGGGGGATATCAAGATTTCATACATTAATACTAAATATCAATTAGCCGATATCTTTACCAAGCCACTCTCCATCTTTGGGGGAGAGAGCAAAAGGACTTCATCTTTGGTATAATCTTAACTCATTTGTTTATAACCAAAGGGGAAGAAATTACTTCGAGGGCTCTAATGGTTCCGTTTTTGGCGATTCATGCCAAAGGGGGAGAGATTATGAGCCCAAAGCAAAAGGACCGCACTCCCACCAATTTCAAAACCTTAGTCTTTTCAAAGAATATTTTTCAATTGGTATCCCATTATGTTCAAAAGGGGAAGAAAGTAGTATTTCAAAAATGATATATCAAAACCCTCTTGAACACTAAGAGGAGGATCTCATTTAGGGGAGTTTTGTTTAGTCAAAGGAAAAGCATTTAAAACAGGGGGAGAAAATTTCAAATCTTGAAAATGCTTTGCAAAATCTTACTCATTTACCCTTGACTATTTGCAAAAGAACTTTGAAAAGGATTTACAAAAGAATTTGCAAAAACAAAACATGTGGTGCAAGCGTGGTCCAAAATGTCAAAAATGAAAGAAACAATCCATGCATATCTTGTAAGTATTTATATTGGCTCAATTCCAAGCAACCTTTGCACTTACATTATGCAAACTAGTTCAAATATGCACTTCTATATTTGCTTTGGTTTGTGTTGGCATCAATCACCAAAAAGGGGGAGATTGAAAGGGAATTAGGCTTACACCTAGTTCCTAAATAATTTTGGTTGTTGAATTGCCCAACACAAATAATTGGACTAACTAGTTTGCTCTAGTGTATAAGTTATACAGGTGCTAAAGGTTCACACTTAGCCAATAAAAAGACCAAGAGTTGGGTTCAACAAAAGAGCAAAGGGCCAACCGAAGGCACCTCTGGTCTGGCACACCGGACTGTCCGGTGTGCCACCGGACAGTGTCCGGTGCACCACCGGACATGTCCGGTGCACCAGAGGACTCCAACTCGAACTCGCCACCTTCGAGAATTTCCAGAGGCACTCGCGCTATAATTCACCGGACTGTCCGGTGTACACCGGACAGTGTCCGGTGCGCCAAGGAAGAGCGGCCTCAGGAACTCGCCAGCTTCGGGAATCTCCAACGGCTAGTCCGCTATAATTCACCGGACATGTCCGGTGTGCACCGGACTGTCCGGTGCAACTCCGGAGCAACGGCTATCACCGCGCCAACGGCTACCTGCGGCGCATTAAATGCGCGCGCAGCGCGCGCAGAAGTCAGGCGTGCCCATACTGGCACACCGGACAGTAAACAGTACTTGTCCGGTGTGCACCGGACATCCAGGCAGGCCCACAAGTCAGAAGCTCCAACGGTCGGAATCCAACGGAACTGGTGACGTGGCTGGGGCACCGGACATGTCCGGTGTGCACCGGACATGTCCGGTGTGCACCGGACTGTCCGGTGCGCCATCAAACAGACAGCCTCCACCAACGGTCAAGTTTGGTGGTTGGGGCTATAAATACTCCAACCACCCCACCATTCATTGCATCCAAGTTTTCCACTTCTCAACCACTTACAAGAGCTAGGCATTCAATTCTAGACACACCAAAGAGATCAAATCCTCTCCAATTCCACATAAGGCTTTAAGTGATTAGCGAGAGAGATTTGCCGTATTCTTTTGAGCTCTTGCGCTTGGATTGCTTCTTTTTCTTTCTCACTTGTTCTTGTGATCATCACTCAATTGTAATCAAGGCAAGAGGCACCAATTGTGTGGTGGCCCTTGCGGGGAAGTTTTGTTTCCCGGCTTTGATTTGAGAAGAGAAGCTCATTCGGTCGGAGGGACCGTTTGAGAGAGGGAAGGGTTGAAAGAGACCCAGCCTTTGTGGCCTCCTCAACGGGGAGTAGGTTTGCGAGAACCGAACCTCGGTAAAACAAATCCGTGTGTCACACTCTTCATTTGCTTGCGATTTGTTTTGCGCCCTCTCTCGCGGACTCGTTTATATTTCTAACGCTAACCCGGCTTGTAGTTGTGTTTATATTTGTAAAATTTCAGTTTCGCCCTATTCACCCCCCCCCCCCCCTCTAGGCGACTATCAGCTGCAGTAGACAGTCTCCGTCAGAGTGCCATGGAGGAAGGCATTCTTGACATTGAGCTGATGGATCGCCCAGTCGCGGGAGAGGGCGAGGGAAAGGACGGCGCAAACAGTGGCGAACTTGACGACAAGGCTGAAGGTCTCGTCGTAGTCCACTCCGAGGCGCTGGGTGAAGCCCCGAAGGACCCAACGGGCCTTGTAGCGGTCGAGGGAGCCGTCCGAGGTCAGCTTGTGGCGAAATAGCCACTTGCCAGTGACCACGTTGGTGCCTGGTGGACGCGGCACCAGGTCCTAGGTGTGGTTGGCCAGGAGGGCCGCGTACTCCTCCTCCATAGCACGACGCCAATGTGGGTCGGCGAGGGCAGTGCGAACGGAGGAGGGCACCGGGGAAGCGTCGGGTGGAGTGCTAGACGTAGCAGCTGCCAGGATTAGCCGGTCGACGGGGCGGAGAACGCCAGCAGCGCGCCGAGTCACCATCGGGTGGACGTGCCCGGGGTCGCGGTGGATGGCGACCGGGTGGTAAACGGACGACTCGGAGCGAACCGCCGGAACGTCGGGAGCGGCTGGTGGGGCCGGCTCGCGGCGGTGATAGACGACGGCGGGGTCGGCGAACCGGGCCGCGTTCGTCGACGGGCCCGAGTCGGGGGGCGCTGAGGTAGTGGCGTGGCCGCGGCGATGGTAGACGAGTGCGGGGTTGGCGAAGCGAGCCGGAGTCGACGGGGCCGCGCGTGGCGCAGGCGGTGTCGACGGGGCCGCGCGTGGCGCAGGCGGTGTCGACGGGGCCGCGCGTGGCGCAGGCGGGGTCGACGGGGCCGCGCGTGGCGCAGGCAGAATCGACGGGGCCGCGCGTGGCGCAGGCGGGGTCGACGGGGCCGTGCGAGGCGCGGAAGAGGTCGTAGTGGCCGCACGAGGAGCAGGTAACGGCGCAAGACGGGGAGCCGGAGGTGGGGAAGGAATCGGATCGGACTCGAGGAGGGAGTCAAGATCGGTGGGTGGGGTGGAGCCAGCAAGGGGAAACACATCTTCGTCGAAGATGACATGACGAGAGATGATGATGCGGTGGGAGGTGAGGTCCAGACACCGGTACCCCTTGTGGTCAGGGGAGTAGCCAAGGAATAGACAGCGGGTGGAGCGAGGAGAAAGCTTATGTGGAGCGGTAGCGGAAGTGTTAGGGTAGCAGGCACAGCCGAACACGCGAAGGTGGTCATAGGAAGGGGCTGTGCCGTATAGGGCGAAGTGGGGGGTAGGGTGGCGCACCGCCTTCGAGGGAAGACGGTTGAGGAGGTGGGTGGCAGTGTGCAGGGCCTCTGCCCAGTAGCTGGCAGGGAGAGACGCCTGGAAGAGGAGGCAGCGGAGCATATTAGTGGTGGTGCGGATCATGCGTTCGACGCGGCCGTTCTGTGCAGAGGTGTATGGGCACGAGAGACGCAACTGGATGCCATGAGTGAGGAAGAAAGAGCGAGAGGCGTTGTTATCGAACTCGCGTCCATTGTCACACTGCAGGGCGCGGACCGGGCGACGAAACTGAGTGGATACCTAGGTGAAGAAGTGTGTGAGGGTGGTGAATGTGTCCGACTTCAACCGAAGCGGGAAGGTCCAGAGAAAATGGGAAAAATCATCCAAAATCACCAAATAGTATTTATAACCAGAAAGACTGAGTACAGGGGAGGTCCAAAGATCACAGTGAACCAGGTCAAAAGCCTGCTCAGCCCGAGAAGAAGAAGTAGTAAATGGGAGACGAGTATGTCGGCCTAACTGACAAGCATGACAGAGACCCTCAAAATGTCCCCTACTACATGAAGGATCTAGACTACTGGTAATCTTGGTCATGACGTCTGGTCCAGGATGGCCGAGACGACGATGCCATGTGGTGGAGGAGGTGGTGGAGACCAGGACAGGGGGTGGAGACACGCCGGCGGTGGAGGGCTGGAGCGTGTAGAGCGGCCCCGAGCTGTCACAGCGGGCGAGAAGGGTCCTGGTGGCCAGATCCTTCACAGAAAAACCAGGGGGGTCAAACTCAATGGAACAAGAGTTGTTAGTGGTGAATCGACGAACGGAAAGAAGATTGTGAGTGATGTGGGGAGCTATGAGAACATCGTTGAGGTAAAACGGCCCAGGGAGAACCGAGGCACCTACTGAGGTGACTGGCAGAGTGGAACCGTTTCCAACGACGATCGAGGATGGGTGAGAGGGGAGGGGGGGATGAGAGCGAGAGAGCGTGCCTGTCGTGGGAGTGGTGTGGTACGAGGCACCGGAGTCGATCACCCAGTCGGAGGGGGGTGGGGTCATTGCCATGGTGCTGAAGGCAACAGCGAGGGAGGCGTTGTCCCAACCACCGGCCGTCGGGGACCAAGGCGTCGAGGTGTGGGTCCCCGGGGGCAGGAGTGCGGGCGGGGCCTGGGGCACGACGGGGACACCGTAAGGAGGCGCGCCGTAGGGAGGTGCAGTCAGGAGGGCCGGCGCCGGAGGACGGGAGGCACGCGGTGCCTGGCCCGGCCACATGGCGATGGTCCCGGTCCAGGGGTTGTAGAATGACGGCCACGCGTGGCCGCCACCCCGGCCGGAGGGACCACCACGGGAGGAGCCGCCACTCCCACGGCCGCCCTTGCGGGAGCGACGACCCCCGTCGGTCGTGGAAGTCGGACGAGGGGCCGCCGGGAAGGCGGGTGGAGGGCGGGTGGGGGCCCCGGTCGACGGAGGACGGGTGGCCTGGCCCCCTGAAGGTGGCAGACCGCTGGTAGGAGTGCTGTAGAGGGCCGAGGCAGGAGTGGGTGCCTCATTCGCCATGGTGAGCTCCTCAAGGAGAAGCTCGTTCCGCACGGCGTGGAAGGTGGGGAAGGGCACGCTCCGCTTGATGAGAGCCTTCAGGTGGCCGTAGCGAGGGCTGAGGCCACGCAGGAGGTTCAGCACCAGGGTACGATCGGCAACAGGCTCGCCGAGATCGCGGAGAGAGTCAGCCAGGCCCTTCATCTGGCGGCAGTATTCGCCCACGGAGAGGTCCCCCTGAGAGAACAGGTGGAACTGGGCGTCGAGGTGGAGCGCCCGCGCATCCCGATTCCCGAGGAACTGATCCTCGAGAGCGAGCCACGCCTGGCGCGCAGTGTCCGCCTGGTCGCGGATGATGTCCTGGAGCTCAACGGTGATGGTGCCGTGGAGCCACGAGAGGACAACGCTGTCCATGAGGCACCAGGAGCGAGGCGGCGGAGCGTCGTGGTCGATGAGGACGTGGTCGTCGAGGACGAACCTCCGCAGCGTGAGAAGGACCTGTCCTCGCCAACGGGGGTAGTGGGGAGACGCCGGATCCAACACCACGGACACGAGAGCCCGGATGTTGTGCAGACCAGCGGCTTGAGCGTGGAGAGCAGCGATGAGGTCGGCGTCGAGGTCAGAGGCGAGGGGGTCCTCCGGGGGTTCCACAGAGGCGACCGGCGGGCGGCCGAGGAGGCGCTGCGTGGTGGCCATCTGGGTGGTCAGAGCGGCACCCAGGGCACGCTCACGCTCCAGGGCGAGGGAGGCGGCGCGCTCACGCTCACGCTCCCGCGAGGCCATCACAGCCGCCTGGATCGTAGCGAGGGTGTCGCCGAGAGTGGAGTCGGTGCCGGGGGGTGCCGCGAGGGCAGGGAACCCTGGTGGAGAGCCTCGACGGTGGGCCGGGGAAGAGACGTCACGGAGGGGCCGGAGGCCGACGATGTAGGGAGCCTCGACATCTGCCACGGAGCGGCCGGGGCCCATGGGGTGGGTCTGGCCGGCAGCAGGGAGGCCCAGGGAGGCGACGCCGGCGGCCAGGGAGGCGGTGGCCGCGCCCAGGCCCGCGGTCAGGGGCGGGTGCGCCAGGCCGGTGGTGTGCGCGTCCGGGGGGAGGTCCGCCATGGGCAGAGGGCGCGGCGGCGGGCAGCAGAGGGCTGCTGGCGGCGATGGCGAAGGGGGAGGAGGGCGCGCAGGCTGGGGCGCGACCGGCAGGGGAGGAGAGGCGGCTGGACGCCGGCCGAGGGAGAAGGGGAAGAAGCGAGCCGGGGCGGATCCGGCGGCGCTGGCGCGGAAGGAGACAAGCCGCGCGCGGCACCGGCGGTTGGAGGAGACGGCGCAGGTGCGCGGTCCGGTGGGAGCAAAGGGAGAAGGCGCGGAGTTGCGTCGGGGCGCGGGCCTGAGGCGGCCGGGCGCGCGGGAAGGAGGGCCGCCGGCGGCTGGCTCTGGCAGGGCGCGCGCGGATACGGCGGGTGGTGCACGCCGGAGATGGGGGGGCGCGGCCGGGAAGAGGTGGGAAGCAGAGAGGACCGGCGGCGGGGCAGGGAGGGAGGGGGAGGAGAGGCCGGCGGCTGGGGGGCTAGGCGGCGGCGCAGGGGAGCTCCGGCGGCTGGGCAGGGAGGCCGGCGGCGGCTGCAGGACTGGGAGAAGCCCCTGGCGGCTGTAGCTGACAGGACCTAAACCTAAACCTAATTTGATACCATGTTGGAACACGAACCCATACCCCTAACCAGGGATGGGGAGTAGTATTAATAGGCTTAGTAACTGGGTCAGGCCCATTACAGTGAGGGGTGAGACGGTAATTACATGGGGAACACCCCAAACCCTAGAATCCTAGACGGGTAGTCTAACAACCCTGGTGACTAGCACGGTGTATTCTTGGCATGTCGATTCATGGGTTTGTGCCTGCAATTTCTGTTGATATGCCGGTGTCGGTTCATGGGCCTATAGATGTTGTTTAGCCTAAGTGTAGGGCTCGGGCCCTAGTGGCCATAGGCCTAGATCCGCCTTTGGTAATGTGTGTGTGTATTCTTGGCATGTCGATTCATGGGTTTGTGCCTGCAGTTTCCGTTGATATGCCGGTGTCGGTTCATGGGCCTATAGATGTTGTTTAGCCTAAGTGTAGGGCTCGGGCCCTAGTGGCCATAGGCCTAGATCCGCCTTTGGTAATGTGTGTACCTTATTGGTATAGGTAGGGCAAAACAGTGTTTGTGGTGTACAGATGGTGGGCCGGCCTATATAACAGAGACCAGATTACTAGCCCAAAACAGGCATAACTAGTCGATCATAACCCCTAGTCGGACGACTAATCGCGATTAGTCGGTGACTAGGACGACTAATCGCTTCCTAGTCGCTCTAGTCGAGTCGAAGACCCTAATCGAGCTCGCATTAGGGATAAGGCTGACTAATCGCGATTAGTCGGACGACTTTAAAACCTTGCCGCCACCTGAAGGTGTTGTTGCTGACGTCCGCTGCACCCTGTGCGCCCTCTCTCTCTCCCTCCGCGCCGAGTGTGCCCTCCTTCCTCGACGTGTACAGACGCTTCTCCGCGCCGTGAGCCCGCGTCGTCCGTGTTGCTCCTCTCCTTTCGCGCTGCCCTCTCCCTCCGTGCCGCCCTCTCTCCACGCTTCTGTTTGCTAGCAGCCGGTTGCGTCACCCAACAGTCGACTCCTCCCATCATATCTGCCTCTGTTTTCGTAAGCTACTGACGTTTTGGTATTTAACTTCATGTTATTGTCTGAAATTATAATATATTGGTATTTTTACTATGTTGTTTAAAACTACATTTAAACTTCGTTTATCGTTTAAATGTTTAAAAGTCAAAACTTCACCCATGAGCGTTTCAACGTTTATCGTTTTAATAACCTTGCCAAGTATGACCCCCATTGTCCCAAAAGGTGCAGTTTGATTTATCTCCAGAAACCTGTTTTTTCTACCTAGCCCTTTTAGATTGACGTGATGTAGTGATGTGTAAATTGTAACCATACGACATTGGAACGAGACTTGACAATTCACATGCAGATATGAGTCCAATGTGCAGGCTTGAGCATTTGCTCAGCTGCACACCATCCTTGTAACAATTTCTTTTCTTTTCCTTTTTCACAGCAAATAGCGAGAGGGTAAGACTTGTGCGGTTGACTGAGGCGGCTGAGAATCTTAAGAAGCGAGCTGCAACCAGTGTCCGAATGGGCAAAGAGAGCGAGGCTGTGGATTTACTTGTGCAGAAGAAGAAATTGACCAAAGCCCTAGAGAACATTAAAGAGCGCATTGAGGTGCTTGACATGCTTTCGGCAAAGATTAGTGAGGTGAATGGCATGGTTTTTTATCTTGTAAAATGTGACTAATTTATTTTTCTAGAATGTTGTGTATTCGTTAGCTTCATTCCAGTTACTAAATTACTGAACAAGCCATTGTTTGCATTTGTGTAAGATAATTTGTTGCTCCCTTTTGAACTTTTGCTGCAGCACAGAATTGGTATTTTGGTCAGCTCTTGCTGTCCATCTATAGTACTGTAGAGGTATGTGAATAGGCCATCCTTCTAGTGGCATACATCAGCCATGTAGTAGTAGTTGGGTGCTGAGCTAAGTCATGTAGTAGTGTACCATAGAGGCGCTAGATTTGTATATATACTAGCCGATTACTAGGCGATGCAATAGAGCAAGGCAGTTCATTTGCTGCACATTCAGACTTGTGCTATGTGTGTGCTCTGTTCTCAAGTGTTCTTCTTCTACCTCTAACCGTGAGTTGTGAGAGTGAGTTTGTGAGCTGATTGCTCACCTCTGCAGGTGCCTGGGTTGCCAACAATTTGTATGTTACACTCACTGTTCATGCAGTGATTCTTCTGATCACAATCTGAAATTGACAAGTATTTGCTTCAACTATGGATAAGTGCAGTACTCGGGAACTTATTGTTGTGAATTTCTGTTCTTAAATCTTATGGTATATGCAACCCTGAATGACCAATTTTGTTGGATTCAGGTAATTTCGATGAAGCAAAACATGTTAATTGAGTATGCCTTGCGTCCAGAGACATCTAATGGTGAAGACTCTGATGACAAGATAAGGGTTTTCTCCAGTACAGTCAATGTTGGAACCAATGGAGCTGGGAGTAGCGATTCACACCCAAAATCAGTTGAAAAGGAATCTTTTGAGTTGAGAAATGAGGCACATGCAATTGCAAGCATGGCTGACGACGCTGAGCAAAGTGCACTTCAGATGTCTGATAGCTTCTCATTTTTGAACAATAGTGACCCAGCAAACTACATAAAGAATCATTCAGCATACGATGACCTTATAGAGCATATTAATTTGCAGATGAAATCATTGGAATATGAAATTGAACAGTTCATCAATTCCCAATCAGTTGAAGAGGTGGGCAGTGAGAAGCAGAGAAGTGACAAGTGGCAAAGGTTATCTGACATACAGATGCTTATAAAGGAAACTAGAGAAAAGTGAGTCTTTGATGCAAAGTCAGATAAATTCATATCGTGCAAACTTTTCCATTCTAATGACAGTCATTTCATCATTACACAAGATATCCTTGATCTTCATTACAGTAACTAACAATTTCAGGATTGCGAGGATTTTGGGTATGATAGTAGAAGAGACTGAATCTGGGACTTAAGATGATAGCAAACTACAAAACAGTGAATTAGTGTCATCCATCCACCATCTTTTTCGTGGGTAAGTTTGCCTCTTCATTGCTTAAGGAAACCTCAGGAATCCAATACATGTATGAATGCATTGAATAGTATCTGTTGGTTGATTGTGTTTCTTTCTGTATACCTAGACATCTTACAATTTGTTATTTCTCCATTTTTTAAGACATTCTGGAGATGAATGCAGTCTTTAGTTGAACCACAGCACACAACTTTCAGATTTGAGTTAAACCGCAACAGATAATGTATTTGAACACTCATGACATGCATGGGTATTAAATACTTCACAAAGCATACGAGGGTCTAAGAGGATATCATCGTGGTATGGGATATTTCTAAGTTACAAATACCAGATTCATAATTTTCCAATTATATCTGCCAGAGGGATCCTTTCACATTTTCCAAACTCTATCTGATCGAACTGGTCAGAGATCATTTTGATGTCTTTCTCATCAATTTTCCCCATCTCTTTGAGCTTGTAGATCACAAAATCTGATTTGCTGTTGCAAAGGAGCAAGCAGATTATTAACGAATGGCCATCGACTACTATATACATTGAATATGACTGACTTTCAAATTAATATAATAAGAAATATACAATATGGGGGCAAAGAAAGTAAATTTAATTTATGGCAGTGAGGAGTTGATGTTCATGTCACGTTCATCACAGTCTTGTAACCTTGACCTGTCTTTCTATTTGTAGAATGTTGGTGTCTCTACTGCAGACATTTTTTAGAAACTAGTACTTTGGGCCTAGTTTCATCAGAAACTCCAAAAGAAAAGTTAGGTTGTACATGTCGCAATGAGGGCATATAGTTTTTTTATCAAGATCCTTTTGTTTACTACTGCATTCAGGATTTTAAACCTATATTTTCAGCGCATAAACTACCTTTACAGTAATTTACTTTTAATTCAAAAAATGATAAATTCAGTGCCTTGTTGTTAAAAGAAATAACATTTTTTGTCTCTTTGTCCTGTAAGGAATTAATAAAGTACATAACTTCAAAAAGACCATGATGTAATCATTGAATTAAATATAGGCATCATGTTATAAGTAAGTTTGTCTGAAAAGTCGCTTCCCTTTCAGGTATTTATTATTTTTTAGAACTTCCTGGTATTAATTGTTAAAAGGCAACTGCAAATCATAAATTTTCATGAAATAATCTTTCATGGAAAACTGTACCATACCTTACAGCAGGATGGTTTTCTAGGTCTCCAACAAGTGGCTCGTTGTCCATTTTCTTCTTGAGGATCCATTTTGTAGTCCGCCGGTTCCTTTTGTCCATCCTTAAGTCTGTTAGGAACAAGAAGGCCTTTGCAACTGCTAAAGTGCTTACCAACAGGCACACAGTGGCAGTGAGTCTTCCTGCTGTTGTTGAGAAGCTTTTGTCTCCATATCCAACCGTTGTAACAGAAATGACTGATAAATAGAAACTATCGATCCAGTTTAGACCCTCAACTTCATGTACTATGATTGTGCAAATTGAGATAGTGCCTGCTACAACCGATAATGCAAGTATTACTTTCATCCTCCCTCTTGACCTTTTCTTCCTAGCATCAATCATGTAGGTGTCAAACACCTTGTTAAGCTTGTTATCGTCCATTGTGCTAAGTAGAACTGTTCTCTGCTTGTCCAGTACATTTGTCAACAGCCCATTTAGCATTAGGTCGATGAAACGAACACCAACTAGTAGGAACAAGCATGTGAACACCTTTGTGAAGGTAGTACAGGGGACTATGTCACCGTACCCTATTGTGCACAAACTAATGATGGTGAAGTAAAGGGCATCCACTAGCTTGAATGTGGATTTCCCCTTGAAGCCTTCAACATTTGTCATGTATACAAGCACCCCTATTGAGATGTATAAGATGACGCTGACAATAGCCCGCCTTGCAATTGATGGCGTATATTGTGCAGCAGCAGCAGCATGGCTTTGGCCACCAAGCTCATCCACACAGTGTGCTTCTTTGCTTGATGTGAATATAGAAGGTGAAGAGTGCACCCGCTGCATATTTGGTGAGGGTACCGTACTGGTAGTTTCATCAGTGGGCGGCAGATGATTGAGAGTACTGAAGTTAGCTTTGAGATAGCTGCTTGGGGAAAAGGAAGTTGCACACCTGCTTGGAACATCACAGGAGCTTCTTCTGTCTTTCTTGGAAATGTACTTTTGGTCACGCTGGACCAAAGGTAACAGAGGCTCGTCCATGGAAGGCATATTGGAGCTTGGATCGCTTAGTTGCAGCTTGTAGTTCTCAGGCTGGATCATCGCTTTATATCCATGGTGGTTCTGCCGAGACCTTGAGGATGGAAGCGTTCAAGCAGGGATGTACACTTCCCTGGCATTTCTGGGATGAATGGGCTGGGTTACATCATATCTTGAAACATATCTTTCTTATTTATTGCGACATTTATATCACGTAGTTTCTAGTATCTTGCATGGTAGCTGATGCAGTAGGCAACTGATGAAAGAGAGAGAACGGTTGACATATTCTTTCTGCTGATGTCTGAAACAGAACCCTAGTTTTATCTTCGCAATCCCTGTGTTTGTGGTGGGATATGGCGTGCACCAGAGACTGTCGACTGAATCACCCTATTTGTTCACTGCCTGTGCATAACTATGTGTTCCTGAATTACACTTCGATGCAGGTAGGTACCCAAGTTGACAATGGCTTACCAGTAGTTGGATCTTGCAAGTTGGTCCCAGTGCCATATTCCGCAGGACTACTCCGCCTAACAACTAGAGGGAATGCGGGGTAACCTTCTTCTCTGGATGGAAGCATTTCGATTTGTTGCTGTGCTGAGATCGCATTGTCGGCTATGGATATACAGTACAGGTCGCACTTACTGAAAGCTTCTGAAGCCGAAAAATCTTGACCGGATGAGCTTGGTTGCCGACCATATCCAGGTCATCCCTCTGCGTGCATTTGCATAGAGAAGGCTGCAGGCCTGCAGCCTAGATATTTCACGAGCACTTCATAATTTTCAATGCCATCCAATGCTTCAAGCTTTCTGACATGAGTGTGCAGATGATGAAAAACTCCAAGATGGGTCTCTGTACCTACTATACAACAAGAAGAATCCATGTACTAAATGAGAATGCGAGATTGTTAATTTGTTATTATATGCTCCTTGATAATTTTTTTCTGGTTCTATTTTGTTTCCTGAACCTTGCATACCGCATGTATTATGTTACTAGAAATAGAACGTCTATCAGCACAGCAGACAGCAGCTCCCTTTCACTGGATTTGATGTCGCCTAAGACTGTCTACAGCAGATCCTGTATATGGACTGCACTGTTTTGCTCGTCTAAGTCTGTCTCCAACAGATTATGGACTGCACTGTTTACAGAATTGCAGTGTTCACAGAATTAAGTTTGAAATAGGAGATAGAATAGGTAAGCTGCTAAGTCTGTCTCCAACAGATTATCGACTGCACTGTTCACAGAATTGCACTGTTCACAGAATTAAGTTTGAAATAAGAGATAGAATAGGTAAGCTGCTGGAGACAGCTTAAACATATGATAAGGGAAGCACATCAGTATTGTCAATCTTCAAACAGGGATTACAATGTGCACACCGAAATTACCATTCGGTTCATATGTCATGTCTGTTTATGCATTCTGTGAGCCGCTAAAGAAACCAGCAACTCCTGGTTGGTTTAAAGAGATTTCCTTATATACAAAGCCGGTTCAAAACCAGCGCCATCGTTCATCCACGTCAGCCAAAAAAATCACATCCACACGATAGTGCATCGACGGACAGGTCTACTTCTCAGTGTGCTTCCGTCGCTACATGCGCCTAGAAACTTCCAGACGTCCAGTAAAGCGTACTCTCTCCCTCCCCCGTCGTTCCTCCCTGGCTCACCCGCGTCCTCACAGCGAGGTCTTCCACCGGCGCCCAGGCCGCCAGGCGCGACCGCCCAGGCCGCCAGCGCCAGGCCCGACCGCTGGCCGCTGCTGCCTGCTGGCTTGGCTGCCGCACGCGGCACGCCCGCCGCCGGCCCGTAAAACCTCGGCAGGAAAGTTGGTGGCTCAAGCGCCCACACGCCTCGTTAGGATCTGCAGGGAGAACATGTGCATCATACCAGCGTCAGCGACTCAGCGTGCCGGTCTGTGCCTGTGCCTGTGGACTGCTGCAGGAAAGCTGGGGTACGGTGCCTTTCCTCATTTTTTCCTAGAACTTTGCCCCTTCCAGATTTTCCTGTGTTATGGGCCTGCATCATTAACCGTACAGCTATAATGACTCGTTCTGATACAACTTGACGAGAAATCATGGCATAAGCAATAAGCATAGCAGACAATCGATCTTGCGATATGCACAATTGTACTTCAGCAGTATCAACTAAAATCACGATAAGCCACAATGTGAACAGTTTTTCTTGGTGCAGTACTAGCCCCTCTTCAATCTCCAGTAAGCAAATCTCTATACTAAAACAATGTTCGTGTCTAGATAGTGGTATCACTGCCTTTCAGTTTTACTGGTTTGTTCAGGGCCGTTACAGTTATTTGATCCAGAACTGCCATCAGCCCCTTGAGATTCATTGTGCTCGTTACTGGTGGATGTGCTAGTTTCAGTCTTGGGATCCACCTGCTCACCACCATTGGTAGACGTTTCTGAAGAACCATTCACTCCACTGGAAGAATCTCCTCGGGAGTTCTCTGCTTCAGTTGAGACACTGTTGTTCTCAGATTTCTCTTCTTTGGAATATGACGCTTCAGTGGTTGTACCTGTTTCCTTGCCCTTATCATCACCAGATAGAGTCACCGTATTTTTTTCCTGCAGAGGATCTATCAGATGAGTTATCCCTGTCATCACCAGATCCAATAACAGATGATGTTGTTGCACTTCCATGTTCCAATCTAGTTTCAATATGGATAGCCTCACTGATGCCATGCTCAGATGAATCTGAGGTAGTGGATGTTGCATCGCCTTGGTTTTCACTGGCATCAAGCCTGCTTATCTGTGTTTCATAGTACAAATGGATCCATCCCCTCGCTCGGTTATTCGGATTTTATAATTTCTTGACAAAAGGCTTACTTCTTTCCAACTTCCACCTCCATTTACAAACGAGAGGAGACTCATGTTCGTCTTCCTGATATCCTACATACCTACTCCTCTTTTTCTTCTTCTTACTTTTACATATCTTGGTCCATTTAATCATACGGTATTATTTACTTTTTGTACGGCCCTCCACCTTGCCAAAAGAAGGATCTTTTGATTTTATCCAAGGTATATCTACACATTTGTCTTGAGAAGCAAATAGACGAACATATGATACACAGGAGCATTATTTAAAGGCACAAATTAAACTGTGGTGCAATCGAGGAACCTCAGATCTAACGAGCGAGGACGATATTCAAGCGGCAATCCGACCTGAATTTCAAATTACTATCAATCTTCATGCTATATATTATCCGTCTGATTGGTTGATCGCATCATCTCGTCTACGTCACTGCATATATTTGGACTACATAAAGTAAATAATACCGTATGATTAAATCTTCATGAACGGTATGTGCAAGATTATTGTATTTCTAGAATTTGTATCGACTCATGAATTTTTGGGCTACATATTTCTTCAATGTTTAAATTATAACTTGTTTCTTGTGTCATATTAAATATCAATTATATTTTTTGTTTGGTTTAAATTTTTTTTATGTTAGTCTTAATTTAGTAGCCCCCTCTTAGATTAATCCTGGATCTGCCACTGCCTCCATCACAGCCGCCCTCCCCTTCGCCCCTTGCTTTCTCCTCAACGCCCTCCCGTTCGCCCCTTGCACCCCCACACGCAGCAAGATGAGGCTGCGCGGCAGGGGCGACGACATCGAAGACGACGAGGATGAGTATGAGGACATCACGCCCCCTCGAAGAACGCCAGAGCCTGAGACCGACCCCGTCCACTCTCCCTTATAACGCATCAGTATAATGTCATCATGACCGGCGCTATCACTGTCAAGAAAATCTAGCTATATATTAGACCTACATATTAAAGTAAAACCATCTTGCCTGGCGATAAAGCATACAGGCCCTAACTGCCAGTGAAGGGAGTATAGATGCACTTTAGGCTTAGCTGATGGTCAACTAGAATAGTGGCCGAAAAACCTAAAAATGGTTGATGCATATAAACTACTACGTCCAAATTGCACATTGTTGGTTATGACCGTCGTCGTAGCAGACCCACTGGTTAAGCACATTGTAAAGTAAAAAAAGGTTGTGCCTCCTCTTCAGTCTCCTCCAAAAAGGTGAACTTCCAAATGATTAACTTTCTGTCCACAAGTTAATCACAGAACGCATGTCCATACTCTATTACCAGATGATCGGTCACATTAACAAAACTTTACATTCCATTTCACAGGGTTAAACAAGGATCACTGCACATCAACAATTCTACCAGCTAAAAGGATTTATCAATCCGACTATAGCCCTTCAGCCATAATACTGCCCGTTGTATAACTTTTGTGCAAATGCTTCCATTAATCTCGAAATATGTCCTACATATATTAGCATATGTTAGTGTTTTGTAACTTGAGATAGTGCATGAATATATAGTTAGAGAATGTTTGTTTAGGATTATAATCTATCCATATTATATAACCTAACTTATTTTCAATTAACAATTAGTTTCAATTAAGTTAGATTATATATATATATATATATATATATATATATATATATATATATATATATATATATATTCAATGATATCAAAATTCAAACTGATACTAAAGTTATATAAATTCAGTGTGTTTATAAAAGGGAAACAATCAATGTTATGTTACACCAAATCTTCATATATATTATTCCTTCTTTATATGTACATTCTAATAAGACCATAAAAAATCGTGCGCAGGGCGCGCGTTATACACTAGTTCTGTTTAATAACGGGTCTTGTGAGCGTACCCGGGCGTGCGCACCTCGGGCCCTGGGCCGCCTCACGTGTCCGCCCACGGCCCACCTCATCCAAGTAGTTCTGGGCTCCCACTCCAAGTCGGTCTAGTACGCACCAGCGAGCTGCTGGCCTGCTGCTACCCAATCAACAACTAGGCCAAGCAAGGATTCAGGTTCCCAATCTTGGAGGACCCTTGTTTTTCCTCTGGAAAGTGGAAACGGACCTGATCCAGAGAGTATGTTGGCAATGGCTTTTAAGCGACTTGCATAGCTAGAGGTCTTCTCCCTAGTTCAGACAGAGACCTCAAAGATTGGCAAACCCTGGAAGGTGCAAACTCGAGAGGTTTACAAATTTCCAATAATTTTTTTGTCTGTTTACTAGTACTTAAAGAATTGTCATTTCCATGGCCAGGCCTCGGCCTTTTCCAGTTTCGACCGCCCTCTCACCATTAAGGTTTGGCATTTATTTCAATGAGAAAGGATGTGTGGTCTTGGATTTGAATTGGTTCTAGTATGGACCGTATTGAATTTGAATTGTATAACCATACATTTTTTTTCAACAAAAACTGGAAAACCCTCTGCTTTACTACTTTGGGGTGTTTGGTTCCCATAACTAAATTCTAGTGATGTTTGAATATCAATTATGATAGTTACAAAATTAATAGTACAAATGAAGACTGTACGGAGAGATGGATTTATTAAACATAATTAACTTATAATTAGACTTTTTAGCAAATGAATTTAAAACAAAGTTTTTTAAGCAAAAGAAGCAAGATTAGTCTTTCTTAGTACTCTCTCTTTTTCTTTTTAGTTGTCGCTGGATAGTTCAATTTTGCACTATCCAACGACAACTAAAACGAAACGGACTTTCTGCCGTCAAGATCGACGGATGGCACCCCTTGATCTCGCGGGCGCACAAATATCATGCTTCCTGTGGTTGCGCGCTCTTCGCTCATCTACTACTTGATTACTCATTTACTTGTAGCAGCGGCTTGTGACGTGCGCTCGTTTCCGGGCCAGCTTTTATTAAGAAGGGTTCAATTCGTCTACTTCCATTAGACCATTACCAACGACCACGATAGTGCCAGGCGCCGCGCGTAGTTGCACGAACGACCCAGCGCAGACAGCTACGCGACCTTCTAGATAAGACGACGGTGTCAGATCAACGACTGTGCCCTCACCTCAGTCCCTCTCCCTCAGGCAAGAAACGACGACCCTGGCCTCGAGAGATGCCCTAAACCAGCCAAACTATGAAAAATGATTCGTACAAGTGACTGTCACCGCATACTGTACGGTATCTGTTTGGTTCCCACGCGATGCCACAGGGGAATCGAATCATATATGTGCGTGCGTGGTATTCGTAGCCCTGATGTTGGATGGAGGACGCAATATTGCCGGACAGGAAGGCACGCACGGCGGAAATCCTATTGCTTATCAATTGATGGTCGTTTTAGCTGTATGAATCGGACAATTTGTGATTTGAATGTTACGTGTATGTGTGTTTTTTATGATTTGTTTTTGGATATTTTAAAATGCTACGCGTAAATAATTAACTTGAATCCTGAAGAACCGGTGAGGTAACTAGATGCGGTAAATAAGAGCCATTACAAATTCTCGACCTGCGAGAACACTGCGATTTGATTCCATGACCCAATTCAACCTTCAGAGACTGTAAAAACACTCCAAAAAAACAGATCAACCATAGATCGATTGACAGCTCCTACCAAATCCCAAAGAAGAATAAGAGCTCAATCGGAACAAAAAGACTTGTTTGAATCCAAACTTTCAGAAGAAACTCTAAATAACCCACTTAAGGTCTAGTAAAAAATTTGGATCTAAGTTCGAAGAAAACACCGAGCGACAATGCTGGACTACAATTTTTTTAGAATGCTCTCAAATTTTGCACGCAACAATATACAAGGAAGAAAAGGTGAACCGTGAAGTTTGAGTAGAAAATGATCAAAACTCTTCCAGCAGTGCCGGGCTTGAGAGCGGTAGTGCAGCGCGAACAAAACTTCACAGAATCTTTTCAAATTTTGTAGACAGTTTGCGCAGAGAGAAATTTATCTATTGGTGAAGAATCAACTCCAGCAACACAGAAAGCAAAGTGCGGATCGAAAATCCCATTTTCGATGGGGTTTTGATGGAGTTTTCTATTTCGAGTTCAAACTGAGTTCTTCCTAAACCATGACCAAAAACTGCAAGAACTGAGTGTATGCACTAGTTTTAGAAGTGCAACTCACCATCAATCAACTTCCAAACCAAATCCTTTCACAAGAATCCAAGTGTTTCACACAATCACAAAAGAGGGAAAGGGAAGAACAAGAGACCAAAAACTCCAAATTTTTGCAAGAGTAAAAACTGAGATGGATAGATGATCAAACGTTGTGGGTCGTACCGACGACCCTTACTCAGATTAAACTTGCAGGTCACAAACACAGTCGACAGTTACAAAATCACCGTGCATCCCTCGGCTCAACTGGTGACTACTTATAGAGGAAAACTAGGAGTTCTAAAAAGAGTGCTCTAAACAAAATGGCAGCCAAGAGATGCTGAAATAACCAGCCCTCCCCTCTATTTATAGAGGGTTATTTCTATTTCCTAAACTACCCCTATTTACATAGAGTCTATCCACTTCGCTATGGGCAAAATAGACCAAAACCTAGGTTTCCGATCCGACGACCACACGCTCCACACAAAGTTGCTTCATCTTAACGCATCCTTCGATGTGACACCACGTACTGTCATTGGTTCCCTCTTGAACCGCAGCCACCGAGTTTTGAGGCCCAACTCAGTAAAACCCGTCATCCGTAGCGCAGCATGGTTTTGAGGCTCAACCACCAAACTGTCATGAGTATCGCACCGCGTGCGCGTCCCACATGTCCTTGACACGTTTGCCGCCAGTCCTCGACCGTGCCGGCAAGACGTTCTGCTCTGCCACGACCTCGCGCGAGTTCGTGTCCTAGGTGTCAGCCACCATGGACGGTCACTCGGCTGCTCCGGTCCATCAACCTAGACCCAGCACTCGTCCTTCACGTCCCTATGCTCCACACCTGCACGCCACTAGCCGACCGACATGGTTGCACATACATAATCTCATGCATCGGCTAGTTCATGACTCAACTTGAGACGCTACCCATTGACAATCACTCATCATCAACCCGAACGTCAAGGGACATGTAAACCTTGTGTTTACAATCTCCCCCTTGATGAGTGCATTGTCAACACCACCTCATGAATTTATATAAGTAGAAAGAAGAAGAGAAAATCACTCGAACAACCAAAAGCCAGAAAGGTCATCCAAAGCAAGCAAAACTTGGTCCCCAAATAAATGGGCAACGGCTCAACACGACCAAGAAGAAAACAACTAGTCCTCAAGAAGAGGCAAAAGTAGGGCTTAACACCACTAGCCTGCAGACAAAACCAGATCAGAACACAAAATCAGCATAAAAGCTGAAATCAAAGCTAGTTCCTCCAGAAAAAGGCAAATGGTTCAACACAATTAGCAAAAGCTCCAAATGGCTCAAATCTCTTCGCCGTCAAAGCATTCTCCCAAAGCAAGAATTTCCCCCTTTGATGATGGGAACAACAGAAGCCTGAAATGCACAAAATATCTCCCCTTGTTAGGAGGCCGAAAATCTTGAAGTCTCTCCCCCTTGTTGACAAGTGGAGTCATCAAACACAAATGAGGGTAGAAACATAAACTCCCCTTGATAAGAGAACTCCACGTAAGAAAATGCATAAATGCAAAAGAGAGGAGAAAATGGAGAATATGCAGGAGTTTCATGAGTATACTAGTAAAAGTGTAAAAATGCTCTAAGTGATGTTGTGCTATGTGTGCAGCAATAAATGCACATGCTATCAAATGTTCAGACTGGTCATATGCACAAGATATGTGAAGTGTAAGCATTTTTATTCAGTTTTAAACAGTTCAAAAGAGAAGTTCACCACTAAAGACAACACTAGGCATATAGTAAGCAGGAAACCAATCAAGTGCAAGTCAAGGTAAACTAGGTGAACCACCCCAAACAGTGGTCACTCATCAGGCTAGAAACATATCTAGAATCGATACCAGTTGAAATTTTCAAGATTTATCGTGTTTTGCAGAGGATTACAATTTCATTGAAAAACATGTGAGTGCGAGAGATTGTAAGCATTGTTATTGTCTAACTTTTGAACCGGGTGTAGTCTATGCAGAAAAACAATCAGAAGCTAAATACATCGGTTTCGATCATCCACTACCTTGCTCACGTTCATCCAAAAGTGCAAATGGAAGCAGTCTTGATACAGAAAGGTGGCGACAAATGAAAACCCATCTCGATCTTTATAAATTTTTCACTTATCTTGATTTTGATTTTAAGCACATAATTTGTGATTCAAGATAGTGAATGACTCATAGCATGAGATATAGCCACCTAGCATAATAGTGACATCACAAAGGATTTCGAACACATCATACACATGCTAGGTGTCAATCTCAAATGGTGAACATGTTTTGGATTCAGCAAGTAATAGTCAAGTTCATAATTATGAAAACAAGCTTAGCTCAACAAAATTGTATCAACATGAGCAAAAAGAGCCTAAGATTGCCATAGCATCATCATGTACAAATAGAACATAGTACTAAGAGCATGATCACATTCTAGCAGTTATACAAGAAATAAAAAAACTAAACTCTACATGAGAAGGTAGAAGAAATAAAGAAAACCCAAAAGGGGCCCTAAGTCAAAAAGGGAAGCAAACACCCAATTCCCCTCGCAAATGTGCAAAAGTAGACTGATCAAGGGGTTTGGTGAAAATGTCAGTCAGCTGTCGATGGGTATCAATGTGGCACAAATTCTTATCGCCTTTCTCAGAATGGTCATGAAGAGTGTGAAAGCTAACATCAATGTGCTTGATCTTCGAATGCAGCACAGGATTATTGGCAACACATATGGCACTCGTGCCATCGCAAAGCAAAGGCACATGATGAAAATCCAAGCTGAAATCTCGTAAAGTAGCCATCATCCATAACAACTGTGAGCAACAACTAGCAACGCGACATAGCCTTTGTGGTAGACCAAACAACGCTAAACTGTTTGCGCGAAGACCAGGAAACTAACGAGGTCCCCAAAAACTGGCAAGTCCCAGAAGTAGACTTGCGCTCCAAGCAACATTCCGCAAAATCAGCATCAGAATAACCACACAAAGACATAACAAAAGAAGAAGAGAACCATAAACCAAACTCAGGAGTGAAGCACATCTACCTCATAATCCATTTCACAACCTATCTGTGAGAAGTGCGTGGGATGCTTGGAAACGAGCGCAAAGACACACTACTAAGTGTATATCTAGCCTCGTCGTAGTTAAGTACATGGAGGGAGCCAATCATGCTCATGTACTCCTTCTGGTCCATGGGCTCGCTGTCCTCATCAGCATCAAGTTTTGTCGTGGTTGACATGGGCGTCAAAAGAGGCTTGGCCTCACCCATGTCGAACTTCTTTAGGACATCTTTTGTATACTTGCCTTGATGCACAAAGGTCCCGTCTTGGGTTTGCTTGATTTACAGCCCAAGGAAGAAGTTCAACTCACCCATCATGCTCATCTCAAATTCCCTGCTCATAAGATCTGAAAACTTGGAAACAAGAGCATGAGAAGAGCCACCAAAAATAATATCATCCACATATATCTGCACTAATTGGGTATAGCTGCCATGCTTGAGAAGAAAGGAGTTTTGTCCACAGAACCCATTTTAATACCCTTTAAAGCAAGAAAAATTTCAAATGCTCATAGCAGGCTCTAGGGGCTTATTTCAAACCATACAAAGATTTTTGGAGTTTAAAACATGGTTTGAAAACTTAGAACTCTCAAAACTAGGGGGCTGCCTCACATAGACCACTTCCTCTATATACCCATTCAAAAAGGCACTTTTAACATCCATTTGAAAAATCTGAAAACCTTTTGAAGCAGCAAAGGCTAAAAGGATCCTAATGGCCTCTAAACGAGCAACAGGGGAAAAGATCTCATAATCGAGGACGAGGAGGCGGGTCTTCGCTGCAAGACGCCGCCACGATGGTGGCTATGAACAACAATGAAGGTATGTATACCTATACCTCTCAGTAGAATAGATGTACTCACCATCGATGTATTGTCGTTACGAATTGGTATTCTAGGGGCTTCGGAATCGATCCTAGGCACCATAGAATCTAGCATCCCAAAGAAAGCTTCGACGACGTTCATGGATGCTGCAGACAGTGGACGTCGATCGATGCTCTTTTGCTTTATATTATTACATTATATAGATATAGTACCATACTTGCATGTTAAATGTTAATCGAATATAGTGTATTTTATGACTTCACGATCCTAGTTTATCAAGTTTGGTTCTATGATTCTATTAGTAGAGCATATATGATTTTCCAGTTTTAATAGTCGGGTTGTTCGCTTCGGATTAAAGCCAACTGTTTGGACTTCTGCGGTTGCAATCTATAGAGACAAAAACACTGTAAAAGCAATAGAAGCCGATACAGATTAAAGCTAAATGAACTGGCCGACTAGTGTTATGATTCTAAGTTGTGATCGTAGCATTCAAGTTCTGGTCTGATTTAGTGTCAAGTGGCGCTGTCAAGTATATTGACATTAAGTATTATATTGTTAAGAAGAAGATTCTGGGTCACACCATTGAAGTTGAGCATATAAGAACCCATCACATGCTTGCGGATCTGCTCACAAAAGGTCTTCCACCCAGCATGTTTAGTAAGCATGCAGCTGACATGGGATTAAGGGAGTGTCTATGATCCAGAATTACAGGGGCTACATATTACAACCTAGTAAAGTCTTTTCGTTCTGAAGCAGGGGAGCATGTTGTAGTCAATGAGTTCAGTGATACTTAATAGATTATTGTCACACATTGGTCTCTATGTGTAAACTTGTCCAAGGATGAAATTCGTAAAAGTTTGAGTGAGATGTATGTAGAGAACATGGGGAGATTGTTGGATGTGTCCTCTACACTAGCCGATTAACAATAACCGGGGTAGGGTTAATCCTAACCGTCTAACCGCGTACCTGATGGGGGGCTATCCTAACCGTTGGTTGCAGCCCCCGTCACACGACGCCATATAAATAGATTAAGGGGGTGATGGGTTTAGCCAACGCTAATCAATTGACCACAAAATCCTAATCGACACTCCGTGAGGTACCGATCACCTAGGCGATCGGAGTGACTGGAAGAGCTGCGACTATGTCTTAGATCCCCATCGGGAACGGGATTTGAGCCTCCCATGTAGGTGCCACCGGAGGAGTCGATCCACCGCCGATCAACGGCGAGAACCAGTCTCCTTGACACACGCAGGGAGATCGAGGAGGAGGAAGAGGCGGGTCTTCGCTGTAAGACGTCGCCGTGATGGTGGCTATGAACAGCAATGAAGGTATGTATATCTATACCCCTCAGTAGAATAGATTACTCATCATCGAGATATTGTAGTTACGGATTGGTATTCCAGGGGCTTAGAAATCGATCTAGGCACCATAAAATCTAACCGCCCAAAGAAAGCTTCAACGGCGTCGATGGATGCTGTAGACAGTGGGCGACGATCGATGCTCTTTTGCTTTATATTATTACATTATATAGATATAGTACCATACTTGTCTGTTAAATGTTAATCGAATATAGTGTATTTTATGACTTCGCGATCCTAATTTATCAAGTTTGGTTCTATGATTCTATTAGTAGAGCATATATGATTTTATAGTTTTAATAGGGTTGTTTGCTTCGGATTAAATCCAACTGTTTGGACTTCTGCAGCTATAATCTATAGAGACAAAAACATTGTAAAAGCCGATATAGATTAAAGCTAAATGAATAGTCAGACTAGTGTTATGATTCTGAGTTGTGATCGTAGGAGTCGAGTTCCGATCTGATTTAGGATCACGTTTGTTTTAGGAAAAAGGTCTATATGTATTTCTAGATTTGCAAAGAAAAGGCACGACTTTATAAAGAAATACTGGAATACTAACATTACCACTTGAAAGTTAAGCGGTGCATTAAGGTCGTTTTCAACGGTTCACCGAATCGCTCCCCGGCCTCCTCCTCGGTTCGCAACGCCCTCTCTCACTCCAACATTTCACTCTCTTTTCCCTCTTTAGTTCGTGTGACAGTGAAATTCCCTTGTTAAGAGGGAGAGCTCTAACCTCTCTATCTTCACTGATCAGTAAAATTAATTACGAAATTAATCATTTCACTCTCTTTCTCCCCCTTTAGTTCGTGTGTCAGAGAAATTCTCCTTAAGAGGGAGAGCTCTAACCTCTCTGTCGTCACCAATCAGTAAAATTAATTAGAAAATTAATTATTTTTAATTATATTATGAGATAACAATGTGTATCATGATACTACAAATATTATATAATTTTTTTGGACTCTAAAAACTGATGTATAAAAATCAAATAGCTTAGTTAAAGCGTAAAGAGGAGTTGAATATAGGGAATGGTTAGAGAAAAGGTAAAATGAGAGGAGAAATGAAAGAGGATGAGATATTTAAAAATGGATAGAAGGTATAAATAGGGAGAGATAAGAGGGTGAATGGTTGGAATCAGTCTAACCAACAGGGAATGAATGCTGAACTGTAATATATAGATCGACTTGTCGGCGCCGCAGGCTTCTAGCAGCTAGCAGGCTAGATTATAGTCGAGTTGACTTGCTGGCCACTTTCGCAGCTCCGCCTTGGGAGCGAAGCATACGAGCCTTGACGACCAAGCTCAGATCATGTGTAGCCCCAGGCAGGTCAGGTCAACAGCGAAAGCGGACAAAATCAATCAGCTGCCTTTCGTTTTCGTGAAGAGAATTAGGGGAGATTATCATATATTACACGAGTTGGCGGCATGAGTGTTTGACCGTACCAGCATCTAATTAAAGCATGATCATGGAGAACCTTCGATGACAAGGAGAGATTATTTCTAATATAATAACAACCCTTGTAAAAATATAAATAGAAGAAAAATAAAATGAGCAATCCTAATCCTGATTTCTTTATACGTGAACTTTTACCAATTTTTAAGACTTGGTCAAACTATATATATGTTTGAGATCTTTGTTGTAATTAATGACCAATACTCAAAGAAAAGTTTTTCGATCTCTTGTGTTTATAGGTCCTACTTTTATCTACTACGTTGATTATGAGAGATGGAAAGAGAAAGGTCCTAATCACTAGCGACGTGTTTCATGACACTTTACAAGTTCTGCACGTTACTAGCTCGATCAACAAGCTCTATGTTGAGTTGTTGACATTACTGTTGATGGGCGAAGCCAGACAAGAATATTGTTGGTGTCATCACCGTTAGAGAATGTAATCATCTACACTACAAAGCAATACATTATATTGTTTTTACATTGTTTTTACAAAATCCATCGGTGTCAGATGACACCAACAAATGCCCCTAGATCTGCCCATGCCGTTGAAATCGGCATTGATCTTCGACGCTAATGCTTGTGGTAATATCCCTGCCACAACTATGACTTCGACGGCATTGTCAGGGCATTGACATCTGACGTTGCTAGCAGAATAAATCTGCTAGCTAGCTCTACCTACATATAATTTCACCATATCAACATGCACCTTATCGTCAAATAGATAGTTCTATGACAATGCCAAACGTTTTATAAGGGATGTCTCTAACCACTATCCCACACGACATGTGAGGTACATGAAATTGGCATCCTACAAGATAAGAAAGAACCACGTCTTAGAGATTGTGCTTGTCTTGTTCATCAAGTTGGACAATTGTTTTTCTCTTAATTACCATACACTTAGTACACACAAATTTATACATGAAGTAGGTATATATACTTAAAGTATATATACATGAACAATGTTTGACATCCACGACACGATGACGTGACAAGTGAATTTGTAGGTTTTAATGCGCCAGCGTGCCACAATCCCGACGACTTCGCTATTGACGAGTCAGCACTTGCATCTCATGATGGTGTGAAGAGTGTTGCAAACTAAGTTCGCTTGCCTCTACAGCGAGACACTCGTCCCATCATATGGCCGAGGGAATAAGCAACCGTTGTTACATAATGATTTTCTTGATGGGGTACGTCATCTCTACCTTTGATCGTGTTGTTGTTCTGGTGTGTCTGCTTCGTCATCCTTTAAGCAGACCTGGCCATAAGGTTGGTTGAGTCATGAAGGTGTCTGAAGCCAAGCTGTTAGGTATGCTTTTCAAGAGGCATGTGGGTGATTTGCCTTAGGTCTCTCCTACTTTCGTCATGTCTGGATATGTTGACTTCTGTACCATTGGAGAATGGCTGACCATGACCTATATGTCCTTATTCGTACCTGTGATGATGGAGCGCTTGGCCAGAGGAGTCGCCATTCTTGCCCTTTATACGTCTCAATCAGGAGCGTATGTCGAGTGGTCAGAAGATCATAAATGCACTTCCTCTCTTAATGGTTGTGCAGTCTCTGGGTCACATGGTCATTTCAGAGACTCTTGGTTTTGGATTACCTTGCCTTAGGGTGAACGAGGTCAGGGCCACCTGTCTAGGACGACTTGGTCGAAATTTTGGGGTGGTTGAGGTCAGGTCTATCCTAGCTAGTCGAGGAACTCTTAGCTAGCTTTGTTACAGTCGGATTCCTTCTGGTTTGGGGAACTTAGATCAGGGATCCTAGTAGGAGAAACTTAGATTGAAAGGTGCTCGTTCTTCCCTTGGCTAGATTTGCCGAACTATGATTGCCCTGATCGAGGATCATTCTGGACCATGTGAATCTGTGGACCATGTGTTCTATTCTTTTAATGTATCCCAAGTATGAGTACACATCACATGGTCTAATTCATGTTAATATGGATGCCTTAAAAGCAGAAATATTAAAAATTACTTTGAATAGTCAAATTATTTGTTATGGTCATTATTATATCCATGTATGATATTTTGCTACCATTGCAAAGAAGTGAACACAAGATATATATATATATATTCATATTACTCTCTAAAATTAGTTTATGACCAATTAGGAGATTGTTCTAAGAGCTTTTTGGATATGCTCTTGCAATTGATTTGACCCAGCGACAAACAAAACGATAAACGAATCTGGAACCATGTTGATCGTCTGATATGCATATAGATGAGCAAACGGGCCGCTCGGCTCAGCATGGCCCAACTAGGCACGACACGACCAGGCCCATGAGCCTACTGGGCCAGGCCTGCACAGTCCTGTGTGCCTGGCCAGCAACCTAGGCACGACCCTTTGGGCCATTTTTCAGACCGTGCCAGCCCGAAAAACTCTAGCCCAAAACAGGTTCGGGCTAGCCCGAAGCCCGATAACAGAAAACTTAGAATACAATACAGTTTAACTAGAAAACAAAGATCAAACTCAATTTCACATGCGCAGTTTAAACATTCAACACAGTTTTAGCAAATTATACACAAATTTTGAGTTGTTAGTGCAATGTCGCCTCATTAAAAACCTTTTGTGAGAAACCCTAGAAAGAAAAAAAGAGTATGTCTAGCTCAGTTTATAATTCAAATGGTCAATGCTATTACAAACCAAAGTGTCAGATCAGATCAGAATTCACAAACACTTTACACTGTCGAACTCACATTCACAACCTCACATAGCCACATGATCAATACAAACTCAGGCAACAACACTTGCACCTTGTAATCCTTCTTCATCCAGCTAGAGCTCCTTGAAGGACTCTTCTAACTCATTGTCCCAGCAAGTCCCCAACATCTGTGTCAGTTATCCCTAAAGGGAGATCAAGTCTAACAATCAAACAACAAAGCTCAGTCCTAACCACCTGAGGATCATATTCCCAGTTTCTAAAAAACCCATCAGGGTTCAAAGCTAGCCTAGTTTGAACCATAGCAGCATGATCAGTCTTCTTTTAACATGATTTCTGGTGCCGAAGCAAATTTTCTGTGCCAGCATTAGAATTAGCACTCAACCGAACCTTGCAAAAATTGCAAATACCAGCAATGCACACCTTCTTACCATTACAATTTTCTGTGATTTTAGTGAAGTCATCACAAATAACAGATCGACGCTTACCAATGCTGGAAGAATTCAATGAATCAAGGTTATTAGAGCCGGTAGCATCACTAACCGGTCTGGCAGCTATCCCCTCCAGGTCGACGACAGCATGACTTCTACCAACACCGAACAAGGCAGCATCATCATCTCCCATGTCGTCGACGTCATCGAGAATCTTTCGTAACTCAATGAGCTCGTCGTTGATAGTTCTAGGGTATCGATCGTTGTCGTTGTTGTCATCCATGCCCCCTCTCGGCACCGTACCTCAACGGCCCAGGCAGCACCAGCACAACCACGGTGTAATCGGCTAGCTACCTACCATACCACGCAAGCGGCAGAGATTAGGGTTAGGGATAGGGATTGTCGGATTGGGGAGGGAGAGTCAGAGAGGGACGTACCTGCCAAGTCGGAGCCCGGAGCCGGAGAACAGGGTCTAGGGGACGACGACGTGTGACGAGCCGACGATGACGAGCGATGAGATTAGGGTTAGGGATTGCCAAATTGGGGAGGGAGAGCCAGAGAGGGGCAAGCCGCATAGAAGGAGAGTGCAGATGTCGCCGATGACAGAGATTCGGCAGTGGAGAGGCGATGCGTCACCGACGAGGTGAGGGAAAGGGGATTAGGGTTACAAATTGAGGATCGGGCGATTGTCATGCGCCTCAATCCAGTGTCGGATACTAGAGACAGGAGATCTTGTCGGCCGGTGACAGAGATTTGGCGCCGGCACTGGCGACAGAGAGGCGATGATGGAGACTGAGGGAGCGACTGGCGGACGAGCGAATCACGTTGCATGAGGAGAGGAGCAGCCAAGCAGGTGACTAAACGGGACGGGGTCAGGGGAAGGGTGGCCATGTGGGCGAGTGGGCCTTATGCCCCCACACCCGACACCGGGTCAGCACCATGCCTGTCGTTTTCTGGCAGGTTGGGCCGGGTCGTGCTTCGGCCGGGCTAAAAAAAGGCCTCGTGGCGGGCTATCGAGTTGTGGGCTGCATGCTGATCTATAGATATGCCATAAGCGCACCATGCAATTTGACATGACAAGTTATTAACATGCAATTTTGACATGACAAGTTATTAACACGAAGGATGGAACTGAAAGGAAATTAGGCTTACACCTATTTCCTAAATGATTTTGGTGGTTGAATTGCCCAACACAAATAATTGGACTAACTAGTTTGCTCTAGTGTATAAGTTATACAGGTACCAAAGGTTCACACTTAGCCAATAAAAAGACCAAGTTTTGGTGTTCAACAAAAGAGCAAAGGGATAACCGAAGTGTGCCCTGGTCTGGCGCACCGGACTGTCCGGTGTGCCACCGGTCAGTGTCCGGTGCACCAGGGGACTTCACGCTGAACTCTTCACCTTCGGGAAAAACCAGAGGCGCTCCGCTATAATTCAACGGACTGTCCGGTGTACACCGGACAGTGTCCGGTGCCCCAGGGAAGAGCGGCTCTGGAACTCGCCAGCCTCGGGAAATTGCTCCGCTATAATTCACCGGACTGTCCGGTGTACACCGAACTGTCCGGTGAACCAGCAGAGCAACGACTAACTCGCGCCAACGGTCACCTGCAGGCGCATTTAATGCGCGCCAGAAGCGCGCAGAAGTCAGGCACGCGCGAGACGGTGCACCGGACAATCTACAGTACTTGTCCGGTGTACACCGGACAGCCAGGCGGGCCCAGAAGTCAGAAGCTCCAACGATTGAATCCCAACGGCCTGGTGACGTGGCTGGCGCACCGGACATGTCCGGTATGCACCGGACTGTCCGGTGCACCATACGACAGTCAGCCACCACCAAACGACTAGTTTGGTGGTTGGGGCTATAAATACCCCCAACCACCCAACATTCAAGTCATCCAAGTTTTCCCACTTCAACTACTTACAAGAGCTCTAGCATTCAATTCTAGACACACCCAAGTGATCAAATCCTCTCCAAACTCCACACAACGCTCTAATGATTAGTGAGAGCGATTTGCTTGTGTTCTTTCGAGCTCTTGCGCTTGGATTGCTTTCTTCTTTCTTTGATTCTTCATTGAGATCAAACTCACCTGTAATTGAGGCAAGAGACACCAATCTTGTGGTGGTCCTTGTGGGAACATTGTGTTCCAAGTGATTGAGAAGAAAAGCTCACTCGGTCCGAGGGACCGTTTGAGAGAGGGAAAGGGTTGAAAGAGATCCGGTCTTTGTGACCACCTCAACGAGGAGTAGGTTTGCGAGAACCGAACCTCGGTAAAACAAATCCGTGTGTCACACTTCCTATTTGCTTACGATTTGTTTTCCACCCTCTCTCGCGGACTCGATTATATTTCTAACGCTAACCCGGCTTGTAGTTGTGATTATTTTTGAGAATTTCAGTTTCACCCTATTCACCCCCCCTCTAGGCGACTTTTAATTGGTATCAGAGCCCGGTGCTTCATTAGAGCCTAACCGCTCGAAGTGATGTCGGGAGAACTCGCCAAGAAGGAGATGGAGAAGGAGAAGAAGAAGGAGAAGAAGACTTTTTCTCACAAATCGCATCGGAATGGCGACAAAATAAAGAAGATGAGGAAGGTGGTCTACTACGAGACCGACACCTCATCGCCATCTACCTCCGGCTCCGACGCGCCCTCCATAACTTCTAAGCGCCATGAGCGCAAGAAGTTTAGTAAGATTCCCTTACACTACCCTCGCACCTCTAGACATACTCCATTGCTTTCCATTCCATTAGGCAAACCGCCAACCTTTGACGGTGAAGATTATGCTAGGTGGAGTGATTTAATGAAATTTCATCTAACCTCACTCCACAAAAGTATATGGAATGTTGTTGAGTTTGGAGCACAGGTACCATCCGTCGGGGATGAGGATTATGATGAGGACGAGGTGGCCCAAATCGAGCACTTCAACTCCCAAGCCACAACAATACTCCTCGCCTCTCTAAGTAGGGAGGAGTACAACAAGGTGCAAGGATTGAAGAGCGCCAAGGAAGTTTGGGACGTGCTCAAAACAGCGCACGAGGGTGATGAACTCACCAAGATCACCAAGCGGGAAACGATCGAGGGGGAGCTCGGTCGGTTCCGTCTTCGCCAAGGGGAGGAGCCACAAGACATGTACAACCGGCTCAAAACCTTGGTGAACCAAGTGCGCAACCTTGGGAGCAAAAAGTGGGATGACCACGAGGTGGTTAAGGTTATTCTAAGATCTCTTATTTTCCTTAACCCTACTCAAGTACAATTAATTCGTGGCAATCCAAGGTATACACTAATGACTCCCGAGGAAGTAATCGGGAATTTTGTGAGCTTTGAATTTATGATCAAGGGCTCACGGAAGATCAACGAGCTTGACGGTCCTTCTACGTCCGAAGCTCAACCCGTCGCATTCAAAGCGACGGAAGAGAAGAAGGAGGAGTCTACACCGAGTAGACAACCAATCGACGCCTCCAAGCTCGACAATGAGGAAATGGCGCTCGTCATCAAGAGCTTTCGCCAAATCCTCAAACAAAGGAGGGGGAAGGACTACAAACCTCGCTCCAAGAAAGTGTGTTACAAATGTGGTAAGCCCGGTCATTTTATTGCAAAATGTCCTATATCTAGTGATAGTGACAGGGGCGACGACAAGAAGGGGAGAAGAAAGGAGAAGAAGAGATACTACAAGAAGAAGGGCGGCGATGCCCATGTTTGTCGGGAGTGGGACTCCGACGAAAGCTCTAGCGACTCCTCCGACGACGAGGACGCCGCCAACATCGCCGTCACCAAGGGACTTCTCTTCCCCAACGTCGGCCACAAGTGCCTCATGGCAAAGAATGGCAAAAAGAAGAAGGTTAAATCTAAAACCTCCACTAGATATGAATCCTCTAGTGATGAAAATGCTAGTGATGAGGAAGATAACTTGCGCACTCTTTTTGCCAACCTAAACATGCAACAAAAAGAAAAGTTAAATGAATTAATTAGTGCCATCCATGAGAATGATGACCTCTTGGACACCCAAGAGGACTTCCTAATCAAGGAAAACAAAAAGCATGTTAAGGTTAAGAATGCTTATGCTCTAGAAGTTGAAAAATGTGAAAAATTATCTAGTGAGCTAAGCTGCTTGCCATGAGACCATTGACAACCTTAGAAATGAAAATGTTAATTTGTTAGCTAAGGTTGATTCTATTGCTTGTAATGTTTCAATTCCCAATCCTAGAAATGATAATGATGATTTACTTGCTAAGATTGAAGAATTAAACATATCCCTTGCTAGCCTTAGGATTGAGAATGAAAAATTGCTTGCTAAGGCTAAGAATTTTGATGTTTGCAATGCTACTATTTCCGACCTTAGAACTAAAAATGATATTTTTCATGCTAAGGTTGTAGAATTAAAATCTTGCAAACCCTCTACATCTACCGTTGAGCACACTTCTATTTGTACTAGATGTAGAGATGTTGATGTTAATGCTATTCATGATCACATGGCTTTAATTAAACAACAAAATGATCATATAGCAAAACTAGATGCTAAGATTGCCGAGCATGACTTAGAAAATGAAAAATTTAAATTTGCTAGAAGCATGCTCTATAGAGGGAGACGCCCTGGCATTAAGGATGGCATTGGCTTCCAACAGGGAGGCAATGTCAAAATTAATGCCCCTCCTAAGAAGTTGTCTAATTTTGTTAAGGGCAAGGCTCCCATGCCTCAGGATAACGAGGGATACATTTTGTACCCTGCCGGTTATCCTGAGAGCAAAATTAGGAGAATTCACTCTAGGAAGTCTCACTCTGGTCCTAATCATGCTTTTATGTATAAGAGTGAGACATCTAGTTCTAGGCAACAATCCCATGTTAAGTTGCCTAAGAAGAAAACTCCTAGTGCATCAAATGACCATGATATCTCATTTAAAACTTTTGATGCATCTTATGTTTTGACTAACAAATCCGGCAAGGTAGTTGCCAAATATGTTGGGGGCAAGCACAAGGGGTCAAAGACTTGTGTTTGGGTACCCAAAGTTCTTGTTTCTAATGCCAAAGGACCTAAAACCATTTGGGTACCTAAAGTCAAGAACTAAACATGTTTTGTAGGTTTATGCATCCGGGGGCTCAAGTTGGATTATCGACAGCGGGTGCACAAACCATATGACAGGGGAGAAGAAGATGTTCTCCTCCTATGAGAAAAACCAGGATCCCCAACGAGCTATCACATTCGGGGATGGAAATCAAGGTTTGGTCAAAGGATTGGGTAAAATCGCTATATCACCTGACCATTCTATTTCCAATGTTTTTCTTGTAGATTCTTTAGATTACAATTTGCTTTTTGTTTCTCAATTATACAAAATGGGCTACAACTGTTTATTCACTGATGTAGGTGTCACTGTCTTTAGAAGAAGTGATGATTCAATAGCATTTAAGGGAGTGTTAGAGGGTCAGCTATACTTAGTGAATTTTGATAAAGCTGAACTCGACACTTGCTTAATTGCTAAGACTAACATGGGCTGGCTCTGGCATCGCCGACTAGCACATGTTGGGATGAAGAATCTTCATAAGCTTCTAAAGGGATAGCACATTTTAGGATTAACCAATGTTCATTTTGAGAAAGACAGGGTTTGTAGCGCATGCCAAGCAGGAAAGCAAGTTGGTGCCCATCATCCGCACAAGAACATCATGACGACCGACAGGCCACTGGAGCTCCTACACATGGACCTATTCGGCCCGATCGCTTACATAAGCATCGGTGGGAGTAAGTACTGTCTTGTTATTGTGGATGATTATTCTCGCTTCACTTGTGTGTTCTTTTTGCAGGAAAAATCTCATACCCAAGAAACATTAAAGGGATTCTTGAGACGGGCTCAAAATGAGTTCGGCTTAAGGATCAAGAAAATTAGAAGCGACAACGGGACAGAGTTCAAGAACTCACAAATTGAAGGCTTCCTTGAGGAGGAGGGCATCAAGCATGAGTTCTCTTCTCCCTACACGCCACAACAAAATGGTGTAGTGGAGAGGAAGAATCGAACTCTATTGGACATGGAAAGAACCATGCTTGATGAGTACAAGACATCGGATTGGTTTTGGGCCGAAGCGGTCAACACCGCCTGCTACGCCATCAACCGGTTGTATCTACACCGAATCCTTAAGAAGACATCCTATGAACTCCTAACCGGTAAAAAGCCCAATATTTCATATTTTAGAGTCTTTGGTAGCAAATGCTTTATACTTGTTAAAAAGGATAGAAAATCTAAATTTGCTCCTAAGACTGTAGAAGGCTTTTTACTAGGATATGATTCAAACACAAGGGCATATAGAGTCTTTAACAAGTCCTCCGGGCAAGTTGAAGTTTCTTGTGACGTTGTGTTTGATGAGACTAACGGCTCTCAAGTAGAGCAAGTTGATCTTGATGAGACAGGTATTGAAGAGGCTCCGTGCATCGCGCTAAGGAACATGTCCATTAGGGATGTGTGTCCTAAGGAATCCGAAGAGCCTCCAAATGCACAAGATCAACCATCCTCCTCCACACAAGCATCTCCACCAACTCAAAATGAGGATGAGGCTCAAGTTGATGAAGGAGAAGATCAAGCAAATGAGCCACCTCAAGATGACGACAATAATCAAGGGGGAGATGCAAATGATCAAGACAAGGAGGATGAAGAGCAAAGACCGCCACACCCAAGAGTCCACCAAGCAATCCAACGAGATCACCCCGTCGACACCATCCTCGGCGACATTCATAAGGGGGTAACCAGTAGATCTCGTGTTGCACATTTTTGTGAGCATTACTCTTTTGTTTCCTCTATTGATCCACACAGGGTAGAGGAAGCACTACAAGATTCGGATTGGGTGGTGGCGATGCAAGAGGAGCTCAACAACTTCACTAGGAATGAGGTATGGCATTTGGTTCCACGTCCTAATCAAAATGTTGTAGGAACCAAATGGGTTTTCCGCAACAAGCAAGATGAGCATGGTGTGGTGACATGGAACAAAGCTCGACTTGTGGCCAAGGGATACTCCCAAGTCGAAGGTTTGGATTTCGGTGAAACCTATGCACCCGTAGCTAGGCTTGAGTCAATTCGAATATTATTAGCCTATGCTACTTACCATGGCTTCAAGCTTTACCAAATGGACGTGAAGAGTGCCTTCCTCAATGGACCAATCAAGGAAGAGGTCTATGTTGAGCAACCTCCCGGCTTTGAAGATAGTGAGTACCCTAACCATGTTTATAAACTCTCTAAGGCGCTTTATGGGCTTAAGCAAGCCCCACGAGCATGGTATGAATGCCTTAGGGATTTCCTTATCACTAGGATTCAAAGTCGGAAAGGCCGATCCTACCTTATTTACTAAAACTCTTGAAAATGACTTGTTCGTATGCCAAATTTATGTTGATGATATTATATTTGGGTCTACTAACGAGTCTACATGTGAAGAATTTAGTAGGATCATGACACAAAAATTCGAGATGTCTATGATGGGGGAGTTGAAGTATTTCTTAGGATTTCAAGTGAAGAAACTCCAAGAAGGCACCTTCCTAAGCCAAACGAAGTATACCCAAGATATTCTAAGCAAGTTTGGGATGAAGGATGCCAAACCCATCAAGACACCCATGGGAACCAATGGGCATCTCGACCTCGACACGGAAGGTGAGTCCGTGGATCAAAAGGTATACTGGTCGATGATAGGATCTTTGCTATATTTATGTGCATCTCGACCGGATATTATGCTTTCCGTATGCATGTGTGCAAGATTCCAAGCCGACCCTAAGGAAGCTCACCTTACGGCCGTAAAACGAATCTTGAGATATTTAGTTTATACTCCTAAGTTTGGGCTTTGGTATCCTAAGGGATCCACATTTGATTTAATTGGTTATTCGGATGCCGATTGGGCGGGCTGTAAAATCAATAGAAAGAGCACATCGGGGACTTGCCAGTTCTTGGGAAGATCCTTGGTGTCTTGGGCTTCAAAGAAGCAAAAATCCGTAGCTCTTTCTACCGCCGAAGCCGAGTATATTGTCGCAGGCCATTGTTGCGCGCAACTACTTTGGATGAGACAAACCCTTAGGGACTACGGTTACAAATTGACCAAAGTTCCTCTTCTATGTGATAATGAGAGTGCAATCAAAATGGCAGATAATCCCGTCGAGCATAGCCACACTAAGCACATAGCCATTCGGTATCACTTTTTAAGGGATCACCAACAAAAGGGAGATATCGAGATTTCATATATTAACACTAAAGATCAATTAGCCGATATCTTTACCAAGCCTCTTGATGACCAAACTTTTAACAAACTTAGGCATGAGCTAAATATTCTTGATTCTAGGAACTTCTTTTGTTGATTTGCACACATAGCTCATTCATATACCTTTGATCATGTCTCTTTCATATGCTATGACTAATGTGTTCTCAAGTCTATTTCAAACCAAGTCATAGGTGTATTGAAAGGAAATTGGAGTCTTCGGCGAAGACAAAGGCTTCCACTCCGTAACTCATCCTTCGCCGTCGCTCCGAGCAACTCTCCATCTTTGGAGGAAAGATCACTCTTCTACTTTGGTATATTCTTCACTCATTTATTTATGACCAAAGGGGGAGAGAGTAATTCTAAGGGCTCTAATGACTCCGTTTTTGGCGATTCATGCCAAAGGGGGAGAAAGTATTAGCCCAAAGCAAAAGGACCGCACCACCACCTAATTTTTTAAAAAAAGTTTTTCAATTGGTATGATTCTCAATTGATAAATTTAAAATTGGTATCTTATTGTGTTCAAAAGGGGGAGAAAAGTAGTATTTCAAAATTGATATATCAAAACTCTCTTGAACACTAAGAGGAGAATTTCATTTAGGGGGAGTTTTGTTTAGTCAAAGGAAAAGCATTTGAAACAGGGGGAGAAAATTTCAAATTTTGAAAATGCTTCGCAAAAATCTTATTCATTTACCTTTGACTATTTGCAAAAGAACTTTGAAAAGGATTTACAAAAGAATTTACAAAAACAAAACATATGGTGCCAGTGTGGTCCAAAATGTCAAAAATTGAAGAGAACAATCCATGCATATCTTATAAGTATTTATATTGGCTCAATTCCAAGCAACCTTTGCACTTACATTATGCAAACTAGTTCAATTATGCACTTCTATATTTGCTTTGGTTTGTGTTGGCATCAATCACCAAAAAGGGGGAGATTGAAAGGGAATTAGGCTTACACCTATTTCCTAAATGATTTTGGTGGTTGAATTGCCCAACACAAATAATTGGACTAACTAGTTTGCTCTAGTGTATAAGTTATACAGGTACCAAAGGTTCACACTTAGCCAATAAAAAGACCAAGTTTTGGTGTTCAACAAAAGAGCAAAGGGATAACCGAAGTGTGCTCTGGTCTGGCGCACCGGACTGTCCGGTGTGCCACCGGACACTGTCCGGTGCACCAGAGGACTTCACGCTGAACTCTTCACCTTCGGGAAAATCCAGAGGCGCTCCACTCTAATTCACCGGACTGTCCGGTGCCCCAGGGAAGAGCGGCTCTGAAACTCGCCAGCCTCGGGAAATTGCTCCGCTATAATTCACCGGACTGTCCGGTGAACCACCAGAGCAACGGCTAACTCGCGCCAACGGTCACCTGCAGGCGCATTTAATGCGCGCCAGAAGCGCGCAGAAGTCAGGCACGCGCGAGACGGTGCACCGGACAATCTACAGTACTTGTCCGGTGTACACCGGACAGCCAGGCGGGCCCAGAAGTCAGAAGCTCCAACGGTTGAATCCCAACGGCCTGGTGACGTGGCTGTGTGCACCGGACTGTCCGGTGCACCATACGACAGTCAGCCACCACCAAACGGCTAGTTTGGTGGTTGGGGCTATAAATACCCCCAACCACCCAACATTCAAGTCATCCAAGTTTTCCCACTTCAACTACTTACAAGAGCTCTAGCATTCAATTCTAGACACCCCCAAGTGATCAAATCCTCTCCAAACTCCACACAACGTCCTAGTGATTAGTGAGAGAGATTTGCTTGTGTTCTTTCGAGCTCTTGCGATTGGATTGCTTTCTTCTTTCTTTGATTCTTCATTGCGATCAAACTCACCTGTAATTGAGGCAAGAGACACCAATCTTGTGGTGGTCCTTGTGGGAACTTTGTGTTCCAAGTGATTGAGAAGAAAAGCTCACTCGGTCCGAGGGACCGTTTGAGAGAGGGAAAGGGTTGAAAGAGACCCGGTCTTTGTGACCACCTCAACGGGGAGTAGGTTTGCGAGAACCGAACCTCGGTAAAACAAATCCGTGTGTCACACTTCCTATTTGCTTACGATTTGTTTTCCACCCTCTCTCGCGGACTCGATTATATTTCTAACGCTAATCCGACTTGTAGTTGTGATTATTTTTGAGAATTTCAGTTTCGCTCTATTCACCCCTCTCTAGACGACTTTCAGGAATGCTATCACAGTCACGCACGCGGCCAGATTATTTAATTCCCACAACATTTTCATTTGTTGAATGGTACTAGTTTTCTCGCATTCTTTTTTACGACACTACGCAGCTATCTACTGCAGTTTCTCTCACTGGTTCCCGGTTTCTCCAAAAACTACACAAACAAAAAAAAACAAGTACGGTCAAAATAAATGGCCATGGCCTAACTTCTTCATTTAGTGCAAACGGATTCTTCAAGAAGAAGCATGGCTAAAAAAACTACAAAAACATATTGTTTGGCTTCTATATTAAGTTTTATTTTTGCCATTAGTAACTTAGCTATAAGATATTAAATAGGCCTATAATAATCTAAAACAGAAGGGCCGGAGCACACTTTTTCTCCACTTGAATTTTCTTGATATGAGAAAAAATAAACATCTTTTATATTTTTCTTCCTCTTTTCCCGTCGATTGACATACAGTCAAAAGAACATAGCCCCAAAAGAATGAAGGGACTTGTAAAAAGTCAGATGTCTTAATTTTAGGTTTTTTAGACAACGGGATTATCGTAAATATTTCATATTAAAATCAGATTTGGCTTATTACAATGTATGTAGGCATAATTTATGATTTTTTGTTTCAAGAATTAAAAATCTGTTAGATCCCGTTTGTTTTATTTCATTTTGAGGAATTGGAATCTTACTAATGGAATAAGCTATTTTTTAGGATGTGACATTCCACCACTTTCCAAAGTTATCATGTAAGCATATCTCAAATTCATGGGGTGAGAAATGGAAATTGATTCTATAGATTTACATACTATTTTTCCGATGTACAACTTATAACACACTCTTCTACTTGCTTCGCTATAACATAAATGTAATATATAACTATCTCTCTCATATGATTTAAGATAATATACAAATATATTACATATATAAATATATGAATTTAATTAGTTTTATCTAAATTATAATTATTAAAATGGAATTGAATTCCAACGAAACAAACGGGGCCTAGGGATCATAAACCCGATAGAATCTTACCGTTGTTTGCATAAAGACAATTAATAGTTATTATTTTTATAGTAAGGCAAGGATAATTTATTATAAAACAAAGGAAAATCATAAATTATAAAAGAATTACTTATATTTGTTGGTTGTACAAGAGGCAACTATATAGGAGGAAGTGATAAATTAAAATAGCCAAAGAACATTGATATAAAAAAGTAGCCTAAGACAGTTATTCACTACTCCATAAAAGCTCTTTAGGCTCTCTCCAACCCTTTCCCCTCCCAAATCCTCACATTCGTACTTTCCATTCATATTTAAATACTTCTTCTCAACTATTCTTCCCCTATTTCACCTTCTCTCCAACCACTCCCCTATTCAGCTCCATATTTATCCTTTAATAGAGATATTTGATATTTATATATCATTTTAGGATTTTTAAGAAAAACATTACTATATTTGTAGTATCGTAATACATTTTGGACGTGGGGGTGAGCACCAGCCACCATAACATGTTATGGGGATCAGTGAGGGGGTATCATTGGAGGCGGTCTTATAGATGGCTTGGATGCCTCTAGAGAAGTGGTTGACCTAGCTGCCTCTGCTCTTTTATCTCTATAATTTGTATAGGCTATTTTGAGTCGCATATACAAATCATTACCCATATATCACAAAAAGTAGCAAAAAGGCAAAAAGAAAAGGAAAAACTTGGTAGTCCCCACAAGCACGGTGTCAATTAAGCCAGAGGGATTTGGTAGTCCCCACAAGCACGATGTCAATTAAGGAGGGATTTGTGGGCAAAGTAGTTTGAACTTGTGATCTAAAGGTTCATGTATTTATCACATAACCACTGCACGCATACAACATTTTTGTTGAATTTTAATTTATGTTCTTCTGGTTTTGAAATGATAATTTAGGATCCTAAAAGAAATAAAATGGTTATCAACTATAAAGTTGTATGCCTTTTGAGTCCTACAACTTTGGTCATTTTTTTCTATTTAAAGTCATTTAGAAATATTGAATTCATATGTGTTTTTTATACACCGATGAATTCAAATTAAGAAGTTATCTAGTTTCAAAACTTTTTGAGATATGTAACTTTTGTTTTGGTTGTTTCCCCAATCGAGATAATTTGAAAAAAAAAATCAAACATGAGACATCTATCGTAGATTTTTTCTATGCATAGATGATTTCAGATAAAAAATTGTCAACTATAAAGTTGCATAATTTTTTGAGATCTATATTTTTTGTTTGTTTTGGTCGCTTCTTCATCTGAGGTTATTGAAATTTTCAAATTCTAAATATAAAAAATCAAATTTAATTTTTCATGCATAGATTATTTTAAATAAAAAGGTTGTCAACTATAAGGTTGTACAACTTTTTGACATCTATAACTTTTGTTTTGGTCATTTTTATCAAGACTGTTTAAATCTAGTATACAACTCTTAATTTTAGAGGTGGTTGGAAATCAATTTCTAGAGTCGACTGAAAATAGAGCCATCTATCTCTACTACTCTATAAGCATTGTGTGTAGACGTCCACACCGTGCACCATATTCTGCCTCTCCCAGTCTCCCCAACCACTTCCGTAAGCACCCGGACAATCCCGCCCGAGATCGCCGCCCAGGATTGCCTCCGTGATTCACGTCTCCGCCCCGCTGACACTCGATATTCTCACCCCGTCATCCATCGACGCTCGCGCCCACCATCCTCGCCGCCGAGCCCGCAATCCTCTCCCTCGAGGGACCGCGCCCCGCCATCCTCGTCGTCGAGCCCGCAATCCCCTCCATCTGCGCCCTTCAATCAGCCGCACGCCATGCCCCGCCTGCCCCGCCTGCCCCACCCCCGCGACGCCCTAGCCTCCAAACCTCGTTCGCTCCTCGCGAGATGCCCACCCCCCTTCCGTTCTCTCCCCACGCCGCCATCTGCACAGCTTTGGCATCCTATACAGGTCTCCTCCAGCCTCGCGGGCTCCTCTACCTCGGCCCTCACCACGACGCCGCACGATGACCTCAAAGGGGCACGCTGCGTCGCTCCTGCATCCTCTCTAGAGCCGACCCGAACGCCATCGTCGCCCGTCCCGTCTCCCTCTCTCTGGGAGGACACCTCGGTGGCCAACACGAGCTGTCCTTCCTCCAGCATCCACGCCCAGCTCTGGATCGGCTAGCTTCGGCACGCTCCCTCTTGGTCCGTCGCAGCGTCACCAGCGGGGGTCATCCATGGCGCCGCGGGATCCACTGGAGACGACACCCTTGCCCCCTTCCCCACCGCATCCCTAGCGCATTCAGGGCTGCCGTCGCGGACAACCTCGGCAGCTAGCATCCTCCTCCCTTTCGATCACCTCTCCTGCTCCCCCACTTCTATTCCCTGAGCCGAGCCGACCATTTCAACCTATGGTGCGTTTTCCCAGCACCCTGCCACTCGCTTTTATCAGGCTCTTTTGTTCACTGGATCTGTACATTCACAACTGGCTTATGAATGGAGAGGCAAGAATTTTGAAATTTTCCTATCGTTTCTTCTTTTCTGCGAGCATGAAGATGAAATAGCTCATGCTTCAGAAGATATGGTCCCTTTTGCTGGGGATCACTCACTTCTTCTATCATTTCAGAAAGTACATAGTGGATATTTTGTAAGCTATATGAACATGAATACTAAAGTGCCACTGACTATGTTGGCTAATCTCTTACTCAGAATCTGTCACCTAAATGTATGGCTGCTTATTTGCAGATCCCTGGATTTGGGTCAGTGAACAATCACCCTCGACAACCATCTAGGTAAGATGCTGGTAAATGATGCGGAATTAACTAAATTTTCTAGATCTGTAAATATACACCAGTGAAAAAATTGTTTACGTAGGTGGAGAGAATACCTCAAAACAAAGATCAGAAATTTAATTGAAACTAATCTAAAAAGGCTATCTGAACTCATATGCCTCAGATACTAAATAGATTATGTTATCTATTTTAAAGAGAAAAAATGACTTTAAGAAAGCATATAAAGGTACACGTATTTCCCAATTAAAGGTTGGAAATGTATGGAAGGTCTACTCCTACTATGATCAACTTTTATGATTTGTTTAACTGTAATTCCTAACTCACAAAGTGTTGCCCAAAACTATGCAGGTTGTCATCAGAAGCTGCAGGCCTTCCGAATCAACAGCATGACATTGTTCAACAAAGTTTTCTCACTTACAACTTGGTTCCACAGAATTTAACAATTCCTTCTGTCAAATATCCAAATAACCACAACGAGCAATCACTCAAGTACTGTATTTATACACCAACATCACCTTCCATAGTTTCTGAAAAATAAAATTACATTCTACTTTATGATCTATGTACTATAAGTTTTATTGACCTTGCTCTTTTGCCATAACAGAAATGCAGCGGAGAAGGGAATGCAAGCCAGTGACCTACTTCTAGCAAAAGTTAGTCATCTTCACAATCCAGTTGATGCTATATTCACAAATTTGTATATGAGTAAAAGGCAGTAGCTTTTCTCATTTTATCCATTTGTAGGCCTTGTTCCACAGCACTCAACCAATGACTAGAAGTCGTTCGTCAGTGTTAAGGCAGGACTTTCTGATTCAATGTGTGCTATTACCTTCCCGCATGAAATATATGGTTCTTGCCTCAGTTTTCTTGGTCATATTTGCAGGAGGAGGTATGTTGCGATGCAAACTAATATGGCACCAATAACAATAGGAAGCATTGAAACACCTAACCAATTAAAACAAGATTTTACAAACACAACAAACATCACACCAATGAGCAACACACTTGTTCATACACCAAAGTTTGTATCTCCTTCAAGTTCATCAACATCCCCTCTGGATAATCCACATGTGGCAGCAAAAGATACTGTTACCTCAGTGGTGAGCATGCTCAAGGACACACTTGAGCGCAAGAAGCTTGGTAGCCATGCTAACAAAGACACCTCAACAGGGATTTTAATTTGGGACGGAGGGAGTACTTTATAGTGGTTCTGGCCTTCTTGACACCATGGTGAAGCTAACAATGATAGCTCGTGTCACTGATGGACGTCCACTAGCAGAAGGGTTGGATGATGGGCGAGATTAGAAGGATGCTGATTTCTATAAGCAACAAGCTAAACTTCTATTTAAGAGCTTGTCAAAAGGGCATCATGAAGCTTCATGAATGTCAACTGAGACATGGCCCTACTATTTCCATTATCCTTGTGCCATTTATGATCCTTATATGTATATGTATGTTTGTGTATGTGTGTATATCAGAATTAGGCTTGCTTTTACATGTTGCTCCTCATATAGTTCTTTTGTTTGTCTAATTTCCAGCTAAAGATGATGTGTCCATTTGTAAACAGTTGGGATTCCACTGTGGCTATATAAACTGCTTTATGTAATTGTCTATTTGTGTATCATACCTTTGTCTCTTTAATTGCAAGAATACGTTTTGCAGGCATTCCTTTTTCCGTTTGTGATTCTTCATTTCTTTTCATTTTTATTACAGGGCCTGCAACATAAGTTGGACCTAAAGCGGCCTTGATGATAAAGTAATAGTAGCAGTAAAATTTTCAAAAGCTACTAGAGTACTATGCAGGCTCTGGGTTGTCTTCTTATATGTTCTTGATGGGCCAAAGGATTATGTCCTTTTTTTCCTCCTACCAACACTTTTGACAATAGCTCTTAGATGATGTAGCAAAAGGCGTTTTGTTCTGATGATCTTTTTGTAACTGGAGAGATTGTATCCGTGAACAGAAGAGTTGCTTATGTACAAACAGAGATACTGTAAATCGCTCGAAGAATTCCACTTCTCAACTGACAATTCCCAAAAATAGACTCCCAATTTTTTCTTGTTTTACATGTATTTGCAGTGCAGAATGCCTGAAATTTGAATGATTTTGCTGATATAGGGAGCTATACTGGACTCCGTTAAAATTTGATTTTGCATTTGAGTTCATGTTATCCTGTTACGAAGGACCAAGTGGTTGGATTGTTCAATGGACGGGTTTCACGATGTTTGGCATTTGAACAACGGCGTGGTTGCTCTTTTATGTTTATTGCATAGGTCATAATCTGAACAACATTACAATGACTCTTATATGTTTACTAGGTATGTGCATGTGGGTTACCACGGGAGTTAAAAGATATGAAACAACAAACATCAAAAACTCTAGCCTTGTAACTTTGGTATATGTTTGTCGTCCAATGAGAGGTGATTTGTCATAGCACATAAAGCTCTTAAGTGCTCTTAAGATTGTTGCATATGCTGATTGCTTCTAGCAGTGAATTGGAAACACAGTATCTCCAGCATCGCATCTGGTAGGACGCATGGACTTGGGCTGGCCCAAATGATATGGGCATTGTCTTCGCCAAGTTTGGACACTATATTTGTGTGTCGTCGCAACGCACAGACACTATACTAGTACAAATTGATTTGTAGAGACGGAGGTGGCTAGAAACATGGGCCGTCTCTAGAGATGGCTTGACTTGGAGGCCAAGGTGAGTGAAAATTGACCCATCTCTATAAAAGAAGACTCCTGTTTGTAGAAATGGATTTTGTACTAGTGATTAGTATAATATAATAACCAGGAGTCGTATACTGTCTAATTTGACATGGCAACTAAATAGCTATCGATTCAATCATTGACCTTCGCGGCTATTCCTTGCACGATCGTCCCCGGCAGCTTCCTTGAATCTTTGTTCCCACGTTTCTCTGGTGCATATAATATTGTTGTGTGCCTGTCACCCATGCCGCACTCCGTTTTCTGTTGCTGAGCTGCAGTGCTGCACGGACCTGGTTGTTTCTTCTGTTTGTGCGTCACGCACACGTGCTCAGTGGTCTCTTTTCCTTGCGCCCCAAGCACCTAGTCGCGCGTAATGACGCGAAGTAAACTATAGTCTATAGAGATGGTTTGTTTATTAACTTCCAATAGCATATAGACAAGTCAAACGAACGACAAGCCCTCGCCGGCCGCTACCATACGAATCGTTTCGTATCATGTGGTCCTATCTAGGCATACAATTTATCACTAATGAGAATAAATTTTGAGATGATTTTTAATTCAACACTAGTAAAGTTTCCAATTCATTTTTTTGGCCCTTGGAATATTTTTTTTCTATTTAACACGAAATGTAAATTTGGTTCCCTACACGATGCTATCGTTAGTTTTGACATCTAACGTTGTTCATTTTCATACGAAAAGACGCTTTTATACATATTAAATAATTATCCAAATAGTTATTTATTTATAAATACTTATAATAAAATAAGTGATATTATAGTAACTATTTATGTATGAGAACTCGTAACAATTATTACAAGTATTCGTACATAAATAAATATTTAATGAAGGTAAAATCGTCTTTTTATATGAAAGTTCACGTTATTAGAGGTCAAAACTAACGATGGTGTCATATAAGGAATTAAATTTACATCCAATACCAAATAGAAAAGATTTATATTTTAAGGACTAAAAAACGAAGTAGAAACTTTACTAGTATCAAATAAAAAATCGTTGCAATGATTTTTACGGGCAACCTTACGAGAAGAAAAATGGCTTTTTAATATTTTCGTGTAAATTTTATTTTTATGGTTTTTGCAAAATGTTTTGGAGACTGTTGCAAAACCACGCTTATATAAAAACCTGATTTCTAAAAATTTAAAATATATGTAGTATACTCTTATTATGCAATTTATGGTTTTTATCGTTCATCGATGTTATAATATAATACTACTTCGATGTTTTAATATAATGCTATTTCAAACTATTATACATGTTTACTTTGAGTGATTTAGTGAGATTATATTGTTGTAGTGATTTAATTCAAATCCTCCTGAATTTTTTTAATTTTTTCTACCTCTGTCCCTCGAAGGAATAATGAAAGATAAAAAAACAATATGGGCTTCTTCCTCTGGATGAGGCTAGGCCAAATTAGACTAGAGCATTTTTAGGGTCGAGTCGAGTTCGGACCGGGCGAGAAAAAAACCCAATAGAAAATCAATTGGCCTGAATCCACCCGTGGCACGGCCAACAACCTAAAATCTTGACCTGAGCCTGTCCACGACCTGACCTGAGAGCCCACGGGTTAGCCCGATGATCCAATGACCAGGTGGCTTCCGTCTGACTTACATCTTATTACTGCGTTGAAACTGATCAATCTTCAAAATATAGACGGGCCGGCCATGGGCTAAAAATGTGGCCCATGTCTGACCCGACTTTTTTGTTGGGTTAATATTCTGGCCCACGCTCGCTCGTGGCATTGACCAGGCTAGGCCGGGTAGGGTTTTTTCAGGTAGGTTGAGTCAAGTTGATGGGGTCGGGTAGCCCATGCTCAGATTTAGATCAAACTCCCACCTAGAACATCGGCTGGTGGAGTGCACGCACGATGATAGAGCTCATGGTAGCGGCCGGAGGAGTAGGCAACATGGTGGGAGGTGGCATGCAACAGGAGGGCACAACTCACGGCAACAAATGTAGCTTTGTTTGTGACTGCTTCATCCATATAAAATTTGATGAAGTTTATAAAGCAGGTCATTAGAAGCTTCAGAAAATTATGAAGCTGAAGTTGCAAACGGTTAGAAGACATTTAGATAAGTCATTTCAATTCTTATTTGGATCGAAAATATTTTTAAATACATTTAAATTTATATTATACACTATAGCTTCACGTTAAAGTTAGAACTCAAAGCAGTGCTAAACACCCCCATAGTGACTGTAGCAGCATATGACTGCCAGCTCGAGCTCTATTGAGAGTTGCTTAGCTGCCATGGGAAAGAGGCCAAAAGAACGATGGATAATTTTTATTAAGTCCACAAATTTATAGTTTTTAGAAAATTCTTAAGGCGCTCCATGAAATCCATGAATCTACAGTGAATTTGCGTGGATCTAGAAATATTTGACTTAGAAAAGTAAATCTTAACTTGCTAAAGTTTGGGTTAAAAGATGTATCTGGAGATATTAGAGATCACCCATTTTTTGATAAGGAAAGTTTTATTAAATCAAGATAGTTATATTGATGTGATACAAAACCTTGAGATCATCCTGACCTCTACCCACCTAAGGAGCACACAGGGCTTTAGACGAAAAAAGAAGAAAACACACACACCGTAGATTTTGAATCCTGATACTAGACTGTCACCTATGTGCCAAGGGAAAAATTCCTTAGCTACATGCAGTAGGCTTTTGTAGAATGGCCCAAGTCTGAAGCCAATGAACCCTAAGTAAGACTACTTTTTATGTGGCTTGGGCTTCTCTATAACTATAAGTATATTTGGTTTGAGGAATGAAGTGATTCATCTTCTTCTCACTCCTCACTTTTTTATTTGGTTTGTGGAATAGAATGAGTTGATCCATCACCACCCCATTCCTCATAAGCTAATAATTAGTATATACATGAGGAGTGAGTTGATTCCACCAAAATTGATGAAATGAACTTATGATGCATCACGTCATGAAGCATAGAGTGACTCCACAAACCAAACACATCATATATATAGAAGCTATAAAAACTATATTATGTGATTTCTTCTTTAGAATTTATTTGTTAGAAGTGGATTCAAGATGATTGAAGAGGATTAAATTCATTTTTTGTTAAAGTTGAATAAAAAAGAATTTTATCCTTCTCAGCCTCCTTTAATCCCTGTATAATAGAATAAGGCCTTATTATCGGTTTTGGCTTCGTAAATTGTTCACGTGTGCATGTTTAGCAGGACTTTTGATGGAGCCGTGAGAGAAGCTTCAACAGAAGCCCCGGTAAAGAACATCTAATTAGTGTACCTAGGCAAGCTTGTCGACAAGTGTTTAGTTCACCTAATCCTCTACGGGTCACAGTGCTGTCAAAGCATGTGAGGCCAATTAGGGTCGTGATGGCGGATTGGCGGAAGCTTCACGGGTGTGATACAGAGACCGCCTATAGCAGTTCTCTAAATTTTAAAGTACGCTTAGTCCGCTACTCTCTTCAAAACGGTCCTCTAAATTTAGAGAACGCTACTAGATCATCTATATATACTTCTATATTCATTTTAATATTTTAAACAACTGATTTAGCAAAACTAAAATATGTACAATACATTTGAGAGTACGACAAATACATATGTACAAAAGTTAAAAAATATAAAATATCTCTGATATAGGTATTTGTGTATAGATGGCGTGATTTAGAGAATGATGTTGAAGATGAAGGAGATATAAAGGATGAAATCTTTTAGAGGAGATTATAAATGACACATATATATGATAGACATAGAGGAAATTGCTGGAATAAAAGTCTGAGACCGTGTGACGTCAGGAGTCCATTGGTGTCCCAGACGTAATCCTGTGCAGCGAGGCAGCGACTCGTCGCGGGAGGTCACTCAGGGAGGCATGGATTTGAGAGGATGAGCTAGCTAGGGCAGATCACTCGTCTTCCCTCGCCGCGCGCCGGAGGGTGGGGACTAGAAAGGACGGCGCAGCAGCGCCCGCTCGATCTCCACCGTGTAAGTGCACTGTCCGCGCGGGAGATCTTCTCGGATCCGCGTGCCCGCTTGCTCATGTAGTCATGTCACGTCCTGATGTGTGATCATGTCCACGTGCATGCACTGGTAGTCGGGTACGGCGCCGCTCCCCCACAGCGTCTGACTCTGTTGAGTCGTCGCGCGCACGGACAGCTCGCACCCAGCAAGGCACGGGGGCGGGCGCCCAGCCCCAAAACAGTAACACCCTCGCTAACTTTGACCTGATAACGTCGGCGATGACGTCAAGAGCACGATTTTTTTAACTACTGTACTTAACTATTAAATTAGATGCTACTCCAGCCAGTGGGCAATGGCTTGCTCATGTCATTAGCTCGTGGCTCGAGTTGCTGGCTGCCTGGATCCCACGTGCACTGCACAGGTGCCCATTGTTCGGGTACCGCTCTGTACGCGCTAATAACTGTCGTTGACCGTACACACCTGCAAGCGGGCCATCCATGTCAGCCTCGCTGAGCACTCCACGGACGTGAAGGTCAAATTCTGTTGTCCTGTCTCATGTGAGTAGGCCTAAATTTCCAAGCTTGTTATAACGCATAGCATAGCTAGTCAAAGAGGAAAGAAATCATGCCGGAACCTTTGCGCTACGAAACACGGTTAGATTATCTCCAACAGTCTCCCTATTCCACTCTTTTATCTTACTTCTTATATCAAACTTCACTCTGTAAACTATACATCTACAGTACAAAATAATATTATATACGTCCACATGCACGACGTTGCTGAAGTTGGCCTTATGGAGTATCAAGGCCTCTTCAATCTTTTTGCTCTCTCGTTTCCCTAGAGGTACCATAATCTTAAATTCGGAGCTCAAACTCGAACAAACATGTAAGAAAACGTATCAACATATATAAGCCTTTGATGCCCATGATGTATATATTAAATTATGGTCATCTATTTTATATCTAAGGTTATTTTGTATCTCTCTACTTCAGAGTATCTCCAACGAAAAGTCATATATTTAGTTCTAAAAATTAAAACAGGCCTGATTTGAAGTGTTTTGAGCACAAAAAAAAAACATTTACAACTCCAACAGTTGAGTTCTATACAATGTTTAAAATAGCTGGATATAACCGTCGCTATATCCGGATATAGCTGCTGGAGAAGGGTGGGGATAAGATATTCACATTTTAGCGCTAAACAGATATAGACGCTAATATCCGGTATTAGCCGGCTAAAACAACTAAACTAGGTATTATTTAGCGCGCTAAATTCAGGTTTGGAACCACCAAGCAAGAGATGTGGGCCTATCCGGCCGAATGAATTTGGACCCAAAAAACAACAGCCGCCAAGCACTAAAAACCCTAGCCGACCAGACTCATCCTCTGATCCACTCTCGAGCAGCGGCGGCGTTCTCAGTGGGGAAAGCTCGAGGCGGCTAAATAGGTGTGCGCCGCCGCCAAGCCAAGGTCGTGGGCGTCGTCGCGGGCTGCAAAGCTCAAGAATGCCAGGCGTGGGAGGCATCTCCGCGCCACTGATCTCGCCAGCCGCCATCGCCACTGATTGCTGGGCTGTGGCGCGAGCTCCACTGTAAACTGCTGTCGTGCTACGACGTGCTCCACAACCTCCAATGGTGAGTACATGCGTGTGATGGTAATGGTCTGACCAACCGCTCGGAATTGCTAAGTTTTGGACGAGGTTCACGATTCATGAACACAGGAGCCAATTGGATTTAAGCATGGATCTCACAGTTTTGGCTTTGGTTATTAGTTTATTACAGACGTAATGTTGCTCGATTGTTCTATATATTCTGAAAACCGCTAAAACATTTAGCTACAACGATATCCGGATATATCCTTTTCTAGCTGTTGAAAAAGGCCGAAGATAAATGCCTTAGCCCGCTATTTTAACCACTGGTTCTATATCATGTGATTAGAAAACATATCATGTTATTTAGGAACTAAAAGGTTAGAAATGATGTACAAAACGAGAATAGTGCTCCATGACATGGGTAACTATATTTGGGAACTGAGAGGAGCAAAGCTCTAAGGTGGAGCTGACAATAGTCTATAACACATCCTAATTTTAGAGTTGCAAACTCCATAGAGTTTTTAGAGCTATAGAACAAGTTTTTTGGAGTATCTCTTTTGTGCTAAAAAACTCTAAAAAAGCAATCCAGACGTGGACTTTGGAGTTATTTATTCATCATTGCTACCGGTTACGAGAAAATAATTTAAACTTTGGAACATAGCTGCTCAACCTAGAGTTTTAGGGGGTGTTTAGGATGGATCCAAGTTCTAGCTCCAGTGTGGAGTGTAGTTTATAATATTAATTAAATAATTTTAAAAATATTTTAATCTAAATAATAAACAAAATAACTTATCTAAATATTTTATAAAGGCTTACAACGCCAACTCTATGATTTACCTGCTCCACCAAATTTCCTGAAGCTGTCCCAAAATAGAGTCTTTGAGTGGAGCTACTCTATAGTGAGTAGAGCTATGCCAAACATGCCTTAGAGTCCTATATTTTAAAATACAACTCTGTTTAGAGTTTCTGTTGAAGATGCTCTTATATACACATTAGGCTCGAAGTGGCGAATGATATTTTTTATAAAAAAATACAAGACATTAAGAGTAGTGCGAGAGAACGTTAGATTCAAAACGAACGTCTATGATTTAACATGTGCATCATTTGCATTGAAGGTCTATGCAAGGTCGGCTCTGACTCTAGGCGGGAGAGGCATCATGATTTAACATTGTTTTACTATTCTTATTTCCTTCTATTCTACTATAATTAATTATTGATGATAAAAAAGGGTCTGAACATTAAAATTGGCCTAGTGCTCTAAAAACCCAGAGCCGGCCCTGGATCTATGTGCATCGGACTACTAAACTTAATGCGCAGGTTTCGGCCCCCGCACACGGCACACACCCCTGTAAGACCAACGAACCCCATAAATACCGTTGGTAGGCGGAGCCAAGAGAATCAGGCGCCCCCTCAGAGGCAGGCGTGTAGTACGCAGTACACACCCACAAAGTCGCAACTCGCGAGCAATGGACGCAGCGGGAGGCGCCAAAGGGAGGGATGGCGTGGACAAGAAGGAAGTGGGGAGCGGGAGCGGGAACGGCGGCGGCGACGCCGGGAAGAAGGTGCCGTTCACGGGGCTGTTCCGGTACGCCGACGGCACGGACGTGCTGCTCATGCTCCTCGGCACGGTGGGGGCGCTGGCCAACGGCGTCTCGCAGCCCGTCATGACGGTCATCTTCGGCCAGGTCATCAACGCCTTCGGCGACGCCACCATCGACGACGTCCTCAACCGCGTTAACCAGGTGAGTTAACAGCCCTGCGGCGACGCCAGCTAGCAAGTTAGCCTGCGTGCCATTCTCCATAACAAGTACGCCCGCCGCGGCCGGAGACGGACGTCGCTGCCTCGCTGGGTCAAGGACAGACAGATTCCGTCTCAGGGCAGTCTGATCTGATCGAGATGGAAATTGCGCCGCTTGTGTGTTCATTTCATTGCCCAGGGGAGGGACAGCGACGTATGGACTATGGAGGGCGTATCTTGACTTTTGGCGCCATTGGTCCTCCCGTTCTCTTCGCAGTTCGTCTTCTTCGTTCAAAAAACAAAAAAAGAAAACTCCTCTTCCAATTCAACTGTCGCCTTATTTTCCCAGTTTCAAATTCAAATACTGCACCTGCACTATTCCTTCATTCCGCCTTCTTGCTTCTTGGGGCGTTTTTGTTGTCATCATCAGTGATTCAGTTCAGTCATGCACTCATGCCGTCATGCAGTACCAATAATTGTCTAGTTTCTTATCGTCAATTTTTTTTGTCTAGTTTCATTTTTTTTAAGAGCAACCATCAAAGGGCGGCAAGCCCTGGCAAGGTTTGTTTGGCAGCTTGATCCTTTTTTTGTATTGAGGGAATACAATACAACAGGGTCTTCAGGGGATTCAGGGACACAAGTTTACTGTAAAAAATACAAGGCTGGAAATAGAACTGTTTCGCTGCTGGATAATAATACTGAACTCAACTTTTAAGGACCAACTAGCCAGAATATTTTTTTCTCATTTGATTTTTTTGTCCATGCAAGTAGATTTTTCCCCCATTCTCTCACATGGTAGTCGCTTTACAATGCGCTTTTCTTAAAGCTACCCTTGTGAATTAGAAACAGGAATAGATTAGCTCGATGCTCGAATCAGTAACTTGTAGTAGGTTATACCAGTTGATTGCATTATTGTAACTTGTCATAATATATTAACAAGAGACCATGTGTGGCCATTTTAATATGATGCATAACTAACCACATACTGCTAAAGAATTGGAATCTTTTCCTGACCAAAGATCCGAAACTCAGTCCAAGGATAAGCCTTCTGAGACGGGACACAATTCACGCTATCAAGTTTGTCAGTTGCAGTAGTATATTTTCTGCTCAGATTTCTATCCGGATCCTGAGCAAAAATCATAAAAATGTGGTCAAACTTTCATCACGTTTCTCCATGAATTACATGTTGCTTGAAGTATACTTCAACTAGAATTCATTTCCTTGTTAACGAGATCAATTTTCACTTTGTTTTTTTTTTCACAGGCAGTTCTGAACTTCGTCTACCTAGGCATTGCAACAGCGGTTGTTTCCTTTCTTCGTAAGTACTCTCTCTAAGAAGACTCTGTTAACTTTTTCAATCTTCACATTCGCTTGCAATCTGCACCACAAACTGGCATGGATGCCGCTGATGGTTGGCCATCGTTAGTATAAAATAATCTTCCGTACAATGGTTAATGGTGAGATAAGATAAGCTTAAGAAAAAGAAGCTCGCCTCATCATATACCAGCTTGCGCCAACACTAGTTGACATAGCGCAGAGTTCAACTTTGACTTTAGTTCTGTACAAAAAGCTTGTGTTCAATATAGTGGTTAGGACGACAGATCCACCATGTTTTGAATGTCCATGGACAGTATCACATGAAGGAAGAAACGTACAATAAAGACATTGCTTCGTTAACAAACTGACTTAGAAAAACTTGAAACAGGATTCTACATGCATAAGCCATGTGGTAACTATATCAGTGTAGAACTGTAGATAAGTGTAGCCATACTTGCTGTTTATGCAGAGGTGTCATGTTGGACAATGACGGGAGAAAGGCAGGCAACGCGCATTCGATCTCTGTACCTCAAATCTGTCCTGAGACAAGAGATAGCATTCTTCGATGTAGAAATGACAACCGGGCAAATAGTTTCAAGGATGTCTGGTGATACCGTGCTAGTTCAGGATGCCATTGGTGAGAAGGTAATAGCTCCAGCTCTCTTTGAAAGTGACGAGTGGCTATTGGTTATCACCGACTACTTATACCAAAATGTGCAAAAAGTTGACTTGTAAAAACTCTTCAGGTTGGCAAGTTCCAACAGCTTGTGGCAACCTTCATCGGCGGTTTCGTGATAGCATTCGTGAAAGGATGGCTTCTATCTCTTGTCATGCTGGCATGCATCCCTCCAGTTGTCATCGCTGGCGGAATCGTCTCAAAAATGCTTGCTAAAATATCTACCAAGGGCCAAGCATCGTACAGTGACGCAGGCAATATTGTTGAGCAGACACTTGGGGCTATAAAAACAGTGAGTTCAAAAGCACTGCTGTCAGACGAGTCTCTACATTTTTTTTTGGTTTCAATTTGGCATGCTCTCTCACCTGGTTTTCTTGTGCCCACATCTGTAAAAACAGGTTGTCTCCTTCAACGGGGAGAAGCAGGCTATTGCACTGTACAATAAACTCATACACAAGTCATACAAAGCTGCTGTTGAAGAAGGGATCACCAATGGTTTTGGCATGGGTTCTGTTTTCTGCATTTTTTTCTCGAGCTACGGTTTGGCCATATGGTATGGCGGAAAGTTGGTTCTTAGTAAAGGTTACTCTGGAGGAGATGTCATCAACATCTTGTTTGCTATAATGACCGGGGCAATGTGGGTTTCTTTGAATCTAGAGAAATAAAGAATTATGCTGATCCATGTCGCGTGGCTAACTTCATTCTTTTTTTGGGTGTGCAGGTCTTTAGGTAACGCAACACCCTGCATGGCAGCCTTTGCAGAAGGACAATCCGCGGCATACAGACTGTTCACAACGATCAAGAGGAAACCAGAGATTGACCCAGACGACCAAACCGGTAAGCAGCTAGAAGACATCAAGGGTGACGTTGACTTAAATGACGTGTACTTCAGCTACCCGGCGAGACCAGAACAGCTAATATTTGATGGGTTCTCGCTGCATGTGTCTAGCGGCACTACAATGGCCATAGTTGGGGAGAGTGGGAGTGGCAAGTCAACTGTGATAAGCCTCGTGGAGAGATTCTATGATCCACAGGCTGGTGAGGTTTTGATTGATGGGGTTAACATTAAGAGTTTGCAGCTTGATTGGATAAGAGGGAAGATTGGTTTGGTTAACCAAGAGCCGTTGCTCTTTATGACATCTATCAAAGATAATATAACATACGGGAAAGAGGACGCGACGATTGAAGAGATCAAAAGGGCAGCTGAGCTTGCTAATGCAGCAAATTTCATCGATAAGTTGCCCAATGTATGCCATATATCCAATTATCAGCTTATGTACATCCTACATATATCTTGCTGAACCGAGTGCTAACATTTCTCTCTCTCTCTCTCTCTCTCTCTCTCTCTCTCTCTCTCTCTCTCTTTTGTCTGACGCTAGGGCTATGACACGATGGTTGGTCAGCGTGGTGCTCAGCTATCAGGGGGACAAAAGCAAAGGATCGCTATCGCAAGAGCGATCATCAAAAACCCCAGAATTCTCTTGTTAGACGAGGCTACTAGCGCACTGGACGTGGAGTCGGAGCGGATTGTTCAGGAAGCGTTGAATAGGATCATGCTGGACAGGACAACACTTGTGGTTGCACATCGCCTGAGTACTGTGAGAAATGCTGATTGCATATCAGTTGTTCAGCAAGGGAAAATAGTTGAACAAGGTCAGGATGTCCTTCCCATCTTAGCTTAGTTAGCTCATTACACGCTCAAGGTATTTTAACTAACCATACCAATCTCTTGCACCAATGAATAATATCCATAGGTCCCCACGATGAGCTGGTAATGAACCCTGACGGTGCTTATTCTCAACTCATTCGTCTCCAAGAAAGCAAAGAAGAAGAGGAACAGAAACCAGAGCGGCACGTGTCTGATTCAAGGTCTAAAAGTAGAAGCCTCTCACTGAAACGGTCGATAAGCAGAGGTTCCATGGGGAACAGTAGCCAGCATTTTTTGACCCTCCCCATTGGCATGCCTGGCTCAGTTGAATTGCTGGAAGGCAACGATGAGAATTGGGAGGAGGACGAGAAAGAGCAGGCTCGTGACGGTGACCGTGAGGCCCCAAAGAAAGCTCCGATGGGACGGCTAGCCAGCCTAAACAAGCCAGAGGTACCGATACTTGTGTTAGGGTCGCTAGCCGCTGGAGTCCATGGAGTGCTCTTCCCGTTGTTTGGCCTGATGATCTCCAACGCCATCAAGACGTTCTACGAGCCGCCGCACCAGCTGAAAAAGGACGCGAGCTTCTGGGGCTTGATGTGTGTTGTGCTTGGCATCGTGTCGATACTGTCAATACCGGTGGAGTATTTCTTGTTTGGGGTAGCCGGCGGGAAGCTTATCGAGCGCATCCGTGCCCTGTCGTTTCGGAGCATCGTGCACCAAGAGGTTGCCTGGTTCGATGATCCCAAAAATTCCAGGTTGGTTACCTTACCTACCGTCCCTTAGTTTGTTCTCTACTTGTGTTTTGAGGTACTAACGCTTATTATATCTTACACAGTGGAGCACTTGGCGCAAGGCTGTCGGTTGATGCTCTGAATGTGCGACGTCTAGTGGGTGATAACTTGGCCTTGGCAGTTCAGGTCACCTCGACGCTGATCGCGGGATTCGTCATTGCTTTTGTGGCAGATTGGAAGCTCACGTTGATTATCCTGTGTGTGATGCCACTGTCGGGTGTGCAAGGTTATGCACAAGTGAAGTTCTTGAAGGGTTTCAGCCAAGACGCCAAGGTAATTTAAAATCTGGAGTCACTATAGGAGGACACTTGTTTTGCCTCCCAAATTTGCTAAGCTGCAATATGGATCGCTGTTCTGCAGATACTGTACGAAGACGCAAGCCAAGTGGCCACCGACGCAGTCAGCAGTATCAGGACCGTAGCTTCTTTCTGTGCTGAGAAAAGAGTGACGACGATTTACGATGACAAATGTGAAGCCTCGAAGAAACAAGGGGTCAGAACAGGGATGGTTGGAGGCCTCGGTTTCGGCTTCTCGTTCTTGATGCTGTACCTTACATATGGACTTTGTTTCTATGTTGGAGCGCAGTTCGTTCGTCACAACAAGTCTACTTTTGGGGACGTTTTCAAGGTTAGAAAAAATGCATCTTATCACCAGCGTTGCTCTCTCTCTCTCTCTCTCTCTCTCTCTCTCTCTCTCTCTCTCTCTCTCTCTCTCTCTCTCCTATTCGGATATTTGAGCCTGATGATGCGTTGACCAATGTCTGGCAGGTGTTTTTTGCACTGATGCTGGCGACAATTGGGGTGTCTCAGACAAGCGCGTTGGCTTCTGATTCTACGAAGGCCAAGGATTCAGCCGTCTCCATATTTGCGTTGCTGGACAGGAAGTCCCAGATCGACTCGAGCATCGACGAAGGCTCGACGCTAGACGAGGTCAGGGGCGACATCGATTTCCGGCACGTCGGCTTCAAGTATCCGAGTCGCCCAGATATCCAGATATTCAGCGATTTCACCTTGCACATCCCCTCCGGCAAGGTTTAGCTTACTGTCCCTCTGCAATGCCATGTATATTGTACAGTCATATAGTATTCTGCAAGCAACTTCATCCAGTTTTTTCGTTTTTCCCATTTTCACAGACTGTTGCACTCGTGGGAGAGAGTGGCAGTGGCAAGTCAACGGTGATCTCTTTGCTGGAACGGTTCTACAACCCTGACTCTGGCACCATCTCACTGGATGGGGTCGAGATCAAGAGCCTGAAAGTCAATTGGTTGAGGGACCAGATGGGTCTGGTGGGGCAAGAGCCAATCCTCTTCAACGACACGATCCGTGCCAACATAGCCTACGGGAAGCATGGGGAGGTAACCGAGGAGGAGCTTGTCAAGGTCGCAAGGGCGGCCAACGCGCACGAGTTCATATCGAGCCTTCCCCAGGGGTACGACACCACTGTCGGAGAGAGAGGGGTCCAGCTATCCGGTGGCCAGAAGCAGCGGGTGGCCATAGCGAGAGCCATACTGAAGGACCCTAGGATTCTACTCCTTGACGAGGCAACGAGCGCCCTGGACGCCGAATCTGAGCGCATAGTGCAGGATGCCCTGGACAATGTGATGGTCGGCAGGACGACGGTCATCGTGGCGCACCGCCTCTCCACTATCAAGAGCGCTGATATCATCGCCGTTCTCAAGGATGGCGTCATAGTGGAGAAAGGAAGGCACGAGGCGCTGATGAATATCAAGGATGGGTTCTATGCCTCTCTAGTTGAACTTCGTTCAGCCTCATCGTAGGTATATATAGTACCTAGTGTTAAGGGTTTCTTCTGATTCTTAGGAATTGTACGTACTTTCTTAGCTCTCCTTGTTGATTCTGTAGCTTCAGCGTAGTATCAAGTCACTGGGATTTGGAGAAGAAAAGTTAACGTTGCTTTGTAATTATCAAGCATTTGGTTCAATTTTGACAGTGGATTGATGTGTGTGTATATATGCAAAGAAGGCATGATTTTGTATTGTACCTATGCGATTGCTCTGTTAATATCACCATACAGAGTCTCCACATAACTTATCGTATCCAAATGATCATCTACTTCTTTGTTTAGGAATAAAATAAACATAGCTTAATGAAAAAAAAAATATAGCCTAGTGATCCCCGAAATACAGGGGACACCTGTTTGGAGCAGTGACTTAATCGGTTAATCCTCATGAAACCCTAAATTTTGAGCTACTTAAACAACCAAATGAGAAAAGGCCAAACATACCGTGCCCCCAACATCGTCATGCTTGGCATTGGAGGATTACTGACGCCGCGCGAGTTTAAAGCACCAAACTCTGACCAGCCGCCAGGCGCCGCCACACGTCGCCCACGGCCGCGACCTCCCGCCGCAGTCGCTGCTTGAGATTCGCAGCAACGAAGTGAAGCGCTGCGCCAGTTGCAGCCGCCCCCGAAATCGCGCATCCAGTGCAGGTCCTGGGTGCGTCCCAGTTGCGGATTAAAGATTTCCTCCTCTGTTGCCCATCTCCTCGACTTCATCGCTGGCGACGGTGGCCGGTACACATAGCGGCGATCAGAGGAGGCGGAGATCCGTTGAAGAAGCCCCAACCCCAGGAAGCATACTACTTCCTCGCTTGGTGGGAGTGGCGAAGAAAGATGGCGCCACGATTATGGCCAAGAGGATCATCGGCTCCCCTATATGGTAAGTACACTAAACCCTACACCAATGTCATGATCATTCGGCAATGTAGATCTTGAGTGGAATTTGTGTTTGGCCTAGTAATGGTTAGAGATGGCCAAATGGGCGGCACGGCCCGGCCCGAGCACGGTACGGTTAGGGGTTAGGGCAGGTTAGGACACGGCCCGTTTGGCCCGTTTAATAGTCGTGCTGTGCCGGCACGGCACTAGTGTCTGAGGCCAGGCCCAAGCACGGCACTAAGCCTGCTTAGCCGTGCCGTGCCGGCCCGTTTAGCCCGTTTAGCCCATATAGCCCGTTTAGCCCATATAGCCCGTGTAGCACTACACCACAGAATTTTAGTCAAATATTCACAAACACAATTAAAACATACTAAAATAGCTAATATTAAACTGTTTAGTGCAATGGCTGACTCATTAAAAACCTATTTAGGTAAAAACTCACCCTTATGAGAAAACCCTAGATAAGAAAAAAGATTACAACACACAGCTAACTAGTCGTGTTTGGATCTAATCATGCATAATCGTGTCTAACCGTGCCTAGGGGCTAATCGTGCCGTGCCCGTGCTGGCCCAGCGTGCCTGATGCTCGGCCCAGGCACGACACTACCTATCGGGCCGTGCCGGCACGGGCCCGACACTAGCCGTGCCGTGCCGTGCCTAAGCACTACGGGCCGTGCCGTGCTCCGGGCCGGCCCGATTAGCCCGGCACGGCTGGCCATCTATAGTAATGGTTGATGGTTCTCAGTGGATTTGGTTAGGGTTTAGTGTAACAGTGAACCAATTTTTGGACCTACAGATGATGATAGCGAAGATTTTAGTATAGTGTAGCATCCCAAAAATTCAAATCTTGAAAATTTCTCAAACTCCCTCTAAATTCAAAATGAATTTCAAATTTTATTTCAAAATATTTGTTTGCAAATTGATATCAACAAATAAATTATAGTGGTCTATATTCTCTCCAAAATCCTCCTCAAAATATCCTACAAATATTTCCCTAGTGATCACCCTCAAATTCTTTTCAGAAATACTGCCCAGATATTTCTCCAGTGATCCCCTCAAATTCTTCCAGAAATACCGCCCAGATATTTTCCGAGTAATCCCCTTCAACTTCTTTACAGAAATACTGTCCAAATATTCCACCGATATATCTCCAAGTATTTTCCTCTTGAAAAATACCTTCAGAATCATTTTTCAAGTCCCTATAAATATTTTCTTCATAATTTTCCTCATGCTCATACGTATACGTATGCCTCCAGTATCATACGGTGAACTCTACAAGCTAATCTCACTTATACAAGACAAATACATGCTAATCTCCTACTAATCCTCTCATCCTCCCACTAATCCTCTCATCCCTCCCCCTAATCCCCCACCATGGCAATAAATAGAGGGGCAATGGCCTCCTCTCATCCCACCCCAAGCCATTTCATGGCAACTCTCTCTCCCCCCCCCCACACACCCACTCCATGTTCCACACAAGCACACACTAGCACAAGAATCGTTCGGTCGTTCTTCGATCGTTCGTCCACCTGTTCTTAGTTTGTTCGTTCGTCCGATCGTTCATAGTTTGTTCGTCCGTTCGTCCGATCGTTCGATCGTTCGTCCGTTCGTTCGTCCAAATAATCTTTGTTCAGCCGTTATGTTGCCGAAATTCCGATCGTTCATCGTTCGTTCATAGTTCCTATTCATCGTTCATCGTTCGTTCATAGTCCCTATTCATCGTTCGTCCAGATAATCTGTGTCCTGTCGTTATGCTGTCGAAATTCCGATCGTTCGTTCGTCCGATCATTCGATCGTTCGTTCGTTCATAGTTCCTATTCATCGTTCATCGTTCGTTCATAGTTCCTATTAATCGTTTATCGTTCGTTCATCGTCACTATTCATCGTTCATCGTTCGTTCATACGAACTATTCACCATTATTATTCATCATTACTATTCACCGATACTACTCATCATCGTTACTATTCATTGATGGTATCTATAATTACTTTTTCGTCGTCACTATTCATCATTGCTATTCGTCGTTACTATTCATCGATCGTTCGATCACCCCAAATTTCAACTACTCATCCATCAAGCTGTCTAGTCCACCTAAGACCAGCCAGACCTATATTTCAGTCATACGAACTCCGGTGACTGTGATTTTCCTTCCAGTAGGGAACCTCCCATCTGGTCACCCATCCTAGGTTTCTCCAAGTTGAGCATGCTTAACTTTGAGATTCCTTTGAACCAGGCTTCCAAACTCAGATTCAAATAATTCTTGTTTCTAAATTCTTATCCAACTATTCCCTATCCAACCATGTCATCCCTTAAGCCTGGTCCATATTCCAGAAAACTCCCAAAATACTCTTGTCCCATATTCTGCTTATAACTCTCCTGTTCATACTAAGTCAGACGATTCATTCGTCACTATTCTCACCAACAGTGAACTTCACTGTGCTACACCACATACACTCAGCTATAAATACACCCAGCTGCCCTCTCCCTCTCCACACACACTCAACACCCTCAGCCAAGGCAAACAACCCACCCACTCAGTTACTCCACTCTGCCGGCTACACGTATAGTGTCGCTTTGCCTCCAGTCCACCCTCTTGGTAAGCACCTCTGCTCCACCACCAGTAATATCACAACACCACATGACACAGATTCTACTCAAGACTCTACCCATCCATATATCGCTATTCTGACCACTATACTAAATATTTGTTGGTATACTTGTTGGTTTGTATGTTTGCTTGTTCATGTTGCATAGTTATCGGAGCGTTCGTACCATCTCGTGGAGGCCGGATCTGCAAGTCTACGCCAAGCAGTGGAGCCAGAAGCCAGTTCCGCGAGCTCTCCCTCCCTTTCGCCGGATAAGCACGACAAGCTCACTAGATCCCTTTGATGCATAAATTACCTGTGATTTTTCAACCACAACCCTCAGCCTGTTATTTTATGCATGATATGATTTTGAGACAAGTTATTATGGCCACCCAGCCGCTTGCCGCAATCAATCCTTGATATATTTGTTCCAAATGATTTGAGAAAAGGTGTGAGTTTTCAAAAGAAAATGCTTTTCAAAATATGTATGATGAAGGGTTTTCTCCCTTATCACCTTTGATTAGGGATGATCAGGGACTCCCTGGTTTAGGGGAGGGCCTAAGGTGATGGCTCAGCTGGTTTAGGCGTGAGCAGAAGGATTGTCCCCTCATATAAGGACCAGTTTGTCATCCTTCACTACCTGTACTCATGATAAGTACAACCACTCGAGACTGTATGGGCAGTCACTCAATCTGAACTCGTACGGTTCAAACCCCAGGGTTATGAAGGCTGGGGAGCACCGGGAGGATAAGGAGGGGGAATGTTTTGTCCGGTTTGGACATGGCGGTGGCCTGACTCCTTCCGGTATAATCGTTAAGGTAGGGATGTACGAGGAAAGAAATAGATTTGGATTCGAGTCTCACTAGCTATGAGATCGCAGAGCCGGACTAGTGGGTAAAGTGTACACCTCTGCGCAGAGTTTGAAAACATATTCGAATAGTCCGTGTCCACTGGAATGGATGAGTCTGGTGTGGTATGGAAATTAGTGTTTTGTTTTTAAAAAAATGTGCGTTTGAGAAAAGTGGTTTTTAAAAAGGTCTGGCGGTTGAGCCGTGAGCTATGGTGGACGGGAAGTCCAGTAGCTGTTTTTGAAAATGAAAACCAGTGGGAAACTGCTGAGATACCTGGATGGTTTAGTCCAGGGGATTTTGTTCTATATTGAAAAAACTTCCTGTTCCTTTGGGAGAGGATGCGCTTTGAAAAATACAAAATATTTTACAAAACAACCCTACATAAAATATTGTTGTTTCTGCAAAATATCATGAGCTCCACATATTCCATGCATTATATCTGATTTCCCCATTCCGCGGGTGAAGGTGGGCTGCTGAGTACGTTTGTACTCACCCTTGCTTATTTGTTGTTTTTCAGAAAAGGAGATCGGGTAAGAGTTACGACTGTTCCCAACCTTGCCTGTGGCTGTTGGACCGCTGATTTGCTTCGCTGCGTATATCGGGCTGCTTCAGCCCCACTTTTATGATATGTCCCGAGTTGTGGACCAACTCTTAAAGTTGATCGCCACCTTTATAGGTTTATCTCGTTTAAGCAGATCTGTAATCATCTGATGTATAAAAGTGTTTACTAGCCTCCTGGGACTAGTAATTGTATTACATTTGAGTCCCAGAGGATCTGGGGCGCTTCAGGTGGTATCAAAGCTGTTAGGTTGGCCGCAGGACGTAACCCTTAGCCTGATCCAAAAGTTTTTGAGTCAAAACTAGTTTCTTAAAAAAATCTTGCTCTCATCCCTCCATTTCAAAAATGTTTTCCCCCTTTCTTTCTCTCAGAAGTCAGATGGAGGTCCATTGCCAAACCATCTTTTGCCAGAATGAAGATGGTTTCCCCAAGTTGTTGAGAGCATGCATAGTCCGCCTCGAAATCAGGAGCCAGCCAGAGTATGATGGTTGTGAATTCGTCGAGCATGGCACAGAGAAGTGTGTCGTGACTGTATACATTGGATCCAGTCCGCACCATGTGGAATGGAGTGTCACTGCTGCTGGGCACAGATTCAAAGACACCTGCCAAGTCGTCGCCCGTAAGGCATTGAGGACCCTGTGTCAGATTTATGAAGAAGAAGTGACCGACACCCCGCTCAGATTCTTTCCGCCCTTTCAGAGAAACCGTCCAGTTTGGTTGGCCAGGATGCGTGCATTAGAAGAGCAGCAACTGCTTGAGGACGACCCCACAGTCGTGTACCTCACTGCATACCTACTCACCCTGGATGCACAGTATGATTTCTTGGCTCGGCACCACCGTCAGATGATTGCCCGAGCAGAAGATACAGAGAAGCGCAACCGTCAGCTCCATGTGGATCTCACCACAGCTCAAGCCCGTGCAACTGCATTGGAAAGTTGCGAAGTCATTGCGGTTGAAGCCCTGAAGCAAGCCAAGGATGAGCACGTCCAGAAGCTGATGGAAGCCTACATGGTAACCCATAACCAACGTAGAGCCCTGTGGATCCAAGAGCCCGCTTTATCCAACCCAGTTCAACCCATGAGAGTTGAAGATCCCCAGATTCTTGAAGGTCACCCGGTCTCTACCAGAGGAGAAAAGAAGGCTTGGGAACTACCGAAAGGAGCCATAATCTTGGAAGGAATTACAGTGTTCCCTCAGGCTATGAATAAGCAAAAGCACCCCGAGTCCTCCCAAGATCCCCCGCCGGAGTTGTTTGAGCCCCTCACCATGAAGAAGATTCCAGCACCATCCCTTGAATTCAAGGAAGAAGCTACAAGCACCCCGCCAGCACCGCCGCCCTCTGAGGAGCTACAAGAGCCAGTCCCGCTTGAAGAAGAGTTCGACCCCGTGTTGCCATCTCAGTCGCCGCTAGAAGAAGTCATCAACATCAGCTTCCTCTTGACCCATCTAGGAGATGTCTCAGATTGAAGTTGTGTGTTAGGCTCGCTAGAAGAGAAGCTGCCAGATCTGAGTTAGTTATGCCCAGTCCTCTGCATGCATTGGGTAGTGAAGTTTTTCTTCACTTTGGCCAGAGCCCTCCATGTATGAGAGGTAATCGTGTAGACTCGTGTTTTGCAAAACTCTAATTGTGTGGCCCCGTAAGGCATTTCAAAATGAATTTCGCTTGATGTTTTCTCCTCTTTTGAGTGCATATGTGATGCTTTAACGGTAGTGCTCATAAGTCGCGTTTAGCATAGTTCTCAATTCAGGAGCTGAGCAATAGTAGTTATGCTTAGCCCCCGAATCCAAGTAGTTCGTGATTTGGAAAACTCTATTCCTCCCTTATTCAAAACATTTGATTTGTTTGTGCTTATCATTGCTGAGCTTGTGTGTTTTCTTTCTTTTTAAGAAAGGTTTACTCTAAAAACATAGATCACAAATTAGAGCTAATCCTCATCTTATGCTTTCATTCTCCCCTTAACCCATCTCAAGAGAAAAGCACCTTACCCAAGAAGATACCGGGAAGCTTACCCTTGAAGCATGGAATAAGCTACAGAGGAACCTATCCAGTCGCTCAGTCAAAAGGACCGACCGTGAGAATCAAAGCACTACTTCTGAGTCAAAGTAAACAGAAAAAGAGGACAAAAGGACTTATTACCATACAGAGAGGCAAAGATTCTTGGAACCAGAGACCACAAACATCAGGGTCATTGACCCCACCACTCACCCGTGCCCCTCGCACGCGTGTCCGCCTCCATGCGCACTACCACCGCCCCACTCCCCCTTTTCAGCGCACTACCGCCACCCACGCCCCCTTTTGCAGCACACCCACCGCCATCGTCGCCGGCAATAGGCCCCCCTTCCCCTTGTTGCACCTGCTGCCTCGTGTCACCTGCTCCATCACTACCACTCCACACCCCCCGAGCACCCCCGCTCGCCTATAAACCCCCCCACCAGCTCCCTCAACTCCCATCTCACTCAAAGCAAAGCACACTCCAGATAAATCTCCTCTGCCAAATCGCAAGCTATGGTGGACGTGAAGTCCAGTAGCTGTTTTTGAAAATGAAAACCAGTGGGAAACTGTTGAGATACCTGGATGGTTTAGTCCAGGGGATTTTATTCTATATTGAAAAAACTTCCTGCTCCTTTGGGAGAGGATGCGCTTTGAAAAATACAAAATGTTTTACAAAACAACCCTGCATAAAATATTGTTGTTTCTGCAAAATATCCTGAGCTCCACATATTCCATGCATTATATCTGATTTCCCCATTCCGCGGGTGAAGGTGGGCTGCTGAGTACGTTTGTACTCACCCTTGCTTATTTGTTGTTTTTCAGAAAAGGAGATCGGGTAAGAGTTACGACTGTTCTCAACCTTGCATGTGGCTGTTGGACCGCTGATTTGCTTCGCTGCGTATATCGGGCTGCTTCAGCCCCACTCCGATGATATGTCTCGAGTTGTGGACCAACTCTTAAAGTTGATCGCCACCTTTATAGGTTTGTCTCGTTTAAGCAGATCTGTAATCATCTGATGTATAAATGTGTTTACTAACCTCCTAGGACTAGTAATTGTATCACATTTGAGTCCCAGAGGATCTGGGGCGCTTCATATAGAGGTTTGTCAATTGTCATGGGGGGTTTCTTTGTGGGTTATGGTCATCTTAGAACATATGTTGATGGGAAAGTGGATTGGTTTGACCATATAAATATTAGATAGAAACACCTTGTCTACATTGTGGTTTGCACACTTTGTTCAAACGTTAGGATATGATAATCAAAAAAATCTAATATTTTATTGGTTGTGACTTGGAAAAGATCTGTCTAATAGGTTAAGGGTCATTGTTGGTGATCAAGACACAATTGTGATGTCTCATATATCTACCAAGGTAAAGGAACTTGTAGTTTATTTTGATCATGAAGACCAATTAGGTCTATAAACTAGGACGATGTGGTGGCATACCCTAGGCCATCACTACCTAAATTAATTAGCCCTAGTAAGTTAGAAGTGTTACCCAAAAAAAGGAGAAAAACTTCCAGTGTTTTACAATGACCTTAAGAAGGGAAGGGTTGAGCATAATGCAGAAACTACAGATGATCATGCACATTGTCAGTTCTGATAGTGAATTTTGTGACAATGATTATGAGGTTCAACTAGGAGATGCTGATTTATTTGATGAAAATCTTGAAGATGTTGTAGTAAAGTTTGATAAAAAGCTAGAGGAACAAAGTTGAAATCCACAATGGTTGATAGAACCTTAGGAGACAGTGGTGATGATGATGAGATAGATGTTGAAAGGCTGGACATACCACATTCTGACTCAAATGGTGATGGCTCTGCTTTTCAAACATTTGAGGAAGAAGATATGGTCAATCCTTCATTCTATGTTGGCCTCATGTTTAGTTCAGTTGAAAGACTCAAAGAAGCTATCACAAAGTATAGTGTCAGAAATAGAGTGGAGATTAAAATGGCTAGCAATGACAGGTTAGGGTCCATGGAACTTGTATGCTTCATATGATACAAGAGCTAAGTCTTTTGTTATGAAAACATACTATGGTAAGCACAACTGCCAAAAAAGTGGTCTATTAGAAGGTGCAATGCAACTTGGATTGCAAGAAAGTATGCATATCACTTTTGGGCTAATGAAAAGATGAGCATTACAAGCTTCAATAAAGTAGTCTAGAAAGAACTAAACTTGAAAGTCTCTAGGAGTACCTTGTCTAGAGCAAGAAGGAAAATCATGTAGATGATTCATGGAGATGAGGCAAACCAACTTAGCCAGCTCTGGTACTATGGCATGAGTTGAGGAGAAGTAATCCAGGGAGCTCACTTTATGTTAAACTGACTGGTAACCTTTTTTAGCTCATGTTATATGTCCCTAGATGCATGCAAGAGGGGGTTTCTGAGAGCACCTAGAGGGGGGGGGTGAATAGGTGATCCTGTAAAAACTTAAATCTTAAAGCCACAAACTTGATTAAGTGTTAGAGCAATAAAGCCAAGTGGCTAGAGAGGAGTTCTTGCGAAACACAATAACCACAAAAAGATCAACACAGAGAGGCGTAGTGGTTTATCCCGTGGTTCGGCCAAGTCCAACACTTGCCTACGCCACGTTGTGGCGTCCCAACGGATGAGGGTTGCACTCAACCCCTTTCAAGTGGTCCAAAGACCCACTTGAATACCACAGTGTTTCTCTTCCTTTCACTATATCCCATTTGCGAGGAATCTCCACAACTTGGAGTCTCTCGCCCTTACAAAATATGATCACAAATGAACATGAAAGTAAGGATGGGATGAGCAACACACACAAGTCCACAGCAATACGCACACACACACGGCCGGGACTTGAGCTCAAATGAATATCACAAAGTTCTCACTAGAACGGAGCTCAAGTCACTAAGAATGTCAAACGATTGTGCAAAGACGAAGTGTGAATGATCAAGAATGCTCAAAGTATGTTTGGTGTGCTCCTTCATGCGCCTAGGGTCCCTTTTATAGCCCCAAGGCAGCTAGGAGCCGTTGAGAGCAATCTAGGAAGGCAAATCTTGCCTTCTGTCGACTGGTGCACCGGACAGTCCGGTGCACCACCGGACAGGTACTGTAACATGTCCAGTGCAGATTGCTTTCCTGTTTTGACGCAGTCGACCGTTGAAGATTTGGAGCCGTTGGCGCACCGGACACTGTCCGGTGCACATCGGACAGTCCGGTGCCCCCTTCTGACCGTTGGCTCGGCCACGCGTCACGCGCGGATTGCGCGGCCGACCGTTGGCTCGATCGACTGTTGGCTCACCGGACAGTTCGGTGCACCACCGGACAGTCCGGTGATTTATAGTTGTACGCCGCCGTTCAATTCCTGAGAGCGGCGTTTTCACCAGAGCCAGCCTGGCGCATCGGACACTGTCCGGTGCACCACCGGACAGTCCGGTGCACCCAGACTGAGCAGAGTCTTGGCTGCTCGAGCCAAGTCTTTTCCATTTGTCTTTTCTCTGATTCTAGCACTTAGACAAGTATATTAGTACACCAAAAACCAATGTACTAAGTCTAGAATCATACCTTTGTATTGATTTGCACTTTGTCCACCATTTGGCATAGTTTAACACATAACCATTTATGTTGGACACTTAATCACCAAAATACTTAGAAATGGCCCATGGGCACATTTCCCTTTCAATCTCCCCCTTTTTGGTGATTTATGCCAACACAACAAAAAACAACATATAGAAGTGCAACATCAATGCAAATGAGAACAAGAATTTGTTTTGATTCAAATTTGGCATATTTGGATCATTCTTTGCCACCACTTGGTTTGTTTTTGCAAATCAAACTCAATTTCCTATCTCTAAGTCAAACACTCTTGTTGAGACATAAAGAGAGGCATTCCAAGAGAAATTGATCAAAGATTCAAAAAACTCCCCCTTTTTCCCATAATCAAACATTCTCCCCACAAGAGACCAACTTTTGACAAGAAGAGACATTAAGAGGATTTTGACAAAACAAAAACTCTAACTCTACTATTTTCAAAATTCTCAAGTGGTAGCTGATCCGTTTCTTGCTTTGGCCTTATTTTCTCCCCCTTTGGCATCAAGCACCAAAACGGGATCAATCTTGGCCCTTAAACTCCATTGCCTCACCAATATCTTCAAATAAGAATAAAAGGCAATAAGAGTATGTAGATGAACTTGAAGTAAGTTACCCTCTCATCGGAGTGCAGTAGAAATCTTTCATGGTCCAAGTCCACCTTTCCCTTTCAATGCATCTTTGAGACTAATTTAAGAATACTCAAGCACATGGTTAGTCTCAAAGGATCAAGTTGTAGCACATCTCCCCCTAAATATGTGCATCACTTACACATGGACTTTTGAGGTCCAGGGAGTGCTTGTTCAACTTGAGCACCATGAATAAACAACAAAATGCATAAGGAATATGATCAAGGCATAAAACACATGTATGCTATAAATCAATCCAAGTTCCACGAATCTAAGACATTTAGCTCACTACGCAGCCTGCAAAAGGTCTTCTCATCTAAAGGTTTGGTAAAGATATCGGCTAGCTGGTTCTCGGTGCTAACATAAAACACTTCGATATCTCCCTTTTGCTGGTGGTCTCTCAAGAAGTGATGCCGGATGTCTATGTGCTTTGTGCGGCTGTGTTCAACAGGATTATCCGCCATGCGGATAGCACTCTCATTATCACATAGGAGTGGGACTTTGCTCAGATTGTAGCCAAAGTCCCGGAGGGTTTGCCTCATCCAAAGTAGTTGTGCGCAACACTGTCCTGAGGCAACATACTCGGCCTCAGCGGTGGATAGGGCAACGGAAGTTTGTTTCTTAGAACTCCAAGACACCAGGGACCTTCCTAAGAATTGGCACGTCCCTGATGTACTCTTCCTATCGACCTTGCATCCAGCATAGTCGGAGTCTGAATATCCAATCAAGTCAAAGGTAGACCCCTTTGGATACCAGATCCCGAAGCAAGGCGTAGCGACTAAATATCTAAGAATTCGCTTCATGGCCACTAAGTAACACTCCCTTGGATCGGATTGAAATCTAGCACACATGCATACACTAAGCATAATATCCGGTCTATTAGCACATAAGTAAAGCAAGGAACCTATCATAGACTGGTATGTTTTTTGATCAACGGACTTACCTCCTTTGTTGAGGTCGACGTGTCCGTCAGTTCCCATTGGAGTCTTTGCGGGCTTGACATCCTTCATCCCAAACCGCTTGATCAAGTCTTGCGTGTACTTCGTTTGGGAGATGAAAGTGTCGTCCTTGAGTTGCTTCACTTGGAACCCAAGGAAGTAGTTTAGCTCGCCCATCATCGACATTTCAAACTTTTGAGTCATCACCCTACTAAACTCTTCACAAGACTTTTGGTTAGTAGAACCAAATATTATGTCATCGACATAAATTTGGCACACAAATAAGTCACCATCACAAGTCTTAGTGAATAAAGTTGGATCGGCTTTCCCAACCTTGAAAGCATTAGCAATTAAAAAGTCTCTAAGGCATTCATACCATGCTCTTGGGGCTTGCTTAAGTCCATAGAGCGCCTTAGAGAGCTTACACACGTGGTCGGGGTATCGTTCATCCTCAAAGCCAGGGGGTTGCTCTACGTACACCTCCTCCTTGATTGGCCCGTTGAGGAAAGCGCTCTTCACATCCATTTGGAACAACTTGAAAGAATGGTGAGCGGCATAGGCTAACAATATGCGAATTGACTCTAGCCTAGCCACAGGAGCAAAAGTCTCCTCAAAGTCCAAACCTGCGACTTGGGCATAACCTTTTGCCACAAGTCGTGCCTTGTTCCTTGTCACCACCCCGTGCTCGTCCTGTTTGTTGCGGAACACCCACTTGGTTCCCACAACGTTTTGCTTGGGACGTGGCACCAGTGTCCAAACTTCATTTCTCTTGAAATTATTGAGCTCCTCCTGCATGGCCAACACCCAGTCCGGATCTAGCAAGGCCTCTTCTACCCTGAAAGGCTCAATAGAAGAGACAAAGGAGTAATGCTCACAAAAATTAACTAATCTAGAGCGAGTGGTTACTCCCTTGCTAATATCACCCAAAATTTGGTCGACAGGATGATTCCGTTGAATCGTCGCTCGTACTTGGGTTGGAGGTGCTTGAAGTGCTTCTTCCTCCATAACATGATCATCTTGTGCTCCCCCTTGATCACACGCCTCTTCTTGATGAACCTGTTCATCGTCTTGAGTTGGGGGTTGCACCATTGTTGAGGAAGAAGGTTGATCTTGCTCCTTTTGTTCCTGTGGCCGCACATCTCCAATTGCCATGGTGTGTATTGCGGACGTTGGAACGTCTTCTTCATCTACATCATTAAGATCAACAACTTGCTCTCTTGCAGAGCCATTAGTCTCATCAAATACAACGTCGCTAGAGACTTCAACTAAACCCGATGATTTGTTGAAGACCCTATACGCCTTTGTATTTGAGTCATAACCTAACAAAAACCCTTCTACAGCTTTGGGAGCAAACTTAGAATTTCTACCTTTCTTCACTAGAATATAACATTTGCTCCCAAAAACACGAAAATATGACACATTGGGTTTGTTACCGGTTAGAAGCTCATATGACGTCTTCTTGAGGAGGCGATGAAGGTAGACCCGGTTTATGGCGTGGCAAGCCGTGTTCATGGCTTCCGACCAAAATCGCTCGGGGGTCTTGAACTCTCCAAGCATCGTCCTTGCCATGTCAATGAGCGTCCTGTTCTTCCTCTCTACCACACCATTTTGCTGTGGTGTGTAGGGAGCGGAGAACTCGTGCTTGATTCCTTCCTCCTCAAGGTACTTCTCCACTTGAAGGTTCTTGAACTCGGACCCGTTGTCGCTCCTTATCTTCTTCCCTTTGAGTTCAAACTCATTTTGAGCTCTCCTTAGGAAGCGCTTGAGGGTCCCTTGGGTTTCTGTTTTATCCTGCAAAAAGAATACCCAAGTGAAGCGGGAAAAATCATCAACAATTACTAAACCGTACTTACTTCCCCCGATGCTAAGGTAGGCGACAGGTCCGAAGAGGTCCATATGCAGCAGCTCTAGGGGTCTTGATGTAGTCATCACGTTCTTGCTGTGATGAGCATTTCCCACTTGTTTACCTGCTTGACAAGCTGCACAAGGTCTATCTTTTTCGAAAGTCATATTTGTTAGACCTAACACATGTTCTCCCTTTAGAAGTTTGTGAAGGTTCTTCATCCCCACATGTGCTACACGGCGATGCCACAGCCAACCCATGCTAGTCTTAGCAATTAAGCATGCATCTAGACCGACCTCCTCTTTTGCAAAATCAACTAAATAAAGTTTGTCGTCTAGTACACCCTTAAAAGCTAATGAACCATCACTTCTTCTAAAGACAGACACATCTACATTTGTGAATAAGCAATTATAACCCATATTACAAAGTTGACTAACGGACAACAGGTTATACCCGAGCGACTCAACTAAAAACACATTAGAAATAGAGTGCTCGGATGAAATAGCAATCTTTCCTAGTCCTTTAACCTTGCCTTGGTTCCCATCACCGAATATGATTGAATCTTGGGAATCCTTGTTCTTGACGTAGGAGGTGAACATCTTCTTCTCCCCCGTCATGTGGTTTGTGCATCCACTGTCGATAATCTAGCTTGAGCCCCCGGATGCATAAACCTGCAAGGCAAATTTAGGCTTGGTTCTTAGGTACCCAACTTGTGTTGGGTCCTACAAGGTTAGTAACAATGGTCTTAGGGACCCAAATGCAAGTTTTATCCCCCTTGCATTTTGCCCCTAATTTCCTAGCAATCACTTTCTTATTCTTCCTACAAATTGCAAAAGAAGCATTGCAAGCATGATAAATTGTAGAAGGTTCATTACTTGGTTTTCTAGGTACATGAACAACATTTCTCCTAGGCATATCTCTACCATGCACAAAGGAAGAACTTGAAGCAAACATGGCATTTGAATCATAAGAACAATTCCTATAAGCATTTCTGGAGAATTTTCTATCACTATAAATGAAAGCATGATTCTTTTGAACACTATTAGCCATAGGGGCCTTCCCTTTCTCCTTGGCGGAGATGGGAGCCTTATGACTTGTTGAGTTCTTGGCTTCCCTCTTAAAGCCAAGCCCATCCTTAATTGAGGGGTGTCTACCAACAGTGTAGGCATCCCTTGCAAATTTTAGTTTATCAAATTCATTTTTGCTAGTCCTAAGTTGGGCATTAAGACTAGCCACCTCATCATTTAATTTGGAAATGGAATTTAAGTGTTCACTACAAGCATCAACATTAAAATCCTTACACCTATTACAATTTACTACATGATCAATGCATGAGCTAGATTTATTAGCTACTTCTAACTTAGCATTCAAGTCATCATTAATACTCTTTAAGTTAGAAATAGATTCATGGTATGTAGATAGTTCACATGAAAGCATTTCATTTCTTTTAACTTCTAGAACAAGAGAATTTTGTGCACTAACAAATTTATCATGCTCTTCATATAAAAGATCCTCTTGTTTTTCTAACAATCTATTTTTCTCATTCAAGGCATCAATTATTTCATTGATCTTATCAATTTTAGTTCTATCTAAACCTTTGAATAAACTAGCATAGTCTACTTCATCATCACTAGACTCATCATCACTTGAAGAAGCATATGTAATAGTACTTCTAGTATTTACCTTCTTCTCCTTGGCCATGAGGCATGTGTGATGCTCGTTGGGGAAGAGAGCCGACTTGTTGAAGGCTGAGGCGGCGAGTCCTTCATTGTCGGAGTCGGACGAGGAGCAATCCGAAGCCCACTCCTTTCCAAGGTGTGCCTCACCCTTCGCCTTTTTGTAGGTCTTCTTCTTTTCCCACTGTCGGGGACCATAATTAGGGGTACCCTCAAGACTCCTAATCTCAGCTGGTAACCCCCATCAGCACAAAGCTGCAAAGGCCTGATGGGTGCGATTAAGCCAAGGATCGGTCCACTCAAGGGACACGATCTCGCCTCGCCCGAACCCAGCCTCGGGCAAGGGCAGCCGACCCCGGAGGATTTACGTCTCGCCCAAGGACCCCCTCCAGCGGCGGACACACCTTCGGCTCGCCCGAGGCCCAGCCTTCGCCAAGAAGCAACCTTGGCCAAGTCGCCACGCCAACCGACCGTATCTCAGGAGCATTTAATGCAAAGGTGGCCTGACACCTTATCCTGACGCGCGCCCTTCAGTCGACAGAGCCGAAGTGACCGCAATCACTTCGCCGCTCTACTGACCGGCCTGACAAGAGGACAGCGCCACCTGCGCCGCTCCAACTGCTGTGCCACTCGATAGAGTGAGGCTGACAGCAGCCAAGTCCGGCCTCGGGCGCCATAGGAAACTCCGCCTCGCCCGACCCAGGGCTCGGACTCGGGCTCAGCCCCAGAAGACGACGAACTCCGCTTCGCCCGACCCCAGGGCTCGGACTCGGGCTCAGCCCCGGAAGACGACGAACTCCGCTTCGCCCGACCCCAGGGCTCGGACTCAGGCTCAGCCCCAGAAGACAACGAACTCCGCTTCGCCCGACCCCAGGGCTCGGACTCGGGCTCAGCCCCGGAAGACGACGAACTCCGCTTCGCCCGACCCCAGGGCTCGGACTCGGGCTCAGCCCCAGAAGACGACGAACTCCGCTTCGCCCGACCCCAGGGCTCGGACTCGGGCTCAGCCCCGGAAGACGACAAACTCCGCTTCGCCCGACCCCAGGGCTTGGATTCAGCCCTGGCCTCAGCCGACGGTCTCCGCCTCGCCCGACCCAGGGGCTCGGACTCGACCTCGGCCTTGGAAGACAGACTCGACCTCGACCTCGGAGGAGCCTCCACCTCGCCCAACCCAGGGCTCGGACCGACCACGTCACAGGAGGCGCCATCATTACCCTACCTCAAGCTAACTCAAGCTACGGGGAACAAGACCGGCGTCCCATCTGGCTCGCCCTGGTAAACAAGTAATGATGGCGCCCCACATGCTCTATGACGACGGCGGCTCTCAGCCCCCTTACGGAAGCAAGGAGACGTCAGCAAGGACTCGACAGCCCCGACAGCTGTCCTTCCGCCAGGCTCCAGCGCTCCTCCGACAGCCACGACACCACACGAACCGGGCGCCAAAACCTCTCTGGCTGCCACGATGGCATGTACTTAGGGCACTAGCTCTTCTCCGCTAGACACGTTAGCACACTGCTACACCCCCCCCATTGTACACCTGGATCCTTTCCTTACGCCTATAAAAGGAAGGTCCAGGGCCCTCTTACAGAGGGTTGGCATCGCGGGGAAGGACGGGACGGCGCTCGCGTAAGGCCGCTCGCTCCCTCCCGCGTGGACGCTTGTAACCCCCTACTGCAAGCGCACCCGACCTGGGCGCGGGACAAACACAAAGGCCGCGGGTTTCACCTCTTACGCCTGCCTCCCTCCGGCTTCTTCGCCCCTTCGTGCTCCGTCTCGCGCCGACCCATCTGGGCTGGGGCACGCGGCGACAATTTACTCGTCGGCTTAGGGACCCCCCGGGTTCGAAACGCCGATAGTTGGCGCGCCAGGTAGGGCCTGCTGCGTGTTGACGAACAGCTTCCCGTCAAGCTCCAGATGGGCAGTCTCCAGCAACCTTTCCAGCCCAGGACGGTGCTCCGTTTCGGGAGTCTTGAGTTCATGTCCCTCGACGGCGGCTACGACATGATACTCCTTCCCCCCGCCGCGCGACAGCGACAATGGCGGCCGACAACCTGCCCGCCAGCGGCGGAATCGACGACGTCTTCCCCACGTGGTGGAAGAGCAACATTCGGGCTTGTCCCGTCCCCTCCCCCGCTGACGGAGGAGGAGGCGGGGCAACCAAGACCAAGCAGGAGGCGACACCTCGTTGGCTGTCGAGCGAGTCGACGGCGCCGGCGCCCCAACGGGGGGCACGTCGGGCATCGACCTTGCGTCTGAGACGAAGACGAGCGCCGTCTCCCCGCAACACGCCAACCCCAAGCAAACGGACGACGCCAGCACGCTCGCGAAGGACTTGCTGGGCGTCACCCTCGTACCTGAGACGACGGTCCAGTCTGCCCCTGACGTGACTTCGTCACCGCCCGTCGACCAAGAGGTACCGACCGATTCCCATCTCGTACCTTTTGGATTTGGCCTCGACCCACCAAGCGACTTCGCTTCGGTGGACGCTCTCATAGAGGCGAGTCCAAACCCCTTGGGGTATCGTATGCGGTCACCCTGGGACCGGCTGACGGCCGTCTCGACCTACAGGCCCTCGGGTTCCGAGGAAGATGACGAGCCCGACTTCTGTTGGGATTTCTCCGGACTTGGTAACCCCAGTGCCATGCGGGACTTCATGATCGCATGCGACTAACGCCTTTCCGACTGTTCCGACGGTAGCCGCAGCCTCGGCGACGAGGACTGCGGCCCAAGTCGTGAATGTTTCCACGTCGATCTAGAGGGTCCCGACGAAGGCAACCATCTTGGTATGCCGGAGAACGGTGATCCCCCTAGGCCTGTGCCTCGCGTTGACATCCTTCGGGAGCTAGCTGTGGTCCCCGTCCCGGCGGGGGGTCATGACCCACAGCTCGAGCAAATCCGCGAGATGCAGGCCAGGCTCGACGAGGGAGCAAGAACACTTGAGCCATTCTGCCAGGACATCAGGCAAGAATGGGCGGCCAACCTCCGTCCGGAGAAGTGCATCATCTACCCCAGGGCATCCAGCATCGCATCGCCGACAATGTCAGGGTAAGGCCGCCACCGGCTTCCAGTGGGGTCGGCCAAAACCTGGCTGCAGCGGCAATACTTATCCGCGCAATGCCGGAGCCATCTACCACCGAGGGGCAGCGTATCCAGGGAGAGCTCAAGAATCTCCTGGAGGATGCCGCGGTCCGACGGGCCGAAAGCTCTGCCTCCCGAAGGCAGGGGTACCCCTCGGAACATCGCGCCGCGACTTCCCGATTCATGCGGGAAGCCTCGATCCACACCGGGCGCACGCGCAACACAGCGCCTGCGGCCCTGGGTCGCCTCGGCAACGAGCACCATCACCGCAACCGTCGGGCCCACCTCGACGAGAAGGTGCGCCGAGGCTACCACCCCAGGTGTGGGGGACGCTATGACAGCGGGGAGGATCGGAGTCCCTCGCCTGAACCACCCGGTCCGCAGGCTTTCAGCCGGGCCATACGACGGGCGCCGTTCCCGACCCGGTTCCGAACCCCGACTACTATCACAAAGTACTCGGGGGAGACAAGACCGGAACTGTGGCTCACGGACTATCGGCTGGCCTGCCACCTAGGTGGAACGGACGATGACAACCTCATCATCCGCAACCTCCCCCTGTTCCTCTCCGACACCGCTCGAGCCTGGCTGGAGCACCTGCCTCCGGGGCAGATCTCCAACTGGGACGACCTGGTCCAAGCCTTCGCCGACAATTTCTAGGGCACGTACGTGCGCCCTAGAAACTCCTGGGATCTCCGAAGCTGCCGCCAGCAGCCGAGAGAGTCTCTCTGGGACTACATCCGGCGATTCTCGAAGCAACGCACCAAGCTGCCTAACGTCACCGACTCGGATGTCATCGGCGCGTTCCTCGCCGGCACCACCTGCCGCGACCTGGTGAGCAAGCTGGGCCGCAAGACCCCCACCAGGGCGAGCGAGCTGATGGACATCGCCACCAAGTTCGCCACTGGCCAGGAGGCGGTTGAGGCCATCTTCCGGAAGGACAAGCAGCCCCAGGGCCGCCTACCGGAAGATGTCCTCGAGGCGTCAACTCAGCGCGGCACCAAGAAGAAAGGCAAGAAGAAGTCGCAGGCGAAACGCGACGCCACCGACGCGGACCTTGTCGCCGTCGCTGAGTACAAGAACCCTCGGAAACCTCCCGGAGGTGCCAATCTCTTCGACAAGATGCTCAAGGAGCCGTGCCCCTATCATCAGGGGCCCGTCAAGCACACCCTTGAGGAGTGCACCATGCTTCGGCGCCACTTTCACAAGGCCAGGCCACCTGCGGAAGGTGGCAGGGCCCGCGACGACGATAAGAAGGAGGATCACAAGGCAGGAGAGTTCCCCGAGGTCCACGACTGCTTCATAATCTACAGTGGGCAAGTGGCGAACGCCTCGACTCGGCGCCGCAAGCAAGAGCGTCGGGAGGTCTGCTCGGTAAAGGTGGCGGCGCCAGTCTACCTAGACTGGTCCGACAAGCCCATCACCTTCGACCAGGGCGACCATCCCGACCGCGTGCCGAGCCCGGGGAAATACCCGCTCGTTGTCGACCCCGTCATCGGCAACGTTAGGCTCACCAAGGTCCTCATGGACGGAGGCAGTAACCTCAACATCATCTACGCCGAGACCCTCGGGCTCCTGCGGATCGATCTATCCTCGGTCCGGGCAGGCGCTGCGCCTTTTCACGGGATCATCCCCGGGAAGCGCGTCCAACCCCTCGGACAACTCGATCTACCCGTCTGCTTTGGGACACCCTCCAACTTCCGAAGGGAGACCCTCACGTTCGAAGTTTACGGGTTTCGAGGAACCTACCACGCAGTGCTGGGGAGGCCATGCTACGCCAAGTTCATGGCCGTCCCCAACTACACCTACCTCAAGCTCAAGATGTCGGGCCCCAACGGGGTCATCACCGTCGGCCCCACGTACCGACACGCGTACGAATGCGACGTGGAGTGCGTGGAGTACGCCGAGGCCCTCGCCGAATCCGAGGCCCTCATCGTCGACCTGGAGAGCCTCTCTAAGGAGGCGCCAGACGTGAAGCGCCACGCCGGCAACTTCGAGCTAGCGGAGTCTGTTAAATCCGTCCCTCTCGACCCCAGCAACGACGCCTCCAAGCAGATCCAGATCGGCTCTGAGCTCGATCCCAAATAGGAAGCAGTTCTCGTCGACTTTCTCCGCGCGAACGCCGACGTCTTCGCGTGGAGTCCCTCGGACATGCCCGACATACCGAGGGATGTCGCCGAGCACTCGCTGGATATCCGAGCTGGAGCTCGACCCGTGAAGTAGCCTCTGCGCTGATTCGACGAAGAAAAGCGCAGAGCCATAGGCGAGGAGATCCACAAGCTAATGGCGGCAGGGTTCATCAAAGAGGTATTCCATCCCGAATGGCTTGCCAACCCTGTGCTTGTGAGAAAGAAAGGAGGGAAATGGCGGATGTGTGTAGACTACACTAGTCTAAACAAAGCATGTCCGAAAGTTCCCTACCCTCTGCCTCGCATCGATCAAATCGTGGATTCCACTGCTGGATGCGAAACCCTGTCTTTCCTCGATGCCTACTCAGGGTATCACCAAATCAGGATGAAAGAGTCCGACCAGCTCGCGACTTCTTTCATCACACCTTTCGGCATGTACTGCTATGTTACCATGTCGTTCGGTTTGAGGAATGCGGGTGCGACATACCAAAGGTGCATGAACCACGTGTTCAGCGAACACATTAGCCGAACGGTCGAGGCCTACGTCGATGACATCGTAGTCAAGACGAGGAAAGCCTCTGACCTCCTTTCCGACCTTGGAGCGACATTCCGATGTCTCAAGGCGAAAGGCGTAAAACTCAATCTCGAGCAGTGTGTCTTCGGGGTCCCCCGAGGCATGCTCTTGGGGTTCATCGTCTCCGAAAGGGGCATCGAGGCCAACCCGGAGAAGATCGCAGCCATCACCAGCATGGGGCCCATCAAGGATTTGACAGGCGTACAGAGGGTCACGCGATGCCTTGCAGCTCTGAGCCGTTTCATCTCGTGCCTCGACGAAAGAGGCCTGCCTCTGTACCGCCTCTTAAGGAAGGCCGAGTGCTTCACTTGGACCCCTGAGGCCGAGGAAGCCCTCGGGAACCTGAAGGCGCTCCTCACGAACGCGCCCATCTTGGTGCCCCCCCGCTGCCGGAGAAGCCCTCTTGATCTACGTCGCCGCTACCACTCAGGTGGTTAGCGCCGCGATTGTGGTTGAGAGACGAGAAGAAGGGCATGCATTGCCCGTCCAGAGGCCAGTCTACTTCATCAGTGAGGTACTGTCTGAGACCAAGATCCGCTACCCACAAGTTCAGAAGCTGTTGTACGCGGTGATCCTGACGCGGCAGAAGTTGCGACATTACTTCGAGTCTCATCCGGTAACTGTGGTGTCATCCTCCCCCCTGGGGGAGATCATCCAGTGCCGAGAGGCCTCGGGTAGAATTGCAAAGTGGGCGGTGGAAATCATGGGCGAAACGATCTCGTTCGCCCCTCGGAAGGCCATCAAGTCCCAGGTCTTGGCGAACTTCATGGCTGAATGGGTCAACACCCAGCTCCCAACAGCTCCGATCCAACCGGAACTGTGGACCATGTTTTTCGACGTGTCGCTGATGAAGACAGGAGCAGGCGCAGGCCTGCTCTTCATCTCGCCCCTCGGGAAGCACCTACGCTACGTGCTACGCCTCCATTTCCCGGCGTCCAACAATGTGGCCGAGTACGAGGCTCTGGTCAACGGGTTGCGCATCGCCATCGAGCTAGGGGTCAGACGCCTCAACGCTCGCGGTGATTCGCAGCTCGTCATCGACCAAAACATGAAGAACTCCCATTGCCGCGACCTGAAGATGGAAGCCTACTGCGATGAGGTTCGGCGCCTGGAAGACAAGTTCTACAGGCTCGAGCTCAACCACATCGCCCGACGCTACAACGAGACTGCGGACGAGCTGGCTAAAATAGCCTCGGGGCGAACAACAGTTCCCCCGGACGTCTTCTCCCGAGATCTGCATCAACCCTCCGTCAAGACCGACGACACACCCGAGCCCGAGGCACCCTCGGTGTAACACCCTGAATTTGGGGGTATAAAATTTCTTTGCTCATATTCACAAATTCAGGTGTTACTTCTCTTTTCACACCCTTCCCAATCCCCTCTTTCTCTTTTCTATAGAAGAAAAGTGGCTATTTACTTTGTGTAATTATAGCCTATTAGACTAAAACTCCAAGGAGTATGTATTGTGGCATCATGTCAAACCCTAAATTCCACTTTTGTTTGGTGCATAATACTTGGAAGTGCTATTTTGAATTTGTGTCCTATTTAGATTTAAATCAAATAGAGTAAATAAAAAGAAAAGGGAAAACAAATGCCAGAATAAAAGAAAAAAGGAAAGAAGCCCACATCCCCCGCCCCCTCGGCCTTTCGGCCCATCTGGCCCATCCCGCGCGCGCCTTCCTCCCCCCTCTTCTCTCTCTGCCCTGGCGGGCCCGCCCGTCAGCGCAGCCGCTTCCCCCGCGTCCGCTTCTTCCGCTCTCTCTGCTCGCGGGCCCCGGCTGTCAGCTCCTCCGTCTCCGCGTAACCGCCGCCCCGAGCTGCGCGTGCCGCGGACTCCGCGCCCACATCGCGCGTGGAGCTCGCAACCACCTCGCCCTCGGCCACTTGAGCCCAGAGCCTAGCCCACCCTCACCCCTCCCTCATTTGCGCACCTGCAGACCTCCCTTCCACCTTCCCCCACGCTGCTCACACGCCAAAGCGCCGCCGCCATTAACCGCCACCGCCCGAGCTCGTTTCTCCGTCGCCGTTGGAGCCCCGCCGTGCCCTCTGCCACGGTGATCTTCGCCCCGACGTCCGCAACCCGGGACACGCCCCAATTTCCCCTCTCCCTCCCCGAATTCCTCTGCCCGCGCTCACCCGCCGTTCTCTGCGCAGTCGCCGAGGTCCGCCACCGTCGACTCGGGCTGCCGCCGTGCCTTCGCCGCCACCGAGGAGTCCCCGGAGTTCGCCTTGAGGTAAGGGACCTCCCCTGCCCTCTCTCTTCCTTTTTATTGCCCCCGCTGCGCTTAATTCCTCACCGGAGTCCTTTAGTGCCGCCGCCGAGCCACTTCGCCGTGGACCGCCCCCCTCCGGTGCCCCTGTCCCGACCTAGTTCCCACCAGAAGGTTCCCCGCGCCCTCCCCAACCTCTCCGGCCACCCAGGTCGCCCCAAGGACCCGCAGAGCCCCCGCGCCCCTCGTCTCCGGCGAGTTCTCCGCCGCGGGAACGGGCGCCGCCGCCTCTGCTAGCCGGAGGGGAAGACAGAAGCCGGCCGCCAGATCTCCGCCGTCCAGCTTAGATCGGACGGCCCTGTTTCAAATAGGCCGAGCCCAATCCTAGCCGTCCGCCTGAGATCCAACGGCCCAAGGCCGTCCCCCCCCCGCACCCCGCCTTCCTGCCATTTGGGCCCCGCCTGTCAGCCGTCCGCACCCACGCTGCCCGCCCGGCCCCGCCTGTCAGCCGTCTGCGCCCGCGCTGCTCGCCCGGCCCCGCCTGTCAGCCGCTCATGCCGCCGCGCGCCCGCGCGCCCGCCCGCGGATCTAATCTCGGGCGTTGATCCGAGATCCAACGGCTATAAGAGCCCGATACCCCTTCGCCCGCGCTTTTTCTTAAAGAGACCCCCGGCTTTCTGCAAATTAACCCGCCGTCCCTGGATCTTCGCAGTTAGGTCCTCAGACCTTTTATTTAATCCAAAATAAGTATTTAAGGCATATTTTAAATCCCTAATCTTGTAAAATTCATAACTTTGTCATATGAACTCTAAATTAGGTGCTTCAAATTGCAAAATGCTCATAATATTCTTATCTATCTATTTAAACAATGTTTCCCTGCTGTTTTTATGTCCAAATTAATAGTTGATCATTAGGGTAAAACTAATGATATTGGAACCCTATTTGAGATAAATAAAAGATAGTAGACTTTAATAAAAGTTGGAGCACCTAAGTTTATGGACTTAACACCATGTAATGATTTAACCCCACCACTGACTTAGACCTGATTAGTGGATAATGAATCACTTTGTATAGTCATCTACCCTAGCCCTAGGGAACACCAGATTGCCAATCCTTCTCTACTGTGAACTTGTGATCTCTCTGCTGCATATGTTTGGTATATTGCTTTTGTTTGTTATTCCCTAAGTGCATAGAATGAATGATTACTTTACGTAGACAACGGGCAGTCTGTGTTTCCCGAGGAGGTTGCAGAAGAGGTCCCTGAGCAGCAATTTGGTGAAGGCAAGTGTCCTCTGACCCATTATGTCCTATTCACTTATAATTCACTTTCCCGCATTACTTAATTGAAACCTAAGGATTGACTAGCTTTATACTTTACCTTATCCTTGATGACCTTTCGGGTTATTATTATGGTTAGCATTTTGCTATTGCCTTAACCTAATCAATGAACATGATGTGACTATTTATGATACGATACTGTTATCCTGATGATATTGATGATCTTGTGATACTCTAGGAGGCTCAGGCTGTTTCCTGAGTACCTCTCCGTAAGGACCTGTTTGTTGAGAGACCACCCGGGATAACAGTGCAACCATGTGGGTGAAATGGGATGCCCTTAGCTAATTAATTAGAGGAACTAGAGGTGTAGTTGCTTCGTCGTCGTGCCGTCAATGGGGTCCAGGCACAGTGCTTGCTCTGCCGAGGCTGGGTGCCGAGGTTCTTTCGTTTTGCTTTTTGTTAGTCACTCTCCTGTGGGGAGGGGTACTGTGTTTATCAAACTGGAGAAACCTAACGGGTGGCTATAATCTCTAGGGAATCTTTGTAAAAGCTACGTAGTGATCCCCTGCCGGACCACCTAGGTAGTGGTCAATGGGGATTAGCTCTCCCCGGGCAGAACGGGAATCACGGCTCATGGGTAAAGTGTGCGACCTCTGCAGAGGGTAGTGAAACTGATATATCAGCCGTGCTCACGGTTAAGAGCAGCCTTGGGATCCTCTTTGATTAGAGATACTCCGGATACACCTCAGATGATGACTTTAATGATGATGGTTAACGATGGTGACTTTAATTATGTACTCTAGTATTTCCTCTCCGAGGAGGTACTTTTTGGGATTATAACTTGGGTTTTATGATAAAACCTGGCTTCTACTAACAATAAATACTTGACCAACTAAAAGCAACTGCTTGAGCCTAACCCCACATAAAAGCTAGTCCACTTCAGCCAAACGGGGCATTTGCTGAGTACGTTGATGTGTACTCACCCTTGCTTTCACAAAACACCAGGTTGCATTTGGTGCAATCTATGCTCAGGTAAAGAAGGCGTCGAGGTGGATCTCCCGGAGTTCCAGGACGTCGACGAGTTCGAGGATTAGGCTAGCGACCTCCCCCAGTCAGCTGCCTGTGGTGGGTTGTTTACGTTGGCTACGTTTCGATTCTGTGTACTTTGATTTATATTATGTAAATGGCTCTAGTCTGTAATATTACTTACTCTTTATTTTAATTTGAAGCATTGTGCTATGATGAGTCATTTATCTAATCGCTGTGTACGTGAATTACTGATCCTGGCACGTACATGGTTCGCATTCGGTTTACCTTCAAAACCGGGTGTGACACTCGGCTCGGTCCGAGGCACCCTCGGCTCGGCCCGAGGCACCCTCGGCCCCCGAGGGTGAGACACTGCGCATCGAGGAGGAGCGGAGCGGGGCCACGCCTAATCGAAACTGGCAGACCCCGTACCTGCAATATCTCCACCGAGGAGAGCTACCTGTAACACCCTGAATTTGGGGGTGTAAATTTTTTCTCTAATATCCATCAAATTCAGGTGTTACTTTCTTGTTCCTCCTTCTTTTCGCTCCTTTATTCATTTCTTTCCAAGTAATAGGAACTTATACCCCAGTTATAGCTGTTAATAAAACCCTAAGGAAATAATGATTGATGCATCATGCTGAAATATATTTGTCTTTTTTGTCTGATGTCTTACTTTGGTGTGTATCTATTTAATATGTGGCTCAATATTGTAAATAAATTTGATAGCAGAAAATAAAAAAAACAAAAAAACAAAAAGAGAAAGAGAAAATAAAAACAAACCGGCCCTTCCCCAATCCTCCCTGTGGTCCATGTCCTGGCTTGCTGGCCACGTGCTCACCCAGCAGCGCGCTGCCCACCCCAGCCCCATCACGCGCGTTCCTAGCGCCGCGTTCGTGGGAGCGCCTGGCTGTGCCGTCGGCAACTGCCCGCGCTGCAGAAATTGCACACGTCTCCGTTCCTGCGTCTGCGGGGCTTCATTCTTCTCCCTCCCTCTCAATTCGTGAGTCCGCGCCTACAACCCCAAGCTAGAACCGCTCGCGCCACATCTTTTCTCCTGTCCAGTTCGTCGCCGCCAGATCCCTCTCCTCGCGCACTGCCCCTCGCCATGGATGGTACGCGCGGCTGGCGTTGCCCAAGGGCGCCAACAGGGATGACCCGGTGCTCAGTCCAGCGGGGCCGCGGACGCCCGAGCTGGAGGTCGACGGCATCGTCACTTCTCGCTCCCTGTATTCCTCGACCAGTGTTCCTTGTCTTCGCCGTGGTCGAGCACGTCTGTACCCCGTCCGGTAAGTCCCACCTCGCCGCTCTAGCCCTCTTCTTGCTGCACCGCGCTGTTTTGGCTGTAGATACCCTGGTGCTGTGCCGATGCCGCGCGAGCCACACCGCCTCTCTACATGTTCCCAGCCGGGCATGCAAGCCATCACCCACGCGCGTCGCCAGCCCCCTCCACTTCACCGTGCGCAGGAGTGACACAACCTGAGCAGGCCAACACAGCACCTAGCTAGCCGAGCCCCCCCATGCGCGTAGCCAGTCCCGCGCGGCCAGTCAGGCCCGCGAGCTTCGCCGGTGAGCCGCCGTTGCCCGAAGTCCTAGCCTGTGTACCTGCTTTTTGCATGGAAGAAAAAAACTACCTGAGTCAAGTGCGAGTGCTAACTGCCAAGAGAAGAAACCGTCTGCATGGCTGCATGCACTTGATGATTTCTTCGCTTCGTGCCTAAAAAATCTCCTGGGTCCCACTTGCATGCCGTATTCTCCTCCCCACCCCCTTGCTTCGTGCGAATAGAGAGGAAAACGTACGAACCCCACTGACGTAGCTATTCTAGGTGGCTTTTTCCTATAGGGTATTTACTACAAAGGATCTTCTGTGGCTGCTCTCCGTGTGGTCCTATATGTGACGAGCCTCTGGCCAGTAGGTTTTCGCCATGATTGCCGCAGCCTGGCTTTTCTTTTACATAAAAGCCACCATTCTCTTCCAAAAATAATATATCATTTTATGAGTTACACAAAAATCATTTGCTACCTCTTGGAGTATATGTTTAATCACGAAAATAGGTCTCTCATTTAGTAGATAAGCATATCTTTTGCGTTAGAAAATTTCTATTTCGATCCGTATAAGTTGCGTTAGCTTTTTAATAATATTGTCTAGGCGTTAGAATGTGACTTCATCATGACACATGTTTTATTTACTTAATTAATTGTTGGTTTGTCCGTTGACTACTAAGATAAAATTTAGTTAACAATAATTTATAGTTTTAACTCATGCTTTTATAAATATAACTTGATTAATTAATACCAGCTTAAATATTTTTAATTAATTATTTGTTTGTTGTTGTTCGTGCGCGACATCGTTCGCGCGCGTAGTCGCGTTGACTCGTGTGTGTCGCGCACCGTCATACGAGTTGTTTCGCATGTCGTCCACGCACTGTTTCGTACAGCGTCGCGTGTCGACCACGTGTGTTGCGCGGCGTCTGCGCGTGATAATAAATTGTTTTCGCTTACAAACACTCATGTTAATAATGTTAATCTGTCGGGTCACATATTTTAAATAATTTATTTAATGCCTGCTCGACTAATGTTGATTAGATTAATATTCTAATTTGGTTATTTATAGTTTTCGACTTGCGCTTGGATAATAAACATTACCATGGTTAATGTTAACTTAAATGCTTTTTATTTATTTAATATTTGTTTAGTGTAAGCATGTCCTCTATTTAACACGTTCCCGCCTGTCGCGCGTGCTGTTTCGTGTGTCGTCAGCGTGCTATGTCGCGTGTGTCCGCGCGTCGTTTGCACGCTGTCGTGCTGTTTCACGCGTCATAAATTCATCTCGCTTAGAATCTCTCGTTGTAATAAATTACGGGTTTAACTGATAGCTGCTAGTTTAACAGGTTAAGCGAAATCAACTAGTAGCTATAATTTATATTTGATAACACTGAATTAAATGTCCTAGTTCATATTCGTTTAGAGTAAACGCGATAACTTGTCGAACGTAGCTCCGACTGACGCGTTTCTTATCCTCGCATAACCGTATAAGCGCTCTCAATTTTATATTGCTCGTTTTTATGACATGTTATCTTGTATGGTGTAATGCTCTTATGCATGTATATGTTTGTCTGTCTGTGTCTGTTCATATTTGCTGTGCGTCGCCAATAGATCGCGATTTGTTTCCGAGCTTCGAGGAATCGACGGTCAAGAGTTGGTGGCCAAGTGATCTGGTTCTTCGAGTTCTACAAAGTTGAAGACCCTGAGCATCTGTTTGGTGAAGGCAAGTGTCCTCTGACCCATTATGTCCCATTTACTTTATAATACACTGTCCCGCATACTATGAACAACCTAAGGATTTACTAGCTTTCTATTTACCTGGTCCTTGATTTACCTTTTGGGTTACTATGGTTAGCTACATGCTAGCGCTTTACTTTAATCAATGAACATGATGAGAAACAATGATGATACTATGATTTTATTCTGGATATGATGATATACTTGTGGCATTTAAGGGGACTCGGGCTGTTTCTCGAGTACCTCTCCGTAAGGACCTGTTCGTTGAGAGACCACCCGGGATAACAGTGCAACCATGAGGGTGAAATGGGATGCCCTTAGCTAATTAATTAGAGGAACTAGAGGTGTAGTTGCTTCGCCGTCGTGCCGTCAATGGGGTCCAGGCACAGTGCTTGCTCTGCCGAGGCTGGGTGCCGAGGTTCTTTCGTTTTGCTTTTGTTAGTCACCCTCCTGCGGGAAGAGGTACTGTGTTTATCAAACTGGAGAAACCTAACGGGCGGCTATGACCTCTAGGGAATCTTTGTAAAGGCTACGTAGTGATACCCTGCCGGACCACCTAGGAAGTGATCAATGGGGAGTCATGATCCCCGGGCAAAACGGGAATCACGGCTCATGGGTAAAGTGTGCGACCTCTGCAGAGGGTAACGAAACTGATATATCAGCCGTGCTCACGGTTAAGAGCAGCCTTGGGATCCTCTTTGATTAGAGATACTTGATCAGAGATGTATGGTTTACAGGTGGTGATGAGGAGGATGGTTATGATTATGACTATGATAATGGTAAGTGGTATTCTTTTCGTTTGAAAAGGGTACTTTGGGTTAATAACTTGGGTTAACGCTAAAACATGGCTTTCTACTAGTAATAATAACCTGACCAACTAAAAGCAACTGCTTAACTTAACTCCATATAAAGCTAGTCCACTACAGCCAAACGGGACATTTGCTGAGTACGTTGATGTGTACTCACCCTTGCTTTTACAAAACACCAGGTTGCCTTTGGTGCAACCTATGCTCAGGTAAAGAAGAAGGTGTCGAGGCGGATCTCCAGGAGTTCCAGGACTTCGGCGAGTTCGAGGATTAGGCTAGCGACCTCCCCCAGTCAGCTGCCTGTGGTGGGTTGTTTACGTTGGCTACGTTTCGATTCTGTGTACTTTGATTTATATTATGTAAATGGCTCTAGTCTGTAATAGTATTACTTACTCTTTATTGTAATTCGAAGCATTGTGCTATGATGAGTCATTTATGTAATCGCTGTGTACGTGAATTACTGATCCTGGCACGTACATGGTTCGCATTCGGTTTACCTTCAAAACCGGGTGTGACATAAGTGGTATCAAAGCCTTGCTGACTGTAGGACCGCTGACCTAGAGTTACATTGGCTGTTTTAAGGACTTATTGATTATTACTTCACCTCATCCTTGATTCTGCTTCAAAATATTAGTCACCTCGACTAATTCTATGTTGTGCTCCTATATGCCCCCTTGCCAAAAGTATTTTATTCTAGTATGGTCTATACTTCTCTCAATCTATTAGATCTGATCTCACTCTTGTGCTTGCGACATCTTCGTAGATGCCCCCTTACCATAAACTTCTTGTCTTTTGGGATTCTTTTCTCTTCCATTATTAAATTGCTACCATTTGACCATCCCTATTCCCTTGGTATTGGCATGCTTTTACCCCTAGATTCCTCAATACTCTAGTTTCAAATACTTACATCGGAAAACTTTGTTGCCTATTGAAACATTCTAGTTTATATGTCCATGACCTTCTTGTCTTCTGAAATCCCTTCTTATTCCGTTGTTAAGTCGTTATCCTTTGCCTTTTTCTATCCCCTTGTCTTGGTATGCCCGTATCCTTAGGATATTACATACTCTTATATTTTTATATTTGCTTATCTTTATACCCTAATGTTTGTTTATAAACATTTTAGTTTACATGCCCTTGACCACCCTTGTTTCTCGATGATCCATGAGCATTCATTCTATTTCGCACATCCTTGGTGATCTCGTTAATTCCTTGTAACTTCCTTCGGTAATGAATTTTTACTTCAACCTTTCTGTTGGATCATACCTATCTTACCCTTGATTATTTTCTCCACTTCGCCACTTTGCGAGTCTTGCCTTAACTTTATCCTTGGTTATGCTTTTCACGATTATCATCTATACCCTTGTCGCCTCTACATCTTACCTTGATGTTTATATTATACCCGGCCTTTAAAACCTTCTATCTTCCATCTCAATTTTATAGTTGTATTTTACCTATTTTCCCTTAGTCGTATGCTATTCCTTGTCGCTTGCAAGTTTTAACTCCATCCTTGGTCGTGCTCTAGTTGAGTATTACCTTTACCTTTCTCATCTTTTAATCTTACCTTGGTGATCAAACTATGTCCGTTCTCTAAGATCTTCAATCTCCTATCCCAGTTTGGGAGCTGTGAGTTACCTATCTCTCCCTTGATTTCTTTTCACTCCTTGTCGCCTTACAAGTTTTGTCTTAATTCCATCTTTTGTTGTGTTTATTTGCTATGACCATCCCCTTGTCATCCATCGATCCCTCCCTGATACTTACCTTTATTCTTGCCCTTTAAAAATCTCCTCTCTTCCACCTCGACTTAAGAGTGGCAATTTACCTATATGGCCCTTGGACGTACCCTCTCCTCTTCCACTTGCAGGACCAACCTTAACCTCATCCATTATGGTATTCATATCCTTTGTTCCTATGCCTATTTACCTCCTCTCCTACATCCTTGTCCGTTATTACCTTTAAAACCCTTGTAATATCTATTCCCTTACCTTCATGCTTTTTTTTGAACCTACCCTTCAAAGCCTCCTATTTTTCATCCCTGTTCGAGAATAATGCCTCACCTACTTCATCATTGATTGCTCTTCCTTCTTTGACACCTTGCAAGTTTTGTCTAAACACACCCCTTGCTGTGTGTTTGTCTGTTATCACCTTAACCCTTCTCATCCCTCGATCTTTACCTTGATGTATATCCCGTACTTGCATTTTAATGTCTCCTCTCCCATTTCAATTCAAGAGTGTTGTCTTACCCATCCCGCTTTTGGTCGTTTCTTTTTCCTCTTTCGCATTGCAAGTATTAGCTTTTGTTTGATATCCCCTTACCCTTGTAATCACTAGATCTTGCCTTGATTCTTATCTTAGGTCTATTTTTGAAAATCTCCCATTTTTCCATCTCAACTTGAGAGTAGTGTTCTGCCCATTATGCCCTTGGTCGTATCCGTATCTTGGTCGGTTACGATCCTTGCTTTAACTCCATCCCTTATTGTGCTCGTGTCCCTACCCTACACGTCTTGTGCTTCTCCTTGTCCTTCAACAACCTTAGAGAGTAGTTATTCCCTTTTCAAGAAAGACCACCATCTAGTTAACATTCACGTGTAGCAACGATATGCTTGTTGTTGTATGCTTGTGATGTTTATCTTTGTGTTATGACTAATTTGCTTCTTTGTGATGAGTGTTGATGTGTTGTGGCCCTTGGTCCGCAATGACATCAGTTTACTAGCTGATTGCCATAGAGTTAGTAGTTGGGTGCCCTCCCTTTTCTATCTTTAATTCATCTATGCTTACCTTTTCTATCTATAATCTTTCGTCTTGCACATGTCCGGTTGATGACCTCCAACTCCTCCAAATCAGTCAAGATCAAAGTCGGCAACATCTTCACCAAGTGCGTATCAACGCTCCTGTTAAGGGGGTTAGCCGCTAACCCCAATGAAGACAATGCGATCAACATCAACCAACAAGATTGAAGTGGCGCAGCGAAAGCGTGTATGGGTCCTAACCCATAGGTCCAAGAGATCCTCAAGAATTGCATCAGTGGTCGTGAATATCTCAAGGTCAAAGCAACCAGTCCACAAGTTAAGCTTGCAGAGTCAAACTCAACTCAAGAAAGCCGTGGACAACCTATGAACCAACCTTGTCGTTCTTGCTAGCCTCTTCTTGAATCTCGGGGGCGAGATTCTGTTAAGGGGGTTAGATTTGTAACACCCTGAATTTGGGGGTGTAAATTTTTTCTCTAATATCCATCAAATTCAGGTGTTACTTTCTTGTTCCTCCTTCTTTTCGCTCCTTTATTCATTTCTTTCCAAGTAATAGGAACTTATACCCCAGTTATAGCTGTTAATAAAACCCTAAGGAAATAATGATTGATGCATCATGCTGAAATATATTTGTCTTTTTTGTCTGATGTCTTACTTTGGTGTGTATCTATTTAATATGTGGCTCAATATTGTAAATAAATTTGATAGCAGAAAATAAAAAAAAAAACAAAAAAAACAAAAAGAGAAAGAGAAAATAAAAACAAACCGGCCCTTCCCCAATCCTCCCCGTGGTCCATGTCCTGGCTTGCTGGCCACGTGCTCACCCAGCAGCGCGCTGCCCACCCCAGCCCCATCACGCGCGTTCCTAGCGCCGCGTTCGTGGGAGCGCCTGGCTGTGCCGTCGGCAACTGCCCGCGCTGCAGAAATTGCACACGTCTCCGTTCCTGCGTCTGCGGGGCTTCATTCTTCTCCCTCCCTCTCAATTCGTGAGTCCGCGCCTACAACCCCAAGCTAGAACCGCTCGCGCCACATCTTTTCTCCTGTCCAGTTCGTCGCCGCCAGATCCCTCTCCTCGCGCACTGCCCCTCGCCATGGATGGTACGCGCGGCTGGCGTTGCCCAAGGGCGCCAACAGGGATGACCCGGTGCTCAGTCCAGCGGGGCCGCGGACGCCCGAGCTGGAGGTCGACGGCATCGTCGCTTCTCGCTCCCTGTATTCCTCGACTAGTGTTCCTTGTCTTCGTCGTGGTCGAGCACGTCTGCACCCCGTCCGGTAAGTCCCACCTCGCCGCTCTAGCCCTCTTCTTGCTGCACCGCGCGGTTTTGGCTGTAGATACCCTGGTGCTGTGCCGATGCCGCGCGAGCCACACCGCCTCTCTACGTGTTCCCAGCCGGGCATGCAAGCCATCACCCACGCGCGTCGCCAGCCCCCTCCACTTCACCGTGCGCAGGAGCGACACAACCTGAGCAGGCCAACACAACACCTAGCTAGCCGAGCCCCCCCCCATGCGCGTAGCCAGTCCCGCGCGGCCAGTCAGGCCCGCGAGCTTCGCCGGTGAGCCGCCGTTGCCCGAAGTCCTAGCCTGTGTACCTGCTTTTTGCATGGAAGAAAAAAACTACCTGAGTCAAGTGCGAGTGCTAACTGCCAAGAGAAGAAACCGTCTGCATGGCTGCATGCACTTGATGATTTCTTCGCTTCGTGCCTAAAAAATCTCCTGGGTCCCACTTGCATGTCGTATTCTCCTCCCCACCCCCTTGCTTCGTGCGAATAGAGAGGAAAACGTACGAACCCCACTGACGTAGCTATTCTAGGTGGCTTTTTCCTATAGGGTATTTACTACAAAGGATCTTCTGTGGCTGCTCTCCGTGTGGTCCTATATGTGACGAGCCTCTGGCCAGTAGGTTTTTGCCATGATTGCCGCAGCCTGGCTTTTCTTTTACATAAAAGCCACCATTCTCTTCCAAAAATAATATATCATTTTATGAGTTACACAAAAATCATTTGCTACCTCTTGGAGTATATGTTTAATCACGAAAATAGGTCTCTCATTTAGTAGATAAGCGATATCTTTTGCGTTAGAAAATTTCTATTTCGATCCGTATAAGTTGCGTTAGCTTTTTAATAATATTGTCTAGGCGTTAGAATGTGACTTCATCATGACACATGTTTTATTTACTTAATTAATTGTTGGTTTGTCCGTTGACTACTAAGATAAAATTTAGTTAACAATAATTTATAGTTTTAACTCATGCTTTTATAAATATAACTTGATTAATTAATACCAGCTTAAATATTTTTAATTAATTATTTGTTTGTTGTTGTTCGTGCGCGACATCGTTCGCGCGCGTAGTCGCGTTGACTCGTGTGTGTCGCGCACCGTCATACGAGTTGTTTCGCATGTCGTCCACGCACGGTTTCGTACAGCGTCGCGTGTCGACCACGTGTGTCGCGCGGCGTCTGCGCGTGATAATAAATTGTTTTCGCTTACGAACACTCATGTTAATAATGTTAATCTGTCGGGTCACATATTTTAAATAATTTATTTAATGCCTGCTCGACTAATGTTGATTAGATTAATATTCTAATTTGGTTATTTATAGTTTTCGACTTGCGCTTGGATAATAAACATTACCATGGTTAATGTTAACTTAAATGCTTTTTATTTATTTAATATTTGTTTAGTGTAAGCATGTCCTCTATTTAACACGTTCCCGCCTGTCGCGCGTGCTGTTTCGTGTGTCGTCAGCGTGCTATGTCGCGTGTGTCCGCGCGTCGTTTGCACGCTGTCGTGCTGTTTCACGCGTCATAAATTCATCTCGCTTAGAATCTCTCGTTGTAATAAATTACGGGTTTAACTGATAGCTGCTAGTTTAACAGGTTAAGCGAAATCAACTAGTAGCTATAATTTATATTTGATAACACCGAATTAAATGTCCTAGTTCATATTCGTTTAGAGTAAACGCGATAACTTGTCGAACGTAGCTCCGACTGACGCGTTTCTTATCCTCGCATAACCGTATAAGCGCTCTCAATTTTATATTGCTCGTTTTTATGACATGTTATCTTGTATGGTGTAATGCTCTTATGCATGTATATGTTTGTCTGTCTGTGTCTGTTCATATTTGCTGTGCGTCGCCAATAGATCGCGATTTGTTTCCGAGCTTCGAGGAATCGACGGTCAAGAGTTGGTGGCCAAGTGATCTGGTTCTTCGAGTTCTACAAAGTTGAAGACCCTGAGCATCTGTTTGGTGAAGGCAAGTGTCCTCTGACCCATTATGTCCCATTTACTTTATAATACACTGTCCCGCATACTATGAACAACCTAAGGATTTACTAGCTTTCTATTTACCTGGTCCTTGATTTACCTTTTGGGTTACTATGGTTAGCTACATGCTAGCGCTTTACTTTAATCAATGAACATGATGAGAAACAATGATGATACTATGATTTTATTCTGGATATGATGATATACTTGTGGCATTTAAGGGGACTCGGGCTGTTTCTCGAGTACCTCTCCGTAAGGACCTGTTCGTTGAGAGACCACCCGGGATAACAGTGCAACCATGAGGGCGAAATGGGATGCCCTTAGCTAATTAATTAGAGGAACTAGAGGTGTAGTTGCTTCGCCGTCGTGCCGTCAATGGGGTCCAGGCACAGTGCTTGCTCTGCCGAGGCTGGGTGTCGAGGTTCTTTCGTTTTGCTTTTGTTAGTCACCCTCCTGCGGGAAGAGGTACTGTGTTTATCAAACTGGAGAAACCTAACGGGCGGCTATGACCTCTAGGGAATCTTTGTAAAGGCTACGTAGTGATACCCTACCGGACCACCTAGGAAGTGATCAATGGGGAGTCATGATCCCCGGGCAAAACGGGAATCACGGCTCATGGGTAAAGTGTGCGACCTCTGTAGAGGGTAACGAAACTGATATATCAGCCGTGCTCACGGTTAAGAGCAGCCTTGGGATCCTCTTTGATTAGAGATACTTGATCAGAGATGTATGGTTTACAGGTGGTGATGAGGAGGATGGTTATGATTATGACTATGGTAATGGTAAGTGGTATTCTTTCCGTTTGGAAAGGGTACTTTGGGTTAATAATTAACTTGGGTTAACGCTAAAACATGGCTTTCTACTAGTAATAATAACCTGACCAACTAAAAGCAACTGCTTAACTTAACTCCATATAAAGCTAGTCCACTACAGCCAAACGGGACATTTGCTGAGTACGTTGATGTGTACTCACCCTTGCTTTTACAAAACACCAGGTTGCCTTTGGTGCAACCTATGCTCAGGTAAAGAAGAAGGTGTCGAGGCGGATCTCCAGGAGTTCCAGGACTTCGGCGAGTTCGAGGATTAGGCTAGCGACCTCCCCCAGTCAGCTGCCTGTGGTGGGTTGTTTACGTTGGCTACGTTTCGATTCTGTGTACTTTGATTTATATTATGTAAATGGCTCTAGTCTGTAATAGTATTACTTACTCTTTATTGTAATTCGAAGCATTGTGCTATGATGAGTCATTTATGTAATCGTTGTGTACGTGAATTACTGATCCTGGCACGTACATGGTTCGCATTCGGTTTACCTTCAAAACCGGGTGTGACACTACCCCTCAACCGAGCCGAAGCTCAGCGGTTGGCGCGGTGCGCCAAGTCGTTCGTCTTGCTGGGAGACGGGAAGGAGCTCTACCACCGCAGCCCCTCAGGCATCCTCCAGCGATGCATTTCCATCGCCGAAGGCCAGGAGCTCTTACAAGAGATACACTCGGGGGCTTGCGGCCATCACGCAGCACCTCGAGCCCTTGTTGGAAACGCCTTCCGACAAGGCTTCTACTGGCCGACCGCGGTGGCCGACGCCACTAGAATTGTCCGCATCTGCCAAGGGTGTCAATTCTATGCAAGGCAGACCCACCTGCCCGCTCAGGCTCTGTAGACCATACCCATCACCTGGTCGTTCGCTGTGTGGGGTCTGGACCTCGTCGGCCCCTTGCAGAAGGCACCCGGGGGCTACACGCACCTGTTGGTCGCCATCGACAAATTCTCCAAGTGGATCGAGGTCCGACCCCTCAATAGCATCAGGTCCGAACAGGCGGTGGCGTTCTTCACCAACATCATCCATCGCTTTGGGGTCCCGAACTCCATCATCACCGACAACGGCACCCAGTTCACCGGCAGAAAGTTCCTGGACTTCTGTGAGGATCACCACATCCGGGTGGACTGGGCCGCCGTGGCTCACCCCATGACGAATGGGCAAGTAGAGCGTGCCAACGGCATGATCCTGCAAGGGCTCAAGCCGCGGATCTACGACGACCTCAACAAGTTCGGCAAGCGATGGATGAAGGAGCTCCCCTCGGTGGTCTGGAGTCTGAGGACAACGCCGAGCCGAGCCACGTGCTTCACACCGTTCTTTCTAGTCTATGGGGCCGAGGCCATCTTGCCCACAGACTTAGAATACGGTTCCCCGAGGACGAGGGCCTACGCCGACCATAGCAATCGATCTAATCGAGAAGACTCACTGGATCAGCTGGAAGAGGCTCGGGACATGGCCTTACTACACTCGGCGCGGTACCAGCAGTCCCTGCGACGCTACCACGCCCGAGGGGTTCAGTCCCGAGACCTCCAGGTGGGCGACCTGGTGCTTCGGCTGCGACAAGACGCCCGAGGGCGGCACAAGCTCACGCCTCCCTGGGAAGGACCGTTCGTCGTCGCCAAAGTTCTGAAGCCCGGAACGTACAAGCTGGCCAACAGTCAAGGCGAGGTCTACAGCAACGCTTGGAACATCCGACAGCTACGTCGCTTCTACCCTTAAGATACTTTCAAGTCGTTCATACACCTCGTTCACACACGAAGTCTAGTCATCAAGGAAGGGTCAGCCTTGCCTCGGCAAAGCCCGACCCTCCCTCGGGGGCTAAAAGGGGGGAACCCCCTCTGCGTCAAAATTTTCCTCGGAAAAAGATCTTTTCTGCCAGAATGTCTTTCGTGCTTTTCGACTACTTCGAAAGTGGATCCTGAAAACGACGGAGTACACGTAAGCAGCCAAGGCTGACCGAGCCGAGGGACTCCTACGCCTCTGGGATACGGATACCTCACTCATCACCTTCTGCGATAAGTAACTCATGCTCGGATAAGTGATTCCGCGGACCGAACAAGTCTTCACGCTCGAAAACTCCTCTGCCGAAACGATTTTCAGGCCTTCTCGACTGCGTCGGTGACAGAACCCTATGGACGAGTAAGAGTGCACGTAAGCGGCAAGGCCGACCGAGCCGAGGGATTCCTACGCCTCCGGGATACGGATACCTCACTCGTCACCTTCTGTGAAAAGTAACTCTCACTCGGACAAGCAATTCTGTTACCGACAAATAAGTCCAGATACCTGAAACAACAGGAAAATGAACGCAGCTTTACAACACGACGACAGTATGTTTGGGCCTCGGCGGCCGCAGAAAACATATGCACACTACAAGATAACCCGATCCTGCAGGCTCGGATCTTGACAGTTGAAGGGAGCAACAGCACCCTCGGCGTCAACTACACCTTCGGCGAGGTCCGGCCTAGCCTCGGACGGCGACGCGGTCGGAGGATCTCCACTCCGAAGGACGACATCAGCACCATGCTCGAGCCATCGCAGACTGAGTCTTCTCCAACACGCTCCAAGGTCCTCCCCCTACGACACGGGGGCTGGGTCCCACGCGTCATGCAAGCTGGCCCAGGGCAGAAGAAGCCAAACCGCCGCGTGCGGTGCATGCAACTGCCCAGCGATTACAAGCATTCCTCCACTTTCGCCCAGACCAGCGGGTGAAAGGGCGAACAGCCATGCAGTCGGCATGCAACCGCGCCAAGTGAGCGCACCCCTTCGACTCCAACGCGCCCAGCATCGAGGCCCAGGCCCACACATCATGCAACCGGCGCGCCGGTTGCTACGTGCGAGCAACTGCACCGCCCCTCGCGCCACTACCGCGCCTCCTCGACTGCGGAACCAGTACCGCGACTCGAGGCAACCCTGCGTATGACCCAACAGTGCCAGCCAGGCGCATCGGTCACGGGCCAGTCAGCCGCAGGAGAAGGCGCGACGGTCGATGCGGCCAAAAACGGGCCGGCAGTAATGGCGTGGCAGGCGGGCGGAAGCGGCGGTCACGTCGTCAGCCAAGCTCACGTCCCCTCATGGGACAGCGAGAGAACCCTCTCCCACGGCGTGAAGACGGCGCGCCCGTGTTCCGTTCCTCGAACGGCTCGCGCACGCGCAACGGCTGCCCCGCGAACCACTCGCCCCGTCGCATTAACTCTGCGGCGGGACAGGCGGCACCTTTGGCAGGAGAAGCGGGCGACACTTCGCCTTCGCCATAATGACCGCGTCGAAAAAGGTACGCCACGTCATTCGATTTCGTATCCTTTTCCTCTTTCTCTCTCTTACAACAGCGACCGGGAAAGGGGGAAACCCCGAAAGGGATCCTTCTCCGCGAAGGAAACGGGCCCCGAGCCCCCTACTGATCAGAGGTTCGAAGGCTGGCCCCTCGGAGGGTCTCAACAGCCGCCTCAGAACGCTCAGGCTCCGCGCCCACAACTGGTCAGAGGTTCGAGGGCCGGCCCCTCGGAAGGGTTCAACGACCGCCTCAGGCCACTCGGGCTCTGCGCCCACTACTGATCAGGGGTTCGTAGGCTGGCCCTCGAAGGGTTCACAGCCGCCTCAGACGCAGAGCGAGGGATGACCCTGGGTACGTTCGATACATAACCAAGGCTCGGAACGATCTTGTAACGGAATCCCATCAGAGGGAGGCATCGAGCCCTCGGACCCCGTCAAAAGGGGACCGGGTCCGGCAGATCACCCGCAGGTACTTTTGGAGCGCGCCTCCGGGCCTCTAGTCGACCCCTAACAAATGGGGCACTGGCGTCCACTCGGATTACCCGTTAGCAGCTCACTGGAGACACCATGTTCGGCGCCCTCCAAGGGCAATATGGCGCTTTTCCCCCCTCCTCCTTGCGGAAGGGCGACGCAGGGGCGTATGTAAAAAAGTCGAGTCTGTCCTTGACCGTCCTCTCGCCCTGTGCGGAGGCTCGGGGGCTGCTCTCGCAAACCCGGCTCCGGCCAAACCGTTGACAGCGTCAACATACCAGCCCGAGAACTTGGGACCCGACCGTGCACCCGGGCTACGGCCAGCTCGCATGAGGGAACAATCAGACCGGCCGAAGCATTGCGAAACACATTAAGACCTCGAAGGAGTCAAACTACTCCTCTGAGGCCTCGGGGGCTACACCCGGCGGGTGCGCTCGCGCGCACCCACCGGAACAAAACGCAACCGAGAAAGGCCGGTCCCCTTGCAAAAAAGTGCGACAAAAGCCTCCAAGCGAGTATTAAAACTCCCTTCGAGGCTCGGGGGCTACTGTCGGGGACCATAATTAGGGGTACCCTCAAGACTCCTAATCTCAGCTGGTAACCCCCATCAGCACAAAGTTGCAAAGGCCTGATGGGTGCGATTAAGCCAAGGATCGGTCCACTCAAGGGACACGATCTCGCCTCGCTCGAGCCAAGCCTCGGGCAAGGGCAGTCGACCCCAGAGGATTTACATCTCACCCAAGGACCCCCTCCAGCGGCGGACACACCTTCGGCTCGCCCGAGGCCCAGCCTTCGCCAAGAAGCAACCTTGGCCAAGTCGCCACGCCAACCGACCGTATCGCAGGAGCATTTAATGCAAAGGTGACCTGACACCTTATCCTGACGCGCGCCCTTCAGTCGACAGAGCCGAAGTGACCGCAATCACTTCGCCGCTCCACTGACCGGCCTGACAAGAGGACAGCGCCACCTGCGCCGCTCCGATTGTTGTGCCACTCGACAGAGTGAGGCTTACAGCAGCCAAGTCCGGCCTCGGGCGCCATAGGAAACTCCGCCTCGCCCGACCCAGGGCTCGGACTCGGGCTCAGCCCCAGAAGACGACGAACTCCGCTTCGCCCGACCCCAGGGCTCGGACTCGGGCTCAGCCCCGGAAGACGACGAACTCCGCTTCGCCCGACCCCAGGGCTCGGACTCGAGCTCAGCCCCAGAAGACGACGAACTCCGCTTCGCCCGACCCTAGGGCTCGGACTCGGGCTCAGCCCCGGAAGACGACGAACTCCGCTTCGCCCGACCCCAGGGCTCGGACTCGGGCTCAGCCCCAGAAGACGACGAACTCCGCTTCGCCCGACCCCAGGGCTCGGACTCGGGCTCAGCCCCGGAAGACGACAAACTCCGCTTCGCCCGACCCCAGGGCTCGGACTCAGCCCTGGCCTCAGCCGACGGTCTCCGCCTCGCTCGACCCAGGGGCTCGGACTCGACCTCGGCCTTGGAAGACATACTCGACCTCGACCTCGGAGGAGCCTCCACCTCGCCCAATTTAGGGCTCGGACTGACCACGTCACAGGAGGCGCCATCATTACCCTACCCCAAGCTAACTCAGGCTACGGGGAACAAGACCGGCGTCCCATCTGGCTCGCCCCAGTAAACAAGTAATGATGGCGCCCCGCATGCTCTATGACGACGGCGACTCTCAGCCCCCTTACAGAAGCAAGGAGACGTCAGCAAGGACTCGACAGCCCCGACGGCTGTCCTTCCGCCAGGCTCCAGCGCTCCTCCGACGGCCACGACACCACACGAACCGGGCGCCAAAACCTCTCCGGCTGCCACGATGGCATGTACTTAGGGCACTAGCTCTTCTCCGCTAGACACGTTAGCACACTGCTACAGCCCCCCATTGTACACCTGGATCCTTTCCTTACGCCTATAAAAGGAAGGTCCAGGGCCCTCTTACAGAGGGTTGGCCGCGCGGGGAAGGATGGGACGGCGCTCGCGTAAGGCCGCTCGCTCCCTCCCGCGTGGACGCTTGTAACCCCCTACTGCAAGCGCACCCGACCTGGGCGCGGGACAAACACGAAGGCCGCGGGTTTCACCTCTTACGCCTGCCTCCCTCCGGCTTCTTCCCCCCTTCGCGCTCCGTCTCGCGCCGACCCATCTGGGCTGGGGCACGCGACGACAATTTACTCGTCGGCCCAGGGACCCCCCGGGTTCGAAACGCCGACACCCACTTTCCGCTCTTCCCTTGTTCCTGGTCACTATCATTATCGGGACAGTTAGCAATAAAGTGACCAATCTTACCACACTTGAAGCAGGAGTGCTTCGCCTTCGTCTTGCTCTTGTTGGGGTGCTCCTTGCGACCTTTGAGCGCCGTCTTGAAGCGCTTGATGATGAGGGCCATTTCATCTTCATTTAGCCCGGCTGCCTCAACTTGCGCCACCTTGCTAGGTAGCGTCTCCCTGCTACTTGTTGCTTTGAGAGCAACAGTTTGGGGCTCGTAGATTGGGCCATTCAACGCCTCATCAACGTACCTCGCCTCCTTGATCATCATTCGCCCACTTACAAACTTTCCGAGTATTTCCTCGGGCGTCATCTTGATGTACCTAGGATTCTCACGAATAGAGTTTACAAGATGAGGATCAAGGACAGTGAAGGACCTTAGCATGAGTCGGACGACATCGTGGTCCGTCCATCTCGTGCTTCCATAGCTTCTTATCTTGTTGACCAGGGTCTTGAGCCTATTGTACGTTTGAGTTGGCTCCTCTCCCCTGATCATTGCGAACCTTCCTAGTTCGCCTTCCACCAACTCCATCTTGGTGAGCATGGTGACGTCGTTCCCCTCATGCGAGATCTTGAGGGTGTCCCAGATCTGCTTGGCGTTGTCCAAGCCGCTCACCTTATTGTACTCTTCCCTGCACAAGGATGCTAAAAGAACAGTAGTAGCTTGTGCATTTTTATGGATTTGTTCATTGATAAACATGGAGTTATCGGAACTATCAAATTGCATCCCATTTTCTACTATCTCCCATATACTTGGATGAAGAGAAAACAAGTGGCTACGCATTTTGTGACTCCAAAATCCGTAGTCCTCTCCATCAAAGTGTGGGGGTTTACCAAGTGGGATGGAAAGCAAATGAGCATTTGAATTATGCGGAATACGAGAATAATCAAAAGAAAAGTTCGAGTTAACCGTTTTCTTTTTCTCCTCGTATTCGTCGTCCTTTTGAGAAGAGGAAGATTCGTCGCTGTCGTAGTAGACAACCTTCCTGATGCGCCTCTTCTTCTTTCCGTGTTTCTTCTTTTGACTTGAGCCGGAGTCATTGACTTTGTCGTCCCTTGGCTCATTGAAGATGGACTCCTTCTCATTGTCGTTGACCACCATCCCCTTTCCCTTAGGATCCATCTCTTCGGGCGATTAGTCCCTTTCTTGAAGAGAACGGCTCTGATACCAATTGAGAGCACCTAGAGGGGGGTGAATAGGTGATCCTGTAAAAACTTAAATCTTAAAGCCACAAACTTGATTAAGTGTTAGAGCAATAAAGCCAAGTGGCTAGAGAGGAGTTCTTGCGAAACACAATAACCACAAAAAGATCAACATAGAGAGGCACAGTGGTTTATCCCGTGGTTCGACCAAGTCCAACACTTGCCTACTCCATGTTGTGGCGTCCCAACGGACGAGGGTTGCACTTAACCCCTTTCAAGTGGTCCAAAGACCCGCTTGAATACCACAGTGTTTCTCTTCCTTTCACTATATCCCGTTTGCGAGGAATCTCCACAACTTGGAGTCTCTCGCCCTTACAAAAGATGATCACAAATGAACACGGAAGTAAGGATGGGATGAGAAACACACACAAGTCCACAGCAATACGCACGCACACACGGCCAAGACTTGAGCTCAAATGAATATCACAAAGTTCTCACTAGAATGGAGCTCAAGTCACTAAGAATGTCAAACGAGTGCGCAAAGACGAAGTGTGAATGATCAAGAATGCTCAAAGTATGCTTGGTGTGCTCCTTCATGCGCCTAGGGGTCCCTTTTATAGCCCCAAGGCAGCTAGGAGCCGTTGTGAGCAATCCAGGAAGGGAAATCTTGCCTTCTGTCGACTGGTGCACTGGACAGGTACTGTAGCATGTCCGGTGCAGATTGCTTTCCTATTTTGGCGCAGCCGATCGTTGAAGATTTGGAGCTGTTGGCGCACCGGACATTGTCCGGTGCACACCGGACAGTCCGGTGCCCCCTTCTGACCGTTGGCTCGGCCACGCGTCACGCGCGGATTGCGCGGCCGACCGTTGGCTCACCGGACAGTCCGGTGCATCACCGGACAGTCTGGTGATTTATAGTCGTACGCCGCCGTTCAATTCCCGAGAGCGGCCTTTTCACCAGAGCCAGCCTGGCGCACCGGACACTGTCTGGTGCACCACTGGACAGTCCGGTGCACCCAGACTTAGCAGAGTCTTGGCTGCTCGAGCCAAGTCTTTTCCATTTGTCTTTTCTCTGATTCTAGCATTTAGACAAGTATGTTAGTACACCAAAAACCAATGTACTAAGTCTAGAATCATACCTTTGTATTGATTTGCACTTTGTCCACCATTTGGCATAGTTTAACACATAACCATTTGTGTTGGACACTTAATCACCAAAATACTTAGAAATGGCCCAAGGGCACATTTCCCTTTCAGTTTCTAGCTGGTTGCAGACTGATAGACACCTAGAGGGGGTGAATAAGCGAAACCTGAAATTTACAACTTTAAACAACACTTGATCCCCTAGTTAGCGGTTAGAACAAGATGAACAATTGTCGGAGTATAAAGTTAAGACCTTTTCTTGCAAAAGTGTTTCTATCAAATAATGTGGAATAAACTTAAGCAACACAACTAAATATATAAGGAGAGTAGAGCAAGAGGTCTTAGATAAAGAGAGGAAAAAACTAGTTCTTCCTTGCAAGAGTTGCTTCTTAGAATGAGACTTTTAACATGAAGCAACACAAAGTAATATCAACAAAGAATAACGCAAGAGAACTTAGAGAGGGAGAAGACAAACAAATCATGAGCAATAATCACAAGAGACATGGGTGATTTGTTTTATGAGGTTCGGTTCACCAAGAACCTAATCCCCGTTGAGGAGTCCACAAAGTATGGGTCTTTTTCAACCCTTTCCTTCTCTCTGAAAGGGAAATGTGCCATTGGGCCATTTCTAAGTATTTTGGTGATTAAGTGCCCAACACAAATGGTTTAAGTGTAAATTGTGCCAAATGGTGGATGAAGTGAAAATCAACACAAAGGTATGATTCTAGACTTAGTACATTGGTTTTTGTGCACTAACATATTTGTCTAAGTGCTAGAATGAGAGAAAACACAAAAGGAAAAAGACTTGGCTGGAGCAGCCAAGACTCTGCGCAGTTTGGGTGCACCGGACTGTCCAGTGGTGCACCAGACAGTGTCTGGTGCGCCAGGCTGGAGTCTGGTCAACTGGCCGCTCTCGGGAATTCGTCGGCGGCGTACGAATATAATTCACCGGACTGTCCGGTGGTGCACCGGACTGTCCGGTGAGCCAACGGTCGGCCGCGCAATCCGCGCGTGACGCTGGCCGAGCCAACGGTCTGATGGGGGCACCGGACTGTCCGGTGTGCACCGGACAATGTTCGATGCGCCAACGGCTCTAAGACTTCAACGGTCGGCTGCGCCAATTTAGGAAGGTGATCTGCACCGGACAGTGAACGGGGGATGTCCGGTGGGGCACCGGACTGTCCGGTGCGCCACCCAACAGAAGGCATGGATTGCCTTCCAAGAATGCCTCCAACGGCTCCTAGCTGCCTTGGAGCTATAAAAGGGACCCCTAGGCACATGGAGAAAATACACAAGCATTCTTTGATCATCTCTAAGCACCAAGACTTCATTCTAGCGCATTTGATTTTTTGTGATAGCAATTTGAGCTCCTCTTGAGTTGAGAACTCCGTGTGTGAACTTAGAGCTCAAGTTGTGACTAGTGTGCGTGTTTGTGTTGTTGCTTTTGAGACTTGTGTGTGTTGCTTTTCCCTCCCTTACATCTGTTGCTTCTTTGTTATCATCATATGTAAGGGCGAGAGGCTCCAAGTTGTGGAGATTCCTCGCAAACGGGATATAGTGAAAGAAAGAAAAACATCATGGTATTCAAGTGGATCTTTGGATCACTTGAAAGGGGTTGAGTGCAACCCTCGTCCATTGGGACGCCACAACGTGGAGTAGGCAAGTGTTGTACTTGGCCGAACCACGGGATAAACCATCGTGTCTCTTGTGCTTGTTCTCACTGTGACTATTGTGTTTCACAAGTGCTCGGTCCTTAGCCACTTGATTTCATTGTACTAACACTTAATAAAGTTTTGTGGCTTTAAGTTTTAAGTTTTTACAGGATCACCTATTCACCCCCACTCTAGGTGCTCTCACTCTCCAACGGTCACCAAGACCGGCGAGTGTTCCTTCTTCTTTGTCAACAAAAGACTAAAGCCTTTGCAAAAGGCCAACCACAAAGATAAGGGGCTATTGCTAGCTTTCTAAATCAATGGTAGTCAAAACTCCACGCTGAAATGATCACAAGAGGTAGCACACACTTTCTCTCAATGATTCTCACAAGACACTATCGCTAAACACACACAAGTAGCTCTTTCTTGCTTGATCTCTCTATTGTGGCACTTGTGAGGCTTTGATGTGTATAGAAGTGTTGCTCTAGTAGATAGGAGTGAATACCCAACTCTTGTGTATGAATCAGGTGAATGAGCTGGTTGGGTGGCTTTTATAGCCCAAAAACACCCATAGAGTAGTTATGGCGCATCTACCAAACTCTGCACGGGCGGACTTGAAAGGGAAATGTGCTCTTGGGCCATTTCTAAGTATTTTGGTGATTAAGTGTCCAACACAAATGGTTATGTGTTAAACTATGCCAAATGGTGGACAAAGTGCAAATCAATACAAAGGTATGATTCTAGACTTAGTACATTGGTTTTAGTGTACTAACATATTTGTCTAAGTGCTAGAATCAGGGAAAAGACAAATGGAAAAGACTCCAAGACTCTGCTCAGTCTGGGTGCACCGGACTGTTTGGTGGTGCACCGGACAGTGTCCGGATCGCCAGGCTGGCTCTGGTGAAAAGGTCGCTCTCGGGATATCGTCGGCGGCATACGGCTAAAAATCACCGGACTGCCCGGTGGTGCACCGGACTGTCCGGTGAGCCAACGGTCGGCCGCGCAATCCGCGCGTGACACGTGGCCGAGCCAACGGTCTGATGGGGGCACCGGACAGTGTCCGGTGCACCAACGGCTCCAAATCGTCAACGGTCGGCTGCGCCAGAATAGGAAAGAAATCTGCACCGGACAGTGTCCGGTGGTGCACCGGACTGTCTGGTGCACCAATCGACAGAAGGCAAGAATTGCCTTCCTGGATTGCTCTCAACGGCTCCTAGCTGCCTTGGGCTATAAAAGGGACCCCTAGGCGCATGAAGGAGCATACCAAGCATTCTTTGATCATCTCTTAACACCAAGCATTCTTTGATCATCTCTTAGCACCAAGACATCTCTCTAGCGCATTTGATTCGTTGTGATAGCAATTTGAGCTCCTCTTGAGTTGAGAACTCCGTGTGTGATCTTAGAGCTCAAGTTGTGACTTGTGTGCGTGTTTGTGCTCGTGCATTGAGGCTTGTGTGTGTTGCTCTTCCCATTCTTACATATGTGCTTCTTTGTGATCATCTCATTGTAAGGGCGAGAGGCTCCAAGTTGTGGAGATTCCTCGCAAACGGGAAAGAGTAAAGAAAGAAGAACATCGTGGTATTCAAGTTGATCACTGGATCACTTGAAAGGAGTTGAGTGCAACTCTCGTCCATTGGGACGCCACAACGTGGACTAGGCAAGTATTGTACTTGGCCGAACCACGGGATAAATCCTTGTGCCTCTTGTGCTTGTTCTCACTGTATCAATTGTGGTTCACAAGAGCTCTCCTTAGCCACTTGATTTCATTGTACTAACACTTAATCAAGTTTGTGGCTTTAAGTTTCAAGTTTTTACAGGATCACCTATTCACCCCCCTCTAGGTGCTCTCAATTGGTATCGGAGCCGTTCTCTTCACGAAAGGGACTAATCGCCCGAAGAGATGGATCCTAAGGGAAAGAGGATGGTGGTCAACGATAAGGAGAAGGAGTCCACCTTCAACGAGCCGAGGGACGACAAAGCCACTGACTCCGGCTCAAGTCAAAAGAAGAAGGACGGGAAGAAGAAGAGGCGGATCAAGAAGATAGTCTACTACGACAGCGACGAGTCTTCCTCTTCCCAAAAGGACAACGAATACGAGGAGAAAAAAAACGGTTAACTCGAACTTTTCTTTCGATTATTCTCGTATTCCGCAAAGTTCCAATGCTCATTTGCTTTCCATTCCACTTGGTAAACCTTCTCACTTTGATGGAGAGGACTACGGATTTTGGAGTCACAAAATGCATAGTCACTTGTTCTCTCTCCATCCAAGTATATGGGAGATAGTAGAAAATGGAATGCAATTTGATAGTATGGATAGTCCCATATTTATCAATGAACAAATTCACAAAGATGCACAAGCTACTACTGTGTTGTTAGCATCATTGTGCAGGGAGGAATATCATAAGGTGAGCGGCTTGGATAACGCCAAGCAGATTTGGGACACCCTCAAGATCTCGCATGAGGGGAACGACGTCACCATGCTCACCAAGATGGAGTTGGTGGAAGGCGAACTAGGAAGGTTCGCAATGATCAGGGGGGAGGAGCCAACTCAAACTTACAACAGGCTCAAGACCCTGGTCAACAAAATAAGGAGCTATGGAAGCACGAGATGGACGGACCACGACGTCGTAAGGCTTATGCTAAGGTCCTTCACCATCCTTGATCCGCATCTTGTAAACTCTATTCGTGAAAATCCTAGGTACAACAAGATGACGCCCGAAGAGATACTTGGAAAGTTCGTAAGCGGGCGAATGATGATCAAGGAGGCGAGATATGTTGATGAGGCGTTAAATGGCCCAATCCACGAGCCTCAAACCATTGCTCTAAAAGCAACAAGTAGCAGGGAGGCACTACCTAGCAAGGTGGCGCAAGTTGAGGCGGCCAGGCTAAATGAAGAGGAAATGGCCCTCATCATCAAGCGCTTCAAGACGTCGCTCAAAGGTCGCAAGGAGCATCCCAACAAGAGCAAGACGAAGGGGAAGCGCTCCTGCTTTAAGTGTGGTAAGGTTGGTCACTTTATTGCTAACTGTCCTGATAATGATAGTGACCAGGATCAAGAAAAGAAGAGGGAAAAGAAAAAGACTTACAAGAAAGCGAAGGGCGAGGCACACCTTGGCAAAGAGTGGGACTCAGATTGCTCTTCATCCGACGACGAAGGACTTGCCGCCTCGGCCTTCAACAAATCATCCCTCTTCCCCAACGAGCATCACACCTGCCTCATGGCAAAGGAAAAGAAGGTATGCACTAGGGATACTATTATATATGCTTCTTCAAGTGATGATGAATCTAGCGATGATGAAATAGACTATGCAAGTTTATTCAAAGGTTTAGATAGAACTAAAATTGATAAAATCAATGAATTAATTGATGCTTTGAATGACAAGAATAGATTGTTAGAAAAACAAGAGGATCTTTTGTACGAAGAGCATGATAAATTTGTAGATGTCCAAAAATCTCTTGCTTTAAAAGTTAAAAGAAATGAAATGCTTTCTTGTGAAATATCTACTTGCCATGAGACTATTTCTAGTTTAAAAAGTGTTAATGATGATTTAAATGCTAAGCTAGAAGTAGCAAATAGATCTAGTTCTTGTGAAGAACATGTAGTGATTTGCGATAGGTGTAAGGACTTTAATGTTGATGCATGTGTTGAACACCTTACTTCTATTGCAAAACTAAATGGTGAAGTGGCTAGTCTTAATGCCCAACTTAAGACTAGCAAAAATGAATTTGATAAACTAAAATTTGCAAGGGATGCCTACACTGTTGGTAGACACCCCTCAATTAAGGATGGGCTTGGCTTTAAGAGGGAAACCAAGAACTTAACAAGTCATAAGGCTACCATCTCCGCCAAGGAGAAAGGGAAGGCCCCTATGGCCGATAGTGTTCAAAAGAATCATGCTTTCATCTATAGTGATAGAAAATTCTCTAGAAATGCTTATAGGAATCTCTACTACTACTTACGTTTCTAATGTAGGCGTGCACACAATACGGTTATGCTGATCTCTCACGCACGCGCATGGAAGCAGCAGGCAGCACCCTTCCCCGCCGCCCCAGATCTCGCCCCTCGCAATCCGCCCTACCCCCGCCTGCCCTTCCAATCTTTCCCCGCCGCCTCGCCACGGATCTCGACCCCGCGAATCTCGCGCTAGCCACAACCGTGCACGCTCCCACGTGCGATGGAAGCAGCCCGCCATACCCCTCCCACCACAACCGCGCAGCACCGTCCCCCGCGGAGCCGGAGACGAGCGAATTGGCGGTAGAGGCGATGCCACTGGGCGACGGCGCGGAGGCGGCGGACTTCGTGCTGTCGGACGAGCTCCTGGCGGCACTGCCGCGGGTCCCCTACAAGCAGCTGGATCTGGCACGCCGCATCACCGCGCTGGCGGTGTCCGATCGGGTGTCCGGCCTGGAGCGGGAGGCGGGGCGCCTGCGGGCGGAGGCCACGGGGAAGGACCGCGAGAACGCCGAGCTTCGGGAGCGAGTGGTGCTGCTCGATACCGCGCTGCAGGAGACCAACGCCAGGCTCCGCTCCCCCATGCTCACGATGGCAGACCTTCCCACGGGGACGAGGGACCCCGCGCGCGAATTCTGATTTCCTCCGGGTTGGTTCCTGGAAGGAAGCAAGGTCTGCTGGGTCGGAGCATTTCCAAGCGTATTTCGCTTTGTTTTTCTTGGTCGAGGAGGGATGTCAGGGCAGCAGATAGATCTAGATCGCCGTGGCCCCCCAGTTTATAATAAACTCGATCCACACAGCACAGGCCTCTGTCAGTCACCATGTCCACCGCCCCCCTTCCCCTTGTCTTTCTTTCTTCTTCTCTCTTCGTCTCCGGTCCTCATCTCCAACTAGCATTTCGCTAATCTACTGCCAAATCCTGCTGTGCGTTTTCAACAGTGTGCTAACATCAGGTACCATGTTAAAGAAGCATCGTATCAGCATGTCATTGGAATTCCATTGACTTCGTTTGCATATGCCGATGAGGAAAATCTTCCTGTTCTGCCATGGTTCATAAAAAAGTAAGAATCTCGCAACCTGCTTCCCCAGTGCTTCATTTGAAAGAGAGAAAAAATTGTGCCAATACTTACTTGATATCCTTTCGATGATACAGATAAGAAGAGTTCCTTCATTCATCGAATGAACAAACTGAGCCATAAAACATATAGCTACATGCAAGAATTCAAAGAACATTGTAAGAATCCAACCATTGTCCTTTTTCACAAAGTTGTGTTATATTGATAAAATAAAATGTTTCATCACTGATAAATCTTTTTTCTTTGCAGTAACCATGGGACCAAATTTTTTAGAAACTATGAATCTGAAGCAGGAACCCTAGCTGCTGTTGCAAGAAGACCTAGCTGCTGTTGCAAGAAGCCTGCACTAAAAATCACCGCTCTTTGTCTTTGTCCGAGCGAAAGAAAAAAGCAGGTCGAGCTAGAGTTCGATAGTGGTACTATTAGCAGACACAAAGAATGGTGTTTAGACTAACTATTAGAGATTCTTTTTTACAACTATACTACCACTATTAATTTTTTACAACTATACTATTGTGCACAATCTCAGTCTTTTTATACTATGGTGCTTACCATCGTGTGGTCAATCATGGCTGCTAAGGCCGACGCACACGCGCCAGGGCAAAAGGTCGCGCCGCAATTTGGCTCCCTCTGTAGCCGGGCGACACGTCTGTGGTGGCCTCGTCCGGAAGTAAGAGGTACCCGTTTGTCGGCAGCAACTCGACGGTGCCGCTAGCCACCGGCATGACCGACACCGCCACCGTGCTGCCGCTGCCGGACATCAGGATCAAGGACGCCACCACCAAGGTGCTTTAACTTGTGCTTTATTTCTTTCCTTTTGCTCGTCACGTAAGGTCCTACTCATGTGATTGCTCATGCTTTTGCTCTGCTTCACTTCGCTGCAGGCGGTGGGGTTGGCAGCGTCCGTTCGTGCTCTCGTCTCCACCATGATTGGGCTTGGGGTTTCCCCTGCCACCCTATTCATGTGCAACATCTAATCATGAGATCTACTTACCGTTCTTGGCATAAACTAATCTAGAGATCTACTACCAGTTCCTTTCACCTCCCAGTTAATTCAATTCGACAATAGCATCACGCCTCATTGTTATGCATGCCTTTCCTTGGCTTTGTCAGTGTTCCCACGGGCCCATATGAGATAGATACAGAACACTCAGTCATAGTTATGGTAGTTGAGAGATGCCTCTTATTCATTATTGGGGATTTGACACCTATTCATAGAAGGGTATTTTTATTCACCTGTGGGGAGTCACCATCTGTTGATTATATGAAACTTAGCTTACTAGATGGAATCATCTTTCTTCTACTGGCCCTTGAGCGCAATTTTAGCAGGTTGAGTCATAAGCTGATGTATATACTTGAGTTCACCCTCTGTTTAATAAGCTGTGAGAGGGGACTTCTTTTATTGGGCATCTGTAATTTGAATTTCTTTCTGGTATTTAGGTACAACTTCTTCTCTGTCAGTGATCAGTATCCATTGGCTTCTGGATATATAGAGTTTACTTGGCTAGCTTCTAGAAACCATTATATAGGGCCTGTCAGCATACCCTCCCTATGAACATAATCCTAATTTACACTATGATATGTTCTGATGCTTCTTTAGCCCATTATAATTCTATGCTTTATACAATATACTTTCAGTATCTTTCTTGCATTATATTTTCATATTCCACATCTTATTTTACACATGAAGTGTTGAGTGGGTATTTGTGTTTGTTTGAAATCTAATGGATGAAATGTTCTCATACTCAAAGTCCTCCATGTGCTACATGATGCTTTATTTTTTATACATCTATTTCACAATTGCAATGCCATTTGAGTTTGCTGGTATTATTTTTAGGATTTTTTCTTGCAATGCTGGTTCATATTTGGACCTGATGTAGTGATGTGAGATCCTTGTTTCTCACCATATTCCCTTTCCTTGTACCCAGGTGGTCTTCTACATATTTGTGCCTAAACATCGTATCAACGACTTCCCTGGTCATTGGGGAGTTTCAGTTATGGTCATAGCGATTGTCTTCACAATATACATAAGTGTTGTTTTGCTTTCTAAACTTTTTCGAGGAATTTTGTGGAGTCTTGTCTTCACAATATATTAGTTGTTGTGCTTGACCTTGCAGATCCTATGCATACCGATCTATTAGAGCTCGGTCGTCACCGATCAAAAAGGCTGCAAATAAGCTGTTTACAATTGAAATCAGGAATGAAGACGTCGCTGGCGAGTCTAGGTAATTCCTTGCAAATAGCCATTTGTCAAGTTACGATGGCCGCATGTCAAAATGAGACAATATTTATATATTTAGTTCAACTAAGCTTATATGCTCCAGAATAGGGACTCCATAATTTTTATAACACAACTTCAGTTAGCACGTCAAGATGTTGCCTGTGTCCACTTGCTTCTCAATTTGTGTTCATTGTACCCCTTTCTCGTCTTTTTAGAAATCATGAAGTCTACGATTGATCAAGAGATCGACCTTTTTATTTATTCGGTAATGGCAGGGTGGAAAATCCAAAGAGGTGGGGGTCTGTCAGGTAACATTTCTGTCATTTTCACATATGCAGTAGAGTCATAAAACTGTAGCAATTTCTTATACATCAAACAGTCATCTGCTATGTTTTGTATGTTATCTTTATACTTGATAACATACCGTAATAATGTTTGTTGTTCTGTATCTATGTTTTACACTAATTTTCAACTCTCGTGGCAACGCACGGGCATATTGAAGAAAAGGAAGAAATAGAGGTTTAAAGAGATATGCAAGTTCTGAAGAATTTCAAGTGTACCTCTAAACACTGATGACTGCAAGGTCAGCAGCTTAGTGCCTGCTTTACCTTTGAGATTGATTTGTGTATCGACTGAAATTGATTTGTTTGTATCACCATTCTTGGAAGGAAGAGTTTGCAACATCTTGATTTGATTGTCTCTGCAGGTGTCTTCTCCTTAATGGTTCTGAAGCATTGTTGCTTTTAGTGAAATACTAATATGCTTTCTGTTTCAGGGAGCCTAGAGGATTTGGGTTCATCCAATACTTTGATCCTGAGGATGCTTCTGATGCAAAGTACCATATGGATGGGAAGATGCTGCTTGGAAGGGAAATTGTTGTTGTTTTTGCAGAGGAAAACAGGAAGAAGCCTTCTGACATGAGGGCCAGGGAAAAAAATAAGGTAACAGTTGTTTTCCCTTTGTGATGCCCATTCTATAACCATGTACACTATCATTCTGCCATAGCATTTTAAGAGGCAAAAGCTAATTTACTCATGCAATTTTTTACTAATGTAGTGGCAGAGGCCGTTCTTATTATGGGAGGTTGCGCTCAAGGTCACCTAGGTTGAACGATTCTCCTAGGGGTAGATCACGGTCCCAAAGCCGAAGCTACTCGCCAGCACTTAAGCGAAAGCACTATTCAAGGTACGAGTTCCTACCATCCTCTTATATGCTGATGAAAACTCCATGCGCTCACAGTGTCCCAATCCAATTGATTGGCTCACATACCATCTTGATAGGTCCCCGGCTCCTCGACCTCGGGAGAGATCTTTGTCGCGTTCCCCAGATGTCAACAAATCAAGGAGTGCAAGCCCCATTGTTAGCAGGTCTCCTCGTAGGCAGGGGTCTCTCTCTGTTAGCGAGTGATGTATCTCAGGGCTCTGTGTGACTATCTTGTCGTTGTTACACTGAACCATATATCTCTACTACTCCTTAAGAGGCTATTGTAGGCGTCCACAGCGTTGGTGGTTCTGCCGCGGACGCGTCCACACGCCCTCCGCCCCGCCCCGCCCCGAAATCTTGCATCGCATCAATGGAAGTCGTGCTCGTGCGTTGCGCCGCCTCCCCCGCCCCTTCCATGCTCCTCTCGCGCCCCTTCCATCCCCACCGTGCTCCATGCCCCAGCCTCCACCATCTCCGCCCCACGAGTCGTCCCCGTCCTCGGAAATCTCGCCGCGCCCCCGAAAATCTTGCCCCGCCCCCGCCCCAAAACCTCCCCTACCTCCCACCCAGATCGGAGCACGCAGACCTCCCGCAGTGCTGTGATGGCTGGGGACACCGCGGAGGAGGGATCCTCTCCAAGTCCTGTGACGCGGTGTTCCTCGATGGAGGGGACGACACGGAGGAGGGGTCCATGGGGCGGTCGTGGTCGCTGGCGCGGCTCCACGCGTAGAGGGACTTCCTGCGCGCGACGATGTTGGTCGCCGAGCGTGCGTTCCAGTCACCGGACGCGCTCTTGGTCCTGGAGAAGGTGATCGCCAAGTTCCTCATCATGTACCCTAACTACGCGTCCACCTCAGACATGGGTCGCCTCCACGACGATCAGTACCCGCACCTAGACAAGGTATGCCTCCATTGCGACGCGAGAGCCCCCTCCCCACATCCCCGCAATGCTCGTCGTGACAGTCCAGCACCCCGTGCAGACATCATGGAGCGTGTCGCCCAGCAGACCGTGCACACCATGGCTCCAACCAATCCCCCTCTTCCCCACGGCTTCAACGCCGCGACCTCCGCCGCCACATCGTCATTCCCCTAGGAACCTGCTCCCCCACTGTCGTTGTACGTCGTAACCACCTTGCCTCACAACCAACGCGAAGAAGTATACCTGCTTAATTTGAGCATATTATCTTAGCATGCCTTCAAGATCATCATAAATTGCCCTGATCTACATTGCCGCAGTGCAGAATGTACATTTGTTTTAATCATTTGTGAAGTATAATTGCCCTGATCATCATAAATTTTGGATTTCAATGGTTCAAGGTACCCTGATTATTTTTGGTGTGCATTATGCACCTTTAGTTATTTTGCATTGGTTCAGCACATAATGTGTGTTTTCTCATTGTTGTACATGTCACTGTACTGCTGATAGAAACAAAAAATTAGCAACAATATTGGATTTCAGGCTTCTATGCTACATATTCAGTGTTGTTCGCTCGTGCTGTATCTGTCACCGCGTGAGCAGTTATTGGCTTAGTTTCTAATGTCCACATTCCCATCTCTGTTTTTCTTCTTTCAGAACTTCTTCGATGATCTTTTGGACCACCCCTGCTGATACAAACACAATCATTTTGTGGCAGGAAATCACCATATTAGAGTTGACAACCTTCACATCATCTGTCCTTTTGTAACTGTTTGTGCAACAATGAGTTTATCTTAAGTTCTGTTTTTTGGTAATATCGGTTTACTGCACTTAAGTTTTTGATAAAGCATCTTTGATGTCACTTGTAGGGAGAATTTGACACTCATGATCCAAAGGAGAACACTTTGCTACCCCCTTACTTGAGGAAAAGGTCAAAAATAATTGAGATAGTTGCAGCACGTGGTATAGTCTTTGCTTTCCATTTGTATTTAGAGGGTCAAATAGACTTTTTCCAATATCTAAGGATAGCACACATTTATATGAGAATTACACATGGGGCTTATTTTGGTCATGGATCCAATGCTGCTCTTTGTTTTATACTACTGGAGCAGAGCTCATGTGCCTTACCGCAAGGTAATTAAATTAGAGATGCATGGTAAACTGTCAAGTGTGTGTTTTTACTGCAAGTGCATGGAGAGCATTAATCAAAGAGCAACACCAAGTAATCTTTCACTATTTTCTGTGTTGCATTCGATGCAGTAGGATGCAAGTGCGGAAGGAGATTGGTTTGGTGATCGGGGCTACGAAGTGATGATGCACCTTCACGGCACATGGTTGCTGATACTCAATTTTGAGTGGCAGTGGTTGGCCTTGTAGTAATTGAACATCGCTTGATTGGTGTGTTCATGTTAAGATTAATTTCTTTCCTTCTCTGCAAGTGTTAGTTTATCGCAAAGTTATCTTGACTTAATAGTTATTATCTTGTTCCTTCTCTAAAGTTCCTTGAGACAAAATGGCATTGTGCTTTAATATTCATTTTTTATGTTAGAATATATTAGTAATCATGAGTTTGTACGCAGATTTTTCTTTACCATAGACTGTAGTGAATGTCCTAAATTGCCCAAAGCCCCAGATGATTTTTAACTCCAGACGAATGTTTGTCGTTTTGTCTAACAAAATGAAGAACAATTTATCAAGATGAGCGGTAACATGTGTAATTGAAGCTCAAATGCTCTGCAACACAAATGCCTGGGGAGCTGCTGGTTGGTTCCAGGGCACATAAAATGTAGTTAGAAAATTTATCTAGGTACTTGAGGTAATAATCATGTGTAGTGGCTGATGGTACATGTTGTCTAACTTATTTCCATCCCTGAAACAATGCATCTTGTGTTGTGCATACTTTTAAGACTATTACAAGCTGGGGCTCTTGGCCGACCTGGCTCCGAGGCCGCGTGGATCCTCAATCCCCACCTCTATTCCAGGCAAAACCACCAGAACGATGCCGCAACAGCCGCAAGCACCAACACCTCTCCAACCACAGCAGCCGCAATTCACTGGAATGAATGCTATCATCTGTCAACTAAAGCTACATCTTTCCTAGGTTGATCTCCTTCCCAGAGATACTGATTTGAATTGTATAGGCGACTGGGTTGTCGAGTCAGTTGTCAAGAAGAAGCTTAAGTAGGAAACCTTTCCTCACTCACGGTACTTTCGTCCGGTTAGATGATTTTACCAATTTAAATTTTGTGTATGCAGCGTCCTTAGTGTCCATTTGACAAGCTCAAAGTCATTGGTCGCTATCACAGGGGTTATATCAGAGATTCATCAGGAAAGGAAGGTCAACATTTCTGTTTATTTTTGTGATTATTGCAGTTATTTTAACTGTGTTATCGAATGAACTCCTATTCTGACATGGGCTATAATTTTTTTACCTATGAGTAAAGCTACGTCGACCATGAAGAGGCTAGGCAGTTGACTGAACAAGGAGGAGGTTGTACAGCACGCGGTGCCACACAACTAGGAGAGCCATCGCCACCTCGATACGCTAGGTACGTGTACCCCTCCTCTTCATTTCCTTCTGTCATGTTTGATTGAAAACATGAGCACATCCTATAACAGATCCCATGCTCTAGTAGCTAAAAATGCAAAAGTTGCTACCTACATGTGTCCATTTTGTGTTGGTAAGCAATAACACTTGATTTTTCCTTACATTAGTAATGTGGGTGCAGTCTAAATTTTGTGTTGGTAAGTAATATATCTTTACTACTCCTTAAGAACATTCTGTTATATCTAATCGAGAGTTTGAGTTTATTTTTAAAAAGTACCTGTATGGGGGAATCTATTTGTTCCTAGCGTTATGTGGACTTAAATCAATTGAACTTTCCAGTCCTTATTTAGCTTGTCATTAAGATTTAATCCTACTTCATTTATGGTTGCATGTAAAATATGTCTATCTCTGTAGGGACTGATGCTATTTATAGACTTATATTAGCTATATTTTTATCTCAGTCACTGGATTGTATGCTTATAAGCAACAGACTGCTGGCTCCAAAGAAACGGAGATGAGCGGATGAGGGCGAGAATGGTGTAGTGGCTGATGGTACTTGAGGTAATAATCAGAAAATTTATCTAGGTACTTGAGGTAATAATCATGTGTAGTGGATGATGGTACATGTTGTCTAACTTATTTCCATCCCTGAAACAATGCATCTTGTGTTGTGCATACTTTTTTAAGACTATAACATAAAACATAACTGCTTTGACGAGTGTGTTATGCATTTTGGTTGGAACATTATGTTTTTTTCCAAAATGTTCTCCAAAATATCATGGACCTAGCAAAAAACAAAAAAACAGACATGTATGTTTGTAGCATCATGGATAAAAATATTGACCCGTGAGACATACTTACACAATTTTACTGCATTTTCTGAACTTAATATGTTTGTGTAACCCTATTATGGATGGCTACTGTAGTGGTACTGTAGAGGGCCTTCTTGGGCCCTGACAAACCCTCTTCTATTTGCTTTCAGATACTATACCTCTCCTACTTGAAGGAAACTTAGGTCTCTGGTTGAAGTCGATAGGTATGGCATTCTAATTTCTTCAAAAACTTCCTTGAATACCATCCTTTATCAGTGAGCTTTATAAGTTTCCTGAAATTGCACTGTGAAAAGTTGCAACATCTTGTTGGGAAAACTTTTTCCACCCCCCATCCCCAAAAAACTATATAAACAGGCCTTGCTAAATGCCGTATGTTGGGTATGTGTACTAGAAAATATCCTTTAACGTCCTGGCATCTCTATTGTACTCTCTCCGTTCCAAATAAAAAGATTGTCTTTTCTAGACACATTATTTTTACTATGTATCTAAACAGTGTATATCTAGGTGCATGGTAAAAGCTATGTATCTAGAAAAGTCAAAATATCTAATAATTTGGAACGAATGGAGTAGACACTAAGACAAACGATTTTTTTCATCATGGTTACTTACTGCTAAGTGTTAGATTGTGCAGCAAGTTCTCTTCTACATTTTAATAAGAAACTTAATTAACTATGTCATGGTGTTGTTGTATTGCAGTAGTATGTACACTACTAGACTCACTTTACTTTTCTGATTAAACATTTTTTCAGTGAACCCTATAGCCTGGGCAGTTCCTACAAAACATGAGGGCGATGCCAGTGAAGAAGCTTCTCTCGCCGATGAGACACTTGCATCAGAAGTAGTGCTAACCCGGAAGAGGAAAATAGGAAGCTCTTTGTCAGTAGAGCCAAACCATCTCTCTGATGAACTTGAACCAAAGTTGGAGGATGCATAAACCTGCAGGTAGTTTCTTAAACCTGATTCTAGCTACAACTTAGTACAACTACTGGTAGTTTCTTAAACCTGATTCTAGCTACATATTTCATATTGTGGCACAAGAACTTTTAAGAACATATGCTGATGCCCACTGTATTTAGTTACTACTTCAAGACCAACTGTATTTTAGTTACAAATGTGTTTTCAAGATTGTAGAAATTTGTAGCTGAAATTATCCACACCATATTTGTGAACTGACATCATTTCTAAGAATATTACTGATTAGAATCTTTCACTTTTATAATGCTTTGCATGAGTGGCCCCTTTGGAGTTGAATATGCAGTTATAACCAATTTTTACCCCTTTTATCCTAGAAGAGTTGCCAAGACACGGTATAAGACCATGATAATAGACTAAGAGAGGATTTGGCTCTAATTACTATATGTTTTATTTATGCAGTCCCATGAGAACTTTGAGTATTTGCAGATTGCTTTATTAATTTATTAAAGTTAAAGATTGTATGTGTTGAGTATGTATCCACTCTTGTTGGAAGTGTCTTGCAATTTCAATCCAAGGATGTATAAAAGACTGCATGGGCTAAGTATGTGTTTTTTCATGTATTTGGAGTATATATACTTTTTGTCGCTTGAAAACATGTATGTACACTTGAAGCTTGTCAATTGTGTGAACTTGAGTTGATCCCTGTCTAACCTGAGTATATATATATTTTTTGTTGCTTGAGAACAAGTATGTACAATAGAGGCTTAACAATTGTGTGAACTTGAGTTGAACATGAATTTTGATAATCACAACTCACCATCCCTATCAATATGCTTAGAATATAGGTTTTTATAATTTTTCACCCTACAATACAAAATTGTTCTATGAAGGCCATGGTACATCATTATATCCTGTATTATCAACCTAGGATTTGCCTATTTCGATTAATAATGGCATTGAGTCAAATTTTGGTTGTTTCAAATGATAGACTTCGACATTTGTTATGATTTATCAGTTGATTCTTGATAGCATTACTAAAGAATGACCTATATATACATAAGTGTCTTCCGTTGCAACGCACGGGCATATACCTAGTTATTCTTATGATTCATATGCTATGCCTGCTTCTAGTTCTTCTATTGTTCATCATATGCCTAGGAGAAATGTTGCTCATGTACCTAGGAAAGCAAGTAATGAACCTTCTACAATTTATCATGCTTGCAATGCTTCCTTTGCAATTTGTAGAAAAGATAAGAAAGTGATTGCTAGGAAATTAGGGGCAAAATGCAAGGGAGATAAAACTTGCATTTGGGTCCCTAAGGCTATTGTCACTAACCTTGCAGGACCCAACAAGAGTTGGGTACCTAAGACCCAAGCCTAAATTTGCCTTGTAGGTTTATGCATCCAGGGGCTCAAGCTGGATTATCGACAGCGGATGCACAAACCACATGACGGGGGAGAAGAAGATGTTCACCCATTACGTCAAGAACAAGGATTCCCAAGATTCAATCATATTCGGTGATGGGAACCAAGGCAAGTGTAAGGAAAAATGGACCCCGGACCATTTGGCTAAATGAGTTTTGGTGTTTGATGATTAACACAACCTATGAACTAATGTGTTTGCTAGTGTTTATGTTTATAGTTCACAGGATGCGAAGAGGATTGGACTAAGACACTGAGGATGCAACACCTCAAATGAAGACATAAAAGAGCTTAGAAGTCCAAGACTCAAGACCAAAGGAGCCCAAGAATAAAATACAGAAGACCTAGAAGATGGGCTGTCAGCTGGCGCACCGGTGGCACACAGTTGGCTCACCGGTGGCGCACAGTTGGCGCACCGGTGGCACACAGTTGGCTCACCGGTGGCACACAGTTGGCGCACCGGTGGCACATAGTTGGCACACCGGTGGCACACAGTTGGCGCACAGGACAGCCAACAGAGTTTTTTGAGAGAAGGCACCGGACTGTCCGGTGTGCACCGGACAGTCACTATTCACTGTCCGGTGCACCTAACGGCTAGCTCAGAACTAGCCGTTGGCTGCACACCGGTGGCACACAGTTGGCTCACCGGTGGCACACAGTTGGCTCACCGTTGGCACAAAGTTGGTGCACCGGACTGTCCGGTGTGTCCGAACTAGCCGTTGGCTGCACAGCGTTGGCGCACTGTTGGCGCACCGTTGGCTCACCGTTGGCGCACTGTTGGCACACAGTTGGCGCACCGTTGGCTGATAGGACTGTCCGGTGTGTCAGAACTAGCCGTTGGGTGCACAACGTTGGCACACTGTTGGCGCACCGTTGGCTCACCGTTGGCGCACTGTTGGCACACAGTTGGCGCACCGTTGGCTGACATGACTGTCCGGTGTGCCACCCTTACAACAGTCTGCTTTCCAACGGCTAGTTGAGTTGGGGCCTATATATACTTCACCCAATCAGCCATTTGAAGGTGTGGGAGCCCAAGCAAAATACCAAGGCATATTGTAGACATTTCCAAGTGCTCAAACACCCAAGTGCTTAATAGAATCACTCGGTGATTAGCGTAGGTGCTTTGCGAAGTGCTTAGGTTAGTTAGACCGCATTAGCGCTTGCTCTAGGTGAATCCTAGTTTGTTGAGTGAGTTTAGACAAACCACACAACCCCTCGGCTCTTGCGTGGGCCATTGTAATTGTACCGAGTGGGGCGAGAGTCTTGCGAGACCGTGACAACCGCGTTTGTGTCACGGCCGCCACCGTGTACCGGAGGGAACGAGGCCCGTGGCGTTTCAGCCAGAAGCTCGATAGTGGAGACGGCGGGGAGCGTCCGAGAGGAGCCGGAAGCGGAGCACCACTTGCGCGTGGAGAAGGCCCGCGACTCTCTATGGAGTTACTCGACCGTGGTGCTTGGCCCTCGCATGGGCTTCCCTTTGCATAGGGGCACCAACGAGGATTAGTCGGGACCTTGTGTGGTTCCGGATACCTCGGTAAAAATACCGGCGTCATCCACGAGAGTTTGCTTCTCTACTTTGCTCTTTAAGTTTCCGCATTTATATTAAGCATTTAAGTTTCAATCTTGTATGCATACTTATTTAGTGTAGATTGAAACTTAGCCATTGCGGTAGAGATAGCAACACTTAGACAAAACCTAGATTGCACTTTCTAGTTTGATTATTTGCATAGGTTTTGCTCTAGGGATTTATTTGTGGCCTAGTTTAGTAAAAGTTTTAGAAGTCCTAATTCACCCCCCCCCTCTTAGGCGTCACTCGTTTCCTACAAGTGGTATCAGAGCCCGGTTTGGCTCATTTGAAACGCTTTAGCTTCACCGCTAAAAGAGCCGACGCTTTTTGGAGGAAGGGATGGATACCCATAGGCCACCACACTTCGACGGCACTAACTTCCCATATTATAGTGCTAGAATGGCTTGTTACCTAGAGGCTGTTGATCTAGGTGTTTGGAGAGTCACTCGTGACGGGATGAAACCCCTCAAGAATCCCGAGAAACCCACCACGAGTGAGGAAAAAGAAATTCATTTAAATGCTAGAGCCAAAAATTGCTTGTATGAATCTCTTAGCATGGATATTTTTAATCAAGTATTTACCTTAAAAACTGCTAATGAGATTTGGCTAAAATTGCATGAGCTCCATGACGGCACATCCAATGTCCGTGAGCAAAAACATTGCCTTGTCTTAAATGAGTATAATTCTTTTGCTATGAAAGATGATGAGCTTGTTAGAGACATGTATTCTCGTTTGAATCTAATTATCAATGAGCTCAATTCAATTGGCATTAATAAGCTAGGTGATGCGGACATTGTGAGGAAGATTATCTCCCTGCTACCACAACAAAGATATGGGAGCATCATCACCATCCTTCACAACATGGAGGACTTGAGCAACATGACCCCGACCATTGTGATTGGGAAAATCGCGGCTTTTGAGATGTCACGAAAAATGAGTCGGGGAGAGGAGCCAACATCCTCAAGACCATATGCTTTTGCATGTGATGAAAGGAAGGGCAAAAAGAAGGCTCCCACTCCAAGTTTCTCAAGCGAAGAAGAGGAAGAAGAAGAAAGTGATGATGATGAAGATAATCAGCCATGCACATCATCCTCCAAGGACGAAGAAACAATCCGACGCATCGGAAAGGTAATGAGGATGATCCGCAAGATTAATCTAATGGGTGTGCCCCTGCAGGTCGAGGATCTTCTCTTTAACATTGACAGGAAAAAGCAAAGGAAGAGAGGATGCTTCGCATGTGGGGAGAAGGGCCACTTCAGGGACAACTGTCCAAATATGGCCAAACCCAAAAAGGAGAGGAGCAAAGGCAAGGCGCTAACAAGTGTTAGAACTTGGAATGATTCTTCAAGTGAAGATGAACCTCCAAGGACGCGTAGCCACCGGTCCTCATCACGCTCATCACGGTCATCACACAAATGCCTTATGGCAAGAGGTAACAAAAGCATTCCATCCTCTAGTGATGAAAGTAGTAGTGATGATGAAGGTGAGGGAAAGCCCTCTGTAGATGAGCTTGCGGAAGCCGTAGAATTTTTCCAGGATGTTTGCACTAAGCAAAAAGCTCAACTTAAAACTTTGAAAAATAAGTTGATTAGCTCCCAAAATGATTATAAAGGTTTGCTAGAAAAATTTGAAACTTTTGCAAACTTAAATAGTGAGTTGTCAACTAAAATTGAGCTATTAGAATCTAGTGCTCCATCCACTGCTACCGATGATAGCCTTATTAAAAAGAATGAAAAACTTAAGGCTAAGTTAGCTAGCTCCCAAGAAGCTATTGAAAATTTGCTAGAGAAAATGGAAATTCTTAGCATACACAATAATGAGCTAACTACTAAGCTAGAAAACATTGGTAGCACCCCAGCAGCATCTTTAGTTGAAATACCTGAAATAATTAAGAAAGATGCTTCTACTTCCTGCTTTGATTTAACTGATGATTCTAACTCCTGCAACCAAGTCGTTGTTGAGAATATTGTTTTAGAGAAATGTTCGGATGAGGTTGCAAAGGAAAATGAACAATTAAAGCAAGAAGTGGCTCGCCTTGGAAAGGCTTTGTATGACAAGAAAGGCAAAGCCAAACAAATCCGACCTCCACAGGATAACACCACTGCGGGAGTGAACAAGCCTGTAGAGGGAGAAACTGTGATTTGTAGGCTATGCCACATGGAAGGCCACAAGTCTTTCCAATGCAAGGTGATGACCAGGGATAATCAAAGGCAAAAGCTCAAGCAAAAGCCATCAAGCAAAATCTCCAGCACCTACATCAAAAAGGTGAACAAAAAGGATGCTACACCATATTTGATCAAGAAGAAAACGAATGGAAAGGTGATAGCAATCAAGGCCAACAAGCAAGGCAACAAAGGAAAGGGGGCCAAACGCATCTGGGTGCCAAAGGAAATAATTTCAACCATGAAAAGCACCAAGAAGGTTTGGATCCCAAAAGGGAAGTGAGTGGACCGAAGGTCTGCGGGAAATTTGGAGACTTGGCAAAGTTGGGATGTATATCATGGGATACATCATATTGGATCAAGTTTATTGCCAAGTGGGTTAGTGAAAATTTTGGACCCAAATTTCCCACCCATGACTAAGGTAACTAGATTTATTGTATCTCTTGTTTTTAGATATGCGTATCTATTTACCTTGTATCTAGTTTACCTTTCTTGCCTAGTATTACATTTGTTATTTACCTTTGTTTTAAATTATGCATACTAGGTGAATCATATGGTAGGATTGCTTGTTTTAAATTCATACACTTAAGCAAACCTACATGGCTTAAAATATTTATTTAAGCACGACACATAGCTTCTATATCACTCCATAGTAAATGATGCATCAATTGAAAATTTTGATTTCTACAAGTTGTATCATTTAACTTATATGTGCCAAAGTTCGGATTATAGATAATTTGCCCCTCTTGAAATCAAATCAAAGTGCATGTCTCCAACAAGTATTCAAAACTTGTATGCACATCTTCAGGGGGAGGTTACTCTATAATCTAATACTTTGAGACTAACACCTTTTCAAGTCTATTTCATGTGATAGTCTCATTGTAAGGAAAATGAGGTCCCCGGAGAAAGACAACAATCTTCCACTGCAAAATCTCCAAGAACTCTCATGTCTCTCAAGCTCGCCATTGAATTTCAATCGGTATCTTTTGAGACTACATCTAGTATCATTTACATGTCTTCTCCAATATTTGATTAGACTATATTTCATATCATATACTTCCATGTTGCTAAAAATGCATAAGTGGTTAACTCATATTCTGTTACCTATGCATAAGGGAAGTTAGTCTTTTCAAATCATGTCTTGCACCTCTAATTTTCACATGCTTTTTCCTAAGATCTCTATCAGGGGGAGCTTTTCTTCATCTCTAAAGGGGGAGAAAAACTCTTTCTAAAGGAGAATACTCATTTAGGGGGAGTAATCTTTTGAGGACAAGCTTTTATTTACTTCCTACATGCTTTTAATGTCTTCCTTTTCAGTGGTTGATGCCAAAGGGGGAGAAGTTTAGGGACCAAAGCAATGAAAACTATATCAAACAGCAAACACCACAAATTTAAAATTTTATATCTACAAATGGTATTTCAAGTGGTTTTGGTTATTTGGTCCTAAAATAGGAAGTAAGTGAATTATGGAGTTAGGGGGAGGCTTAAGTCCATAATATCACTAAGTGGGGATAAAACATGCATCCTAGCAAGTAGATTGCATATTTTCATTCAAATGTTTGTTATATTTGCTTGCTTTGGTTGTGTTGTCATCAATCACCAAAAAGGGGGAGATTGTAAGGAAAAATGGACCCCAGACCATTTGGCTAAATGAGTTTTGGTGTTTGATGATTAACACAACCTGTGAACTAATGTGTTTGCTAGTGTTTATGTTTATAGTTCACAGGATGCGAAGAGGATTGGACTAAGACACTGAGGATGCAACACCTCAAATGAAGACATAAAAAGAGCTTAGAAGTCCAAGACTCAAGACCAAAGGAGCCCAAGAATAAAATACAGAAGACCTAGAAGATGGGCTGTCAGCTGGCGCACCGGTGGCACACAGTTGGCTCACCGGTGGCGCACAGTTGGCGCACCGGTGGCACACAGTTGGCTCACCGGTGGCACACAGTTGGCGCACAGGACAGCCAATAGAGTTTTCTGAGAGAAGGCACCGGACTGTCCGGTGTGCACCGGACAGTCACTATTCACTGTCCGGTGCACCTAACGGCTAGCTCAGAACTAGCCGTTGGCTGCACACCGGTGGCACACAGTTGGCTCACCGTTGGCACACAGTTGGTGCACCGGACTGTCCGATGTGTCAGAACTAGCCGTTGGCTGCACAGCGTTGGCGCACTGTTGGCGCACCGTTGGCTCACCGTTGGCGCACCGTTGGCACACAGTTGGCGCACCGTTGGCTGACAAGACTGTCCGGTGTGTCAGAACTAGTCGTTGGGTGCACAGCTTTGGCACACTGTTGGCGCACCGTTGGCGCACCGTTGGCGCACTGTTGGCACACAGTTGGCGCACCGTTGGCTGACAGGACTGTCCGGTGTGCCACCCTTACAACAGTCTGCTTTCCAACGGCTAGTTGAGTTGGGGCCTATATATACTTCACCCAATCAGCCATTTGAAGGTGTGGGAGCCCAAGCAAAATACCAAGGCATATTGTAGACATTTCCAAGTGCTCAAACACCCAAGTGCTTAATAGAATCACTCGGTGATTAGCGTAGGTGCTTTGCGAAGTGCTTAGGTTAGTTAGACCGCATTAGCGCTTGCTCTAGGTGAATCCTAGTTTGTTGAGTGAGTTTAGACAAACCACACAACCCCTCGGCTCTTGCGTGGGCCATTGTAATTGTACCGAGTGGGGCGAGAGTCTTGTGAGACCGTGACAACCGCATTTGTGTCACGGCCGCCACCGTGTACCGGAGGGAACGAGGCCCGCGGCGTTTCAGCCGGAAGCTCGATAGTGGAGACGGCGGGGAGCGTCCGAGAGGAGCCGGAAGCGGAGCACCACTTGCGCGTGGAGAAGGCCCGCGACTCTCTACGGAGTTACTCGACCGTGGTGCTTGGCCCTCGCATGGGCTTCCCTTTGCGTAGGGGCACCAACGAGGATTAGTCGGGACCTTGCGTGGTTCCAGATACCTCGGTAAAAATACCGGCGTCATCCACGAGAGTTTGCTTCTCTACTTTGCTCTTTAAGTTTCCGCATTTATATTAAGCATTTAAGTTTCAATCTTGTATGCATACTTATTTAGTGTAGATTGAAACTTAGCCATTGCGGTAGAGATAGCAACACTTAGACAAAACCTAGATTGCACTTTCTAGTTTGATTATTTGCATAGGTTTTTCTCTAGGGATTTATTTGTGGCCTAGTTTAGTAAAAGTTTTAGAAGTCCTAATTCACCCCCCGCCTCTTAGGCGTCACTCGTTTCCTACAGCAAGGTTAAAGGACTAGGAAAAATAGCAATTTCATCCGAGCATTCCATTTCTAATGTGTTTTTAGTAGAATTGCTAGGATATAACTTGTTGTCCGTGAGTCAATTATGTAATATGGGGTATAATTGCTTATTTACAAATGTAGATGTGTCTGTCTTTAGAAGGAGTGATGGTTCATTAGCTTTTAAGGGTGTACTAGACGTCAAACTCTATTTAGTTGATTTTGCAAAGGAGGAGGCCGGTCTAGATGCATGTTTAATTGCTAAGACTAGCATGGGCTGGCTGTGGCATCGCCGTCTAGCACATGTGGGGATGAAGAACCTTCACAAACTTCTAAAGGGAGAACATGTGTTAGGACTAGCAAATGTGACTTTCGAAAAGGATAGACCTTGTGCAGCTTGTCAAGCAGGTAAACAGGTGGGAAGTGCTCATCACAGCAAGAATGTAATGACCACATCAAGATCTCTGGAGTTACTTCATATGGACCTCTTCGGACTCGTCGCCTACCTAAGCATAGGAGGAAGTAAGTATGGTCTTGTTATAGTTGATGATTTTTCCCGCTTCACTTGGGTATTCTTTTTACAGGATAAAACAGAAACCCAAGGGACCCTCAAGCGCTTCCTAAGGAGAGCTCAAAATGAGTTTGAGCTCAAGGTGAAGAAGATAAGGATCGACAACGGGTCTGAGTTCAAGAACCTTCAAGTGGAGGAGTACCTCGAGGAGGAAGGAATCAAGCACGAGTTCTCCGCTCCCTACACACCACAGCAAAATGGTGTGGTAGAGAGGAAGAACAGGACGCTCATTGACATGGCAAGGACGATGCTTGGAGAGTTCAAGACCCCCGAGCGGTTTTGGTCGGAAGCCGTGAACACGGCTTGCCACGCCATAAACCGGGCCTACCTTCATCGCCTCCTCAAGAAGACGTCGTACGAACTCCTAACCGGTAACAAACCCAATGTATCATACTTTCGTGTTTTTGGGAGCAAATGTTATATTCTAGTGAAGAAAGGTATAAATTCTAAGTTTGCTCCCAAAGTTGTAGAAGGGTTTTTGTTAGGTTATGACTCAAATACAAAGGCATATAGGGTCTTCAACAAATCATCGGGTTTGGTTGAAGTCTCTAGCGACGTTGTATTTGATGAGTCTAATGGCTCTCCAAGAGAGCAAGTTGTTGATCTTGATGATGTAGATGAACAAGACGTTCCAACGACCGCAATACGCACCATGGCAATTGGAGATGTGCGGCCACAGGAACAAAAGGAGCAAGATCAACCTTCTTCCTCAACAATGGTGCAACCCCCAACTCAAGACGATGAACAGGTTCATCAAGAAGAGGCGTGTGACCAAGGGGGAGCACAAGATGATCATGTTATGGAGGAAGAAGCACAACATGCCCCTCCAACTCAAGTTCGAGCGACGATTCAAAGGAATCATCTCGTCGACCAGATATTGGGTGATATTAACAAGGGAGTAACTACTCGCTCTAGATTAGTTCATTTTTGTGAGCATTACTCTTTTGTCTCTTCTATTGAGCCTTTTAGGGTAGAAGAGGCCTTGCTAGATCCGGACTAGGTGTTGGCCATGCAGGAGGAGCTCAACAATTTCAAGACAAATGAAGTTTGGACACTGGTGCCACGTCCCAAGCAAAATGTTGTGGGAACCAAGTGGGTGTTCCGCAACAAACAGGACGAGCACGGGGTAGTGACAAGGAACAAGGCACGACTTGTGGCAAAAGGTTATGCCCAAGTCGCAGGTTTGGACTTTGAGGAGACTTTTGCTCCTGTGGCTAGGCTAGAGTCAATTCGCATATTGTTAGCCTATGCCACTCACCATTCTTTCAGGTTGTTCCAAATGGATGTGAAGAGCGCTTTCCTCAACGGGCCAATCAAGGAGGAGGTGTACGTAGAGCAACCCCCTGGCTTTGAGGATGAACGGTACCCCGACCACGTGTGTAAGCTCTCTAAGGCGCTCTATGGACTTAAGCAAGCCCCAAGAGCATGGTATGAATGCCTTAGAGACTTTTTAATTGCTAATGCTTTCAAGGTTGGGAAAGCCGATCCAACTTTATTCACTAAGACGTGTGATGGCGATTTATTTGTGTGCTAAATTTATGTCGATGACATAATATTTGGTTCTACTAACCAAAAGTCTTGTGAAGAGTTTAGCAGGGTGATGACTCAAAAGTTTGAAATGTCGATGATGGGCGAGTTGAACTACTTCCTTGGGTTCCAAGTGAAGCAACTCAAGGACGGCACTTTCATCTCCCAAACGAAGTACACGCAAGACTTGATCAAGCGGTTTGGGATGAAGGACGCCAAGCCCGCAAAGTCTCCAATGGGAACTAATGGACACGTCGACCTCAACAAAGGAGGTAAGTCTGTTGATCAAAAAGCATACCGGTCTATGATAGGTTCCTTGCTTTACTTATGTGCTAGTAGACCGGATATTATGCTTAGTGTATGCATGTGTGCTAGATTTCAATCCGATCCAAGGGAGTGTCACTTAGTGGCCGTGAAGCGAATTCTTAGATATTTAGTCGCTACGCCTTGCTTCGGGATCTGGTATCCAAAGGGGTCTACCTTTGACTTAATTGGATATTCAGACTCCGATTATGCTGGATGCAAGGTTGATAGGAAGAGTACATCAGGGACGTGCCAATTCTTAGGAAGGTCCCTGGTGTCTTGGAGTTCTAAGAAACAAACTTCTGTTGCCCTATCCACCGCTGAGGCCGAGTATGTTGCCGCAGGACAGTGTTGCACGCAACAACTTTGGATGAGGCAAACCCTCCGGGACTTTGGCTACAATCTGAGCAAAGTCCCACTCTTATGTGACAATGAGAGTGCAATTCGCATGGCGGATAATCCTGTTGAACACAGCCGCACAAAGCACATAGACATTCGGCATCACTTTTTGAGAGACCACCAACAAAAGGGAGATATCGAAGTGTTTTATGTTAGCACCGAGAACCAGCTAGCCGATATATTTACCAAGCCTTTAGATGAGAAGACCTTTTGCAGGCTGCGTAGTGAGCTAAATGTCTTAGATTCGAGGAACTTGGATTGATTTATAGCATACATGTGTTTTATGCCTTTGATCATGTTTCTTTATGCATTTCGTTGCTTAATTATGGTGATCAAGTTGTACAAAGCAACCCCGGACCTCAAAAGTCCATGTGTAAGTGATGCACATATTTAGGGGGAGATGTGCTACAACTTGACCCTTTGAGACTAACCATGTGTTTGAGCTTGCTTGATTTAGTCTCAAAGGTGGATTGAAAGGGAAAGATGGACTTGGACCATGAAAGACTTCCACTGCACTCCGATGAGAGGGTAATTAACTCCAAGTTCATCTCCATACTCTTATTGCCTTTTATTTTGAGTTGAAGATTTTGGTGAGGCAATGGGGTTTGAGGGTCAAAAATGATCCCGTTTTGATGCTTGATGCCAAAGGGGGAGAAGTTAAGGCCAAAGCAAGAAATGGATCAGCTACCACTTGAGAATTTTGAAAATAGTAGAGTTAGAACTTTTGTTTTGTCAAAATACTCTAAGTGTCTCTTTTTGTCAAAAGTTGGTCTCTTGTGGGGAGAAATGTTTGATTATGGGAAAAATGGGGAGTTTTTGAATCTTCGATCAATTTCTCCTGGAATACCTTTCTCTATGCCTCAACAAGTGAATTTGACTTAGAGATAGGAAATTGAGTTTGATTTGCAAAAAACAAACCAAGTGGTAGCAAAGAATGATCCAAATATGCCAAATTTGAATCAAAACAAATTCTTGTTCTCATTTGCATTGATGTTGCACTTCTATATGTTGCTTTTTGTTGTGTTGGCATAAATCACCAAAAAGGGGGAGATTGAAAGGGAAATGTGCTCTTGGGCCATTTCTAAGTATTTTGGTGATTAAGTGTCCAACACAAATGGTTATGTGTTAAACTATGCCAAATGGTGGACGAAGTGCAAATCAAAACAAAGGTATGATTCTAGACTTAGTACATTGGTTTTAGTGTACTAACATATTTGTCTAAGTGCTAGAATCAGAGAAAAGACAAATGGAAAAGACTCCAAGACTCTGCTCAGTCTGGGTGCACCGGACTGTCCGGTGGTGCACCGGACAGTGTCCGGAGCGCCAGGCTGGCTCTAGTGAAAAGGCCGCTCTCGTGATATCGTCGGCGGCGTACGGCTAAAAATCACCGGACTGCCTGGTGGTGCACCAGACTGTCCGGTGAGCCAACGGTCGGCCGAGCCAACGATCGGTCGCACAATCCGCGCGTGACACGTGGCCGAGCCAACGGTCTGATGGGGGCACCGGACTGTCCGGTGTGCACCGGACAGTGTCCGGTGCGCCAACGGCTCCAAATCGTCAACGGTCGGCTGCGCCAGAATAGGAAAGAAATCTGCATCGGACAGTGTCTGGTGCACCAGTCGACAGAAGGCAAGAATTGCCTTCCTGGATTTCTCTCAACGGCTCCTAGCTACCTTGGGGCTATAAAAGGGACCCCTAGGCGCATGAAGGAGCATACCAAGCATTCTTTGATCATCTCTTAACACCAAGCATTCTTTGATCATCTCTTAGCACCAAGACATCTCTCTAGCGCATTTGATTCGTTGTGATAGCAATTTGAGCTCCTCTTGAGTTGAGAACTCCGTGTGTGATCTTAGAGCTCAAGTTGTGACTTGTGTGCGTGTTTGTGCTCGTGCTTTGAGGCTTGTGTGTGTTGCTCTTCCCATTCTTACATCTGTGCTTCTTTGTGATCATCTCATTGTAAGGGCGAGAGGCTCCAAGTTGTGGAGATTCCTCGCAAACGGTAAAGAGTAAAGAAAGAAGAACATCGTGGTATTCAAGTTGATCATTGGATCACTTGAAAGGAGTTGAGTGTAACTGTCGTCCATTGGGACGCCACAACATGGACTAGGCAAGTATTGTACTTGGCCGAACCATGGGATAAATCCTTGTGTCTCTTGTGCTTGTTCTCACTGTGTCAATTGTGGTTCACAAGAGCTCTCCTTAGCCACTTGATTTCATTGTACTAACACTTAATCAAGTTTGTGGCTTTAAGTTTCAAGTTTTTATAGGATCACCTATTCACCCCCCCCCCTCTAGGTGCTCTCAGGATTGTCCGTGACTAGGGCTCAGATGGTCAGTGATCCTCCAATGGTCGGATTTGACATTACAATGGTTAAGTCTGATAACCCAATGGCCAGATCAACGACTGTCTTCCCTCGGTGATGACATGCGGACGGTCTACCCTTGGTTCTGGACGGTCCGCGCCAGCTCTAAAAATCCTTTTGTTGAACTTGTCACCTTCGGGCTGAAGCAAATCATCACAGGCGGACGGTCCGTGAATTATAGCTGGACGGTCTACCAGAAGGGGTCAGACGGTCCGCAGTTATCGATTTCAGAACTTATGTTTCTGACTTGTCGTTGATCTTTGAACTATCTTCTCTGAGTTGCTTTGGCTGAACTTTGAGAGAGATCATATGGACTTAGATAAATATATCTAGTGGCTTTCCAACTAGTCTAAGTCATGGATATTGGACGTTTTAATTCTTTAACTCATATTTCTTCTTTTGCTCAAACTAGCTCCAAAATAGTGAATTGTGGATTCTGAGCTTTCCAACCTCTCTAGATGTATTGAATAGGTTCCATGGGGTATTTAGAACTTATCCAAAGAGTATAACTATTGCTAGTTCAACTATTTCATATGTTTACCTCTATTTAATTGGATCTGGGCTGATTCTGAGTTAGAAAGTAAACTGTTGAACATATAAACTTGTTGGGGGTCTTCTTCTCCGCCGAAGGTCCTAAAGACGAAGATATCATTAGTGAAGTGATGTTGAGGATCTTTTTCTGCGTCGAAGGTCCTCGAGACAAAGACATTATCTGAAAGAGCTATGGCCGAAGGACAACAACTTTGGCTTAAGGTGGCGACGAAGGTCAAGCATGATGCCGAGTCTAAGAGGAAAAGACTGATTAATCCTTGATGATTTATGTTACGATTATGTGTACATGTTAAGGTCATAAATGTATTTTTACTCGGGCTGCGTCCTGTGTCTATAAATAGGTGAACAGTACCATCGTACTGTTCACGCTGATTTGTATTTGCTCTCGCATCACCACCTTCGATTAAGCCGAAGGTATCGATGTAACATAAATTCTGTTAATGTTCATTAATGCATATGTTACGAATTAGATACATGAATAAGTGAATGAATATATAACATGTTGCTTCTATGAATTATTATTCTGATAAATGATGAAGGTGTGTCCTTCATGACCTTCATCTGAAGATCGTTATATACGAAAGAAGATAATGCTTCGAAGGACAAAGGTCCTTAATTTTTAACAATTGTGTTGCCTTGTTCTTGATTCACAGTATTGAGAACAAGTGACCAACATTGGCGCCCACCTCCGGTGAACTCACTTCCACGACCACGACAATGGCTTCGCAAGGTGATCAAGTTATGACACCTTCGGCTACGAAGCTCGTGCTCCCAATCACAGGTGGCTCAAGTTCCTAATCAACCAACAAGAAGTAGAAGAAGAAAGCACGGAGAAGGGTACAGCACGTCAGAGTGCAAGGACCCTTCATCAAATCCAAATGGTCTCATGTACTAATCACATTTTCTCAGGAAGACCTTCATCTCAAGGACTACCCCCATAATGACGCTATGGTCATATCATGTGTTATCAAAGGGGTTATGTTTCACAATGTCCTTGTAGACACGTGCAATGCAGCAGACATTATCTTCGCAAAAGCCTTCAGGCAGAATGAAGAATAGGATGACAAAATACATGATGCAACGCACCCCTCGTGTGGCTTCGGAGGAAGACAGATAATGGCACTTGGGAAAATAACAATGCCAATCACCTTCGGTTATGTTCATAACACAAGAACAAAACAAGTTGTATTTGACATTGTTGACATGGACTACCCTTACAATGCAATCATTGGACGAGGGACATTGAACGCCTTCGAAGCAATACTCCATCCAGCATATCTGTGCATGAAGATACCATCTGACCAAGGTCATATTGTTGTGCATGGAAGTCAAGAGGCTGCTAGAAGGGCCGAAGGGAACTGGACAGATTCAAGGGCCATCCACAACATAGATGAAGTCGAAGCTCATCAGTAGCATAAGCATATAAGAGACAAAGCTCCTTCAGCGGATCAACCAAAGTATATGCTTCTGTGCAAAGACATAGCTGAGCAGAATGTGTTGTTTGGGTCTCAATTGTCTGATGAACAAGAGAAAACTCTGGTAAAGTTTTATTCAATAACAAGGATGTTTTGCTTGATCGGCCAATGATCTTTGTGGCGTCAACAGAGATGTTATTGAGCACCCACTCAATGTAGACCTAGCTATCAGACCGAGGAAGCAGAAGCTTCGGAAGATGTCCGATGATAAAGCCGAAGGGGCAAGAAATGAAGTTAAAAGGCTTCTCAACGCCGGAATGATCAGAGAAGTAACATACCCAGAATGGCTAGCCAACACTATTATGGTAAAGAAGGCCAATGGAAAGTGGAGAATGTGTATTGATTTTACAGATCTCAACAAAGCAAGCCCGAAGGATGAAATCTCCTTGCCAAGAATAGATTCTCTCGTAGATGCGGCAGCCACTTTGGAGCTCATGAGCTTGTTGGACTACTATTTAGGTTATCATCAAATCTGGATGAAGAAGGAGGACGAGCCTAAGACAAGCTTTGTAACCCCTAGTGGAACTTACTGCTACATTCGGATGCCCGAGGGGCTCAAGAATGCTGGAGGAAGCTTCAGCAGGATGACTTCCAAAGTACTCAGCTCTCATATTAGTAGGAATATTCTGACATATATTGATGATATCATAGTCAAAAGCACGAAGCAAGAAAATCACATTGCTGATTTGCAAGAAACATTTGCCAACTTCATAAAGGCTGGCCTCAAGCAAAATCCAGAGAAATGTGTCTTCGGGGGGGAAGGAAAATTTTCATGGGTGTCTAGTATCAACAAAAGGGATTGAAGCAAACCCAAACAAAATAGAAGCTATACTTTGGATGGAGCCACCGAAGACAAGAAAAGGTGCTCAGAGACTAACAGGGAGGCTGGCATCTTTGAACAGATTCATCTCAAGATCAGCAGAAAGGAATTTACCATTCTTCGAAGTGCTAAAATCAGGCGAAGTCTTCCAATGGGGACCGGTTCAACAAAAGGCCTTTGAAGATCTGAAACAATATCTGATACATCTAACAACATTAACTCCACCTTCGTCAGGAGCCCCGTTGCTACTGTATGTGGCTGCTTCCCACGCTGCAGTCAGTGCAGCACTGGTGCATGAGAGATAAGATGATCAAACAAAGAAGCAAGTCCCAATATTCTGTCTCTGAAGTACTAAGTCCTTCAAAAAGAAATTACACAGAGCTGCAGAAGGTACTATATGTTGTACTGATGGCCTCCAGGAAGCTTCGACATTATTTCTAGTCACACCACATTATAGTACCTTTGTCTCAACCTCTCAAGGACATCATAAGAAACAGAGAAGCTACAAGAAGAGTTGGAAAATGGGCTGCAGAATTGAATGAATTCACTATTGATTTTGTCCATAGATTCTCGATCCAATCCCAAGCATTAGCAGATTTCATTGCTGATTGGACGCCAGGGGCTCATGAAGAAGGATGCACAACAGACACTGAAGCTTGGACAGTGTTCTGCGATGGATCGTGGGGAACTTTCGGTGCAGGTGCAGCTGCCATTCTAATCTCACCATTCGAAATCAAAACTTCCTATGCGGCCAGGTTGGAGTTCAACTGCACAAATAACATTGCAGAGTACGAAGCTCTTCTTTTGGGGCTTCGAAAGCTTAGGACAATGGGAATAAGAAGGGAAGTTCTCAAATCTAACTTACAAGTCATCACATGGCACGTTGATAAAAGCAGCAAAGCAAGAGACTCGAAGCTTGAAAAGTATCTTGACTTAGTTTGAAGAATAGAAGCTTATCTTGACTTAGTTTGAAGAATAGAATCTTCCTTCGAAGGTTTTTCAGTGAAAAACATTCCAAGAGGAGAAAACGAGTAGACAGATTTACTAGCTAAATCAGCAGCACAGGGGCTCCCACTCCCCTCAGAAGTGTTCTTCAAACTCTCAAAGCACCTTCAGTCGAGATCATGGAGTGAGCAGTGCTTACAATTTCACCTGTGCACAACGAGGACTATAGAACTGAGATTGTATCTTTCCTCCAAGGAAATTATCCTTCGGATGATGAAGCTTACATAAAAAGGATGCAAGCCAGGACAAGACCATATATGATCATAGAAGGGGAATTGTTCAAACAAGGAGTTTGTTCTCCACTGTTGAAATGTCTCTCTAGAGCCGAAGGTCAGGAGCTAATGAAAGAGATACATGCAGGGATATGTGGAGCTCATATCGGATCCAGGCCTCTCCTTGGAAAGGTTTTCAGACAAGGATTTAATTGGCCGGTAGCTTCAAACACAGCGGATCTAGTTCAAAAATGTGAAAACTGCGAGAAGTGCGCTAGAGACCAAAAGCAACCTTCATCTCTAACTCAGTTGATTCAGCCCACTTGGCCACTACAAAGGTGGGTCTTAGACTTACTAGGCCCACTTCCACCGGTGCAAGGGAACTTCAGATATGTTGTGGTAGCAGTGGAGTACTTTTCAAAGTGGATTGAAGCTAAACATCGTTTGTCGGTTTGGTGTGCCGAAGGCTATCACGGTTGATAATGGAACCCAATTTGATGCTAAAACATTTAAAACTTTTTATGACCAAATTGGACAAAGATACACTTTGCATCTATGAGACATGCAGAATCTAATGGATTGGTAGAGCGAGCTAACAACATCATCATCACAGAATAATGAAATCAATCTGCAATCTGCCAAAAGGAAAGTGGCCAGAGGAATTGGTAAAAGTGGTATGGAATCATAACACTATTGTCTCAAGATCAACAGGGTTCACTCCGTTCAAGCTTTTATTCAGAGATGAAGCAATAACACCGGAAGAAGCAAGAACAGGATCAATAAGGACTCTAGCTTCGTCAGAGGACGAAGATGCTTGCAAAATAACGAAAGAAACTATAGAAGGGGTCAGACTTCAGGCAATAGACCACATCAATAAATACCATGCCGAAACGGTCAAGTGGCGAGATAGAAAACAAAGACTAAAGAATATTAAGCTAGGACATTTGGTGCTTTGAAGAATAGCCAACCCAGACACAGTGGGGAAGCTATAACTTAAGTGGGAAGGTCCCTTCTTGGTAGTGTCTTCGTCAAGACCCGGATCATACAAGTTGAAGAAATGGATGGGAATGATGTCCCAAGATCTTGGAATGCAGACGAGCTTCGAAGATATTACGTGTAAACTATATAATTTTACTTCTTTTCCCTATAGCACCCTTTTCCTTTCAAGAGGGGAGAAAGGTTTTTAATGGGCCATAGGTTGTAATTTTCATTTTTTTTTCTTGTGCAATACAAGGGCCAGCTTCCCCACATGTAAAATATAAAGATCTAAGATTACACCATCAAGTGTAAAAAATAATGAAAAAGCTCCAAAGTCGTCCCTAAGGGGATGCAAAGTTAAAATGTCGCCGAAGTGAAAGGTGAAAAGCTCCAAAGTCGTTCCTAAGGGGATGCAGAGCTTAGATCCAAAGTCGTTCATAAGGGGATGCAGAGCTAAAATGCCACCTAAGTCAGAGGTGAAGAAGCTCCAAAGTCATTCCTAAGGGGATGCAGAGCTTAGCTCTAAAGTCGTGCCTAAGGGAATGCAGAGCTGAAATACCGCCTAAATAAAAGGTGAAGAGACTCCAAAGTCGTTCCTAAGGGGATACAGAGTCTAAGTGTGTATTCGCGTGAGTTTTTCATCTTCGGCATACATTTGCATACATTATCACATCATATTTTGCATTCATACGAAAATTATATTTTGCATGAAGAAAGCACAACCAAGCAACAAAAGCAACAAATGAAACACAAATCACACTCTCTCAAGTCACTAATCACTATTGATCACTTGTATTAATTGTGACACTTGGAGATGATTGGAAGCTTTGAATGTGTCTTGGAATGAATTCCTTGCTCTTGTATTGAATGTGGAGAGTGGAAGGCTTGGATGCATTGAATGGAGGTGGTTGGGGTATTTGTAAGCCCCAACCACATTATAGTCGTTGGTTGTAGCTTTCTGTCGACGGACGCATCAGATAGTCCGGTGCACACCGGATAGATGTTGTTCATTGTCCGATGCCCTGCCACGTCAGTTTACCGTTGGAGTCGACCGTTGGATTCGCCTGTCCCTGTGGCGCACCGGACTGTCCGGTGCGACCTGATCGTTGCTGACTGTTTCTGACTTCTGACCGTTTATCACGGGTGGCAGTCGACCGTTGGCCATGGGCTCACCAGATAGTCCGGTGAATTTTACCTGCGAAGCGCTGAGTTTTCCTGAGAGCGGCCTATTCGTCGGGTGCGCCAGCCTAGGCATCGGACACTATTCGGTGCACATCGGACAGTCTGGTGCGCCGCGGGCTGGTGCAAGTCTGACTTGCCCAGGCCAAACTTCTTCAATCCGATTTCTCTCGATTTGACAAGGTTCCTTACAGATGTATATGAACTTTATGCACCTGAGAAAAGATCAACTAGGCAAACTAGTTAGTCCCTAAGGTTTGTAATGGTCGTCAAACATCAAAATCGATTATAGGAGATGGTTGAGGCCATTTCCCTTTCAATCTCCCCCTTTTTGTTGATTGATGTCAACACAAACCAAAGCAAATACAAAGTATAGAAATTTAGCTAGTTTGCATTTTGATAGATATGCATAAGTTACTTTGAAATGAAAACAGTTCTAAGCATATATGATTGTTTTGGTATAGTTAACATTTTGGACCACATTTGCACCACTTAGCTTGTTTTTGCAAATCTTCTGGAAAAGTCTTTTCAAATTCTTTTGCAATTAGCCAATGGCATAAGAATATGATTTCTAAAGCATTCTCAATTTTTGAAAGATTATCCCCCTTTTTCAAATGCTTTTCCTTTGGCTAAATAAAAGCTCCCCCTAAAAAAGTTCTCCCCTTCGCGATTAAGAGGGTTTTTGCAAAAGCAATTTTTAAAAAGTTTTCATAAAACAGGGTGGTGGTGCGGTCCTTTTGCTTTGGCCTATTAATTTCTCCCCCTTTGGCATTAAGCGCCTAAAATAGAGAAATCGAGAGGTCTTTATCAAGAAAGATATGAAAGTAAATACATGAGTAGGGCAAAGGATACTAACAAATATGGAATGGAAGTCTTGCCTTTGCCTACAGCTCCATTTCCCTTTCAATTCAAGACTAAGTATAGAAATACTCTTGGAAGCACATTAGTATTAGCTTTGGCACAAGCAGAATAAGAAATATGCATTTGTACCAAATGAAAGAGACATGCCATGATCAAAGGTATAAAATGAGCAATATGTGAAAGATTTCAATCAAAGTTCCGAGAATCTAAGACATTTAGTTCATTCCTAAGCTTGCTAAAAGTCTTTTCATCTTGGAGCTTGGTGAAGATATCGACTAACTGGTTGTGGGTGCTAACATAAGCAATTTCGATATATCCCCTTTGTTGGTGATCTCTCACAAAGTGATACCTATCTATGTGCTTAGTGCGACTGTGTTCAACAGGATTATCCACCATGCGGATTGCACTCTCATTGTCACATAGGAGAGGGATTTGCTCAACTTGTAGCCATAGTCCCTAAGGGTTTGCCTCATCTAGAGTAATTGTGCACAACAATGTTCTGCAGCAATATACTCGGCTTCGGCGGTGGATAGAGCTACTGAATTTTGTTTCTTTGAAGCCCAAGACACCAGGGATCTCCCCAGAAACTAACAAGTCCCTAATGTACACTTTCTATCAATCTTACATCCGGCATAATCAGCATCAGAATACCCGATTAGATCAAAGGTAGATCTCTTGGGGTACCATAGCCCAAACTTAGGAGTGTAAACTAAATATCTCATGATTCTTTTCACAACCCTTAGGTGGATTTCCTTAGGGTTGGCCTGGAACCTTGCACACATGCATACTAAAAACATAATATACGGCTGTGGAGTGCATAAATAGAGTAGATATCCTATCATCGACCGGTATACCTTTTGATCTACAGACTTACCTTTTGTGTCGAGGTCGAGATGTCCATTTGTCCCCATGGGAGTCTTGATGGGTTTGGCATTCTTCATTCCAAACTTCTTGGGAATATCTTGAATGTACTTTGTTTGGCAAATGAAGGTGCCTTCTTGGAGTTGCTTGATTTGGAATCCGAGGAAATACTTCAACTCCCCCATCATGGACATCTCAAATTTCCGTATCATAATTCTACTAAACTCTTCACAAGACGACTTGTTAGTAGACCCAAAGATAATATCATCAACATAAATTTGGCATATAAACAAGACTTTGTCAATTGTTTTAGTGAAGAGAGTAGTGTCAGCTTTTCTGACTTTAAAGCCATTAGTGGTAAGAAAGTCTCTTAGGCATTCATATCATGCTCTTGGGGCTTGTTTGAGCCCATAAAGCATCTTTGAGAGCTTATAAACATGTGAAGGATACTCATTATCTTCAAAGCCAGGAGGTTACTCAACATACACCTCTTCCTTGATAGGACCATTGAGGAAGGCACTTTTTACGTCCATTTGATATAACTTAAAGCCATGGTAAGTAGCATAGGCAAGTAATATTCGAATTGACTCAAGCCTAGCTATGGGTGCATAGGTTTCATCAAAATCCAAACCTTCGACTTGTGAATATCCTTTTGCAACAAGTCGAGCTTTATTCCTAGTCACCACACCATGCTCATCTTATTTGTTGCGGAACTAAATGTCATACCTCATTCCTCGTGAAGTTGTTGAGCTCCTCTTGCATTGCCACCACCCAGTCTGGTTCTAGCGGTTGTTGTGGAACCACATGAACCTGGCCACAAGCACCAACTCTTCATCCCCAAGCCTCCCCACCTGCTCCTCTATAATGGAAAACAAAGAAGACAAAGCAAACATAGCAGGTGAGGGGTTAGAGGAGGAGCCACCTCCAGAGACTAGGGCCATTGTGGGTGCACTAGGGTTATTAATCTTGGTCCGAGTTTGGTGGTCAATCTCGATGTACTTGAGCTTGTTGAAAAGCTCATCCACGGTGAGTGTCTCATAGTTGGGCGACTCGATGATCGTCGAGACCTTCACCTCCCAAACCCTCTGATCTAGAGCTTGTAATAATTTCAACGCTCTCTCATTATCGCCATAGGGAAGCTATGCCTTGTTAGCACACATCTTTTTCACGATGGACTAGAACCAAGAAAACATCATGTCAATGGTGTGTCTAGCCGACTGAACAAAGTTCTCATACTCTCGCCAATACGTCTCAAAGAGTTTGGTCTTTACATGATCATTGCCCTCATGGAATCTCTCGAGGGTGGATCAGATCTCGTGAGTCGTAGTTAGATGTCCAACTCGCTCAAACTTAGCCAACAAGAGGCACGAGAACAAAGTGTTGCGAGCTTTGTTGTTCGAATCATGGAACTCCACTTGAACTGGAGTGATGAGAGCACCTAGAGGGGGGTGAATAGGCGATCCTGGAAAAATTCAACACTAAATAGCCAACACTTGGTTATGAAATGTTAGTGCGATTAAAACGAAGTTGCAAAAGTGTGAATTCTAGAAGAAGGCCAATCACAAATAAGATGGACATAAGACACAGTGATTTATCTCATGGTTCGGCCAATGCCTACTTCCACGTTGTGGTGACCTCCTTCGGTCAAGGATTGCACTCAATCCCTCTCGAGTGATCCAATGATCAACTTTGAGTACCACGGCTATCTTCCTTAGTAGTCTTTCTCCCGTTTGCAAGGAATCTCCATAGATTGGAGCCTCTCGCCCTTACACGTTTATTGTAAGAGAAGCACAGTAGTAAGTGAGGGAGAGTAACACACGTGATAGTCGCCTAGAGGGGGGTGAATAGGGCGAAACTGAAATTTACAAATATAAACACAACTACAAGCCGGGTTAGCGTTAGAAATGAAAACGAGTCCACGAGAGAGGGTGCAAAACAAATCTCAAGCAAATAAGGAGTGTGACACAAGGATTTGTTTTACTGAGGTTCGGTTCTCGCAAACCTACTCCCCGTTGAGGTGGTCACAAAGACCGGGTCTCTTTCAACCCTTTCCCTCTCTCAAACGGTCCCTCCGACCGAGTGAGCTTCTCTTCTCAAATCAAAACCGGGAACAAAACTTCCCCGCAAGGGCCACCACACAGTTGGTGCCTCTTGCCTTGATTACAATGGAGTTTTGATCACAAGAACAAGTGAGAAAGAAAAGAAGCAATCCAAGCGCAAGAGCTCAAAAGAACACGGCAAATCTCTCTCGCTAATCACTAAAGCCTTATGTGGAATTGGAGAGGATTTGATCTCTTTGGTGTGTCTAGAATTGAATGCCTAGCTCTTGTAAGTGGTTGAGAAGTGGAAAACTTGGATGACTTGAATGTGGGGTGGTTGGGGGTATTTATAGCCCCAACCACCAAACTAGCCGTTTGGTGGGGCTGACTGTCGTATGGTGCACCGGACAGTCCGGTGTACACCGGACATGTCCGGTGCGCCAGCCACGTCACCAAAGCCGTTGGGTTCCGACCGTTGGAGCTCTGTCTCCTGGGCCCGCCTGGATGTCCGGTGGTGCACCGGACATGCACTGTAGAGTGTCCGGTGCGCCAGCATGGGCGTGCCTGACTTCTGCGCGCGCTGGCGTGCATTCAATGCGGTGCAGGTAGCCATTGGCGCCGAAATAACCGTTGCCCTGTAGTTACACCGGACAGTCCGGTGTACACCGGACATGTCCGGTGAATTATAGCGGAGCGGCCGTTGCGAATTCCCGAGGCTGCCAAGTTCCAGAGCCGCGTCCTCTTGGAGCACCGGACACTGTCCGGTGTACACCGGACAGTCCGGTGAATTATAGCGCGCCGGCTCTGAAAATTCCCGAGGCTGAGGAGTTCAGCGCGAAGTCCCCTGGTGCACCGGACACTGTCCGGTGGCACACCGGACAGTCCGGTGCGCCAGACCAGGGAGCCTTTCGGGATGCCTTTAGCTCTCTATTTTGAACCCAACATTGGTCTTTTTAATTGGCTTGTTGTGAACCTTTGGCACCTGTATAACTTGTACACTAGAGCAAACTAGTTAGTCCAATTATTTGTGTTGGGCAATTCAACCACCAAAATTATTTAGGAACTAGGTGTAAGCCTAATTCCCTTTCAATCTCCCCCTTTTTGGTGATTGATGCCAACACAAACCAAAGCAAATATGGAAGTGCATAATTGAACTAGTTTGCATAATGTAAGTGCAAAGGTTGCTTGGAATTGAGCCAATATAAATACTTACAAGATATGCATGGATTGTTTCTTTATTTTTAACATTTTGGACCACGCTTGCACCACAGATTTTGTTTTTGCAAATTCTTTTGTAAATCCTTTTTCAAAGTTCTTTTGCAAATAGTCAAAGGTAAATGAATAAGATTTTGCAAAGCATCTTCAAGATTTGAAATTTTCTCCCCCTGTTTCAAATGCTTTTCCTTTGACTAAACAAAACTCCCCCTAAATGAGATTCTCCTCTTAGAGTTCAAGAGGGTTTTGATATATCATTTTTGAAATACTACTTTCTCCCCCTTTTGCACATAATAAGATACCAATTTGAAATTTACCAATTGAAAATCTCCAATTTTAAAATTAGGTGGTGGTGCGGCGGTCCTTTTGCTTTGGGCTCATACTCTCTCCCCCTTTGGCATGAATCGCCAAAAACGGAATCATTAGAGCCCTTTAATCACTCTCTCCTTCTTTGGTCATAAATAAATGGGTGAAGATTATACCAAGGATGAAGTCCTTTTGCTTTGAACTCTCCCCAAAAGGATGGAGAGATGCACGGAGCGACGACGAAGGATGAGTTACGGAGTGGAAGCCTTTGTCTTCGCCGAAGACTCCAATTCCCTTTCAATATACCTATGACTTGGTTTGAAATAGACTTGAAAACACATTAGTCATAGCACATGAAAGAGACATGATCAAAGGTATATAAATGAGCTATGTGTGCAAATTAACAAAAGAAGTTGCGCGAATCAAGAATATTGAGCTCATGCCTAAGTTTGTTAAAAGTTTGTTCATCAAGAGGCTTGGTACAGATATCGGCTAATTGATCTTTAGTGTTAATGTAAGAAATCTCGATATCTCCCTTTTGTTGGTGATCCCTAAGAAAATCATACCGAATGGCTATGTGTTTAGTGCGGCTATGCTCGACGGGATTATCCGCCATCTTGATTGCACTCTCATTATCACATAGCAAAGGGACTTTGGTTAATTTGTAACCGTAGTCCCGCAGGGTTTGCCTCATCCAAAGCAATTGCGCGCAACAATGTCCTGCGGCAATGTACTCGGCTTCGGCGGTGGAAAGAGCAACCGAATTTTGCTTCTTTGAAGCCCAAGACACCAAGGATCTTCCCAAGAACTGGCAAGTCCCCGATGTGCTCTTTCTATTGATTTTACACCCCACCCAATCGGCATCCGAATAACCAATCAAATCAAATGTGGATCCCCGAGGGTACCAAAGCCCAAACTTAGGAGTATAAGCCAAATATCTCAAGATTTGTTTTACGGCCGTAAGGTGAGATTCCTTAGGGTCGGATTGGAATCTTGCACACATGCAAACGGAAAGCATAATGTCCGGTCGAGATGCACATAAATAGATTAATGAACCTATCATCGACCGGTATACCTTTTGATCGACGGATTTACCTCCCGTGTCGAGGTCGAGATGCCCATTGGTTCCCATGGGTGTCTTGATGGGCTTAGCATCCTTCATTCCAAACTTGGTTAGAATGTCTTGAGTATACTTCGTTTGGCTAATGAAGGTGCCTTCTTGGAGTTGCTTGACTTGGAATCCTAGAAAATACTGCAACTCCCCCATCATCGACATCTCGGATTTTTGTGTCATGATCCTACTAAATTCTTCACATGTAGATTCGTTAGTAGACCCAAATATAATATCATCAACATAAATTTGGCATACAAACAAATCATTGTCAAGAGTTTTAGTGAATAAAGTAGGATCGGCCTTGCCGACTTTGAAGCCATTAGCTATAAGGAAATCGCTTAGGCATTCATACCATGCTCTTGGGGCTTGCTTGAGCCCATAAAGCGCCTTAGAGAGCCTATAGACATGGTTAGGATACTCACTATCTTCAAAGCCGGGAGGTTGCTCAACATAGACCTCTTCCTTGATTGGTCCATTGAGGAAGGCACTCTTCACGTCCATTTGATAAAGCTTGAAGCCATGGTAAGTAGCATAGGCTAACAATATGCGAATTGACTCTAGCCTAGCTACGGGTGCATAGGTTTCACTGAAATCCAAACCTTCGACTTGGGAGTATCCCTTGGCCACAAGCCGAGCTTTGTTCCTTGTCACCACACCATGCTCATCTTGTTTGTTGCGGAAGACCCATTTGGTTCCTACAACATTTTGATTAGGACGTGGAACTAAATGTCATACCTCATTCCTAGTGAAGTTGTTGAGCTCCTCTTGCATCGCCACCACCCAATCCGAATCTTGGAGTGCTTCCTCTACCCTGTGTGGATCAATAGAGGAAACAAAAGAGTAATGCTCACAAAAATGTGCAACACGAGATCTAGTAGTTACCCCCTTATGAATGTCGCCGAGGATGGTATCGACGGGGTGATCTCGTTGGATTGCTTGGTGGACTCTTGGGTGTGGCGGCCTTTGCTCTTCATCCTCCTTGTCTTGATCATTAGTATCTCCCCCTTGATCATTGTCATCATCTTGAGGTGGCTCTTTTGCTTGATCTTCTACTTCATCGACTTGAGCTTCATCCTCATTTTGAGTTGGTGGAGATGCTTGCGTGGAGGAGGACGGTTGATCTTGTGCATTTGGAGGCTCTTCGGATTCCTTAGGACACACATTCCCAATGGACATGTTCCTTAGCGCGATGCATGGAGCCTCTTCATTACCTATCTCATCAAGATCAACTTGCTCTACTTGAGAGTCGTTAGTCTCATCAAACACAACGTCACAAGAAACTTCAACTTGTCCAGTGGACTTGTTAAAGACTCTATATGCCCTTGTGTTTGAATCATATCCTAGTAAAAAGCCTTCTACAGTCTTAGGAGCAAATTTAGATTTTCTACCTCTTTTAACAAGAATAAAGCATTTGCTACCAAAGACTCTAAAATATGAAATATTGGGCTTTTTACCGGTTAGGAGTTCATAAGACGTCTTCTTGAGGATTCGGTGTAGATATAACCGGTTGATGGCGTAGCAGGCGGTGTTGACTGCCTCGGCCCAAAACCGATTCGAAGTCTTGTACTCATCAAGCATGGTTCTTGCCATGTCTAATAGAGTTCGATTCTTTCTCTCCACTACACCATTTTGTTGTGGCATGTAGGGAGAAGAGAACTCATGCTTGATGCCCTCCTCCTCAAGGAAGCCTTCGATTTGAGAGTTCTTGAACTCCGTCCCGTTGTCGCTTCTAATTTTCTTGATCCTTATGCCGAACTCGTTTTGAGCTCGTCTCAAGAATCCCTTTAAGGTTTCTTGGGTTTGAGATTTTTCCTGCAAAAAGAACACCCAAGTGAAGCGAGAATAATCATCCACTATTACAAGACAATACTTACTCCCGTCGATGCTTATGTAAGCAATCGGGCCAAATAGATCCATGTGGAGTAGCTCAAGCGGCCTGTCGGTCGTCATGATGTTCTTGTGTGGATGATGGGCACCAACTTGCTTTCCTGCTTGGCATGCGCTACAAACCCTGTCTTTCTCAAAATGAACATTTGTTAGTCCTAAAATGTGTTCTCCCTTTAGAAGCTTATGAAGATTCTTCATCCCAACATGAGCTAGTCGGCGGTGCCAGAGCCAACCCATGTTAGTCTTAGCAATTAAGCATGTGTCGAGTTCGGCTCTATCAAAATCTACTAAGTATAGCTGACCCTCTAACACACCCTTAAATGCTATTGAATCATCACTTCTTCTAAAGACAGTGACACCTACATCAGTAAAGAGACAGTTGTAGCCCATTTTGCATAATTGAGATACGGAAAGCAAATTGTAATCTAATGAATCAACAAGAAAAACATTGGAAATGGAATGGTCAGGGGATATAGCTATTTTACCCAAACCTTTGACCAAACCTTGATTTCCATCCCCGAATGTGATAGCTCGTTGGGGATCCTGGTTTTTCTCGTAGGAGGAGAACATCTTCTTCTCCCCTGTCATGTGGTTTGTGCACCCGCTGTCGAGTATCCAACTTGAGCCCCCGGATGCATAAACCTACAAAATAATTTTAGTTCTTGACTTTAGGTACCCAAACAGTTTTGGGTCCTTTGGCATTAGAAACAAGAATTTTGGGTACCCAAACACAAGTTTTGGAGCCCTTGTGTTTGCCCCCAACAAACTTGGCAACTACCTTGCCGGATTTGTTAGTTAAAACATATGATGCATCAAAAGTTTTAAATGAAAAGCTATGTTCATTTGATGCACTAGGAGTTTTCTTCTTAGGCAACTTAGCATGGGTTGGTTGCCTAGAGCTAGATGTCTCACCCTTATACATAAATGCATGATTAGGGCCAGAGTGAGACTTCCTAGAATGAATTCTCCTAATTTTGCTCTCGGGATAACCGGCAGGGTATAAAATGTAACCCTCGTTATCCTGAGGCATGGGAGCCTTGCCCTTAACAAAGTTTGACAATTTCTTAGGAGGGGCACTAATTTTGGCATTGTCTCCTCTTTGGAAGCCGATACCATCCTTAATGACAGGGCGTCTCCCACTATAGAGCATACTTCTAGCAAATTTAAATTTTTCATTTTCTAAGTTATGCTCGGCAATTTTAGCATCTAATTTTGCTATATGATCATTTTGTTGTTTAATTAAAGACATGTGATCATGAATAGCATTAATATCAACATCTCTACATCTAGTACAAATAGATACATGCTCAACGTTAGATGTAGAGGGTTTGCAAGATTTTAATTCTATAACCTTAGCATGTAATATATCGTTTTCACTCCTAAGGTTAGAAATAGTAGCATTGCAAACATCAAAGTCTTTAGCCTTAGCAAGCAATTTCTCATTTTTCAACTTTAAGGCTAGCAAGAGAAATGTTCATTTCATCAATCCTAGCAAGTAAATCAACATTATCATCTCTAGGATTGGAAGTTGAAACATTACGAACATGAGAATCAACCTTAGCTAACAAATTAGCATTTTCATTTCTAAGGTTGGCAATAGTGTCATGGCATGTGCTTAGTTCACTAGTTAATTTCTCACATTTTTCTACCTCTAGAGCATAAGCATTTTTAACTTTAACATGTTTTTTATTTTTCTTGATTAGGAAGTCCTCTTGGGAATCCAAGAGATCATCCTTTTCATGGATGGCACTAATTAGCTCATTTAGTTTTTCTTTTTGTTCCATGTTAAGGTTGGCAAAAAGGGTACGCAAATTATCTTCCTCATCACTAGCACTATCATCACTAGAAGATTCATATTTAGTGGAGGATTTTGATTTAACCTTCTTCCTTTTGCCGTCCTTTGCCATGATGCACTTGTGGCCGACGTTGGGGAAGAGGAGTCCCTTGGTGACAGCGATGTTGGCGGCGTCCTCGTCGTCGGAGGAGTCGGTGGAGCTCTCGTCGGAGTCCCACTCGCGGTACACGTGGGCATCGCCGCCCCTCTTCTTGTGGTACCTCTTCTTTTCTCTCCTCTTGCCCTTCTTGTCGTTATCCCTGTCACTGTCACTTGATAATGGACATTTAGCAATAAAGTGACCGGGCTTACCACACTTGTACCAAACCTTCTTGGAACGGGATTTGTAATCCTTTCCCTTCCGTTGCTTGAGGATTTGGCGAAAGCTTTTAATGATTAGAGCCATCTCCTCATTGTCGAGCTTTGAAGCGTCGATTGGTTGTCTACTTGGTGTAGACTCCTCCTTCTTCTCCTCTGTTGCCTTGAACGCCACCGGTTATGCTTCGGATGTGGAGGGATCATCAAGCTCGTTGATCTTCTTTGAGCCCTTGATCATACATTCAAAGCTCACAAAATTCCCGATAACTTCCTCGGGAGTCATTAGTGTGTATCTAGGATTACCACGAATTAATTGAACTTGAGTGGGGTTAAGGAAGATGAGTGATCTAAGAATAACCTTAACCACCTCGTGGTCATCCCATTTCTTGCTCCTGAGGTTGCGCACTTGGTTCACCAAGGTTTTGAGCCGGTTGTACATATCTTGTGGCTCCTCCCCTTGGCGAAGACGGAAGCGACCGAGCTCCCCCTCGATCGTTTCCCGCTTGGTGATCTTGGTGAGTTCATCACCCTCGTGCGCGGTCTTGAGTAGATCCCAAATCTCCTTCGCATTCTTCAACCCTTGCACCTTTTTATATTCCTCTCTACTTAGAGAGGCGAGGAGTATGGTTGTGGCTTGGAAGTTGAAGTGCTCGATTTGGGCTACTTCATCTTCATCATAGTTTTCATCCCCTACGGATGGTACCTGTGCACCAAACTCAACAACATCCCATATACTTTTGTGGAGCGAGGTTAGATGAAATCGCATTAAATCACTCCACCTAGCGTAATCTTCACCATCAAAAGTTGGTGGTTTGCCTAATGGGACGGAAAGTAAAGGTGTATGTTTAGAAATGCGAGGGTAGCGTAGGGGAATCTTACTATACTTCTTACGCTCTTGGCGCTTAGAAGTGACGGACGCCGCGTCGGAGCCGGAGGTGGATGCCGATGAAGAATCGGTCTCGTAGTAGACCACCTTCCTCATCTTCTTTTTCTTGTCCCCACTCCGATGCGGCTTGTGGGAAGAGGATTTCTCCTTCTTCTCTTTGTGGTGTGAAGAAGATTTCTTCTCCTTCCCTTTGGAGGAGTCCTTCTTCTTCTCCTTCCTCTTGATGCGGGACTCTTCCGATGAAGTGCTCCTGTGGCTTGTAGTGGGCTTTTCGCCGGTCTCCATCTCCTTCTTGGCGTGATCTCCCGGCATCACTTCGAGCGGTTAGGCTCTAATGAAGCACCGGGCTCTGATACCAATTGATAGTCGCCTAGAGGGGGGTGAATAGGGCGAAACTGAAATTTACAAATATAAACACAACTACAAGTTGGGTTAGCGTTAGAAATGAAAACGAGTCCGCGAGAGAGGGTGCAAAACAAATCTCAAGCAAATAAGGAGTGTGACACAAGGATTTGTTTTACCGAGGTTCGGTTCTCGCAAACCTACTCCCCGTTGAGGTGGTCACAAAGACCGGGTCTCTTTCAACCCTTTCCCTCTCTCAAACGGTCCCTCCGACCGAGTGAGCTTCTCTTCTCAAATCAAAACCGGGAACAAAACTTCCCCGCAAGGGCCACCACACAGTTGGTGCCTCTTGCCTTGATTACAATGGAGTTTTGATCACAAGAACAAGTGAGAAAGAAAAGAAGCAATCCAAGCGCAAGAGCTCAAAAGAACACGGCAAATCTCTCTCGCTAATCACTAAAGCCTTATGTGGAATTGGAGAGGATTTGATCTCTTTGGTGTGTCTAGAATTGAATGCCTAGCTCTTGTAAGTGGTTGAGAAGTGGAAAACTTGGATGACTTGAATGTTGGGTGGTTGGGGGTATTTATAGCCCCAACCACCAAACTAGCCGTTTGGTGGGGCTGACTGTCGTATGGTGCACCGGACAGTCCGGTGTACACCGGACATGTCCGGTGCGCCAGCCACGTCACCAAAGCCGTTGGGTTCCGACTGTTGGAGCTCTATCTTCTGGGCCCGCCTGGATGTCCGGTGGCGCACCGGACATGCACTGTAGAGTGTCCGGTGCGCCAGCATGGGCGTGCCTGACTTCTGCGCGCGCTGGCGCGTATTCAATGCGGTGCAGGTAGCCGTTGGCGCTGAAATAGCCGTTGCCCCGTAGTTACACCGGACATGTCCGGTGAATTATAGCGGAGCAGCCGTTGCGAATTCCCGAGGCTGCCAAGTTCCAGAGCCGCGTCCTCTTGGAGCACCGAACACTGTCCGGTGTACACCGGACAGTCCGGTGAATTATAGCGCGCCGGCTCTGAAAATTCCCGAGGCTGAGGAGTTCAGCGCGAAGTCCCCTGGTGCACCGGACACTGTCTGGTGGAACACCGGACAGTCCGGTGCGCCAGACCAGGGAGCCTTTCGGGATGCCTTTAGCTCTCTATTTTGAACCCAACATTGGACTTTTTAATTGGCTTGTTGTGAACCTTTGGCACCTGTATAACTTGTACACTAGAGCAAACTAGTTAGTCCAATTATTTGCGTTGGGCAATTCAACCACCAAAATTATTTAGGAACTAGGTGTAAGCCTAATTCCCTTTCAACACGCAAGACTCAAATCCGCAGCACACACGCACACAAGCCAAGACTTGAGCTCGGAACACAGCACAAAGAGTTCACAAATCAAACGGAGCTCAAATCACTAACATAATCGATCAAATGCGTGGAGGTGGAGTCTGGGAGTATTAGGATGCTTAGTGAATGCTTGGTGTTCTGCTCCATGCGCCTAGGGGTCCCTTTTATAGCCCCAAGGCAGCTAGGAGTCGTTGGAGATCAACTTGGAAGGCAATTCTTGTCTTTTGTCGAGTGGTGCACCGGACAGTCTGGTGCACCACCGGACATGAACAGTAAGCGTCTGGTGCATGATCTCCTTCCTTTTCTGGCAAAGCCGACCGTTGGATCTTCGGATCTGTTGGCACACCGGACACTGTCCGGTGCACATCGGACAGTCCGGTGCGATCATCTGACCGTTGGCTAAGCCACGTGTCGCCCGTTGATCGCGTAGGCAACCGTTGGCCACGAACGTTGTTGGCTCACCGGACAGTCCGGTGCACCATCGGACAGTCCGGTGATTTATAGCCACGTCGCCGCGCAAATTCCCGAGAGCAGCTACTTCGCCGCCGGGCCAGCCTGGGCACCGGACACTGTCCAGTGCGCCACAGGCTGGTGCTGGTTTGGCTGACTTAGCCATTCTTTCTTCCATCCTTTTTCTCTTTTCTTGGTCATGTCTCTAGCACTTAGATAAACATGTTAGTAACCAAAAACAATTAACTAAGTACAGAGACATACCTTTCTCTTTGATTTGCACTACTCACTTAGTTAGCACATATGAACTCAAAACAATGTGTTGGGCATCTAATCACCAAAACAATTATAGAAATGTCCCAAGGGCACATTTCCCTTTCAAGTGATTCGTTCACTTGCAACATTGAACGCAACATCGAGGCAAATCTCCTACACTCTATACCCTATACTCTGAAGATATGCCAACATGTGGATCTTCTAGTATGGTAGTTAGTCCCATCGAAGAATGGTGGCTTGCTAACACCATGTTCCACACCTTCGTGGATTTCGAACCGATTAGGGTAAGAAAATCTTTAACCGGCTCCGATACCAATTGAAGGACCGATGAGGCGACCAGAGGGGTGAATGAGATCCACTAAAAATTCTCGACCTACGAGAACATTATTATGACTTGATTCCCAACACTCAACCAAAAATCCTCTAGGGACTCAAAGCAGCAGATCAAAGCACAATGAAAACCCAGTGTCGTTTGACTGTAAATAAACCCCAAAGACAAGTAGACCTAACTTCCTGTGAAAAAACAAAGTTAGAAACACCAGGAAGCAGGAGCGGCAGCGTTGGCCTTTGATCCGACAGTGCCGGGGTCCAGCAGTGCCACGCACACGAATGGTAGTGCCGGGCAAGGTAAAATGTCCAGAACAATCTCAAACTTCATAGAAGTTTGTGTGGGGTAAAAGATGTTCACTGGTGAAGTATGAACCCAAGCAAAACAAAAAACGAAGCGTGGATCAGAAATCCCAATTTGGTTGGGGTTTTGTTGTGGTCTTTCAAAACAAGTTCAAACTGAGTTCTTGAATCACGACCAGGAACTACACCGAGAGGGTGTATGCAGTGATCCAAGAAGTGCTATTCACCACTAAACAACCCCCAAACCAAATCCAACCACAAGAACTTGAATATTCTTCACAAGTTCATACGAGAAGGGATGGAAGAACACAAGAGAAAAAGAGCTTCAGAAATTTCAGCAAGAGTACAAACTGAGATTGAAGCCAAACGTTGTGGGTCATACCAGCGACCCTTCCTCTAATTAAACTTGCAGATCAGAAACACAGTCACAGTTACAAAATCGTTGTGGATCCCCCGTCTCAATTCGTGACTACCTAGAGAGAAAAACTAGGAGTTCTAAATGAGAAGCATAAACAAATGGTAGCCAAGACTGAACTAACCAGCCATCCCCTTTATTTATAGAGGGTTATTTATATTTCTTAAATTATCCCTACTTACGTAGAGTCTATCCACTTCACCAGGGGCAAAATAGAACAACTCCTAGGTTTCCAATCTGACTACCTTACGCTCCACACGAAGTTGCTTCACCTTGGCACACCCTTCGTTGTGACACCACGTGCCACCATCAGTTCCCTCAAGAACCACCGTTGTCGAGTTTTGAGGCCCAAACTCAGCAAAATCCGCCATTCGTAGTGCATTGTGGTTTTTTTAGGCTCAACCACCAAACTGTCGTATCCTACCTAGTGCGCGTCCCCTACATCATGGACACGTGTCCCACCAGTCCTCGATCGTGCCGGCAACATGGCCCGCTCGGCCACGTCCTCGCACGAGTGTGTGTCCTAGGTGTCAGCCACCACGACTAGTCACTCAGCTGCTCCGGTACATTAGCCAAGACCCAACGCTCGTCCTTCACCGCTTTTGGTCCATCAGCACGAGCCTGCATGACCTTCACCTCAGCCGTTGACCATCGTCCATGTGTCCCACACCTGCCCACCATAAGCCAACCGACATGGTTGCACATACATAATCTCACGCCTCGGTCAGTCCACGACTCGACTCGAAACGCTACCTGTTGACAATCACTCATCATCAACCCAAACCATAAGGGACAAGTCAACCTTGTGTTTGCACAAGCTTCGGAGATTCAGCAAAAGGAATGGGTAGCAAAAGCAAATAAATGTTGTGATTGACGTGCGCGAACCTGAACCCATTTTATACATGAGGTACGCAAGAAGCACGGGAGTCGAAATTTTTTAAAAACTTGGCATATCACTGCAAGTGGTCCCCTTTGGCAGGTTATTAAAAAACTCGGCCGGGGAGGGAAAGACCACCCTCCCGGTATTATATTAAGAAGAGACCGAAACAATGGTCCCGGCCGAGAAAATCCCCGAACCCTAGCCCCCCATCACTAACGGGCTGGCATCAACTGTCCACTCTGCAACGGCCCAACCGGAGGGTGGCGCACAGGACATCGTAACCCGAGAGCGGATGGGGCACAGCGAGGGGATTTTTTAACCAAACCTAAAAATTCGCTCCCGAGGGGAATCGAACCCAGGACTTGGAGGTGCTACTCGGAAGTCCTTAACCACTAGGCTAGAGGCTCTTTCGCCCCTTTGGCAGGTTATTACAAAGGCATAATCTTTTTTCGCTAATAAGATCAGGGAAGAAATTTATTTCGGGCCTTCAGCTCAAACATTGAAAAACGAACTAATACCGTCATAGGCTGCTGTTGGGGGCCTTCTTCTTCCGAAGGTCTTCAAAACACTAACTTTGATATCTATTTTCTAACTTGTTTTAAGTGTTACAGGTAGAACACCAAAGCTCATCTTCGGCTGGAACTACTAATGGACAACGAAGGCATCAGCTTTGGACTGACGATGTATAAGCGTAATTGATGGATCGGGACAAATCTATGAGAAGTATTCAAGGCTTGCTCAAGAAGACAGCAAGAGGAAAAGACAGCACTATCCGTACTTTGTGTACTAGATCAAATGTATAGGCTTAAGGGCACAATTGTAATTTCACCGAAGTTATACCTCGTGCCTATAAATAGAGGAATAGTGACATGCATTGGATAGGCCTTTTTCAGTTGGGAAGAATAGATTGCTCTATCTTTGAAGCTTTATTTCCTTCTTGTTCGTCTTGTAACTTTGCGGAGCCAAAGATATACATGTAATCCTTTGATTAACAATAAAAAGAAGAGAGTGTAATGTCTTATAAGGTCAAATTATGTGTCTTATTCTTATATTGCGCATGATTTATCCTACACTTTCTTTACATTTTCTTCACTCATTTTTCACATCTTCGTCCTTTGATCAACCTCCTCTCCTTAGGGGGGAAATTAAAGGATGAAGATGGAGCTTAATCTAATCATGTTGCCTTGTTTGTTATAACCTGAAGGAATAAAAACAAGTGGACAACAACATGTTTCCTTAACATAAACCACATCATTTGGTCTTTAGTGGAGACCATTTATCGATCAAGAATCCATAGGTGTCAGCCTTCAATATTACTAAAAAATCACGTTTTGGTCGTTTCCGGTAAAAAAAAAGCTAGTCATATACCCATTGATCGTGAGTGGGAGTCTCTTATTAGTTACCCCAGACATGTTTCCTCGACATAAATCACATTATTTTGTTTTTGGTGGATATCATTTGTCTGTCAAAAATCAATAGGTGTTATCCTTCGATATTAACAAAAACTCACGTTTTGGTCGTTTTCGGCCAAAAATGCTGGTCATTTGCTCATTGATCGTGAGTGAGAGGCTCCTATTACTTACCACACACATGTTGTCTTGACATAAACCATATTATTTGGTTTTTAGTGAATTCGATTTATCGGTCAAAATACATGTGTTAGTTTTTTTATATTAACGAAAATTCACGCTTTGGTTGTTTTCAGACAAAAAGTTGGTCATATACCCATTGATCTTGAGTGTGAGACTCATATTAGTGAACCCACATATGTTTACTTGACATAAACCACATTATTTGGATTTTAGTGGAGATTGTTTGTCTGTCAAAAATCCATAGGTGTTAGCCTTCTATATTATCGAAAACTCACGTTTTGGTTGTTTTTTTGCCAAAAAAAGGTTGTCCATATACTCATTGTTCGTGAGAGAGAGTCTCTTGTTACTTCACACGTGTTTCCTTAACATAAACTACATTTGGCAAGGGAAGGGAAGAAGGTGATGAAAACAAACAGATCGATAGTTGACACAGTGCGTTTAAGATAAAGGTGACTAACAGTACATATGGCGACGCCGTGGATTTTACGTAAACTATAGGTAAACTGTGGGAAGCGTCTACAATAACAATCTTTACCTATTTTAGGTAGGGATAAACTGCTGGAAAAAGTCTAACACGACACCCGTGCAAAGGCCGAAGAGGAGATCTGAGGGCCTCCGGATTCCATGGGTTTGACATGTGTTTTTGGCATGAGTCCTCAAATTTAGATTAGTGCGCTGAATTGGAACCGGTTGCTCTAACAAGTTCACTCCTCAAATTTGGATTTACTGCGCTTTATTGATCCCCGGTTGCTAATAATTAGTTCGTTCTGATTATGTTTTACAATCTGGTTCCAAGCTGGCCTTTCTGGCTTTCTCGATCAGCTTTTAAAACAGGCCCTTATCCAGCAAAGGCCAAGAGTGAAACTTGCACGGGGACGTGAAAAAAAAAAAGCATTCCATGTTGTGGAATATAACAACAGGAACATGTATAATTGCATACATTTATTCATGACATAATAGCGTCACGCGCAACTTAACCGATAGAACATAACGGAGCACAAGACGAGCAAATAGATAAAACGAGTCCCTTGTCCAGGATCCCAAGATTATGCGCCTGTAGTAATGGTAAGTTCCCAAAAACAGCACCAGGGAACCCGTACGCAAAATACAACTCAGGACATCATATGTCATGACGCGACATTCTTAAAAACTCCGCAACAACAGAAACTCTCTCAGTTCCTTCCTTCCTGGACACGTACAAAAGACACGAGCAAGCGTGACTCGGGTGCGGCTTCAGACTTCTGCTGCCTTCGGAGAGTTCTCGGGCGTCTTCAGCGGCAGTTCCTGTGCCTTGCTTGTCTTGTGAGACTCCACCGCATCCTTGAATTCCTCCCTGGTGGCCGTGTCCTTGAACTTCAGAGCAAATGTAGCGAGGCTGCTCGGCGACTCCCCAATGCTGTTCATACAGGCAAATGTCACGCCCTTCTTGTCCATGTCCTTGAGCGACATGTCGTTGTAGAGGCTTGCATTCAGGACCAGCCGGTAGTTGCCTTTTGTCCTCATGACGAGCCGGGCTCGCTCGCCCCCAGATACGGGGACGTTCAGCTTCAGTTCACCTTTTCCTCTTTCTTTCCAGCCCCCATCTAAGTACTCGTACAAAGCAGAATCAGCGCTGAATACAGCCTTCTCATTTTCTTCACCGGTTTCGACAGGGCCCTCTGTCATAGCAAACATCTTGGGTGCCTCTGCTGAAGTAGCAAGAGCTGTGGCAGAACCCCCATTGGTGGCAGCACCAAGATTAAAAGAAGGGAACGAAGAACCATCAGCTTTCAGCCCAAATAGGGGACCAGCACTTGAGCCATCTTTAGAGGCTGAGCCAAACGAGAATGATGTGCTTGAAAATCCAGTTCCGGTCAGACCTGTGAAAGCATTTTGACCACTTGACAGATTCTTAAACGAGAAAAGGGGTGTTGCTGATGGTGTTTGCCCTTTCTGCTCTGATTCACCTCCAGTATCATCACCTCCATCTTTCTTCTCAGTGTCATCTCCATCTTTCTTCCCAGTGTCATCCTTGCTAATTTTATCGATATTTCCAGCTTCATCTGTCCTTTCCTTTTCTTCAGCATCTCCCTCTTTTGTTTTGCCCTCAACTTCAGATGGCATGCAACTGCCTTCATTGGGTTCTCCAACTACCACTTTGTCTCCACTAGATTCGTCCTTTGTGTCTTCTGCCTTGTCACTGGTTTCAACAGGCTGAGGTGGTGCTTCAGTTGAGGCACTAGAGTCCGTATTTACCCCAGAGCCAGCAGTCTTGTCGGGCAGAGACAAAGTATCTTTCCCGCTACCATTGCTTCCCTCGTCAACTTTGACATCTGAAGGTTGGACCTCTGGGACAGGAGCACTTGTTTGAGCACTAGAATCAGTGGGGGCAAATCTGATTGCAGAGAAAGGGTTAGAAGAAGCTGATGACGTCTGCTGGCGCCGAACCTTTACAATCCTCCGTGTTGCCATAACTTCTTCAGTAGCTTTCTTAAATGTACCCATCTCTTGTTCTGTTCCTTCATCATCAGGTTCCGGATTATCCTTGTTGATTTGAGTACCTGCAACCCTTTTCCTAGAGCTTGGGGCCTGCTCCTCATCTGCCATCTTCCAAATTGATAGCACCTGAAATTCAAACAAAAGAACAAACTTAGAAACGTTAAAAGAAAGTCTCATGAGCCACCAAAAAACAGTGACAGGTAGGGTGCGCAACTTAGAAATGAAAATGCAGAGTTAAATCTAAAGATAGGGTTTGCATTAGAGTGATAGTTCAATATGCTTCCTAGTGACACAAACAGCCAAAAGTAATCCAGGAATTTACATGTTAACATGGTATCTTGGCAATCGATCAAACTATCAACAAATGAGAAAAAGAAACCTCACAAGGCATTCCTATATACAATAGAAACAAAGAAATGCTAAGAACAAACAAGCAGCACAATCGTGGTCCAAGTGCAATAGACTCCAACTTAGCCAAAAGAGCAATGTTTTCCCAATTTATCTGACGTCAATAACCACACAATTTGTAATCTAAAGAAAGAAATAATATGTTGCTTGAGAGTATCAGATGTTAAGTTCTGTGCAAAGTGCACAAGGGAAGTGTCATCTTGGAAGAACATTGTCAGTAGAAAGCTTGAATGGTATCCATATAAACTATCTCACCCACAATGGCATTCAACTAGCTCACCCAAACATTAAAAATGGCAACCATATAATGTGTTTTGGACCGAGTCATATGGAACAAGCATCTATATTAAGCCAAAATAAACACAGTTTTTTAAAAATCTTCATCAGATGTAAATAACCAAACAAAATTTTATGAATCGAGGAAAAAACATTGTGTAGCATAATGCATCAGACAATAAATTTCATCTAGTTGCGAACAGAATATCATGTTGGCACAACACTGACAAACCCTGGGCATGGACAAAAGCTCTCCCAAACAATTCAATAAGTTTCAAATATGATGAAACTATACAAATCTAGCTTATGGTGGCTAGCTGCCCATAAAATCTACTTTTTTGGAGAGAGAAAACTCCCATGTAAAAAGCAAAGTATTTCGTGTGTGGCTTTACTTTTCCGGCTTCTTCCAATCTAGAAGAGAGGGCGAGCTACAATGCCCCTGCTGATTAGTGGAACAGGCCAGTCAGCAACAGGGAGGCCAAGGGTGTGCTCGGATGTGGAGCGACACATGCAGTGGTCAAGGGGAACAGCTCCAATACGCAGGCAGTGCGTCGATCCAGCAGTGCTCGTCGGTGGGATGACGTTCATTGGGTGATCAGTGAGGAAGCAACCAGCAAGGAGGCTGTTAGGATTCCAGGTCCTGCCAGGGAAATCTCGCAAGATATACAAGTGCTGGGTTGGAGGATGAGAGCTGGCAGATTGCAGCCGGCACTAGGGCGCCGTGATTGGATCGGAAACAGGAACACGAGCACAGGAAAAACAGGAAGGTGGGCTAAGCTACTAGCTCCCAGATGGAAGCCAGCAGCGATAGATTGCTTCTGCTTCATGCATATGGTAGCCCCTTTAGGCCTAGTTTGGGTACTCTAGTATTGACCCCAATCCACATGTATTGAAGTGGATTGGGGTGTAACTTAAACTAATTTACACTCTAATCCACCTCAACACATGTGGATTGAGGTCAATACTAGAGTACCCAAATAAAGCCTTACAGGTATTTATATCCCCTTCTAATCCTTATCCTTATCTAAAGAGATCTAATTTGAGATCCCATCTAACCTGATCCAATACTTATCTAATTACTTCAGGCCATGGGCCTTCTCCCATAGTAACAACCAGTCATAACATCTCTCATCGCCTGCGCAAACAGCTCGTCCTCGAGCTGGAAGTCGAGGTAGAGGCGGCAAAAGTCGTCAAGCCCTCCCCAGGTTGCCTCTTCTTGGGGGAGGCCTTTCCATTGCACTAGGATATGACACACGCCTCGGCGAAGTTGTGCCCACAAGGCCTCGATTGGTGCGGGCAACAGACACCCATCCTGCACCGAGGAAGGGGCGCTGGCTCCGATAGAGGCACGTCGTGGAGGCAAGCGCCCTTCGACAGTTGTAGCCCGTAGGCGACCTTCCCGGTGCGCTCCAGCACGCGTAAGGGGCCTGCGTAGCATGGACCGAGCTTCCCCTTGGCTCGGGCATCCAAAGATTGGGTTGTCCTGTGGAGTAAGCGCAGCCACACCCTCTTGCCCACCTACCGCTCCAAGTCGTAGTGCGAGGCGTCATAGTACTTCTTGGAGAGCTGTTGGGCTTAGATGAGGCGTTGATGGGCAACCGGCAATATGTCGTCGCGGCTACGTAGGAGGGTGTCGACCGTCTCCATGCGTGTCGTCCCTGACTGGTATGGCAGCATGGGCGGGGGCGACCGCTTGTAGACCACCACGAAGGGTGTGGCACGCAGGGCAGAGTGATACGAGGTGTTGTAGCAGTGCTCCACCCATGGCAGCTAGTCCAGCCAAGCACGCGGTCGGTCACCAGTCACACAACGCAAGTACATTGCGATCACCTTGTTAACAACTTAGGTTTGCCCATCCGTCTGGTGGTGGAATGTCGTGCTCATGCACAATGTCATGACGATCATCTTGAAGAGATCGCGCCGCACATGTCTGGTGAACACGGGGTCCTTGTCGCCGACGATGGAGGAGGGAACCCGTGTAGCCCCACAATGCCCTCGAAGGAGGGCGCAACTGATGTCGCGGTGTAGGGATGGCCGAGCGTGATGAAGTGGGCGTACTTGGAGAAGTAGTCGACCATGGTGAGGATGGCAAACTCCCCCTCCAAAACACACCCACCCCTTTGGCAGCCCTTCGATGAAGTCGACCCAGATGTCAGCTCGGACTTGGGACGGTTCCTCGAGGGGTTGTAGAAGGCTGCTGACCGAAACGTCTCCGTCTTGTTCCACTGGCACGTGGCGCAGGACCTAACCCAGTCCTGGACCAATGCTTGATGGCCCGGGATGTAGAATTCCGAGCGAAGGCGGTAAAGCGTCTTATGAATGCCCTTGTGACCCACCGAGTGGGCCAAACGCAGCACCTGGTGGCGCAAGTCGTTGTGTCCCAGCACAAAATCCGAGGTGCGTACAGCGACAACCCGTTCTACAGGCGCCACGGGCTAGGCAGCATGCCCTCCTGTAGGTGGCGGGTAAGCAGTTGTGCGTCCAGGGCCTCCTTGGTGGTGGTGCGGATGTCGTCGATATGGGCGAACAAAGGGGCCAGAGAGAGCGCGGGCAGTTGCCTCATCGCCTTCCCCTGCTCGAGCGATACTCCACGTGAAGTCGTACCCAAAGAGATCACTGATCCACTGATGTTGTGGCACCGTGGAGAGGCGCTGGTCCAGCAAGTACTTGAGGCTGTAGTGATCGGTGCAGACGATGGCGAGGAGTGTCACACTGCTTGCACTAGGCCGATCAACTCCCACTCGTATGCTGCAAGTTTGAGATGTCGAGCAGCGAACGACCGACTGACAAAAGCGAGGGGCTCAACACCTTGGTGCAGTACCGCGTCGATCCCCATGCCTAACACATCGCAGTCGACCATGAACGGCTTGTCGAAGTATGACATCTACAGAACGGGGTCGGTGGTCAGTGCACCCTTTAGCGCGTAGAAGGTCGTCCCGGCCTTGTCGTCCCAGGAGAACGCATCACGCCGCAAGAGGTGGGTGAGTGGCGCTACAATCATGTCGATGTCCCGAATGAATCTCCGGTAGTAGCCCGTGAGGCCTAGGAAGCCGCAGAGGCCGCGGGCAGAGTGTGGCGCCGGTCACAAACTATCGCCACGACCTTGTCAGCATTCATGGCGACGCCGGCCGCCGAGGTCACGTGCCCTAAGTAGGTCACGGAGGTCGTCCCAAATGATCACTTGGAGCGCTTAAGGTGGAGTCGGTGTGATCGAAGGGAGTGGAGGACGATGCCGAGATGTTGTAGATGCTTGGCCTAGGTGGTGTTGTAGATAAGGATGTCCACAAAAAAAACAAGCACGAACATGCGAAGATAGGACCACAACACATCGTTGATCAAGGCTTGGAAGGTCGTTGACGCGTTGGTGAGGCCAAACAGCATCACCAAGAACTCGTAGTGGTCGACGTGGGTGCGGAACGTTGTTTTGGCAATTTCTTCGGGGTGCATCCGCACTTGGCTTGGTGGTAGCCAGAGCGTAGATTGAGCTTGGGAAGAAGCGAGCATCGTGGAGCTCGTCCACCACCGGTCTAGGGAACTTGTCCTTGGAGATCTTGGCGTTGAGGGCACGGTAGTCGATGCAGAACCACCAAGACTTGTCCGCTTTCCACACCAACAGCACTAGGGCTGAGAACGGCGAGGTGCTAGGGAAGATGATGCCCTAGGCAAGCATATCCGCGCATGGAATTGAATTGAGTTCAATACCAAATCAGCCATAGTATTGGAATGAGATGTAATCCAAATTATATTGTTTGGATGTCACTGAATTGGAGTTTAGAATTGTGTGGTATAATTCCACACAAATCAAATGGGTGAAGCTCTGTATTGGGAGAGGGAATTTCTAGTTATAGTCCTATTCCAAAGAATTAGGTCTCTGATTCCCAATCTAAATTCCATATGCAACCAACAACATAATTCAAGAAAGCTGATTCTAATTCCCAATTTCGTGCTCCAATATCTACGTCTAAACGGGGTATTAGATAATTTGATGGATTGTCAAGATAACATGTTAACGTGTAAACACCTAAATTGTTTTTTATGTATATGTGTCGCTAAGCAGTTTGAGCTATTGTTACAATTTCCTTTTAATCCATTTTCCAACATCCTGTCATATAACGTTTCAAACTTGCATGAAAATGAGAACGGTATAACAAAGGTCCTGTAACTACTCAAACATCCATTAATATGATATATTCCAGTTAACCATCTCTTACTCAAAATTGCATCAGTAGCTCTGACCTTTAAAGGTGGTTTAGACAACAAAAACGGCAGGTCTAAGCCTCTAACCCATATAAGCCATCAGTAATTGTGAAACACAAATAGGAATAGAGCATTAACACTGTGCCAGTTCATCCAAATTCACCAGTTTGCATGTTGACTCAGTTCATTAGGGGGTTGCATGTGATGTTAGTTTTTCAAAGTGTTGGGTTCTTGGAGAGTACTAAACAACAGCAAATGGCTACAACTGAACCAGTTCAACCACAAACCATTACAGCAAATGGGTAAACTGCTTAGAAACATCAACTTTACATGAGAAAACCTACAGCCGCATGTCACATAGGCTTGCAAATATAACTCCCTATTCAATTGGCAACATTCCTCAATCATCCCACCTAAGCCCCAGGCTTAATAAAATCAGTCCCCCACCCCAAAAACACCCACCCAATTAAACTTGCTCCGTAATCAGCCAACTGAACACCACGCAACCTCCGCACAATCGAACTCTGGAACACTCAAATCCGACTTATACTGGACTTTAACCCTAAAACGCCCTGAACCAAATTCTAGAACCCGAATCCACTCTAAAGCTCGATATTTCGCATGCAAATCCAGTAGCACGAAGAGAGGAACAAGATTAATTTGAATCGATACCTTTCCGGAAGACTGTGGTGAGCTCGCCGGGGGTGAAGTTGGCAGTTGCAGCAGCGACTCAATCGGGCGACAGGAGAAGGGCCGGAGGCGGAGACCGGTTAGCTGTCTACGTAGTCGGGGCCACGCGCCGTCGTGACCGCGCCTGCGTCGCCTGCGGAGGGGCCGCCTGACGAATGGGCCAAAGGCAGGGAAGAACAGGCCAGCGTTCGGAAGGACCGGAGCAGCGGGCGGCTGCGGGAGGCAGCCGAGGGAGTCGGGAGTGGCCAAACCCTAAGACCGGGGTATAAATCGAATGGCATGAATCGGGTAATGCTGTCGTCGAGGGGCAAATTCGTAACAGGGTTACAGTCTGCCGGGTTTTCTCGCGGGCGACGGCAGGCTGAGAGCTTCTACAACACTCCTAAAAATAAATCTTCCAATACATGCATATTAAGATCTCACTAAGGTAGTGTTTAATTTATAGAAAATAATTTTTAGTCCCTAAATTTTATTTTATTTTGGTCACTAAATTGATAAATACAGAAATTCAAATAGAACCCTAAACTAAGATAAAATAGAGGAACTAAAAATTAGTCCCTAAAAATCAAACACTTCTCAAATCTCTTAATTCCAAAAAAAAATGTTAGTATTCCAACAACTCTCAATATATACTCAATGACGTAATCAATAGGACCCATAATATTGTATAGTCAGGACTTCTTTGTCAAAACTTCTTGCGCGTGAAAAATTCAAATTCTTCACTTGTTGCATCCAGGTTGAATGCCAAATACTCCCTCCGTTTCTTTTTATTAGTCGCTGGATAGTGTAAAATTACACTATCCAGCGACTAATAAAAAGAAACGGAGGGAGTAACCGAGTAACTAGAACTAATTGCAGAGAGATATTCAAATATATTCAATGTCAATCCTAGCTCTTTAGAGCACAGTTTGGCGTAGAGGGCACTCTTTGACGGAGAGGATATGTGGCATTGTACATTCACGTCCACGTTTACGCCTTGCAGGACGTGTGGCATTGTACATCATTTTCTAATATTTTTGTTGTTCATTTTTTTATGTATATTGTCCATGAACAGGCGTAGTAGTGTGTGTTGCTCGGTCTAGTCGAGTGAATGCTGGTGAAAACCACGCGGGAAATGAAAAACGGGGTGATTGGGAGCTCGGCGGGGGTGGATGTTTGTGTCGTGCACACGATAGTTTTCCCCTGCGGAAGTTTAGGAATGCTACATACATTACTGTTGGAAGCGTATTTGGACAACGGTTTTAGGGATCTATTGGAGATGCTCTAAAACCGATCTAGATGTATTTTATATGTCTCATCCGAGCAGAGCTAAAAATATGTATTCTCTCTTATTAATGTTTGTGTGCGGTCGCACACGGGAGGCACGGTTCACATTGTAAAAAACATTTAATCTCTACTAACCATTAAGGGGGCAGTGTAGACTGCCCCCGCTCGTACCCGCACGCGACAGTGCCCCCGCACGCGACGGCCGCACGCGCACGCCCCGCTATCCGCCGCGAAACCGCCGCCCGCACGCCACGGCCGCATCCGCCGCGCGTCCATGCGCCCCCACCAGCCACCGCGAAACCGCCGGCCGCCCGCAACGGCCGCCATCCACCGCGCGTCCACGCGCCCCCGCGAAATCGCCAGCCGCCCGCAACGGCCGCCATCCGACGCGCGTCCACGCGCCCCCGCGAAAGCGCCGCACGCCCGCAACGGCCTAATCCGCCGCACGACGCTTCCCCGCCGTACTCCGATGCTCGCGGCATCTCGCGCACGCCCGCGACATCTCGCGCCGTGATGCACGGCCGCGCCAAGCACTCCGCCGTCGTACGGCTCCCCAGCCGTGAAGAGCGCGCGCAGCACTCCCCTGCTCCAAATCCCGCAACCATCCGCACGCCAAGCGCCCACGCGAAACAATCCCCCGCCGCGAATCCCGCCCGCAAACCCCACGACATGCCGCCACGTCTCAGCAACCGCCGCCAACACCCGCACGCCCACCCGCGGTTCGCCCCAAGCTCAAAACCCCGCACGTCCCGGCCTCGATCTAGCCGCAAACCACCGACATCCTCAATCCACCGTCAATTCGCGGCTCTGAGCACCTTTGTTCCCCTGCTCAATCCCTGCCCTGCTCTGTTCGTTGCCCCGCCTCGCCCGAAATTGTTCCCCTGCTCAATCCCCGCCCTGCCCTGTTCGTTGCCCCGCCTCGCCCGAAACGAAGGACAAAGGAGAAGGAGCTTGCCCCGCCACCGGATAGGAACGATATCTGCTATTGCTCAACCGCGCAGGGCTCGACCAAGGTATGATCCACTCTCCAATATGTTTGTTTATACTCAGTTCGCTACGACCAATGATTTTAATTGTAGACCGTTTATTGTTTTGGGGTTATGTAGACACGGTAAAACACATTTTACAAATGCCATTAGGTAGTGAATGTCATAGGAACTTTATTGATTTCAGCAATCGAATCCCCACAGCTTGGTAACTTGAAGGAAATTGACTGAGCAATCAAATTGCAAGCCCAAGTTATGATGACAATACAACATATTGGTAACTTGAGGCTCCAACATTTAACCCATCAGCAATGCCATTAGGTAGTGAATGTCATAGGAACTTTATTGATTTCAGCAATCGAATCCCCACAGCTTGGTAACTTGAAGGAAATTGACTGAGCAATCAAATTGCAAGCCCAAGTTATGATGACAATACAACATATTGGTAACTTGAGGCTCCAACATTTAACCCATCAGCACATAAAAATTATGAACATAACACAATGACAGTAAAGTTTTGCTTTCCAATATCAATGATGCTACTATGCCAGGTTAGTTGCATTGAGTAGTTAACATAGTCTGCCCCCATCTGGGTTTGGTGTTCCTTGTGAACTCACCAACGATTCTGAGCGGAACAACTCATCGCTTTCAAGCTTAAGAAGGGTTTCTTATGATTTGCCTTTCAACAACGACACAACTTCAAGCATTGTTGTTCAGTTTTCAAATTCTGAATGAGTACAGAATAGCCCAAACTATGACCATTCTTCTCAGTTCATATTCAGATAACTTGTGGCTCAGTTGTGAGTCTGCAATTTCATCCTATCTACCCTGCCTTGCCAGCGGAAGCACCCAGTTTAGAATTCCATATGTCTGTATGGAACAAGCTGAACTGCAATGGAAATATTTCGTGCTCTATAGTTTGGACAGCTCTAAAAACTTTACTGTTAATTCATTATATAAGTTTAGAACAATGTTCGTGATGCATAATAGCTGAATGAGTTACGAAGTTGCTGATTCTAACTTCTGAAAGCTGCCCTACAAGGCTATAGTCATAACCACAATATTCTTCATCACGAACATTGTATTAGTCATAACCACAATTTGTATGTGCTGATATCATAAAATAAGATGCCTTGTAGGAGGGCCTTGAATTTGCTCAATTTTGGTGAGCGCTCAGGTGTCTCTATGCCATATTCATACTAAATGAACCATTTACAGCCACGGGTCATCTCCACGTTGTACTTGTATTGTGCGGAGCCAGCTGTCAGCCTCCTGCATCAGAGAGGTGACGCGGTCCCATTCTTGGGTTTTGTCAGATGTCCAAATGGAGGCACGTAATTTGTAAGGTGCCAGCCCAAAGATAGGCAAAGATAGTTTCCCAGCTGCAGTTGTGCCGCGGTTAATTCCCCAAAGCCAGGGCATGCTAGAGTAGGAGGGTCACAATCTGCAAGAAAAATGGGGGTAAGAACTCTATATGCAACAGATGCAAAATCTGAAGTTGTGTCTATAGAGGCAAAATGTCACAGGTGCCATTGCATTCTGTCAAGAGGCAAAAATGTCACACAGGTGCGATTGCATTCTGTCAAGAGGCAAAGTAAAATCCTTATAGCGCTACAAGTCACTTAGTATTTACCCTTGCAAGGTGTTGCTAGGCAATGGAATGTCAAAAAACAGGCATCGAGATCCTTCAATGTTGGCCCTGTTGGAATTCTATATATGGGGTACCTGCAATCGGAAGCATGAGGATGAAACCAGTAACGTATAGAATCATAGCAACACTAGGTAAACAGTGTTGCTCTTCTACACAGGTTGTATCTTATGCTGCAATTCAGCACAGTAGGCAAGCCATTTTTAGGCATTGCAACTGGTAGGCATCCTCTGCATTGGCCAACACAGTTGACAAATGTCATAACTCTGACCATTGCAACAGCTTCACTCTTGAATGTTGACACCCCATTTCAATATCACATACATAATAAGCTACATACCTCAGACCAGTTACAGCATCAAAATATTTCTCTTCAGCTGTCCAGACTTTTCCAATGGCACTTAACAATTTTCTTACACGGTTTTCATCATCCTGAGTAGCCATCTCTCCCAAACACATGACTGAAAAGTAAAAACATCAGACAGTCTGGGAACTCCTTATTAAAATAAAAATAGCCAAGAAATCATATCAGTTAAGAAGTTCCATACAAGTTTTACTCAGTGATTACTATTTTTCTTCAATGTTTAAAGGTTTTGCTGCTACAGTTTGTGTATTGGGACTCAGCAATCAAAAGCCAGGGTCCTTTTTAATTGTATTTCATTTTGCATCTATGGTTGTTGTAGCTTGACGATGTACAAAGACAATAGTCAAATATTGTATGGATAAAATATTTGTCTCATTGTTTTCCATCCTCATCAAATCAATGCAGTATATGGCCATCCAAACAAATGTATCCAGTTTTCAAGGAACATAATAAATGAATTGCAGAGAAATTGGAATACACTTAAAATTGTGTATGTCTTGCAAAATTACTAAGTTGAATGCATCGAGTTCATTTATCCATTTGCAAGAATATTGAAGTGATTTCTTTTCTTTTTGTAATTGAACAAGGTTCTATATGCGACACATGATTTGTCATCTGGTTCAGAGATCTTGTTTAAAATATTTGAAGCTAAAATTAGGCTTTGAATAGCTGGCAATGATGAAACTCTAAAATTTTAAACAATGCTGGTGTGCTGTGTTATATAGGTGTCTGGACAAGCAGCATCCGTTCGTGTGACGGCTGACAGGTGTGCCTTTTACGGCTGCAGATTTCTCGGCTGGCAGGTACTTTCCTTTCTTTTACCCTATTGGCTGTATGAGTTCATTGTTTTTTGTTATTTCTCTTTTTATTAGTTCATTTCCACGCTAGCTGTAGGTACCTTATGCTCCTGACTGGCACTTCCTCATCTTGCTCCCAGCAGAAAGATGAATAAAAAATAAAATAGCAGACTGAGAACCTAACAAAGAGGAGCAACACAGAATGAACACTATATAGACAACTGCAATGTATCACAATTTACCTTGTAATTATCAACAACCAGAATGCTCTCAACTAAAAGAACATGAGATCATATAGCGGAGTAGCTCTTATTAGCAGCTTGGGAATAAGTCTGTACAAAAACAACATGTGATTGCAGGCATGCTAAGTGCAGAAGGGTGGGTTACCTGGACATTTTGCTGATAGAAGCTACTCCACCCAGGATAATTTCCATGTCCAAGCTCTCTTCTTGCTTGCAGCATTTGAGATTGAGCAATACAGTTGCTATAAATGCAAGAAACCAATTCCCTTTACAAACAGATAGTCCCAGCTCTGAATATGACAAAGAAACAGGTCTATGTATTTATTTGTTCCACTCATGGTAATTATTATGACCAAAACGAATTTTATTTAAGGAAACCACAGAAATACCATTAACCACCACAACCCCCCCCACCCTCAACCAATCCCTTCTCCTTCACCTCCATGGCTCCTCAGATGGGGTCATCAACCTCCACGCCTCCCCGTGCTTCTCAGGTGTGTTCCACACTTCCCATTCTAGACTTCTCATGCAATCTGCATGAAATCAAATATTTGTGTGCTCCCTTGTATGCTTTTCATTGCGCAGAAAATAAGTTTATTCTGCCAGCCACAGCCTGCCTTATGCTCCTGACTGGCACTTCCTCATCTTGCTCCCAGCAGAAAGATGAATAAAAAATAAAATAGCAGACTGAGAACCTAACAAAGAGGAGCAACACAGAATGAACACTATATAGACATCTGCAATGTATCACAATTTACCTTGTAATTATCAACAACCAGAATGCTCTCAACTAAAAGAACATGAGATCATATAGCGGAGTAGCTCTTATTATTATTAGTTATATTAATTTTCTTGCAGAATACTATGCTCATCAGATATACTGTACATAGCTGACAACAGCTATACTGTACATAGCTGACATATGTAAATTACAGATTAGTGGCATGAAACTAACTTGATAACTGTATATACTTGATAAAGCTATGAGAAACAGAACAATGAAAGCAACTCGTAGTGATGGGTTCCTGTGTAATCTATGGACCTGATGGCTTAATTGAAAAGGGCCTTCCAGACCTTGATTCACTAAAGCCGCCTCATTTTAGTTCATCCCAGGCTACCCTGCAGCTGATGGTTTACTCAAGAAGACAATTACAGAAGGCAAGGTTGGTGGAAGACAAGGAAAGAGAGTAGGAATCGACCCATCAGGTTATTGAGACATTAGTAGAAGAGGTAGGGGATGCAGTGGAGAGGACTGTAATGAGTGCAGGACAAATCCTGGTTAAACCGGCAAACTGCGTTGATGTTGGACGACCAGCTCCGCAGTCTGCTGGAATTGCCCTGTCACCTGAACAGCAGCAGTTCCTCAACCAGCTTACCAAGCAGATTTATTGCATCCTCCCAACCTCGGCTGATCTGATCCTGAAGAATAATAGCACCAAAACACTTGTTGCGACTCCCCGGCTGATCTGATCCTGAAGAATAATAGCCACTAAAAACTAGAAGTACTGAACAATACTTAACAGATATTTGACATTAACCCTGATTTAGTTGTAACATAAAGTACTGTTATAGACAGGGAGGTTAATATTGAAACAAATAGGTGCTGATCTATGTGAGTTACTTCACTGCATATTTCTTTTTAATATGGTATGCCAATCTCCGTTTCTACATATTTGTTGTCTATCTCAGTTTAGTAAGCACCTGCTCATACCTTTGTGGTGCCTTCTGTTAGCGGTTTCATTACAAGTTGTCCTGCTCTTGATCTGAATTTACGGATTAGAATTTTGTCCAATTGGTCTTGCTAATTGCATCTATATTCTGCTAAATTTAACAGCTTTTGATACTAAAACTATTGTTCTGATTATTATGCATTTGTTCATTGGCTATGATGCAAGCTACACCAGAGTATTGGACTGCCGTTGCATAGTTATTTTCAATGAATTATTGAAGTGACAAATTTGTGCGATTACTGATACTTTTCAGATTGTGCGGATTTGGTAAAGGGAGCCAAGGACAAGCATTTGAGGGTTAAGAGACTTGTCAGGATCCCTACTAAGGTTCTCCACATCACCACTCGTGTGCCCCCTTGCGGTGAAGGTATCAAGCTGTCTGCTGGTTGGCTTTGTTTAATTTTACTGATTGAGTTTTTAGTGCTTTCATAAATAGGAATACGTAATACATTGATCTGTTCACTATTCACTAATTTATACATGTGTTAAGCATTAAAGTGCTCCCAGTTCACACAATATTATGCTATTGTTAATTTTATTTTTGATTCCATTTATTTCTTAAAACGATTTTTCTTAATACTATAACATGTAAAACTACTGTATCTATCCTGCACCATGTGAGGTGATTTTTGTTATTAACGTTATTATCTACTCCCTGTGTTCCTAATTATTGGTCACTTTGGCTTTTCTATAGTATAATATTCCCAACTTGTGTGTATTTCGGGTATTTATTGGGGTGGTGTAAAGTTTATATGCATACTTCCTGTATACAGAGGTTGATGCTATTTATGTAATGATATTGGTAAGGCTTAGCTAATATTATGATTTGTGTACGGTGAGTTGCATCCGTTCACAATTCTCTTTATCACATGCTTCTCTTCCTTGGATTTTGGATCTGCCATTACGTACAAGAACAAACACCATTTACTGCTCAAATAGATAACACCATCTAACTATCAAATTTCTGCTTCAATAAAATTCACCACTACCAGATTCCTCAGTTTCAATGAGAGCAAGAAGAGCAGTATCTATAACTTCAACCTGTAGATGTGCACGGTTGATCCGTTAAGTCCTAATTTACCGTAATAACGTGGAACCAGAAACAAGAAGCAAGTGCACTGTCCTAATTTATAGTTCGTTTAACTTTTCTAATCTTAAATTTAACCACTCGTCTTATAGTTGCGCCACTGCGATCAGAATTGACAGATGCAAGCAGTCGAATAGGGTCGACCACATGCTTACAACGTGTAGTGCTCGAAACCCATCTCCATAAGCCACAGAAGAATCTGTTTCGATTTGGTGCTTGAAGAACTCGCCAAGTCTTTTTTTCGAATTCCGTCTTTGCACCCTTTTCATTGAGGAAGATGTAGAAGATGATGACGACGCATCTGAGGTTGTTGCCATGCTACCAGAACCTAATGTGATTTCTGACTCAAGCCAAAGATGAGCTAGAACCTGACAGTTACCTTCTTCAACCTCTGGACTCAGGGTTCAGTATCCTACCCCCAAAAAAGACATTAAGATAGTAAATATTGTTGTACTGCAAACATATAATGGTATCGAAGAATGAAGTGGAAGTTGCAGATGAAGATAAACAAGCACAACCAGAATACCTGTAAGTAGGAGGTAAGCATGCACCATCTCATGCGCTAGAATCGAGCCAGCAGCCTACATGCAATTAAATAAATGAAAATTAAAACGTGCAAGCATTCTGACGGATTGGTAGTAGAATCAATGTTCGTCGAAGGGAAACTAAATCAATTGTAATTAGTGTGTTAAATAATAAGAATGAAATCACCTTGGCAGCTCGTACAGTATAAGAATTGCAGTCACTTCACACCGTCGAATGAGTTTGTATGGCCCTGTGATCATATCTATGGTGATCTGTTGCCTGGTCCAATTATTGGTCTTTTTAATATATAGACCAATTAAGCAAAACAAGGAAACATTTTAAATTCATATAATTGTAACAATCTGCTCCTTAGATAAGCAGAGGCATCTCCACCAAATACCAGTAACTGAGAACCAAGGATATTGATTGTCCATCTCAAGCTATGTAATGCAAAGTAAAAAAAAAGAAATGTCATATAGAATCCAACAAGGTTGCAAGTAAACATGTGCACCAGTTCAATCACAAACCAGATTGGCTCTATGTACAGAAGAAAGGAAACTTTCAACAGGACTACCATCAATGAGTTAAACTGCATCTAGAAATTTAGCACTATCATCTACAATCAGCTTAGTTCTTGTAAAATTGAGACCATCCCGATAATATCAACAAGCAATGTTTTAGGTAAAGGGTACACCAACGAACCAAGTTAGACAACTGATACTTGTGTAATGAGAAGTATGTGTGTGTCGAAGGAAATTAATTACCTCACAGACATATTTGATCAAAGAATCCTTGATGGACATCAGTTGAGAGAACTCGGCCTTCAATTTCGACGCATCCATCTCATTGTTGCTTCTAGGTGCGACTATGACCTTGGATTGCTCTTCGAGTGTGAAGTTGGTCCACTTAAAATCAGGATTGATGTATTTCTTGTACATCTCCAGAATCTCATTGTGGCTGACAACGCCAGGGTTGGTGAAGTTCCATATGCCCCTGCAGTCCCGTTTTGCCATCTCAATGGAGATGGGCAGAAGCTCATCCAAAATTGTCATGCTGTTGGGAATGTTCACCACCTTGTCGTAACGAGCTATCTTTGTGATGAAGTTACGAGGATTGTTTAGATCTGATGATATAGGCATCCTGACCCTAAGAGTACAGACATTATCATACTCCTTCAACAGCTCTTCCACCTGCACCATGATGAACAGCACAGAAATTAGCTTCAGGCATAATGAAGTAAAAGAAAAATGCTTGACAAAAAAAGAACATCCCGAACTTACCATTGCTTTTGTTTTGGAATAAAAGGAACCCGTAAAGTTGGGTGTGTCTTCCTCTTTAAAGCCAATACCAGACCCTTCGGGGTGCTTGGCATCATACTCAAATATACAACCTGTAGCATAATTAATCATTAGCAGACCCTGCTCGCGACAGACATCAGCAAGATTCAATATGCCTACAACATTGGTGCGGATGGTGTCCTGTTTATGGGTCTCACACCAATCAACATTTGGTCTCCCAGTGACTCCGGCAGCATTAAAAACTTGAGTTGGCTTCACATTTCTAATGTCCTCCAACAGCTGAGAGCGCTCCTCCAAGCGTCCTTTCCCATATTCATATGGTATCCCTTGCTTGTCACAAATCTTCCCAAGGAGGCCACCAATCCATCCAGTCCTGCCATAGATTAAGAACTTGTACAAAGGCTTTTGAGGGGCAGCAGTGGTCCTTTTGGCACTGGTTGCAGGAGCTGTTGTGCTAGCTTCAGCTGGTGAAGAAGTCAGAGATTTGATATCCTCAGTCCAGTTATGCCTTTCAACTCCAGGAATCATCAACATCCTTGGGTGAGGGAGCAAAGCACCAGTGACATCTCCCCAGTAATCAGGATTGGTGGTGTACCACTCGATTGTCTTCTTCAAGCCCTCTTCCCATGGTGTGCGCTCTGCCCATCCCAGTCTCTTAAGCTTCTGATCATCCAAGAAGTACCTCTGGTCATTGAAGGGCCTGTTCTCAACAAACATGATTACTTTTTCAGTATCCAAGCCAAAGAGCCTGCAAATGTCTTTGGCCACATCAATCACCCTCCTCTCCTTCACAGTACCAATATTATACACATGTCCAACCTCCCCTTTGTGAAGAACAACCTCAAAAGCTTCAGCCACATCCTCACAATATAGGTAGCTCCTGACATTGGAACCATCTCCATGAATTGGAAGAGGCAGACCTCTCATGGCCAAAAGAATGAATTTGGGAATAAGTTTCTCAGGGAACTGATTTGGCCCATACACGTTGTTGCCCCGAGTGGTTATCACAGGAAGACCATAAGATCTTCCATATGCCATCACAAGCATTTCAGCCCCAGCTTTTGTAGCTGAATACAGATTTGTTGGAAGCAGCTGTGAGGCCTCATGATTACCAACCACAGCATCTTCATCAGTTTCTCCATAGACCTCATCAGTACTGACATGAATAAACCTCCTGATCTGGCCAGTGACCTTGCAAGCCTCAAGAAGGACGTGGGTACCATATATATTATTTTTTGTGAACTCAAATGAATTGCCAAATGAATTATCTACATGAGTCTGAGCAACAAAGTGCATGATGGTGTCAATCGACTCTGTGACCAGAAGGTGGTTCACCAGATCAGCACTTGCAATGTCACCCTTGACAAACTTCAAATTTGGTGAAGCCCGTGAGGGGTTGAGGTTCTTTAGGCTGGAGCAGTAATCGAGCTTGTCGAGGACAACAATCTTGTAGTGCGGGTAGTTCCTAACCAGACAGTTGGTGACATGCGATGCAATAAAACCAGCAGCACCGGTGATGAGAATGTTCTTGGGCTCGTAAGTCGCCATCCTTGTCTGATAGTTCTGTGACCTGTTATAATATGCTAGCAAACACAATGAGATCATGAGTACTCTCACAAGGACAAGTTGAGGAATGACATTAGAGAAAACAAAACAAAAAAGAGATCTGGTTGCCATCACAGGGGAATTATTTTAAACATGGACACAATTAAGTAATACTGTAGTAAAATGTAGTACTCGGATGATCGGATCTAATCTGGAACACTATACAAAATCCATATAATTCCAGATACGTGGGTACCATGCTCTTGCCTAAAAGCTTTGTATGCTACACAATTAACATTACCAGTAAGAATCATTTATTATATATATACTACAAGTAAGCATATAGTGTTACCAACAGAAGTTCTGAATAAATGAGTGACTGTTAGAAACACTGATTTTACTATATACCTAACCATTGTGTATATTTAAGTGCATAGCCCAAAAAACTACCGTCTAGAAAAGCCAAAATCTCTAATGATTTGGAGTGGAGGGAGTATAATCCGTGTATATCGTTACTGGCCATCTTGAAACCAACCGTTCATTATTAGGCTCATTACTCATTAGCCACCTTGAAAGATGGCTCCTGACTGGCACTTCCTCATCTTGCTCCCAGCAGAAAGATGAATAAAAAATAAAATAGCAGACGCTAACTCATGTTTAATCTAAGTTTAATCTTCCTAGGTGCTAGGCAGTTGTATAGGGCCTACCTAGCGCGTACACAGTGCAAGATAACAAGGTTGGAGCATCTGAGAAACAAGGGGGCTGGAACCTTTAGCAAAGCAGCAACTTTGCATACCCAGCTCGCCACATTTCAGTGACAGGCAGTCTGGTTCCAAGTTTTTAAGAAATAACTGAAAATTGTAAAGGAGAAAACAGACTGAGAACCTAACAAAGAGGAGCAACACAGAATGAACACTATATAGACAACTGCAATGTATCACAATTTACCTTGTACTTATCAACAACCAGAATGCTCTCAACTAAAAGAACATGACTTGAAGTTGAGATCACTTTGCCATCGGCGGCGAGAAACTCTGCCCTTACCTAAGCAAAAACAATGTAAGGAGGCACATTAGATTGAAACAAATCATCGATGTAACCAGGGGTAAAATTCATAAGCCCAGTTTAAACCCCCCATCATAACGTGTCCAGTTCAGAGTGCAGTCCAAACAAGTGCAGAAGAAAGCACAAATCCTTCCCCTCCTGTTATGTTTAATCAGTCATTTATATATAGAACCACACTATCCAGAACAGAGGTCACAGTCCTTGTCATAAGACGCTATACAAATATCAGATGACATGCAGAAGAGTAACATTGTTATATACAATACTTTGATTGGATACACCATTTAATTATCCTTCACTATGTATACTGAAAATGCGGTGTGATGGATCGGAAATAATAATATCACTCTTTTGTGCCACCAAGCTGGATTTCTGGAATAATAATGGAGACATGCTTGGGGGTCTAATGATTCTCTTCTGTGCTCTAGCTGCCATTTGGTTGGTTGGCCAGCGCATTGCCCAACCCATATATATGTCCCATCTTTGTTCTTTTAGTCTCCAGGTACTTACAGTTCTCACTGGTAATTGGCGTAATCAAGGGCACCCTGCCCGCAATGCTCAATCCATAGCCCTTGACACCACTATATTTCGCAGGGTTATTAGTCATCAGATTCATTGAACGGACTCCTAGATCCCGCAATATCTGCAGAGTAGTGAAATGTCAGTGGCCTACTCACTGCATGATAGGGTTACTTCATCCTATGTACATCACAGTTTCAGAACTGCACAGGCATGAAATTCTTCCGTGCCTCCAAGTAAATTCATGTTTAACCCCTAGAAACATATATGATACAACTTTCCTATACAAGCAGACTTCAGAAGAAAGGAAGTGTTGTGGAGAAAGATTCCACCGTAACTTGAGAGATAATGCATAATTCGTATAAGAGCATAATCCAGGATGTTTAATACGTTTAACTCATCTAAACGCGACCTTACTTCACTGAACTGAATCCCCTTCTGAACCCTCTCTGAATCTTCGATTTATGGTGAAGATGATGACAGCCTGCCACCGCTTGGCCGCCACCGCGACATACAAAAGCCCCAGCTGTAGCGTAGTCGTAGTAGAGCTTTACACAGTTGATCTCTACTGTACAGGCTAAAAGAATCTGCATCCGTTGAAAGGGCTGTGTGCAAGAATTGAAGACTTGACGTGCCTTTGCCTCTGCCCGTCCGCCGAACTGGGGTACTCCGGCACACTGTTGTGTTGACTGCTGACTCCATGCTCAGCTCAAGGCCACGACTGTCCGTATGACCTCTGCCTATGTAGCTGGAGGCGGTAACAATGCCAACCGCATCGGCATGGCGTTGTGCCGCTGCCGAAACAATGCCAGTTTGATTAGCATACGTGGTGCATTTTAGTAGGTTAGCAACTCAACAGAAGTAATCTATCAATCAGCTTTTGTACCAAACCTTCATGTCTGTTTGTAAGGATTCTATTCATCCTCATCAAAAACCCACCATCTAACTACCAAATTTGTGCATCAATAAAATTCACCTCTGCATACGCTATCATGCATACTCGAGCACCAACTGGTTAATACAAATTCTATTCATACTTGAGCACCAACAAGTTAATACTCTGCATATGCTATCAATAAAATTCTATTCAACAGAAGTATGAGCTGCAGACGCCGTACTTGAGCACCAACTGGGCAATACAACTCCGTCATACGCTATCATGCATGCCATCCACCTCTGCATGAGCTGCATACTCGTGAACTACAAGCCTTAATTACAGTCACACCTACAGTCGAAAATAAGTGCTCAACCAACCAACCCACACTGCTCCTATGTCGTGCTACATCAATGCATTGGACTATTTTACAATTTACTTTAAACTATTGTCAAATGATAATAGGTTTTGATGGAGCCAGCCGTATTGAACCGTGAAAGAGTTGCATTGGACAAGAAAAACAAGATGCCTGTGTAAGTTATATTATAAACAATAGTTAACACAAGATTTCGCTATCAAATTTATGAACGTTATTTAGTCGCATGTTTAATATAGCTTCAGGTTGTTCGACGACTATAGCGATGAAGATTTTTATGGGGCACAACGGAAGTATAGTATTGTCGCTCGAGTTGAAGTTAAATTCCCTATTGAACCACGTTATCGTGACAGGCAACATTACATTTTGTCTGACATCAATGTAAGACAACCCCTCTTTAGGTTTCATTTACATAACTATATCTAATGTTCGTACCACAATCTATTTTGTGCTGAAATCAAATTAGGGAGCCAAGATCGAGGCCATTGCAACTCGGTATGAGATAGTCAAATACTTCAACAGTTTGCTCCATGAAAAGCATGTCTACAAGATGCACAACGTATGGTTTGGTCTTAATCCGGGTGCATTTAATTTTCGACATCTAAATGGTACCATGGAGTTGTATTTCACCCACCAAACTGTCGTAGAGCCATACACTGTCCCAGTTCAAATGCCGCCATTTCCAAAACATATATTCTTGAACCTTGATGATATTGCCGAGCTGCCAAACAGGACTTTAGTTGGTAAGAATATATCGATCTACTAACCCTATTAAAAATTCCTTTACACAAAATTGAGTATTAATCCATATTTAATTGTGCTTTTTGTAGACATTATGGCTATTGTAGTCCACTTGGATACAATCCATCGCACAATGTGGGGTACATTCAGGAAGATTGTTATAATGGATGCTAGGTATATTCCATTAATATATTACCAATATGATGTTAAATCTATTAGTACTAATAGATTCTTCACAAAATCAATGGCACAAGGTGGTCTTTACATACCATTAAAGTTTGGGGCGATTTACTAAACAAAAATGCACTCCGTTGGGCGTTGGCTAATGAGAATTATAGCATCATAATTGGGACCATGTTTCGGCGGTTCAGAAAACAAGGTACAACATATGTTTACACCTTGCTAACACATTATTCACTATTGTTTCTTTTATAATGATTCTTATTGAATATTAAATATGCTATTCTAGAGTGTCTCGAATCAACTGACCATACAACAATACACTTCAAACCGTTCCATCACAACACCCATTATTTTGAACGTAAGTAATTACCTACATCAAAATTATGTACTTATTTTCATTATTATATTGTGAACTGAGTATACATGTGATTAAATGTTGCACTCATTGCAGCAATTCAAAAGGCTTTGGTGGCGCGGAACGATCGTCAGTTTGCCGTTAGATATCTTGACGACCAAAGGCGTAGATAGAGTCTGTAACTTTTGCAAATCTGAATTTTATGATGGAATACATGTACCGTTATTGATGCTACTTACATGTGTCAATATTTGTAAAACATTTTGTTCTACTAGGACATATCAATGAATACGTGGAACATCAAATCGTTTAGCCCGTACGTTTTCCATTTACAACATTATATTGGTTTAATGTTGTGTCATTTTTGACATTCAAATCGTAACTTCGCTCGTGAAATTACGTCAAATATACAGATCAAATTCGGAACAATTTTAATGTACATTCGGTATACCAAAGCCCATCTATAGGAGCTAGGCATGCTACAGGAAGATATTCCACATCACCAGAGTTATGAAAACAATTACTTAGCGCGTCACCCATATCCATCTATGCAGTTCAAACTTGGAATATAATACACTATCTTATACAGACACCAACATCGTTCTCTTATCACCTCTCTCTAGGTCTTATCTCTTTACTCTCGGTTATGATGCTTGTTTCTATAACCTCTATTACCAAGGGCATCTTTTTTGATCTTCTATCCGCTTGGTTTATTGCAGTCATATCATTTCACCCTTAGTTCTTGCAGCATATTATTTTTATGCTCATGTTTTCTCGGGTACTGTTGTTGTTATAGATCAGATGGGACATAATGTCGATCGCAAACCATTCACAGACATCTCTAGCAATATCATTAGAGGTAAAGGTCAATACACAAACTGACCATACATCGTCGAAACGTAATAAGTATGGAACACTAATACACAAACTTACATTATAGGTGATCAAAATGAATTGCTCGGACCAATGCTCGATGCTAAGGAGCGTAAGCGAAAAAGGGATAGGGAAAGATATGCAGCGATGTCCGTTGAACAAAAAAACGAGAAGAATAGGAAGCGTCGTGAAGCACGTCAACGAAACAAGGGACACAATGTGATACCCAATGTGTCAGGAGGTGATGAAAAATGTCCAATTTTAATTAATAAATCTACGCATAAACCTACAATTGGAAATTAATTGTGTTCATATTTTATAGGTGACCAAAATGAACAGCTTAGGTTGTATAATCAGACACCAAGGCGGAAAGAGGGAAAGTTAGAGTACATAAGAAAACGTAGAGCACTGCAAGCTAGCACTTTGAATCAGGGGTCCATCGCCATGGAGGTCCCAACATATACCTCTGAGGTTGTACACTCTACAGCAGATGTATCGGAACCTGATTCATCCTCTGATAACGCATGCGACTGGGTTATCCCTGAATACACCAGTACACCTTTCATGCCAGCTTCAACACAAACTGAGGATGTCGGTTCACCCGATATGTCTACTGAGCCACTCCGACGTAAACATCATGTTCTGCCTGGTGAAAGACAAGCTATCTTAGCCCGTCAAAACAAGAAATTTGAAGCAAACATTGCACGTAACGTGGCTACTTTGACTGAGGATACTATTAGTGACGTCGGACAAATGGATGATTCGACACAACCCGGTTCAACTATAGAGATCAACAACACTGGTAATTATACTAACCAATTGTAAATGGATCTTGCACGACGACGATAAAATGTAGTCCGACTAAACGTGTGTTTCCATCAGTACAATATAGGAAGACATGCCAAAGTGCGATCGTGGCAACAAACGGGAGTGCAAACATGGTCGAACAAAGAAGTGTGTTGGAGCACAGTCAGTCGATCCCAAGGTTCATTTCCAATGGTAATTGTTAAAAATCTTTATTGAGGTTATATATTTTCTCAACCCTGAATGTCATGTCTTTTACTTGGATTGTATTTTCACGATCCAGTTGATGACGATGATGAGGGTGTCATATTCGGAGAGGATAATGATGAGAACGAGGGATATCTATTCGCTGGTAATTGTACTTATGTCAATTTCTATTACAATAACAATGTGTATCTAAATTCAAATGTCTTAATCGTTCTTTTCCAAAACAAATATCAGATGAGGACACTAACGAGGACTTCGAGATAGATGGTACTCAAGATCAATCTGTTGTCACTGATGTGCCTGACCCGTACGACAAGGTCTACAGTAACATCCCTGAAGAAACACATATGCTGAAGCACGTTCCCGACTGTGGTTATTGCACTGCGAAGAAGTTTGAGTATGAGCCGCCTGGGTTTTGCTGTCGAGGTGGGAAGGTTGAGCTAGCCCCACTAGAGACCCCTCCCCAGCTCAGGAGGTTGTGGGATAGTGCAGACTCTGATGCTAGGCACTTTCGTGATAACATCAGGTTTTTTAATGGCCATTTTTCTTTCACTTCCCTGTACTGTTGCCTCGACAGTATGACAACTAATATGAGGGATTCTGGTATATACACATTCCGTGCACAAGGCATGATGTACCATAATATCAAGTCATTCGGTAGTGAATGTGGGGCAGAGCACAAACACCTGGAGCTTTACTTTTACGATGATGATCCCAGTCTCGAGCATCGATACCGTAAGTGTCGTGAAGATCAGATTCAGAAAGACCAAGAGGTTATTAAACAGATAGTTGGCATACTTCGTGGAAATCCGTACTCTGAGCACCTAAGGAGCATGGGTCATGTTGAGAACCTTGCTGACTATCACATCGCATTGAACCTTGACCAGACGTTGAACCAGAAGACATATAACACACCTCTCACTTCGGAGGTGGCCGCTGTCTGGATCGAGGGGAGCGAACGACGAGGCCAGTTCAGCAAGAGTGTTATGCTACATGGGAAGGATAGGTCAAGCCACGGCATCCGCTCATACCATGGATGCTACGATGCGCTATCATATCCACTGTTCTTCCCTAGAGGTGAGCTTGGATGGCATGCAAATATCCCAAAGGTTGGTGTATCCATGGACGAAGTGGATGCATACCGGGCGACGCATAGGGCAAGTAATGGAAATGATGAAGATGCGGGTTAGTTGTTTCTTTGTAATTTCTACGTTGTTCACATTATTAAATATGTTTTTGGCATCACTAAATAATCGATTCTTGCGTATGCAGAACCTCCTACCCATCTATGTGTGTCCGTGCGTGATTACTACTGCTACAAATTTCAGATACGTCCAGGGGTATTCAATCCGATACTTCATGGTAAACGACTTTTCCAGCAGTTCGCGGTCGACACATACATTAAGATTGAGAGCTCCCGTTTAGATTTCATACGTAAGAACCAGGATCGGTTAAGGGCAGACCTATACCAGGGCTTGGTGGATAGCATGTTAGATGGAGATATTAGAGGAGAGAAGGTTGGAAAGCGAACTGTGTTGTCACCGTCGTTTATTGGCGGTCCTCGTGACATGAGACGTCGATATATGGATGCTATGGCTCTGGTGCGGAAGTTTGGTAAACCAGACATCTTTCTTACCATGACATGTAACCCTAACTGGGATGAGATAAAGAGAGAGCTTTTACCTGGACAGACACCGCAAGATCGTCCTGATCTTGTAGTGCGTGTCTTTCATGCGAAACTACAGGAGCTAAAGCATAGGTTGACTAAACAGGATATACTCGGTAAAGTCCGAGCCTACGTCTATGTCGTGGAATTTCAGAAACGAGGGTTGCCACATGCCCATTTTCTACTCATCATGCAAAGGAAGTACAAGCTCACGTGCCCTGAACAGTATGACCTTTTGATCTCAGCTGAGATCCCGTCCAACAAGTACCCTGAACTGCGAAAGATGGTTATCAAGCATATGATGCATGGCCCGTGCGGGTCGCTAAACCCTAACTGCCCATGCACTAAGGGTCGTGCATCGTGCAAGAATCAATACCCCCGGCATTTCCATGAGGCAACCATGCAAGGGAAGGATTCATATCCTAATTACAGACGTCGTGATGATGGGCGTAAGGAAAAGGTTCGAGGATGTGAATTGGACAATAGATGGGTTGTCCCTTACAACCCTTACCTGCTTCGGCTCTTCAACTGTCACATCAATGTTGAGGCGTGTGGGAGCATCAAGGCTGTTAAGTACCTGTTCAAGTACATATACAAAGGCCATGATCGTGCGTCTGTTGTTATGAGAGATGCGAGTAAGGAAAATGGTGATGTAGATGAGATCCAGCAGTATAGAGATGCAAGGTGGGTGACTCCTCCGGAAGCCTTATGGAGGATATATGGATTTGAGCTTAGTCAGAACTCTCCATCTGTGATGCAGCTGCAACTCCATCTTCCAAACATGCACATGGTGACGTTTCACGAGCGACAAATGGTCGAGCGAGTCGTCAACCGTCCAGGTGCTGATAGGTCAATGATTACAGCATATTTTGAAGCGAATAAGCTGTACGAGGAGGCTCGGGGCATCCTGTATCGTGACTTCCCTGAGTGGTACACTTGGCAGCAGGGCAAAGTGTGGCAAAGGAGGAAACGGAATACAGGTGGACAAGTCGGTAGAATCGTCTCTGCTCTACCATCTGAGGGGGAGCGCTTCTATCTTCGGCTCCTCCTAAATCATGTTACTGGTGCTACCTCCTATGTGGATCTAAGGACAGTAGACGGTGACACACTACCATCGTTTCGTGAGGCAGCACAAAGAAGGGGATTACTTGAAGCAGACAACACAATAGATGAGTGTCTCAATGAAGCTGCTCTTTACCAAATGCCATCAGCGCTACGGAGGTTGTTTGCAACGATACTGGTTTTCTGCGAGCCGAATGATGTGGCCGAATTGTGGCAGAGACACCTTGACAAAATGTCCGAGGATTATCATCGTATTACTCAGAGCAAAAGCCATTTGCAGCAGATGGTCTTGATTGACATTAGAAACATGTTGCAGTCAATGGGTAAAGACATAAAGACATTCCCTCTACCTGCTATCATCGATAGATATGACGATTCACAAGGTATTGATAGAGAGATTTATGAGGAGGAAATTATCGAGGCGACGGCAGAAGATGTTGCTTTGCAAGAAACCCTAAATGAGGAGCAGAAGTCTGCCTATGAAAAGATCTTATCTGTTGTTGACACCAGTAATGGCGGTGTGTTCTTTGTGGATGGGCCTGGTGGTACTGGAAAGACTTATCTGTATAAGGCATTGCTTGCGGTGCTACGTAGTCAGGACAAGATTGCAGTTGCAACAGCTACATCTGGGGTTGCGGCTTCCATAATGCCTGGTGGGAGAACTGCCCATTCACGCTTCAAGATACCACTTACTATTGATGATGGTGCTATATGTACCTTCACGAAACAAAGTGGGACATCAAAGTTGCTACAGAAAGCGTCGCTCATTATTTGGGACGAGGCTTCAATGGCTAAGAGACAATCAATTGAAGCGTTGGACAACAGCATGCGTGATATCATGGGACGCCCTGATCTGCCCTTTGGTGGGAAGACTATTGTGTTTGGGGGAGATTTTAGACAAGTACTCCCTGTTGTACGTAAAGGGTCAAGGGCTCAGATAGTTGCTGCCTCTCTACGGAGTTCTTACCTATGGGAATCAATGTGCCACCTAAAGCTTGTTCGCAACATGAGAGCAAAGAGCGACCCGTGGTTTGCAGAATATTTGTTGCGTGTCGGTGGTGGAACTGAGGAAGTGAACAACGATGGTGATGTTCGTCTTCCAGATGAGGTATGTGTGCCATATACCGGTGATGACCGCGACCTTGACAGATTGATAGATGACATTTACCCCAGTCTAAACGAAAACATGTCTAATACAAGCTACATCACTTCAAGAGCAATATTGACTACTCGGAACGACTGGGTTGATATGATAAATATGAGGATGATCGATCGTTTCCAACGGGAGCAGATGATGTACCATAGCTTTGACACCGCGGTGGACGATCCTAATAACTATTATCCATCGGAATTCCTAAACACGCTGACTCCTAATGGACTACCCCCGCACGTTCTGAAGCTCAAAATTGGGTGCCCAGTCATGTTGCTTAGGAATATAGACCCTGCTAACGGACTTTGCAACGGTACACGGCTGGTGGTACGTGGTTTCCAAAAAAATAGTATCGATGCTGAAATTGTCCTTGGTCAGCATGCTGGAATGCGGGTTTTCTTGCCTCGTATACCCCTGTGCCCTTCTGATGACGAGATGTTCCCTTTCCATTTTAAAAGGAAGCAGTTTCCGGTAAGACTAAGTTTCGCCATGACTGTTAACAAGTCCCAGGGACAGACGATTCCTAATGTTGCTGTGTACTTGCCCGAACCAGTATTCTCTCATGGCCAGCTATATGTTGCTCTCTCAAGGGCCACAACTCGATTGAATGTGAAGGTACTTGTAATTCCAGTCACTGATGATAAAATGAAGAAGGGGGTGGAAAAGAAGTCAACAATAAATGGCGTAACATACACAAAGAATATTGTCTATAAGGAGGTCCTTACGCCGTAGCTGTACTGTGAATTTATTTCTGTTGGTATAATGTCTGTGAACTCGGCCAACACTGTATGTGAACACTATATTTCTAAAGATGTGTGTGCTGGTATCGGATGTCGTGAGCATCTTTTTAATGAACATATGCAAGAGGACTGCGTGCTAATGAGTAATGACACTGACCATACAAACGTAATGAAACTGTAGACTACCGGCGCCTCCCCTCTACAATATGTTTATATCATTTTATTTGCAATATTAATTTTTCATTATTATGTTATCACTAATGCATGTAAAATTGTTTAGCTGGTTATAGTAGAAACATTTGAATCGTGTATCAAATAATACATAGTAACAATGATTATAGGTTTTTGTCTCCTGTGGATGGAATCTAAAGAGGAAAATGTTGCACTTACAATCATCCAAAGAGATAATACATTATCTATAGATGAATCTCTACTAATGTCCTTGTCTCATAACAAGCCAAAAAAATCGGTGACTACTACAATAGTTCCGAAAGGTATGATAACTTCCATACTATCGTCTGCATCAATTTGTATTGTTTTTATTGCAAGTGATTCATGTTTGATCTCATGACTGTTTCGTTCGTAGATTATATTTGCACGCAGGGTGATCTTGCACTCATCGATTGGATTAAAGAAATCCCTTGTGAACCAAGGGTAGAAGTCGTGCTTATTGATGATGCTTTTGTGGAAAGGAAGTGGATGGAATGCCTATTTCAACCGGACGCATATCTAGGTGATGAGGTAATTCATGATAATTCAACTAGCTAGGAGCACCACACTTCCAAGATACTCAGCCTGGTATTTTAAACCATAACTTACATACTTGCAGGTGATAGACTGTTACATAAATTTAATAAAAGCTCAAGAGCATCTAAAATGCCGATCTGGAGGTCGTGTACATATAGAAAATGCTTTTCAGTTCAACTTTCTAAAGCGAGACGGTGATGTTGAAACTAAAACAGATGAGTTATATCCAAGTAAAGACATGGCACAAATATCTAGCGCTGAAAGAAGAGTTTTACTTTATCTAGACCATGACATGGTAAATACGAGATTGCAATCTACACGGTTAGTGTTTACATGTATTATTATGCAATATTTATAATTGACTTGTAGGTGTTTATTCCAATAAATATCCGAGAAATGCACTGGTATCTTGCTGTGATCAATGCAAGAAATATGGAGATACAAGTGCTCGACTCACTTGGTACATCATCCGGTCGCAATGACCTCATTGCCACTGTGAGTTTATACAAACTCAACAATTACGACTCCCTTATTAACTTAAACTCTCAACTTCTAATTCTATGTTTTTATAATAATAATAAAGATAAAAGGACTCCAAAGACAAATTGATATGGTATCTCAGCGTAAGGAGTTAAAAGATCATAGGTGGCCAGACCTCCGAGTTGCTTCTTGGCCACTTAAAGAAATAGAAATGGAATATGCAAAGCAAACAGATAGGTACACCATATATTCTTATGTGTTGCTATTAATATTCATTGTTGTTAATCTTGACATTTTATCATCTGGTTGATGTAGCTCCTCGTGTGGCCTCTTTCTACTAAACTATATCGAGTACTGGACAGGGGATGAACTATCTGATAATTTTACCCAGGTATATTATTACTACTATGACATTACATGTGGCTATAACATGAATATCTGTTTGCTGTCTTCTGTTATTATTATGTCAATCCAATTGATACATATAATTGCTAAATAAATTGTTTCTTATTTGCAGGACGACATGTCACACTTTAGGAAAAAATTGGCTGCTATATTACTATCCTCAGATATAAACAAGAGAAAGGGGTGTCCGTTATACAAGTATGACAAAGAAGTCGATGCTGGATGCTCCTCTGATGTTCAGATATTAGATAGTCCCACAAATCCTAAGAAGAGGAAACTACCTTGTGTATCTGAAGAAAACAAAGTATTGATGGAAGATGGTGATGGCCCCATCACTCAAGCAGACTTAGAAAGGTGGTTTGTTCATGATTGGGATAAAAGAACTCCTATAAAAATCCCGACCGATGAGTGCACTAATGAGTTTTTACTGAGTGGCCTTTCTACAAAGGACATGCCAGTGACCAAAGCCGATTTAATAGATGTTCTATGTGATTACATCATGACAATCCAAGATGATACGACATTAGAGTAAGTGCTCATTTTTTATCTATTTTATATGTACTAACTACGTAAAGTTTTGATATATACTTTTGTCATGTTGCATTACAGGATGACATGGGTGCGAAGTTTCAACCCTTTTAAGATAGAAATATCTGTCAAAGACCTGCAAAACGTATTAAGGGTAAATCTAGATATGACTCTAAAATGTTTTGACATGGCTGTTCGATTGTTGGCCATTAAAGAGTCACATATGTCGAAAGATGAAATGATAAAGGATAAAAAACATTATATGGACATGCGCTTCTGGGTAAGTTTGTTTCCAATCAATAATGTAGTAATATATTGTATCTATACATATAATCCTAATGTGGACATGTATATATATTTATCTAGAGAATGGTTGGTTTTGGTAAACTTGCAAAGTACCATCAGGATCCTACAGCAGAAGAGTTAGCCAAAACACTCGACTGTTGGCCTTCATTGAACTATTATATCACTGGTTGTAAATATGTAAGTATGTGTTCATTTCGAATGTATTTATAAAAGGCACTTCGTTGCAATCCTAATGACTGGTATTTTGTAGGTTCTTATGCCATGGAAATTCAACGGATGCTACGCACTTTTCATAATCGATCATGGTAAAAAGCACGTAACTTTTATGGACTTTACACCCACTGAAGATTGGTGTAAACACATGCCATACAAGAGGTTTGCAGAAGCAATTATCATGGCCTCTAAGAAATATAAGATTGCCTACAATAAGAAACGTTCTGGATGGGCACATGATATTTTTAAGTGGGAACATACAATTCGGTCTGGTCTTCCATTGGACTTAAAAGGGTATTTTCTTAATACCATGTTCTCAACAGTTTAAATTTTTTCTATGATAACCATTGTATATAATATAGTTGGCCAAACATTATTCTGTAGGGTTAATACAAGCTACTTCGTTCTACAAGCTATGGTCATGTGGGGGAGTGGTAGACGAATGGAATTTAATAGGGTGAGTGGAGTACGTTTGGTTCATGTTCAAACATACATTTCAGTTACATAATATAAATTTGACGTATTGTTCTCTTATGTCTTTGTGTGTAGGATACAAAGATTCTTCGAAGAAACTTTGTAATTGATCTATTAAGTTACGAGGAGAATTCATGCCGCTATGCTATCCCTCCAAACATACAACAACGACTTATCAGTATCGCTAAAAAAGATTAGATTAATGTACGGTTGTCGACATATTTGACTATTATTAGAAATTGTAAGACAAGTTGATTCGTGCAATACCGATGGTGCATCAACAATATGCGTGTAGAACTACATATTTTCCATGTCTTCTTTTTCTTGTGTATTATTTTTCAAGTCCGAAGAACATCTGCCATGATATACACTTTCTTGTGCAGACCACTTTTTTGTGTGCTTGCAATTGCAACTATATTGCCTTTTCGTCCTGTGGAGAGGTTAGTCCACCTAATGTTTTCAGGTCCCAGTGAATGCACAGGCAGTGGCTTTGTTTTTTTTCCTAAACATTATAACACATTTGTAACCTTTTTCTATAATATTATAACACATTTGTACATGAGTTATTGTGATATTTTATCTTCCCGTTGCAACGCACGGGCATCCACCTAGTACAATGTATATTCGTCGAGAAGCATGTCTCCATACATGTCCCGTTGGATACGCCATGTTTTTACATTGTCTCGTATCACTGTAGCAACATGCATTTGGGCATTTGCCTTACGTTTTTTGCCCCTGCGTTTGGATCAGTCTAAGGAGGTGTTTTTTGCGTTTGGATTGGAGGAAAATTGAAAGAAGGGTGTGTTTAGTGCAGTTATTTTCCTTTTTTCCTAAGGAGATGTTTAGTTTGTCGGATTAAAGTTTAGTATGTGTCAGAATGTTTAAATGTCAATTAAGTGTATTAAATATAGTCTAGTTATAAAACTAATTGTAAAGATGAAGACTAAACAGCGAGAAAAAATTATTAAGCCTAATTAATCTATGGATAGCAAATTTTTACGATAGTCAGAGCCGTTCCTGAAGGGGGGCGAACGGTGCGACCGCCCCAGGCCCCGGGTTCATGAGGCCCCACCTCCGTGGGCATGCCTCTTGGTGTAATATTTTTAAGCCTTGCTCTGGCCCCGATTTATCAGGACCGCCACTGATAGTTGCGAAAACAAAGTTGACTTGTCCCTTGTGGTTCGGGTTGATTATGAGTGATTGTCAACATGGGTGGTACTTTAGTGTAGTTAGTGGACTAACCAAGTATGCGATTATGTGTTGTGCGATCATATCTCTCAGCTTGTGTGGAACATACAGGCGGTGGTCGACAACGAAGATGAAGGTCATGCGGGTTCGTGCCGATAGACCGGGAGCCGCGAAGGACGAGCATTGGAACTTGACTGAGAGACCGAAGAAGTCGTGTGACTTGTCGTGGTTGCTGACACCTGGGACACGCACCGGCGCGAGGACGTGTGGAGCGGATCGTGTCGCTGGCGTGGTCAAGGACTGGCAGGACACGTGTCTAGGATGTGGAGGATGCGTATGTGATACGCTACACACGATAGTTTGGTGCTTGAACCTTAAAACCACCCAACGCTGCGGATGGCGGGTTTCGTCGAGTTTGGGTCTCAAAACTCGAAGATGCGGTTCCGGCAGGAATTGGAGGCGGCATGTGGCATCATCACGAAGGGTGTGTCGAGCGCATGGTCGTCAGATGCATATTCCAGGAGTTGGTCCATTTTGCCTCCAGATAAATGGATTGGCTCTATGTATCTAGGGAAAGTTTAGACTAGAGAAATAGCCCCCTATGAATAGGTGGGAGGGCTATTGTGTGCAGGCATCTCCTTTAACTGTCTCATTAGGAACTTTTTTAGAAAATCCTAGTTTTCCATTTCCTTAGTTGCCCTTGTTCTTAAGCTCGGAGATCCGCGGGTGTTTTGTAAAGTTCACATCTATGAGCTTGTGGTTTTGAGAGGAAGTGTGGTTGTAACCACGTGCGGTTTAGCGTTGTTCATGGCAATAGGTTTGTTCTTAGTCGAATCTCTTTCAACAGCTGTGTTATTTGATACTGGAGCAATGCATTCTTTTATTACTGCATCATGGGTAGAGACACATAACCTTACAATGGAACCAATGTTACCACTAATGAGAATTAGTTCAGTTGGTGGGAAAGTTCAAGCAGATAAAATATGTTCGAATGTAAGGCTTGAAATAAGGTGGATAGAGTTCCCCTTTGATCTAGTGGTAATGGGTACTCACGGGATAGATGTCATCCTAGGGATGAATTGGTTGCATAAGAACCAAGCGATAATTAGTTATGACAAGAGGACAGTTAAATTGGTGTCCCCATCCAAAGAAGAGATAGTGGACGAACTAATCATGCCAGTGCCAAGAAAAGGAGATTGCCACCAGTTGACCCTTGATAACTGAAAGTCGCCTGGAGGGGGGTGAATAGGCGTAATCTGAAATTTACAACTTTAAACACACACTACAAGTCGGGGTTAGCGTTAGAACTTAAATCAAGTTCGGGAGAGAGGGGAAAACAAATCAAATGGAAATCAAGCGAATGAACACGATGATTTGTTTTACCGAGGTTCGGTTCCAAAGAACCTAATCCCCGTTGAGGTGGTCACAAAGACCGGGTCTCTTTCAACCCTTTCCCTCTCTCAAACGGTCACTTAGACCGAGTGAGCTTTCTCCTTAATCAAACGGGTCACTTAGACCCCGCAAGGACCACCACACACTTAGGTGTCTCTTGCTTTGATTACAATTCACTTGGGAACAAGAATGAGGAGGAAGAAAGTGATCCAAGCAACAAGAGCGCAAATGAACACGAACACACACTATCTCAAGTCACTAGGTGGTTGGAATGAATTTGGGACTTGGAGAGGCTTTGATCTTTTGAATTGTGTGTAGGAGTGAATGCACTAGCTCTTGTATTGAATGAGAACTTCAAAAAACTTGGATGCTTGGAGTTGTGGTGGTTGGGGGTATTTATAGCCCTCAACCACCAAGAAGTCGTTGGGGAAGGCTGCTGGCGATGGGCGCACCGGACAGTCTGGTGCGCCACTGGACAGGTCATGTTCACTGTCCGGTGCGCCGCCACGTCACCTAACTGTTAGGGTCTAGAGCCTGGTCGACCGTTGGAGGCTTTGTCCTCATGCGGCATCGGACAATTCGGTGCCACACCGGACAGGTCATGTTCACTGTCCGGTGTGCCTCTGACTCTGCGTGCATTGTTCCTCTGTCAGCAGCTTTTGTAGTCGACCGTTGCGCGAGTTAGTCGTTGCTCCGCTGGTGCACCGGACAGTCCGGTGGCACACCGGACTATCCGGTGAATTGTAGCGGAGCGCGCCTGCTGAAACCCGAGAGTGGCTGGTTCAACCCTGTACGGGCCTGGTGCGCCAGACCAGAGCACACTTGGTTTCTTTTGCTCCTTCAAATTGGATCCCTAACTTGAATATTTATTGGTTTGTGTTGAACCTTTTTGCACCTGTAGAACATGTATTCTAGAGCAAACTAGTTAGTTCATATATTTGTGTTGGGCATTCAACCACCAAAATTAATTATGGGAAAAGATTAACCCTATTTCCCTTTAAGTCTCCCCCTTTTTGGTGATTGATGCCAACACAAACCAAAGCAAATATATAAAGTGCAGAAATGAACTAGTTTGCATAAGGTAAGTGCATAGGTTACTTTGAATTAAACCAATTTATAATCTTACTAGATATGAATGGATTGCTTTTCTTTCCTTTAATATTTTGGACGACATTTGCACCACTTGTTTTGTTTTTGCAAATCTTTTTGGAAAATCTTTTCAAAGTCTTTTGCAAATAGTCAAAGGTATATAAATAAGATTGCAAGAAGCATTTTCAATATTTGAAATTTCTCCCCCTTTTTCAAATGATTTTCCTTTGACTAAACAAAACTCCCCCTGAATGAAATTCTCCTCTTAGTTTTCAAGAGGGTTTTAATAGATACCAATTTTGAAAATTTATCTTTACATGTACAAATTGAAGAAGTTGCCATTACAATATATAAATTGAAGTTTAAAACAATACCATTTGAGATTTTGCTTTCTCAAGATAAGGATATCAATTGATATATTGTCATGACATAGATACCAATGAAAAAAATATTAATTAAAGCTTTATTTTGAAAATTTTGAAATTGGTGGTGCAGTCCTTTTGCTTTGGGCTTAATATTTTCTCCCCCTTTGGCATCAATCGCCAAAAACGGAGACGTTGAGAGCCCTCTAGTAACTTTCTCCCCCATTGGTACAAATAAATATGGGTGAAGGATTATACCAATTTGGAGTGAGCGGAGTAGCGACGAAGGATAAATGATACCGTTAGAGTGGAGTGGAAGCCTTGTCTTCATCGCATACTCCATTTCCCTTTCAATCTACGACTTAGTATAGAAATACACTTGAAAATACATTAGCCGTAGCCTTGGTACATGAGATAAGAAATATGCAATTGTACCAAATGAAAGGATATGATCAAAGGCATATAAATGAGCTATGTGTGCAATGTTTCAATCAAAATTCCGATAATCAAGTATATTTAGCTCATTCCTAAGTTTGCTAAAGGTTTTCTCATCTAATGGCTTGGTAAAGATATCAACTAATTGATTCTTGGTGTTTACATAAGCTATTTCGATATCCCCCTTTGTTGTGCGCCTCTGACTCTGCGGTTCTGACTCTGCGCGCACATTTCCTCTGTCAGCGGCTTTTGCAGTCGACCATTGTGCGAGTTAGTCGTTGCTCCGCTGGTGCACCGGACAGTCCGATGAATTATAGCGGAGCGCGCCTGCTGAAACCCGAGAGTGGCTGGTTCAACCCTGTACGGGCCTGGTGCACCGGACACTGTCCGGTGCGCTAGACCAGAGCACACTTGGTTTCTTTTGCTCCTTCAAATTGGATCCCTAACTTGAATATTTATTGGTTTGTGTTGAACCTTTTGCACCTGTAGAACGTGTATTCTAGAGGAAACTAGTTAGTTCATATATTTGTGTTGGACATTCAACCACCAAAATTAATTGTGGAAAAAGGTTAACCCTATTTCCCTTTCAATAACAAAGAGGTCAGCCCACTTGAAACCATCAAGGATGTATCAAAGTTCTCAGATGAGTTCCTCGAAGAACTACCAGGCATGCCACCTGAGTGGAAGGTGGAATTTGATATAGAGCTTGTCCCTGGTACAACCCCCATTTCTAAAATAGCCTATAGAGTGACCGTACCATAATTGGTAGAGCTCAAAAAGCAGATACACAATGGTAGAGCTCAAGAGTGTCCTTGGTACAACCCCCATTTGATGAGACTAATGGCTCTCTAAGGGAGCAAGTTGATCTTGATGACACAGATGAAAACGAGGTTCTAACGACCGCAATGAGGACTATGGTGATAGGCGGTTTGCGACCACAGGAACAACAAGTACAAGATCAACTTTCTTCCTCAACGATGGTGCAACCCCCAACTCAAAATGAGGATCAGGTACCTCAAGATGATGGCATGGATCAAAGGGGAGCACAAGAACAAGGAGACAAGGAGGAGGAAGAAGTACCACATGCATCTTCAACCCAAGTCCACACCAATATTCAAAGGGATCATCTGGTGGATCAAATCCTTGGTGACATTAGCAAGGGAGTTATTATGCGTTCACGTATTGCTAATTTTTGTGAGCACTACTCCTTTGTTTCTTCTATTGAGCCTTTCAGGGTAGAAGAAGCATTGCATGATTCGAACTAGGTGTTGGCTATGCAGGAGGAGCTAAACAACTTCAAGAGAAATAAAGTATGGAGTTTGGTGCCACATCCAAAGCAAAATGTTGTGGAAACCAAGCGGGTGTTTCACAACAAACAAGACGAGTACGGGGTGGTGATAAGAAACAAGGCGAGACTTGTGGCAAAAGGTTATGCCCAAGTCACAGGTTTGGATTTTAAGGAGACTTTTGCTCCTGTAGCTAGGCTTGAGTCTATTCAAATACTATTAGCCTATGTTGCTCACCATTTTTATGCTCTATCAAAATGGACGTGGAGAACGTTTTCCTCAACGGGCCAATCAAGGAGGAGGTGTACGTGGAGCAACCCCTGGCTTCGAGGATGACAAGTACCCGACCATGTGTACAATCTCTCTAAGGCGCTCTATGGACTTAAGCAAGCCCCAAGAGAATGGTATGAATGTCTTAGAGATTTCCTTATTTCTAATGATTTCAATGTCGGTAAAGCTAATCCTACTCTTTTCACTAAGACTTGCAATGATGATTTGTTTATATGCCAAATATATGCCGATGACATAATATTTGGTTCTACTAATCAAAAGTCATGTGAGGAGTTTAGCAGGGTTATGACACAAAAATTTGAGATGTCCATGATGGGAGAGTTGACTTACTTTCTCGGATTTCAAGTGAAGCAACTCAAGTAAGGGACATTCCTCTCTCAAACAAAGTACACACAAGATATCCTAAAGAAGTTTGGGATGAAAGACGCAAAGCCTGCTAAGACGCCAATGAGAACTGACAGACATTTGGACTTCAACGCAAGAGGTAAGTTCGTAGGTCAAAAGGTATACTGGTCTATGATAGGTTCCATGCTTTATCTTTGTTCAAGTAGACCGGATATTATGCTTTCTGTTTGCATATGTGCTATATTTCAATCTGATCCCAGGGAATGTCACCTTGTGTTTGTGAAGCATATTCTTCAATATTTAGTTCATACGCCTTACATCAGGCTCTGGTATCCTGATGGGTCTACATTTGACTTGATTGTATATTTAGACTTCGACTATGCTGGGTGCAAGATTGATAGGACGAGCACATTAGAGACTTGTCAGTTTATGGGAAGGTCCCTGGTTGCCTTATCCATCGTTGAGGCCGAATATGTTGTCGCAGGACAGTGTTGGGCGCAACTACTTTGGATGCGGCGAACCCTCCAGGACTTTGGCTACAATACGAGCAAAGTCTCACTCCTATGTGATAATGAGAGTGCAATCCGCTTAGTGAAAGTCGCCTAGAGGGGGGGTGAATAGGGCGAAACTGAAATTTACAAATATAAACACAACTACAAGCCGGGGTTAGCGTTAGTAATAAAGAAACAAGTCCGCGAGAGAGGGCGCAAAACAAATCCCAAGCAAATAAGCAAGTGAGACACAGAGATTTGTTTTACCGAGGTTCGGTTCTTGCAAACCTACTCCCCGTTGAGGAGGCCACAAAGGCCGGGTCTCTTTCAACCCTTCCCTCTCTCAAACGATCCCACGGATCGAGTGAGCTTTCTCTTCTCAATCACTTGGAACACAAAGTTCCCACAAGGACCACCACAAGTTTGGTGTCTCTTGCCTCAATTACAATTGAGTTTGATCGCAATGAAAGAATCAAGAAAGAAGAAAGCAATCCAAGCGCAAGAGCTCGAAAGAACACAAGCAAATCACTCTCTCTAATCATTATGGCGTTGTGTGGAATTTGGAGAGGATTTGATCTCTTTGGTGTGTCTAGAATTGAATGCTAGAGCTCTTGTAGTAGTTGGGAAGTGGAAAACTTGGATGCAATGAATGGTGGGGTGGTTGGGGTATTTATAGCCCCAACCACCAAAAGTGGCCGTTGGGAGGCTGTCTGTTCGATGGCGCACCGGACAGTCCGGTGCACACCGGACATCCGGTGCCCCCTGCCACGTCATCACTGCTGTTGGAGCTTCTGACTTGTGGGCCCGCCTGGGTGTCCGGTGCACACCGGACAACTACTGTTCCTTGTCCGGTGTGCCGGAATGGGCGCGCTTTAAATGCGCGGCAGAGAGCCGTTGGCGCGGAGATAGCCGTTGCTCCGGAGTCGCACCGGACAGTCCGGTGCACACCGGACAGTCCGGTGAATTATAGCGGACTAGCCGTTGGAGTTTCCCGAAGCTGGCGAGTTCCTGAGGCCGCTCTTCTTTGGCGCACCGGACACTGTCCGGTGTACACCGGACAGTCCGGTGAATTATAGCGCGAGTGCCTCTGGAAATTCCCGAAGGTGGCGAGTTTGAGTTGGAGTCCTCTGGTGCACCGGACACTGTCCTGTGGTGCACCGGACACTGTCCGGTGTACACCGGACAGTCCGGTGCTCCCAGACCAGAGGGCCTTCGGTTCCCACTTTGCTCTTTTGTTGAATCCAAAACTTGGTCTTTTTATTGGCTGAGTGTGAACCTTTTACACCTGTATAATCTATACACTTGGGCAAACTAGTTAGTCCAATTGTTTGTGTTGGGCAATTCAACCACCAAAATGAATTAGGGACTAGGTGTAAGCCTAATTCCCTTTCACTTAGCAGATAATCCCATTGAACATATCCGCACTAAGCACATAGACATCTGTCATCACTTACTGAGAGATCGCCAGCAAAGGGGAGATATCGATGTTTGCCATATTAGCACCAAAGTGGCACGTGACTCTAGGTGCTCACCTATCCACTCCCCTCTAGGTGCTCTTAAGAAGTGACACGTGCGGAAGTCATACTCGAAGAGGTTCTGGCCGCCGCGTCGCGGAACGAGAGGCAACCGTCGGAGACGGCGAGAGTGGCAGAGACGTGAAGGAGCTAGGCGTTGGTGATTCGGGCAACGGAGGAGGGGAGCAGCGAGAAAAGGCACGATTGGGAGGAGGGGTCGGGGCCGAAGGTGCGGTCCCCGCCGATGAAGTACTTGATAGAGACCTTAGGGATGGGGACCCGGGCGTCAGACCCGAGCGCCGACCATTCGTCGTCGGGCAGGTCTAACACGACATGAGGTTGGGGCAGTGGTGGGAGTAGGATAAGGTGGACAACAGGACATGGAGGCATCCACCGCGGCGGCGACAGCTGCGGGAATCTGGGTCTCAAGCGGGCGGGGGAGGAGGTGCCGAGGATGGGGGCGCGATCCGGGTCTTGGGCAAACGGGGCTAGGGGCGCTGAGGACGGTGGTGGGGCGACATCGACACTGGAGCATGTGTGGTTGACGGAGGCGGGAGCAGGTGCACGTTGTCATCGCAGACGGAAGAGCCGAGTGGGGGCATGGAGTACTGTGGACGTTTACATTTGACTATAGAGTAGTAGATACATGGCTTTGTTTTTCGCGCTTGAAATATTCTACCGTTGAGTAACAAGAACTCTTGTAATTTTATGTGCGCTGGCGCGCATAAGTTGAGTAGTTTGTTGTGATAGCGATATCCGATTCTCGCAATATTTTAGACCGTTTTAGTGTCTTTTCGTTTATCCCGGATTCAACTTTCGGAACAATTCCACTTTAAATAATAGTTTAATTTATATAATAATTAATCATCTAGAACAGTTTCTGGTACCAGGACATAATTGATCATCTAGAAGGTCTCGTTCCGATGTAAAGTCCATAGATGGCGAACAGTGTCGCGTAACCCCCACCCCCTTCCAACATAATCCACAGCAACCACGTCAAGTACGTTTCCAGTCGTCCACCAGCCCGGCCAGTGTGGCCTCCGATTCACCGCCCTCGCGCAGCGCGTCCTTGGCCTGCCGCATGGCCGCCAGCGTGCGCTCCCGGAGCATCCTCCCGCCTTCGGAGTCCATGATCCAACGCACCTTCGCAGCAACCTCCTCGGCCGGCACGAGGCCCTTGTCGCTGTCGTACCCTGCCACGGCCACGGCCAGCTGCATCTCCTTCTCCAGGAACACCCGATTGAGCCGCTGCTCCGCGTAGAGCGGCCACGCCACCATCGGCACGCCCGCCATGATCGCCTCCAGGACCGAGTTCCAGCCGCAGTGCGTGACGAAGCCGCCAACGGACGCGTGCGCTAGCACGTCCCGCTGCGGTGCCCACGACTTGACGACGAGGCCCCTGTCCTTGGTCCTGGCCAAGAAACCCTCCGGGAGGAGCGCGTCCAGGTCCGGCTCCGGCGGCTTCTCGAACTTCTTGGCCGGATCGTCGCTGGGCGGCGCCCGGACCACCCACAGGAAGCGCTGCCGGCTGGCTTCCAGGCCGGCCGCCACCTCCCTTATCTGCTCGGCGCTGAACCGGCCGATGCTGCCGAAGCAGAGGAGCACCACGCTGGCCCTGGGCTGCGCGTCCAGCCACGCCAGGCACTCCTCGCCGCCCTTGCCCAGCACCTCCTCCGATTTGATGAGCGGCCCGATGCAGTAGATGGGCGGGGTCGGGAGGCCGGGGGGCGTGCAGTGGCCCGCGGCCACGGTCTCGACGGCGCGCTGCTCCAGCAGGCGGAACGTGTTGACGAGGACGCCCTGGGAGCGGCAGAGGTCGGCGCAACCCTTGACGAAGCCGTCGTAAGCCGCGTCGTCGCGCTCCATGACGGGCAGGATGGCGTGCGTCGCCGGGAACGGCGGGATGCCGGGCACCTGCACGGGCTCCTCCCCCATGTCCTGGAAGCTCGCCGTGGCCCGCTCGTGGAGCGCCGGGAGGTGCAGGAAGAAGGCCAGGACCTCGGCGCCCGAGGTGAAGAAGAAGTAGGCCGGCACGCGGAGCTCCTCCGCCACGTCCAGCGCGATGCTGCAGAAGAAGTCGACGACGAGCACGGCCGGGGTCGCGGCGGCCAGGAACTCGCGGAGGTGCGGGTTGGAGACGCGGATGACCTCGAAGGTGAGCGCCTCCTGGTGCTTGGTACTGACGAGAGGGAGGCGCTCCACCTTGGGCAGGCGGTGGAAGGAGATGGACGGGTTGGCGGCGGAGACGCCGGCGAGGAAAGGCGCCGTGGCGCCCGTGTTGAAGGGCGGCTCGACGACGACGATTGTGACGGGCAGCCCCCGCGCGCCGAGGAGCTTGCCGAGCTCGATCATGGAGACCAGGTGGCCCATCCCTGGTGACGGGTACAGCACAACCGGTCTCTGGGCGAGCCCCGTCTCGGCGGCGGTGGCCTCCATTTCCCCACCCATCGATCTGCGTTGGTACGTTTCTGCTGTGACGCTTTTTTATAGAAGCATGCGCGAAGCCTTTCCTGCGGCCTTCCGATCCTATTGATTTTTTTTTTCTAGAAACACGCAACGCATATACCACATGGCACATACATGTCCATCTCTATTAGACTGTCTCCAGCAACGTTCCCTAAATTCTATCCCCTAAAAGAATATTCTCTGTCCTTTACAGCACACTCTAAAAGATTTCGTTCTCTATATTTTCTCAGTCTCCAGCAATGTCCCATATATCTTATCCTCTATATTTTATAAACTATACCAATACAAATTATCAACTTCAAATATTGTATATTATATTAGCGTTAACTCTAACAAGACGGTCATCGGATTCCAGCCAAGCAAATAAACTAGACCGAGGGAGGAAATGGAATAAAAAACATCCGCCAGTAATAGCCGCTTGGGCGCCTCACTGCCACCATGGAATCAACTTCCTTCATGTTTGCAGCAGCCGGCCTGGAGGAAGGGGCACCGTAGAACCAGTGGCCTCACTAACAGCGACAAGAAGCTGCCCGAAAGAGGGGCCAAGGCAGATAGCGGACGCACGAGAAGTCTTCAGGTTTAACGTATACGGTCATGGTCCTCTATTATACAGAATTTTTTACCGGATGTTGCTGGACGCCGTAGCGGACGTATAGACCGCTAAATATAGCGGACAGGTCCATTTAGCGGATCTTGTTGGACACAGCCTTAAACCATTCTTTCTCTTTCTTACTTAGTATTTTTTTTATCTTCATTAATTTATTTATTTCCTTTTCATGTTTCCATGGGTCCATCCTTTCCTAGTCTCCCCGTTTCCATGACGACGGAAGTAGGGGTGGATTTAGGCTCAGGCCACCTGGTGACCTGGACCATGATTAGGAGCACATTCTAAAAGTTTTTTTTATATTTTTTCAGCCAAAAAACTTAGCCCAAAATACATTTTAGATAAAGAATATGGTCTAAAAGACCTCCTACTTGCCGCGATTGAGTCTGGCGCTGGCAGTCTTCCTCCGTCGCTCAAGTCACGAGAACACAAACTCTTTCAATTATTTCGCAAACCTGTGCGGCTGCGCTTCCTATGTTTTCAGCGGCGCGACCTCCCCCTTCAGTCCTCTATCGCGCTCCACGCCTTCAGGCTCCATGGATCTGGCAAGGGCACAAGACAACAACCTCCGATGCGGCCGGGCGGGCTCTGACATGGGCATCCGCCACCGACAGTTTGGCCTTCGCCTCCAGTCTCCCCGCGACCCTGTAGCAGTGTTGCACGCGGTCTGCACTGGCGCCACCACCGCCCAAATCCACCCCTACCATTACATCTTCTCTCAAGCTATAGAACTTCCTCAAATTCCCTTTCTTTTTATATTCATAGGCGAGGGCGAAGCGTCTTCCTGTCCAATGGGCAACGACCACCTGAGCGGTGAGCGTCGTGTGCTGAGTGCTGAATGTCTGCTGTCATGTGCCCATGATTCTCTCATATTTGTGAGTAATTGTTCCCGAATGATCCTCTTTCCCTACCTGCCATAGTTTTACTGGATTGTTTAAAATGTTACTACCCGTTATTAAATATTTATCGCCCGCTAGTTCACTTTTGAACTAAAGCGTGAAAAATGAAAAAAATGGAGTAGTACATAAATACATTTGTAGAGTGGTCTGGAGCGTTAATTTTACGGAGCTCCTCCGCCGAAATAATGGCTAGCTGCGCTGCGGGGACGATGACGGGTCGCGCTCGCGCTCAGAAGTGCGTGGAGCTCCGGTGAGAGTGATGTGGCAACGTCATCGATGACAAAAATGGGATCCCCCTCTGAACAAAGCCTTGCATTATCTTTCCGCCACCCAGCAATATTCGTACCGGTGGGTAGGTGGCGGCGATGCTATGTTGAAGGTTGAAGCTGAATTGGGACCTTGGGGCTGATTGGTTGTCTTACCAACCTAGCCTGCATGGCTCCAATCAGCCAGGTTCCCATTAACCATATTCAACGTGTGCAAATACCGGCTGATTGGTTAAGTGTGTCCGTGGCTGCAGGCTGGCCTGAGCCTGGTTGGTTAGATACCGGCGTTTTGGCGGTACGAGCGGATGCAATCAATTGACCTCTAAATGGCTTGTTTTGCATCGGCTCGTACAATCCGCGCCTTCCATATGCGGGCAACCAAACACACGCTTAATCAAAGTCAATGCACGCAGAGATCCAGAATAAAGCGATGCGGGCAACCAATCAAATAGATAGAGTATGATTGGTTGCTGGTTTTCTCGATCCTGATGAGGAGAGCTTGTGTTTGGTTCCTGCATACACGAACTCGTCAACCGGCTCCTTGTGGGCTCCACATCTTCGCCTTGCGCCCAGCGGGCCTGGCCCTATGGAAACGAATTTTTTTTCTAATCTCGGGAGCCAGGCGCGAGCGTCCCTTTTGCACGCGTGGAACCAGATTAAATCCCTCCTCCAGACATCCAAACACAGTGAACTGTATCCATGAGATCTGGTTCACGTCTCGTGCAACCAATCAATCACGTAATTTAAAAAATTAAAAAAAAGAGCGTTCTTGTTCATGGGCGATATATATATAAAATCCCGCCGCCGTGATGACCTACGTATTCTAATAATAATATTTTTTGCTCAGCCTTTCCACGGTGTTCTTGTTCATGTGAGCGTGGCCGTCGTCGTGGAGCAAATGCCATTAGGTTGTTCCAGTGCACCATCCTTCTCGTCTTTGTCACATCAGCTCGACTCCACTCTCGCCCTACAGACTACAACAGGCTACAACTTTAGTCTATCAAGTTTTCTATTTCAAAATTAATTAATTCACGTAGATATATTTTAACGATAAAAAATCACAATCACAGAACATACTATTTTTTATTTAATTACAAAGTGCATAATAATTAAAAGGAAATTACATGAAATTTCTAGATGGATTGGAATTGTAGTTTGTGATTTTTGCAATTTTTTCTGAATTCTCTGGACTCTAAACGATAAAAAATAGTTAATTGCAACGGCTAGCACGTGAACTAATCAGAAGCCGCCACCTCGCTCTCACCCATGTCTTCGTCTGTGCCAGTGCGTCGCCCGCCTACCACCCCGTCTCTCGCCTGGGGCAAGCTCCAACGTGGGCGTGCACGGGGCGATATCGCCCGCTCTCGCCAGGCGGTGGCAGCGTGGCCCGCCGAGTGTCTCCTGCGGTCCCGCCTCCCTCTCATCGTGGGCCGGGCGATAGGAGCCCTCTCCCGCCCATGCTCTCTATCGCGTTGGCACCAACCTGAGACTACAAGACAAGCAAACGACAGAGTTTGTGCACATCTAAGCGACCCTCTTGCCCAGTCCTGTCCGTCCTACGTCCTAAGGCTACGCCCCGACACTACCCTTTGATAGGGTTTTAGTTTTTGCAAAAACAACTTTAGGGCTAGTTTGGCAACCCAATTTTTTTCATTGGATTTCCAATTTCCCAAGGGAAAATGAACTAATTTTCCTTGAGAAAATGAAAAACTATTAGAAAATTAGGGTTCCCAAACTAGCCCTTAGCTTTGGTTTCTCGGTGGGAATAGTTTTTTTTTGGTTGAGCTAAAGCCATTTATAAAAACCATTTGGTAACACGGTTTCTGTATTGTTTTGCAAAAATAACCTTATACAGTTATATATATAGGGTTATATATATATTTCAGTACTGTTGTTTATATCATACACACATATGCAAAAATACTAAGGGCTCCTTTAAAACACGGGGTAGGAAAAACACAGGAATATAAAAAACATAGGAATTGAGGTGTTAGTTTTTTTCAATCCTATTGTTGAGCACCATTTTGAGTGCGCGGACGGTCCACGCCTATGGGCCGGACGGTCCGCGCAGGCGCAGAACAGATTAGGGTTCCGAGTTTCTTGCTATGTTTGTTGGCGAAAATCTCGGGATAAGCTCGGAAATTAGTTTGTAAAGGGTCCAGCCCCTCTCCTATATAAATAGAGAGGTATACGACCGATTTGTAATCATCAATCGAATCAATACAACTTCTATTTCACATTTTATCCTAGGAGTAGTTCTAGTCTAGTTTAGGTTTAGCCTCTCGATCCCCAAATTCTTCGCCTCTCTTCGACTCTACGCCGATTAGAGGAGTCTAGGTCGACTGGCCCGAGACTAGACAACCCCTAGGATCTCTCCTCCCCGACGGGGTCCCTCCCGGGAGCGAGATCCAGGCGCCGCCGGCGATCTTCCGCCGCCCCTGCGCACGCGCGGACCGTCCGGCCCCAGGGCGCGGACCGTCCGGCCGTCAGGCAGAGGACCCTAGTCCCTGCGCCAGGTCGCGGACCGTTGAGAGCACCTAGAGGGGGGGGGAGGGTGAATAGGTGATCCTGTGAAAACTTAAAACTTAATCCACAAGACTTGATTAGAGTTAGCACAGTTAAGCCAAGTGGCTAGAGAGGAGAGCTTGCACAACACGAAAACCACAAAGAGATCAACACAGAGATGGCACAATGGTTTATCCCGTGGTTCGGCCAAGTTCAACACTCTTGCCTAGTCCACGTTGTGGCGTCCCAACGGACGAGGGTTGCAATCAACCCCTCTCAAGCGGTCCAAAGACCCACTTGAATACCACGGTGTTTTGCTTTGCTTTACTATATCCCGTTTGCGAGGAATCTCCACAACTTGGAGCCTCTCGCCCTTACACTTTGATGATCACAAAGAAGCACGGAGTAAGGGAGGGATGATCAATACACACAAGACACGAAATCAGAGTACCAACACGCACACAAGTTGCAACAAGAGCTCACAACACAACTCAGCGAGTTCACAACTCAAATGGAGCTCTAATTGCTATCACAAAGAATCAAACGCGCGGAATCGAAGTCTTGGTGCTTAGGAATGCTTAGAGGATGCTTGGTGTACTCCTCCATGCGCCTAGGGGTCCCTTTTATAGCCCCAAGGCAGCTAGGAGCCGTTGAGAGCATTCCAGGAAGGCAATTCTTGCCTTCTGTCGCTTGGCGCACCGGACAGTCCGGTGCACCACCGGACACTGTCCGGTGCGGATCTCTTTCCTTATTTGGCGAAGCCGACCGTTGCAGTCTTGGAGCCGTTGGCGCACCGGACACTGTCCGGTGCACAACGGACAGTCCGGTGCCCCCTTCCGACCGTTGGCTCGGCCACGTGTCTCGTGCGGATCGCGCGGCCGACCGTTGGCTCACCGGACAGTCCGGTGAATTATAGCCGTACGCCGTTAATTATTTCCTGAGAGCAGCAAGTTCGCCTGAGCCAGCCTGGCGCACCGGACACTGTCCGGTGCACCACCGGACAGTCCGGTGCACCCAGACTGAGCTGACTTCGGCAGAACAAAGCCATCTTTAATTTCAACTTGATTTTTCCCGTTTCCAGCACTTAGACACAATACATTAGTCTCTAAAACAATGTACTAAGTCTGAGAAACATACCTTTATACTTGATTTGTACTTTGTCCACCATTTAACACTTAGGCACTTGTGTTGGACACTAAATCACCAAAATACTTAGAAATGGCCCAAGGGCACATTTCCCTTTCAATCTCCCCTTTTTTGTTGATTTATGCCAACACAACATAAAGCAAGTAGAACAAGTGCAAAATCAATTCAAATAAGAACTCAAAATTGTTTTGATTCAAATTTGACATATATGGATCATTCTTTGCCACCACTTGGTTTGTTTTTGCAAATCAAACTCAATTTCCTATCTCTAAGTCAAACACACTTGTTGAAACACAAAGAGAGATATTTCATGAGAAATTGATCAAGGATTCAAAAACTCCCCCTTTTTCCCATAATCAAGCCTTCTCCCCACAAGAAACCAACTTTTGACAATAAGAGACAAACAAGAGTATTTTGACAAACAAAAGCTCTAACTCTTACTATTTTCAAAATTCACAAGTGGTAGCTGATCCATTTATTGCTTTGGCCTTATTTTCTCCCCCTTTGGCATCAAGCACCAAAACGGAATCAATTTTGGCCCTTTAACCCCATTGCCTTACCAAAATCTTCAACTAAGAGTAAAAAAGGCAATAAAAGTACAAAGATGAACTTGGAAAAAGTTACTCTTTCATCGGAGTGCAGTGGAAGTCTTGCATGGTCCAAGTCCACTTTTCCCTTTCAAACCTCCTTTGAGACTAAATTAAGCAAACTCAAGCACACAGTTAGTCTCAAAGGGTCAAGTTGTAGCACATCTCCCCCTAAATTTGTGCATCACTCACAATTGGACTTGTGAGGTCCGGGGAGTGCTTGTACAACTTGAGCACCATAAATAAACACAAAATGCATTAAGGAACATGATCAAAGGCATAAACACATGTATGCTATAAATCAATCCAAGTTCCGCGAATCCAAGACATTTAGCTCACTGCGCAACTTGCAAAAGGTCTGCTCATCTAAAGGCTTGGTAACGATATCGGCTAGCTGGTTCTCGGAGCTAACATGAAACACTTCGATATCCCCCTTTTGCTGGTGGTCTCTCAAAAAGTGATGCCGGATGTCTATGTGCTTTGTGCGGCTGTGTTCAACAGGATTATCCGCCATGCGGATAGCACTCTCATTATCACATAGGAGTGGGACTTTGCTCAGATTGTAGCCAAAGTCCCTGAGGGTTTGCCTCATCCAAAGTAGTTGCGCGCAACACTGTCCTGCGGCAACATACTCGGCCTTAGCGGTGGATAGGGCAACGGAAGTTTGTTTCTTAGAACTCCACGACACCAGGGACCTTCCTAGGAATTGGCACGTCCCCGATGTACTCTTCCTATCGACCTTACATCCAGCATAGTCGGAGTCTGAATATCCAATTAAGTCAAAGGTAGACCCCTTTGGATACCAGATTCCGAAGCAAGGCGTAGCGACTAAATATCTAAGAATTCGCTTCACCGCCACTAAGTGACATTCCCTTGGATCGGATTGAAATCTAGCACACATGCATACGCTAAGCATAATATCCGGTCTACTAACACATAAATAAAGTAAAGACCCTATCATGGACCGGTATGCTTTTTGATCAATGGACTTACCTCCTTTGTTGAGGTCGGTGTGTCCGTCGGTTCCCATTGGAGTCTTTGCGGGCTTGGCGTCCTTCATCCCAAACCGCTTGATCAAGTCTTGCGTGTACTTCGTTTGGGAGATGAAGGTCCCATACTTGAGTTGCCTCACTTGGAACCCAAGAAAATAGCTTAACTCGCCCATCATTGACATCTCAAACTTTTGAGTCATCACCCTGCTAAACTCTTCACAAGACTTTTGGTTAGTAGAACCAAATATTATGTCATCGACATAAATTTGGCACACAAAAAGATCACCATCACAAGTCTTAGTAAAAAGAGTTGGATCGACTTTCCCAACCTTGAAAGCATTAGCAATTAAAAAGTCTCTAAGGCATTCATACCATGCTCTTGGGGCTTGCTTAAGTCCATAGAGCGCCTTAGAGAGCTTACACACGTGGTCGGGGTACCATTCATCCTCGAAGCCAGGGGGTTGCTCCACATACACCTCCTCCTTGATTGGCCTGTTGAGGAATGCGCTCTTCACATCCATTTGGAACAACCTGAAAGAATGGTGAGCGGCATATGCTAGCAAAATACGAATGGACTCTAGCCTAGCCACAGGAGCGAAAGTCTCCTCAAAGTCCAAACCTGCGACTTGGGCATAACCTTTTGCCACAAGTCGTGCCTTGTTCCTTGTCACCACCCCGTGCTCGTCTTGTTTGTTGCGGAACACCCACTTGGTTCCCACAACATTTTGCTTGGGACGAGGCACCAGTGTCCAAACTTCATTTCTCTTGAAGTTATTGAGCTCCTCTTGCATGGCAACCACCCAGTCCGGATCTAGCAAGGCCTCCTCTACCCTGAAAGGCTCCATAGAAGAGACGAAGGAGTAATGCTCACAAAAATTAACTAATCGAGACCAAGTAGTTACTCCCTTGCTAATGTCACCCAAAATTTGGTCGACGGGATGATCCCTTTGAATCATCGCTCGAACTTGAGTTGGAGGTGCAGGTTGTTCTTCTTCCTCCATTCCTTGATCATCTTGTGCTCCCCCTTGATCACACGCCTCCTCTTGATGAACCTGTTCATCTTATTGAGTTGGGGGATGCACCATTTGTCGGCGTTTCAAGACCGGGGGGTCCCTAAGCCGACGAGTGAATGTGCCGCGTGCCCCAGCCCAGATGGGTCGAGCGCGTGGGCGAGCGCGAAGGGGGGAAGCGAGGTGGCCGGAGACGGGCGTGAGAGAGGTGGAAATCCCGCGGCCTTCGTGTTCGTCCCGCGCCCAGGTCGGGTGCGCTTGCAGTAGGGGGTTACAAGCGTCCACGCGGGTGAGGGAAGCGAGCGGCCCCAGGAGAGCGCCTGTCCCGTCCTCGTCCCCGCGCGGCCAACCTTCTCTAAGAAGGCCCTGGTCCTTCCTTTTATAGGCGTAAGGAGAGGATCCAGGTGTACAATGGGGGTGTAGCAGAGTGCTACGTGTCTAGCGGGGGGGGGGGGGGAAGCTAGCGCCCTAAGTACATGCCAATGTGGCAGCCGGAGAGATCTTGGCACCCTGCTGTTGTGATGTCGTGGCTGTCGGAGGAGCAACGGAGCCTGGCGGAGGGACAGCTGTCGGAGCGGTTGAGTCCTTGCTGACGTCCCCCTGCTTCCGTAAGGGAGCTGAGAGCCGCTGTCGTCACAGGGCTAGCGGGGCGCCATCATTGCCTATCTGGCGGAGCTAGCCAGATGGGACACCGGTCTTGTTCTCTGCGGCCCGAGTCGGCTTGGGGTAGGGTGATGATGGCGCTTCCTGTTGACGTGGCTGGCCTGTGCCCTGGGTCGGGCGACGTGGAGGCTCCTCCGAAGCTGAGGTCGAGTCTGTCTTCCATGGCCGAGGCCGAGCCCGAGCCCCTGGGTCGAGCGAGGCGGAGGTTGTTCGGCAGAGGCCCGGGCGGAGTCCGAGCCCTAGGTCGGGCGAAGTGGAGTTCGTCGTCTTCTGGGGCTGAGCCCGAGTCCGAGCCCTGGGTCGGGCGGAGCGGAGTTCGCCGTCTTCCGGGGCTTAGCCCGAGTCCGAGCCCCGGGGCGGGCGGAGCGGAGTTCGCCGTCTTCCGGGGCTTAGCCTGAGTCCGAGCCCTGGGTTGGGCGGAGCGGAGTTCGCCGTCTTCCGGGGCTTAGCCCGAGTCCGAGCCCTGGGTCGGGCGGAGCGCAGTTCGCCGTCTTCCGGGGCCTAGCCCGAGTCCGAGCCCTGGGTCGGGCGGAGCGGAGTTCGCCGTCTTCCGGGGCTTAGCCCGAGTCCGAGCCCTGGGTCGGGCGGAGCGGAGTTCGCCGTCTTCCGGGGCTTAGCCCGAGTCCGAGATGGCGGAGTTTCCTATGGCGCCTTTGGCAGGGCCTGACTGCCTGTCAGTCTCACTCTGTCAAGTGGCACTGCAGTCGGAGTGGCGCAGGCGGCGCTGTCCTTCTGTCAGACCGGTCAGTGGAGCGGCGAAGTGACGGCGGTCACTTCGGCTCTGCCGGGGGGCGCGCGTCAGGATAAAGGTGTCAGGCTACCTTTGCGTTAAATGCCCCTGCGACTCGGTCGGTCGGCGCGACGATTTAGTCAGGGTTGCTTCTTAGCGAAGGCAAGGCGTCGGGCGAGCCGGAGATGTGTCCGCCGTTAAAGGGGGGCCTCGGGCGAGACGGAAATCCCTCGGGGTCGGCTGCCCTTGCCCGAGGTTAGGCTCGGGCGAGGCGTGATCGAGTCACTCGTATGGACTGATCCCTGACTTAATCGCACCCATCAGGCCTCTGCAGCTTTATGCTGATGGGGGTTACCAGCTGAGAATTAGGCGTCTTGAGGGTACCCCTAATTATGGTCCCCGACAGTAGCCCCCGAGCCTCGAAGGGAGTGTTAGCACTCGCTTGGAGGCTTTCGTCGCACTTTTTTGCAAGGGGACCAGCCTTTCTCGGTTGCATTTTGTTCCGGTGGGTGCGCGCGAGCGCACCCGCCGGGTGTAGCCCCCGAGGCCTCGGTGGAGTGGTTTCACTCCCCCGAGGTCTTAATGCCTTGCGTAATGCTTCGGCTGGTCTGGTTGTTCCGTCATGCGAACTGGCCGTAGCCCGGGTGCACGATCGGGGCCCAAGTTCTCGGGCTGGTATGTTGACGCTGTCAACGGTTCGGCCGGAGCCGGGTTTGCGAGAGCAGCCCCCGAGCCTCCGCACAGGGCGAGAGGGCGATCAGGGACATACTCGGCTTTTTTACATACGCCCCTACGTCGCCTTTCCGCAAGGAGGAGGGGGGGAGAGCGCCATGTTACCCTCGATGGGCACCGAACATGGTGTCTCCGGTGAGCTGCAAGCGGGTAATCCGAGTGGACGTCCGTGCCCCGTTCGTTGGGGGTCGGCTAGGGGCCCAGAGGCACGCCCAAAAGTACCTGCGGGTGATCTGCCGGACCCGGTCCCCTGGCGACGGGGTCTGAGGGCTCGATGCCTCCCTCCGATGGGATTTCGTTACAAGATCGCTCCCGCTGGTCTCGGAAATGTCCTAGGGTACCTCGGGAGCGCAACCCGAGCCTTGGTTATGTATCGAACGTACCCCTGGTCATCCCTCGCTCGGCGTCTGAGGCGACTGTGAACCCTTCGGGGGCCAGCCTTCGAACCCCAGATCAGTAATGGGCGCGGAGCCCGAGTAGCCTGAGGCAGCCGTGGAGCCCTTCGGGGGGCTGGCCTTCGAACCTCTGACCAGTAGTGGGTGTAGGGCCCACGCGATCTGAGGCGACTGTTGAACCCCTCGGAGGGACAGCCTTCGAACCTCTAATCAGTAGGTGGGGGCTCGGAGCCCGGTTCCTTCACAGGGAAGGATCCTTTTCGGGGTATCCCCTTTTCCCGGTCCCTGTTGCAAGAGATAGAAAAAGGAGAAAAGGAAAAGGACACGAAATCGAACGACGCGGCGTACCTTTTTTGGCGCGGTTATTACGGCGAAGGCGAAGCGTCGTCCGCTTCTCCTGCCAGAAGCGCCGCCCGTCCTGCCGCGGAGTTAATGCGACGGGGCGAGTGGTTGGCGGGGTGGCCGTTGCGCGTGCGCGAGCCGTTCGAGGAACGGACCACAGGCGCCCTGTCTTCACGCTGTGAGAGGGGGTTCTCTTGCTGCCCCTTGACGGGACGTGAGTCTGGCCGACGACGTGACCGCTGCTCCCGCCCGCCTGCCACCGTCATTACTGTCGGCCCACTTTCGGCTGTATTGACCGTCGCGCCAGGCTGGCGCTGCTGGGTCGTGCGCTGGGCCGCCTCGAGTCGCGGTATTGGTTCCGCAACCGAAGAGGCATGGTGGTGGCGCAAGTGGCGGTGCAGTTGCTTGCATGCAGCATCTGGCGCGCCGGTTGCGTGACGCGTGGGCCTGGGCCTCCATGCTGGCGTGTTGGGAGTCGGAGAAGCGCGTCCACCTGGCGCGATTGCATGCCGCCTGCATGGCTGCCCGCCCCTTTCGCCCGTTGGTCTGGGCAAAAGTGGGGGGGGGGGTCGCTTGTAACTGCTGGGCGGTTGTGTGCACCACGCGCGGCGGTTTGGCTTCTTCTGCTTTGAGCCGGTTTGCACGACACGCGGGACCCAGCCCCCGCGCCGCAGGGGAGGGCCTTGGAGCGTGTTGGAGAAGACTCAGCCCGTGACGTTTGGGGGCGCACGTAGGGAGAGTTGCCTTTAAAAGGAGGGCGACCCCTTTCGGAAGGCGACCATGTCTTCTCGCTCCCTTATGCATCGCGTCTTTCCACTTTCCAAGCCCCCGGATGGGGGTACCCGCCATCTTTTCGCCTCATCGTTGGAGGAACGCAACTCCGCGGGAGTTGGTACCTTTCAGCCATCGTTCGGCTTCAAGGATTTTCATCATGCAGCCCGGCTGCACCCCTCCACCGACGGTCACCCAAGATGGTGACCTCCGGCTTGATGGTGGGGGAAAGCGACCCGGGCTGCGGCCTCTACCCCTCCCTCCGCCTCAAGGATTTTCATCACCAGGGCTGGGGAGGAGAGAGTGCCGAGTTGGGGTCGGCCCCTGCATGGGCGGTGGCTCGCTCCTTCACTCAGTGATCGGAGGGAAGGGCGGTTGTCGTCCGTGGCGCTGGCAGCTGCACCGTGCCTGCCTTTCGGACGCGAGTGGCTTCGGAGCCGCTCGCGGCGCCGGCGTCTGCCACGGCAGCTTGAAGAGGTTCTTCCGCCGGCGAGATAGCCAGGGCCGGCCACAGACCGACCTCCAACTCTACGGCCTTCTGCCCATCCTTGCCTCACAAGTTTGGGCATGGGCGGGGGCCTCCTAGCAGCAGCGCCCGCCCTGAGGTCAGTGCTGCCGCTGTTCGGCCCCCCTAAGCAGAAGTCGTCGTCGTCGCCGCTGCTGGAGCAGGTGACGGCGCGCCGTCCGTCGGTCTTCTGTTGCTCCGCAGGCCTACCCCTATCGAGTGGGGTTGTTCGTACCTGCGGAGGGGGAACCAGAGTTCCGTTTGTAATGGCACTTTGAATGCCGGTGTCTTTGTTCATTGTGGCTGTCGAGGCCTGAACATGTATGTAATTTTGGCACGGAGCCGTGTTTTTTCCTCATTTTCGAGCACTAAGACTCGCCTGTTGATTATCTGAACCGCTTCACCAAGCATGAGTCGCCCCGTGTCAAGGTGACGAGTGAGGTATCCGTATCCCGGAGGCGTAGGAGTCCCTCGGCTCGATCGACCTTGTTGTCCGAGGCTCCTCTAGCTTAGTTAAAGAGACCCCTTGGCCGCTCTTCGATGAGCCGAGGCCAGGGGTAGCGATATCAGCACGAACAGAGGCGGAGTTGGCTCGAAAATGAAAACCTGGTTGGCCGGAGCCTAGCCGGGTTGTCCGTCAGCGGGACCGATGCCGGAGTTGATCAGCCGAGGCCTCGGACCGGGCTAGCGCCCTTGGAAGATGGTTGGCCGAGGCCCCTGGGGTAACCGGCCGAGCCGCCTGCTCGGGCCGGATTCCCGGAGAAGTCCCTGGACCGCGTCGCCGTCCGAGACTGGGTCGGACCTTGCTGAAGGTGTCGCCGATGCCGAGGGTGCTACAGCCCCCTTCCAGCGTGAAGACCCGAGCCTGCAGGATCAGATTGTCTTGTAGCGTGTGCCTTCTGCGGCCGCTGAGGCCAGAAAACACACCCTCGCTGCGTTGTAAAGTTGCGTCTCCTTTTCTCTTATTTCGAGTATCTGGACTTTTTTGTCGGTAACAGGGATGTTTGTGCGAGCGAGAGTTGCTTCTCGCGGAAGGTGATGAGTGAGGTATCCGTATCCCGGAGGCGTGGGAGTCCCTCGGCTCGGTCGGCCTTGCCGCTTACGTGTACTTTCACCCGTCCATGAGGCCCTGCCACCGATTCAGTCGAGAAGGCTCGAAGGACCGCTTCGGCAGAAGAGCTTCCGAACGTAAAGACTTGTTCGGTCCGCAGAATCACTTTATCCGAGCGCGAGTTACTTATCGCAGAAGGTGATGAGTGAGGTATCCGTATCCCGGAGGCGTAGGAGTCCCTCGGCTCGGTCAGCCTTGGCTGCTTACGTGTACTCCGTCGTTTTCAGGATCCGCTTTTCGAAGTAGTCAAAAAGCACGAAAGATATTCTGCTAAAAGGGATCTTTTTTCGAGGAAAATTTCGACGCAGACGGGGTCCCCCCTTTTAGCCCCCGAGGGAGGGTCGGGCTTTGCCGAGGCGAGGCCGACCCTTCCTTGATGACTAAACTTTGCGTGGGTGCGAGGTATATGAACAACTTGAAAACATCATAAGGGTAGAAGCGACGTAGATGTTGGATGTTCCAAGCGTTGCCGTAGACCTCACCTTGATTGTTGGCCAGCTTGTACGTTCCGGGCTTCAGAACTTTGGCGATGACGAATGGCCCCTCCCAGGGGGGCGTGAGCTTGTGCCTCCCTCGGGCGTCTTGCCGCAGCCGAAGCACCAGGTCGCCCACCTGGAGGTCTCGGGGCCGGACCCCTTCCAGCTGGTCCAGCGATTCTTCTCGGCTAGCTTGGTTGCTTTGATCGTTGTAGGCCCTCGTCCTCGGGGAGCCGTATTCCAGGTCAGTGGGCAAGATGGCCTCGGCCCCGTAGACCAGGAAGAACGGCGTGAAACCCGTGGCTCGGCTCGGCGTTGTCCTCAGGCTCCAGACCACCGAGGGGAGTTCCTTCATCCATCGCTTGCCGAACTTGTTGAGGTCGTTGTAAATCCGGGGCTTGAGCCCTTGCAGAATCATGCCGTTGGCATGCTCTACTTGCCCATTCGACATGGGATGAGCCACGGCGGCCCAGTCCACCCGGATGTGGTGATCCTCGCAAAAATCCAAGAATTTCTGCCGGTGAACTGGGTACCGTTGTCGGTGATGATGGAGTTTGGGACCCCGAAGCGATGGATGATGTTGGTGAAGAACGCCACCGCCTGCTCGGACCTGATGCTGTTCAGGGGTCGAACCTCGATCCACTTGGAGAATTTGTCGATGGCGACCAGCCGGTGCGTGTAGCCCCCGGGCGCCTTCTGCAAGGGACCGACGAGGTCCAGACCCCACACAGCAAAGGGCCAGGTGATGGGTATCGTATGCAGAGCCTGAGCGGGCAGGTGGGTCTGCTTCGCATAGAATTGGCACCCTTCGCAGGTGCGGACAATTCTAGTGGCGTCAGCCACCGCCGTTGGCCAGTAGAAGCCTTGCCGGAAAGCATTCCCGACAAGGGCTCGAGGCGCTGCATGATGGCCGCAGGCCCCCGAGTGTATTTCTTGCAGGAGTTCCTGACCTTCGGCGATGGAGATGCATCGCTGGAGGATGCCCGAGGGGCTGCGGTGGTAGAGCTCCTCCTCATCGCCCAGCAAGACGAACGACTTGGCGCGTCGCGCTACCCGCCGAGCCTCAGCTTGGTCGAGGGGTAGCTCTCTTTGGCGGAGATATTGCAGGTACGGGGTCTGCCAATTTCGATCAGGTGTGGCCCCGTTCTGCCCCTCCTCGACGTGCAGTGCCTCGCCCTCGGGGGCCGAGGGTACCTCGGGCTGAACCAAGGACGCCTCGGGCTGAGCCGAGGGTACCTCGGGCTGGACCGAGGGTGCCTCGGTCTCGGGCGTGTCGTTGATCTTGACGGAGGGTTGATGCAGATCCTGGGAGAAGACGTCTGGGGGAACCGTCGTTCGCCCCGAGGCTATTTTTGCCAGCTCGTCTGCAGTCTCGTTGTAGCGCCGAGCGATGTGGTTAAGCTCGAGCCCGTAGAACTTGTCTTCCAGACGCCGAACCTCATCGCAGTAGGCCTCCATCTTCGGGTCGCGGCAGTGGGAGTTCTTCATGACTTGGTCGATGACGAGCTGCGAGTCACCGCGGGCGTCGAGGCGTCTGACCCCTAGCTCGATGGCGATCCGCAACCCGTTGACCAGAGCCTCGTACTCAGCCACATTGTTGGACGCCGGGAAATGGAGGCGTAGCACGTAGCGTAGGTGTTTCCCGAGGGGCAAGATGAAGAGCAGGCCCGTGCCGGCTCCCGTCTTCATCAGCGACCCGTCGAAAAACATGGTCCAGAGCTCCGGTTGGATCGGAGCCGTCGGCAGCTGGGTGTCGACCCATTCGGCTACGAAGTCCGCCAATACCTGGGAGTTGATGGCCTTCCGAGGGGCGAACGAGATTGTCTCGCCCATGATTTCCACCGCCCACTTTGCGATCCTGCCCGAGGCCTCTCGGCACTGGATGATCTCCCCCAGGGGGAAGGATGACACCACAGTTACCGGATGAGACTCGAAGTAATGTCGCAACTTTCGCCTCGTCAGGATCACCGCATACAGCAGCTTCTGCACTTGTGGGTAGCGGATCTTGGTTTCGGACAGTACCTCGCTGACGAAGTAAACTGGCCTCTGAACGGGCAGTGCATGCCCCTCTTCTTGCCTCTCGACCACAATCGCGGCGCTAACCACCTGAGTGGTCGCGACGACGTAGACCAAGAGGGCTTCTCCATCAGCTGGGGGCACCAAGATAGGCGCCTTTGTAAGGAGCGCCTTCAGGTTCCCGAGAGCTTCCTCGGCCTCAGGGGTCCAAGCGAAACACTCGGCCTTCCTTAAGAGGCGGTACAGAGGCAGACCTCTTTCGCCGAGGCGTGAGATGAAACGGCTCAGGGCCGCGAGACATCCCATGACCCTCTGTACGCCTTTTAAGTCCTTGATGGGCCCCATGCTGGTGATAGCTGCGATCTTCTCCGGGTTGGCTTCGATGCCTCGCTCGGAGACGATGAACCCCAAGAGCATGCCCCGGGGTACCCCGAAGACACACTTCTCGGGATTGAGCTTGACGCCTTTCGCTTTGAGACATCGGAATGTCACTTCAAGGTCGGAGAGGAGGTCGGAAGCCTTCCTTGTCTTGACTACGATGTCATCGACGTAGGCCTCGACTGTGCGACCGATGTGTTCGCCGAACACATGGTTCATGCACCGCTGGTACGTCGCGCCCGCATTCCTCAAACCGAACGACATGGTGACATAGCAGTACATGCCGAAGGGCGTGATGAAAGAAGTCGCGAGCTGGTCGGACTCTTTCATCCGGATTTGGTGATACCCTCTTTGATGAATCCTGCTGCCATTAGCTTGTGGATCTCCTCGCCTATCACTCTGCGCTTCTCCTCGTCGAATCGGCGCAGAGACTGCCTGACGGGTCGGGCTCCAGCCCGAATATCCAGCGTGTGCTCGGCGACATCCCTCGGTATGCCGGGCATGTCCGAGGGACTCCACGCAAAGACGTCGACGTTTGCGCGGAGAAAGTCGACGAGCACTGCTTCCTATTTGGGGTCGAGCCCGGAACCGATCCGGATCTGCTTGGAGGTGTCGCCACTGGGGTCGAGAGGGACGACCTTAACCGTCTCCGCTGGCTCGAAGTTGCCGGCATGACGCTTCACGTCTGGCACCTCTTTGGAGAGGTTCTCCAGGTCGGCGATGAGGGCCTCGGACTCGGCGAGGGCCTCGGCGTACTCCACGCACTCCACGTCGCATTCGAACGCGTGTTTGTACGTGGGGCCGACGGTGATGACCCCGTTGGGGCCCGTCATCTTGAGCTTCAGGTAGGTGTAGTTGGGGACGGCCATGAACTTCGCGTAGCATGGCCTCCCCAGCACCGCGTGGTAGGTTCCTCGGAACCCGACCACCTCGAACATCAAAGTCTCCCTTCGGAAGTTGGAGGGCGTTCCGAAGCAGACGGGAAGGTCGAGTCGTCCGAGGGGCTGGACGCGCTTCCCAGGAATGATCCCGTGGAAGGGCGCAGCGCCTGCTCGGACGGAGGACAGATCGACGCGCAGGAGCCTGAGGGTCTCGGCGTAGATGATATTGAGGCAGCTGCCCCCGTCCATCAGGACCTTGGTGAGCCTGACGTCGCCGACGATGGGGTCGACGACGAGCGGGTATTTCCCCGGGCTCGGCACGTGGTCGGGGTGGTCAGCTTGGTCGAAGGTGATGGGCTTATCGGACCAGTCTAGGTAGACTGGCGCCGCCACCTTCACCGAGCAGACCTCCCGGCGCTCTTGCTTGCGATGCCGAGCTGAGGCATTCGCCGCATGCCCACCGTAGATCATGAAGCAGTCGCGGACCTCGGGGAACTCTCCTGCTTGGTGATCTTCCTTTTTGTCGTCGTCGTGGGCCCTGCCACCTTCTGCGGGTGGCCCGACCCTGTGGAAGTGGCGCCGAAGTATGACGCACTCCTCAAGGGTGTGCTTGACGGGCCCCTGATGGTAGGGGCACGGCTCCTTGAGCATCTTGTCGAAAAGGTTAGCACCTCCGGGGGGCTTCCGAGGGTTCTTGTACTCGGCGGCGGCGATAAGGTCCGCGTCGGCGGCGTCGCGTTTCGCTTGCGACTTCTTCTTGCCTTTCTTCTTGGCGCCGCGCGGAGTAGACGCCTCGGGAGCCTCTTCCGATGGGCGGCCCTGGGGCTGCTTGTCCTTTCGGAAGATAGCCTCGACCGCCTCCTGGCCAGAGGCAAACTTGGTGGCGATGTCCATCAGCTCGCTCGCCCTGGTGGGGGTCTTGCGACCCAACTTACTTATCAGGTCGCGGCAGGTGGTGCCGGCAAGGAACGCGCCGATGACATCCGAGTCGGTGATGTTGGGCAGCTCGGTGCGCTGCTTCGAGAATCGCCGGATGTAGTCCCGGAGAGATTCTCCCGGCTGCTGCCGGCAGCTTCGGAGGTCCCAGGAATTCCCGGGGCGCACGTACGTGCCCTGGAAATTGCCGGCGAAGGCTTGGACCAAGTCGTCCCAGTTGGAGATCTGCCCCGGAGGCAGGTGCTCCAACCAGGCGCGAGCGGTGTCGGAGAGGAACAGGGGGAGGTTGCGGATGATGAGGTTGTCATCGTCCGTTCCACCCAGTTGGCAGGCCAGGCGGTAGTCCGTGAGCCACAGTTCCGGTCTCGTTTCCCCCGAGTACTTTGTGATAGTAGTCGGGGGTCGGAACCGGGTCGGGAACGGCGCCCGTCGGATGGCCCGACTGAAGGCCTGCGGACCGGGTGGTTCGGGCGAGGGACTCCGATCCTCCCCGCTGTCGTAGCGTCCCCCACGCCTGGGGTGGTAGCCTCGGCGCACCCCTTCGTCGAGGTGGGCCCGACGGTCGCGACGATGGTGCTCGTTGCCGAGGTGGCCCGGGGCCGCAGGCGCGGTGTTGCGCGTGCGCCCGGTGTAGATCGAGGCTTCCCGCATGAATCGGGAAGTCGCGACATGAGGTTCCGAGGGGTATCCCTGCCTTCGGGAGGCAGAGTTCTCGGCCCGTCGGACCGCAGCGCCTTCCAGAAGATTCTTGAGCTCTCCCTGGATTCGCCGACCCTCGGTGGTTGATGGCTCCGGCATCGCGCGGAGGAGCATCGCTGCGGCTGCCAGGTTCTGACCGACCCCACTGGATGCGGGTGGCGGCCTGACCCTGACGTCGTTGGCGACGCGGTGCTGGAAACCCTGGGGCAGGTGACGTATTTCTCCGGCCGGGGGTTGGCCCGCCCATACCTGCCCGACGTCCCGGCGGATCGACTCAAGCGCTCCTGCTCCCTCGTCGAGCCTGACCTGCACCCCGCGGACTTGCTCGAGCTGTGGGTCGTGACCCCCCGCCGGAACGGGGACCACAGCTAGCTCCCGCGGGATGTCAGCACGAGGCACCGGCCTAGGGAGATCACCGTCCTCCGGCATGCCGAGATGGTTGCCTTCGGAGGGATCCCCTAGCTCGACGTGGAAACATTCGCGGCTTGGGCCGCAGTCCTCGTCGTCAAGGCTGCGGCTACTGTCAAAACAGTCGGAGAGGCAGTAGTCACATGCGGTCATAAAGTCCCGCATGGCACTGGGGTTGCCAAATCCAGAGAAATCCCAACAGATGCTGGGATCGTCATCTTCCTCGGACCTAGAGGGCCCGTAGGTCGAGACGTCCATCAATCGGTCCCAAGGCGACCGCATACGAAACCCCAGAGGGGTTGCACTCGCCTCAACGAGAGCGCCCGCCAAAGCGAGGTCGCTAGGCGGGTTGAGGCCGAGTCAAAATGGCGTAGGATGGGAATCAGTCAGTACCTTTTGGTTGACGAGGAGCGACATAGTCACGTCGGGGACTGATTGCACCGTCGTCCCAGGTACGAGGGCGACGTCCTGCAAGCTCTCCGCGAGCGCGCTGGCGTCGTCCACTTGCTCGGGATTGGCGCGTCGCGGGGGGACGGCGCCCGCCTTCGTCTCAAACGCGAGGTCGACGCCCGACGCGCCCCCGTTGGGGCGCTGGGGACGTCGATTCGCTCGACAGCCGACGAAGCGCGGCCTCCTGCTTGGCCTTGGTTGCCCCGCCTCCTCCTCCTTTGGCGGGGGAGAGGACGGGGCGAGCTCGAATGTTGTTCTTCCACCACGCGGGGAAGATGTCGTCGATTCCGCCGCCGGCGGGCGGGTTGTCGGCCGCCATTGTCGTTGTCGCGCGGCGGTGGAAGGAGTATCGTGTCGTAGCTGCCGTCGAAGGACATGAACTCGAGACTCCCGAAACGGAGCACCGTCCCGGGCCGGAGAGGTTGCTGGAGACTGCCCATCTGGAGCTTGACGGGAAGCTGTTGGTCAGCACGCAGCAGCCCCCTACCTGGCGCGCCAACTGTCGGCGTTTCGAGACCGAGGGGTCCCTAAGCCGACGAGTGAATGTGCCGCGTGCCCCAGCCCAGATGGGTCGAGCGCGTGGGCGAGCGCGAAGGGGGGAAGCGAGGTGGCCGGAGACGGGCGTGAGAGAGGTGGAAATCCCGCGGCCTTCGTGTTCGTCCCGCGCCCAGGTCGGGTGCGCTTGCAGTAGGGGGTTACAAGCGTCCACGCGGGTGAGGGAAGCGAGCGGCCCCAGGAGAGCGCCTGTCCCGTCCTCGTCCCCGCGCGGACAACCTTCTCTAAGAAGGCCCTGGTCCTTCCTTTTATAGGCGTAAGGAGAGGATCCAGGTGTACAATGGGGGTGTAGCAGAGTGCTACGTGTCTAGCGGGGGGGGGGGGGAGCTAGCGCCCTAAGTACATGCCAATGTGGCAGCCGGAGAGATCTTGGCACCCTGCTGTTGTGATGTCGTGGCTGTCGGAGGAGCAACGGAGCCTGGCGGAGGGACAACTGTCGGAGCGGTTGAGTCCTTGCTGACGTCCCCCTGCTTCCGTAAGGGAGCTGAGAGCCGTCGTCGTCACAGGGCTAGCGGGGCGCCATCATTGCCTATCTGGCGGAGCTAGCCAGATGGGACACCGGTCTTGTTCTCTGCGGCCTGAGTCGGCTCGGGGTAGGGTGATGATGGCGCTTCCTGTTGACGTGGCTGGCCTGTGCCCTGGGTCGAGCGATGTGGAGGCTCCTCCGAAGCTGAGGTCGAGTCTGTCTTCCATGGCCGAGGCCGAGCCCGAGCCCCTGGGTCGGGCGAGGCGGAGGTTGTTCGGCAGAGGCCCGGGCGGAGTCCGAGCCCTGGGTCGGGCGAAGCGGAGTTCGTCGTCTTCTGGGGCTGAGCCCGAGTCCGAGCCCTGGGTCGGGCGGAGCGGAGTTCGCCGTCTTCCGGGGCTTAGCCCGAGTCCGAGCCCTGGGGCGGGCAGAGCGGAGTTCGCCGTCTTCCGGGGCTTAGCCCGAGTCCGAGCCCTGGGTCGGGCGGAGCGGAGTTCGCTGTCTTCCGGGGCTTAGCCCGAGTCCGAGTCCTGGGTCGGGCGGAGCGGAGTTCGCCGTCTTCCGGGGCCTAGCCCGAGTCCGAGCCCTGGGTCGGGCGGAGCGGAGTTCGCCGTCTTCCGGGGCTTAGCCCGAGTCCGAGCCCTGGGTCGGGCGGAGCGGAGTTCGCCGTCTTCCGGGGCTTAGCCCGAGTCCGAGATGGCGGAGTTTCCTATGGCGCCTTTGGCAGGGCCTGACTGCCTATCAGTCTCACTCTGTCAAGTGGCACTGCAGTCAGAGTGGCGCAGGCGGCGCTGTCCTTCTGTCAGACCGGTCAGTGGAGCGGCGAAGTGACGGCGGTCACTTCGGCTCTGCCGGGGGGCGCGCGTCAGGATAAAGGTGTCAGGCTACCTTTGCGTTAAATGCCCCTGCTACTTGGTCGGTCGGCGCGGCGATTTAGTCAGGGTTGCTTCTTAGCGAAGGCAAGGCTTCGGGCGAGCCGGAGATGTGTCCGCCGTTAAAGGGGGGCCTCGGGCGAGACGGAAATCCCTCGGGGTCGGCTGCCCTTGCCCGAGGCTAGGCTCGGGCGAGGCGTGATCGAGTCGCTCGTATGGACTGATCCCTGACTTAATCGCACCCATCAGGCCTCTGCAGCTTTATGCTGATGGGGGTTACCAGCTGAGAATTAGGCGTCTTGAGGGTACCCCTAATTATGGTCCCCGACACCATTGTTGAGGAAGAAGGTTGATCTTGCTTCTTTTGTTCCATTGGCCTCACATCTCCAATCGCCATGGTGCGCATTGCGGCCATTGGAACGTCTTCTTCATCTACATCATCAAAATCAACAACTTGCTCTCTTGGAGAGCCATTAGTCTCATCAAATACAACGTCGCTAGAGATTTCAACCAAACCCGATGATTTGTTGAAGACCCTATACGCCTTTGTATTTGAGTCATAACCTAACAAAAACCCTTCTACCGCTTTGGGAGCAAATTTGGAATTCCTACCCTTCTTCACTAGAATGTAGCATTTACTCCCAAAAACTCGGAAATACGAAACATTGGGTTTGTTACCCGTTAGTAGCTCATACGAAGTCTTCTTGAGGAGGCGATGAAGGTAGACCCGGTTGATGGCGTGGCAAGCCGTGTTCACGGCTTCCGACCAAAAGCGCTCGGGGGTCTTGAACTCTCCAAGCATCGTCCTCTCCATGTCTATAAGCGTCTTGTTCTTCCTCTCTACCACACCATTTTGCTGTGGTGTGTAGGGAGCGGAGAACTCGTGCTTGATTCCTTCCTCCTCAAGATACTCCTCCACTTGAAGGTTCTTGAACTCGGACCCATTGTCGCTCCTTACCTTCTTCACTTTGAGTTCAAACTCGTTTTGGGCTCTCCTTAGGAAGCGCTTGAGGGTCCCTTGGGTTTCAGATTTATCCTGCAAAAAGAATACCCAAGTGAAGCGGGAAAAATCATCAACTATAACAAGACCATACTTACTTCCTCCTATGCTTAGATAGGCGACGGGTCCGAAGAGGTCCATATGAAGTAACTCCAGGGGTCTTGATGTTGTCATCACATTTTTGGCATGATGAGAGCTTCCCACCTGTTTCCCTGCTTGACAAGCTGCACAAGGTCTATCTTTTTCGAAAGTAACATTAGTTAGACCTATCACGCGTTCTCCCTTTAGAAGCTTGTGAAGGTTCTTCATCCCCACATGTGCTAAGCGGCGATGCCACAGCCAGCCCATGCTAGTCTTAGCAATTAAGCATGCATCTAGACCGGCCTCCTCTTTTGCAAAATCAACTAAATAGAGTTTGCTGTCTAATACACCCTTAAAAGCTAATGAATCATCACTTCTTCTAAAGACAGACACATCTACATTTGTGAATAGACAATTATATCCCATATTACATAATTGACTTACGGATAACAAATTATATCCAAGTGACTCTACTAAAAATACATTAGAAATAGAGTGCTCGGAAGAAATAGCAATTTTTCCTAACCCTTTCACCTTGCCTTGGTTCCCATCACCGAATTTGATTGAATCTTGGGGATCCTTGTTCTTGACGTAGGAAGAGAACATCCTCTTTTCCCCCGTCATGTGGTTTGTGCATCCGCTGTCGATAATCCAACTTGAGCCCCCGGATGCATAAACCTGCAAGGCAAATTTAGGCTTGGGTCTTAGGTACCCAACTCATGCTGGGTCCTACAAGGTTATTCACAATAGTCTTAGGGACCCAAATGCAAGTCATATCACCCTTGCATTTGGCCCCTAATTTCCTAGCAACTATCTTCCTATCCTTTCTACAAATAGCAAAGGAAGCATTTAAAGCATGATAAATTGTAGAAGGTTCATTTATTACTTTCCTAGGAACATGAACAATATTTCTTCTAGGCATATGATTAACAACATTTCTCCTAGCTAAGTTTTTATCATGCATAATAGAGGAACTAGAAGCAATCATGGCATTTGAATTGTAAGCATTACAACTCCTATCATAATGAACATTCCTAGAATATCTCCTATCATGGTATAAGAAAGCATGGTTCTTTTGCACACTATTTGCCATAGGGGCCTTCCCTTTCTCCTTGATGGGGATGGGAGCCTTATGGCTTGTCAAGTTCTTGGCTTCCCTCTTGAAGCCAAGCCCATCCTTAATTGAGGGGTGTCTACCAACCGTGTAGGCATCCCTAGCAAATTTTAGTTTATCAAAATCACTTTTGCTAGTCTTAAGTTGGGCATTAAGACTAGCTACTTCATCATTTAATTTAGAGATGCAAACTAGGTGTTCACTACAAGCATCAACATTAAAATCTTTGCACCTATTGCAAATCTTAACATGTTCTGCACAAGAGTTGGATTTATTTGCTATTTCTAGTTTAGTATTTAAATCATCATTAACACCTTTTAAAGTAGAAATGGTTTCATGACACGTAGATAGTTCACAAGCAAGCATTTCATTCCTTTTAATTTCTAGAGCAAGAGAATTTTGTGCACTAACAAATTTATCATGTTCTTCATACAAAAGATCCTCTTGCTTTTCTAATAACCTATTCTTATCATTCAAGGCATCAATTAATTCATTAATTTTATCAACCTTGGTTCTATCTAGGCCCTTGAATAAACATGAATAATCTATTTCATCATCATCACTAGACTCATCCTCACTTGAAGAAGTATAAGTAGTATTCCGAGTACATACCTTCTTCTCCTTCGCCATGAGGCATGTGTGCCCCTCATTGGGGAAGAGGGATGACTTGTTTAAGGCGGTGGCGGCGAGTCCTTCGTTTTCGGAGTCGGATGAGGAGCAATCCGAATCCCACTCCTTTCCAAGATGTGCCTCGCCCTTCGCCTTCTTGTAGTTCTTCTTCTTTTCCCACTTTCCACTCTTCTTTTCCTGGTCACTATCATTATCGGGACAATTAGCGATAAAATGACCAATCTTACCACATTTAAAGCAAGAGCGCTTCCCCTTCGTCTTGTTCTTGTTGGGGTGCTCCTTGCGACCCTTTAGCGTCGTCTTGAATCTCTTGATAATGAGGGCCATCTCTTCATCATTAAGCCCGGCCGCCTCAACTTGCGCCACCTTGCTAGGTAGCGCCTCCTTGCTCCTTGTTGCCTTGAGAGCAATAGTTTGAGGTTCTTGGATTGGGCCATTCAATGCATCGTCGACGTATCTAGCCTCCTTGATCATCATCCGCCCGCTTACGAACTTTCCAAGGATCTCCTCGGGCGTCATCTTCGTGTATCTAGGATTCTCACGAATGTTGTTCACAAGATGTGGATCAAGGACGGTAAAGGACCTTAGCATTAGGCGGACAACGTCGTGGTCCGTCCATCGCGTGCTTCCGTAGCTCCTTATCTTGTTGACGAGGGTCTTGAGCCTGTTGTACGTCTGTGTTGGCTCCTCCCCTCTAATCATCGCGAATCTCCCGAGTTCTCCTTCCACCAACTCCATTTTGGTGAGCATGGTGACGTCGTTTCCCTCATGTGAGATATTGAGGGTGTCCCAGATCTGCTTGGCATTGTCCAAGCCGCTCACCTTATGGTACTCGTCCCTGCACAATGAGGCTAACAACACAGTAGTAGCTTGTGCATTTTTATGAATCTGTTCATTTATAAATAAAGGACTATCCGAGCTATCAAATTTCATTCCACTCTCTACTATCTCCCATATACTAGGATGGAGAGAGAACAGGTGACTACACATTTTGTGACTCCAAAATCCGTAGTCCTCTCCATCAAAATGAGGAGGTTTACCAAGTGGAATGGAAAGCAAATGTGCATTTGAACTATGCGGAATACGAGAATAATCGAAAGAGAAGTTTGAGTTAACCATCTTCTTTTTCTCGTAGTCGTTGTCGTCGTCCTTTTGGGAAGAAGAGGATTCATCGCTGTCGTCGTAGTAGACGATCTCCTTGATACACCTTGTTTTCTTCTTCCTCCCATCTCTTCTTTTGTGGCTTGAGCCCGAGTCAGTGGGCTTGTCCTCCTTTGGATCATTGACAAAGGACTCCTTCTCCTTATCGTTGACCACCATCCCCTTGCCCTTAGGATCCATCTCTTCGGGCGATTAGTCCCTTTCTTGAAGAGAACGGCTCCGATACCAATTGAGAGCACCTAGAGGGGGGGGGGGGTGAATAGGTGATCCTGTGAAAACTTAAAACTTAATCCACAGGACTTGATTAGAGTTAGCACAGTTAAGCCAAGTGGCTAGAGAGGAGAGCTTGTACAACACGAAAACCACAAAGAGATCAACAAAGAGATGGCACAGTGGTTTATCCCGTGGTTCGGCCAAGTTCAACACTTGCCTAGTCAACGTTGTGGCGTCCCAACGGACGAGGGTTGCAATCAACCCCTCTCAAGCGGTCCAAAGACCCACTTGAATACCACGGTGTTTTGCTTTGCTTTACTATATCCCGTTTGCGAGGAATCTCCACAACTTGGAGCCTCTCGCCCTTACACTTTGATGATCACAAAGAAGCACGGAGTAAGGGAGGGATGAGCAATACACACAAGACACGAAATCAGAGTACCAACACGCACACAAGTTGCAACAAGAGCTCACAACACAACTCAGCGAGTTCACAACTCAAATGGAGCTCTAATTGCTATCGCAAAGAATCAAACGCGCGGAATCGAAGTCTTGGTGCTTAGGAATGCTTAGAGAATGCTTGGTGTACTCCTCCATGCGCCTAGGGGTCCCTTTTATAGCCCCAAGGCAGCTAGGAGCCGTTGAGAGCATTCCAGGAAGGCAATTCTTGCCTTCTGTCGCCTGGCGCACCGGACAGTCCGGTGCACCACCGGACACAGTCCGGTGCGGATCTCTTTCCTTATTTGGCGAAGCCGACCGTTGCAGTCTTGGAGCCGTTGGCGCACCGGACCCTGTCTGGTGCACAACGGACAGTCTGGTGCCCCCTTCCGACCGTTGGCTCAGCCACGTGTCTCGTGCGGATCGCGCGGCCGACCGTTGGCCCGGCCGACCGTTGGCTCACCGGACAGTCCGGTGCACACCGGACAATCCGGTGAATTATAGTCGTACGCCGTTAATTACTTCCCGAGAGCAGCAAGTTCGCCTGAGCCAGCCTGGCGCACCGGACACTGTCCGGTGCACCCAGACTGAGCTGACTTCGGCAGAACAAAGCCATCTTTAATTTCAACTTGATTTTTCCTGTTTCCAGCACTTAGACACAATACATTAGTCTCTAAAACAATGTACTAAGTCTGAGAAACATACCTTTATACTTGATTTGTACTTTGTCCACCATTTAACACTTAGGCACTTGTATTGGACACTAAATCACCAAAATACTTAGAAATGGCCCAAGGGCACATTTCCCTTTCAACCGTCTGGCCCCAGGTCGCGGACCGTTCGCGCCTGACCAGAGAGCACCGCCACGGTTCTTGTTGAGTGTTTGGCGCTCCGAAAAGGCGTCAACATACTTTTTTGGCGACTCCGCTGGGGAAAACACATCTAGACCTATCAAATCGACCCTCAATGGCCGGTTCAAAGGATAGCTCTGAAGTTTCCACCAGTAATATCATCACACCGACATGGGAAAACTTGCCGGCTGAAGAACAGCTCCTGGTCGAGGAGCGCCAGGAGCAGCTGATCCAAGAAGCAAAGGCGAAGTTCCTGGCCGACTTCAAAGTGGACAGGAACAACAAAGTCGTTCGGCAACGGGCGACAGATCTGGCTTCGCTCCGACCTACTACGATTACCCCCAATGTAAGTAGCACCAACGAACTCCAATCTCTTAAAGCTTACATAGACGAACAATGAGAACAATTGCAACGTATCGTAGGGGATATACAAAATGATCATGAAAGGCTAGTGTGTGTGCTTGATAAGTCTACTATGGCAAATCTTCCTTCGCACGAGGTTGAATTGCGTGAGTACGCACATAATTCATCGGCTACAGGTTGTCACGACCAGTCACAACCCCTTATGGGATGCCGATGGACATGTACCCTAGGCAACGACAACCTCCCACGCACATCGGCGATAAATTTGCCGATCTGCGCATGTCCGGACCGACCGCACATGGGCGCGGACCGTCCGGGCCAGCGGCGGCTGATCCCATTTTTAGAAGCAAATTACCGAGACCTGCACCCAAGCCGCCACATGCCGTGCAAACCCTAGATAGCCCATTCGGACCGTCTGCGTATGGCGCCAGACAATCCGAATATAATGTCGGACAGTCCGGCCACATGGCCATGCAGTCCGCGCACGGGGCCGGACGGTCCGCGTATTTAACCGGACGGTCCGGCACAGAGTTTTTTAAGGTGGATGGATATCCAACTCTGTATCCGTCCCAGCTAGACTCCCCATCTCACCATATGACACACCAGCACCATAATATAATCTATCAAACCCATGAGAGTGAGTACTTTCCGGCCCCTAGAAGGCCAGAAAGGAATGGCCAGTCCTATGAACCTCATAGGGCATGCATTAATGTGCTGCAAAACCCAAACCAACGGGGGAGGAAAACAACATACCAACATCCAAACAAACTCACCCATATTGGACCAAAGAGCCGATGGTCTCCCACCGGCTGCCATCGATATAGTAAGGGAGGAAATAGCTGGGGCGTTCCGAGATAAGCTCGGAGTTAGTATAGTCCCCGGGGGGCAGTCATATCGGAGACCTTATGATAGCCAGTTTGACCGGCTCCAATACCCACAAGGGACTAGAATACCTGAATTCGCAAAGTTTTTGGGTGACCAAGAAAAGAGCACGCGTGAACACATAGACCAGTTCTTAGCACAATTAGGAGAATTGGCCGACACCGAAGCATTCCATATACGTTTATTTTCATTATCTTTAATAGGAACTGCATTCACATGGTATGCCACGCTCCCTCCTAACTCCATTTTGTCGTGGGGAGATTTAGAACAAAAATTTCACGAACATTTCTTCTCTGGCGATTATGAGCTAGATTTAGTAGACTTAGTAGCCCTACGACAAGAAAAAGATGAATCGGTTAGTGACTACATCCGGAGATTCCGGGATACGAGAAACCGATGCTTTCAAATTCATTTAACAGATAAACAAGTGGCGGGAATAGCCTTTGATGGACTGCGCTATTATTTAAAAGAGAAATTAGAAGGCATCCAGTTCTTCACGCTAGCACAATTACATCAGAGAGCTTCGGCTTGTGAAAGCCGAAGCAAAGAACTAGTCAAAACGGTTCATCATAATGTCCATATAGTAGAACATAGTCAAAGTAGTTCGGACGGTGAACCAAAGGAAATTAAGTTCATCTTCGGCTTGCTCCTCCTTGCATCCAGTTCAAAAGAAACAACAGGAGGATATTAAGTTTACATTTAATGTTGGCAAATGTGATAAGATATTCGATGAATTACTAAAAAATGGTAACATTAAGATTGATTATATCGTTCCACCTGCCGACGAACTAAAGCGTCGCACATATTGCAAGTGGCACAACTTATTTTCCCATGCCACTAATGATTGTAATGTGTTCCGACGACAAATCCAATCGGCCATTAATGAGGGACGATTGAAATTTCAGGAGGACACAGAGTCCTTCCCAATGAATATGATTGACTTCAATGGCAAAGAAGTCCTAATTCGACCCAGCACAGCCGATAAGGGCAAAGACAAAGAAGTCATCATCGGCAACACACGAGAGGTCGATGGAAACAACAAAATTGCTTGCAGGAAAGTGGTGGCCGAGAAGACTCCTGATGGAGGGGAGACACTGAAGGTGACCATCACAAACTCTGGCACTGGAGGGCAAGTGCAGACAAGGGGACATGCGCAAGAACCCATACTACGCATCACGGATGGTCCGGTGCCCAGGCGCGGACGGTCCGTGACATCGCCAGACGGTCCGGAGCGTTCCAGCGGACGGTCCAGCAACGCCAAAGAACCAAGGCGACCTCATACCTTCAAACCACAACGACCAGAAATAGGTACGTGGAAAACTAACACGTTCAAGGCAACTGGTCGGTTGGTAAAATCCAGCCCGACCTTTGATCAATTATTGTCTAAATATGTGAAAAAGAAGGCTGGCCCCAGCGACCGGCCACCAAAGCAACCTCGCTTACCCACCCAGGTGCGACGACAGGTTAGGCCGATTGGATCACCGCACGAATCAGAAAGGACAAGAGGTCATAATGTTCAATCAAGACCTAACGTACCTGCATGGACACCCCCACCACCATATCCACCTATGCCATATCCATACACATACACACCTCCACCATATGTCCCAAATCAAATGTGGGGCATGCCACCATACCCATTTGGGATGCCACAGTACCCCGCTTGGGGGGCACCCCAAACATCTGTGTTCAATAGGTTGACACCTCCAGTACAAGACCGATTGAGAGCCCCTCAATCTGGTCCACGAGCACAGACCCAACAAGATTGCCGAACAACTCGGCCCCAAAGGCTGACTAATCCGGCAAGGGGGCATACAACTACAACCTCCAACATTGCGAAAAAAGGAGACGTCATTAAAATAGGAACGACAGATGTCGTCGTACAACAAAGTAACGAAGGGCCGATGATTTTTGGTGAATCGGCCAACACAAACAAAAAAGAAGGTATGGTTGTCAACAAAACAACCGATCCAAAATACTCCATGCCCCGATGGTGTCCATCGGGATTGACACGATCGCAAAAGCGAAAATTACAGCGCCTCAGAGCAAAGGAGAATCAGGAAAAGGAGGCGGAAAGAATATTCAATGACACGCATCCGCAGTATCCGCCACCACAAAAGAGATGGATACCAAAGGCCGTTGAGAAAAATCAAACGGCCACAAAGATAGAAAATAAAACGACAACTGTGCATCAATCTGCAGGTATGGTAGACTGTCCGGCTATAAAGGCTGGATCATCTGCACAGGACGCGGACCATCCGACCCCTGAGGCCGAACCATCCGCACTACACCAAGACACCTCCAACGACGTACCGACGCCCATGGAGGAAGACGACCTGCAAGGAGAAGACCTGGTCGACTATGGAGCTACGCTAGAACACTTAGAAAATTAGGAAAGCAAGGTGACGAATTGGTCAGGACCAGTATGACGCTCGGCGATGTTGGGACTGACAGTTCGATCAAAGCTAAAGGGATCACGTCCGTTGAGTCAACCATCGAGACCAAGGCCACTGCGTACCATCCTAGTAAGTGGCAAGATGCCTAAGAAAACCGATGTGATCACATCGAGTTAGTTGCTTTTGGTTCGCTTAGCTCCACCAAAAGGCAGGGGGCATATGTTGAGCACCATTTTGAGTGCGCGGACGGTCCGGCCCTGGGGCCGGACGGTCCGCGGTCCGGACAGTCCGCGCCTATGGGCCGGACGGTCCGCGCAGGCGCACAACATATTAGGGTTCCGAGTTTCTTGCTATGTTTGTTGGCGAAAATCTCGGGATAAGCTCGGAAATTAGTTTGTAAAGGGTCCAGCCCCCCTCCTCTATAAATAGAGAGGTATACGGCCGATTTGTAATCATCAATCGAATCAATACAACTTCTATTTCGCATTTTATCCTAGGAGTAGTTCTAGTCTAGTTTAGGTTTAGCCTCTCGATCCCCAAATTCTTCGCCTCTCTTCGACTCTACGCCGATTAGAGGAGTCTAGGTCTGCCGGCCCGAGCTTAGACAACCCCTAGGATCTCTCCTCCCCGACGGGGTCCCTCCCGGGAGCGAGATCCAGGCGCCGCCGACGATCTTCCGCCGCCCCTGCGCACGCGCGGACCGTCCGGCCCCAGGGCGTGGACCGTCCGGCCGTCAGGCAGAGGACCCTAGCCCCTGCGCCAGGTCGTGGACCGTCCGCGCCTGACCAGAGAGCACCGCCACAGTTCTTGTTGAGTGTTTGGCGCTCTGAAAAGGCGTCAACACCTATAGAAACTCAAACTGCAGGAATATGGATGCAAAGCCATTTGGTAGCACCATGCCACCGTAGGAAAGGAACCAGCGCAGTTTGTCCATTAGGGCTTGTTCGGTTAGCTCTCAATCCATGTGGATTGAGCGGGATTGGATGGGTTTGAATCCTAAACAAGCCAAACTTCTTCTCAATTTTTTCCAATCCCATCCAATCCATGTGTATTGGGAATAACCGAACAAGCCCTTAGTCTTTTTTATATAAAAATGTTGCCGCCAAACATGCAAAAGCACGACGCATCCATTCATGCAAAGGAAATTTGTTCATAAGGTCTGACCTCTTTTTTTACTTTTCTATGGAATTTGGAATGGAATTAAACTACGAGACTGAAATCCTATATGGAATCATTTCTTCTCTTTTCTGGTGAATCAAAGGCCTAGGCACGAAAAAATCCATAGAAACACAAATCCTCCAAAAATCCTACGCCTACCCTCCGATCCAAAGGGACCCTAACATTGGAAAAATGCCTCACAAATAGTTCCAAATGACGATAAAGTAGCATTTATGTATTCCAGAACGTGTACGCACGCAGGAACACGAACGTAGCAATAGCATTCATATATAAATTAGCCATAAAGTAATATAAATGCCGCACAAATTGTATATAACATAACAAAATCTAGTACGAATAACAGCATGTTCGATTGGTTTTAACCCGTATTGGCTTCTACTATTTATACAATATTTTGTCTCCATAGATTGTAGCTGCAGCTCAAACAACTGACTTTAATCTGAAAGGAACAACATGAATGGTTAGTTGTAAATGACGAACATATTATAAATTGTAAAATTTTAAAATAAAAGTCACGATCATCTAATATATATATAAATGTTTATGCATGTAAAAACACGTCCATCTAGAAATAAAGATTGCTCTAACAATATCATCTCGAAATATCTCCATTGTTCGATTAATTTGATTGTGTTGTTGATGTATCCGATGCATTTTGCGAAGGCTGATGTCTTGCATACCTTTCAGGAATGGCGGACACATAATCACGATTCTGATCACACTTCACAAAACTCCTATCTAAAGCATGGTTCTCATGAATGTAGTTATGCAAATACATTGTAGCTGCAACGACCATCTTTGCACTTCTATTTTGTAAGAATGCATTTTAAGAAGAACTCTCCACTTCATTTTCCATACTCTGAATGCTCGCTCCACAACATTATGTATGCTTGAATGCAAAATGGTTAAAGTGCTCTTGCTCGCCATTTGGAGCTGGTCCTCTCCTCCAATATAGGACATGGTATCTTTGACCCTTATATGGAGCCAAGTAATCCAGACGGTTTGGATAACATGCATTAATACAATAATATTTCCCTAAAATTCATAATGAAAACATGATTATCAGTTACTATAAAAGTACATAGCATAAATAATTAAGACAATATTCAATCATACCCGCACGAGAATGTGGAAATTTATCTAAATCATTTCGTAATGCATGGAATAACACGTTTGTGTCGTGCATAGACCCAGGCTGACCTATAGAGGTATAAGTAAATCTCATATCAAAATCCATCACAACCAGTACATTTTGAGTTGCTTGACTACTTACTTCTACCAATGTATCCGATAACATCCTCAGGTGGAGGTGTTGCATTAATGTACGTTCCATCAAGAGTTCCAATGCAATCTTTAAAATGAGACATCATTCTTGGATCACTAGTGATTCTACTATGTATTGTGACAAAATTTGGATCAATAGGTTTGATGTAGTCTTTGCCCATACCCACCACACAATGCAAAACTTCATGGAACTTTCTGCTAATTGTCTCCTAGAATGTCTAAATATATTTATTCAAGCACAACCATGACCACAAGTAACAAGAAATATGGCCAGTGACTCCATGGAACTCATATGAATAGACGATTTTAGACCATATGTACTCTCTAGCAATTCATGCAAATTATAAAAAGAGTGATGAATTCATTCAAAACATGTTATGACTAGATCCAAGAGTTTTCAAAGTGTCCATTAGCCAACCGAATCCACTTTGTCCGGATGTCCGAACTTCATTTTTGTCAATATACTTGCAATAATATTCTAAAGCAATGAAAGCTACACATTGTATACTATTTTGTGCATATCTTACCAAAGGAATAACTCGATTTACAATAATTTCATCATCAGAGTCACTATCAGTCAAAACAGAGGCATCCAGATCATTGTCCATAGCTAATAAGTTATCATGTCTGTCAACATCATCCTCGAGATCATCATTATATATATCAACACTACAAAGCAAATAATACAAGGTGCAAACAATATTATTATGACCATACCAAAATAAGTAGTACAAACAACTGCATTCTTTATTACATTGTCAACATAAAACAAAAATGGCAAATTCTTCTATCTAAACGAAAAACCAAATCCTCCTAGATACATCTTTCTTGCCATCCATTCATTCTTGCTCTGCAACCATTGGAACCTTTCTTCTAGAGTATCAATAGTACTACAAGAAATCCTTTAATCAACGTCAGACAAAATTTGTCATGGATTAGCAAAAACCGTCACAAAACCATGATTATGACGAATTTTGATAACATCATGTAATGGGGGTCATAAATTGTAATCTATGACGTTTCTTTTGTAATGGGGTTCACAAAATTCGTCATGGAATAGAAAAAACCCGTCACGAAACCATCTTCATGATGTTTTCTAATTACGTCACCGAGAATTCATCATGGATTAAATGATTTCTTGTAGGATCATGAACATTTCTCTTTCAGCTCTTTTTTAAACAATATCGTAGCTATGAAATGCTCCTTTGTTCCAACTGTTGCACCACAATCCTTGCCTAATGCCATTGCTTGTGGAATTGAACATGCTGATGTATTCTCCCTCCGTGCAATAAACTGACAACTCAATTATTTCACCAAATCTTTCTGTAACCCAATTTGACTTGCTGGTGTGTCCCCTTTTACCTTTGTTAGTAGCAGGCATCCTACATCTCTTGCCCTTACTACTACTAGGGGTGAGTTCCTAAAGCTCAATCTCATCCTCATTATAAGTTTCAAAAAACATCAACATCTCTGAGTGATTGGTCAACATTAGCTTGAGGAGGTGGTAGGCCACTAGATGCACTCCAATGGTCATCACTGGTGTTACGTAAGTCTTCAAACATTGTTGCTAAATGGTCCTCATTTTGAAGCCCTCTTGTCTTAAATCTAGTAGAGCCTTTAATAGCCTGCATTATGACCAATATAAGAACTATAAGCAACAATGTGAATCAGTATGTGGGAGATAGATATACCATGGGTTCTTATAAGCACAAAAATGTTCCATGGGCTACCTGATTGTCCCCCGGAAGTTCGCCTAGCAAGGCGTACTTTTGGACCGCGTCCAGGCTGAACGAGTCTGACCAAGAAGGGTGACAACCAAAACAGAAATGGTCCCATAAAGTACGGCACAAGAGCGCTATCTATGCGCGACTGACACAAAAAGAGTGTTGATGCTTCGCACACACATTTCACATGTATCTAAAGAGTTTGAAACTCGGAGGAAAGGCGATCAAGCTCCGGATGAGCAGGAGCACCTGCAACGTCGAAGATAGACTCAGATTGAATTAGATAGACTTCATGGCTTGTAAAGGAATATCCCTCCGGTCACCTATATAAGGCTGAGGGGGTACCCCTACAGAACGATCTCATCATCCCTCTCGTAGCAACTGTGCCACCATTAGATTGATAGGGATAATTCTTCCATCGCCACACACTACTCATTTGTAACTCGAACACCATCAGCAAACTCAATACTCAACACCAACAGGACGTAGGGTATTACGCATTCCGGTGGCCCAAACTTGTATAACTCTCTTGTGTTCCGACGTGCTTCCGCACGTACAATCTAGTCGCGATCAATGACACCGTCCAACACAAAAGCACCATCTGGGCTACCCTGTAGTGCGTAGTCGGGTCATAAACACTGATAGCTAGCATGACAGGTACGAGGTGCGACGTTGATTCACGATGATTCCATGGCAATCGTCTTCAACACCCATATCATCTTCAACACCGGGGAGGTTTCCCACACTGGATCCACCCAAGAAGGAATCTTCTACGTTGGCTCCGACCGTGAACGTAGACTCTTTGCACGGGACCCTAGGAAGGACTACTCCGACGAACTCCAAAGCATGGACACCTCAACTGACCTCTGCCCCATGCAGGACCATGGTCGCGTCGGCCAGGCCTAGGGCTATACCGACACCTATGACCCAGCCGACTAAGGCAGCACCCTTGGCGTGGTGGACTCCATTTTCCACATAACCCACCCTGGTGTGGACCTAGATCACTTGAATAATAGGAGCGGAAAGCCTCAACACCACCATAGCCGTGGGAGCAAAACCGAAGAATATATCGGTCGTTCCACCCGCATGGGAGACGACCAGAACACGGGAGATGGCTCCAAGCTCTTACTTTTTGGATGTCCTCTTTATCCAGGGAAGAATAGAGGATGCTCCCATCTCCGACGGCGAGCCCACCGAATCAAGGGAGGAGCCCCCACGGCTTGAGGCGCGTCAACGTTGGAGCAGGCGCTGAAACATTCGACGTCATCACGAGGCCAGAGAGTAGGATCCCACTCAACCCATATCTCGAGACAAGGAATCCGAAGCAGAAGAAACTCCTAACGACAGGGATCTTTGCGAACGTCAAAACTCTCGACGTCGTGATCACCTTCACGCCTAGGAGCTCAAGCGGGAATGAGCGGAGCATGATGCCAAACATCGGTGCGACAATGCGCTCCTTCCCTGGAACCTGCTACCCGACTTAGCTCGAGGCCTGCACACGGCGAGTGAAGTCAGCGAAGTTCTGACTCAAATCGCCAATGGCATGCGCTATACTTCGGATGCGGAGGGCTACCAATAGATTTTTACCAGCGGCGAACCATCTTCTTCCCCCACTCATCCAGGTCCGAACATGCACCATGTCATCAATAGTCGGCGAGACGTGCGGAGCAACATCAATGCTTCACGCGATCGTCGACATGAAAGTGAGATAAGGTGACAGGAAGAATACGATCGGGATCACGGCGCACCAGCGCGCAGCCGCACGACAAGGACGGAATCTATAGTGGCCTCTACAAACAGCCTAGCACCAGGCCGATCAGGTATCAAATATAGATATGCCACACGTCTCAGCTTCGCGCTCGAATCAGACAAATGCACAAACAACATAGCAGAATACAAAGTTGTCATTCTTGGACTTCGGAAACTTAGAGCCCTAGGGGTAACGACATGTATAGTCAAAACCAATTCCAAGATTGTCGCATGACAAATAAAAAAGACTGTTCCACCAAAGAGCCAGTCCTTATGCAATATTTATCAGTTGTGCGAAGCCTGGAGAAGCGTTCAAAAGGTTCACATTACATCACATAGAGCGGAGCAAGAACGAAGAGGCCGACATGCTAGCAAAAGCATCAGCGAAAGGCGACCCCTTGCCATCAGATGTGTTCTTCCACATAATTGGCACATCGTCTGTAAGGGTAGGTGACATTTAATATGCATCTGCTGGGGCAGTTGATCGAGACCGAGCTCGGGCGAGGCGGAGATTTCTCCAAGTCAATAGCACCCCAACTCAATATTTCCTCAAGACATTAGTACCCACGTTTCACAAATTCGTCTAATGATTTCTGTGTCTAGCACCACTGTATTGTCTGTAAACAACCTCCCTCAAGTCCGCAAGAGGAAGACACAGGAGCCACACGACATCATCATCATATGCCAAAACTGATCGAACAACACGAATGTCACCGTCGGCGTCGATGCCGCCAGCGCGGATCATGCTCGACGTAGCAGGCATCATCGCCAAACCTATGGTGTCTACTTTTTTGCAAATGGGGTTTTGGATCAACCTATGGTGTCTACTTTTTGCAAATTGGGTTTTGGGTTAGTGGGTTGCCCCAGAAAAACCTGCATCTAGCTAGATTTCACGTACACATTTCCACCCAGCATGTCATATATGATCTAAATTACCAGAGAGTGACTACTGGACGATAAAAGCCTCATTTGACACAGCTTAGCTTCTTCATGAGCAGCTTTCTCATGAAGCTGATCAGTTTTGGGAATTTTTTTTGACAAAACAACTTTACCAACATCTTCATACATGACACAGGGAAATAAGTGAGAGTTGTGCAAAGCTACAATTTCAGCTTGACCTCTCATCTTCCTCTGTGATCATCATTCCTTTATGAGGATAAAAGAAGTAGAAGCTCCAGCCATGAAACTGTTTTGAAGAAGGGTGTTGAACAAAAAAAAAGAAAAAAAAACAGTGTGTAAAGCTGTTACTGAATGCCAAATAGAAACTAAGCGATCCGGGGAGATATATTATGATTAGAATCCACCAACTCTGCTCCAACCATTAGAATCAGAACAAAATACTTTCAATATAATAGGACAGTAACTAATTGCATCTTAATTTACTAGTAAACGATAGACCTCATTTCATAAATCATACATAAATATAATAGGGGGATCTGCAAACCATGAAGCAATTCAATCTGCAAACAATGAGAAACAGAGGTGTAGCAATTTTATGCATAAATACTTCCTCTGTCACGCATTGTATGATATAATAGGAACATGTCCCATTAGTAAACAGTTTTGTGTCCCGATCAAAAGCATGCAGAATGATACTAGGGAAGGAACAGACGTAACCATGCTAAGCAGCTAATTCTAATTGACCATATGTTCCTGTGGCTATTGCTACGCAACTAACTCAAGTCATGTCAATCCCAATTTAGTAGCAGTAGCACCACAGCAAAAAGCAACAATTGTAGTTGAGACATCCACATATGACCATGGCATTTAGTTTATAGTAACGCAAAACAACATGTCTGTCAACAAAAACAATCACATGGCTTCTTTTGCTAAAGATGTTGCCCTCCAAATCAATGAAAATTATGAGCATGTGTAATGCCCACTTAAACACACCGGAAGAACATCATGAGTAAATAAGAGAATTATATTAGAAGTGGCCAAGAAGAATGCAAGAAAGGGTAAATGCAAATATACCATATGCCTGTTTTTGGTAAAATTTCAGTCGCTTGCACAGCCAACTGTTCTATCTCACCAGGAAAAATCGCACCACCCCTAACTGCAGTTGACTGAATTGATGTCCAGACGACTGAAATCTAGGAGGCGTGTAGTAAAAGAAGATAAATATTGCTAGTGCACAAACAAAAACACGGAGCACACCTCTAATTGACCAAACAGTGCCTAAGCAGAGGAACATAAGTGGTAAAGGCATCAAGAAGCATAACTCATAAACAAACCTAGTATATACAATTGTAATCAGATGCAATACATGGCAACTGCTGAGGTAATTTTATGAATTCACCCACCAATCACACAAAGTAGAAAGCATCACCAAGACATCAAGTAATTTCAAGTAAGCGAAGTAGCGCACTCATCAGCAGAGGATGGACCATTATTAGGTCAAAAAAAGGGACACGAGGCCGTGCCGTAGCACTAACATAAACCAGAAGTCACATCGTTCTTCAGTTGCACGAATATCTGTTTTTATGTCAGCGCCATAAAACGATATTGGTGAAACAAAAACTGCCATGAGACATAACCAGTCTCCGGATCCCTATATTTCTGTAGGCTAATAAGCAACTACTCATAGAAGTCACATCACTCCCAGTTCAGTTATACAAGCATCACGACGAAAACTTCCAGTACTGCTACGGAACCGATCACCAGAACGTCAGATTACCTCTTGCGGAGACAGATCAGCATGACGGCAGCCATGCTGGCGACGCCTGCAGCCGCAGCCACCACCATCCCCAGCCACGCAACCTCCCCTTCGTTCGGGGCCTCAGCCGCTGGCGCAGCCTCCCTCTCCTTGGTGGCGGCGGCGGTGGTAGAAGCCTTCAGGGCCCTGATCTCCTCCTCGAGCTTGAGCTTCTCCTGGCGCAAGGCATCCACCTCCTTGGCGAGCTTGTCGTGGCTCTGCATGTCCAGCTCGTGTTCGCCCATCTCGGTCTTGAGGCGGTCGATCTTCATGCGGAGCAAGGCGATCTCCTCGGCAGAGGTGGCGGCGGCGATGGTGGCCTCCGCCCGAACCTGCGGGAAGATCCCCTCGATGCGGTGAGTCTCCTCGGCGAGGAACTTGTTCTCACGGCGGGCCTCGTCGAGCTTCGCTTCCAGGTCGAGCTTGGCGGCGCGGAGGGCGGCGATCTCCGCGAGGACGGCGACGGCAGCGTAGGACTTGCCGGCAGTGTGGGCGCCGGGGACCCCCTCACCGTTCGCGACGCTGCTGATAGGAGTGGGCTTCTCGGCAGCGACCGCGGCGGTGGCAGAAGCCTTCAGGGCCCTGATCTCCTCCTCGAGCTTGTGCTTCTCCTGGCGCACGGCATCTACCTCCTTGGCGAGCTTGTCGTGGCTCTGCTTGTCCAGCTCGTGCTCGCCCTTCTCGGTCTTGAAGCGGTCGACCTTCGTGCGGAGCACGGCGATCTCCTCGGCAGAGGTGGCGGCGGCGATGGTGGCCTCCGCCCGAACCTGCGGGAAGATACCCTCGATGCGGTGAGTCTCCTCGGCGAGGAACTTGTTCTCACGGCGGGCCTCGTCGAGCTTCGCTTCCAGGTCGAGCTTGGCGGCGCGGAGGGCGGCGATCTCCGCGAGGACGGCGACGGCAGCGTAGGACTTGGCGGCAGTGTGGGCGCCGGGGACCCCCTCACCCTCACCGTTCGCGACGCTGCTGATAGGAGTGGGGTTCTCGGCAGCGACCGCGGCGTGTGACTTTGCGGGGTGGGTGATGGGGACTTGCTCCTCCTCCGCAACGACGCCGTTGAGCGCGGGCTTCTCGACGGCGGCGGAGGCGAGGGTTTCGTCAAAGAACTCCATCGGGATTCGGGAGAGGGTGAGGTTTGGGGCTTTGGTGTTTCTGTGCGCGGGATTGCTGGGGCAGCGCGGCCTGCGGTTGCGGGTGGAAAGTTTATATGGGAAACCGGAAAGGCAGGAGAGTGGAGGCTGTCTGCTGTGCTTGTAATTTCTCGTTATAATACCGCCAACATCTCTGTTCGTATCGGCAGCCAACCATCTCATGGATATGGATACGCACCTACTGTCCTACTGTATGGGTGAACTGAACTACTGTTTATTACACCTATTTTTTTAGTCGGGACAGAGCCCCTATTTTATTAAGAAATAGAAACATCGAGTTCATTAGTTCACAACCATAAGCAACCAGACTAACTAACAGGTAACTAGACACCGCGTCAAGTACCCCCTACAATATCGAGCTAACTCGATAGAGAAGTGACCTACCGCAGCGAACCACATGCCCCGATAGAAACCACAAGTTTTTCTTATTACGACAATTGCACTCCAGACAGGAGGCAAGACACAACATGCAGAAGAACATAACCACCGACATACAGGGAACTGCAAGACGAGCAAACTAGCAAAAGCACTGGAACCCACTATCCAGTAATGCGACGATCTCTAAGTCTCCAACCATAAGCTCGTTGTAGATCTTCACTTGTCATTCTTATGATGAGCTTGCTTCCTTGTACCACCATCTTTTTTACTTCTCTTTCTGTCGAATAGCCTAGGAATCCAGCCAGAAGCAGCAAAGAAATATGACGTTAGAGGGATCAAGTAAAGATTTGTCACCAAAACACCAATCATTTCTGGTTCTCCAAATAGCCCAAAGAACAGCACCACACCAAAAAAGAAACAGATTAGCAATCTTATTTTTAGGACTTTTCATCTAAAGGTCACAAAGGTCATCATTGTTATTTGGAATGGAATCCAAACATAATGCAACCTGAATCACCATCCACACATATCTGGCAACCGGACACTCAAAAAATAAGTGGTCAACCAATTCATTGATGACACAAAAGAAGCATTCACTTGGTCCTTGCCAGTTTTTTTTTCAGATTATCTTTTGTGATAATTTTGTTTCTCATAACCAACCAAAGAAAAACCTTGATCTTATAAGGTAGTTCAGTTTTCCACAAAAACCAATAAGGCACATAAGCTTGATCACACATTTTTCTTTTGTAAAGAGAGTTCACAGAAAAAACCCTTTTTACAAAGGGTCCAGACTATTTTATCCTCCTGGTCGGTCACTTGATGGCTACTTCAACAATCAACAAGTTCTTCATACATCAAGTTCAATCTGCCCTTGATCCTTCTCCTAAAGGAGAGGGCCAAAAAAATAGATGACAAGACTTTATCAACTCAAATGTTTTTACCATGTGCGAGGTCAAATAAACAAGGGAACCTGATAGCCAGAGGAGAATCACCAGCCCAAGCGTTTTTCCATAAACTAATTTTCCTGCCATTACCAATAATCATTTTGCAATGCTTGTAAAACTCATCTCTCAGATCTAACACTTTTCTCCAAAAATAAGAAGCACTCTGTTTTTTCTTAACATAAATAAGGGGTTTTCCCTTAAAGTATTTTTCATTTATATTTTTTTGCCACGGGACATTTGAGTTTTCAATATTCCACAACCATTTGGACATCATAGCATCATTCATGACTTCAAGGTCCAAAACACACATACCCCCTCATGTTTTGGGGTGCAAACTATGGCCCAATTAGCTAGGCGGATTTTCCTTGAATTACACCCTCCTTGCCACAGAAGTCTTTTTCTGTAAATGCTAATTTTCCTAATCACAAACTTAAGAGCGGGATAAATGGATAACATGTAAAGGGGGACATTTGACAGATAGCTATTCATTAAAGTCAATCTCAAGTTTTTTTCTCCACTTTCTCTTCAATAGGACTCCAAATATTTTTGTTGAGTTTTTTTATTGTCAATTGGCACCCCAAGATATTTCATGGGAAGGTTACTAATAGGACAAGTGAAAATGTTGGCATACAAATCCTTGACCTCATTAGCCTCACCAAAGCAATAAACTTCACTTTTATGAAAATTAATTTTGAGCCCAGACATTTGCTCAAAAAGGCAAAGAATGAATTTGAGATTCCTTGCCCCCTCCAAAGAGTCTTCAATAAGGAAAATAGTGTCATCAGCATATTGAAGACAACAACAACCATTCCTTATGATGTGGGGAATGAGGCCTTTTATAAGACCTTCCTCCTGAGCTTTTTGAATCAAACAAGCAAGACCATAAGCAACAGGATTAAAGAGGAGGGGGGAAGGGGTCCCCCTGCCTCACCCCTTTGTGAGTGGTGAAATAAGGGCCAGTAACATCATTGGTTTTCATGGCAACTTTGTCCCCTCTGATAGTCTTCATCACCCAATCACACCAGGTGCTACCAAAACCTTTTTCTCTAGCATGTAGTGGAGAAAATGCCATTTAAGATTTTTCAAAATCAACTTTGAAAACCACCCCACTTTGTTTCTTCTTTTTGACCTCATTAAGGATCTCATTCAAGGAAACAACACCATCCTTAATGTATCTTCCCTGAATAAACCCATATTGAAACTCACTAATCACTTTGGTGATACAATGAGCCAGACAGTTATAGAACCTTGGTAATGATTTTATAACAAACATTCAGGAGGCAAATGGGTCTGAAAATTTTCATTCCAAGAGCAATGTCAACCTTTGGCAAAAGAGTCACAACCCCAAAATTGAGTCTTGCAATATCGAGGGATCCATTAAAAAAACTCTTTAAACAGATTCCAGAGATCAAGATTAATGAGCTCCTAAAAATCTTGAAAAGATCTGTTGGGAGGCCATCAGGGCTAGGGGCACTGTTATGTTTTAAAGAGAACACCACATTTTTATCTCTTCTAAAGAGAAAGGGGCAGTGATAAGGATCCTGTCCTCATTCTCCAGCTTTTTTATTGACAGATTCTTCATAGTGATATTAGAGGTAGTAGAGGGACCAAAAAGATCCCTATAAAAAGAAGTGGCCACCTGGTTGATACCTCTCGCATCATCAACAGACAATCCCTCACGAAGAAGTGAATGGATTTTGACTCTTCTTTTCATCCCTTTTGCAATGAGCAGAAAATATCTAGTACTTTCATCACCCTCATTAACGAATTTGTCCCTAGCAATTGCTTTCTCTTAATCCCTTCTTCAGCCACCATGTTTTTCAAATTCCACTCCATATCAAGTTTTTCCAATCTCAGAATTTGAGATGCCTGTAGACTCATTTCTTTTTTCAAGGATCTCAATCTTATACATAAGATCTTTCTTCAGCTTCTCATACTTCCCTTCAACATTAATATTCCATTCTTTTTTGTTTTTTCTTTCCAAATATTGATGTTTTTTCTGCTTCTCACAAGCAGGGACTAGTTTTCCCAGACTTTATGTGTAAAGTCAAGTCTGAACTTCCAGCAAAGCTCATACCTAAAGTCTCTCTTCATAGAAGTAATAGAGTCAGTTCTAAGACACAGGGGAACATGATCAGAAATAGTCCTATTTAGCCCAGAGACAACAACATTTTTGTACTGCAAATCCCATTCTGGGCTAGCAAGGAATCTATCCAGCTTCTCAAAAGTGGGGGGATGTCTGTTATTGGACCAAGTATATAATCTATTCATTAGGTCCAACTTTATCAGGTTGTGTAGCTCAATGATAGAATTAAACAGGGTGCTCCATTTATTTGTCCCCCCGGGTTTATTCTTGTCCTCATCTTTCCTTAAGATATTAAAATCACCTCCCACCAACATGGGATGTCTACACCTAGAACAAAAGGAAGACATCTCAATGAGGAATTTACGCTTATGCTCATCTTGAGTAGCTCCATAAACATTGATGAAATTCCAAATGAAACCATTTCCTTTGTGCGCGACAAGGGTCCTGGTCATGAATTCACCCAATTCATGTTGGCTTACATCAAAAACTTCAGAATTGAAACCAACTAGAAGACCACTAGATCTCCCATTAGGGGGAGACCAAAGCCAAGCAAAGTTTCTATTACCACTAATAGAATTCAGCCAAAAATCATTAAGATTTTTTATTGGTTTCTTGCAAACCAATGAAGTCATTTTTTTCATTTCTTATGAGATCCCTCAGAAATTCCATCTTAACATCCTTACCCAACCCCTGACAATTTCAGATGAGACCTATCATTCTGAATTATTGAAGGGAAGGGGGCAGCAACCGCTTCAATCCACTTATTAGGTGTGTACCTAAGTTTGGGAGAAGCTTTTTTTATTTTTTTCACTGATCTTTTCTTGTGTTGAACCTTTCTGCCCTTTCTCAAGACCGTCACATTATCCAAGTCAGACTCATTAAGATCGAAGTCATCATGGATAGTAATATCCACATCAATCTGAACATCAATACAAGGATTTATATCAATATTTTTTAATAGATTGAATAACAAGATTATTTCTGGTAAGCTCTAAAGATTTTGTCAATTCTATATTATAAGCAGACTCAACATATGGAGGCCCTAGTTCTACTCCTAATTTTGAAGTTATATCAATAAGCACATCATTATCAGAATTGAATAAGGAAAAGGGATTTGAGGACATACCTTTATTGAGGAAGGCATCTCTAGCCACAACTCTTGCAATAGCCATATCTGCAATCTTCACATCATCATTTGTCTCAAATCTGCTACTCTTCCTGGTACCTTCCATTTAATCAGCAATCTTAACATTCCCCTCCCCCAACATCTTGGATCTCTTCCTCAAGCTAATGTTCAACTATCACTTTTTTCCCTTTATCTTGTGAAGAGGGTAAAACCATTTCATCATCCTTAGCAAACTCTTCCAGGTCTTAAGAGCTCATTAGGTCATCTTCACTCTCATTGAAGTCCTCATCATCATTTCCCAAAATTTTATCATGAATTTTATCATCAACAGCAGGAATATCAACATCTTCTCCTTCCATCACCTCAGGCAATCTCAAAGTATTTTTACCCTAAGAAGCAAATTTTCCTATGTTGTCAGTTAACATATTGTCCATACCAAAGAAATCTTCCTCGTTTTTGGCTTTTCCATATTTTTCAAAAGCATGGTCATCAAAACCATGCCTCTCAACAGAGGCTCTCTTACCAAGGTTAATAGAATCATCATTCCATCCTTCTTCAATTATAGAATCAATTTTGAGAAATATGTCATAAAGGAAGGGTTGGACCCCCACCTCAATAATTGGTGGAATCATAGCCACACTTTTAAAATGCACCTTGAACCTCACAATATCCTTAGTATCTAAGGATAACAGGTCCACTTCTTCAACAGCACCAACTTTGGAACCAAGTTCGCAAATGGCTTGATAATTTTGTAGTTCCTCTAGAACATTTTCTGCCACAAACCAAACATCATGTAATTTTGACTTTGGTTTAGCCTGTGAACTCCCAGGAGTCACAACAATTTTAGATCTAGACAACTTCATTTTCAGTTTAGGGAAATCTATCATATCATCCAATAGAGAATGACATTTAGTGGCCTTCTGTGGGGGACAGATATCCCCCGGGTACACTAGAAGGCTAGAAGGCCTCGCGAAAGGCTTTGGGCCCATTATTTCGCAAGGCCATCCCTTCGTGGCCAGGGGAGGAACTGCTGACGGAATGGATCGACGCAAGATCGGATAGACTCGAGCCCAGACGACTCATTGGATTTAAGCATTATCCGTAGCATTGACCCAGTTCTCCCGCGCAATGCCCTTAGACGTCGGAACTAAATGAGGATAAGTCGACATGATTATAGGAAGATGAGTTCAGTCGGTTCACTATTACTTAGGTGTACATTGTTATCATACCCGCATGTAACGCCCCACGGTCGAGTATACAAGGCCTAGGGGGCATCCCATCAAAAGACAAGTCATTCATCAGCCATCTACTCCATTCTCTAGCATCCTCCAGACTAGAGAACCCCCCTGTAACCCACCACATAAAGATCCACACCAGGAAGTAGGGTGTTACGCCTCTCTAAGTGGCCCGAACCTATAGAAAATTGTCTATCGTCTCTCGTGCGCCTAGCACGAACCATCGAGCTACAGTCGGCAACACCATCCTACCCAAAAGCACCTCGAGGGGTAACCCCAGGTGCGTGGTCGGGTCCCAAACACCGATAGCTGGCACGCTAGGTAGGGGTGTGTCGCTGATCCAAGCTAGCTCAATGGCCATCATTTTCCAGCACAAGATCGCTCTTCGCCCTAAATCAGTGTTCTGCTTTGGAACCATCTCATCCGTGGCAGACGAAGAAGGAATTGTGCATCATATAGCGGATCCACCGGAGAAGAAGCCTTCCTCGAAAATCTCCGAAAAAGCCAGAACGAAGTAGGAAATAGCGCAACCTCTAGTGCTCCGGGCGAAGACTACCGCCTGCAAGCCAGGAGCAGAGAATTCCTTTACTCGAAGAACCCCGTTGCCCACCTCATCCACGGAAGAGTGGACACAGATCATAAGGAAAAAGGAAGCAAAAGGGATAAAGGCCCGTCAAGCTGCTCTTCTGGTGCGTTCGCCCTCAAAGGAGGACAGAGAGAAGCCTGTCGCCATGGCAACACCATTCTACCCTGACGTCCTCTTCATCGTGGGAAGAGTGGAATCGTCTCTCGTCTCCGACGACGAGCCAACCGTACCTGGGTAAGAACCTCCTCAGCGAGAAGCTCGCCGACGGAGGAACCGACGCCGAAATGTTTGGCGATACCATGAAGCTGAAGAACGAGACCCGACGTTGCCTGTATCTCGAGATGAGATCTCGGAGGTGGAAGAAACTCTTGATGAATAAGTCTTCAGGGAAAGGAGGAACTCCTGCCGACGCGATCGATGGCAAGCTCAAGAGCAAGCTGAACAGGATACGAGGCTATGCCGAGAAAACCCTCTCTTCACGCGAAACCTGAACCCTGAATTCGCCCGCGCCAAGAACATACCGAGTGAGGTCGGAGGAGTATTGGCTCGGATAGCCGATGGTCTCCCCCGGACTCCAGACGCTGAAGGCTATCGACGACTGCTCACTCGGGTAGCTAATCATCTTCTGCCTCTCGCTCATCCTCCGAGCGATCTATAGCACGCCATCAACAGTCGGTGGGATGCGCGGAGCTCCATCAACGCTTGACACGAACAACGACATGAGAACGAAATACGGTGCCGAGAGGAGTACAATCGGGATCATGGCGTCCCTGCATGAAGTCAGTCCACTAGAGTCGGCAACCCGGGGACGGTCGAGACAACACGTCGGCAACTCCCCTCCCCGAGACCGGCACCACGGTCGTCGACACGAGGACACGTGTGGAGTATCTGCGCTCACTTCGTGTCTCAGGGCCATTCAATGGCCCCCAAACTTCAAGGTCTCCAACGTCGACAAATACAAGCCTAAGCAGGACCTGGGAGGCTGGTTGGCCGTCTATACCACCGCTGCCCGGGCCGCTGGGGCAACTGAAGATGTGATGACTGCATACTTGCCCATCGTCCTCGGGCAAGATGCACTGCAATGGCTACGACACCTACCCCGACACTGCATCGACGATTGGAGCAACTTCAGTCGGCGTTTTATTGCCAACTTCCAATCCCTCTCCAATAAGCCGGCGTAGCCATGGGACCTCAAATCCATCAGGCGCCAAGGGGATGAGACTATTCGGTCGTACCTCAAGAGGTTTCAGACCATGAGAAACCGTATTCCTGAAGTCGCTGAAGTAGCAGTGATCAAGGACTTCTACCGGGGATCCAATGACTCAGCCTTCATCCGAGCCATATTACAAAAGGCGCCGACCACTTTCGAGCAGTTGTTCAGGGAGGCAGACCTCTACATCACCGCCGACGAATGGGCTCAGGACCTCATCGGGGGAACGAAGCCTGCTCCATCTGCACCACGGCGTGACGCAAACCAGCAGACCGACAAGCGTTGGGAGAAGAGGCCTCGTGAAGAGGTCCACACCGCTGGACCACCCGTCTCTCACACCCGAGGGGCACCCCGCGGAGGCGAACGAACATTGGATGACATCCTCGACGCCCAGTGCCTGTATCACAAAGATATGCGCCACACCCTCCGGAACTGCAGAGACTTCAAGCACTCCGTCAGAAACGGCCGACCCTTCCAACCTCTACCACCTCCCCCACCACGAGGAGGACCCGGAGAACCTCGACAACCTCAGCAGCAGGAAGGGGGAGGAGGTAGAGCATTCCCGCGTGTCAATGGAGAAGTCAACGTCATCTTTGGAGGACACGGGTCACAAGAGAGCAAAAGGCAGCAGAAGCTCAACGATCGACAGATACTGGTGGCAACCACCAGTGCTCCCGCCCCCTATCGGTGGTCAGAACACCCGATCACCTTTACTCGGGCAGATCAATGGCTCAACTTCGATCATCCAGGCAAGTATCCGCTCCTCGTCGATCCGGTGATCCGAGAGTGCAGGTTAAAGAAGATGTTGGTGGACAGGGGAAGCAGCATCAACGTCACCTTTCCCCGGACACTCTTAGGCTTGGGAGTTGCACTCAAAGAGCTCCACGAGTCAGACACTCCTTTCTTCGGCATTGTGCCGACCGAGGGAGAATACCCGCTTGGACACATCTACATGTCTATTACCTTTGGAACTCCGGAAAACTACAGAACCGAGTTCCTGAGGTTCGAGGTAGCAAGTTTCAACTACGGATACAATGTCATCATCGGCAGGCCAGGATTGGCGAAGTTCTTGGCCATTCCGCACTATTCATATATGATATTGAAAATGTCGGGACCACAAGGGATCATCACCATGCGCGCTGACTTCAAGGCGCCGCGGAATGTTTCTGAGTGGCCATTTAGGCGGCCCTCACCACCAAACCACCGACGACTCCCTCCGCGCAGGCGAACTCAAAGCCTGAGAAAGACCTCGCGATACCTGCGAATGAAGCTCAAGCCATGACCTCTATATGACCGACTGAGGAGACGAAGAGAATCGACCTTGGGTTCGCCGATGAACGCAAGACTGCCATCATCAGCTCCAGCCTGGACGACAAATAGGAAGGTGTGCTCGTTTAGTTCCTACAAGATAACCAAGACGTATTCGCATGGCAGCCTGCGTATATGCCGGGAGTCCCGAGAGAACTGGCCGAGCACAAGTATTTGAAATTCCTACACAAAAGCACCTCGAGGGGTAACCCCGGGTGCGCGGTCGGGTCCCAAACACCGACACCTTCCAAGTTTCCCCCCAAGGAAAATGGAACTCGAAGTCCTTTTCAAGCTCTTCAGTAGAGACCAATCCCTCTACAACCTTCACCAGGCCGATAAAGCTTCTTTTAGGCTTTTTGGACAGAGGTTTTGCAAAGTGAGATGAGTAAAACCCTAAACCGTCTACTGCCATTCCAACTATGGGCATACACGGCTTGCTCTGTTTAGGGAGAACACATCTAACAGTCATATGGATTTCTTTGCGGCAAATACCACACCACAAGGATTTGAAGCAGTCCCTAGCATGGTAACCTTCCATGCCACATTTTTGAAAGAAAATGTGGTGGATGATTTTGTTTTCTTTTTTCAAAATGGGCGGGGGGATTTAGGGTTACATGAGTGACCTCCATCTCCAGAAGAAGATGTCATGATATCTTCTTTGGATTTCAATTTCCCCGGAGTGGGCTTCAATCTCCAGCTGTGATTGCGGTTCTTTCCCCACGACTGTGAGCCTTGAGCCATATCTTTCTGACCCCAACGATCCCAATTAGGGTTTCTGTTCTTCTGGTCCATCAGCGGCGACGCGACGCGGCGACCCGGACGCGGCGACCCGGACGTGACTACTCTTCATCCACCACAGGTCGCAACGGCGAGGAGTACCAGCCACCTTGATAGCTAGAACAGGAGGAGGCAGGGAGGGACCAGAGGCGAGAGAGAAACACGACGAAGTGTGGAAAAGAATGAGAACCAACGAGATTCGGGGGAAACCCTAACTCACTCTTATGCCGGTCCTCAGCGCCGAGCGATGAAGACACCCCCAGAGGATGGGCCTAGGCCAAAGAAGACGCAGAACTACAAAGCAGTTCCACACCCGGAATCCAGCCAACCCATGGCGCGCGCACGGGAGCAACACTTTCTTTCACCTTGCACGATGGAGGTCGTTTCTCCACCTGGATCGTGCGCAGCACATGAGGAGGAGAGTGCAACCCAGGGTCGCCAGCATCACCATCGCGGCCTGCTAAGGAACGGGAGGGAGAAGACAAGGCGACCCACAACTGTTTCTTTTTTCCTTCGACCCATTGCTCTCCGTACATTGTACCTATATGGACACTAAAAACATTGTTTTGCATCGTTTTACATTATAGATTGCGTTGTTTATATAGTGTAATCCCTACTACTAATTATGTCACTAACGTAGGCGTCCACATACCCACGTTCTGTCGCGCGCATCCGCCCCGCAACCGCCCGCGGTCGAACCCTCCCCCACATACCACCAGCAGCCCGCGACCGAACCCTCCGCCGCAACCGCCCGCAGGAGGGAGCGTGACATCCTTCCATCCTCTGCCCTCCTTCAGTCCTCGCGGATCCCGCGCTCCCTCCCTCGCTCCTCACCTTCCCAGCTGCGAATAATTCGAGCCCCGTCAACGCCACCGCAATCCCCGTCAGCCGCCGTGCCCCATCAACGGGAGTTGCGACCACAAAGCACCCAAGCCCGTGCCCACCCTCCTCCCAGCGCTCCACCATCGGCGCCCCTTCCCCGGCGAGATGGATGGCATCTGCACCGTGTCCCTCAGATATCCCCTTCCATCTTCGAGGCCGAGAGGAAAGTGGACGACAATCCATTCCATCGGCGCCCTCCATTCCTTACGTGATCCATTCCATCCCAAAATCCGCGGCACCGCTCACCCATCGGAGCTGCTTCCGTTGATGATGCCGCCGTCCACATGTCATCCCCCATCTGCGTCGTGTCCATTCCTTACACGGCGAGGACCACCTTCGGTGCCCCCTCCCTGGCGAGGTCCAAGGGGCTGCGCTGTGTCCCTTCCTTACACGGCGAGGACCACCATCGGCGCCCCCTTCCTTGGCGTGATGGACGACATTTGCGTTGTGTTCTCTAGAGGCAGTCACGACCGTGGATCCCTACTACCCCCACCGCCACCCCGAAGGCGCTTCCAAGCAGCTGACCTTCACCGAGTTCTTTGACAACGCTCCTCAGCGCTTCTATTCTACGCAGACGAGGCTCAATGCTTCCTCCTCCGTGTCACCACTGCTCCGCCCGTTCCCTGGCGACGAGAGCGGGTTAGGGTTTCTGTACCTAGAGCCACCACCTCCTCTGTCGTGTCCTCTGCCGCCTCCACCTTATGGTTGGTGTTCAGGCCTTCGGGACTTCTGCCGGCATCGCGCACCCACCAGGTATTGGCACTACACATTAGCACTAATTTTTGGATGGTTTGTCATAAGACACTGTGAGGACCACTTCTTTTAATAAATTTGCTAGACCGGATCGCAGCATGTCAATGACTCTGTCTACATGTCAACATGGTCTAATTCGTGAGGCAAGTGTGTGGATCTTGGTCCAATTCAGTTCAGACTTCATCTACTTGTTAACAACTTCAGGTAATACTCAAGTTATATAATTTCCTGACTAATCATGCACACAAAATTGCATAGTAGTTTAGTATGCTACGCATGAATTTACTGCATATATTGACTCAGGCATGCCACCGCTATTGTGTGGTTCTATGTGAAATACTTTCAGTAACTTGGGAAATGATTAGTGGCTAAACCTGTCTGGAAAACAAAATACCAACTATGTGGAAATGCATTAGTGGATGAAAAGTTTGAGAGCACCTAGAGGGGGGGTGAATAGGTGATCCTGTAAAACTTGAAACTTAATGCCACAAAACTTGATTAGGAGTTAGCACAAGAATGCCAAGTGGCTAGAGAAGAGTCTTTGCAAGACACGATAACCACAAGAAGATCAATCACAGATAGACACAGTGATTTATCCCATGGTTTGGCCAAGTTCAACACTTGCCTACTCCACGTTGTGGCGTCCCAACGGACGAGGGTTGCAATCAACCCCTTTCAAGCGGTCCAAAGACACACTTGAATACCACGGTGTTTTGCTTTCACTTTACTATATCCCACTTGCGAGGAATCTCCACAACTTGGAGCCTCTCGCCCTTACACTTGATGTTCACAAAGAAGCACGGAGTAAGGAAGGATGAGCAACGCACACAAGACACGAAATCAGAGCGACAACACGCACACAAGTCGCAATAAGAGCTCACAACACAACTCGACGAGTTCACAACTCAAATAGAGCTCTAATTGCTATCACAAAGAATCAAATGCACGGAGTCGAAGTCTTGGTGCTTAGGAATGCTTAGAGAATGTTTGGTGTGCTCCTCCATGCGCCTAGGGGTCCCTTTTATAGCCCCAAGGCAGCTAGGAGCCGTTGAGTGCATTCCAGGAAGGCAATTCTTGCCTTCTGTCGCCTGGCGCACCGGACAGTCCGGTGCCCCCTCCCGGCCGTTGGCTCGGCCACGTGTCTCGCGCGGATCGCGCGGCCGACCATTGGCCCGGCCGACTGTTGGCTCACCGGACAGTCCGGTGCACACCGGACAGTCCGGTGAATTATAGCCGTACGCCGTTAATCACTTCCCAAGAGCAGCAAGTTCGCCTGAGCCAGCCTGGCGCACCGGACACTGTCCGGTGCACCACCGGACAGTCCGGTGCACCCAGATAGAGCTGACTTTGGCTGAACAAAGCCATCTTTAATTTCAACTTGATTTTTCCTGTTTCCAGCACTTAGACACAATACATTAGTCTATAAAACAATGTACTAAGTCTGAGAAACATACCTTTATACTTGATTTGTACTTTGTCCACCATTTTACACTTAGGCACTTGTGTTGGACACTAAATCACCAAAATACTTAGAAATGGCCCAAGGGCACATTTCCCTTTCAATCTCTCCCTTTTGGGTGATTTATGCCAACACAACATAAAGCAAGTAGAACAAGTGCAAAATCAATTCAAATAGGAACTCAAAATTGTTTTGATTCAAATTTGACATATATGGATCATTCTTTGCCACCACTTGGTTTGTTTTTGCAAATCAAACTCAATTTCCTATCTCTAAGTCAAACACACTTGTTGAAACATAAAGAGAGATATTTCAAGAGAAATTTATCAAAGAGTTCAAAAACTCCCCCTTTTTCCCATAATTAAGCCTTCTCCCCACAAGAGACCAACTTTGGATAATAAGAGACAAACAAGAGTATTTTGACAAACAAAAACTTTAACTCTACTAGTTTCAACAAGAGTATTTTGACAAACAAAAACTCTAACTCTACTAGTTTCAACAAGAGTATTTTGACAAACAAAAACTCTAACTCTACTAGTTTCAAAATTCTCAAGTGGTAGCCGATCCATTTCTTGCTTTGGCCTTATTTTCTCCCCCTTTGGCATCAAGCACCAAAACGGGATCAATCTTGGCCCTTTAACCCCATTGCCTCACCAAAATCTTCAACTAAGAGTAAAAAGGCAATAAGAGTACAAAGATGAACTCGGAATAAGTTACTCTTTCATCAGAGTGCAGTGGAAGTCTTGCATGGTCCAAGTCCGCCTTTCCCTTTCAAACCTCCTTTGAGACTAAATTAAGCAAACTCAAGCACACAGTTAGTCTCAAAGGGTCAAGTTGTAGCACATCTCCCCCTAAATATGTGCATCACTTGCAAATGGACTTGTGAGGTCCGGGGAGTGCTTGTACAACTTGAGCACCATAAATAAACAACAAGAAGTATTAAGGAACATGATCAAGGCATAAACCACATGTATGCTATAAATCAATCCAAGTTCCGCGAATCTAAGACATTTAGCTCACTACGCAACTTGCAAAAGATCTTCTCATCTAGAGGCTTGGTAAGAATATTGGCTAGCTGGTTCTCGGTGCTAACATGAAACACTTCGATATCCCCCTTTTGCTGGTGGTCTCTCAAAAAGTGATGCCGGATGTCTATGTGCTTTGTGCGGCTGTGTTCAACAGGATTATCCGCCATGCGGATAGCACTCTCATTATCACATAGGAGTGGGACTTTGCTCAAATTGTAGCCAAAGTCCCTGAGGGTTTGCCTCATCCAAAGTAGTTGCGCGCAACACTGTCCTACGGTACCGTACTCGGCCTCAGCGGTGGATAGGGCAACAGAGGTTTGTTTCTTAGAGCTCCATGACACCAGGGACCTTCCTAAGAATTGGCACGTCCCCGATGTACTCTTCCTATCGACCTTACATCCAGCATAATCGGAGTCTGAGTATCCAATCAAGTCAAAGGTAGACCCCTTTGGATACCAGATCCCGAAGCAAGGTGTAGCGACTAAATATCTAAGAATTCGCTTCACCGCCACTAAGTGACACTCCCTTGGATCGGATTGAAATCTAGCACACATGCATACGCTAAGCATAATATCCGGTCAACTAGCACATAAATAAAGTAAAGACCCTATCATAGACCGGTATGCCTTTTGATCAACGGACTTACCTCCTTTGTTGAGGTCGGTGTGTTCGTCGGTTCCCATTGGAGTCTTTGCGGGCTTGGCGTCCTTCATCCCAAACCTCTTGATCAAGTCTTGTGTGTACTTTGTTTGGGAGATGAAGGTCCCATCCTTGAGTTGCTTCACTTGGAACCCAAGGAAGTAGCTTAACTCGCCCATCATCGACATCTCGAACTTTTGAGTCATCACCCTGCTAAACTCTTCACAAGACTTTTGGTTAGTAGAACCAAATATTATGTCATCGACATAAATTTGGCACACAAACAGATCACCATCACAAGTCTTAGTAAAAAGAGTTGGATCGGCTATCCCAACCTTGAAAGCATTAGCAATTAAAAAGTCTCTAAGGCATTCATACCATGCTCTTGGGGCTTGCTTAAGTCCATAGAGCGCCTTAGAGAGCTTACACACGTGGTCGGGGTACCGTTCATCCTCGAAGCCAGGGGGTTGCTCTATGCACACCTCCTCCTTGATTGGCCTATTGAGGAAAGCGCTCTTCACATCCATTTGGAACAACCTGAAAGAATGGTGAGCGGCATATGCTAGCAAAATACGAATGGACTCTATCCTAGCCACAGGAGCAAAAGTCTCCTCAAAGTCCAAACCTGCGACTTGGGCATAACCTTTTGCCACAAGTCTAGCCTTGTTCCTTGTCACCACCCCGTGCTCGTCTTGTTTGTTGCGAAACACCCACTTGGTTCCCACAACATTTTGCTTGGGACGAGGCACCAGTGTCCAAACTTCATTTCTCTTGAAGTCATTGAGCTCCTCTTGCATGGCCAACACCCAGTCCGGATCTAGCAAGGCCTCCTCTACCCTGAAAGGCTCATTAGAAGAGACAAAGGAGTAATGCTCACAAAAATTAACTAATCGAGATCGAGTAGTTACTCCCTTGCTAATGTCACCCAAAATTTGGTCGACGGGATGATTCCTTTGAATCATCGCTCGGACTTGAGTTGGAGGTGTCGGTTGTGCTTCTTCCTCCATTACTTGATCATCTTGTGCTCCCCCTTGATCACATGCCTCCTCTTGATGAACCTGTTCATCTTCTTGAGTTGGGGGATGCACCATTGTTGAGGAAGAAGGTTGATCTTGCTCCTTTTGTTCCATTGGCCTCACATCTCCAATCGCCATGGTGCGCATTGCGGCCGTTGGAACGTCTTCTTCATCTACATCATCAAGATCAACAACTTGCTCTCTTGGAGAGCCATTAGTCTCATCAAATACAACGTCGCTAGAGACTTCAACCAACCCCGATGATTTGTTGAAGACCCTATACGCCTTTGTATTTGAGTCATAACCTAACAAAAACCCTTCTACGGCTTTGGGAGCAAATTTGGAATTTCTACCCTTTTTCACTAGAATGTAGCATTTACTCCCAAAAACTCGAAAATACGAAACATTGGGTTTGTTACCGGTTAGTAGCTCATACGAAGTCTTCTTGAGGAGGCGATGAAGGTAGACCCAGTTGATGGCGTGGCAAGCCGTGTTCACGGCTTCCGACCAAAAGCGCTCGGGGGTTTTGAACTCTCCAAGCATCGTCCTCGCCATGTCTATAAGCGTCTTGTTCTTCCTCTCTACCACATCATTTTGTTGTGGTGTGTAGGGAGCGGAGAACTCGTGCTTGATTCCTTCTTCCTCAAGATACTCCTCCACTTGAAGGTTCTTGAATTCGGACCCATTGTCACTTCTTATCTTCTTCACCTTGAGCTCAAACTCGTTTTGAGCTCTCCTTAGGAAGCGCTTGAGGGTCCCTTGGGTTTCAGATTTATCCTGCAAAAAGAATACCCAAGTGAAGCGGGAAAAATCATCAACTATAACAAGACCATACTTACTTCCTCCAATGCTCAGATAGGCGACGGGTCCGAAGAGGTCCATATGAAGTAACTCCAAGGGTCTTGATGTTGTCATCACATTTTTGGCATGATGAGAGCTTCCCACCTATTTCCCTGCTTGACAAGCTGCACAAGGTCTATCTTTTTCGAAAGTAACATTAGTTAGACCTATCACGTATTCTCCCTTTAGAAGCTTGTGAAGGTTCTTCATCCCCACATGTGCTAAGCGGCGATGCCACAGCCAGCCCATGCTAGTCTTAGCAATTAAGCATGCATCTAGACCGACCTCCTCTTTTGCAAAATCAACTAAATAGAGTTTGCCGTCTAATACACTCTTAAAAGCTAATGAACCATCACTTCTTCTAAAGACAGACACATCTACATTAGTGAATAGACAATTATATCACATATTACATAATTGACTTACGGATAACAAATTATATCCAAGCGACTCAACTAAGAATACATTAGAAATAGAGTGCTCATTTGAGATTGCAATCTTGCCTAAGCCTTTAACCTTGCCTTGATTCCCGTCACCGAATATGATTGAATCTTGGGGATCCTTGTTCTTGACGTAGGAAGAGAACATCCTCTTTTCCCCCGTCATGTGGTTTGTGCATCCGCTGTCGATAATCCAGCTAGAGCCCCCGGATGCATAAACCTGCAAGGCAATTTAGTCTTGGGTCTTAGGTACCCAACTCTTGTTGGGTCCTACAAGGTTAGTACAAATTGCCTTAGGGACCCAAATGCAAGTTTTATCTCCCTTGCATTTTGCCCCTAATTTTCTAGCAATCACCTTCTTATCCTTTCTACAAATAGCAAAAGAAGCAATTAAAGCATGATAAATTGTAGAAGGTTCACTATTTGTTTTCCTAGGCACATGAACAACATTTCTTCTAGGCGTGTGATTAATAGCATTTCTCCTAGCTAAATTTCTATCATGCATAATAGATGAACTAGAAGCAACCATAGCATGAGAACCAAAAGCATCATAATTTCTATAAACATTTCTCGAATGTCTCCTATCATGATACATGAAAGCATGGTTCTTTTGAGCACTACTAGCCATAGGGGCCTTCCCTTTCTCCTTGGTGGAGATGAGAGCCTTATGGCTTGTTAAGTTCTTGACTTCCCTCTTGAAGCCAAGACCATCCTTAATTGAGGGGTGTCTACCAATCGTGTAAGCATCCCTAGCAAATTTTAGCTTGTCAAATTCACTCTTGCTAGTCTTAAGTTGGGCATTAAGACTAGCCACTTCATCATTTAATTTAGAGATGCAAACTAGGTGTTCACTACAAGCATCAACATTAAAATCTTTGCACCTATTGCAAATTATAACATGTTCTACACAAGAGTTCGATTTATTTGCTACTTCTAGTTTAGCATTCAAATCATCATTAACACCTTTTAAAGTAGAAATGGTTTCATGACAAGTAGATAGTTCACAAGACAACATTTCATTCCTTTTAACTTCTAGAGCAAGAGAATTTTGTGCACTAACAAATTTATCATGCTCTTCATACAAAAGATCCTCTTGCTTTTCTAATAACCTATTCTTATCATTCAAGGCATCAATTAATTCATTAATTTTATCAACCTTGGTTCTATCTAGGCCCTTGAATAAGCATGAATAGTCTATTTCATCATCATCACTAGACTCATCCTCGCTTGAAGAAGCATAAGTAGTATTGTTTCGAGTACATACCTTCTTCTCCTTTGCCATGAGGCATGTGTGATGCTCGTTGGGGAAGAGGGATGACTTGTTGAAGGCGGTAGCGGCGAGTCCTTCGTTGTCAGAGTCGGACGAGGAGCAATCTGAATCCCACTCCTTTCCAAGATGTGCCTCGCCCTTCGCCTTCTTGTAGTTCTTCTTCTTTTCCCACTTTCCACTCTTCTTTTCCTGGTCACTATCATTATCGGGACAATTAGCGATAAAATGACCAATCTTACCACATTTGAAGCAGGAGCGCTTCCCCTTCGTCTTGTTCTTGTTGGGGTGCTCCTTGCGACCCTTTAGCGCCGTCTTGAACCGCTTGATGATGAGGGCCATCTCTTCATCATCAACTTGCGCCACCTTGCTAGGTAGTGCCTCCTTGCTTCTTGTTGCCTTGAGAGCAATAGTTTGAGGCTCTTGGATTGGGCCATTTAATGCATCATCGACGTATCTAGCCTCCTTGATCATCATCCGCCCGCTTACGAACTTTCCAAGGATCTCCTCGGGCGTCATCTTCGTGTACCTAGGATTCTCACGAATATTGTTCACAAGATGTGGATCAAGGATGGTAAATGACCTTAGCATTAGGCGGACGACGTCGTGGTCCGTCCATCGCGTGCTTCCATAGCTCCTTATCTTGTTGACGAGGGTCTTGAGCCTGTTGTAAGTCTGGGTTGGCTCCTCCCCTCTTATCATCGCGAATCTCCCGAGTTCGTCTTCCACCAACTCCATCTTGGTGAGCATGGTGACGTCGTTTCCCTCATGTGAGATCTTGAGGGTGTCCCAGATCTGCTTGGCATTGTCCAAGCCGCTCACCTTATGGTACTTGTCCCTGCACAATGAGGCTAACAACACAGTAGTAGCTTGTGCATTTTTATGAATCTATTCATTGATAAACAAAGGACTATCCGAGCTATCAAATTTCATTCCATTCTCGACTATCTCCCATATGCTTGGATGGAGAGAGAACAAGTGACTACGCATTTTGTGACTCCAAAATCCGTAGTCCTCTCCATCAAAGTGAGGAGGTTTGCCAAGAGGAATGGAAAGCAAATGTGCATTTGAGCTATGAGGAATACGAGAATAATCGAAAGAGAAGTTTGAGTTAACCGTCTTCTTTTTCTCGTAGTCGTTGTCGTCGTCCTTTTGGGAAGAAGAGGACTCGTCGCTGTCGTCGTAGTAGACGATCTCCTTGATACACCTCGTCTTCTTCTTCTTCCCATCTTTTCGTTTGTTGCCCGAGCCCGAGTCGGTAGGCTTGTTATCTTTAGGCTCGTTGACAAAGGACTCCTTCTCCTTATCATTGATCACAATCCCCTTGCCCTTAGGATCCATCTCTTCGGGCGATTAGTCCCTTTCTTGAAGAGAACGGCTCTGATACCAATTGAGAGCACCTAGAGGGGGGGTGAATAGGTGATCCTGTAAAACTTGAAACTTAATGCCACAAAACTTGATTAGGAGTTAGCACAAGAATGCCAAGTGGCTAGAGAAGAGTCTTTGCAAGACACGATAACCAGAAGAAGATCAATCACAGATAGACACAGTGATTTATCCCGTGGTTCGGCCAAGTTCAACACTTGCCTACTCCACGTTGTGGCGTCCCAACGGACGAGGGTTGCAATCAACCCCTTTCAAGCGGTCCAAAGACCCACTTGAATACCACGGTGTTTTGCTTTGACTTTACTATATCCCACTTGCGAGGAATCTCCACAACTTGGAGCCTCTCGCCCTTACACTTGATGTTCACAAAGAAGCACAGAGTAAGGAAGGATGAGCAACGCACACAAGACACGAAATCAGAGCGACAACACGCACACAAGTTGCAATAAAAGCTCACAACACAACTCGACGAGTTCACAACTCAAATAGAGCTCTAATTGCTATCACAAAGAATCAAATGTGCGGAGTCGAAGTCTTGGTGCTTAGGAATGCTTAGAGAATGCTTGGTGTGCTCCTCCATGCGCCTAGGGGTCCCTTTTATAGCCCCAAGGCAGCTAGGAGCCGTTGAGTGCATTCCAGGAAGACAATTCTTGCCTTCTGTCGCTTGGCGCACCGGACAGTCCGGTGCACCACCGGACACTGTCCGGTGCGGATCTCCTTCCTTATCTGGCGAAGCCGACCGTTGGCACTTGGGAGCCGTTGGCGCACCGGACACTGTCCGGTGCACACCGGACAGTCCGGTGCCCCCTCCCGACCGTTGGCTCGGCCACGTGTCTCGCGCGGATCGCGCGACCGACCGTGGGCCCGGCCGACTGTTGGCTCACCGGACAGTCCGGTGCACACCGGACAGTCCGGTGAATTATAGCCGTACGCCGTTAATCACTTCCCGAGAGCAGCAAGTTCGCCTGAGCCAGCCTGGCGCATCGGACACTGTCCGGTGCACCACCGGACAGTCCGGTGCACCCAGACAGAGCTGACTTTGGCTGAACAAAGCCATCTTTAATTTCAACTTGATTTTTCCTGTTTCCAGCACTTAGACACAATACATTAGTCTCTAAAACAATGTACTAAGTCTGAGAAACATACCTTTATACTTGATTTTTACTTTGTCCACCATTTTACACTTAGGCACTTGTGTTGGACACTAAATCACCAAAATACTTAGAAATGGCCCAAGGGCACATTTCCCTTTCAAAGTTCCCGGTGGTTTACTGGATTTAGTTGCTGCACTTATACTCGCTGGTTTTGATTCCATTTCTATTTTTGATTGAAAATCTGAGGAAAAGATTCACGGCCACAATTCATGTTGTATGTTTAGCATTTTGTTGTTACAATTAAGTTTCTATGGTTAGATACTTGCAATCCATTTAAGCAGGAAAATAGGTCACTACTTGTACTGTATGCTTCATAACTTTATGATCCATGACTGTATCATACGCTTAGAAAAGCTGCAACTCCTCAATAATTCTGATCCATTCATTTATTTGAGTTCCAAGTTTCTATGCTGAATCAGTTCTAAATCCCTTCTCTTATGCCTAATTTTGAGTTGTAGCAGTGTACTGTCTTCATACATGTTTGTAGAGAGTGCCAGTGCGGCACTAGAGTTTGATTGCAGCCTAATCACTTCACCATTACATTGTCCTAGAAACAGTAAAGCTTATGCCCAATTAATTTTTTAATTGTAGGAGAAATAATGAGACATCCTTGCTTTGCATCTGTTAGCCAGCAGCAGCAACATGTTTTTGTTTGCTCTCTCTGTATGTCCCTCTCTGAAGTTGTCTACATGTTGTGGTGTTTCTGAAACAGAAATTTTCAGTAATTACAACAGATGGGCAAGACCTGTACTTAGCTCAGCAACCTCAGTTCCTCTCTATCGACAACTGTAGGTCATGGTTATCTTTATATCCTGTTCGGTGCGTTATCTGGGTGCCTCAAGTAAGCCCTTGACTAACAAGTTGTTTGTGCTATTTATTGGATTTGCAGTAGGTAGGTCTTTTATAACATGGTGATAATGGCAAACTCAGAACACCTTACAATACATTATGTTGCTTCCAAATAAATTTGAATTAATACTTATTATCCATTGGTACAGTTTTGCTGATATATGGAGTGTTGGTTGCACGGTAATTGAAATCACAATAGGCAAACTCGCTGGGTCTACAAGGGCTGGGTCGACGAGCTCACGCTCAACCCGGCCAAGAGCGTACTGTAATATGTATTTATATGGGTGACAATTTTGAAATATGAATATTTTCTTGCAGGAATAAAGGTGGAAGGAATTTTGCGCTCTAGAAGTGGAGGAGGTTGACAGTAGATTGCAATAATATGAGTAAGTTTTTTTCATTACTTAGTTTGTATTTAAAATTGTAGAATACGAGAAAGGTTTTTTGACACTCACTATTTCGACATATGGGTTTTCTGTATATCTCTATATTTGTTTAGTGCTTTGCTGGGCCAGGGTCTTAGGTTGGTAGATTTACATTTACCTCCACTGCTTTATGAGGTTCAGCCTTATCGATTACCCCTTCAATCCTGAAACCGTAGCGTGATGCTTCTAATTGAACAACAAGCTACTTAAATTATGGAAATTATGTATGTATTTTAATGAATTATTAGAAGGGTCACTGTGGTGAAAATTTGTATCTTTCCGTTTGAGGTTTTACCTGAGGGGGCACTGGATTGGCCGCGCGTGGTCCGACGAGGCCACGCTGTCGCGTCTGGTTGGCGCGCTCATCGCGTTCAAGCCGCTCTACTCGGTATTGAAACTCGCCTCCCGCGAGGTCATCATCAGGTAGTCGTACAAAACAGAAACCTCTGCCGCTCTTTCTAGACATTTATGCAGTTCTTCACTTGTTCTCCTTGGGGATGGAGGAGATGTCGGTGAGAGAATGCATGCGTGTAGGACGGCGGAGAAGTCGAACATCCCGTGGAGGGAGATGACGAAGGAGGTGCTGGAGTCGGATGTGTGTGAGGTGTTCGAGAGAATCCAAGACCCAAACCTCGTGTACCCTGACTGTCAGCTCACTTCCCCTTGCCTTGCCTTTTCTTTCCTTTCCTTTCCTTCAAATTGTCAGTTCTGTTGATTAATTAATTTCACCATTATATTCAACCAAAATATACCCTACATGAAGTAAAGTAAACTGGAGTGACATATTGCTAACGCCTCATTTCTCTTGATAAGACTATCTCAACCCATTTCATGCCTACGATGAAGGGAATCTATCATGGCTGGTAATTCACTTTTTATTTGTTGTTGTCAGCTTCTCATTGTTTTCTTATGTACTCTGATAATCTGCAGCTCAACTTTTCGTAACAATCCTAGGTTACCGTTCTTTCTCTAAAATCTTGAGAATGTGACGCCGTTGAAAAAAAACAGTTGAATGATATCATATTTTGTGCACGCTCATACTGACAATTTGATGTTGAATGAGCTAGGCTGCAGCAGAGGCCGAGCCTGCAACAATGTCGATCACAAAGAGGGCAATACGTGAGGCTACATCAATCGAAGAGGCCAACCAAATCGTCCGCGGCAACTGACTGAATGTAATTGAGGAGCATCATCTGAAGTACTTGGGGAGCTCTTAGGTAAACGACATCCTGGACATTGGCTGCTCTGTTGGAGTAAGCACCAGATACCTCGCCGAGAAGTTCCCATCAGCTCAAGCTGTTGTAAGCCCCGAAATCTCCTTCTGTGCATGGATCATTCACAAGCAACCAATGTTCACCAAAAGAGTAAACTGTAGTAGCGTTTCTGAATGATGCATGGGCTCGACCTATCACCATACTTTCTTGCTGTGGCGGCACAAAAGGAAGAAAAACTGTCACGACCAAAGCCTATTCGCTGGGTTCATGCCAATGGTGAAGTGACCGGGCTGTCTTCAGATTCATTTGACCTTGTCTCCCTTGCTTATGTGGTAAATTTCTACCAAATTCAAAATCTTCTCCTTTATTACAGGGATTTAAAATTTGTAGTAGTGGTTACCACAAATTTATCGCTATATTCGAGATTCTGTGGAGTACCATAACTCTAGAAAAAAAAACCTGCAGTGCCATGAGTGCCCAGCACGAGCGATAACCGGATTGGTGAAGGAAGCATTCAGGGTCCTTCGCCCAGGAGGAACAATCGCCTTAACAGACAATTCGGTAGGAGTTTCTTTTGTCTCGCTTTTCATAGAGTACAAGTGTGCAAACTTGTTCAAGAATCGACTGTAACGTACAAAACTCCATTTTTCATTATAAAATCCTTTGCTGCCGAAGTAAAGTACTTGAGGTAAGCTTCAGCAACCATCAGCAGCACCATATTTCAAGGACACACCTTAGATGGTGACATTTATTTCCATGTATTCCAGGAACTATCCCCAGTTTTGTTCACTCTGATGAAGAGTACCGAGCCTTTTCCTGGACGAGTACTACATGCTGGATTTGGAGGAGACGATGAGAAAAGTGGGGCTTTGTTAACGTTTGCTCCATCCTGACAGACCCCAGGCACAGAATAGTCATTGCAACCGTGCCTTACTAATTGGGTCAGACCATCAAATTCCAAGCCTGGCCGGTGTACAACAATTTATTTTTTGAAATTTTGTATCCTTACTGGGATGGTTGCACTTGTATAAAGTAGAGCAATCTGAGTAAAACAACAAATCGAAGTACACCAATTTACCTTCCACGCATGGACATTATGAAGTCCAACACTAGGACTGTTATGATCAGATGATTCAGGGAACCAATCTAAAAAAACTCATGTGATATTGTAGCCAGGAATCACTTTCATGAACCTTAATTAACTCTGAAATATTTATCAGCTGGTACCCAACCAATCAGCATTGCTGTATAAATCGAAAATAAAACATCCGAGACTTATATCAAATTGCACAAGAGCTGGTGCTGCCAAGCGTATATGTGATTTTGGGTTAATAATTCTCAGAAGGCTGGAACAGAGGTCTTAAGTAAATATTGTGCAATGGAATTTAGCTGATCGAATCAATCGTGTCATCATGGTTACCCATGAGGCCATGACATAACAATTCTGACAGTAATATGTTTTTCTTCAACTCAACTATGAGTTAGCTACTTCGATGTCACCTTCAGTTTGTTGTTGGAGCATCTCCAACAACCTTCAAAACTGGTTTATTAAAGCATGACCTTAGAATAGGTTGACTTAATAGTTCATGAATTGTTGTATTTGGTGAATAGCTGATTGATAGATATCTTATTAATGCATTGTTTTTAACACGTGCAATTTTGTGGCTTAGTTTTTCAATGAATCTCTTCCTTCTCTATGATCAGCATGTTGTATTTGAAGAGCAATTTGGCAGTGGGAGATTGTTGGCTTGCATTTATGCTCGTCATGGGTAGTGTGGCCGAGCTGATGGGTAAGGACTACTGGACCATTTCACCTCGCTTCAGTAGCTTACAGTTTCCACCTGAAATTTCCTGGCAGTTGCTGGGCATTTCTTTTTATTGTCTAGCTACATCCTCGAGGCTAACTACAGTGGCATTTCCTTTTATTGGCCAGCTACATCCTTGAGGGTAAAGAGCTCGAGTTCTACATGAAGAAGCTCCAGAGGTAAATGTGGACGAGACAACTAACTCTTCCTTATTATTTTATTATTAATTATTAATTGATGCATGTTTGTATCTGGTATCACCCGCAGAAAGTAGAGTTAATTATTGACATTAAATCTTTGATCAAAGCTTGAAGAGGTAAATGTGGACGAGACAACTAACTCTCATGCACATGAAGAAGCTGATGAGTGCCTAATGTTTCTCGGGGTAACTGTTTTATGTTGTTTTTTTTTTCAATTCTATGTCTGGACGCTGAGGACCGGGGACGCCGAGGACCAGGGAGACGACGAGGTTTCGGGGCTGCGTGTGGCGGCCGAGGCGTGGGCGACATTTCGGAGGCAGCGAGGCTTGCGTGAGGGGGCGAGGGGGAGGGAGGCAGAATCACGGTGCACAGATGGTCTACGTTAGAGTCTTGTAGAGTAGTAGAGATTATCGTAATATTATATATTCTCGTTGAAACAGTTGCACATAAGTTATTTTAGTATTCTATGTTTCTGTTGTAACGCACGGTCACTTACATAGTTTAAATATAGATATGAGTATAGGTAAGTTGATGGAGATGATATTCCGAACGTCATCCTCGCCAATACTGCAAACGCATCTTCTTCCTCATTTTGGCATAATGACGCCTATGAGCACTTCGATCGTTATCTAGGTATGAGCTCTTCCTATTTTACCCTTTGCCCACACCGGTAGAATATAGTTGAGCTTGACGGCGTTGTGACAGTGCGGAGGTTCTTCCTGACGTCAAGCGGCGTCCCCTACGACGTGCTCACCAGCCCGAAGGCGATGGCCAGGCGATCGCTGTGGTACATGAGCGCGCGGGCCTTGGCCTCCTCGTCGATGTCGTGGAGCACATGGCACGCCACGTACCCTATCGCGTGGATCTGCGCATGGAGCTCCCGCACCTTCGTGTACGCCTCTCACCGCTTGGCCTGGACCGCCGTGTCATCTTCCCCCGCCGAACGCCGCAGTCCGCTCCTCGAGGACCCGCCGCTTGTCGCCGCGAGCGCCGAGCTTGAGGTACGGTGTGGCGATCCTGTGCAGTGGACGCACCTGAGCGAGGCAGCGATCGCATGTCGGCGTAGGCCTGGAGGAGCGCGGCATGTTCCTCCGGCTCGAGTTGTTCCACGCTGCCTCGTTGGAGCATTTGGTCGAGCAAGCTACCGGCGTCCTCCGGGTTATATTTTCGGTACAACCGCCCGTCGCTGTCGAATCGGGTGGTGGCGAGTACTCGGTGGCAGCCGTCTCCAGTCGAGCAGACCCTTGCATTTTAGTTTCTTTTCTCAATCCTTCGTGCTTAATACAAAACCAAATGTTAGTGATCCTACAATCGAAACTGGATGTTGTAGCTCTGCTGCGAAATCTCAGATGGAAAAAAAGCACAGGAATCTGAGGAAACATGGGTTATGACTATACCTCGACTTGCCATTAGATTTTCTAGTAGTTTCTTAGTTTAAATTGATGTTTTTTTGCATCTATTTGTTGTGCTTAGTATCCGGTCATTTGATTTTCCCCTTCTGTTGGTTGAAGTCCAAGTCCAGTGAATAGGCAGGTTCTGCTTTGTAGCCGAGGAAGTATTTTTGTCACAGACGTACAGGCAATGGAAACTGAGGCCATGACATGAACGACAGGGGCACGGGATGCTCCGGTGCTCCAGATTGGCGGGACTGGCCGACTGGCTCTAGGGACGATGGCGGCCAGGCCGGTGGTGACTTGGGGCGGCGCTGGGGTCTTCTTGACTGGAGAAAGTTGGAACCAGAGTGAGCACGGGGCAAAATCGGAAGAGCATGTCCCTTGAACACGAGCAACTAACTAACGTTCGTCTTTATACCAAAAGGAGCATAAATATGTCTTCCAAGTATACATGTCCATACTGGACCGGCCCGTTGGGCAGCACGTGGCCGGCACGCGTTGGCACGGCCCATACCCGACACCACGGCGGCCGTGCCCGTGCCAGCCCGGCACGCCTCCCGTGTCGTGCTTGGGCCTCGATGCCGGCCCACGGTGAAGGCATGAGCACGGGCCCGGTTAATGGGCAGGCCCGACTAGAGCACGGGTCAGCATTTACACGGGGAGGGAGGGGAGGGGCGCGAGGGGATATTTTCCCATTCCCAGTTTCCACGCGCCCCCTCGCATACGCGTCGCACTCGCCTGCTCACGAAACCCTAGCGGCTCTCCATCTCCCCTCGCATACGCCGCCGCCTAGTGCCTCCACTGGTCGTCTGCTCCACCGTCGCCGCCTTCTCCTCGCCTCCCATCCCGGCGTTGATGGTTGTCGGCGAGTCTTCATCGCTGTCCCGCTCGTCCGCACCCCTCGTCTCTCGATCTGCTCGTCCGTAACTGTTCTTTCCTCTCCCTGTCGTTTCTGTAACTGCTCGTCCGCTCCCCTCGTCTCTCGATCTGCTCAAGTGTTGTGCCATCCTCGGTCCGGTAGTCCGGTGTCCCGTAGTCGGTGGATCTGGTGCTCCAGCAGCGCAGGTAAATGTCCGAAACCCTAACCTTCTAGATTGTTTGCTCCATCTCCCCATCTCCGTTACTCATTGTGCTTCAATTTGGTCTTTGGATAAAGATCTCAGGTCGGCGCTTGTCGTGAGGTAGCCGGAGACGCCGACTGCGCGGGTGGTCCGGCGCCGGTGGCAATGTCCATGGATGATGATTCCATGGACGACGAGTTCGTTAAAGCCGCAGAGGCCGAGGAACGGCGACTTGAAACGTTTCCAACCATATCTTGAAGATTTTAGAACTGCAATAACATTCTTAAATGCTTCAAATCAACGTATTGCTTCTTATAAACAATATTGCCTTAGTGTTGGTGTCCGTCCTCGTAAATTTGGAGTGGACATGGATGTTAGATGGAATTCCACTTTTCTTATGCTCAAACATTTGGTTCCCTATCAAAGTACTTTCCCTGTTTGGACCAGAACCAACCATCCTTGCAAAGTTGATGGGTCATTTTTACTGAGTGATAATCATTGGTCCATTGCAGAAAAGTTGTTATCTTTTCTTCAGTTATTCTATGATTCAACTGTGGCATTGTCTGGTGTTTATTACCCTACTTCACCTTTGATGTTGCATCATATTCTAAAAATTGCTAGGCATCTTAATGCATATGAGAACCATGAATTGTTAAGAGATGCAGTTGTTCCTATGAAATCAAAGTTTCTGAAATATTGGAGAGAAATACCCATTCTCTATGCATTTGCTTTCATTCTTGATCCTAGAGCTAAGATGAGAGGGTTTCATAAAGTTCTTCAGAGGTTATCTACTCTAAATGGTACAGATTATAGTAGATTCCCATCATCTATTCGTACTAAACTAACTAAGATGTTTCAGATTTATGAAACCAAATTTGGTGGAGTTTGTTTGAGTACTCAACCAATGCCAGGTGCTGGTTCAGTTAAGGCCATAGAGGCTTGGGATGATATATATGGTGATGATGAAACTTACAGTACTAGTTCTGGTACCTGTACTGGTAGTATACCTGGTGCAGGTACACCTGGTAGTTCATCTTCTCTATCTGAGCTCTCTTCTTACCTAGATAGTGACAATGAAACTAAGTTTGGTCCAGATTTTAACATACTTAGCTGGTGGCAGCGCCATAATCAGACTTATCCAATTCTTTCTATACTTGCTAGAGATATTATGACTGACCCTGTCTCTACTATATCTTCAGAATCCACTTTCAGTCTAGCTAGCAGGGTTCTCGAGGAGCGGCGACGACGGCTGACAACGGACATGGTGGAGGTGCTCTCATGCATCAAGGACTGGGAACTGGCTGACCAACACAAGCAACATACTGTGGAGAAGGAAACTAAGGACCTTGAGGCAGTTTTTGAAGCTATGTATCTCGATGATGAGCAGGAATTATCACCTGGGAGCAAGAGAAAGGTTCAAGAAGGAAGCAAAGATGAGCAAGGGGGAAGGAGGAAGGAACAAACTTGAACTTCTAGTTTTATATCTATGTATACTGTTTTGTAATAACCATGAACATGGACTGTGAACTGGACTGTGAACTGGACTATAAACTTTATAAGGAGCTGGTTGTACTCTTTTCCTTCCTAGGGTTTTCTCACGAGGTGTGAGTTTTTACCTAGGAAGGTTTTTAATGAGGCAGCATTGCACTAAGGCTCCAATTAAATTTTATATTACCTATTTGTCTTATGTTCTGAGTTCTGTGATGTTCTAAGATTTTCATACGGTTGTTCTGAGATTATGTATACTATTTTGGTATCTTCAAAGCTGAATTAAATTGTACTAGGTATATGCTTGTGCGTTGCTACAGAATCAATATGATAAAATACGTTGATTTGTAAAAACCCTAATTGTTATTCTAAACAAGCTGGGAAGAAAATCAAAAGAGCTTGTTTGCTCAATGATATCATAGTATTGGAACCCCTGAACGTGACAATAGCTTACATGTGGCCTGACACCATAGCTTTTGATGCAATCCTCAGCATAGGAAGCACAGTCAAATTTATATGGTGGATACATGCTCCTCTGTTCACTGTAAGACATTGGCATTACCATCTCGGTACAAGCCTGTTTTAAGCAAGAATGAACCATAAGCCACACAATATAGTAGCACACCCTATCAAAGGAAACCATTGCATAGAAACATATTAAAAACTGTTGTTTCAGGACCTGCCAGTCACATCCACCCATTCCATGGGGATCATCATTTAGATCAAAGCAGTCAACAGTGCCAATATAATTGTAGTATACATTTACTCATGCACATATACGTTCCAGAGTACCAGTACCCTTAGGTTGACTGTCGATATTTCTGCATACCTGAAACAGAGAAAGGACAGTATAGTAAGCAGTGGTAAGTAGTATTAATAAAACACATGATGCCTACAAAATGTAAAAGGTAGCTCACAAGAACACGGTTCTCATGATTGCAATGTTGACATGTCACGATTATTGGCCTATTGGGACAGGATGTTGTGAACAATGCAATGGAATAGTAACATATTCAGGAATGTTACTGAAAGTTACTTATTTATTATTGTTTTCAGTAGAAACATGAAGGACAGGTCTGACACAGTGGTGAGAAACCTTTTCACTGAGCCAAAGGTTTTGTGTTCAATGCAGCCTCTCTGCAAAAATGCAGGGATAAGACTTGCCTCGCTTAATCGGTTCTTCTTTCCCCATACCCCAGTGATGTGGGAGCTGCCAGCACTGGGTCCATCCTTTTTCTTTGAGCAGAAGCATACACAGAAATGCGTAGTACGATGTATGGAAATTGATGTTTAAGGACTAACTTTTTAATAGGATTGGCTGGCAAAGGCCTGAGAAATTTTGACGAAAGTGGGTAATCCACCATGGCCAGATAACTGTACGCTGAGCTCAACCAATCTGAAAGGTCTCCACTTGTTTTCAGGGTCCTGTCAAAAAATGCAAACTACTATTAAGAAGAGCTCAGTGTAAAAGGCAAAGAATGAATAGTTTATGGAGATGACTCACTGGCAAAGGTGGAACGTTTTACTTAGTTTCAGAAGACCATCTTGCTTGTTTGCTTGGTCATCTAATTCTTTCCAAGAGTCTTTTATTTTAAGAAAACAGCTTAAACTTTCCCTCTAAACACAACGCAGAAAAAAAATTGTGTCAGATTAGTCGAACAGTTGATAAAGAATGATAGAAACAACAAAAAAGGCACAAGGCAGTAAAATACACACCCTAAAATCATCAGATACGAGATCATAGAATATAGTAGAAGGAACAATGTCCTCAAACTGCAGGATCGGAGCTGATGATGCGAGAGCCCCAATAGCAATATGGGGATATTTGAGTCTTATCCAAGCAGCTAGCACTGCACAATCAATGACATTAGTAGCAGCACATGATTCAAATTTCAATCACAATGAGTGTTAAGCCACTATCATATCAGAACCAAGAAAATAAAATTGGAATGCAAGTTCGCATTGAAATAATGGAGTCGAAGACGGCTCTTACTTCCACCGTATGAGTCCCCAAAGAGCACAACGGGGCTGCCCTCTGCCGATAGGTTCCTCTTGAGATCAGTGAGCTGCACAGCGAAGTCAGCAAGCGCCTGCTTGGCCGTGAGATACGCTAGGGACTTGGAGTCGATGTACGCCTTGGCTTTGCTACCGAAAGGCATGGACTCTCTGTAGTAGCGATGCTGCAGCACAAGCGAGCGTGCACCGCTCGCACCATAAACAATACAACATTTCAAACGGAAATTTCTGTGCCACATATAATGGAAAATCAAACAATGAACCTTTAGTGGTTTACTCCCCGCAAAATCAGAAGATTCCCCTACGTTAAAATCAAATCAAAGTGGCATAAACATTCAGATTAACAATTTTACTCTACAATAAACTTTTTTTACTTATATACTTAACTAATTTTATACAAGTTGACAGGTTCATCAATTCGACCCTCCACCACTGGCATGTGATGGGGCTACATCTGTAAATTGTCTATTGAAATACTACACTTTGCCAATATATATTTACCAAATGAAATACTAACTTCTTTATTTCGAAATTAATGGTGTCTAGAAGAGGGTCAGGTGAATTCTCCTCATGTTCATTCATCGGAGTCAGATTCAGATTCTTGTGTCCTCTCAGATTTGGACAGGGGTGTTAAAATAAAGATTTTTAACTCCTGGTTTTGAGAGAAGAAAAACTCCCATCTTAGAAGATACTTATCTCCTGGTTTTTATCATCGTCATTCTAATGCGGATAAACCAATCCCGAATTCAATTGTTTTGCCTTAAGAAAACAGTGCTAGTGTACAAAAGCTAAAGTTGTTGGCATAAAAACATTAATAAAATAACTCACCGTTACTAAGGTCAAAACCTTTGTTCTTTGTAGCCTCTTCAAGTCATAAACGCTTTCTTAGCCTCTCCTAAAACCTATCCTGCAGATATCACCACCAAATATAGATGATTAAAAAAAGCAAGTTTTGCACTAAAAGAATCACAGCTCAAATATAAAACAATGAAACGAAGGCAAGCATCAAATAAACACGGAGAAAATCTGATAGAGGCAAAAGTGCCACTTAAGTATGCATCATTCAGATTCATGTGCCCCTTCTCCTACCTTCATTTTCAACCACCTTAAAATCACAACTATCACCTATTCACTGGAACTTGTGAAATGTAGAAATGGTGGATACAAAAAAGGGTGAAATGGTAATTGAAAAGCTATATTTCTTTACAATGCAAGGATTTCTACAAGAGGGTGCTTGGGCTACATAAAATATTTTGATGCACATTTCACAAACTTCACTGGTGGTGTGGAGACAATTGAGAACTGTGTTTGTTTGCATGAGGAGGATCATGGGATCCTTTGGAAACACCAAGACTGGAGAACTGGTTTAGCAGAAGTAAGGCGGTCATGGAGGCTCACTGTTTCATTTATCTGTACAATTGCAAACTATGAGTATGGTTTTTACTTTGCTTAACTTTTCCATCGTTTTCTCATAGATATTGAGAAGGAAGCAGACATCATGTGTGGCAGCTCGAACCATCATATCAGACAAGGGCCTAATTGTCCAAAAGTTAGGGTCCTGAAATCCATCAATTAATATTATTTGTTAGCTTTTCTCAAGAAGACATGCTTTCAAAACAACAGAACATCTAATGGTAAGACGCTATAAGAGAAACTAAACACAATGTTATGACCTCAAACTGGAGAGGAGAGAGCTCTCATGTCTAGCGGCAAAGTTGCTTCCGGAGCTTGCGGAGCTTGTGCTTGTTCATCTTTCACTTGTGCTGAGCATAACTGCCTCGCGAACTACTTGCAACTATCAAAAGAACAAATATGGTCAATGATTGAACATCAAACAACACAATACACGAGAAAAAGAAGACATGGAAAATATGTAGTTCTACACGCCTATTGTTGATGCACCATCAGTATTGCACGAATCAACTTGTGCTGATGCTAGTACGTCACCCAAAGTTGCAGTCTGCTTGTTCTTCATCTGCTCTACATTGTCTTGTACCCCCTGTACCCCCTGCTGCCACATCCTAATCTGCACCTCGATCACCTTCTGCTCCTCATATCTAAAACTCCCAACTCCAACCAAAATAGGTGAGCTTGGTATCTAGATGCATCAACAGCAAAAAATGGAGTTCATCTCTAGATGGCAAGAGATAAAATGGGCTCCTTAATTTCAAACATAAGGGTAGAAAATTTTATATATACTGACCAGGGACAGGAGGAAGATGCGACCAATTTGCAAACTGGTTGTCATTTAAGCAAAAGGTAAAATGGATTTAGGCTGTGGTGGGTGACCAATCCTGTTTAATTTGGTCCAGTACAAAAAAGCAACAGATTACCGTCACATCATAATCCACAATCTGGTCATCAAAATCAGTGACGCTAAAAGGTTTTCATACAGGTTGTGGATGGGTGACCAATCCTCGTCGACCAGGACTCCATTCCTTCCTTGCACATCATGGATTGCAGAAATCTGCTGCTCATCAGATGGTGATAACCCAACCATTTCATAAATCAAGGAAGCAAGTTTGGAGTTGATGAGAAGCAAAGAAAATAAACCACCATCTGTTGCCTATGAAGAAATTAATGTCAGATGTGAACCATAAATGCAAGCGCAATAAACACAATGTAAAAGAGGTAGCAGTTATGCTGCTTATAGGACACACATAGCACAACTAAAGTAAACAAGTGGGCGACAAATGATTTATGTCAATGATCTGCATCTTCTCTTCAAACAAAAAGAATACACTATGATTTGAGGTTATTTAAGTATTATTATTTCCTTTTTTGTTTGCTTAGCTACAAATATTGTACTTTTTGGAAAAAAAAATATGGTACAACAAATTGCATGGTTCTGTTTGTATAAAAAATGAAATAAACATGTGTACCTATGAAGAAACTAATGCCAGATGTGACCAAATCATAGTGTATTCTTTTTGTTTGAAGAAACTAATGCTCCAGATAGTAAGAAGAAAAACAGTGGACAGATGAAAATGGAATCTTACATTGATAAAATGGAGTAACCAAATGCATATAAGAAGCACGGGCAGATCTATGCACATACTGAATTTTTTTAACACTACATGGCGTATTGATAGTAAGAAGAAAACAAGAGATAGATGAACATGGAATCTTACATTGCCCTGAGCTCGATGCAGTTCTTGATCTTTACAAGGATTGGGTCATGCAAGCTGTTCTACAGAGCTCTAGAAAGAGAGGAATGCACATCCATGAGTAGGCAGCAGCATAAATACAAGATTCATCTCATACATATCCCTATTCGGGGTGGGTTATTTCTACTCATAGAAGTAGAACAGAAGGCATGCTAGATTTTGATAAGCACCTAGGTTAGGTATACACTATTTCCAAAATTGTGTACATATAAAAGGTAAAAGTGGCTTGCAATTTGGAATGGCAGGAGCCAGGAGTATTTATTTAGGCTTTTAAGTCACATGCACATACAGAAGGTAGTGCATAAACTCCACTAAATCATTGTCTCTATGTATGTAAAATTGTGGTGGTTAATAACAATAACTAAGACATTTTCTAGTAGTACCATTGTCATCTCTACATGGAGCTTAAATAATGAGCTAGACATAAAAAAGACGTTGACCTTTCTTAGCTCGCTTCCCCGGACTCCCGACTAATGGGCACATGAAACCTAGGAGAGACAGAGCTAACTTGAGATTGCCTTGGATTGCAGAACCACATTTCTCACTCAGAATTCAACTTTACAGGAATGCTAATAAATGACCATGTTCCTTAGCGTGTACCTCCAGTTTGTCCCAAGAACTTCTTGTCTTGTCCAATGCACAAAAGCATAATAGAAGAACCCAACACTGCCAGCCCGCCTACAACGCATGCGATCCTTTGCACATAACTATACAAAGAAAAACAGGATCAGCTGATGTTGCCTTTTCCTAGCAAAAGAAAATAATAATAATAATAATAATAATAGTATGCAATTTGGTCATTCTCTTCAATAACAGTGTTCCATTGCTTTGTTTGTGCACTATTTGGACCACAGACTGAAATATCACAAAAAGACATTCCAAACGAAATAGCAGATACTGACATTCCATAATACCATATCTAATACATATGGAGTATGAAACATATTTGTCTTCCCTGTGTTGCTAACATGTCAAAATGATTAAACATGTCATGGTGTCACTTATTAATAGTATGTTTCATGATTCGTTGGATAAAAGAGTAAAGTCTATTGGCTTTACTGCATTAATATGTTTCATGCAGTAAAAAAACAGAAGGTTCTGAACAGGCGCCGAGGTGGAGAACAGACTCAACAATATACGCGCATCAATCAGATCAAGGCATCTAGCCAAAAAACACGCACACCTCTAGTCCTACAAAACTGAACTTGATGAGTGTCTGTTAATATCCGCAACCAACAAACGCACGGCAAACATGTCACGGAGCCACACATCATGGACAGATCGACTAATGCCACCGCTCAGATCCCTCGACGCGCCCAGATCAATCAAACCAAGCAGCGGCTCAGGAACCGGAGCACTTGAAAAACGAAAATGCGGGGTGAATGGAGATGGAGGCATGGAGCAGACAGACGTACCAGTGGATGCGCCGCTGGGTACGGCCCCCTCGCGTAGCTGCCGTCACTGAGGCCCACGTCCACCTACGCGCAGCCGCACAACACAGTCAGTCCAGATCCAACGTAAAATACAAAACCTGAGGTGAGGAGGCCTTGAGCACATCGACACGCTGAACCGGGAAACAGGCAAACGCTCGAACTTCCGATTTCTAGCTGGGCTGAGCCTTTGATCTAAACAGAAAGAAAAAAGAGGCAAAACCAAATTTACGGCCCCTGGAAGACTCGGTAAAGCAAAAATGTCGAACCTCGACGGTGGGGTTGTCGCGGCTGATGAAGATCTGCCTCGCCTTCACCCACGTGATCGTGACCGCCATCTCCTCCTCTCAAATTTGAAGCTATCATATAGGAATTCCAAACTATAGCTTATTGATTGCAGAACAAAATCAAAATACCAAAGTAAAATCAAATTAATCGCTTTCACTCCACAGAGCATTGCCATGAGCTACAATTACCTGTGAGCAGCAGCAGGAATGAACCTTCAGGCCGTGCGAGGAAAGATACTGTTTTGGCAACCTTTTCCAAGCACTCCTTACTCTGCATCATCAACCAACGAATAATAGCCATTTCTCCTCGATATTTCCTCTCATCTCAAATGTTAAGAACTGATCAAACACTTTTTAATAGGCAATCTCTGGTAGGGTAGAAACAGTACCAGATAGGGAGGGTCGGCTACGATGACTCGGTAGGCGTGCTTCATTGCCGCCGGCAGCTCCTCCGGTCGGTTGTAGTCGTAGAAGGTGAAGTCGCCGCCGTACTGCCCGAACCGCTCTTCGTACTCCAGCAGCTGCGCGGGCACTCCGGGGACCGTCTTCTTCAGGTAGGCGTAGAGCGTCGGGCATGCGATGCAGGCCACGGCACCGGCGGCAGAGCCTGATCTAGAAGGGGAGACAAGGCGGACGACCTCCTCCACGAGCTCCCGCGCGGTATGCTCATCGTACCAGAACTGGCTCAACCGCCAGTCCTCCGGGACCAGCTCTACCCCGTCTTCCCCTCCTCCAGCTTCATTCTGCTCCTCTGGACGATGCTGTCCCGCCAGGAACTCCCGGAGCGCCTCCATCGCCGCAGCGCTGAGTTGAGGCACGTTGTCGTCGTCGTCTTCCTGCTCCCTGACCTCCCCGCTCACTATCTCATCCTCCATACCGCTCGCGGCCATCACATCCACCCAAGAAAGGGCAGACATCACCCAGGAAAATATACGCGCGTCCGAGGAGGAGGTGGCGGCGCATTGCTGGGGAGAGGATTTGCGGGCGCGGATTTGGCGCAGGGGCACGGATGGTGGCGGCGCATTGCTGGGGAGAGTATTTGCGGGCGCGGCGGATTTGCTGGGGAGAGGATTTGGGGACTGCGGACACGTGGATTTGCGGGCGCGGCGGCTGTGCTCGGCTGCGGCCGCGAGGATGGCGGCGGGGACTTCGGGCGCGCGGAGGGAATCACGGGCGGAGCGCGCGATGGCAGAACCAAGCACTGTGGACGCCTACACTAAAGACATAAGGAGTAGTAGAGATTTATGTGTATTTCAATGTACAATCTCTGTGTATAAATGGGAAGTTTCTGTGATGATACAATTTTTGTGGTTTTTTTGAGATGGCACGGGCCCGGCACGCACTGATGGGCTTACCGTGCTTCAAGCCCGGCCTGGCCCATGTAACAGCTGGCGTGCCGGGTCTGGACTCCTCCTCCAGCGCACGGGCCAGCCCGACCCGGCACGAGAGTGTATCCGTGTCGTGCCTGGGCCCGCCATAGTCGGGCCGGGCCAATGCGTGCTCGGGCCGGGCTGGCCCGGCATGCACAGTTGGACATGTATACTTCCAAGTACGCATGTTCGGAGTATTTTAATGGAAAATAACTCGCTGTGCTAGGCTTGCTGAAAGGGTTGGGAAATACTCCTAGAACGGCAAGTTTGAGAACTACATTTTTCCAAGGGATTCCTATTTTTCTAAGGGAAAAAGAACTAATTTCCTTTGAGAAAATGAAAATCCGGTGAGAAAACGGGGTTCCCAAACTAGCTCGAAAGGCAGGTTTCGCATCGCCTCAATGGCGGGTTGGGTTCGGGTCGGGTCATGGGCCATTTATTACGGCCCGTATCCGGCAAATAGACCTGTGCCTCCCCGTTTGACATGTCGGGTCGAGGGTTTTCGGGTGGGTCGATTTTTTTGTCTTTGTGTCGGGTTTTTCGGGTTGGGTCGGGTTTTAGGTCAAAAATCACGGTCTATATCTGGCCTGTGAATTATTATAGATCAAAATGGCTTGTACCCGTCCATTGCATTGATAGGGTCGGGCAGATTTTTTTTCGAACGGGTCGGGTTGGTCGGGTCGGGTGGCTCATTATCAGTTTTTATAATGGCAAATAAGCCCGGAGTGGAGCCTGTTAGTTACTACTGCTAACCGTTTGATGGGGAAGTGCGTGCATGGCGCCACGACGGTGTGTTGCGTCGGTGGGTCCCAATGTCAGCGATGCGTGACTCTTTTGTGGCGAGGAAGTTGGTGACAGGGGACGACATGGCTTGGACGGCATCACCGGCCCCTCCTGTTTTTGTTACTGTGTTGGCTTGGACGGCATCACCGACCCCTCTTGTTTTTGTTACTGTGTTGTGTGCTGGGCGTGTGAATGTGTGATTCGCGCCTAAGCGGGCCCGAAGGCAAAACGCAAGACAATTTTCGTTTAGATTCGAATTTCGAAAGGTATGGAAATGCAGATTGATGGAACGACTTTTGTCATTTTAATTTTTTAAAAAACAGATTTAAAAAATATCTCACCTGTGAAGCTACGTTCAGTTGATAGGTTAATGGTGTGTTTGGTTTGTGGAGTCACTCTATGCTTCATAAGTTGATGTATCATAAGTTCATTCCATCAATTTTGGTGGAATCAACCCGCTCCTCATGTATATACTAATTATTAGCTTATGATGAATTGGATGATAATGGATAAACACATTCTATTCCACAAACCAAATAAAAAAGTAAGGAGTGAGAAGAAGATGAATCACTTCATTCCTCAAACCAAACACACTATAAATCGTCAAAGGTATCTTTCAGCGTCTGAAAAAAACTACTCCCTCCGCGTCGTCAAATAAAAAATGGAGGTAGTATATTCGTAAAAACTGCCATTATATATTTTAACAATTCCGACATAATTTAACATTAGTTCATCAATCCCATACTCTCGGGCTTTATACCACGTACCTGCCTGGACTTTTTGTTAGGGTAAAGGCCTACTTATAAGGTGATGCTTGGTTCACATATCCCTACTACTATTAAGAACCAAGAGTGGGCGCACGCGATACCATGGTTATGCCACCCACCTGCCCCGCTGCCCGTGCCCCTGCGGCCCTGCCCCCGCCCTTGCGACGCGCTCTACCCGTCGCCACAGAGCAGGCGACGCCAAAGCTTGCCCCTCCCCGCCGCATCCCCCCCCCCGAGATTGCCGCACGTTGTGGCTCGAGTTCCATGCCCCCTATCCCCTCCCACCCCGAGATCGCCTCCGATCTGTCCTGCTAGGAGGTCCGCACCCCACCCCATCCCTAGATGCCCACGTGCACGATGTCAGGTTTCGCCTGCCTCACCTCCCCGCTGCCCCCATTTCTTCTCTGCCAGCTCTCGTTCTCAACCTCGTCCCTCGTACCCGTAGTCAACCTCGAAATCAAGGCAGCGTGGACAATGCAAGTGCCGAGGTGGAAGCAGGGCTGGCTCTAGAGGCGACGCGCTCGCATGATGGGCACATGGAGAGGGTGGTGGTTGGGAGGCGCATGAAGAAGGGTGGCGCCGTATTGAACGCGCGCAGCTCTGCACAGATTGCTCCTTGGAGAAGCGCAGATTCTTGCATGCGGACGCGCCCTCGTCCTCATCGCACACACGAGACAAGGACCACTCGCTGCTGCCCTACGTCGTGGCGGCCTTGGCGTGGGCCTGTGGGCCACCCAGGTCCAGCGGGAAGGACCCCACACTTTCGTTGGACGAACGACGACAAGGCTATCGCGTCCGTGTCCTCGTCGTCATTCTTTAGTGCTAGGGCGCTCCCTGCCACCTATGGCGCCTGGTTCACGTCGTAGTGACAGCACGACGAACAGGAGTGGTCGCTACGGCGGCGGCACGGTGGCCAGGTGCTGCGTGGTGCCTCCCCCACACCTGTTGACCTAGGATTCACCATAAGATAGGGACAGGACACCAGCTCCGAGCAAGACAGGGTTTCGACCTACAGGATAAGAGGTCTAAGGTAGCAGTGTCTGCCTTTGTTATCATTTGTCCTATGTGGAATCATCAATATTCAGATCCGTGTCAATTTTTTTGCACTTCATATAACGTGTTTGTTCTACAGGATTGAAAAGTTGGTTTCAGGTTCTTGCTGACTTCCTAGCAAAAAAGATATTAGGAACTAGAACGATGTTGTTGTTTTGTTCCATCACTCCCTGCTAGTTGTGGCTCTATTCAATCCACATTTGCATTGTGTGAGTCCACAATAAACTTATTTTCCCTTGCAGTTATACAACAATTTCTCTAATATGTCATCTTGCTGATATGCTAGAACAATAAGAGCCTACACAACTAAAATGAACCCTCTTAAATAGCTACCTTCTTTTTGTAATTGCTAATAATAAAGGTGATGTTTCTATAGAAAAAAGCTCATTAGTCTGAGCTAGAATGCTTGATGGAATTGATGGCTGCAATGCAAACAATGTTGATGCTTGCATCCAAAAAGTTCATTTCTATCACCCAAAACTGGGTGACATCAGGCAAAGCCCACAGATGCAATATCACTCCATCTCACTCGCTAACTAGGGATGTTCCTTCTAAACCCACCATCCCGTTTTAGCAGTGTTTCCGTTGGATTGGACAGGGCTACACTAGAGCCATCGTCCTTAGCAGAGTCGAGAGCCAAGCCTGACAGTTTCTCGTCAAGGTAAGCATGCACTGTGCACGAAATGGGGTGGAGTAGACGCAATCCCATCGGATCGAGCCCAACACCACGGCGAGAATAATCCATCACGAAATAAAGAGGGGGCGTGAGGTGGACTCCAGGATGTAGGCGCAAATGTCACCGGTGATGGCCAGGGGTTGCGGCGCCGCTGCCATGGCAAGGGATTGCAGTGATTTGGGTGCCATCTTAGGCCATGCTACCGGTGTGGCGTCGCTGCGAGGGCACGACCATGGGAGCCAACACATTTGACCTCCGCTCTAGGAAGGCTACTATAGATGGACATATAGGTGTACATTCGGGCCGCTCGGTCCGGCCCAAGCCCAAAAAGGCCCGGTCCGTTTGAATTTTGGGCCGGGCCGAGCCAACCCACGGGCCCACAGCATGGCATGTAATTATTTAAACGTGCCGGGCTCATTTCGGGCGTCCCAAAATTATGAAGGTCGAAATTCAATTTTGGCCCGAAATTCACATGAGAGCCCTAAATTTAAAACAAATTTAATAAAACAAATAAAAGATAATACAAATAAATTTTACCAAAGCAAACTTAATATTTGTATTAAGTTACTAGAGCTATGCACCTCGTTTACAAATCATTTTGTTAGAAGAAAAAAGAGTATAATCAGCTATATACAAAGTTCGTAAGTTCTGTTCATTATCTAATGTTCATAACAAAAGTAAAATTACATCACATAATCTATTTCAAAGCTACAAAAACAACTAACTAGCATTATCTCTAGCTTTGTGTTCTTTATCAAGTACATGAAAGTGTGGAATGAAGTGTGGTTTTAATAAATATATGGGCCTTTTCGTGTCTCTATATGGGCCATTTCGTGCCTACCTTGAATGGGTCGTGCTCGTGCCCGCCCATGGGCCGCGACCTCGGCCCAAACCCGACCGGATATATCGGTCCGACCAGACACTAAAATATTTTGGGTCGTGCTGTGCTTTTTTCGTGCTTCGGGCCAGCCCATCAGGCCCGACCCAAATGTACACCCATAGATGGACAAAGCATCAGTTCTAACCCTAGTGTTCTGGTGCATTCTTGTGTAACTTTGCCCTTTCTTTTGTGTTAAGATTTTGTTCATTGGGTCAGTGTAGGCTGTCAGGGATTAAGGTTAGTGATTCAATTATGCTCTTTGTATTGTTCTTATGGTTGAGTATGGTGTTTAACACTAACTACAAGATAGGTCAAAGCAGAATTGGAAGACCAGCTTCGCTACACAGATATATGCCATTTTCTTGATGAGGAGTTCAGTGATTTCAAGGCACTATCTAGAGCAAGTGGAGAATTAAGTGATTTTCAGGAGCTCCTACGCTATCTATATGAACTAACGTAAGTTCAACTAGTAACAAGTAAATATTGAAAACCACAATGATTATATGGTGAACTGATGTTCCTTTTTCTAATGCAAGCAAAATTGTAAACTCTTCACTTTCCCTTTCGTTTCAGTTTTTCTGATCATAAGTGGGATGATGCAAACTACATGGAGGCCAAACATATCAACAAGTATTTGACAAGAGTGATGTACATTAGACGCGACAAGTCTGATCCTCTCTGCTAAATGAGTTGTGTTAACAACGTAAGAGTGATTAATGTTTGCGGTCATTTTATATTGCACATGAGTTCCACCTAGCACTATTTAAGAATATGCTTGGTAACTATACTCATTTGTATTTTCTCACTACGGTATTGTGGTTTAAGCAATTTTGGCATCAGTTAAATTAACATGTGTCGGCGTTTCGACCCCGGGGGGTCCCTGGACCGACGAGTAAATTGTCGCCGCGTGCCCCAGCCCAGATGGGTCGGCGCGAGACGGAGCGCGAAGGGGGGAAAAGTCGGAGGGAGACAGGCATAAAAGGGGAAACCCGCGGCCTTCGTGTTTGTCCTGCGCCCAGGTCGGGTGCGCTTGCAGTAGGGGGTTACAAGCGTCCGCGCGGGAGGGAGCGAGAGGCTTACGCGCGCGCCGTCCCGTCCTTCCCCGCGCGGCCAACCCTCTGTAAGAGGGCCCTGGACCTTCCTTTTATAGGCGTAAGGAAAGGGTCTAGGTGTACAATGGGAGATGTAGCAGTGTGCTAACGTGTCTAGCAGAGAGGAGCTAGTGCCCTAAGTACATGCCGTCGTGGCAGCCGGAGAGGTTTTGGCACCCTGTTTGTGTGATGTCGTGGCCGTCGGAGGAGCGCTGGAGCCTGGCCGAAGGACAGCTGTCGGGGCTATCGAGTCCTTGCTGACGTCTTCTTGCTTCCGTAAGGGGGCTGAGAGCCGTCGTCGTCATGGAGCACGCGGGGCGCCATCATTATTTGCTTTGCCAGGGCGAGCCAGATGGGACGTCGGTCTTGTTCCCCGTAGCCAGAGCTAGCTAGGGGTAGGGTAATGATGACCCCTCCTGTAACGTGGTCGGTCCGAGCCCTGGGTAGGGCGAGGTGGAGGCTCCTCCGAGGTCGAGTCGAGTCTGTCTTCCGAGGTCGAGGCCGAGTCCGAGCCCTTGGGTCGGGCGAGGCAGAATTCGTCGTCTTCCGGGGCCGAGCCCGAGTCCGAGCCCTGGGGTCGGGCGAGGCGGAGTTCGTCGTCTTCCGGGGCCGAGCCCGAGTCCGAGCCCTGCGGTCAGGCAAGGCGGAGTTCGTCGTCTTCCAGGGCCGAGCCCGAGTCCGAGCCCTGGGGTCGGGCGAGGCGGAGTTCGTCGTCTTCCGGGGTCGAGCCCGAGTCCGAGCCCTGGTTCGGGCGAGGCAGAGTTCGTCGTCTTCCGGGGCCGAGCCCGAGTCCGAGCCCTGGGGTCGGGCGAGGCGGAGTTCGTCGTCTTCCGGGGCCGAGCCCGAGTCCGAGCCCTGGGGTCAGGCGAGGCGGAGTTCGTCGTCTTCCGGGGCCGAGCCCGAGTCCGAGCCCTGGGGTCGGGCGAGGCGGAGCTTCCTATGGCGCCCGAGGCCGGACTTGGCTGCTGTCAACCTCACTCTGTCGAGTGGCACAGCAGTCGGAGCGGCGCAGGCGGCGCTGTCCTCTTGTCAGGCCGGTCAGTAGAGCGGCGAAGTGAATGCGGTCACTTCGGCTCTGTCGACTGAAGGGCGCGCGTCAGGATAAGGTGGCAGGCCTTCTTTGCATTAAATGCTCCTGCGATACGGTCGGTCATCGTGGTGATTTGGCCAAGGTTGCTTCTTAGCGAAGATTGGGCCTCGGGCGAGCCGAAGATGTGTCCGTTGCTTGAGGGGGCCTTCGGGCGAGACGTGAATCCTCCGGGGTCAGCTGCCCTTGCCCGAGGCTGGGCTCGGGCGAGGCGAGATCGTGTCCCTTGAGTGGACCGAGCCTTAACTTAATCGCACCCATCAGGCCTTTGCAGCTTTGTGCTGATGGGGGTTACCAGCTGAGATTAGGAGTCTTGGGGGTACCCCTAATTATGGTCCCCGACAGTAGCCCCCGAGCCTCGAAGGGAGTGTTAATACTCGCTTGGAGGCTTTTGCCGCACTTTTTTGCAAGGGGACCGGCCTTTCTCGGTTGCGTTTTGTTCCGGTGGATGCGCGCGAGCGCACCCGCCGGGTGTAGCCCCCGAGGCCTCGGAGGAGTGGTTTGACTCCTTCGAGGTCTTAATGTGTTTCGCGATGCTTCGGCCGGTCTGGTTGTTCCCTCATGCGAGCTGGCCGTAGCCCGGGTGCACGGTCGGGTCCCAAGTTCTCGGGCTGGTATGTTGACGTTGTCAACGGTTTGGCCGGAGCCGGGTTTGCGAGAGCAGCCCCCGAGCCTCCGCACAGAGCGAGAGGACGGTCAAGGATAGACTCGACTTTTTTACATACGCCCCTGTGTCGCCTTTCTGCAAGGAGGAGGGGGGAAAGCGCCATGTTGCCCTTGGAGGGCGTCGAACATGGTGTCTCCAGTGAGCTGCTAACGGGTAATCCGAGTGGACGCCCGTGCCCCATTTGTTAGGGGTCGGCTAGTGGCGCGGAGGCGCGCTCCAAAAGTACCTGCGGGTGATTTGCCGGACCCGGTCCCCTTTTGATGGGGTCCGAGGGCTCGATGCCTCCCTCTGATGGCATTCTGTTACAAAATCGTTCCCGTTGGTCTCAGAAATGTCCTAGGGTACCTCGGGAGCGTAGCCCGAGCCTTGGTTATGTATTAAACGTACCCAGGGTCATCCCTCGCTCTGCGTCTGAGGCGGATGTGAACCCTTCGACGGCCAGCCTACGAACCCCTGATCAGTAGGGGGCACGGAGCCCGAGTGGCCTGAGGCGGCCGTTGAACCCTTCCGAGGGGCCAGCCTTCGAACCTCTGACCAGTAGTGGGCGCGGAGCCCAAGCGCTCTGAGGCGGCTGTTGAACCCCTCCGAGGGGCCAGCCTTCGAACCTCTGATCAGTAGGGGGCTCGGGGCCCGTTTTCCTTCGCGGAGAAGGATCCCTTTCGGGGTATCCCCTTTCCCGGTCCCTGTTATAAGAGAGAGAAAGAGGAAGAGGGAAAGGATACGAAATCGAATGACGTGGCACACCTTTTTTGACGCGGTCATTAGGGCGGAGGTGAAGCGTCGCCTGCTTCGCCCGCCAAAGGTGCCACCCGTCCTATCGCAGAGTTAATGCGACAGGACGAGTGGTTCACGGGGCGGCCGTTGCGCGTGCGCGAGCCGTTCGAGGAACGGGCGTTTCGCTTTGAGTTTTGAACCCCGCGGCGGGTTCGGGCGAAGTGTTGAATGGGTCTCGCCTGGGTCTTTATATATTCGGGAGAGGGACCGGTGATGGTTTTTTTACTCTTGCTACTTGCCTCCTTCTTAGGTTTTCGCAACCCGAGGGAATAGCCAGAGAAAGGAAACCGCTCACCCAGTCCTTTCCGTCGCCATCTCTTCTGCTTGGTGATGGCCGACCGGGTGACCATTGTTCCGCCGCGCGACCCGTGGCCTTTCTCCACCGTCACGGCGGATGACCTGGAGGCCCTTGTCGTTGAGGGTTTGCTTTGCCCTCTCTCCAGTGACTCGCAGCCGGAGTGGATGCCTCCCCCGAGCGGAGCCGCCCCGTCCCCGTCGCCGGGGTATGTCGTGAGCTTCGTCTCCTTTCGCGAGCGGGGGTTCGGAGTGCCGGCAAGCCGTTTTATGCGGTCGATTCTGCATGTCTACAGGGTGGAGCTGCACAACCTCAGTCCCAACTCCATCTCGCAAGCCGCCATCTTCGCGGCGGTTTGTGAAGGATACTTGGGGATTGACCCTCACTGGGACCTATGGACTCATTTATTCTCCGCGGAGCTTTTCGCCTCGCCGACGGGGGAGAGAAGGGTCCGCACGGCAGTGTGGGCCGGTGGCTGCATCCTCCAGCTGAGGCAGGCATGGGCGCCGCAGTATATCCTCGCCATCCTTGCATCCTCGAACAAAGGGTGGCAGCGCCGGTGGTTCTATCTCCGAAATGACGACGGGAGGCTCCCATCATTTTCTCAGCGAGTGGTGACCGCCGCCGCCGATATCTGGCGCTACGGGACCCCGCGCGACAGACAGAAGAATCTCCAGCCCCTTCTGAAGGCCCTGGAGGAGTTGTGGAAAGGAGGGCTCACCGCTGCGGGAGTGGTTGCCGCCATTCATCGCCGAAGGGTGCTCCCCTTGACGGAGCGGCGGCTACCGCTTTGGGATATGACGCCGGGGGCCGACTTGGAGGGTTTGCCGATGTCCTCGGATCCCCTTCCCGTCGACGACCTCCACAGGCGGGTAGTCGTCACGTTGGGGAAGCCGGACGCCGGCGCCCTTTCCCAGCCCTCGATGCGTCCCGACTGCGGGTGTGTGTCCCTGGTGAGTGTCCGCTCCTTCTTTCTCCTTGCGTCGGATTGCCCTTGGTTCTCACAGCCGAGACTTTTCGTCTGTCTCCAGGAGGTAGGGCATCACAAGCCTTCCCGGCCACCGGTCCCGGAGGACACGGTGGACCGAGCTGCACGGAGGGTTGCCGCAGAGAAGAGGAAGGAGAAAAAGGACGCGAAGAAGGCTCGGGCCCGCGAGCGGACGCGGGCTCGGGACGCCTTGGAAAAACTCCGTCGTCGGCAGGAGAGGGATGGGCTCCCGAGGGAGCCGTCGCCGGAGACGCCTGACGACGATGACGACGAAGACGTCGATATGGCTGCCCGCCTTGGCCTCAGCTCGGATCTGAGGCTGGGCCAGGGGTCGTCAAGCCAGCCCTCGAGCGGGCTGGTGCCGTCGGTATCCGGGGCCGGGACGTCAGGGTCCCGGTCCAAAGAGCGGGGGCGGACCGAGGGGGTACTTGACCCCTCGGCCGGGGAAGTTGAGGTGACCCCGGGGAGTCAGGCCGAGCTGCCTGTTCCCCGAGAACCGTCGCCCGTGCCGGCTGCGCAGGAGGACGATCCTCAGGTTGACGTGGCTGCGCCTGGGCAGTCCGTCTCTCGGGCGCCTAAGGCAAGGATGGTACCGAAGGTGGCAGCGAGGCAGACCTCGGTGGTATCTTCGGGGGTCGAGGTTCGAGAGACCTCCCCACAGGCACGGTTGATTATGGCCCGGAGTGGGTAAGTATCTTAGGATATCTTCGTCCTGGCTCCTCCTTCATATGTCCCGACCCTGATTTTCCTTTTCTCCTTAGCAAGCGGAGTCACGGTTTGACCGATCTGGCTCCCCGAAAGGTCCTCAAGACGGCGTCGGCTTCCGCAGCTAGCGCCGCGCCGGGCCTCGCCGGCCAGCTGACCTCCTCGCAAGACGCCCCACAGCGGGGGGCTCAGGCGGCACCAGTTGTCGTGGAGCGAGCTCCCGAGGCTGGCTCTTCTGTCGAGGTGACCGTCGCGCTGGGGGAGGCTGCTGGCGCGGCCGTGGCCTTGGGCGCACCAGACATGTTGCCGACGCTGGCACCGGCTGCTGCCGAGGCCGTTATCGTTCTGGCCGTGGAGCCACCCGTCGCTGCCAACGCTAAGATGGTCGAGGCATCGGTACTCGGTGCCCCGGAGGAGGGGGGCGCGGGACCGCGACCCGTCCCGTTGAGCGGCAGCCTTGCCCCTACATGGCGCAGCTCCGAGGAGCGGCGCTAGTTGCTTCAGTTCCGGACCCATGGGGCCTCGGATCCCCTCTTCGTTCTTGACGATGAGCGGGAGGAGCAGTATTGGGACGGGCTTCGCGAGTGTGCCGAGGCGACGGTGGGGTCGCTCCGGTCGACCTTGGAGGTCCTCTGCAGGGATGTTCCCAAGATTGTCCAGGTAATGATTTCGGGCATACCTTTCTCGTGATCAAGGCGTTCTTTGTGACGCCCCGCTTTCTTCCCTCAGGATCTGACGGATCTGAGCGCCGCCAAGTCGTCGTTCATCCGCCGTGAGGTCGATGTCTGGGGTTCGCTGTGGTCCCTGAGGACCACGCTTGCCAGGGCTACCGCGCGCCTCTCCCAACAGAGCGCTGAGGTGGCGGACCTTCGGTTGCTCTGTGCCGATCTGGGAGCAGAGGCAGCAGCGGCACGCGCAGAGGCGCAGCGGCGGCAGTCGAAGCTTGACCAGGTCACCGGCGAGCGGGACCAATCTCGGGGCCGGTCGCCGAGGCCGAAAGTCGGGCTGAGGCTCTTGGAGTCCAGTTAGCCGAGGTGTCTGCTCGGGCCAGAGCCTTTGCAGCAGACCTAGCTGTGGCCCAAGCCGCATCCTCGGAGCAGCGTGCCCGAGCCGGAGGTATGTCTTGGCTGTTTCAAGTTTTTGTTTCAGCTCGGTTCCTCAACTTGTGTTTGAGGTCTTCCGCTTTGGCTGTTCGCAGAGCTCGAGTCTGCTCTTGATAAGTCCACCAAGGCGCTTGCTTAGGCGGTCGAGCAGAGGGAGGCCGACCACGTGGCCATGTTTGAGGCCATCTCGGCCTTCTACCGAGTTGTTGGCTTCGACGATGTCCCCTCGGGAAGCTCCCCTCAAAGTCGCCTGTAGGCCTTGGGTGACCATGCGCGTGGCAGACTCCGCGAGGCGCTGCATCACGGCGTCAGGCGGGCCTTCGCCGTGCTTGCTTCCCACTATGTCGTGGATCTGGAGCGGGTCAGCGAGGGGTATTGCGTCCCGACGAAGATGAAGCCGCCCTGGCCGAAGTCCAGAGGCTTGACGCGGCCGCCGCGGGCCCAAGCGCGGTGCTGGCAACCATCTTCGAGGCAGAGATCCTCCCGCTTGCACCGTCGTCTGAGGCCGGGGCGGACCTTGCCGAAGGTGGGGACGAAGCCGAGGGCGCGGCGCCTTCTCCGGGCGACGCCTGACTCTGCCGGAGCAGTTTTTCTTTGAATGCATATGTGTCTTTTGCGGCCGCCGAGGCCCGAACACTTTATTATCGTAATATAAGGTTGTGCTCCTTTCCCTTCCGTTTTGCGTATCCGAACCCGTTCGTCAGTAGCAGGGTAGCTTGCCCAAGTAAGAGTCATTTTTCGTGGTAGGTGACGAGTGAGGTATCTGTATCCCAAAGGCGTAGGAGTCCCTCAGCTCGGTCGGTCTTGCCACTTACATGCGCCCTTATTCGTTTCTTGGGGTCCTGCTACTGATATAGCCGGAAGACGCGGAAGCCTTTTTGATGGAAGACTTTTTTCGAGGAAAATTTTGACGAGAGGGGGTTCCCCCCTTCTAGCCCTCGAGGGAGGGTCGGGCTTTGCCGAGGCAAGGCTGACCCTTCCTTGATGGTTAGACTTTGTGTGTGAATGAGGTGTACGAACGACTTGAAAGCATCTTAAGGGTAGAAGCGACGTAGCTGTCGGATGTTCCAAGCGTTGCTGTAGACCTCGCCTTGACTGTTGGCCAGCTTGTACGTCCCGGGCTTCAGAACTTTGGCGATGACGAACGGCCCTTCCCAGGGAGGCGTTAGCTTGTGCCGCCCTCGGGCGTCTTGTCGCAGCCGAAGCACCAGGTCGCCCACCTGGAGGTATCGGGACCGAACCCCTCGGGTGTGGTAGCGTCGCAGGGACTGCTGGTACCGCGCCGAGTGTAGTAAGGCCATGCCCCGAGCCTCTTCCAGCTGGTCCAGTGAGTCTTCTCGATTAGCTCGATTGCTTTGGTCGTTGTAGGCCCTCGTCCTCGAGGAACCGTATTCAAAGTTTGTGGGCAAGATGGCCTCGGCCCCATAGACTAGAAAGAACGGTGTGAAGCCCGTGGCTCGGCTTGGCGTTGTCCTCAGACTCTAGACCACCGAGGGGAGATCCTTCATCCATCGCTTGCCGAACTTGTTGAGGTCGTTGTAGATCTGCGGCTTGAGTCCTTGCAGAATCATGCCGTTGGCACGCTCTACTTGCCCATTCGTCATGGGGTGAGCCACTGCGGCTCAGTCCACCCGGATGTGGTGATCCTCGCAGAAGTCCAGGAACTTTCTGCCGGTGAACTGGGTGCCATTGTCGGTGATGATGGAGTTCGGGACCCCAAAGCGATGGATGATGTTGGTGAAGAACGCCACCACCTGCTCGGATCTGATGCTGTTTAGGGGTCGGACCTTGATCCACTTGGAGAATTTGTCGATGGCGACCAGCAGGTGCGTGTAGCCCCCGGGTGCCTTCTGCAAGGGGCCGACGAGGTCCAGACTGAGAGCACCTAGAGGGGGGGTGAATAGGTGATCCTATAAAACTTAAACTTATAGCCACCAAAAACTTGATTAGAGTGTTAGCACAGTAATTGCCAAGTGGCTAGAGAAGAGTCTCAACACAACACAACACAACAACCACACAGATATCAATCACAGAGATGGCACAGTGGTTATCCCGTGGTTCGGCCAAGACCAACGCTTGCCTATTCCACGTTGTGGCGTCCCAACGGACGAGGGTTGCAATCAACCCCTCTCAAGCGGTCCAAAGACCAACTTGAATACCACGGTGTTGCTTTGCTTTTCTTAATCCCGTTTGCGAGTAATCTCCACAACTTGGAGCCTCTCGCCCTTACAAAAGATGTTCACAAAGAATCACGGAGTAAGGGAGGGATGAGCAACTCACACAAGACTCACAAATCAGAGCAACAACACGCACACAAGTCGTAACAAGAGCTCGCAACACAACCCAATGAGTTCACAACTCCACAAGAGCTCTATATGCTATCACAAAGAAACAAATGCGCGGAATCGATGACTTGGTGCTTAGGAATGTTGTAAGTATGCTTGGTATTCTCCTCCATGCGCCTAGGGGTCCCTTTTATAGCCCCAAGGCAGCTAGGAGTCGTTGAGAGCAATCTAGGAAGGCTGATCTTGCATTCTGTCGACTGGCGCACCGGACAGTCCGGTGCACACCGGACACTGTCCGGTGCACACCGGACACTGTCCGGTGCCCGATTTCTTTCCTTTTTCAGCGAAGTCGACCATTGGCAGGCAGAGAGCCGTTGGCGCACCGGACATGTCTGGTGCACACCGGACAGTCCGGTGCCCCCTTCTAGCCGTTGACTCGGCCACGTGTCCCGCGCAGATCGCGCGGCCGACCGTTGGCCTGGCCGACCGTTGGCTCACCGGACAGTCTGGTGCACACCGGACAGTCCGGTGAATTATAGCCGTACGTCGCCGGTGAATTCCCGAGAGCGGCCACTTCGCTCGAGGCAGCCTGGCGCACCGGACACTGTCCGATGCACCACCGGACAGTCCGGTGCTCCCAGACTCAGCAGAGTCTTGGCTGCTCGAGCCAAGACATTTCCAATTGGATTTTTCCTGTTTCCAGCACTTAGACACAATACATTAGTCCATAAAACAATGTACTAAGTCTGAGAAACATACCTTTATCCTTGATTTGTACTTTGTCCACCATTTTACACTTAGGCACTTGTGTTGGACACTAAATCACCAAAATACTTAGAAATGGCCCAAGGCACATTTCCCTTTCAATCTCCCCCTTTTTGGTGTTTTATGCCAACACAATATAAAGCAAGTAGAACAAATACAAAATCAATTCAAATAAGAACTCAAATTTGTTTTGATTCAAATTTGACATATATGGATCACTCTATGCCACCACTTGGTTTGTTTTTGCAAATCAAACTCAAATTCCTATCTCTAAGTCAAATCCACTTGTAGAGACATGAAGAGAGGTTTTCCAAAGAACTTTGATCAAGAATTTCAAAAACTCCCCCTTTTTCCCATAATCAACACTTCTCCCCACAAGAGGCCAACTTTTGACATAAGAGACACTAAAAGAGTTTTGCCAAACCAAAAGCTCTAATCTACTATTTTCAAAATTTCTCAAGTGGTAGCTGATCCATCTATTGCTTTGGCCCTTTATTTTCTCCCCCTTTGGCATCAAACACCAAAACGGGATCAATCTTGGCCCTTTAACCCCATTGCCTCACCAAAATCTTCAACTAAGAGCAAATAGGCAATAAGAGTATAAAGATGAACTTGGAAAAGTTACTCTTTTCATCGGAGTGCAGTGGAAGTCTTGCATGGTCCAAGTCCACCATTTCCCTTTCAATCCTCCTTTGAGACTAAAACAACCAAACTCAAGTACATGGTTAGTCTCAAAGGGTCAAGTTGTAGCACAGCTCCCCCTAAATATGTGCATCACTTGCAAAAAAAGGATCTGTGAGGTCCAGGGAGTGTTTGTACAACTTGAGCACCACAATAAGCAACAAAATGCATAAGGAACATGATCAAAGGCATAAGTACATGTATGCTATAAATCAATCCAAGTTCCACGAATCTAAGACATTTAGCTCACTACGCAACCTGCAAAAGGTCTTCTCATCGAGAGGCTTGGTAAAGATATCGGCTAGCTGGTTCTCGGTGCTAACATGGAACACTTCGATATCCCCCTTTTGCTGGTGGTCTCTCAAAAAGTGATGCCGGATGTCTATGTGCTTTGTGCGGCTGTGCTCAACAGGATTTTCCGCCATGCGGATAGCACTCTCATTATCACATAGGAGTGGGACTTTGCTCAGATTGTAGCCAAAGTCCCTGAGGGTTTGCCTCATCCAAAGTAGTTGCGCGCAACACTGGCCTGCGGCAACATACTCGGCCTCAGCGGTGGATAGGGCAACGGAGGTTTGTTTCTTAGAATTCCATGACACCAGGGACCTTCCTAAGAATTGGCACGTCCCCGATGTACTCTTCCTATCGACCTTACATCCAGCATAGTCGGAATCTGAATATCCAATCAAGTCAAAGGTAGACCCCTTTGGATACCAGAGCCTGAAGCAAGGCGTAGCAACTAAATATCTAAGGATTCGCTTCACTGCTACTAAGTGACACTCCTTAGGATCGGATTGAAATCTAGCACACATGCATACGCTAAGCATAATATCCGGTCTACTAGCACATAAGTAAAGTAACGACCCTATCATTGACCGGTATGCCTTTTGATCAACGGACTTACCACCTTTGTTGAGGTCAGTGTGTCCGTCAGTCCCCATCGGAGTCTTTGCGGGCTTGGCATCCTTCATCCCAAACCGCTTCAGCAAGTCTTGCGTGTACTTCGTTTGAGAGATGAAGGTGCCGTCCTTGAGTTGCTTCACTTGGAACCCAAGGAAGTAGTTCAACTCTCCCATCATTGACATCTCGAATTTCTGCGTCATCACCCTGCTAAACTCTTCACAAGACTTTTTATTAGTAGAACCAAATATTATGTCATCGACATAAATTTGGCACACAAAAAGATCACCATCACAAGTCTTAGTGAAAAGAGTTGGATCGGCTTTCCCAACCTTGAAATTATTAGCAATTAGAAAGTCTCTAAGGCATTCATACCATGCTCTTGGGGCTTGCTTAAGTCCATAGAGCGCCTTAGAGAGCTTATACACATGGTCGGGGTACCGTTCATCCTCGAAGCCAGGGGGTTGCTCTACGTACACCTCCTCCTTGATTGGCCCATTGAGGAAAGCGCTCTTTACATCCATTTGGAACAACCTGAAAGAATGGTGAGCGGTATATGCTAGCAAAATACGAATGGACTCTAGCCTAGCCACAGGAGCAAAGGTCTCCTCAAAGTCCAAACCTGCGACTTGGGCATAACCTTTTGCCACAAGTCGAGCCTTGTTCCTCGTCACCACTCCGTGCTCGTCTTGTTTGTTGCGGAACACCCACTTGGTTCCCACAACATTTTGCTTAGGACGAGACACCAGCGTCCAAACTTCATTTCTCTTGAAGTTGTTGAGCTCCTCCTGCATGGCCAACACCCAGTCCGGATCTAGCAAGGCCTCTTCTACCCTGAAAGGCTCAATAGAAGAGACAAAGGAGTTATGCTCACAAAAATTAACTAATCTTGAACGAGTAGTTACTCCCTTGCTAATATCACCCAGAATTTGATCGACGGGATGATCCCTTTGAATCATCGCTCGAACTTGGGTTGGAGGTGCCGGTTGCGCTTCTTCCTCCATCACATGATCATCTTGTGCTCCCCCTTGATCACATGCCTCCTGTTGATGAACCTGTTCATCATCTTGAGTTGGGGGATGCACCACAGTTGAGGAAGAAGGTTGATCTTGCTCCAATTGTTCCTGAGGCCGTACATCTCCAATCGTCATGGTGTGTATCGCGGCCGTTGGAACGTCTTCTTCATCTACATCATCAAGATCAACAACTTGCTCTCTTGGAGAGCCATTAGTCTCATCAAATACAACGTCGCTAGAGACTTCAACCAAACCCGATGATTTGTTGAAGACCCTATACGCCTTTGTATTTGAGTCGTAACCTAATAAAAACCCTTCTACAGCTTTGTGAGTAAATTTGGAATTCCTACCCTTCTTCACTAGAATGTAGCATTTACTCCCAAATACATGAAAGTACGATACATTGGGTTTGTTACCAGTTAGCAGCTCGTATGAGGTCTTCTTGAGGAGGCGGTGAAGATAGACCCTATTGATGGCATGGCAAGCCGTGTTTACGGCTTCCGACCAAAAACACTCGGGGGTCTTGAACTCTCCAAGCATAGTCCTCGCCATATCAATGAGCGTCCTGTTCTTCCTCTCTACCACACCATTTTGCTGAGGTGTGTAGGGAGCGGAGAACTCGTGCTTGATCCCCTCCTCCTCAAGAAACTCCTCCACTTGAAGATTCTTGAATTCGGACCCGTTGTCGCTCCTTATCTTCTTCACCTTGAGCTCAAACTCATTTTGAGCTCTCCTGAGGAAGCGCTTGAGGGTCCCTTGGGTTTCAGACTTATCCTGCAAAAAGAACACCCAAGTGAAGCGGGAAAAGTCATCAACAATAACTAGACCATACTTACTTCCTCCTATGCTCAGATAGGCGACGGGTCCGAAGAGGTCCATATGCAGCAGCTCCAGAGGTCTTGAAGTGGTCATCACATTCTTGCTGTGATGTGCTCCTCCCACTTGTTTACCTGCTTGACAAGCTGCACAAGGTCTATCTTTTTCGAATTGCACGTTAGTCAAACCTATCACGTGTTCTCCCTTTAGAAGCTTGTGAAGGTTCTTCATCCCCACATGAGCTAAGCGGCGATGCCACAGCCAGCCCATGCTAGTCTTAGCTATTAAGCATGCATCTAGACCGACCTCCTCTTTTGCAAAATCAACTAAGTAAAGTTTGTCGTCTAATACACCCTTAAAAGCTAGTGAACCATCACTTCTTTTAAAGACAGACACATCTACATTTGTAAATAGACAGTTATATCCCATATTGCATAATTGACTAACAGATAGCAAATTATATCCAAGAGACTCTACTAAAAACACATTAGAGATAGAGTGCTCATTTGAGATTGCAATTTTACCTAACCCTTTTACCTTGCCTTGATTCCCATCACCGAATATTATTGAATCTTGGGAATCTTTGTTTTTGACGTAGGAGGTGAACATCTTCTTCTCCCCCGTCATATGGTTTGTGCATCCGCTGTCGATAATCCAGCTTGAACCCCCAGATGCATAAACCTGCAAGGCAAATTTAGGCTTGGGTCTTAGGTACCCAACTCATGTTGGGTCCTACAAGGTTAGTGCAAATATCCTTAGGGACCCAAATGCAAGTTTTGTCTCCCTTGCATTTTGCCCCTAACTTCCTAGCAACTATTTTCCTATCCTTTCTACAAATAGCAAAGGAAGCATTTAAAGCACGATAAATTGTAGAAGGTTCATTCATTACTTTCCTAGGAGCATGAATAATATTCTTTCTAGGCACATGATGAATAGCACTTCTCCTAGACATATTTCTACCATGCATATAGGAAGAACTAGAAGCAAACATGGCATGAGAATCAAAATCATCATAAGCATTATAACTCCTATAAGCATTTCTAGTTTGTCTCCTATCATGGTACATAAAAGCATGGTTCTTTTTAGCACTGCTAGCCATAGGAGCCTTCCCTTTCTCCTTGGCGGAGATAGGAGCCTTATGGCTTGTCAAGTCCTTGGCTTCCCTCTTGTAGCCAAGTCCATCCTTAATTGAGGGGTGTCTACCAATTGTGTAGGCATCCCTTGCAAATTTTAGCTTATCAAAATTACTCTTGCTAGTCTTAAGTTGAGCATTAAGACTAGCCAATTCATCATTAAGTTTGGAAATTGAAACTAGGTGTTCACTACAAGCATCAATGTCAAAATCTTTACACCTATTACAAGTTTCAACAATTTCTACACAAGATGTTGATTTACTAGCTATTTCTAACTTAGCATTCAAATCATCATTAACACTTTTTAATTTAGAGATGGATTCATGACAAGTAGATAATTCACTAGAGAGCATTTCATTCCTTTTAATTTCTAGAGCAAGAGAATTTTGTGCACTAACAAATTTATCATGCTCCTCATATAAAAGATCCTCTTGTTTTTCTAGTAATCTATTCTTGTCATTCAAAGCATCAATCAACTCATTAATCTTATTAATTTTAGATCTATCTAATCCCCTGAATAAGCATGAGTAATCTATCTCATCATCATCACTAGACTCATCCTCACTTGAAGAAGCATAAGTACTAGTATCATGAGTGCTTACTTTCTTCTCCCTTGCCATGAGGCAAGTGTGACGCTCGTTGGGGAAGAGGGATGACTTGTTGAAGGCGGTGGCGGCGAGTCCTTCATTGTCGGAGTCGGAGGAGGAGCAATCCGAATCCCACTCCTTTCCGATATGTGCCTCGCCCTTGGCCTTCTTGTAATGCTTCTTCTTCTCCCTTTTGTTCCCCTTTTCCTGGTCACTTTCATTATCGGGACAGTTAGCAATGAAATGACCAATCTTACCACATTTGAAGCACGAGCGCTTCTCCTTTGTCTTGGTCTTGCTTGGCTGTCCCTTGCGACCTTTAAGCGCCGTCTTGAAGCGCTTAATGATGAGGGCCATCTCCTCATCATTTAGCCCGACCGCCTCAACTTGCGCCACCTTGCTCGGTAGCGCCTCCTTGCTCCTCGTTGCCTTGAGAGCAATGGGTTGAGGCTCATGAATAGGACCGTTCAACGCGTCGTCCACGTATCTCGCCTCCTTGATCATCATTCGCCCGCTTACGAACTTCCCAAGAACTTCTTCGGGCGACATCTTGGTGTACCTAGGATTTTCACGAATGTTGTTCACCAAATGAGGATCAAGAACGGTAAAGGACCTTAGCATTAGGCGGACGATGTCGTGGTCCGTCCATCGCGTGCTCCCGTAGCTCCTTATTTTGTTGATAAGGGTCTTGAGTCGGTTGTATGTTTGGGTTGGCTCCTCGCCCCTTATCATCGCGAATCGTCCAAGCTCGCCCTCCACCAACTCCATCTTGGTGAGCAAGGTGACATCATTCCCCTCATGAGAGATCTTGAGGGTGTCCCAGATCTGCTTGGCATTGTCCAAGCCGCTCACCTTATGGTACTCGTCCCTGCACAAAGAGGCTAGCAACACAGTAGTAGCTTGTGCATTTTTATGAATCTGTTCATTAATAAACATGGGACTATCCGTACTATCAAAGTGCATTCCACTCTCTACAATCTCCCATATGCTAGGATGGAGAGAGAACAAGTGACTATGCATTTTGTGACTCCAAAATCCATAGTCCTCTCCATCAAAATGAGGAGGTTTACCGAGTGGAATAGATAATAAATGAGCATTAGTACTTTGAGGAATACGAGAGTAATCAAAAGAAAAGTTCGAATTGACCGTTTTCTTTTTCTCGTGGTCGTTGTCGTCCTTTTGGGAGGAGGAAGATTCGTCGCTGTCGTAGTAGACATTTTCCTTGATGCGCCTTGTCTTCTTCTTCCTCCCGTCTTTTCTTTTGTGGCCCGAGCCTGAGTCGGTGGGCTTGTCATCATTGGGCTCGTTGACGAAGGACTCCTTCTCCTTGTCGTTGATCACCATCCCCTTGCCCTTAGGATCCATCTCTTCGGGCGGTTAGTCCTTTTCTTGAAGAGAACGGCTCTGATACCAATTGAGAGCACCTAGAGGGGGGGTGAATAGGTGATCCTATAAAACTTAAACTTATAGCCACCAAAAACTTGATTAGAGTGTTAGCACAGTAATTGCCAAGTGGCTAGAGAAGAGTCTCAACACAACACAACACAACAACCACACAGATATCAATCACAGAGATGGCACAGTGGTTATCCCGTGGTTCGGCCAAGACCAACGCTTGCCTATTCCACGTTGTGGCGTCCCAACGGACGAGGGTTGCAATCAACCCCTCTCAAGCGGTCCAAAGACCAACTTGAATACCACGGTGTTGCTTTGCTTTTCTTAATCCCGTTTGCGAGGAATCTCCACAACTTGGAGCCTCTCGCCCTTACAAAAGATGTTCACAAAGAATCACAGAGTAAGGGAGGGATGAGCAACTCACACAAGACTCACAAATCAGAGCAACAACACGCACACAAGTCGTAACAAGAGCTCGCAACACAACCCAATGAGTTCACAACTCCACAAGAGCTCTATATGCTATCACAAAGAAACAAATGCGCGGAATCGATGACTTGGTGCTTAGGAATGTTGTAAGTATGCTTGGTATTCTCCTCCATGCGCCTAGGGGTCCCTTTTATAGCCCCAAGGCAGCTAGGAGTCGTTGAGAGCAATCTAGGAAGGCTGATCTTGCCTTCTGTCGACTGGCGCACCGGACAGTCCGGTGCACACCGGACACTGTCCGGTGCACACCGGACACTGTCCGGTGCCCGATTTCTTTCCTTTTTTAGCGAAGTCGACCGTTGGCAGGCAGAGAGCCGTTGGCGCACCGGACATGTCCGGTGCACACCGGACAGTCCGGTGCCCCTTCTAGCCGTTGACTCGGCCACGTGTCCCGCGCAGATCGCGCGGCCAACCGTTGGCCCGGCCGACCGTTGGTTCACCGGACAGTCCGGTGAATTATAGCCGTACGTCGCCGGTGAATTCCCGAGAGCGGCCACTTCGCTCGAGGCAGCCTGGCGCACCGGACACTGTCCAGTGCACCACCGGACAGTCCGGTGCTCCCAGACTCAGCAGAGTCTTGGCTGCTCGAGCCAAGACATTTCCAATTGGATTTTTCCTGTTTCCAGCACTTAGACACAATACATTAGTCCATAAAACAATGTACTGAGTCTGAGAAACATACCTTTATCCTTGATTTGTACTTTGTCCACCATTTTACACTTAGGCACTTGTGTTGGACACTAAATCACCAAAATACTTAGAAATGGCCCAAGGCACATTTCCCTTTCACAGACCCACACAGCAAACGGCCAGGTGATGGGTATCGTCTGCAGGGCCTGAGCGGGCAAGTGTGTCTGCCTCGCATAGAATTGACACCCTTGGCAGGTGCGGACAATTCTAGTGGCATCGGCCACCGCGGTCGGTCAGTAGAAACCTTGTCGGAAGGCGTTTCCAACAAGGGCTCGGGGCGCCGCGTGATGACCGCAAGCCCCGAGTGTATTTCTTGTAAGAGCTCCTGGCCTTCGGCGATGGATATGCATCGCTGGAGGATGCCTGAGGGGCTGCGGTGGTAGAGCTCCTTCCCGTCCCCCAGCAAGACGAACGACTTGGCGCGCCGCGCCAATCGCCGAGCTTCGGCTCGGTCGAGGGGTAGCTCTCCTCGGTGGAGATATTGCAGGTACGGGGTCTGCCAGTTTCGATTAGGCGTGACCCCGCTCCGCTCCTCTTCGACGTGCAATGCCTCACCCTCAGGGGCCGAGGGTGCCTCAGGCCGAGCCGAGGGTGCCTCGGGCTGGGCCGAGGGTGCCTCGGGCTAAGCCGAGGCCTTCTCGGGCTCGGGCGCGTCGTCGGTCTTGACGGAGGGTTGATGTAGGTCTCGGGAGAAGACGTCTGGGGGAACCGTTGTCCGCCCCGAGGCTATCTTAGCCAGCTCGTCCGCAGTCTCGTTGTATCGCCTTGAGACACCGGAATGTCATTTCAAGGTCGGAAAGAAGGTCAGAGGCTTTCCTCGTCTTGACTACGATGTCATCGACGTAGGCCTCGACTGTTCAACCAATGTGTTCGCCGAACACGCGGTTCATGCACCTTTGGTATGTCGCACCCGCATTCCTCAAACCGAACGACATGGTAACATAGCAGTACATGCCGAAAGGTGTGATGAAAGAAGTCGCGAGCTGGTTGGACTCTTTCATCCTGATTTGGTGATACCCTGAGTAGGCATCGAGGAAAGACAGGGTTTCGCACCCAGCAGTGGAATCCACGTTTTGATCGATGCGAGGCAGAGGGTAGGGAACTTTTGGACATGCTTTGTTTAGACCAGTGTAGTCTACACACATCCACCATTTCCCTCCTTTCTTTCTCACAAGCACAGGGTTGGCAAGCCATTCGGGATGGAATACCTCTTTGATGAACCCTGCCGCCATTAGCTTGTGGATCTCCTCGCCTATGGCTCTGTGCTTTTCTTCGTCGAATCGGCGCAGAGGCTGCTTCACGGGTCGGGCTCCAGCTCGGATATCCAGCGAGTGTTCGGCGACATCCCTCGGTATGTCGGGCATGTCCGAAGGACTCCACGCGAAAACGTTGGCGTTTGCACGGAGAAAGTCGACGAGCACCGCTTCCTATTTGGGATCGAGCTCGGAGCCGATTCGGATCTGCTTGGAGGTGTCGTTGCTGGGGTCGAGAGGGACGGACTTAACCGTCTCCGCTGGCTCAAAGTTGTCGGCATGGCGCTTCATGTCTGGCGCCTCCTTGGAGAGGCTCTCCAGGTCGGTGATGAGGGCCTCGGCGTACTCCACGCACTCCACGTCGCATTCGTACGCGTGTCGGTACGTGGGGCCGACGGTGATTACTTCGTTGGGGCCCGGCATCTTGAGCTTGAGGTAGGTGTAGTTGGGGACGGCCATGAACTTGGCGTAGCATGGCCTCCCCAACACCGTGTGGTAGGTTCCTCGGAACCCGACCACCTCGAACGTGAGGGTTTCCCTTCGGAAGTTGGAGGGAGTCCCGAAGCAGACGGGCAGATCGAGTTGTCCGAGGGGCTGGACGCGTTTCCCGGGGATGATCCCGTGGAAAGGCGTCGCGCCCGCCCGGACCGAGGATTGATCGATCCGCAGGAGCCCGAGGGTCTCGGCGTAGATGATGTTGAGGCTGCTGCCCCCATCCTTGAGGACCTTGGTGAGCCTGACGTTGCCGATGACGGGGTCGACAACGAGCGGGTATTTCCCCGGGCTCGGCACGCGGTCGGGGTGGTCGCCCTGGTCGAAGGTGATGGGCTTGTCGGACCAGTCTAGGTAGACTGGCGCCGCCACCTTTACCGAGCAGACCTCCCGACGCTCTTGCTTGCGGTGTCGAGCCGAGGCGTTCGCCACTTGCCCACCGTAGATCATGAAGCAGTCGTGGACCTCGGGGAACTCTCCTGCCTTGTGATCCTCCTTCTTATCATCGTCGCGGGCCCTGCCACCCTCCGCAGGTGGCCCGGCCTTGTGAAAGTGGCGCCGAAGCATGGCGCACTCCTCAAGGGTGTGCTTGACGGGCCCCTGATGATAGGGGCATGGCTCCTTGAGCATCTTGTCGAAGAGATTGGCGCCTCCGGGAGGTTTCCGAGGGTTCTTGTACTCAGCGACGGCGACAAGGTCCGCGTCGGCGGCGTCGCGTTTCGCGTGCGACTTCTTCTTGGTGCCGTGCTGAGTGGACGCCTCGGGGACATCTTCCGGCTGGCGGCCCTGGGGCTGCTTATCCTTCTGGAAGATGGCCTCAACCGCCTCCTGGCCAGAGGCGATCTTGGTGGCGATGTCCATCAGCTCGCTCGCCCTGGTGGGGGTCTTGCGACCCAGCTTGCTCACCAGGTCGCGGCAGGTGGTGCCGGCAAGGAACGCGCCGATGACATCCGAGTCGGTGACGTTGGGCAGCTCGGTGCGCTGCTTCGAGAATCGCTGGATGTAGTCCCGGAGAGACTCTCCTGGCTGCTGGCGGCAGCTTCGGAGATCCTAGGAGTTCCCAGGGCGCACGTACGTGCCCTGGAAGTTGCCGGCGAAGGCTTGGACCAGGTCGTCCCAGTTGGAGATCTGCCCCGGAGGCAGATGCTCCAGCCAGGCCCGAGCGGTGTCGGAGAGGAACAGGGGGAGGTTGTGGATGATGAGGTTGTCATCGTCCGTTCCACCCAGGTGGCAGGCCAGCCGGTAGTCCGCGAGCCACAGTTCCGGCCTCGTCTCCCCTGAGTACTTTGTGATAGTAGTCGGGGTTCGGAACCGGGTCGAGAACGGCGCCCGTCGTATGGCCCGGCTGAAAGCCTGCGGACCGGGTGGTTCGGGCGAGGGACTCTGATCTTCCCCGCCGTCGTAGCGTCCCCCACGCCTGGGGTGGTAGCCTCGGCGCACCTTCTCGTCGAGGTGGGCTCGACGGTTGAGGTGATGGTGCTCGTTGCCGAGGCAACCCGGGGCCGCAGGCGCTGTGTTGCGCGTGCGCCCGGTGTGGACCGAGGCTTCCCGCATGAATCGGGAAGTCGCGACGCGATGTTCCGAGGGGTACCCCTGCCTTCGGGAGGCAGAGCTTTCGGCCCGTCGGACCGCGGCATCCTCCAGGAGATTCTTGAGCTCTCCCTGGATACGCCGCCCCTCGGTGGTTGATGGCTCCGGCATCGCGCGGAGAAGTATTGCCGCTGCAGCCAGGTTCTGGCCGACCGCACTGGAAGCCGGTGGCGGCCTTGCCCTGACATCGTCGGCAATGCGGTGCTGGATGCCCTGGGGTAGATGACACGCTTCTCCGGCCGGAGGTTGGCCTGCCCATTCCTGCCCGATGTCCCGGCGGAACGGCTCGAGTGTTCCCGCTCCCTCGTCGAGCCTGGCCTGCATCTCACGGATTTGCTCGAGCTGTGAGTCCTGACCCCCGCAGGGACTGGGACCACAGCTCGCTCCCGAAGGATGTCAACGCGAGGTGCAGGCCTAGGGGGATCACCGTTCTCCGGTATACCAAGATGGTTGCCTTCGCTGGGACCCCCTAGATCGACGTGGAAACATTCTGAAAGGGAATTAGGCTTACACCTAGTTCCTAAATAATTTTGGTGGTTGAATTGCCCAACACAAATAATTGAACTAACTAGTTTGCTCTAGTGTATAAGTTATACAAGTGCCAAAGGTTCACACTTAGCCAATAAAAAGACAAAGTATTGGGTTCAATAAAAGAGCAAAGGGACAACCGAAGGCTCCTCTGGTCCGGCGCACCGGACTGTCCGGTGCACCAGAGGACTCCCAGTCAAACTCGTCACCTTCGGGAAAATCCAGAGGCGCTTCGCTATAATTCACTGGACTGTCCAGTGTGCACCGGACTGTGTCCGGTGCTCCAAGGAACGGCGCCTCAGGAACTCGCCAGCTTCGGGAATCCACAACGGCTAGTCCGCTATAATTCACCGGACATGTCCGGTGTACACCGGACTGTCCGGTGTGCCATCGAAGCAACGGATACTTCGGCGCCAACGGCTACCTACAGTGCATTGAATGCGCGCCAGCGCGCGCAGAAGTCAGGCACGCTCATACTGGCGCACCGGACACTCTACAGTACATGTCCGGTGCGCCACCGGACATCCAGGCGGGCCCAGAAGACAGAGCTCCAATGGTCAGAACTGAGAGCACCTAGAGGGGGGGTGAATAGGTGATCCTGTAAAACTTACACTTATAGCCACAAAAACTTGGTTAATCGTTAGCACAATAATTGCCAAGTGGCTAGAGAGGAGCCAAGACACAATAATCACGAGAAATCAATTACAGAGATGACACGGTGGTTATCCCGTGGTTCGGCCAAGTACAACACTTGCCTACTCCACGTTGTGGCGTCCCAACGGACGAGAGTTGCACTCAACTCCTCTCAAGTGATCCAATGATCAACTTGAATACCACGGTGTTCTTCTTTTCTTTGATCTTTTCCCGTTTGCGAGGAATCTCCACAACTTGGAGTCTCTCGCCCTTACAATTGAATTTCACAAAGAAGCACGGAGTAAGGGAGGGAAGCAACACACACAAATCCACAGCGAAATGCGCACACACACGGCCAAGAATCAAGCTCAAAGACTATCTCACAGTTTCTCACAAGAACGGAGCTCGAATCACTTAGAATCACAAACGGATGCGCAAAGACTGAGTGTGGATGATCAAGAATGCTCAAGGGTTGCTTGGTGTACTCCTCCATGCGCCTAGGGGTCCCTTTTATAGCCCCAAGGCAGCTAGGAGCCGTTGAGAGCAAATCTAGAAGGCTGATCTTGCCTTCTGTCGTCGGGCGCACCGGACAGTCCGGTGCACACCGGACACTGTCCGGTGCCCGATTTCCTTCCTTAAACAGCGCAGTCGACCGTTGGTGATCTGGGAGCCGTTGGTGCACCGGACATGTCCGGTGCACACCGGACAGTCCGGTGCCCCCTTCCGACCGTTGGCTTGGCCACGTGTCGCGCGCAGAATCCGCGGCCGACCGTTGGCCCCAGTCGACCGTTGGCTCACCGGACAGTCCGGTGCACACCGGACAGTCCGGTGAATTTTAGCCGTACGCCGTCGGCGAATTCCCGAGAGCGGCCTATTCGGCTGAGGCAGCCTGGCGCACCGGACACTGTCCGGTGCACCACCGGACACTGTCCGGTGCACCACCGGACAGTCCGGTGCCCCATACCGAAACAGCCTCTTGGCTGTACACAGCCAAGTCTTCTCTTCTCTTCTTCTTTCTGTTTCTAACACTTAGACAAATATATTAGTACACAAAACCAATGTACTAAGACTTAGAAACATACCTTTGTTGAAGATTTGCACTTTGTTCATCCATGGGCATTGATTCACATTTAAGCGCTTGTGTTGACACTCAATCACCAAAATACTTAGTAATGGCCCAAGGGCACATTTCCCTTTCAATCTCCCCCTTTTTGGTGATTTATGCCAACACAACATAAAGCAGATAGAACAAGTGCAAAATCACTTCAAATAAAAACTCAAATTGGTTTTGATTCAATTTGGACATATATGGATCATCCTTTGCCACCACTTGGTTTGATTTTGCAAATCAAACTCAAATCTCTATTTCTATGTCAAACACACATGTTGAGGCATAAAGAGAGTCATTCCAAAAGAGATCGATCAAGATTTCAAAAACTCCCCCTATTTCCCATAATCAACACTTCTCCCCACAAGAAGCCAACTTTTGACAATAGAGACAATAAAAGACAATAAAAGCTTTTGACAAAACAAAAGTTCTATTCTACTATTTTCAAAATCTCTCAAGTGGTAGCTGATCCATTTATCACTTTGACCTTTATTTTCTCCCCCTTTGGCATCAAGCACCAAAACGGGATCAATCTTGGCCTCTTTAACCCCTTTGCCTCACCAAAGTCTTCAATTAAGAGCAAATGGCAATAAGATTTCATGAGATGAACTTGGAATTAGTTACCCTCTCATCGGAGTGCAGTGGAAGTCTTTCATGGTCCAAGTCCACCTTTTCCCTTTCAATCCTCCTTCGAGACTAAATCATCAAACTCAAGCACATGGTTAGTCTCAAAGGGTCAAGTTGTAACACATCTCCCCCTAAACATGTGCATCACTTTGCAACGGACTTGTGAGGTCCAGGAAGTGTTTGTACAACTTGAGCACCACAATAAGCAACAAAATGCAGAATGAACATGATCAAAGGCATAAACACACGTATGCTACATTTCAATCCAAGTTCCGCGAATCTAAGACATTTAGCTCACTACGCAGCCTGCAAAAGGTCTTCTCATCTAGAGGCTTGGTAAAGATATCAGCTAGCTGGTTCTCGGTGCTAACATGAAACACTTCGATATCTCCCTTTTGCTGGTGGTCTCTCAAAAAGTGATGCCGAATGTCTATGTGCTTTGTGCGGCTGTGCTCAACAGGATTTTCCGCCATGCGGATAGCACTCTCATTGTCACATAGGAGTGGGACTTTGCTCAGATTGTAGCCAAAGTCCCGGAGGGTTTGCCTCATCCAAAGTAGTTGCGCGCAACACTGACCTGCGGCAACGTACTCGGCCTCAGCGGTGGATAGGGCAACGGAGGTTTGTTTCTTAGAGTTCCATGACACCAGGGACCTTCCTAAGAATTGGCACGTCCCTGATGTACTCTTCCTATCGACCTTACATCCAGCATAGTCGGAGTCTGAGTATCCAACCAAGTCAAAAGTAGACCCCTTTGGATACCAGAGCCCGAAGCAAGGCGTAGCAACTAAATATCTAAGAATTCGCTTCACCGCCACTAAGTGACATTCCTTAGGATTGGATTGAAATCTAGCACACATGCATACGCTAAGCATAATATCCGGTCTACTAGCACATAAATAAAGTAAAGACCCTATCATTGACCGGTATGCTTTTTGATCAACGGACTTACCTCCTTTGTTGAGGTCTGTGTGTCCGTCGGTTCCCATCGGCGTCTTTGCGGGCTTGGCGTCCTTCATCCCAAACCTCTTTAGCAGGTCTTGCGTGTACTTCGTTTGGGAGATGAAAGTGCCGTCCTTGAGTTGCTTCACTTGGAACCCAAGGAAGTAGTTCAACTCGCCCATCATCGACATCTCGAATTTCTGCGTCATCACCCTGCTAAACTCTTCACAAGACTTTTGGTTAGTAGAACCAAATATTATGTCATCGACATAAATTTGGCACACAAACAAATCACCATCACATGTCTTTGTAAAAAGAGTTGGATCAGCTTTCCCAACCTTGAAAGCATTAGCTATTAAAAAGTCTCTAAGGCATTCATACCATGCTCTTGGGGCTTGCTTAAGTCCATAGAGCGCCTTAGAGAGCTTACACACGTGGTCGGGGTACCGTTCATCCTCGAAGCCAGGGGGTTGCTCCACATACACCTCCTCCTTGATTGGCCCGTTGAGGAAAGCGCTCTTCACATCCATTTGGTACAACCTGAAAGAATGGTGAGCGGCATATGCTAGCAAGATTCGAATTGACTCTAGCCTAGCCACAGGAGCAAAAGTCTCCTCGAAATCCAAACCTGCGACTTGGGCATAACCTTTTGCCACAAGTCGAGCCTTGTTTCTCGTCACCACCCCGTGCTCGTCCTGTTTGTTGCGGAACACCCACTTGGTTCCCACAACATTTTGCTTGGGACGAGGCACCAGCGTCCAAACTTCATTCCTCTTGAAGTTGTTGAGCTCCTCCTGCATGGCCAGCACCCAGTCCGGATCTAGCAAGGCCTCCTCTACCCTGAAAGGCTCAATAGAAGAGACAAAGGAGTAATGCTCACAAAAATTAACTAATCGAGAACGAGTAGTTACTCCCTTGCTAATGTCACCCAGAATTTGGTCTACGGGATGATCCCTTTGAATCATCGCTCGAACTTGGGTTGGAGGAGCCGGTTGCGCTTCTTCCTCCATCACATGATCATCTTGTGCTCCCCCTTGATCAAGCGCCTCCACTTGAGGTACCTGTTCGTCACCTTCGGTTGGGGGATGCACCATAGTTGAGGAAGAAGGTTGATCTCGTTCATCTTGTTCCTGTGGCCGCACTTCTCCAATCGCCATGGTTCGTATAGCGGCCGTCGGAACATCTTCTTCATCTACATCATCACAATCAACAACTTGCTCTCTTGGAGAGCCATTAGTCTCATCAAATACAACGTCGCTAGAGATTTCAACCAAACCCGATGATTTGTTGAAAACTCTATACGCCTTTGTATTTGAGTCATAACCTAACAAAAACCCTTCTACAACTTTGGGAGCAAATTTTGAATTTCTACCCTTCTTCACAAGAATGTAGCACTTGCTCCCAAATACACGAAAGTACGATACATTGGGTTTGTTACCGGTTAGAAGCTCATATGACGTCTTCTTGAGGAGGCGATGAAGGTAGACCCTGTTGATGGCGTGGCAAGCCGTGTTCACGGCTTCCGACCAAAAACGCTCGGGGGTCTTGAACTCTCCAAGCATAGTCCTCGCCATGTCGATTAGCGTCCTGTTCTTCCTCTCTACCACACCATTTTGCTGTGGTGTGTAGGGAGCGGAGAACTCGTGCTTGATCCCTTCCTCCTCAAGGAACTCCTTCACTTGAAGGTTCTTGAACTCGGACCCGTTGTCGCTCCTTATCTTCTTCACCTTGAGCTCAAACTCATTTTGAGCTCTCCTTAGGAAGCGCTTGAGGGTCCCTTGGGTTTCAGACTTATCCTGCAAAAAGAACACCCAAGTGAAGCGGGAAAAGTCATCAACAATAACTAGACCATACTTACTTCCCCCTATGCTCAGATAGGCGACGGGTCCGAAGAGGTCCATATGCAGCAGCTCCAAGGGTCTTGAAGTGGTCATCACATTCTTGCTGTGATGCGCTCCTCCCACTTGTTTACCTGCTTGACAAGCTGCACAAGGTCTATCTTTTTCGAATTGTACGTTAGTCAACCCTATCACGTGTTCTCCCTTTAGAAGCTTGTGAAGGTTCTTCATCCCCACATGTGCTAAGCGGCGATGCCACAGCCAGCCCATGCTAGTCTTAGCTATTAAGCATGCATCCAGACCTGCTTCTTCTTTTGCAAAATCAACTAAATAAAGTTTGCCGTCTAATACACCCTTAAAAGCTAGTGAACCATCACTTCTTCTAAAGACAGACACATCTACATTTGTAAAAAGACAATTATATCCCATATTGCATAATTGACTTACAGATAATAAATTATATCCCAAAGACTCAACTAAAAACACATTAGAAATTGAGTGCTCATTTGAGATTGCAATTTTACCTAATCCTTTTACCTTGCCTTGATTCCCATCATCGAATATAATTGAATCTTAGGAATCCTTATTCTTGACGTAGGAGGTGAACATTTTCTTCTCCCCCGTCATATGGTTTGTGCATCCGCTATCAATAATCCAGCTTGAACCCCCGGATGCATAAACCTGCAAGGCAAATTTAGGCTTGGGACTTAGGTACCCAACTTTTGTTGGGTCCTACAAGGTTAGTCACAATTTCCTTAGGGACCCAAATGCAAGTTTTGTCTCCCTTGCATTTTGCCCCTAATTTCCTAGCAACTATCTTCCTATCCTTTCTACAAATAGCAAAGGAAGCATTTAAAGCATAATAAATTGTAGAAGGTTCATTTACTACTTTCCTAGAAGTATGAATAGTATTCTTTCTAGGCACGTGATGAATAGCATTTCTCCTACTTCTACCATGCATATAGGAAGAACTAGAAGCAGTCATGGCATAAGAATCATAAGCATGTGAATCAAAAGCACCATAACTTCTAAAAGCATTTCTAGAGTTTTTCCTATCATAATACAAAAAGGCATGGTTCTTTTTAGCACTAGTAGCCATAGGGGCCTTCCCTTTCTCCTTAGCGGGAATGGGAGCCTTATGGCTTGTTAAGTTCTTGGCTTCCCTCTTGAAGCCAAGCCCATCCTTAATTGAGGGGTGTCTACCAACCGTGTAGGCATCCCTAGCAAATTTTAGTTTATCAAAATTACTCTTGCTAGTCTTAAGTTGAGCATTAAGACTAGCTAATTCATCATTCAATTTTGAAATAGAAACTAAGTGTTCGCTACAAGCATTAATATCAACATCCTTACACCTAGTGCAAATTTCAACATGTTCATCACAAGAGTTGGATTTTTGTGCTTCTACTAGTTTAGCATTTAAGTCATCATTAATGCTCTTTAATTTAGAAATTGAATCATGGCATGTAGACAACTCACAAGCAAGCATTTCATTTCTCTTAATTTCTAATGCAAGGGATTTTTGAGCCTCTACAAACTTATCATGTTCTTCGTACAAGAGATCCTCTTGCTTTTCTAGTAGCCTATTCTTCTCATTTAAAGCATCAATCAATTCATTTATTTTGTCAATCTTAGATCTATCTAATCCTTTAAATAAGCATGAATAGTCTATTTCATCATCACTAGACTCATCCTCACTAGAAGAAGCATAAGTAGAGTTTCGAGTACTTACTTTCTTCTCCTTAGCCATGAGGCACGTGTGATGCTCGTTGGGGAAGAGGGATGACTTGTTGAAGGCGGTGGCGGCGAGTCCTTCGTTGTCGGAGTCGGACGAGGAGCAATCCGAATCCCACTCCTTTCCAATATGAGCCTCGCCCTTTGCCTTCTTGTAATTCTTCTTCTTTTCCCATTTCCCACTCTTCTTTTCCTGGTCACTATCATTATCGGGACAATTAGCGATAAAGTGACCAATCTTACCACACTTGAAGCATGAGCGCTTCCCCTTCGTCTTGGTCTTGTTGGGATGCTCCTTGCGACCCCTTAACGCCGTCTTGAAGCGCTTAATGATGAGAGCCATTTCTTCATCATTAAGTCCGGCCGCCTCAATTTGCGCCACCTTGCTTGGTAGTGCCTCCTTGCTTCTCGATGCCTTGAGAGCAATGGGTTGAGGCTCGTGGATTGGACCGTTCAACGCGTCATCGACGTACCTCGCCTCCTTGATCATCATCCGCCCGCTTACAAATTTTCCAAGAATTTCTTCGGGCGACATTTTGGTGTACCTGGGATTCTCACGAATATTATTCACCAAATGAGGATCAAGAACGGTAAAGGACCTTAGCATTAGGCGGACGACGTCATGGTCCGTCCATCGCGTGCTTCCATAGCTCCTTATCTTGTTGACAAGGGTCTTGAGCCGGTTGTATGTTTGGGTTGGCTCCTCTCCCCTTATCATAGCGAATCTCCCAAGTTCCCCTTCCACCAACTCCATCTTGGTGAGCATGGTGACGTCGTTGCCCTCGTGAGAGATTTTGAGGGTGTCCCATATCTGCTTGGCATTGTCCAAGCCGCTCACCTTATTGTATTCTTCCCTGCACAAAGATGCTAAGAGAACAGTAGTAGCTTGTGCATTTCTATGGATTTGTTCATTTATAAGCATAGGGCTATCCGAGCTATCAAATTTCATTCCATTCTCTACAATCTCCCATATGCTTGGATGGAGAGAGAATAAGTGACTACGCATTTTGTGACTCCAAAATCCGTAGTCCTCCCCATCGAAGTGTGGAGGTTTGCCAAGAGGAATGGAAAGCAAATGCGAATTCGAACTATGTGGAATACGAGAATAATCAAATGAAAAGTTTGAATTAACCGTCTTCCTGTAGTCGTTGTCGTCGTCCTTTTGGGAAGAGGAAGATTCGTCGCTGTCGTAGTAGACAATCTCCTTGATGCGCCTTGTCTTCTTCTTCTTCCCATCTTTTCGTCTATGGCCTGAGCCCGAGTCGTTGGACTTGTCATCCTTTGGCTCGTTGACGAAGGACTCCTTTTCCTTGTCGTTGATCACGATTCCCTTCCCCTTAGGATCCATCTCTTCGAGCGGTTAGTCCCTTTCTTTGAAGAGAACGGCTCCGATACCAATTGAGAGCACCTAGAGGGGGGTGAATAGGTGATCCTGTAAAACTTACACTTATAGCCACAAAAACTTGGTTAATCGTTAGCACAATAATTGCCAAGTGGCTAGAGAGGAGCCAAGACACAATAATCACGAGAAATCAATCACAGAGATGACACGGTGGTTATCCCGTGGTTCGGCCAAGTACAACACTTGCCTACTCCACGTTGTGGCGTCCCAACGGACGAGAGTTGCACTCAACTCCTCTCAAGTGATCCAATGATCAACTTGAATACCACGGTGTTCTTCTTTTCTTTGATCTTTTCCCGTTTGCGAGGAATCTCCACAACTTGGAGTCTCTCGCCCTTACAATTGAATTTCACAAAGAAGCACAGAGTAAGGGAGGGAAGCAACACACACAAATCCACAGCGAAATGCGCACACACACGGCCAAGAATCAAGCTCAAAGACTATCTCACAGTTTCTCACAAGAACGGAGCTCGAATCACTTAGAATCACAAACGGATGCACAAAGACTGAGTGTGGATGATCAAGAATGCTCAAGGGTTGCTTGGTGTACTCCTCCATGCGCCTAGGGGTCCCTTTTATAGCCCCAAGGCAGCTAGGAGCCGTTGAGAGCAAATCTAGAAGGCTGATCTTGCCTTCTGTCGTCGGGCGCACCGGACAGTCCGGTGCACACCGGACACTGTCCGGTGCCCGATTTCCTTCCTTAAACAGCGCAGTCGACCGTTGGTGATCTGGGAGCCGTTGGCGCACCGGACATGTCCGGTGCACACCGGACAGTCCGGTGCCCCCTTCCGACCGTTGGCTTGGCCACGTGTCGCGCGCAAAATCCGCGGCCGACCGTTGGCCCCAGTCGACCGTTGGCTCACCGGACAGTCCGGTGCACACCGGACAGTCCGGTGAATTTTAGCCGTACGTCGTCGGCGAATTCCCGAGAGCGGCCTGTTCGGCTGAGGCAGCCTGGCGCACCGGACACTGTCCGGTGCACCACCGGACAGTCCGGTGCCCCATACCGAAACAGCCTCTTGGCTGTACACAGCCAAGTCTTCTCTTCTCTTCTTCTTTCTGTTTCTAACACTTAGACAAATATATTAGTACACAAAACCAATGTACTAAGACTTAGAAACATACCTTTGTTGAAGATTTGCACTTTGTTCATCCATGGGCATTGATTCACATTTAAGCGCTTGTGTTGACACTCAATCACCAAAATACTTAGTAATGGCCCAAGGGCACACTTCCCTTTCAAGAACCCAACGGCTTTGGTGATGTGGCTGGCGCACCGGACATGTCCGGTGTGCACCGGACTGTCCGGTGCACCATACGACAGTCAGCCCCACCAAACGGCTAGTTTGGTGGTTGGGGCTATAAATACCCCCAACCACCCACCATTCATTGCATCCAAGTTTTCACACTTCCAACCACTTACAAGAGCTAGGCATTCAATTCTAGACACACTCAAGAGATCAAATCCTCTCCCAAATTCCACACAAAGCTTTAGTGACTAGTGAGAGAGATTTGCTTGTGTTCTTTCGAGCTCTTGCGCTTGGATTGCTTTCTTCTTTCTTGATTCTTTATTGCGATCAAACTCACTTGTAATTGAGGCAAGAGACACCAATCTTGTGGTGGTCCTTGTAGGAACTTTGTGTTCCAAGTGATTGAGAAGAGAAAGCTCACTCGGTCCGAGGGACCGTTTGAGAGAGGGAAAGGGTTGAAAGAGACCCGGCCTTTGTGGCCTCCTCAACGGGGAATAGGTTTGCGAGAACCGAACCTCGGTAAAACAAATCCTTGTGTCTCACCGCTTTACTCGCTTGCGATTTGTTTTTACGCCCTCTCGCGGACTCAATCATATTTCTAACACTAACCCGGCTTGTAGTTGTGATTATTTTTGAGAATTTCAGTTTCGCCCTATTCACCCCCCCTCTAGGCGACTATCAATTGGTATCAAAGGCCGGTACTTCATTAGAGCCTAACCGCTCGAAGTGATGTCGGGAGAACACGCCAAGAAGGAGATGGAGACCGGCGACAAGCCCGCTACAAGCCACGGGTCGACTTCATCGGAAGAGTCCCGCAACAAGAGGAAGGAGAAGAAAAACTCCTTCAACAAAGGGAAAGGGAAGGAGAAGAAATCCTCTTCCCACAAGTCGGATCGGAGAGGCGACAAACACAAGAGAATGAGGAAAGTGGTCTACTACGAGACCGACTCTTCATCACCATCGACCTCCGACTCCGAGGCACCGTCCGTTACTTCTAAGCGCCAAGAGCGCAAGAAGTATAGTAAGATTCCTCTACGCTATCCTCGTATTTCAAAACGTACTCATTTGCTCTCCGTTCCATTAGGCAAACCACCGGTTTTTGACGGTGAAGATTATAATATGTGGAGTGACAAAATGAGGCATCATCTAACCTCACTCCACACAAGCATATGGAATGTTTTTGAGTTTGGTGTACAGGTGCCATCCGTAGGGGATGAAGACTACGACTCGGACGAGGTGGCCCAAATTCACCACTTTAACTCCCAAGCCACTACTATACTCCTCGCCTCTCTAAGTCGAGAGGAGTATAAAAAGGTGCAAGGGTTAAAAAGTGCGAAGGAAATTTGGGACGTACTCAAGACCGCACACGAAGGAGACGAGGTGACAAAGATCACCAAGCGGGAAACGATCGAGGGGGAGCTCGGTCGCTTCATGCTTCACCAAGGGGAGGATCCACAAGCCATGCACAACCGCTTGAAGACCTTGGTGAACCAAGTGCGCAACCTCGGGAGCGAAAAATGGGATGACCATGAGATGGTCAAGGTTATTCTTAGATCCCTTGTATTTCTTAACCCTACACAAGTTCAATTAATTCGAGGTGATCCTAGGTATAAGCTAATGTCTCCCGAGGAAGTCATAGGAAAATTTGTGAGCTTTGAGCTAATGATTAAAGGCTCAAAGAAAATCATCAAGCAAGGCACCTTCTCCACACCTGAAGCACAACTGGTCGCATTCAAGGCGATAGAGGAGAAGAAGGAAGAGTCTACATCAACTAGACAACCCATCGACGCTTCCAAGCTCGACAACGAGGAGATGGCGCTCATCATCAAGAGCTTCCGTCAAATCCTCAAGCAAAGGAGGAGGAAGAACTACAAACCCCGCTCCAAGAAAGTGTGCTACAAATGTGGTAAGCCCGGTCATTTTATTGCAAAATGTCCAATATCGAGTGACAGTGACAGGGGCGACGACAAGAAGGGCAAGAGGAGAGAAAAGAAGAGGTACTACAAGAAGAAGGGCGGTGATGCCCATGTTTGCCGGGAGTGGGACTCCGACGAGAGCTCCACCGACTCCTCCGACGAGGACGCCGCCAACATCGCCGTCACCAAGGGCCTCCTCTTCCCCAACGTCGGCCACAAGTGCCTCATGGCAAAGGACGGCAAAAGGAAGAAGGTTAAATCAAAATCCTCCACTAAATATGAATCTTCTAGTGATGATAATGCTAGTGATGAGGAAGATAATTTGCGTACCCTTTTTGCCAACCTTAACATGGAACAAAAAGAAAAACTAAATGAGCTAATTAGTGCCATCCATGAAAAGGATGATCTCTTGGACTCCCAAGAAGACTTCCTAATCAAGGAAAATAAAAAGCATGTTAAGGTTAAGAATGCTTATGCTCTAGAGGTAGAAAAATGTGAAAAATTATCTAGTGAGCTAAGCACATGCCATGACACTATTGCCAACCTTAGAAATGAAAATGCGAAATTAATTGTTAAGGTTGATTCTCATGTTTGTAATATTTCAACTTCCAATCCTAGAGATGATAATGTTGATTTACTTGCTAGGATTGATGAGTTGAATGTTTCTCTTGCTAGCCTTAGGATTGAAAATGAGAAATTGCTTGCTAAGGCTAAAGATTTTGATGTTTGCAATGTTACTATTTCTAACCTTAGAAGTGAAAACAATATATTACATGCTAAGGTTGTAGAATTAAAATCTTGCAAACCCTCTACATCTATCGTTGAGCATGTATCTATTTGTACTAGATGTAGAGATGTTGATATTAATGCTATTCATGATCACATGTCTTTAATTAAACAACAAAATGATCATATAGCAAAATTAGATGCTAAAATTGCCGAGCATAACTTAGAGAATGAAAAATTTAAATTTGCTCGTAGTATGCTTTATAATGGGAGACGCCCTGGGATCAAGGATGGCATTGGCTTCCAAAGAGGAGACAATGTCAAACTTAGTGTCCCTCCTAAAAGATTGTCTAATTTTGTAAAAGGCAAAGCTCCCATGCCTCAAGATAACGAGGGTTACATTTTGTACCCTGCCGGTTATCCCGAGAGCAAGATTAGGAGAATTCACTCTAGGAAGTCTCACTCTGGCCCAAATCATGCTTTTATATATAAGGGTGAGACATCTAGTTCTAGGCAACCAACCAGTGCTAAGTTGCCTAAGAAAAGAACTCCTAATGCATCAAATGATCATGACATTTCATTTAAAACTTTTGATGCATCATATGTTTTAACTAACAAATCCGGCAAAGTAGTTGCCAAATATGTTGGGGGCAAGCACAAGGGGTCAAAGACTTGTGTTTGGGTACCCAAAGTTCTTGTTTCTAATGCCAAAGGACCCAAAACCATTTGGGTACCTAAAGTCAAGAACTAAACATGTTTTGTAGGTTTATGCATCCGGGGGCTCAAGTTGGATTATCGACAGCGGGTGCACAAACCACATGACAGGGGAGAAGAAGATGTTCTCCTCCTACGAGAAAAACCAAGATCCCCAACGAGCTATCACATTCGGGGACAGAAACCAAGGTTTGGTCAAAGGATTGGGTAAAATTGCTATTTCTCCTGACCATTCTATTTCCAATGTTTTTCTTGTAGATTCATTAGATTACAATTTGCTTTCTGTATCTCAATTATGCAAAATGGGTTACAACTGTCTATTCACTGATATAGGTGTCACTGTCTTTAGAAGAAGTGATGATTCAATAGCATTTAAGGGAGTGTTGGAAGGTCAGCTATACTTGGTAGATTTTGATAGAGCTGAACTCGACACTTGCTTAATTGCTAAGACTAACATGGGTTGGCTCTGGCACCGCCGACTAGCCCATGTTGGGATGAAGAATCTTCATAAGCTTATAAAGGGAGAGCACATTTTAGGACTAACCAATGTTCATTTTGAGAAAGACAGAGTTTGTAGCGCATGCCAAGCAGGAAAGCAAGTTGGTGCCCATCATCCACACAAGAACATCATGACAACTGACAGGCCACTGGAGCTCCTACACATGGACCTATTCGGCCCGATTGCTTACATAAGCATCGGCGGGAGTAAGTATTGTCTAGTTATTGTGGATGATTATTCTCGCTTCACTTGGGTATTCTTTCTGCAGGAAAAATCTCAAACCCAAGAGACCTTAAAGGGATTCTTGAGACGGGCTCAAAATGAGTTCGGCTTAAGGATCAAGAAAATTAGAAGCGACAATGGGACGGAGTTCAAGAACTCTCAAATTGAAGGGTTCCTTGAGGAGGAGGGCATCAAGCATGAGTTCTCTTCTCCCGACATGCCACAACAAAATGGTGTAGTGGAGAGGAAGAATCGAACTCTATTGGACATGGCAAGAACCATGCTTGATGAGTACAAGACATCGGATCGGTTTTGGGCCGAGGCGGTCAACACCGCTTGCTACGCCATCAACCGGTTGTATCTACACCGAATCCTCAAGAAGACATCTTATGAACTCCTAACCGGTAAAAATCCCAATATTTCATATTTTAGAGTTTTTGGTAGCAAATGCTTTATTCTTGTTAAAAGAGGAAGAAAATCTAAATTTGCTCCTAAAACTGTAGAAGGCTTTTTACTAGGATATGACTCAAACACAAGGGCATATAGAGTCTTTAACAAGTCCTCAGGACTTGTTGAAGTTTCTTGTGACGTTGTGTTTGATGAGACTAACGACTCTCAAGTAGAGCAAGTTGATCTTGATGAGATAGGTGATGAAGAGGCTTCGTGCATCGCACTAAGGAACATGTCCATTGGGGATGTGTGTCCTAAGGAATCCAAAAAGCTTCCAAATGCACAAGATCAACCATCCTCCTCCACGCAAGCATCTCCACCAACTCAAAATGAGGATGAGGCTCAAGTTGATGAAGGAGAAAATCAAGCAAATGAGCTACCTCAAGATGACGGCAATGATCAAGGGGGAGATGCAAATGATCAAGACAAGGAGGATGAAGAACCAAGGCCACCACACCCAAGAGTCCACCAAGCAATACAACGAGATCATCCCGTCGACACCATCCTCAGCGACATTCATAAGGGGGTAACCACTAGATCTCATGTTGCACATTTTTGTGAGCATTACTCTTTTGTTTCCTCTATTGAGCCACATAGGGTAGAGGAAGCACTTCAAGATTCGGATTGGGTGGTGGCAATGCAAGAGGAGCTCAACAATTTCACTAGGATCGAGGTATGGCATTTGGTTCCACGTCCTGATCAAAATGTTGTAGGAACCAAATGGGTTTTTCGCAACAAGCAAGATGAGCATGGTGTGGTGACAAGGAACAAAGCTCGACTTGTGGCCAAGGGGTACTCCCAAGTCGAAGGTTTAGATTTCGGTGAAACCTATGCACCCGTAGCTAGGCTTGAGTCAATTCGTATATTATTGGCCTATGCTACTTACCATGGCTTTAAGCTTTATCAAATGGACGTGAAAAGTGCTTTCCTCAATGGACCAATCAAGGAAGAGGTCTATGTTGAGCAACCTCCCGGCTTTGAAGATAGTGAGTACCCTAACCATGTCTACAAACTCTCTAAGGCGCTTTATGGGCTCAAGCAAGCCCCAAGAGCATGGTATGAATGCCTTAGGGATTTCCTTATCACTAATGGATTCAAAGTCGGAAAGGCCGATCCTACTCTATTCACTAAAACTCTCGAAAATGACTTGTTTGTATGCCAAATTTATGTTGATGATATTATATTTGGGTCTACTAACGAGTCTACATGTGAAGAATTTAGTAGGATCATGACACAAAAGTTCGAGATGTCTATGATGGGGGAGTTGAAGTATTTCTTAGGATTTCAAGTGAAGCAACTCCAAGAAGGCACCTTTCTAAGCCAAACGAAGTACACTCAAGACATTCTAAGCAAGTTTGGAATGAAGGATACCAAACCCATCAAGACACCCATGGGCATCTCGACCTCGACGAGGGAGGTAAATCCGTCGATCAAAAGGTATACCGGTCGATGATAGGTTCTTTGCTATATTTATGTGCATCTCGACCAGATATTATGCTTTCCGTATGCATGTGTGCAAGATTCCAAGCCGACCCTAAGGAAGCTCACCTTACGGCCGTAAAACGAATCTTGAGATATTTAGTTTATACTCCTAAGTTTGGGCTTTGGTATCCTAGAGGATCCACTTTTGATTTGATTGGTTATTCGGATGTCGATTGGGCAGGGTGTAAAATCAATAGAAAAAGCACATCGGGGACTTGCCAGTTCTTGGGAAGATCCTTGGTGTCTTGGGCTTCAAAGAAGCAAAATTCTGTAGCTCTTTCTACCGTCGAAGCCGAGTACATTGCCGCAGGCCATTGTTGCGCGCAACTACTTTGGATGAGGCAAACCCTTAGGGACTATGGTTACAAATTAACCAAAGTTCCTCTTCTATGTGATAATGAGAGTGCAATCCGCATGGCGGATAATCCCGTTGAGCATAGCCGCACTAAACACATAGCCATTCGGTATCACTTTTTAAGGGATCACCAACAAAAGGGAGATATCGAGATTTCTTACATTAATACTAAAGATCAATTAGCCGATATCTTTACCAAGCCACTTGATGAACAAACTTTTAACAAACTTAGGCATGAGCTAAATATTCTTGATTCTAGGAACTTCTTTTGTTAATTTGCACACATAGCTAATTTATATACCTTTGATCATGTCTCTTTCATGTGCTATTACTAATGTGTTTTCAAGTCTATTTCAAACCAAGTCATAGGTATATTGAAAGGGAATCGGAGTCTTCGGCGAAAACAAAGGCTTCCACTCCGTAACTCATCGTTCGCCGTCGTTCCGCGCATCTCTCCATCTTTTGGGGGAGAGTCAAAAGCAAAAGGACTCCATCTTTGGTATAATCTTCACTCATTTATTTATAACCAAAGGAGGAGAGAATAATTCTAAGGGCTCTAATGATTCTGTTTTTGGCGATTCATGCCAAAGGGGGAGAGAGTATGAGCCCAAAGCAAAAGGACCGCACCACCACCAATTTCCAAAAATTTTAGTTTTTCAAAGAGTATTTTCAAATTGATATCTCACTTGTGATATAATTTCAAAACTAATATCAAAACCTTCTTGAACACTAAGAGGAGGATTTCATTAAGGGGGAGTTTTGTTTAGTCAAAGGAAAAGCATTTCAAACAAGGGGAGAAAATTTCAAAACTTGAAAATGCTTAGCAAAATCTTATTCATTTACCTTTGACTATTTTGCAAAAGGACTTTGAAAAGGATTTACAAAAAGATATTGCAAAAACAAAACATGTGGTGCAAGCGTGGTCCAAAATGTTAAAAATAAAGAAACAATCCATGCATATCTAGTAAGTAATAATTATTGGCTCAATTCGAAGCAACCTTTGCACTTACATTATGCAAGCTAGTTCAATTATGTACTTCCATATTTGCTTTGGTTTGTGTTGGCATCAATCACCAAAAAGGGGGAGATTGAAAGGGAATTAGGCTTACACCTAGTTCCTAAATAATTTTGGTGGTTGAATTGCCCAACACAAATAATTGGACTAACTAGTTTGCTCTAGTGTATAAGTTATACAGGTGCCAAAGGTTCACACTTAGCCAATAAAAAGACAAAGTATTGGGTTCAATAAAAGAGCAAAGGGACAACCGAAGGCTCCTCTGGTCTGGCGCACCGGACTGTCCGGTGTGCCACCGGACAGTGTCCGGTGTGCCAGAGGACTCCCAGTCAAACTCGTCACCTTCGGGAAAATCCAAAGGCGCTTCGCTATAATTCACCGGACTGTGTCCGGTGCTCCAAGGAACGGCGCCTCAGGAACTCGCCAGCTTTGGGAATCCACAACGGCTAGTCCGCTATAATTCACCGGACATGTCCGGTGTACACCGGACTGTCCGGTGTGCCATCGAAGCAACGGATACTTCGGCGCCAACGGCTACCTGCAGCGCATTGAATGCGCGCCAGCGCGCGCAGAAGTCAGGCACACCCATACTGGCGCACCGGACACTCTACAGTACATGTCCGGTGCGCCACCGGACATCCAGGCGGGCCCAGAAGACAAAGCTCCAACGGTCAGAACCCAACGGCTTTGGTGACGTGGCTGGCGCACCGGACATGTCCGGTGTGCACCGGACTGTCCGGTGCACCATACGGCAGTCAGCCCCACCAAACGGCTAGTTTGGTGGTTGGGGCTATAAATACCCCCAACCACCCACCATTCATTGCATCCAAGTTTTCACACTTCCAACCACTTACAAGAGCTAGGCATTCAATTCTAGACACACTCAAGAGATCAAATCCTCTCCCAAATTCCACACAAAGCTTTAGTGACTAGTGAGAGAGATTTGCTTGTGTTCTTTCGAGCTCTTGCGCTTGGATTGCTTTCTTCTTTCTTGATTCTTTATTGCGATCAAACTCACTTGTAATTGAGGCAAGAGACACCAATCTTGTGGTGGTCCTTGTAGGAACTTTGTGTTCCAAGTGATTGAGAAGAGAAAGCTCACTCGGTCCGAGGGACCGTTTGAGAGAGGGAAAGGGTTGAAAGAGACCCGGCCTTTGTGGCCTCCTCAACGGGGAGTAGGTTTGCGAGAACCGAACCTCGGTAAAACAAATCCTTGTGTCTCACCGCTTTACTCGCTTGCGATTTGTTTTTACGCCCTCTCGCGGACTCGATCATATTTCTAACACTAACCCAGCTTGTAGTTGTGATTATTTTTGAGAATTTCAGTTTCGCCCTATTCACCCCCCCCTCTAGGCGACTATCACATTCACGACTTGGGCCGCAGTCCTCGTTGCCGAAGCTGCGGCTACCGTCGAAACAATCGGAGAGGCAGTAGTCGCATGCTGTCATGAAGTCCCGCATGGCACTGGGGTTACCAAGTCCAGAGAAGTCCCAACAAAAGTCAGGCTCGTGATCTTCCTCGGAACCCGAGGGCCCGTAGGTCGAGACGGCTGTCAGCCGGTCCCAGGGTGACCGCATACCATACCCCGGAGGGTTTGGACTCGCCTCTATGAAAGCGTCCACCGAAGCAAAGTCGCTTGGTGGGTCGAGGCTGAATCCAAAAGGCGCGAGATGGGAATCGGTCGGTACCTCTTGGTCGACGGGCGGTGACGAAGTCACGTCAGGGGCAGACTGCACCGTCGTCTCAGGTACGAGGGTGACGCCCAGCAAGTCCTTTGCAAGCGTGCTGGCGTCGTCCGTCCGCTTGGAGTTGGCGTGTAGCGGGGAAACGGCGCTCGTCTTCGTCTCAGACGCGAAGTCGATGCCCGACGTGTCCCCCGTTGGGGCGCCGACGCCGTCGACTCTCTCGACAGCCGACGAGGTGCCGCCTCTTGCTTGGCCTTGGTTGCCCCGCCTCCTCCTCCGTCGGCGGGGGAGGCGACGGGACAAACCCGAATGTTGTTCTTCTGCCACGTGGGGAAGACGTCGTCGATTCCGCCGCCGGCGGGCGGGTTGTCGGCCGCCATTGTCGCTGTCGCGCGGCGGGGGAAGGAGTATCATGTCGTAGCTGTCGTCGAGGGACATGAACTCAAGACTCCCGAAACGGAGCACTGTCCCGGGCTGGAAAGGTTGCTGGAGACTACCCATCTGGAGCTTGACGGGAAGCTGTTCGTCAACACGCAGCAGGCCCCTACCTGGCGCGCCAACTGTCGGCGTTTCGACCCCGGGGGGTCCCTGGACCGACGAGTAAATTGTCGTCGCGTGCCCCAGCCTAGATGGGTCAGCGCGAGACGGAGCGCGAAGGGGGGAAAAGACGGAGGGAGACAGGCGTAAAAGGGGAAACCCGCGGCCTTCGTGTTTGTCCCGCGCCCAGGTCGGGTGCGCTTGCAGTAGGGGGTTACAAGCGTCCGCGCGGGAGGGAGCGAGAGGCTTACGCGCGCGCTGTCCCGTCCTTCCCCGCGCGGCCAACCCTCTGTAAGAGGGCCCTGGACCTTCCTTTTATAGGCGTAAGGAGAGGGTCCATGTGTACAATGGGAGATGTAGCAGTGTGCTAACGTGTCTAGCAGAGAGAAGCTAGTGCCCTAAGTACATGCCGTCGTGGCAGCCGGAGAGGTTTTGGCACCCTGTTTGTGTGATGTCGTGGCCGTCGGAGGAGCGCTGGAGCCTGGCGGAAGGACAGCTGTCGGGGCTGTCAAGTCCTTGCTGACGTCTTCTTGCTTCCGTAAGGGGGCTGAGAGCCGCCGTCGTCTTGGAGCACACGGGGCGCCATCATTATTTGCTTTGCCAGGGCGAGCCAGATGGGACGCCGGTCTTGTTCCCCGTAGCCAGAGCTAGCTAGGGGTAGGGTAATGATGGCCCCTCCTGTGGCGTGGTCGGTCCGAGCCCTGGGTAGGGCGAGGCAGAGGCTCCTCCGAGGTCAAGGTTGAGTCTGTCTTCCGAGGTCGAGGCCGAGTCCGAGCCCTTGGGTCGGGCGAGGCGGAATTCGTCGTCTTCCGGGGCCGAGCCCGAGTCCGAGCCCTGGGGTCGGGCGAGGCGGAGTTCGTCGTCTTCCGGGGCCGAGCCCGAGTCCGAGCCCTGGGGTCGGGCGAGGCGGAGTTCGTCGTCTTCCGGGACCGAGCCCGAGTCCGAGCCCTAGGGTCGGGCGAGGCGGAGTTCGTCGTCTTCCGAGGCCGAGCCTGAGTCCGAGCCCCGGGGTCGGGCGAGGCGGAGTTCGTCGTCTTCCGGGGCCGAGCCCGAGTCCGAGCCCTAGGGTCGGGCGAGGCGGAGTTCGTCGTCTTCCGGGGCCGAGCCCGAGTCCGAGCCCTGGGGTCGGGCGAGGCGGAGCTTCCTATGGCGCCCGAGGCCGGACTTGGCTGCTGTCAGCCTCACTCTGTCGATTGGCACAGCAGTCGGAGCAGCGCAGGCGACGCTGTCCTCTTGTCAGGCCAGTCAGTGGAGCGACGAAGTGACTGCGGTCACTTCGGCTCTGTCGACTGAAGGGCGCGCGTCAGGATAAGGTGTCAGGCCTTCTTTGCATTAAATGCTCCTGCGATACGGTCGGTCGTCGTGGTGATTTGGCCAAGGTTGCTTCTTGGCGAAGATTGGGCCTCGAGCGAGCCGAAGGTGTGTCCGTTGCTTGAGGGGGCCTTCGGGCGAGACGTGAATCCTCCGGGGTCGGTTGCCCTTGCCCGAGGCTGGGCTCGGGCGAGGCGAGATCGTGTCCCTTGAGTGGACCGAGCCTTGACTTAATCGCACCCATCAGGCCTTTGCAGCTTTGTGCTGATGGGGGTTACCAGCTGAGATTAGGAGTCTGGGGGTACCCCTAATTATGGTCCCCGACAACATGAAACTGCCATTGCAGATATTTGACCTTTTCAATGCCTAACCAAGGGGTGTCTTTGATTTTGGTGACTTCGTTCGATATGTAAATGTGTTTCATCCAAATATACCATAGGAAGAAAATAAATAGCATTTTCCAATGGTGGTTGCAGGAGCCAGAATTGGGAAAGGCCTAGCTTGGTCTGGGGCTTAGCTATAGCAAGGCCAAGGTTAAATAACATTTTCCCATGGTGATTGTAGGATTCAGAATAAGGAAGGGCCTAGCTTGGCCTGGGGTTTAGCTATAGCAGGGCCAAGGTGAAATTGAATGTGAATCATGTTCACACCATTGTAATCCTGACAATCTTTCTTTTGGGTTCGCTTGACAAGGACAACAATTCCTTCTCCATGATAGTCAGGTACATTACTTGTTCTCCTACAGAACTGTTCATCGTTAATTCTCTAATAGATACCATAAACAATATTTATAGATAATGTGCTCTGATCAGAAACTGAGAATATGCATATGTCAATTTCCCCTTAGTATGACTATTTATTGCTTTGTCAACAAAACACTACAGCAAATGTTTCTCATGGCACTTTCCATGTACTAGCGTTGGCACATGAGTTCTCCTTTTGTACTTGGTGATTTCTTGTCTGTGTGCATTGTTACTTTGTCTGTAGATGGCTACCATAATGAAGCTGAAGTTGGTGTTCTCGCGGAGGAATTCAAGACCGAACTTGTCATTAGAGAGGATCTGTTCATCAAAACCAAGGTTGTCTGATTTACAGAATGATACATTCTGTATTATGGAAGACTGGCCTTTCCAAAATGGATGCGACCATTAAAATTGTGCCCCATGAATTTGTAATAAGGGTTGGGATGTCAGGCTCTCCTAATTCACTCAGGATGTATACTTCGATATGTATTCAGTTTGTACGGATGTTTCATTTTATTTCGTTTAGTTGCACTCTACTACGTGTTTAAACTTGTACTTTGGTTATTGTTTCAGTGTACAAACTTGTTCGAAAACCATATAAATGTTGACATGCATGTTTATTGGTTTGTTTATTTACAACAATAAAATAATTACAATTTTAAAATATTTCTATATAATATATAGACATTGTAGCAACGCACGATCATTTACGTGTGAATAGTTATGAGTTCTTAATACTTTGCATTCACCTTAGTATTCAAATGATCACAACTGAAATGTATTGAATTATCTTTATGATACTTTATTGTAAAGATTTGGACGTATTTGAAGAATTATCTCATTTAAATAAGATTTAACTATGTGATATATATCCGTAGCGACGAGCTACCCAATTGAGACCGCAACGTTCGTTTGGGGACAACCGATATTCACATTCACAATCTCAATGTATCTTAAACAAATGTATTAATCTCAATGTATATTAATAAAATGTGTTGATCTCAATGCAATCGGGGACAACCTGTCTAACACGGATTTCGTATATCATAGTGATGATTGTCGTTTCGTATCTAAGTTTCATACTATTTTTTTACAACCATGGTAACACACGGGCATGGATGTAGTAAACTTTAGAACTTGAGAAGGGTGGAACTAAACAACCCCAATAATAACAAAGAGAGAGAGAGAGTGATAATCCAATAAAGTTGTCTCGAGCAACGTTCTTTAAATTTCATCCCCTAAAGAAATATTTTATGTTCTTTACAGAACACTCTAAAGGATTCCATCATCTATATCCACTACAGGAAACTGGTTAAAGAACGTGGGTGAAAAATCGCCGAACTTAATGTAATAAGCCGTCGAACTTACCGTAAGAACGTGGGTTTACCGACGAATATAGCCGACGACGATTTTTGGACGAACTTAGAGAAGTAAGTTCGACGGCCCCGTCGAACTTAAGGTTAAGAACGTGGGTACCGTCAAACTTAAGGTTAAGAACGTGGGTACCGTCGACCTTAAGATTAAGAACGCGCGTTTTTAAGTTCGACGGGGGCCGTCGAATTTTTCCCCATAAGTTCGACGGCACCCACGTTTTTAACCTTAAGTTCGACGGGCCACGTGGCCGTCGAACTTATGTGTCCTGCGGACGTCTACACGGACTGCACAATAAGTTCGACGGTACCCACGTTCTTAACCCTTTTCCAGAAAAAAAATAAAAAATACTAAAATGAAAAAATAGACACACATAATATCACATGCAACACAATATATCACATACAATACAGATTTCAAACACATTGATATATGTTCATATCACAAATTCACACAAGTCCAAATATATAAGTTCGCAAATTCACATAAGTCTAAATACATAAGTTCACAAATTCACACAAGTTCACATCCATAGTTCACAAGTTCAAACATTAGCTCGATCGCTCTCGATCAGGACATCGGATTGTTGTTCGTAGCTCCACCACTAGAATTGAGACATCTGTCCGCAAAGTCAACGTGATGGGGAGGAGTCACTTGATGAGAGCCGGAATCTTACAAAATAAACCAAAATTCTCATAAATATACAACTGGCATTAAATCACATGTACACAAAGATATAGGAAAGTATGATAAACACAAAATGTGGCTTCCAAGAAGATCACAAAATGCTGGCATTAAATCACATGTACACGAAGATATAGGAAACCATGATAAACACAAAATGTGGCTTTCAAGAAGATCACAAAATGACATGTACACCAAGATATAGGAAAGCATGATAAACATCTATCCTAGCCTAAAGTGTTGGCATCACAAGAAACAAGCAGCAGTGTAGTCCCAAAAAAAGAAGGTCAATTTGCAGCCACTGGATTTGTGTGAGCGCTCTTCTAATGGTTGTTTTTAATAATAGTTCCTATTGAGATCATCGCATCATTTAGGAGAATGAAGAAACTCGTTAAAGACCCTAAACTGACTAAACAGGGCTGCAGTTACCTACACCTCACATGTTGGACAATTCATCATAGGTTACTGTGAAGGTAAAAAATGGACGCATTTGATTCATAAGCTTCCAAATATAACAGTGAAAGATAAGATCAAGCTGAACATAACATAGGCAAACATTTAAACCTCAGAAAGTGCCCATAGAACTCATTTGAATGTAGGACTCCAAGTAGGTTCTCCCTGGCAAGCAGGAACTTGGAGTTGTCTACACCTCACAATTAGGCAAATCATCATCGAAAGCAAAAAATTTATAAGCACATTGCTCCATCTATGTTCTACCAACAAATAAATATTGACATTTTCATTCAACAATAGCCACCAGAAAAAAACACATGCATTGCTCAAAGTAATGTTCAGAAAGATCAGTTAAAGCCCATATATATCATTCCAATGTAGGACCCTAAGTAGGTTCTCCATGAAACGCAGGGACATGGAGTGATCTACATCTAATTCAAAGGGCGATTCATCATTGCTTAGTAAAATAATTTCAAATCAATATAATAAACAAAAGTCAGATGCCAATACAATGGAAGGAATGGAAAGCTGCTGCAAACATTAAACAAGCTGAGAACATGCTGCTCGCACCTTTGATTCCATGTTCTGAACTTTATTAGAACATTGCAAGTTAGCCTCCAGAAAAGCATTCCTTTTGTAGTCCTGCATTCATGTGCTTCACTGTTAGCCTACTCACTCGTATATTGTAATTTACTTCAGCAATTGGCATGCATTAATCAATGGTCCATGTGAAAATAAAATAATAAGAAGGCATGCTGACTCAAAAGCAGCTGATGAGTAATGATAAGATCACCTCAAAGGCCTTTTTGAGAGAACTGTTTCTAGGTATGCGTAGCATTAAGCAAGGCTACCTTTAACCAATATCCTTCATAAATTCTTCACTTATTAACAAATCTTGCTATAGTTAATCATAAGCTAAACTACTACTTATCATCACTATTTGTTGCTAGAAATGAAGTGCAATATTTCAGTTTAGTTGTGTGCACTAATGAATTCAGTGGAAGCGTGGTACCCAATATTTAGAGTAGACGTCGAATCTGGAACCATTGGTCGTGACAGTGATGAGGAGCTTGTTCATGCTTCGTTTTCCTGCTCCCGAGGGTGTGCGTTCACTAAAGCATTGTTTTTCTCCTTATCTGCCTCCATGAGCTGCTTTCAAATAATACAATTAGCACCAGGGTCTGACCTCCATACCAACATTGTCACTATGCCATAAATGACAAAGGAAGCTTTACCTTTTGCAGGGCACCATTTTGATCTGTAAGTGCTTTCTCCTGCACACAGGAAGACGATTGATTGTAAAGGTGCACCACAAATCTTATCAGTAATCAACATTTCATGATTTTTACTGGTTTGTTGCTAGATGAGATATAGTTACCACAACTAGTCTGCTCAAACACTTCGACATGAGTGCTTTCTTTCTCATTATCCTTTTCACTATTTCATGGTAAAATGCCACTCATAGTGAGTCATTTCCATGTTTAGTGCGTCCACGTCCACCAGAGATCAGTTTCACGATCTTGTCTAGTTGCTTTGCAATTTTGTTTGGTCCCACTTAATTTTTTGTCCTGCTTTCGCCACTAACAAAAGCTTTGTTGTTGCTGCATGATGAATAGTGGCAACAGATTGCGATTGTTAAACTACAGTGAAAATACATTAATCTCAATGAAACATGTGTATAATTATGCCATAACGAGACTGAAACGTTTTTGCTCTCATTCCCCCAAATTCTGGGTGTCCTCGCAACAATAATTTTCACTAGTGAGTAGTGACTCATGTAACATATGCAGAATGCGAAGTACAAGGGAACCTATATTGTAGTTGACCTTTTTCTGAAGCTCGGAAATTGAATTGAACATGAGCTGATTCTGTGCCAAAAAAATAAATAAAGCTATAATATAATAATAGACTAAGACGTTAGTAAATAACCAAAATAGCTGTGCACCGAACAACAAATTTGACCCCAACTAATTCACTTTTCTTGATCTAATATGCTTCAAAGAACTGTCCAATTGTTGCTCCAGTTGCTGAAGTTCTTTTATGGTCAGTGAATCCAATTGTTCCCCTAACAGTTGCCTTCCATTGGGACCAGGCAGGTAATAAAATAAAAAGTTATCAGTAAACATTATCATAACCAGAATAAGAGTCCTCTTGAGCAAGTCGGTGGTACCATTAATAATAGCATCAAGAAACGATTGTCAGTGTGTGGTCAGCGAACTGACGTCAACGACATGGGAGGGGAGACGGCGCAGACATTTATAAGTTTCTTGTAGTGGAGATCCCATATGAGCATTATACATCTGCAAATATAATAAGCTTGAGTTTTATTTTAAACTAATGTATATATAGAGTTTATACTAAACAACTGGAAAACATATTTTAAATAGGAGAACCACTTTTCTCGGAAAATCGGCTCCCATAGAGAATCCAGAGCCGTAGGAACTCTAGAAAATAAGCCCACAAGTTAACTTCCTCCAATCATAGATCCTTTGTATTTTCCAGATAAGTTTTAAACTAGCCCTCCTCTTTAGTTTTGAATAGAAGGGCAATAGTTAAAAGTTCGCAGATATATCTAACTATGGCAATAGAATAAACCTTGTTGGTATACCGATCAAGTGAAATGCGGCATGAAGCAGGAGACGAGCGAGAGGAGGGGAGAGATCGATGCAAGTGAAGTGAAATGAAATGAAATGAATGGAGCCGGAGAGGAGAGGTTTCTACCTGGTAGCTAAACTGAATCCTTAGCGAACGAAAGAAAGGAATGGAATCGGAGTCGGAGGTGAGGGGAAGTAATCTCACCTGAAGTAAAGCAAGCTCCGGAGCCTGGAGCATGAAGGGGACTGATCGATTTGGCCAGCAAGGGGAGGGGAGCGTGTGTGCAGTGCTGAGCTCTCCTCCTCTCCTAGTCTCCTGCCTGCTTGCCTGCTGGGCTTATCCGCCTGCCGGTGCTGGAGCAGCACGTAGCTGGGCTGGAGTGGAATGGGAGCGGACAGCGGAGTACTCGAGCCGGCGCGCGGGGGGCACGCGGGGTGGCGGGGGGGGGGGGGGGCGCTGGCGGCGGGCGCGCGGCTGGCAGGTAGCGGTGGGCGCGCGCGGTAGACAGAGGGAAAGAAGAGAGACACACGGGTGTTAGGGATTTAGGTCTTCGGTTAAGTTCGACGGTGTCCACGTGGCCCACTAATTTAACTTAAGAACGTGGGTACCCACGTTCCTAATATGATAAGTTCGACGGTTCTAGCACGGGCCCACGAATTTAATTTTAGAACATGGGTACCCACGTTCTTAAATTAACCCACGAACATAACTCAATTAAGAACGTCGGTACCCACGTTCTTAAATTAACCCACGAACATTTATTAGTTTCTTGTAGTGATCTTCATCATCTCCATCCTCGATATCCCACCACCTTCGCCATGGCTACAGTTTGGACCACCTCACGCCATGGCTGCAGCTTCGAGCACCTTGTATCATGGCTTCAGCTGGTGCGCCATGTCTATGGCTTGGAGCGACAGTTGGAACAACCCACCCGGACTAGTTGCCTTTGCCCACAATATGTCGCCGACGTCCAAGGCCACGCGTAGACTTGGAGCTCTACCAGTACCGTTGTTTGCTCTAGCCGGGCTGTTCTACCAAAGCGGCAACCCTTTTCCCGAGCTTCTACCAATACCGCTATTTGCTTCAGCACGCGGCTGTGACTGCCACAGTCGAGGCCAGTCGAGGCCAGGTCTTCCACGCTGCATGGAAGCTCCGCCTCGACGACTATGGCACGGTGGTCCTCCTTCCCCGTGTGATGGTCCTCCTGCTATCTCAACTATGCTTGGTCGTAGGCATGGGTGTCGCTGCTAGCTCAACTGCGCGGACGTGGATGCCACAACCGAGGCTTTGTCGTCCAGCGGAGCCACCGTCACATATACACTTCATAGTGGAAAGGTGTCAAGCCTGTGGCACGAGCTGCTCCGAGACGAGGACACCCATGCACGTCGATGGATAGCGGGTGAACAACAAAACATTGGATTTAGCAGTTGCCAAACAGACGCTATATTTTAGCGGATTTTTTACTGTTTCTGGTTAGACTAGCTCCAACAACGAGCTCTAAAGGGTCCTGTACCCTAAATTTAGAGGACGAGGACGTCCTCTACTCCCTCCAGCAACGTCCTCTAAACGGTCCTCTAAATTTAGAGAACACTGCTGGATCCTCTATATGTAGAGTTTCTTTAAACGATTCTCTATCTATTTGAATACTTTAAACAACCGATTTAATAAAACTAAAATATGTACAATACATTTAAGAGTATGGCAAATACGTATGTACAAAAATTAAAAAAATAAAAATGTCTTTAATATAGGTATTTACATATAGAAGACGTGATTTAGAGGATGTTGTTGGAGAGAAAGTAGATATAGAAGACGGAATCTTTTAAAGAAGACTGTAAAGGACGAATATAGATGATGTATATAGAGAATATTGCTGAAGACATTCTTACGACGGATGAAAAATGCTATATATAGGATAGCGAACACTTTAGCGTATGTTGTTGAGACCGGCTAATCGAAAGAAAAAAAAAAACAGCCGCCACGGATCTCCTCCGCTGAGTCATTTTGTAGCCGAAACCCTAGCGCTCCGCCGAGGCGCCGAGCACCAGGCTCCAGCCTCGCCTAAGAAAAAGCCGAGGCCGAGACAAACTACTTGTACTAACTCAGCTGCTATGCCATGGATCTGGAGATCGTTGGGCGGTGTGCCTTACTGTTCGACGATGACGCGACAACGGAGGTCGTCAACTCCGGCGGTTCCTTGTCCCCTGGGCGGCCATCGGCGCAGCAGACCTCCTCCTCGACCGCCACGACATCCGCCACCTCCTTGACCGCGTGCCCCCTCCCCCGCGTCGCGCCTACTCAGTGGCCCTCCTCTCCACGCCCTCCCCCGACGGCGTCTCTGAGAGTCTGAGACCGAGCCCGATCGCGAGCGCTATCTGGACGTCCCGGCTGGCGACGGTGAATACGAGGGTTCTGGAGATGCAGCCCCCTCAGGTATAAATGGATCTTCCTTTGCGCCGTCTCCTCTATCCTCTCGTATCTGTAGCTGTCAGCTTCTTCATTCCTTTTTTGTGTGTGTCTAGCTTCTGCCTTACCCTTTGTGGATATATTTGAGCTCCAGTTTAGTTTGTTCCATTCTACGTTTTGAGTGTCGTTCTGCCGACGTTGTTTCGTTCTATGTTTCGTCATGTGTCAAGCTGTCAATGAGTCATTATTCTACATTTTTCGGACTCATCAGCTTGAGTCTTACGGGTGTTTGAATGCACTAGAACTAATAGTTAGTGACTAAAATTAGTTGAGACATTTAAACACCCTAGCTAATAATTCAGCTATTAGCTATTTTTAGTAAGACACCGATGGCTATGCAAGCAGTGGTTCTGTGCAAGCGTGCAAGCAAACCATTTGATCCATTACATTACGATTCAACCACAGATACAACCATGGTTTGTTAGGAGCTATTTTATAAAGATTATTGTTGAGACATTTAAACACCCTAGCTAATAATTCAGCTATTAGCTATTTTTAGTAAGACACCGATGGCTATGCAAGCAGTGGTTCTGTGCAAGCGTGCAAGCAAACCATTTGATCCATTAGATTACGATTCAACCACAGATACAACCATGGTTTGTTAGGAGCTATTTTATAAAGATTATTGAGCTAGTGGTGGAAGAGTTTAAGTGTTAAATGTGATTTACGGTTGGATCACGATCTAATGGATTAGATGGTTTGGTTGCACGTTTGCACAAAAGGACTGCTTGCATAGCGGTCGTTGCCTTTTAGTAAATTAGTTAAGGATTTTTTAAACTGGTGCTCTCGGTTTTGTTGTTCTCATTTTTACTCTTAGTTGTGTTTTTTTTGCTCAGTTTTGTCCTTCTGTTCTATAGCACTGGAAGGGCAAAACTGAGAAAAAAACACAACTAAGAGTAAAAGTGAGAAAACCTGCAAAACCGAGGATACAACTTAAAAAACCCATTAGTTAATAGTTATGTAGCTATTTGTTAGCTAGCTAATTCCACTAATAACTTTTAGTCAACTAACTACTAGTTCTAGTGCATTCAAACACCCCCTTAAACTTTATAAGGATTTTTTCAGATATTACTCCCTTATATATGACGTACAAGCATATCACACGTACATATTATCTTCTCTGCTGTTTGATTTTTTTGGTTACCAGCAGACTAATGTCGTACTAACTGTGTTTTCTTGTAAACAAACAAGGTTCATAGCATATATCCAGTTGTATCCAAATAACAGTATCGCTGCCACATGTTTAAAGCTAGCAGTGTTCATTGTACATATGTGTTTTTCCATTGTGTACTTTTAACGTTGCAGGAAGGATGCTTTGATTAGTTCATGAGCATCTTTAATCATTTCAAGTAAGAAGGTTTCTTCTGTTGCTCGGAAGATATAATTTTGCCTGCATGTTTTCTTCCCTACTTCTATTTCTGAAAATAGCTATCCATGGGGTTTTGTTGGATTTTAACTTTAGCATACCCCAACTTACTTGGGACTAAAAGACTTTGTTGTTGTTGCTGTTGTTGTTGTACTATGTAGCAATCATTTAGCTGACATAATTTTGCTTATCTATGAAATGCGACAGATACTGAACAGGTTTATTATAATGTTGTTCCTTTCTCATATGGATGTCTTTCTGGTTCAGATGAACTAAATTATTCGGACTTGTGTTATCCTCCTCCATTTTATGTGCCAGAAAGCTTGTTGAATAAGCTGGTTAGTATAAGCTTTGAGTTCTCACTTTTAGCTATTTTCTCTCCAAACATGATAGAAATTTATTTCTTCTACCCTGTTATTAATCTTCTTCAGTTAATCCAGCAATACTTGTCCAAGGTGCATATGTTCTTCTAAGGATTAAATGTCTGTTTCAGATGGTTGGAGACTTGGAGCAGAGATGAAGTTCCTACTAGTGATGCACATTGTTTCCCTGCAATGTATCTTGATGTAAGGAATATAGGCAGGTAGGATTAGAATGATTCAAGTGCTACATATAACAAAAATGAATGGGATGGCTGTCTTACGATGTACCAGTTTTCTTAATATAGTATTTCATTTTGTTTGACATAATTTGTGCTTGTGTGCTCTCTAGGCTCTAGCCATTACTGAGACATTTTTTTGCTCCCATGTTTTAAATTTACAGCCTCCTTCTGAGAAGGCACATCAGATAATTGCAAGAACAACTTTATTTGTCAGCGAGCATGGGGGTAGGGCTGGACGAAATACTTGTGGCTCGTTGGCTCGCTCGGTTCATGCTCGGCTCGGATCGGCTCGTTTGAATTTTTTCATGAGCTGAGCTGACATCCTAGCTCGGTTCGTTAACGAGCCAGCTCGCGAGCTAAACGAGCTACCATATTCCAGCAAAACGAAACTATATGCATATTATTTACAGAATAATTGATGAACATGTTATATATATGTGAGGTGTCTATGGCCTATGAATTAAACTAATGATTAATGAACTATGTCTATGTGTTAATTTGGTCTATGCAAATATAATTATGGGTTAAACTGATGAACATGTATGTGAATTGTGAATTAATGAGTGATGAATTGTGCTAATTTAGTGTTATGTTGACGTGGTTTGTGAAACTATGAGTATAATTACTATTTTCTATTGTTAAATTAGTTTGAAATTAACTAAAAAGTAATTATGTATATTTTATTATTTTTTTGCTCTGGCTCGCGAGCTAAACGAGCCAGCTCGAGCTCATAAACGAGCGGAGCCGAGCTGACTCTGTGGCTTGTTACCTTAACGAGCCGAGCCAAGCCGAGCTGGCTCGTTAGCTTAACGAGCCAACTCGAGCTCAGACGAGCCGAGCCGAGCTGGCTCGTTATCCACCCCTACATGGGGACAGTAAGAGATTGTATTGAGGGTGAAACAAGGAGATAATCCAACATTTGGATTCTTGATGCCTGATCATCATCTCCACATCTACTTCCGCTACCTTGTTGATCATCCTCAACTGCTGAAAGATGACGCTGATGCTGTTGGCACAAATAAAGGTAGTACTGAGAGGGAGCATGCTTCATCTGGTGGGGCTTTATCATTGCTTGGGACCACATATGACTCAGGAGATGAGGATGAAGGCACACTCCCACGTAGTTCGGAAAGCATGAATCCTAGAAATAGCATGACATCTGAGGCCCTGATGTGCAGGGCCATGTAAAACCTGCATCAATTATGCCTGACAAAGAAGAACTAGGCAAAGATCAGACTGCTCCTCTTCATGCAGTTAAGAGTAAAACAATATTGATGAAGAAGAATCTGATTCTTACTGGCCACATCATTGTTGTTCAGCGTGAAAAGGTTAATGACACAATTACAACATAAATTACTTCCAAATCACATACCAATTCAGGCTTAACTGAAACAAAAGAAATGATCCTTGAACCACCATCTTTCATGAAATGCACGATGTAGAAAATAATTGAGTTTATTCTGACAAACGGGAAGGAGTTTGAAGAAAAACTGATTGAGCAAGACAGAACAACTGGGAGGTTTCCATTTCTTATGTCTTCTAATCCATGTCACTCGTATTATCTAAAGTTTCTCCAGGAAACCGAAGAGGTAATTTGAGTCACACTTGTTTATGCTTTAAGCTTGAAAGATTTGTGTTACTACTCATTTTCTGCTATTGTGTTGTAGTGGTTAAAAGAAATTTGTTGAACTTGTTACTATTTTTGAAGATGCAAAACGAAGTTTGTTGTGCCTTCTTTTTTGTCTACTATGGAGAAATCAAAAGAAAATTAGTTTATCAAAATACTGTCATGCAACAAATGTCCCATGCCTTCATTCTCATCTTGTGATAGTGATACTTCTATTTTACTTAATATTTGATCAATTATTTCATTATTTATATTCAACCCTGATTGAGCTTTCTACTACTAAAGATGTTCACACAACTGATAGAAATATCGTAATTGCAAAAATGATGGCTTCATGTTCTTCATCCATCAAGCTTCTTTTCTTCTTTAAGTAGTTGCCTTATTGTTACAGTTATTATTTCTAACATAGTTGCTTTATATATCATTCTTAAGTACTCTTGAGGTGCATTCAAATCGAGCAACCAGCATGTCATGGACCTTCGGTCCATGGGGATAGCTGTCTTCTCCGGCGAGGTTATACCCCTCTGCCGCAGGCTTGGTTCTAGGGTAGCAGTCCTAGGCGCTTGAGAGGGTCATTGCAAGAGAGAGAGAGATTGGTTTGATAATGATCTTGCTTGATTTATTCCCTGCTGCCATGCGGCTTATAAATAGCCCTATAGCTAACCAACTTCTCCTACAAACTCTCAACTAACTCCTACTTTCTTGGACTTATCTGATGCTAACTAACTCTCCACAATTCTCTCATCTCAATCTTATTCTCTAGCCTTATCCCAGCTCGTCTTAATCTTATTCTCTAGCCTTATCCCAGCCTGGCTGTTGCCTCTCGCTCCCTATGATGCCCATGACATCTCCCCCTCCCTTGAGGACCAGCTCGTCCTCGAGCTGCCATAGACTTACCTGACACGACTTAAGGTTAAGCCTTTTACATCTCGGCTTACCTTTATTATTTAAGACGAAAATACAAAATAATTGTGGAACTAAAATATAAATTTGAACTGCAGCTATGTCCTCCTATCCTCCTGGATCCCAAGGAAAGAGCTGAACTGCGGACTTCACGTTGGATGAAAGGTGAAGGAGGAACTAGCCCGTCCTTATGTTGGGTCTGTCCAGCACCAAGGCAGTTGCCCGAATGAAGGAGACGACCCTCTTTGGCCGTGCAGGGAGGCTGCATACCCAGATCTCGACTTCTGCAGGGGGTTCAAAAAGTATAGACGAGACCTGGTGGTTGGGCGCGCAGGCTGCGAGTTGGTGCAGCGATGAGCTGATCAGCAAGTGCAGCTTCCGCACCGCCCGCCTAACAAGGAAGCCGCGCACTGCGGCTTGCAGGCGCACCACGGCCTGCTCATGTGATGACGGCCATGGGGTGGCCCTGGAGGCCACAGCAAGGTGCTTCTCCCCACGAAGGGACTGTACCTGGCGGCGTGCCAGGAACCCTCGCGCTGCCGCCTGAAGCCACACCGCTGCTTGGAGTTCCTTTTCTGTCTTCTCCTTGTAGCGGTGGAACATCACAACGAATTGATCCCACTTCTCTTCGAGCCGAGTGAATGCATCTAGAGTTGTTGAGGGCGGGTGAGAGGGCGTTGCGGCGGCAGATGACGCGGCGGCTGGTGGTGGTGAGGGATGGGCGGCTGGTGGTGGTGAGGATAACCTGGAGCTGATACCAGGTGTCATGGACCTTCGGTCCATGGGGATAGCTGTCTTCTCCGGCGAGGTTATACCCCTCTGCCGCAGGCTTGGTTCTAGGGTAGCAGCCCTAGGCGCTTGAGAGGGTCATTGCAAGAGAGAGAGAGAGATTGGTTTGATAATGATCTTGCTTGATTTATTCCCTACTGCCATGCGGCTTATAAATAGTCATATGGCTAACCAACTTCTCCTACAAACTCTCAATTAACTCCTACTTTCTTGGACTTATCTGATGCTAACTAACTCTCCACAATTCTCTCATCTCAATCTTATTCTCTAGTCTTATCCCAGCTCGTCTCAATCTTATTCTCTAGCCTTATCCCAGCCTGGCTGTTGCCTCTCGCTCCCTATGATGCCCATGACACAGCATTGCCATGCTAACCAACTTTTTTCTTCTGGGCCCTGGTTGCTTAAATTTTTTCAAAACTGAAAAGTGTTTCTGTACTGCTGTTCCCGATTTTTATTGTATTGTTTTTTTCTGAGTGCCTTCTTTTTTCTTTCTTCCTTTTTTGTTCTGAAGTGCATATGATGTCTTACACTTGATCTCTGAACTTCAGGTAAGTTCACATGTGGAAAGTATTAATCGCTGATGCACTACTTTGAGTAGCCTATAGTAGGGTCCTTTATTTAGTTGTTGGCCAGTTTTCTGTTGGTTCTATTCTTGTAAGCTGGTTTCCCCTGTGGGTGTGGTGTGAGTGTTTTAAACTTTTTATACCTTTTTGCCTTTTATAAAAAATGGTTTTCCCCGTAAAAAATTAGGAACTAAAATGAAACATCTGGTGTAACATCTTTTGGCATGATTTTCTGGTGGATGTATTGCGTTCACATGGGTCAGTTTCTTTGGTTGGATTGTTGTTTACTGGCATTCTATGTCTCTTTGCTGTTTGTTTTTTAAAATATAATGTCTACTTTGATGATATCTTGGACATTCATGGCATGATTTGATGTAGCTATGCTGTGCTATACTAGTTTGAAGCACGACATGGCAAATCTTTTCTTCTTATTTTGTGATTTGAAAAGGTTCTTCATCTCCATGGACATGAATTACTGATGTGTGATGTCTGTTTTGATTACTTGAATCACTTTCCTTGGTTCTCTTGTTTCTTGAATGCATATCTTGTTTGCTTTGCTTTCAAGCTTATATTGCCCAATGCCCCTTTGTAATTAGTATTTTCTAGCTCGTGTTAGATCAGGGGTAGGCTTTCCTCGGCTATTCCTTTCCTAGACCCCACTCAGCTGGAGCTGCCAGCACTGGGTTTGTCCTTTTAGATCTAACTCATCAAAAATATCCTGGACACCTGGAGTGTTTTGTATTCCAAGCCAAATCAATTCCTACCCATCAATATCTACATCCAAACGGAGCCTTATAGTTGCTGCTGCTTCTCTTTTATACCCTGGGAATACTAAGGTTGTGTTGTACACTTAGGCCCATTTTGCAATGCAGGATTTTACAACAAATACTTCAATTGATTTTTCATGCTCTAAACATTTCACTAGCTTCTTTACTTAGTCATCGTTATTTGTTTTCCTATGATGCAATTGTAAATTTTAAGTATGGTTTGTTTCTCTTCCATTTATTGATTTTGCAGTCCAAGTCACATGGTAGAAGTCCTAACCACAAGGACAAAAGAGATTCTTGTGACCGGAGGAACAGAAGAAATCCTGAGAGTGACGACAGAAGCTCTCTTGAGTGCGCTGACAACGGTTCTCGTGAGTGTGCCGACTGAAGATGATCAATGGAGCGCAAAAACAGCAGTTATGGCATGGTATCCAATATCCATTGCTTCTGATAGAAGCTCAGCTGGGCCATCAGAGAAGCAGCTGTATGACAAGCAAGGGAACAGTAGATTCCATCTGGTTGTGGGGTTAAAACTATCTCCAGCAGCTTATCTATCCCCATACATATATTTAAACTCTATTTTGCGAACAGTGCAAAACAATGTTTTTGGGTAAACTATAAATAGACTGCTGCAAACGGTCTAAGAAGGAACCTATTCGGAAAGTCAATGTAAATGAAGCGGCTGCTATAGTAATGGTAATGGTGGCTACTTGTGGACTGGGTGCTGCAAATGACTCACTTAACACCATGAAAGGAACCAAGGACAATGTTCGCACCCATTTTAGTCATGATCCTTCTTCCAGCTTTGGATATTTCTCATCTTAACAGGATCAAGATGCACTGTCCGAACGCATTTCAAATGGTGAGGCTGATGCTTCACTTACAGGTAGTGGACACAACCCCAAAGGGAACGTTTTGGAATTATAAATTATTGATGATGATTGGATTGCAAACACTATTGCAAAAGCTGCTGCTGCAGTAGCCTCCAAAGAGGCAGATTCTTCAGAAGCTTCCATGACAAAGGAGCAGAAGCTGAAAGCTGAGAGGCTTCGCCGTGCAAAGATGTTTGCTGCAATCATTAAGAGTGGAGACAAGAAGATGAATGATTTAGCTGTGTTTGCTGCAATCATTAAGAGTGGAGACAAGAAGATGAATGATTTAGCTGCATCATCGGATCCAACTAGTGAAGCTGCCAAGGCAATTCCTGATATGAATGTGTCTGGACTTGATCAGCAATCTGTGGCTAAGGAACGTGAAGGTAGTTCTGATCCGTTTGAACATGAGGGACCAAACTTGACAAATCATAATAAAGACTCTGATGATGAACCAAACAGAGTGCGGAAGTATAGAAAGAAACATCGAGAATCCCATGAGGAAAAAGATGAATCGGAGGATATCTATAAGCACTCGAGGAAGAGGCATCACCCAGAGCATTCAAGAGGCCCTAGCAAGGATGTTCACAAACATAAGCACAAGAGCCTCAAGGTCGCACAGAAGTGTCCGCGTCTGGATCAGGTGCCAAGTTTGAATCAGACAAGCTGCTCGATGACATTGCACAATCAACTCAGGTAACAACTGAAGTGCCGAGTGAACTGAGAGCAAAAATCAGAGCGATGTTGCTCGAGAGACTGTAGTATTCAACGTTATGTCCTTAGGCCTCTGATCTGTAGCCAACTGCTCTGTCGATTTCTGTATTTGCTTCGAACGCTCCAACTGTGCCCATTTTACTTGAAATCAGTGACCTGCACGCCAAGTTCGTTGGCCTGCTCCACATGTTGAAGTTTCTGCTGCACGCATAGGTTTGAACGTCTTGAACTCTTGATGAATCAGTGGTCCGCCTGCAGGCTGCAGCGTCATATTTCTACGGGATATTTCTAGCGGATTTCTGCACTGATGGAATAATTAATGTGGTCTTCATGTGGAGGACAGCATCTCTGTTTTGTGGTGTTGAGGACAGCAGCATCAACAGTCTTTTGACTGTTGTAGGACAGCAGGCAGCAGCAGTCTTTTTGACTGTACTTTAGCATCTAGAGTACAACACATGTGTGCTGCAGTAGCATCTAAAGGATAACATATTTGTGCTGCAGTGTGTAGTGTGGTATGTAGTGTAGTCCCTAGAGCTATAAATAACCCTTCTAAAGGTATGTTATTTTGAGTAGTGTGTGAGTAATAAATCAAAAATTGCTTCAACTCGTAGTGTCATCCGAGTAAGAATTCCATTGCTTACAAAGACAACTATTTTGTTCTATTATAGTGATTTTAGTGTATATATATATATATATATATATTGTATATTATGAGTCCTGAGCTTCCAATAACTAGAGCAAAACACAGGTCAGACGGTGCAGTCCGGTCGAGCCGGACCAGGTCCGAGCTGCTATAAAAACACTTCCACACCACCATGGATTAGATTTTAGCGGCGGCGGCGGTTTCCTCGGGTATGCAAGCGGCGACGATCCTGGGTGTCAGCGGCGGTGCTGCCTCGAGGCGAGCGACCAACGACGACACTCCCAAGGTGGGCGGGCAAGCAGTGACGACGCTCTCGAAGCGGACGGGCGGCAACGACGCACCCTAGGCCCGGTGGCAACGACAGTTGTGCGAGGTGTGGTAGGCGTCGATTGCCACAAGGTACGTGGGTCACTCTGATGGTCACGCGAGGCGCGGTCGTCTCTGGCGATGGCGGGCGCGCGAGGTATAGGTGAAAGGGAAATGTGTCTCTGGGCCATTTCTATAAATGTTTTGGTGATTAAATATCCAATACATATTGATTGAGTTCTTATGTGCTAAATGAGTGAGAAGTGCAAATCAAAGAACAAGGTATGTTTCTAGACTTAGTAAATTGTTTTTGAATACTAACATGTTTATCTAAGTGCTAGAAACAGTGCCAAGAAAAGAACATTTGAATTAAAGAAGAGTTGGCTAAGTACAGCCAAAACCAGCACCAGCCTGGCACACCGGACTGTCCGATGGTGCACCGGATAGTGTCCGGTGCCCCAGACTGGCCCGACCTGAACTGTTGCTCTCGGGAATCGGGCGACGACTTGGCTAATAATCACTGGACTGTCCGGTGAGTCCTCAGCACCTGCGCCCAAGTACATCGGCGACAAACTTGTCACTCTCGGGAAAACCAGAAAGCACAGCGGCTAAAAACACCGGACTGTTCGGTGGTGCACCGGATTGTCCGGTGAGTCAGAGCCGCCTGTGGGCCGTGGCCAACGGTCGCCTGCTCGATCAACGGGCGACACGTGGCGAAGCCAACGGTCGGATGGTCGCACCGGACTGTCCGGTGTGCACCGGACAGTGTCCGGTGCGCCAACAGATCCAAAGATCCAACGGTCGGCTTCGCCAGATAAGGAAAGAGATCGCACACCGGACTGCTATAGGACCTGTCCGGTGTGCCACTCGACAGAAGGCGGGAATTGCCTTCCAAGTTGATCTCCAACGGCTCCTAGCTGCCTTAGGGCTATAAAAGGGACCCCTAGGCGCATGGAGCAGTACACCAAGCATTCACTAAGCATCCTAAAACTCCTAGACTCCGCCTCCACGCATTTGATTGATTGTGTTAGTGATTTGAGCTCCTTTTGAGTTGTGAACTCCCTGTGCTGTGTTTGGAGCTCAAGTCTTAGCTTGTGTGCGTGTGTGTGCTGCGGATTTGAGTCTTGCGTGTGTTACTCTCTCTCACTTACTACTGTGCTTCTCTTGTGATAAACTTGTAAGGGCGAGAGGCTCCAATCTGTGGAGATTCCTCACAAACGGGAAAAAGACTATAAGGAAGATAGCCATGGTACTCAAAGTCGATCGTTGGATCGCTTGAAAGGGATTGAGTGCAATCCTTGACCGAAGGAGGTCACCACAACGTGGAAGTAGGCATTGGCCGAACCACGGGATAAATCACTATGTCTTGTGTCCATCTTATTTTGTGATTGGTTTTCTTCTGAAGTTCACACTCTAGCAACTTGGTTTTATCCACACTAACATTTCATAACCAAGTATTTGCTATTACGTGTTAAATTTAGCAGGATCACCTATTCACCCCCCTCTAGGTGCTCTCAATTGGTATCGGAGCCGTACTCTTCATTTAAAGGTCTAACCGCCCGAAGAGATGGATCCTAAGGGTAAGGGGATGGTGGTCAACGACAAGGAGGAGTCCCTATTCAACGAGCCAAGAGACGACAAGTCCACTGACTCAGGCTCGAGTCACAAGAAGAGGGACGTGAGGGAGAAGAGGCGCATCAAGAAGATCATTTACTATGACACTGACGCCTCCTCTTCTTCACCAAGGGATGACGACGACGACTCCTCGTCCAAGAAAAAGACGGTTAATCAAAACTACTCCTTTGATTATTCTCGTATTCCGTATAATTCAAATGCCCATTTACTTTCTATTCCTCTTGGAAAACCCCACAATTTGATGGAGAGGATTACTGATTCTGGAGTCATAAAATGCATAGTCACCTATTTTCTCTTCATCCTAGTATTTGGGAAATTATGGAAAATGGGATGTATTTTGATAGTACGGATAATCCTGTGTTTATAAATGAACAAATTCATAAAAATGCCAAGCTACTACTGTTTTGCTAGCATCTCTTTGCAGGGATGAGTACAATAAAGTCAGTGGCTTGGACAACTCTAAGCAAATCTGGGATACTCTCAAGATATCACATGAGGGTAACGACACCACTATGATCACCAAGATGGAACTGGTGGAAGGCGAGCTAGGGAGGTTCGCGATGATCAGGGGAGAGGAGCCAACACAGACCTGCAACAGGCTCAAAACCCTGGCCAACAAAATCCGAAGCTATAGAAGCATAAGATGGACGAATCATGAGGTCATCCGACTCATGCTCATGTCATTTACTGTAATTGACCCTCATCTTGTGAATCTTATTCGTGAAAACCCCAGGTACACCAAAATGACGACCGAGGAGATACTCGGAAAATTCGTGAGCGTGCGTATGATGGTGAATGAAGCTTGATACGTGGACGATGCCTTAAACGGTCCACTACCCGTCTATGAGCCGCAGCCCGTTGCTCTCAAAGCAACTAGCAGCAGGGAGGCGCTACCAAGCAAGGTGGCACAAGTAGAGGCGGTCAGGCTCAATGAAGATGAGATGGCACTCATCATCAAGTGCTTCAAGACCGCGCTAAAAGGACGTAAGGAGTACCCCCAACAAGAACAAAACAAGGGGAAAGCGCTCCTGCTTCAAATGCGGTAAGACTGGTCATTTCATAGCTCAATGCCCCGATAATGATAATGACCAGGGACAAGAAAAGCATGGGAAGAAAGAGAAGAAGAATTACAGGAATGCGAAGGGCGAGGCGCATCTTGGAAAGGAATGGGATTCTAACTGCTCTTCATCCGACGATGAAGGACTGGCTGCCTCGACCTTCGACAAATCTTCGCTCTTCCCCAACGAACGCCATACTTGCCTTATGGCTAAGGAGAAGAAGGTACGTATTCGGGACACTCCCAATTATACTTCTTGTAGTGATGAAGAGTCATCTGATGATGAAGTAGACTATACTGATTTGTTTAAAGGATTAGATAGGAATAAAGTAGACAAAATAAATGAATTAATTGATGCCCTTAATGAAAAAGGATAGATTGCTAGTGAAGCAAGAAGATATCTTGTATGAGGAACATGATAAATTTGTTAGTGTTCAAAAATCTCTTGCTCTAGAAATTAAAAGAAATGAAATGCTATCCTCTGAGTTGTCTGCTTGTCATGAATCTGTCTCTAGTCTAAAGGAGTTAAATGATGAATTAAATGCTAAACTAGAGAAAGCAAATGCAACTAGTTCATATGTAGAACATATAGTTATTTGCAATAGGTGTAAAGATGTTAATTTTGATGAACATGCTGTCACTATTGCTAAATTAAACAATGAGGTTGTAAGTCTTAATGCTCAACTTAAGACTTGCAAAGATGATTTTGATAAATTAAAATTTGCTAGGGATGACTACACTGTTGGTAGACACCCCTCAATTAAGGATGGACTTAGTTTTCGAAAGGAAACCAAGAGTTTAACAAGCCAAAGGACCTTCGCTCTCAACAAGGAGAAAGGGAAGGCCCCAATGGCTAGTAGTTCTCAAAAGAACCATGCCTATATTTATGATAGGAAATTCTCTAATCATGCTCATAATGAAAGATGCTATGATCATATTGGTTATCATGATGCTACATTTAATTCTCATGCTATGTTCGCATCTAGTTCCACTTTTGTTCATGGTAGAAGTACGCCTAGGAGAAATTATGCTACTTCTCATGCTCCTAGGAAAGTTTACAATGGACCTACTACTGTTTATCATGCTGGCAATGCTTCCTTTGTACTTTTATGCAAGAATGCAAAAGTAGTTGCTAGGAAGTTGGGATCCAAATTCAAGGGAGACAAAACTTGCATATGAGTTCCAAAAACTGTTGTGACTAACCTTGCAGGACCCAACAAGAGTTGGGTACCTAAAATCCAAGCTTAAATTCCTTGCAGGTTTATGCATCCGGGGGCTCAAGCTGGATTATCGACAGCGGATGCACAAACCACATGACAGGGGAGAAGAAGATGTTCACCTCCTATGTCAAGAACAAGGATTCCTAGGATACGATCATCTTTGGAGATGGGAACCAAGGCAAGGTCAAAGGCTTGGGCAAGATAGCTATCACTAACGAGCACTCAATATCAAATGTATTTTTAGTAGAGTCGCTCGGGTACAATCTTCTATCTGTAATTCAATTGTGTCACATGGGCTACAATTGTTTATTCACGAATATTGATGTATCTATCTTTAGAAGGAGTGATGGTTCATTAGCTTTTAAGGGTGTATTAGATGACGAGCTCTACTTAGTTGATTTTTCGAAAGAGAATGCCGATCTAGATGCATGCTTAATAGCTAAGACTAATATGGGCTGGCTTTGGCATCACCGTCTAGCACATGTTGGGATGAAGAACCTTCATAAGCTTTTAAAAGGAGATCATGTGTTAGGACTAACTGATGTCTGTTTTGAGAAAGACAGACCTTGTGCAGCATGTCAGGCAGGGAAACAGGTGGGAAGCACTGATCACAACAACAATGTGATGACAACATCAAGACCACTCGAGCTTCTTCACATGGATCTCTTCGGACCCGTTGCCTACCTCAGCATCAGGGGAAGTAAGTATGGTCTTGTAATAGTTGATGATTTTTCCCGCTTCACTTGGGTGTTCTTTTTGCAGGACAAATCCGAAACCCAAGGGACCCTAAAGCGCTTCCTAAGGAGAGCTCAAAATGAGTTTGAGCTTAAGGTGAAGAAGGTAAGAAGCGACAATGGGTCCGAGTTCAAGAATCTACAAGTTGAAGAGTATCTTGAGGAGGAAGGCATCAAGCATGAGTTCTCCGCTCCCTACACACCACAACAAAATGGTGTGATAGAGAGGAAGAATAGGACGCTAATCGACATGGCGAGAACGATGCTTGGAGAGTACAAGACGCCTGAGCGGTTTTGGTCGGAAGCTGTGAACATAGCCTGCCATGCCATAAACCGGCTCTATCTGCATCACCTCCTCAAGAAGACTTACTGGTAACAAACCCAATGTTTCTCATTTTCGTGTATTTGGGAGCAAATGCTACATTCTGGTGAAGAAAGGTAGACATTCAAAATTTGCTCCCAAAGCAGTAGAAGGGTTTTTACTAGGATACGACTCAAATACAAAGGCATATAGGGTCTTCAACAAATCATTAGGATTAGTTGAAGTCTCTAGCGACGTTGTATTTGATGAGACTAATGGCTCTCCAAGAGAACAAGTTGATCTTGATGATATAGATGAAGATGAAGTTCCCACGGCCGCAATGCGCACGATGGCGATAGGTGATGTGCGACTACAAGAACTATAGGAACAAGATCAGCCATCTTCCTCAATAATGGTGCAACCCCCAACTCAAGACGATGTACAAGTACCTCAAGAAGAGGGGCATAATCAAGGGGGAGCACAGGAGGAACAGGTTATGGAGGAAGAATCACCACAGACCCTTCCAACCCAAGTCCGAGTGACGATCCAAAGACATCACCCTGTCGATCAGATTCTGGGTGACATCAGCAAGGGAGTAACTACTCGCTCACGATTAGCTAATTTTTGTGAGCATTACTCGTTTGTCTCTACTATTGAGCCTTTCAGGGTAGAAGAGGCCTTGCAGGATCCGGACTGGGTGTTGGCCATACAGGAAGAGCTCAACAACTTTAAACGAAATGAAGACTGGAGCCTGGTGCCTCGTCCAAAGCAAAACGTTGTGGGAACCAAGTGGGTGTTCCGTAACAAACAAGACGAGCACAGAGTGGTGACAAGAAACAAGGCTCGACTTGTGGCAAAAGGTTATGCCCAAGTCGCAGGTTAGGATTTTGAGGAGACTTTTGCTCCTGTTGCTAGGCTAGAGTCAATTCGGATATTATTAGCCTATGCTGCTCACCATTCTTTTAGGTTGTTCCAAATGGACGTGAAGAGCGCTTTCCTCAATGGGCCAATTAAGGAGTAGGTATACGTGGAACAACCCCCTGGCTTTGAGGATGACAAGTATCCCGACCATGTATATAAGCTCTCTAAGGCGCTCTATGGACTTAAGCAAGCCCTAAGAGCATGGTATGAATGCCTTAGAGATTTTCTTATTTCTAATGCTTTCAAGTTTGGGAAAGCCGATCCCACTCTTTTCATAAAGATTTGCAATGGTGATCTTTTTGTTTGCTAGATTTATGTTGATGACATAATATTTGGTTCTACTAATCAAAAGTCTTGTGAGGAGTTTAGCAGAGTAACGACGCAAAAGTTCGAGATGTCGATGATGGGCTAGTTGACCTACTTCCTTGGATCCCAAGTGAAGCAACTCAAGGACGGCACCTTCATCTCCCAAACGAAGTGCACTCAAGATCTTCTCAAGAGGTTTGGGATGATGGACGCTAAGCCCGCGAAGACACCGATGAGAACTGACGGACATCTCGATCTCAACAAAGGAGGTAAGTCCGTTGATCAAAAGGCATACCGGTCAATAATAGGTTCATTAATTTATCTTTGTGCTAGTAGACCGAACATTATGCTTAGTGTATGCATGCGTGCTAGACTTCAATTCGACCCTAAGGAATGTCACCTTGTGGCCGTTAAGCGAATTCTGAAGTATTTAGTTTCTACGCCTTACTTCGGGATCTGGAATCCAAAGGGGTCTACCTTTGACTTAATTGGATACTCAGACTCCGACTATGCCGGGTGCAAGGTTGATAGGAAGAGCACATCAGGGACGTGCCAATTTCTAGGAAGGTCCCTGGTGTCCTGGAGTTCCAAGAAACAAACATCTGTTGCCCTATCCACCGCTGAGGCTGAGTACGTTGCCGCAGGACAGTGTTGCGTGCAACTGCTTTGGATGAGGCAAACTCTCCAGGACTTTGGCTACAATCTGAGCAAAGTCCCACTCCTATGTGACAATGAGAGTGCAATTCGCTTGGCAGATAATCCTATTGAACACAGCCGCACTAAGCACATAGACATCCGGCATCACTTCTTAAGAGACCACCAACAAAAGGGAGATATCGATGTGTACCACATTAGCACCGAGAACCAGCTAGTCAATATCTTCACCAAGCCTTTAGATGAGAAAAGGTTTTGCAGGTTGCGTAGTGAGCTAAATGTCTTAGATTCGCGTAACTTGGATTGATCTAGTGCATACATGTAGTCTATGCCTTTGATCATGTTACTTTGAGCATTTACATTCTTTATTATTTATTGGTGGTGTCGGTGTTTTGGGTCCGACCACGCACCCGGGGTTACCCCTCAAGGTGCTTTTAGGAGTAGGACGGTGTTACCGACTGTAGCTCGATGGTTCGTGCTGGGCGCACGAGAAATAGTGGACAATGATATACAGGTTTGGGCCACTTTGAGATGCGTAACACCCTACGTCCTGGCGAGAGTGCTTTATGCGATGGGTTACAAGGGAGTTCTCTAGTGCTGGAAAATGTAGAGAGCAGGGTGGATGGCTAAGTAATGAGGGATCGATCTGAAGGGGTGCCCCCTAGGCCTTATATACTCGACCGTGGGGCTTTACATGTAGGTATGATTACAATGTATGCCTAAGAAATAGTGAATCAACTGAGTTTATCATCCTATAATTCAATCGACCCATCCTCGCTTGGTTCTGTCGTACGGGGCTCCTGCGCGGGAAGGTCGTGTCACTGTTGTGATTACTGCTCGAATTCGTTGGGCCGTCTGGGCTTGCGCCAATCCGCTTCACTGGTCGTTCCTCTCCAGACCCACGAGGGGATGACCTTATGAATTATGGGGCCCTTGGGCCTTTCATGAGGTCTTTTATCCTTCTGGTGGACCCGGGGGATATCTGTCCCCCACAAGCCCCCAATCTTTGGGTTGATTTTGAGGTAAACGGCCCAAAGATCCTAGGTCCAGCTTGTAGTCCTTAATTTTAACAAGGAATGCTTTGGAAATAAGCCTGCCAGGCCACTACTTCTGAACTCTGAGTGATCTGGTAAAAACATTTTTTTACTATCTTCTTCTGATATTATTCCTCGAGTTTTGGTGTTCCGTCTCAGGTTTATGCTTTGGAGGTCAGCATTTTGCACTGTAGGACTTCGAACCTCATTGGGTGCACCGAAGGTGTAGCCCCCGAGCTTCGAGTGGATTTTCGCAGACAATTCACTCGAAGGTCTTCATTTCAAGTATTATCAGAAATCACTTTTATCTTCCACTTGTGCTTTTTCAGAGGTCAGCCTTGTCTTAATTTTGCCTTATGCTTTAGAGGTCAGCATTTTGCTTCTTCGGGGATGATGATTTATTGGGTGCACCGAAGGTGCACCCAATGGGTGTAGCCCCCGAGCTTCGAGTGGATTTTTGAAAATAATCCACTCGAAGGTCTTCATTTCATGCCTTTTTCCGGGAATCATCCTTTCCTTTTGTCGAATGTCTTTAGAGATCAGCATGTTATTAACACTATGCTTTAGAGGTCAGCATACGTTCTTGTCTTTGAGGCCGAGTATGCGATCTGCCCATATTTTGCTGGATCTTGTAATTTATTTGATCTGCTACTGATTGGACGTTCGATAGATGGCCTCTGACTAGTCTTCATGTCACTTCGCGCTTTGATGCTTCTGTCGATTAGACTTGTACCTCATCGGCTATATTTGGCTTTCCTTTGATCCTTGCTAATATCTTTCTTCTGTCTTGAAGTATTCATTGCATATACTGTTCGAATGTGATAGTTTTGAAAATATACTGATAATTCCTGGGCGTCCCCCCCAATGGGTGTAGGCAAGGGACGGCTTGGTACACTAAGCGTTTAGCAAACTGCTTCTGAGTAGTAACTTGATGTGACCGCGGGCGTAATCATATCGCCCGCGCAGTTGACTGGAGTCCCAATGGGTGTCGTGTTACGTGAAACGGCGTCAGCCGCCTGACGTGTCTCCAGACGGTTTGAATTGCATATTGAATTTTTGCGACTGTTCAGTGGCCATGGTAGGAGGTGAGCGGTTGCCTTCTTCTTCTATAAATAGTGTTCTTGCTTCTCCGGCATTTTCACATCTCTTGCTGCTGCTTGCTGTTCGCTCTCTTCTCTTTCCTTTTTCCTCCACCATGGGCAAGAGCAAGAAAGGTGGTAGTTCTTCGCATCACTCTAGCGACAAGCGCAAGCGCGAGCCGACTCCTCCCTCGGAGGACTTCGGCGACTCGGAGTACTCGGAGGAGGAGTTCTCCTCCGAGTCCGAGGGCTCCCCGGCTCCTGCCTCTCCCCCGGCGTCGTCTGATGATTAAGACGACTCCTAGGGGATCGCTGCGGAGGTATGGACCTACATTCGGGTCGTCGAGCGCGCCGGGCTTGAGGGCTCGGATGAGTCGGAGTACTCCTCGGACGAGGAGAACTCCTCGGACTCGTCCGAGGAGGGCGGCGGCGACGGCGATGGCGGTGACGGCGATGGCGACGGTGACGGCAGCGGTGACGGCGGCGAAGGCGACAGTGACGACGGCGGCAAGGGTGGCAGCGGCGACGGCGGCGACGGCAGCAAGGGCAACAGCAGCAGGGGTAGCAACAAGGCCAGTGGCTAGATGCCACTAGTTTTAATTATTAATATAGATTAGTAGTAGAAGTAGTATTAGCGGAATAATGTAGTAGTAGCTAGTAGTATAGTTAGTGAAATGTAATGTAGTAGTAGGGAAGGCATCAGCTCATAATGAGTTGATTTGTAAGTTCAGTAGTGCTTCCCTTATGAAGAATGATTTCGCTCCACTTCTGTGTGCATTATTTTGCCTTCTGGTCAGTCGTCGATCATTTTTATATTTACCGCCAATGATGTTTTCTATCTGCAACGCTTGAGTAGCAACTTGGAGTCGTCGGGTCACGCTTCAGACTGCTTTATTTGCGACGTCAGTGCTTTGGTGGTAGCGGCCGAGTTATTATTGGCGATGTTGGCGCTTTTTGAAGTAATGGCTGAGCGATAGCGGCCACGTCGGTGTTTTAGAAATAACGACCGAGCGGTTACTGGTGATGTCGGCGTTTTAGAGGTAACAGCCGAATCCCTTGGAGCCACATCACCGCTTTAGAAATAACAACCGAGTGACTGATGGCGACGACGGCGTTTTAGAGGTAACAGCCGAGTGATCGATGGCAACGTCGGTGTTTTAGAGGTAACAGCCGAGTGATAACGGGCCACACCGGCCGCTTTGGAAACAGTGGCTGGGTGAAGTCTGGTAACGTCAGCGTTTTTAGAAATAACCACTGAGTTAAAATGGACCGCGTGATGATGTGGCACGCCCGCGCTTTAGAAATAACGGCCGGGTGATGACGTGGCACGCCAGCGTTTTAGAAATAACAGCTGGGTGATGACTGGGCACTTTTTAGATTTGGCATCTGGCCTCGGAAAACCCATATGTACTGCACTGTCGCACGCCTCTGCATTCCATGCCCTAGTTTTTGCTTTTCCGCATCTAGGCCTTCTCTACTTTCCTGCGATCCTGCTTTCGGTCCGCTCGTCAGCAAGGTTGAGATGGCGCCCAAGCGGAAAGCTTCGAGTTCGTCCATCGCAGTCATTCCCCCTATCGATCCCAATAGTCAGTTGCCCTTCGCAGGTAACCATATGTCTGTTGTCTCTGAATCCGACCTTCTTTATCTCGTATCCATCAGAGTTCTTCCTCCGACGGAGCTCTGTTCCTGGCGGATCTGCCGTGGGGTCATTGTTCCGATAGAAGACACCCACGAATCTATCATTTACATTCCTTTTCTTATCCACGGTCTTGCTCTTCCCATTTCTCCTTTCTTCCGCGATCTCCTTGATTTCTATCACTTGAATCTGACCCATCTGAATCCCAATTCCATTCTGCAGGTCTCTGTTTTTGTTCATTTATGTGAAGCCTTCCTTGGTGTTTTGCCTCACTTTGGCCTTTGGAAGTATTTGTACCACTGTAGGCCTAGGATGGCCGGAGGGCAGCACCAGCTGGTGGGGGGCGCGAGCTTGGAGATGCGCCGTGGGAGAAAGACTGACTACCTCGACATCCCACTCAAGGACAGCATCAAGGGATGACGCCTAGAATGGTTCATCGTGGAGAATCACGAGAATTCTCTCCCCCCATGGTCAGGGAGGCAGCCAGATGTTCGCACTTTGAGCTGGACCGAATCCCCCACAGACCAGGAGGTGGCTGAGGCAGGGGCTCTGCTTGCTGAAGTTGGATTGTTGAAAGAAAGGGGTCTGACTGCGGAAGCTGTGGTCGCTGACTTTGTTTTCAAGAACATTCAGCCGCTAAAAGACAGAGCATATCCGGCCTATCTGTATCGAGGCCTCGCTGATTCAACTCGGGTAACTAACAGAAGAATTCCTGCTGTGGACTTAGTGAGTCGGCTCGAGATGATACTCAGAGGTAAGGTGTCGAACATCGGCGCTCCTGTCGCATATTCGGCCAGGAATCTGCCTCTTTCCAAGGCATTTACCAGTTTTGTGTCAAATCCTCCTGCTGGTGATAGCGGTTTGGGCCTTAGAGTGCGACCCTCTCCCGAAGAAGTTAGTGCTTTGGTTGCCTCACTTGAAGAAATTCCTGACGACGAGAGGCAGGTTCATTTTGAGGTGCCTTTTAATCCGAGTGATGCAGAGATAAGTGCCATGCTGGTAGGGCTGGGCATTCGGTTTTTTTTCTAAACTTCGGTTCGGTTTTTCGGTTTTAAAAAACTTCGGTTTTTCAAACATTAGAAACCGATCGGTTTTCTAGAAAATGAAAAACCGAGAAGTTCGGTTTCGGTTTTTTACTTCGGTTTTTCGGTAAAAACCGAATACCAAACTTATAATCAAGACAATACATACAACAAGTTTACATGATAGATTACACATAATTTTAAAAAGTAAAAATTATATAGGTACAAATATTTAGATATACATCATACATCACATACAAATAAGTGAATAACAATTTAATTGTATCACACAATTAGTTCACATAATCGAATAGTCAAATTTGAGAATTGATAAAGTTTGGTATTCGGTTTTTTCGGTTCGGTATACGGTGAAAACCGATTACGATACCGAAAACCAAACTTCTTAGATACAAAAACCGAAACCGAACCGAACTACCAAAAAAACCGAAATTTCGGTTCGGTTCGGTACGGTTCGGTTTTTGGTTTATGGTAAAAATGTGCCCACCCCTACATGCTGGATATGTTAGCTGAAGATTCTTCTGATGCAGTCCCTGCTGAAACACTAGTGGTAGCGCCCATCCCAGAGGCTAGCAAAGCTTTGGATATTCAGAAGTCTGACAGTGTTTGCCTGAAGCGTTCTCGCCGAGCCAATCAGCCTACTTCTCCTGCTGAGGGGAAGAAAAAGAAGAAGAGACGTCTTTGTCGAGTGTCTAGCTTGGATCAGGATGCTGTCCATCTGTTCCTACTGCTGAGGAAGTGCCGGTCCCCGCGTTTGCTGAAGCTGACCCCAATGGGTGTGACCCGACTGCTGTGGAACCCAATGGGTGTGACCTAGATGATATTGAACCCAATGGGTGTGATCTGGCCAAAACTGACCCAATGGGTGTACTGTCCGCGTTGTTGATGAAGATGAGGAAGAGGAGGATGAAATCCCTCTAACTCGGAAGAATAGCCGACGCTACATTGCCAGCGGGGAAAGTAGTGATGTTCCTTCTCCAGCCGTGTCTGCTCTCGTTGGTCTGCAAGAATTGTCTCAGGCCAACTTTGATCAGACTCTTGAAGATATGGTCCCAGAAGATCTGTTGTCGGAGCCGACAGATGGTGAAATGATGGATATTTGTGCTGATGTGCCTGACGCCGGGCTGGAGTTATCTCGAGCAGCATCACATGCCTCATCAACCTTAGAGCGCGGTCTTAAGGGTCAGGAGGCTGGTCTGGATTGTTCTGCTCCCATGGAAGTGGGTGAAGGTCCTTCAGCCTTAGAGGTGGCTGTTACGGAGAGCTTGGCCCTCACGGATGGCACTAGCGTTTACCCAGCCCCCGAGGGGGTTGCCAGGGATGACCCGGCTCGGATGGGTAGCGCGAGCTATGTCCTAGCCCCCGAGGGTGCCTGAGTCAGTTCTCCCTCTCACACTTCCATGGAAGTTCACGTAGGGTCTTCTCCTCCGCATTCTGGTTGTATGGCAGCAACCTACGCTTCGGGTCAAGAAGTCGCCTTAGAGGCCAGCGCTCCTGATGACAGAGTTTCGCCTTCTGCTGATGATACTGACATGGTCCCTACTGATGCATTGTGGGTTGTTCCGATTGGTGACCCTTCAACGAGTCGTCAGTTGATTTCCCATGACTTGGCAGTTCCCTCGTTCTTCTCCAACCTCCAGGCAATTTGGTTTCCTCTGGTCTGACTTTTATTCTAGGTAGACTGCTGTTATTATACTCATCTGTTCTTAATGTTAGGCATTAGTGGACGAGATGGCTGGCCAGCTGAAATTGCAGGGTGCCTCTGTCCCAGAAGGAGCTTTGTCTCTGATGCATTGGAATCCGGTGCTGCTTCAGCGGCGTGTATCTGATTTGGAGATGGCAAATGCTGGTTAGTGCCCTTCATTTCTTTTTTAGCTATTTGACTAATCTGCTTTATAGCTGGACATCCTTGTTGACTGTTTCCTGACAGATATGGCCCGACAATATTCTGATCTTGAAAAAAAGTATTCCTAAGGTCAGGCTGAACTGGCCCGGCAATATTCGGATCTTGAAGAAAAGTATTCTCACGGTCAGGCTGAACTGGCTTGGGTCTCTGCTTCTCTGAATGATGCTAACACGCTGATCTCCACTCTCCATGCTCAGCTTGATTCTGAAAAGGTGGCCACAGAATTGAACTTTCACTTGCCCTTATCTGTTATGTTTTCAGTGCTTGCTTGACGTTGGAGAAACTGGCCCTTGTCTGCAGGAGGAGAAGCGTACTCTTGCCACTTCTCGCGACAACCTGGACAAGTTATATCGTGATGCCAGCAACTCGTTGACTGTCTTGGAGAGGAGCCATCGTTTCACCAAGGAAGACTTGGATAACCATCGTTACAAGTTGCAAGAGTCCCTGGATGATATGATTCGCCTCAGGCAATTGGTGTCGAGCAAGGATACTGTCATCAAGGATCTGGGTGCTTCCAAGAAGTCGGTCGCCCAGGAGCTAGAGGCCGCTCGTTTGGCTGTCAAGGCCGCTAAAGATGCTTCTGCTACTCTAAGGGCTCAGCGCGACAGAGCTATGGACAAAGCCATCCGCGCGGGGCGGATCCTGATGAGAAGACCCGGCGTGGTTGTTCCTGGCGACATAGTTGCGGACGTGAATGCAACTCCTGATTCCTCGGGTTGTCCCTCTTCGTCGGTCGCCCCTGAGAAGAAAATTTCCAAATAGAAAACACTGAATGTTTTGAGTATATGGTTAGTGTCCTCGGATGTTTCGTTAGAAAACACTTTTCAGTACTGAATGCTGTTATTGTTTTCCCGTTGCTAGAATTCAACGGTATCTACAATCGTAAAAGTAAATGCATTATGATGGTTTTGAAATTTTTTCGTGGGGCATAGAAATCGCCCTGGGATGAATAACCGCAAACATGCCGAATGTGCCGTGCCAATTTAAGTCGTTACCAACTTAAATCGATCGCTCCGTTATTAGGGGTATAGTGATCACCCCGAGTCAAGTAAGCATGAGCATGTCGCACCGCCTTAAGCCATTGCCGACTTAAACCGATTGCTCTATTAGTAGGGTATAGTGGTCACCCTGAGTTAAGTAAGCGTGAGCATGTCGCACCGCCTTAAGTCATTGCCGACTTAAGCCGATTGCTCCGTTAGCAGGGTATAGTGGTCACCCCGAGTTAAGTAAGCATGAGCATGTCGCACCGCCTTAAGACATTGCCGACTTAAACCGATTGCTCTGTTAGTAGGGTATAGTGGTCACCCCGAGTTAAGTAGATCTTAGCATATCGCACCGCCTTAAGTCATTGCCGACTTAAGCCGATTGCTCCGTTAACAGGGTATAGTGGTCACCCCGAGTTAAGTAAGAATGCAGGTTGATAGCGAACAATTTGAGTGCTCTTGAAGTCTTTTTATTGATGATATATTTCCCAGTTTACAGAATACATCGCCGTCCCAATAGCTTTTGAGATATAGCTAGGGGTAAAACTTCCTGAGGTGTTCTATGTTCCATGAGTTCCTAATTTCCGTACCGTTCATTTGAGTGAGACGATACGATCTAGGCCGAGTAACTTCCGCTACCATGAATGGTCCTTCCCATAGCGGTGATAGTTTGTGCCGTCCTTCCCCCGTTAGAATTCGGTGGAGGACGAGATCTCCCACTACGAAGGATCGATGCCGTATGTCCTTATCGTGATAGCGCCTCAGAGTTTGCTGATACCGTGCTGATTGAATCACTGTGTTAAGTCGCTCTTCCTCGAGTACGTCAACATCCTCCAGCCTAGTGGCTTCAGCTTCTGCTATGTTTTCAAAGATCAACCTTGGTGCCCCAAACTTGAGATCAGCAGGTAGCACTGCCTCCGAACCGTAGACCATGAAGAAAGGAGTATTTCCATGCAGAGCTCGACTAGGTTGAGTTCTCAGGCTCCAAACAACATACGACAGCTCTCTGATCCATTTTCCTGCGAACTTCTCTGAGCGCCTCCAATATCATCCCGTTAGCTCTTTCGACCTGCCCGTTGGCTCTTGGGTGCGCCACCGAGGCATATTTGATCTGAATGCTCTTTTGCTCGTAGAAATCGAAGAACTCTGAACTTGTGAAGTTGGATTCCAGGTCAGTTATGATGCTACTCGGTATTCCAAACCTGAACATTATGTCTTGTATGAATTCCACTGCCTTAGCTGAAGTCAGAGAAGCAATGGGTTTGAACTCTATCCATTTAGTGAATTTGTCGATAGCAACCAGGACATGAGTGTATCCTCCTTGAGCTTTTTTGAAAGGTCCAATCATATCCAATCCCCAGCATGCGAACGGCCAAGTTACGGGTATGGTTTGCAGTTGCTGTGCTGGTAGATGCTGCTGTTTTGATAAGTATTGGCAGGCTTCGCACCTCTGAACTAACTCGGTTGCATCACTTTTTGCTGTTGGCCAGTAGAAACCTAATCTGAAGACCTTCCCAACCAGGGTCCTGGAGGCTGCATGTACCCCACATTGCCCAACGTGAACCTCTTCTAGCAGTTGCTTTCCGGTGGCTGAGAGAATGCATTTCATGAAGACTCCTGATGCACCCCTTCTGTATAGTGTTTCTCCGATGAGAGTATAATGAGCCGACTATCTTGCCACCCGCTCTGCTGTATTTTTGTCGTCTGGTTCCTCCTCATTTTTTATGTATTTGATGATCGGCTCCCTCCAGTCATCAGAATCTGACTCTGGTTGGCTCAGAGCGTTGCATTCTTCCTCCCGATTCATTGAAATGCTCGGGCACAATACTTCTTGGACGAAAACTCCAGGCGGGACCTGATTCTGACTGGATCCTAGTTTAGACAATGCATCGGCTGCCTCGTTGCGGTCTCTCTCCACATGATGAAATTCCAAACCTTCAAATTTGTATTCTAGTTTCTGGACAGCAGTGCAGTATTTTCCCAAGGAGTCATTCGAGCAGTCCCATTCTTTGTTTATCTGACTTATGACCACCAGAGAATCTCCATACACCATCAGTCTCTTGATGCTCAGTGATATGGCAATGTTCAGTCCATGAATCAGAGCTTCGTATTCGGCTGCATTGTTAGATGCCGGGAATAACAATTGAAGAGCATACTTGACTTGCTCACCTCCAGGTGCAATAAAGAGGATCCCTGCACCTGCTCCCTGCAGCTTCAACGAGCCGTCAAAATACATTCGCCACACTTCTGTGGTTTCCGGATTATCCGGTACCTGCTGCTCGGTCCACTCTGATACGAAGTCAACTAGTGCTTGAGTTTTGCTAGCAGTGCGAGGTCGAAATTCAATGTCATGAGATCCCAGCTCGCAGGCCCACTTGGCTATTCTCTCGATAGCTTCTTTGTTGTGAAGAATATCTCCTATCGGAAACCCAGTGACTACTATGACTCTGTGGTCGTCGAAGTAGTGACGGAGCTTACGTGTAGTTAGAAGTACTGCATATAATAGCTTCTGGACTTGAGGGTATTTCTTCTTCGAGGACTCCAGAACTTCACTGATAAAATAGACAGGATGTTGTACCGGGTATGCATGTCCCTCTTCTGCTCGCTCGACTACCAACGCGGTGCTCACCACGTGAGTCGTGCAAGAGATGTATAATAGCAAATCTTCGGCCGGTTGAGTCGGCGTGGCTCGGTGCGGTGGTTTCAGCACCGGTGGTGTTGTTAAGAACTTTTTCAACGCATCTAGAGCTTCCTGGGCTTCTAAAGTCCACTGGAATTTGTCCACCTTCTTGAGTAACTTATAGAATGGTAAGCCTTTTTCTCCCAGCCTTGATATGAATCTGCTTAAGGATGCCATACATCCGGTGAGTCTTTGAACTTTCTTCTGTGATCGTGGTGCTTCCATCCTCATGATAGCCTCGATCTTTTCTGGATTGGCTTCAATTCCTCGGTGGCTGACAATAAACCCGAGCAACTTTCTGGCTGGCACTCCGAAAACGCATTTTTCGGGATTAAGCTTCCATCTGTATCGTCGTAGACTGTTGAAGACCAGCTGTAAATCTTCAATGAAATTTTCTGAATCCTCTGTCGTGATCACCACATCATCCACATAAGCTTTCACACGCTTGCCCCAGTGATCGGCTAAGCATGTCTGAATAGCCCTCTGATAAGTTGCTCCAGCGTTTTTGAGGCCGAACGACATGGAGGTATAGCAGAAGGCTCCAAACGGGGTGATAAATCCTGTTTTTTCCTCGTCTTCTTTTGCCAAACTAATTTGATGATACCCAGAGTAGCAATCCAAGAAAGACAGCATAGAGCATCCAGCGGTTGAGTCCACCATCTGGTCGATTCTAGGAAGTCCGAAGGGATCCTTCGGACAGTGTTTGTTGAGATCCGTATAGTCAACGCACATGCGCCAATCCACTTTATTCTTTTTGAGTACAAGAATAGGGTTGGCTAACCACTCAGGATGTAACACCTCTCTAATGAATTCGGCCACGACCAAACGAGCCAGCTCAGCACGGATGGCTTCTCTCTTGTCGGGAGTAAAGCGATGTAATTTTTGTCGTATTGGCCTCGCCTGGGGGTAGACCTTCAATTTGTGCTCGGCCAGCTCTCTTGGGACTCCTGGCATATCCGCAGGTTGCCATGCAAATATGTCTCGGTTATCTTGCAGAAACTGGACGAGCGCGCCTTCCTATTTGTCATCCAGGCTGGAGCTGATGATGGCGGTTTTGCGTTCATCAGCGAACCCGAGGTTGATCCTTTTGGTTTCTTCAGTCGGCCGCATAGAGGTCACGGCTTGAGCTTCATTCACAGGTACCGCGAGGTCTTCCTCAGGCTTTGAGTTCGCCTGTGCAGAAGAAATCGCCGATGGTTTGGTGGTGAGGGCCGCCTGAATGGCCACTCAGAAACATTTTGCGGCGCCTTGGAAGTCAGCGCGCACAGTTGTGATCCCTTGTGGTCCTGGCATCTTCAATATCATGTATGTATAATGTGGAATAGCCATGAACTTCGCCAATCTGGGCCTCCCGATGATGGCGTTGTACCCGTAGTCGAAGTTTGCCACCTCGAACCTCAGGAACTCGGTTTTGTAGTTTTCCAGAGTTCCAAAGGTGACTGGCATGTAGATGTGGCCCAACGGGTACTCTCCTTCAGTCGGCACGATGCCGAAGAAGGGTGTGTCTGACTCGTGGAGCTCTTTGAGGGGAACTCCCAAGCCTCGAAGCATTCGGGGGAAGGTGACGTTGATGCTGCTTCCCTGTCCACTAGTACCTTCTTTACCCTGCTCTCTCGGATCACCGGATCGACGAGGAGCGGGTATTTGCCTGGGTGATCAAAGTTGAGCCACTGATCTGCCCGGGTGAAGGTGATCGGGTGCTCAGACCATTGGTACGGGGCGGGAGGACCGGTGGCCGCCACCAGTATCTGACGATCGTTGAGCTTTTGTTGTCTCTTGCTTTCTTGTGACCCGTGTCCGCTGAAGATGATGTTGACTTCTCTGTCGACGCGCGGGAAGGCTCCTCCTCTTCCCTCCTCCTGTTGCTGGGGTTGTTGCGGTTCTCCCGGTCCTCCTCACGGCGGGGGAGGAGGTAGAGGTTGGAAGGGTCGGTCGTGCCCGACGGAGTGCTTGAAATCCCTGCAGTTCTGGAGGTTGTGGCGCATGTCCTTGTGGTACGGGCACTTGGTGTCGAGGATGTCGTCTAGCGTGCGTTCGCGTCCGCGAGGTCCTCCTCGGGCGCGAGAGGCAGGCGGTCCGGCGGCGTGGACCTCTTCACGAGGCCTCTTCTCCCAGCGCTTGTCGAGTTGCTGGTTTGTGTCGCGTCGCGGTGCTGCTGGCGCAGGCTTCGCTCCTCCAATGATGTCCTGAGCTCGTTCGTCGGCGGTGATGTAGAGGTCGGCCTCCCGGAACAGCTGCTCAGAGGTGGTCGGCGCCTTCTGTAGTATGGTTCGGACGAAGGCTGAGTCATTGGATCCCCTGTAGAAATCCTCGATCACTGCTACCTCCGTGACCTCGAGGATATGATTTCTCATGGTCTGGAACCTTTTGAGGTACGACCGAAGAGTTTCGTCCCCTCAGCGTTTGATGGATTTGAGGTCCCATGGCTGCGTCGGTTTGTTGGAGAGAGACTGAAAGTTGGCGGTGAAGCGCCGACTGAAGTCGCTCCAGTCGTCGATGCAGTGTTGGGGTAGGTGTCGCAGCCATTGCAGCGCGTCTTGTCCGAGGACGATAGGCAAGTACGCGGTCATTACGTCCTCAGTTGCCCCAGCAGCGCGGGCAGTAGTGGTGTAGACGACCAGCCAGCCTCCCGGATCCTGCTTAGGTTCATATTTGTCGACGTTGGATACCTTGAAGTTAGGGGGCCATTGAATGGCCCTGAGGCGTGGAGTAAGTGCCGATACTCCACACGTGTCCTCATGTCGTCGATGATGTTTTCTGTCCCGGGGAGGGGAGCGGTTGTCGTGGTGCCTCGACCATCCCCGGGTGGTGCCACCAGTTGAAGCCGTGGCCGACTCGATCCTGGTAGCCTGACTCCGTGCTGGGATGTCGTGATCCCAGTCGTACTCTTCCCGACGACGGATCTCGTTCTCATGTCGTCGTTCGCGCGAGGCGTTGATGGAGCTCTGTGCGTCCCGCTGACTGTTGATTGCGTGTCGTAGATCGTTCGGCGGGTGTGCGAGGGGTAGAAGATGATTGGCTACTTGAGTGAATAACCGCCGGTAGCCCTCAGCATCGGGAGTCCGGGGGAGGCCATCAGCTATCCGAGCCAGTACTCCACCGACTTCACTCGGCGTGTTCATAGCTCGGGCGAAATCGGGGTTCAGGTTGCGTCCGAAGAGTGGATTTTCCCGGCGTTGCTTTGTTTTCTGCTTGGCCTGTTCTTGAGCCCATCGATGATCGCGTCGTCGGGAATTCCTTCTTTCCCTAAAGACACGTTCTTCCGGAGTTTCTCCCATCTCCGAGACCTCGTCTAGCGATACGGGTTGCACCGGGTCCCGTTCTCTGGCCTCGTGATGTCACCGGATATTTCGGCGTCGGTTCCTTCGTCAGCGGGATTCCCGCTGAGGAGGTTCCTCTCCGGGTGCAGTCGGTTCGTCGTCGGAGATGGGGGTGATTCTACTCTCCCGATGAAGAGGACGTCGGGGTAGAATGGAACAGTTGTCATGGCAATCTTCTTTCTGTCCTCCTTTGAGGATGGAGGCATAGAGAGACCAGATTGACGATCCTTTGCCTCATTTGCTTCCTTTTTCCTTGTAATCCGTGTCCATTCTTCCATTGGAGAGGTGGACAACGGAGTTCTCCGGGCTGACGGACCCTCAGCTCCTAGCTTGTTGAAGGTGATCTTTTCTCGGAACACTGGAGGTTGCACTTTTCCCTGCTTTGCCTTGGTTTTCTCGGAGATCTTTGAGGAAGACTTTCTCTTCGGCGGATCCGCGATGTAATGTAGAGTTCCCTCCTCATCTGCTACAAATGAGATAGTTCCGAAGCAGAACGTGGATCCGAGGCGGAGGATGATCTTGTGCTGGAAGGTGACGGCCATTGAGCTAGCTTGGATCGATAACACACCCCCTACCTGGCGTGCCAGCTGTCGGTGTTTTGGGTCCGACCGCGCACCCGGGGTTACCCCTCAAGGTGCTTTTAGGAGTAGGACGGTGTTACCGACTGTAGCTCAATGGTTCATGCTGGGCGCACGAGAAATAGTGGACAATGATATACAGGTTCGGGCCGCTTTGAGATGCGTAACACCCTACGTCCTGGCGAGAGTGCTTTATGCGATGGGTTACAAGGGAGTTCTCTAGTGCTGGAAAATGTAGAGAGCAGGGTGGATGGCTAAGTAATTTGGGATCGATCTGAAGGGGTGCCCCTAGGCCTTATATACTCGACCGTGGGGCGTTACATGCAGATATGATTACAATGTATGCCTAAGAAATAGTGAATCAACTGAGTTTATCATCCTATAATTCAGCCGACCCATCCTCGCTTGGTTCTGTCGTACGGGGCTCCTGCGCGGGAAGATCGGGTCACTGTTGTGATTACTGCTCGAATTCGTTGGGCCGTCTGGGCTTGCGCCAATCCGCTTCACTGGTCGTTCCTCCCCAGGCCCACGAGGGGATGACCTTATGAATTATGGGGCCCTTGGGCCTTTCATGAGGTCTTTTATCCTTCTGGTGGACTTGGGGGATATCTGTCCCCCACAGGTGGTGCTCAAGTTGTACAAGTCATCCCCGAACCTCACAAGTTCATATGCAAATGATGCACATGTTTAGGGGGAGATGAACTACAACTTAACCTTTTTAAGACTAACTTGTTTGGTTGAGTACACATGAAGTAGTCTTGAAGGACCATTGAAAGGGAAAACGAACTTGGATGACAAAAATACTTCCACTGCACTCCGGTATTAGTGTATTTAATTCCAAGTTCATACTTATGCTCTCATTGCCTTTTTGCTCTTATTTTACATTTTGGTGAGGCAATGGGGTTAAAGGGCCAAAAATGATCCTGTTTTGGTGCTTAATGCCAAAGGGGGAGAAATTAAGGTCAAAGCAAATGGATCAGCCAACCACTTGTGAATTTTGAAAATAGAAGAGTTAGAATTTGTATTTTGTCAAAATGCTCTTATTGCAAAATTTGGTCTCTTATGGGGGAGAATTTTGATTATGGGAAAAAGGGAGAGTTTTTGGCACTTGATAAATTTTACTCTTGGAATATCTCTCTATTTCCCCAAACAAGTGTGTTTGACGTAGAAATAGGAAAAAGAATTTGATTTACAAAAACAAACCAAGTGGTGGCAAAGAGTGATCCAAATATGCCAAATACTAAGTAAAGAGAATTTGGTCTTCAATTTGCATTGATGTTGTACTTCTCTTGTTGCTTTTAAATGTGTTGGCATAAATCACCAAAAAGGGGGAGATTGAAAGGTAAATGTGCCTCTGGGCCATTTCTATAAATGTTTTGGTGATTAGATGCCCAACACATATTGATTGACTTCTTATGTGCTAAATGAGTGAGAAGTGCAAATCAAAGAACAAGATATGTTTCTAGACTTAGTAAATTGTTTTTGAATACTAACATGTTTATCTAAGTGCTAGAAACAGTGCCAAGAAAAGAAGATTTGAATTAGAGAAGAGTTGGCTAAGTACAGCCAAAACCAGCACCAGCCTGGCACACCGGACTGTCCGGTGGTGCACCAGACAGTGTCTGGTGCGGCGGTGCCCCAGACTGGCCCGACGTGAACTGGCTGCTCTCGGGAATCAGCCGACGACTTGGCTAAAATCACCGGACTGTCCGGTGGTGCACCGGACTGTCCGGTGAGTCCCCAGCACCTGCGCCCAAGTACATCGGCAACGAACTCGTCGCTCTCGGGAAAACCAGAAAGTGCCGCGGCTAAAAATCACCGGATGGTGCACCGAACTGTCCGGTGAGTCAGAGCCGCCCGTGGCCAACGGTCGCCTGCGTGATCAATGGGCGACACGTGGCGAAGCCAACGGTCGGATGGTCGCACCGGACTATCCGGTGTGCACCGGACACGCCAGCAGATCTGAAGATCCAACGGTCGGCTTCTCCAGATAAGGAAAGAGATCGCATACCGAAATGCTACAGGACCTATCCAGTGGTGCACCGGACTGTCTAGTGTGCCACTCGACAGAAGGCAGGAATTGTCTTCCAAGTTGATCTCCAACGGCTCCTAGCTGCCTTGGGGCTATAAAAGGAACCCCTAGGCGCATGGAGCAATACACCAAGCATTCACTAAGCTTCCTAAGACTTCTAGACTCTGCCTCCACACATTTGATCGATTGTGTTAGTGATTTGAGCTCCGTTTGAGTTATGAACTCTCTGTGCTATGTTTCGAGCTCAAGTCTTGGCTTGTGTGCGTGTGTGTGCTGCGGATTTGAGTCTTGCATGTGTTACTCTCTCTCACTTACTACTGTGCTTCTCTTGTGATAAACTTGTAAGGGCGAGAGGCTCCAATATGTGGAGATTCCTCGCAAACGGGAGAAAGACTATAAGGAAGATAGCCGTGGTACTCAAAGTTGATCATTGGATCGCTTGAGAGGGATTGAGTGCAATCCTTGACCGAAGGAGGTCACCACAACGTGGAAGTAGGCATTGGCCGAACCACAGGATAAATCACTGCGTCTTGTGTCCATCTTATTTTGTGATTGGTTTTCTTCTAAAGTTCACACTCTAGCAACTTGGTTTTATCCACACTAACATTTCATAACCAAGTATTTGCTATTAAGTGTTAAATTTTGTAGGATCACCTATTCACCCCCCTCTAGGTGCTCTCAATAGGTGGCTCTGGCGTCCTTGAACGACCAACTCCTCCGATCCGACGGCTTTGGCGGTGTCCTTTGATCTAGCGGCCTCGGGTTCGTCCTCCAGCGACGAACTATCTGATCTATGTTTATGCCATGGATGATTATGTCTTATGCCTGCTACTTACACTATTTATGCATTCCAGTGATGATTTTTACGATGATGAATACGATTTTATGTTGCCATAAAACTATCCCTAATTTCTGCGGGGTTGTTAGTTGAACCGATATTATGTTTTTTATAAATTATGCTACAGTGTATGTATTTATGCAATTTTGTATATCAATTTATGCTCTGCGTGAACCATGTCATCCTATTTTTTGCACGCGTGCAGTGGAAATGAAAATCCAAAATTTTCGTGCAAGGAATGGAAACTCCAACAATGTGCCATAATTTTTGGATTTGCATAAAAATAGAAACCTCATGGATGCGACTCCCATATTTTTTGAAACTGCCATAAAAATAGGATCGTGAATACAACCCACCAGAGATATCAATCTCTCACATTGGCTCGGTATTTACGCTTATAACCGAGAGGTTTTATGCTCAAAACTTAAGATTTTTACGCTCGAACCTAGAGATACGTCCACCAGTGAACCACATGCCTGATTTTTTAACGCAGTGTACGATATTACATAAATAGCTACACCGTGTAACATAATTTGTATAATTATATATCATAAACCGGTTCTAACGAGTCTAGTTGCATGACTGTTGGAGCGATCCTATATTTATGGAGGAAATAAAGCATTAAATACGATTTTTTGTTTCTATGCATGCCAATCTATTTCCTTTCATCGTACATTTTTGTCATCCTAATTTTGTGCGCGTGCAGCAGGTAACAGATTTTTACACAGTGTACCTAGGGATGGCAACGGGTACATACCCGTCGGGTAGTACCATTCCATACCCGTACCCATCAAAAAAAATTCTACCCGTCGGGTTACCCATATATACTCGCGGGTATAAAATCTTACCCATACCCGTACCCGCGCGAGTATTTTTACTCGTCGGGTAACCCGTACCCGCTAGGAAAGAATTAAATTCCAATATACCAATCACTCAAAATATTAAATAAACATATAAAAACAACTTCAATTTCACATATAACAAATCATATGATTACATAACTTGGTATCTAGACAAATGATAACTAGAGAAGGGTTTTATTCTAGTTAAGTTGGACTCTATTAGATGTTTATAGTGCTATTGATGCGGGTATATTTTACCCACGGGTAGACGGGTATGGGTAGTACCAACCCATACCTGTACCCGTCTACCCAACGGGTAGAGGTTTTTACCCATTAATATACCCGCGGGTAGAGATCATCCCGTACCCGCCTTCATATTGGGTAAAACCCGTCGGGTATTCGGGTTTCGGTTACCCATTGCCATCTCTAAGTGTACTGAATTGCATAAATATTTATACTATGTAGCATAATTAATATCAGTATATATCATCAACTGATCCTGACGAGTCTAACTATATGGTTGTTGAAACGATCCTATATTTATGGAGAAAACAAAGTATTAAATATGATTTTTTATTTTCATGCATACCAATTCATTTTCTTTCATCATATATTTTTGTCATCCTAATTTTGTGCATGTAGCATATAACAGATTTTTACGTAGTGTACTGAATTGCATAAATATCTACACTATGTAACATAATTAGTATCAGTATATATCATAAATTGATCCTGACGAGTTTAGCTGCATGTCTGTTGCAGTGATTCTATATTTATGAAGGAAATCAAGCATTTAAAAATAGAAACTGTCACATGTATCTTTCATAAATTTATGCGCATGTAGAGAAACGTGTTTGACTCATGCATGCTTTTCTATTTTTTATATGCACAGACGTGGGGTGTGGGGCGCACTCGACAGCCTGACTTGGTGAGTGGGTGCAGCGGACGCGCCGGGCTAGACCAGGTCGCAGGGGTGCAGCGGCCTGGGCTTCCTCTAAACCCAAGGCTCTACCTGCCTATATATATATATATATATATATATATATATAGGGACGAGGTAATGGAAGCCCTGGGCTTCCATTAGTACCAGGAAGTCCTAGCCAGGTATTGCCACATCCCGTACCAGCGTGCGTCCTATCGGGCACGGGTTCTTACTCGAACAGATTTTAGCGTAAAACATAAACCAAAACAACGTAAATGATTACAGATTTTAGCGTGCGCGAGTTCTGACTCGAATGATTTCAGCGTAAAACGTGAGCTAAAACAGCATAAATGAGTATGAAATTTAGTGTAAAAAACGTGCACAATCTCACTTCGCAAGAGATTGCTATAAAACACATCAAAAAGTGTCATAAATTTAGCGTAAAACGCAGTAAGACTGTTTTTAATGGAAGCATAAAACATAACAAGAAGTGTCGTAAAATTTAGTTTGAAAATGCATAAATCGCAATGGTCTCATAGGGCACTTGTTTTGTTCACAGTATATCAAAATATAAAGTACAACGATATTTTGCCAATATTGTTGCAATCATACACGATTTATTTGACATGACAAAAAACGAGGAGCTAGCCCTGTCTTCGGTACTTCAGACATTTCGAACCATTAGCCTTTAGCTAGGTCGTGGTCCGAAATGGAAGCATCGTTGCTCGGCTCTTATCAAAACAGGTATGTGTAAGCCTGTATAAAGCATAAAGACATGTCAGAACAAGCATAAGTACTAGGGGTGCATTGTTCTAAAAAGGACCAATTCAAATCATCGTAAAAGCATAATTGGAAGAACAAAACAATGTAGGATTGGTGGTCTACATGTCTACAAAGCGGAGCATACGTGCGATCCAGTAATTGGGCGTAATAGCGCATTCAAATTAGCATAAAAATATAAAGTACATCATACACAACCACATCAAATTCTGGATATTAATTAATCCTTTCAGTTGACAAAGGTTTAGGAGTTCCTGAATGGAGACAGTAGGATACCTGTTCTTATTTTTTTTTCTTTTCTTTGAAAAATATAGCTATTTGTTGCTCTGACCTCTGCATAATCCCATAGAGGGCGGCGACCATTGCACAGTGGTGTCTTGTAGCGTTATCAGACTGTTGCTCGTGTCAGTAAGTCGAGCCCAAGTTACCTACAAGAAAAGGTAAATGCTTTATGACAAGGAGACTGACAAGATGGTTCTTCAAGTGTATTTTGCAGCGAAGTGCATAAAAATAACCTTGCTTAAAGACCACTTTTAAAGACGATAACTAGGTGCATATGGCTGCTATTACAAATTCTTGGCGAGGTTCCAATGAAGCATACAATCCATAAAGAGATTATAACGTTGAATCTCTATCACTACAATGGACCGTTTTCCAATTGAACATTAGATTGGAGTGTAAGATTAAGAAAAAAGCTCAAACCTGAAGCCATGAACACATGAACACGTAAATCAACATAGGCGGCGTTGTCAAGGATGAATGGAGGGGCGACATGGTTCTGGATAACAACAATATAAGAGATAACTGCAACAACGATATGGGATGTAAGTCAACCAACATGTATCACAATGTAAATAAAAAATTTAGTAATCTATTACATTCAGATTCATATACAAGTTGTTCATAATTAAACAATATAGATATAATCATAAAAACACTGAAGAACTGAAACTAGCACAAGCATTTTTTATCATGAGATTGTAACCCAAGAGCAAGATCAGGTTGTGGACACGGAGAATAGTAGCTAATAGTAATGTTCTGGAAAACTTCTCCAATCGCCTCTTGTATATAAGATGGTGGCAGGCTCAGATTTTCTGAGATGATGCACAACAATTTGTTGAGCAAGGTCCTTCATACTGTGGCTGTATTTTGCAATAGTATCTCTCTAAAAGGTACATGGTGTTATCTCCCGTGTTATAGGTAAAAGTAACATGCTGAATATGGACAGAGATGGAAACATGATGCTTAAATATCTTGTTCTTAGTAATATGATCACTCATAGGTTTCATAATGATCATACAATTAGATTCTCTAGACTATAATAACATATTCAGCAGTCATCCCTGTCTAGTATGTTATCAAAGAAACCAATGCAAGGGTGTCATACTAAAGAGTCTATATTTGGATAGAAATTCAAAAATTAAAATCAGAAAACTAAACATCCTATGTGCTTTAGTATTCTTGGTAAGTTGGTCCTCTAGGCTGTGCCACATGAGTACATGACCTGAATAGGTTGAATCTCATGAAGACAGCTCAATGCTCCCCAAACCACTTTCTACTTGTATCCACATCCAAGCATAAATCCGTACATGTATTATTCTTATCAGCTCTACCCTCTCATTCCAGTACGATTTTGGCATGAACAGACCTGCACTCAGCAATTCGTGTCTCGTCCGGAGACGAACTGAATAGACAGGCAGGATATTCATGAATCACCTGCACCTAGGTACGAAGTTGTAACATCCCAAAATTTCAACCCGAGGTTGGGAATCCTAATCACCTAACCCTGAAAGGGAAATGTGCCCTTGGGCCATTTCTAAGTATTTTGGTGATTGAGTGCCAACTCAAGTGCTTCAATGTGAATTTATGCCATGGATGAATAAAGTGCAAATCAAGAGCAAAGGTATGTTTCTAAGTCTTAGTACATTGGTTTTGTGTACTAATATACCTGTCTAAGTATTGGAAACAGGAAAAAAAAGAAAAGAAAAGAGTTGGTTGTGTACAGCCAAGAGGCTGTTTCGGTCTGGGGCACCGGACTGTTCGGTGGTGCACCGGACTGTCCGGTGGTGCACCGGACAGTGTCCGGTGCGCCAGGCTGCCTCGGCCGAAGTAGCCGCTCTCGGGAATTCGCTGACGGCGTACGGCTATAATTCACCGGACTGTCCGGTGTGCACCGGACTGTCCGGTGAGCCAACGGTCGGCCAGGGCCAACGGTCGGCCGCGGATTCTGCGCGCGACACGTGGCCAAGCCAACGGTCGGAAGGGGGCACCGGACTGTCCGGTGTGCACCGGACATGTCCGGTGCGCCAACGGCTCCCAGATCTGCAACGGTCGGCTTCGCCATTTAAGGAAAGGAATCGGGCACCGGACACTGTCCGGTGTGCACCGGACTGTCCGGTGCGCCCGATGACAGAAGGCAAGGATGGCCTTCCAGATTTGTTCTCAACGGCTCCTAGCTGCCTCGGGGCTATAAAAGGGACCCCTAGGCGCATGGAGGAGGACACCAAGCATTCCTACAACATTCCTAAGCACCAAGACATCGATCTCACGCATTCGTTTCATTGTGATAGCATCTAGAGCTCTTGTTGAGTTGCGAACTCTTTGAGTTGTGTTGCGAGCTCTTGTTGCGACTTGTGTGCGTGTTGTTGCTCTGATCTTTTGAAGTCTTGTGTGTGTTGCTCATTCCCCCTTTGCTCTGTGTTCTTTGTGAACTTCAATTGTAAGGGTGAGAGGCTCCAAGTTGTGGAGATTCCTCGCAAACGGGATTGAGAAAAAGCAAGCAAAACACCGTGGTATTCAAGTGGGTCTTTGGACCGCTTGAGAGGGGTTGATTGCAACCCTCGTCCGTTGGGACGCCACAACGTGGAGTAGGCAAGCGTTGGTCTTGGCCGAACCACGGGATAAACCACTGTGTCATCTCTGTGATTGATCTCTTGTGGTATTGTGTTTTGTTGAGACTCCTTTCTAGCCACTTGGCATTTATTGTGCTAAGACTTAACAAGTTTTTGTGGCTATAAGCTTAAGTTTTACAGGATCACCTATTCACCCCCCCCCCCTCTAGGTGCTCTCAATTGGTATCGGAGCCGTTCTCTTCAAGAAAGGGACTAACCGCCCGAAGAGATGGATCCTAAGGGGAAGGGAATCATGATCAACGACAAGGAAAAGGAGTCCTTCGTCAATGAGCCAAAAGATGACAAATCCAACGACTCTGGCTCGGGCCACAAACGTAAAGATGGGAAGAAGAAGAAGACAAGACGTATCAAGGAGATCGTCTACTACGACAGCGACGAGTCTACTTCTTCCCACAAGGACGACGACTACGACAAACAAAAGACGGTTAACTCAAACTTTTCTTTTGATTATTCGCGCATTCCTCATAGCTCAAATGCTCATTTGCTCCCCATTCCACTTGGCAAGCCTCCTCACTTTGATGGAGAGGACTACGGATTTTGGAGTCACAAAATGCGTACACACCTATTTTCTCTCCATCCAAGCATTTGGGAGATTGTGGAAAGTGGAATGAAATTTGATAGCTCGGATAGTCCTTCGTTTATTAATGAACAGATCCATAAAAATGCACAAGCTACTACTGTGTTGCTAGCCTCTTTGTGCAGGGACGAGTATCACAAGGTGAGCGGCTTGGACAATGCCAAGCAGATTTGGGACACCCTCAAGATCTCTCATGAGGGGAATGATGTCACCTTACTCACCAAGATGGAGTTGGTGGAGGGCGAGCTCGGACGATTCGCGATGATAAGGGGCGAGGAGCCGACGCAAACATACAACCGGCTCAAGATCCTTATCAACAAAATAAGGAGCTACGAAAGCACGCGATGGACGGATCACGACGTCGTCCGCCTAATGCTAAGGTCATTTACCGTTCTTGATCCTCATCTCGTGAACAATATTCGTGAGAATCCCAGGTACACGAAGATGACGCCCGAGGAGGTACTTGGAAAATTCGTAAGCGGGCGGATGATGATCAAGGAGGCAAGATACGTGGACGACGCCTTGAATGGACCGATCAACGAGCCTCAACCCCTTGCTCTCAAGGCAACAAGAAGCAAGGAGGCGCTACCTAGCAGGGTGGCACAAATTGAGGCGGCCGGACTTAATGATGAAGAGATGGCCCTCATCATCAAAAGATTCAAGACGGCGCTTAAAGGTCGCAAGGGACAGCCAAGCAAGACCAAAGCCAAGGGGAAGTGTTCGTGCTTCAAATGCGGTAAGCTTGGTCATTTTATTGCTAACTGTCCCGACAATGATAGTGATCAGGACCAAGGGAACAAGAGGGAGAAGAAGAAGAATTATAAGAAGGCAAAGGGCGAGGCTCATCTTGGCAAGGAGTGGGATTCGGACTGCTCCTCGTCTGACTCCGACAATGAGGGACTCGCCGCCACTGCCTTCAACAAGTCATCCCTTTTCCCCAACGAGCGTCACACTTGCCTCATGGCAAGAGAGAAGAAGGTAATCACTCGTAATGATGTCACTTATGATTCTTCTAGTGACGATGAGTCTAGTGATGATGAAATAGATTACTCTAGTTTGTTCAAGGGATTGGATAGAAATAAAATTGATAAAATCAATGAATTGATTGATGCCTTGAATGAAAAGGATAGGCTTTTAGAAAAGCAAGAGGATTTGTTGTATGATGAACATGATAAGTTTGTAGAGGCACAAAAATCCTATGCTTTAGAAGTTAAAAGAAATGAAGTGCTTTCTAGTGAATTATCTTCTTGTCATGAAAACATTGCTACTTTAAAGAGTGTTAATGATGACTTAAATGCTAAACTAGAAGTAGCTGGTAAATCAACATCTTGTGTAGAAATTGTTGAAACTTGCACTAGGTGTAAAGATCTTAATATTGATGCTTGTAGTAAACATCTAGTTTCAATTTCTAAATTGAATGATGAAGTGGCTAGTCTTAATGCTCAACTTAAGGCTAGCAAAAGCGAATTTGATAAGCTAAAATTTGCAAGGGATGCCTACACGATTGGTAGACACCCCTCAATTAAGGATGGACTTGGCTTCAAAAGGGAAGCCAAGAACTTAACAAGCCATAAGGCTCCCATTCCCGCTAAGGAGAAAGGGAAGGCCCCTATGGCTACTAGTGCTAAAAAGAACCATGCCTTTTTGTATCATGACAGGAAAAATTCTAGAAATGCTTTTAGAAGTTATGATGCTTTTGATTCACATGCTTATGATTCTTATGCTATGACTGCTTCTAGTTCTCATGTTGTGCATGTTAGAAAGGTTGGTAGAAGAAATGTTGTTCACAATATGCCTAGGAGAAATGTTGTTAATGCTCATAGGAAAGTTCATGGACCTTCTACAATTTATCATGCCCTAAATGCTTCCTTTGCTATTTGTAGAAAGGATAGGAAGATAGTTGCTAGGAAGTTAGGGGCAAAATGCATGGGCTGGCTGTGGCATCGCCGCTTAGCACATGTGGGGATGAAGAACCTTCACAAGCTTCTAAAGGGAGAACACGTGATAGGTTTGACTAACGTACAATTCGAAAAAGATAGACCTTGTGCAGCTTGTTAAGCAGGTAAACAAGTGGGAGGAGCACATCACAGCAAGAATGTGATGACCACATCAAGACCCCTGGAGCTGCTACACATGGACCTCTTCGGACCCGTCGCCTATCTGAGCATAGGAGGAAGTAAGTATGGTCTAGTTATTGTTGATGACTTTTCCCGCTTCACTTGGGTGTTCTTTTTGCAGGATAAGTCTGAAACCCAAGGGACCCTCAAGCGCTTCCTCAGGAGAGCTCAAAATGAGTTTGAGCTCAAGGTGAAGAAGATAAGGAGCGACAACGGGTCCGAGTTCAAGAACCTTCAAGTAAAGGAGTTCCTTGAGGAGGAAGGGATCAAGCACGAGTTCTCCGCTCCCTACACACCACAGCAAAATGGTGTGGTAGAGAGGAAGAACAGGACACTAATCGACATGGCGAGGACTATGCTTGGAGAGTTCAAGACCCCCGAGCGATTTTGGTCGGAAGCCGTGAACATGGCTTGCCACGCCATCAACAGGGTCTACCTTCACCGCCTCCTCAAGAAGACGTCATATGAGCTACTAACCGGTAACAAACCCAATGTATCTTACTTTCGTGTATTTGGGAGCAAGTGCTACATTCTAGTGAAGAAGGGTAGAAATTCTAAGTTTGCTCCCAAAGCTGTAGAAGGGTTTTTGTTAGGTTATGACTCAAATACAAAGGCGTATAGAGTCTTCAACAAATCATCAGGTTTGGTTGAAGTCTCTAGCGACGTTGTATTTGATGAGACTAATGGCTCTCCAAGAGAGCAAGTTGTTGATTGTGATGATGTAGATGAAGAAGATGCTCCGTCGGCCGCTATACGAACCATGGCGATTGGAGAAGTGCGGCCACAGGAACAAGATGAACGAGATCAACCTTCTTCCTCAACAACGGTGCATCCCCCAACTCAAGACGATGAACAGGTTCATCAACAGGAGGCGTGTGATCAAGGGGGAGCACATGATGATCATGTGATGGAGGAAGAAGCGCAACCGGCACCTCCAACCCAAGTTCGAGCGATGATTCAAAGGGATCATCCCGTCGACCAAATTCTGGGTGACATTAGCAAGGGAGTAACTACTCGTTCTCGATTAGTTAATTTTTGTGAGCATTACTCCTTTGTCTCTTCTATTGAGCCTTTCAGGGTAGAGGAGGCCTTGCTAGATCCGGACTAGGTGTTGGCCATGCAGGAGGAGCTCAACAACTTCAAGAGAAATGAAGTTTGGACGCTGGTGTCTCGTCCGAAGCAAAATGTTGTGGGAACCAAGTGGGTATTCCGCAACAAACAGGACGAGCACGGGGTGGTGACGAGAAACAAGGCTCGACTTGTGGCAAAAGGTTATGCCCAAGTCGCAGGTTTGGATTTCGAGGAGACCTTTGCTCCTGTGGCTAGGCTAGAATCAATTCGTATCTTGCTAGCATATGCCGCTCACCATTCTTTCAGGTTGTACCAAATGGATGTGAAGAGCGCTTTCCTCAACGGGCCAATCAAGGAGGAGGTGTACATGGAGCAACCCCCTGGCTTCGAGGATGAACGGTACCCCGACCACGTGTGTAAGCTCTCTAAGGCGCTCTATGGACTTAAGCAAGCCCCAAGAGCATGGTATAAATGCCTTAGAGACTTTCTAATTGTTAATGCTTTCAAGGTTGGGAAAGCCGATCCAACTCTCTTTACTAAGACATGTGATGGTGATTTGTTTGTGTGCCAAATTTATGTCGATGACATAATATTTGGTTCTACTAACCAAAAGTCTTGTGAAGAGTTTAGCAGGGTGATGACGCAGAAATTCGAGATGTCGATGATGGGCGAGTTGAACTACTTCCTTGGGTTCCAAGTGAAGCAACTCAAGGACGGCACCTTCATCTCCCAAACGAAGTACACGCAAGATCTGCTAAAGCGGTTTGGGATGAAGGACGCCAAGCCCGCAAAGACGCCGATGGGAACCGACGGACACACCGACCTCAACAAAGGAGGTAAGTCCGTTGATCAAAAAGCATACCTGTCCATGATAGGTTCTTTGCTTTATTTATGTGCTAGTAGACCGGATATTATGCTTAGCGTATGCATGTGTGCTAGATTTCAATCCGATCCTAAGGAGTGTCACTTAGTGGCGGTGAAGCGAATTCTTAGATATTTAGTTGCTACGCCTTGCTTCGGGCTCTGGTATCCAAAGGGGTCTAACTTTGACTTGGTTGGATACTCAGATTCTGACTATGCTGGATGTAAGGTCGATAGGAAGAGTACATCAGGGACGTGCCAATTCTTAGGAAGGTCCCTGGTGTCGTGGAACTCTAAGAAACAAACCTTCGTTGCCCTATCCACCGCTGAGGCCGAGTATGTTGCCGCAGGACAGTGTTGCGCGCAACTACTTTGGATGAGGCAAACCCTCCGGGACTTTGGCTACAATCTGAGCAAAGTCCCACTCCTATGTGATAATGAGAGTGCTATCCGCATGGCGGAAAATCCTGTTGAACACAGCCGCACAAAGCACATTGACATCCGGCATCACTTTCTGAGAGACCACCAGCAAAAGGGAGATATCGAAGTGTTTCATGTTAGCACCGAGAACCAGCTAGCCGATATCTTTACCAAGCCTCTAGATGAGAAGACCTTTTGCAGGCTGCGTAGTGAGCTAAATGTCTTAGATTCGCGGAACTTGGATTGAATTGTAGCATACATGTGTTTATGCCTTTGATCATGTTCATTCTGCATTTTGTTGCTTATTGTGGTGCTCAAGTTGTACAAACACTCCCTGGACCTCATAAGTCCTTTTTGCAAGTGATGCACACATTTAGGGGGAGATGTGCTACAACTTGACCCTTTGAGACTAACCATTTGCTTGAGTTTGCTTGATTTAGTCTCGAAGGTGGATTGAAAGGGAAAGGTGAACTTGGATCATGCAAGACTTCCACTGCACTCCGATGAGAGGGTAACTTATTCCAAGTTCATCTCTATGATCTTATTGCCTTTGTACTCTTAATTGAAGATTTTGGTGAGGCAATGGGGTTAAAGGGCCAAGATTGATCCCGTTTTGGTGCTTGATGCCAAAGGGGGAGAAAATAAAGGCCAAAGTGATAAATGGATCAGCTACCACTTGAGAAACTTTGAAAATAATAGAATAGAGCTTTTGTTTTGTCAAAACTCTTTTATTGTCTCTCGTATCTAAAGTTGGCTTCTTGTGGGGAGAAATGTTGATTATGGGAAAAAGGGGGAGTTTTTGAAATCTTTGATCAATCTCTTTTGAATGACTCTCTTTATGCTTCAACATGAGTGTTTGACTTAGAGATAGAGATTTGAGTTTGATTTGCAAAAACAAACCAAGTGGTGGCAAAGGATGATCCATATATGCCAAAAATGAATCAAAATAAATTTGAGTTTGATTTGAAGTGATTTTGCACTTGTTCTAGTTGCTTTATGTTGTGTTGGCATAAATCACCAAAAAGGGGGAGATTGAAAGGGAAATGTGCCCTTGGGCCATTTCTAAGTATTTTGGTGATTGAGTGCCAACTCAAGTGCTTCAATGTGAATTTATGCCATGGATGAATAAAGTGCAAATCAAGAGCAAAGGTATGTTTCTAAGTCTTAGTACATTGGTTTTGTGTACTAATATACCTGTCTAAGTATTGGAAACAGGAAAAAAAGAAAAGAAAAGAGTTGGCTGTGTACAGCCAAGAGGCTGTTTCGGTCTGGGGCACCGGACTGTCCGGTGGTGCACCGGACAGTGTCCGGTGCGCCAGGCTGCCTCGGCCGAAGTAGCCGCTCTCGGGAATTCGCTGACGGCGTACGGCTATAATTCACCGGACTGTCCGGTGTGCACCGGACTGTCCGGTGAGCCAACGGTCGGCCAGGGCCAACGGTCGGCCGCGGATTCTGCGCGCGACACGTGGCCAAGCCAACGGTCGGAAGGGGCACCGGACTGTCCGGTGTGCACCGGACATGTCCGGTGCGCCAACGGCTCCCAGATCTGCAACGGTCGGCTTCGCCATTTAAGGAAAGGAATCGGGCACCGGACACTGTCCGGTGTGCACCGGACTGTCCGGTGCGCCCGATGACAGAAGGCAAGGATGGCCTTCCAGATTTGTTCTCAACGGCTCCTAGCTGCCTTGGGGCTATAAAAGGGACCCCTAGGCGCATGGAGGAGGACACCAAGCATTCCTACAACATTCCTAAGCACCAAGACATCGATCTCACGCATTCGTTTCATTGTGATAGCATCTAGAGCTCTTGTTGAGTTGCGAACTCTTTGAGTTGTGTTGCGAGCTCTTGTTGCGACTTGTGTGCGTGTTGTTGCTCTGATCTTTTGAAGTCTTGTGTGTGTTGCTCATTCCCCCTTTGCTCTGTGTTCTTTGTGAACTTCAATTGTAAGGGCGAGAGGCTCCAAGTTGTGGAGATTCCTCGCAAACGGGATTGAGAAAAAGCAAGCAAAACACCATGGTATTCAAGTGGGTCTTTGGACCGCTTGAGAGGGGTTGATTGCAACCCTCGTCCGTTGGGACGCCACAACGTGGAGTAGGCAAGCGTTGGTCTTGGCCGAACCACGGGATAAACCACTGTGTCATCTCTGTGATTGATCTCTTGTGGTATTGTGTTTTGTTGAGACTCCTTTCTAGCCACTTGGCATTTATTGTGCTAAGACTTAACAAGTTTTTGTGGCTATAAGCTTAAGTTTTACAGGATCACCTATTCACCCCCCCTCTAGGTGCTCTCAAACCCCCCCTTTTATTATCTCTCCCTAAACTCCACCCCATAGGTCATCTCATCATATGCATACACTTTTATTGTTAGAAGCACCTCACATAGATTATTATTTTTCTAGCACCCAAGATTATTTAGCTAAATATTTGTTCAAAAAAGGAGATAAAAGAAATAGAAATAGAAAATAGAAATAAGAAATAGAAAAAAGAAAAAAAGAGAAAAGAGAAAAGGAAACCCCCCTCGGCTGGGCTGCTTCCGGCGCAGGCCTCCTCTCTCTCTCGCGCGCGCCCGCACTCCCCTCCCTTCCGCGGCCCAAGCGGCCCATCGCCGCGCGCCCGCGCCCATGCCTGCCACTGACATCCTGCCCCACTCGTCAGCTGCCCCCCTCCCTCTCTCGTCGCTCTCTCCCTGGCAAGCGAGCCCTGCCCGTTAGCGTCGTCCTCGCGCCCGTGACCGGAGCTAGCGACGCGATCGCCGCCGATCGCCACCGCCCCGTCGTCTCGCCATTACTCGCTCTCCTGCGCAGTTGGCGCCTTGCGCCTCTGTCCCCTTGCGCTAGCCGAGCCATCCCGTCACCCCCCTGCCTGAGCCGTCTCGTCGTCGCCACTGTGCGCCATCATCCCCGCTGTGGCGAGCTCGCCGGTGCACGCCACCTTTCACCCCTCCCCGACCTCGGGCGCCTATAAAAGGACCGCCCCGAGCTCCCCAATTCTTCACCCCGTCCTCGGCCACCCTCTTCCTCCTTCCCCGAGCTCAATTGAGCCAACGCCGCCGCGTCCTTCCTCTGCTCCGGTGAGCCTCGCCCTCCTCCCTCTGATAAGTTCCAGTCTAATTCATATAGTTCTTGAGCTTCGCCATTCCCTCACAAACACAATGCACCCATCCCCACCTCCTATTGCGCTCGGTAGCCTCGTCGGCGACCTCACCGTCGCGAGCGCCCGCCACCGCACCGTGGACCGGCCACCCCGAGCACCCTCCAGCCAAATTGGCCCCTCCACCATGATCCCCTACCCCCGCCCGTGCCTCGCCACCTCTCCTCCGTCACAAAACCGGGCTCCCGGTGGAGAACCGCCGCGAACCTCACCGGCGGTCGAGCCCGACCGGTTCGCCCCCCCCCCCCCCTCTGTCGCCTGCTCCATGCCGTTACCCCCCTCCTCTTGCTGACGCATGGGCCCGCACCCACGGCGTCCGCCCGGGCCGCTCCGCTCCTCCGTGGGCTGGCTGGGACGCCTGCCCGCGCGCGCGCCCGCACTCGCTGGGCCAAAATCTCCCCCGGCCCAGTTAGCTGAGAATTCCTTTTCTTTTTCCTTTTTCCTTTTCTTTTTCCTATTTTCATATATATATATATATATATATATATATATATATATATTCATATATTGATATTTTATGCACCAAAAATAGTCTAAATAAATTATAGGGCACAAAAATAATGTCTAACAATTGGCACACCCCACTAAGTCACCATGATTGATGTATTGTTCCTTATCCATGTTTGCTAGCGGAAGAGGGATCCGATCCTCCAGAATTTGTAGCTCCGGAAGAAGGGCAGGAACCCGACCCCTAAGAAAACACCTCTTACCCCTAAGAAAAAGTTTCTCTCCTTTCCCCCGATATTAACAGACCCTTCTTTTATTCTACCAGATGGAAGGCTCTTGGGTCATTAGGACATCCTACTGCTCAGAGGAGGAAGGATTCCCTCATCTCTTGCGGAGTTGCGCGCTTCGCATGGGGATCCGTAAGAAACCGGAGTATTTCTGGAAAGAATACCACGAAAACGGAATTGAGAAGTGCTCTATGGCAGTCTACCTGGGAGAAAGCCGAAGTTACCCAAACCACCCTCCTTTCCAAGTTACCTTCACTGGACACCACTTCCCAGACACTTGCCAAAATGTTGCCCGAAAAGCCCTCCGACAGCTATGCCAAAACTACAGCAAAGAGGTTTTTGAAACCCCCTTCGTTACTTCCCACCTAGCAACAAAAACACCCCTACCTAGAGGAAAAGACTTCAGGCCCTGTCAGGAAGAGATCCTACTGAGGATGACCCCACCATCGTCTACATGGCCGGATATCTCCACACTCTCGATAACCACTATGATGACCTTTCCTCCCACTGCACCCACCTAAACTCTCGGGTGGAAAGCTTAGAGCAACAGGTCAAGGAACTTAAAAGGAGAAGGCATCCCTCCAAGAGAGTCTCGATATAGCAGAAGGCGAAGAGGCCAACACTCGTGAAGCCTACCGAACCCTGAAGATGGATTATAATAAGAAGTTAAAGAAGCTCGCCCCCTTGAAGAAAATCCAAAAGAAGACCAAGAGCCAAGGATGCCAGACTAAGTGGAAGAAGAAAGTCCCTCCAGCACTACATCCCTCCAGGATAGAGAATTTGTCCAACGTCGAGGATATGTCCCTAGCTAGCCTTGATGACCTTCTCAAGGAATTTGGGGACACATTAGAAAAGGAGTTCAGAAGTACCTTAGAAAGCGCTTGCGTATAGTGCGACTTGTGGTAACTGTATGCTTGTAATGAACTTGTGTAATTAATAAAATAACTTGGTTAAAAAAATTGGCATATGCATAGTAGTAACTCTCTCTCCCCCTGGCAGATGGCTTCGGATAAAACCACGCCTACCGCCTCCGGGATTGGAGCAGGGTTTCCCCTAGGAGCTGAAGGAGAAGCCGGTGGAGAAGGGAGTGAGACCCACCTCCCCGCACCTCCAGAGCTACCATTAGATTTAGCCCAAGTTCTAGCCAACCAAACCCGACTTATTGAGGTCCTCACTAGAAGTCTGGAGAATCAACGCCCGAATGGTGGAAGACCACAGGACAGGATGAGAGATTTTCTGAGGCTCAAGCCTCCCACATTCGCCGGATCCAGCAATCCCCTCGATGCTGATGACTGGCTGTGCACGATTAAAAGGAAGTTAGAAGCCATCGGATGCCTAGAGAATCAGCGTGTTCAATTGACTACTCATCAACTTTTCGGGATGGCCCTAGCATGGTGGGATACCTTCAGCTCTACCGTCAGAGATGCTACCTGGACAGAGTTTGAAACTGCTTTCCGAGAGCACCATGTGCCCCAAGGGATCATTCAGCTCAAGGAAGATGAATTTCGGGAACTAACCCAAGGTGGAAGATCTGTCAGTGAGTACGTACACAAATTCATAGAATTGGCTCGCTACGCGCCTGATGACGTCAGCACAGAAGCCAAGAAGATGGCCCGCTTTTTGAAAGGGCTCAGACCAGAACTCAAGACCATCCTAGCCAGCCAAGATTTCCTCACCTTCTCGCACCTCTCAAATAAAGCCATACAAGTGGAAAGGGCAAGGGAAGAAGAAAAAGGACACCTCAAGAGGAAATTCCAAGTCCTCTGAGCTCAGCACCAAGACCGGCATGTTGGGGCGAAGGCGAGGACGCCACCCTTCGCTCGATGCCTTCGCCAGTCTCGCTGCACCAACGGAGAAAAGACGACCAGCAGACCCCTTCGCTCGATGCCTTTGCCAGTCTCGCTGCACCAACGGAGACAAGACGACTGGCAGTCTCCACCCTTCGTCCAATGCGCCGAGGAACGAAGGCTTCTGGCGAGGTCATCCCATCCCGCGGCGTCGTCCAACACGAAGGCCCACATGCAATCTGGCCCATTATAACAGGCCCTGCGTGGCCGCGGAGCATTACAGGCCTGATTTGTAAAGGCTTCTCTGTAATTACAGTCTGTAACCCTACTTTAATGGGAATATTTCGGGGATAACCTGGGCGCTTGAGGGCACATGCGTACTTAACCCCTGGCGCTGGGCACTCAAGCACCTATAAATACCCCCGCACAGTGCCCTTGTGAGGGGAGATTGAGAAAGCAATTGCCCTCTTGAGCAAAACCTTGTCTGCATTACTTCTACTCCCCTGTTGGATCAAACTTGCTCGGGAGAACAAGTTCCAACATTTGGCGCCCACCGTTCGTGCTACGAAAAACCACCCGCGATGGCACCCAAGAAAGTTAGCTCGAAGGCAGCCCCATCTGTTGACGAAGCTGCGAAAGCAGCACTACTGGCTGAGAAAAAGGGCAAGGCCCTTGTCGACACCACCCACCAAGAAGCCTGCGAAGACAATGATGCACTCAGCAAGAGGCAGCGCAATGAACAACCCACACCCGAAGGCAGCCTCCGCACCTGCAGCTCCGGGGGACAACAACAGCCTCCCCTAGGCTTCGCTCCACCAGAGGGCGCGGACGCCACAGAGGACGGTGAAGTCATCGACGTTTCTGCAAAGGAACAACTACAGCTGCGTGCCTTGCGCATCAAGAACCGCAACCTCCAGAGGCAAAAAGAGATCCTCGAGGCCAAACGCCAACGCGTGTCTGCGCAAGCCAAAGTGCGCCAGATGATACGCGGTGAAGAGCAAAAGGCTCAGGAGCTTGAGCAAGAGATCGCCCTCATGCAGCGCGAAGGCCAACTCGGTCTGCAACACGGGCCACCCCTCCAACAGCACGCGTAGATCGAAGACTTGTTCATCCCTCAGCGCGGACACCCCACTCCGCACGCCGCAGCATTCCAAGGTGTCAACTACCTTGACGAGCAGAGTCCACTGGCTCCCCACCTGCAAGTAACACCATGGCCCGCCAACTTCAGGGCGGGGACCTATCCCAAGTACAACGGCAGCACTGACCCAGCATAGTATATCATGAGCTATCAGGTCGCCGTTGCATCATCCGGAGGGGACGACGCCACGATGGCCAAGTCATTCATCATCGCCCTCGAAGGCCCGGCCCTCACCTGGTACACCAGGTTGCCACCGCTGTCCATCGACTCCTGGAGAAGTCTCCGGGACAAATTCCTGCTCAACTTCCAAGGGTACCGCCCAGACACTGACGCCTTGGCGGAACTTTCACTCTGCAAGCAGCTGGAACGAGAAACTCTGCGGGAGTACTACCGCAAGTTCCTGACTCTCAAGTCACAACTGCCTTCGGTTGATGACCAAATCGCCATTCACTACGCCATCAGTGGCCTTCGGGCTGGCGTCCTTTATAGCCACTGCATCAGAGATTTGCCTAGGAACCTACAGGAGCTGTATCAGCTATTCGAAAAATACGCCAGATCCGAAGAGCTCCACCAGCGCAAAGTTGAGTCTCAGAGGAAACCTAAAGACCCTCCGCAGTCCAGCCGCATGTGGACGAGGCCTTCGCAGGCAGACTCCGGTCAGGATGGCCGCAATCAGCAGCAGGTGCACAACATCGCCAACCAGCACCCCGCTGGCGAAGCCCCTCGCCGCCAGGAGTATCCCCCCCAGGGCCGCGGAAACGGAACTCGTGGCCGAGGCCGGGGACGCGCGCAGCAGCCGCGCAGATTCTACTGCTTGTTCCATGGCAAAGACTGTGCACACCCTACAAGAGACTGCCCAGAGACGAAGGCCACCAGAGACAGGATGGCACGGGCGCAACCAGCCGACAACCCCAGAGTTGTCGCACACACATATCAGCAACCCCCTCAGCCATACAACCACGGCCCCGCTCCGCATCCGCCGCACCACGCATACCAACACCACCAGGAGGTACAAATCCTACCTCCCCCACCCCCACCTCCACACCCGCAACAGCAAAACATCCACCACCCCAACCATCCTCAAGCCCCAAAGCAAGAAGACTTTGCCGATCAGCCATATCGTGGAGTCATTCACATGATCACTGAGGGGTCCAGCGTCGACTTCGATACGAAGCGACAGAAGAGAGACCATTACCGCAACATCAACCATGTCGCCGTCACCGGTCCAGTTGTGCAGACGAAGTGGTCCCATGTGCCATTAACCTTCGACGCCCAAGACGTCGATCTGCGCAGCGCACCCCACATCGACGCCATGGTCATCAACTGCAGCGTGGTAGGCTGGGACCTGCACAAAGTCTTAGTCGACAATGGCAGCCAGGCAGATATCATTTTCCTCCATGCCTTCGACCGCATGGTCATAAGCCACAGCCTGCTCAAGCCTTTGGACAACCCGCTGTACGGCTTTGGTGGCAAGGGCACCTTTCTTGCCGGCAAAATAGAGCTACCCCTCTCCTTCGGTGTAGCACCCAATGCACAAAGCGAGCAAGTCATGTTTGACATCGTCGACATGGTGTACCCGTACAACGCCATAATGGGTTGGGGCTCCATCAACAAGTTTGAGGCAGCCATTCACAGACTCTACCTGTGCATGAAGATCCTAGGTCCGCAAGGCGCCATCACAGTCTACGGCAACCAGCAGGCCGCGCGCAACATAGAAAGAGACTTCGTTCCCGGTCAAAGGAACGTACACTGCCTCACGGCCCAGCGCGAAGTCTCTGAGTCTGCCAGCCCAGCCACCAAAGAACACGACAAAGCACAGTTGCAGAGTAACAACGGGATCAAGACTGTTCCCCTCGACCAAGCAACGCCCAAGCAAACGGTCACCATCAGCGAAGACCTCACTCCGCATGACGAGGAGAGACTCCTCTGCTGCCTGTCCAAAAATAAAGACGTCTTTGCCTGGTCCGCCTCGACCTGGTCGGAGTCAGTCGCTCCATCATTGAGCACAGCTTGGGGATCGACCCTTCGGTGAGGCCGAAGAAACAGCGGCTGCGCAAGATGTCTGATGAGAAAACAGAAGCCGCCAAGGCCGAGGTACATCGCCTGCTTGAGGCCAAATTCATTGAGCCAATCGCCTACCCTACATGGCTCGCCAATGTAGTGATGGTGCAGAAGAAGAGCGGCAAATGGCGGATGTGCATCGATTTCACCAGTCTCAACAAGGCCTGCCCCAAGGACAACTTCCCGCTGCCTCGGATCAACAAAATCGTCGATAGTGCGCCCGGGTGCGAAGTCATGTCACTCCTTGATTGCTTCTCCGGCTACCATCAAATATATATGAAGGAGGAAGACAAGGCAAGCACCAGTTTCATAACACCCTTCGGCACGTATTGCTTCATCAGAATGCCAGAGGGACTTAAGAACGTCGGGTCCACATTCTCTCGGCTCACCAAAACGGTGCTCGAGAGCCAGGTCGGCAGAAACATATTTACATATGTCGACGACATCGTCGTCGCCAGCAGAAGCGAGGATCATCTGGCTGACCTCACCGAAACGTTTGCAAACATGCGGGACGCACGACTTCGCTTAAACCCCGAAAAGTGCGTCTTCGGCATTCGCCAGGGGAAAATATTGGGCTACCTGGTGTCGCACCGCGGCATTGAAGCCAATCCAACCAAAATCCAAGCCATCATCAACATGACGCCACTGCAGTCAGCCAGAGACGTCCAACGACTGATAGGCAGACTGGTCGCCCTCAACAGATTCATCTCCAAATCCTGAGAACACCTAGAGGGGGGGGGTGAATAGGTGATCCTGTGAAACTTGAAACTTAAGCCACAAAAACTTGGTTAAGTGTTAGCACAATAATCGCCAAGTGGCTAGAGAGGAGTCTCAACAAAACACAATAACCACAAGAGATCAGTCACAGAGATGGCACGGTGGTTATCCCGTGGTTCGGCCAAGACCAACGCTTGCCTACTCCACGTTGTGGCGTCCCAACAGACGAGGGTTGCAATCAACCCCTCTCAAGCGGTCCAAAGACCCACTTGAATACCACGGTGTTTTGCTTTGCTTTTTCTTAATCCCGTTCGCGAGGAATCTCCACAACTTGGAGCCTCTCGCCCTTACACTTGAAGTTCACAAAGAAGCACGGAGCAAGGGAGGGATTAGCAACTCACACAAGACACTAAGATCACAGCAAATACACACACACAAGACCCAGACTTAAGCTCAAAAGACTAGCACACTAGAACGGAGCTCAAATCACTAGAATGTCGAACAAGTGCGCAAGAATGGAGTGTGAGTGATCAAGAGTGCTCAAGGAATGCTTGTTTTCTTCCTCCATGCGCCTAGGGGTCCCTTTTATAGCCCCAAGGCAGCTAGGAGCCGTTGAGAACATTCCTGGAAGGCAGATCTTGCCTTCTGTCAACTGGCGCACCGGACAGTCTGGTGCACCACCGGGCACTGCCCGGTGCAGATATCCTTCCTTATTTGGCGAAGCCGACCGTTGGAGTCTGAGAGCCGTTGGCGCACCGGACACTGTCCGGTGCACACCGGACAGTCCTGTGCACCAATGTGACCGTTGGCTCGGTCACGCGCGGAATCCTCGGCCGACCGTTGCCCCGGCTGACTGTTGACTCACCGTACAGTCCGGTGCACCACCGGACAGACCGGTGAATTTTAGCCATACGCCGTTAATCATCTCCCGAGAGCGACGAGTTCGCCTGTGAACGGCTCACCGGACAGTCCGGTGCACCACTGGACAGACCGGTGAATTATAGCCGTACACCGCCGTCGAAGTCCCGAGAGCAGCCTGTTCGCCAGAGCCAGCCTGGCGCACCGGACACTGTCCGGTGCAGCACCGGACAGTCCGGTGCACCCAGACAGCGCAGACTTTGGCTGAACAAAGCCATCTCATTTCCAATTCAATTTTTTCTGTTTCCAGCACTTAGACACAATACATTAGTCCATAAAACAATGTACTAAGTCTAGAAACATACCTTTTGACATGATTTGTACTTTGTCCACCACTTTACATAGATTAACACAAAAGCACTTGTGTTGGCACCCAATCACCAAAATACTTAGAAATGGCCCAAGGGCACATTTCCCTTTCAATCTCCCCCTTTTTGGTGATTTATGCCAACACAACATAAAGTGACTAGAACAAGTGCAATATCAAAGCAAATGAACACTCAAAATTGTTTTGATTCAATTTTGGCATATATGGATCATACTTTGCCACCACTTGGTTTGTTTTTGTAAATCAACCTCAAATTCCCATCTCTAAGTCAAACACACTTGTAAAGACATAAAGAGAGTTGTTCCAATGGAAATTGATCACAGATTTCAAAAACTCCCCCTATTTCCCATAATCGACTATTCTCCCCAACAAGAGGTCAACTTTTGACAAAAGAGACAACAAGAGAGTTTTGACAAACCAAAAGCTCTATTCTACTATTTTCAAAATTTCTCAAGTGGTAGCTGATCCATTTATTGCTTTGGCCTTTATTTTCTCCCCCTTTGGCATCAAGCACCAAAACGGGATCAATCTTGGCCCTTTAACCCCATTGCCTCACAAAAATCTTCAATTAAGAATATAAAGACAATAGGAGTACATGAGATGAACTTGGCATAAGTTACCCTCTCATCGGAGTGCAGTGGAAGTCTTTCATGGTCCAAGTCCACCTTTTCCCTTTCAAACTTCCTTTGAGACTAAATTAAGCAAACTCAAGCACACGGTTAGTCTCAAAGGGTCAAGTTGTAACACAACTCCCCCTAAATATGTGCATCACTTGCACAAGGACTTGTGAGGTCCGGGGAGTGATTGTACAACTTGAGCACCACAAGTAAGCAACAAAATGCAGAAGGAACATGATCAAAGGCATAAACACATGTATGCTATAAATCAATCCGGGTTCCGCGAATCCAAGACATTTAGCTCACTACGCAGCCTGCAAAAGGTCTTCTCATCTAAAGGCTTAGTGAAGATATCGGCTAGCTGGTTCTCGGTGCTAACATGAAACACTTCGATATCTCCCTTTTGCTGGTGGTCTCTCAAAAAGTGATGCCGGATGTCAATGTGCTTTGTGCGGCTGTGCTCAACAGGATTTTCCGCTATTCGGATAGTACTCTCATTGTCACATAGGAGTGGGACTTTGCTCAGATTGTAGCCAAAGTCCCGGAGGGTTTGCCTCATCCAAAGTAGTTGCGCGCAACACTGTCCTGCGGCAACGTACTCGGCCTCAGCGGTGGATAGGGCAACGGAAGTTTGTTTCTTAGAGTTCCATGACACCAGGGACCTTCCTAAGAACTGGCATGTCCCCGATGTACTCTTCCTATCGACCTTACATCCAGCATAGTCGGAATCTGAGTACCCAATCAAGTCAAAGTTAGACCTTTTTGGATACCAGATCCCGAAGCAAGGCGTAGCGACTAAATATCTAAGAATTCGCTTCACAGCCACTAAGTGACTCTCCCTTGGATCGGATTGAAATCTAGCACACATGCATACGCTAAGCATAATATCCGGTCTACTAGCACACAAATAAGGTAAAGACCCTATCATAGACCGGTATGCTTTTTGATCAACGGACTTACCTCCTTTGTTGAGGTCGGTGTGTCCGTCGGTTCCCATCGGTGTCTTTGCGGGCTTGGCGTCCTTCATCCCAAACCGCTTTAGCAAGTCTTGCGCGTACTTCGTTTGGGAGATGAAGGTGCCGTCCTTGAGTTGCTTCACTTGGAACCCAAGGAAGTAGTTCAACTCGCCCATCATCGACATCTCGAATTTCTGCGTCATCACCCTACTAAACTCTTCACAAGACTTTTGATTAGTAGAACCAAATATTATGTCATCGACATAAATTTGGCACACAAAAAGATCACCATCGCAAGTCTTAGTAAAAAGAGTTGGATCGACTTTCCCAACCTTGAAAGCATTAGCAATTAAAAAGTCTCTAAGGCATTCATACCATGCTCTTGGGGCTTGCTTAAGTCCATAGAGCGCCTTAGAGAGTTTACACACGTGGTCGGGGTACCGTTCATCCTCGAAGCCAGGGGGTTGCTCCACGTACACCTCCTCCTTGATTGGCCCGTTGAGGAAAGCGCTCTTCACATCCATTTGGTACAACCTGAAAGAATGGTGAGCGGCATATGCTAGCAAGATACGAATAGACTCTAGCCTAGCCACAGGAGCAAAAGTCTCCTCAAAGTCCAAACCTGCGACTTGGGCATAACCTTTTGCCACAAGTCGAGCCTTGTTCCTTGTCACCACCCCGTGCTCGTCCTGTTTGTTGCGGAACACCCACTTGGTTCCCACAACGTTTTGCTTGGGACGAGGCACCAGTGTCCAAACTTCATTACGCTTGAAGTTGTTGAGTTCCTCCTGCATGGCCAACACCCAGTCCGGATCTAGCAAGGCCTCTTCTACCCTGAAAGGCTCAATAGAAGAGACAAAAGAGTAATGCTCACAAAAATTAACTAATCTCGAATGAGTAGTTACTCCCTTGCTAATATCACCCAATATTTGGTCGACAGGATGATCCCTTTGAATCGTCGCTCGAACTTGGGTTGGAGGTGCCGGTTGTGCTTCTTCCTCTTCAACTTGGACATCTTGTGCTCCCCCTTGATCACACGCCTCCACTTGAGGTACTTGTTCATCATCTTGGGTTGGGGGATGCACCATAGTTGAGGAAGATGGTTGATCTTGCTCCAATTGTTCCTGTGGTCGCACATCCCCAATCGCCATGGTGCGCATTGCGGCCGTTGGAACGTCTTCTTCATCTACATCATCAAGATCAACAACTTGCTCTCTTAGAGAGCCATTAGTCTCATCAAATACAACGTCGCTAGAGACTTCAACTAAACCCGATGATTTGTTGAAGACCCTATACGCCTTTGTATTTGAGTCATAACCTAATAAAAACCCTTCTACAGCTTTGGGAGCAAATTTAGAAGTTCTACCTTTCTTCACAAGAATATAACACTTGCTCCCAAATACATGAAAATAAGACACATTGGGTTTGTTACCGGTTAGTAGCTCATACGAAGTCTTCTTGAGGAGGCGGTGAAGGTAGACCCTGTTGATGGCGTGACAAGCCGTGTTCATGGCTTCCGACCAAAAGCGCTCGGGGGGCTTGAACTCTCCAAACATAGTCCTCGCCATATCGATGAGTGTCCTGTTCTTCCTCTCTACTACACCATTTTGTTGTGGTGTGTAGGGAGCAGAGAACTCGTGCTTGATTCCTTCCTCCTCAAGATACTCCTCCATTTGAAGATTCTTGAATTCGGACCCGTTGTCGCTCCTTATCTTCTTCACCTTGAGCTCAAACTCATTTTGAGCTCTCCTGAGGAAGCGCTTGAGGGTCCCTTGGGTTTCAGATTTATCCTGCAAAAAGAATACCCAAGTGAAGCGGGAAAAATCATCAACCATAACAAGACCATACTTACTTCCTCCTATGCTTAGATAGGCGACGGGTCCGAAGAGGTCCATATGAAGCATCTCCAAGGGTCTTGATGTGGTCATCACATTTTTGGTGTGATGAGAGCCTCCCACCTGTTTGCCTGCTTGACAAGCTGCACAAGGTCTATCCTTTTCGAATTGCACATTAGTTAAACCTATCACGTGTTCTCCCTTTAGAAGCTTGTGGAGGTTCTTCATCCCCACATGTGCTAAGCGGCGATGCCACAGCCAGCCCATGCAAGTCTTAGCGATTAAGCATGCATCTAGACCGGCCTCTTCTTTTGCAAAATCAACCAAATAAAGTTTGTCATCTAGTACACCCTTAAAAGCTAGTGAACCATCACATCTTCTAAAGACAGACACATCTACATTTGTGAATAGACAATTATATCCCATATTGCATAATTGACTAACGGATAACAAATTATATCCAAGCGACTCAACTAGAAACACATTAGAAATAGAGTGCTCGGATGAAATAGCAATTTTACCTAACCCTTTTACTTTGCCTTGATTCCCATCACCGAATATTATTGAATCTTGGGAATCCTTGTTTTTGACGTAGGAGGTGAACATCTTCTTCTCCCCCGTCATATGGTTTGTGCATCCGCTGTCGATAATCCAGCTTGAACCCCCGGATGCATAAACCTGCAAGGCAAATTTAGGCTTGGGTCTTAGGTACCCAACTCTTGTTGGGTCCTACAAGGTTAGTCACAATTGTCTTAGGGACCCAAATGCAAGTTTTATCTCCCTTGCGTCTTGCCCCTAATTTCCTAGCAATTACCTTCTTACCCTTTCTACAAATGGTAAATGAAGCATTGCAAGCATGATATATTGTAGAAGGTTCATTAATTTTCCTAGGAACATTAACAACATTTCTCTTAGGCATATGATGAAAAACAGTTCTCCTAGCAACATTTCTATCATGCACTACACGGGAACTAGAAGCAGTCATAGCATGAGAATCAAAAGCATCATAACTTCTAAAGGCATTCCTAGAATGTCTCCTATCATTATACATGAAAGCATGGTTCTTTTGCACACTACTAGCCATAGGGGCCTTCCCTTTCTCCTTGGTGGAGATGGAAGCCTTATGGCTTGTTAAGTTCTTGACTTCCCTCTTGAAGCCAAGACCATCCTTAATTGAGGGGTGTCTACCAATCGTGTAGGCATCCCTTGCAAATTTTAACTTATCAAATTCACTTTTGCTAGTCTTAAGTTGGGCATTAAGACTAGCTACTTCATCATTTAATTTAGAAATGCAATCTAGGTGTTCACTACAAGCATCAATATTAAAATCTTTACACCTAGTGCAAATCACAACATGTTCTACACAAGATGTTAATTTACTAGATTTTTCTAACTTAGCATTTAAATCATCATTCATGCTCTTTAAGCTAGAAATTTTCTCATGGCAAGTAGATAGTTCACAAGAAAGCATTTCATTTCTTTTAACTTCTAGAGCCAGTGAATTTTGTGCACTAACAAATTTATCATGCTCTTCATACAACAAATCCTCTTGCTTTTCTAGTAACCTATTCTTGTCATTCAAGGCATCAATTAACTCATTAATTTTGCCAATTTTAATTCTATCTAAACCTTTAAATAAACTAGAATAGTCTATTTCATTGTCGTCACTAGAATCATCATCACTAGAAGAATCATAAGTAGTACTGTCTTGAGTACATACCTTCTTCTCCTTTGCCATGAGGCATGTGTGACGCTCGTTGGGGAAGAGGGATGACTTGTTGAAGGCGGTGGCGGCGAGTCCTTCATTGTCGGAGTCGGAGGAGGAGCAATCCGAATCCCACTCCTTTCCGATATGTGCCTCGCCCTTGGCCTTCTTGTAATTCTTCTTCTTCTCCCTCTTGCTCCCTTGTTCCTGGTCACTTCCATTATCGGGACAGTTAGCTATAAAATGACCAATCTTACCGCATTTGAAGCATGAGCGCTTCCCCTTGGTCTTGGTCTTGCTTGGCTGTCCCTTGCGACCCTTTAGCGCCGTCTTGAAGCGCTTGATGATGAGGGCCATCTCTTCATCATTGAGCCCGGCCGCCTGATAGTCGCCTAGAGGGGGGTGAATAGGGCGAAACTGAAATTTACAAATATAAACACAACTACAAGCCGGGTTAGCGTTAGAAATATTAACGAGTCCGCGAGAGAGGGCGCAAAACAAATCGCAAGCGAATAATGAAGTGTGTGACACGTGGATTTGTTTTACCGAGGTTCGGTTCTTTCAAACCTACTCCCCGTTGAGGAGGCCACAAAGGCCGGGTCTCTTTCAACCCTTCCCTCTCTCAAACGGTCCCTCGGACCGAGTGAGCTTCTCTTCTCAAATCAAAGCCGGGAACAAAACTTCCCCGCAAGGGCCACCACAAAATTGGTGCCTCTTGCCTTGATTACAATGGAGTTTTGATCACAAGAACAAGTGAGAAAGAAAAGAAGCAATCCAAGCGCAAGAGCTCAAAAGAACACGGCAAATCTCTCTCGCTAATCACTAAAGCCTTGTGTGGAATTGGAGAGGATTTGATCTCTTTGTATGTGTCTAGAATTGAATGCCTAGCTCTTGTAAGTGGTTGAGAAGTGGAAAACTTGGATGCAATGAATGGTGGGGTGGTTGGGGTATTTATAGCCCCAACCACCAAAAGTGGCCGTTGGGAGGCTGTCTGTTCGATGGCGCACCGGACAGTCCGGTGCACACCGGACAGTCCGGTGCCCCCTGCCACGTCATCACTGCCGTTGGATTCTGACCGTTGGAGCTTCTGACTTGTGGGCCCGCCTGGGTGTCCGGTGCACACCGGACATCTACTGTTCCTTGTCCGGTGTGCCAGTATGGGCACGCCTGCCATCTGCGCGCGCTGCGCGCGCATTTAATGCACCGCAGGGAGCCGTTGGCGCGGAGATAGTCGTTGCTCCGGAAACGCACCGGACAGTCCGGTGCACACCGGACAGTCCGGTGAATTATAGCGGACTAGTCGTTGGAGTTTCCCGAAGCTGGCGAGTTCCTGAGGCCGACCTCCCTTGGCGCACCGGACACTGTCCGGTGTACACCGGATAGTCCGGTGAATTATAGCCGAGTCGCCTCTGGAAATTCCCGAAGGTGGCGAGTTTGAGTCTGAGTCCCCCTGGTGCACCGGACATGTCCGGTGGCACACCGGACAGTCCGGTGCGCCAGACCAGGGGTGCCTTCGGTTGCCCCTTTGCTCCTTTGTTGAATCCAAAACTTGGTCTTTTTATTGACTGAGTGTGAACCTTTTACACCTGTATAATCTATACACTTGGGCAAACTAGTTAGTCCAAAGATTTGTGTTGGGCAATTCAACCACCAAAATTATATAGGAACTAGGTGTAAGCCTAATTCCCTTTCAATCTCCCCCTTTTTGGTGATTGATGCCAACACAAACTAAAGCAAATATAGAAGTGCATAATTGAACTAGTTTGCATAATATAAGTGCAAAGGTTGCTTGGAATTGAGCCAATATAAGTACTTACAAGATATGCATGGATTGTTTCTTCATTTTTATTTACAATTTTGGACCATGCTTGCACCACATGTTTTGTTTTTGCAAAATCTTTTGTAAATCCATTTCAAAGATCTTTTGCAAATAGTCAAAGGTAAATGAATAAGAGTTTGCAAAGTATTTTCAAGATTTGAAATTTTCTCCCCCTGTTTCAAATGCTTTTCCTTTGACTTAACAAAATTCCCCCTAAATGAGATCCACCTCTTAGTGTTCAAGAGGGTTTTGATATATCATTTTTGAAATACTACTTTCTCCCCCTTCTTGAACATAAAAGGATACTAATTGAAAATACTCTTTGAAAAACTAAGTTTTTGAAATTGGTGATGGTGCGGTCCTTTTGCTTTGGGCTCATACTTTCTCCCCCTTTGGCATGAATCGCCAAAAACGGAATCATTAGAGCCCTTAGAATTCCTTTCTCCTCCTTTGGACATAAATGAATGAGTGAAGATTATACCAAAGTAGGAGTCCTTTTGTTGTGCTCTCTCCCCCAAGGATAGAGAGCGGCTCGGAGTGACGGCGAAGGATGAGTTACGGAGTGGAAGCCTTTTGTCTTCGCCGAAGACTCCAATTCCCTTTCAATACACCTATGACTTGGTTTGAAATAGACTTGAAAACACATTAGTCATAGCATATGAAAGAGACATGATCAAAGGTATATTTATGAGCTATGTGAGCAAGCTAGCAAAAGAAATTTCTAGAATCAAGAATATTGAGCTCATGCCTAAGTTTGGTAAAAGATTGTTCATCAAGTGGCTTGGTAAAGATATCGGCTAATTGATCTTTAGTATTAATGTAAGAAATCTCGATATCTCCCTTTTGTTGGTGATCCCTAAGAAAATGATACCGAATGGCTATGTGCTTAGTGCGGCTATGCTCGATAGGATTGTCGGCCATTTTGATTGCACTCTCATTATCACATAGCAAAGGGACTTTGGTTAATTTGTAACCGTAGTCCCGCAGGGTTTGCCTCATCCAAAGCAATTGCGCGCAACAATGGCCTGCGGCAATGTACTCGGCTTCGGCGGTGGAAAGAGCGACCGAATTTTGCTTCTTTGAAGCCCATGACACCAAGGATCTTCCCAAGAACTGGCAAGTCCCCGATGTGCTCTTCCTATTAATCTTACACCCCGCCCAATCGGCATCCGAATAACCAATTAAATCAAATGTGGATCCCCGAGGGTACCAAAGCCCAAACTTAGGAGTATAAGCCAAATATCTCAAGATTCGTTTTACGGCCGCAAGGTGGGATTCCTTAGGGTCGGATTGGAATCTTGCACACATGCAAACGGAAAGCATAATGTCCGGTCGAGATGCACATAAATAGAGTAAAGAACCTATCATCGACCGGTATATCTTTTGATCCACGGACTTACCTCCCGTGTCGAGGTCGAGATGCCCATTTGTTCCCATGGGTGTCTTGATGGGCTTGGCATCCTTCATTCCAAACTTGCTTAGGATGTCTTGAGTGTACTTCGTTTGGCTGATGAAGGTGCCCTCTTGGAGTTGCTTGACTTGGAATCCTAGAAAATACTTCAACTCCCCCATCATAGACATCTCCAATTTCTGTGTCATGATCCTACTAAATTCTTCACATGTAGATTCGTTAGTAGACCCAAATATGATATCATCAACATAAATTTGGCATACAAACAAATCATTGTCAAGAGTTTTAGTGAATAAAGTAGGATCGACTTTGCCGACTTTGAAGCCATTAGCAATAAGGAAATCTCTTAGGCATTCATACCATGCTCTTGGGGCTTGCTTGAGCCCATAGAGCGCCATAGAGAGCCTATAAACATGGTTAGGGTACTCACTATCTTCAAAGCCGGGAGGTTGCTCAACATAGACCTCTTCCTTGATTGGTCCATTGAGGAAAGCACTTTTCACGTCCATTTGATAAAGCTTAAAGCCATGGTAAGTAGCATAGGCCAATAATATGCGAATTGACTCAAGCCTAGCTACGGGTGCATAGGTTTCACTGAAATCCAAACCTTCGACTTGGGAGTATCCCTTGGCCACAAGTCGTGCTTTGTTCCTTGTCACCACACCATGCTCATCTTGCTTGTTGCGGAAGACCCATTTGGTTCCTACAACATTTTGGTTAGGACGTGGAACTAAATGCCATACCTCATTCCTAGTGAAGTTGTTGAGCTCCTCTTGCATCGCCATCACCCAATCTGAATCTTGAAGTGCTTCCTCTACCCTGTGTGGCTCAATAGAGGAAACAAAAGAGTAATGTTCACAAAAATGTGCAACACGAGATCGAGTGGTTACCCCCTTATGAATATCGCCGAGGATGGTGTCGACGGGGTGATCTCGTTGTATTGCTTGGTGGACTCTTGGGTGTGGCGGCCTTGGTTCTTCCTCATCCTCCTTTTCTTGATCATTTGTATCTCCCCCTTGATCATTGCCATTATCTTGAGGTGGCTCATCTTCTTGATTTTGCCCTTCATCAACTTGAGCCTCATCCTCATTTTGAGTGGGTGGAGATGCTTGTGTGGAGGAGGACGGTTGATCTTGTGCATTTGGAGGCTCTTCGGATTCCTTAGGACACACATCCCCAATGGACATGTTCCTTAGCGCGATGCACGGAGCCTCTTCATTACCTATCTCATCAAGATCAACTTGCTCTACTTGAGAGCCGTTAGTGTCATCAAACACAACGTCACATGAGACTTCAACTAGTCCAGTGGACTTGTTAAAGACCCTATATGCCCTTGTGTTTGAGTCATAACCAAGTAAAAAGCCTTCTACAGTTTTAGGAGCAAATTTAGATTTTCTACCTCTTTTAACAAGAATAAAGCATTTGCTACCAAAAACTCTAAAGTATGAAATGTTGGGCTTTTTACCGGTTAGGAGTTCATAGGATGTCTTCTTGAGGATTCGGTGAAAATATAACCGGTTGATGGCGTAGCAGGCGGTGTTGACCGCTTCGGCCCAAAACCGATCCGAAGTTTGTATTCATCAAGCATAGTTCTTGCCATGTCCAATAGAGTTCTATTCTTCCTCTCCACTACACCATTTTGTTGTGGAGTGTAGGGAGAGGAGAACTCACGCTTGATGCCCTCCTCCTCAAGGAAGCCTTCGATTTGAGAGTTCTTGAACTCCATCCCGTTGTCGCTTCTTATTTTCTTGATCCTTAAGCCGAACTCATTTTGAGCCCGTCTCAAGAATCCCTTTAAGGTCTCTTGGGTTTGAGATTTTTCCTGTAAAAAGAATACCCAAGTGAAGCGAGAATAATCATCCACTATTACAAGACAATACTTACTCTCGCAGATGCTTATGTAAGCAATCGGGCCGAATAGATCCATGTGGAGTAACTCAAGCGGCCTGTCGGTCGTCATGATGTTCTTGTGTGGATGATGGGCTCCAACTTGCTTTCCCGCCTGGCATGCGCTACAAACCCTGTCTTTCTCAAAATGAACATTTGTTAATCCTAAAATGTGTTCTCCCTTTAGAAGCTTGTGAAGATTCTTCATCCCAACATGGGCTAGTCGGCGGTGCCAGAGCCAACCCATGTTAGTCTTAGCAATTAAGCAAGTGTCGAGTTCAGCTCTATCAAAATCTACTAAGTATAGCTGACCCTCTAACACTCCCTTAAATGCTATTGAATCATCACTTCTTCTAAAGACAGTGACACCTACATCAGTGAATAGACAGTTGTAGCCCATTTGACATAATTGGGATACGGAAAGCAAATTGTAATCTAAAGAATCTACAAGAAAAACATTGGAAATAGAATGGTCAGAAGATATAGCAATTTTACCAAGACCTTTGACCAAACCTTGATTTCCATCCCCGAATGTGATAGCTCGTTGGGGATCTTGGTTTTTCTCGTAGGAGGAGAACATCCTTTTCTCCCCGGTCATGTGGTTTGTGCACCCGCTGTCGAGTATCCAACTTGAGCCCCCGGATGCATAAACCTACAAAACAAATTTAGTTCTTGACTTTAGGTACCCAAACTGTTTTGGGTCCTTTGGCATTAGAAACAAGAACTTTGGGTACCCAAACACAAGTCTTTGACCCCTTGTGTTTGCCCCCAACAAACTTGGCAACGACCTTGCCGGATTTGTTAGTCAAAACATAGGATGCATCAAAAGTCTTAAATGAAATGATATGTTCATTTGATGCATTAGGAATTTTCTTCTTAGGCAACTTAGCACGGGTTGGTTGCCTAGAACTAGATGTCTCACCCTTATACATAAAAGCATGATTAGGGCCAGAGTGAGACTTCCTAGAATGAATTTTCCTAATTTTGTCCTCGGGATAACCGGCAGGGTATAAAATGTAACCCTCGTTATCCTGAGGCATGGGAGCCTTGCCCTTAACAAAATTTGACAATCTTTTAGGAGGGGCACTAAGTTTGACATTGTCTCCCCTTTGGTAGCCAATGCCATCCTTAATGCCAGGGCGTCTCCCATTATAAAGCATGCTACGAGCAAATTTAAATTTCTCATTTTCTAAGTTGTGCTCGGCAATTTTAGCATCTAGTTTTGCTATGTGATCATTTTGTTGTTTAATTAAAACCATATGATCATGAATAGCATCAATATCAACATCTCTACATCTAGTGCAAATAGTGACATGCTCAATGGTAGATGTAGATGGTTTGCAAGAATTAAGTTCAACAATCTTAGCACGAAGTATATCATTCTTATCTCTAAGATCGGCAATTGTAACTTTGCAAACATCAAAATCTTTAGCCTTAGCAATCAAATTTTCATTCTCTAATCTAAGGCTAGCAAGAGAAATGTTTAATTCTTCAATCCTAGCAAGCAAATCATCATTATTATCTCTAGGATTGGGAATTGAAACATTACAAACATGAGAATCAACCTTAGCATTTAAACTAGCATTTTCATTTCTAAGGTTGTCAATCATCTCACGGCAAGTGCTTAGCTCACTAGACAATTTTTCACATTTTTCAACTTGTAGAGCGTAAGCATTTTTAACCTTAACATGTTTTTTATTTTCCTTGATTAGGAAGTCCTCTTGGGAGTCCAAGAGATCATCCTTCTCATGGATGGCACTAATTAGTTCATTTAATTTCTCTTTTTGTTCCATGTTAAGGTTGGCAAAAAGAGTTTGCAAATTATCTTCCTCACCACTAGCATTATCATCACTAGAAGACTCATATTTAGTGGAGGAGTTGGATTTAACCTTCTTCTTTTTGCCGTCCTTTGCCATGAGGCACTTGTGGCCGACGTTGGGGAAGAGGAGTCCCTTGGTGACGGCGATGTTGGCGGCGTCCTCGTCGTCGGAGGAGTCGCTTGAGCTTTCGTCGGAGTCCCACTCCTGACAAACATGGGCATCACCGCCCTTCTTCTTGTAGTACCTCTTCTTCTCCTTTCGCCTCCCCTTCTTGTCGTCACCTCGGTCACTGTCACTAGATATAGGACATTTAGCAATAAAATGACCGGGCTTACCACACTTGTAGCAAACCTTCTTGGAGCGGGACTTGTAATCCTTCCCCCTCCTTTGCTTGAGGATTTGGCGGAAGCTCTTGATGACGAGCGCCATTTCCTCATTGTCGAGCTTGGAGGCGTCTATTGGTTGTCAACTTGGTGTAGACTCCTCCTTCTTCTCCTCCGTTGCCTTGAATGCAACGGGTTGAGCTTCGGATGTGGTGGCATCATCAAGCTCGTTGATCTTCCTCGAGCCTTCGATCATGCACTCAAAACTTACAAAATTCCCGATAACTTCATCGGGGGTCATTTTAGTATATCTAGGATTACCACGGATTAATTGAACTTGAGTAGGGTTAAGGAAAATAAGAGATCTTAGAATAACCTTAACCATCTCGTGGTCATCCCACTTTACGCTCCCGAGGTTGCGCACTTGATTCACCAATGTCTTGAGCCGGTTGTACATGTGTTGTGGCTCCTCCCCTTTGCGAAGCCGGAACCGACCGAGCTCCCCCTCGATCGTTTCCCGCTTGGTGATCTTGGTGAGCTCGTCTCCCTCGTGCGCGGTTTTGAGCACATCCCAAATCTCCTTGGCGCTCTTCAACCCTTGTACTTTGTTATACTCCTCTCTACTTAGAGAGGCGAGGAGTATTGTTGTTGCTTGAGAGTTGAAGTGCTCGATTTGGGCCACCTCATCCTCATCATAGTTCTCATCCCCTACGGACGGTACCTGTGCACCAAACTCAACAACATCCCATATACTTTTGTGGAGCGAGGTTAGATGAAATCGCATTAAATCGCTCCACCTAGCGTAATCTTCACCATCAAAAGTTGGTGGTTTGCCTAATGGGACGGAAAGTAAAGGTGTATGTTTGGAAATGCGAGGGTAGCGTAGGGGGATCTTACTATACTTCTTGCGCTCATGGCGCTTAGAAGTGACGGAGGGCGCATCGGAGTCGGAGGTCGATGTTGATGAAGTGTCGGTCTCGTAGTAGACCACCTTCCTCATCCTCTTGTGCTTGTAGCCTTTCCGATGCGGCTTGTGGGAAGAAGATTTTTCCTTCTTCTCTTTGTGGTGAGAAGAGGAAGACCTTTTCTCCTTCCGTTTGGAGGAGTCCTTCTTCTTCTCCTTCCTCTTGGTGCGGGACTCTTCCGATGAAGTGCTCCCGTGGCTTGTAGTGGGCTTTTCGCCGGTCTCCATCTCCTTCTTGGCGTGATCTCCCGACATCACTTCGAGCGGTTAGGCTCTAATGAAGCACCGGGCTTTGATACCAATTGATAGTCGCCTAGAGGGGGGTGAATAGGGCGAAACTGAAATTTACAAATATAAACACAACTACAAGCCGGGTTAGCGTTAGAAATATTAACGAGTCCGCGAGAGAGGGCGCAAAACAAATCGCAAGCGAATAATGAAGTGTGTGACACGCGGATTTGTTTTACCGAGGTTCGGTTCTTTCAAACCTACTCCCCGTTGAGGAGGCCACAAAGGCCGGGTCTCTTTCAACCCTTCCCTCTCTCAAACGGTCCCTCGGACCGAGTGAGCTTCTCTTCTCAAATCAAAGCCGGGAACAAAACTTCCCCGCAAGGGCCACCACACAATTGGTGCCTCTTGCCTTGATTACAATGGAGTTTTGATCACAAGAACAAGTGAGAAAGAAAAGAAGCAATCCAAGCGCAAGAGCTCAAAAGAACACGGCAAATCTCTCTCGCTAATCACTAAAGCCTTGTGTGGAATTGGAGAGGATTTGATCTCTTTGTATGTGTCTAGAATTGAATGCCTAGCTCTTGTAAGTGGTTGAGAAGTGGAAAACTTGGATGCAATGAATGGTGGGGTGGTTGGGGTATTTATAGCCCCAACCACCAAAAGTGGTCGTTGGGAGGCTGTCTGTTCGATGGCGCACCGGACAGTCCGGTGCCCCCTGCCACGTCATCACTGCCGTTGGATTCTGACCGTTGGAGCTTCTGACTTGTGGGCCCGCCTGGGTGTCCGGTGCACACCGGACATCTACTGTTCCTTGTCCGATGTGCCAGTATGGGCACACCTGCCATCTGCGCGCGCTGCGCGCGCATTTAATGCACCGCAGGGAGCCGTTGGCGCGGAGATAGCCGTTGCTCCGGAAACGCACCGGACAGTCCGGTGCACACCGGACAGTCCGGTGAATTATAGCGGACTAGCCGTTGGAGTTTCCCAAAGCTGGCGAGTTCCTGAGGCCGACCTCCCTTGGCGCACCGGACACTGTCCGGTGTACACCGGACAGTCCGGTGAATTATAGCCGAGTCACCTCTGGAAATTCCCGAAGGTGGCGAGTTTGAGTCTGAGTCCCCCTGGTGCACCGGACATGTCCGGTGCGCCAGACCATGGGGTGCCTTCGGTTGCCCCTTTGCTCCTTTGTTGAATCCAAAACTTGGTCTTTTTATTGACTGAGTGTGAACCTTTTACACCTGTATAATCTATACACTTGGGCAAACTAGTTAGTCCAAAGATTTGTGTTGGGCAATTCAACCACCAAAATTATATAGGAACTAGGTGTAAGCCTAATTCCCTTTCACCGCCTCAACTTGCGCCACCTTGCTGGGTAGCGCCTCCTTGCTCCTCGTTGCCTTGAGAGCAATGGGTTGAGGCTCATGGATTGGACCGTTCAACGCGTCGTCCACGTATCTCGCCTCCTTGATCATCATTCACCCGCTTACGAATTTCCCAAGGACTTCTTCGGGCGACATCTTGGTGTACCTGGGATTTTCACGAATATTGTTCACCAAGTGTGGATCAAGTACAGTAAAGGACCTTAGCATTAGGCGGACGACGTCGTGGTCCATCCATCGCGTGCTTCCGTAGCTCCTTATCTTGTTGATGAGGGTCTTGAGCCGGTTGTATGTTTGAGTTGGCTCCTCGCCCCTTATCATCGCGAATCTTCCAAGCTCGCCCTCCACCAATTCCATTTTGGTGAGTAAGGTGACGTCGTTCCCCTCATGTGAGATCCTGAGGGTGTCCCAGATCTGCTTGGCATTGTCCAAGCCTCTCACCTTATGATACTCGTCCCTGCACAAAGAGGCTAACAACACAGTAGTAGCTTGTGCATTTCTATGAATCTGTTCATTGATAAACGTAGGACTATCCGAGCTATCAAATTTCATTCCACTTTCCACAATCTCCCAAATGCTCGGATGGAGAGAAAACAGGTGACTACGCATTTTGTGGCTCCAAAATCCGTAGTCCTCTCCATCAAAGTGAGGAGGTTTGCCAAGTGGAATGGAGAGCAAATGAGTATTTGTACTTTGCGGAATACGAGAGTAGTCAAAAGAAAAGTTTGAATTAACCGGTTTTCTTCTCTCGTAGTCGTTGTTGTCGTTGTCCTTTTGGGAACAAGATGACTCATCGCTGTCGTCGTAGTAGACAATCTCCTTGATGCGCCTTGTCTTCTTCTTCTTCCCATCTTTCTGTCTATGGCCCGAGCCCGAGTCGGTAGGCTTGTCATCCTTCGGCTCGTTGACGAAGGACTCCTTCTCTTTATCGTTGATCACGATACCCTTCCCCTTAGGATCCATCTCTTCGGGCGGTTAGTCCCTTTGTGAAGAGAACAGCTCTGATACCAATTGAGAGCACCTAGAGGGGGGGGTGAATAGGTGATCCTGTGAAACTTGAAACTTAAGCCACAAAAACTTGGTTAAGTGTTAGCACAATAATCGCCAAGTGGCTAGAGAGGAGTCTCAACAAAACACAATAACCACAAGAGATCAGTCACAGAGATGGCACGGTGGTTATCCCGTGGTTCGGCCAAGACCAACGCTTGCCTACTCCACGTTGTGGCGTCCCAACGGACGAGGGTTGCAATCAACCCCTCTCAAGCGGTCCAAAGACCCACTTGAATACCATGGTGTTTTGCTTTGCTTTTTCTTAATCCCGTTCGCAAGGAATCTCCACAACTTGGAGCCTCTCGCCCTTACACTTGAAGTTCACAAAGAAGCACGGAGCAAGGGAGGGATTAGCAACTCACACAAGACACTAAGATCACAGCAAATACACACACACAAGACCCAGACTTAAGCTCAAAAGACTAGCACACTAGAACGAAGCTCAAATCACTAGAATGTTGAACAAGTGCGCAAGAATGGAGTGTGAGTGATCAATAGTGCTCAAGGAATGCTTGTTTTCTTCCTCCATGCGCCTAGGGGTCCCTTTTATAGCCCCAAGGCAGCTAGGAGCCGTTGAGAACATTCCTAGAAGGCAGATCTTGCCTTCTGTCGACTGGCGCACCGGACAGTCCGGTGCACCACCGGACACTGTCCGGTGTAGATATCCTTCCTTATTTGGTGAAGCCGACCGTTGGAGTCTGAGAGCCATTGGCGCACCGGACACTGTCCGGTGCACACCGGACAGTCCGGTGCACCAATGTGACCGTTGGCTCGGTCACGCGTCACGCGTGGAATCCTCGGCCGACCGTTGCCCCGGCTGACTGTTGACTCACCGGACAGTCTGGTGCACCACCGGACAGACCGGTGAATTTTAGTCGTACGCCATTAATCATCTCCCGAGAGCGACGAGTTCGCCTGTGAACGGCTCACCGGACAGTCCGGTGCACCACCGGACAGACCGGTGAATTATAGTCGTACACCGCCGTCGAAGTCCCGAGAGCAGCCTAATCGCCAGAGCCAGCCTGGCGCACCGGACACTGTCCGGTGCAGCACCGGACAGTCCGGTGCACCCAGACAGCGCAGACTTTGGCTGAACAAAGCCATCTCATTTCCAATTCAATTTTTTCTGTTTCCAGCACTTAGACACAATACATTAGTCCATAAAACAATGTACTAAGTCTAGAAACATACCTTTTGACATGATTTGTACTTTGTCCACCACTTTACATAGATTAACACAAAAGCACTTGTGTTGGCACCCAATCACCAAAATACTTAGAAATGGCCCAAGGGCACATTTCCCTTTCAAATCCGCAGAGCGAAGCCTCCCTTTCCTCAAAACACTCCGCGGTGCAAAAGACTTCGCATGGGGACTAGAGCAGGCGGCGGCCTTCGCTTCATTAAAACAGTACCTGTCAGAGTTGGCGATTCTTACAAGCCCCGACCCCTCGCTACCCCTGTTGCTCTACATCGCAGCTTCGCCGCATGCGGTCAGTGCAGCACTGGTTCAAGAGCAGAACAGAGAGGGCACGATCAGGCAATGTCCAGTTTATTACGTTTCCGAAGTACTCACGACATCAAAATGCAATATGTCCGGATTTCCGAAGCACTGGAAAAAATTGCCTACGCAGTTGTTATGGCTTCGCGCAAATTGCGCCATTATTTTGAGGCATTCAAGGTCCGGGTCACCTCAGATAGGGGACTTGGTGAATTGTTTAGAAACCCGGAGGCATCAGTCCGGATTGCCAAATGGGCAGCCGAACTCTCCATCTACCACATCACATTTGAACCCAGGACAACCATCAAGTCACAAGTCCTAGCAGACTTCGTCGTCGACTGGACTGGGCCAATAACACAGCCGGACCCGCCCGCAGAGAAGGTGTGGATAATCCATTGCGACGGTGCATGGTGCCATGCGGGGGCAGGCGCCGCTGCAGTCATCACTTCACCTGCAGGGGTCAAGCACAGATACGCAGCACGCCTCAGCTTTGCTTTGGAGTCTGATAGATGCACCAACAATATAGCAGAATACGAAGCTATCATTCTCGGCCTTCGCAAGCTAAGGGCACTTGGTGTCACCACCTGCATCATTATAACAGACTCCAAGGTAGTCGCCGGCCAAGTCAAGAAAGACTACGCAACGAAGGACCCCGCGCTTATGCAGTACCTCGCGGCTGTCCGCAGCCTTGAAAGACAATTCAAAGGTTTTACCCTGCAGCATGTGGACCATGCCAAGAACGAAGAGGCCGACGCATTGGCCAAGGCAGCCGCCAGAGGCGAGGCCCTCCCCTCCGACGTATTCTACCATGTCATCGGCACGCCAGCTGTCCGCAGCCCAGAAGGGCTCCAAATAACCAATGACAGCGAGGGCCACCGCATAGTTAACCTAATCATGACCGAAGATTGGTGGGCACCAATAACCTTGTTCCTACAGGGGTACTATCATCCAACCGATGTCAATGAAGCCAAGCGCCTCAAACATCGAAGCCGGGACTTCACACTTATCGAAGGTCAGCTTTACAAGAAGGGGATCAGTCAACCCATGCTTAAATGTGTCACCGAGACCGAAGGCGTCCAAATCCTGCGCGAAGTCCACAGCGGGACTTGCGGCTCTCACGCAGGGCCTAGGGCCCTAGCCGCAAAGGTGATCCGTCAAGGTTTCTATTGGCCCGCCATGATCTGCGCCGCAAATCGGGTCACCAGGTCCTGCGAAGCCTGCCAGAAGTTTTTCCCACGCTCGGGAAGCCCTTCGCAACTAACAAAGCTAATCGCCCACACGTGGCCTCTTCAGCGCTGGGGCCTGGACATTGTCGGACCCCTACCCACGGCCCAGGGGAACCTCAAGTTCACCTTCGTCGCCGTTGAGTATTTTACCAAATGGATCGAGGCGAGGGCAGTATCCACGATAACATCGAAGACTGCCCAGAAATTCTTCTGGCAGAACATCGTTTGCCGCTTCGGAGTCCCGTCCGAGCTCACAATTGACAACGACAAGCAATTTGACAGCCAAGACTTCAAGGATTTCTGCTTCTCCATTGGCACCAAGCTTGCCTTCGCCTCAGTGTACCACCCGCAATCCAACGGAGTCGTGGAACACGCCAATGGTAAAATTTTCACAGCCATCAAGAAAATGCTCCTCGATGACAAGAAAGGCAAGTGGGCCGACCTGTTACCCGAAGTTGTCTGGGCGCTGAACACGACTGAGTGCAGGGCGACTGGGTTCACCCCTTTCCGCCTTCTGTATGGATCGGAGGCCATGACCCCGCAGGAAATAAAACATGGGTCACGTTAGCCGTCCCCGACGTAGACGAGCCTACTTTGAAGGACCTCATCGACGGAGACCGCGTCTTTGCCCTACAGGCTCTAAACAAATACCAAGCTCAAACAAAAGCATGGCGCGACCACACAGTCATCCCGAGGGAATTTAGCGAAGGAGACCTCATACTTGTCCGAACAACCCGGACAGAGTCACGGGGAAAGCTGGAACCAAAGTGGGAAGGGCCGTTTATCGTCAAGACAAAGTTGTCTCCCAGCGCGTACAGATTAACAACACAATCCGGCGAAGATCTAGAACATTCCTGGAACATAGACAACCTTCGGAAATTTTTTGTTTAACTACTCAGGGTCAACTCACCCTTGTAATTCCCCAAACAGTTTTATTCCGGCTCGCACTCTTTTCCTCCCGAGGCGTGAGGTTTTTAATGAGACGGAGCCATGTAATATATACGCAAAAATCCCCCGCAAAGAATCACGTCGAAAACAGACCGCATTGACGGTCTTCGGCATTCGACCACAACGAAGTTACCGCGAGGGGTAGCGCTAGCTACCCTCGCGTGCGACACTCCGCGCAAAAGTCGCCTAAGGGTGCAGCTGGACTAGCACAACAAGTGCGCAAAATCGAAGTCTTCTCCGAAAGACTATCCGTGCAAAAGTCGCCTAAGGGTGCAGCCGGACTAGCACAACAAGTGCGCAAAAGCGAAGTCCTCTCCGAAAGACTATCCGTACAAAAGTCGCCTAAGGGTGCAGCCGGACTAGCACAACAAATGCGCAAAACCGAAGTCCTCTCCGAAAGACTATCCGTGCAAAAGTCGCCTAAGGGTGCAGCCAGACTAGCACAACAAGTACGCAAAAGCGAAGTCCTCTCCGAAAGACTATCCGTGCAAAAGTCGCCTAAGGGTGCAGCCAGACTAGCACAACAAGTGCGCAAAAGCGAAGTCCTCTCCGAAAGAATATCCGTGCAAAAGTCGCCTAAGGGTGCAGCCGGACTAGCACAACAAGTGCGCAAAAGCGAAGTCTTCTCCGAAAGACTATCCATGCAAAAGTCGCCTAAGGGTGCAGCCAGACTAGCATAACAAGCACGCAAAATCGAAGTCTTCCTAAAAAGACTATCTGGGCAAAGACCGACTACAAGTGCAGTCGGACCGACATCATAAACGCGCTAGATCAACTGCATACGTCCCCCACGGACACGACCGGATCAGCGAGGGCATACAACATCATTGTCCAAATTATAGTTACATACGTACAGCGAGGGCATCACACCTTACATCGGTTCAACCTTTGGGATGATACCCATCTCCCTATAGTTAAACAGCATTATCCTCAACTCTTCACCCTCAAAAAGACTTCGCAACTCCCCCTCGCCTACCCCAACCGGCGAGGACAACAACTCCCGCTTGCCAGCCCTGTCCACACGAAGACGAGCACCCTCCACCTCACTCACTCTACGCTTAGCCACCGCCCTTTGCCGCCTACGCCCAGCACTCGGACCAGGAAAAACTTCCGCGTTCGTCGCACACGGAGAAGCCTCCGCCGCAGCCACGTCCAAGGCCGCAAAATAATCCAAGTAGACACAGACTCATCAGATTCATTTCCAGCAACCATGATAGACGCCACCACAAATTTAGCAGTAGCGATTGCGTGCGCAGGCCCAAAATCCTGAACCTGCGCAGCAACCAAGGTTCAGTAACACAGACAAAATTCACTAACTCCCCCACACCCACTAAGCCACCTGCGAAGGCCCAGCCGCTGCCACGGGATCCTCTGCCGCTAGCTCCGCCTTCGGGGGATCTTCCGCCATCGGCGCAGGGGCTGGCAACGAGCCTTCACCAGACTCAGTAGACGCAGGTGCAGCGAGGGAGGCTTCGCCGGTTTCCGGGGGCAATGCTGGGTCGACCTCAGCCTCGGGCAGCACCGGGTTAACCTCCGCCTCGGGCCGCGCGCCATTCAAATTCCCAAAGTCTTCAACATCCTCGGCACGCGCCATCTGCAACAACAGCACATTCATTCAGCAAACCCACGCGTACCCACATTCCACGACGCGAAACAGAAGACAAACTTTACCTGATCCCTCGCTCGGTCAGACCGTTCCCTAACCGCCTCTCGACCATAAGGTCCCCACATCCGATCGAAGAGTGCCCCCGTGGAGCCCTTCACCATAGGGTCTTCGACCCTAAAAATTTCGTGCTCAAAGTCTTCATCTGACTGATCGAAGACCTCATAGTGTTTGCACCCCTCGCGCGACAGCGCGTTCATTGCCCCCTCGCATGTGACGAGGGAGGCGTAGGACATGAAGCCTTGCACAATAGTCGGGAGCACCCGCAGCTCCTCCTGCAACCATTCAAGGAAGTGAAGGCTGGCCTCATGGTCGGGCACTTCAAAATCTGCAGTCCGCGCACCCAGTTCGTGGTATCCCTCCACGAGCTGCGCGTGCGTCCGCATGATTTCTGAGCGCACCGAGGTCTCCGCCTTGTCCAGGCGGCTGCGCAGGGCGTCGAACCTCACCTCCCATTCCTCGGCGCGTTGGCTGGCGAGGCTACCCTTCGCCAGCGCCACCTTAGCCTCCGCTCGCGCAACCTGCGCTTCGGTGACAGCCTGGTTAGCCTCCCTCCTCTCCTCTGCCAGCTGGCGTTGGAGGTCAGTCCTCTCAGCCTCCAGGACGGCCACCTTCTCCGCTAGCCTACGACTCTTGCTCTCCGTGGCCGACTTATCCCGGACAGCATCTGCGTGCTGCGCCCGAAGATTTTCGACTTCGGCGGCGATGTCCGCGGTCAGGACGCCCGACGCAACACAATCGGCGAAGTCGGCCGCCTGGCAAAAACACAAGTCAAACCTTCATGAGACAGACGCATGAACCAAAACACAGCAAACATAGAAGTCCAGCGCAACTTACTTGCTTCAGCTGCTGCGTCAGCTGCTGCGACAACTGCTGAGACACTTCCCTCAGCCGCTGGGACATGGTGCCCGCCACGTCCCTAGCGGCAGCGGCCGTCAGAATCTCGCTGCTCGCGCAAAAGGCGGCCCAAGGGTCCTGCGTGACCCCCTTCACCTTTACCACCGCCGATGGCGAGGTGACTGCCAGCGAAGGCGGGACAACAACCAAGTGCCCCTCGCCCGACCCTGCAACACATCTCTGGTCAAAAAAAAAGAAGAAGACTTACCGCCCAGGTAGTCCTCGACACTTATATTTGTGCCGAAGTCAGCAACACGTTCCGCTGGCGACGGACCGCCCGGGAGAGGCTTGGTTTCGCTAGCAGTTGCAGCCTTCTCGCCTGTCGACGCCTTGCTGGCACTAGCTTGCCGCTGCCGGAGGCCGCAGCCTTCGCGCTTCCTCGCGCCCTCTTCGCCTCGCGCACGGGGTCGACCATCCTGACGACCGGCCGATGCTTCTGCGCAGCATCCCGACGGTCCTTGTTCATCACTGCCGACACAACAGCAGCAATATTCCGTCTGTAAGGAAACACTCTCAAGTCACGAGCCATGCGAGACGTAAAGAAGTCTTCGCCAGCCGCGCGGGGGATAGGAACGTTCTTGCGCCATCGACCCCCGGTAACCTCCAGCATCCGCGCCGAAGACTCCCGGAGCTCAGGCGAAGACATCCTTCCTCCGGGGGCCACGCATGTCCCCATCAACTCCATAGCAAATCTATTGGAGACCTCCAACTCCCCCACCGCAGTACCTAGCTTCCTTTTCTTAGTGGCTGGGGCGGCCTCCGGCGCGGGGTCTTCTTCAGCCACAGCCGCTGATCTTTTCCCGCGGCGGTCGACAACATCTTCCCCGGGATAACCGCCATATGGTAAACGATTCAACTCGAAGACCCTATTCAGGCGGTCGTTGGATCCGCGTATATCCTAGCTCCGCAAGGCCTCCGTCTTCGGCACGTAGCACCCCACAATTCACACTGCCCCATCCTCCACTTCGCGCACAACCGCGGCAAGATCCCGCCCTCGCACATCCAAAGCAAAAAGCGGACTTCATACTTTCTGCCCACCCAGGGAGGGCATCACGCGAGGGCATACTTCGCCCAACGCCCATCCATGCACCAAGGGCCACACCCCATACCCTATGAACTCCTCAACTAGATCACGCCCACTACTCGTACGGGCAGCGATCCGAAGGGCCACTTCATTCTCATCATCCTCTGCTACTTCAAATGGCGGGTACGCCACATAATAATGAGAGCACATAATGGCTGCAGGGAGCCCTGGGCGGTCTTTGACTTCGGCCTCTGAAACATAGAACCAGTAATTCCACCAGTTGCCCCACTTATTTCGGGCACAGGGGACCAGCTCCACGACTTCCATCGAAGTCTTCCCGGACTTCGGCGTGAAAGTGCACGATCCGAATTGCGCAATCTTATGTCCAATTTTTCTCTTCTGCCAGTGCAGACAGTAATGCTTGGCGAAGACCTCCACCGAAGGCTGACCGCCATACGATGTCATTGCTCAGACGTACTTCGCCAACGCCACCACATCGTTCGGTGTCAGTTGGTGAACCTGGACTTCGAACTTCTGCAAAACCTCTGACACAAAACGGTGCGCAGGCAAACGAAGGCCGGCGATGAAAAATGCCTCGAAAACAACCAATCCGCCCTCGGGCTCGGGAACCTCCTCTGCCCCCGGGACACGCCCAACCCCGCCGCCAAAATACCCCAACTATTGCATATCTTGCACGCGGACCGACGACATCCGTGAAACACCAAATTCCACCGTATCACTCGGCCGTAACTCTGCCACCGCCACAGTGCCCGAGGTAACTTCGGACGACGCCTCGGCCGTCGGTATGGTCGCAGCAGACGAGGAGGAAGACGGCATGGCTACGTACCGTCGATGGCGGCGTGCGGTCTGCTTCACGCGGGCCAGATCTCTGACGAACAGGAGCAAGGAGGGCACACGAGCAAGCGAGCAGTTCGAAAAGGAGGTTAGAGTTTTCATGGCGCGCGGAAAGGTAAATTTCAACCTGCGCTGCCCCCACACCCTTTTATACACAGGGCGCGACGCTTGGGGAAACCCGCAATCCAACAGTACGTCGTCAATCAACGGTCATGTCAAAAACCCCCGCGGAACCACTTCGAGCGAGGGCAGCGTCTCCACCATCTAGCGACGCCTTTGGCACCAGATGACTTAGTCGAACTGGTCCCTCAGAGGGCAAATGTTGGGGCGAAGGCGAAGACGCCACCCTTCGCTCGATGCCTTCGCCAGTCTCGCTGCACCAACGGAGAAAAGACGACCGACAGACCCCTTTGCTCGATGTCTTCGCCAGTCTCGCTGCACCAACGGAGACAAGACGACTGGCAGTCTCCACCCTTCGTCCAATGCACCGAGGAACGAAGGCTTCTGGCGAGGTCGTCCCATCCCGCGGCGTCGTCCAACACGAAGGCCCACGTGCAATCTGGCCCATTATAACAGGCCCTGCGTGGCCGCGGAGCATTACGGGCCTGATTTGTAAAGGCTTCTCTGTAATTACAGTCTGTAACCCTGCTTTAATGGGAATATTCTGGGGATAACCTGGGCGCTTGAGGGCACATGCATACTTAACCCCTGGCGCTGGGCACTCAAGCACCTATAAATACCTCCACACAGTGCCCTTGTGAGGGGAGATTGAGAAAGCAATTGCCCTCTTGAGCAAAACCTTGTCTGCATTACTTCTACTCCCCCGTTGGATCAAACTTGCTCGGGGGAACAAGTTCCAACACGGCACCAGAGAACTCGATCCTTTAGGTTTCCACCCAAGGGACCCAGCTTCAATAGACCAGCTGGACCCACTCCATCGCATTTCAGTCAGCAGAGTCAGAGCTCCTTTTAGGCCCCTCGGTTGTAAGCAACCAACCACCAGCAAATGTCTGTTGGCACTGCGGAGACCCCAGTCACTTCAAGAACAAATGTCCCCAGTTGAAGGCATCAGGACCTGCTTACTCCAACTCGGTGAATGGCCCCAAGAATACCTCAGCACCCGCCCCCAAGGCGCCCTCCTCCATCAGCCAGCAGAACAAGACCCAGTATCAGGGAAGGGCACGAGTAAACCATGTCGATGCTCAGGAGGCTCAGCAAGCTTCGGGAGTAGTGCTCGGTGAGTTCCTTGTTGAATTTACTCCCGCTACTGTACTTTTTGATTCAGGAGCATCCCATTCTTTTATAGCCACTAGTTTTGTGGAAAAGCATGGCATCCCCTCTACCCACCTAGAAATTCCCTTGGTCACCCGAACCCCAGGGTCAGACCTTCTATGCCAGCTCAAATGTTCCCAAGTCAGAATTCTTTTAAGTGGGGTAGTGTTCTTGGCAGACTTAACCATCTTGCCATCCCAAGGGATTGATGTGATCTTAGGAATGGATTGGTTAACCAAGCACAAAGGCATCATAAGTTGCGCCAACAAAACTGTCCTTCTCATGGACCACCAAGGAAAGTCAGTTTCTTGTCAGGCTCAGCCACCCGCCAATGATCCAATGGTGTTTAATCTAGCAACAGAAAGCATATCAGTGGTAGAAGAATTCATGGATGTATTCCCAGAAGAGTTGCCAGGAATGCCGCCAGAAAGAGAAGTGGATTTCTGCATAGATCTGATCCCTGGCATGGCACCCATCACAAAGAGACCATACCGCATGGCTCCTACCAAGTTAGCAGAATTAAAGCTCCAAATCGTAGAGCTTCAACAAAAAGGGTACATCCATCCCAGCTCATCCCCTTGGGGAGCACTAGTCCTTTTCGTCACCAAAAAGGATGGAAGTATGAGGATGTGTATTGATTACCGATCTTTAAATGAAGTTACAATCAAAAACAAGTATCCACTCCCTCGGATCGACGACCTCTTCGACCAGCTTCAAGGGGCCAAATATTTCTCCAAGATAGACCTAAGGTCTGGATATCACCAGCTGAGAATCAAGGAAGCAGATATTCAGAAGACTACATTTGTCGCCCGGTACGAACAGTACGAGTTCACAGTAATGCCTTTCGGACTAACGAACGCACCCGCCTTTTTCATGAACCTCATGAATAAGGTATTTATGGAAGAAATGGATAAGTTTGTCGTAGTCTTCATTGACGACATCCTTATCTACTCCAAGAATCATGAAGATCATGAGCATCACCTCCGGATCGTCCTCGGAAGACTTAGAGCACATCAACTCTATGCTAAGCTCAGCAAATGTGAATTCTGGTTAGAAAAGATAGCCTTCCTTGGGCATATCTTGACTGTAGAAGGAATAGAAGTAGACCCGTCCAAGGTAGAAGCAGTATCAAAATGGAAGCAGCCATCCAACGTCAGTGAAGTTCGAAGCTTTCTGGGAATGGCAGGATATTACCACCGCTTTATCAAGGGATTCTCCAGCATAGCAAGACCTATGACCGAGCTCCTCAAGAAAGACAATAAGTTTGTGTGGACCCCGAAGTGTGAGGAAAGTTTCCAGATCTTAAGGAAGAAGCTCACGACCGCGTCCGTTTTGACACTACCAGATATACATCAGGATTTTGTTGTCTATTGTGATGCTTCAAGGCAAGGCTTAGGGTGTGTTCTAATGCAGAATGAGAAAGTCATTGCTTATGCATCATGCTTACTCAAGCCGCATGAGCAGAATTATCCCACCCACGATTTGGAATTGGCAGCCATAGTGCATGCCCTGAAAATATGGAGGCACTACCTAATTGGGAACAAATGTCACATCTTCACCGATCACAAGAGTCTGAAGTATATCTTCACTCAGCCAGACCTCAACCTCCGTCAGAGAAGATGGCTGGAACTGATCAAAGATTATGACCTTGAGATCCATTATCACCCCGGAAAGGCCAACGTGGTAGCAGACGCCCTCAGCCGAAAACCTTTCGGGAGGAAGGGGACCAACTTTTTGGAAGATTGGAAGAAGGAATCAGCTCAGCTGAATACATGTCTGGGAAACAACAGCAGCCTAGAAGTCAAGCCAATGCTAGAAGACCTCATATGCAAGGCTCAACGCCTGGACACGGAGACAACAAGATTTATGGAGAAAGCTCACAAAGAACAACTTTCGGACCTCAGGACAGATGAAGGAGTCCTTTGGTTCAAGAACCGTCTATGTGTACCAAAAGGAGAGGCACGAGAAGTCCTAGTCGATGAAGCTCACAACTCAGCCTACTCCATCCACCCAGGAACCACCAAGATGTACCTAGACCTCAAAACCAGATACTGGTGGAGAGGGATGAAGAAAGAGATAGCACAATATGTGGCCCAGTGTGACACTTGTCAACGAGCTAAAGCCGAGCACCAGAAGCCTGCAAGCCTATTGCAACCCCTTCCAGTACCCAAATGGAAGTTGGAGGAAATAGGCATGGATTTTGTAACCGGACTGCCCCGGACACAAAAATGGAACGACTCTATCTGGGTGATAATAGACCGTCTTACCAAGGTAGCCCACTTCATTCCAGTGAAAACTACCTTTGGAGGAGCCACCCTTGCCCGGATTTATCTTAAAGAGATAGTCAGACTCCATGGCATTCCAAGGAAGATAGTGTCAGACAGGGGAACCCAGTTCACCTCCAAATTTTGGACGAGCCTTCAGCAAGCTATGGGCACCAAGCTAGATTTCAACACCGCCTATCACCCCTAGTCAGATGGTCAGACAGAAAGGGTCAACAAGGTCCTCGAAGATTTATTAAGAGCCTGTGTGTTAACATTCGACAGAAACTAGGAGTCCAGTTTGCCTTATGCAGAGTTCTCGTATAACAACAGTCATCAGGCCAGTATAAAGATGTCACCGTTCGAAGCATTGTATGGACGAAAGTGCCAGACCCCCCCTAATGTGGTCCAACGTAGGGGAAAAGACACTGGAAGGACCAACCTTTGTTAAAGAGGCCGAAGAGAAAGTTGCCCTGATCCGCAAAAGATCACTTGAAGCTCAGAGTCGGTAGAAAAGTTATGCGGACAACAGGCGGAGCGAACTCAGATTTGAGGAAGGAGACTTCGTATACCTCAAGGTCTCCCCGATGTGTGGTGTCAAAAGGTTCCAAGTGAAAGGAAAGCTAGCACCGCGATTCGTCGGCCCCTATCCCATCATTGGCAGAGTGGGACTCGCAGCATACCGTCTTGGATTACCAGAATCCATGTCTGATATCCACAATGTGTTTCATGTGTCCTAGCTCCGCAAATGCCTGCAAGTACCAGAAAGTCACATCGAAGAGGAGACAATCTAGATTCAGAAAGATCTTCAGTACCGAGAAAAGCCAATAAAGATTCTTGACTCGGCAGTCCGAAAGACCTGCAACTCAGAAGTGAGACTCTGTAAAATTCAGTGGAGCAGAGAAGGAGAAGAGTAAGCAACCTGGGAAAGTGAGGACTCTTTGAGGAGGGAATACCCTTACCTTTTCTCGAGCCCAGTCTGAATCTCGAGGGCGAGATTCCTTTAAGTGGGGTAGGTTTGTAACATCCCAAAATTTCAACCCGAGGTTGGGAATCCTAATCACCTAACCCCCCTTTTTTTATTATCTCTCCCTAAACTCCACCCCATAGGTCATCTCATCATATGCATACACTTTGATTATTAGAAGCACCTCACAAAGATTATTAGTTTTCTAGCACCCAAGATTATTTAGCTAAATATTTGTTCAAAAAAGGAGATAAAAGAAATAGAAATAGAAATAAGAAATAAGAAATAGAAAAAAGAAAAAAAAGAGAAAAGGAAAACACCCTCGACCGGGTCGCTTCCGGCCCAGGCCTCCTCTCTCTCTCGCGCGCGCGCCTGCACTCCCCTCCCTTCCGCGGCCCAAGCGGCCCATCGCTGCGCGCCCACGCCCGCCACTGACATCTCGCCCCCATCCGTCAGCTTCCCCCCTCCCTCTCTCGTCGCTCTCTCCTTGGCAAGCGGGCCCCACATCAGCGCCTTCCTCGCGCTCGTGACCGGAGCTAGCGACGCGATCGCCGCCGATCGCCACTGCCCCGTCGTCTCGCCATTACTTGCTCGCCTGCCCGGTTGGCGCCTTGCGCCTCTGTCCCCTTGCGCCAGCCGAGCCATCCCGTCACCCCCCTGCCCGAGCCGTCTCGTCGTCGCCACTATGCACCACCATCCCCACCGTGGCGAGCTCGTCGGTGCACGCCACCTTTCGCCCCTCCCCCGCTTCGGGCGCCTATAAAAGGACCGCCCCGAGCTCCCCAATTCCTCACCCCGGCCTCGGCCACCCGCTTCCTCCTTCCCCGAGCTCGATTGAGCCAACGTCGTTGCGTCCTTCCTCTGCTCCGGTGAGCCTCGCCCTCCTCCCTCTGGTAAGTTCCAGTCTAATTCATATAGTTCTTGAGCTTCACCATTCCCTCACAAACACAATGCACCCATCCTCGCCTCCTATTGCGCTCGGCTGCCTCGCCGGCGACCTCACCGCCGCGAGCGCCCGCCACCGCACCGTGGACCGGCCACCCCGAGCACCCTCTGGCCAAATTGGCCCCTCCACCATGATCCCCTACCCCCGCCCGTGCCTCGCCACCTCTCCTCCGTCGCAAAACCGGGCTCCCGGCGGAGAACCGCCATGGACCTCACCGACGGTCGAGCTCGACCGGTTCGCCCCCCCCCCCTCCGTCGCCCGCTCCACGCCGTTACCCCCCTCCTCTCGCTGACGCATGGGCCCGCACCCACAGCGTCCGCCCGCGCCGCTCCGCTCCTCCGTGGGCCGGCTGGGCCGCCTGCCCGTGCCCGCGCGCGCGCGCCCGCGCTCGCTGGGCCAAAATCTCCCCCAGCCCAGTTAGCTGGGAATTCCTTTTCTTTTTCCCTTTTCCATTTCTTTTTCCTATTTTCATATATATATTCATATATTGATATTTTATGCACCAAAAATAGTCTAAATAAATTATAGGGCACAAAAATAATATGTCTAACAATTGGCACACCCCACCAAGTCACCATGATTGATGTATTGTTCCTTATCCATGTTTGCTAGCGGAAGAGGGATCCGATCCTCCGGAATTTGTAGCTCCGGAAGAAGGGCAGGAACCCAACCCCTCTGAAATAGATCTTTTGTGCTAGGAAAGCTTCGACGAAGACAAGTCCATTCTTCCCTTGATGCATAATTTACCTATTCTTTCTACCACTACCTAAGCCGGTATTAAGGGACGGAACATTTGCATTGTGAGCAGAGAGATAGCCCGCATTAACAAACATCTTTTGAGTACAAAATGTGGGATGGGAAAAGGGCAGTGTTTTGACTAAGCGATGTTTTCAAAAAGTGTATGATGAAGGGTATTCACCCTCATCACCTTGTGAGTGGGATGATCATGGACTCCCTGGTTTAGGGGAGGGCCTAAGGTGATGGCTCAACTGGTTTAGGTGTGAGGAGAAGGATTGTCCCCTCATATAAGGACCGGTTTGTCATCCTTCACTACCTATACTCATGATAAGTACAACCACTCGAGACTGTATGGGCAGTCACTCAATCTGAACTCGTACGGTCCAAACCCCAGGGTTATGAAGGCTGGGGAGCACCGGGAGGATAAGGAGGAATAATGTTTTGTCTGGTTTGGGCATGGCGGTGGCCTGACTCCTTCCGGTATAACTGTTAAGGTTAGGACGTGCGAGGAAAGAAAGAGATTCGGATTCGGATCTCATTGGCCATGAGATCGCAGAGCCGGACTAGTGGGTAAAGTGTACCCCTCTACGCAGAGTTCAAACCTATTCGAATAGTCCGTGTCCACTGGAATGGACGAGTCTGGTGTGGTATGACAATTAGTGTTTTTCAACCTCCGTGAACAGGGAAATGTGTGTGTGAGTGTGTTTTTTGGAAATGAAAAAAAAACGATGCCACGGGAGCGAGAAGCTTAGTGGTGGTTGAGTAATGTGTTATTTTTACTCCTTTGGGAAAAACCCTCAAAGTACCGCCTTTCTCCAAGAAAAAGAAGAGTTGCTTCAACTCCACCATATAAAGCATGTATTATATAGGTCCCTTTCTCTTTACAGGAGCGGGATGGGCTTGTGGAATACCTAGTGTATTCACCCAGATTTATTTATGTTTTTCAGCAGCTGAAGACTTCTTTTCTGCTATGCTTGATTGAGGGGGTTGTGTCTGCACCCAACTCTGCCTGTGGCATGGGCTAGTTTATCTTCTACTATGCTTTATATTTCTGGCTCTCTCGAGCTTGTACTCTGGTAGTGTAATAACTTTTATTTGAACTCTGTAGTATTTGAAGTAAGGAATGTGGTTACTAGCCTCCTGTGACTAGTAATTGTATCACATTTGAGTCCCAAAGGATCGGGACGCTTCAGAAGTCGGGCCAGCGGGTGGGATCACAGCATGACTCCAGGAGCGTGTGGTGATATTACCAATGCCCACGAATGACCTGATAATTCACAAAGAGCAGGCCTTGAGTTGGATGAAAAAAAGTACAGTGCACTTAAAAATTATCTGAAGCCCTTAAGTCCAATTTCCCTGACGCAGTCAAGAGGGGAAAAGAAAATGAATAAATCCTTGGCTGCAACTATACTGATTTGTGAAATCTATTATATAAGTGCTGAGTAAAATCACTCTGACACCAAAACTGAAACATCAGACCTGAGAACATCTGGCCAAAATAAACCACAACTTTATAAAGCTTGAATATGAGTATTGACATCACTCTTAAATTTCAACAGATGGACACTTTTAAAGCGCCCTCATCTGATGCAAGATGTAATCAGAGACAATCCAAAAATGAGTCTGAGTTTGGTTACCATTTGGGGACAACTCATATGATGTTTATTCTTTAAGACAACACAGAATCATCACAATACATACTTATAGTGTATAATTTGGATCCAGCAAAGGAACAATTAGAATCAACGCAACTCATACCGTGGTCGTCGCCCTCCTCCACCACCACCAAACTGTTGTAGTACCCCTAGATCCAGCGGTTCCTGGGGCAGAAGAACGAGCAGGTGAGATCTGTAGTGCTTCTCAAGGTGTGGGAGGGGAAGAATGGCGAGGTGCACGAGGGGAGGCGGACGCAAGTCATGTGGGTGAAGCTGGTTGGGATCTCCTCATGGCCGACCCATCTTCCTATGAACGCTACCCCTCATCCTTCATTACCTCACGTGGCGTCCGTGGCCTCCTCCTCGAGCACGCAGAAGGCGGGCGTCGAGCGTCTCACAGCAGTGCTTCCTGGCCAGCATGGGTTCGGCGGCGACAACGTCGAGGGCCGCTGTCGGGTCTCCATCAGGGGCATATCAACCTCCTTCACTGGAGCGGCAAGGGTAAGCCGCGTCGGGGATGGAGCCGCCGCGTCGGGGATGGAGGAGTCGAGGGGGAGTGGAGGAGGAACCGCCGCGTCCGAGAGCTCCAAGGCTGGCGACGACTAGGGTTTGGAATGAGGGTGGTTGGCAATTTGGTGTGACCCTGGGGTGAATTGGGCTAGCACTCGGGCTCGCCCAGCTGGGCCTCCAGAGGTTCGGATCTCCGCCACGCACATCACAGGTCAGTCAGACCGAATAGTATGACCATAGCTCCCTCTAGTTATAAAAAACCTAGAGCTTCTAATACCTAAACTATATATATATATATACTCTTTGAAACTGTGCGAAAGCTTGTTTGCAAACCTGACACTTTATACGTATTGAAAGTTTTTGAGGTGGGAATCTGATTCATTTTCCACTTCAATGTATATGGATTGAGTTTATCCACTTCACAGAAATTCATTCCTATGGAAAATTTTCTCAAAAACGAAGGCCATGTAACCATTGTCTCAAACCGGACGTTTCCTTTCCCGTGAAGGCAGCATGCTAAGGCTAAGCAGCGTGTTGGCTCCTCCTGTCACGACTCACGAGAGAAGCCTGGACAGACAAAATAAAAAAAAATTGTGTTACCATACGACCTATATTATGCTAGTTTTCTAAGTTTAGGATTCCTGTGTTCCAAACATCATTCTCTATTTTTTAAATTTTCCTATTCCTGCGTTCCTTTTCCTTTCCTTTGTATTGGTTTGATCCGATGCATGCCGGTCGTCTAACCAAATCCATCCCATTCCCATGCAGTTGAATCCGATCCAACCCAAACCGCTCAACGGGGCTGGTTCCGTTTTCCACACAGCTCACCCGCCGCAGCGGCAGCGCCCAAAGCCCCAACCGCAAACCACCCGTACCAGTAGTACAGTACCGCACGTCCGCACCGCACAGTCGGCCAGTCGCCTTCGCCTGGATCGCATCTCGGCCGTCCATTAGCGTAGGCGCGGACCCGAAACCCGCCGCAACAAAACTAACGACTCCCGCACGCCCGAATGGGTCGCAAGTCGCAACCCACGCTGGCTCTCTCCCGGCTCCGAACTGCTAAGCCCCCCGCCGGATCGGGTTGCGGGTCGCCATCCCCGACCCAGATCCACCACAGCTCGCCGCCGGTCGCCGCCGCCGCAGAGGTTAGTTTCACATCGCTCACCTCTCCTCGCCTTCTGTTTGTTCCTTCTTAACGGATCCGCTTACCCGGGTTATAAACCCTAGCTAAAAGGCGCATTCTGCGAGCTATCTCACGCACGATTTCCTAGGGTTTAACTGTTCGAGCGTGGGGACTGGACCCCGCTGGGTTTCGATTTGGCGGGGGATGTCAGGTCACTTGCTCGCTCCGGCCTCCGGCTGATTGTGCCGTAGTTACGAGGGATTGGGGATCTGCTTGTCATGTGCAAGGGGATTTGCTACTTCGGGTGGTATGTGCAAGGGGATGGTGTCTCTCTGAGGTCAGAGGCATTAGGTAGTGCTCGTGCAATGTGCTTGCTCAGCATATTAGCGCTTTGCAATCTGAGTTTGGAGAGAGCTAGACAAGCTTTTTGTCTGGTTATGGGTGAAAGGCGGATTGCTTTCCAGTTTGTGACGAAAGTTACTTGATATATGCAATCTGTATTTGATTGCTGCTACCCTTTCGTTTCTGGTAAAAAGAGACGAAACTGAGAGCTTTTCCTTTGGTACTGTTATGTATGATGTGCATCTCTGTATGTACTGCAGTGGGTGATAGTGTACGTGGTAACATGCTGGAGCCAACAGCAATGGAAGTGGTCGTTGCTGGCTCAGTGAGCAATGCAGTGGTGCCTGCGCCTGTGGTTCACAACCCACGGGCACGCAAGCTGCGGTCTGCAGTTTGGCAGGACTTCACGAAGGAGCGTCGTGCCGATGGTAACTGTGTGGCTGTCTGTAACCACTGCAAGAAGCAGCTCACGGCAACTAGCCGGTCAGGCACAACGCACCTCCGCAACCATCTCGCAATCTGCACCACCACCTCCACACGGCGTGCTGGTAAGCGCCGGAAGCTTGTTGTGCGCCGTATTCTCCACAACAAATCCTCCATCGATGGGCGCTCGGGTGAGGGTCACGCCTCAGGTGAGGACAATGATAATGAGGGCACACACTTTGATCAAGAACTCAGCCGCCGAGACCTTGTGCACATGATTGTCCAGCATGGCTACCGGTTTTCGATTGTGGATGATGTGGGCTTCCAAAAGTTTGTTAAGAACCTCCAGCCTCAGTTTAGGATGGTGTCGTATGAAACAGTGAGGGCTGATAGCATGGAAATATATGAAGGTGAGAAACTTAAGCTACATGATGTTCTCTTTAAGATCCCCTGCAGGGTTAGCATATCAGTTGACATGTGGCGGTCAAATACACAGATGGAATACATGTGCTTGACTTGCCACTACATTGATCATGCCAATGATGAGTGGAAAGTCAGGAAAAAAATTCTCAACTTTGTGCATATGGAGGCACCTTTTACACTTGATCAGATGGTTAATATCATTGTAGAGAAGTTGCATAGTTGGGGTATTGACAGAAAGCTAGCTGCTGTTGTGCTAGACAACTGCAGCAGCGGTGAAATTGTTGCTAGAGAGCTTCACAGAGTTTTCCAGGCTCGGAGGCTTCTATTGAATGGGGATTTGTTCCAAGTACGCTCTTGTGCACATATTCTAAATCTCACTGTCCAAGAAAGCTGGGAACGGGCATCTGATATAACTGATAGAGTTCGCAAGATGATTAACTATGTCAAGTTTGAAAGGTTCCAAAAGTTTCAGGATATTGCAAAGGTATTGCGTATGGATCAAAAGCTGCTAGTTATTGATTCTCCTGATAACTGGCCGTCTACGTACTTAATGTTTGACTCTGCATGCTACTATCAAGATGTGTTTGTGCGCCTGACAGAACAGGAAGGTCATTATGATGTTTTTCTGTCTGCTAATGACTGGGCTGATGTGAAAGCCCTCACTGAAATACTGGACGTAGTCTATCATGCTATGGAGAAGTTTCCTGTAGAAAACCCAACTGCAAACCTCTATTTCAATGAGATGTGTGAGATCCACGTGCTTTTGAAAACCTGGTGCAAGAGTCCATCTACTGTTGTTGCCAAAGTTGCTGGCCAGATGCTTTCTAAGTTTGAAGGTTACTGGGATCTCACTAGGCCTGTAATGGCATTTGCATCTATTCTTGATCCCCGTTACAAGATGAAGTCCCTCGAATACTTTTTTCGGCTCATTTATTCTGATGAGCAATTTACAGCAAAGACAATGATAGATGTCATCCAGAATACCTTTCACAATCTGTATAATGATTATAAACATCAGTCATCAGACTCATGGAAGAATCCATCTGTTCTCTGTTACTCTAGAAACAGTAATTCTTGCATGGGCTCTGTGTACAGCAATGGGGATGATTCTAAGACCTTTTCGCGTATCACATTATCTGATGCTCGACGGGGACTTGATCAGTATATACAAGAGACCTCATCAGGGCAATCCTTGAAGTCTGACTTGGAGATGTATCTCGAGGAAGCAGTTTTTCGTCAAAAAGAAGGAAATCAGGATAATTTTGACATTCTGGGATGGTGGAAGTCCTTTGCCGCCAAGTATCCTGTACTTTCACAAATGGCTCGTGATATTTTAGCTATCCCTGTATCTATCATCCCTTTGGACAGTGAAGCCCGTACACTAAATGAGTATCTCAGTACTATGGATCCTTCAACGGTTCAGGGATTAGTGTGTGCACAAGATTGGTTACGGGATGACCCAGAAGGTATCTCTAGCTTTCTCTAACTGCTGTGAAGATTGTAGATTGGTATTCACTTAATAATGAGTGTTTTCCATGTGCTTCTGCAGTTGTTGCTGGTTCAGGTGGTCATGGAGATGATGGAGTACCGCGTGGTGACGAACTTATTGTGGTGCCAAAATAGGTGAACACGTTGGAGGCTCTGCGCTTCTTTCAGTTTATTTCCAATATAAATTTATCTTATCCCCTGTTGAGCATGAGCATGCATGAGATATTCTAGCGAGAAAAACGTTGACACAAAAGGCTTTTTACAAGAAAAGTTGAAAGAAGCTGGTTATGCATACTTCTTTGATGTTTGTCTGTATGCATGGTTAATAAAAGTTAAAAAGCACAAATCGTGCATTTAAGATGTTAAATAATATACGATAGCTTTAAGGATCTTCAGCACTTGTTAGAGTGATACTTACCTTATGTCTTAAGCAGAGAATAGTACTAGCAACCTGGAAGTAGTATGCATTGGCAGTTCAAGAAAATGATAAGTTTTGCCATGGAGATTATATATAAACTAAGTTCAATGGCTGTAATAGTATTTGTAATGATAGAACTGTCAGTTTGTACTGGATGGCCATTATTGATGAAGGGGACTTGCAAAAGTGCAAATTACCAAAGGTTTTATTAGGTGTTTGAATTTGGAGGTGCGTTCAGTTTCAAGACTACTACTTTCAGTCATTTGTTTTGAGGCAACTTTATTTACCCTCAAACCATCTTACCATGTCACTTTCAGCATATATATGCCAACTACCAATTTTGCTTTCACTATGTGGGTCCAGGGTTCGTAGCACATAATTACATAGACGGTCCCTAAACTATCATGTGATTCTCACCTAGATTCCAAACTACAAAATTACTCATCCGGGTCACTAACCAAACGCCTCCCAAGTTCCTAACCGATCTAACATTGTCCAGAGTGGAGTATTCTGATACAAGTCTTTTGAAGAAGACGTGGGCGGCGATGGTAAACTACATAACTTATTGCGCAAGAACATATAGTACTCTGCTGTAAATGCATCTTTCTAGTTCTAGAGGCTGATATGTACAATGAACCTGTTGGGGGCTTGTTCTCAAATGCTATGAATTAAGAACAAGACAACATAAAAGTGTTAAATGTTAAACTCCTTCGTCCTTAAAAACAGTATACCCCTTTGGATATAATGAATCTCGGACGAAGGTTATAAAAGAAAAGACCTGCGTAAGGTTGATAAATGGTAAAACAGAGCAATCATATATAATACACGAATAGTAATACCGGTATTATCATCAATGTATTTCTATTATTAAATTCATAAAAACGAATTACAAATGTACCTTCAGATTGATGTAAGTAAGTAAAGGTACAGACGTGATGCGAAAAAGCGCATGCCAAGTCAACGTGAACAGTACGGGAGTACTGTTCACCTATTTATAGGCACGGGACAGCCCTTGTAAAATTACATTGATGCCCCCTTACATTTATCAATAACTCTATAGTAATTCTTTAAGGTCCAATTTGGCTTTTCATCTTTAAGTCGGTTCCTCTTTTCTGTCGTTATGCCGAAGCTTTTCTGCACATAGCTTCGTGATCGTCTTATCCTTCGTCATGATCGTTTTTCATTCCAGTCAAGCTTCGTCTTAACCCTGCTCTTGTATATCCGCGACCTGACTCCGAAGGTGCCTGTTCACATATTACACTCGGAAAACATTGTCAAACTATGTTTTTGAGGACCTTCGGGAGCCGAAGGCACCCAACAGTAGCCCCTCGCAATATTAATTTACTGTATTGATAAATTCATATTGCGACATGGACGAAGGCTTTATGCCGAAGGTCCGAAAAAACACCTTCCTTTTGCTAGAATAGCAACAGTCATTGACAAGCGGGGCCCTCCAGTTTTCGACACACTGGGTGTATAAATACGAGCTCACCACGAGTTTATTTGGCACGCTCTTTTGCCATCTGCTTTTTACTCACTCAGCTTTTCAGCCTGCACGCGACAGCATTTGCTCGGTTTTAAATTTTTAAGCTTCGGTTTCAAGTCTGGTTTGGCAGCATTCGCGAAGATGTCTGAGGATAAGAAAGTTGCTGGTGCTTCGAAGCTAAGTCTTTCTGAGGAAATGCACCTGGGTTTTCTTGAATCAATGTCGAAGACCAATACGGAGAAGATTGTCAGGGAGACTTTGGAGGGTTTATCTGAAGATACTGGCGACAGTGATAGTTATGATGTGGATAGTGGTGGGGAGGATTCCGAAGATCGCCCGTGGCGGCCTAGTCACTCAAATTTCGGAAAATCAACTATAAAGCAGAGTCACCTTGAAAATATGAGGGGGAGATATTTCCGAGATATATCCATCGTGAGGGCAGATGACGGAGAGAAAACTACGCCGACTCTCGAAGATAACGAAGTCGTGATCTTCCAAAAGCTTTTTTAAAGCTGGGCTACGATTCCCTCTAAGCAGATTTGTGGTAGAAGTTCTGAAAATATATCAGGTTTACCTTCATTAACTTACCCCTGAAGCAGTGATAAGATTGGGAGTCTTCGTCTGGGCCGTGAGGAGCCAGGGCCTGGAGCCAAGCGCAAAAAGCTTTTGCAATATACACGAGCTAGTATATGAGACGAAGCCCTGGGGTAAGGAGCAATATCATAATAATTTTGGTTGTTATAGCTTCGGTGCCCGCTCTGGGTCAAGCTGTCCCGTGCCAACTTTTCGAAAGAGATGGCCCGGGGAATGGATGAAGGAATGGTTCTATGTGAAGAACGATTTGAAGGTTCGAGAAGATATTAAAGATATCATCATGCGCCCTATCTGGCAGCGCTTCAGACTCCGGAAACCAAAGGTAGAAATGGACGAAGCAGCTGAAGAATGTCAGAGAGCCTTCGGCGTAGTCTGCTCTTTTATTGGGACCAGGGATTTAATGCAAGAGCACATTGCCTTCAGAGTGTGGCCACTTGCAGATAACTGGGAAATGTCGAAGGAGACCGTTAAAGAAACTGACGAGGGTGGACTAATCAGGCTGAAATATACATTCAAGTATGGAGATAAGTTCGTTGAACCAGATGATGATTGGCTAAAAAGCATTGAGAATGTAAGTGATGAATTGCTTGGGGCATACTCAAAGGCCGAAAATATTGCATTATCAGCGGCTTTCGGAGGCCGAAAGAAGAAGAGACTCAACCGAGTATTTGATGCAATTGGGTTTATCTACCCCGACTACTATTATCCAATGCGAGGCCAAAAAAAGAAAAATACTTCTCCTGCAAAGGAAATTGCTTCGGCTGCTCCTAGGGAGCCAGCGCCGAAGAGGAAGAAGGTAAAAGTGCTCACCCACCCTCCACGATGTATTGAGCCGGCCATAGTGCCTGAGTTTATTGGTGAGGCTTCTTCGGCCACCGAAGCCAAAGAACCAACTCTAGCGCCAAAATCCAAAGAAATGGCCGCAGCACCAGCAATAGAGAAAACGGAAGAACCGAGAACTGAAGAAGGAAAAACATTAGACATTTTAAGTCCTTCATCAAAAGTTGAGGCAGCTAAAAGCCAAAAGGGGCCAGCAGCGACCCCGAAAAGAAAAAGGATGGTTAATGTGCTGGATGTTTTGGAGACAATTAAATCTTCAAGCATAACTCCAAAGAAAACCGTTGAAACTTCTGAAGTGCCTACTGAAGCCTTTGTTGCTGAAACTTCGAAGCAACAGTTTGAAACTGAAGCTGGGTCTTCAGAGCCCACCAAGATACAACCTTTGGAAGCCGAAAAAATGTCAGAGGCAAGTTTAGAAGCTGAAAAAACAAAAACAACAGAGCCGATTTTGATTGAGGAAATCGACATTGCCACCCCCGAAGCATCTTCCAAAATACGTGATTATATTGTGCGACATGCTTCGGGGAAGAAACTATCCGAAGAAGAGATTTTTGAAGCCAATCACTATGCCCGAGAACTGAAGTATCCGAGGGGGGCGTAGTGTTCAATGGGACAAACGAAGATGACTTCCTATACTGTCTCCCAGACAATAAAGAATTATCCGTCTGCCGGGAGATGGGTAGAAGCATGGGGTTCCCGAAACTCGAAGCTGGCCTTTGCGCCATGACGAAGGACGATCTTGTGGATAGCCTGACATACAATAGTCTGAAGGTACAAAAATTATGAATTTTGAAGTTTATGAATTTTGATTTAGTCTTTTGTTCTTATGTTAACTCATTCATTCTTTTGAATAGGGCTTAATACTCAGCAATGCCTTAAGGGCACAGAAGAATGCCGAAGATGAGAGCTGCACCATTGCTCTTAACAACCTTCGAACAGAGGTTATCAGGCTAAGAAACGAAGCCTTGGAGAAGGACAAAATTCTGCTTACGTTGGTGGAAAAAATGAAGAAAGACGAAGCTAACTCTAAAACTCAAGCCGAAGCTCAGAAGCGCGAAATCGAAGATCTTCGGAAACAACTAGCCCGAGCTAAAGAAGAACGCATTCTTAAAGAAACAAAACGAGAATTAAGTGATCAATGGGCAAATCATTTGGAAGTAAATGTTAAAGAGCTTCGTGCTTCGAAGAAGAGGTGCTATGATAAATCCATAGAGTGTGTTAAGAAAATAAAATTCAGCTTCGCCTCGCCAGCGTTGGCGCGTTCTCTAGTGAAGAAAATTTCACAAGGGGAAATCCAGAAGGCCTGATTGAATGGATTAGTCACGAAGCTGATGCTTTCGACGAAATCTTGAATAGTCGCGGGGACATTTGTGCTTTTTCGGGCGCCAGGGGAATTGTTACTATTTTAGAGAAGAAAGGGTGCGAGCATGTGAAATCTTTGGCACAGTCTGAAGCTACTTTATCCTCTGAAGATATCAAAGACCCTTCAGCCGAAGCAAGCCAGGTCGGTGGAAAATTTTTCACTGACATTTGGGACAATGGCGGCCGAGAAATGGCTCAAGAGATCATTCAGAGAAGCGAAAAAGGCATCCATGATGCTAGGGAGGTAGCGAGAGCTGCTGAAAAAAGCACAGGGCCCGAAGGGCAAATAGGTATTAGTTAGTGATTTTTATTTTGTTGTAATTTTTGATTTTGAACTTTATTCGTAGTTTGTAATAGTAATATAGCCGTGTCCTCTCCTCCCTCAGAACCCGCTGAGGCATCTGCGGACCCTCCCCCGAAGGGGGACGACGAAATTAGACAAATGGTCGAAGCCATCATGGACGAAGTTGTCAATCAGCTACTAAACGAAGCTGCAGAAGTAGTTCTTAGGGAAGATTAAATGCTATTGTAAAAATACTTGGAACATGACATGTGTAAAACTTTGTAACTTTGAATGTAATATATATTCTATTTATGGTTCAATTCTTTACGATGCATGAAATTTTTTCATACATACCGCTTTTTGAGCCTTCGGTGAAAAAACACCTTCCCTTCTTTTCATGCTTCGTAAAGAAAATCTTTTATGTATCACAAGAATTGCCATACTTCTTTGATGAAGAATCTCCAAACTTCGTGAAAACATTCTTTGAATCCATAAAAAAGTCTTATGTTGCCTCTCAAATGAAGCTACACTTCTTCTCGATTTATCTTGTGCCTTAGCACGATTTTCTCTTTTTTAAAACATTCTTCGAAGATCAATGTTGTGTCCCCCTTCCTGTTCTACATGCGAAATGATGGATGATGCTTATGTTATGCAAAATGATGTAACGATGTTATGTTATGCAAAATGACATTTATGCTGAAAATACAAATATCCCTGTAATAGAGCACACAATCTTTTTATCTTAGCGCTGACTTTTCGCTGTAAGCCTCCCTTAGGAGCTTCTTCGCCTTTTACTTTCATCGGAATCAGCGTTTATTTTTCGTTGTAAGCCTCCCTTAGGAGCTTCTTCGCCTTTTACTTTCAGCGGAATCAGCGTTTATTTTTCGCTGTAAGCCTCCCTTAGGAGCTTCTTCGCCTTTTACTTTCAGCGGAATCAGCGTTTATTTTTCGCTGTAAGCCTCCCTTAGGAGCTTCTTCGCCTTTTACTTTCAGCGGAATCAGCGTTTATTTTTCGCTATAAGCTTTGCATTCCCTTTGGAACGACTTTCGAGCAGAAAACTTACACTGCGCTCCCTTAGGAACGACTTTTTATTACTTCGAAAAAGTTACGGCTCGTTCCTTAGGACAAGTTTTCGATAATCCGAAGGTTCTCCGTGCCTCCATAAATTCTTGTGCTTCGGCAACTCAAGCCTATGGAGGAGATATATTTTCATTATGATAATAAGCTAAACTGTTACAAGAATTTGAAAAACGATAAAAAAACACTTAAACTTCCCATAATTGTTCTTTACTACGAAGAAAGTAAAACTGAACGTGAAAGTGCAAAAAGTTGCTGTGGAGGTAGGATATTTTGTCAGTAAATGTGCTTTGACTCTGGCACAGTGCTATTGACTGTGCGAGCTTCGGATTCTTCTCTGAAGTCCCTCTGGGGGTGAGAATGTTGGCTCCCTTCTGGCTGTAGAGCTCGTTGTATTAGTGGTGGCGGTGGAAGCTGTTGCCAGGAAGCTTGGGGTTGGCTTGCCGAAGCAACAGAGGCTGCAGGGTGATTGCCTACATATTCTGGAATGTAAGGCGAATGGTACGAAGCAGTATGCATAACCTGCTTCGGCTGGCTCTGTTGTGCTGCAGCCTCTGCTAGCTCCTTTTGCTTTTGAATGGTAGCATGACACATTCTGGTGGTATGGCCCTTGCCTTCACCGCAGAATAAGCAGTAAATTTTTCTTGGTTGATCTCCAAATCTTCCCCCGAATCCCCTGGCGCCTCTGCCTCTTGGCGCTGGCGGCCGAAAAGAGCTTTGCTGTTGTCCCGAAGCTTGCTGTTGCCCCGAAGCTTGCGAGGAACACTGTGGCCTTTGCTGCTGACTTCCTTTGTCATCATTTTGAGTAAAATTGTGAATTGACCTGACATGCCTCGGATAAAACCTTCCTCCGAAGCCCCTGGTCATTTCTGAAAACCTGAGAGCTTTCTCTCTTCTTTGGCGAAAATCATTGTCAGCTCGAATATACTCGTCCATCTTCTGGAGCAGCTTCTCCAAAGTTTGAGGAGGCTTCCTGGCAAAGTACTGAGCTGAAGGTCCTGGCCGAAGCCCCTTAATCATGGCCTCAATGACAATTTCATTGGGCACTGTTGGTGCCTGTGCCCTCAGACGTAGAAACTTTCGGACATATGCCTGAATGTATTCTTCGTGATCCTGGGTGCACTGGAATAAAGCTTGAGCAGTGACTGGCTTCGTCTGAAAGCCTTGGAAGCTGGTTATCAACATATCCTTCAGCTTTTGCCATGAGGTGATTGTTCCTGGCCTAAGGGAGGAGTACCAGGTTTGTGCAACACTCCTGACAGTCATGACGAAGTACTTTGCCATGACCGTTGTGTTGCCACCATACGAAGATATAGTTGCCTCATAGCTCATCAAGAATTGCTTCGGGTCTGAATGACCGTCGTACATAGGGAGCTGGGGTGGCTTATAAGACTGTGGCCAAGGTGTAGCCTGCAGTTCTGTTGACAGGGGAGAAGTATCATCAAAAGCAAAATTTCCATGATGGAAATCTTCATACCAGTCTCCTCGTTGTAGAAACCCTCTTGCTGAAGCTCTCTGCGCGGGGGCCTTTGATTCTGGTCATCTTGAGCGAGGTGTCGAAGCTCTTCAGAGGCTTCATCTATCTGCTTTTGAAGATCAGCTAGACGAGTCATCTTCTCCTTCGTCCGTTGGACCTGTTGATGGAGCATCTCCATTTTTTGGATTTCTTGGTCCAAGTCGTCTTCCGAAGGCGTTGGACTGGTGGCCTTCCTCTTCTGGCTTCGGGCCTCCCTAAGAGAAACGACATCCTGATTGGGGTCCAGCGGCTGCAGAGTGGCAGTCCCTGTCGCTGAAGCTTTTTTCGGCGGCATGACGAAGGTGATGCTTGCCGAAGGTTTTCAAAACTCAAAAAGTGGAAGTGAGTTCACCGGAGGTGGGCATCAATGTTGGGGGCTTGTTCTCAAATGCTATGAATTAAGAACAAGACAACATAAAAGTGTTAAATGTTAAACTCATTCGTCCTTAAAAACAGTATACCCCTTTGGATATAATGAATCTCGGACGAAGGTTACAAAAGAAAAGACCTGTGTAAGGCTGATAAATGGTAAAACAGAGCAATCATATATAATACACGAATAGTAATACCGGTATTATCATCAATGTATTTCTATTATTAAATTCATAAAAACGAATTATAAATGTACCTTCAGATTGATGTAAGTAAAGGTACAGACGTGATGCGAAAAAGCACATGCCAAGTCAGCGTGAACAGTACGGGAGTACTGTTCACCTATTTATAGGCACGGGACGCAGCTCTTATAAAATTACATTGATGCCCCTTACATTTATCAATAACTCTATAGTAATTCTTTAAGGTCCAATTTGGCTTTTAATCTTTAAGTCGGTTCCTCTTTTCTGTCGTTATGCCGAAGTTTTTCTGCACATAGCTTCGTGGTCGTCTTATCCTTCGTCATGATCGTTTTTCATTCCAGTCAAGCTTCGTCTTAACCCTGCTCTTGTATATCCGCGACCTGACTCCGAAGGTGCCTGTTCACATATTACACTCGGAAAACATTGTCAACCTATGTTTTTGAGGACCTTCGGGAGCCGAAGGCCCCCAATAGAACCATCTGTTGACTCGATGTGAAAGCAAGTGAATTCGACATGGGCTGGCTGGGCTTACGGAGAGGATCCGAGGCCGTACGAGTGAGAGCAACGCCCGAGCTACCTGTGCTCAGCTTTAATTTCTCTAGCCCACATGTCAAAAAAAACCTCTCGCGCAGAACGAGCCAACCGACCGACGGCCAACCGCCAACGCGTACCGCAGGAGGGGCACATGACATGACGCATTTGCACGTTGTTCACGCACACCGAAAATATGCAGGTAATCCATCCATGCACCGATGCACGGGCGTAAAAGAAACGGGCTTTCTGCACATCGGCATACCACATATATCTGTCGATTAATAAGCAACTCTCGCAACCACCGTGTCCTGCAGTGCATTGCTTTGCTTCTCAATAAATTGGAATGTTTTAAATTAGAGTCTCCATCAAACCTTTTTCTAACACACGGCTGAAGGTTTATCGTGTTTATTTATATAGAGAGAAAATGGTATCAGAAGATATAGCACTGTTTTCTTTTACCTGAAGACTGTTTCGGCCTTTAAGAAGACGACCTAGAAGATCTTATCCTGGGTCCGTGTAGACGGACATGGCCAAGTCCAGAGACGCCAAGTCCTGAGAGCAAAGAATGGCACAGAATACACAGCGACGCGTACGGAGCAGCCCATTTGGTACGTTTGTCTGTGCTAATTATCACATGTGTAATAGCTGTTAATAAATCCTACCAAGGGCTATATGGACTACCAAACCTACATACATACTCTATAACAAAAGAAGACTTTGTTCACCGTTCCTTTTCGATTGGCTTTAATCCGTACCGGTTTCTACTACTTGTACAGTGTTTTTGTCTCTATAGATTACAACAGCAACAATCCAAACAACTGAATATAATACGAAGCAAACGGCCCCGTGTCCCTCTTTGTTCTCGTGCCGTCGTAGTCGTGGGAAGGAAACAGAGAAACATGTATTCTATATTTTCCTCTCTTTTTTCTTATTTTGTTTTCTGTTTTCTATTTCTCATTTTTGTTTTAGTTTTAAGTTTTAAAATCCAACTTAATGAATCAAATTCAAATTTAGATGCACGGTTCAAAGATTCAACATGATGCATCTTTATTTATTTTAGTGCTGTTTTAATTATTCTAGTCAGATTCAAATCCTTCGCATGGTGGTTTTATATTCTTGGTAAATAAATATGAAAAAGGAATGAAAGGAATCTCATACTTATTAGCTATATATAGAAAACCCCTTTATTTCTTATAGAACTTGGATGTTACAACTGATAGGTAGTGTCGTGCATTCACATAAATTATAATGAGTCTGAGAATTTGTGGCTATGTTTCTAGGCCCTTAGATTATGTGCGGTGCCGTGTGAGCATTGGTTTTACATTCAAGCTTGCAAATTGACCCTCCCCCTAATAGTATGACATTCTTATACTCAAATTCAAAATATAATTATATTATTAAATCCTCAGTCAGTTGGGGGTACCACCACTGTGAATGTATACTTCCTTTATCCTATCATGATACTCGGAAAAATTATATCGGTACTGAATTGCATGATCATTATCACCAAAACCAACAATTAGTGATTGATTGCACTTACAGTTTTTCCCCTTTTGATGGTTGATGGAAACATAATTACAGCTTATACAAAAGATGAATAAGACACTACTAATTTTCAAGTCGTAGATGTAGGATCACCCCTTGAATCTATAAAAAAAGAGAGAACTGAAATCTCACTGGTATGAAAGGCCGAGTGTTTATAAAATAAGTCAGTTGGAATACACATGAAGAAGTAATATTTATGCAAAAACATCAGAGTGTGTAGCTACGATTTCTTCAGCATGGCACTGTTGCTATGCTATGAACATGCATTAAGGGACTCCACATTTGGACAATGAAGTTTAAGTTAGTAGAGAAGGTGCAAAGATGGCCACTCCACTTCGCACGGGGGTATTTAATCTTTTGTTATCCTTATAGATGGCATAAAATTGCACGTTATTTATCAATGGGGCCAGCTAAGTCACTAGCAGGCATTTGGTCGATCATCCTCTCCGTAAGGGTGGTAAAAAAATTAGAATGCCCCTTCGCGAGAGAACAAAGACAACAAATACGGAGACCAAAACAACAAACACAACCGTCTCACTTTAAAGTGGCTTGTTCGATTCTACCCTAATCCATATAGATCGTGGAGGATTGAAGGAGTTTTAATCCCTAATAAGTCAAAATCTCTCTCAATCCGTATCAATCCCCTCCAATCCATATGGATTAAAAATAACCGAACAAGCCCTTACTGGATTCAGGACCACTCATCGTCAAATGTCCGCTCCACGAAGCCAGACAGATGTATAAGAGGATGAGGTGTTGATTATGTAAGGACATCTACAACCTAGATACTCTTGATCGTAAGAGACAACTAAAATAAAATATCACGCAGCTCGTTTCAACTTTCAACGGCACGCGGAGACCGTCTGAAGCCGTTTGATGGACGGCGTGTGTACGTAGCCTCATCGTCAGTGGGCAACAACGGACTGACTAGTAAAAGCCAGGTGGGTGAGCCTGTGGCTGCAGGCTTTAGAGAATGCCTTGTTGACTCAGGCGGCAACACAATACCTGCCGCACAGGCACAGCTCCAACCAAAAGCGGCTAGCTAGCTGCTGCTGAAGCTGAACTGCCGGATCCTCAAGGGTTCATCAGCAACTTACCGAGCTGCCTTATCCGGTTACCCGGCACAGCACAGGTGATGACTCTTGAGCCATCATCGTTTAATTATATATATATAATATTAGCATGCGCGCGCGCTAATGGAGAGCGATGCATGGTGTTAGGCCAGGAGCTAGCGTTCCCAATTGCGATGAGGATGATGGATGGTACCGTGGAAAGCCACACAGCAATAACTCCATCTCCGCCCGAGCTAGCTAGCTAGCTGTCGTCTGTCGATCGATTCCCTGCGGCGAGAGCGAGGCCAGCAGCAGAGAAAAGTAGCTCGCCGCCGCCCGTCGCCGGTCGGTACATGCATGTAGCGTAGACGTCCACTGATGAGGAAGAGGAATTGGCTCCTTTTTGGACTTTGTTTATTTCAGTCATCTCAAGGTCGATTGGTTGACTCCGCAATGAAGCCTGGCCTGGCCTGGCCCTATCCCCTGTGTCAACGCCAGGTTCGACGTTTGAAGCACTTGGAGGCCGGCCATCTTTGAGTCTTGCAAGGGATCTACAGTAATTTTTTTTTATTGGCGAGTGATGAAGCACTGCTGCTGCTTTGCTTGTTTTGGTTTGACACGCCGCCTCCGAGTGTGAAATAAAGGCTGAATGTGTTGGGTTGGGCATGCCTTTAGCCTGATCTACAGCGAGACATTCAGACATATATACTGATTTTTTTTTCCCGTGGCCGAGGATAAGGTGGAAAACCGGCTGGTAATTTGTAGCTGAACCTACATGTGGAAAGCTCAGAAAGAAGGCAAAGCTCCGTTGGTTGAACTGAAAAGAGCCCCAAACCGAACTGAAACATACGTATATTTTGCAGCTGCAGCGAGCCATGGTGAGTGAGTTGATAGATGGTGGGCGCGACGTCATTCCACACAAACATGCACGCTACTTTGTTTGTCGAGATTAGACTGACCTGGAGCCAGCCACCTGCCCGCTTCCATGCTTGTTCCTCAGCGCGGTTCAGAGCATCTCTGGCGCGGCCATCACTATAGGTACGTTTTCTGCTTGAACTCGAATCAAAAACCACGCCGACCTGATTGATCGATGCCTAGGCAAGTTCGGCGTGAACTGTTCGTGAACCACCTCTTGTCCATTTTTTTTTTGTTATTGGGGTTGTCCGTTGACAATGTTCAATAGTCAACAAGCCTAAACCAGCGGCAGAAACACACAAAGTTGACCTGCTGCATGACCAGCCTGAAGCCCTGAACCTTGTAGGACCAGAAACGAAACAGCACAGGGAGGGACGGGACGAGACGAGACAGAGGCCTAACGCTACACGGCCTATAAAAGCCGAAGGCAACAGAGCAAGCGAGAGCGGTGAGCGGCACTGTGTGAATAATGGCCTCGGGTCGGGCGGGAGTGAGTGGAACTTGCATTTTAGCACGAGCAGGCGGAGTTCGTTACCCAATCGGATCTACGCGCACCTACTGCCGATCGCTTCCGAATCGACGACGGGCCTGCTGAAGCTGATCGCCCCCGCCTTTCGTCTCGACCCCCGATTTGATCTCGTCACCGTGTTGTTGGGATAGGGTGGGTGGGTGGGTGGGTGTGCCATTTCTGGTGCAACCGACGATCGAGCGGGCAGTACAGGTCAAGCGCCTACCTACCGACGATCGCCGGGGGTGTGGGTTTGGTGGAGCAAACGCTGCTGCTGCTGACCCCTCCCTACGCTAGCGCATGGTAGCAGTAAATTCTGTTCTACGCGGGTCGCAGCGAGCGCCCTTTTTTAGGCGCACGCGTTGACCTCCCGCCGGCCCGAGCATGTCCCGATCGCCGGCCGTGCCCGTGCTACGGCCGCTGGACCTCGCTTTCTCGGGGCGCCACGATCCGTATCCTTTGTGAGATGGAGAAGCGGCCACGACGCGAGGAGGGTCGTCGCGTCGCAACTTGGCCTTGTTCGGTCGGCCGCTGCACGTCCACTCCTGGCCGGTCCTGCTGCACCCTGGACCCGGTTCAAACGGTCCTGGACCGGTGCATCCGCTGATTAATTAGCGCGACCGACCGGAGAACGTAGCAGCAGGCATCAACAGCACGCTCGTGTTTCATACCTGTTTTTTTTATTTATTTCTGTCCCAGGAGAAGTGCCGCCTCTCGCTCCACCCATCTGATCACACGAGGAACACGAGCCGATGGCTGCTGCCGATGCTGTTACGGGTTTAGACTTGCTAATACTGCGGGAGTAGTTTTTTTTTTCACTTTCTTTCATGGACATAAATAGGCTTTCTATAATACCGATCATTGGCAATTTGGCATGTGGTAGCCATCTCGGGATCCCCTCCAAATCAGGCATCTCGTTTTTTCGGGATCGCAGATCAGGTGCCTTTAACACGAGACAATTGGAAAGCGCGGCATGTTTATATGGCATCAAAAAAGAAAAGAAAAAAAATCAGAAAACGGGGTGACGCTGACGCCGCTGGCGGAACGGAAAGGGTTTCACGCCGCGCCGGTCAGGAGGGGTCAGGCGGCCCGCAGGCCCTCGTTAATTAGCCGCACGAGTCGCGCCCGCCCACACGCCGTCCAATTGCCGCGCGTGGGAGGGAGCGACGGCTACGCGAGGCGCGACCCACGCCTTCCCCCCCGTGCCGATTTCCTAATCCCGCCCCCACCCAACTTGAGCCTTTGACGCACACCAAACAGCCTCTTATAACTAAACTAATCCACCCACCCACCCAAATTAACTTCCCCTCCTCCTCCTCCTCCTCCACACCTTGCCGAGCTTTGTATATAAACGCTCGCAACTCACCCACATCAAGGGCAGGCTCACGATTCCAGCTCAGGCGGCCAAACAAACAAAAAAAAGACCACCAAGAACATCGCAAAAAAGACAGAAAGGAAGAAACAGAGGCAGAAGCCCATGGCGGCGAGCGGGCGCTGGAGGAGGCTGCGGACGCTGGGCCGCGGCGCGTCGGGCGCCGTGGTGTCGCTGGCGTCGGACGCGGCGTCGGGGGAGCTGTTCGCGGTCAAGTCAGCCGGCGCGAGCGGCGCGGCGACGCTGCGGCGGGAGCATGCGGTGCTGCGCGGCCTGCGGTCGCCGCACGTGGTGCGCTGCGTGGGCGGCGGCGAGGGCGCGGACGGGTCGTACCAGGTGTTCCTCGAGTACGCCCCCGGCGGGTCGGTCGCCGACGCGGTGGCCAGGGGCGGGGGCGCGCTGGAGGAGCGCGCCATCCGCGCGCTCGCCGCGGACGTGCTGCGCGGGCTGGCCTACCTCCACGGCCGCTCCGTGGTGCACGGCGACGTGAAGGCGCGCAACGTGCTGCTGGGCGCCGACGGGCGCGCCAGGCTGGCGGACTTCGGGTGCGCGCGGACGCCCGGCTTCTCCGCGCGGCGCCCGCTCGGCGGCACGCCGGCGTTCATGGCGCCCGAGGTTGCCCGCGGGGAGGCCCAGGGCCCCGCCGCCGACGTGTGGGCGCTCGGCTGCACGGTCGTCGAGATGGCCACCGGCCGCGCCCCGTGGGGCGGCGCCGACGCCGACGTCCTCGCCGCCGTGCACCGGATCGGGTACACGGACGCCGTGCCCGACGCGCCGTCCTGGATGTCGGCCGAGGCCCGGGACTTCCTGGCCCGCTGCTTCGCCAGGGACGCCGCCGAGCGGTGGACCGCCGCGCAGCTCCTTGAGCACCCGTTCGTGGCGGCTCCCTGCCACGGCCACGGCGACCACGAGGCCCCGCGGGTGTCGCCCAAGAGCACGCTGGACGCCGCATTCTGGGAGGCCGAAGACGACGACGACGACGCGGACGAGGCAGTGTCGGCGAGTGCGTCGGAGAGGATCAAGTCGCTGGCGTGCTCCGCCTGCGCCTTGCCCGACTGGGACGGGGAGGACGGGTGGATCGAAGTGCTGGGTGATCAGCAGCGGGTCGAGGTCTGCGGCGCGGTGCAGGTGGCGCGCAGCGCGCCAGGCAAAGTGTCCAGCGTCCTGGCGGTGCCAGCTGGGGAGATGGATGTCGGCGGCGGCGGCGGCGGCGGCGGTGATGAACTGGAAGCAGAGGACGTGTCGTTCGGTGGCGAGGTTCCAGGATCAGCGGATGCTTCGGCTGAGCGTCAGAAGAAACGCTATTTGATTTTGCGTTCGCACTACTGTCATGTACTCTCGTGTCAGTTAGTGCCCTGTAATCTACCACTAGTAGTTGTTAATAATGCAATAAAGTTATGGGTTCCCACAAATGTCTTGTTGTGCCGCTCTGTTCGATTCCCCTTGTCATGATACTCCTCTCTGCTCATGTACGCGATACATGGCCACGACTTGCTGTCCGCACGTGCATGGCTGGCTGGAATATACTCCGTAGTCGACTTGCTGTGGAGTACCTCCCTCCATACCCTGCTTTGCTTTCTCTTAGGGTGCGTTCGGTTATTCAGGATTCTGCTTCAGTAAAGAATCCAGCTAGAATAATTGTATAATTTATAGAACAATTGGTAACCTGGAATAGTTCTTACTCTTGTTCCAGGCCTTAGTCTTTACAGTAGGCCACACTCGCGCCACGCCACGCCAAGGCAAAAAAAAGAAGAAGAAGAAGAAGAAGAAGCAGGGACGTGACGACATAGCATGACCTGGTTCGTTCGACTCGGGAACGCTATTTGTTCGATAACACCTGGGTTTGTTTATCTCATATTGGAACTTCCAATCCACGGCTAGGTCTGGACCGGGAAACCGGCGGTGGATTCTCTTCTCTCCGGGGCACGGCCGGCGGGCAGGCATCGGCTGACGCGAAGAACGAAAAGAAGCAGGCACTCCGATCGCGCAAAGGCAGGCAGGCAGCAGCATCTGCCCCTTTCGACGGGGAACGGGCAAAACGGGATTATCCACAGCCGACACCACAGCGTCATGCGGCCGGGCTGGTGGGTGGCGGCCGAGTCGGTGCGCGCTTGATGGGGGGCCGGCGAGGCGGCACGCCGGCTGACGCGACCCCCGCATCATGGGTTCCGTCACGGCGCAATATGCCTATGCTATGCGGGTGTCTCACCGTACCGTACGCGGTCAAAGCACAAGCCGGCACCATGATTTACTCGCTCCTCCGTGGCGGTCAGCGTAGGCGTAGCTACAGCTGCCATGCCATGTCATGCCACCACCCCGGGCGCCGATTGTCCGCCCGTCACGTACCGGTCGCCCGCGACGCACCAGCAGGTTGGCAACACAGGTGTTGCTGCTCTCTCGAGTCTCGACTCCGAAGGCGTGCGTGGCTGGTGCGGTGGTTACCCGTAGTCGCGTCATCGCCGCCGCGCTGGTCAGCCGGTCAGGGACGCATCGTGCTATGTGACTGGGCCACGGGGTAATGAAGGTACCGGAGAGCGCAGAGATAGATGGAGTCCACGGGGGAGTGAGTGCATTTGGAGGCCAGCTCCTGCTGCCACGGTAGAGTCCAGAGCTTTCGGCCGCCTCTGTCTCAGGTCTCTCCTCCGCCTGTGTAAGTGTGTAGCGTAGCTTATGCCCCGGGCGGCACCTACTTTGTGCACAGTGCACTGCCCGTGGATCAAAATTCTAGAACGTGTTGTTCTAGTGACTCCTGGTCGGCACGCCCAGGGTTCTAGAGAGGTACAGAACATCTGTTCTCCCTCTGTCTGGATATGGCTTCTTCAGTTCTTCGGAAGGCTTGGGTTCGGTTCGGTGAAGTCAACGGCTTTGGAATGTTCGAGGGGGCGCGCAGAAGGGTGTGAACATATATGTACATGTCCGTGATGGCGACCGTGTTCTGTCTAGAAGCAGCACTAGCGGGGCTTGGCTTGCTGCCTGCTGACGAGGTGCTGATGTAATAATAAAGTAAGCTCGGATGGATAAGCGAGGAAAAGAACTCCAGGTGCTGATCTCTAGACTCACATGTAGGCCTGCTAATGGCAAAAAATCCAATCCACTCCCACCCATACCCAAATCTAATTACTTTGATATTCATCCCACACCCAACCAAAAATACTAGAGGGAAGTTAAACCCAACCCATCCAATAACATTATTGATTCCAAACCAACCCGTAATTGGGTGGAAACCCGTGGAAAACCCGTGGGTTTAGCTTATTGTCTCACATCAAGCCAACTGCATACACATTTTAAAAATCACATTTTAAAGCAGTAAATTCATTTAAATGAAAAAGTTTTCAACTACAAATTTGTATAACTCATCATGATGTACATTTTATATTTTGAACATTTCTTCATATGATAAACTAAAAATAAATTTGTTAATAAAACCTATATCTCTCTCATAGTTTATGGAACTACGAGAGATATGTATAGAATTTGTGCATATTGTTAGAACTATCATGTGAGATGAACAAATGATCAAACAACCAAAATAAACTTTGTAGATCTTGAAAAGTTATAGAAGTTTATAGTTGATAACTTTTTCATTTGAAGTCATATTGTCAACGAAAACTATGCCTGAATTTAAAAAATTAAAAATTTGAATTTTGAAAACAATCTCGAAAGAAAAACCACCAACATGAAAGTTGTAGGTATTGAAGAGTTATGAAACTTTGTAGTTGACAATGTTTTGGTTTGAAATCATCTTGCCATGCAAAACTATATTTGAATTTTGAATTTTAAAATTTTCAAACTACCTCGGATGAAAAAACCACCAAAATAAAAGTTGTAGGTCTTGAAATGTTATGAAACTTTGTAATTGTCAACTTTTTTATTTGAAATCATCTTATCATTGAAAAATTCGTGTGAAGTTTTCAAATTTAAAATTCAAATTTTGTAAACGGTTCTCGGATGTAGAAACTATTAAAATAGAATTTGTAGATATTAAAAAGTTATACAACTTTATAGTTGGTCACATTTTTAAAAAAAATGGTACTGATAAAATGGTATAGTATAGTGTGCTGTGTGTGACTAAAGAAATCAAAGACTTCTCTAAACCTGAAATAAAATGGTACTGATTAAGGTGGTAGTCTGATTGGTGAATACCCATGGAAACTCATACCTATACAAATCCATTTATATCTATGGATATCCACCATTTTGACCCGCAATATAAAATAAACCCACCTAACCCAACCCGTTAATAATTAAAACCCATCACAACCCACCAAAACAAAACCATTTCTTAAACTCACCTAAAATACCCATTTACACCCACCCCATTTGCAGCCCTACTCACATGCGCCAAGCCTGTGTGCGCTTCCATTCTTCCACACAGTACGTATGTTCACTTTGGTGATCGATGACTGTTGAACGAAACTCGCGCTACGAACAGAGCGAGCTAGCTACCTGGAGTTCGATACGAGAGCGCGGTTACATGCATCACTAGTGCTGGGAATTGGGCCGGGCCGGGCCAGCCCGGCCCAAGCCCATCGTGCTTCGTGCCAAACCGGTTCGGGCCAAGAAAGCCCAAACATTTTTTGGGCCGTGCCGTGCCAGCCCGAAGTGTAAAAACAGTGGCCCAGTCCGGCCCTAAACCATGTCGTGCCTTCGTTGGGCCGTGCCGGCCCAAGCCCGGTCCATATATTTGACCACATAAAATCAAAATATTATAAACATATAAAGTTCATAGCTTACTAAATTAAAGATATTAAACAACTTTAGCATCATTTAACCACATAAACTCCAAATATAACAACAATATAAAGTCGACATCTTACTAAATTAAAGAAATTAAATAAATTGGGCTTAATTGGGCCGTACCGGCCCAAGCCCAGCCCATTTATGCGGGCCGTACTGGGGGCCCGACGGGTCGGAATTTGAGGCCCGGCCCAGGCCCGCCTTTGGACCGTGCCAGCCCGGCCCATATTATTTCGTGCCGGGCCGTGCTTTGGGCTCTTATTTTCGGACCGTGCTCGTGCTAGCCCGAAAGCCCGGCCCAGATTCCCAGCACTATGCATCACCCACCGCCTTTTTACCTGAACATCCGGGGTTTTTTTAATGTGCCAGCAGCACTGTCTCCGTGCAGGTTGACTCCACGCATGTCCCCATTGGCGTTGGCGTGCTTAGAGATGTCCAAACGGGCCGCCCGGCCCGATCCGGCCCGGGCCCGGTGAAGCCCGGCCTGTTTTGGGCCCGGCCCGCCAGGCACGATTAGAAAACCGGGCCGGGCCGGCTAAGCACGCGGGCTCAATTTCTTGTTCGAGCCCGGCCCGCAACGGGCTTAAACGGGCCGGGCCGGCCCGTTTAGCACAAAAAAAGCGGGCCGAAAAGCGGGCTATACGGGCCAAAAAGCACGTTTTAGTGTAAAAAAAGCGGGCTTAACGGGCATAGAGCTAAATGGGCCGTGCCGGGCTAGCCCACCGTGCCTAATTTTCTGTCCGAGCCCGGCCCGCTTATTCATGCCGGGTTGGCCCGGGCCCGCATATAACCGGGCCGTGCCGGGCTCGAACCGGGCCCAAACAGCGGGCTTCGTGCCGGGCTCGCGGGCCTCGTGCTTATTGGATATCTATAGGCGTGCTAGTCTCTCACACACCATGCAAAAAGTCAAACTGCCGCGGAAGCGTGCTCTCTCTCTCTCTCACACCATGCAAAAGGTCGTCGCCGCCATCCGCAGCAAATAGTAAAGCACAGTGTAAACGCCGCCCAGTCCCCACGCCACACAGCTATACTGCTGCCTGTACGTGCCTCGTGCTCTCCCGCCCTTCGTTTTCTTGCCGTGCTCATGTCCTCTCCGTCCGTCCACTCTTTATTTTATTTTTTTCTCTTGAAATAAATAAATAAACGGACGACGAAGGTCTACACCTCCCAGCGTCGCGTCGTCCAGTAGCGCCGCGCAACGTGTACCCATCCTCCGCCAAGAACCAGAACCAGAACCCGCCGCCGCAACCGCCTCTGCCGGACAGGACATCCAATGCAAGCCGCACTCGCAGAGCGAACCTGTGATCCGGACACCTGTCGAGGCCGCAACTGCGACAGGTCATGCAAGTGGAGCCTGGAGCGCCAACCCAACCCAGCCCGAACCGAACCCGAGGCGGCCGGCCGGCCGCCAGCGAACGGCGCTGCACAGGTGGCGCGACTGGGAGAGGCGCGGGCGTTTTAGGGCGGTTTGGTTGGTGGCTAAATGTGCCACATCTTGCCTAAGGTTAGTCGTTCGAATTGAAGAACTAACCTTAGGCAGAAAAGTTAGGCAAAGTGTGGCAAGTTAGGCACTAAACCACAGTGTGCTTTGTGGCTGTACGTGAGCTTGGATCTATATATCACGCACCTGTCAAAAGTTTCGGTAGAGCTGGCAAACTGTTCGGTCGATGCCGGGAGGGGATCACCTTTCCGCTGGCAAGAGGGGGCGATGCTTATCATCACAACGTGATTGGAACAGGCTGTGGAACAGGCTGTGCCGCTTATTTTGATCCCGCTGTACCCCTGTGTATCCATCGATGAGGAGGGGGGCGGGGGGGGGGGGGGCGTGGTGCGTGTCCGGGGTTCAACAGCCAGGTGACCTTACTGAACTTTCAGACACATTCGACCATAAACATATAGCAAGGTTGGGCAGGACAGATACCCAACAGCTGCAAAATTTGTCAAGAGCTAGCTGTTCGATTAGAGGTTATATATACACCTTTTGAGCTCTAAAAAGAGCAGTGCGGACGGTCCGGCCCCGAGGCCGGACGGTCCGCGGTCCGGACTGTCCGCGCGTGCGCAGAGTCAGTTAGGGTTCCTAGTTTCTCGCGGGATTTGTTACCTAAAACCGCGGGATTAACTCGGAAAACAGTTGGAAACGGATCCAGACCTCCCCTTTATATAGATGAAGGGCTACGGCCGATTAAACCCCCAACAATCGATCAAATCCAATTTATTACTCGTTTTTACCTTATGCATTAGGAGTAGTTCTAGTCTAGTTCTAGTTTAGCCTTAGTTTAGTATTCCAATCCCCAAATTCTCCGCCTCTCCTCGACTCTACGTCGATTAGAGGAGTCTAGGTCGGCCTGCCCGAGCCTAGACAATTTCTAGGATCTCTCCTCCCCGACGGGGTCCCTCCCGGGAGCGAGATCCAGGCGCCGCCGGCGATCCTCCGCCGCCCCTGCGCACGCGCGGACCGTCCGGCCCCAGGGCGCGGACCGTCCGGCCGTCAGGCAGGGAACCCGTGCTCCTGCGCCAGGTCGCGGACCATCCGCGCCTAACCAGAGAGCACCGCCACCTCACGCCAGGTCGCGGACCGTCCGGCCCTGTGTCGCGGACCGTCCGCGCCTGACCAGAGAGCACCGCCGCCGATTCTTTTGAAGTGATTGGCGCCTCCAAAAAGGTGTCAACATACTTTTTGGCGACTCCGCTGGGGACTAGGTGTCTAGATCTGCTAAAAATCGGCTCATAAATGGCCGGTTCTAAGGATCACACCAAGATCTCCACTACCAACATCATCAAGCCGGCCATGGAGGCGCTTCCAGCTGATGACCAAAGGCCCTTTGAAGACCTCGTAATGTGCGATGAGAAGGAGGTGATGCGGCAATGGAACGAACAACGCGACAAGGAAGAGGCGGAACTGCTGCATAAACTCTCCGAACGGCGCAAGGAGGCGGCGGACAAGTACTTGTCACACTTCACGGTAGATCGCCACCAGAAGATCGTCCATCAAGGGGAGATCGATATGGAATCTCTCCTACCTCCACTTCAGGGTCCCGCTGTAAGTACTCCAGACCTATCTCTTACGACTTTCATGGATCAACGAGGAGATCAGTTAAAGCAATATGTAGATGAATCTATTAAAATGCATTTACGTGCATACGAGAAATCAGCTGCTCCTAACTTTCCATCGCGAGAGTCTAATACAGTGCCACCCATGTCAAACACATCGGCTATAAACGGGTCACCCTTGACCCAGCCATCATATGGTATGCCGATGCACGCTTTCGTGTCACCATCACAGCCGCAACCACTAGGCACGCGGCAGGTACTGGACACGACTGGACCGTCCGAGCATCATCTTAGACAGTCCGATTATACCGCGGACCGTCCGGCGTATTTCGCCGGACCGTCCGACCAGATGCAGGCCCGCACACAAAACACTCAGGTCGCACCATACATGGCCGGACCATCAGGGTACAACCCTGAACACTTCGGCCCCATCACGGACCGTCCGGTGCATCACGCCGGACCATCCGGATATGTTGCAGACCGTCCGCCGTCTTACGTCGGACCGTCCGGATATGGCATGAACCGACCGACGTATTACGCTGGGCCATCCGACTCCACACGAGTCCATGCGCAGACTGCCCAAGTCACGCCATATATGGCCGATCCGTCCGGGTACAGCCCTAGACCATTCGACCCGATCACAGACCGTCTAGTTCTTTATGACAGACAGTCTAGGTATGAGACGACCCACGTAGCACCATATACGACTGGACAATCTGGATATACCTTCGGACCATTTGGCCAGGTCGCGAACCATCCGGCTTCGTATGCCGGACCGTCCGGATATGAACACGCAGAGTCGAGAGCTGCGTAATACGCACAGTTCCCACATTCATCGCAGCAACATTATGGTGCCCCACCGGCAATATATTATAATCATGCCATACCACCTCATGGACATAGGGCTGAATACTATTCGGCCACAAGAGAGCCTGAGAGGTATAGGGCAGGAGCTGGTGACATTAATAGGACACCTAGCACACACCTCAAACATCCCTGGGAGGAAAGCCGACAGAGTGATGTCAGGCAACCTGAGATTTCCACCCACAAACTCAATGGATGGTCGCCAGATATGGCGGAGAAGATCAGAGACGAGGTAGCCAGGATGTTCAGGGACAAACTCGGTGTTAGTGTGTCAGGTACAGGGCAATCGTATCGGAAGCCTTATAGCCACCGATTCGACACCGTGCCATATCCACAGGGAACTAGAATACCAGACTTCTCTAAGTTTTCTGGTGAAGGTGGGAAAAGCACACATGAACATATAAGCCAATTCATAGCACACTTGGGAGAATTGGCTCATGGGGAAGCCTACCGCGTTCGTTTATTCTCGTTGTCCCTTACTGATACTGCATTTGCATGGTACGCAACTTTGCCACCAAACTCTATTAACTCTTGGGAAGAATTAGAGCAGAAATTTCATGAACACTTCTTCTCAGGAGAACGTGAGTTAGAATTGGCTGACTTAGCTTCAGTCCGACAGGGGCCTGAAGAATCGGTTAATGACTATATCCGAAGATTCCGGGACACTAGAAACCGATGCTTTCAGATTCATGTCGCAGAAAAACAACTGACAGGGCTAGCTTTCAATGGGTTGCGACCCTACTTAAAAGAAAAATTAGATGGCACCCAATTCTTTTCGCTAGTGCACTTACACCAGCGGGCTATGACCTGTGAAAGCCGAAGTAAGGAAACATCAAAATCGGCTAGCCATAAGATGCATCTAGTGGGATACGATAATTCGGACGATGAATCCACGGATGTATACACCGCCGAACTGGTTTGGCCAGGACAGGCTAAACCTTTAGCGTGTTCTGCTTTACAGTCGATTCGAAAGAATCGACAAGAAGAAGTTAAGTTTACCTTTAATGTTGCCAAATGCGATAAAATATTTGACGAGTTACTGAAAAATGGCAACATTAAATTAACTCATACTATTCCTCCACCTGATGAATTAAAGAGGCGTGCTTATTGTAAGTGGCATAATTCCTTTTCTCATGCCACCAATGATTGTAATGTTTTTCGTCGACAGATACAATCGGCCATAAATGAGGGTCGATTGGCTTTTCAGGAGATGCAAGTAGACACACAACCCTTTCCTGTTAATACAATAGAACTCACACGCAAAAAGGTCTTGGTTCGGCCTGAAATGGCCGATAAAGGCAAAGGCAAGGGCATCGTCATCAGCAATCCTCGCATGTCAGATATATCACAAAAGGAGATTGCTCGAAAGGCTTCGGACGAGAAGGCTAAAAGGTCCGAAGACGCCGGGGGCAGGCACAGTTAATGAACCAAACACATCAGCCTAGCCCCAGCATCGTAGATGGTCCGGCACCCACGTGCGGACAATCCGGTGCTCAGACAAACGGTCCGGCTAACTCAGCTGGACAGTCCACCTATGACCAAAGGCGTCAACCTCTACACAAAGCAAGGAAAAAGACGCAAGGTCAAAGCACATATAATCGGCTGATTAAAGCTGATCCTACTTTTGATCAGTTGCTCTCCAAAAATACTAGCAAAAAGACTGTTCCACGTGATCGGTCAACAAAGAAACCCCGGTCACCTGCTAAAACAAAACGGTCAAACAAAACGACCCAAAAGGCGACACAACAAGCATCGCCTATTCATTCTATGAGACTAGGGTACTTTCCACCTATTTACTCATTGTCGGTATATTATCCTGTTCAAACATGGAATGGCACGATGATGAATCCATGGTACATGTATAGTCCCTTCGTCTATCCAGACTGGGCGGCACCTCCATTCTATTCCTTTTGATCCATTGATCAAATGGTCATGGCCGAGAAAGATACAATCCGAAATGGCCTTTATATTGGTGCTTTATTGAATAAACTCCATATCGAAAAGCCGGTGACCTACATCAGGTTTAGTCCATATGCTTTTGGTTCGTCAACCTTCACCAAAAGGCAGGGGGCATATGTTGAGCTCTAAAAAGAGCAGTGCGGACGGTCCGGCCCCGAGGCCGGATGGTCCGCGGTCCGGACTGTCCGCGATGGCGGCACGGACGGTCCGCGCGTGCGCAGAGTCAGATAGGGTTCCTAGTTTCTCGCGGGATTTGTTACCTAAAACCGCGGGATTAACTCGGAAAACAGTTGGAAACGGATCCAGACCTCCCCCTTTATATAGATGAAGGGCTACGGCCGATTGAACCCCCCAACAATCGATCAAATCCAATTTATTACTCGTTTTTACCTTATGCATTAGGAGTAGTTCTAGTCTAGTTCTAGTTTAGCCTTAGTTTAGTATTCCAATCCCCAAATTCTCCGCCTCTCCTCGACTCTACGTCGATTAGAGGAGTCTAGGTCGGCCTGCCCAAGCCTAGACAATTCCTAGGATCTCTCCTCCCCGACGGGGTCCCTCCCGGGAGCGAGATCCAGGCGCCGCCGGCGATCCTCCGCCGCCCCTGCGCACGCGCGGACCGTCCGGCCGTCAGGCAGGGAACCCGTGCTCCTGCGCCAGGTCGCAGACCGTCCGGCCCTGTGCCGCGGACCGTCCGCGCCTAACCAGAGAGCGCCGCCGCCTCACGCCAGGTCGCGGACCGTCTGGCCCTGTGCCGCGGACCATCCGCGCCTGACCAGAGAGCACCGCCGCCGATTCTTTTGAAGTGATTGGCGCCTCTAAAAAGGTGTCAACAACACCCCTAACTCGTTTATGTTAGCTCTCTTTTCATTTCAACTACCGAATAAACTTATTTGAGCGTGAGAAGAGCCTTTGCCTAGTGAGGGACTTGGGGGGCTTATAATCACTTTATTAGCGTTGTCGGCGTTTCGACCCAGGGGTCCCTGGACCGACGAGTAAATTGTCGCTGCGTGCCCCAGCCCAGATGGGTCGGCACGAGACGAAACACAAAGGGGGGAGAACAGCGAGGGGGAACCACGGCCTTCGTGTTGTCCTGCGCCCAGGGCGGCTGGATGCGCTTGCAGTAGGGGGTTACAAGCGTTCGCGCGGGAGCGAGAGAGAGAGAGAGAGAGCGAGAGCCTTATGCGCCGGCCCGTTCTCCCGCGCGGCCAACCTCCCCGTACGAGAGCCCTGGACCTTCCTTTTATAGACGTAAAGAGAGGGCCCAGGTGTACAATGGGGGTGTAGCAGTGTGCTAACGTGTCTAGTAGAGAGGAGCTAGAGCCCTAAGTACATGCTGTCGTGGCAGTCGGAGAGGTTTTGGCATCCTGTTCATATGATGTCGTGGACGTCGGAGGAGCACTGGAGCTCTGCGGAAGTACAGCTGTTGGGGCTGTTGGGTCCACGCTGACGTCTCCTTGCTGACATAAGAGGCTGGGAGCTTCCGCCGTCATGGAGCGTGCGAGGTGTCATCATTACTTGTTTACCGGGGTGAGCCAGATGGGACGCCGGTCTTGTTCCCCGTAGCCTGGGCTAGCTAGGGGTAGGGTAATGATGGCCCTCCTGGCGACGTGGCTGGTCCGAACCCGAGTTGGGGCGAGGTGGCGATTCCTCCGAGGTCGAGGTTGAGTCCGAGCCCTGGGGTCGGGCGAGGCGGAGTCCGTCGTCTTCCAGAGCCGAGGCCGAGTCCGAGCCCTAGGTCGGGCAAGGCGGAGTCCGTCGTCTTCCAGAGCCGAGGCCGAGCCCTAGGTCGGGCGAGGCGGAGTCCGTCGTCTTCTAGAGCCGAGGCCGAGTCCGAGCCCTAGGGTCGGGCGAGGCGGAGTTCGTCGTCTTCTGGAGCCAAGGCGGAGTCCGAGCCCTAGGGTTGGGCGAGGCGGAGTTCGTCGTCTTCTGGAGCCGAGGCCAAGTCCGAGCCCTGGGTCGAGCGAGGCGGAGTTCGTCGTCTTCTGGAGCCGATGCCGAGACGGGGGCCGAGCCCTGGGGTCGGGCAAGGCGGAGCTTCCTATGTCACCCGAGGCTGGACTTAGCCGCTGTCGACCTCACTCTAGCGAGTGGCACGACAGTCGGAGCGGGGCAGGCTGCGCTGTACTCCTGTCAGGTCGGTCAGTGGAGCGGCGAAGTGACTGCGGTCACTTCGGCTCTATCGACTGGAGCGCGCGTCAGGATAAGATGTCAGGCGATCCTTGCATTAAATGCTCCTGCGATACGGTCGGTTGGTGTGGCGATCTGGCCAAGGTTGCTTCTCTGCGAAGAATGGGCCTCGGGCGAGCCGAAGGTGTGTCCGTTGCTTGAGAGGGCCCTCGGACGAGACGTGAATCCTCCGGGGTCAGCTGCCTTTGCCCGAGGCTGGGCTTGGGCGAGATCGTGTCCCTTGAGTGGAGTGAGCCTTGACCTTAATCGCACCCATCAGGCCTTTGCAGCTTTATGCTGATGGGGGTTACCAGCTGAGATTAGGAGTCTTGGGGGTACCCCTAATTATGGTCCCCGACAGTAGCCCCCGAGCCTCGAAGGGAGTGTTGGCACTCGCTTGGAGGCTTTTGTCGCACTTTTTTGCAAGGGGACCAGCCTTTCTCGGTTGCATTTTGTTCCGGTGGGTGCGCGCGAGCGCACCCGCCGGGTGTAGCCCCCGAGGCCTCGGAGGAGTGTTTTGACTCCTTCGAGGTCTTAGTGCCTTTCGTGATGGCTTGGTCGATTTGGTCGTTCCCTCATGCGAACTGGCCATAGCCCGGGTGCATAGTCGAGTTCCAAGTTCTCGGGCTAGTATGTTGACGCTGTCAACGGTTTGGCCGGAGCCGGGTTCGCGAGAGCAGCCCCCGAGCCTTCGCACAGAGTGAGAGGACGGTCAAGGACAGACTCGGCTTTTTTCATACACCCCTGTGTCGCCTTTCCGCAAGGAGGGGGGGAAAGCACCATGCTGCCCTCGGAGGGCGCCGAACATGGTGTCTCCAGTGAGTTGCTAGCGGGTAATCCGAGTGGACACCCGTGCCCCATTCGTTAGGGGTCGGCTAGTGACCCGGAGGCGCGCTCCAAAAGTACCTGCAGGTGATTCGCCGGACCCGGTCCCCTTTTGATGGGGTCCGAGGGCTCGATGCCTCCCTCTGGTGGGATTCCATTACGAAAATCGCTCCCGCTGGTCTCGGAAATGTCCTAGGGTACCTCGGGAGCGTAGCCCGAGCCTTGGTTATGTATCAAACGTACTAGGGTCATCCCTTGCTCTGCGTGCTCTGAGGCGGCTGTCGAACCCTTCGGGGGCCAGCCTACGAACCCCTGATCAGTAGTGGGCGCGGAGCTCGAGTGGCCTGAGGCGGCCGTTGAACCCTTCCGAGGGGCCAGTCTTCGAACCTCTAACCAGTAGTGGGCGCGGAGCCCGAGTGCTCTGAGGCGGCTGTCGAACCCTTTCGAGGGGTCAGCCTTCGAACCTGTGATTAGTAGGGGGGCTCGGGGCCCGTTTCCTTCGTGGAGAAGGATCCCTTTCAAAGTATCCCCTTTCCCGGTCCCTGTGGCAAGAGAGAGAAAAAGAGGAAGCGGAAAAGGATACAAAATCGAACGTCATGGCGTACCTTTTTGACGCGGTCATTATGGCGGAGGTGAAGCGTCGCCCGCTTTGCCTGCCAAAGGTGCCGCCTGCCTTGCCGCAGAGTTAATGCGACGGGACGAGTGGTTTGCGGGGCAGCCGTTGTGCGTGCGCGAGCCGTTCGAGGAACGGAACACGGGCGCGTCATCTTCACGCCGTGGGAGAGGGTTCTCTCGCTGTTCCAGGAGGGGACGTGAGCCTGCAGACGATTTGACCGCTGCTTCCGCCCGCCTGCCATTGCTATTACTGCCGGCCCATTTTTGGCCGTATCGACCGTCACGCCTTCTCCCGCGGCTGACTGACCCGTGACCGGCGTGCCTGGTTGGCACTGCTGGGCCGTGTGCAGGGTTGCCTCGAGTTGCGGCACCAGTTCCGCAGTCGAGGAGGCGCGGGACTGGCGCGAGTGGCGGTGCAGTTTCTCGCACGTAGTAACCGGCGCGCCGGTTACATGACGTGTGGGCCTGGGCCTCCAAGCTGGACGTGGCGAAGTTGGAAGGGTGCGCCCTCTTGGTGCGGTTGCATGCCGCCTGCATGGCGGTCCGCCCTTTCACCCGCTGGTCCGAGCGATAGTGGAGGAATGCTTGTAACCGCTGGGCTGTTGTGTGCTCCGCGCGCGGCGGTCTGGCTTCCTCTGTCCTGGGTCATCTTGCGTGACGCGTGGGACCCAGCCCCCGTGTCGTAGGGGGAGGACCTTGGAGCGTGTTGGAGAAGACTTTGTCCGCGACGGCTGAGGACGCTAGTGGGGAGAGTCGCCTTTAAAAGGAGGGTGACCCCCTTGGATGGCAACCATGCCTTCGCACTCTCCTCATGCATCGCGCCCTTCCACCTTCCGAGCCCCCGGATGGGGAGCGCTCGCGTTGCTTTCGTCTCATCGTCGGAGGAGGAACGCAACTTCGTGGAAGTTGGTACCTTTCAGCCATCGTTCGGCTTCAAGGATTTTCATCAGGCAGCCCGACCGCATCCCCTCGCCGGTGGTCACCCAAGACGGTGACCACCAGTTCAATGGTGGGGAGAAGCGAGCCGGGCTGCGGCCTCTGCCCCGCCCTCAGCTTCAAGGATCTTCATCATCCTTGCTGGGGCGGAGAGTGCGCCGAGTTGGGGCCTGTTTCCGCGCGGGCAGCGGCCCGCTCCTTCCCTCAGTGATCGGGGGGAAGGGCGTTCGCCGTTCGTGGCGCTAGTAGCTGCCGCGTGTCCGGCTTCTCCGGCCTGAGCGGGTTCAGCGCTGCTTCCGGTGCCACCTCCCACCGAGGCAGCCGGAAGAGGTTTCTCTGCCGACGAGATAGTCGGCGCCACCCGCGGACTGACCTCTGGCTCCATGGCCTTGGTAGCTTGTCCTCGCCCCTCGAGTGGGGTTGTGGGCGAGGGCCTTGTCGCAACAGTGTCCGCCCTGAGGTCATCGCTGCTGCTGTTTGGCCACTTCGGAGCGGGGGTCGTTGTCGCTGCTACCGGAGCGGGCGTCGGCGAGCCACCACAGGTTTTGTTGCCCCGCAGGCCCTCCAGCGTGGGGGGGTTGTTCGTACCTGTGGGGGTGGAACCAGAGTTCCGTTTGTAATGGCACCTAGAGTGCCGGTGTTTGTTCATTGTGGCTATCTGGGCCTGAACATGTAGGTATTTTGGGTGTAATACCATGTTTTTTCCCTCATTTTCGAGCACTGGGACTCGCCTGTCGGCTAACCGAACCGCTTAACCAAATGTGAGTTGCTCTGTGCGGAAGGTGATGAGTGAGGTATCCGTATCCCGGAGGCGTAGGAATCCCTCGGCTCGGTCGGCCTTGCCGCATGAGGCTTCACTTGTTTAGTCAAAGAAACCCTCGGCCGCTCTCCGATGAGCCGGAGCCGGAGGCTGCGGTGCCAGCACGGACAGAGGCAGAGTTGGCTCGAAAAAGGGAGCTTCGTCGGCCGGGGCTTGGCCGGGACCAACGTCGGAGTCGAGTCGCCGAGGCCACGAGCCGGGCCGGTGTCCTCGGGGGACGGCTGGCTGAGGCTTCGAGGCGGCCGGCCGAGCCGTCTGCTCGGGCCGGGTTCCTGGAGGAGACCCTAGCGGCGATGGCCCAGGCGTGGTGCTGACGTCGTCCTTCGGTGCGGAGATCCTCCGCCCGTGTTGCCGTCCGAGGCTCGGTCGGACTTCGCCGAAGGTGGAGTTGACGCCGAGGGTGCTGCTGCTCCCTCTCCATCGACATCTGAGCCTGCAGCATCGGTTCGCCTGTAGTATGCATATGTTTTTTGCGGCCGCCGAGGCCCAAACATACTATTGTCGTGTTGTGAAGCTGCGTTTCTTTTCCCCTTGTTTCGAGTGTCAAGACTTGCTTGTCGGTGGCAGAATCATTCATCCGAGCGAGAGTTACTTCTCACGGAAGGTGATGAGTGAGGTATCCGTATCCCGGAGGCGTAGGAGTCCCTCGGCTCGGTCGGCCTTGCCGCTTACGTGTACCCTTACTCGTCCGTAGGATTCTTTTGTCGACATGGTCGTGATGGCACGAAAAATCGTTTCGGCAGAAGAGTCTTCGAGCGTTAAGACTTGTTCGGTCAGCGGAACCGTTTATCTGAGCGCAAGTTACTTATCGCAGAAGGTGATGAGTGAGGTATCCGTATCCCGGAGGCGTAGGAGTCCCTCGGCTCGGTCAGCCTTGCCTGCTTACGTGTACTCCGTCGTTTTCAGGATCCCACCGTCGAAGTAGTCGAAAAACACGAAAAATGTTCTTGCCGAAAGACTTTTCCGAGGAAAATTTTGACGCGGAGGGGGTTCGCCCCTTCTAGCCCCCGAGGGAGGGTCGGGCTTTGCCGAGGCAAGGCCGATCCTTCCTTGATGGTTAGACTTCATTTGTAAACGAGGTATATGAACGCCTTGAAAACATCTTAAGGGTAGAAGCGACGTAGTTGTCGGATGTTCCAAGCGTTGCTGTAGACCTCGCCTTGACTGTTGGCCAGCTTGTATGTCCCGGGCTTCAAAACCTTGGCGATGATGAATGGCCCTTCCCAGGGAGGCGTGAGCTTGTGCCGTCCTCGGGCGTCTTGTCGTAGTCGAAGCACCAAGTCGCCCACCTGGAGGTCTCGGGACCGAACCCCTCGGACGTGGTAGCGTCGCAGGGACTGCTGATACCGCGCCGAGTGTAGTAAGGCCACGTCCCGAGCCTCTTCCAGCTGGTCCAGTGAGTCTTCTCAGTTGGTCTGGTTGCGTCGGTCGTCGTAGGCCCTCGTCCTTGGGGAACCGTATTCTAAGTCTGTGGGCAAGATGGCCTCGACCCCGTAGACTAGAAAGAACGGCGTGAAGCCCGTGGCTCGACTTGGCATCGTCCTCAGGCTCCAGACCACCAAGGGGAGTTCCTTCATCCATCGCCTGCCGAACTTGTGGAGGTCGTTGTAGATCCTCGGCTTGAGTCCTTGCAGAATCATGCCGTTGGCACGCTCTACCTGCCCATTCGTCATGGGGTGAGCCACGGAGGCCCAGTCCACCCGGATGTGGTGATCCTCGCAGAAGTCCAGAAACTTTCTGCCGGTGAACTGGGTGTCGTTGTCGGTGATGATGGAGTTCGGGACCCCAAAGCGATGGATGATGTTGGTGAAGAACGCCACCGCATGTTCGGACCTGATGCTGTTTAGGGGTCGGACCTCGAAACACTTGGAGAATTTGTCGATGGCAACCAGAAGGTGCGTGTAGCCCCCGGGTGCCTTCTGCAAGGGACCGACGAGGTCCAGACCCCACACAGCAAACGACCAGGTGATGGGTATTGTTTGTAGAGCCTGAGCGGGTAGGTGCGTCTGCCTTGCGTAGAACTGACACCCTTGGCAGGTGCGGACAATTCTAGTGGCATCGGCCACCGCGGTCGGCAAGTAGAAACCATGCCGAAGAGCGTTTCCAACAAGGGCTCGAGGCGCTGCGTGGTGACCGCAATCCCCCGAGTGTATTTCTTGTAAGAGCTCCTGGCCTTCGGCGATGGATATGCATCGCTGGAGGATGCCGGAGGGGCTGCGGTGGTAGAGCTCCTTCCCTTCACCCAGCAAGACGGATGACTTGGCGCGTCGCGCCAGTCGCCGAGCTTTGGCTCGGTCGAGGGGCAGCTCTCCTCGGTGGAGATATTGCAGGTACGGGGCCTGCCAGTCTCGATCAGGCGTGACCTCATTCCGCTCTCCCTCGACGCGCAGTGCCTCACCCTCGGGGTCCAAGGGTGCCTCGGGTTGAGCCGAGGGCGCCTCGGGCTCTACCGAGGGTGCCTCGGGCTCGGTCGTGTCGCTGGTCTTGACCGAGGGTTGATGTAGGTCTCAGGAGAAGACGTCCGGGGGAACCGTTGTTCGCCCCAAAGCTATCTTCGCCAGCTCGTTCGCAGTCTCGTTGTACCGTCGGGCGACGTGGTTGACCTCGAGCCCGTAGAACTTGTCTTCCAGGCACCGAACCTCGTCGCAGTAGGCTTCCATCTTCGGGTCGCGACAGTGGGAGTTCTTCATGACTTGGTCGATGACAAGCTGCGAGTCACCGCGAGCGTCGAGGCGTCGGACCCCTAGCTCGATGGCGATGCGCAACCCGTTGACCAGAGCCTCGTACTCAGCCACGTTGTTGGACGCCGGGAAATGGAGGCGCAGCACGTAGCGGAGGTGCTTCCCAAGGGGCGAGATGAAGAGCAGGCCCGCGCCTGCCCCTGTTTTCATCAGCGACCCATCGAAAAACATGGTCCAGAGTTCCGGTTGGATCGGAGCTGTCGGAAGCTAGGTGTCGACCCATTCAGCCACAAAGTCTGCCAAGACTTGGGACTTGATGGCCTTCCGAGGGGCGAACGAGATTGTCTCGCCCATGATTTCCACCGCCCACTTTGCAATCCTACCGAGGCCTCTCGGCACTGGATGATCTCCCCGAGGGGGAAGGATGACACCACAGTCACCGGATGAGACTCGAAGTAGTGTCGCAACTTTCGCCGTGTCAGAATTACCGTGTACAGTAGCTTCTGAATTTGTGGGTAGCGGATCTTGGTCTCAGACAGTACCTCACTGATGAAGTAGACCGGCCTCTGGATGGGCAATGCATGCCCTTCTTCTCGTCTCTCGACCACAATCGCGGCGCTGACCACCTGAGTGGTAGCGGCGACGTAGATCAAGAGGGCTTCTCCGGCAGCGGGGGGCACCAGGACGAGTGCGTTTATAAGGAGCACCTTCAGGTTCCCGAGGGCTTCCTGGGCCTCGGGGGTCCAAGTGAAGCACTCGGTTTTTCTTAAGAGGCGGTACATAGGTAGGCCTCTTTCGCCGAGGCGCGAGATGAAACGGCTCAGAGCCGCAAGGCATCCCATGACCCTCTGTACGCCTTTCAAGTCCTTGATGGGCCCCATGTTGGTGATGGCCGCGATTTTTTCCGGGTTGGCCTCGATGCCCCGCTCGGAGACGATGAACCCTGAGAGCACCTAAAGGGGGGGTGAATAGGTGATCCTGTAACAATTAAAACTTAGGCCACAAAAACTTGGTTAAGTGTTAGCGCAATAACCGCCAAGTGGCTAGAGAGGAGTCTTCAACAAAACACAATAACCAACAAGAGATCAATCACAGAGATGGCACGGTGGTTATCCCGTGGTTCGGCCAAGACCAACGCTTGCCTACTCCACGTTGTGGCGTCCCAACGGACGAGGGTTGCAATCAACCCCTCTCAAGCGGTCCAAAGACCCACTTGAATACCATGGTGTTTTGCTTGCTTTTCTTAATCCCGTTTGCGAGGAATCTCCACAACTTGGAGCCTCTCGCCCTTACACTTGAAGTTCACAAAGAAGCACGGAGCAAGGGAGGGATTAGCAACGCACATAAGACACAAAAATCAGAGTGTCACCACGCACACAAGTCGCAACAAGAGCTCGCAACACAACTCAATGAGTTCACAACTCCACTAGAGCTCTATATGCTATCACAAAGAAACAAATGCGCGGAATCGAGGTCTTGGTGCTTAGGAATGTTGTAAGAATGCTTGGTGTCCTCCTCCATGCGCCTAGGGGTCCCTTTTATAGCCCCAAGGCAGCTAGGAGCCGTTGAAAACATTCCTGGAAGGCAGATCTTGCCTTCTGTCGACTGGCGCACCGGACAGTCCGGTGCACCACCGGACATCCACTGTTCACTGTCCAGTGTAGATTGCTTTCCTTATTTGGCGAAGCCGACCGTTGAGGCGCACCGGACACTATCCGGTACACACCAGACAGTCTGGTGCACCAATGTGACCGTTGGCTCGGCCACGCATCACGCGCAGAATCCTCGGCCGACCGTTGCCCGGCTGACTGTTGACTCACCGGACAGTCCGGTGCACCACTGGACAGACCGGTGAATTTTAGTCGTACGCCGTTGATGGTTTCCCGAGAGCGACGAGTTCGCCTGTGAACGGCTCACCGGACAGTCCGGTGCACCACCGGACAGACCGGTGAATTTTAGCCGTACACCGCCGTCGAAGTCCCGAGAGCAGCCTGTTCGCCAGAGCCAGCCTAGCGCACCGAACACTGTCCGGTGCACCACCGGACAGTCCAGTGAACCCAAACTGAGCAGACTTTGGCTGAACTTAGCCATCTCTTCTCCAACTCAATTTTTTCTGTTTCCAGCACTTAGACACAATACATTAGTCCATAAAACAATGTACTAAGTCTAGAAACATACCTTTTAACATGATTTTCACTTTGTCCACCACTTTGCATAGATTAGCACAAAAGCACTTGTGGTGGCACTCAATCACCAAAATACTTAGAAATGGCCCAAGGGCACATTTCCCTTTCAATCTCCCCCTTTTTGGTGATTTATGCCAACACAACATAAAGCAACTAGAATACGTGCAATATCAATGCAAATGAAAACTCAAGGTTGTTTTGAATCCTATTTGACATATATGGATCACTCTATGCCACCACTTGGTTTGTTTTTGCAAATCAAACTCAAATTCCTATCTCTAAGTCAAATCCACTTGTAGAGACAAAAAGAGAGGTATTCCAATGAAATTTGATCAAGGTTTTCAAAAACTCCCCCTTTTTCCATAATCAACACTTCTCCCCACAAGAGGCCAACTTTTGACATAAGAGACAATAAAAGAGTTTTGACAAACCAAAAGCTCTAATCTATTATTTTCAAAATTTCTCAAGTGGTAGCTGATCCATCTATTGCTTTGGCCTTTATTTTCTCCCCCTTTGGCATCAAGCACCAAAACGGGATCAATCTTGGCCCTTTAACCCCATTGCCTCACCAAAATCGTCAAATGAGAACACAGGCAATAAGAGGACGTGAGATGAACTTGGAATTAGTTACCCTCTCATCGGAGTGCAGTGGAAGTCTTTCATGGTCCAAGTCCACCTTTTCCCTTTCAAAACTCCTTTGAGACTAAATCAAGCACACTCAAGCAAACGGTTAGTCTCAAAGGGTCAAGTTGTAGCACAACTCCCCCTAAATATGTGCATCACTTGCACAAGGACTTGTGAGGTCCGGGGAGTGATTGTACAACTTGAGCACCATAGTAAGCAACAAAATGCATAAGGAACATGATCAAAGGCATAAACACATGTATGCTATGAATCAATCCAAGTTCCGCGAATCTAGGATATTTAGCTCACTATGCAGCCTGCAAAAGGTCTTTTCATCTAAAGGCTTAGTGAAGATATCGGCTAGCTGGTTCTCGGTGCTAACATGAAACACTTCGATATCTCCCTTTTGCTGGTGGTCTCTCAAAAAGTGATGCCGGATGTCAATGTGCTTTGTGCGGCTGTGCTCAACAGGATTTTCCGCTATTCGGATAGCACTCTCATTGTCACATAGGAGTGGGACTTTGCTTAGATTGTAGCCAAAGTCCCGGAGGGTTTGCCTCATCCAAAGTAGTTGCGCACAACACTGTCCTGCGGCAACGTACTCCACTTCAGCGGTGGATAGGACAACGGAAGTTTGTTTCTTAGAGTTCCACGACACCAGGGACCTTCCTAAGAATTGGCACGTCCCCGATGTACTCTTCCTATCGACCTTACATCCAGCATAGTCGGAATCTGAATATCCAATCAAGTCAAAGTTAGACCCCTTTGGATACCAGATCCCGAAGCAAGGCGTAGCAACTAAATATCTTAGAATTCGCTTCACATCCACTAAGTGACACTCCTTAGGATCGGATTGAAATCTAGCACACATGCATACGCTAAGCATAATATCCGGTCTACTAGCACACAAATAAAGTAAAGACCCTATCATAGACCGGTATGCCTTTTGATCAACGGACTTACCTCCTTTGTTGAGGTCGGTGTGTCCGTCGGTTCCCATCGGAGTCTTTGCGGGCTTGGCGTCCTTCATCCCAAACCGCTTTAGCAAGTCTTGCGTGTACTTCGTTTGGGAGATGAAAGTGCCGTCCTTGAGTTGCTTCACTTGGAACCCAAGGAAGTAGTTCAACTCGCCCATCATCGACATCTCGAATTTCTGCGTCATCACCCTGCTAAACTCTTCACAAGACTTTTGGTTAGTAGAACCAAATATTATGTCATCGACATAAATTTGGCACACAAAAAGATCACCATCGCAAGTCTTAGTGAAAAGAGTTGGATCAGCTTTCCCAACCTTGAAAGCATTAGCAATTAAAAAGTCTCTAAGGCATTCATACCATGCTCTTGGGGCTTGCTTAAGTCCATAGAGCGCCTTAGAGAGCTTACACACGTGGTCGGGGTACCGTTCATCCTGGAAGCCAGGGGGTTGCTCCACGTACACCTCCTCTTTGATCGGCCCGTTGAGGAAAGCGCTCTTCACATCCATTTGGTACAACCTGAAAGAATGGTGAGCGGCATATGCTAGCAAAATACGAATTGATTCTAGCCTGGCCACAGGAGCGAACGTCTCCTCAAAGTCCAAACCTGCGACTTGGGCATAACCTTTTGCCACAAGTCGAGCCTTGTTCCTCGTCACCACCCCGTGCTCGTCCTGTTTGTTGCGAAACACCCATTTGGTTCCCACAACATTTTGCTTGGGACGAGGCACCAGTGTCCAAACTTCATTGCGCTTGAAGTTGTTGAGTTCCTCCTGCATGGCCAACACCCAGTCCGGATCTAGCAAGGCCTCTTCTACCCTGAAGGGCTCAATAGAAGAGACAAAGGAGTAATGCTCACAAAAATTAACTAATCTTGAACGAGTAGTTACTCCCTTGCTAATATCACCCAATATTTGGTCGACGGGATGATCCCTTTGAATCGTCGCTCGAACTTGGGTTGGAGGTGCCTGAGGTGCTTCTTCCTCTTCAACTTGAACATCCTGTGCTCCCCCTTGATCATGCGCCTCCACTTGAGATACCTGTTCATCATCTTGGGTTGGGGGATGCACCATAGTTGAGGAAGACGGTTGATCTTGCTCCAATTGTTCCTGAGGCCGTACATCTCTAATCGCCATGGTGCGAATCGCGGCCGTTGGAACATCTTCTTCATCTACATCATCAAGATTAACAACTTGCTCTCTTGGAGAGCCATTAGTCTCATCAAATACAACGTCGCTAGAGACTTCAACCAAACCCGATGATTTGTTGAAGACCCTATACGGCTTTGTATTTGAATCATAACCTAATAAAAAACCTTCTACAGCTTTGGGAGCAAATTTAGAGGTTCTACCTTTCTTCACAAGAATATAACACTTGCTCCCAAATACACGAAAATAAGACACATTGGGTTTGTTACCAGTTAGCAGCTCATATGAAGTCTTCTTGAGGAGGCGGTGAAGGTAGACCCTGTTGATGGCGTGGCAAGCCGTGTTCACGGCTTCCGACCAAAAGCGCTCGGGGGTCTTGAACTCTCCAAGCATAGTCCTCGCCATATCGATGAGCGTCCTGTTCTTCCTCTCTACCACACCATTTTGTTGAGGTGTGTAGGGAGCGGAGAACTCGTGCTTGATCCCCTCCTCCTCAAGGAACTCTTCCACTTGAAGATTCTTGAATTCGGACCCATTGTCGCTCCTTATCTTCTTCACCTTGAGCTCAAACTCATTTTGAGCTCTCCTGAGGAAGCGCTTGAGGGTCCCTTGGGTTTCAGTTTTATCCTGCAAAAAGAATACCCAAGTGAAGCGGGAAAAATCATCAACTATAACAAGACCATACTTACTTCCTCCTATACTCAGATAGGTGACGGGTCCGAAGAGGTCCATATGAAGCATCTCCAAGGGTCTTGATGTTGTCATCACATTTTTGGTGTGATGAGAGCCTCCCACCTGTTTCCCTGCTTGACAAGCTGCACAAGGTCTATCTTTTTCGAAATGTACATTGGTTAGACCTATCACGTGTTCTCCCTTTAGAAGCTTGTGGAGGTTCTTCATCCCCACATGTGCTAAGCGGCGATGCCACAACCAGCCCATGCAAGTCTTAGCCATTAAGCATGCATCTAGACCGGCCTCTTCTTTTGCAAAATCAACCAAATAAAGTTTGTCGTCTAGTACACCCTTAAAAGCTAGTGAACCATCACATCTTCTAAAGACAGACACATCTATATTTGTAAATAGACAATTATATCCCATTTTGCATAATTGACTAACAGATAACAAATTATATCCAAGCGACTCAACTAAAAACACATTAGAAATAGAGTGCTCAGATGAAATAGCAATTTTACCTAACCCTTTTACCTTGCCTTGGTTCCCATCATCGAATATAATTGAATCTTGGGAATCCTTGTTCTTGACATAGGAAGAGAACATCCTCTTTTCCCCCGTCATGTGGTTTGTGCATCCGCTGTCGATAATCCAGCTTGAACCCCCGGATGCATAAACCTGCAAGGCAAATTTAGGCTTGGGTCTTAGGTACCCAACTCTTGTTGGGTCCTACAAGGTTAGTCACAATTGTCTTAGGGGCCCAAATGCAAGTTTTATCACCCTTGCATTTTGCCCCTAATTTCTTAGCTACTATCTTCCTATCCTTTCTACAAATAGCAAAGGAAGCATTTAAAGCATGATAAATTGTAGAGGGTCCATTCATAACTTTCCTAGGAGCATGAACAATATTCTTTCTAGGCACATGATGAATATTTTTCCTAGGCATATCTCTACCATGCATATAGGAAGAACTGGAAGCAAACATAGAATAAGAATAATAGGCATGTGAATCAAAAGCATTACAACTCCTATGAGACTGTCTTCTATCATTGTACATAAAAGCATGGTTCTTTTTAGTACTACTTGCCATAGGGGCCTTCCCTTTCTCCTTGGCGGAGATGGGAGCCTTATGGCTCGTTAAGTTCTTGGCTTCCCTCTTAAAGCCAAGCCCATCCTTAATTGAGGGGTGTCTACCAACCGTGTAGGCATCCCTAGCAAATTTTAGTTTATCAAAATCACTTTTGCTAGCCTTAAGTTGGGCATTAAGACTAGCCATTTCATCGTTTAACTTTGCAATAGAAGCTATGTGTTCACTACAAGCATCAATATCAAAATCTTTACATCTATTGCAAATAACAACATTTTCTACACAAGTTGTTGATTTACTAGCTATTTCTAACTTAGCATTCAAATCATCATTAATGCTCCTTAAGCTAGAAATTGTCTCATGGCAAGAAGATAATTCACAAGAAAGCATTTCATTTCTTTTAACTTCTAAAGCATGAGATTTTTGTGCTTCTACAAATTTGTCATGTTCTTCATACAACAAATCCTCTTGTTTTTCTAAAAGCCTATTCTTATCATTCAAGGCATCAATCAATTCATTAATTTTACCTACCTTGGTTCTATCTAGGCCCTTAAATAAACATGAATAATCTATTTCATCCTCATCACTAGATTCGTCCTCACTTGAAGAAGCATAAGTAGAGTTTCGAGTACATACCTTCTTTTCCCTTGCCATGAGGCATGTGTGACGCTCGTTGGGGAAGAGGGATGACTTGTTGAAGGCGGTGGCGGCGAGTCCTTCATTGTCGGAGTCGGAGGAGGAGCAATCCGAATCCCACTCCTTTCCTAGATGTGCCTCGCCCTTGGCCTTCTTGTAATTTTTCTTCTTTTCCCTCTTGCTCCCGTGTTCCTGGTCACTTTCATTATCGGGACAGTTAGCAATAAAATGACCAATCTTACCGCATTTGAAGCATGAGCGCTTCCCCTTGGCTTTGGTCTTGCTTGGCTGTCCCTTGCGACCCTTAAGCGTCGTCTTGAAGCGCTTGATGATGAGGGCCATTTCTTCATCATTTAGCCTTGCCGCCTCAACTTGCGCCACCTTGCTAGGTAACACCTCCTTGCTTCTTGTTGCCTTGAGAGCAACGGGTTGAGGCTCATTGATTGGACCATTCAGTGCGTCGTCCACGTACCTCGCCTCCTTGATCATCATTCGCCCGCTTACGAATTTTCCAAGGACTTCTTCGGGCGACATTTTGGTGTACCTGGGATTCTCATGAATATTATTCACCAAATGAGGATCAAGAACAGTAAAGGACCTTAGCATCAATCGGACGACGTCGTGGTCCGTCCATCGCGTGCTTCCGTAGCTCCTTATTTTGTTGATAAGGGTCTTGAGCCGGTTGTATTTTTGGGTTGGCTCCTCGCCCCTTATCATCGCGAATCGTCCTAGCTCGCCCTCCACCAACTCCATCTTGGTGAGCAAGGTGACGTCGTTCCCCTCATGAGAAATCTTGAGGGTGTCCCAGATCTGCTTGGCATTGTCCAAGCCGCTCACTTTATGGTACTCGTCCCTGCACAAGGAGGCTAACAACACAGTAGTGGCTTGTGCATTTCTATGAATTTGTTCATTAATGAAAATAGGACTATCCGAGCTATCGAACTTCATTCCACTTTCCACAATCTCCCATATGCTCGGATGGAGAGAGAACAGGTGACTACGCATTTTGTGGCTCCAAAATCCGTAGTCCTCTCCATCAAAGTGAGGAGGTTTGCCAAGTGGAATGGAGAGCAAATGAGTATTTGTACTTTGCGGAATACGAGAGTAGTCAAAAGAAAAGTTCGAATTAACCGGTTTCCTTCTCTCGTAGTCGTTGTGGTCGTCGTCCTTTTGGGAAGAAGATGACTCATCGTTGTCGTCGTAGTAGACAATCTCCTTGATGCGCCTTATCTTCTTCTTCTTCCCATCTTTGCATCTATGGCCCGAGCCCGAGTCGGTAGGCTTATCATCCTTAGGCTCGTTGACGAAGGACTCCTTCTCTTTGTCGTTGATCACGATTCCCTTCCCCTTAGGATCCATCTCTTCGGGCGATTAGTCCCTTTGTGAAGAGAACGACTCTGATACCAATTGAGAGCACCTAGAGGGGGGTGAATAGGTGATCCTGTAACAATTAAAACTTAGGCCACAAAAACTTGGTTAAGTGTTAGCGCAATAACCGCCAAGTGGCTAGAGAGGAGTCTTCAACAAAACACAATAACCAACAAGAGATCAATCACAGAGATGGCACGGTGGTTATCCTGTGGTTCGGCCAAGACCAACGCTTGCCTACTCCACGTTGTGGCGTCCCAACGGACGAGGGTTGCAATCAACCCCTCTCAAGCGGTCCAAAGACCCACTTGAATACCATGGTGTTTTGCTTGTTTTCTTAATCCCGTTTGCGAGGAATCTCCACAACTTGGAGCCTCTCGCCCTTACACTTGAAGTTCACAAAGAAGCACGGAGCAAGGGAGGGATTAGCAACGCACACAAGACACAAAAATCAGAGTGTCACCACGCACACAAGTCGCAACAAGAGCTCGCAACACAACTCAATGAGTTCACAACTCCACTAGAGCTCTATATGCTATCACAAAGAAACAAATGCGCGAATCGAGGTCTTGGTGCTTAGGAATGTTGTAAGAATGCTTGGTGTCCTCCTCCATGCGCCTAGGGGTCCCTTTTATAGCCCCAAGGCAGCTAGGAGCCGTTGAAAACATTCCTGGAAGGCAGATCTTGCCTTCTGTCGACTGGCGCACCGGACAGTCCGGTGCACCACCGGACATCCACTGTTCACTGTCCAGTGCAGATTGCTTTCCTTATTTGGCGAAGCCGACCGTTGAGGCGCACCAGACACTGTCCGGTGCACACCGGACAGTCCGGTGCACCAATGTGACCGTTGGCTCGGCCACGCATCACGCGCAGAATCCTCGGCCGACCGTTGCCCGGCTGACTGTTGACTCACCGGACAGTCCGGTGCACCACCGGACAGACCGGTGAATTTTAGTCGTACGCCGTTGATGGTTTCCCGAGAGCGACGAGTTCGCCTGTGAACAGCTCACCGGACAGTCCGGTGCACCACCGGACAGACCGGTGAATTTTAGCCGTACACTGCCGTCGAAGTCCCGAGAGCAGCCTGTTCGCCAGAGCCAGCCTGGCGCACCGGACACTGTCCGGTGCACCACCGGACAGTCGGGTGAACCCAGGCTGAGCAGACTTTGGCTGAACTTAGCCATCTCTTCTCCAACTCGATTTTTTCTGTTTCCAGCACTTAGACACAATACATTAGTCCATAAAACAATGTACTAAGTCTAGAAACATACCTTTTAACATGATTTTCACTTTGTCCACCACTTTGCATAGATTAGCACAAAAGCACTTGTGTTGGCACTCAATCACCAAAATACTTAGAAATAGCCCAAGGGCACATTTCCCTTTCAAACCCCAAGAGCATGCCTCGGGGGACTCCGAAGACGCACTTCTCGGGATTGAGTTTTATGCCTTTCGCCTTGAGACACTTGAATGTCGTTTCAAGGTCGGAGAGGAGGTCGGAGGCTCTCCTCGTCTTGACTACGATGTCATCGACGTAAGCCTCGACCGTTCGACCAATGTGCTCTCCGAACACGTGGTTCATGCACCTTTGGTACGTCGCACCTGCATTCCTCAAACCAAATGGCATAGTAACGTAGCAGTACATGCCAAAAGGTGTGATGAAAGAAGTCGCGAGCTGGTCGGACTCTTTCATCCTGATTTGGTGATACCCTGAGTAGGCATCGAGGAACGACAGGGTTTCGCACCCAACAGTGGAATCCATGATTTGATCGATACGAGGCAGAGGGTAGGGAACCTTCGGACATGCTTTGTTTAGACCAGTGTAGTCTACACACATCCGTCATTTCCCTCCTTTCTTTCTCACAAGCACAGGGTTGGCAAGCCATTCGGGATGGAATACCTCTTTGATGAACCCAGCGGCCATTAGCTTGTGGATCTCCTCGCCTATGGCTCTGCGCTTTTCTTCGTCGAATCGGCGCAGAGGCTGCTTCACGGGTCGGGCTCCATCTCGGATATCCAGTGAGTGCTCGGCGACTTCTCGGGGACGTCTTTCGGCTGGCGGCCCTGGGCTGCTTGTCCTTCCGGAAGATGGCCTCAACCGCCTCCTGGCCGGAGGCAAACTTGGTGGCGATGTCCATCAGCTCGCTCGCCCTGGTGGGGGTCTTGCGACCCAACTTGCTCACCAGGTCACGGCAGGTGGTGCCGGCGAGGAACGCGCCGATGACATCGGAATCAGTGATGTTGGGCAGCTCGGTGCGCTGCTTCGAGAATCGCCGGATGTAGTCCCGGAGAGACTCTCCCGGCTGCTGGCGGCAGCTTCGGAGATCCCAAGAGTTCCCAGGGCGCACGTATGTGCCCTGGAAGTTGCCGGCGAAGGCTTGGACCAGGTCGTCCCAGTTGGAGATCTGCCCCGGAGGCAGATGCTCTAGCCAGGCTCGAGCGGTGTCGGAGAGGAACAGGGGGAGGTTGCGGATGATGAGGTTGTCATCGTCCGTTCCACCTAGCTAGCAGGCCAGTCGGTAGTCCGCGAGCCACAGTTCCCGCCTCGTCTCCCCAAGTACTTTGTGATGGTAGTCGGGGTTCGGAACCGGGTCGGGAACGACGCCCGTCGTATGGCCCGGCTGAAAGCCTGTGGACCGGATGGTTCGGGCGAGGGGCTCCGATCCTCCCCGCTGTCGTAGCGTCCCCCACGCCTAGGGTGGTAGCCTCGGCGCACCCTTTCGTCGAGGTGGGCTCGACGGTTGCGGTGGTGGTGCTCGTTGCCGAGGCGACCCGGGGCCGCTGGCGCCGTGTTGCGCGTGCGCCCGGTGTGGACCGAGGCTTCTCGCACGAATCCGGAAGTCGCGGCGTGATGCTCCGGGGGGTATCCCTGCCTTTGGGAGGCAGAGCTTTCGGCCCGTCGGACCGCGGCATCTTCCAGGAGGTTCTTGAGCTCTCCGTGGATACGCCGCCCCTCGGTGGTGGAGGGTTCCGGCATCGCTCGGAGTAGTATCGCAGCCGCAGCCAGGTTCTGGCCGACCCCACTGGAAACCGGGGGCAGCCTTGGCCTGGTATCGTCGGCGATGCGGTGCTGGACGTCCTGGGCCAGGTGACGCGCTTCTCCGGCCGAAGCTTGGCCTGCCCACTCCTGTCCGAGGTTCAGCCGAGGCTACGCAAGTGTTCCTGCCTCCTCGTCGAGCCTGGCCTGCATCTCGCGGATTTGCTCGAGCTGTGCGTCCTGACCCCCCCAGGGACTGGGACCACAACTAGCTCCCGAAGGATGTCAACGCGAGGCGCAGGCCTAGGGGGATCGCCGTTCTCCGGCATACCAAAATGGTTACCTTCGCCGAGACCCCCAAGATCGACGTGGAAACATTTGCGACTTGGGCCATAGTCCTCGTCGCCGAGGATGTGGCTACCATCGGAACAATCGGAGAGGCAGTAGTCATATGCGGTCATGAAGTCCTGCATGGCACTGGGGTTACCAAGCCCGGAGAAATCCCAACCAGAGTCGGGCTCGTCATCTTCCTCGGAACCCGAGGGCCCGTAGGTCGAGACGACCGTCAGTCTGTCCCAGGGTGTCCGCACATGGTACCCTGGAGGGTTTGGACATGCCTTTGCGAAAGCCTCCACCGAAGCGGGGTAGCTTGGTGGATCGAAGCTGAATCTGAAAGGCATGGGATGGGAAACGGACGGTACCTCTTGATCGACAGGTGGTGACGAAGTCGCGTCAGGGGCGGACTGCACCGTTGTCTTAGGTACGAGGGCGACGCCCAGCAAGCCCTTCGCGAGCGTGCTGGCGTCATCCGTCAGCTCGATGTTGACGTGTTGCGGGGAAACGACGCTCGTCTTCGTCTCCGACGCGAGGTCAACGCTCGGCGTGTCCCCCACTGGGGCGCCGGCGCCGTCGTCTCGCTCGACAGCCGACGAGGTGTCGCCCGCTGCTTGGCCATGCCTGCCCCGCCTCCTCCTCCGTCGGCGGGGGAGGGGACGGGACATAACTGAATGTTGCTCTTCCGCCTTGTGGGGAAGACGTCGTCGATTCCCCCGCCGGCGGGCGGGCTGACGGCCGCCATTGTCGTCGTCGCACGGCGGAAGGAGGAGTACTATGTCGTAGCTGCCGTCGAGAGACATGAACTCGAGACTCCCGAAACGGAGCGTCGTCCCGGGTTGGAAAGGTTGCTGGGGACTACCCATTTGGAGCTTGACGGGAAGCTGTTCGTCAACACGCAGCAGGCCCCTACCTGGCGCGCCAACTGTCGGTGGTTCGACCCCGGGGGGTCCCTGGACCGACGAGTAAATTGTCGCTGCGTGCCCCAGCCCAGATGGGTCAGCGCGAGACGGAACACAAAGGGGGGAGAACAGCGAGGGGGAACCGCGGCCTTCGTGTTGTCCTGCGCCTAGGGCGGCTGGATGCGCTTGCAGTAGGGGGTTACAAGCGTTTGCGCGGGAGCGAGAGAGAGAGAGAGCGAGAGCCTTATGCGCCGGCCCGTTCTCCTGCGCGGCCAACCTCCCCATACGAGAGCCCTAGACCTTCCTTTTATAGACGTAAGGAGAGGGCCCAGGTGTACAATAGGGGGTGTAGCAGTGTGCTAACGTGTCTAGCAGAGAGGAGCTAGAGCCCTAAGTACATGCCGTCGTGGCAGTCGGAGAGGTTTTGGCATCCTGTTCATATGATGTCATGGCCGTCAGAGGAGCACTGGAGCTCTGCGGAAGTACAACTATTGGGGCTGTCGGGTCCACGCTGACGTCTCCTTGCTGACATAAGAGGATGGGAGCCGCCGCCGTCATGGAGCGTGCGAGGTGTCATCATTACTTGTTTACCGGGGCGAGCCAGATGGGACGCCGGTCTTGTTCCCCGTAGCCTGGGCTAGCTAGGGGTAGGGTAATGATGGCCCTCCTGGCGACGTGGCTGGTCCGAACCCGAGTTGGGGCGAGGTGGCGATTCCTCCGAGGTCGAGGTTGAGTCCGAGCCTTGGGGTCGGGCGAGGCGGAGTCCGTTGTCTTCCAGAGCCGAGGCCGAGTCTGAGCCCTGGGTCGGGCGAGGCGGAGTCCGTCGTCTTCTGGAGCCGAGGCCGAGTCCGAGCCCTAGGGTCGGGCGAGGCGGAGTTCGTCGTCTTCTGGAGCCGAGGCCGAGTCCGAGCCCTAGGGTCGGGCGAGGCGGAGTTCGTCGTCTTCTGGAGCCAAGGCCGAGTCCGAGCCCTAGGTCGGGCGAGGCGGAGTTCGTCGTCTTCCGGAGCCGAGGCCGAGACGGGGGCCGAGCCCTGGGGTCGGGCGAGGCGGAGCTTCCTATGTCACCCGAGGCTAGACTTAGCCGCTGTCGACCTCACTCTGGCGAGTGGCACGATAGTCGGAGCGGGGCAGGCGGCGCTGTACTCCTGTCAGGTCGGTCAGTGGAGCGACGAAGTGCTTGCGGTCAGTTCGGCTCTGTCGACTGGAGCGCGCGTCAGGATAAGATGTCAGACGATCCTTGTTCGGTTGGCGTGGCGACCTGGCCAAGGTTGCTTCTCTGCGAAGACTGGGCCTCGGGCGAGCCGAAGGTGTGTCCGTTGCTTGAGAGGGCCCTCGGGCGAGACGTGAATCCTCCGGGGTCGGCTGCCTTTGCCCGAGGCTGGGCTCGGGCGAGGCGAGATCGTGTCCCTTGAGTGGACTGAGACTTGCCCTTAATCGCGCCCATTAGGCCTTTGCAGCTTTGTGCTGATGGGGGTTACCAGTTGAGATTAGGAGTCTTGGGGGTACCCCTAATTATGGTCCCCGACAAGCGTCTTCAATATTACATTGAGACTAGCTAGTGTGTTCTCATTATCCTTGATTAGGTCAACAAAGAGTTTATGCTTGTTACTCTTGGTGATCGACATCACCTATACGGTTTTATGGTGATCATTTAGAGAGTTTGTTATGACCCAACTCAAAGTTCTACAGAGTTGTGAGCGGTTCACTAAGTCGGAGATGCAAAGAACATGGCCATATAGAACACTCGGTCCTTTTACGGATCAAGGTGGACCGAAACCCTTGAGCAGGTGCTCCAATAAGGACTAGTGAAGAGTGTCGACTTTTCGAGACCTCAACAAATCATCGAGACATTACTAATCATTTCTTTACTTTGGACATTTATATTTGAGAATTTTTTTCCAAGTATTTATATTACTAGAATTGCCATGATAGTATAGGAATGAAATTAAAGGTACAAAACTTTTGATCAATAGATAGAAACACTTCTAGGTACAAGAGACGGATTTAAGATTTATAATAGATCTTAATTTGTGCAAGAAACTTTAGAGAAGACCATCTATCTCTTCTTTTAAACATATTGATCCTTTTAACCCTTTGCCGGTATAAATGGTGGTACCAAAATGTTTCATCTAGGAACATGTGAAAAAGAGTGATGAGATAATTTTAGGGATATTGTGAGCGAATTGGGTGAGATGATAAAGCATAGAGTACATAGGAAAAATATGCGGGGTGGGAAAATTGTTCTAATATTTTTTTCATAGGTGTGTTGATATAATGATGCCGAACTTGGCTAGTTATTTTACATGTAGGTAATCCCTTTTTTTGAACTTTACTTATAGTATTACATAACTTTTTATTTGGGATTTTCCCCAACATATGAAAAAAATCAAGTTACTACTTTTTATCTGTAATTGATAGATCTCATATGGCAGCACAGGTTAATAGGCTGATTGGATGGTTGTGTGTCCATGCGTAGGCTGGCGTCACTCTGGCCAGCAAGATACGATAATTTTGAGTGTATGGGTGGATGCGCGTTAATAGCATCAAAATGGTTTATTTTGCATCCACTCATACAGTTATGACTCCCACGTACAAGCAACCAAATATAATCTTAAATAAAGTCAACGCATATGATAATTCAAGATGAGATGGTGCGGGTAACCGGCGGTAAATAGCCTATAAACTTTTTCTACAAACTCACAAGTCACTAGAGAAGTTTAAATAATACAAAAGCTGGCGGTAAATAGCCTATAAACTTTGTATTAACACTTCTAGTGGCTTGGTATTTAGTTTATATTTAATGGTACAAGCTACTTACTTAGCAAGAGCTATTAATCCAATCCAATTACTATATTACAAGCTACAATCTACACAAGACAAGTTGAGCATGTATCAAACAACAAGTACATAAATATAATTACAACAGTAAGAATAGTGAGTAAACCGCACATTGTGCCAGAAATGACACTAGATATATCCTCGAGGTTCGGTTGCTTGCTGACTAATTACGTCATCATTATGACGAGTCCAAACTACTCCCTCCGATATCCTATTAGTTGCTGTTTTAGACAAGGTTCGAGTCAAACTTATAAAATTTTGACTATAAATAACTATTTTATTATCTAGTTTTGAAACCTAATATTTATATGCATCGATTTATCATAAAAAGTACTTTTATAAAAGTATAATTGTATTAAAAGTTTGTTTGTATTTTAACAGAAAAATTGGCTGCAGTTATATTTTGGAAACCGTGTCGTTGTCCTAAACGGCAACTAATAGGAAACCGGAGGGAGTAGATAGTTCACATTCTAATTAGCACCACATATAAGCCCACGATAAGAATACCATAAGATATATGGTACAGAGTTACTCTAACAATCCACTATTTTATCATCGTTTATATATCTAAACTTCTTAGCTACATCTAAACCTAGACGGTCATGAAAAATCAACATTATGTGTCACCTGTTTTTTGATTAATCTTATAATTTTAGTAGTTTTTAGGTCTTTGTGATAAAGTGGTGAGTAATTTGAACACAATATTTTAAAAAATAGATAACATAGATTTGCGAATTCTGACGGCTAAAAGCCGCAGAAGCTAGCCAGACTTCCAGAGGAGAAATACGTGACGACCACTTGCTGATGAGCTCGACCGATTGCGGCAAACCAAGCGTGAGAATCTGCAGCCACCGCCTGCCGTCGAACCGGAAAAGGATAGGGTGCACGAGTACGACTGTCCAAACACCCAACTGACAAATTTGCAGCGCACCGAGTTATCTGGCTCCGTGGCTCGCCGTGTCGTCGTCGGGTTAGGAGAGCCGCGGAGGCGATAAAATCTCGCGCCGAGGCCGGCCGGCCGGCGGATACGTGTGCCACTCCGTTTGCTGTTGCTCCCCACACGCGTGTCTGCACATAATGCATCGGCGCGTTCGTGTTCGGCTTGCAGGTGGCGACAGCGCGGCCGAACAAACTTTCGATGATCTTCGAACGCATACATGCGAGTTCCGTGCCTTCACGTGTGTTCTCGCTTTGGACTCTGGTCGTCTCCCATTAGGCCTAGTTTGGATACTCTAGTAATGAGTGGGATTGGAGTGAATTAAGATGTATTGAGAGAGTATTTGATCTATTGGGGATTTACACCCTCTCCAATCCCTTGAAAACACTTCAATCCCAAAGTATCCAAACTAGGCCTTATTTTGGCGTGCAATACCGGCGCCGTCACCAAACGGTTTGGTACATTTTCCATGACTGCTTGACCAGCCAATGCTGAGCCAGGTTATTATCCTCATACCAGTTCATGACATCACACACTATACACATAGATTTTCAACAACAAAAATATTAATTTGGTCGGCCTAATTAATCATGTGAACATTCTATGGCTGTTTGAGAATTTTGAATTTTAAAATTTATAAACCTAAAATACATACTAGGGATTAAAAATATGTATTAATGATAGGATATATGTTCTGTGATGATATTATTATGTAATTTATGAACTTATTAGCTAAACATTATGATGCCATATTAATGATAGTATATATGTTTATATGCTATTTTTATAGTAAATTATTATTTTATTACATTAACTTTAACAAAAGACAAAGGGCCTGTTTGGTTCGTGACTAACTGTGCCACATTTTACCTAAGGTTAGTCGTCCGAATCAAAGAACTAACGTTAGACAGAAAAGTTAGGCAAAGTGTGTTAAGTTAGTCAGCGAATCAAACATGCCCTAAGTCTCTATATTATTTGGTCTAATTCAGTGGACCAAATAGGTTGTGTGATGATATTTTTTGTGATTTATTAACTTATTAGCTAAAAATTATGATGTCATATTAATCATAGCCTATATATCTATCTATACGCTACTTCTAATAGTCCCTTATTGTTATAATAGTACTTATATTTAATTATTTATTGCATATATTTTAACAAAAGATAAATAGTCTTTTTATTATTTGGTTTATTTAATATACTGAATAGATTAAATTAAAATTTTTAGTCTATTCGAGTTTGTTCCTAATATTATTTTAAAAACTTCGATTATATATTTTAAAACCCAAAAAATAAAAACTCCCAATACGCTGGACCAAATTAACCTACCCGAACGCCCACCCCTGTCACACCTACCCACCCAAACGGCCCAAACCTGAAAATTCCCCACGTGATCGGCGCCCACACCAGCCACGTATTGATCTAGCTAGCACAGGCCGCCTCCTCCCCACCGGTCAATCCACAAGGCTTGCCGCTGCGGCCGCGCGAGGGTCCACACGCCAGTCTCCCCGTTCCGTCCTGTTCGCCCGCGTAGCCCACCTGCGCATGCTTTCCATGCCACAGCCCCGCAGAGGAATCGTGTACGGATGGATGGAAGGCAACAGCTTTGGATGTGCTTCGCTCTCGCGCCCCCGTCTTATAAATACGCGCCCTCCACTTGAAACAAGCGGCAAACCGCACCACAAAACAAATCGGCCAAAGCGAGCCAAGTGATTCAAACAGACGAGCCCCGAGAGAAGAGGAGATAAAGCAGAGCGCCATGGCAACAGCGGTCAGCGGCAGGTGGACGCGCGTCCGCACGCTGGGCCGCGGCGCGTCGGGCGCGGTGGTGTCGCTCGCCGCCGACGCCGCCTCTGGCGCGCTCTTCGCGGTGAAGTCCGCCCCCGCGTGGGCCGCGGAGCAGCTGCGGCGCGAGGGGAGCATCCTGTCGTCCCTCCGGTCCCCGCACGTGGTCCCCTGCCTCGGCCACCGCCCCGCGGCCGACGGCGGGTGGCAGCTGCTCCTCGAGTTCGCGCCCGGCGGCTCGCTCGCGGACGTGGCGGCGAGGAGCGGCGGCGGGCGCATCGGCGACGAGCGCGCCGTCGCGGCGTACGCAGCGGACGTGGCGCGGGGCCTGGCGTACCTCCACGGGCGGTCGGTCGTGCACGGCGACGTCAAGGCGCGGAACGTCGTGGTGGGCGCCGACGGCCGCGCCAAGCTCGCGGACTTCGGGTGCGCCAGGGCCGTGGGCTCCGGGCGCCCCGTCGGCGGCACGCCGGCGTTCATGGCGCCCGAGGTGGCGCGCGGGGAGGAGCAGGGCCCCGCCGCCGACGTCTGGGCGCTGGGCTGCACCGTCGTCGAGATGGCCACGGGCCGCGCGCCGTGGAGCGACGTGGACAGCCTCCCCGCGGCAGTGCACCGGATCGGGTACACCGACGCCGTGCCGGACGCGCCCGGGTGGATGTCCGCCGAGGCCAAGGACTTCCTGGCCCGGTGCTTCGCCAGGAACCCGCGCGACCGGTGCACGGCGGCGCAGCTCCTGGAGCACCCGTTCCTGGCGTCAGCCGGCCGCGGCGTCAAGGCGGAGGAGGCTGCGGCGGCGTCTCCCACGAGCACGCTGGACGCCGCGGTCTGGGAGCCCGACTCCGATGACGAGGGCGATGCGTCAGAGAGCCCCGCCCAGAGAATCAAGGCACTGGCCTGCCCCTGCTCGGTCCTGCCGGACTGGGATTCCGAAGAGGGCGACTGGATTGAAGTGCTCGACGAGCAATGTGAAGCCACCAACTTGGTGCCGGTACCAACCAAAGAGGCGGCCGGCGATGACGAGTGCCAGCTCCCGAGTGTGGCGTTGGAAACAGGGGTCGACTTCATCGACGCCGATGCGGAGGGCGAAGATCCCGGGTGTTGTGTAGCTGTAGGATATGATCCCGGGTGTTGTGTAGCCGTAGGATTAACTACTGCTTTGTCAGTTGGGCTGTTGGAAGAGCAGTGTATGGGTGATTACAGTAACCCAACTGTATTTCTCGCTTACAGTATTGAAATATCAAAGACCTCTTTACTGCGAAACTGTCCCCTCTTTGTCCTGTTCTACTACCACTACCGTCTACCAGTTTCACATTGTCTACATAGAAAAAGCCTCTACAACTGCCTAACTGGTGCGACGCGACAATTCCAGAAACATTGTTCTAGACCGAGGCGGCGACGGTGACGGCGACCGCGAGGCGTGAGCTGGGAATGGCCGGGAGAGCACATCCCCCTCTCCTCCCATGGGGGGCCATGGCGCTAATGCTAAAGCAGTGGACAGAATGGACAGATCACGCCAGTAGAAAGGCAATTGGGAAGCATCGCAATCTGGGGATTCCTGGCCACTCTGTATCTCATCAACCACCCTTTGCTTTCCTTTCCTTTTCTTTTCGGTCAGGGCATTGGCCTCTGGCCACTATTTTTACAAACCGTGAAATCCTCACCCATTCTCCTCCAGCTGATAACGATGAGCTCCGGCGGCCTTGATGGTGGCGTCCGAGTCCCGATCGATCGAGCTAGCGAAACGGAGCACTCCTGCTGCGTAACTACCAGTGGGGTCTCTCGTCTCGTCGGGGACGCTGGCCATGAGCTACTGGCAAAATTAAAATTTCTACTACTCCGCTTCATCTGGATAAGTCTGGACATGTGTGGCGCGTGGCCTGATGCGCGATGCGAGTGACGGCCAAGTGGCGCTTTCTTCCAAAACCTGGTGGTGTGGGCGTGGTGTGCTCCTCATGCAAAGATGAAAGATATATATATTAAAAAAACGAAGTTGGCGTACACGTTTGTTACATACAGTAGGTGCTACCTGGCACACGTGGGAACCGATTCGGGACACGGGGAGAGAGATCTTGAGACTGTGCAGTACAGTTCCTCACGGTTTGCTCACCAGTCACCCCGGCACGTGTCACGGCCTCTCGGCTCGGGAAGCTCAGCTTCTGGGAAGGCTCTTCGCTGGCGTTTTGGGAAAGAAGATTGAAAGCCGCAGCTTAGCATAGAAGTAGAGGGATCTATACTCAGAGGCAAGGTCACATGAAACTTGGGGCATGTTTGTTTACATAAGATTCTAAAACCCGGATTATATATATAGATAACAAAAAAACTGTAATATTTGTTGGACTTTTGTGTCGATGTGTTACTAACATCGTTCGGAATCTTAATTAGGGGGGGGGGGGGGGGGGGGGGGGGTGGGGTCTGAATACCTAATGATTTTAAGAATCTGACGGCACCAGACTCCCTTCCAATCACTCTTAGGACAGGTTCGATTTCACACAGTAGATTTTCTTTTGGGGGAAACTGCTCTGACCCATGATTTTGTGAAATTGCACAGTACTCCGTAGTAGTTTGGATAGAACTCACGGCAATTTAAGTCGTTGCCTGAATTTTAATCTGGAACTAACCACGCACGCAGGCCCCAAGTTCCGAAAGGGTGGAGGACTCTATCATCATCTGGATGATTCGTCGAGCAAACGAGTAACGTGTGCCCCGCGCCCCCGCCGAGTGATGGACGCAGGTCAGGAGGCGCGTGGCCCTGCGTACCGTGCCAGCTACGTGGAGTAAGGAGGGCAACCAGAACTGCCGAACCATTGGAGGACGCTGGCGGGAACAGTGACGCCGCAAAAAGGCGACGATGCGTCGGCAGCGCCGGTGACGCCCGCGCTCGGCATCTCTCGGGGCCGCCGGCGGCTCGGGGTCTTCCTTTCGACCGCGCCTCCCTCCGACCAGATAGGACCTGCACCGCTGCACGGCTGCACTCTCCTTGGACGCCTGGGACCTTGCCCAGTGGCTGCTCTGGGTGGGTTACTAGTGTTGATCTGGAGGCGAAGATGGGTGTGTTAGAAATTACTGGTGCTTAGGATCGATTCCTAAGTCCCTAGAATACCAATCCGTGTCTAAAATACCTCGATGATGAGTAGATCTATTCTGCTGAGGGGTATAGGTTAACATACCGTCGTTGTTGTTCCTAGCCATCATTGCGGCGGCGTCTTGCAGCGAAGACCCGCCTCCTCCTTCTTGTCGATCTCCCTGCTGGTGTCGAGGAGATTGGTTCCCGTCGTTGATCGGCGGTGGATCAGCTCCTCCAATGTTGCCTGCAGGGGGAATCTCAGATCCCGGAGGGATAACGGGGATCTGAGACATAGTCACAGCGATTCCAGTCACTCCGAGCGCCTAGGGGATCGGTTCCTCTCAAAGTGTCGATTAGGGTTTGTGGTCGAGCGATTAGCGTTGGCTAAACCCGTCGGCCCCCTTAATCTATTTATATGGCGTCGTGTGACCGGGGGCTGCAACCAACGGTTAGGATAGCCCCCCCCGATCAGGGGCGCGGTTAGACAGTTAGGATTAACCCTACCCCGGTTACTGTTAACCGGCTAGTGTAGAGGACACATCCTAACAATCTCCCCTTTGTTCACTACATACCTCACACTCAAACTTTTATTAATTCCGTCCTTTAACAAGTTTACACATAGAGACCAATGCGTGACAATGATCTATTAAGTATCACTGCACTCATTGACTACAACATGCTCCCCTGCTTCAGAACGAAAGATTTTACTAGGTTGCAATCTGTAGCCCCTGTGATTCTAGATCATAGGTACTCCCTTAATCCCATGCCGGCTGCGTGCTTACTAAACACGCTGGGTGGAAGACCTTTTGTGAGCGGATCCGCAAGCATCTGATGGGTTCTTATATGCTCAACTTGAATGGTGTGATCCAGAATCTTCTCCTTAACAATATAACACTTAATGTCAATATACTTGGCAGAGCCACTTGACTTATTGTTATGGGAGAAAAATACCGCTGGCTCGTTATCGCAGTAAATTCTCAGTGGTCGCTCTATGCTATCAACCACTCTTAATCCGGGTACGAATTTCTTTATCCATATCGCCTGTCCAGTTGCCTCATACGTAGCTACAAACTCAGCGTGCATTGTCGACGATGCTCTCGCTGTCTGTTTGCAGCTCTTCCAAGAAATAGCTCCCCCAGAGAGCATAAAGACATACCCTGAAGTGGGCTTCAGTGTATCTCTACACCCTCCCCAGTCGGCATCTGCATAGCCAACTATTTGTAGGGAATTAGATCTTCTGTACGTAAGCATGAGACCTTTAGTACCTTGAAGGTACCTTAGAGCCTTCTTGACTGCTTTCCAGTGTTCTATGCCTGGATTCTTCTGATAGCGTCCAAGCATCCCGGTGGTAAAAGCTAAGTCAGGGCGAGTACATACTTGAGCATACATAATGCTTCCGATAGCTGAAGCATATGGTACTGACTTCATCTTGTTTTTCTCATACTGATTCTTGGGACACTGATATTCCCCAAACTTATCACCCTTGACTATTGGACCAGGCGAGGCATTACACTTGTGCATATTATACCTCTTTAGTACATTTTCTATATATGACTTCTGTGAGAGTCCTAGTACTCCCTTTTGTCTGTCTTTGCGAATTTCTATTCCAAGAACATAAGAGGCTTCTCCCATGTCTTTCATATCAAAATTCGAGGAAAGAAACCCTTTTGTTTCCGCTAGTAGATCCTTATCACTACTAGCTAAGAGTATGTCATCGACATACAGAACAAGGAAGATATACTTTCCTTTCTTAAATTTTGCATAAATGCAATTGTCTTCCTTGTTTTCCTCGAAACCAAACTTTCTTATAGTCTGATCAAACTTGATGTACCACTGTCTGGAGGCCTGTTTTAATCCATAAATGGACCTCCTCAAGTGACATCCCATGTGTTCTTTACCGCTCACAACAAAACCCTTTGGTTGTGCCATGAACACGTTTTCTTCTAACTCTCCATTTAGGAATGCTGTCTTTACATCCATCTGATGGAGCTCTAGATCAAAATGAGCAACTAGTGCCATTATGATCCTGAATGAATCTTTTGTTGAGACAGGTGAGAAGGTTTCATGGTAGTCAATGCCTTCTCTCTGTGTGAACCCTTTGGCCACAAGTCTAGCCTTGTATCTTTCTATGTTCCCTCTGGAGTCACGCTTTGTCTTGTAGACCCATTTACAGCCTACTGTTTTGGCTCCATGGGGAATGACTTCTAAGTCCCAAACTTTGTTCATTCTCATGGATTCTAATTCATCTTCCATGGCAGATAACCATTTGGATGAATTTGCACTTCTCATAGCAGCTTCATATGTAGTGGGATCACCTTCTGTATCAATGTCCTCACTCATATGAATCTCATCACATTCTATGTTTTCTGCTGCATAGACTTCATAGTCATCAGGAATCGCAGATTTTCTGAGTCTCTGTGATCTCCTGAGACTTGGTTCTGGTTCAGATTCTACCTGGGGCTCCTGCAATGGTGCATCACTTGGCGCAACACTATCATCATCTTCTAAACTGTCCTGTGCAACTGGCTCAGGGCCAATATGCGCAGAAGGTGAAGCTACTTGCTCTGTAGTAGTTGCACTAGATGATGCCACATTTGCAGCAGGGGTTTCACCCACAGTCGGTGTGACTGTTGGTGGAACCACAGTGGGTATCGAGAAGTATGGTTCTTCAACCATCGGAAACGGGACATATATCCTCTTTTCCTGAAGGTCAACCTCTCTGAGTACCTTACTCCCCTTGATCATGTCATCCTCTAAGAAAATGGCATGTCTGGTTTCTATGAACTTGGTTTGTCTGTCAGGGCAGTAGAATCTGTAACCCTTCGATCTGTCAGGGTAGCCAATAAAATGGCAGCTAGTGGTTCTCTCATCTAGCTTTCCCTGTCCAGGATTAAATATTCTAGCTTCTGCTGGACAACCCCATATATGGAAGTAGTTGAGCGTGGGTTTTCTGCCAGTCCACAACTCATATGGAGTTCTAGCCACTGATTTACTAGGAACTCTGTTGAGTATATGCATAGCGGTTTTTAAAGCCTCCATCCATAGACCCAATGGCAGGTTAGAGTAACTTAGCATACTCCTTACCATATCCATTAGCGTTCTGTTACGCCTTTCGGCAACCCCATTCTGTTGTGGTTCGCCAGGTGTTGAATATTGAGCAACAATACCGTTTTCTCTTAGGAACCTCGCGAAAGGTCCTGGGACCTGGCCATACTCGGTATGGCGCCCATAGTACTCCCCCCACGATCTGATCGAACAATCTTTATCTTCAAATCGTGTTGATTCTCTACTTCAGCCTTGAACTGTTTAAACTTGTCTAAAGCTTCTGATCTTTCCTTAATGGGATAAATATAACCGTAGCGAGAGTAGTCATCTGTGAAGGTTATGAACGAATTAAACCCATCTACTGTCCTAACTGGAAAAGGACCACAGATATCTGTATGAATAATTTCTAACACTCTCGTACTATGCTTAGCATCTTTCTTAATCTGCTTCGCGAATTTACCCTTAATGCAATCTCTGCATTGCTCTAAGTCTGTGAAGTCTAGGGGATGGAGAATCTGTTCCTTAACAAGACTTTCTATTCTCCCCCTCGAAATATGGCCCAAACGATAATGCCATAATTTCGACGAGGTTTCTCCATCACTTCGTTTTCTTTTCCTGCCACTGCTGGCTGGATCGTTTTCTGGTATATCTAATACATTAACAACATCACTTTGCGAAAGTAAATAAAGCATATCTCGTCGGATGGCGAGACCAACATCTTTATTATCAAACTGAATGACACACTGTCTATCACCAAAATGGCAATGAATGTGCTGATCATCTAATCTAGAAACCGAAATAAGGTTCCTTCGCAAGGAAGGTACATAAAGTACGTCTCTCAACAACAGTACAAAACCATTAACTAATTTAAGATGTATATCTCCAATGGCCTCGACTGCTGCTTCAACTCCATTTGCCACTCTAATTGTTCTTCGGCCCTTTGGGAGCCTTTGGCTTGTACGGAGTCCCTGTAGAGAGTTTGCAACATGAACAGTTGCACCAGAGTCAATCCACCAAGAATAACTGGGATGTTCTAAGTATAAAGACTCATTTACAAAAGTAACTTGGTCCTTACCACTCTCTAGTAGATACTGCAGGAATTCAGGGCACTTTCTCTTGTAATGACCTGTCTTCTTGCAATAGAGGCAGGTATCAGGGGGAACTGAGAAACTGCCTCCTTGTCTTGGCTGATTATTATTGCTCGACGAAGCCTGGTTATTCTGTTTACCTTGCTTCTTGAACTTTTTCTTTGAGTTCTTGTTCTATCTGGGGATATTGCCTTTGATGAGGTTGACAGAGTCTCCAGTCTGCTTTAACCTCTCTTCCTCCTGGACACACTGTGCCAAGAGTTGGTCTATATTCCACTTATCAGTGACACTAGTGTTGTATTGTATGTGAAAAGTCTCAAACTCCTTGGGCAGAGACTTCATTATCATAAATACTACAAATTCCTCGTGTAAAGGAGACCCGAGGTACTTGTTTATCTTAGCTACGATGGATATCATTTTCTGAATGAATGGTCTGACACCATTTCCATCGTATTTTGCATTGACAAATTCTGTCATTAGAGAGCAAGCATAAGCCTTAGAAGACCCTTGGTGATGAGAGGCTACCCTCTCAAGGTATTCTTTGGCAGTCTCGCACTCTGGTATGGAACTCTTAAGAGGCTCCTTGATGCTCCTCTTAAGAATAATCATACATTTGTCATTTGATCTCTCCCACTTGACCTTGTCGATGCTGTATTGCATCCACCTGTGGTCATAGTTGGGAGTGCCCACTGTGGGCTCAACTGGTTTATCAAACCTCAGTGCGTAATCTATCTCACCCACTGTGGTTATCATGTCTATATCCTCCCGCCAAGAATGGTAATTACTACCATCTAGCGGTTTCATCTGAGCAATCTGGCTAATGAGCATGGCGGTATGAGCACCTTTGCAAAATTAAAATAGAAAATATTTAGGACATCTGAAATAAATACTGAATACTGAATCATAGAACATGCATGAATTAAATATTCAACGTTGGTCAAATAATAATCATGCCATATCTATGAAAATTTCTGATCACAAAATTTCTAAACCATCGTTGGATGATCTAGAAAACATAAACTTGTATTAAATTGTGGTAACAATATCCAACGTTGGTTAAAATATTCAATCACCACAAATTTTTCTGAATTCTATGCAATTTAAGCAATAATCAATCCACGTTGGTTTCATAATTAACTGGAAAAATTGCATAAAATATAAATAAAAGTACCAAAGTACGCAGCGGAATAAAAATAGTCCATAAATATCTCTGAAATTTTCTATAACTGGAAAAATATAATTCTAAATTTTCTGCACTGTTTTTCTAATTTTTTTCTGTGTTTCTAATTTCTGGAAATAGAAAATAAAATTCCAGAAAAAATTTGAAGCCATTTCGGCCCTGGTCAGCCTTGCGGCCCAATTCGCCGCTGGCGGCCCAGCCTGAACGGCCCACTCGGCCTGGCCGTGAGAGAGGCGAGGCGCGCCCAGGCCGCAACCTGGGCCTGGGCCGCCAATCCGGCCCACACGCGCGCTGCAGGTGACCATCCCCGCCTTCATCTGCGCCGTCAGATGAAATCCAACGGTCCGGATTGACCGTGTACTGTAGCAAGATCTATATAAGCCGTGAATTTCGGGATAGAGAGGAACCCTAACTCATTCTTTCACTTCTCCAGCCGTCACAGACAACCGGCCGCCAGGAAGCATGGCCGACCGTGCCCTGCTAATCACCTCCTCCCTTTCTGTCTTTCAATTTGTTCCTGTCGCTCACTTTCGTTCGGCCGCCAGGAAGCACCAGCGGCTGGCTCTGGCCGACTGCGCCCTGCACAGAGCCACACAGCCGCCCACTCTCTGTTTGGTTTCTGTTTTTTTTTCGTTTCTACTTGCCGCACTATTACTCGGTCGCCAAGGAGAACTAGACATTTGCACTGTGCAATTGAACTCGAATTTAGTCCTCATTTACTCGAATCCCTTACTGTGTGTTTAAATATATGAGATGGATATCTTGTAATGGGATCGAGTTTTGGAGGAAAAAAATTGTAGATCCGGGCCCCGCGATATTTCTGTTATTTTCTGTGATGATTTTAGTGCATCTATGCACATTCACGCGGTTTAAAAAAAAATTAGGGTTCTAACCGTAATTTTATTCTGTGACTTTTTCTTATCTGTTCTTGACCGTGGTTTATAATCACGAGTCTCTTTTGTCTCTGTTGACAGATGTACCGATTAGGGTTAGGTCATAAACCCTAACCCTAGACAGTTATGTGATCTCTCTGGTTTGAGGCCGAGACACTGTGTCTCTTATCATGGCCAAAACTAAATCTTAGGGTTAGGGAAAACCCTAACCCGAGAGCATCAACTATTTCTTTCTATTCTAATCTCTGTTCTAGGGGTGATGAATGATTATAAAAAAAATGAGTTCATCACATATATCCTAGACCTTTCTCTGATCTCATAAAACGATGCGGATTAGGAGATCTAGGGTTCTTAGGTGGCGCTTTTGATACCATTGTTAGAAATTACTGGTGCTTAGGATCGATTCCTAAGTCCCTAGAATACCAATCCGTGTCTAAAATACCTCGATGATGAGTAGATCTATTCTGCTGAGGGGTATAAGTTAACATACCGCCGTTGTTGTTCCTAGCCATCATTGCGGCGGCGTCTTGCAGCGAAGACCCGCCTCCTCCTTCTTGTCGATCTCCCTGCTGGTGTCGAGGAGATTGGTTCCCGTCGTTGATCGGCGGTGGATCAGCTCCTCCAATGTTGCCTGCAGGGGGAATCTCAGATCCCGGTGGGATAACGGGGATCTGAGACATAGTCACAGCGATCCCAGTCACTCCGAGCGCCTAGGGGATCGGTTCCTCTCAAAGTGTCGATTAGGGTTTGTGGTCGAGCGATTAGCGTTGGCTAAACTCGTCGGCCCCCTTAATCTATTTATATGGCGTCGTGTGACCGGGGGCTGCAACCAACGGTTAGGATAGCCCCCCGATCAGGGGCGCGGTTAGACAGTTAGGATTAACCCTACCCCGGTTACTGTTAATCGGCTAGTGTAGAGGACACATCTTAACAGGGTGCACGCATGTGACATGTCAGCATGTGCGTCCGGGGGGAGGATAAACTACTTTGCCTACTGGCCACTGAGAGCGTGGGTTGAGTGAGTAAAGGGAGAAGAAAAAAAATCTCAGCTGCGTTCAGACGCCGCCGAGTAAGAGACACTGACTGTCAGGGGTCGCCTTGGCGTGCCAAACTGCTGCCTCGTCGTTCGTCCACCCGCGCGCACCGGCGCTGGCGTTAGTGCTTACGCCGCCCCGGCCCCGGCTACCTCTCTGAAAAGTCGCCAGATACCAAGAATGGGGAGAACAAACCCGTGCTGTTTTTACAAGAGTAAAATATACGCAGAAGAAGAAAAGGTCCTGACAGGGACGACAACATCCAGCCTCAGCAACCAGTATTCAGCCACGAGCGAAAGCGTCGGCCGTCGCCGGGGAGCGAGCAAAATCGCAGACCCGGACTCGGTTAATAATAATTCAGCCACGAGCGAGCTCGCGCGCGCTTGGATCTTTTTTGAGTCGGTAGCGCTTTTGGACCTGTTTTTATTTTAGGCAACGAAATGTGCGCACATGCCCAATTTGCGTAACCGAACGCATGTGCCAGATCCGTCACGCCGAACGTACGTACGTACGTTCCCCGGACGGCTCAGTTCAGCCTGCCTAACGGGCCATAAATTAGGGAAACGGGGACTACGGAATAGATATTAATCGAACTGAGCCGGACAGAACGTGCCAGTGATTTAAAGCAGAGGAGATCCAGCTATCCAAGCGAAGGAAAACCACGCTCGTCTCGACGTGGCAGCCTAACAAACCACTCCGTATATATATCAAAGGAGGCGCTGATATCATGTGTGCTGTGTCTCTCGTCTCAGCGTCACATCACATCGCGCGTGAGGCATCAGGGGCCGGCGACGGCGAGGTGGCCATCCGTCCGTCACGAAAAAGGGGAAGGCTGCTGCAACGCATCGGATCTCCCCACCGAAGATCGAGGATCTCGGCGTTGACATCCTAGTCGATCCAGTGATGTCCACTCCAGACATGCAATGCAATGCAGCCTGGAGCGAGCAGCGGAGCACGAGCATGTCGCGATAGCATAGCATTCGATCAGGCAGCAACGGCAATGCAAACCGCACGGCGCCAACGGACCTGCCTACCTTTGCTAACGTCGTAACCAAGGACGCTATTGCTCCGATATATAGATTGCCGTCGACGCAGCATTCGGTCGTGACGTGGACGATATTCCAGTTTGTCCAGCGATCGCACGTGATGCTGGTCGAGAAGGAAAGCAGCTCTTCTTTTTAACGAAATTCGTTTCATTGTTACCTTTTCTGTTTCTCTGTTACAAACGCGGTGGGATCCCTGCCCCTTTTCTAACCCGTCGCCATGATGATCCAACAACGGGCGTGGAATCTCGTTTCCGCGGACGCCTAGATGCATAGGCGGGTAATAATAATAACTGCCCTGCAGGTTAACGGCGGTGGCGCCTGCTAATGCCACTCCTGCAACGTGCGGGAGACCTGCGGCGGCGGCGACGGCGACGAATGGTTCCAGCTCTGCGTCTGACGGCTCCGCCCAGCTGATGAAGTAGTCCGCGACGGGCGCCGGCGGTGCGTCGGCAGTTCCGGCCGAGTGGTCGTCCTGGAGGTCGATCCAGCCTTCCTCGGTGTCCCAGTCAGGCAGCGCGGAGGCGGCGCACGCCAATGCCCCGATCCTCTCGGCCGCCGCGCCCGTCGACATCTCGTCCGCTTCGTCCTCGGCGTCCGAGTCCCAGAACGCGTCGTGCAGCGTGCTCTTGGGTGACGGGACCACCTCCTGCTTCGCCGGGCCGCGGATGGCGGCGGCGGCGGAGGCGGAGGCGACGACGAACGGGTGCGCCGCGAGCTGCGCGGCCGTGGGCCGGGCGGCGGCGCGGCGCTCGAAGCAGCCGGCCAGGAAGTCCTTGGCCTCGGGCGACAGCCACGCGGGCACCTCCGGCACGTCGTCCGTGTACCCGATCCGGTGGAGCGCGGCGAGGAGGTCGTCGCCCTCCACGTCGCTCCAGGGCGCGCGGCCCGTGGCCAGCTCGACGACCATGCACCCGAGCGCCCAGACGTCGGCGGCGGGGCCCTGCTCCTGGCCGCGCGCCACCTCGGGCGCCATGAACGCCGGGGTGCCCCCGACGGGGCGCGTCGACCCGCCGGCCGGCCTCGCGCACCCGAAGTCGGTCAGCCTGGCGCGCCCGTCGCCGCCGATGACCACGTTCCGGGCCTTGACGTCCCCGTGCACGAGCGACCGGCCGTGGAGGTACGCCAGCCCGCGCGCCACGTCCCCGGCGTAGGCGCCGATGGCGCGCTCCGCGAGGCGGCCCCCGCCGCTCCTGGCGGCCTCGTCGGCCAGCGACCCGCCCGGCGCGAACTCCAGCAGGAGCTGGTACTCGCCGCCCGCCGCGGCGCGGGAGCCGAGGCAGGGCACGATGTGCGGCGACGAGAGGCCCCGGAGGACGCGGCCCTCGCGCTGCAGCTGCGCCGCGGCCCCGGCGGCGCGCGCCGACTTGACCGCCACCAGCTCGCCCGAGGCCTCGTCGGAGGCCAGCCACACCACGGCGCCCGACGCGCCGCGGCCGAGCGTGCGCACGCGCCGGAGCTGCTTCGCCGTGGTCGTCGTCGTCATTGGTTCTGCTTCTGCTTGCGGCTCCCGATGTGGAGTGGAAGAGGCCCGATGGATGCGAGTTGTGAGGGCGTGTGGTGTGCTTGCGTGCGTCTGGCACTGTGGTGGCGAGGGGAGGCCGGGAGGGGAAGGTCTATTTCTACGGGCAGCGCGGGGGCGTGGAACACGTGCGGAAACCGAGGGGTGGCGGAGGGAAATAGCCGCGTGCGTAAGCGTTTGCTTCTGTGCGCGCGGCGCGGCAGCCTCTGAGCGAAAGCCACGTCGCCCGCATACCAGCAGCGCCCGTGCCTGAGAAGGAAGGTGTAACGAACTTGTAGGAGCGGCTCTGGTCGTGGGGTTTCGCTCTGTTTCCGGCGTTTCTTCCTGCTGCCTTTTACTACCTGCGGCTGCGACGACGGGTTCAGACCGTCGGTCGCGGTCTCTCGCAGCCGGGCAGGTGCATCCTCTCAACACTTGTGCGCCGGCCGCCGGGTCTGATTGGTAACCACGTGCAGAGCCGGCTGCTGGGTAGTTGCCCTGCCCCTCCTCCCTCGCAGCCGCATGTGACCACTGACCAGTACTACTACTAGTTCCGTTGCCCCTCTTCCCTCACTGCTCCAGCGGATAAGGCCTGGATCTGATCTGGAAGGAGTGAGGGACTGATGAACCGGTGGTCCGTCGCGTTACGCACTCTCTTTTCTTCAATCGTGCGTGCGTACTGTGTATACCTTCTTCACGGGCAATCTCACGGCGCGCCGCTCCATCATCCCAGTTCCTCTCGCGACGTGGATGCCTCCCGGAAGAGAGCCTGCCGTGGGGGCAAGGCAAGGCGATCGAGCCCCCAGGGCGCGGCGTCTCAGGCACAGCACGCTTTTTTTGTTCGGCAGACGGCACGGCAGGCGCGAGTGCGAGGTGTCGACCTACGCTGACCCCGGCCAGCAGATTCCCGCCGTTTATAGAGGATGAAAAAAAGATCTTTCGTCTTCCATGTGCTCCGGCGTGCGGTTTTGGCTAAATGATGGTTACGCAGTTTTGTTTGTTCTTTGTACGAAGCGCTTTACACCGTAATAAAGCACATGGGCGCCGGCATCACGTCAACGGATCTACCAGTTGTCACCGTCGCGCGTCTACGGTAGCTCCAATCATGGCCCAAAAGCTAGCTAGATGCCTAGATCTTCCTACTGTTTTCCGAGGTAAAATAATAGAAATACTAGGTAGGTGCCCGTGCGTTGCAACGGTAGTAAAAAAATTTATATGAAACATAGAAACAGAACGACAAACATCAGTATGATATGCAAAATTTGTACCTTGGAACATTAGCAGGGCAAAGGAGCACGTCGGGGCTTCGACCACGGCGTCGTGACGACAAGGGAGAAGATCACGACGCGAGCGAACTTGACGTGGAGCAGCGTACGAAGGAGAAGCGACACTCGACACAGCTTCAGATGTCAGGCGCACATGGCTCGACCACGCAACAGTTAGTGATGATGACGAACTTGGACGATGGCAACGGCTTTCCAGCGTCGCGAACAGAGGGTGCACATGAACAGCGAGCTCGGCGAGACTTTCGGCGTCGCGAACGGAGGGCGTACGTCGAGCTGGCAGCAAGTAACATGCGATGCAAAAAGGAGAAGCGAGCAGGGGATATGGCTCGGTTGAGGTGGGGGAAGAAGACCGTGATCTTGCATTTTATACAGCAGAGAGAGGTGAGGGCGTCGAGAAAAGAGATCGCTGCTGCCATTAATGGCGTGCAAGAGAAGAAAAAGTCTGATGATCGTGGAAACAAATATTGGAAAGATAAAAGGAATTCACGTACAAGGGAAGTAGATCTAAAGAGGGGGAGACTTTTTGCATCAAATTCAGTAGTATAAAAATAATTAAAAGAAACTAAAATGCCTACTTGAAACTTGGAACAATTTAATGCAAAAACGATAGCTCATATTTTCCATCTGCTACATACACTCCTAGATTGACCTGAAGAGTCAACCTGTCAGAAATATAGTATCACTAATTCATTACCAAGATGCCAGGATCACAATAGTTCTCAAATATGCCTTTTTGTGCCGACGTCGAGGAAGTATCTGCTGCCACCACCAGCCCAGACCCATTCCCTTTCGAACAGGTGGATGGCAAGGTGGATGGGGAGGGCACCAGCCCTGGGTTAGAGAGAAGAAGGCGCAAAGGTGGAGGGCGTGCGTGGAGCGGCCGTCCTCCTGGAGTGGCTGAGCGCGGAACATGACGCTGGCGTACGATGGTGCCATGGCTGCTAGTTGGCACCACCAGATCTTCCACCTTAGGCTTGGCCCTGGCGTTGTCGATTGAGCCCTCGATGTGGCCGTGCAGGCGGAGGCGCTTCACGCCGAAATCCGCCCATGGACCAGGGTGCCTCACACGCTTACTCAAGGAGTGGGTCGGTGACGAAAGCCGGCGCGTGGGGACGGGTGTGGAGGCGGGCGTAGATGGGAGGTGGTCGTCGACTGCTGCGAGTATTTGGGGCGAGGATGGCTCTCGGCCTGCACCGCGCGTGGTGACGGCGTTGAAGGCGGCCTGGGGAAGGGCGCTAATGGCTCGGCCTGCGTCGCGTGTGGGGACGGGTGTGGAGGCAGGCGTAGATGGGAGGCGCGGCGTCGACTGCGACGAGGATTCGGGGCGAGGATGGCTCCATCAGCGTTGAAGCCGGCTGGGGAAGGGCGTTGATGGCTCCGCTGCGCCGCGCGTGGGGACAGGTGTGGAGGCGAGGGCTCGGGCGCAGTTGGTGGTGTCGCGCGATGGCGGCGGACTGGCGGGGGCGGGGGCATGGTGACGTCGGGTGGACGCCCTCGTTGCATACATATGGTGCAGTAGAGATAACGGACCAAGAGTCATGCAAATATGTTTGCACCTAATGACTATTTGCATAATAGTCGTTGTCCAAATAATATTAAACATAAAGATTCAAAGTAAACTAATAGGCAACAATGCCTACTTCTTATTCTTACATGCAAGTCTACCAAAAAATCATTGGAACAGTTCCTAGTGGTTTCATAACATCCTAAAATAAAATAAGTTGGCTAACTGCTAGTAGCTCACAACATATAATCAGTAAAAGGGGGCATCTGTTAGGGTGGGTATCAATGTTGGAACATACTGGACTTGCAAACTGCAAGGGTTAACAATCCCAATAGCAGACATTGAATATGATTTTTTTGATAAAAGCAGGCAGGTCAGCTATTGCAAAGAACATTCAAAGATGACAAACCATACTATAATTGACTGCACTGCAGGTATAGGTTCTCTATTTTCATTACAACTGATCTAGAGAACAAAAAGGAATCGACAAAACCAATAGCACATATCAACAACACCAACTGCATCATTCTTACAAATAGAAAGATCATGAGGCCTACAGGAAACAACTATATATTTTCCACTTACTGATTTATATAACCCAACGGTAAGAAATATATCCAAATGAACAGACCATATGCAAACATCCTACATTCCTACCATACATGGCATCATGCATAAATCATGTGGTAATGCATATAACATACAAATATTGCAGAACTCATTGACAAGAATCAGGTCAGTATAAACTCAGCACTTTTGTCATCAGCAGACAAAATAGCACAATAAAAAATGCACATCTAGAGAGCAGAGCGTTACTGATCTGCAGTCAAAAACTCAAACACAAGATTTTGCTATTATGAAGTTGTGTCAGGAACTGAAATAATAGTAATTTGAATTATATTTTCTGTTTATTATCAACAAGATCAATACAATTGAATAATAGATAAGGTGGTAGTTGTTGCACATGATTATTAGCAAGTGAAGTACAAGGTAGTGAGCATAATGTCCCACTGTTTATGAACAGCTAATTCCCAAATCAAATGAGCTTCAACCACTCAAAGAACACCCCAAGTTGTCAACTATGCCATTCTTCATTTATATTGTTTGTAACCCAAAGAAGAAAATAGATCATTCATGGCTCCATCAAGTAGAAAGATAATGACATATAATGGGAGAGAACAATATATTATACAGTTATCACTTCATATGTTCCACAGAGAATAGAATAAATGTACCCAAATAAACAGGCCATTTGCAAGCATTGTAATGTGAATGTATACCATGCAATAAACATATTTACTGTATACAAAGGAAAACAAAACTTTCTTATTGACAACAAATAGCAGTACCGAAATTACAGATATCTATAGTACTACAGTAGTGGAGAGTAGTGCTCCAGTGTCAAAAGCATGACCGAACCAATCAAATAAAAATCAAACTGGTAGATCCTTGCCCGGTTACAGACCAGCAGCGGGCAGCGCAGCCAAGAAGGCACTGTAGGCCGAATCGAGGTCGAAGTTGAGCTGCCTGGCCTGCTGCTCGGTGAGCTCATCCGCGGCCCTGGGTTAGACCATGGAAGTCTGACCAGCCCAGACCCATTCCCTTTCGAACAGGTGGATGGCAAGGTGGATGGGGAGGGCACCAGCCCTGGGTTAGAGAGAAGAAGGCGCAAAGGTGGAGGGCGTGCGTGGAGCGGCCGTCCTCCTGGAGTGGCTGAGCGCGGAACATGACGCTGGCGTACGATGGCGCCATAGCTGCTAGTTGGCACCACCAGATTTTCCACCTTAGGCTTGGCCCTAGCGTCGTCGATTGAGCCCTCGATGTGGCTGTGCAGGCGGAGGCGCTTCACGCCGAAATCCGCCCGTAGGAGCTTCACCCACAGTCACTCGCGGCTAGCTGCTGCACAAGAAACCTCATGTACTACAATCAGGCAAGGTATCACTATATCACTGCCATACTTACAAGGTTCGACTATTCAACTGGGCCATGTACTTAAATTACTACCTAGCTACTCCTAATAAAGAGGGATGATGTACGAGCATTTCTATAACCCCAAATTAATAGGATTGGGAAAAAATGGACATATATGTTGCCTGCCTAATGATTTGTAAATTAAAACAATGAGAATGTGAAGATATAAACATGTTAATCGCTTAAAATCTGTTTATAAAACAGATCATAAGCTACACATTGAATAGAATTAGCAGCAAAGCACAGTACTGAAACAAGGACAAGTGCATGCTGAACTCTCTGAACTTACTGGGAAGTTCAGTTTGCAGTTTGATTCCCTGTACTTGAGCGCTGCAAGATCATAGGTGTGGGCTGCTGCCTCCTCAGTCCTCACCATCAACAGCTCCTGAAAAGAAAGAAGATTACAACCTATTCGCTTGACTTTAATATGTACTGGCTTCTACTACAGTGTTTTTGTCTCAAACGACTGGCTTTAATCCGAAGCGAACAACACAAAGGATTTTAACTCAAATATTCCTATGTCCTTGCATTTGTAAAGGTAATACCATCTATGCAACTGTCTGTTTGTTTTGTGCAAATAAAGCTTCTTTGGAATATGACACAAGTTGAGGCTCTCATTAGAAAATAGGCAATCTTCATAATCACCTATGGTAATATGCAACATCAAATCTGGTGGCCAAACCTCAATCGCGAAAACTGCTGGTTCAATAGATCCTGGTATGGTTTCCTAATGGATGGATGGATTGTCCAACACATACAGCTGTTGTTTAACAATTTTGGATTTGTGACATGGCTGACAGTTCTTCAGTTTCACAGCTGCAGGATTGGTTGATTATGTAGAGGCTCTTGTAAGGCGAAGAGAAACTGATTATAATGTATGATCACGTGGCAAATTCAATGATTCACACAAATTAGGCTAAAATAAATTACATTAGAGTCAAGGTATGCCAATTCAAGAGTAGTATGGGTAAAGCACAGATGCTAATAAATAAACTGAAACCAGGCAGTCAAGTGCGATACAAGCAGTCAAAACTTCAAGTGATTCACAAAATTATCTTCACAAATTGATAGAGTTCTCTTTCATGTCCGCGGAACCAGGGCAGACCCAACTAAGCTCTGCACGAGAAAAAAACTATTGGCTTTATTCACCTTTATCTAGTCCTTTCATTCACCTCTTTCTAGTAACATGTTCGATCCTTTAGAACTGTTGAAGATACATTGGGTTACACCTACAAACTGAACCCAAATGGATGTTACACTAAGGCCAGATTTTAAATATATCCTTTTCTTTCTTGTATGAAGTAAACAATACATACCTTATCGACTCTTATGAGAGTTGTCAACAAGAGAGCATCTGCTCTGTAAGTTGATTGCTGTATAAAAAGCGCTACCTACTTAGAATTCCATCACAGTTGTCCAGAGCCTCGTAAAGGTTTGTGACAGTCTAAAAATTTCAGAATAAAATAGAAGAACTGGTAAAAAGCCGTAGATTGTTGTTCTAAATCGTCGGCCGCTGCCACCACCATTACACCATTAGCAAGCAGGTGGATAGGAAGGAGTTGTGTTTACCTTTAGGACCTGCTGTCGGGTCTTGTCTGTTTTTGGGAGGCGAGGGCTGAAGGGAGCAGGAAAACGCCCAACAGAGGAGGGAAGCGGGGATGAGGAATAGAAGAAGAATAGAGGTAGTAGATACACCAGGCAAGCCAAGGGAATGAAGGAAGAAAGGCTAGGCCAGGAGGTGGCGCGTGCGGTTAAGCAAAAAGGAGGCCTCTGGTGGCCAGCCGGCCCGCTCCCTCTCAAGATTCGATGCATGCTAATTAAATATCTCCTTCAGTCTTCAGAACACGAAATCATCATATCAGCAAGAGAACAAGGTGGTATCATAATAAACTCAAAACAAACACCACAAAAGGACTAACTAAAACCTCACTTGATCCTAGCCTTCAGGAAGGGGATCAACCACCAGGGTGGGTATCTCATCGTCAATCCATCATGCTTTCCCGAGTGAAGCGTCATCATCAATCCATTAGTACAAGGATCACTAATTTGCCTCTCCGTGACATTACTATCAGCTGTCACATGGTCTGAGTTCACACTCCAGTGAGCTAGAATAGGTTCTGGTAATGCTGGGCATGTTTTAGATGTAGGTCTACCATTCTGACTGATTTCATTTTCTTGAGTAGCAACTTGATTTATCTCAGTTGTTTTCCTTTCTGAAATAAACCTAAATATATCAGTGAGAACATAATAGCCACCACTTTCTTATGGTGCTAGGAAGAATGAACAGGTAAACCTACAGAAAACGCTTTCATCCAAAGTCAAGGATCTAGTAACAATAATGAGCACTCCATCATTGTGAGATAACTGTGCATTTGCAGTCTCTATAACTATTAAGCAGTTCCTGGAGTCCATAGACATGATTTTTTTCATTAATATCCTATACAGAAAAAGGTGGTTCCAAGAGTTATCTCAACTTCAGATAACACGTCTAACAAACTCTACAGACTGAAGATTTTACCTATCATTTTCTTTAAATAAAATAAATAAATTTTATTTAAACGAACGAAAGAAAGGCACATTCAGTTTACCAATCAGTGATTAGAGTTGTTCCCTGGATTAGCAAGAAAGAGAAAACTTGCATAATTTAACCACAAACACACAGTACTATGTTAGATCAGCACCCCTGTTAAAGAATTTTATCCTACCACATGTTCACTTCCAGTTTTCTTACATATGTATGTTTTCAGTGTTCATAAAGAATTTGAACCGAGTATATGATTCAACACACTACTTCAAAGCATGATTAACCAATACAGAACAAGTTTGGATTACAGAACAATTTCTCCAACTCACCGTCGTCGAAGCAATTGAAGAGAACGGTGATCGTCACAAGCAGCGAACAAGGCACGATGCGCCGGTGATGATGGTGGATGGGGTGTCGTCTTGGAGGGGAACTTTAAAAAGAGCTGCTCTACAAACTGAAAAAGAACAAGAACAATTATTAAATACAAAAAGAGTTATTATATAAATAACAATGCATCATATGAAGCAACCACATTGTGACTAAACAAAAGTATTTGTTCATTTCTGAATTCCAAATCAGAGTATTCAAGTTAAATCAGACTACCACATGTCTACGACTGGTATATTACTACACTCACGAATCCAATTTGGTTAGACAACTGAGATTCACAACTAAAAAACACAGACATCCAAAGGTATTCATATCAGATAGATTTCAAGGAAAACTAAATAAATATTACCAAAACTCCATTGCCATAGCCTTACCAAAACTCTTTAGACCATTTAATAATATGATATATTAGTCACACTCTCACATGGATTTTATTCACGTGCTCCATAAACAGGTATATATATATATTGATTATAGGACTATCTGAACTCAAAACAAATGTGAAAAACTTAGCTCAGAACAGATGAAAAACACCACCATTCAACACACAAAAGGGAAAAGTGTTGAACATAATAACCCTTTACAAGATCATCAGGTGCAGCGTGAACAGCAACGGCTCTACCAATGATTGAGTTTGGCCCAGTCAGTGGGGTCTAAAAAAAATCATTAGTGGTGTTATTACCTGGATGTCAGTGAATTAATATTAGCAACACCTGACAGCAAAGAAACAAACTCAGTGACAAGATAGTACATGTTGAAGTACCTCTGTAATCCATTTCACATGTTTGAATCATATGCAAAATCAAATGATGTCATTTTACTCATCTATTTGAATTTTTTAACAGGGAATTATACTGTTGGAATTAAAGCAAATTTAAACCCCAAACTTGAACGGAGCATCTGCTTTTTGAACATATGAACGAACACACTACTTGAAAGAATGATCAAACCAGAATTGTAAGAAAAAAATAAATCCTATTATAGACCGAGTATGGATTACAAAGGTCTAAAGATTGAACATAGACATTATGAAAACGGATGTTCCGTATACACTATGAAAAACTGCAGCGAACATAGACATTATGAAAAACTGGTACTCTGAAGCTGCAGCGAACCAAACCCTGTCAACTAAAAGCAGATGTTCTGTATACACTCCAGATTAGATGTTTGAACACAGTACTTCAATCAAAACAGATGTCACTATCACTGCTCGTGCTGCTAATACATTGCATGATGAATCTTTGAAGCTTTTCTTATTTGACAATCTTTTCTGAAATAATCATTACTTCAGGTCCAGTTGTTTTTTCGAGCTTCTACTGCTGCTTGAAGTTTTTAACATGATTTTTCCTAGAAGATTCTGTCATCAATAGCCATTTGTTTGTTGGGAAAGAGAGGCATAATAATTATTTTACATTTTTATACAAAAATGCACATGTCATATCCTGTTTGGTGTGTGAGATAATGAAAAAGAACTAATTCATAGTAATCTGTAAGCTTGATTGCGAACAAAAATAATATGGTTGAATGTGAACATACAAGAATAATTTACACATTTCTGTATTTTTCCAGATTTCAGATGTACTTAGTGAGGCTGGTGCACCATGTGGGATAAAATCAGTCTGTCTTTATGGTGGAACTAAAAAGGAACCCCAAATATCTGCCCTTAAATCTGGAGTGGTAAGATAACTGATTTCATTTTTCTTTTCCCAGCCACAGTTCATATAATTGTACTGAATATTGAATATTGATTAAGTTATGAACTTTTTATATCGTTGCATACCAAACCATTACCATACCACTTCTTTTTTCACGGATTTCACTTAATGGAAACTCAATCTTTCTTTACTATATAGGACATGTAATGTAACTGTGTCCCCAATCAATCTTTGACAGTTAATTTGTGTAAAAACATACTGTTGGCTGACCCTGTATTCATTTTTTTGGGGTTTGTGGTTGCAGGATATAGTCATCGGAACTCCTGGTCGTATGAAAGACCTTATTGAAATGGGTGTTTGCTGTCTTAATGAGGTTTCATTTGTGGTAAGCCAGTTGTGTCTTTTTTTGCTATTCTTGTTGTCTATGAAGTGTGGTGTGCATGGTATATATATTCTATCAAATATGAAGTGCTCTGAACAGCAACAGGGTCACCAAGTTCTAATTTTGAGCAAGTCAGATCTCTAATTCACCAGCCCTTCGTTCTTTTTTATTTGATTTTCTAATTTTGAGCAAGTCAGACCTTTTCTGTTTGCCATGATATGCTAAACCTACATATATTGTCTGTATGAAAGGTACACCACTTGTTTGTAGTTAAAAGTAGTTCAGTAGTTTAGGGTGTGTTTGGTTCTGTTGTCTCATGTGAGAAAAGTTGCTTTCTGCTCTGAAAAAACTGCTTTCTGCTGTGAAAAAAGAGAAATAAGGGTTCAGCACCCCTTAAATGATGGAAGATGGGTAATTTCTTTGAACTTGGTTCGCTGGCATCAATCACATCAAATATTTCTTGGGATTACTGCTGTGCTTACACTTTCATGGTTATGCTTTAATGAGTAATTATTGTGTTCCCTTTTGTTGACGTACTTATATGGTGTGATATATATTCTTACTTTTTTTTGCATAGGTTCTAGATGAAGCAGATAAGATGTTGGATTTGGGTTTCGAACCTGAAGGCAGGGCAATTTTGAGCCAAACATCATCTGGATGGGATAGCGTTTGGCAGCTCCACCTATCGATGCTACCAAAGAAAAGGGGACTCTTTGCCAGGTCGTCTTCGTTCCAAGGACACCAGCAGAGACGCGCTCCAGATCTCGCCCGTACGTCCATGAACCTGGCGGGCGAGTGAAGCGAAGGCCGGCGTACGGGTCCGGCAGCAGATGGGGGAGGGAAGGGGAGGTAGACAAGGTGGTGATGGTGCTTGGGTCGGTCGGTACCTGGGAGGCGCGGACGCTGTCCTCTCGGGAGCCGGTGAATCCGTGGGAGAAGACGACGGCGAACCTGGCTTGGTCCCGGGGCACGCCGCTCTTGCAGTAGGCGAGGTGGCGGCCGTCGCGGAGCCTGAGCCTGGGCGCTGTTGAAGTCGTGCGTGCGCTGAATCAGGCGAGGTTGAAGTCGTGTGCATAAATGGCGGAGCTGGCGAAGCGGTTGAGGCCATGGTCGTGGGGGAGGAGGTCGAGGTCGTGGGCATCCTGCAGCGCGCCGTCGCTGGAGTGGAGGCAGCAGGCGCCGTAGCTTGGGTGTAGAAGGCAGGCGCCGTAGGATGGGCTGCAGAATGGGCCGCACCACCGTTGGGCCGCATACACCGCTCGAACACAGGCACTGCTATGGTGTTATTTGATTAGTGCCATACCGGCCACCCAGAGCGTCGAAACGTGACTTATAAGCGTTGGTGTCTGTTGTTTGTTACTTAGACGCGTTGGTGTGTGCTATTTGTTGCTCCGACTAACGTCTCTGGTGCCGTAGTAAGATGATTTTTTGGCGCGGGGCTGTACGACCGGAGGCAGAACGGGCCAGAGGCAGAACGGCAGAACGGGTTGGAGGCAGACTACTATTGCTTACTTAATAAGTAGTAGAGAAATAGTTTTTTGGCATCTTAACATTATATTGTTGGTAGATTCTAATAATCGTTTTGAATAGAAAAAACCAATAATAATAGCCAATAAATAAAGTGACAAGCTATTTTATCAAAATTACCCACTTCTGCTATTATAAAACCATAAACCCCTAAAGTTGTATCAAAATTACCTATATTTATCATTATGAAGTATAATTCAAAATAACTCACTAATTTTGTGTTCAAATTCCACGTATCTACCACCGTGAAAATAACTCTCCCGATGTACTGTCTGGTGTGAAGTCTGGTGCACAGTTGTGTGTTCGGGTACTCGGATCTCCAGTCCTTTCTTTAGCAAAAGCACTACACCTACTCGGTGCACAACTAGACACATCGGGTGCTGCTTAGCAACCTATTTTTTTTTTGTTTCACGTCTCTTTGTAGGGGTTCTTTCGTTTGTGTCTTGGACTCTGGCATGATCTACATAGGTCTTTAATTAGTCTTCTAATGTCATGTTTTGAGGTGTTGATCTTCTCAAGCACCATAATTTTTTTGTCCAAGTCCACGTTGTATCCTTTGAATTATATTCATAAACACTAGCAAGCATCATTAGTCTAAAACTCTAAATGGTTATGTTGCTCATCAAATACCAAAACTTATGGCTTGTGTTCTATTTATTACAATGTACACCTACAAGGCCACCTCATTTCCAAAAAAATGTCATCAAAATTCCTCAACCAAATTCATGGAATCCTATGCCAGGAGATGTCGAAACGAGAAAACTCTATCCAAGTGCCATCCTCACGCTGCTGATTCAACCAATCCACACCAAATAGCGCTAGGAAACGTGATCGAATACAAGCATGAGCAAAAGAGCAACCAAAGAGCAAGGATATGGAGGTGCGAGAAATCTCTAGAAGGCCAGGAGATCCTCACACTATTGATTAAAACCAATCCATCCAAATCTCGATACCTCCGTTCTCATCACAATACTTGTATACACAATACTTTACAAACAAAGAGCAAAGCAACAACAAAAAGGAAAAGCAGTAACCACAAATAAGAGTCCGACGAGGATTTTGTGAAACACCTTCGACAGCACTTTGTGACAAGGATGTGTGAGGCCGTCGGATCAATCACTACAACGCCACGACCTTGACGAAATCGCCTCTGCTTTCTTTCGTGGATGCGAGGAATACAAATACAAATAGTGTCTGAATAAGCCAAGCATGGATATCAGATGTATTGGGTGTTAACGGGTCAACATTGATTTGAACACTAAACTCCACCAGACACACTTAAATGTGCATAACATGTCGTCTAAACAGAGTCTAAATTTAGGCAACTCTATAGTAGGAAAGTGATTAATTATATATAACATAGGAGTCATAGAATGTGTGACTTGTGAGGGGGTGTCTCAACCCCCTCTCCCTGCCATTGCACAAGGACAACACGACAAGCCGTTTTAGCGTGATAGAATGAACAACAAAGCAAGACATGGTGGACGGGAGACCACGTGCCGAGAAAAAGGAGGTTAGCCAACGGTAGGTAGAGGCACATGTGAACTGTGTGCAGCTGATGTTGAAGAACAACCCAGGGTAGAGGATGAACAGAAACCATCCAACCTAAATATATCAATTCCCATATTCGAATCCAACAAAGTAGGTCAAGGAGTGTGCTACTACTACATTTGTCAGATGGAACCCTTGATTGCTTTGCATTATATCGACAGATAAAAGAAAGATGGATTACCTTCCTCGCCCTCACAGCCGCACATTAGTGCCATACGGCTACATAGGAATCGAAGAGGATTGAGAGAGATTAATTTACTTTCTATATAATTTTAACCTGCAAGGAATTTAATCCCCTCTAATTCATTTCTAATCGAGTAAGTCCTATGTGGGAACGTACAAGAAACATCCACGCAAAATTTCATGAAAATGCTCAAATTGGCAAGGAATCGAATTTATCTTCTACCTCTCGGTTACAAGGACAAGACAAAGGAGCTCCCCAGTTTCGCCCCGGTGACTGGCAACCGGGCGCAAATACTCTACATTGCTGTCTACAGTAGCCCTAAAATGTCTCTCCCTCTTGACAAAATCAACAGCAATCCCTACATTTCTGCCTGCGCTCATCCTAGGTTGTCTCTTGCACTCAGCAAAACCATCTGTAATTCCTACATTGCTGCCTATTCCTGCGCTGGGACGTCTCTGGCACTTAACAAAATCGTCGAGAAATCCTACACTGCGTCCTGCCGTCCTGCGTGGACAGGCGAATGTCTCTGGCATATGGTAGAATCATCTCTAACTCCTGCACTTCATGTAGCAAATGCACTGCGGCCTTCCACGACGACAACGGCGGCGGCGGCATCCAACGCTTCACACCCTAAGGCAAAACTGGTTGTCAGCATGGCTGCCGGTGCCTCGGAGACGCGGGAGCAGTCTCCCCGCGCTTGGATCCATCCTTCCTCCAACTCCAAATCCCAGTCCGGCAAATCCGTGCAGTGACTCGCCAATGAGCTGATCCTTTCGAACGCTCGTTCAGAGGTCTCCTCGTCCTCGTCCTCGTCGGACTCCCAGAATGCCGCATTGAGCGTGCTGTTGGGGGACGTCCAGTCATGCTTGGTCGGATCGGCATTATTGCCATTGCCATCGCATAAGGCGGACGCAAGGAACGGGTGCTCCAGCAGCTGCGATGCGGTGGGCCGGTTTCGGGGGTCTCTCGCCAGGCACTGGCGCAAGAAGTCCTTCGCTTGCGCTGGCAGCCACGCGGGCAGCTCCGGGACCTCGTCGGTGTAGCCAATCTTGTGGACGGCAGCGAAGACGTCGCCCACGTCGGTCCACGGCGCGCGTCCGGTGGCCATTTCGATGACGGTGCATGCGAGCGCCCACACGTCAGCCGCCGGCTCCTGCTCCTCCCAGCGAGCCACCTCCGGCGCCATGAACGCCGGTGTCCCGCCGATCGGCCGCGACGGGGACGGCTGGACAGACCTCGCGCACCCGAAGTCGGTGAGCCTGGCGCGGCCGTCTCCGCCGATTACTACGTTCCTGGCCTTGACGTCCCCGTGCACCAGCGAGCGGCCGTGGAGGTACGCCAGCCCCCGCGTGATGTCTCGCGTGTACGCCTGGATGGCCGGCTGCGCGAGGCGGCCCCCGCTCTGCGCTGCCCTGTCGGCCAGCGACCCGCCGGGCGCGAACTCGAGGAACAGCTGGTATTCACCGCCTGCGGCCGTGCGGGATCCGAGGCAGGGCACGATGTGCGGAGAGCAGAGGTCCTCCAGCACCCGCTCCTCGCGCTGCAGCTGCGCCGCCCCACCGGCGCCCGCGGCCTTGACCGTCAAGAGGCACCCCGAGGCGTCGTCGGAGGCCAGCCACACGACGGCGCCCGACGCACCGCGCCCGAGCGTGCGGACTCGCCTGAGCTGCTTCGCCACGGAGGCGTCCATGTTTCTTCCGTTGCATGTGTGTTCGGGAGGACCGGGAATGGCGCGTGAAAGCTTAGTTTGGAGCTGGAGCCTTCTTGGAGTGACAACGGGGTCTATTTGTACGGGCCACCCGGGGCACAGGCACATGGAACACCTGCGGGTGCCGTCGTGCCGAGAAGAGAGTCCGGACTCTCGGGGAGAAGAAATTAGGATATCGGCAGCGTGCGTCCCGTGCGCGGCTGCCTGCCCTGAGCCTCGGCCGGCGGAAGGCGTAACGAGCTTGTAGGCGCCCGGTTCTGGCGGTGCTTTTGCCGCACTTTTCTGGCGTTTCTCCTGCTGCCTATTGCTTCTGATGGGTATTGCTCGTCGGCCGCGGCAGCCTCAGAGCTGATTTGGTGACTCGGGATCCCGAGAGGATTGGAGGGGTTGAGGAAGAAATTAGTTCATTTCCCCCTTAATCCCTCAAATCCTTCCGTGATCCTCTTATCACCAAATCAACCCTCAGGGGCGGGGGCGGGGCCGGGTTGCTAATTCGCGCACCCCCTCCGTGTCCAGTTCCCATGCTTTTCCATTCTTTGAAATTTTCGGATCGGAACAATCTTTGGACAAATTTTCTTAACCTTATAATTAGACAAAATTAAGATACGCGACACATTTTCTCCCTTCCGATATTGGTGACATAATTATGCTGATATTAGAGACAACATTATTGAATTACTGTTGGAGACCATAATTAGGGGTACCCTCAAGACTCCTAATTCTCAGCTGGTAACCCCTATCAGCATAAAGCTGCAAAGGCCTGATGGGTGCGACTAAGTCAGGGATCAGTCCATTCAGCGACTCGATCACGTCTCGCCCGAGCCTAGCCTCGGACAAGGGCAGCCGACCCCGGAGGATTTCCGTCTCGCCCGAGGCCCCCCTCCAACGGCGAACATATTTCCGGCTCGCCCGAGGCCCTGCCTTCGCTAAGAAGCAACCCTGACTAAATCGCCGCACCGACCGACCAAGTCGCAGGAACATTTAATGCAAAGGTGGCCTGACACCTTTATCCTGACGCGCGCCCCCCGGCAGAGCCGAAGTGACCGCCGTCACTTCGCCGCTCCACTGACCGGCCTGACAGAAGGACAGCGCCGCCTGCACCACTCCGACTGCGGTGCCATTTGACAGAGTGAGGCTGACAGGCAGTCAGGCCCCGCCGGAGGCACCGTAGGAAACTCCGCTCCGCCCGACCCAGGGCTCGGACTCGGGCTAAGTCCCGGAAGACGGCGAACTCCGCTCCGCCCGACCCAGGGCTCGGACTCGGGCTAAGCCCCGGAAGACGGCGAACTCCGCTCCGTCCGACCCAGGGCTCGGACTCGGGCTAAGTCCCGGAAGACGGCGAACTCCGCTCCGCCCGACCCAGGGCTCGGGCTCGGGCTAAGTCCCGGAAGACGGCGAACTCCGCTCCGCCCGACCCAGGGCTCGGACTCGGGCTAAGTCCCAGAAGACGACGAACTCCGCTTCGCCCGACCCCAGGGCTCGGACTCCGCCCTGGCCTCAGCCGACGACCTCCACCTCGCCCGACCCAGGGGCTCGGACTCGGCCTCGGCCACGGAAGACAGACTCGACCTCGGCTTCGGAGGAGCCTCCGCATCGCCCAACCTAGGGCGCAGGCCAGCCACGTCAACAGGAGGCGCCATCATCACCCTACCCCGAGCTGACTCAGGCCACGGGGAACCAGACCGGCGTCCCATCTGGCTAGCTCCGCCAGATAGGCAATGATGGCGCCCCGCATGCTCTGTGACGACGGCGGCTCTCAGCCCCCTTACGGAAGCAAGAAGACGTCAGCAAGGACCCAACCGCTCCGACAGCTGTCCCTCCGCCAGGCTCCATCGCTCCTCCGACGGCCACGACATCACACCAGCTGGATGCCAAAATCTCTCCGGCTGCCACGACGGCATGTGCTTAGGGCGCTAGCTCTCCCCCGCTAGACACGTAGCACTCTGCTACACCCCCATTGTACACCTGGATCCTCTCCTTACGCCTATAAAAGGAAGGACCAGGGCCCTCTTAGAGAAGGTTGGCCGCGCGGGGACGAGGACGAGACAGGCGCTCGCTTGGGGCCGCTCGCTCCCTCTCCCGCGTGGACGCTTGTAACCCCCTACTGCAAGCGCACCCGATCTGGGCGCGGGACGAACACGAAGGCCGCGGGATTCCCACCTCTCTCACGCCGGTCTCTGGCCGCCTCGCTCTCCCCCCTTCGCGCTCGCCCTCGCGCTCGACCCATCTGGGCTGGGGCACGCGGCGACACTCACTCGTCGGCCCAGGGACCCCCCAGTCTCGAAACGCCGACAGTTGGCGCGCCAGGTAGGGGCCTGCTGCGTGTTGACGAACAGCTTCCCGTCAAGCTCCAGATGGGCAGTCTCCAACAACCTCTCCAACCCGGGACGGTGCTCCGTTTCGGGAGTCTTGAGTTCATGTCCCTCGACGGCGGCTACGACATGATACTCCTTCCACCGCCGCGCGACGACGACAATGGCGGCCGACGACCCGCCCGCCGGCGGCGGAATCGACGACGTCTTCCCCGCGTGGTGGAAGAACGACCTTCGAGCTCATCCTGCCCTTTCCCCCGCCGACGGAGGGGAAGGCAGGGCGACCAAGGCCAAGCAGGAGGCAGCGCCTCGATGGCTGTTGAGCGAGCCGACAACGCCGGCACCCCAACGAGGGGCACACCGGGTATCGACTTCGCGCCTGAGTCGAAGACGAGCGCCGTCTCCCCGCGACATGCCCATCCCGAGCAAGCGGACGACGCCAGCGCGCTCGCGGAGAGCTTGCTGGACGTCACCCTCGCACCTGAGACGACGATGCAGTCAGTCCCCGACGTGACTTCATCGCCGCTCGTCGACCAAAAGGTACCGACCGATTCCCATCCTACGTCATTTGGATTTAGCCTCAACCCGCCTAGCGACCTCGCCTTGGCGGACGCTCTCGTAAAGGCGAGTCCAAACCCTCTGGGGTTTCGCATGCGGTCGCCTTGGGACCGACTGACGGACGTCCCGACCTACGGGCCCTCTGGGTCCGAGGAAGACGACGGGCCCAGCATTTGTTGGGATTTCTCTGGACTTGGCAACCCCAGTGCCATGCGGGACTTCATGACCGCATGTGACTACTGCCTTTCCGACTGTTCCGATGGTAGCCGCAGCCTCGGCGGCGAGGACTGTGGCCCAAGCCGCGAATGTTTCCACGTCGATCTAGGGGGTCCCTCCGAAGGCAATCATCTCGGCATGCCGGAGGACGGTGATCTCCCTAGGCCAGTGCCCCGCGTCGACATCCCACGGGAGCTAGCTGTGGTCCCCGTTCAGGCGGGGGGCCATGACCCACAGCTCGAGCAAATCCGCGGGGCGCAGGCCAGGTTCGACGAGGGAGCAGGGGCGCTTGAGCCGATCCGCCGGGACGTCGGGCAGGCATGGGCGGGCCAACCCCCGGCCGGAGAAATACGTCATCTGCCCCAGGGTTTCCAGCACCGCGTCGCCGACGACGCCAGGGTCAGGCCGCCACCCGCATCTAGTGGCGTCGGCCAGAACCTAGCTGCCGCAGCGATGCCGGAGCCATCAACCACCGAGGGCCGGCGAATCCAGGGGGAGCTCAAGAATCTCCTGGAAGGCGCCGCGGTCCGACGGGCCGAGAGCTCTGCCTCCCGAAGGCAGGGATGCCCCTCGGAACCTCATGCCGCGACTTCCCGATTCATGCGGGAAGCCTCGGTCTACACCGGGCGCACGCGCAACACCGCGCCTGCGGCCCCGGGCCGCCTCGGCAACGAGCACCATCACCGCGACCGTCGGGCCCACCTCAACGAGAGGGTGCGTCGAGGCTACCACCCCAGGCGTGGGGGACGCTACGACAGCGGGGAGGATCGGAGTCCCTCGCCCGAACCGCCCGGTCCGCAGGCCTTCAGCCGGGCCATCCGACGGGCGCCGTTCCCGACCCGGTTCCGACCCCCGACTACTATCACAAAGTACTCAGGGGAGACGAGACCGGAACTGTGGCTCGCGGACTACCGTCTGGCCTGCCAACTGGGTGGAACGGACGATGACAACCTCATCATCCGCAACCTCCCCCTGTTCCTCTCCGACTCCGCTCGCGCCTGGTTGGAGCACCTGCCCCCGGGGCAGATCTCCAACTGGGACGACCTAGTCCAAGCTTTCGCCGGCAATTTCCAGGGCACGTATGTGCGCCCCGGGAATTCCTGGGACCTCCGAAGCTGCCGGCAGCTGCCGGGAGAGTCCCTCTGGGACTACATCCGGCGATTCTCGAAGCAGCGCACCGAGCTGCCCAACATCACCGACTCGGATGTCATTGGCGCGTTCCTCGCCAGCACCACCTGCCACGACCTGGTGAGCAAGTTGGGTCGCAAGACCCCCACCAGGGCGAGCGAGCTGATGGACATCGCCACCAAGTTCGCCTCCGGCCAGGAGGCGGTCGAGGCCATCTTCCGAAGGGACAAGCAGCCCCAGGGCCGCCCATCGGAAGATGCTCCCGAGGCGTCAACTCAGCGCGGCGCCAAGAAGAAAGGCAAGAAGAAGTCACAAGCGAAACGCGACGCCGCCGACGCGGACCTTGTCGCCGCCGCCGAGTACAAGAACCCTCGGAAACCCCCCGGAGGTGCCAACCTCTTCGACAAGATGCTCAAGGAGCCGTGCCCCTATCATCAGGGGCCCGTCAAGCACACCCTTGAGGAGTGCGTCATGCTTCGGCGCCACTTCCACAGGGTCGGGCCACCCGCGGAGGGTGGCAGGGCCCGTGACGATGACAAGAAGGAAGATCACCAAGCAGGAGAGTTCCTCGAGGTCCGCGACTGCTTTATGATCTACGGTGGACAAGCGACGAATGCCTCGGCTCGGCACCGCAAGCAAGAGCGCCAGGAGGTCTGCTCGGTTAAGGTCGCGGCGCCAGTCTACCTAGACTGGTCCAACAAGCCCATCACCTTCGACCAAGCTGACCACCCCGACCATGTGCCGAGCCCGGGGAAATACCCGCTCGTCGTCGACCCCGTCATCGGCGACGTCAGGCTCACCAAGGTCCTTATGGACGGAGGCAGCAGCCTCAACATCATCTACGCCGAGACCCTCGGGCTCCTGCGTGTCGATCTGTCCTCCGTCCGAGCAGGCGCCGCGTGAAAGTCGCCTAGAGGGGGGGGTGAATAGGGCGAAACTGAAATTCACAAAAAATGATCACAACTACAAGCCGGGTTAGCGTTAGAAATATAATAGAGTCCGCAAGAGAGGGCGCAAAAACAAATCGCAAGCGAATAATGAGAATGACACGTGGATTTGTTTTACCGAGGTTCGGTTCTTGCGAACCTACTCCCCGTTGAGGAGGCCACAAAGGCCGGGTCTCTTTCAACCCTTCCCTCTCTCAAACGGTCCCTCGGACCGAGTGAGCTTCTCTTTCTCAAATCACTTGGGAAACAAACTTTCTGCAAGGACCACCACACGATTGGTGTCTCTTGCCTCAATTACAAGTGAGTGTTTGATCTCAAGAAAGAATGCCAAAGAAAAAGAAGCTATCCAAGCGCAAGAGCTCAAATGAACACTGCAAATCACTCTCTCTAGTCACTAAAGCTTTGTGTGGAGTTGAGAGAGGATTTGATCTCTTTTGGTGTGCTTTGTAATGAATGCTAGCTCTTGTATAGTGGTTGGAAGTTGGAAAACTTGGATGCAATGAATGGTGGGTGGTTGGGGGTATTTATAGCCTCAACCACCAAACATGACCGTTGGTGGAGGCTGTCTGTTCGATGACGCACCAGACAGTCCGGTGCACACCGGACATGTCCGGTGCCCCAGCCACGTCATCAATGCCGTTGGATTCCGACCGTTGGAGTTCTGACTTCTGGGCCCGCCTTGATGTCCGGTGGCGCACCGGACACGAACTGTTCACTGTCCGGTGTGCCAGCAGGGGCGTGCCTGACGCCTGCGCGCTCTGGCGCGCATTTATTGCAATTGCAGGCGACCGTTGGCGTGAAGTAGCCGTTGCTCCGAGGATGCACCGGACAGTCCGGTGCACACCGGACATGTCCGGTGAATTATAGCGGAGCAGCCTTCGAAAAATCCCGAGGCTGGCGAGTTCCAGAGCCGCGACCTGTTGGAGCACCGGACACTGTCCGGTGTACACCGGACAGTCCGGTGAATTATAGCGCGCCGGCTCCTGGACAATCCCGAGGCTAAGGAGTTCAGCGCGAGGCCCCCTGGTGCACCGGACATTGTCCGGTGCGCCACCGGACAGTCCGGTGCGCCAGACCAGGGAGGCTTCCGGGATGCCTTAAGTACTCTATTTTGAACCCAACTTTGGTCTTTTTAATTGGCTTGTTGTGAACCTTTGACACCTGTATAACTTATACACTTAGAGCAAACTAGTTAGTCCAATTATTTGTGTTGGGCAATTCAACCACCAAAAATATTTAGGAACTATGTGTAAGCCTAATTCCCTTTCAATCTCCCCCTTTTTGGTGATTGATGCCAACACAAACCAAAGCAAATATAGAAGTGCATAATTGAACTAGTTTGCATAATGTAAGTGCAAAGGTTGCTTGGAATTGAGCCAATATAAATACTTACATAATGTGCATGGATTGTTTCTTTGTTTTTGACATATTGGACCACATTTGCACCATAAGTTTTGTTTTGCAAAATCTTTTGTAAATTCTTTTCAAGAACTTTTTGCAAGATAGTCAAAGGTAAATGAGTAAGATTTTTGCAAAGCATTCTCAAGCTTGAAATTTTCTCCCCTGGTTTCAAATGCTTTTCCTTTGACTAAACAAAACTCCCCCTCAAATAAATTCTCCTCTTAGTGTTCAAGAGGGTTTTAAGACATCAATTTTGAAAATACTACTTGCTCCCCCTTTAGAACACAAAGAGATACCAATTTTGAAATTTTCCATCCAATTGAAAATCATTAATTTTAAAATTAGGGTGGTGGTGCGGTCCTTTTGCTTTGGGCTCATATTTTCTCCCCCTTTGGCATGAATCGCCAAAAACGGAATCATTAAAGCCCTATGAAGTACGTTTGGTCATAAAATAAATGAGTGAAGATTATACCAAACGTTGGAGAGTGATGCGGAGCGACGGCGAAGGATGAGTAGTAGAGTGGAGTGGAAGCCTTTGTCTTTGCCGAAGACTCCAATTCCCTTTCAATATACCTATGACTTGGTTTGAAATACACTTGAAAACACATTAGTCATAGCATATAAAAGAGACATGATCAAAGGTATACTTACGAGCTATGTGTGCAAGTTTAGCAAAAGAAATTCCTAGAATCAAGAATATTAAGCTCATGCCTAAGTCTGGTAAAAGATTGTTCATCAAGTGGCTTGGTAAAGATATCGGCTAATTGATTTTTAGTGTTAATGTATGAAATCCCGATATCCCCCTTTTGTTGGTGATCCCTAAGAAAATGATACCGAATGGCTATGTGTTTAGTGCGGCTATGTTCAACGGGATTATCCGCCATGCGGATTGCACTCTCATTATCACATAGAAGAGGAACTTTGGTTAGTTTGTAATCGTAGTCCCGCAGGGTTTGCCTCATCCAAAGCAATTGCGCGCAACAATGTCCTGCGGCAATATACTCGGCTTCGGCGGTAGAAAGAGCTACCGAATTTTGCTTCTTTGAAGCCCAAGACACCAAGGATCTTCCCAAGAACTGGCAAGTCCCCGATGTGCTCTTTCTATTAATCTTACACCCTGCCCAATCGGCATCCGAATAACCAATCAAATCAAATGTGGATCCCCGAGGGTACCAAAGCCCAAACTTAGGTGTATAAGCCAAATATCTCAAGATTCGTTTTACGGCCGTAAGGTGTGATTCCTTAGGGTCGGCTTGGAATCTTACACACATGCATACGGAAAGCATAATGTCCGGTCGAGATGCACATAAATAAAGCAATGATCCAATCATCGACCGGTATACCTTTTGATCGACGGATTTACCTCCCGTGTCGAGGTTGAGATGCCCATTGGTTCCCATGGGTGTCTTGATGGGCTTGGCATCCTTCATTCCAAACTTGGTTAGAATGTCTTGAGTGTACTTCGTTTGACAAATGAAGGTGCCCTCTTGGAGTTGCTTGACTTGAAATCCTAGGAAATACTTCAACTCCCCCATCATCGACATCTCGAATTTTTGTGTCATGATCCTACTAAATTCTTCACATGTAGATTCGTTAGTAGACCCAAATATGATATCATCAACATAAATTTGGCATACAAACAAATCATTGTCAAGAGTCTTAGTGAATAAAGTAGGATCGGCTTTGCCGACTTTGAAGCCATTAGCAATAAGGAAATCTCTAAGGCATTCATACCATGCTCTTGGGGCTTGCTTGAGCCCATAAAGCGCCTTAGAGAGCCTATAGACATGGTTAGGGTACTCACTATCTTCAAAGCCGGGAGGTTGCTCAACATAGACCTCCTCCTTGATTGGTCCATTGAGGAAGGCACTCTTCACGTCCATTTGATAAAGCTTGAAGCCATGGTAAGTAGCATAGGCTAATAATATGCGAATTGACTCAAGCCTAGCTACGGGTGCATAGGTTTCACCGAAATCCAAACCTTCGACTTGTGAATACCCTTTGGCCACGAGTCGAGCTTTGTTCCTTGTCACCACACCATGCTCGTCTTGCTTGTTGCGGAAGACCCACTTGGTTCCTACAACATTTTGGTTAGGACGTGGAACTAAATGCCATACCTCGTTCCTTGTGAAATTGTTGAGCTCCTCTTGCATCGCCACCACCCAATCCGAATCTTGTAGTGCTTCCTCTACCCTGTGTGGCTCAATAGAGGAAACAAACGAGTAATGTTTACAAAAATGTGCAACACGAGATCTAGTAGTTACCCCCTTATGAATGTCGCCGAGGATGGTGTCGACGGGGTGATCTCGTTGTATTGCTTGGTGGACTCTTGGGTGTGGCGGCCTTAGTTGTTCATCCTCCTTGTCTTCATCAATTGCATCTCCCCCTTGATCATTGCCGTCATCTTGAGGTGGCTCATCTCTTTGATCTTTACCTTCATCAACTTGAGCCTCGTCCTCATTTTGGGTTGGTGGAGATGCTTGTGTTGAGGAGGATGGTTGATCTTGTGCATGTGGAGGCTCTTTGGATTCCTTAGGACACACATCCCCAATGGACATGTTCCTTAGCGCTATGCACGGAGCCTGTTCTTCACCTATCTCATCAAGATCAACTTGCTCTACTTGAGAGCCATTAGTTTCATCAAACACAACGTCACAAGAAACTTCAACTAGTCCTGAGGACTTGTTAAAGACTCTATATGCCCTTGTGCTTGAGTCATATCCTAGTAAAAAGCCTTCTACAGTTTTAGGAGCAAATTTAGATTTTCTACCTCTCTTAATAAGAATAAGGCATTTGCTACCAAAAACTCTAAAATATGAAATATTGGGCTTTTTACCAGTGAGGAGTTCATAGGATGTCTTCTTGAGGATTCGGTGAAGATATAACCGGTTGATGGCGTAGCAGGCGGTGTTCACCGCCTCGGCCCAAAACCGATCCGGTGTCTTGTACTCATCAAGCATGGTTCTTGCCATGTCCAATAGAGTTCGATTCTTCCTTTCCACTACACCATTTTGTTGTGGAGTGTAGGGAGAAGAAAACTCATGCTTGATGCCCTCTTCCTCAAGAAAGTCTTCTATTTGTGAGTTCTTGAACTCCGTCCCATTATCGCTTCGAATTTTCTTGATCCTTGAGTCGAATTCATTTTGAGCCCATCTCAAGAATCTCTTTAAGGTCTCTTGGGTATGGGATTTTTCCTGCAAAAAGAACACCCAAGTGAAGCGAGAATAATCATCCACAATAACTAGACAGTACTTACTCCCGCCGATGCTTATGTAAGCGATCAGGCCGAATAGGTCCATGTGTAGGAGCTCCAGTGGCCTGTCACTAGTCATGATGTTCTTGTGTGGATGATGAGTCCCAACTTGCTTCCCGGCTTGGCATGCGCTACAAATCCTGTCTTTCTCAAAATGAACATTTGTTAGTCCTAAAATGTGCTCTCCCTTTAGAAGCTTATGAAGATTCTTCATTCCAACATGGGCTAGTCGGCGGTGCCAGAGCCAGCCCAAGTTAGTCTTAGCAACCAAGCAAGTGTCGAGTTCAGCTCTATCAAAATCCACCAAGTATAGCTGACCCTCTAACACTCCCTTGAATGCTATTGAATCATCACTTCTTCTAAAGACAGTAACACCTACATCAGTAAATAGACAGTTGTAGCCCATTTGACATAATTGGGATACGGAAAGCAAATTGTAATCTAAAGAATCTACAAGAAAAACATTGGAAATAGTATGGTCAGGTGATATAGCAATTTTACCCAATCCTTTGACCAAACCTTGATTTCCATCCCCAAATGTGATAGCTCGTTGGGGATCTTGGTTTTTCTCATATGAGGAGAACACCTTCTTCTCCCCTGTCATGTGGTTTGTGCACCCGCTGTCGAGTATCCAACTTGAGCCCCCAGATGCATAAACCTACAAAACAATTTTAGTTCTTGACTTTAGGTACCCAAACGGTTTTGGGTCCTTTGGCATTAGAAACAAGAACTTTGGGTACCCAAACACAAGTCTTGGAGCCCTTGTGTTTGCCCCCAACAAACTTGGCAACTACTTTGCCGGATTTGTTAGTCAACACATAAGATGCATCAAAAGTTTTAAATGAAATGCTATGATCATTTGATGCAGTAGGAGTTTTCTTTCTAGGCAACTTGGCACGGGTTGGTTGCCTAGAGCTAGATGTCTCACCCTTATACATAAAAGCATGGTTAGGGCCAGAGTGAGACTTCCTAGAATGAGTTCTCCTAATTTTGCTCTCGGGATAACCGGCAGGGTACAAAATGTAACCCTCGTTATCCTGAGGCATGGGAGCCTTGCCCTTAACAAAGTTAGACAAGTTTTTAGAAGGGGCATTAAGTTTGACATTGTCTCCCCTTTGGAAGCCAATGCCATCCTTGATGCCAGGGCGTCTCCTATTATAGAGCATACTTCTAGCAAATTTAAAATTTTCATTTTCTAAGTTATGCTCGGCAATTTTAGCATCTAATAATGCTATATGATCATTTTGTTGTTTAATTAAAGTCATGTGATCATGAATAGCATTGATATCAACATCTCTACATCTAGTACAAATAGAAGTGTGCTCAACGGTAGATGTAGAGGGTTTGCAGGATTTTAATTCTACAACCTTAGCATGCAACATATCATTCTTAGTTCTAAGGTCGGAAATAATAGTATTGCAAACATCAAAATCTTTAGCCTTAGCAATCAAATTTTCATTTTCTACTCTAAGGCTAGCAAGAGAATCATTCAATTCCTTAATCTTAGCAAGCCAATCATCATTATCATTTCTAAGATTGGGAATTGAAGCATCACAAACATGAGAATCAACCTTAGCAATTAATCTAGCATTTTCATTTCTAAGGTTGTCTATAGTCTCATGGCAAGTGCTTAGCTCACTAGACAATTTTTCACATTTTTCAACTTGTAGAGCATAAGCATTTTTTACCTTAACATGCTTTTTGTTTTCCTTAATAAGGAAGTCCTCTTGAGAATCCAAGAGATCATCCTCCTCATGAATAGCACTAATCAATTCATTTAATTTTTCCTTTTGTTGCATGTTTAGGTCGGCAAAAAGGGTACGCAAATTATTTTCCTCATCACTAGCATCATCACTAGAGGATTCATATTTAGTGGAGGATTTAGATTTAACCTTCTTCCTTTTGCCGTCCTTTGCCATGAGGCACTTGTGGCCGACGTTTGGGAAGAGGAGTCCCTTGGTGACGGCGATGTTGGCGGTGTCCTCGTCGTCGGAGGAGGAGTCGGTGGAGCTCTCGTCGGAGTTCCACTCCCGGCAAACATGGGCATCGCCGCCCTTCTTCTTGTAGTACTTCTTCTTTTCTCTCCTCTTTCCCTTCTTATCGTCGCCCCTGTCACTGTCACTAGATATAGGACATTTTGCAATGAAATGACCGGGCTTACCACACTTGTAGCAAACTTTCTTGGAACGGGATTTGTAATCCTTCCCCTTCCGTTGCTTGAGGATTTGGCGAAAGCTTTTGATGATTAAAGCCATCTCCTCATTGTCGAGCTTGGAGGCGTCAATTGGTTGTCTACTCGGTGTAGACTCTTCCTTCTTTTCCTCCGTCGCCTTAAATGCTACTGGTTGAGCTTCGGACGTGGAGGGTTCATCAAGCTCGTTGATCTTCTTGGAGCCCTTGATCATACATTCAAAGCTCACAAAATTCCCGATAACTTCCTCGAGGGTCATTTGAGTATATCTAGGATTACCACGAATTAATTGAACTTGAGTGGGGTTAAGGAAAATGAGTGATCTAAGAATAACCTTAACCACCTCGTGGTCATCCCACTTCTTGCTCCCGAGGTTGCGTACTTGGTTCACCAAAGTCTTGAGCCGGTTGTACATGTCTTGTGGCTCTTCCCCTTGGCGAAGTCGAAAGCGACCGAGCTCCCCCTCGATCGTTTCCCGCTTGGTGATCTTTGTTAGTTCATCACCCTCGTGCGCGGTCTTGAGGAGGTCCCAAATTTCCTTTGCATTCTTCAACCCTTGCACCTTGTTATATTCCTCTCTATTTAGAGAGGCCAAGAGTATGGTTGTGGCTTGGGAATTGAAGTGCTCGATTTGGGCCACCTCGTCCTCATCATAATCCTCATCCCCTAAGGATGGTACCTGTGCTCCAAACTCAACAACATTCCATATACTTTTGTGGAGTGAGGTTAGATGAAATTTCATTAAATCACTCCACCTAGCATAATCTTCACCGTCAAAGGTTGGCGGTTTGCCTAATGGAACGGAAAGTAATGGAGTATGTCTAGATGTACGAGGATAGTGTAAGGGGATCTTACTAAACTTCTTATGCTCGTGGCGTTTAGAAGTTACGGAGGGCGCATCGGAGCCGGAGGTCGATGTTGATGAAGTGTCGGTCTCGTAGTATACCACTTTCCTCATCCTCTTGTGCTTGTCCCCACTCCGATGTGGCTTGTGAGAGGAAGATCTCTCCTTCTTTTCTTTGTGGTGAGAAGAAGATTTCTTCTCCTTCCCTTTGTTGGAGGAGCTCTTCTTCTCCTTCCTCTTGGTGCGGGACTCTTCCGATGAAGTGCTCCCGTGGCTTGTAGTGGGCTTTTCGCCGGTCTCCATCTCCTTCTTGGCGTGATCTCCCGACATCACTTCGAGCGGTTAGGCTCTAATGAAGCACCGGGCTCTGATACCAATTGAAAGTCGCCTAGAGGGGGGGTGAATAGGGCGAAACTGAAATTCACAAAAAATGATCACAACTACAAGCCGGGTTAGCGTTAGAAATATAATAGAGTCCGCAAGAGAGGGCGCAAAAACAAATCGCAAGCGAATAATGAGAATGACACGCGAATTTGTTTTACCGAGGTTCGGTTCTTGCAAACCTACTCCCCGTTGAGGAGGCCACAAAGGCCGGGTCTCTTTCAACCCTTCCCTCTCTCAAATGGTCCCTCGGACTGAGTGAGCTTCTCTTTCTCAAATCACTTGGGAAACAAACTTTCCGCAAGGACCACCACACGATTGGTGTCTCTTGCCTCAATTACAAGTGAGTGTTTGATCTCAAGAAAGAATGCCAAAGAAAAAGAAGCTATCCAAGCGCAAGAGCTCAAATGAACACTGCAAATCACTCTCTCTAGTCACTAAAGCTTTGTGTGGAGTTGAGAGAGGATTTGATCTCTTTTGGTGTGCTTTGTAATGAATGCTAGCTCTTGTATAGTGGTTGGAAGTTGGAAAACTTGGATGCAATGAATGGTGGGTGGTTGGGGTATTTATAGCCTCAACCACCAAACATGACCGTTGGTGGAGGTTGTCTGTTCGATGACGCATCGGACAGTCCGGTGCACACCGGACATGTCCGGTGCCCCAGCCACGTCATCAATGCTGTTGGATTCCGACCGTTGGAGTTCTGACTTCTGGGCCCGCCTTGATGTTCGGTGGCGCACCGGACACGAACTGTTCACTGTCCGGTGTGCCAGCAGGGGCGTGCCTGACGCCTGCGCGCTCGGGCGCGCATTTATTGCAGTTGCAGGCGACCATTGGCGCGAAGTAGCCGTTGCTCCGAGGATGCACCGGACAGTCCGGTGCACACCGGACATGTCCGGTTAATTATAGCGGAGCAGCCTTCGAAAAATCCCGAGGCTGGCGAGTTCCAGAGCCGCGACCTGTTGGAGCACCGGACACTGTCCGGTGTACACCGGACAGTCCGGTGAATTATAGCGCGCCGGCTCCTGGGCAATCCCGAGGCTAAGGAGTTCAGCGCGAGGCCCCCTGGTGCACCAGACATTGTCCGGTGCGCCACCGGACAGTCCGGTGCGCCAGACCAGGGAGGCTTCCGGGATGCCTTAAGTACTCTATTTTGAACCCAACTTTGGTCTTTTTAATTGGCTTGTTGTGAACCTTTGACACCTGTATAACTTATACACTTAGAGCAAACTAGTTAGTCCAATTATTTGTGTTGGGCAATTCAACCACCAAAAATATTTAGGAACTATGTGTAAGCCTAATTCCCTTTCACCGCGCCCTTCCACGGGATCATTCCCGGGAAGCGCGTCCAACCCCTCAGACGACTCGACCTTACCGTCTGCTTCGGAACGCCCTCCAACTTCCGAAGGGAGACTCTGACATTCGAGGTGGTTGGGTTCCGAGGAACCTACCACGTGGTACTGGGAAGGCCATGCTACGCGAGGTTCATGGCCATCCCCAACTACACCTACCTGAAGCTCAAGATGTCGGGCCCCAACGGGGTCATCACCGTCGGCCCCACGTACAAGCACGCGTTCGAATGCGACGTGGAGTGCGTGGAGTACGCCGAGGCCCTCGCCGAGTCCGAGGCCCTCGCCGAGTCCGAGGCCCTCATCTCCGACTTGGAAAGCCTCTCTAAGGAGGCACCAGACGTGAAACGTCATGCCGGCAACTTCGAGCCAGTGGAGACGGTTAAGGCCATCCCCCTCGACCCCAGCAGCGACGCCTCCAATCAGATCCGGATCGGCTCCGGGCTCGATCCCAAATAGGAAGCAGTGCTCGTCGACTTCCTCCGCGCGAACGCCGACGTCTTCGCGTGGAGTCCCTCGGACATGCCCGGCATACCGAGGGATGTCGCCAAGCACTCGCTGGATATTCAGGCCGGAGCCCGACCCGTCAGGCAGCCTCTGCGCCGATTCAACGAGGAGAAGCGCAGAGCCATAAGCGGGGAGATCCACAAGCTAATGGCAGCGGAGTTCATCAAAGAGGCGAAAAGCGCCAAGCTCAATCATGGTCTTGGGGTTAATCATCTCCAGGCGGGGCATCGAAGCCCACCCGGAGAGGATTGCGACCATCGCACAACACCCCGAGCCCTTGTTGGGGGCACCCGGGGGCTACACGCACCCCCGGGAAGGACCGCTTGTCACCACCAAAGTTCTGAGGCTCGGAACGTACAAGCTGGCCAACAGTCAGGGCGAGGTCTACGACAACGCTTGGAACATCCAACGGTTTCGTCGCTTCTACCCTTAAGATGTTTTCAAGATTGTTCGTATACCTCGCTCCCACGCAAGTCTTAGTCGTCAAGGAAGGGTCAGCCTCGCCTCGGCAGAGCCTGACCCTCCCTCGGGGGCTAAAAAGGGGGGAACCCCCCCTTTATCACTCTGCGTCAAGATTGGGGAACCCCTCTGCGTCCAAAAATTTCAATCAAAAAGGCTTTTACGTTCCCCCGGCTATGTCAGAAGCAGGACCCCAAGGAGCGAACGTGGGTGCATGTAAGTGGCAAGGCCGACCGAGCCGAGGTACTACCATGCCTCCGGGTTAGGGACATCTCACTCGTCACCCGCCACGAAAAGTGACCCCTACTTGGGGAAGCCACCCTGCTACTGACAGGCGAAGCCGGACACGCAAAATAAAAGGAAAAGGAGTACGACTTCATGCAACGGTAACAAAGTGTTCAGGCCTCAGCGGCCGCAGAAAGACACACGCGCATCCAACAGAAACTGTTCCAACAAGTTAGGCTTCGCCTTGGGAAGGAGCCGCGCCTTCAGCTCCGTCCCCACCTTCAACGAGGTCCATCTCGGCTTCCGGCGACGGCGCAGGTGGGAGGATCTCCGCCTCAAAGGTGGTCGCCAGCACTGCGCTCGGACCCGCGGCGGCCGTATCGAGCCTGTGGACTTCTGCCAGGGCAGCTTCATCTTCGTCGGGAAGGCAATACCCCTCGCTAACCCGCTCTAGGTCCACAACATAGTGGGAAGCGAGCACGGCGAAGGCCCGCCTGACGCCGTGGTGTAGCGCCTCGCGGAGTCTGCCGCGCACGTGATCGCCCAAGACTTGGAGGCGACTTTGAGGGGAGCTTCCTGAGGGAACGTCGCCGAAGCCAAGGATCCGGTAAACGTCCGAGACGACTTCGGACATGGCCGCGTGGTCAGCCTCCCTCCGCTCGGCCGCCCCGGCAAGCGCCTCGGCAAGTGCCTTGGCAGACTCATCAAGGGCGGACTCGAGCTCTGCGAATAGCCAGAAGAAAGATCTCAAACACAAGCAGAGGAAACAAACAGGAACGAAAACCAAGGATGGCCAAGGCGTACCTCTGGCTCGGGCACGCTGCTCCGAGGCTGCGACCTGGGCTACGGCTAAGTCGGCTGCAAGGGTTTCGGCCCGGCTGTCGGCCTCGGTAGCCCGACCCCGAGATTGGTCCCGCTCCTCGACGACCCGGTCGAGCTCCGACCGTTGCCGTTGCGCTTCTGCGCGCGCCGCGGCCGCCTCCGTGCACGCCGCTGCCGCCTCGGCTCTTAGGTCGGTGCAGAGCAACTAGAGGTCCGCTACCTCGGCACCCTGCTGAGAAAGGCGCGCAGTAGCCCCGGCGAGCGAGGTCCTCAGAGATCGCAGCGAGCCCCAGACGTCGACCTCGCGGCGGATGAACGACGACTTGGCGGCGCTCCGATCCGTCAGATCCTGAGGGAAGGAAGCGGGGCGTCACGAAGAACGCCTCGGTCACAGAAGAGAAAAGGTATGCCTGAAACCGTCACCTGGAGGATTTTGGGAATGTCCCTGCAGAAAACCTCCAGCGACGACCGGAGCGACCCCACCGTTGCTTCAGCACACTCGCGGAGCTCATCCCAGGACTGGTCCTCCCGTTCATCGTCGAGAACGAAGACGGGGTCCGAGGCCACACGGGTCCAGAACCGGAGCAACTGGCGCCGGCCCTCGGAGCTTTGCCGCACAGCGACGAGGCTGCCGCCCGGTGGGACGGATTGCGTCTCCACGCCCCCCTCTTCCGAGGCACCAAGCGCCGACGTATCAGCCGTCTCAACGTCGGCAGCAACCGATCACTCTCCGACGGGGGCGGCAGCGACTTCAGTAGCGGCAGGCGCCGGCATGGCCGACACGTCCGGTGGGCTCGGGACCACGTCAGCGTCAGCCGCCTTCCCTATCACAATGGCCGCCTCGGCAGAAGAGCCAGCCTCGGGAACCTGCTCCACGGCGACCGGTGCCGCCTGAGCCCCCTGCGGTGGAACGCCTTGCGAGAAGGTCGGCTGGACGGCAAGGCCTGGAGCGGCGCCGGCCACGCAAGCCGGCGCCGTCTTAAGGGCCTTCCGGGGTGCCAGGTCGGTCAGGCCATGGCTCTGCTTGCTGAGGGAAAAGGAAAATCACGGCCGGGACATACGAATGAAAAGCCAGGACGAAGACATTCCGAGATACTTACCCGCTCCGGGCCATGATCAACCGTGCCTGGGGGGAAGTCTCTTGGACCTCGACCCCCGGAACCACCGCCGAGGTCCGCTTCGCCGGCAGCTTCGGCACCACCCTCGCTTTGAGCGCCCTGGACGCCCGGGGGGTGGACTGCCCAGGCACTGTCACGGCGACCTGAGGGTCGCTCCCCTGCGCTGCCGGCACGGGCGGTGGCTCTCGGGGAGCAGACGCTCCGGCCTGGCCCCCCGGGGTCGCCTCAACTCTTCCAGCCGAGGGGTCCGGTACCCTCTTGGATTGCCCCCGCCCCTCGGGCTGGGACCTCGGCGTGCCGACCTCGGGGACTGACGGCATCAGCCCGCTCGGGGGCTGGTTTGACGGCTCCTGGCCAAACCCCAAGCCGGGGCTGAGGCCGAGGCGTGCAGCCATGTCGTCCTCCTCGTCATCATCTTCATCATCGTCGTCGTCGTCGGGCGTTTCCGGCGACGGCTCCCTCGGGAGCCCCTCCCTCTCCTGCCGGCGACGAAGCTTCTCCAAGGCGTCTCGAGCCCGCCTCCGCTCACGGGCCCGGGCCTTCTCCGCGTCCTTCTTCTTCTTCTTCTCCTCCGCGGCGACCCGCCGCGCTGCTCGGTCCACCGCATCCTGCGGGACCCGTGGCAGGGAAGGCTTGTGCCACCCCACCTCCTGAAGAAGGGGGAAAACCCAACCATAAGAACCAGGAGCAACCCGATGCAAGAGGAAGGAAGAAGCGGACACTCACCAGAGTCACGCACCCTTGGTCTAGGCGCATCAAAGGCTGGGAGTAGGCGGTGGGGTCCGGCTTCCCCAACGCGACGGACACCCGCCCGTGGAGGGCGTCGAAGGGAAGAGGATCAGAGGACATCCGCGAGCCCTCCAAGTCAGCCTCCGGTGTCATCTCCCAAAGCGACAGCCGTCGCTCCGCCAAGGGAAGCACCCTCCGACGGTGGATGGCGGCAATCACTCCCGCAGCGGTGAGTCCCCCTTCCGCAACGCCTCCAAGGCCTGGAGAAGGGGTTCGAGGTTCTTCTGTCTTTCGTGCGGGGTCCCGTGGCGCCAAGCGTCGGCGGCAGTGGTGACTACTCGCTGGGAGAACGGCGGGAGCAACTCGCCGTCATTCCGGAGGTAGAACCACCGGCGCTGCCACCCCTTGTTCGAGGACGTGAGGATGGCAGGAATATACAGCGACGCCCGCGACTGCCTCAGCAGGAGGGTGCAGCCGCCGGCCCGCACCGCTGCGCGGACTTTCCTCTCCCCCGTCGGCGAGGCAAAAAGCTCCGCGAAAATGAGATGGGTCCACAAATCCCAATGGGGGGCGATCCCCAAGTACCCCTCGCACACCGCTACGAAGATGGCGGCCTGCGAGATGGAGTTGGGGGTGAGGTTATGCAACTCCACCCTGTAGTGGTGCAGGATCGCCCGCATAAAGCGACCCGCCGACACACCGAATCCCCGCTCGTGGAAGGAGACGAAGTTCACGATGTACCCCGACGGTGGGGACGGAGCGGCTCCGCCCACGGGAGGAATCCATTCCGGTCGCTGCTCATCGGTGAGAGGGCGAAGTAAACCCTCGCCAACCAGATCCTCTAGATCACTCGCCGTCACCGTGGAAAAAGGCCATGGATCGCACGGCGAGATGATGGTCACCCGGTCAGCCATCACCGAGCGGAAGGGATGGCGGCGCAAGGGGCAGGAAGCGCGGCTTCCTCTTCTCTGGCTAAGTCTCTCGGGTGGCGGTTTCCTCTTCTCTGGCTAAGTCTCTCGGGTTACGAAAACCTAAGAAGGAGGCAGGAAGCGGAGCAAAGAACCGTCACCAGACCCTCTCCCGGGTATATAAAGACCAAGGCGAGACCGGTTCAAACGTTCCGCCCGGACCGGACGCGGGATTCGAAAACGCAAAGCGAACAGCCGTTCCCCGGACGACTCGCGCACGCGCAACGACCGCCCCGCCAACCACTCGCCCCGTCACATTAACTCCGCGGCGGGACAGGCGGCGCCTCTAGCAGGAAAAGCGGGCGACGCTTCGCCTTCGCCATAATGACCGCGCCAGTAAAGGTACGCCGCGTCGTTCGATTTCGTATCCTTTTCCTTTTTTCCTCTTTCTCTCTCTCTTGCAACAGGGACCGGGAAAGGGGGATACCCCGAAAAGGGTCCTTCCCCGTGAAGGAACCAGGCTCCGAGCCTCCCTACTGATCAGAGGTTCGAAGGCTGGCCCCCCGAAGGGTTCGACAGCCGCCTCAGATCGCGTGGGCCCTACACCCACTACTGGTCAGAGGTTTGAAGGCCAGCCCCCCGAAGGGTTCTACGGCCGCCTCAGGCTACTCGGGCTCCGTGCCCATTACTGATCAGGGGTTCGAAGGCTGGCCCCCGAAGGGTTCACAGCCGCCTCAGACGCCGAGCGAGGGATGACCATGGGTACGTTCGATACATAACCAAGGCTCGGGCTGCGCTCCCGAGGTACCCTAGGACATTTCCGAGACCAGCGGGAGCGATCTTGTAACGGAATCCCATCAGAGGGAGGCATCGAGCCCTTGGACCCCATCGCTAGGGGACCGAGTCCGGCAGATCACCCGCAGGTACTTTTGGGCGTGCCTCTGGGCCCCTAGCCAACCCCTAACGAACGGGGCACGGACGTCCACTCGGATTACCCGCTTGCAGCTCACTGGAGACACCATGTTCGGCGCCCATCGAGGGCAACATGGCGCTTTTCCCCCTCCTCCTTGCGGAAAGGCGACGCAGGGGCGTATGTAAAAAAGCCGAGTCTGTCCCTGATCGCCCTCTCGCCCTGTGCAGAGGCTCGGGGGCTGCTCTCGCAAACCCAGCTCTGGCCGAACCGTTGACAGCGTCAACATACCAGCCCGAGAACTTGGGACCCGACTGTACACCCGGGCTACGGCCAGCTCGCATGAGGGAACAACCAGACCAGCCGAAGCATTACGCGAGGCATTAAGACCTCGGAGGAGTGAAACCACTCCTCCGAGGCCTCGGGGGCTACACCCGGCGGGAGCGCTCGCGCGCACCCACCGGAACAAAAACACAACCGAGAAAGGCTGGTCCCCTTGCAAAAAAGTGCGACGAAAGCCTCCAAGCGAGTGCTAACACTCCCTTCGAGGCTCGGGGGCTACTGTCGGGGACCATAATTAGGGGTACCCTCAAGACTCCTAATTCTCAGTTGGTAACCCCCATCAGCATAAAGCTGCAAAGGCCTGATGGGTGCGACTAAGTCAGGGATCAGTCCATTCAGCGACTCGATCACGCCTCGCCCGAGCCTAGCCTCGGACAAGGGCAGCTGACCCCGGAGGATTTCCGTCTCGCCCGAGGCCCCCCTCCAACGGCGAACATATTTCCGGCTCGCCCGAGGCCCTGCCTTCGCTAAGAAGCAACCCTGACTAAATCGCCGCACCGACCGACCAAGTCGCAGGAACATTTAATGCAAAGGTGGCCTGACGCCTTTATCCTGACGTGCGCCCCCCGGCAGAGCCGAAGTGACCGCCGTCACTTCGCCGCTCCACTGACCGGCCTGACAGAAGGACAGCGCCGCCTGCGCCACTCCGACTGCGGTGCCATTTGACAGAGTGAGGCTGACAGGCAGTCAGGCCCCGCCGGAGGCACCGTAGGAAACTCCGCTCCGCCCGACCCAGGGCTCGGACTCGGGCTAAGTCCTGGAAGACGACGAACTCCGCTCCGCCCGACCCAGGGCTCGGACTCGGGCTAAGTCCCGGAAGACGGCGAACTCCGCTCCGCCCGACCCAGGGCTCGGACTCGGGCTAAGCCCCGGAAGACGGCGAACTCCGCTCCGCCCGACCTAGGGCTCGGACTCGGGCTAAGTCCCGGAAGACGGCGAACTCCGCTCCGCCCGACCCAGGGCTCGGGCTCGGGCTAAGTCCCGAAAGACGGCGAACTCCGCTCCACTCGACCCAGGGCTCGGACTCGGGCTAAGTCCCGGAAGACGACGAACTCCGCTTCGCCCGACCCCAGGGCTCGGACTCCGCACTGGCCTCAGCCGACGACCTCCACCTCGCCCGACCCAGGGGCTCGGACTCGGCCTCGGCCACGGAAGACAGACTCGACCTCGGCTTCGGAGGAGCCTCCGCATCGCCCAACCTAGGGCGCAGGCCAGCCACGTCAACAGGAGGCGCCATCATCACCCTACCCCGAGCTGACTCAGGCCACGGGGAACCAGACCGGCGTCCCATCTGGCTAGCTCCGCCAGATAGGCAATGATGGCGCCCCACATGCTCTGTGACGACGGCGGCTCTCAGCCCCCTTACGGAAGCAAGAAGACGTCAGCAAGGACCCAACCGCTCCGACAGCTGTCCCTCCGCCAGGCTCCATCGCTCCTCCGACGGCCACGACATCACACCAGCTGGGTGCCAAAATCTCTCCGGCTGCCACGACGGCATGTGCTTAGGGCGCTAGCTCTCCCCCGCTAGACACGTAGCACTCTGCTACACCCCCCATTGTACACCTGGATCCTCTCCTTACGCCTATAAAAGGAAGGACCAGGGCCCTCTTAGAGAAGGTTGGTCGCGCGGGGACGAGGACGAGACAGGCGCTCGCTTGGGGCCGCTCACTCCCTCTCTCGCGTGGACGCTTGTAACCCCCTACTGCAAGCGCACCCGACCTGGGCGCGGGATGAACACGAAGGCCGCGGGATTCCCACCTCTCTCACGCCGGTCTCCGGCCGCCTCGCTCTCCCCCCTTCGCGCTCGCCCTCGCGCTCGACCCATCTGGGCTGGGGCACGCGACGACACTCACTCGTCGGCCCAGGGACCCCCCAGTCTCGAAACGCCAACAATTACCTAACCATGTTTTATAGTTGTATTAGGGTTCAACTATAGATTTCTAAAAATCTAATTCTAGTGGTGACCTATGAAGATGCTACTATGAGCAGATGGCTATTGTTGAACACCAAATCTAACAGCACAATCCGACTCCCGGATCGTCAGATCAGTTCGAGCGGGAGTCCTAATTTATTATGAGGTCTTCGATATCCTGTTAGACTTCGCTTATGCCATCTCCAGCAGATCCCATATCGCATCCCCTATTTTATCTACTATTTCAAACTCCACTCAGCAAATAGTATCAAACAGTGTCTTCTACATTTTCACGTCTCCTATTTTATACGATCCACTGAAGATAGTCTTAGAATAAGGTCAAGACCTCTTCCCCTATAAATGTGAAGGAGTACGACCGATTGATACACACACAATCCAAATGAATCAATCTATATGCATTCCTTATCTCATGTCTTAGGTCTAAATGTAGTGTAGCTCTAGTTATAGTTTTCCAATCTTAATTTTGACCTCCCTTCGGCTCTACATCGTCTAGAGACGCTTTAAGTGTCATATCAATCTCGAAGCAATCCTACAATCTCTCCTCCCTGACAGGGTCTTCCGAGAGGCTAGATCTAGGTTATACACGAAGCCCTCTACGCATTGTGGACGGACTGTTGCCTACACACGAACGGTCTATGCACCTACATAGAAGAGCGAAGCTCTCTGCGCCATCACGGATGATCTGGTGCCCAACCATGGACCATCCGATGACCTACCGCAGATGGCCCGCCATCCCACAAAGAAGTCCTTAAGGTTCTGCACACCACGTGCAGGTCCTAGGGATCATTAGTATTTGGCCTAAAAAGGCATCGACAACTATTAAAAAGTTAAAAGTTGTATGTTTAAAACAATTGCCAACTATAGATTTGGTAAGAGCACGAGAGCTTGACAACATAGCAGGGGAGATGCCATCCTAGCCTCTAGAACTAGCCAATTCAACATCATGCCTTCGTTGGCAAGGGGGCGGTACGTCATGCCTCACGAGTCTTACACACACAGTGCTAGGCCCAAGCATCATGTTTATAGTCATGCCGGTCCAACGCACACATGGCACCCTACACGAGTAGTATGTACGACGATGATAGCACCTAAAGCGATAGATGTTGCATTGTCGTCTTACATGTGGATGGAGCTTCACAGTCGCCAAACATCAAAGTGGAGGCTAGGGAGGTTCTAAAGTGAGCAATATCAGATATAGACAAACAACATGGATGTTGGATGATGAGCGATGTTGGAGGGTCGACGAGAAAGAGGTATGATGGTCTAGGGACAGTTAAGCCTCACCATCGAACTCTACAATCATGCGTAGGGAGGCGGTGGCAATTCTAGTCGCCACTAGGTGTCATCCGGTGAGAGTCGAGCGATGAGTCGGGTGGTGGTCTTTGAATAGAAAATAAAATGATTTGGTCATGTAAACAATGATAATTGGGTAATGTTTTTGAAAATTTAGATGGCATAAATCTAGAAAATCTGGAGTGGAAAGGGATCCTAGATTGAACTAAACGAATCTATAAGTTTTCACGAATCTATTTAGCTCCTATACACCTTTAGTTGGGGTTTCAGATTTTTTATAGTGAATTGGGCTCAAAAAGCTAAACCTAACAGACCTTTAATCTAAAAGTGATGCAACACTCGCAATGCCATATTTGAGTTGAGATATTGCACTTGCTTCTCTAAAGAAAATAGACCTAGATTAGCATATAACCATTTTATTATCACTATTTGCTATTGTTTTTGAGTATAGACAGTGGTGGAACTAGGATTAGCTAAAGCCCTAAACCGACTTATGACAAAGCATGCCAAAAAAACATAGTTCAAAAGTTACATGTCAATGTCATTGTAAAGTAATATCTTTATTCTTCTTTATCAATTATTTCAAATTCAGACATAGAGTCTAATACAAGATTGAAAAGCTTATATTAAAACTTGAAACATGTAACAAATATAATATAAATCAAGATTTAAAATACACACTATGTAAATACCGTTAGAATTAGGTATTGTTGGTTACTTGCAATTGGTTTCTAAGAGAGACCAAGAACAAGGCAACATAAATATATTAAGTTTACCTTCTTCAGAAGAAGGCTGATTTTAAAAATGAAGGTGCGACAACAATTAATAAAAAAAATGTGTTAACAAAGATAATAATTCGAAGAATGTTAACACGAATATAAAACGTGAATATAAAATTGTGTCAACAATTAATAAAAATGTCTCGCATAACAACCAAATAAGATAAGTTTTATCTCTTACATGTGCAACTAACCATATATTAGCCCTTAACTTCTCATCCCTTTTTCCGTCTCTACCTACCTTACCTAGATTCTTCCGCACAGACATCGAGTAGACCATTCTACTGGCCCCCGACTGCCTTGAATCGCCGTCGTGACTCTCCGCCGACATACATCCTTTTAGGCAGCAGAGCAAGAACAACCGAGAGAAAGCATCTTTGCCACCAATGCATGGCTGAACAACTGAGAGAGAGGACAGAGGAGGAGTTCTAGATCATGATTGTATAGTTTTTGATAAAAAAATTTGTGAGATATTAATGTAAAATATATGTATTGTTTGTTTTCATATAATCGTTGTTCGCTAATATTTTATCGAATATTTATGTGCCATTGTAACGCAATGCCCCACGCTGTAGCGAGCGTCGCAACGAAGCATCAAAAAAAGGAGTGCAAGTGCCACAAGGTTTGAACCATGGTTTCTAGAAAGAGAGCATCTACCTCTAACCAACTGCCACAATGTTGATTTGTGTTGTAAAAAAACCCAGTATATTATATATATAAACTGTAGCGATAATATATGTATTGTTCATGTTAATTGTGCACTAATATTTTATTGAATAATTTATGTTCCACCGTAACACACGACGCTATACTATCATATATAGAAGCCTTAATAGTATTAATAGTTGCAACGTAGTAGTGAAATAGGTAGATCAAAATAACAAACTGATAGACCTATGAAACCTGAAAGTCGATTGCAAATTACTCCAGCGATAACGTCAGTCTCGTGCTTTCTCTCATGTAAAGACAGCAACAGCAAAAGCCAAACGACATCAGTTGGGGGCGAAAAGCTCTCAGCCAGCCAGGGCGCGAGCCAGTTGCCAAATGGAGCGGCGAAGCGCAGGAACGTTTCGTTTCGCCCCCTTTCCTCGCGCTAGCCGTCGGCACACAGGTGAGATGAGGTGAGTCCTGACCCCGGCACCCGTCTCCCCGCGACTTTGGTGGCCGTTGGAATTCTCAACAGACTGGATCCTGCTCTTTCCAAGAGGTCAACCAACCAGCAACTGAGCCATCCAAAAAGGTTCATGCACACAACACACACACGCCCTTTGTTGATCATTCCCTTTTGCGTTTCTTTCACGCCGGTTTCTTTTTTAGTGTTGGATAACGATCGTCAAGATTGGGAGAAAAAAAAAACAGAATACCACCGAGATCAGCCGGTTACCGTATTCTGATGTCCACTCTGGCTGCGCCCAAGATTATTCAGATACATGGGGACTTCCAAGTCGCCTTCTTTCTTTCTTTCTTTCTTTCTTTCTTTCTTTCTTTCTTTCTTTCTTTACATAACAGCCACTTGCTTGTGCTAAAGAGGTAGAATTGGCTTTTTCCTTCTGTACTATAAAACCACCTGCTTTTGTTGAAGAGGTAGAATGAACTTTCTTCCTTTTGTACTATAAAACCATTTGCCTGCTGGGTAAGACGAATAACTCTTGTTTACTGTAAGATGAATAACTTTCTTCCTGTTTGACACAACTTATTTTTAGCTTCTTCACAAATTTAAGCAGAAGTTCTACCAAACAGACAGCTTCTACAACAGCTTATCAGTTCAGCTGCTTCTCAAAATAAACTAAAAGCAGCCAACAAGCAGAAGCTGCTTTTTAACAGCTTATCAGATAAGCTGTTTTTTCAACAAGCAGCAGTTGTGCCAAACAAGGCTTTAATCTGACTGCGGTTGCGACTTCTACAGTATTGATTGCAGCAGTCCGAACAGCTGCGGATGCAGGGCAATCTGTTGATAACCTTTTTTTTTGTTTCTGCTCTGTACGTACTACGTACTACCTGAAAAGATGAATCAAGAATTCAGCAAAGATCCGCCAGAGTTACAATCTGTTGCGTTGAATAATCACTAGAGACCTTCTCTCATCATTTGTGCAAATTACTACGTATTTCCTTGCAGGGCTGCCGGCTCGCCGCTTGCGATGGCCTGTCAAGTATGAGAAGCGAGAAAAACTGGACAGATTATTGTTTGCCAACCGGAAATGGTATGGAAGGAGCGAACGGTTATTAGTTGAATAGGAAACCCTATATGACAAACAGTACGTCTCAAGTTTCTTTTCAACGCCACGTTGGGCTTGACTTGAGTGAAAACATGCATGTAGTTGGTGGAACAAAACTTTGGCCATGAATCTGTGCGTACTGAATGCGGCGCCTTGAGTGTCATGGCCTCATGCTCATGTAAAATACTGCAGCATGCATGAAACAGTCGTACAAAACCAAAGTATGTCCCTCACTGGTTTGAGTATTTAACGTATTACTAATGTTACAGTATCATGTCTAAATCATAATTTACTTTAGCTGTAGACCAGATTGAACTTACCTTATAATTGAAATGAAGGAAGCGCGTAGCATCCGTGTTTCCAACAGGAGCATCGGCATCGCCGAATTGAAAACATTTGAAGAATTGACCTCCTCTATCATCTCTGTTGGGCCAAGCGGCTGAATACGGGATTCCCACTCCCACGCCATAGTGCATGCAGTGGTTTCGTCGATGGCCCAGCGTCCCATCCAATGGTAGTTAGTTGTGTGGTTCGCAGTCACGGGTCGTAGTTCCTTAGTTTTAGCCCACTTGTCGCTATAGGCGCCAGGTCTAAGGCTATCCGTACTTATACAACTCTAAATTTCTATCTTAAAAGAAATATTCAATCTATTCTAGCTAGTAATTTTTTCTATATACCACAATCTTCTGCAGTCAAGTTTACTCTATATCTCAACCATATACCAACTACCACATATTATATGATTTCCTTCTAATTTCTTCTATTCTCCATCCCTTATTTTACCACGGCATGGAGGAAAGAGATTTCGAGTACATGCATAGCGCTACTATGTAAATCCGGCACTCGATGCCCTCCCTTATTTTACTATGGCTGAAAGGGTTCACCACCGCAACACTTTCCTCATTATATATTTGAGTCTAAGGCTATAGAGTACGTGTTACAGCTTCTTAGCGCGAACAGCCTAATAGCTCAATCATATCGTGCGGCCATGCTACATTGCGAATCCGTATTAAGTAGAGAAATTACCCATGTTTTGTGCATTATGTGGTCTATTGGGGACTGGGGCACTTTGACTTTGAATGTGGTGAGGTAGTGCACGGTAAGAACACTTGGGGATTTGTTAATTGCTAGTCCAAAAGGATAATGAAGAGCGGAAGAAAATAGGTCGACAGGTTGAACACAAACACAGACTATTCCAAGGACACGTTTCCAAAGGAAGGCACTAATGATGGAAGAAGAGAAAGCAACCATAAAACTATGTTGGTGACAAGACTAATGTACATGAGGGTGATGGAAGTTCCATAGAAAGGGGTATGTGCGAGCAACTGAGAATTGAGGGGAATGGGTCTCGCAAGCGCCTTTCGATAGGGTATGGTGAAGGACAATAAGATGGTCATGATTCACGAATCCATGGCACTCATTCCTTTCACCCATCTAAGTGTGAATGCAGTTAACTATCTTAGGGAAATGGCTAGTAACATGTCACAAATAATGAGTGATAGTAGGATAGAGATCCAAATGGGAGAGACATGCAAAAAGGTTGATGAAGGAAGGTGATTGTTGGGGACTTGTTCTCAAATGCTAAGAGTTAAGAACAAGGCAACATAAAAAGTGTTAAATTTTAAAGTCCTTCGTCCTTCAAGACATTATGTCCCTTCGGATATAATGAATTCCGGACGAAGGTTGTGAAGAAAAAACCTTCGTAAGCACAACAAATGATAAGGAAGAATTCATATACGAAATACGAAAAAATAATATAAACATTATCATCAACTTATTTTTATTTGCATTACCATATCCAGAATAGCAAATTATAAATGTACCTTTGGTTTGACGGAAAGTAAGGGTACAGGCGTGATGCAAAAAGCGAATGCCAAGTCAGCGTGAACAGTACGGGAGTACTGTTCATCTATTTATAGGCAAGGGAAGTAGCCCATGTAGAATTACATTCATGCCCTTTACATTTATCAATAACTCTATAGTAATTCTTCGAGGTCTAATTTGTCTTTTCATCTTTAAGTCAGTTCCCCTTCTCTACTGTCATACCGAAGCTTTTCTGCGCACAGCTTCGTGATCACCTTATCCTTCGTCATAATCACCTTTCGTCTCGCTCAGGCTTCGTCCTGACCATGCTCTTGTATACTCATGACCCGATTCCGAAGATACCTGTTCACATATTTCACTTGGAAGACATTGTCAAATCATGTTTTTGAGGACCTTCGGAAGCCGAAGGCCCCCAACAGTAGCCCCTCGCAATATTAATTTGCTAGCATAATAAATTCAGATTGCGATATGGACGAAGGCCTTAAGCCGAAGGTCCGAAAAAACACATTTCCTTTGCTAGAATAGCAACAGTCAATGACAAGTGGGACCCTCCAGTTTTTAACGCACTAGGTGTATAAATAAGAGCTCACCACGAGTTCATTTGGCACGCTTTCTTGCCATCTGCTCTTGCTCACTCGACTTTTAGCCCTTGCGCAACAACACTTGCTTGGCTTTTTAAATTTTTAAGCTTCGGTTTCGAGAGCACTTTCTCAGCATTTTCGAAGATGTCTGAAGATAAGAAAGCTATTGCTGAATCGAAGCTGAGCCTTTCTGAGGAGATGCATCTCGGCTTTCTTCAATCAATAGCAAAGACAAATGCAGAGAAGATTACTAGGGAGATTTTAGAGGGTTTATCTGAAGACACTGGTGATAGTGACATTTATGATGTGGATAGTGGTGGTGAAGATTCCGAAGATCGACCTTGGCGTCCAAGCCATGCAGTTTTTGGGAAATCAAGTATTAAACAAAGCCATCTTGTCAATATGAGGGGTAGATATTTTCGGGACTTGTCTATTGTGAGGGCTGACGAAGGAGAAAAAACTTGTCCGACTCCCGAGGAGAATGAAGTCGTGATATTCCGAAGCTTCTTAAAGGCTGGACTGCCGTTTCCCTTGAGCAGTTTTGTCGTGGAAGTACTGAGGATATTTGAAATCTGCCTTCATCAAATTACTCCCGAAGCAATCATAAGGATGGGCATCTTCGTCTGGGCCGTGAAGAGTCAAGGTTTAGAACCAAATGCAAAAAGTTTCTGCAACATACATGAGCTATTGTATGAGACAAAACCCTGGGGTAAAGAGCAGTATCACAACAATTTTGGCTGCTACAGCTTCGGTGCCCGATCTGGGTCAAGTTGTCCCGTGCCAACCTTTCGAAAGAGATGGCCCGACGACTGGATGACGGAATGGTTTTATGTGAAGAATGATTTGAAAACACGGGAAGATATTAAAGATATCATTATGCGCCCTATCTGGCAACGCTTCGGCCTCCGGAGGCGAAGGTGGAAATGGATGAAGCAGCCGAAGAATGCCAGAGAGCCTTCGGCGTGGGTTGCTCTTTTATTGGGACAAGGGATTGATCCAAGAACACATTGCCTTCAGAGTATGGCCACTTGTAGAAAAGTGGGAAATGCCGAAGGAAACCGTCAGGGAACCTGACGAAGGTGGACTAGTTAGGCTAAAATACACATTCAAATACGGAGATAAGTTTGTCGAGCCAGATGATGACTGACTGAAGAGTATTGAGGCCATAAGTGATGAACTGCTTGGATCATACTCGAAGGCCGAAGACACTGCACTATCAGCGGCCTTCGGAGGCAGAAAGAAGAAGAGACTCAACCGAGTATTTGATGCAATTGGGTTTGTCTACCCCGACTACCGTTATCCAACACGGAGTCAAAAAAGAAAGAATACATCTTCCGCGAAGGAAACTGCTTCAGCCACTCCTAGCGAGCCGGCGCCGAAGAGGAAAAAGATGAAGGTTCTCACACACCGGCCACGCTATATTGAACCGGCCACAGTGCCTGAGTTTGTCGGTGAGACCTCTTCGGCCACCGAAGCCAAGGAGCCGACTCCCCTTCCGAATGTTGAAGAGTCAGCCAAAGTGCCAGCGACGGAAAAAATAGAAGAACCGAGGGCTGAAGAAACAAAGTCATCGGAAATTCTAAGTCCTTCAGCTAGAATGGAGGTTCCAATGCCAATGCCGATGACGACCCCCAAGAGGAGAAGAATGGTTAACGTACTGGATGTGTTGGAGACAATAAAGTCTTCAAGCACAACTCCGAAGAAAATTGTTGAAACTTCCGAAGTGCAAATCGAAGCCTCTGGTGCCGAAGCTTCAAAGCACCAAACTGAGACTGAAGCTGGGCCTTCAGAGCCCACCAAGGTAAAATCCTTGGAAGCCGAAGAAACAGAAACATCAGAACAAATTTTGGCTGAAGAAACTGGCACTGCCGCCCCCGAAGCATTTTCCGAAGCTTTCGATTATATTTTACGACATGCTTCGGGGAAAAAGTTGGCTGAAAAAGAAAAGCAAGAGGCCCAGTTTTACGCTCAAAAACTGAAATATCCAAAGGGGGCGTTGATATTCAACGGCAGTGGAGAAGAAGACTTCTTGTATTGTCTCCCTGACAGCAAGGAGATTTCTGTCTGTCGGGAGATGAGCAAGAGCTTCGAATTCCCAACATTAGAAGACGGGTTATCGGTGTTGTCGAAAAACGAGCTGGCCGACAGCTTGGCGTACAATAGCTTAAAGGTGCAAAAATGAGATCTTTGTATTATTTCTTGAAACCAAAATTTTTCGTTTGCTTGAACTTATTGACGCACACACATTTTTTTGTGCAGGGCCTTATACTTAGCAATGCCCTCAGGGCCCAAAAAGATGCCGAAGACGAAGGGTGTGTTATGGCCCTGAGCAACCTTCGTTCCGAAGTAATTGAACTAAGGAACGAAGGTCTCGAAAAAGATAAAATAGTACATTCATTGGTAAATAGAATAAAAGAAGACGAAGCTACTTTTAAAGCTCAAGCTAAGGCTCAGAAGCGTGAAATTGAAGATCTTCGAAAACAACTAGCCAGAGCTAAAGAGGAACGCACACTTAAAGAAACAAAACGAGAAATCAGTGAACAATGGGCGAATCATTTGGAAAAAAGCGTTAAAGAGCTTCGTGCATCTAAGAAAGGATGCTATGAAAAATCTATAGAATGTGTTAAGAAAATAAGAACCAGCTTCGCCAGCGTTGGCGCTTTCTCAAGTGAAGAGAACTTCATAAGGGGTGACCCCGAAGGCCCAATTGAATGGATCAGCCACGAAGCTGAAGCCTTTGAAGAAATTTTGAATAGTCGTGGAGACATATGTGCCTTTTCGGGTGCCAGGGGGATTGCTACCATTTTGGAGAGGAAAGGCTATGACCATGTGAAATTCTTGGCACAATCCGAAGTCGCCTTATCCTTTGAAGATATAAAAGACCCCTCGGCCGAAGCGAGCCTGGTCGGTGGAAAATTTTTCACCGACATCTGGGACAATGGTGGCCGGGAAATGGCCCAAGAAATTATACGAAAAAGCGAAAAAGGCATTCATGACGCTAGAAAAGTAGCAGAGGCCGCTGAGAAAAGTGCGGAGCTCGAAGGGCAAATAGGTATTGACTAGTGGTTTTTGGCTCTTTGTTGTAATTTTTTGATTTCGAACTTGTTTACGGTTTGTAATAGTAATATAGCTGTATCTTCTCCTCCCTCTGAACCTGCCGAGCCATATGCGGACCCCCACGCGAAGGGGACAACGAAATTAGGAAAATGGCCGAAGCCATCATGGATAAAGTTGTTGATCAGCTACTAAATGAAGCTGCAGAAGTAGTTCTAAGGGAAGATTAGATGCTGTTGTAAAAACATTTAGAATGTAATGTTTGTTGAGAAACATGTGTAATATTTTGTAACTTTGAAGGTAATATATTAGCTATTTATGGTTCTATTCTTTACGATGCATGAAACTTCATATACATACTGTTTTTGAGCCTTCGGCGAAAAAACACCTTCCCTTCTTTTCATGCTTCATAAATAATATTCGTGTTCTCATAAAATCAGTAACCAATCCTCGTAAAATCAATAATCAATAGATCTTTTCATTTCAGAGTTTGACGAATGTATAATTCCTCAATAGCTATTTTTTGTGCCCTGTCACTATTTCTTCGAAACAATCTTCGAATATCAATACTGAGACCCCCTTCTAGCGTTGTTGATGCAATATGATGTATGATGTTATGCTATGCAAATGATGTAATGATGTGATGTTATGCAAAATGATATTTGTCGAAGATCGATATTTTTTCACTGCAAGCCTCCCTTAGGAGCTTCTTCGCCTTTTACTTCAGCGGAATCAGCGTTTATTTTTCGCTGTAAGCCTCCCTTAGGAGCTTCTTCGCCTTTTACTTTCAGCGGAATCAGCGTTTATTTTTCGCTGTAAGCCTTCCTTAGGAGCTTCTTCGCCTTTTACTTTCAGCGGAATCAGCGTTTATTTTTTGCTGTAAGCTCTGCATTCCCTTCGGAACGACTTTTGAGCAGAAAACTTACGCTGCGCTCCCTTAGGAACGACTTTTTGTTATTTCGAAGATTCACCCTGTAACCATAGGTTCTTATGCTTCGGCAACTTTTTGGACTCCGTTATTCTATGGAGAAGGTATACTTGTATTATAGCAAAGTCGAAGCTATTACAAGAAATTGAAAACGACAACGAAAACATTTAAACTTTCAATAATTGTTCCTTATTAAAAAGAAAATGATATTGAATGCAAAAACTGCTGTGGAGGTAGGATATTTGTCAATAAATGTGCTTCGATTCTGGCACAGTACTATTGATTGTGCGAGCTTCGGACTCTTCTCTGAAGTCTCGTTGGTGTTGAGTATGCTGACTCCCTTCTGGCTGCTGGCCTCGTTGCATTGGTGGTGGAGGTGGAAGCTGTTGCCAAGATGCCTGAGGTTGACTTGCCGAAGCAACAGAAGCTGCAGGGTGGTTACCCACATACTCTGAGATATAGGGCGAGTGGTACGAAGCAGTATGCATGACTTGCTTCGGCTGAGTCTGTTGGGCTGCAGCTTCTGCTATTTCTTTTTGTTTCTGGATGGTGACATGGCACATCCTGGTGGTGTGGCCCTTGTCTTCACCACAGAATAAGCAATAGATTTTCCTTGGCTGATCCCCAAATCTTCCTCCGAAGCCCCTGGCACCTCTGCCCCTTGGAGCTGGAGGCCGAGGATAACTCTGCTGCTGCCCCGAAGACTGGGAAGCCTGGGAGGAATATTGCGGCCTCTACTGCTGGCTTCCCCTATCATCATTCTGGGTGGAATGAATCGATCTGACATGTCTAGGATGAAACCTCCCTCCGAAGCCCCTGGCTATTTCGGAGAATCTGTAAGCTTCCTCCCTTCTCTGTCGAAAGTCATTGTCGGCGCGGATGTATTCATCCATCTTCTGAAGCAACTTCTCCAGAGTCTGAGGGGGTTTCCTGGCAAAGTACTGGGCTGAAGGTCCCGGCCGAAGCCCCTTGATCATGGCCTCAATGACAATTTCATTGGGAACAGTTGGCGCTTGTGCCCTCAGGCGTAAGAATCTTCGGACATACGCCTGAAGATATTCCTCATGATCTTGGGTGCACTGGAATAAGGCTTGAGCAGTGACCGGCTTCGTTTGAAATCCTTGAAAACTGGTGATCAGCATATCCTTCAGCTTCTGCCATGATGTGATTGTTCCTGGCCGAAGGGAGGAGTACCAGGTTTGTGCAACACTCTTGACTGCCATGACGAAAGATTTCACCATGACTGCAGTATTGTCACCATATGAAGATATTGTTGCTTCGTAACTCATCAGAAACTGCTTCGGATCTGAGTGGCCGTCGTACATGGGTAGTTGAGGTGGCTTGTAGGACGGAGGCCAGGGTGTAGCCTGTAGTTCAGCTGACAGAGGGGAAGCATCATCAAAAGCAAAATTTCCATGATGGAAATTCTCATACTAGTCATCTTCATTGAAGAAGCCCTCCTGATGAAGCTCTCTATGCTGAGGCCTTCGGTTCTGCTCATCTTGAGTAAGATGGCGAACTTCTTCAGAGGCTTCGTCTATCTGCCTTTGCAGGTCAGCTAGCCTAGCCATCTTTTCCTTCTTCCTTTGCACCTGTTGATGGAGCATTTCCATATCTCTGATTTCTTGATCTAATTCGTCCTCCTGAGGCGTCGGACTGGTGGCCTTTCTCTTCTGGCTTCGGGCCTCCTGAAGAGAGAGGGTCTCCTGGTTGGGGTCCAGCGGTTGCAGAGCTGCAGCCCCTATTGCTGAAGCTTTCTTCGGCGGCATGACAAAGGTCTATGCTTGCCGAAGGTGTTCGAAACTCAAAAAGTGGAAGTGAGTTCACCGGAGGTGGGCGCCAATGTTGGGGACGTGTTCTCAAATGCTAAGAGTTAAGAACAAGGCAACATAAAAAGTGTTAAATATTAAAGTCCTTCGTCCTTCAAGACATTATGTCCCTTCGGATATAATGAATTCCGGACGAAGGTTTTGAAGGAAAAACCTTCGTAAGCACAATAAATGATAAGGAAGAATTCATATACGAAATACGAAAAATAATATAAACATTATCATCAACTTATTTTTATTTGCATTACCATATCCAGAATAGCAAATTATAAATGTACCTTTGGTTTGACGGAAAGTAAGGGTACAGGCGTGATGCAAAAAGCGAATGCCAAGTCAGCGTGAACAGTACGGGAGTACTGTTCATCTATTTATAGGCAAGGGACGCAGCCCATGTAGAATTACATTCATGCCCTTTACATTTATCAATAACTCTATAGTAATTCTTCGAGGTCTAATTTGCCTTTTCATCTTTAAGTCGGTTCCCCTTCTCTACTGTCATACCGAAGCTTTTCTGCGCACAGCTTCGTGATCACCTTATCCTTCGTCATAATCACCTTTCATCTCGCTCAGGCTTCGTCCTGACCATGCTCTTGTATACTCATGACCCGATTCCGAAGATACCTGTTCACATATTTCACTTGGAAGACATTGTCAAATCATGTTTTTGAGGACCTTCGGAAGCCGAAGGCCCCCAACAGTGATATTTATGCTTCTTATGATGTTGAGATGATATCAGTAGGCTCCCTAGAGTAGTACTACCATGAGATATGAGAGTTCTATATTGGAACATTCACAGAATTGGTAACTCTACGACAGCATGAGAACCTCGCGACCTCGCAAAATAATATACACCTTGGTTGTGTGTATCCTTGAGACGCAAATTTCTAAGAGCTGAATCAAAAGTTTTAAGGTACTTACTAGGATATGCATGATAATAGTTATGTTGTTAATAATAATGAAAGAAGTGGTGGACTGATGACATTTTTTGAAATAATAAGATTCTCCTAAAGATCATACATCTCTCCTAATATCATATTGATATGGGGATTTATGATAACAACTAGGAATCGGGAAGCATGGAGCTTACTATCATTTATGGTGAGGCAAATCAAGCTAAAAGGAACAAAATTAATCCCTATGAAATGATGCAATTTCCCCCTTGACTTTGTGTGCTACATCTTGTTAGCTTTGCGTGTGCAGTTGATACATGCACACATCAAGCACACACCAAAGAGGAAAAAACCGCATCTCCCCCTCATAATATGCTATGAAATGCATATGGATACATAAGTGCAAGAGCTTCAAAAAATATACCATTTAGAATGAAAATATGCTCTAAATGATACGATCATATGAGTAAAGCAATAATTTACGTGCTAGAAAATGCTCAATAAATGGATCATAGTATACCATTGTGAAGTGCAAATGATTTTGAGCATGTTTTAGTTGTCACGAGAAAGTGTTCACCACAAAATTAGCATAGAAGATATAGGTAGGAAACCAAACCTATGCAAGGTGAACTACATCAAGCAAGTATCAAACAACATGTCATAGATGATCTCAAAACTTGTGCTTTCAACAAATTTTCATTTCATTCATTTTACAAGTGAGATATAAAGCATGTAATTACGAGAGGTTGTAAGCATTATTATGCCTAAATTCCATCTGGGTGGAGCCTATGTCAAAACACAATCAGAAGGTCAAAACATTAGTTTTTATCATAAACTACACTTCTCAAGTTCATCCCATGTGAAATGAGAAGCAATCTCAATACAATGTGGTGTGGTAGTGCAAATCCTATTGATGTTTCTGTTTCATCAATCTTGGAGACGATTTTTAGCACAAATTCATTGGAGCATATCAAGTGGAAGAGAAAGACTCTAAGGCTGAGATATAGCAACCTGCCATAGACTTGATAGAATAAGTACCTCACACATCCTACACATCATAGGAGCTAGACTCAATGGTGAACTTGTTTTCACAAATTAGCAGTTATTTGTCAAGTTCACATTTGAAAAAAAACTCATCAAAAAATGTGTTATATATGCAAAGTCATCCTAAGCTTGCCAAGCACCATCACGTACCACACTAAATAGCTATCAACTAAAGCATAGTTGACTATAGGGACAAAAAACTAATAGAAGAGATGACTAGCTGGGGCAGCCTCATATCTTATTTGGCCTATTACACATTTTCAACACATCCTTATATATTTAGGCTGAATTACCAAATTCCAAGGATGAAACAGTCCATCTTGAGATTGGTGTAGCTAACAATTGTGAGCTCTTTATGACTCTGTTTTACCTCGACACAAGCTTTCGATGATGCTACTTGTTGCCTCCTTGTTGTCAGAACCCCAACCAGATTCTTAGGCTCAAACCTGAAAATCATCCATTGGTGGTTTTGACACCCAGACAACCAAACCTCATAGAGAAGTGTATCCACTATTAATCCTCCACGATCTCAACATATGCCACCATTGTTCTTGACTGCTCAATCCTAGTACATTCATTTGACTTAGTCAATTATTATAGCACATTTGTTTGACTTGGCCAATCATTATCTTGACTTAGTCAACATGTTTCACTCTTCCGTATGTACACGTGGTTGTTAATGTCTCCCAGTGTCAACCACTCACGGGTAGTCTTCTGGCCACCTTGGTCCCTCAGTCCAAACTTCACGTCTGTCATTCACCACTCATAGTCAATCACCATGGCACATCTCTACTTGTCACACTCGAATTTAAGGACAAATCTAGATGCATCTCACATGTGTGATGGAATCAAGTCTCACACATATGATGACTCAGTGTACATAAATCAATAAATCAATGTCACAACCTTTATTACATAGGTACATTTTTTGTACAAAATAACTGAATAAAATAAACCATATGGCGATGAGATCCTTAACAATCATAGTTGAATGGGAGACGATAATCTAGACCTCTCCGAATTCATCGTAACAATCCTCCTCCGACGGTACCTGCTATTGACCTAGTGTCATTATAGCAAGGGTGACCTCCCATACGGTCATCGCTCAGCAAGTGTGGGGAAAAAGTATAGTGTAAGGCTTACTAAAGAAAATGACAGAGGTTGAGGATATCTTTTAATTTTGTTGCTCAGAATTTTATTACTAAGTATAAGTAATACCAAACTAATTAAACAACTGATCAAAAAAGAGAATCCCACAATGCAATGCATGACATGTTAAATTTAATTTTATAATTTACTCATGTGAGGGTTTGAGCCGCTCATGAATGTGAGCGCGACTGATATATCAGTTTTACACTCTTTAGAGGTGGCACATCTTTACCCACAAGTCGTGATACCCATGTGCCATGGGTTCACGAATCCCATACACCTCTTCCAAGGAGGCGGGGCAGGGTGTCACTATGAGGCCTTTCCAAAGTTCCAATAGCATGAGAAAACCTGGTACGGATTAAGACACAAGGAAGCATATGCCTTTTTTCATGGTCTGTAACCCCATCGCAGTAATTACAACCAGCACTATACAAGCGCGACTCACTCTCTGATTGCCCATTTCGGGTAAGGATTCTCACGCACTAGATTCACTAATTAATTAGCCAAGGACATTTCATTCCACCCTTGTGGTATCAGTGTTGTCTCGGGTGGTCGCTCTATGTTCCAATTAACAAAATGATCTTATCATGCATAATAATAAATCCAACTGTAATAATAAGATATGTTCATAATTTATATATAACATTAATCTCAAAACCAGGTAGAGCAATAGCAAGACTACCCAATAATTTATTTATATGCAAGGTGTAGGGTAAACAAGACTAGGTAACCTATTAGGTTGCCCAACAATTTTACCCAACTATGTAGAAGTGAGAACATGATCATAAATATTGTTAGGTCAAAAAATGTGATTGAGGACACAATTTGACTTTTGTGCAACTCTAGATATTTCTCCAAGTTGGGCTTTAGGTTCCTCATAAGTCGTAACCTCGCTTTTCTATCGCAACAATACATACAAATAGACAAAGAATAAATAAAAATAACATTACACCAAACATGATAGTTAAGTAGTGTAATATTATTCTATGCGTCGATATGAGAACGTAGGTTCAAGAACCACTAGAATCAGAGTTAAAACATGAAAGATATGGATTTTAAAGTTTCTAGGTATTTTAAATATTTATTTATTTTATACTTGAAAATAACTTACAAGGGCTAAACGATAATTTTTGGACCTATTGGTAATGTTTCTATCACTGGCGTGGACTGTGCGTTGATATAACAATAGTCTAGGGGCTCTTTACAAAGTTTTACATTGCTGACATAGATGGATTCCTCCTACTCGTTAGTTCCAAAACTAACGCATCAGATTAGAAACTCCAATGCCCGAAGCGGTACGCTACAACGATCGTTGGATCCCATATTAACGGCCTGATAGCTTTCCACGTCACCCTCTAATCTCGGCCATCCGGATCGAGATCAACAAACCAAACTTAACCCTGAACCGGTACACACCTTGATCTAATCACAGTTGTCGTGTCCGAAATCCACCACTTTGATTTTATATGGCGAAGGGGTACACGACGGAAATAATCTGCACCGTCTATCCTTGGATCAACGGCTGAGCGCTCTCTTCCTCACCATGTCGTCACCAGTTGGTGGCGCCTAGCTCTCCACTGCGGCGATCTCACCGACGTGAGGCCGACTCTCGCCCTAATGCGATAACCCACATGGAAACCGATGATACACGCAACTTAGGGTAGTGAGAGCACCTAGAGGGGGGGTGAATAGGTGATCCTGTAAAACTTAAAACTTAACACCACAAACTTGATTAAGAGTTAGAACAAATGAAATCAAGTGAGTAGAGAGGAGAGCTCTTGTGAAGCACAATAGACACAATAAGGACAAGCACAAGAGACACGAGGATTTATCCCGTGGTTCGGCCAAGTACAACACTTGCCTACTCCATGTTGTGGCGTCCCAATGGACGAGAGTTGCACTCAACTCCTCTCAAGTGATCCAATGATCAACTTGAATACCACGATGTTTTTCTTTACTTTACTCTTTCCCGTTTGCGAGGAATCTCCACAACTTGGAGTCTCTGGCCCTTACAATAAGAATCACAATGAAGCACAAGAGTAAGGGAGAGAAGCAACACACTCAAATCCACAGCAAATACGCACACACAAGATCAAGACTTGAGCTCAAGACAATATCTCGAGGTTCTCACTAGAACGGAGCTCAAATCACTAAGAATGTCGAACAAGTGCGCAAGAATGAAGTGTGAATGATCAACAATGCTCAAAGAATGCTTGGTGTGCTCCTCCATGCGCCTAGGGGTCCCTTTTATAGCCCCAAGGCAGCTAGGAGCCGTTGAGAGCATTTCAAGAAGGCAATTCTTGCCTTCTGTCGCCTGGCGCACCGGACAGTATGGTGCACCACCGGACACCGTCCGGTGCGGATTGCTTTCCTTCTTTGGCGAAGCCGACCGTTGGCGCTTTGGAGCCGTTGGCGCACCGGACATTGTCCGGTGCCCCTTCTGACCGTTGGCTCTTGCCACGCGTCGCGCGCGGATTATGCGGCCGACCGTTGTCCGGCCGACTGTTGGCTCACCGGATAGTCCGGTGCACCACCGGACAGTCCGGTGATTTATAGTCGTACGCCGTTAATTGCTTCTCGAGAGCAGCCAGTTGACAAACGCCGGCCTGGCGCACCGGACACTGTCCGGTGCACCACCGGACAGTCCGGTGCACCCAGGCCGAGCTGTCTTTGGCTGAACAAAGCCATCTCTTTTCCAACTTGATTTCTCCTGTTTCCAGCACTTAGACACAATACATTAGTCTCCAAAACAATGTACTAAGTCTTAGAAACATACCTTTTTACTTGATTTGCACTTTGTCCATCACTTTGCATAGATTAACATAAGTCCACTTGTGTTGGCACTCAATCACCAAAATACTTAGAAATGGCCCAAGGGCACATTTCCCTTTCAGGTAGCGGAACCTAAAAGAAGGAGCCTCATCGAGAATCGTGTGACGGAGTGCACTACTCACGATGAAGTGTGAATGGCGGTGATGCTCCTGGCTCCGGTGAGCAATTGTCTGTGCCCAACTGCTCGGAAATTGATGCCATGAGATTCTATACCCAGGGAAGAAGCTAGCTAGGGCCAGAGAAATTTCTCACCAGCAACGATGTCGTAGGGACGCCCGCCTCCAACGTAGGGCAAATCTACAGGCACACACAACTTCGACGTGGAATTCTCTGAATTTCGGTCACCAATCCTGCTTGGTAACACGCGACACATGTAGGGCCGGACCTGGGGGTGGTCGAGCTGGGCGACCGCCCAGGGCCCCCAAAATATTAGGGCCCTCACTCAAGTATATATTTAAGTATAGTACTTAGAGATTTAATCAGCCTAAACAAACATCGGACGCTTTGCTAGTTGATCGACCCAAATACGTAAGCCAAGCTACGATCACGTTCACGTCTCTACTATATTAAAGCATTAGTTTGCCTAGTTCCACGATTCCCAACGTCACCGTGCATTCCATATTTAAATGAAAAATGATAAAATATACGAATGAGGACTCAAACCATGGTTGTTGGCTTTAAACTCACATTTACACTCGCTTAGTCAATAAAATACACATGTCTTTATGTTTTATATTCTATACTTAATCATAAATAGTAACCATAGCAATGTACGAACACTTTACTAGAATACGGTATACACCATTTCCTATTTCCCAAGTATCCTAATTCCTGCCAAGTAATTACGGTTATATGAGAGTCAAGCTACGATTACATCCACATATACGGTTATATCATGTCATCAAGATTGAAAAAGCATCAATGAATATTAATAACATACTCGATGTCTTTGTATCAAATAATGTTCGAAGAAACTTTATAAGAGGATCCAATGTGCCAAACAAGTTTTATTATTTTAGTTAATAGTATTTTTGAAGTTTTCAATGTATATGTTTATAATTATATATATGCATATATAGATAGTGTATATGGGTTAAAAGGGTCTGCTTATAAGTTTTCACCTAGGCCCCTGAAATCTTAGGAACAGCCCTGCACACATGTTCGGTGTGACCAGGCTACACTTTTGGATCACAGATGTAGCTTGGACGACACCGTACGCGAGTAGCAATGGTGGCGACGCTTCCCTACTTTTCTCACGGCCTTGGCGGTGTCACCTTTTCCCTCTCCCTTCCTGTCTATGGTGGTTCGGCTATGGTGCGGAGCACGCTAGCTTGGCCTCCTAGCGGTATAGGATGGATGATCGGGGGGGAGCGGTGCCCGACTATTTATTATCGTGTACGGATGAATCCTGGCCGAGGGGAGGAACAGCCATCGCGTTGTTCCTGGTGAATACGATTGGTTATGTTACGAGCTTGACGCAAGGGCTGTGAATCCCAACAAACTTGGTTCCAAAAGATGCTTCTGCCAATCCAGGCCTAGATGGCGGCGTCAGGTGAAGCAGACACGCGCGCGCGGATGGGGATTCTAGTCGGGCGCGCACACGGAGTTGGGTCGACCATCGGCCCACGCGGATGGGGGTTGGTGGGCTGAGGTGAGATTAGGTAGGCCTCTTTCCTTTCCTTTCTTTTCTTTTTTTCTATTTTCTTTTCTAATTTCTGTTTTCCGCTCCAGATTCAAATCAATTTCGGGTTCACAAATTTAAATTCAAATCTTAACGCAACAATCAAAATCTCAGCATGAATGCAAATATATTTTTTTATTAATTTATTATCCTATTTAAGCAATTGCTTTTAAATATGAAATTCATACACCCAAAAATAGCTACATTAAGAAGAATAATTTCTAGTTTATATTATCCTTTAGATAATAGATATAAATCTATAATTCAACGAAGGAATAACTAAGTTCATATAGGGATCGTTTTAAATCTTTATTAAGAAACATATTTATTTTATGATATGTAACTTCAAAGGTAAGGAAATTCCTATTAAAAGATATTCTAATTCAAAACCTTTGGAGAATTTTACTAAATTTCTAAAATAGGATTTTTTTTGGGTTTTTACACTACTTGACCTTCTAAATGTCGACGGTCTCTATGTTTCACAACTGCACACTAATACAACCAAGAGACATATTGTTCACACGCTCATATAATGGTTAGTCTTTAAACTAAAACAAAGTTAATAATTCCCTGACAATCACTCGTCACAACATATATATATATATATATGGCAATGAAGTGTCTGGACCCACTGGCGTAGGCAAGGGGGGCATGGCCCCCTAACAAAAAAGTTTTTGCTATGTAGTTGTTTATATATGACTAAAATAAAAAAAGTTAGCTTATAATAAGTTAATCTATACTACTCTACTAAGAACCTAACGCGGGCGCTTGGCGATACCATGGCTACGCCTCGCGCTCCCCTGATCATACGGTCCTCTCCTCTACCCCACGTCAGTGTGATCATCTCCCCCAATCTCCTACCTCTCAGATCTCCGTGTTGCTCGCCCCCGTTCGCCCCGCACCCTGGCGATGCCCGTCGCGAAGAGCCCCCTCCCCACGACCACAATGAAACCGATGGGATCCACAGCTGCCGCGCCGGACCCAGGAATCAATGCCCGTGATCGTCGCCCGCGCCTTCCATCCTTGAATCCATGTGCTCGGCCCTGGAAGGAATCATGACTGGATGGGATCTGTCCTCGCCATCAGCTCCTTCCATATTCGTCAGTAGGGGCGCTTGTTCATCTTCTCTCAATGGTGTTTTTAACCCGGTGCCACATCCTCCCTCAACTCTGGTCCACTCAAAAACCCTAGGTGGCGCCTGCGGCCCCTGGACCCCGCATCCCAGCGCCTCCGCCCATGCCTAGATCTCGTCATCGCCACACAGCTTCTCCTCCAACTTGGGGACCACCTCCCCACCATCTTCACCTCCATTGAATTTGAGTATGACGACAAGGTGCTCCTCTCCATCGACAACGAGGTGCTCAAGGTCGTCGTCACCCAGTTCCTCACCGGAGTTGGCCTCGCTCAGCTCCACCACGCTCCTGTGCCTGCGTAGGCGGCGACGTGGGGGCGTGGCGGTGGAGCCAGGTGGCGACGTCCTAGGGCGACTCGCCCGAGGCCAATCCGGACGAGAGACGCAGTCACGACTCGCCCAAGACCAACTCCGGGCGGGAGACGCAATCACGACTCATCCGAGGCCAATAACCTCGGGCGAGAGATCCAGTCACGACTCGTCCGAGGCCAACCACGGACGTAAGAAGCAGTCACGATTCGTCCGAGGCCAACCATAGACGGGTGTAAACATGTGATGTTCAAAGGTGACAAAAAACTCTTAAATTTTTATATCTGCAGGTATCAAAAGAATCACTATTTTGGTGGCTTTATTTCTTAGTCAGAAAAGGAACCGTCAGGTAGGGGATTCTTTGCTAGCCAAAGGCAAAAGAGGATCCTTCTGCTCCGATGCAGTTGTGAGGTCTTGTATTATTTTGACAGTTCGCAGAAGAGATTATTGTTAAAGTATACTCAATGGTAATGAGATTAAAAGAGACAAATGACAGAACCGTTGTTTGCATTCCACAGATCATTACACTTATATACAAGTGAAGGGGTGTATCCCAAGAGGTGTGTCCCTTGGGGAAAACTGTCGCACCCTTTGGATTGATCACATATGTAATATTTTGTAACACTCCCCCTTGATCAATCCAACTTCATTTGATGATCTGTTAGATGTTCTTCCAAGATCTTATCTCCTCAAAAACCCTGTGGGAAAAATAAGGAGTACACAATGTCTTTTGGATAATGAGAATAATCTCACACGAACTCCAAAAGAAAATATGCTTGTAATCATCATTCGTAAAAACCCCTGTGGGGAAAAGTCAATGATGAAGCATATAGCTTAGTTGATATTACCTCGTTAAAAACTTTGGATGAGAAAACCTCAATAAGGCAAAACTCATACAAAGAAAAGAGTGTAATATGATGGTTCAAAACAGGTCAAATATCATGGAGAATTACCCCCCCTGATCCTTGCAAGCACTTAAGTCTTCTCATACCAATCACCTCAACACATTTCTGAAAACGTTGAGTATGGTAGAGATTTTGTGAATAGATCAACAAGATTATCACAAGACTTTGTTTGCAAGATATTCATATCTCTATTTTCCTGTTTCCATCTGAACAACACAAGCTCAATTATCCTTATAGATAATTGTCGGTGATTCAATCGAATCATGGTACGTTGTTCTCCAATGGACCTCTAGCCCAAAGAACAATAATATGTCCATAGCCATCATCTCAAAAACCCTAGTGGGGAAAATAAATGATGAGACATATAACTCAGGCTAATATTTCTCCAAGATAATCTAGTCAGAAAATCTGAGAAATCAACATATCAGCCGAGTCTCCTTAAAAACCCAACGGGAAAAATAAGGAGAGTAGTCATACTCTATTGTTGATCCATTTGAACTCTAGGGATATAAACTCATATCCTAGTTCAAATACAGCAATAACTATGTCATAATGTATCATCCTTGAAAACCTCTACGGGAAAAATAGATGATACGACATAGACCTTGTGTTGATGTTGTCTCGTTAAAAACTTTGAATGAGAAACCCAAGTAGGGAAAAACTCATGCGAAGAAAAGAGTACAACATGATGTATAAACAAGTTCTTTCGATCAAGAGGGAAACTCCCCCTGATCTTTACAAAACACTAAGTCATCTCATACCTGCTCTCAAACACATCTAAAATGTGGAGTAAGTAGAGACTTAGTTCGTAACTTGTTTTTCATCTAAACAACACAAAGTAATATTATCTTCATAGATAATAAGGTCACTGATATAAAATCATGACCACCACATACCCTCTATATGTAGTATATCATTCTGTACAATCCCACGAAGTGTACTATAGAATGATTAGTGTAAGTGACCATTAATCTCTGTTGATTAACATTTATCAAACAGTAGGTCCAACTTACCAAAAGTATGTCATTGATCTTGTACCTGGGGATCTTCTATAAATATCCAAGATCATTATATCCAAACATAAGGAGAGCATGAGTACACCTGGAGATCATAACTCGATCTCATGTGCTGTTAGCTAGCAAAACATTGCAAAGCAATATCCGGCCGGATGCTCTTGCAAGATACAATAGCACATCTCATGATCCCAAAGAATCAAATAACAATGATTCTCTCATATTGAATTTCTTCAATATATGTTGGATATAGACAATTTTTTTTTGTATCCAAGATACTCAAGATAGTTTACTTTGAATTGAAAATCTCTTTCAATTCATATCTTCTATCTCGAACTCCGTCGATAAGTAATGTATGTTTAGAAATATGTTGCACATATTTATATTGAACATACTATTCTTTGTGTATCCTTTCAGAAGGAAGGATTCACTAGGTCGAATGTACCATATTTGACCAGGATGCTCTAAGTCACAAAGACTTTCCAAGCATTGCAAATTTGTGATTGGTGATTATGTATTTGGAATCCTTCAAGACTCCATAAATACCATAATCCAGTGACCACATATGCACATGTTGTCACTACATCTATCAACTGCAAAGATAGATGATTTACTGCCCATAATATTGTATCGGAATTTTACTACTCACAGTAGAAGAGAATTTATAGCATTAAAATAATGCTTGGGTTTGCGTATAAACCCAGTTGCTACTAGCCATGCTTTCTCACCACCTCATTGTTTCCAATTCCATGAAAACAAACTTGTATCCACAGTAAGATACCTTAAAGTGGAAATAATTCAACACTTCTTTCTAGTGAGCAAGGCTATCTCTGCAACATTGTATCACTCAACAAGATCCAGTTTGAGCATACTCGTGCTCTGCTATGGCCATAGTCTTTTGGATCACTTGGAGCGCATATACAATTGCTAAGATGTATGTGTCGACACTTGTAGCTTTCAAATAACACAATTCTCCAGTTGACATGAAGTCATTTTCTTATGCACCCTTATGATTCGTCGTGAAATCCCAAAACGAGAATCAAGGGCTTCCGATAACCTAGCCTCATCAGTGCGCACTGAGCTAGGTTGTGAATGTCTTCCATTCACAGGATAATTCATATCCTTTAGGTGTCCACCAACGCTAAGTTGGTTACCAACGAATAGTTGGTTTGCATTTACTATCTCAGAAGGTCTTGCCTTCAGCTGCTTGCAAGCATCTTAATCCCAGTTTGTGTCCATCCTTCTCCCCCTCTTATTTACAACGTCGTTGCAATAGGGAGTTAAGTGGTTTTCCATGTAACCACTCTTTCTGGCACTTCCACATAGGATTAATTTGAGTGACACCTCATAGTAAATGCACATGGCAGTCAATTTGCAACTTCTTGCAAATCATTCGAACCTAAAGGTTCAGTTTTAGTACGTGATCCTGAGCCTGAATGCTTACTGCATTCATTATAATTTCCTGGCATTCATTTTGGTACTCGAAATCTCCCCCTAATGCCTGGAAAAGCTCATGATTCAAGCAAGCGTACGGGCCGTAAATAGATTCTCATGAAGAGATTCTAAAATTTAATGATCGACAGAGAATAAATTCTCACATAGATCCCCAGCTTTCTGTGTGCCCATACATGTACGCTGCGGTGGTGAGATTGGGAACATACCCAATGTACGCATGGGAAATCTTTCATGGATTCCCGCGTACTAAAACCATAGGGGGAACTTGTACATGTAGTACATGCAGTTAATCACAAGTCAGGAGCGTGCAAAACTTCCTGACTCCAACCATAACTAGTTGGAAATGACAATTCTTTACTGATGGTCATTAATGATCTGAAATTTTCGAATCTACCACAGATTCATCATATCCTTTATGGATATCATTCTGAATACCAAGACAAACAATCACCATTGTAAGCACATTTGGTAAATTCAGTAGTGTGGAGACTAATGTGCTCAAGCTTGAGACATTATTACTTAATGGTCATATGTTGTCCGAAGGACACACTTGAGGTCATCATATAGATGCACCAAAGAACCATATAAAGCCTTCAATGTCCATACAATCTCTGTAATGGACCACACTCGTTCCTTTGAAACAATTCAAAGAACTTAACCAATTCAGATCAGATTTTAAGATAAGAGGAACTTAAAATCTCATTTCTGATGATACTCATGAAGTATCCATCTTATGGGAAAAACATGACCAATAGAATTGTTCATAACTTTTCATTTCATCCCAACAATGGGATGACCAATTCAATCTTACCCAGCATGGTAAGTATCATCACTTGAAAAGTTATAACATATGCAACACTTTGTATGGGAGGATGTATGTAGAATACAGTCCATAAGAAATGTTTCTGAGAAACATATGCAATATCCATCACTATCACCTTGTGCTTCCACATGATAGAAATTATATGGATATCTCTATAATATGGTAAGATATCAATTAGGATATATCAACACATCCTTGATACTTCCAATACCAAAGGGGATATGATAATAACATATCATGATATCGCACGAAGCGATTGTCAAAATATTCTTTCCTCTTTCCAAAGGAATATGAGAATATTTTGTTCCCCACTTATAGAGTTTGTGGCTCAATTCTCCACATTGCATGTTTCTTCCTCAATTGGAAGAATCCCTATACAAGTTTGCACAACTCAAATCAATGAGTCTTCAACTCCCTTGATGAGTTGGTTCAATTCTAATCGATGAGTTTGTTCAACTCAAATCACATGAGTGATCAATTCCAATCGATGAGTTTGTTTAACTCAAATTCATATGAGTTTTTACACTCAAATCACATGAGTGTGTTCAACTCACATCGCATGAGTTGAATCTATCACAACATCAATTATGAGATTATACCAAATCTCATGCATCATTTATATAGTACTCAAAAGCGAATCATCTAACAAAGTGGTCTTCTCTTAGAAAAAGAAGTGTTGTTACATGATTAGTCCAAATCATGAATTACACAACTAACCACTGTTATCATGTCAGATGGAAGATTGAAGTACACTTCATATCTTAGCTTTCATGAGTAGTATGCATCTATTGGGATTTTATATACAAGATTAGATGCTTAGGCATACAACACTATATCACGTATAGTGTAATGACAAAAGAGTTTGTCATACTCATTGCCCTTCCCTTTTTAATGTGCTTATATATTTGCTTTCAAGCAAAATATATGAATACAAAGTGTTAGTCTACAACATAATGTAGACATTTACTCATAAGTCCACATGTCTTATGATTTCCCTTGCTATTCATTTTGCGCTTGCACATCAAGCCGCAAAAGCACATAAGTTCTTTTCATAAGAATCGTAAGAGAAAGAAAGCATCTTATTTCCTCCAAAATGAAGAGGTGAATTCCCATATCATGCAAAAATGAAATGAACATATGCAATGAACATTAAGGATAATTAAGCCCATTATGCGAGTTCATCAAACTCTATTAAATAATTATCCTCCAAATGGCTTAACCATTTTTTGATGTGTAATATGTTGCAAAATATATCATATCTTTATATGTTGGAGAATTCTAGGTATCACATAAAGTGTACCAGAGGATTTTTGAAAATTGGTGGACACAACGTAGATAATCTCCATGTAATGAAACAGTGGAGTAGATCTCCCAGTAGTGGGCAAAACTTTTGCTGCCTGAAAGCATGGTCTCTGGGCTGATATATTCAAGGAACATACCGCAGCCAATGCTTAGGACTCCACTACCCTGTGCTTGACCAAAATTTCAAAAATAAAATGGTAATCACCATAAATGGAATAACCAATATCGCATCTCCTACATATCTACTTGGGAGAACACATAGGTAATCATCATCATATGATGTAGACCTCTTATTGATGGGCAAATAACATTTTGCTGTCTAAAAGCTTGGTCTCAGGGCAAATAAATTCCAAGAACTTATTGCAGCCAAAGCCTAGATCTCCATCATGTGTTAAATAATCTCAAGTTCAAGATATGTGTCATATTTTGCAAGAATTTATCATAGTGACAGGCATAATCGCAGATCATAAGTAAAATGTATGTTTAAATTATGCATGAACATAAATAGGAAAACATACATATGAATCTGCTGAAATATAGGAGTAAGTTACTCTACTATATTAAAAACTATTAAAGTCAAGGACTAAAACTTCAAAATCAGACTCATGACAAATTTCAGCGAGGAATTACAATGAACCTCGAGGGCTCAATCCCTAAAATACTGAAATTAAATTTCTAAAAAGAAATTTAAAGATAATGATCTCCAAAATTTTTGGAGTGGACCAAGTATCATAACCATTATTTTGAGATGAACAGGTATAGGTAATCACTATGTGGTTGGTATAGTGTAGACCTCTTAATGATAGTCGAACTTAATCGCTGCATTAGGCATGGTCTCCATGCAGGATTATTCACGAGAATAAAACGCAGTCAATGCCTATGACTCTACACCATATGTTCAAAGTTAAAATAATAGATGATATATGATAAATATTGTATACGGTAAATCTATGTGAAATTAATGATTTGAGGATTCACCATAATATATTACTATGCAAAGAGCACAAGTATTTATACAAGGACAAGTGTATAAATACACATATATCAATATGGTCTACACATAGCATAGTATATCAGAAAAGTACGTGTTAAAGTATACTCAATGGTAATGAGATTAAAAGAGACAAATGACAGAACCGTTGTTTGCATTCCACAGATCATTACACTTATATACAAGTGAAGGGGTGTATCCCAAGAGGTGTGTCCCTTGGGGAAAACTGTCGCACCCTTTGGATTGATCACATATGTAATATTTTGTAACAATTATAACAACGCCTTTCAGTTTTCACTGCCTGGTGCCTCCTAGGGCATTCCTATCTTCGCCGCCAGGATTTGCTGCCGTTCTTGCGTGTATATCTGTCATCCAATCTGACCGTCGATTTGTGATCTGTGACGAGTGACGGACACAGACCACAACACATCATCGTCGTTCTGGTAGCACCTGGCATGTCCTGAAACGTGAGTTCCAACGTCTCGCCAGCGGCTGTCTTCTTGCTGTAAATCAAGGAATATAAAGCGTCTGATGCCCTGGCCGAACTGAAAGGGATCGATGCATGCCTCGGACTCGGAGGAAAAGGCTGTAACTGTCCAGCACATCGGAGCCGCATGCATGCTCAGCTCACAGCCGCCATCCGAAGTTCCAACTTCCAAGCTTCCAGACGAAGACGAACAGAGAATCTCTGGGGACCGATAGATTAGCTGCACTTCAAGCTGAAAGCCCCGGCCGCGGGGCTAGCGCTAGCTTCCTGCCTTGAGCATCACGTTCGTCATAGATCTCACGTAAGCTCAACAAAATCCAATAGAAAAATCCAAGCGCCGAGCTGTTCATGAAGCCAACGGAAGCAAGGAACAAAGCTTGGCCAGCTAAGCTATCTTATCCCGTACTCGAATTCAATAGTAAAGAGAATGAGTATTTCCATCGGCGATGCTCGTGTGCGTGTATATATACGGGGTGCACACCCTGCAGATGACGCCTCAAGCCAGCAGAAATCGTACGTAGAGAGGCGTAGAGCTAGCAAGCTGTAGCTAGGAGCTAGCGATCGAGCTCAATTCGTTCTCAGTCGAGCTCGTCGGCCATCGACGATCAGTAGTCCGTTAGGACAACAATCCATGGCGAACGCGGGCATGAGGCCGGTGGCCGGCCTCCTCCTGGTGCTCAACTTCTGCATGTACATCATCGTGGCGGCGGTGGGCGGCTGGGCCATCAACCACGCCATCAACTACGGCTTCTTCATCGGTAACAATGCTGACTTATAGGAGTAGATCAGTGGCAGTAGGTTCATGCCGGTCGTATTTCTTTGACTGATGCATATGCATACCTGCTGCTGTACTGCACATATATGATGCAGGCGCCGGCCTGCAGCTCCCGGCTCACTTCTCCCCGATCTACTTCCCCGTCGGAAACGCGGCGACCGGGTTCTTCGTCATCTTCGCCGTGATCGCCGGGGTCGTCGGCGCGGCCTCGGCGCTCGCGGGGTTCCACCACGTCCGCGCCTGGAACGCCGAGAGCCTGCCGGCGGCGGCCTCCGCCGGGTTCATTGCCTGGACGCTCACCCTGCTCGCCATGGGGTATGTATATATTCCCCCTGCTGGTATCGGTATCGGTTGCGGCAGTCTGGCGAGAACGAACTAGCAGCACTACCCAGTCGGGTCCCGTTGGTCCATTGCCGATGGATATGGATTTCCTGACCCGTTTCCCCCTGCTGGTGCTGGGGCAACTTCGTTGTTGGTTTCAGGTTGGCGGTGAAGGAGATTGAACTGCACGGCAGGAATGCCAGGCTGGTAAGAACGATGGCCACTTGCCTATTTGATTACTAGCATATCTGTGTCCTGAAATAAATCTGCAAGAGGACGACACGTAGGTCGGGTTTAATTAATTGTTGAACTGCATGGTGGCTATTAGTAATAACGCACGCTAACTGTGAGTTGGCTATGGCCCTTGAGCTGATGCTCCCCTTGTGCAGATATGCATGGAGTCCTTCACCATCATCCTGTCAGCGACGCAGCTCTTCTACCTGCTCGCCATATACGGAGGCTTGAGATGAAATCATCACACTGGATGGAGGAAGAGACTGCATTGGAATGGAGATTTATCGTTTCCGTACGTATCGAATTGAGCTGGTGTGCATCGGTTTCACGGGACAGAGTGTGGCTTTCCTCGTGTTTTCGTTGTGGGTTTCTTCCAAGCTGCAGAGGCAGTACGTATATGTGTATCTGTTTGTGTGTATTTCTGTGTGTTAATTACGTACGGAGCTAAATGCATCGGTGAAGCCTAAACTTGGAAGGTTTTATTTGGATACTTTAGTTAGTATTTGTCCTAATACATATTCTAATCCACTTCAATCCATGTGTATTAGGATATATACTATAATATCCAAACAAAGCCTTAGAGGATACCACTTAGACTCACGGACTTTGTAAATATATTTCTGTTCTCTAAATTTATTTTATGGTGCGCCACACTGCACATATCTAAACTAGTAAAATAGTGTGTCCTAGGTCCATTTCCGGACCATAACGACCATTGTGGTACACCATGTGATAATTTTAGGGACATTGGAATATGTTTTCAAAGCTCATGGCATAAAGTGGCACCTTTTAATAACTTTGGAGGCTGCTATGGATGATTTTAGTTATATTTGGATTGTGTGTCTGATTGGTTATATCATTCCGTATGATTAATTGATTGTTCCGTATGTGAGTACTGTTAAATTACATTTCATGGCGATGTCACTACTATAGAAAATGGCTTCGGACCTCTGACATTAGTTCTAATTGAATTAGAATTGGAATCAGAGTGAGATTCGGTACTAGTTGATAATAAATGTGGTCACAACTCATAGGACTCTTTTGACTCAAATACAATAGTGGTTCTTAAACTTGGCACCTTGTATCACTTGATCACCGAATTTTAGAGAAAAAAAACCTAGCAAAATGGGTCCTCTAACTTTAATTTGTTAACCTATTTATGTTACAATAGTGATATGTAGCCTTTATTACCACAAATGTTTTATGTTACAATAATTATTATTTTGGTTGTAAGTGATAGGTGTTATGGCCACGATTTGCAAAACCGTTGCAATAGTATTGCCATGAGTTTTATGTGGCTCTGATACTATTAAATTCCATTACAAAATTTTGATGCTTCTTGCCACAAAATACTAAATGGTTACAATGTAGTTATCTATATTGTCACAAATATATTTTGTTTCTATTGTCATGTTGTTTGTAGCAACATCATGGTGTGTATTGCAACGAAGATATGAATGGAGGCAATATATACTAATTTTGTTGTAAAAGTTGTAATGTTACTATCAGAATTAAGCATCTTAATATATTTAGTTATTTTTATTAACAAAAATATAGTAGTCTAATGGTAGAGTAGTTTGTTGTAAGCAATGAGACCGGAGTTCAATTCAATTCTTAGATTTGGCATTTTTTTCTTTTTAGTGTTATCTGGTCGATGCAACTAATATGGAATACAACATTTTATTTTATTACGTCAACTGGAGATATTGGAATGGAACAAAAAAACACCTTCATAAGCTTTTGCCACTCTGCTTTATGCAACAGTTGGCAACAAAAGCGACATTATGACAAATTATAGAACTTGCCACGATTTATGGCTTTTGCAACGATTTTTACCATTGCAAGAGAGTGATTTTCTAGTAGTGTTGGTTGGAGCCACCACCTAAAACTAAAGGTGCTAGAAACCTTTAGTTCCACTGGAACCAAAGTGTGAAATTTAGTCTCGATTGGAGTCACCAATCAGGATTAAAGATACATTTGCTATCATAATCGTTAGACCCGGGATTAAAAGGAAATCTTTAATTTTGGTTGAAACCATCGGCCCTAGCCATTAAATCAGTCACTAACGATGATATTAGTTCTAGGCCTCAAAATGACCTAGAATGAAGCAAAAATCGAAAGGTCTACTCTCTATGAAGGGTAGTTTGGTAGCAAGAGGATTGAGAGGGCTAAAAGGCTCTTCCTATTTAATTTTGAATATAAAATGGATTTTAGCCCTTTTAATCCCTTTTAATTACTTTGATTCCAAACTAACCCTTAGTATGAGAACTTGCTAAGGCTATTTCCAATCATTGTATTATGCCACTGTTTTCTCTGTTACACTCTCTATGTTCCAAATAAAAATCCGTTTTAGAAGTTTAATGAATTCATAAAATAATTAATGTATGTGTCTAGATTTATCATCATCTATTTGAATATGAACATAAAAACCAAGTGCTAAATCGAATACTAATTTGAGACGACTCACCTACGAATAACATCTTAGTGTTGTTTCTGGAAAGTCTAGTGAATTAGTTATTGTGCATGTTCTATATGTGATAATGGGTCTAAAAAGTTGCACATTGGGTTTCTTCTAATTTTAAGGGTGTGTTTGATTTGGCTTTTAGCTTTAGTTTTTTCCTCTTAAAAGCCAAAAGACAAATCAAAGGGCTGAATTCAGGAAGCGCCTTTTTTCTAAAAGCCGACTTTCGCGCAGTGCAAAACTGAAAACACTTCTAGACTTGCTTTTACGAGCTTTCAGATCGAACTGTGAAAATATATATGAAATAACTTTTAGCAGCTTTTAGTGTTTTTTACCAAATGGTTTTTATCTTTCCACTGCCGCTTTTTCATATATCACAACTCACAACACTTTTTTTTCACGGCTATATCCCAACCAAACATGCCCTAAATGTTATGTCCAAGAAGGCAAGAAGTAACTAATTCCATGCTACCCCATAGAAATTTTCTACATAATATCTAACTAGTTAGATGCCCGTGCGTTGCAACGGCAATACAAAATATTTTTACACAATAATTACATAAAAATGAACACCACATATATAATCGAACCCAATATCTCAAAAAAATTTGGCAACAATCAATACAGAAATAAACCGATACAAATTAAATTATACAATACAAATATCACAAAACAAAGTTTTAGAAGCATGTTATTTAAGAATCTCACAAATTACATGTCTGCTGTCGTCTCGCCACCGAAGTGCAGCACACCTCAATGAGAACTTATTCTATAAGTGATAATCTAGTTAATTTAGCTAAGCTGGACATAATCGTTTAAGCCGTTACTCCCTCCCGACCGTGGCGGCCACTCGGTGCTCGTTGATAAGCCGCTCCGTCAACTCATTCTACGCCTTGAACAACCTCATTCTGCGTTCACTTGCTCTCAACGTCGGGTAGGATAGAAATGAAATCCAATAAGGGACTAAAATAAACAAACAAAACATGACACAATGTGCTCAGACGTATTCACAAAGTTCAAAATTAATTCAGTGATGAAACATATTTATCTAGCTAACCTGCAGTTTCTAGCATTGATCACAGAAGGACCAAAAATCTTTATTAGTGTGGTTTATTGGATCTTGATTCAGTACCTTCCTCTTCATCATATCAAGCATAGGGTGATAAGGTGTCTTAGGTTAGTGATCTTCTCTCTTTCTGGTTTGTTTGACTCAATGTCATTTAAATTCTCCTCGTCCCATTTAGCATGACCCTTGGAACACATCAACAGTGGTATTTTTGCAGGGCAAACCATTATGCCAGAAAAAGAAGTTGAGATGACACCACTAACCCTGTCTTCTTGGGTTCTCTAGCTTTCATTTTGTCCTAACAAATGCATGGTTCGGTTTTGACCATGGAAAGATAATTGTTTTGCAAGAGCTAACGATCTTTCTTCAGCACCGATACTTTCTTCTAATAAACATGTATCAACAATTAATACAAAGGGAAACCACATGTCTCAACAATAAAACATATAGCTGAGGCATCGAAGATTATGATGTACCAAATAAAAATAACAACTAAAGAAAAGCAAGGAGTTCAATATCTTTTAAATTGCACCTTGAGTAATCTTACTTTTGCTGATAACTTGTTCCATGGTACTGATGTGAGAGCCGAATCCAGTATAGGAGAAGAGAGACAACTTTATCTGTTGCTTGAAGCTCTAACCGCCAAACCAATACCTCTAGTATATGCATCGATACTTCCTCCTATTTTGTTGAGAAACAAATGAAAAGGTGATCTCATCCTCGTTATCAATAAAAACCACAAGAGATTCTTTCTCTCTGCACCATTATGACATTTCATCTAACACTTTATCAGCGTGTAGAATTTCTCCACTAATAGCAGAGTTGTTTGCAGTATTAATGTTCTAGGATAATTTGTTCTGTCTAAATTATTGTCACTACAAAAATTTCAGGCAACAGATATATAACTGAAACAGTATAGCGAAAACACCTGTTATTGAAAATGATGGAGTACTTGTTCAACCTTTTGTCAGCTAGGTGATTTGGTCCAGCCATATGCACGCCATGGTGTCCTGGCTAATAAGCATAGCAGCTACTATTAATAAATTGTCCTCATAACGAACAGATCAATCACAGATAAATTTATGGAGAGCTTCCTAGACGTTACTAATTAAATACCTAAATCACAGTATCAAACTAAACATAGTCGATGAAACTTTATGCTATTCTATATTTGTGTCCTAATGATGTGGTAGTATTGATTCACAGGTATGTACACCAAACATGAAGTCGAATCTTCAGAAAATAGTTCTAATGATGTGAAGTGTACTCATGGTGCCGAACCTTCAGATTATCACCAATAACATGCAAACAAACCAATGCCTTTGTCTATGTCTACTTCTCAATGCTCGAGACACATGTAGAAAACTCGTTTTAATACAGCTATAATCCATCAACGCTGTTGAGTTTTAACATGGACTGCTATTTTAAAATTCAGACACTTCAACAGCTCACCTGTATCCCCAACTCGCCAGAAAACAATACAGATCACGCTTAATCTAAATGATTCTTTATTAAGTGAACAGGTAGCTAAACCAGATCTAATGACTTGACTGCTACAAAACTTGGATCCAATCAACAAACAAATAAGTGCCACAAGCTGGTCTTGAATAATCCTAGTGTGGCTAGAAGTAGTGTTTCTCATTTAAGTAGTACCTTATTTTGTTGTGCAGGTACAATGAAGCTGGAAAATAATGGTGCTGAAAAAATTGGTGGCCTTTCTAATTCTAGTAGTGGTTCTTCAATGGGCAACAGTGATCCTAAGAACAATATTTAGTTTAACATTTAAAGAAACTATATTTACGTAAGAACCAAAACAGTCACCGATCAACCAAAACAGTCACAGGATAGGAATTGTTACCCTCTATGCTAGGCTGATGAAGTAAGATCATGGTACTCTGAAGCTATCTACGAACCAGAAAATGACCTTGTAACTATCACTGGCACATACTTGATTAACCAAAATAAAAACAGAATAGTTTGTTATCATCACTCATAATCCAATAACCACAAAAACAATACTACGTTAGATCAGTACCCCTGTTGAAGAACTTTATCCTACCACATGTTCAAGTTCAGTTTTCATAAAGAATATGAACCGAGTATATGTTTCAACACACTACTTCAAAGCATGAATTAACCAATACAGAACAAGTTTGGATTACAGAACAGTTTCTCCAACTCACCGTCGGCAAAGCGATTGAAGAGAACTTGATCGTCACAAGCAGCAAACACGACGCGAGGCGAGGAGGATGATGGTGGATGGGTTTTCGGCTTGGAGTGTAACTTTAATTTGAGCTGCTCTACTACATGAAAAAGAACAAGAACAATCGTGACTTTAAATAACAATGCATCATATGAAGCAACCACATTGTGACTGAACATAAAAGTTTTTGTTCATTTTCTGTATTCCAAATCAGAGTATACATTTTAAATCAGACTACCATATGTGATTCCAAATCAGACTACCATATGCCATTCCAAAAAAAAGCTGGAATGGCTTACTGTTGTGAGTTTTCTTTATTTTTATGTTGATTGGTAGCAAAGATATAAAATTATATGTGTTTATATAGACGACTGGTCTTGAATAATCCTAGTGTGGCTCGAAGTAGTGTTTCTCAGTTAAGTAGTACCTTATTTTGTTGTGCAGGTATAATGAAGCTGGAAAATAATGGTGCTGAAAAAATTGGTGGCCTTTCTAATTCTAGTAGTGGTTCTTCAATGGGCAACAGTGATCCTGAGAACAATATTTAGTTTAACATTTAAAGAAACTATTTATGTAAGAACCAAAACAGTCACACGGGATGGGAATTGTTACCCTTATGCTAGGCTGATGAAGTAAGATCATGGTACTCTGAAGCTATCTACGAAGCAGAAAATGAACTTGTAACTATCACTGGCACAGATTTGATTAACCAAAATAAAAACAGAATAGTTTGTTATTATCACTCCTCATTCAATAACCACAAAAACAGCACTATGTTAGATCAGTACTGTGTTTAGAATAGTCTAAGTTGATCCTGGTTACTGTATGATTGACAATCTTCATCTATTGTTCCAAAAAAGCTGGGTTGGAATCGTCTAAGTTGATTCTGGTTACCCCCTATATGCAAACCAGCTTAGAAGGTTTGCTCCTAATTAATCCAGTTCTTCAGCCTGCATCTACGCCACCTCCTCCTAAGAGTGACCAATGCACTACGAAGTAATTTAGCCCATGTTATTTCTTCTATTGTTTCTCCTGATGTATTAGGAGTTTCTGAGGTAGTCCTATAATTTGGATGAGGAGATGGTTGATCATGAACTAATCCAGTTCAGCTTATTAAAGTTCAAATACACTTTATACTGACATAAAATGGCATAAAAAACTGGATTACTGCCTGCGCATAGTGTAACTTTAATTTGAGATGTGGCATAAATAATCTCAGAACTGGTTTACTGCCTGCGCAGAGTATAGCGATCTGGCAGAGAATATTTTGTTAGGCTGAGAGGGCAATTTTCCTGCTAATTCGAGTTGTGAATTTACTTGTAGGAACCCAACACATAAATTTGCTGATGAATATAGTTTTTTTGAAAATATGTGTGTGTTTATCATATTTTTTTGTCCTTGCTTTATACACCTTGTATTTTAGTGGACACAGGAAAACATTAAGACCTACTGCATTTATATTCTATATGTTAAAAAATATGTATAAAAAGGAAAAACAGAAAAGGTAGTAAGAAGAACGTGCATTTACCAAAAAAAAAATTTGTCTAGGAGTTGGATAACCAAGGAATTTAATTTTTAGAAATTCTTTTTCCCTAGCTTCCAGATTGGACATACATGTTTGGAAGCCATACTGTTCCTTGTTATTAGCCTTACATAGATCATGATCTCCTTGTAGTGAGATGTATTTAACTTTAAATTCATGGAGTAAAGTTCATACTACCATGTTTTAAAGAGATTTTTTATCTGTTTATTTCTAGAATATTGTATATAGCCTTCAAACTAAATTATACTTCCTCTGAAACAAAGTTAATTACCGATAGAAGGATAAACATGGAGTAAAGTTGGTAGTATACAATGCAGAATATCTTAAATTGTTTGTGCTGATTACAAACACTTCTACTTCATTTAGAATATCTCAAATTGTTTGTGCTGATTATAAACAGTTCTACCTTGTTTAGATGAGTAACTACCACACCATGTTTGCCGAAACATATCATAGCAATGTCTGAATGTTGTGCATGAATTGTCTGCGTATATAAATCATTATTGACCATTTCCATCCCTGATTCATGTGCTCTATTTTAGCTAAAGAATATAAAAACCCTAAACCCCAAACTTCAACAGAGCATCTGCTTTATGAACATATGAACGAACACACTGCTTTTTAGAATGATCAATAATAGTTGTGCCAAATCAAGAGGGAGAAACACTGCAGCAGACGGGAGACCTGACGGAAACAGCCAATTGGTAGTACCTGAGAGGAACTGAGCTTTAGAGCCGGCGGGTGCTGCTGGTGGCTCCCTAGGCGCAGGCTTCCCGCGATCGCACGAACACACAGGCAAAATCAGCAGCCGAGACCGAGAGAGGAAACAGCAGGGGGTGGGAGTTAGCGGAGGGAGGCCATGGCTGAGGCTCACTTGGCGTGGGGACGGCGGAGACGAGCGGGGCGAGGAGGAGGAGGCAGGAGGGCAGCACGAGGAGTGGCTTCTCCGCGTGGAAACCAGAGTCATGAAATCCTTGGAGCATTCGAAATCACCCCGCCTCACCTCCAAAATGGCATCAAATCGGTGTTATTGTCGGGCACGATCGTCAAGTACTCGACCTCCATCGTGGAGGGGATAGAGGTGCTCCAAGCGTACTCTTCGCCAAGATCTGGTCCGTCGCTGCGCCAGCCGAGGGGAGCGCCTTGGTGAGCTCTGCCCTTCCTTGGATTACGAGAGAGGGGTCGAGGATGGATAGAGAGGGAGAAGAAAGGGGCTGGGGCGGGTCTCACCGTGGGGGTGGGAAGAAGAATCGAAGCTGTGATCTGGAGGCCGTCGCGCGGAGGTGGAGGGAGGTCGCCGTGCGAAGGGCTCTACCCTTCCTTCGGTAGGGGCCGAGGATGGAGCGGCGCGGCGAGCAGAGGTTGGGGGCGGGCAACACGAGGGGAGCAACGGGACGGGGGCGTGGGCAACGCGAGGGGACCGTCAGGCGGGGCCAGTATGGCAGTGACAACTGAGAGGGGGAGGTGAGGCGAGGCGGGGGCATGGCCACGCCGAGCGCCCACACTGCGTTCTTAATTAGTAGTAGGGACTAAAGATTTGCCTACCCGTATAAATATTTAGCTAATGAGTATTTTACCACCCACTGGGTTAGCGATTAGCCCAACTGGCAACTGCACCCCCAACAAGCGGTAGTGGAACCTCTTCAACGTCATCAAGGAACACAGTAATAAAGAGCCGGCTAGGCCTGATTCTTGTTGCCCAGCAAAGAAAAAGAACAAATTTCCAGTCTCCTTTGCCTCACCAGCTCCAGCTCATCTCGATAGGCCTGATTCTTGTGCTAGGCTGCTTTCTTTTCTCGCTATTTGGCACCAAAGTGACTCCAGAAAATACCTTAATTATACACAATTATCAAATTCAATGGCCACGTTATATATATGGTAATGGAGTTCTATGATTTGCGCCACAGAATGAAGACGTGGATTATTCTTTCACGTCGTGGTCGTGCCTATCTCAGTAGGTCCGGTTTGATCCGTTCCATGATGGCGCAAGTGCAACATGGCACGGTAGGCTGCTCAGCACGGCACCACTTCTAGACACGTCTCGAATATCTGCAAGTATTTTTTTTTCTTAAACTATTTCTTAACACACATTATTTGTGCGCAGTAGTGCGAGTATATCTCTACTGTGTTAAAACATCAACTTTCTTGATATTACACGATTTCTACCATCATTATATTCCCCATGCTTAAACAGTAAAAATAATAAAATGATGTATTAATAGGATTTAAACAATGTTTTTTGGCTCTAAAGGGGTGTTTGAATGCACTGAGATAATAGTTAGTTGACTAAAAATTACTATTAAAATTAGCTAGCTAACTATTACCTAATTTACTAAAAGTAGCTAATAGCTGAACTATTAGCTAGACTGTTTGGATGTCTCGGCTAATTTTAGTAGCTAATTGTTAGTTTTAGTGCATTCAAATATCCTCTAAATCTATATTCACATTCACTTAACCATTCTTGTATTTTATATTTTATATTTAAGTATAAATTTAGTATGTAGAGACAGCTATAAATATAACTACCGGAGCTGTAATCCGTAAAGATAAAATATTGTAGAAGTTGGAAAGCGTATTGAGCGCTGCCACGCATGTCATCCGTCCACGTGGAGCATTGAAATATTTTACTCGGGAGCAAATTCAAACGGCGCGTCGGCATCTGGATTCTGCCTGCGCATAAGCGTACTGTGTGTGTTATTATATTATATTTATATCATTATATGCTGTGGATCGCTAGATCTTGAGACGTCACAGATCAGAATCCAAAATTTGAAACCAAAGGAATATTTATACTCAGAGATCATGAGCGTGTATACTGGCGTAAAATATTGTACCGGTATGAACACTGCCACACTGGGACTCACTGGGACCTTCCTTTCAATAAGCGGCTGTTGCCTGTTGTTGCTGTTCCTTTTCTTCTTTGAATAAGCAGGCTGCAGCTGCGGAGCTAGCCAGCTTGATTCACACAGGCAAATCGAGCCGCTTGATATCTGAAGCTAAAAAAACGTCAAACGTATGTGAAATTCACGGCAAACAGAAAGAATACATAGAACTTTTTGTAGACAAGGTTTTGAGTTTAATTAAGACATGCAAAGCCTCCACTTTTAGCCCAGATTGGATCCTTTAAATTGAATTACATTCTAATAATCATAATTTAGACGCAGATTAATTAAGACAATATGATTTTATATGATATATATAAATACTACAGCTACTTATATAGGAGAGATATTTATGTGCTATATTTTTTACTATAGTGGAACGAGTCGAAAAGTGTGTTATAGCAGAAACATAGGGTCTGTTTGGTTGGGCTGTGGCTGTGAAAAAAGTTGCTGTGGGCTGTGAGCTATGGAAAAAGCTGCTGTAGGCTGTGAGTCATTAAAAAGCTAAAAATCGTTTGGTAGAAACCACTAAAAATCGTTAAAAGTTCTTCGATATATGTTTTCATAGTTCCATCCGAAAAGCCACTAAAAGCAGGTACAGGGGTGCTTTCAGATTTGCACTGTGAGAAAGTCAGCTTTTAGAAAAAGCTGCTTCCTGGATCCAGCCCTTTGGTTGGCTTTTGGCTTTTAGGGGGCAAAAGCCAAAAGCCAAAAGTCAAACCAAACACACTCATAGTATGGTGATATATAAAATTAATTTTCATCACTCACCTTATAAATCTAAGATAGACTTATATTTAAACTATAGAAAGTGATGTAATGTCAAATTCTAAGACAAATAGCCTACTCTACTAAGTAAATTTTAATTCCTTCAAAATAAAGTGAGCCAAACGCTCACTAAAAGATCTTTTCCTTCTTTGTGTCATCAATCAATGAATATCAAAGGCCATAAGGTATTACACATATTGCGCCGAAAACCTCTCTAATTGCCCACATGCTGGCTCCCGCTCATGCATAGGTTCAACATGAAACTGACCTACAACGTGCTCATCCAAACTCTCTCTTTCTATTACTCAGTGTACAATGGTGTTGTTATGCAGTGACATTTAGTGCACCAAGTAGGGAACCGTACCTTTTATTTTGAGTTTGTTGTGTTTTGTTGTGCAACATGACCATGACGATGCCAATATGTTCGCTATTTCGATCACTTGTCAGATAATGCATGAATTGCTTATTATTGACTACAATTCAATTCACGCATAAGATAGTTACACCACGAGCATTGCATAGACCATAGGTCAACATGACAATATATCAATTAGTTGAGATCATACAATAGTATAACATAATAGTTCGAATGTAATGATAAAATTTGAATCACACAGTAGTCTAATACGTCACATGATAGTTTTCAAATGACATAGGATAATCTATTAATAAGCTATGGAATATTGGAGTTACACATGTAATGTTTATTATGTTACTTTGATATATAATTGGACAATATTTCAATAATTTCAACAGGAATATGTGTTCAAACAAAAATGTGATGTAATACAAAGTTATAGATCTCTTCGAGTTATACATTTTTATATAAACTTTGTCTTCAACTGAGTTCATACGTAAAAGTTATGATTTTATAAAAATATTGTACAAAAACACAGGTACTTGAAACCCGAGTACCTGTATCTGAGTTGAATATCTAGATATTTACTGGGTAATCTTGATCTGAATCCGACCCGAATCCAAATCTGTACTATCTAGGTGTCGGCGTTTCGAGACCGGGGGGTCCCTAAGCCGACGAGTGAGTGTGCCGCGTGCCCCAGCCCAGATGGGTCGAGCGCGTGGGCGAGCGCGAAGGGGGGAAAGCGAGGTGGCCGGAGACGGGCGTGAGAGAGGTGGAAATCCCGCGGCCTTCGTGTTCGTCCCGCGCCCAGGTCGTGCGCTTGCAGTAGGGGGTTACAAGCGTCCACGCGGGTGAGGGAAGCGAGCGGCCCCAAGAGAGCGCCTGTCCCGTCCTCGTCCCCGCGCGGCCAACCTTCTCTAAGAAGGCCCTGGTGTACAATGGGGATGTAGCAGAGTGCTACGTGTCTAGCGGAGGGAGAGCTAGCGCCCTAAGTACATGCCAATGTGGCAGCCGGAGAGATCTTGGCACCCTGCTGGTGTGATGTCGTGGCTGTCGGAGGAGCAACGGAGCCTGGCGGAGAGACAGCTGTCGGAGCGGTTGAGTCCTTGCTGACGTCCCCCTGCTTCCGTAAGGGAGCTGAGAGCCGCCGTCGTCACAGGGCTAGCGGGGCGCCATCATTGCCTATCTGGCGGAGCTAGCCAGATGGGACACCGGTCTTGTTCTCTGCGGCCCGAGTCGGCTCGGGGTAGGGTGATGATGGCGCTTCCTGTTGACGTGACGGGCCTGTGCCCTAGGTCGGGCGACGTGGAGGCTCCTCCGAAGCCGAGGTCGAGTCTGTCTTCCATGGCCGAGGCCGAGCCCGAGCCCCTGGGTCGGGCGAGGCGGAGGTTGTTCGGCAGAGGCCAGGGCGGAGTCCGAGCCCTGGGGTCGGGCGGAGCGGAGTTCGTCGTCTTCTGGGGCTGAGCCCGAGTCCGAGCCCTGGGTCGGGCGGAGCGGAGTTCGCCGTCTTCCGGGGCCTAGCCCGAGTCCGAGCCCTGGGCGGAGCGGAGTTCGCCGTCTTCCGGGGCCTAGCCCGAGTCCGAGCCCTGGGTCGGGCGGAGCGGAGTTCGCCGTCTTCCGGGGCCTAGCCCGAGTCTGAGCCCTGGGTCGGGCGGAGCGGAGTTCGTCGTCTTCCGGGGCCTAGCCCGAGTCCGAGCCCTGGGTCGGGCGAAGCGGAGTTCGCCGTCTTCCGAGGCCTAGCCCGAGTCCGAGCCCTGGGTCGGGCGGAGCGGAGTTCGCCGTCTTCCGGGGCCTAGCCCGAGTCCGAGCCCTGGGTCGGGCGGAGCGGAGTTCGCCGTCTTCCGGGGCCTAGCCCGAGTCCGAGCCCTGGGTCGGGCGGAGCGGAGTTTCCTATGGCGCCTTTGGCAAGGCCTGACTGCCTGTCAGTCTCACTCTGTCAAGTGGCACTGCAGTCGGAGTGGCGCAGGCGGCGCTGTCCTTCTGTCAGACTGGTCAGTGGAGTAGCGAAGTGACGGCGGTCACTTCGGCTCTGCCGGGGGGCGCGCGTCAGGATAAAGGTGTCAGGTCACCTTTGCGTTAAATGCTCCTGCGACTCGGTCGGTCGGTGCGGCGATTTAGTCAGGGTTGCTTCTCAGCGAAGGCAAGGCCTCGGGCGAGCCGGAGATGTGTCTGCCATTAAAGGGGGCCTCGGGCGAGACGGAAATCCCTCGGGGTCGGCTGCCCTTGTCCGAGGCTAGGCTCGGGCGAGGCGTGATCGAGTCGCTCGTACGGACTGATCCCTGACTTAATCGCACCCATCAGGCCTCTGCAGCTTTATGCTGATGGGGGTTACCAGCTGAGAATTAGGCGTCTTGAGGGTACCCCTAATTATGGTCCCCGACAGTAGCCCCCGAGCCTCGAAGGGAGTGTTAGCACTCGCTTGGAGGCTTTCGTCGCACTTTTTTGCAAGGGGACCAGCCTTTCTCGGTTGCATTTTGTTCCGGTGGGTGCGCGCGAGCGCACCCGCCGGGTGTAGCCCCCGAGGCCTCGGAGGAGTGGTTTCACTCCTTCGAGGTCTTAATACCTTGCGTAATGCTTTGGCTGGTCTGGTTGTTCCCTCATGTGAACTGGCCGTAGCCCGGGTGCACGGTTGGGGCCCAAGCTCTCGGGCTGGTATGTTGACGCTGTCAATGGTTCGGCCGGAGCCGGGTTTGCGAGAGCAGCCCCCGAGCCTCCGCACAGGGCGAGAGGGCGATCAGGGACAGACTCGACTTTTTTACATACGCCCCTACGTCGCCTTTCCGCAAGGAGGAGGGGGGAGAGCGCCATGTTACCCTCGATGGGCACCGAACATGGTGTCTCCGGTGAGCTGCAAGCGGGTAATCCGAGTGGACGTCCGTGCCCCGTTCGTTGGGGGTCGGCTAGGGGCCCAGAGGCACGCCCAAAAGTACCTGTGGGTGATCTGCCGGACCCGGTCCCCTGGCGACGGGGTCCGAGGGCTCGATGCCTCCCTCTGATGGGATTCCGTTACAAGATCGCTCCCGCTGGTCTCGGAAATGTCCTAGGGTACCTCGGGAGCGCAGCCCGAGCCTCGGTTATGTATCGAACGTACCCCTGGTCATCCCTCGCTCGGCGTCTGAGGCGACTGTGAACCCTTCGGGGGCCAGCCTTCGAACCCCTGATCAGTAATGGGCGCGGAGCCCGAGTAGCCTGAGGCGGCCGTGGAGCCCTTCGGGGGGGCGGCCTTCGAACCTCTGACCAGTAGTGGGTGTAGGGCCCACGCGATCTGAGGCGACTCTTGAACCCCTCGGAGGGCCAGCCTTCGAACCTCTGATCAGTAGGGGGGGCTCGGAGCCCGGTTCCTTCACAGGGAAGGATCCTTTTCGGGGTATCCCCCTTTCCCGGTCCCTGTTGCAAGAGATAGAGAAAGAGGAAAAAAGGAAAAGGATACGAAATCGAATGACGTGGCGTACCTTTTTTGGCGCGGTAATTACGGCGAAGGCGAAGCGTCGCCCGCTCCTCTTGCCAGAAGCGCCGCCTGTCCCGCCGCGGAGTTAATGCAACGGGGCGAGTGGTCGGTAGGGCGGTCGTTGCGCGTGCGCGAGCCGTTCGAGGAACGGCCGTTTCGCTTCGCGTTTTTTGAATCCTGCGTCCGGTCCGGGCGGAGCGCTGGAAACGGTCTCGCTCCGGTCTTTATATACCCGGGAGAGGGTCTAGCGACGGTTCTTCGCTCCGCTTCCTGCCTCCTCCTTTAGGTTTTCGCAACCCGAGAGACTTTAGCCAGCGAAGAGGAAAACCGCCCTTCCTGCCCCTTGCGCCGCCATCCCTTCCGTTTTGGTGATGGCTGATCGGGTGACCATCATCTCACCACACGATCCGTGGCCCTTTTCCACGGTGACGGCGAGCGATCTGGAGGAGCTGGTCGGCGAGGGTTTGCTTCGCCCTATCACCGATGAGCAGCGACCAGAATGGATTCCTCCCATGGGCAGAGTCGCTCCATCCCCACCGCCGGGGTACGTCGTGAGCTTCGTCTCCTTCCACGAGCGGGGATTCGGTGTGCCGACGGGCCGCTTTATGCGGGCAATCCTGTTCCACTATGGGGTGGAGTTGCACAACCTCACCCCCAACTCCATCTCACAGGCCGCTATCTTCGTAGCGGTGTGCGAAGGGTATTTGGGGATCGCCCCCCATTGGGATTTGTGGACTCATCTCTTCTTCGCCGAGCTTTTCGCCTTGCCGACGGGGGAGAGGAAGGTCCGTGCAGCGGTGCGGGCCGGCGGCTGCACTCTCTTGCTGAGGCAGTCGCGGGCGTCACAGTACATTCCTGCCATCCTCGCGTCCTCGAACAAGGGGTGGCAGCGCCGGTGGTTCTACCTCCGGAATGACGGTGAGTTGCTCCCGCCGTTCTCCCAGCGAGTAGTCACCGCCGCCACCGACGCCTGGCGTCACGGGACCCCGCACGAGAGACAGAAGAACCTCGAACCCCTTCTCCAGGCCCTGAAGGCGTTGCGGGAGGGGGGACTCACCGCTGCGGGAGTGGTTGCCGCCATCCACCGTCGGAGGGTGCTTCCCTTGGCGGAGCGGCGGCTGCCGCTTTGGGAGATGACCCCGGAGGCTGACTGGGAGGGGTCACGAATGTCCCCTGATCCTCTTCCCTTCGACGCCCTCCAATGGCGGGTGTTGGCTGCGATGGGGAAGCCGGACTCCCATGCCTACTCCCAGCTTCGGATGCGCCCCGACCAGGGGTGCGTAACTCTGGTGAGTGTTCGCTCCTTCCTTCTTCATACATCGGGTTGCTCCTGGTTCTTATGATCGGGTTTCTTTCTCCCCTTCTTTAGGAGGTGGGGTGGCACAAGCCCTCCCTGCCACGGGTCTCGGAGGACGCGGTGGACCGAGCAGCGCGGCGGGTCGCCGCGGAGGAGGAGAAGAAGAAGAAGGACGCGGAGAAGGCCCGGGCCCGCGAGCGGAGGCGGGCTCGGGACGCCTTGGAGAAGCGCCATCGCCAGCAGGAGAGGGAAGGACTCCCGAGGGAGCCGTCGCCGGAGACGCTCGACGACGACGATGACGACGATGATGAGGAGGAGGAGGACATGGCCGCCCGTCTCGGCCTCAGCCCCGGCTTGGGGTGTGGCCAGGAGCCGTCGAGCCAGCCCCCGAGCGGGCCGACACCGTCAGTCCCCGGAGTTGGGGCGTCGGGGTCCCGGCCCGAGGCACGGGGGCGACCCGAGAGGTCACCTGACCCCTCGGCCGGAGGAGCTGAGGTGGCTCCGGAGGGCCAGGTCAGGGCGTCTGCTCCCCAGGGGCCGCCGCTCGTACCGGCAGCGCATGGGGGTGACCCTCAAGTCATCGCGACCGCGCCCGGGCAATCTGCTCCCCGGGCGTCCAAAGCAAGGGTGGCGCCGAAGTTGCCGGCGAAGCGGACCTCGGCGGCTGTTTCGGGAGCCGGGATCCAAGAAACCTCCCCCCAGGCGCGGTGGATCATGGCCCGAAGTGGGTGAGTATCTCGGAATGTCTTCGTCTTGGCTTCCCATTCATATGTATGGGCCGTGATTTTCCTTTTCTTCTTTTTTTTATCCAGCAAGTGAAGCCATGGCCAGACCGACCTGGCACCCCGGAAGGCCCTTAAGACGGCGCCGGACTGCGCGGCCAGCTCCGCCCCGGGCCTTGTTGTTCAGCCGACCCTTTCGCAGGGTGTTTCACCGCAGAGGGCTCGGGCGTCGCCTGTCTCTGGGGAGCGGGTTCCCGAGGCTGGCTCTTCTGCCGAGGCGGCCATCGTGATAGGGGAGGCGGCTGACGCCGACGTGGTCCCGAGCCCGCCCGTCGTGTCGGCCATGCTGGCGCCTGCCGCTACCGAAGTCGCTGCCGTCCCAGTCGGAGAGCGACCGGTTGCTGCCAGCGTCGGGATGGCTGATGCGTCGGCGCCCAGTGCCTCGGAAGAGGTGGGCGTGGACGCGCGATCCGCCCAGCCGGGCGGCAGCCTCATCGCTGTGCGGTGGAGCCCCGAGGCCCGGCGCCAGTTGCTCCGATTCCGGACCCGCGAGGCCTCGGACCCTGTCTTCGTTCTCGACGATGAACAGGAGGACCAGTCCTGGGATGAGCTCCGCGAGCGTGCTGAAGCAACGGTGGGGTCGCTCCGGTCGTCGCTGGAGGTTTTCTACAGGGACGTCCCCAAAATCCTCCAGGTAGCGGTTTCAGGCATACCTTTTCCTTTCTGAGACGTTCGTCGTGACGCCCTGTTTCCTTCCCCCAGGATCTGACGGACCGGAGCGCCGCCAAGTCGTCGTTCATCCGCCGCGAGGCCGATGTCTGGGGCTCGCTGCGATCCCTGAGGACCTCGCTCGCCGGGGCTACCGCGCGCCTTTCTCAGCAGGATGCCAAGGTAGCGGACCTCCAGTTGCTCTGCGCTGACCTGAGAGCCGAGGCGGCAGCAGCGCGCGCGGAGGCGCAACGGCAGCGGTCGGAGTTCGTCCAGGTCGTCGAGGAGCGGGACCAATCTCGGGGCCGGGCTGCCGAGGCCGAAAGCCGGGTTGAGACCCTCGCGGCCGACCTAGCCGCAGCCCAGGTCGCGGCCTCGGAGCAGCGTGCCCGAGCCGGAGGTACGCCTTGGCCGTCCCTGGTTCTTGTTCTTGTCTGTTTCCTCTGCTTGTGCTTGAGGTCTTTCTTCTGGTTGTTCGCAGAGCTCGAGTCCGCCCTTGACGAGTCCGCCAAGGCGCTCGCCGAGGCGCTTGCCAGAGCTGCCGAGCAGAGGGAGGCCGACCTCGCGGCCATGTCCGAGGCCGTCTCGGACGTTTATCGGATCCTTGGCTTCGGCGACGTCCCTTCAGGAAGCTCCCCTCAAAGTCGCCTTCAAGCCTTGGGTGATCACGCGCGCGATAGAGTCCGCGAGGCGCTACACCACGGCGTCAGGCGGGCCTTCGCTGTGCTCGCTTCCCATTACGTTGTGGACCTGGAACGGGTTAGTGAGGGGTATTGTCTTCCTGACGAAGACGAAGCTGCTCTGGCAGAAGTTCAGCGGCTCGACGCGGTCGCCGCGGGTCCGAGCGCGGCGCTGGCGACCACCTTTGAGGCGGAGATCCTTCCCCCTGCTTCGTCGCCGGAAGCCGAGATGGACCTTACCGACGGCGGGGACGGAACTGAGGGCGCGGCTCCTTCCCAAGGCGGCGCCTAACTCTTGTTGGAACAGTTTCTGTTGGATGTGTGTCTTACCGCGGCCGCTGAGGCCTGAACACTTTGTTTTTTTTCTTTTTTTGAAGTCGTACTCTCCTTTCTTTCAATTTGCGCGTCCGGCCTAGCTTGTCAATAATAGGGTGGCTTCCCGAGTTGGGTCATTTTTCGTGGCAGGTGATGAGTGAGGTGTCCCTAACCCGGAGGCACAGGATTCCTCGGCTCAGTCGGCCTCGCCACTTACATGTACCCCCGCTCGCTCCTCGGGACCCTGCTTCTGACATAGCCGGGAGAACGCAAAAGCCCCTTTTTGATCGAAAATTTTTGATGCGAAGAAGTACACCCAATCTCGACGCAGAGGGGTTCCCCCTTTTTAGCCCCCGAGGGAGGGTCGGGCTCTGCCGAGGCGAGGCCGACCCTTCCTTGACGACTGAGGCGCAGAGGCTGCCTGACGGGTCGGGCTCCGGCCCGAATATCCAGCGAGTGCTCGGCGACATCCCTCGGTATGCCGGGCATGTCCGAGGGACTCCACGCAAAGACGTCGGCGTTTGCGCGGAGAAAGTCGACGAGCACTGCTTCCTATTTGGGGTCGAGCCCGGAACCGATCCGGATCTGCTTGGAGGTGTCGCCACTGGGGTCGAGAGGGACGGCCTTAACCGTCTCCGCTGGCTCGAAGTTGCCGGCATGACGCTTCACGTCTGGCACCTCTTTGGAGAGGTTCTCCAGGTCGGCAATGAGGGCCTCGGCGTACTCCACGCACTCCACGTCGCATTCGAACGCGTGTTTGTACGTGGGGCCGACGGTGATGACTCCGTTGGGGCCCGACATCTTGAGCTTCAGGTAGGTGTAGTTGGGGACGGCCATGAACTTCACGTAGCGTGGCCTCCCCAGTACCGCGTGGTAGGTTCCTCGGAACCCGACCACCTCGAACGTCAAGGTCTCCCTTCGGAAGTTGGAGGGCGTTCCGAAGCAGACGGGAAGGTCGAGTCGTCCGAGGGGCTGGACGCGCTTCCCAGGGATGATCCTGTGGAAGGGCGCAACGCCTGCTCGGACGGAGGATAGATCGACGCGCAGGAGCCTGAGGGTCTCGGCGTAGACGATGTTGAGGCAGCTGCCCCCGTCCATCAGGACCTTGGTGAGCCTGACGTCGCCGATGATGGGGTCGACGACGAGCGGGTATTTCCCCGGGCTCGGCACGTGGTCGGGGTGGTCAGCTTGGTCGAAGGTGATGGGCTTGTCGGACCAGTCTAGGTAGACTGGCGCCGCCACCTTTATCGAGCAGACCTCCCGGCGCTCTTGCTTGCGATGCTGAGCCGAGGCATTTGCCGCATGCCCACCGTAGATCATGAAGCAGTCGCGGACCTCGGGGAACTCTCCTGCTTGGTGATCTTCCTTTTTGTCGTCGTCGTGGGCCCTGCCACCCTCTGCGGGTGGCCCGGCCCTGTGGAAGTGGCGCCGAAGCATGACGCACTCCTCGAGGGTGTGCTTGACGGGCCCCTGATGGTAGGGGCATGGCTCCTTGAGCATCTTGTCGAAGAGGTTAGCACCTCCAGGGGGCTTCCGAGGGTTCTTGTACTCGGCGGCGGCGACAAGGTCCGCGTCGGCGGCGTCGCGTTTCGATTGCGACTTCTTCTTGCCTTTCTTCTTGGCGCCGCGCGGAGTAGACCCCTCGGGAGCCTCCTTCGATGGGCGGCCCTGGGGCTGCTTGTCCTTTCGGAAGATAGCCTCGACCGCCTCCTGGCCAGAGGCGAACTTGGTGGCGATGTCCATCAGCTCGCTCGCCCTGGTGGGGGTCTTGCGACTAAACTTACTCACCAGGTCACGGCAGGTGGTGCCAGCAAGGAACGCGCCGATGACATCCGAGTCGGTGATGTTGGGCAGCTCGGTGCGCTGCTTCGAGAATCGCCGGATGTAGTCCCGGAGTGACTCTCCCGGCTGTTGCCGGCAGCTCCGAAGGTCCCAGGAATTCCCGGGGCGCACGTACGTGCCCTGGAAATTGTCGGCGAAGGCTTGGACCAAGTCATCCCAGTTGGAGATCTGCCCCGGAGGCAGGTGCTCCAACCAGGCGCGAGCAGTGTCGGAGAGGAACAGGGGGAGGTTGCGGATGATGAGGTTGTCGTCGTCCGTTCCACCCAGTTGGCAGGCCAGGCGGTAGTCTGCGAGCCACAGTTCCGGTCTTGTTTCCCCCGAGTACTTCGTGATAGTAGTCGGGGGTCGGAACCGGGTCGGGAACGGCGCCCGTCGGATGGCCCGACTGAAGGCCTGCGGACCGGGTGGTTCGGGCGAGGGACTCCGATCCTCCCCACTGTCATAGCGTCCCCCACGCCTGGGGTGGTAGCCTCGGCGCACCTTTTCGTCGAGGTGGGCCCGACGGTTGCGACGATGGTGCTCGTTGCCGAGGTGGCCCGGGGCCGCAGGCGCGGTGTTGCGCGTGCGCCTGGTGTAGACCGAGGCTTCCCGCATGAATCGGGAAGTCGCGGCATGAGGTTCCGAGGGGTATCCCTGCCTTCGGGAGGCAGAGCTCTCGGCCCGTCGGACCGCAGCGCCTTCCAGGAGATTCTTGAGCTCTCCCTGGATTTGCCGACCCTCGGTGGTTGATGGCTCCGGCATCGCGCGGAGGAGCATCGCTGCGGCTCCCAGGTTCTGACCAACCCCGCTGGATGCGGGTGGCGGTCTGACCCTGACGTCGTTGGCGACGCGGTGCTGGAAACCCTGGGGCAGGTGACGTATTTCTCCGGCCGGGGGTTGGCCCGCCCATACCTGCCCGACGTCCCGACGGATCGGCTCAAGCGCTCATGCTCCCTCGTCGAGCCTGGCCTGCGCCCCGCGGACTTGCTCGAGCTGTGGGTCGTGACCCCCCGCCGGAACGGGGACCACAGCTAGCTCCCGTGGGATGTCGGCGCGAGGCACCGGCCTAGGAAGATCACCGTCCTCCGGCATGCCGAGATGGTTGCCTTCGGAGGGATCCCCTAGCTCGATGTGGAAACATTCGCGGCTTGGGCCGCAGTCCTCGTCGTCAAGGCTGCGGCTACCGTCGGTACAGTCGGAGAGGCAGTAGTCTCATGCGGTCATAAAGTCCCGCATGGCACTGGGGTTGCCAAATCCGGAGAAATCCCAACAGATGATGGGATCGTCGTCTTCCTTGGACCCAGAGGGCCCGTAGGTCGAGACGTCCGTCAACCGGTCCCAAGGCGACCGCATACGAAACCCCAGAGGGGTTGCACTCGCCTCAACGAGAGCGCCCGCCAAAGCAAGGTCGCTAGGCGGGTTGAGGCCGAGTCGAAATGACGTAAGATGGGAATCAGTCGGTACCTTTTGGTCGACGAGGAGCGACATAGTCGCGTTGAGGACTGGTTGCACCGTCGTCTCAGGTACGAGGGCGACGTCCTGCAAGCTCTCCGCGAGCGCGCTGGCGTCGTCCACTTGCTCAGGATTGGCGTGTCGCGGGGGGACGGCGCTCGCCTTCGTCTCGAACGCGAGGTCGACGCCCGGCGTGCCCTCCGTTGGGGCGCTGGGGACGTCGATTCGCTCGACAGCCAACGAAGCGCGGCCTCCCGCTTGGCCTTGGTTGCCCCGCCTCCTCCTCCGTTGGCGAGGGAGAGGACGGGGCGAGCTCGAATGTTGTTCTTCCACCATGCGGGGAAGATGTCGTCGATTCCGCCGCCGGCGGGCGGGTTGTCGGCCGCCATTGTCGTTGTCGTGCGGCGGTGGAAGGAGTATCATGTCGTAGCTGCCGTCGAAGGACATGAACTCAAGACTCCCGAAACGGAGCACCGTCCCGGGCCGGAGAGGTTGCTGGAGACTGCCCATCTGGAGCTTGACGGGAAGCTGTTTGTCAGCACGCAGCAGGCCCCTACCTGGCGCGCCAACTGTCGGCGTTTCGAGACCGGGGGGTCCCTAAGCCGACGAGTGAGTGTGCCGCGTGCCCCAGCCCAGATGGGTCGAGCGCGTGGGCGAGCGTGAAGGGGGGAAAGCGAGGTGGCCGGAGACGGGCGTGAGAGAGGTGGAAATCCCGCGGCCTTCGTGTTCGTCCCGCGCCCAAGTCGGGTGCGCTTGCAGTAGGGGGTTACAAGCGTCCACGCGGGTGAGGGAAGCGAGCGGCCCCAAGAGAGCGCTTGTCCCGTCCTCGTCCCCGCGCGGCCAACCTTCTCTAAGAAGGCCCTGGTCCTTCCTTTTATAGGCGTAAGGAGAGAATCCAGGTGTACAATGGGGATGTAGCAGAGTGCTACGTGTCTAGCGGAGGGAGAGCTAGCGCCCTAAGTACATGCCAATGTGGCAGCCGGAGAGATCTTGGCACCCTGCTGGTGTGATGTCGTGGCTGTCGGAGGAGCAACGGAGCCTGGCGGAGAGACAGCTGTCAGAGCGGTTGAGTCCTTGCTGACGTCCCCCTGCTTCCGTAAGGGAGCTGAGAGCCGCCGTCGTCACAGGGCTAGCGGGGCGCCATCATTGCCTATCTGGCGGAGCTAGCCAGATGGGACACCGGTCTTGTTCTCTGCGGCCCGAGTCGGCTCAGGGTAGGGTGATGATGGCGCTTCCTGTTGACGTGGCGGGCCTGTGCCCTAGGTCGGGCGACGTGGAGGCTCCTTCGAAGCCGAGGTCGAGTCTGTCTTCCATGGCCGAGGCCGAGCCCGAGCCCCTGGGTCGGGCGAGGCGGAGGTTGTTCGGCAGAGGCCAGGGCGGAGTCCGAGCCCTGGGGTCGGGCGGAGCGGAGTTCGTCGTCTTCTGGGGCTGAGCCTGAGTCCGAGCCTTGGGTCGGGCGGAGCGGAGTTCGCCGTCTTCCGGGGCCTAGCCCGAGTCCGAGCCCTGGGCGGAGCGGAGTTCGCCGTCTTCTGGGGCCTAGCCCGAGTCCGAGCCCTGGGTCGGGCGGAGCGGAGTTCGCCGTCTTCCGGGGCCTAGCCCGAGTCCGAGCCCTGGGTCGGGCGGAGCGGAGTTCACCGTCTTCCGGGGCCTAGCCCGAGTCCGAGCCCTGGGTCGGGCGGAGCGGAGTTCGCCGTCTTCCGGGGCCTAGCTCGAGTCCGAGCCCTGGGTCGGGCGGAGCGGAGTTCGCCGTCTTCCGGGGCCTAGCCCGAGTCCGAGCCCTGGGTCGGGCGAAGCGGAGTTCGCCGTCTTCCTGGGCCTAGCCCGAGTCCGAGCCCTGGGTCGGGCGGAGCGGAGTTTCCTATGGCGCCTTTGGCAAGGCCTGACTGCCTGTCAGTCTCACTCTGTCAAGTGGCACTGCAGTCGGAGTGGCGCAGGCGGCGCTGTCCTTCTGCCAGACTGGTCAGTGGAGCAGCGAAGTGACGGCGGACACTTCGGCTCTGCCGGGGGGCGCGCGTCAGGATAAAGGTGTCAGGTCACCTTTGCGTTAAATGCTCCTGCGACTCGGTCGGTCGGTGCGACGATTTAGTCAGGGTTGCTTCTCAGCGAAGGCAAGGCCTCGGGCGAGCCGGAGATGTGTCCGCCGTTAAAGGGGGGCCTCGGGCGAGACGGAAATCCCTCGAGGTCGGCTGCCCTTGTCCGAGGCTAGGCTCGGGCGAGGCGTGATCGAGTCGCTCGTACGGACTGATCCCTGACTTAATCGCACCCATCAGGCCTCTACAGCTTTATGCTGATGGGGGTTACCAGCTGAGAATTAGGCGTCTTGAGGGTACCCCTAATTATGGTCCCCGACACTAGGCACTACCCATATCCGTCCTGAATATAAAAGTATATGTATTTGTATATGTATCTAAAAACGAGTATTTCAACCATCCATATCTCGTACCTGACGGGTATACCCAACCCATTTTCACCCCTACTTGCGTCATCATTACGATAAGTTCAAACTAGGTGATTCATGCGCTAACTGGTATAACAAGCCAATCCCACGATAAGGGCATCATAAGAATCACACTATAGTGGCACTCCAACAAGTCACTATTCTACTACAGTTCCCCTTCATATTAAGTGGATGATATTAATTCGTCTAAAGTTAAGACTAGGAGTGATCTATAGTGATTTACATTGAGTTGTTGTAGCTAGTGGCACTAGTGATCATATTGAGATGCAGGATTCTTATTACTCTTAATGGTTGCCAACACCTAGATGGTATGGAGGCAGCAAAAGATCGATGAGCGATTATTGGTGATTGCATCAGCTTCAATCATCATTGTGAGTAGCTCTTGTGCTCATTTCTCGTGGTAGATTCCCGAATAACAACTATGGTGAAATTGTGGTTTGTTGGAGTGCATATTTAGTGTGGTTCTTACAGCGGCCTCGTTGTGGGCTTGGTGTGTGATGCCAATAAGGGTGTGAGACACCTAGCTTGGATTGCCACAATAAATACATAGGTTACCTGAAGCGTCCCCATCCTTTGGGATCCAAATTTGATACAATTACTAGTCACAGGAGGCTAGTAACTACATTTATTTCATCAGATGGAACATAGTCTTTTACAATAATTATTGCAATACCGAGCGCGAAGCTCAGAAGAGCTAAACAAAAGCGGAGCGAGAACCAGCCCTAGCCACAGGCAAACCGCGTGCAGACCATGCTCTCTTCTAGTCGAACAAAGCGGTAATGAAGTCTTCCGCCACTGAAAAAACATATAAAGCAACATGTGAATACTTCTGTATTTTTCAAACCCATTCTAGCCATCAGGGTGAGAGGCCTATCTAGTACATGCTCTTATTTGGTGGAATTATGAGTCACTCTTTTTATTTTCACAAGTGGCTTGGTTTCAAAATTCCTAGAATAGAATAGGAAAGCCCTTTCATTTACTCAACCACCATTGAACTTCCCGCTCCTGTGGCACATTTTTCATTTCCAAAACACATACATTTTTATCCATTCCTCTTAGAAAACAAACTGCTAATTGTCATAGCATACCAAACTCATCCATACCGGTGAACACGGACTATTCAAATATATTTATGACTCTGCACAGAGGTGTACACCTTACCCACTAGTATGACTCTGCAGTCTCACTACCATGAGACCCGACATCGAAACTATCTCCTCCCTTACATGACTTTACCTTGACGGTTATATCGAAGGAACAAGGCCACCATCTCACCCAAACTAGGATGACAACGTTTCCCCCTCGTCCTTTCGGTGCTCCCCAGCCACCGATAACCCTGGGGTGCAGACCATGCAAGTTTGGATCGAACGACTAACCATACAGTCTCGAGTTGTTGTACTTGATAAGAGTATAGGCATTGCAAAAATGACAAACTGGTCCTTAAACGAGTCGGGACAATCCTTCATGCTCACACCTAACCTGGTTGAGCCAACTTCTTAGGGCCCTCCCAAACTAGGGAGTCCTGATCACCCTGCTCAAGGTGATGAGGGTGATAACCCTTCATCATACCCAAGTTTTGAAAAACATTTCCTTTTAAAAACACAACCCTTATTCCCCATTTTTCTTGAAAACATAATGAATTTTTAATGCGGGTTAAACTCATCTCACATATGCATAGATCCTTTCCCTTTTTCTGGCTTGGATTGTGGTGAAAAGCATAGGTAATTTATGCATCAAGGGTAGAATAAACTTGCCTTCGTCGAAGTTCTCGTGATACGGTGGATCTACTTCCGGGAGGTCAGTCTCCTATCCTTCTTCTAGAGCTAGGGTTTTTGGGGTGTCAATACTGCTTTGTGTAGCAAAACAATCAAGAAACAATACATCAAATATTGGTTTTGCTAGGACAAGGGACAATACAATATTGGGTTCATCATTTTATGTGACTTATAAAGTGCTTTTACCATTATTTGAACAATTGTGCATATATGTGTATATAGATATGTGAAAAAGAAAGGAAATATAAAAATAAAAGGGATTTATGACTTTGTGGGCTCGACGGGCGAATTTCGGCCCAGCCAGTTGCGTCGTGCATGGCCCAGCAGGCCCCATGTGAGGACATGGTGGGGCAACGACGGGTCGGTCAGGCTTGCCCGTTAGAGAGATAGGGGAGGGAACAACGTGATGGCTTGGACGGGGGGAGGGGGTTGAACCGGCCACCGGTGCCGGTTCACCGGTGGTTCTCTACTGATGCTCTGGTTCTCGAGCAGGAGAGAGGTGGGTTAGCACGAGTGGACGTAGCGAGCACGGGAGAGGGTTTAATTTGGTCAGAGGGGTTGCTGGTGGAGCTGCCCATGGCAGGGCGGAGCACCACATCAACTTGGTGATCGACGACGAGGTTGCGGTCAGTGATTAAGGTATGAGAGAGGAGAACTTGGTGAGTCTAATTTGGCTCTGGAGGACCTTATATTGTGGCATAGGGGGGGTCTCACAGGAGACAATGGAAGCGGCAGTGCCGTCTCAAAATGGGCTCAGGGGAGGAGAGGAGGTGGCTGGTGCGAGTTGAGGGCGAGCTCCGAGCGTCCCTTTTATAGGCGACCGGTTAGAGGAGCTACGCCCAGCTGGCCACCGACGAGCTCGAGAGCAGTGGCAGTAAGCATTGGGCGAGGACGGTGGAGGATAGCGGTGACACGATTTTCACGGCGATGGGGAGGACGGGGGTGGCGTTTAAGTACACGCCCACAACCTGGGGAGGACGAACGGTGCCTAACTCCACTGTAGTCATCGGTACAGATGGCAACGGGTAAAATGCCCGCGGATACGAGGTTGTAATACCCGCGCCCGCGAGGCAAAACTCGTGCCCGCGCCCGCGCCCTCCATCCTCCATGGGCATAGTATCAAGCCCATATCCTCTACCCGCGGGTAGAGGATACCCGCGGGCATGCCCGATTACCCGCCATAAAGACATTAAGTAGCAAAAATGCAAAATACTAAATCATAGTTAACACACACAGCTCTCACAATCTCACAAGTCATACCGACACAGACTTACAGACACACAATTCTCCATAGTTCACACACATAGTTCTCACACATGACACACAATTCTCACACAGTTCTCACAAGTTCAATAAATAAAGATAACAGGAAGTTCATTAGTCGGAGTCCGCCATAGTGATGCAAGATTCTTTCATTTCTTCTTCATTGTCTTCAAGACATGACCAGAAGCTGTTAAACCTTTCATCGGCAACATCTACAACCATAAGACCATATGAAATATATTAGTTGCTGCAACCTATAGTTAACATATGAAATATAAAGAGAATACAAATGCAAATGCACATGTACCTTTGAGAGAATGACGAAGCCAACTTTGGCTGCACATAAGAGCTTCCAATAGTTTAGGTGTAAGACGGCTACGATGCTCACTTAAAACCCTCCCACTAGCACTAAAAGCTGTAAGACTTGGCCACTTGGGGGCTGGGGCATAGGGTGGCTGTGTGCCCGACTGCCCGTGAATGGAATGGACAGAGATGAGTGATGAGTGCGGCTGGGTGGTGAGACCGTGAGCGGATGAGAGAGTGGTGAAACCCTAATTTTACATATATATATATATATATTTCCTGAGATGGGCCTACATGTCATATTTGTGGAGCGGGTTTAGCGGATATGCGGGTGCGGATACTGTTTTTTCTTGCCCGCTAAAAAATATCCTCTGGGTCTGTTATTGTATCCTTATCCTTGCCCGCGGATATAAAATTATACCCGTATCCGTGCCCATCGGGTTTAGTATCCGTGGGCAGGCGGATATCTCATGCCCGTTGCCATCTCTAGTCATCGGCGAGGGATGAGGACAAGAGACGACGGTGATGGCGCGCGCCATTGTGAGCTCGTGAGAGAGAGAGAGAGAGTGGCGCGGGAGACCTAGGCCGAATTGGCGTGGACGAGGGGGAAGAGGTTTTTATTTTTTTCCTTTTTTGAATATGAATATGTGAGTGTATGTGTTTCTCAAGTGTAAAATAAATCTCTATTTCTTTGACAACAAGATAATATAGCTAAGTGTGGTGTTTTAAGAATCATCACTCATGCATATATATAGTTTTTTCAAAAATAGATGTACTTATGCTAGTATTCATGAATATGCTTCTAGGGTTTCCTTAACTAATTTTCTATCTTGAAAATCGAGGTGCTATATTACCGGCAAGCAACCGAATCTAGGGGATATATCTTGTACCATTTCTTGCCCGTATGGTTTTTACTGCTAATTTATCATTACAAATTTAATACTTCTATCTACTATTTTCTGTATATTCTTGCTTAAGTAGATTCCAGTAAATTACACTTTGTATTTGTTGTTTGAAATCTCTTTCTAGTAGCTCCCTCTTTTCAATATATTGTGAAGACTAGGGCTTTGTATATAGTAAACTAGAGCTAAAACAAGTATACATTTTTCACACCATCTTATGTACTAATCAATTTATAATAAAAAGGTTATAGCCCTCCTGCTAAAGGAATCCTAATTCTATTCCAGGTAAATCCTCTAATTCATAATTCAAATAAAAAGGTAAAGTTTCTAACTTCTTTCCTTTTGCTGTAGAGACCCTTGTCTGCCACGATTTTTTTTATTCCTTTACATGTTTCCATGTCTTTTTCGATGTCTTTCTTTTTCCCAGTTCGGTTAGGTTCAGTTACGTTTTCTTTTCTCCCCATCATGTTCAACTATACGTGTAATGTGTTCCATTTTGTTATTTTCATGTGCATCTAAATGTGAATATGAAAATAAAAACATGTGGATGGATAATAACAATAATAATAGGACACAAACAACACAATATGTAGGAGGCATTGATCTCTAGACTTTTGATCGAGAAATAAGTATTCCCACCACGGCACCACCAAATTATTAATGTAATTTTGATTACAATCAAACCTATACTATTATAACCTAATTTAGTTGATAGTTAAAAATCAAATCGTGAAACTAGATCTTGAGTATTTTGTTATTCAGTTCGATCTAAACAGATGCGCCTCCTGCGTCTGCGTATGCACCCGTGCAATGGACGACAATAAAATAACGTGGAAAATCGAGAACAACATTTTGTCATAACCATCTGATAGTAGTCCTTGACATCGATAACTAATTCCACGCTAACTTGAGTTACAAATCTTCCCGAACGTTTAAAAGAATTAATAAAACCTGATATCTAAATGTGCCAGCATATGTGTATTAGGGGAGTGTTTGAATACACTATAGCTAATAATTTATTAACTAAAAAATTGCTGGGTAAAGTTAGCTAAAAATAGCTATTAGTTGAACTATTAGCTAGACTATTTGGATGTGTTTAACTACCTCTAGTGCATTTAGTAATGTGAGAGAGAAAAATCTATTAGGACCTTAGTTTAATTTGATACAAACTTAATTATACAGTTTCATACTGTTGTCAATATTTGCTTATATTTTGGGTACCATCGCAAAATAAATTATAACTTTCAATTTTACAAAAGGGAAAAATATAAAATAGTTATATAACACATCTTCTTTCAGCACGGACAAGTTTGTTAGTACGATATGAATAAAAAGAAGACAAAAATACACATAAACCACCATTGTCGTGACATAGTTTGTTTTCTCAATAAATATAAAAGAGATGGTAAAACGAAACTAACTCTTGTTCTAGGTGAAAATGTTAGGGAAGATAGGAGTCCGGGTGAACCTAACAAAATTGAACCGATTCCCCCTCCCTCCGCCTCTAAACATATCGACAATTCCTCCTCCCTCCTCCCATCGCTTGCCCCTCGCTCCCCTCCCTCTCCGCGCCGCCCCCTCTCGAATCGAAATCCCTCTCCGCCATGCCGAAGGGCGCCAAGAAGCGCGCCAAGCTCAAGAAGCAGCAGCAGCAGGGCCACCCCGACGATGCCGGCAACACCAACGCCAGCAACGGCAACTGTAACGGCTGCGATGACAACAACAGCGCCTCGAGCGGCCGCGACGGCGACCACCACCTGCGGATCCCACCCAAAGTTTCTCGTGGTACGAATGGCACCTAACTCTCCTCTAAGCCGGAGCAGATCCGCACGCCGCTTTCGGCACCAGCGGGGTGGGAATCACCTTTTCGCGTGCGGCGAGGGTGGCATTCGCTGTCGCCGCGGGTTTCTCCGCCACCATGTTCCCACCGGCCGCCGCTTTACGGGCTGTTCGCGCTTTCCTTGCTCCCTTCCTTGCGCTATATGTATGATGGATGCGTGTGGTTTCTGATGCTGTGCTTGTGCGTGGGTTGCCCCAGTGGATGCGAACGAGGACTCCATGGAGAGCTCTGAGGAGATGGTCACCCCCCGAGCTGCCGCGTCGGAGCCGGATGAGGAGGAGACTAAGGCCACTGCGGCCGAGGTGCCCGTGGAGCGCACCGTCGACGCGGACGTCGCCGGTTCTGGGGAGGTCATAGTGGACGCGTTTCCGCCGGAAACCGTTGGACAGGAACGTGAGGGCAAAGTGGATGAGGCAGAGGTGGAGGTGCACGCCGTGGTGGCGCAGGAACCGGAGGTAAAAGATGTGGTGGTGGCCGAGGAATCCGTGGTTCAGGAGCCAGTGTCTGACGCACCGGTGGCAGAGGCTTCAGAGGTGAAGGAGTTGGCCAAGGTGCATTCGGTGCTTGAATCTGAGCCGAGGGTTGATGAAGGGCGTGATGAAGTGGTGGTGGTCGACGAAACACCTGTAGTGCCTGAGGTACAGGAACCAGAGGTGAAAGGCGTTGATGCTACCGTTGTGTTGAAGGAACAAGAGAAGAATAGTGGCAATGTGGTGGCCAAGGACTCTGCTGAGGTTTCGCGCTCTCAGGAGGCTGCTGGTGTGCATATTACAGAGGTAAATGGTGTATGTGGTTTAGTTCTATTCATCTCTCACATTTCAAATCTCTGAGTTCTGATTGGGTGGGTTCTATTTCCTGCAGGTGGAGCGGGGACCTGCAGTGGCAGTGATTGCTCCAGGGCAGCGGGCAATATGGTGGAATTTCTGCGGCCTTTTTGATGCCTTTACTGGTTCAGGGAGATAGATGAAGGTGAGATGGTTCTATACTTCTATACCTCATGATTGTGTTTTCTATAATACTCTTGTTGATTTTAATTGACACAATTTCTTATTTCTAAACACACTGTAATTATTGCCAAAGAAATTGGTCTTGGGGAAATATGGTCGTGAGTTTTACTGGTTACACCTTTGGAATATGAGGTGCATATCTGAGTTCATTGTGGATAGCTTAAGTGGCGAGATCATTGCAAATGCTGTTCAACGTCAGTGTACAAGTTATAACTATAATTTAACCTGCAGTTTATAACATGTAAGGAACCCATAAAATTGCAAAACGATGGTGTTTTTGTGGGTACTGAGCAAACGCTTTTTTCAGAGTGAACTTTTGGGCCATGAGATGCAGTTTTGTATCTCTCACACATGGTTTAAAAATGACTTGTGATATTGTTATGGGCCTTAGCCCATTAGCTATGTCATTATGGCTAGGTTAGATGCGGCCACTGTTCACGTGCGGTTACTGTAGCGCGTGAACAGTGCCGGCCAAATAGGGTTTGTTATGTTGCTTAGCTATTAAGTTAGGGTTACCTCTCTATATAAGGAGGGGTAGGGTGTTGTTAGTAGAGGGGGGAAGAAAATAGATCTGGTTTACTCCTAGGGCCCTACGGGAGGGCTGAGTACCGGGACTATCTTGCGAGTGCATCGCAGTTCACAACAGATATTCTTATCATTATTGTTGGATGTCATTGGTGAAGGTAGCAGGCTAGCAGCTAAAGTTCTTCGCTTAGCTTCTGGTTTGATTTAATAAGCCTTAATGACCATTAGTTATTAAATGTCTGCCCATATAGCTTATGAAGTTGAGTTTTTTATTTCACTTACTGAGTTTTGAATGTAGAATACTCTACCCAGTTATAAGCAGTGATTGAACTACAGAAAATTTACCAAACAAGTTTTCCAAATCAACTATGGTGCCACTCCATGCAGCTGAAGGGTGCAAGGTGAAAAATAAAAGGCTGTCTGTACAGATTAGGGGGATGCAGCTATACAATCACCATACTCAAGTTCCATGCTTTTTTAATCTATTTAATAATTCCTTTGAGACTTTGGATTTATTTGTGGATTTTTTTCTGACATTTTTAAGGGAGTAACATTGTCTTCTATTGATTCTCACTGTCCTTTCGCCGGTTCCATTTTCTTAAAAATCTAGCAACAATATCGATCAGGCATGGATGTTTGTCTACAAGGAGGGTGTCCTTATTGGCTTTGCATGATTGTCTATATGATGAATGGATGCATCATATCCTGAGGGATGGATGTTTTAGTGTCTCTAAGTTTTTTGGTAAAAAGTTTATCTCAGTAATATGAAAAGCTTCATAGTTGGCTTAGCGTTATTTCCTTTGAACATTGTTTTCCAAATGCTGATAAACTGCCGATGGAAGATAGATTATACATTGTGGTGTAATACCTGAAACTTGCTGAAAAGCCACACCATTTATTTGAAACTCAGTATACATGTCATGCACATGAAAACGGTGCACAAAATTTACACCGTTATAGAGGGCAGTCATATTATGGACATGAAAAATGACTTCCCACTGTAACTGGAGATGATCTATTACTTCTCTTCTATTTGGCAGCATAATGTGTATCTTTGTCAATAGAAGGGCCAAGGACAAATACTCAAGTCAACACTCACATTGCAGAGAGAACAGAACAGAACTAAACAATCATAAACGATCACCTGCCAGACTAGGTTTCTTGAATATGATAGCACCTGCTTGCTACATGTGGACTGAACTGCAATTGCGGTACTCATCAGTCATAACAAGAATACTTGGTCGATTTCCCCTTATGCCTCCATGAGTATATGCATTTGTCTATGTTGTGTTCTATATATATCAACATTGGATATGATCAACTGAGGGCCCGTTCGGTTATTCAGGAATCTACTCCAGGAAAGATTCCAGCTGGAATAATTGTATAATTTGTAGTATAAATTGGTAACCTGGAATAGTTCCTAGCCTTTTCCAGCCTAACCGAACGGTGCCTTACTGAAAATGATAACAGCCAGTCCTGACAAACATGATCCGCCACACTTGCTATGCTTGTAGCAGCTCTGCTGGATACCGCTGTTCAGAAATAGACAATTGTTTTCCAGGCTTCTGAGGATGAAATGAAACATATATTTGGCAGTTAATTGATACTACCACTAGTATTTAAGCATCTCATCTAACACTCTTTCTTACAGGGTTGGAACTTGAAGCCAAGAAGACAAATGTGGTGACGTTCAGTTTAAAGCTGATGAGCAGTTGTAACTAGACTTTTTGTTTGCATAGTCACATGAATGTATGATGAAGCAGCAGGATTTCGGATAACATCGCGCTGATGTTTACTTCCTCCCTGTGTCTCTGCATGTGTGCAAAGTTACACACCCCCCCTGGTCGTGGACTCATGGTTAATATCCTTAATTTCCTTAGTATCCCCAACGCCTAGTGCCCTTTGTCTAGTGTCGTCTAGGTACTGCCTGGTTTTGTAGCATAAGAGTTGAGGTGGGTCGACCGTAAAGAAAATTTTGTTGTTTCTGCCTTTATACTTATTTTTTCTGGGGTGTCGTCTGCTATGCCCCTTCCTCTCATGGTTGTCACTTGTAAGATATTTATTCAAACAATTTGAGATGGTTCTTTGAAAAGCCTCAATTCGAGATTGCTGAGTGTCAGCCAGGTTTGTCATAATTTGGTTGAATTCCGTGTTTGGGTATGGTTGCCGCCAAAAATGTGAGCATCTTGGCTGCTACAGTTGTGGTATTTTAAACTAAACAGATTACATGCTGGCGTGTTTGAACAACTATCAGGCTTAAAGATAAACTTCCAAAAAGTGAACTCTTTTGTTTTGATCAAGCCAAATAAGAAGAGTTCTGCTCCATGCTATTTGGATGCAAACTAGCCTCTCTCCTATTTAGATACCTAGGCATTCTGATGCATTTTAGGAAAGTAACAAAAATTGGAAGGCAGTGAAGGACAAGTTCGAAAAGCGGTTGAGTTGTTGGAAAGGGAAGTGGTTGGAAAGGGAAATTAATCTCAGTAGGGGGAGGCTGATTTTGATTAACTTTGTGCTATCTAGCTTACCTATGTTTATTTATCCTTTTTTCAAGTCCCACACGATGTTCTTAAGAAAATGGATTATTATATATCGATGTTTTTTTGGCAGAACGCAAGAAGTACTATCTCGTTAAATGAGAAATACTATGCCAACCAAAAGACCAGGGAGGGCTTGACATTATCAATCTTGATCTTCAAAATAAATACCTTCTTACCAAGTGGTTGTTTAGACTATGTAATGAAGACATGATGTGGCAACAGTTGATTCAAAACAAATACCTTAAGAATGTAACCCTAAGTCAAGTGTGCAAAAAACTAGGCGACTCACACTTTTAGTCAGGCCTAATGGATATTAAATACCAATTTCTAAATCTTAGAACTTTTGTAGTAAAAAAAATGGGACCCACCCAAGTTAGGTCTTGGGAAGATGTGTGGTAAGGAGATCAACTTTAAAAGATCAATTTCCCACTATGTTAATATCGTCCGGAAAAAAAATGCAACTGTAGGTGAAGTACTTTGTTCGTCGCCTCTAAATATTTCCTCCAGGAGAGCATTGAGAGGGAACAAGCTTACAAAGTGGCATAATTTGGTTCTAAACAATGAACGTAGTGTTAACAAAAGAGGGAATGACGTGGTTAGCTGGAAGCTTCATACAAATGGGTCTTTATCAGTGCGGTTAATGTACAAATATCTTTCAACAATAACATTAGAGTGTAGAGTGTCAAGCTATCTGGCGTACAATGTTACCATTGAAGATTATAATATTCTTTTGATACCTTAAAAAATGTGTTGTTAACTAAAGATAATCTCAATAGAAGTAGGGAGGGACAAAAATTTATGTGTTCTGTAGCTCTACTGATACAACATCTCTTTTTGAGTGCGCTTATGCTAAATTATTGTGGCATGTGTGTTATATAGCCTTAGGTATTGCTTCATCTCTAGGGACCAATAATCTTTTTAGAACCTGGTTTTAAAATACAGGGCAAGGTAGTTCACTTTTGTTGGGGGCATCATGTTTTTGCTGGTCTTTATGGCTATCTAGAAATGATGTTGTTTTTGTGGAAAAATCGTCCAAAAAAATCTTTTTCGCAGGTTCTTTTCAAGAGAGCTCATTGGCTTTGCCTATGGGCAAAGTTGCAGCGAAGTGGAGAGCGAACTCAAACGATTGTTGATGACTACCAACGATTGGAGACGGTGGCCTTACAAGTGTCCGTGTCTTTCGGCCGGCCACATGTGGCTAGGATTTTCTTTTTGAATTTTCTGACTCTGCGGTGATCAATAACTTTTTTTTGAAGTGGTTTGTAATAATTCTGGTCTGATTCTCTCTTTTGAGAGTTGAAGGCGAAAACTAATAACATGTTTGGTTCACGGAATGACGTCGTGCCATCCAGGGACGAACTTACGTTGATGCTAGTGGGGGCACATGCCCCCACTCATTTCTCTGTTGTAAGTAGTAGTGTTTAGATTTTTTTTGAACGTAATAGCAGGAGCTCTGCCTATCAATTAAGAAGAAATGAATTGATCTAGTTTTAAGGGAAACCGGACCCAAAACCTACACAGGGCATACAAACAACCCAACCAACAGCAACCCCCCACACAATACACATCCTGAGTCATCGTTGTCGAGCTCAACATAAGTGACGAGCAACTCCGACTCCCCAAGATAGGCAGCACAAGGCTAAATGAAAAACGACGACGACTACAAACATTGGCCCAAGAGGAGGAAGAATGCGGCGCGCCGTCGTTGCCAAGCACGAGACACCCCGCTCGAGACAGCTCCGATTCTTCACCAGCGAGACTTCCAAAACTTTGAACCTCTGTCCTGCTCCCGCCAGCAGTAGCGACGCCTTCAGGAAGGGAGTGGCGTCGAGGACGCCTCGTCGCCGGTTCGAAATGGACGGGGCTTTCGCGCCATGTAAGACAGTGCTGGGAAGCACGACACCCTCAACAGGGGAAGCGGCGCCCAGGGGCGTCGCCGTCGCCAAGGCTTTCGCCCAAGAAAACCCCAGCACAATGCCAAGCGAGGCCCCAGAACAAAAGCAAGCTACCTCCGCCTAGGGCTGGGCAAAAAACCCGTAACCCGAAACCCGAACCCGGAATACCCGAACCCGAACCCGAAATACCCGAAACCCGAATTTTGTTCGGGAATTTCGGGTAGCAACTTGCAAAACCCGAATTTAGTTCGGGTAATTCGGGTATCACAATCGGGTACCCGAAATACCCGAATTACCCGAACTTTCATGTGTCATGTGCTCATGTCATGCTTAATTATTGATTTGTACATTTATAATTATGTGTATGTGTGCATAACTTGTGATTGTAGATTACTTGTGTTTTATATGTCCATGTATATCATTATTCAAACTATATTTTTATATTAATTTAATAGGGTGTATGTGTTTTTATGAAGCCGACACAATAGTTCGGGTAGTTCGGGAATACCCGAACCCGAACCCGAAATTTCGGGTACCCGAATTTTCGGGTATTGCAAAACCCGTTGTAATTTCGGGTATCGATTCTCAAAACCCGAATTACCCGACCCGAAATTTTCGGGTAACCCGAACGCCCACCCCTACCTCCGCCGCTCTGACTCACAAACCCCGTAGTCACCACCGTCCACCGAGGCCACTGCTGCCCACTTGATGTTGCCACACACCACCACCGAGGAGCCAGATCTGACGACCGTAGCTCCAAACAAGGCCTCGCCGAACCCACGAGGAGGCCATGGTGGCGGAGTCGCCGCCTGTGTCGCCCGCGGAGAGAGCGACGCGTAAGGACGTGAGGAGAGAGGAGCCAAAGAAGAGAGCGCCACCCCACAGCACCTGCACAAGCCCCAGCCAACTGCCGCCATCGCAACCACCACCGGCCACAACCGCAACCGCCACCGCACCAACTGGCAGCTGTTGAGGCAGATCCGGTCGACAGGTCTAGATCTGGCCCCCGAGCACCGGAGCCGACCGCCTGGGCCACGGGCCAGCGACCCCAGCCGCCGTCCCCTACACCTGCGCGGGCACCAGCCGGCGCCGCCACAGCCGCAGTAGCCATCCAGACAACTCTACGCAGCCGCGCGAGGGATGGCTTGCCGGCCTGCTGCGGAGCGTGCCACCAACGCGAAGAAGAGAGCCTCGCTGCCACCCTCCCTGCCGGCCGGACGGCCATGCCGGCGGCCAGCTCTGGCGGCGGCGTGGCAGGAGAGAGGAAGAGAGGGAAAGCGGCGGCGGGCTTGGGAGCCGCTCATGTCGCCCCGCGTGGTAGTGTCTAGATTTTTACTATGAGATCTCCTGGTCAGACTAACTTAGAGACACTTTCTTTAATATTTTAGCACTCATCTTTGTAAGTATGCCCTCAGTCCCATTATTTCCTGGGTCGCCCCTGGTGCCATCTGATCCCATGTCCAAACCTCGATGGGTTGCTTGGTTTGGCAAAAAATACTCAACTTGTCCGCCATGAGATTGCACGTTCCGCTAATATATTGACGACATCTACTCGTCCCTCCATAAATAGTCGATTGAATGCATACTGGCGCACTGATGCAAGACGGGTCACTCACTCTCAAAACCAAATCATTCATGGGCTGACGAGGAAAAAACTCTTGTCCAGTCGGCGGTAGGGCTGGACGAAATACTCGTGGCTCGATAACTCGCTCGACTCGGCTCGTTAGTAGCTCGACTCGACTCGGCTCGTTTTAATTTTGTAGCGAGCCAAGCTAGAATTCTAGCTCAGTTCTCTAATGAGCCAGCTCGGGTTAGCTCGTGAGCTAGCTCGCGAGCCAAACGAGCCAAGCCACAACACAAGTTTGTCTAGTCGTTGGTGTCGTCTCATCTCTCATAGTATTGTTTTCTCGTAGTTATGATGTGTGATATGGACATATGTTGACGTGCCATATGCTTAAATATTTGCATTATTGCATGGCTACATACCTACATTGTATATTTAATATTTGATTATTGGTTATGGTTTTGTGAACTTTGTTTCTAGCAGCATATGATGTTAGTGTTGTGCAATGAAATGTTACATGTTTGTGGAATGGATGATGAATTGCTTTATAATGATGCTTGTTGCTATCTTATTATAATAAGGGTTTATAAATATGTAAGTTAATACATATTTGGTTATTTAATTTAATATTAAAAGTTAGAAGCTAGGATGATGATATGATAATAATATTATAAAAGTTTTGGTTTTGTAGTGTTAAACATTTAAAATATGATTTTTCGGTTATATATATATTTATGTACATAGATCTTTGTATTTAGTTGTGTAGCTCGCAAGCCTAACGAGCTGGCTCGAGCTTTCTAACGAGCCGAGCCGAGCCAGATGTTTAGCTCGTTAGTATAACGAGCCGAGCCGAGCTGGCTCGTTACAGTAACAAGCCATAACGAGCCAAGCTGGCTCGATATCCACCCCTAGTCGGCGGAGAGGAAAAGGCGAAAGGCATTTGCCCCACAGGCCACAGAAACTTTCCCCCCACTACCGTACCGTGTCGTTTTAAGGAGCTGACGTGGTTGAACGCCATAATAACGCGCCTGACCTTCTTCGCCAAGCGTTTGTGGCCAGGCAAGTCGTGGCTACGCAGCCATTACGAGCTTATGGCCACGAGCTCTCGTAAAGCGACCTGGCGAATGAGAGCTGTTAATTTTCCGACGTACAGTACTGTGTAAAAAGGGACAGGTGGGAGCGGGCTTGTCCATTTCGCGCCGAGAAATTCTTTTTTTTTTCTCTTTCTTTCTGCACGCTGCGCTTTTGCCAGCCGTTCAGTGAGCCAGTGACTCGTTTGACTGACAAGGAAAGAATACTTGTGGCCATGCGGCAAAGATGAACCAACCCGTAATGATCATGTAGGGGATTTTCTTGTTGAGACCCACAGCATATATCTGTGCGTTCGTGGACAGAGGGGAGGAGATACTTGAAGCCTCACCAGACCACAAGGAGGGATATTCGCAGGACCAGCAGCACCCGAGGACGAGGTGTGTGGAGAGGCTGCTCTGCCATACCAAAAAGCAGACAGAGGACCAAGGAAGGAAGCAGGGATCCGGCTTTGCTCTGCAACCATGAGCTCCCTGTACGACGTCTCCTGCTTCGCCGCTGGCCTTGCTGGTACCATCTCAGGGTTCCAAACTTCTGAATTGCTTCGTGAGACTGGGGTGTGCGTAGCTGAATTTCTTCCCGTTTGGTCGCCATTGCAGGCAACGTCTTCGCCCTCGCCCTCTTCCTGTCGCCGGTGTAAGCTGCTAGCCAGCACCCTCACCGTTTCTTTAATTTCCTTTTTTCGTCTGATTGTTCTGGTTGATCCTAAGGGATGCACCGCTGACGAATGCGTTGCTGCTGCTGCTCGCCTGCTCCTCGCTTTCTGCACGCCGTCCTCCAGGCCGACGTTCAAGAGGGTCCTCAAGGCCAAGTCGACGGAGCAGTTCGATGGGCTGCCCTACCTGCTGTCCCTGCTCAACTGCTGCATCTGCCTCTGGTACGGCCTCCCGTGGGTCTCCGACGGCGGCAGGGCCCTCGTCGCCACCGTCAACTGCACCGGCGCCCTGTTCCAGCTCGCCTACATCTCGCTCTTCATCTTCTACGCCGACAGCAGGACCACTCGGGTAAGTAAATTCATGTGCTTGCCTTGCCTGCCCTCTTCTCTTGCCGTGTCTGTCTGACCGACCGACTGACACCAGTCTGCTCTGCTCTCTCCATCTCCTCCCGTCCTCGATCCGCAGCTCAAGGTCGCGGGGCTTCTGGTGCTAGTGGTCTTCGCGTTCGCGCTCATCGCACACGCCAGCATCGCCTTCTTCGACCAGCCGCTCCGGCAGCTGTTCGTTGGCAGCGTCAGCATGGCGTCCCTGGTCTCCATGTTCGCTTCCCCGCTGGCTGTCATGGTACGTATGGTATGCCATTCCAGGGGGCTGTGTATACTTCTCGATCGACTTGTGTGTCTCATCGTCGCTTCTTTGCGTGCTTCGTCTTTGCTGTTCAGGGTGTGGTGGTCCGCACCGAGTGCGTGGAGTTCATGCCCTTCTACCTCTCTCTGTCCACGTTCCTGATGAGCGCATCCTTCGCAGTGTACGGGCTTCTCCTGCGTGATTTCTTCATATACGTGAGCACTCCATTCCCACCTCAATTTACTGTTTCATAGATCACAAGGCGTATCTCCGGCACCGGCAGAGTAGAGAAATTTAAACATCAGAGAGCGAGAAGGAATTAGCGATAAAACTGTAACAATTAAGTGGTAGTTCACTGAATTATTCAATAGTAAAATTGGCTTGGTGGCTTGTTGAGTAGCGTTTGTTTGTGTGTGTGTATCCATGTGAACTTAATTGGTGGAGCAGATGCTTGTGCGGAGGATTAACAATGTGTGTGTGTGTTGCTTTCAGTTCCCGAATGGGCTCGGAGTCATCCTGGGAGCAATGCAGCTGGTGCTGTACGCGTACTACAGCCGGAGATGGAAAAGCAGCGACTCGTCAGCACCGTTGCTTGCCTGATCATGTAGCCGAGTTCGTCAGTCCAATTGCCCGTGCCGTGCTTTCTGTTGTTCTCTGTTCTGCCATCCTGTAATTCTAGGAGAGGAGCTAGGCGGTGTTTTGGAACAGATTAATCGTACTGCTACGAAATATATTTTTTGAGATAGATTATTTTAAATAGAGATGGTCATAAAGTTTATTCGTCTTCTAAGAGAATTTTGAATACGATCATTTTATTTACTGAGTTGGCCACAGAATGTTTCTCTCAAAATGGATTTATGGAGGCCTCTCAAAAGCATCTCCAGCAGCAAGGTGACTTAAAATAGAGACAAAAAATTAAAATACTACATTATTTGAAGTGTTTAGTGCACTAAAAATAAATTGCGGTCTAACCATTAAGCTCTAAGGGTCAATCCTCTCCAATCTTCTTATTCCTAAACAAACCCTTAAAGGCTTGTCTGGGTACTTAATCCATCTCAATACATATGTTTAATTTACACCCTAATCCATTTTAATATAAGTGGTTTGAGATAAATATTAGAGTACCGAAACAAAGCCTAAAGATTTTAGTCTTTAAAAATAGATCATTTTTTTAGAGATAGATCTACTAAAATATCCATCTCAGAAAAATGTTACAGATACCCAAATAGACCCATTACCTATGTTACTTCTCTCCCTTTGCTCTCTCTGTAGCGAATCAACCATGGACAACAACAATGATGGATCTAGGCAATAGCAGGGGCATCGCGGTTCGGCTCGGCTCAGCTCGTTTAGCTTGCGAGCCACAACACGAAATATATATGTGTGTATATATATAATAATCAATTTCTAGTTAATTTTAAACTAATTTAACAATAAAAATAGTAATTATACTCATAGCTTCATAAACCACATCAATGTAGCACCAAATTAACACAACTCATCACTCATCAATTCATCATCAATTTACAATTCATATACATGTTAATCGGTTTAACCCATAGTCATATTTACATAAACCAATTTAACACATAGACAGTTCATCAATCATTAGATTAACTTATAGGTCATAGACACCACACATAAATATAACATGTTCATCAATTGATACGTAAATGATATGCATGTAGTTTTGTTTTGCTGAAATGCGATAGCTCGTTTAGCTCGCAAGCTGACTCGTTAACAAACCAACCTGATTCGTTAACTAACCGAGCTAGGATATTAGTTTAGCTTGTGAAAAAATTTAAACGAATCGATACGAGTTGACTATAAACCGAGCGAGCCCACGAAACACGCCCACGAAACACGACATTTCGTTCCGTCCTAATCATGACATCCGAGGCCCATGCCAACGGCCGTAGCTAGGCCTTGGATTCGATTGTGGGAGCTTGGATTCAACGATGAGCGGCGACGCATCAATGGGCTTGGCAGGTTTGTCGATGTTTTTTTAAGAAAAAAAACTATTTTCAGAGAGATTTGACGGCATTTGAAAATATCAATTTACGAAGGCGTTGTGTAGTTGTCCCTTGTCTGCCTCCAAAATCAGTTTTGACCGCCATGTCTTTAGTAGTAGTGACATTTATGAGGTGTTGTCCTGTGTGATGTAAATGCTATTGGCTTGTATCATGTTATGTTCGCCATAATATTTTTAGCTATAGCTCTTCTTCAACTATTTTTCTAGGAAGAATAGTATCTACCATATTCTTTGTGTGTGTGTTGGGTGGGGTGGGTGGGGGAGGGGGGTTGCCATGTTCCTTCCCTTTTTCTAAGATGGACACTATAGTTATTTTAGTATCTTGTCTAATTCCCCGTCCATATGAGTTTGTCGTTTTAGCTTTGTCCTAAGACATTTATTATCAACTTTGATTCATTATACCGAATGTTTTATAGAATTTTACAATATAAAAATAAAGTTACTAGTTCATTATAAGTTGAACTATCATAATATGTAATTATTTTAGTTTAAAAATAATTTAATCTAATATATTGGTGATCAAAGTTTAAATAATTTAACTTAAGACAAATCTAAAACGACTAAGCCATATGGACGGAGGGAGTATTGTTTAGAGACACTTTTACTCACAATCGACAACCATCGGAGTCTAGCTGGTCAGACATTTGCTATTAGTGTGAGTCGATCGAATGGCCAAGAGGGGTTTGAACTAGCATCTAAAAACTTTCAAGCAATAAATTTTAGCCTATGCAATTCATACCCATTGCATGTTGTTCAAACCTAGGACTAAAGATATTACGACAAAAATTATCCTTATGGGCAACCCACTAAGTCAAATCTCAGTCATGATCGCACTATAAAAAATTCTTACTTGAAGAGTTAAGGCATATCACTAAGAGCACATTAGCATAGAGATTGTAAATGACCACATATTTATAAAAAGTGTGATTTGAACAACGAAGTTTAAAGTAAGGCTTTACGAGGAGCATATTTGATTGAATCTATCATGAAGGGGGGGGGCATAATTGATTGGATCTTATTTGATAAAATTTTGAAGTTTATGCTAGATCATGAAGATTAATATCTATTCATGAACAATAAAACGTCCTAAAGAATACATGGCAAAACAGTTAGATGTTGTACACTTTTTTCTATATGAGTTTTTACTTGACGGTTTCTCTCACAAGTTTTTTTAACGAGACAACATATATAGTGCAATTAAAGAATATGATATACTATTTTCTTCAAGAACCATTCTTTTCCACTAGGTTTTGAATGAGATATGCACATATCGTGGTAATAATCCAAAACGAGTATTGTAAAAACGTACGCACTCTAGATTAATTAGAAGGAAATAAAGGGGAGGAATATTAATCCTAGTCCGTTTGTTATATGGGCGCTTATCAAATTCTTAGCCTTTAGCAGGACTATATATATGTGGGAGCTCTATATTATAGTGGTCAATATTTAGAGAAATAAATAATAGTCTTGTCTTTTGGGTCTATATATTTCACTTTTATCTACTATATATATCAGTTATAAGTGATAAAGCAGAAAAGGTTCTAACCGTCGGCAACATATTTTACAGCAAATTCCATCTCCATAAACCTTCGACACCATTGGTGGCAGTAGTTGCTGTGTGAATGTTCTCTTTTCTGTTCCATAACTGCAAGAACTCAGTATGAGGTCTGTTTTCCTCTTAGTAGCTTTGCGGAATTTTGCTCGTTTTCAGATGAAAAATGTTAAGCTGAACTTATTACCATGGTATATCAGTTTTCTCTTAAAATTTCAACTTGATTTATCTGGTATTCTGGTTGAATACTAACTAGCAGTGGAGCACAGATAGAAAGGTATGTTTTACCATTGACACATTCAAATACACTTGTTAATTGACTCGCATCCTCCCAATCCTATCAGTTAGCTAGATACACATGAATTTTGTTACTCGGTGCTAGTAGTGATGAACAAACACACGGCACACGGGGAATTAAGAACAGGGTCATGCAAATGCAACGCAGCAGTAGGCTGCCAAGCATGTTAAAGTCCTGTGGTGGGTGACAAGTCACAACCTTGTGAGAACCACCCCGATCTGCACGCTCTTGACGTCCTCTCGCTCCATGGACTCGGTGACCAGCTCCGTGTACCTGTGGAACAGCGCGTCCACGATGTCGGTGCCGAAGTGGTGGCTGAGCATGGATTCCTGGATGGCCCTGATGGCCATGGACACCGTCCGGCCGTCCTCCTTGGCGTCGCCGCTGCTACTCAGGTTGATCTCGTACGTCTGCACGTGGTCCAGCCGGAACGAGCCCTCCCGCCGCACCTCCTCCTCCACCTCACGTACCGACGGCGCGTAGAACGGCACGTTGTACGCGTCCACCTTCTCCTGTTCGACCAGCCCCTGCGACACAAGCGCCGCGAACGACTCGGAGAGGAGCTCCCAGAGGAAGGTCGTCCGCCGGTCGACGTAGCCTTCGGTCTGCCGGCCAAGCATGGCGAGGACCATCCGGCCGCCGGGGACGACCTCGGCCGCGCGCGACCTGAGGAACACGCCGAAGTCTCTCCGGAACTGCCTCAGGTAGGCCAGCGGCACGGCCGCGGGGCTGGTGCTCGAGATGTACATCTTCCCCTTGTTCACCGGCCTGTTGTCCGTCTCGTCGAAGAGCCCCGGAGGGACCTGGGAGAGCCAGTGCAGGCTGGAGCAGGAGCAGATGAAGTGCACGCTCGTCCTGGGGAACAGCCGCCCGTAGAACGAGCCCGGGACCCCGGACAGGAACACCATCGGCCGGCCCCACTCGTCCGTCCTGGCCGCGGCCTCGAGCCGGTCGGCGAACTCCGGCAGGCTGAAGAAGATGGTGTTGAAGTCGTTGGTGGGCAGGTCGTTGAGCAGCACCGAGAACTCGGGCGGCGGCCGCGACGACCGGCCGCACGCCCTGCCGATGCTCCCCACGATGTCCTCCGCCAGGCACAGCGCGTTGGGCCCCGAGGAGCAGCCGAGGTCGGCCACCGTGAACCGCTCCGGCATCTGCGAGACGTACACGTCCGTCGCGGTGCTGGTGATGAGGCTCCTCAGCGTGTCCATGCCTCGCTTCTGCAACAGGAACGTACGTACACACGGTGGTCGCGCTTGCTCAGGCTTCGGAGCTGTTGATTAATTAATCTGATGGCAAAAGCCAAAAGGGGCGCCGGCTACAAAACGGCGGCGATCCGCTCACCTGAAGCGAGGAGTTCTGCGCGTAGCTGGTCTCGCCGAGCCCCTCTTTCATGTGGAGGATGGCCTCCACGTCCAAGAACGGGAGCTTGTCGGGGCAGTGGAGCAGTGAGGACGCCATTGCCCTGTCCCTCACTCTCGGTCACTGCTAGCTGCCTGGACCTGCACTGCACTTCAAGAACCCCCAATGCCTTCTCCCTGTGCCAATGTAATGCAGTACATATATCAGGAACTCATGCTTCTGCACATCACTGGGCACAAGATTAAAATAAAATACTGCCTATGCCCGTTAGTTCTTTCGCGTTTCTATTGGCAGCAAAAGAGGTAGGATATATCTAGCTACTTGTGAGTTGTGACACACTACAGGCTGATTTAGTGATAAGAGAATTAGAAGAGATCTATATAGGAGAAATTTCTTCTCATGGATCCGTTCTAATTCCCTATTCCCTGGTCACCAAACTAGAGCTAGTGTTAATAAAAATCTACGTTCGTTAAAGAGACTTGTCCAGGGCATCTATTCATGGCGCTTTATGCAAACAATGCTTGATATGTCTAACTGAGATCTCCTGTTTTTTCTTTCTTTTCTTTTTGGAGTGACTGGGAATCAGGTTTCAGATAAAGTACAGTCTTTAAGGACATGGGCTCGGATTCGCTAATATCATATCATGTACGGCGGCAAATTTGGTTCCACGTAGGGGGGGAAAAAGGGAACAGAGTGAGCGCCGCGAGAGTCTGTCTGCACAGGAGATGGAGCTGAAAGGTGCTGCAAGATTAGACCATTGCTGCAAATCTATCCATGCGAGGTGTGGTTTCCTTTGAAAAAGAGGGAGAACTTTCCCTCGCTAAACCAGTGGCTGGAATGGAAACCTGAGTCAACTATCAGGATTCAGGACAAGACAGCTTTGTTGTGCTTGCTGCTGTACCTTGCATACCGGTGATACACCCAGAAATCCTAATATGCATTGCATATGGTGGCGATTTGCAAGTTGCGACACACTCTGCAGAACAGGCGAAACGGATGGACTAAGCTCTTGAAAGTTGAAACCATACTCATATGCATATTAGGAGTATGATCGGTATCACTATCAACAGGGTATGGACAACAAACTCTGTGGGGGTGCTTCCTCCCATTGCCGCACTATGGTAGTGTTTGGTTCTGGAGCCAGTTAGGATGGAGCGGCTCCGTCCGAGAGATTCCGAGGAACTAAATGGTTTAACATTTGAACATAATTTTCTCTTTTTAAAACCACTCTATCCTACGTGGAATCAATCTAAACAACAACAAATTAGAAGTGGAGCGGCTTCATCCCACCATACTTAAAAGCAAACACTTCTAAAGGAGAGAAAAACAATGCACAGAATCCTAAATGAACACTAGAACAATGCTATCCTGATGGATTGCTGGCTGTTGCATTGCCAGGGATGGCATGCGCAAGCCCATGCTCATGCCCGCGTATATGAGAAACCATGCATTTCAGAAAATTCAGAGACAGACGACGCATCATTCAGCAGACTTGTAACTTACCTCTTTCAGGTGGATGGTCGTTGCTCTAGCTGTAGAGTGTAGGCTAAGGCTACAGCTGCTCTCGCTCGGTTCGCAGAGAAGGAGCTTGCTATGTAGCCCCCGCCCTTCCTTGGCGTCTGCAGTGCTTGCTGCTCGGGGTTTATTTATAGGCAGGCAACCGGAATCAGAACTGTCTCAGTTTGCGGCTCGGCTCGAGCAGTGGCCGGGGCCGGCGTCGTCCCCCGTCCATTCCCCCACTTGCTCTACCCAACTGTCTCCACGCCGTTGGTTATGATTACGGGGCGGAGAAAAATATCAGGAACCGTCACTTCACTGCCTCTATGCCCACGATGGCATGTTTGGTTTCAGGAAGGAATCACTTGATTCTAACAAGGCGGTGTATTATCAACTCATTTCTTAAAATGACTTTATTTGTTTTACTAGCTCTTATATAGCTTGTGGAAAATGAGATTACGATACATGAATCCATTTCATTCCACGCGCCAAGCAAACCAAGAAAAATTTCTCAAATCAAACAGCCTACAATGGATTAATAGTTGTTTATGCATGCACAATGAATGAGGGGTCGGGTGGTTTATATTGAGTAATTAAAAGATAAGGTAACTTATGGATACATATAAACAGTCTACGATCCACAAAATATGTAAACTAATAAATATACTCTAACATTTCCTGCAGGATCATCACCAATGGTCAGACCAAAAAAACGAGCTAGAGGCTGACATCTTCCATAGTCATAGCAATATTCCAATGCTGGTGTTGTGTGACTGGAGTAGAAACCAATAAAGAGTCCATGTAGATAATAGCCCTTAGTACCAATGTTGAAGTAGTCGAGCTTATGGGTGCAGTTGCTGCCGTCAAAGAAATTGTGCTGAAGACGTAGCTGTGGTCGAGTTGCCATGTTGGTGGATCTGCAAGCACACAAGAGGCGCTATGATAATGATAGAGATGCATCTAGGCAATCGTTGTGGAAAGGGGGTCGATGTCGAGGTCAACGCAGACCACTATAGATGAAATGCGATGATGCAATCGAGGCAGACAGGACATGAATGAGAGGGTCGATGCCAAAGTTGATGCAATCAAGCTGCCTAAATCAAGGTGTGGGCTGGGTTTATCAAATCTAGCAACATATCAGAGGTGAAAGCATGCACCATTGTTGTCAATGTCAAATATACAAGATAGAGGGCTTCAGCCATGTATCAGCATTTGAGGGACCAACAAAGAAGGTCTCGATGATGGTTTTGGTGCGTAGAACAGTAGGGTAGAAGGTCTTGATGGAGCATATGATTGTTAGAGTATAGAGAGTATGTGAGGGACGAGACTACTATGTTGACAACTTGGTTGTGCTGAACAAAAATGCAGTGTAGGACCGGACACGTCAAACCCAAAGGTGAACAGTTCGGGCAGGATCGAATGCTCGGGAGTGAGCAATCTGATGCATTGGGTGGATGGACATTGGTGGTGTCACATAAAGGGATGCAACGATATTGCTCTCATAGATAGAGCTCTAAGTTTACAGCGAAGACTAGACTTGACTAGTAGGACAAATACCTTGTGTGGATATGGATGATACAAATTATGCACGGTGAACGGCGATATAGATGCAACAGCGAAGTGGGCACACGGGTAGCAGCGTTGTGGTTTGACGAGGAGCAGGCGACTCAGTAGCATACTTGTTGCTCTAAGAGGATGTTTATAGTACTCAAGAATGGACTTCACTGGAGCTTAGCGGAGGCGTCCCGATAGTAGCGTGACAAACCAATGATATAAACGTGTAGACAATATGATCGAGAAGCGGTGATGGAAAGCGTCCCCTCGATTTTGGTGTAGTCGTCACCGATGTCAGAGTAGTACATGCGAGGTTGACGAGCGGTGGCGTCCCCTGGATGCAGGTGTAGTCATTACCGATGTCGGAGTAGTACGTGCGAGGTTGACAAGTGATGGAACTCAATCCCCTATGAGTAATTAGGAAATTTTAAAAAGATACAACAACAACAATGTGACCTACCATGTGTAACTTATTGGATGTATCTAACAACATCTTAGTCGTAGCAATGATGAGTACACAACACTCACTACGAAGAGGTAGGCGGCTCCAGCCAATGATAGCATAGCCGGTACCAACAACGTGGTGGAGATAGATAGATCTGCTCGATCACGATACTCCTGATCTAGTCGTCTCTATGGCAACTCAGGGTTAGGGCGTAGACGAGCATGGTCACTACCATGGCGGTGTAGGACATGGTGAAATCAACCAGCCTCCATACGATAGAAAAGGTGGTGATGATGATGGTCCAACGATGAGCCTGGGGGCGAGAACAACTTGATGATAACGAGTGCATGAGGAGATCCGGATTTGTTACGATTTACGCGACAATGACAATGAAGATAGCAACAAGAACGATAGAATCAGATGTCTAAATGGCGGCACTGCCTCTGCAGAGATTGATCTCTCTTTGGTGGTGCGTGGTTGCGGAAGCTGATGTCGGCGGCTAGGGTTAGAATCTCAAACTAGATTTTAGATACTATGAAGAAAAATAGAATTAGTATAATTAGAGGGACATATTGTATTAAACTATTAGATAATTTATATATATTCCATCCGTTCCAATTTATAATTCATTTGATTTTCTACTTCAAGTTTTAATTTTTTTTCCAGAAATTTTGAATAAGATGAGTCGGTTAAACTCAGTAAATAAAGTCAAACGAATTATAAATCGGTACATAGAGTACAAGTCAGGACTATACATTAGTACATTACAATCTATCATACAAAATATTTGAACAGATACGATATGGATGGCCGACACGCAGCTTGGTGCCGTCACGGCGCGCGTTCTCGAGCATTTGATTGCTGAATACTAATATATGCTTGTGGACTAAACAATGAAGAGGAGGTCGACTCGCTGGTGTGTTAGCTAAAGTCGCGAAAAGATCCAGTGCGAGCCGATGCGGGGAAAATATTCGGTGCCCACGCGCGACTTCGTGGCGTATCGCGGCGGGACAGGTAGGCGGGCGCGGTAGGAACGCAGCGAGCGGCCGTGGAGTGGCGATCGCTGGACCGTCGCCGACGCCACCCGCTTTTAGCTTTTTTTTTTCTTTTCTTTTCTTCTCTTCTCTTCTTCTTCTTCTCCGCTTTTCCTTCCTCCTCCGATGGATCTGATCGGTGGTGGAGCAGGGGACCGGAGAGACACCCGAGTGACCGGGAGTGTCCGGCCGGCACTCCAGCCCGGTCCCTCCCCTCCGCGCCCGGCCGGTGCTTTTCTCCCTCTCTCCTTCCAATGGCCGGCCCTGGCCGCGCCTCGCGCGGAGAGAACCCATAGGACGACAGATTTTCGCCCGGACGCAGGCGCGTCGCAGACGTACGTGACGTCCGCTGGTACGTACATTCCCCCGGCCCCCCTGGTGCCTAGCTTGCGTGTCAAGCGCGCCCGGAATGTGTGCCGGACGTACACGTACTGCTTGCTGGTGACAGAGACTGACAGTCCGCGAGGTGCAGAGCCGTCAGAAAAGAGCGCTAGCTAGCTATCTAGATGTCGAAACTAACGAAAGTGACGGTATCGCTACCGGATTTTCGTATCATACCACCCTACAGTAATCGAACAGATCCAGGCCGAGGCATCGGTAAGTCGGATTTTTTTTATACGGGCTGGGAAGCCCCTATGAAGAGCTCCTTTTTTTAGCAGCAAACGACTCGATAACAGAGTATTCACAAATTTTTGGATACGATAAGGGACAACTTACTTTTAAATACCTTGGAATTCCTATGCATCGTATAAAACTTAATAATACAAACTGGATGGTAATTGAGCAAAGGTTTAAGAAAAGACTAAGACCTTGTTCGGTTATTCCAATTCCATGTGGATTGGAGTGTATTGGGATGGATTGAGATGAATTTTGACTTATTATGGATTTAAACCGACTCAATACCACCCAATCCACATGGATTAACGGTGAAACGAACAAGCCCTAAATGGTTGGAAAGAAAAACTTTTATCTATTGGTGGGCGTTTGGTCCTAGTTAATTCGGTCTTGACGAGTCTCACGATGTTTATGCTATCCTTTTTTGAGGTGCCTGAAAGCATCTAGGCCCCTGGTTGGTTTTAGTGATTAATGACAACGTAATATTATATGTGACTAACGTGTGTTTTGCAGAGACAAATGGTAAGTTAGGTCGCATGACAGGTAAAAGCACTACAATGAGAAAGCAATCCCGGAGATAAGAACTCGAAGCGACGGCTAAAACGACGGAACAAAAGGTGAAGGTCTACGGAGCCCGAGTGTCAAGGAGATGTGGACACTCGCGATTTAGTTAGGTCTTTTATTCTCTTTTAGCCGTACTATAAAGAGGGGTTGTCGATGAGTAGTTTGACCAAGAGAGTTCTAGTGTAGTGTTGGTGCACAATCACACTCATATACAGTGCTAGGTGTCACTCTAGAACTCACACTCAAGTTAGAGCGAAAACCGATTTGAAAATCAGCTGAAAAACAAGAGGTAGGGTTTCTGGCTTTAGGGCACCGGACTGTCCGGTGCACCCTCTGCCAGGTGGGGCCAGGCTGGTCCTCAGCAGAGTTTTCCGAGTCGCAGAAACCCGAGAGCGCAGCCTTCGGAGATGAATTTTAGTGGCACACCGGACACCGCACCGGACTGTCCGGTGTGCACCGGACAGTGGACTGTTCACTGTCCGGTGCGCCATGAGTCCAACGGCTCTGTGTCAGAACTAGCCGTTGGAAGTGACCGTTGGCGCACCGGTGGCGCACCGTTGGCGCACCGGTGGCGCACCGGACTGTCCGGTGCGCCATCGCGCAGCACATTGCCTGTAACGGCTAGTTGGTGGGTGAGGGCTATTTATACCCCCTCCACCCACCATATTCAATGTCTTGCACTCCACATTTATTCCAGCACCTTGGTAGAGTATTGCAAGCACCAAAAGCCTAGTGAGGAGATTAGAGAATCATAATCCGCGCTTGTTCCTCATTAGCGCTAGTGAGAGCCACCTAGAGCACACACCACTTGCATTAGGCTTCTCTTGGTCAAGCGAAAGTCTATGGCTTGTTACTCTTGGTGATCGGCATCACCTAGACGGCTTGGTGGCGTTGGGAGCTCGGTGATCACCGTGAAGATCTTGTTGGTGACCCGATTCAAGTTTGTAAGCGGTCTCGAGGGATCCACCGCGCCGGAGTGGCAAAGGATCATCTCGTAGTGAGCACTTGGTTCTTGCGAGGATCAAGGGGGAGCGATACCCTTGCGCGGGTGCTCCAACGAGGACTAGTGGAGAGTGCCGACTCTTCGATACCTCGGGAAAAATTGGAGGAGTCTTCTAAACTTTGCTTTACATTCCGCACTTAATTTAAGCACTTTACATTGTGTATTTGTTTAGCAAGTATTTGAAGTATTATCTTAGCTTTGTTACATTTCTAGTATTATATTCTTAGTGCTAGTTGTTGGGGTGAAGTTGGGCTCTTGTTTAGCTCTTGCTTAGGTTTTAATTAGTGTTGATTTTTAGAAAAGCCCAATTCACCCCCCTCTTGGGCATCGTGATCCTTTCAGTGCCTACAGAGGTACTCGCCAAACTGGATAAATTTAGATCCCGTTTTTTTGGGACGAGGAGGGACACAAAAGGATATACAAACTTACCAAGTGGAACATAGGTCTTGACTTGGGAGGTTTGGGGGTAATAGATCTTGACCTCTAGAACAAGTGCTTATTGAGTAAATGGCTTTTTAAGCTGATTAACGAGGATTGTCTCTGGCAGACAATCCTGTGAAATAAATATATGAGAGGAAAAGCCTTTACCCAAGTAGAGCATATGCCTAGGTGATTCTCACTTTTAGGCAGGTCTAATGAAGGTTAAACATGTGTTCTTAGGTTTAGAACGTTTCAAGCTCGGGGGATGTGACCCAAATTAGATTTTGGGAAGATATATGGTGTCGCGGTGTAGCTTTCAAACACTTATATCCTAACCTTTACGCCATTGTCAGAAAGAAGAAAGCGATTGTTTCAGATGTTTTCAGAACTACACCGCTAAATGTGGCTTTTCGAAGATCTTTGGTTGGTAATAACTTAGTGGCTTGGCTGCAACTTACAACCACGGTTGTGAATACTCAACTAACTGATCAGAGAGACACATTCGAGTGGTCTGTACATCAGCATGGTTGGTTCACGGTTCGGTTAATGTATCGAGCTCTTATAATGCCACATATTACACGTAGAAGACATCCTATATGGAAACTTAGGATTCCTCTAAAGACAAAGGTTTTTATGTGGTATCTTATCAAGAACATAGTCCTTACCAAAGACAACCTAGCAAAAAAGTAATGGAAAGGAAGTTTAAAGTGTGTTGCATGTATTTTAGATGAATCCATTCAAGACCTTTTTTATTGTCGTATTGCTAGATGTGTATGGCGGTGTGTTCAGGTCTCCTTTGATATCATACCACCTAGAAGCGTACATCATATGTTTGGAAGGTGGATGGAAGGGGTAGAGGGGAACCTTAGGAACAAGATTTGGTTTGGAACTTGTGCCTTTTGCTAGGCAATTTGGTTATGTAGAAATGATGTTATTTTTAACAGTGCACAAGTGTCTACTCCTTTACCGGTAAGTCTTCAGGGGAACGTACTGGATGAGGGAGTGGGCAATAATGCTAAAGGGAGAAGACGAACCACAAATAAAACTGGGATGTCGTCTGCTTGAAATGACCATGATGCAAATTTTAATCCCTCTAAATTTCTATAGGATTCTAATCCCTCTAAATTTCTTCATTTTTCCTTTGTAGTTTGTTTCAAAGGAGGCATACAGCAGCAGCACAAGACGAGCTATGGTCCATGGTGCCGCGTGGAGCAGCGGTTGCGAGTGGCGGTGGCGGAGTGCTTTGATTTTTCTTTTCAGTTTTAAAATCTCCATCATTGTCAGTTTAGCTACGCTGAATTGTTATAAATAGCCGGGATAGTATCGCTATGACTTTTTAAAGGTCTACCACTACAACAGAACTAATTATTCTGCTATTGGTACTAATAACTTTTTTGCTCCGTTAAACGCTGTTGAATGGCTTAGCCACTAAATATTTTAGCACTTTTAAGCATGACCAAGAAAAAAACACTAATTCATCACTCCAGTCTCTAGAGGAGTATCATCTATGCATATACATCACATTCTTTACTTAATAAATCATTAAATAATTACTCTATCCGTTATAATTTGTTTGGGTTTTTTACACCAAGTTTGGCCAGCTTGTCTTATTAAAAACATTTATAATTATTATTAATTTTTATTATGATGTGGTTTACCATATAATATATTTTAAGTATGGTTTTGATTTTCTTTTTACAGAAATTTGGATTAAGTTGAGCCCGTCAAACATGATAAAAAAGTCAAATAAATTATAAATTTAGACATATGGAGTATTAAATAATAATCTAGTGACAAACATCAAATCAGTAACATCAAACTCTACAAACTAACATGCTGCGCTTGTGGAGAAGTGGAGGCACAAAAAAGCATAAAAACCTTTTCTCGGTGGAGTTTATGCAATGGCGTCACACGTAATGGCAAAGCCAGGCGGGGTGTAACAGACATATAGGCCAGGTAGTATAATAAATAATATAGCAAATCACTACATTTCAGGCAAGGAGAATAAATCAAAATGCTTAATGCTCTTTGACAACACATTTTTTATTCTAGATATGGTACTGATATATTCCACATTTGTATCTCTAGATACTGTACAATATTTAAGGTATCTATGCGAAACGATTTCTCAATCCGTTTGGTGCTGTACATCGGTGAAAACAGCTGGTTAAGAAGGCATCAGGTGAGCTGACCTTAGCTTGGCTATTTATTTAGGTTTCTTTTGGTGGAACATGATAGAGTGCTTGGTTTCAAAAATGAGCTAGTCCATCATCCTCTCCTCCCTTATTTTTTTGTTTGGTTTGTGGAATGAAATGAGTTGATCTATTACCACCGTATTCTTCATACTTAGTTAGTTAGTATTAATATGGGAAATATGGTCATCCCACCAAATTTAAGAAATGTACTCATGATGCACCACCTTATTTTGGATGGAGTGATTCCTCAAACTAAACACCCTAAAGTTCTCGGCTCGCTACTGGCACTCTACTAGATCTTTCTAGGGTTTAATAGTAGTAATGTTTTTTCAATAACAGACGATGTGTATGTCGATAGCAGATACACTCATCTAAATTTATCATCCTACATTTAAATATAGACATAAAAATCAAGAGCTAAAACGAATACTATTTTGAGGCAGGTGGAGTATATATTGTAACTTCATCATATCTTTAAAATCTACTAGCTCAGTATTTCAGACGTACTTAGAAAATATGGTTTATTACATGTGCACAATGGTAATACACAAGTGTATGAGGGCTGTGGCATCAATAATGTGTAATTTAAAAAAGGGGTATTTGTGATTATACCCCTCTCTAGCCTTATAATTGTAATTTTACCCTTGTTTTTTAACTTTATGATTTTACCCATTCATTTTAAAAACGAAACTATATCATACCCTTGTACCATTATGTGCGGTTAATGGTGTTAAATTTGATGCAAAAATACAAAAATGTCCATGCAATTTATTGTGATATACCCTCATCATATTATGTAATTGTGATTTTACCCCATTGGGGTTGCGCCCATACCGATTAGAAGGTAGTTTGGACGTTTCACCCACTTCTTTTTTTATTTTTTAATCATTAATTGATATTCACTAACAATGTTAAGAATAGGGGCTGTAACACCCACTTTGTAATTTGCTAGAAATAATACCAATAGAGAAACAATTTCTCCTTATATGGGTTTGACCTTTATGCATCATCACATGTGGACACTATATTCAAAAACAAATAAGTAATAAAAGGATATACTATTAAAGTTTATGCATCATGTTGAGTTTTTATTTGAATGTGCATTTGTGCTTAATAAAATAAATATACCATTAATAGCATATCAATGGATCCATAGAATTTAAAGTTTAACTTGAAAATAAAACCATGAGAATATAGAAAAGAAAGGGAAAGAGTATAGAATTTATAGAAAATATATACATAAAAATAAGTATCTTCAAAGTCAGTACTTTAATGGCACAATATAAAATTGTAAGGAAGGGCCAAAAGGTTTGAATTAGATCTGAATTCAAATTGAATTTGAAAAGGGAGAAAAGGAAATAGGAAATAAAAAGAAAAAGGATATTGTACTCCTAACTGGGCCTCTGTACCAAATTCGGCCCACCAGAAACCTTCACCGCGCCAGCCCACACCGTTCCCGCGCGAGACTCGTGACCACTCGCTGCCAACTGGGGCCCGCTGGTCTGTCTTCGGCGCCGACATGTGGGACCCGCCTGTCGGGGTTTCCCCTTTCCTCGCGGCGTCTGTTGCAACAGAATTCGCGCGCGGCCGCTGACAACCCGACCCCCCGTGTCAGCCTGTTCCTCTTCGCCTTAACAGACCCGCGCGAGATACTCGCCGCCGTTGCTGTGAATAGCGGACGACCTCCTTCCAGCCCGAGCCGAGTCCACGGAGGATAAGTAGGCGAACTCCCCTGCTCCCTCCTTCCCTCCTCATCCGATGCGCCGCCGTGAATCGCACAGAGAAAGGGGAATTCGAGTGAGGGAGAGTGCCGCCGCGGGTTGGGAGTGAGAGCCGGTAGGCAAACCTCGAGCTCCTCGTTGCCACTGCCTTAACGTCGTGTCTGGGAGTTTCCACGGACCGCAAGGAAGGTGTCGGTGGCCTCGACGTGCACGTTTGGTCGACGGAGACCCCGGGATTCCTCACCGTCGTGTGCCATCTCCGCCGCGCCATGGACAGGATAATTCGCCCTTCAACTGTCGGTATGCACCTCCATCCCATGTCCGCCGTCGTGCCAATTTCGTTTTGCGGGTATCGGGAGTAGGGGCGGTGCACCAGAGGGGAGGAATTGGGTTCGCCGGTGCCTGCGCCACCGCGGTGGGAGCGCACCGCCGCGCTGGAGCTTGGGGTGTTGGGGGAATGATGTTGGCCGTTGAAACCGCATCCAACGGTTCAGAATGATGGCGCCAGTGTAGGATTGAAGGGAACAACCTGTGCCGTTGATCGCTCTCTGGATGGCTCAGGTTAGATCGGGTCTCATTAAACCGTGGTCGTGGATCTCGGATCCGGCGGCTAGTATCGTGTACCGCTTCGGTTAAGTTAGATCTAATCTGCGCTCTAGAATTCTAATCGGACGGCCCACGTTAGTCCATACCCCTTCGCGGGTCAGTTTTATTAAAGAGCCCCTCACCTTTTAGCGAATCAACCCGCCATCCATACTCAATTGTTCACTGTGTCTCGGGTTTCTTGCCCCGAGGCCCCTGAGTTCTCTGGAAATAATGCGCCCAGTCCAGAGCTTATTTAAACTGTATAAATGAATTAGAAATTGAATATTTAATATGAAAAGAATTGCTAGAACTTATAAAATTCATAGAAAATCCATCTCTGGTCCAAATTGAGCCATTCCACTTTCTAAATTTTTATAATTTTATTCTCTAGCACTTAGTGTCTCTGTTTTATCATGACAACAGTAAGAAAATTAATCTCACACTTAATCTTATTTAAAGCACATAAAACCTTTGAAAATCCATAACTTAAATTCTATAACTCCAAAAATTATGATTCCTGTTCCTAGAATTTTATTTTAATGTGTAGATTATTACTGTGTATTTTATTTATATGTTTGGTGTAATATTAATTTCTCTATATGCACTGTGCTTGTTTGTATTGTGACGAGTAGAAGAGCTCGTGACCGAGGACCCTGGTGAGCAGCAGATTGAAGTAGCTGAGCAGGAGCTCATTGAAGGCAAGTTGTGCCCTTGACCACTTTTTACCTAATAATGTTCTTTAATATCACTTATCCATGCATAGGTTAATTTTGATGGGACCCAATAGGTCACCCTAGATTGTTTATCTCATTACCTTGTTTACCCCTGACTCACTTGGGTAGTTTGCTATTGCTTTACCTGGTTTTGGGATAATCATTTATTACCTCTATGTTCCAATTCTTTTGTTATTCTATTTATGTTCATGTTGAGATCATTAATGTTAATTGGAACATAGAGCTTAACTTGAGTAACACGTGCCACCACAAGGGTTTAATGGGACGCCCTTGGCTGATTAACTAGGAAAGCTAGTGGAGGTCTACCTTACCCGAAAGGGGCAAGGGCAGTAGGGGAGTGGTCAGTGTAGGGAGGTCCTTGGTTGATTTTGCTGCGATGGCGGTCAGACAAGAACCCTGCATTGGAACTTCCTATAAACTGTAGCGGGTTTTCTGAAGCTAGTGGAACTTTGTAAAGGCCTCGTAGTGTTACCCTGCCTCGCCTCCTCGGTAGAGGTGTATGGGAAGTCGCGATCCCTTGGCAGATGGGTAGCATGACTTGTGGGTAAAGGGTACAACCTCTGCAGAGTGTAAAACTGGTATACTAGCCGAGCTCACGGTCATGAGCAGCTCAGGACTCTCTGATGTTTAAATTATGGAACTTAAATTCAATTTTGTCATATGCATTGCATGGGTTTATTATTAATTTGTTCTATTACTTTATTTATGGTTTGGTATTTACTTACACTTAGTAATTGCTAATAAAAGTTTGACCAACTACTTAAAAGCAATGCTCAGCTTTAACCCCTATCATTGATTAGCCTTACACATCACATGAACTCACACCTTTGTGAGTTTATGTCCACTGGTTCCCCACAACTTGTTGAGCTATGATCATGTGTGAGCTCACCCTTGCTGTCTCACACCCCCCCACAGGAGAAGAGCAGGTGGTTCAGGAGGAGCCACAAGGCGAGGAGTATGATCTGATCTAGGTGGCGTTTCTCAGTTGACATTGGCGCCGACGATCCTTAGTTCGTTTTATATTTATCTTTATTTTGTAATAAGTCTTCCGCTATGTAATAAATACTCTGATGTTTTATGACATTTATCTCTATACACTCTGTTATTATATATGTTGTCTTCTTGGCGCATGTATGAGATGCACCTGGTTTTGTTCCTTAAAGCCGGGTGTGACAGGGGCAAACGATAGCTTCATTTTCAAAACGGATGGATACAGTCAAAAAGTAAAAAACGGAGGGTAAAACCACAAGTACAAAGACAGTGAAGGGTATAATCATATTTGTCCTTTCGAAGAAGATAGGAGAGAAGGCGTTGTCTAACACAAATAATTATACTCCATTTGTCCCTCTTAGTTTTTATGTTTATATTCAAATGGATGATAATGATATATAAAACACATACATCAGTTATTATATAAATCCATTAAAAATCTAAAACAAATTTTAATTTGATATGGAGTATATAGCTAGAACATAAGACTAACATGATACCCAGATTTTACTATCTCAAAAAATGTACTGAAGATCTATCGAGAATAAACTAGTGATAAACTCAACTAAGGCGATGCTTGGTTCTAAAGACTAAAGATTAGTTCATATATTTTAGTCTTATTTAGTCCCTAAATTGACAAATAGTGGAACTAGAGGGACTAAACTTTACATGTCCAAATAGACCACCCAGTATGGCCCGACATGAATTAGGGCCGACCCGACCGACCCAATCCATATTGTCATGTGAGATGTTAATTGTGTCATTAAGCTATTAATCGTGTCAGGCCAGCCCATGGTTTGACGGGTTTACGGCAGTCCATAACGTTTAAATAACAAAAAAGTTAAAAATATGCACAAGTTAGGGCACACATTTACATTCGACTAGCCAACAGAACACACATTATACTGGATAAAATGCATTAGTAGTCCTCGAACTGGTCATGTTGTGTCATTTGGATTCACAAACTCTCAAAACCAGAAAAATTGGTGGTAGAACTTGGCGATCCATCCAAAACTATCCAAAATTGTGTTTCTAAAACCTGATGCTGACATTACGTGCCACTTTAGAGTCACTTGGGTCACCGAACTTTCATTAGTGTGCTCCAACGTGACATGCTACGTCAACATCTGGTTTGAGCAAACCCGATTTCGGACGGCTTTGCACGAATCGACCATATTGCATGACCAATTTTCTTGGTTTTCTATGTTCGGGGACCTAAATAACACAGTGTGCCAAATTCAAGGACGGCTAGTGTATTTTACTCTTGTATACTCTATAATCAAGTTAGATATTTTTTATGAAAAATAAAATCAGGTGCTATACATAAGCCCCAGACACGACATGGTGATTGGGTTGGACTGGCACGGGCCTAGTGGCCAACGGGCTCGACTGATATAGTGATTGGGCCAAGCCGGGTCATGCTCGTGTGTGCTAAAATGGTGTCATGCCACAGACCGTCTGATAGCCCCGATCTGTTTAGACATCTGTAGACTAAACTACTTTAGTCTCTAATCACTTAATATGTGACTAAAAAGGACTAAACCATATTGCTTTTACCATTTGCACCTCATTTATTTTGGTTCTCGTGGAAAAGGTTAGTGACAACAGAGATAAAGAACATTTTAGTCTTCCCACAAGTTATTTAATGAGTTCTGAACTTTTAGTCCCTAATTTAGGAACTAAACTTTGGTCCTCGACTAAAGGAACCAAAAAGACCTTAAAAATAAATAGAATCCTAATTGTTATGACTAGAACAAATTAGCGATCGATGCTAAAAACTAAATAATCTTTGTAGCCAACCATACATATTTTTGTGGCTGAAACCAAACCTGTTGCCTACAAGTTACAAACAAGAATATATACTGTTGCTGAGAGGGACTATCGATCACGGTGGTAAGAAATATGCTCGACTCATCTTCCTGACTTTTATTGAGATTAGTTAAGCTGCAGCTTGCAGGTTCGATTCGTTTCACATGATTCATACTACTACCAACTTGTGGCAATGAATTGAAGCCGTAGCAGATACTAAAATGGTAGGAGGTATATGGAAAAGGGCATATGCTTTCGTTGGTGCAAGTTAGAGCTGTGCTGCTTTCAGGATTCTCCTATATATTGTGCTAGCTGCTGCTTATATTAATTGGCGGTTGTTTATAGACGAGAGTGTTCACTAGGTGCAAAGCTTCTAGCTAGTTGCATGCGCACTATATACCCGTAGTACCTAGCCTGTTTCACGATCACGCCATATGAAAAAGCTAGCGTGTATATATCATGCATGCATATATAATTCACAGGCAGGGCTCCATTCAAAATTGCCTTTTGACCCCCGGTATAGCGACCCTTCCAGCTAGCAGTTCTTCAATGAATCACATTAGTCATTGGCGGCCCTAGTTTCCACACGATTTGTTGGCTCACAGCTGCAGAGAATATTGTGACTTTATGCTTCTGTGCAGTATTCTTATATCTGTGGGTCACCCGCAAATGCATAATATATATATTTGTATACGCTATATAGGGGACTTTATCTTTTTTTAAAAAAAAATAATAGTTGAAAGATGTAGTGCAATGGCGAAATGCATATCATGGAGAATAAGGTGCAGATGTGGAGAAGATTCTGAGAATGAAGTCTCATTTTTCATTTGTGAAATGATGAAGCTATTTTAATAGCTTAATTAGTTTGATCAAGCCTATTTGCGGGAAAAGAAATGGTGAGTGGGAGAACTAGACTAAAACATATGAAACGAGATTTCTCCCATATAGATGTTTTCTTCTGATCCTGTATATTTTGAATCCAATAATTCTGTATCGAACGATTTAATTATATCAATGCAATTATTCTCCCTCCCAAATAGTCTAGAACTCTGCTCAAAATAAAGCCTGTTTGAACTTTGAAAGCCATCTGCAAGTGAGAAGGCAATGTTGATGTCAATTGTTGTAGTATTTCTTTTATTTTAAATTATAAGATGATTTAGTTTTTCTCTCTCTTCTAAATACGTAGCTTAATTTTACTATATACTTGATACATAATAGTCTAGATCTATAATAAAAACAATATATCTAAAAAACCAAACCACCTTAAAGTTTGGAACAGAGGGTGTAAAGCCCAAAATTTGCATAAGACAATAAATAAATATATAAATAAAATAGTAAGTTCAAATATCTCAACTTATACTTGAGTAATGAATGTTGAGGACTGAATTTTGAAACTGAGAATTAATTTATAAAAAAAATATATAGAAAGGTTTCTATTCAACTAAATAATTGTGCATATCATTAAATGATGCACCATAAGCATTTATTTACATGAATATCTAATTTTGAAGTAACTTTTACTTCTCATTCCACATTCAAAGTACTATTTTTCTAAATGAGAAAGAAAACAATTTATGGAACCATTTATTCCTTTGGTAAATAGATGACAAGGAAAAGGATAGAAAAAAATAATATTGTAAACAATAGATTGGGAATTATTGTGACACTTGAAAAGTTGAAGTTCAAAACATGTTTGAATTTGAACTGAATTTGAAAAGAAAACAGAAAAGATAAAAGAATAAAAGAAAAACACTAACCTGGGCCGCTCATGCACAATTCAGCCCATCTTCCCCCTCACCTCGCCAGCCCGCCATTCTCCCTGACGCTGGCAACAATGCCCCACTGCCCAACACCCCACCACGCGCGCTCCTGTGGCCACTGAAAGGTGGGACTCGCGGGTCGGGCGCTTGACGTTGTGCGCGCGATGACAATGACATATGGGGCCCGATTGTCTGATGCGTCTCCTTCACCGTAACAAACCTCACCGGAATCCGCGCGATGATCTCGCCGTGTGCTGCGCGATGCCTGCTGGCGCTTGCTCGTCTCGCCCATCCATGGGACCCGCTCGTCAGGATCATCCCCAACCCCCCTAACAGAAACACCGAACCCGCCGCTAGGACTTCGGTTCCAATCGCTTGGTCCGCGCATGGCGTGCTCGCCCCTGTGATCTCGGCGACCGTTTCAACAACCCTTGGTCACCGGGTTCCCCCATGCCCTATAAGATAGATCCGTGACCGTGACCGTGCCCGTACTTCCAGCTCAAGGCTCGAGCTGACCTCAACCGCGGACTCTGGAGCCGCGCGGGTCAAGGTCGGGCGCGGGATTCGCCACCGGCGTCCCTCATCTCCGTACTGGTTGGGCACGCACGGCGCGTTCGGGGGCGTTCGCTGGTGAACCCCGAGTGTGTTCGATGAGGCCGCCAAGCTCGTGGGTGATCGGAAGGGCGGCAATTTCTCGCCGCGGTGGCGACCATGTCGTGGATCCGTGCCGCGGCGTGGACAACACTGCAGACGCTACGATAACCGGTATGGTGCACTCCATTAAGTTCTTCATACCCTCCGCTCTGTTTAGCATAGACTCGTAGCCTAGCTGGGGCACCTGGGTGCCGGAGCACTGCTCACCGGTGATGCTCCGCCGTGTGAACCTGGCGGCGGTGACACTGCTCGTGGTTGGTGGGGAAGAAAGCTTAGAACCGTTGGATCAAATGCGGACGTCCAGGATTAGAAGGTAACTTACCCATTCGGAGGTTGAATCCAGGCCGTAGATGGATAGATCCACGGGCAGGATTGAGGATGGATAAGGTCCGTTGGATTGGAGTTGTGGGTTCAGGATTAGAACTTTGTGTACCCCTTCACATATGTAATCTGGACCATCCGGAATGAATCGGACGGCTCTGAATCAACGATACCCCTTCGCCCTGGCTTTCTTTCTAAAGAACCCCTGGCTTTCTTAAAAATCAACCCGCCGTCCATGGGCGATGTTCACTGAGTCTTAGAAAATTTACGTGTTAGCCCCTGGGCTTCTCCGAATTTGGCGCGCCGACCAGTTAGCGAATAAAATCAAGGAAATTCATTTTAAAATCATTTTTAATACGAAAATAATGGTAGAAACTTGTATAAATCATAGAAAATTCATATGAACTCCGAATTGACCCATCCCAATTTCTATAATTTTATAATATTATGGTTTATCAATTAGTACCACTTATTCGTCATGAAAGCCACTTTAAAATTTATTTCCTAACTAATCTTATATCAAATCCATAAAACCTTAGGAAATTCATAACTCCTCCGTTTTAACTCCGATTTGATCCGTTCGAGTTGCGTTAGTCTCGTAGCAGCGCATAGGTTATTATTATGCAGTTTGATCTTATGTTTGATGTGATGTTCATTTTATCTATACCATGTTTGTTTGTATTGCTACGACTAGCGCGAGGACACGTGTCATCTAAAGAGCAAGTTGGTACCTGGAATCTCAAGTCCCAGGCAAGTTGTGCCCTTGATCACTTCTTTTACCCACCCATGTCCTAATTAATCATAATGATCTGCATAGGTTAATTTTGATGGGACCTAATAGGTTACCCTAGTTTGTGAAAGGGAAATGTGTCATTGGGCCATTTCTAAGTATTTTGGTGGTTTAAGTGCCCAACACAAGTGCTTAAGTGTAAAAAGGTGGACAAAGTACCAATCAAGGATAAAGGTATGTTTCTCACACTTAGTACATTGTTTTATGGACTAATGTATTGTGTCTAAGTGCTGGAAACAGGTAAAATCCAATTGGAAATGTCTTGGCTCGAGCAGCCAAGAATCTGCTGAGTCTGGGAGCACCGGACTGTCCGGTGGTGCACCGGACAGTGTCCGGTGGTGCACCGGACAGTGCCCGGTGCGCCAGGCTGGCTCGAGCGAACTGGCCGCTCTCGGGAATTCACCGGCGACGTACGACTAAAATTCACCGGACTGTCCGGTGTACACCGGACTGTCCGGTGAGCCAACGGTCGGCCGGGCCAACGGTCGGCCGCGCAATCTGCGCGGGACACGTGGCCGAGCCAACGGCTAGAAGATGGCACCTGACTGTCCGGTGTGCACCGGACATGTCCGGTGCGCCAACGGCTCCAAGTCTGCCAACGGTCGGCTTCGCTATTTAAGGAAGGAAATCGGGCACCGGACAGTGTCCGGTGTGCACCGGACTGTCCGGTGCCCCCGATGACAGAAGGCAAGAATGGCTTTCCAGATTTGTGCTCAACGGCTCCTAGCTGCATTGGGGCTATAAAAGAGACCCCTAGGCGCATGTAGGAGTACACCAAGCATCCTTTGAGCATCATTGATCACTCACACTTCATTCTTGCGCACTTGTTCGACATTCTAGTGATTTGAGCTCCGTTCTAGTGTGCTAGTCTCTTGAGCTCAAGTCTGGGTTTTGCGTGTGCGTATTCGCTGTGATCTTTGTGTCGTGTATGAGTTGCTAATCCCTCCCTTGCTCTGTGATTCTTCGTGAACATCTTGTGTAAGGGCGAGAGGCTCCAAGTTGTGGAGATACCTCGCAAACGGGATATTGAAAGGCAAAGCAAAACACCGTGGTATTCAAGTTGGTCTTTGGACCGCTTGAGAGGGGTTGATTGCAACCCTCGTCCGTTGGGACGCCACAACGTGGAGTAGGCAAGTGTTGGTCTTGGCCGAACCACGGGATAAACCACTGTGTCATCTCTGTGTTTGATCTCTTGTGGTATTGTGTTTTGTTGAGACTCCTCTCTAGCCACTTGGCGATTATTGTGCTAACACTTAACAAGTTTTTGTGGCTATAAGTTTAAGTTTCACAGGATCACCTATTCACACCCCCCCCCTCTAGGTGCTCTCAATTGGTATCAGAGTCGTTCTCTTCACAAAGGGACTAACCGCCCGAAGAGATGGATCCTAAAGGGAAGGGAATCGTGATCAACGACAAGGAGAAGGAGTCATTCGTCAACGAGCCAAGGGATGACAAGTCCAACGACTCGGGCTCGGGCCACAGACGCAAAGATGGGAAGAAGAAGAAGACAAGACGCGTCAAGGAGATCGTCTACTACGACAGCGATGAGTCTACTTCCTCCCAAAAGGACGACGACCACAACGAATACGAGAGAAAGAAACCGGTCAATTCGAACTTTTCTTTTGATTACTCTCGTGTTCCTCAAAGTACTAATGCTCATTTATTATCTATTCCACTTGGTAAACCTCCTCATTTTGATGGAGAGGACTACGGATTTTGGAGTCACAAAATGCGTAGTCACTTGTTCTCTCTCCATCCTAGCATATGGGAGATTGTAGAAAGTGGAATGCACTTTGATAGTACGGATAGTCCCATGTTTATTAATGATCAGATTCATAAAAATGCACAAGCTACTACTATGTTGCTAGCCTCTTTGTGCAGGGACGAGTACCATAAGGTGAGCGGCTTGGACAATGCCAAGCAGATCTGGGACACCCTCAAGATCTCTCATGAGGGGAATGATGTCACCTTGCTCACCAAAATGGAGTTGGTGGAGGGCGAGCTTGGACGGTTCGCGATGATAAGGGGCGAGGAGCCGACACAAACATACAATCGGCTCAAGACCCTCATCAACAAAATAAGGAGCTACGGGAGCACGCGATGGACGGACCACGACGTCGTCCGCCTAATGCTAAGGTCATTTACCATTCTTGATCCTCATTTGGTAAACAATATACGTGAAAATCCCAGGTACATCAAGATGTCGCCCGAAGAAGTTCTTGGGAAATTCGTTAGCGGGCGAATGATGATCAAGGAGGCGAGGTACGTGGACGACGCCTTGAATGGTCCGATCAACGAGCCGCAACCCCTTGCTTTCAAGGCAACACGAAGCAAGGAGGCGCTACCTAGCAAGGTGGCACAGATTGAGGCGGCCGGACTTAATGATGAAGAGATGGCTCTCATCATCAAAAGATTCAAGACGGTGCTTAAAGGTCGCAAGGGATAGCCAAGCAAGACCAAAGCCAAGGGGAAGCGCTCATGCTTCAAATGCGGTAAGCTTGGTCATTTTATTGCTAACTGTCCCGACAATGATAGTGATCAGGATCAAGGGAACAAGAGGGAGAAAAAGAAGAACTATAAGAAGGCAAAGGGCGAGGCTCATCTTGGCAAGGAGTGGGATTCGGACTGCTCTTCGTCCGACTCCGACAATGAAGGACTCGCCGCCACCGCCTTCAACAAGTCATCCCTCTTCCCCAACGAGCGACACACTTGCCTCATGGCAAGGGAGAAGAAAGTAAGCACTCATAATACTAGTACTTATGCTTCTTCAAGTGAGGATGAGTCTAGTGATGATGATGAGATAGATTACTCATGCTTATTCAAGGGATTAGATAGAACCAAGGTAGACAAAATTAATGAATTGATTGATGCCTTGAATGATAGGAATATACTTTTAGAAAAGCAAGAGGATTTGTTGTATGAAGAACATGATAAATTTGTAGAAGCTCAGAAATCTCTTGCTCTAGAAATTAAGAGAAATGAAATGCTCTCTAGTGAACTATCTTCTTGTCATGAAACTATTGCTAAGTTAAAGAGTTTTAATGATGATTTAAATGCTAGACTAGAAGTAGCTAGTAAATCTAATTCTCGTGTAGAAATTGTTGAAACCTGTAATAGGTGTAAAGATTTTGACATTGATGCTTGTAGTGAACACCTAGTTTCAATTTCCAAACTTAATGATGAATTGGCTAGTCTTAATGCTCAACTTAAGACTAGCAAGAGTAATTTTGATAAGCTAAAATTTGCGAGGGATGCCTACACAATTGGTAGACACCCCTCAATTAAGGATGGACTTGGCTACAAGAAGGAAGCCAAGAACTTGACAAGCCATAAGGCTCCCATCTCCGCCAAGGAGAAAGGGAAGGCCCCTATGGCTAGTAGTGTGCAAAAGAACCATGCCTTTATGTACCATGATAGGAGACAACCTAGAAATGCTTATAGGAGTTGTAATGAATATAATGCCTTTGATTCTCATGCAATGTTTGCTTCTAGTTCTTCTTATGTGCATGATAGAAATGTTGGTAGGAGAAATGATAATATGCCTAGGAGAAATGTCGTGAATGTTACTAGGAAAGTTAATGAACCTTCTACAATATATCATGCTTTAAATGCTTCTTTTGCTATTTGTAGAAAGGATAGGAAGATAGTTGCTAGAAAATTAGGGGCAAGATGCAAGGGAGACAAAACTTGCATTTGGGTCCCTAAGGATATTTGTGCTAACCTTGCAGGACCCAACATGAGTTGGGTACCTAAGACCCAAGCCTAAATTTGCCTTGCAGGTTTATGCATCCGGGGGTTCAAGCTGGATTATTGACAGCGGATGCACAAACCATATGACGGGGGAGAAGAAGATGTTCACCTCCTACGTCAAGAATAAAGATTCCCAAGATTCAATAATATTCGGTGATGGGAATCAAGGCAAGGTAAAAGGGTTAGGTAAAATTGCAATCTCAAATGAGCACTCTATCTCTAATGTGTTTTTAGTAGTCTCTTGGATATAATTTGCTATCTGTTAGTCAATTATGCAATATGGGATATAACTGTTTGTTTACAAATGTAGATGTGTCTGTCTTTAGAAGATGTGATGGTTCACTAGCTTTTAAGGGTATTCTAGACGGCAAGCTTTACTTAGTTGATTTTGCAAAAGAAGAGGCCGGTCTAGATGCATGCTTAATGGCTAAGACTTGCATGGGCTGGCTGTGGCATCGCCGCTTAGCACATGTGGGGATGAAGAACCTCCACAAGCTTCTAAAGGGAGAACACGTGATAGGTCTAACCAATGTTCATTTCGAAAAAGATAGACCTTGTGCAGCTTGTCAAGCAGGGAAACAGGTGGGAGGCTCTCATCACACCAAAAATGTGATGACAACATCAAGACCCCTGGAGCTGCTACATATGGACCTCTTCGGACCCGTCGCCTATCTGAGCATAGGAGGAAGTAAGTATGGTCTAGTTATCGTTGATGACTTTTCCCGCTTCACTTGGGTGTTCTTTTTGCAGGATAAGTCTGAAACCCAAGGGACCCTCAAGCGCTTCCTAAGGAAAGCTCAAAATGAGTTTGAGCTCAAAGTGAAGAAGATAAGGAGCGACAACGGGTCCGAGTTCAAGAACCTTCAAGTGGAGGAGTTCCTTGAGGAGGAAGGGATCAAGCACGAGTTCTCCGCTCCCTATACACCACAGCAAAATGGTGTGGTAGAGAGGAAGAACAGGACACTAATCGATATGGCGAGGACGATGCTTGGAGAATTCAAGACCCCCGAGCGTTTTTGGTCGGAAGCCGTCAACACGGCTTGCCACGCCATCAACAGGGTCTACCTTCACCACCTCCTCAAGAAGACGTCGTATGAGCTTCTAACCGGTAACAAACCCAATGTATCTTACTTTCGTGTATTTGGGAGCAAATGCTACATTCTAGTGAAGAAGGGTAGAAATTCTAAGTTTGCTCCCAAAGCCGTAGAAGGGTTTTTGTTAGGTTATGACTCAAATACAAAGGCGTATAGAGTCTTCAACAAATCATCGGGATTGGTTGAAGTCTCTAGCGACGTTGTATTTGATGAGACTAATGGCTCTCCAAGAGAGCAAGCTGTTGATCTTGATGATGTAGATGAAGAAGATGTTCCGACGGCCGCTATACGAACCATGGCGATTGGTGATATACGACCACAGGAACAAAAGGAGCAAGATCAACCTTCTTCCTCAACTTTGGTGCATCCCCCAACTCAAGACGATGAACAGGTTCATCAACGAGAGGCGTGTGATCAAGGGGGAGCACAAGACGATCATGTGATGGAGGAAGAAGCGCAACCGGCACCACCAACCCAAGTTCGAGCGATGATTCAAAGGGATCATCCTGTCGACCAAATTCTGGGTGATATTAGCAAGGGAGTAACTACTCGATCTCGATTAGTTAATTTTTGTGAGCATTACTCCTTTGTCTCTTCTATTGAGCCTTTCAGGGTAGAAGAGGCCTTGCTAGATCCGGACTGGGTGTTAGCCATGCAGGAGGAACTCAACAACTTCAAGTGCAATGAAGTTTGGACACTGGTGCCTCGTCCCAAGCAAAACGTTGTGGGAACCAAGTGGGTATTCCGCAACAAACAGGACGAGCACGGGGTGGTGACGAGGAACAAGGCTCGACTTGTGGCAAAAGGTTATGCCCAAGTCGCAGGTTTGGACTTTGAGGAGACGTTTGCTCCTGTGGCTAGGCTAGAATCAATTCGTATCTTGCTAGCATATGCCGCTCACCATTCCTTCAGGTTGTTCCAAATGGATGTGAAGAGCGCTTTCCTCAACGGGCCAATCAAGGAGGAGGTGTACGTGGAGCAACCCCCTGGCTTCGAGGATGAACGGTACCCCGACCACGTGTGTAAGCTCTCTAAGGCGCTCTATGGACTTAAGCAAGCCCCAAGAGCATGGTATGAATGCCTTAGAGACTTTCTAATTGTTAATGCTTTCAAGGTTGGGAAAGCCGATCCAACTCTTTTTACTAAGACATGTGATGGTGATTTGTTTGTGTGCCAAATTTATGTCGATGACATAATATTTGGTTCTACTAACCAAAAGTCTTGTGAAGAGTTTAACAGAGTGATGACGCAGAAATTCGAGATGTCGATGATGGGCGAGTTGAACTACTTCCTTGGGTTCCAAGTGAAGCAACTCAAAGACGGCACCTTCATCTCCCAAACGAAGTACACGCAAGATCTGCTAAAGCGGTTTGGGATGAAGGACGCCAAGCCCGCAAAGACTCCGATGGGGACCGACGGACACACCGACCTCAACAAAGGAGGTAAGTCCGTTGATCAAAAAGCATACCGGTCAATGATAGGGTCTTTACTTTATTTATGTGCTAGTAGACCGGATATTATGCTTAGCGTATGCATGTGTGCTAGATTTCAATCCGATCCTAAGGAGTGTCACTTAGTGGCGGTGAAGCGAATTCTTAGATATTTGGTTGCTACGTCCTGCTTCGGGCTCTGGTATCCAAAGGGGTCTACCTTTGACTTGGTTGGATACTCAGATTCCGACTATGCTGGATGTAAGGTCGATAGGAAGAGTACATCAGGGACGTGCCAATTCTTAGGAAGGTCCCTGGTGTCATGGAACTCTAAGAAACAAACCTCCGTTGCCCTATCCACCGCTGAGGCCGAGTATGTTGCCGCAGGACAGTGTTGTGCGCAGCTACTTTGGATGAGGCAAACCCTTCGGGACTTTGGCTACAATCTGAGCAAAGTCCCACTCCTATGTGACAATGAGAGTGCTATCCGCATGGCGGAAAATCCTGTTGAACACAGCCGCACAAAGCACATTGACATCCGGCATCACTTTTTGAGAGACCACCAGCAAAAGGGGGATATCGAAGTGTTTCATGTTAGCACCGAGAACCAGCTAGCCGATATATTTACCAAGCCTCTAGATGAGAAGACCTTTTGCAGGCTGCGTAGTGAGCTCAATATCTTAGATTCGCGGAACTTGGATTGAAATGTAGCATACATGTGTCTATGCTTTTGATCATGATTCTGCATTTTGTTGCTTATTGTGGTGCTCAAGTTGTACAAACACTCCCTAGACCTCACAAGTCCTGTTTGCAAGTGATGCACATATTTAGGGGGAGCTGTGCTACAACTTGACCCTTTGAGACTAACCATGTACTTGAGTTTGGTTGTTTTAGTCTCCAAGGATAATTAAAAGGGAAAAAGGTGGACTTGGAGAAGGCAAGACTTCCACTGCACTCCGATGAAAAGAGTAACTCTTCCAAGTTCATCTTTATACTCTTATTGCCTATTTGCTCTTAGTTGAAGATTTTGGTGAGGCAATGGGGTTAATGGGCCAAGATTGATCCCATTTTGGTGCTTGATGCCAAAGGGGGAGAAAATAAAGGCCAAAGCGATAAATGGATCAGCTACCACTTGAGAGATTTTGAAAACAGTAGAATAGAGCTTTTGGTTTGTCAAAACTCTTTTGTTGTCTCTCTTGTCAAAAGTTGGCTTCTTGTGGGGAGAAGTATTGATTATGGGAAAAAGGGGAGTTTTTGAAATCTTGAATTAATTTCTTTTGGAATGACTCTCTTTATGTCTTAACATGTGTATTTGACTTAGAGATAGAAATTTGAGTTGGATTTGCAAAAACAAACCAAGTGGTGGCATAGAGTGATCCATATATGTCAAAGTGAAACAAAACAATTTTGAGTTCTAATTTGATTTGATTTTGTACTTGTTCTACTTGTTTTATATTGTGTTGGCATAAATCACCAAAAAGGGGGAGATTGAAAGGGAAATGTGCCCTTGGGCCATTTCTAAGTATTTTGGTGGTTTAAGTGCCCAACACAAGTGCTTAAGTGTAAAAAGGTGGACAAAGTACAAATCAAGGATAAAGGTATGTTTCTCAGACTTAGTACATTGTTTTATGGACTAATGTATTGTGTCTAAGTGCTGGAAACAGGTAAAATCCAATTGGAAATGTCTTGGCTCGAGCAGCCAAGAATCTGCTGAGTCTGGGAGCACCGGACTGTCCGGTGGTGCACCGGACAGTGTCCGGTGCGCCAGGCTGGCTCGAATGAACTGGCCGCTCTCGGGAATTCACCGGCGACGTACGGCTAAAATTCACCGGACTGTCCGGTGTACACCGGACTGTCCGGTGAGCCAACGGTCGGCCGCGCAATCTACGCGGGACACGTGGCCGAGCCAACGGCTAGAAGATGGCACCGGACTGTCCGGTGTGCACCGGACATGTCCGGTGCGCCAACGGCTCCAAGTCTGCCAACGGTCGGCTTCGCTATTTAAGGAAGGAAATCGGGCACCGGACAGTGTCCGGTGTGCACCGGACTGTCCGGTGCCCCCGATGACAGAAGGCAAGAATGGCTTTCCAGATTTGTGCTCAACGGCTCCTAGCTGCATTGGGGCTATAAAAGAGACCCCTAGGCGCATGTAGGAGTACACCAAGCATCCTTTGAGCATCATTGATCACTCACACTTCATTCTTGCGCACTTGTTCGACATTCTAGTGATTTGAGCTCCGTTCTAGTGTGCTAGTCTCTTGAGCTCAAGTTTGGGTTTTGCGTGTGCGTATTCGCTGTGATCTTTGTGTCGTGTATGAGTTGCTAATCCCTCCCTTGCTCTGTGATTCTTCGTGAACATCTTGTGTAAGGGCGAGAGGCTCCAAGTTGTGGAGATACCTCGCAAACGGGATATTGAAAGGCAAAGCAAAACACCGTGGTATTCAAGTTGGTCTTTGGACCGCTTGAGAGGGGTTGATTGCAACCCTCGTCCGTTGGGACGCCACAACGTGGAGTAGGCAAGTGTTGGTCTTGGCCGAACCACGGGATAAACCATTGTGTCATCTCTGTGTTTGATCTCTTGTGGTATTGTGTTTTGTTGAGACTCCTCTCTAGCCACTTGGCGATTATTGTGCTAACACTTAACAAGTTTTTGTGGCTATAAGTTTAAGTTTCACAGGATCACCTATTCACCCCCCCTCTAGGTGCTCTCAGTTTGTCTATCCTTATGCCTTGTTTACCACTGAACTTTTTGGGTAGTACTTGCTAGTGCTTTATGTGGTTTTGGGTATGAAGATACATTATTCATGATTATATTTTAGTTATCCGTTATTATTTACTGTTCATGTCAAGATCATTAATGTTAATTGGAACATAGAGCTTAACTTGAGAACCACGTGCCACCACAAGGGTTTAATGGGACGCCCTTGGCTGACTAATTAGGAAAGCTAGTGGAGGACTACCTTACCCGAAAGGGGCAAGGGCAGTAGGGGAGTGGTCAGTGTAGGGAGGTCCTTGGATGATTTTGCTGCGATGGCGGTCAGACAAGAACCCTGCATTGGAGCTTCCTATAAACTGTAGCGGGTTTTCTGAAGCTAGTGGAACTTTGTAAAGGCCTCGTAGTGTTACCCTGTCTCGCCTCCTCGGTAGAGGTGTATGGGAAGTCGCGATCCCTTGGCAGATGGGTAACATGACTTGTGGGTAAAGGGTACCACCTCTGCAGAGTGTAAAACTGGTATACTAGCCGAGCTCACGGTCATGAGCAGCTCAGGACTCTCTGATGATTAATTTATGGAACTAAATTCAATTTGTCATATGCATTGCATCGCAGGTGATGTTGTTACTTCTGTTCTACTACTTAATTGGGTTTGGTATTTACTTATACTTAGTAACTGCTAATAAAATTTTGACCAACTTTAAAAGCAATGCTCAGCTCTAACCATCATCTTTGGTAAGCCTTACACTTCACGTGAGCTCCCACCTTTGGCGAGTTCATGCACATTATTCCCCACAACTTGTTGAGCGATGAACGCATGTGAGCTCACTCTTGCTGTCTCACACCCCCCACAGGTCAAGATCAGGTACCGCAGGATGAGGCGCATGGAGGATGCTGCGATGTGTTCGTGAGAGGTCTAGGTCGTCGTCTCCCAGTCAACTTTGGGTTGCTGGACCGTTGTCTCCTTATAATGTAATTATCTATTTATTTTGTATAGAACTCCTGTTATATAGTAAAATTGTGACATTCGATCATGTGCCATGAATCATCATATGTGTGAGACTTGGTCCCAGCACACCTGGTGATTATGCTCGCGCCCGGGTTTTGGACCCCTAAAATCCGGGTGTGACAGAGGGAGTACATGATTGAGATACATAGACCTAGATGTAGTTAGAATATATATTTTTCGCAACTGTTTTGGAACTATCACAAGAGGATTATTTATGCTATATATATAGTCCATGGAATTAAGGTGCCACTAAACTATAATTAAAGAATTATCAAATGTCATAGATATATGCATCATAGGTAGTTTTGGTATGAATTAGACATGCCCTATATATATCTAGATACATAAATATATCTATAAAATAAAACATTTTACGATTTGCAACTGAGGGAGTACCAAGTTGTGTTACCTTCCTAGCAATAGCAAGTTATAGTTTGTGATACCTCCTTGTACTTCCTGAGACTGCAAAAGGACCAGCGCTAGGGGCTACTTCGGAGTACAATTAAAAAAAGTCTAACCTTTTTCTCCCCCAAATTATGACCTCAGGAAACCTATATATATATATATATATATATATATATATATATATATATATATATATATATATATATATATATATATATATATATATATATATAGGTGTTCCGGCCGGTTTATTTGCCACTTGAGAGTTGAGACGTACGCATATCAGAATATATGTATAGCCTCCGTTCTTTGGCTTGCCTCAGTTGGACCACCAACAGAACCTGACATTACAACCACCGAATTTAGGACGACGTCACGGTGCAAGCTGCATGAAATTGACAGTCACTATGATCTCATCTGTGAATAAGACATGCATCGACTCTTCTTATTATGCCAGTACAGTACCGGCGTCGTCGGAATCTGAATCTAGCTAGAGAGTATATATATATGTATGTATGATTCAGTTTTTGACAGATCGGCAGCACACTGAACCTCCGGTGTTCCATCCACAGCTGGGGGTCTCTTGTGCCGCATTGGCAAGTTCAGTTCACTGTTTAAAACAGAATCGAGCAGTGTTAGTGGCTACAGGAGTGTGCACTACAAATGAATGGTTTTTAGCATGCTTCGCCGCCAAGTTGACGAGCAGCTTGCTAGGAGCACAAACGAAACGGCAGCCTTTTTATTGAGCCGACAAAAAAAATATGGTTTGACGTGCAGGCTAACAGCTCACAACTAAAGGTGTCCACAATAGTTGTCTCAAATAGTTAGCTAATGTAAAGCTGAGAGAAGAATAAAAATAATATACTTAGTTTCTTGGAATACGTGAAATATTCTATCTATTTGCTCGTCGCTAGCTATTCTCGTCTTTCCCCATATTTTCTATCCACGTAGCAAAGATAGTGAATCTAGCTAGTAAAATAGCTAGCCACTGGAGACGCACTAAGCAAGGGTTTGCTTCTGAAAACAATTGACGAATTTCATGTGAATCTATTGAGCTTTGTACGAACCACGGCCACGCACAGGAGTCCGGCAGGGTTGGTTGAGGTGAGTACTGTAATCACCTATTCACCTAGTAGTAGGTATCAAAAGAAGGCCTAGTTTTCCCACTGCCCCATACGGAAATCAGAAATCAAAGCACGGCCACGGCGGAGCTGGATTTGGAAGCGTCAAATGTGGGAGCAGCATCAATTCGGGGAAATCGGGTGGTCAAATCCTACTATAGGCGCTAGACAGCTATATATAATAATGGCTGCCGGATCCATCAGGCCAATGGCCACTTGACGAGACGGCTCGTGTGGCCCGTGCGCGGCTGCTTTGTTTGGACTTTGGACTGACCTGACACCGCACCAATCGACGCACGCACGATGGTCCCTCGATCCTGAGGTCAGATACAGATCTGAATATGCACGAGGAAATTCTGTTCTGCATTCATTGCATAGTCAAACTGGGATTGTAGTGGAAAACCATTGATCTTTGCGTGCAAGTGATAGCTGCCCTTGCAGTTTCTAAAACATGGAAGTGACCCTCCGCTTGTCTTGTGTGCCTCTGCATGCAATGTTTATATTGCTATAGAGGGTATATTCGGTTACATAGGACTAAACTTTAGTCTCTCTGTTTTAGTTTTTTAGGGTCTAAACTGTAAACACAAAGACTAAATAAGAAATTAAACCTTTTTAGTCTCTAGGGGGCGACTAAAAGAGACTAAAAATCTATTCCTGACAGCATTTGCCTCTCATTATTGCCTGTGCTCCTCATTAAATACTTACAGCAAGGGATATTTTGGTCTTTGTTAATATGTTTTAATGGTCTTTAGTTACTTTTAGTTCATACTACCCAACAATATAGCGACTATGCAAACTATATATGAACATGCATGAAACCTGAGCATGTCGAAGTTCATGTCAAATACAGAGCTAAACTTGCTCAATTATGTTACTGTTAATATAGAAACATTAACTCAATATATGAATGCATACTTACCACATGTCACTATGTGACTATATATGCATGAACCCATGGGCGAGGTGATTCTCCGTGACACATATATAGATGAAAGGTTTCAACTAAACACATATAAAATAAATAGGATCTGATTTATATACGTATTAAATTTCATTGCAACAGTATGTTTTGCTAGTATCATTAGTAGAAAACAACTCTATGCCTATGGTGTGCACTAATTTCTATAGACAATTTCGGTTATCGAGCGCCAGTGAAAATAAAATGGTCGTCCTGACTTAAGAACCGCCAATGCAAATCGTATATTTCCACTAGCGGATCCTTAAGAAAACCGTTAGTACAACCGGCGATTTTTTAAGTACCCACCGGTACAAATCATTTAAAATTTTGCAAACGACCTCGGATAGAGAAAGTACCAAAATAAAAATAATTGTTTTAGCAAATTTTTAAAACCTGATAAAAATAATATATTGATCGTCGGTACAAATCACCCGACTAAAATAATTATTTTAGCTATTTTTAAAACCTTATTTATGTTTTCTGAAAAAGAATTTATATTGACAATTTTCTTAACCCAATCATTATTAAAAATTGATTTATACTGGTTGTCTTAAATAAGTTTTCACTGGCGGTTCTCAGTTATCTGCCTGTGCACATAACCATTTTTGCTGGCCCGTAGCACTTGTGGTTGTGAACGAAATGAGTTCCGAACCGCCTCAATAAGATTTCTTTGTACTAGTGTATACTAGCAACATACAGTAATCTAAAGTGATTAAGACGCACACCATCACGTTTCAATAGTTCTCTAGAAAAAAGACTCCCTAAAGTTATGTTTAGCAAGTTGCTAAATAGCTATTGGGATTAAAAAATAACTTAGTCTGCAACAATTCCTCATATTTGGTTGTCTCGCTACACGGAAAATAAAAAAGGAGCACACTAGACCTGGCTACCTCACTGTGCGGGAAAGAAAAAAAATAAACACATAGTTGTGAAGAAATTGATGACAACTGCGTTTAGAGAGTTGCTATCGAGTTGCCAAATATGAAGAGTAAATGAGGTTGGATAGCAAGTAATTGAATTTAGCAAATCCATTTAAAGAATTATTGGAGAAGCATATTTTTTTTACTTTGTAAGTTTAAGTTTTAGAGAATTGTTGAGACTATCTTGGGTAGATCCTCTATCACATCCTCTATCACGTCTTCATAAGTTTCAAACTGTGTCAAATAGTATCATCTATAGTTTTGTGTCCCCTATTTTCCGCGCTTCTAAGAAAGACAGTCTGAGATAACTATCGGACTTGCTCTAGGATACCAACGCACTCTATTCGTGTCCGAAATCACACCCGAGTCGAAGCATACAAACTCGATCCGCGATAGTCTACGAAAACTTAGCTTTCTTCTTTCAACCAACCGAACTCATGGTTCGCAGTGCCAGACGTGTCCATCAAATACGGAAGCAAAACGATGCTTTGTTTGCGTATGTAAAATGCAAGGCGCTTTATTTGCCTACCTTTTCCACGTACAGAACCAATACCACTAGCTTCTGTACCACTACAACAGGAGCCAAGGTCCGTCTGGAATATAACTTGCGTAAGGGTCTATTCGCTTGTGCCCGAAATTACTCAAAAATCGTTCCAGCTAACCTTATTATATGAATTAGATAAACAATCCGGCTAAGAATCATTCTACCGAACATACTCTAAGGCCTTATTTATTTTTGGATTAAGGTATATTAGAGTGGATTGAGTAGAATTTTCACTAGTAGCGGATTTATTCTCTCCTTAATCTCTATGTATCCAAACATGACCTAAGTGGAAAACTCCTATTTGTGTGGCTTTAATTTATACTGACTTCTACTGTTTCTATAATTTTTTGTCTCTATGTATTACAGCTGCAACAGTCAAGCACGGAAGCCCCGTACAGCAGCGTGTCATGAAGAAAAATCTGAGGATCTGGCACTCGCGCGCTTCACTGAAACTATTAACGAGCGCTCGTTCTAGAGGGATACCTCACATTTGATGGCAGACAAGATCTACGAGCAACAAAACATACCTTGTATACTGATATTTGACAACAAACGACTAGTCTCCGTGTTGGGCCTTAGCTTGTTGCATAGTCTAAAGTGAGAGTACGTCATTAGGGTCTCGCATCTTTAATAACAAGTAGGGATAGTACGAGATCGTCATACATTTGGTGGTTATGCGATCCAGAGTGAAAACATTCTGAATTTACAAAACATTTTACAATTCATTGTTCCTTGTTCCAGTTCAATTCCCTCTCATTTCCGTGACGAGGGGCAAGGTCCGACATTTTTCACTCAGTCTATCTCTCAGTGTCAGCCAAGATATACAATCCAGCCCCATCCACAGCCACCAAACAAACACACACCATATGCACTATAGAGTTACAGACAGTTCGAACCTTCCACCAAATACTGGGAAAAATTATGCCTTTATCTGCTTGAAAATGTGCACAAGATATCGAACGTTCCTCTCTTTTTTTTCGCTGAAACAAGGTGTCAAGAGAAGCAACCCTTTTCAATCCCATCTTTATCTATATATTGCAATTCTTTACACCGCAACAAAATATGAAGATATTCGCAAGTATTCTGCGTCCACAATAGTAGCATGCCATCTCCGAATAGAAGAAAATAGGTGGCCGATACTCCAGCACAACTCAAAAGCAGAATTTCTGCCGCTACAAACGATGGATGCACAAATATGAAATTTCGTACTTGGTACCATTGACTAGAAAAGGGAAGCGTTAGAATGATACACTCTTGAAAGGAAAATGCAAACTATACAAACGGTTGTAACTTACACAAAATTTGGCTGTCCGTTGTTGGTCAATATATGCAAGCAGCTCATCCTGCCGAACCAATGTCTCATACAAGACCTGCTCACGAGAAAAACAAATGTCAGTACAGACAAAAGTAGCATTTTCTATTCATTGTTCCATGGACTTCTGGTACAACAAAAATGTCAAGAGATTTAGTAAACAAACAAATTCTTGGATATATGTAACTGACATGGCTGAGAAAAAATATTATTACTTCACAATAAAGCTACAACATATATACTTAAAATTCAAGATACCTAACTAGGGTCAACATGAGAAAACAAGAGTACCTTCTTCATAGAAATTAGTTCAGCTTCCAACACACCCACGCGGTTAACGAAAGTATGCAACAATTCCTGCTTTTCAAATGGCACTTGGGGTGGCTTTGCTTCAATTGCCTGTACCTTCTCCTCCAATTCACCAAGCCGTGCCAATACAGATGTAAGGGTGCCATTTCCTGTATATCCTTGGAAGTCACATGTGATGGCCTGTTGTGATAGCCTTTTGATCACTACACTTAGGACAGAGTGGAGGAATGCCAACAAGCTCAGGATTAAGACTGTTGGCCACTTGAAAATTCGAGTTTTAAGTCCTCCCAATGTTGCCGGTATATTTCTCAAGGAGAAAGAACCTGGTGGAGCATGCATAAAGAATCAGTCAATTTAACTCGTAAGCTAACTAGTAGCTTATCCTAATAATAATCATAAAAACCAGTCGAAATTGCCCAGTATGCGCCACTATTTTAGATTTACAGACTGTTCAGTACGTGTAGTATTGTATTTGTATGTAGTTCGTCTCAATGCAGTTAGCACAAATAACAGAACTTCTCAATAGGATTCTAGTCCATGAATGACATGATTACATAAAGACCTGAGCTGGAAGGCATCGAGCTGTTTCTTGGATTGGAGCATGCATCCACGACCTCGCTAGCAACAGGGATGCTACCCCTAATAAAGGGAGGAGCATCTGATGAGGAAGCATGTCCTCGAAATTTTGACTGTCGAGAGCAAAACATTTATCGATCATCACATTGATTAATTAAAAAGATTATAAAGAGTTCAACCATTGAGAAATAGTAACCCAAAAGCAGGCATTTATATATTCAACTGAATCATTTGAAGTAAAAAAACTTGTAGGATAGCACACTTATCATTGATTGTGTAGATACTCAAATAGTAAAATGATACTTGCCTCATCCACAAAGGTCAAATTAGGGCTTATGATGTGATCCATTAAAGCCGTTGAAGAAGAAACATCTTCCACCTCAGAAATAGATTCGACAGAGGCATCGTTGACTTTTTCCTCCTAAGGGGAAAGGTTTATATATGGTAAATAGTGGAAATCTCAAAAAAGATGTTCCATGTAACATCCATGTAAAGAAGGCTTACAGTTGAGTGTTCAGTACAACTAACTTCCTTTTGATTTATGTTTGATACAGCAATAACTTGCCTAACATAGTTTGCCTCACCATTGATAACCTTCTGGGAATTGAAACCTTTTATTTTAGTATTATATAGAACATGACAACTAGTTAGGATGATTAGGACAGCACTAGGAAAATACCTTAACAATTTCAGGGTCCTTCCAAGGGCCTTTATTTGATTTCAGACAACCTCCATACTCTTCACATCTGCACTTGCCACCAAGAAATTCTGGTAGTTCACTGAAAACATGGAATAGAGAAACATTAGGATGGAATCCAAACAGAAAACCAGTTAACAGGATTTGAGATCCTAACCTGTCATCAATTATTTCAAGTAATTTAGTTTGGTACTTGTTTCCAAGGACCTTGATGTGAAAAAGATTGGTGAGAATCAGTACATATAAACCAAAAACTACGTAGTAAGATAAGATCATAACAATAAACAGCCATACATGAATTTTTGAAGCAGTTTCTGGATCAAGAAATGATTTTATTGTACCCCATAACATCTTGAAGCCTTGGCCAGCATTTATGATGCACAGTTGCTGTAAGGTCTGCAAGATCATTCGGAACGCATTAGAAAATTACTTCCCAGTATAGGCTCAAACAAAAATGGTGAATTCATGAGCAGCGATAATTGAAGAAGAGCCATGTACTGATTTACATAAGGTAGAATAGATAACCAGGGAAATGAGGGACTAGTGGAAAACTAGTACTGAAGTTGGGAATAACATACCTCTGGATAGTTGTTATTGTTGATATTCTGCAACCGCATAATTAGCTCTCTTGCAACTTTTGTGAAGTTCTTTAGGCCCTTGATTTGCAAAAACAAGTTAATTGCTACCCTAACCCCCTAAAATAAAAGTTTGTTGAGGGAAATGTTGTACATAAAAACCACATACCACGCCTTTCACATCCAATATCGCAGTAGATGAGTCTATGTGCCTTTTTGCAGCAATAGAACAAGCTGGAAACCTCATCTGGAGACATCTCTCAAACTCCTTCACATGATATTTTACATAACGGTCAATAGTTGTTATTTGCACTAGTTTGTTGGTATCAACTTTCCCAATTAGTTCTATGTAAATAGGCCTTCCACCTTTGTCCACACCATGGTAAAGTTGTGGATAGTACTTCACAACTTCATCTAATTCAGTGTAGTCGAATTCCTAAAGAACCATATTAGACTTCTAAAATCAAACAAAAAGAAATAATTTTAAAACATATATCATGGGTATATGTTTTCGTGTATTTGATAAATAGCTTTACCTCTATATCGTCAGCACCAAATTCCTTCCTCCATCTAAGCATCTCTGACCACATCTGCTTTGCTTTGTCAATATTAAATTTCCTTGCTTTCAGGAACCTACACGTAGAAGTCATAGAAAGAAAAGTTAAAACAAATAAGGAAATGAACTTCCCAGGAGATTTTTGCATGTAAAAATATTGTGCAGAAAGTAAGAATCTGACAGGAGAGAAGAACAAAGAAACTTAAGATGAGCAAATGCGATGTAGCAATACCTCAACATCATGTGATAATCATCATGATGTTCTGGCAACAAGCCCTCGTCGATTAAACACTCGCGGAACCTTTCAACAATCTCCAGCTCTTGACCATCTCTTATGTCATCTATTGAGGCTACATGGTTATCATTCTTCATTTTACTCTTTCTCCATAAAGAATGCCTAAATTTATACCCCACAGTAACGGCTCTCTTCTTGAAAGAGACCCTTTTGGGCTTCATTTCTCCTTCTGAGTTCTCTTCATCAGAATTGTACTCTTTCTTTTCGTCATTGTGTGCATTACCCTCCTGACCTGTACCAAAAACTATTTTAGCATTCCGTTTCGTGTATCAACCAAATCGAAATCAGAAATCAGTATATAGTCATAACAATCAGTAGGCAAATTAGCAAGCTGCCATATAATACGACTACAAGTCATCCATAGGCACCAGACTCTAAGGGTTGAAACTTTTTTTGAACGAAAACGGCAGGAGCTCTGCCCATCAATTAAGGGAAAAGAGTTTAGAGGGAACAAACAATGGTCTGAGACCGGACAAGCCACCCCCGAGCTCACCCAACGGGAGGCTCAGTCCCACACACAAACAATTCTATGCTAACAGTTGTATGAAAAAATACATGGAAAGCAAAGCCCGCCTAAATTGCCAAACATCTTCTTAAATTATCAACGTAACTTGGACCGGGGGAAGGGTGACGCTTTCGAAAATCCTACGATTTCTCTCCTTCCAAAGGTTCCACATTGTGCAAATCACGATGTCGTTGAACGAGTGCTTCTGATGTTTTGGGAGTGGGGAAATCGTGACTTTCCACCACTCCCTAATGTTGGCGGAGGAAACAAGGTCGGCCTACGCAGGGATGTTTACACCTTCCCAAACCAGGATTTGGCTCCACACCGCACGGGCAAAAGGGCAATGTAGACAAAGGTGAATACCAGCCTCAAGAGTTCCGTTGCAGAAGGCACAAGACGGCTGGTGGGGCCACCCCCGGGCGGCGAGATTGTTGGCAGTGAGGAGCTTATCCTGCAGAATAATCCAAGCAAAAAATTGCATTTTGGTTCTGCACGTGCCTTCTAGGCAAAGTTAGCATTAAGGTGGTTGTACGAACCAATAAACTGTGCTCTGCAGGCCGAAATAACTTAGAAGATGCCATCATGAGACCATTTCCAGGCAATGGTACCCGGTGAGTCAAGTTGCAGCTAGAAATCTTGGAGTCTAGTCCAAAGAGAAACAAATTCCTCAATCTGAATAGTGGAAGTGATCTTACTTCTCATTGTTTTGATCCAATGTTGTCCACTAAGCTCATGGGTGTTGGTACTTGCTTTTCTGGACAAGTGGATCCAACGGGAGAGTGGAGAGAGTGTTTCCAAAGTTCGACGGGGAATGGCAATAACTCTGTAAATCTGGCCTCTCAAAGGGCACTGTACGGGGGTATTTATGGGTACCCGAGTGTCCACTGTTCTCTGATAAGGACGTTTATGCCCTCGGGTACCCGGACTATCCCCAGAATATTCCCACAAGGGGAGGTTACAAACCGTCATTACAGAAAAGGCTATTATAGATGAGGCCTGTAACAGCTTATCCGCGCGGGGCCCGTTACAGTGGGCCGAATCCCACATGGGCCTCCGGGCGCGATGAGGACGTGGGACTAGCAGACTTCGTCGGAGTCTTGCCTTCGTCTTGCAATAGAGAGGACGAAGGGTGACCGCGCCGGTCATCATCCGGCCGGCGCTCTCGGCTCGCTCGGGCGTGGTCTTCATTGGTGTAGCGAGGCGACGAAAGCGTCGAGCGAAGGGTAGCGTCTTCGCCTTCGCCCCAACAACGGGCAACTGATTTGTTCTTTCTCGAGATTAGCTCGAAGAGGTGCGGGGCTATATTCCTCGGAGCCATGCCGTCGAGCCAACTATCGTGCCAGAACATGGCCGTGTTACCGTCGCCGATAGTGACAGTAGTGGAGGCGCTAAAGAGCAATCTATCCACCTGGTTACAAGGCACTTCCAAACCTTTCCATGGGTGATGCTCTCTCGTACATTCCTTCCAAAGCCAGCGAAGGCAAAGGGCATGTCCGAACTTGTCAAGGTTGATAACACCCAAGTCATCGAGGTCTTTGGGCTTGCTAACTAGTGGCCATGCGACGAGGCAGTTACCACCATTTGACTCAGTCTTCCCTTTCCAAAGAAAGAAGCGACAGATCTTATCAATACGTTTGTGTGACCAGGCCGTGAGAGGAAAAATCGATAACTGGTAGGTGGGCATGGAGGATAGAACAGAAGACACAAGTGTGAGCTGGCCAGCTCGGTTTAGTAGATTCCCTTTCCATCCTGCCAGGCGATTGCCGATATTTTCAATAAGCGGTTGGATGTGGATTTTTCGGAGTGGTTGGGTATGGAGTTGGAGGCCTAAGGGCCCGTTTGGTAAAGCTCCAGCTCCTGCTTATTTAGCTCCAGATCCTGATCCTCGTGAGGAGCTGATCCTCCTGATTCTCCTAAAGAATCAGAATCATTTTTAAAACCGTTTGGCAAGTAAACTGATTCTTGTCTTCTGAAAGTTGGTGGTCTGTGGCGATTATCTGTTTTACCCTTTGCAGTTCAACTTTGTTACAAACCAATAAGTAGGATGCATATACGGAAAAAAATTATGAAACAATAACATATAAAATATTCCCATCATAGTAGTGCATAAAATGGTCTCAAATGTTTAATCCATAAATTAGCTCGTTATGTTTTTGTCCAATGGCAATTGCGGGTAATTTCGATCAAACTTTAAGGGGAGGTCCATATTTGGTTGGTTGAGGAGCTGTTTTAAGGGAGGGTGGAGCAGGTTTTTTTAGATCCCACCTTTATTCACAAAAACGACTCCCGATCTTTCGGCTCCACATGAGAATCAGTTTAAAAAAATACCCGTTTGGCACGGCTCCTCCAGATCCTCGCTTAGAATCAGGAGCTGGAGCTGTGCCAAACGGGCCCTAAGTAACGGCAGGGGAAACTCCCTCGAGTCTCGTGGAACGGCCGGAGCACATGGTCAAGGTAACTCAATGCCTCCTCCTGCGGGCATCAATTTAGAAGATATATTCTCATCTTTTTGAATCAAAGTGCCGGAATTTTGAAGGACACATTTGTTATTTTGAGTTTGTCAATCAATTATCAGGTTCTCAGCAGTCAACAATCAATATTAACCCAACAGAAAGAAATATTTATATCCACTAAAAGCGGAGTTACAACTGAACCAATGAACCAAAGTAGCGAGACACCCCCACTCTCCAACCCCAACATCAAAGAAACAAGAAAGCACAAGGCATAAGGGTTTCATCAAGAACATATATTTGAAGCAAACACAATTTGGCACTCACTCGACGTCGCGAGCCCGTCAATGGTTGTCGACATTCCCTTCTCTGCAAGCCCCAACCCAAGTCTGATTCTTTTGTTGGGATCCCAATTCAGAGCCCTCGCTATGACTCTATCACCTTAATCGAGGAGTAAACAGATGGTGGATTGCTCCGAATCTTTTTTTTCCTAAGCGGAGAATTTTGCAGATTTTTCCCAGCGGAGAATTTTGATGCCGTTTTGGGAGGGAGGGGAAGACCTTCTTCTTTCCCTCCATCGGTGGAGAGAGGGGACAGGGGAGAGACATAGGATTGTTACACGATTCCCGGGTCCCGGCTGGACCAGGTCTGTGGGCTCCGAAGTGAGAGAATGTGGTGTTACCGTCACGAGAACGCGCCACATGTCTGATGGTGAGGGTTCCACTAACAGGTTCATGCAGAGGGTGGTTAGCCCGTGACGTGAAATAATGTTTAGTAGCTGGTATATTTTGCAATTCATTATATTTGTTGAATAATGCTTACGATATATGATATATGTCTAATCTTTATGGATATAAGTATTGGGGTAAATCCATACACACCAGTGAATATGGGTGATCCGGGTTATTTTTTGTAGTGGATATAGGTATGAGATAATAATAACATGTGGTATTTACCCATTGTCATCTCTAATCTGGCACAGTTTATTGCACTATTTGTTTGAGCTTATAGATTGTATATATGAGATTAAATAATATATATATTATATAGTGGAATTTAAATTGTTTGGGTGTAGTTGTTTCACAACTAAGTTTATTAAAACTTTGATTATTGATTTTAGTATGAGGGGAGTAAGAAAAATACATGAAACGTCTTTAGTTTAATAAGTGACGATGGTGGATAATTTCTTCTGAAGCTGTCATAGATAATGGGTCTTTTTTACCGAATAAGATAAAATACGCATTTGTTGAGTAGCTTATGACATTAGGATAATCTTACCTCCACATAATATATTCGAGTCTAATAATTTGTCTATTTATTTTTCATTTAGATTATTTAAACTAAATTATATAATTTAAAAATATTATAAGCTGAAACAAATAGGTCTAGTGATTATCAATCTTTATTGACGGCTAATGTACAATCAGGCTTATATGTAAGCATGCAAACGAACATACTGATCCGTTAGATTATAATCCAACCGTGGATATAATTGTGGTTGTTAGGGGGTCTTCTATAAATCTACATGAGCCAGTAGTAGAAGAATTTAAATGTTAAATATGATAGATTAAAAGTGTCGTTTGCACATAAGGCTTGATTACACAAAAGTTGTTGCCATCTTTATTTATCATAGTGTTCTGGTACAGTGTTTCATCACCAATATCATTTTTTTATTTTCATAGAGTTTTATTTAAAATAAAATATGGTGTTTTATTGTAATTAAAATTATCGAGCAAATAATTAATTAAATAAGAACTACATAATTTATAAAACATTTAAAACTGTATTATTTAAAAATGCATAATTCATAAAAATAAAATCTAATTTCTATAGTGTAGATCTCAGATATGCTCCATTAAATTATCTTAGAGCTGACCATGCACTGGACTAGCATAATTACATCCTCATGTTGAAGGTGAAAGTCGCCTAGAGGGGGATGAATAGGACGAATCTGAAATTTATAAACTTAAGCACAACTACAAGCTGGGTTAGCGTTAGAAATATGAACGAGTCCGAGAGAGAGGGTGAAAAATAAATCGCAAGCGAATAAAGAGTGAGATACAATGATTTATTTTACCGAGGTTCGGTTTTTGCAAACCTACTCCCCGTTGAGGTGGTCACAAAGACTGGGTCTCTTTCAACCCTTTCCCTCTCTCAAACGGTCACTTAGACTGAGTGCGCTTCTCTTCTCAATCAAACGGGACACTAAGTCCCCGCAAGGACCACCACACAATTGGTGTCTCTTGCCTCGGTTACAATTGAGTTGATCACAAGAAAGAATGAAGAAAAGAAGCAATCCAAGCGCAAGAGCTCAAATGAACACAAGTCACTCTCTCACTAGTCACTATTTGATTGGGAATGATCTATGGACTTGGGAGAGGATTTGATCTCTTTGGTGTGTCTTGTATTGAATGTTATAGCTCTTGTAAGGTGTGGGAAGTCAGACAACTTGGATGCCATGAATGGTGGGTGGTTGGGGGTATTTATAGCCCCAACCACCAAACTAGCCGTTTGGTGAAGGTTGCTGTCGCATGGCGCACCAGACAGTCCGGTGCGCCTGCCACATCACCCAGCCGTTGGATTCTGAAAATCGACTTGTGAATATCCCTTGGCCACAAGTCGGGCTTTGTTCATTGTCACCACAACATGCTCATCTTGCTTGTTGCGGAAGACCCACTTGGTTCCTACAACATTTTGGTTAGGACGTGGAACTAAATGTCATACCTCATTTCTAGTGAAGTTGTTGAGCTCCTCTTGCATCGCCACCACCCAATCCGAATCTTGAAGTGCTTCCTCCACCCTATGTGGCTCAATAGAGGAAACAAAGGAGTAATGTTCACAAAAATGAGCAACACGAGATCGAGTAGTTACCCCCTTATGAATGTCGCTGAGGATGGTGTTCACGGGGTGATCTCGTTGGATTGCTTGGTGGACTCTTGGGTGTGGCGGTCTTGGAACTTGTTCATCTTCCTCATCTTGATCATGGGCATCTCCCCCTTGATCATTGCTCTCCTCTTTAGGTGGCTCATCTTCTTGATCTTCTCCTTCATCATCTTGAGCTCCATCCTCATCTTGAGTTGGTGGAGATGCTTGCATGGAGGAAGATGGTTGATCTTGTGCTTGTGGAGACTCTTCGGATTCCTTAGGACACACATCCCCAATGGACATGTTCCTTAGCGTGACGCATGGAGCCTCTTCATCATCTAGCTCATCAAGATCAACTTGCTCTACTTGAGAGTCGTTAGTCTCATCAAACACAATGTCACAAGAAACTTCAACTAGTCCAGAGGACTTGTTAAAGACTCTATATGCCCTTGTGTTTGAATCATATCCTAGTAAAAAGCCTTCTACAGCCTTAGGAGCAAATTTAGATTTTCTACCTCTTTTGACAAGAATAAAGCATTTGCTACCAAAGACTCTAAAATATGAAACATTTGGCTTTTTACCGGTTAGGAGTTCATACGATGTCTTCTTGAGGATTCGGTGTAGGTACAACCGGTTGATGGCGTAGCACGCGGTGTTGACCGCCTCCGCCCAAAACCGATCCGAAGTCTTGTACTCATCAAGCATGGTCCTTGCCATATCCAATAAAGTTCGATTCTTCCTCTCCACTACACCATTTTGTTGTGGCGTGTAGGGAGAAGAGAACTCATGCTTGATGCCCTCCTCCTCAAGAAAGCCTTCGATTTGAGTTCTTGAACTCCGTTCCGTTATCACTTCTAATCTTTTTGATCCTTAAGCCAAACTCATTTTGAGCCCGTCTCAAGAATCCCTTTAAGGTCTCTTGGGTATGAGATTTTTCCTGCAAAAAGAACATCCAAGTGAAGCGAGAATAATCATCCACAAAAACAAGACAGTACTTACTCCCGCCGATGCTTATGTAAGCTATCGGGCCGAATAGGTCCATGTGGAGGAGTTCGAGTGGTCTGTCAGTCATCATGATGTTCTTATGTGGATGATGAACACCAACCTGCTTCCCTGCCTGACATGCGCTACAAACCCTGTCTTTCTCAAAATAAACATTTGTTAGTCCCAAAATGTGTTCTCCCTTTAGAAGCTTGTGAAGATTCTTCATTCCAACATGTGCTAGTCGGCGATGCCAGAGCCAGCCCATGTTAGTCTTAGCAATTAAGCAAGTGTCGAGTTCAGCTCTATCAAAATCTACTAAGTATGGCTGACCCTCTAACACTCCCTTAAATGCTACTGAATCATCACTTCTTCTAAAGACAGTAACACATGTATCCGTAAAAAGACAGTTGTAACCCATTTTACATAATTGCGAGACTGAAAGCAAGTTATAATCTAAAGAATCTATAAGAAAAACATTTGAAATAGAGTGGTCAGGTGATATAGCAATTTTACCCAATCCTTTGACCAAACCTTGATTTCCATCCCCGAATGTGATCGCTCTTTGGGGATCTTGGTTTTTCTCGTAGGAGAACATCTTCTTCTCCCCTGTCATATGGTTTGTGCACCCGCTGTCGATGATCCAACTTGAGCCCCCGGATGCATAAACCTACAAAACAAATTTAGTTCTTGATTTTAGGTACCCAAACGGTTTTGGGTCCTTTGACATTAGATACAAGAACTTTGGGTACCCAAACACAAGTCTTTGACCCCTTGTGCTTGTCCCCAACATACTTGGCAACTATTTTGCCGAATTTGTTAGTCAAAACATAAGATGCATCAAAAGTTTTAAATGAAATGTTATGATCATTTGATGCAATAGGAGTTTTCTTTTTAGGCAATTTAGCACGGGTTGATTGCCTAGAACTAGATGCCTCACTCTTATACATAAAAGCATGGTTAGAGCCAGAGTGAGACTTCCTAGAGTGAATTCTCCTAATCTTGTGCTCGGGATAACCGGTAGGGTATAAAATGTAACCCTCGTTATCCTGAGCCATGGGAGCCTTGCCCTTAACAAAGTTAGACAATTTTTTAGGAGGGGCATTAATTTTGACATTGTCTCCCTTTTGGAAGCCAATGCCATCCTTGATGCTAGGGCGTCTCCCACTATAAAGCATACTACGAGCAAATTTAAATTTTTCATTATCTAGCTCATGCTCGGCAATTTTAGCATCTAATTTTGCTATATGATCATTTTGTTGTTTAATCAAGGTCATGTGATCATGAATAGCATCAATGTTAACATCTCTACATCTAGTGCAAATTGTAACATGCTCAACGGTAGATGTAGAGGGTTTGCAAGATTTTAGTTCAACAAGCTTAGCATGTAAAATATCATTTTCACTTCTAAGATTGGAAATGGAAGCATTGCAAACATCTAAGTCTTTAGCCTTAGCAATCAATTTCTCATTTTCAATCCTAAGGCTAGTAAGAGAAGCATTCAATTTTTCAATCTTAGCAAGTAAACTAGCATTATCATCTCTAAGATTGGAAATTGAATCATCACATACATTTGAATCAACCTTAGCAATTAATCTAGCATTCTCATTTCTAAGGTTGGCAATGACATCATGGCAAATGCTTAGCTCACTAGATAGTTTTTCACATTTTTCTACTTCTAGAGCATAAGCATTTTTAACCTTAACATGCTTCTTGTTTTTCTTAATTAGGAAGTCCTCTTGGGTGTCCTAGAGTTCATCCTTCTCATGAATAGCACTAATTAATTCATTCAACTTTTCCTTTTGTTGCATGTTTAGGTTGGCAAAAAGGGTGAGCAAATTATCCTCCTCATTACTAGAATTACCCTCATCACTAGATGTTGCATATTTGGTGGAGAATTTTGATTTTACCTTCTTCCTTTTGCCGTCCTTTGCCATGAGGCACTTGTGGCCGACGTTGGGGAAGAGGAGTCCTTTGGTGACGGCGATGTTGGCGGCGTCCTCGTCGGAGGAGTCGATGGAGCTCTCGTCAGAGTCCCACTTCCGGCAAACATGGGCATCGCCGCCCTTCTTCTTGTAGTGCCTCTTCTTTTCTCTTCTCTTTCCCTTCTTGTCGTCGTCCCTGTCACTATCACTAGATAATGGACATTTTGCAATAAAATGACCAGGCTTACCACACTTGTAGCAAACTTTCTTGGAGCGGGGTTTGTAGTCTTTCCCCCTCCTTTGCTTGAGGATTTGGCGAAAGCTTTTGATGATGAGTGCCATCTCCTCATTGTCGAGCTTGGAGGCGTCGATGGGGACCCTACTAGGTGTAGAGTCTTCTTTCTTCTCCTTCGTTGCCTTGAATGCAACAGGTTGCACATCGGGTGTGGAGGAGGCGCCTTGCTCGATGATTTTCTTGGAGCCTTTGATCATTAATTCAAAGCTCACAAATTTTCCTATCACTTCCTCGGGAGACATTAGCTTGTATCTAGGATCACCACGAATTAATTGAACTTGAGTGGGATTAAGAAATACAAGTGATCTTAGAATAACCTTGACCATCTCATGGTCATCCCATTTGGTGCTCCCGAGGTTGCTTACTTGGTTCACCAAGGTCTTGAGCCGGTTGTACATCGCTTGTGCCTCCTTCCCTTGGTGAAGCATAAACCGACCGAGCTCCCCCTCGATCGTTTCCCTCTTGGTGATCTTGGTCACCTCGTCTCCTTCGTGTGCGGTCTTGAACACGTCCCAAATCTCTTCTGCGCTCTTCAATCCTTGCACCTTATTATACTCCTCTCGACTTAGAGAGGCGAGGAGTATTGTAGTGGCTTGGGAGTTGAAGTGTTGGATTTGTTTGACCTCCTCCAAATCATAATCCTTGTCCCCTTCATTTGGTACCTGTGCTCCATACTCAACAATATCCCATATACTTTTGTGGAGTGAGGTTAGGTGATGCCTCATTTTATCACTCCACATAGAATAATCTTCACCATCAAACATAGGTGGTTTGCCTAATGGGACGGAAAGTAATGGAGTGTGTTTTGAAATGCGAGGATAGCGAAGGGGCATCTTATTATACTTCTTGCGCTCATGGCGCTTAGAAGTGGCGGATGCCGATTCCGAGCTGGAGGTGGAGGGTGACGAAGAGTCGGTCTCATAGTAGACCACTTTCTTCATCTTCTTCTTCTTGTCACCCTTCCGTTGGGACTTGATGGAGGAAGAGGATTCCTCCTTGTGCTTGTGGATGGACTTCCTTGAGTGTGTTCTCCCCGAGCTTGCGGACTTGTCGCCGGTCCCGAGCTCCCTCTTGGCGGATGCTCCCGACATCACTTCGAGCGGTTAGGCTCTAATGAAGCACCGGGCTCTGATACCGATTGAAAGTCGCCTAGAGGGGGGGTGAATAGGGCGAATCTGAAATTTATAAACTTAAGCACAACTACAAGCCGGGTTAGCTTTATAAATATGAACGAGTCCGAGAGAGAGAGCGAAAAACAAATCGCAAGCGAATAAAGAGTGAGACACAATGATTTATTTTAACGAGGTTCGGTTTTTGCAAACCTACTCCCCGTTGAGGTGGTCACAAAGACCGGGTCTCTTTCAACCCTTTCCCTCTCTCAAACGGTCACTTAGACCGAGTGAGCTTCTCTTCTCAATCAAACGGGACACTAAGTCCCCGCAAGGACCACCACACAATTGGTGTCTTGCCTCGGTTACAATTGAGTTGATCACAAGAAAGAATGAAGAAAAGAAGCAATCCAAGCGCAAGAGCTCAAATGAACACAAGTCACTCTCTCACTAGTCACTATTTGATTGGGAATGATCTATGGACTTGGGAGAGGATTTGATCTCTTTGGTGTGTCTTGTATTGAATGCTATAGCTCTTGTAAGGTGTGGGAAGTCAGACAACTTGGATGCCATGAATGGTGGGTGGTTGGGGGTATTTATAGCCCCAACCACCAAACTAGCCGTTTGGTGAAGGCTGCTGTCGCATGGCGCACCGGACAGTCCGGTGCGCCTACCACGTCACCCAGCCGTTGGATTCTGACCGTTGGAGCTTCTGTCTTCTGGGCCACCGGACAGTCCGGTGGTGCACCGGACAGGTCCTGTAGACTGTCCGGTGCGCCTTCTAGCACTGCTCTGACTCTGGCGCGCACTATAGCGCATTTAATGCCTTCTGCAGACGACCGTTAGCGCGAAGTAGTCGTTGCTCCGTTGGCACACCGAACAGTCCGGTGCCCCACCGGACAGTCCGGTGAATTATAGCGGAGTGGCTCCCAGAATTCCCGAAGGTGAGCAGTTCGGAGTTGGAGTCCCTGGTGCACCGGATATTGTCCGGTGGTACACCGGACACTGTCCGGTCACACCGGACAGTCCGGTGCGCCAGACCAGGGCACACTTCGACTGACCTTTGCTCTCTATATTTGAATCCTTTCTCGGTCTTTTTAATGGTTTGTTGTGAACCTTTGGCACATGTAGAACTCATAATTTAGAGCAAACTAGTTAGTCCAATTATTTGTGTTGGGTAATTCAACCACCAAAATCAATTAGGAAAAAGGTGTAAGCCTATTTCCCTTTCAGAAGGATGGCTACAAAGTCCATCAATGCTTTGGAGGTGATGGTTAGTGTTGCAACAGAGGACTTGATTATCTTGTAGCCGAGCATATCATATGATTCTTCACACTCATCCTTAATAATCATGTTATATAGAATGATACATGCACACATAATCACACCACACACATAGTGGTGAAAAGAACGACCTAAGCTAGCGAGAATATGAAAGTGAGCCTTAAGGACTCCAAATGCCCTATATACTTCCTCCTGTGCACCCTCTTGGCATACCACAAACATTTGTTGCTTCAAAGTCTGTAGGAGAGGAATGATCTTCATAAATACTGGTCACCAAGGGTAGATGTCATCAACGAGAGAATACCCTTGGTTGCACTCAAGGCAATTCATCATGAAGTTTACATCTAGTGCTTCTCCCTTGAGCACGTTAGTAAACAACGATGATTGGTTGAGCGCATTGACATCGTTATTCGACCCTACTATCCAAAAAAGAATATTAAGTCCACAAGTTATATGAGGCAATAGCCTCAAGCATGATGGTCGAGATCAAATGTCCCCCTTATAAATTATCCTCTATATCCAATGGGATAGCTCCTCCCTTTCAATGCATCCAATTTATAGTTTCTAGTTTCTATCATACCACAAAATCCTCTCTCTCTTATATAAATGCCACCTAAAATCATCAACAGTGTGACACAAGTATACTTCTCGTCAAAACTTTAAATAACACCTATACAAAAATATTTGAGACATTCTAAGGCCAAGCTTTCCCCTATTTTGATATACTCATCAATCGAGTTAGCAACTCTGTCGTTAGCGAGCATACGTAAGGCACTAATGCATTAAATGAGCATTGTCTTTACTTCGCTCTTGTTCAAATTAAAAAAATCTTTACATCCCATTATGTTAGTCATCAAATGCAACAATGGTTGCATCCCTTGAACCTAAATCATTTGCTCCTAAGTCGGACAATGACTTAGCACCATTTGAAATAGACAACGATGACATTGAAGAAGAAGAAGAGGAAGAATATGGTGTTGTGGCTGGTTTTAAGAGAAGACTCGCCTCTACTCTATGGAAGGAGTTCAAGATAGTGAAATGTAATGGCATAGTTGAAGCAAAGTTTAGCTATTGCTTCAAGAAACTTTTATGTGACAAGTAATAATGGGACAAAGCATGTTCATGTCCATCTACAAAAGTTGTGTGCAAAAGAAGAAGCTAAATGGGAAGACATTAGCACAAGCTTCTTTGAGGCTCGATAAAACATATATGGACATTGTTTCAGTGGAAAACTACACATTGACCGAGAAATAGTTAGAAAAGAACTTAGTGCAATGGTAATGCTACATGAGTATCCCTAGAGCATAGTTGATCATTTGGACTTCCATAGATTTTTTTATGTGTTACAATCACTATCAAGATTGGAACAAGAAACACAATAAGATACTTGAGCAAACTTGTTACAAATATCTAAATGCACATAGACTATTGATTTGTTATTATAGGTCTAAATTGAGATTCTTTCTTTGTTATTTCAGATTTCAACTAAGATCTTCATAGAAATGAAATTGACACTACTATTGATTTATTACTTTATATCTAATATAATAAAGCAATAAGAGGTGGAAAACATTGAGTCATGTCTAGAATTCAATTAAGGATGGCTATCACTACATATTTGTGGACATCTAACAACAAAACATTTGGTCACATGGCCAATGCTATTAGTGACACTTGTCTAAATTCGTCATAAAGTTATTTTGTCAAAAAAAGATACATCATAAAACAGAATAGAATCTTCTAAGCATAAAAGTTTTTACCTTTTTCTCATTTAAACATTTTGATTTTTAGGATTTTTTCTCAGTTTTGTAGCACATTATGGCCGTCAGTTAAAATCATAACCATTCTTCAATATGTATATTGATTTTTATTAATAACTAGAATGAACATTTTAGATCATTACTTATTTATAATATCTTATGACGATATAGACTGTTATATAGTTATGACGTTTACTGCTAGTACCTTATGACAATAAGATGTTGTCACGAAACGATGATTGACTAGTGTTATGGTATTTTCTCAATACTACTAGTGACGCTTATCTAAATTCGTCATAAAGTTATCTTGTCGAAAAGATACTTCATAAAATAAAATAGCTAATGACAAAAATCTTTATTATCATGGGATATACGTTATAAAAGGTTACATGTGTTTAGTGCTGGTTAACCGAAGGATGAAGCGGATCACGATGGAAGGGTTGGGATGATCGCAACGAGGAATAACTAGCTGAGAGCAGGAAATGTGATGAGGGACGATCTTCTTTGGCCTACTGCTAGAGTCAAATGTGGAACAGTTCAGGGGTGAAGGCAAATGCGGCGGGACGAGCTCTGGTGCCATGTCCATGGACAATGTCAATATGTCATTAGAGAGTGCAATTTGTTCTACTTCGAAATGAGACCATATAGGTTCTACCACGGATTACAATCCCGCTTGATAAGCAGCGGTTTCAGGTAAAATTTACCATTACCGTAACTTAGAGAAATGCCGAATCAATTTTAGTTGTATTTCGGTTTAGAATTTGAAAACTTAAAAGTTAAATTTTAGTCAACAAAACGGTTTTCAAAATTACAAACGAAATTGTAACCCCCTGGGTGCTACTCACGTGGACCATGTTGATCCTCTGCATGCATCAGGAGTGGCAGGACCTTGCCACGGAGGGGGTGCTCCACGTCTTCGGTGGCGCCTGCAAAATGCCGGACTATGACGAACTCAACCAACTAAAATTGGTATCCTTTGTTTTGATAGCAGGGTCCGATCCGAGTATTTGATTAAGTATTGTTGGAATATAATATAACTTAGAGCCTGCTTGGCATAGCTCCAGAGCAAAACTTTAAGTAGGAGATGACCAGATCATGCTAAACACAATAACTCCAGAGTTATAAACTCTATTGAGTTTTTGGAGCTGCAGTACAACTTTTTGGAGTACCTTTTTTGCTGCTCCGAAAACTCTAAAAAACAACCTAGTCATAGAGTTTTGAGTTATTTACCCACCACTGCTACCGGTTTTGAGAAACAATCTAAACTCTGGAGCAGAGCTACTCCACGCAGAGTTTTGGAGTAGAGGTGCTCTGAGGTGGAACAGAGTCATATCAAACACACCCTTAGAGTATGTTTGACAAGACTTCGGCTCTGACTTTTCTCTGGAAAAAGTCAGAACCTTGCCAAACATATTTTTCAAACGGCTTTTACGAAAATCACCTAATTGACAGAGCTGTTTTTTTACTATAGAGAAGAAGCCACAAATACTAGGTTCAGCTTTGGCTCTGCCTCTAGCACTTTAATACATGGAAATGACTTTGGCTCCAGAATAAGCCGTTTCTGCTAAACGATTTATGAAATGGCTTTAACTCTAACAAAAAAAACTACTTTTCAAAAAAAAGCCAGAGCTAGAGCTGTTTTTGGACAAACCAGAGCCCTACCAAACGGACCCTTAATATGGTATCAAAGTTAGAGGTTACGAATTCGAATCCTAGCTAGCGCAATTAAATAAAATAATTGTTACTCACTTTTATTTCATGTCTAAGATCTAAGAGAGGCTCAACGTGAGAGAGTGTAGGAATATAATATAAGTGATTTTTTAGATAATGGAAACCAGGTCCCGGCTTTGTCCTCTATGAAAGGAGGGTACAGCCTTACAAACAAAGTAACATCAAAAGATCAACACTCCCAACATAGAGTGCAATCTTACACCACAAACATTAAAATAAACACGACACCCAACAGAGATACTATAACCTCAATATGTAATCTTGTTCGTAAAACTCCAATCAAAATAAGAAAAAAAATTGCATAGATGCGACTTCGATCCGTCGACACGTCTCCTTGACTATCTCCTGGTCTTCAACCCTCTGCAAATATCCCCAAAACCTAAGCCAATGGGTCGCCCAAAACAGAACCTGCAAATAAGTAACCATCGGGGTTTTGTTAAACACTAAGTCATTCCGACTTATCCAGATAGCCCAACATAAAGCTGCAACACCTATAATAATCAGATTTTTAACTTTGAGGTGCACCCTATGCAACCAAGATCCAAAAATATGTTTAAATGATCTCGGGGTACTTAGACCAAAACACCAATATAAAAGCCTCCAAAAGAATCTAGCGTAATGACATTTAAAAAACAAGTGTTGTATAGATTTATTCGAATCACAGAACACACATTTTTTACTTCCCTGCCATCTACGCTTAGCTAGATTGTCTTTCGTGAGAGCTACACCACTAATGAGATACCACATAAAGATCTTGATTTTCAGAGGTATTTTCATCTTCCAGAGCGTTTTGAAATAGAAAATCTTGGGATTATTAATAAGAGTATTGTACATCGAACGGACTGTAAAAAGCCCCGAGGTTGGCAAATTTCATTTGAACTCATCTCTCCCAGTGGATAGATGAGTATGAGCAATACTCAAGACCAATCTATTCCAACATAAAAGATTACCACCCACCAGCGCTCTACGGAAAGAGATGTTTAGAGGAATCCTATTAAAAACATTTGCCACCGTATCACTTTTTTTACGAGCTATATTATATAAGGACGGAAATTTCATCATTAGAGGTTGTTTACCCGTCCACGTGTCCTCCCAAAATCTAATCTGCTTCCCATCTTTAAGAATAAAGGAACCAAGACCAAAGAATTGGTATTTAACTTTCAGTAGCCCAGACCAAAAATGAGAGTCATCAGGTTTTCTACCTACCTTTGACAAGGTACAAGATTTGAGGTATTTGTTCCTAAGTAAATTCTGCCATAGATCGTCCTCATTAATCAATTTAAATAACCATTTACCAAGCAAACTGATAGTCGCCTAGAGGGGGGGTGAATAGGGCGAAACTGAAATTTACAAATATAAACACAACTACAAGCCGGGTTAGCGTTAGAAATAAAACCGAGTCCGCGAGAGGGTGTAAAACAAATCACAAGCGAGTAAAGCGGTGAGACACACGGATTTGTTTTACCGAGGTTCGGTTCTCGCAAACCTACTCCCCGTTGAGGAGGCCACAAAGGCCGGGTCTTTTTCAACCCTTTCCCTCTCTCAAACGGTCCCTCGGACCGAGTGAGCTTCTCTTCTCAAATCACTTGGGAATTAAACTTCCCGCAAGGACCACCACACAATTGGTGTCTCTTGCCTTAATTACAAGTGAGTGTTTGATCACAAGAAAGAATGCGAAAGAAAAGAAGCGATCCAAGCGCAAGAGCTCAAATGAACACAACAAATCACTCTCTCTAGTCACTAAGGCTTTGTGAGGAGTTGAGAGAGGATTTGATCTCTTTTGGTGTGCTTTGCAATGAATGCTAGCTCTTGTATAGTGGTTGGAAGCTGGAAAACTTGGATGCAATGAATGGTGGGGTGGTTGGGGGTATTTATAGCCCCAACCACCAAACATGACCGTTGGTGGAGGCTGTCTGTCGTATGGTGCACCGGACAGTCCGGTGCACACCGGACATGTCCGGTGCGCCAACCACGTCACCAATGCCGTTGGATTCCGATCGTTGGAGCTTCTGTCTTCTGGGCCCGCCTGGATGTCCGGTGCACACCGGACATGTACTGTTCAATGTCCGGTGCGCCAGTATGGGCGAGCCTGACTTCTGCGCGCTTCTGGTGCGCATTGAATGCGCCGGCAGGTGACCGTTGGCGCGAAGTAGCCGTTGCTCTGCTGGTTCACCGGACAGTCCGGTGTACACCGGACATGTCCGGTGAATTATAGCGGAGCAGCCGCTGCGTTTTCCCGAGGCTGGCGAGTTCCGGAGGCCGCTCTTCCTTGGAGCACCGTACACTGTCCGGTGTACACCGGACAGTCCGGTGAATTATAGCGGAGTGCCTCTAGAAATTCCCGAAGGTGGCGAGTTTGAGTTGGAGTCCTCTGGTGCACCGGACACTGTCCGGTGTACACCGGACATGTCCGGTGAATTATAGCAGAGCAGCCGCTGCGTTTTCTCGAGGCTGGCGAGTTCCGGAGGCCGCTCTTCCTTGGAGCACCGGACACTGTCCGGTGTACACCGGACAGTCCGGTGAAGTATAGCGGAGTGCCTCTGGAAATTCCCGAAGGTGGCGAGTTTGAGTTGGAGTCCTCTGGTGCACCGGACACTGTCCGGTGGTGCACCGGACACTGTCCGGTGTACACCGGACAGTCCGGTGCCCCAGACCAGAGGTGCCTTCGGTTGTCCCTTGGCTCCTTTGTTGAATCCAATACTTGATCTTTTTATTGGCTAAGTGTGAACCTTTTACACCTGTATAACTTATACACTAGAGCAAACTAGTTAGTCCAATTATTTGTGTTGGGCAATTCAACCACCAAAACTATTTAGGAACTAGGTGTAAGCCTAATTCCCTTTCAATCTCCCCCTTTTTGGTGATTGATGCCAACACAAACCAAAGCAAATATAGAAGTGCATAATTGAACTAGTTTGCATAATGTAAGTGTAAAGGTTGCTTGGAATTGAGCCAATATTAATACTTACAAGATATGCATGGATCGTTTCTTTATTTTTAACATTTTGGACCACGCTTGCACCACATGTTTTGTTTTTGCAAATTCTTTTGTAAATACTTTTCAAAGTTCTTTTGCAAATAGTCAAAGGTGAATGAATAAGATTTTGCAAAGCATTTTCAAGATTTGAAATTTTCTCCCCCTGTTTCAAATGCTTTTCCTTTGACTAAACAAAACTCCCCCTAAATGAGATCCTCCTCTTAGTGTTCAAGAGGGTTTTGATATATCATTTTTGAAATACTACTTTCTCCCCCTTTTGAACACAATAGGATACCAATTGAAAATACTCTTTGAAAAACTAAGTTTTTCAAATTGGTGGTGGTGCGGTCCTTTTGCTTTGGGCTCATACTTTCTCCCCCTTTGGCATGAATCTCCAAAAACGGAATCGTTAGAGCCCTTGAAGTACTTTCTTCCCCTTTGGTCATAAATAAATGAGTTAAGATTATACCAAAGACGAAGTCCTTTTGCTCTCTCCCCCAAAGATGGAGGGTGGCCCGGAGCGACGGCGAAGGATGAGTTACGGAGTGGAAGCCTTTGTCTTCGCCGAAGACTCCAATTCCCTTTCAATACACCTATGACTTGGTTTGAAATAGTCTTGAAAAACATATTAGTCATAGCATATGAAAGAGACATGATCAAAGGTATACAAATGAGCTATGTGTGCAAGTTAGCAAAAGAAATTGCGCGAATCAAGAATATTGAGCTCATTCCTAAGTTTGTTAAAAGTTTGTTCATCAAGAGGCTTGGTAAAGATATCGGCTAATTGATCTTTAGTGTTAATATATGAAATCTCGATATCTCCCTTTTGTTGGTGATCCCTTAAAAAGTGATACCGAATGGATATGTGTTTAGTGCGACTATGCTCGACGGGATTATCCGCCATCTTGATTGCACTCTCATTATCACATAGCAAAGGGACTTTGGTTAATTTGTAACCGTAGTCCCGCAGGGTTTGCCTCATCCAAAGCAATTGCGCGCAACAATGGCCTACGACAATGTACTCGGCTTCGGCGGTGGAAAGAGCGACCGAATTTTGCTTCTTTGAAGCCCAAGACACCAAGGATCTTCCCAAGAACTGGCAAGTCCCCGATGTGCTCTTCCTATTGATTTTGCACCCCGCCCAATCGGCATCCGAATAACCAATCAAATCAAAAGTGGATCCCCTAGGATACCAAAGCCCAAACTTAGGAGTATAAGCCAAATATCTCAAGATTCGTTTTACGGCCGTAAGGTGAGCTTCCTTAGGGTCGACTTGGAATCTTGCACACATGCATACGGAAAGCATAATATCCGGTCGAGATACACATAAATAGAGTAAAGAACCTATCATCGACCGGTATACCTTTTGATTGACGGATTTACCTCCCGTGTCGAGGTCGAGATGCCCATTAGTTCCCATGGGTGTCTTGATGGGCTTGGCATCCTTCATCCCAAACTTGTTGAGAATGCCTTGAGTGTACTTCGTTTGGCTAATGAAGGTGCCCTCTTGGAGTTGCTTCACTTGAAATCCCAAAAAGTACTTCAACTCCCCCATCATAGACATCTCGAATTTTTGTGTCATGATCCTACTAAATTCTTCACATGTAGACTCGTTAGTAGACCCAAATATAATATCATCAACATAAATTTAGCATACAAACAAGTCATTTTCAAGAGTTTTAGTGAATAGAGTAGGATCGGCCTTTCCGACTTTGAAGCCATTAGTGATAAGGAAATCTCTAAGGCATTCATACCATGCTCTTGGGGCTTGTTTGAGCCCATAAAGCGCCTTAGAGAGCTTATAGACATGGTTAGGGTACTCACTGTCTTCAAAGCCGGGAGGTTGCTCAACATAGACCTCTTCCTTGATTGGTCCATTGAGGAAGGCACTTTTCACGTCCATTTGATAAAGCTTAAAGCCATGGTAAGTAGCATAGGCCAATAATATACAAATTGACTCAAGCCTAGCTACGGGTGCATAGGTTTCACCGAAATCCAAACCTTCGACTTGAGAGTATCCTTTGGCCACAAGTCGAGCTTTGTTCCTTGTCACCACACCATGCTCATCTTGCTTGTTGCGGAAGACCCATTTGGTTCCTACAACATTTTGGTTAGGACGTGGAACTAAATGCCATACCTCATTCCTAGTGAAGTTGTTGAGCTCCTCTTGCATCGCCACCACCCAATCCGAATCTTGGAGTGCTTCCTCTACCCTGTGTGGCTCAATAGAGGAAACAAAAGAGTAATGCTCACAAAAATGTGCAACACGAGATCTAGTAGTTACCCCCTTATGAATGTCGCCGAGGATGGTGTCGACGTGGTGATCTCGTTGGATTGCTTGGTGGACTCTTGGGTGTGGCGGTCTTTGCTCTTCATCCTCCTTGTCTTGATCATTTGCATCTCCCCCTTGATCATTGTCGTCATCTTGAGGTGGCTCATTTGCTTGATCTTCTACTTCTCAACTTGAGCCTCATCCTCATTTTGAGTTGGTGGAGATGCTTGCGTGGAGGAGGATGGTTGATCTTGTGCATTTGGAGGCTCTTTGGATTCCTTAGGACACACATCCCCAATGGACATGTTCCTTAGCGCGATGCACGAAGCCTCTTTAATACCTATCTCATCAAGATCAACTTGCTCTACTTGAGAGCCGTTAGTCTCATCAAACACAACGTCACAAGAAACTTCAACTTGTCTGGAGGACTTGTTAAAGACTCTATATGCCCTTGTGTTTGAATCATATCCTAGTAAAAAGCCTTCTACAGTCTTAGGAGCAAATTTAGATTTTCTACCTCTTTTAACAAGAATAAAACATTTGCTACCAAAGACTCTAAAATATGAAATGTTGGGCTTTTTACCGGTTAGGAGTTCATAAGATGTCTTCTTGAGGATTCAGTGTAGATACAACCGGTTGATGGCGTAGCAAGCGGTGTTGACCGCCTCCGCCCAAAACCGATCCGAAGTCTTGTACTCATCAAGCATGGTTCTAGCCATGTCCAATAGAGTTCGATTCTTCCTCTCTACTACACCATTTTGTTGTGGCGTGTAGGGAGAAGAGAACTCATGCTTGATGCCCTCCTCCTCAAGGAAGCCTTCGATTTGAGTGTTCTTGAACTCCGTCCCGTTGTCGCTTCTAATTTTCTTGATCCTTAAGCCGAACTCATTTTGAGCCCGTCTCAAGAATCATTTTAAGGTCTCTTGGGTTTGAGATTTTTCCTGCAAAAAGAACACCCAAGTGAAGCGAGAATAATCATCCACTATTACAAGACAATACTTACTCCCGCCGATGCTTATGTAAGCAATCGGGCCGAATAGATCCATGTGAAGTAGCTCAAGCGGCCTGTCGGTCGTCATGATGTTCTTGTGTGGATGATGGGCACCAACTTGCTTTCCTGCTTGGCATGATCTACAAATCCTGTCTTTCTCAAAATGAACATTTGTTAGTCCTAAAATGTGCTCTCCCTTTAGAAGCTTATGAAGATTCTTCATCCCAACATGGGCTAGTCGGCGGTGCTAGAGCCAACCCATGTTAGTCTTAGCAATTAAGCAAGTGTCGAGTTCAGCTCTATCAAAATCTACCAAGTATAGCTGACCCTCTAACACTCCCTTAAATGCTATTGAATCATCACTTCTTCTAAAGACAGTGACACCTATATCAGTGAATAGACAGTTGTAGCCCATTTTGCATAATTGAGATACAGAAAGCAAATTGTAATCTAATGAATCTACAAGAAAAACATTGGAAATAGAATGGTCAGGAGATATAGCAATTTTACCCAAACCCTTGACCAAACCTTGGTTTCCATCCCCGAATGTGATAGCTCGTTGGGGATCTTGGTTTTTCTCGTAGGAGGAGAACATCGTTTTCTCCCCTGTCATATGGTTTGTGCACCCGCTGTCGATGATCCAACTTGAGCCCCCGGATGCATAAACCTACAAAACAAGTTTAGTTCTTGACTTTAGGTACTCAAATGGTTTTGGGTCCTTTGGCATTAGACACAAGAACTTTGGTTACCCAAACACAAGTCTTTGACCCCTTGTGCTTGCCCCCAACATATTTGGCAACGACCTTGCCGGATTTGTTAGTCAACACATAAGATGCATCAAAAGTATTAAATGAAATGCTATGTTCATTTGATGCACTAGGAGTTTTCTTCTTAGGCAACTTAGCACAGGTTGGTTGCCTAGAGCTAGATGTCTCACCCTTATACATAAAAGCATGGTTAGGGCCAGAGTGAGACTTCCTAGAGTGAGTTCTCCTAATTTTATCCTCGGGATAACCGGCAGGGTATAAAATGTAACCCTCGTTATCCTGAGGCATGGGAGCCTTGCCCTTAACAAAATTACATAATCTTTTAGGAGGGGCACTAAGTTTGACATTGTCTCCCCTTTGGAAGCCAATGCCATCCTTGATGCCAGGGCGTCTCCCATTATAGAGCATACTTCTAGCAAATTTAAATTTTTCATTCTCTAAGTTATGCTCGGCAATTTTAGCGTTTAATTTAGCTATATGATCATTTTGTTGTTTAATTAAAGCCATGTGATCATGTATAGCATCAATGTTAACATCTCTACATCTAGTACAAATAGAAGTGTGCTCAACGATAGATGTAGAGGGTTTGCAAGATTTTAGTTCTACAACCTTAGCATGCAATATTTCATTTTTACTTCTAAGGTCGGAAATAGTAGCGTTGCAAACATCAAAATCTTTAGCCTTAGCAAGTAATTTTTCATTTTCATTTCTAAGGCTAGCAAGAGAAATGTTCAATTCTTCAATCCTAGCAAGCAAATCATCATTAACATCTCTAGGATTGGAAGTTGAAACATTACAAACATGAGAATCAGCCTTAGCTAATAAATTGGCATTTTCATTTCTAAGGTTGTCTATAGTCTCATGGCAAGTGCTTAGCTCACTAGACAACTTTTCACATTTTTCTACTTCTAGAGCATAAGCATTTTTAACCTTAACATGTTTCTTGTTTTCCTTAATTAGGAAGTCCTCTTGGGAATCCAAAAGGTCATCCTTTTCATGAATAGCACTAATCAATTCATTTAATTTTTCTTTTTGTTCCATGTTAAGGTTGGCAAAAAGAGTACGCAAATTATCTTCCTCATCACTAGCATTATCATCACTAGAAAACTCATATCTAGTGGAGGATTTAGATTTAACCTTCTTCCTTTTGCCGTCCTTTGCCATGAGGCACTTGTGGCCGACGTTGGGGAAGAGAAGTCCTTTGTTGACGGCGATGTTGGCAGCGTCCTCGTCGTCGGAGGAGTCGCTAGAGCTTTCGTCGGAGTCCCACTCCCGACAAACATGGGCATCGCTGCCCTTCTTCTTGTAGTACATCTTCTTCTCCTTTCTTCTCCCCTTCTTGTCGTCGCCCCTGTCACTATCACTTGATAATGGACATTTAGCTATAAAGTGACCGGGCTTACCACACTTGTAGCAAACCTTCTTGGAGCGGGACTTGTAGTCTTTCCTCCTCCTTTGCTTGAGGATTTGGCGGAAGCTCTTGATGACGAGCGACATTTCCTCATTGTCGAGCTTGGAGGCGTCGATTGGTTGTCTACTTGGTGTAGACTCCTCCTTCTTTTCCTCTGTCGCCTTGAATGCGACGGGTTGAGCTTCGGATGTGGAGGGATCATCAAGCTCGTTGATCTTCCTCGAGCCTTCGATCATGCACTCAAAACTTACAAAATTCCCGATTACTTCCTCGGGGGTCATTAGTGTATATCTTGGGTTGTCACGGATTAATTGAACTTGAGTAGGGTTAAGGAAAATAAGAGATCTTAGAATAACCTTAACCACCTCGTGGTCATCCCACTTTTTGCTCCCGAGGTTGCGCACTTGATTCACTAAGGTCTTGAGCCGGTTGTACATGTTTTGTGGCTCCTCCCCTTTGCGAAGCCGGAACCGACCGAGCTCCCCCTCGATCGTCTCCCGCTTAGTGATCTTTGTAAGCTCATCTCCTTCGTGTGCGGTTTTGAGCACATCCCAAACCTCTTTGGCGCTTTTCAACCCTTGTACTTTGTTATACTCCTCTCTACTTAGAGAAGCAAGGAGTATTGCTGTTGCTTGAGAGTTGAAGTGCTCGACTTGGGCTACCTCATCCTCATCATAGTCTTCATCCCCTACGGATGGTACCTGTGCACCAAACTCAACAACATCCCATATACTTTTGTGGAGTGAGGTTAGATGAAATCGCATTAAATCACTCCACCTAGCATAATCCTCACCATCAAATGTTGGTGGTTTGCCTAATGGGACGGAAAGTAAAGGTGTATGTTTAGAAATGCGAGGATAGCGTAGGGGAATCTTACTATACTTCTTGCGCTCTTGGCGCTTAGAAGTGACGGATGCCGCGTCGGAGCCGGAGGTGGATGTTGATGAAGAGTCGGTCTCGTAGTAGACCACTTTCCTCATCTTCTTTTTCTTGTCCCCACTCCGACGAGGCTTGTGAGAAGAGGATTTTTCCTTCTTCTCTTTGTGTGAAGAAGATTTCTTCTCCTTCCCTTTGGAGGAGTCCTTCTTCTTCTCCTTCCTCTTGGTACGGGACTCTCCCGATGAAGTGCTCCCGTAGCTTGTAGTGGGCTTTTCGCCGGTCTCCATCTCCTTCTTGGCGTGATCTCCCATCATCACTTCGAGCGGTTAGGCTCTAATGAAGCATCGAGCTTTGATACCAATTGATAGTCGCCTAGAGGGGGGGTGAATAGGGCGAAACTGAAATTTACAAATATAAACACAACTACAAGCCGGGTTAGCGTTAGAAATAAAACCGAGTCCGCGAGAGGGTGTAAAACAAATTGCAAGCGAGTAAAGCGGTGAGACACACGGATTTGTTTTACCGAGGTTCGGTTCTCGCAAACCTACTCCCCGTTGAGGAGGCCACAAAGGCCGGGTCTTTTTCAACCCTTTCCCTCTCTCAAACGGTCCCTCGGACCGAGTGAGCTTCTCTTCTCAAATCACTTGGGAATTAAACTTCCCGCAAGGACCACCACACAATTGGTGTCTCTTGCCTTAATTACAAGTGAGTGTTTGATCACAAGAAAGAATGCGAAAGAAAAGAAGCGATCCAAGCGCAAGAGCTCAATGAACACTACAAATCACTCTCTCTAGTCACTAAGGCTTTGTGAGGAGTTGGGAGAGGATTTGATCTCTTTTGGTGTGCTTTGCAATGAATGCTAGCTCTTGTATAGTGGTTGGAAGCTGGAAAACTTGGATGCAATGAATGGGAGGGTGGTTGGGGTATTTATAGCCCCAACCACCAAACATGACCGTTGGTGGAGGCTGTCTGTCGTATGGTGCACCGGACAGTCCGGTGCACACCGGACATGTCCGGTGCGCCAGCCACGTCACCAATGCCGTTGGATTCCGACCGTTGGAGCTTCTGTCTTCTGGACCCGCCTGGATGTCCGGTGCACACCGGACATGTACTGTTCAATGTCCGGTGCGCCAGTATGGGCGAGCCTGACTTCTGCGCGCTTCTGGTGCGCATTGAATGCGCCGGCAGGTGACCGTTGGCGCGAAGTAGCCGTTGCTCTGCTGGTTCACCGGACAGTCCGGTGTACACCGGACATGTCCGGTGAATTATAGCGGAGCAGCCGCTGCGTTTTCCCGAGGCTGGCGAGTTCCGGAGGCCGCTCTTCCTTGGAGAACCGGACACTGTCCGGTGTACACCGGACAGTCCGGTGAATTATAGCGGAGTGCCTCTGGAAATTCCCGAAGGTGGCGAGTTTGAGTTGGAGTCCTCTGGTGCACCGGACACTGTCCGGTGGTGCACCGGACACTGTCCGGTGTACACCGGACAGTCCGGTGCCCCAGACCAGAGGTGCCTTCGGTTGTCCCTTGGCTCCTTTGTTGAATCCAATACTTGATCTTTTTATTGGCTAAGTGTGAACCTTTTACACCTGTATAACTTATACACTAGAGCAAACTAGTTAGTCCAATTATTTGTGTTGGGCAATTCAACCACCAAAACTATTTAGGAACTAGGTGTAAGCCTAATTCCCTTTCACAAACACTTATTTTGAACCTCTATGTTCTGAATACCTAGACCTCCTTGGTCTTTAGGTTGACAAAGAATATCCCAACGTGCAAGTCTATACTTTTTTTATGATGATCTCCTTGCCAGAAGAACCTAGAGCGATAGTAGTCTATTTTTTCCAGTACACCCTTAGGCACTTCAAAAAAAGACAACATAAACATAACTAAGCTTGTGAGAACAGAATTAATCAAGACTAACCGGCCACCTACCGACATAAGTTTTCCCTTCCAGCTGCTCAATTTCTTTTCAAACTTTATCTCTATGGTTTTCCAATCACTATTACTTAACTTTCTATAATGCATTGGGATCCCCAAGTATCTGAAAGGAAAGCCGCCTTTTTGGCATCTAAATAGAGAGATAGAGTGTTTCTTCCTCCTTAGTCAGACCAAAACCAAAAAGCTCACTTTTATGATAATTTATCTTTAACCCTGAAACTTGTTCGAAACTTATCAATAAGAGCTTTAAATTTGCCGCTTTTGCTAAGTCATGTTGCAAAAAAAGGACGGTCTCATCCGCATATTGCAGAATGGATAAACCCCCATCCACTAAATGCGGGATGAGTCCTTCGAATTGACCCTCCTCTTTTGCTCTATTTACCAAAATAGCAAGCATGTCTACAACTATATTGAATAAAATAGGAGAAAGAGGGTCCCCTGGCGTAAACCTTTATAAGTCTAGAAATTTGCACCAATATGGTCATTCACTTTAATGCCAACATGACCACCTGTTGTGACTGAATTAATCCAGGCACACCACTTTTCGGAAAAACCTTTCATACGTAATGTTTGTTGTACAAAAGGCCATTTGATCTTATCATAAGCTTTCTCAAAGTCAAGCTTCAAAATCACCCCACAATCCTTTTTTCTACGCAGCTCGCGAATAGTCTCATGTAGAACCACTACCCCTTCCATGATATTCCTGCCTGGTATAAAAGCTGTCTGGGAAGGGCCTATTACCTTACTTGCTACCCCCGATACTCGATTTGTAAGTACTTTGGTAAAGATCTTAAAACTAACATTTAGTAAACAAATAGGTCTATAATGTTGAATAGACATAGCATCTTTACTTTTAGGCACGAGAATAATGTGGCCAAAATTAAGTCTGAAAAGAGGTAACTCCCCCTTATGGAAAGCATCAAACAAAGCCAACAAATCATTTTTTATAACATTCCAGAACACCTGATAAAATTCTGCCGGAAAGCCATCTGGCCCCGGGGCCTTATTGTGTTCCATCTGGAAAATTGCTTCTCTAATGTCGTTTTCAGTAAACACTGTCGTAAGAAATGAATTCCCATCCGGAGAAACTTGCGGGTTATCATCCATTACAGACGAGTCAAAAGACGCCCCAGATGCTTCATGTGGACCAAGAAGACCTTTATAGTAGGAAGTGATATGCTCTTTCAAAAGTGCATCACCTTCTATAACCTGGTCCCCATTTTTAAGATGATAAATTCTCGACTTTCTATGTTTACCACTTGCCACTAAGTGAAAATATTTTGTATTAGCATCACCTTGTAACAAACCCTTAGTCTTGGCTCTTTGATACCATTTTACCTCCTCTTCTCTTAGTAATTCTGCAAGTCTACTTTGCAAGTATTGTTTTAAGTCAAGCTCTTGTGCTGACAAAACAGATACTTCTGCTTTTTTATCCAACACATCCAAACTGTTCAAAATTCCTTTCTTTTCTTTTTTGTACGCCCCACTTACATTTTTTGCCCACCCTCTTAAGTGCTGCCTAAGCTTCCTAATTTTAGCTTGCCAATTCTCCATAGGTGACTGACCCCTAGACTCGTATGACCAAACTTCTCTAACCATATCGTAGAACCCGTCCCTCAGAAGCCAACCAAGCTCGAACTTAAAAGAATGTTGGGAGGAACTAGAGTTTTGTTCCCCAGAATTCAGTAATAGAGGAGTATGGTCGGAAATGTCACGGCTTAGGGCCATCACAGAAGACAAAGGATAGTTTTGATCCCACTCTGTGGTTACCAGGATTCTATCCAACTTTTCATACGTAGGTCTTTCGAGGTTATTTGCCCAAGTGTATTGGCGACCAGTCATCTCTAGTTCCTTAAGACATAGACCATCAATAACGACATTAAAAAGAAATGGCCACCGATGATCAAAATTGTCTTTATTTTTTCGCTAGAGAATCTTAAGATATTAAAATCACCACCAATCACAAGAGGCAGCGTCTCATGGTTGCCCATGCGAACCAGTTCAGATAAGAACATCTCTTTTTTTCTAATTGAGTCGGGCCATAGACCAATGTTAAAGCCCACTTGAAGCAATCATTTTTATTGCACAAAGTGAATTTAACAAAAAAAATCTCCTTCTTCTATAGCCCCAATATCATAAATGTCCAAATCAACACCCAATAACAAACCACCAGAGCGTCCCTCAGGTTGTTTATAGTGCCACAAAAATTTTTTACCTCCACATAAATTACGAAGGGAAGGTTCGGTGAACGATTTACGTATTGTCTCCGAAATCGCAATAAAAGAGAGGTTCAGTTCTTTAGACAAATCTGAAATGAACCTAATTTTTTTGGGGCCTCTAAACCCATTGCTGTTCCAAAAAACACCCTTCATTTTGAAACAGAGCGAGATTTTTTCCTACCTTTTCTTTTATTTTTATGAGATACAGCAGTACGAGCCCGAATAAACTGCTCACTGGTTGTATCCATAACTTCTTCTAGGATGTCACTACACAGGCTGCTTAACATAAGTTTTTCTAATTTCTTCTCCTCATAAAACTCCTTTTCCTCTTTAGCAATAGCCCTATCTATCATATTTGTGTCACTCGGTACTAAAGCACAAGAATTTACAGAGTTAGAAAGAAAATCCACAAACTTCTGTAAGTAACTAGAGCAATCAGAAAATTTGAAACCGATATGTCTAAGATTGGAAAGGATTTTCTCACTAGGCAAGAAACAAGAGGGTGCAACATGTTGCGTACCTTCAGTAAAAGATTTATCCAGGTTCCTAGCAGCCTTCAGCTTGGTAGCTCGCTCAATAGAATCTCCAGTGCTTAAATTTGCTCTCCTTTTGCTTCTTTTCGATACCGCATTGCCAAGAAGACTCTCCGGGACAGCAGCCAACATCGAAGCTTTAGGTGTCAAGACCCCAGTTGTCTCCCTGCTCACTGTACCCAAAGAGTAACTTGTCGAGCCCCTAGAAATGGGCGACCTCGGCACCACACCACAACTGATCTAGTCTCTATGTGATCGAGTAGTGACAGTGTCTGCAGGAACAAATTGTTCTTGCAAGACAGCCTCGAGCACACGCCTGCCATTCTGACCGTCGCCACCAATTTTACTAGTCGAGCTACTCGCCAAATCATTTTTCTTTCTAGTGCCCCCTTCCTTATCCCGTGGGACAGGCCCATTTCCATCAGTACCATAAGGTTCATCATCTCCAAAACCCTCATCATCCATGTCCATCAAAACCGGGTTATCAGAGTCCACATTTTCCTCTACCCGAAATTGCAGCTCATATAAATGGTCACCGATGACAATATCCACAAACTGAGGAATGAGGTTCGGATCAAAAACAAGCACTTGAAGACGGCACCTACTTCTATTAATTTAAATTGTTAGGTTGAACTAATTGATGCATGCAACTTAACAGGTGTTATATGAAATGTGATCGTAATTGTAATTCTCAAACGCATTTGTAGGTGACCATGGTGATGTATGAGGTGTCATGGCTCTGCACAACAGCAGCCTCGTCGTCGACTAGCGCAAGCGGAACGGGTTCATGCTCACCAGTGACAGCCGGGATGGTGTCTTCGCAAGGAAACGACAGCTCACTGGTGCTGCTGAATAATCGTCCGGCTGCATGCATAGGCATATGGCGGAGCACTTGCAGCTCCACGTGGGGCAAGTGAGCCTACGGAGCTGATCGAATTCTGATGGCTGCTGGGTGGTCAACCATTCTGATTCTGGTGCATGCGTATCTTGGCAACGTCATCATAGCTCTTCTTGGTTCCTCCGTATTCTTATTGCCCGGTCATCGTTGTCACCGTCATGGTCAGAGATGTTATAAATAAATACGACACAAATAGGATCAATCACAGAGAAGACACGGATTTAACGTGGAAAACCCCTCCAAAGTGAAGGGGAAAAAACCACGAGCGCCGGCCGGCAAGTTCTCACTATTTTCGGGTGGTTACAGATCGCAGGAGATTTACAATTGAGATAGATATCTCCTGCGGCTTACAAAGATATTTATAAAGATATCTCTCGCTGCGCTCCGGCCCAAGCCTCCCGGCGACGGGCCTCCGCTTCGCTCGCCAACTTGGCCGCCTTCTTCAGAATTTGGATCACAAACTCAACAAACTCAACAAGAGGATTGACAAGTCTAGGCCCCGGAGTTTACCATGAACACAAACTGATTTCCCTAGTAGTAGAGTCGGAGTCGGATCGGTGTTGACGTAGAGTTCGAGCTAAATTGCAAATTGGGTCTCAGGAGCCTGGGTGAAGATTCTGAAATTTCTAGGGTATCTCGGGCAAGTCAGCGACAAATCTTAAGGTCCCAACTTCCAAAGAAGATCTCCTCGCCCTGTATGAAACTCATGGTCGCCATCATAAAGAGACGAAGGTAGTGCTCTATTTAAGAAACTTATGAATTTTTTGATATACGATAAATATTACTCAATTTACAAAGGAATTCTTGATACACTCTCGTGCCTGTGCACCAAGCAAGTACTGCATGGCGTCGCCCCTGCCACCAGATATGATAAGCGGGATGATCTCTACCTGGTATGTCAACTATGGAAGAATATTTGCCAGTGAATTTATGAGTTGGATTGCGAGGTCTAGAATTGAAATTAAATCACATGAGTCTTAAAAATTTAAATAAGTTCGAGCTCTTAAGGTGAGAATACCCTAGTCTGTGTTATGGTCTCTATTGTCTATGCAATGTGTTCAGATGATTTGCCCTCTTGGAGCGCATCATCCCAACTTTTATAGTCCAAGGAGGGGATGGTTACAGAAAGTTTATCTAACCAGCCGCTAGATAAAGATATAGATTGGTCTAGCCGAACCTATCTCAGATACAAAGGACTTTTATTTTTATATTTATATGTAGATTACTCTTATCATCTGGGTTCTATTGTTTGACCTTCTGACACATGGTCAGGTGGGTCCAGACACTCAGAGACAAATAGAACTCAGGTGCACGACAAGACATTGGGCGGGACTGTAGCGTCTCGTAATGTGTGTCCCATCTACCCGTGGGACGAGTGTATTTATAGGGCCACTCGAGAGTAGGTGATCCAAAGTATGTTTATACCCCCGGTTGCCAACTACCCCAGAATATTCCGTGTAATAGGGTAATTACAATGCCGCAACTTTCCCAAGATGCGCTCACCTATAGTTACACCCACTAATTACAACGATAGGTGGGCCCCTTGAGGGTCGCCCTAGTGGGCTGCCGCCTCGGGCGAGTCGCACTCGCACTCCATGCGGCCCTTGTTGCCGTCTAGGGATGGCAACGAGTTTGAAACCTGAAAGGGAAATGTGCCCTTGGGCCATTTCTAAGTATTTTGGTGATTGAGTGCCAACACAAGTGCTTAAATGTGAATTTATGCTCATGAATGGACAAAGTGCAAATCAAGAGTAAAGGTATGTTTCTAAGCCTTAGTACATTGGTTTTGTGTACTAATATACTTGTCTAAGTGTTAGAAACAGAAAGAAGAAGAAAAGAGAAGAGATGACTGTGTTCAGCCAAGAGGCTGTTTCGGTCTGGGGCACCGGACTGTCCGGTGGTGCACCGGACAGTGTCCGGTGCGCCAGGCTGCCTCGGCCGAAGAGGCCGCTCTCGGGAATTTGCTGACGGCGTACGGCTAAAATTCACCGGACTGTCCGGTGTGCACCGGACTGTCCGGTGAGCCAACGGTCGGCCGAGCCAACGGTCCGCCGCGGATTCTGCGCGCGATACGTGGCCAAGCCAACGGTCGGAAGGGGGCACCGGACTGTCCGGTGTGCACCGGACATGTCCGGTGCGCCAACGGCTCCCAGATCTGCAACGGTCGGCTTCGCCATTTAAGGAAAGGAATCGGGCACCGGACACTGTCCGGTGTGCACCGGACTGTCCGGTGCGCCCGATGACAGAAGGCAAGGATGGCCTTCCAGATTTGTTCTCAACGGCTCCTAGCTGCCTTGGGGCTATAAAAGGGACCCCTAGGCGCATGGAGGAGGACACCAAGCATTCCTACAACATTCCTAAGCACCAAGACATCGATCTCACGCATTCGTTTCATTGTGATAGCATCTAGAGCTCTTGTTGAGTTGCGAACTCTTTGAGTTGTGTTGCGAGCTCTTGTTGCGACTTGTGTGCGTGTTGTTGCTCTGATCTTTTGAAGTCTTGTGTGCGTTGCTCATTCCCCCTTTGCTCTGTGTTCTTTGTGAACTTCAATTGTAAGGGCGAGAGGCTCCAAGTTGTGGAGATTCCTCGCAAACGGGATTGAGAAAAAGCAAGCAAAACACCGTGGTATTCAAGTGGGTCTTTGGACCGCTTGAGAGGGGTTGATTGCAACCCTCGTCCGTTGGGACGCCACAACGTGGAGTAGGCAAGCGTTGGTCTTGGCCGAACCACGGGATAAACCACTGTGTCGTCTCTGTGATTGATCTCTTGTGGTATTGTGTTTTGTTGAGACTCCTTTCTAGCCACTTGGCATTTATTGTGCTAACACTTAACAAGTTTTTGTGGCTATAAGTTTAAGTTTTACAGGATCACCTATTCACCCCCCCCTCTAGGTGCTCTCAATTGGTATCGGAGCCGTTCTCTTCAAGAAAGGGACTAACCGCCCGAAGAGATGGATCCTAAGGGGAAGGGAATCATGATCAACGACAAGGAAAAGGAGTCCTTCGTCAACGAGCCAAAAGATGACAAATCCAACGACTCTGGCTCGGGCCACAGACGTAAAGATGGGAAGAAGAAGAAGACAAGACGTATCAAGGAGATCGTCTACTACGACAGCGACGAGTCTACTTCTTCCCACAAGGACGACGACTACGACAAACAAAAGACGGTTAACTCAAACTTTTCTTTTGATTATTCGCGCATTCCGCACAGCTCAAATGCTCATTTGCTCCCCATTCCACTTGGCAAGCCTCCTCACTTTGATGGAGAGGACTACGGATTTTGGAGTCACAAAATGCGTACACACCTATTTTCTCTCCATCCAAGCATTTGGGAGATTGTGGAAAGTGGAATGAAATTTGATAGCTTGGATAGTCCTTCGTTTATTAATGAACAGATCCATAAAAATGCACAAGCTACTACTGTGTTGCTAGCCTCTTTGTGCAGGGACGAGTATCACAAGGTGAGCGGCTTGGACAATGCCAAGCAAATTTGGGACACCCTCAAGATCTCTCATGAGGGGAATGATGTCACCTTACTCACCAAGATGGAGTTGGTGGAGGGCGAGCTCGGACGATTCGCGATGATAAGGGGCGAGGAGCCGACACAAACATACAACCGGCTCAAGATCCTTATCAACAAAATAAGGAGCTACGGAAGCACGCGATGGACGGATCACGACGTCGTCCGCCTAATGCTAAGGTCATTTACCGTTCTTGATCCTCATCTCGTGAACAATATTCGTGAGAATCCCAGGTACACGAAGATGACGCCCGAGGAGGTACTCGGAAAATTCGTAAGCGGGCGGATGATGATCAAGGAGGCAAGATACGTGGACGACGCCTTGAATGGACCGATCAACGAGCCTCAACCCCTTGCTCTCAAGGCAACAAGAAGCAAGGAGGCGCTACCTAGCAGGGTGGCACAAATTGAGGCGGCCGGACTTAATGATGAAGAGATGGCCCTCATCATCAAAAGATTCAAGACGGCGCTTAAAGGTCGCAAGGGACAGCCAAGCAAGACCAAAGCCAAGGGGAAGCGTTCGTGCTTCAAATGCGGTAAGCTTGGTCATTTTATTGCTAACTGTCCCGACAATGATAGTGATCAGGACCAAGGGAACAAGAGGGAGAAGAAGAAGAATTATAAGAAGGCAAAGGGCGAGGCTCATCTTGGCAAGGAGTGGGATTCGGACTGCTCCTCGTCTGACTCCGACAATGAGGGACTCGCCGCCACTGCATTCAACAAGTCATCCCTCTTCCCCAGCGAGCGTCACACTTGCCTCATGGCAAGAGAGAAGAAGGTAATCACTCGTAATGATATCACTTATGATTATTCTAGTGACGATGAGTCTAGTGATGATGAAATAGATTACTCTAGTTTGTTCAAGGGATTGGATAGAAATAAAATTGATAAAATCAATGAATTGATTGATGCCTTGAATGAAAAGGATATGCTTTTAGAAAAGCAAGAGGATTTGTTGTATGATGAACATGATAAGTTTATAGAGGCACAAAAATCCTATGCTTTAGAAGTTAAAAGAAATGAAGTGCTTTCTAGTGAATTATCTTCTTGTCATGAAAACATTGCTACTTTAAAGAGTGTTAATGATGACTTAAATGCTAAACTAGAAGTAGCTAGTAAATCAACATCTTGTGTAGAAATTGTTGAAACGTGCACTAGGTGTAAAGATCTTAATGTTGATGCTTGTAGTAAACATCTAGTTTCAATTTCTAAATTGAATGATGAAGTGGCTAGTCTTAATGCTCAACTTAAGGCTAGCAAAAGCGAATTTGATAAGCTAAAATTTGCAAGGGATGCCTACGCGATTGGTAGACACCCCTCAATTAAGGATGGACTTGGCTTCAAAAGGGAAGCCAAGAACTTAACAAGCCATAAGGCTCCCATTCCCGCTAAGGAGAAAGGGAAGGCCCCTATGGCTACTAGTGCTAAAAAGAACCATGCCTTTTTGTATCATGATAGGAAAAATTCTAGAAATGCTTCTAGAAGTTATGATGATTTTGATTCACATGCTTATGATTCTTATGCTATGACTGCTTCTAGTTCTCATGTTGTGCATGATAGAAAGGTTGGTAGAAGAAATGTTATTCACAATATGCCTAGGAGAAATGTTGTTAATGCTCATAGGAAAGTTCATGGACCTTCTACAATTTATCATGCCCTAAATGCTTCCTTTGCTATTTGTAGAAAGGATAGGAAGATAGTTGCTAGGAAGTTAGGGGCAAAATGCAAGGGAGACAAAACCTGCATTTGGGTCCCTAAGGATATTTGCACTAACCTTGTAGGACCCAACAAGAGTTGGGTACCTAAGCCCCAAGCCTAAATTTGTCTTGCAGGTTTATGCATCCGGGGGTTCAAGCTGGATTATTGATAGCGGATGCACAAACCATATGACGGGGGAGAAGAAGATGTTCACCTCCTACGTCAAGAATAAAGATTCCCAAGATTCAATTGTATTCGGTGATGGGAATCAAGGCAAGGTAAAAGGGTTAGGTAAAATTGCAATTTCTAATGAGCACTCTATCTCTAATGTGTTTTTAGTAGAGTCTCTTGGATATAATCTGCTATCTGTTAGTCAATTATGCAACATGGGGTATAACTGTCTATTTACAAATGTAGATGTGTCTGTCCTTAGAAGAAGTGATGGTTCACTAGCTTTTAAGGGTGTATTAGACGGCAAACTTTATTTAGTTGATTTTGCAAAAGAAGAGGCCGGTCTAGATGCATGCTTAATAGCTAAGACTAGCATGGGCTGGCTGTGGCATCGCCGCTTAGCACATGTGGGGATGAAGAACCTTCACAAGCTTCTAAAGGGAGAACACGTGATAGGTTTGACTAACGTGCAATTCGAAAAAGATAGACCTTGTGCAGCTTGTCAAGCAGGTAAACAAGTGGGAGGAGCGCATCACAGCAAGAATGTGATGACCACTTCAAGACCCCTGGAGCTACTGCATATGGACCTCTTCGGACCCGTCGCCTATCTGAGCATAGGAGGGAGTAAGTATGGTCTAGTTATTTTTGATGACTTTTCCCGCTTCACTTGGGTGTTCTTTTTGCAGGATAAGTCTGAAACCCAAGGGACCCTCAAGCGCTTCCTCAGGAGAGCTCAAAATGAGTTTGAGCTCAAGGTGAAGAAGATAAGGAGCGACAACGGGTCCGAGTTCAAGAACCTTCAAGTGGAGGAGTTCCTTGAGGAGGAAGGGATCAAGCACGAGTTCTCCGCTCCCTACACACCACAGCAAAATGGTGTGGTAGAGAGGAAGAACAGGACGCTAATCGATATGGCGAGGACGATGCTTGGAGAATTCAAGACCCCCGAGTGTTTCTGGTCGGAAGCCATGAACACAGCTTGCCACGCCATCAACAGGGTCTACCTTCATCGCCTCCTCAAGAAGACTTCGTATGAGCTACTAACCGGTAACAAACCCAATGTATCTTACTTTCGTGTATTTGGGAGCAAGTGCTACATTCTAGTAAAGAAGGGTAGAAATTCTAAGTTTGCTCCCAAAGCTGTAGAAGGGTTTTTGTTAGGTTATGACTCAAATACAAAGGCGTATAGAGTCTTCAACAAATCATCGGGTTTGGTTGAAGTCTCTAGCGACGTTGTATTTGATGAGACTAATGGCTCTCCAAGAGAGCAAGTTGATTGTGATGATGTAGATGAAGAAGATGTTCCAACGGCCGCTATACGAACCATGGCAATTGGAGAAGTGCTGCCACAGGAACAAGATGAACGAGATCAACCTTCTTCCTCAACAACGGTGCATCCCCCAACTCAAGACGATGAACAGGTTCATCAACAGGAGGCGTGTGATCAAGGGGGAGCACAAGATGATCACGTGATGGAGGAAGAAGCGCAACCGGCACCTCCAACCCAAGTTCGAGCGATGATTCAAAGGGATCATCCCGTTGACCAAATTCTGGGTGATATCAGCAAGGGAGTAACTACTCGATCTCGATTAGTTAATTTTTGTGAGCATTACTCTTTTGTCTCTTCTATTGAGCCTTTCAGGGTAGAAGAGGCCTTGCTAGATCCGGACTGGGTGTTGGCCATGCAGGAGGAACTCAACAATTTCAAGCGCAATGAAGTTTGGACATTGGTGCCTCATCCTAAGCAAAATGTTGTGGGAACCAAGTGGGTGTTCCGCAACAAACAGGACGAGCACAGGGTGGTGACGAGGAACAAGGCTCGACTTGTGGCAAAAGGTTATGCCCAAGTCGCAGGTTTGGACTTTGAGGAGACTTTTGCTCCTGTGGCTAGGCTAGAATCAATTCGTATCTTGCTAGCATATGCCGCTCACCATTCTTTCAGGTTGTACCAAATGGATGTGAAGAGCGCGTTCCTCAACGGGCCGATCAAGGAGGAGGTGTACGTAGAGCAACCCCCTGGCTTCGAGGATGAACGGTACCCCGACCACGTGTGTAAGCTCTCTAAGGCGCTCTATGGACTTAAGCAAGCCCCAAGAGCATGGTATGAATGCCTTAGAGACTTTCTAATTGTTAATTCTTTCAAGGTTGGGAAAGCCGATCCAACTCTTTTTACTAAGACATGTGATGGTGATTTGTTTGTGTGCCAAATTTATGTCGATGACATAATATTTGGTTCTACTAACCAAAAGTCTTGTGAAGAGTTTAGCAGGGTGATGACGCAGAAATTCGAGATGTCGATGATGGGCGAGTTGAACTACTTCCTTGGGTTCCAAGTGAAGCAACTCAAGGACGGCACCTTCATCTCCCAAACGAAGTACACGCAAGATCTGCTAAAGCAGTTTGGGATGAAGGACGCCAAGCCCGCAAAGACTCCGATGGGAACCGACGGACACACCGACCTCAACAAAGGAGGTAAGTCCGTTGATCAAAAAGCATACCGGTCAATGATAGGGTCTTTACTTTATTTATGTGCTAGTAGACCGGATATTATGCTTAGCGTATGCATGTGTGCTAGATTTCAATCCGATCCTAAGGAGTGTCACTTAGTGGCGGTGAAGCGAATTCTAAGATATTTGGTTGCTACGCCTTGCTTCGGGCTCTGGTATCCAAAGGGGTCTACCTTTGACTTGGTTGGATACTCAGATTTCGACTATGCTGGATGTAAGGTCGATAGGAAGAGTACATCAGGGACGTGCCAATTCTTAGGAAGGTCCCTGGTGTCGTGGAACTCTAAGAAACAAACCTCCGTTGCCCTATCCACCGCTGAGGCCGAGTATGTTGCAGCAGGACAGTGTTGCGCGCAACTACTTTGGATGAGGCAAACCCTCCGGGACTTTGGCTACAATCTGAGCAAAGTCCCACTCCTATGTGATAATGAGAGTGCTATCCGCATGGCGGAAAATCCTGTTGAACACAGCCGCACAAAGCACATAGACATCCGGCATCACTTTTTGAGAGACCACCAGCAAAAGGGAGATATCGAAGTGTTTCATGTTAGCACCGAGAACCAGCTAGCCGATATCTTTACCAAGCCTCTAGATGAGAAGACCTTTTGCAGGTTGCGTAGTGAGCTAAATGTCTTAGATTCGCGGAACCTGGATTGATTTATAGCATACATGTGTTTATGCCTTGATCATGTTCCTTTTTGCATTTTGTTGTTTAGTGTGGTGCTCAAGTTGTACACACACTCCCTGGACCTCACAAGTCCGTTGCAAAGTGATGCACAGTTTTAGGGGGAGACGTGTTGCAACTTGACCCTTTGAGACTAACCATTTGTTTGAGTTTGATTGTTTTAGTCTCAAAGAAGGTTTGAAAGGGAAAGGTGGACTTGGACCGTGAAAAACTTCCACTGCACACCGATGAAAAGAGTACTTTCTCCAAGTTCATCTTTTAACTCTTATTGCCTATTTGCTCTTAATTGAAGATTTTGGTGAGGCAATGGGGTTAAAGGGCCAAGATTGATCCCGTTTTGGTGCTTGATGCCAAAGGGGGAGAAAATAAAGGCCAAAGTGATAAATGGATCAGCTACCACTTGAGAGATTTTGAAAACAGTAGAATAGAGCTTTTGGTTTGTCAAATCTTTGGTTTGTCAAATCTTTTTTGTTGTATCTCTTGTCAAAAGTTGGCTTCTTGTGGGGAGAAGTATTGATTATGGGAAATAGGGGGAGTTGTTGGAATCTTGAATCAATTTTCCTTAAGTCTCTACAAGTGGATTTGACTTAGAGATAGGATTTTGAGTTTGATTTGCAAAAACAAACCAAGTGGTGGCAAAGGATGATCCATATATGCCAAATTGAATCAAAATGAATTTGAGTTTTTATTTTGAAGTGATATTGCACTTGTTCTAGTTGCTTTATGTTGTGTTGGCATAAATCACCAAAAAGGGGAGATTGAAAGGGAAATGTGCCCTTGGGCCATTTCTAAGTATTTTGGTGATTGAGTGCCAACACAAGTGCTTAAATGTGAATTTATGCTCATGGATGGACAAAGTGCAAATCAAGAGTAAAGGTATGTTTCTAAGCCTTAGTACATTGGTTTTGTGTACTAATATACTTGTCTAAGTGTTAGAAACAGAAAGAAGAAGAAAAGAGAAGAGATGGCTGTGTTCAGCCAAGAGGCTGTTTCGGTCTGGTGCACTGGACAGTGTCCGGTGGTGCACCGGACAGTGTCCGGTGCGCCAGGCTGCCTCGGCCGAAGAGGCCGCTCTCGGGAATTTGCTGACGGCGTACGGCTAAAATTCACCGGACTGTCCGGTGTGCACCGGACTGTCCGGTGAGCCAACGGTCGGCCGAGCCAACGGTCCGCCGCGGATTCTGCGCGCGACACGTGGCCAAGCCAACGGTCGGAAGGGGGCACCGGACTGTCCGGTGTGCACCGGACATGTCCGGTGCGCCAACGGCTCCCAGATCTGCAACGGTCGGCTTCGCCATTTAAGGAAAGGAATCGGGCACCGGACACTGTCCGGTGTGCACCGGACTGTCCGGTGCGCCCGATGACAGAAGGCAAGGATGGCCTTCCAGATTTGTTCTCAACGGCTCCTAGCTGCCTTGGGGCTATAAAAGGGACCCCTAGGCGCATGGAGGAGGACACCAAGCATTCCTACAACATTCCTAAGCACCAAGACATCGATCTCACGCATTCGTTTCATTGTGATAGCATCTAGAGCTCTTGTTGAGTTGCGAACTCTTTGAGTTGTGTTGCGAGCTCTTGTTGCGACTTGTGTGCGTGTTGTTGCTCTGATCTTTTGAAGTCTTGTGTGCGTTGCTCATTCTCCCTTTGCTCTGTGTTCTTTGTGAACTTCAATTGTAAGGGTGAGAGGCTCCAAGTTGTGGAGATTCCTCGCAAACGGGATTGAGAAAAAGCAAGCAAAACACCGTGGTATTCAAGTGGGTCTTTGGACCGCTTGAGAGGGGTTGATTGCAACCCTCGTCCGTTGGGACGCCACAACGTGGAGTAGGCAAGCGTTGGTCTTGGCCGAACCACGGGATAAACCACTGTGTCGTCTCTGTGATTGATCTCTTGTGGTATTGTGTTTTGTTGAGACTCCTTTCTAGCCACTTGACATTTATTGTGCTAACACTTAACAAGTTTTTGTGGCTATAAGTTTAAGTTTTACAGGATCACCTATTCACCCCCCCTCTAGGTGCTCTCAAAACCTGCGGGTAGAGCATTAACAAACCCGTGGGGTATACCCACGGGCACATAATTATATACATACATACATACACACATATATAAATATATAAATAGATATATACAAATATGTGTATATACAATATATATACACACACATATTTACAAATATATACATATATCTTCATTGCAGGTATGCGGATTTGTGGGCGCGGATATAACATTTTCATACATGCGAGAAAAAATCTATTGGGTTGAGAATCAAACTCACACCCATACCCACGGGTACAAACTCACACACAAACTCACACTCTATATGGTTTTTACCTGTGGGCAGCGTAAAATGTGCATATTGCCATCCTTACCACCGTCCATGGACCCTTCGCTCCCCTCAAGGATTGTTTCTGCAGAAGGCCCTCGAGTCGTGGCTGGCGAAGTCCTTCGGTTCGATGCATCCCACACATGGGGGTTCACTATGATGCTTGCATTCGTCGTGGTTGGTCGCTATCTACTATGTCGTCGTAGGTTCCGTCATAGTTGCTATGTAGCAAAGGCTTCAGTCTACCCATGGTCATGTGTAAGTATGGTTAGTTAAAACTAAGGTAAGCCTTCCTCTGTTGATCAAGGTCAAGTTCGGCCTCCGCCCCAACAATAGACTCCCGAGGGAATGGTTTATCCTGATGGGCCAATCCGAAAGTCAATTGTTTAGACAGGGACAAACGCCGACCTCGATAATCTGGTGAACCGTCTCGAGGGGGCCGCTTGCTGTGACTGTTGAGAACGCGTGGCAATGCTGTTTCCCGTGGCCGTGCGGCTATAAATTACCGCTCCCGTTGGCTCACTGTCGCGTCGCTTTCAGCGTTAATGTTACTCGTCCACGTGCCTACTGTTGTTTTTCCCTGTGCTGCCGAGGACGAGGACGATGCCAAGCTGCACCACGTTGGCCTTCTTGAAGACCACCGATCGCCGTTGTCCCCGGTACGATGCTTTTTTTTGAAAGGAAGCGGCAAAAGACTTGCCTCTTCAATATATTAGAAGAGAAATAGATAACAGACTTCAAAAGACGGAGCAAAAGAAAAAAAAAACGAAAAGAAGAAAAAACATACACTAACTCAATCTAACATACACTGCAACTCCCAATTTGATCTTTCACCAATTGCGTAACCTGAATAGTAGATCTTTGAAGTCTCTGAAAGATTCTGTTATTTCTTTCCAACCATATATTCCACCAAAAAGAGATGATGAGTCCATCGAAAATCTTCTTTGACTCCTTGCAGCAACGGTTCCTTAATCTCTTCCACCAATCATACAACGAGCCGAGGTTAGAAACGCCACTTAGAAATGACAGATTGGCCCAAGATAGGATCATGTTCCAAACCTCTACAGAAAACGGGCAGTCTTTGCCTAAATGAGGCATACTTTCTTGTGATAAGTTGCAAAGACAACAAATTGGATTGCAAGGCCATCCCCTCTTTTGTAGGTTGTCCGCAGTCAGAATTCTGTTATGCAACATGGTCCACGCGAAAAAACGACATTTTGGCTCAATTCTTGCTTTCCAGATAGGAGAAATTTTGATTTTACAAAAATTCGTTGCGAACTGAATTTTGTATGCACTACTTGAACTATAACTCCCATCTGTCGTCCACCTCCATAAAATAGTATCGTCGAGATCATTGAGTTCATGAGTGCTGTTGATACCTTGCCAGAGGGAAATGAATTCTTTTATCTCATCCTCATGTGTGTAAGGAGAACAAAAGTGCATCCAGCGATTGTTTGTAAGGGCTTGGCACACTGAGATATTTTTCCTCTTTGCTTTCATGAATAAGGTTGGCGCAATGTTCTTTGGGGCCTGACCCTGAATCCAGCTTGATCTCCAGAAATCAGCCATTTTGCCATCACCAATTGTTACAATCGTAGATGCATTAAATAGATCGACATCTGCTTTATCACAAGGTAATTGCAACCCAGTCCATGCTTTGTCTCTATTCGTCCATCGTAGCCATAGCCATCTAAGCCTTAACGCTCTTGCAAAGCGCTCTAGATCGAGTATGCCAAGACCTCCCTTATTCTTTGGCAAACAAGTTGTAGCCCAATTTATCAGGCAATGACCCCCACTACATGAATCCAAATTTTCTCCTTTCCAAAGGAAGTTCCTTCTTATCTTGTCAATCCTTTTAAGTAACCATTTCTGAGCTGGGAAAACAGTTAGAAGATAAATCGGTTGCGCTGTCAACACAGATTTAACCAAGGTTTCCCTTCCTGCCTTTGAAAGAAGCCTACCTTTCCACCCAGCAAGCCTTTTATTTATTTTCTCAATTAGAGGTTGAAACTCTATTCTTTTAATATTCCTGAAGTGAAGCGGTAGCCCGAGATACTTGCCAGGGAAGTTAGAGTACTTGCCTGGAAAAACTTCCATTAAATTTGACCATAAAGATTCAGGGTAACGTATTGGGAAAATCTCTGTTTTCTCAAAATTGATCTTTAGACCTGAACACCATTCGAAAGCTTCTAGAATTCTTTTTAGAACTTTGAGATCTAGTTTGTCTGCTCTAACAAACACCCCCGCATCGTCTGCATAAAGAGAACAACGAAACTTTGCCCCATTGGGTAATACCTGGCCCAGAAGCCCCTCATGAGCTGCCCTTTCAATCATTCGTTGTAGGGGATCCATTGCGAGGATGAAGAGAAAAGGCGATAGTGGGTCACCCTGACGCACCCCTCTCATGTGCTTGATTTCTTTGGTTTGCTGACCATTAATGATGATTTTGGATGAAGATGATCCAAGGATGGTAGCAATCCAATCTCTCCATTTTTGGGTGAAGCCTAGGGCTTTTAAGACGTCTAGAAGATATGCCCAATTAAGAGAGTCAAAAGCTTTTGATATGTCTAGCTTGACAAATAGGGCTGCTTGTTTGCTCTTGTGAAGTTTTTTAATCACTTTCTGGACATAGAGGAAGTTATCATGAATTGATCGCTTTTGAATGAAGGCATTTTGGGTAGTGGAGACAATTTCATTCATACGCGGCGCCAGCCTTGTTGCCATTATTTTGGTTATAATCTTCATACAACTATTGATAAGGCTGATTGGTCTAAATAGATCTATCCTGTCAGGGTTCTCCCTTTTTGGTAGAAGAACAATGTTTGCCTCATTGACCAAATGCAAACCTTTGCATTTATGATGATAAAAATCATTGATCGCTTTGGAAAGGTCTTCTCTAATCACCTCAAAACATTCCTTGTAGAAAAGCCCTATAAAACCATCAGGTCCAGGCGCTTTCTCTGAATGCATGCCCATAACCGCATTCCTAATCTCATCATCATTGATCATGGTGTCCAACTCGGATAACTCAAAAGGCGAGTAGCCCAGATTTTCCCAACGAACAACACTAGTCCTCCCGCCTCTAGTGCCAAGGATCTCTAGGAAATGTCTATGAGCCTCTTGTAGCTTATCTTCCTGACTAGTTAACAGGCAGTCTCCACAATTCAAGGATCTGATAAAGTTTTTTCTTTTTCTGTGATTGGCCATCAAATGAAAAAATTTTGTGTTCGCATCACCCAACCGCACCCAGGTCTGTCTGGAATGTTGTCTAGCAATAGATAATTGGATGCCTGCAAGGCCAAGAATTTTGATTTTTAGCCTTCTCCTGAAGTCAAGTTCCTCACTAGAAAGTGTTCTATTTTCCTGTGCCTTTTCCAGCATGGTAAGGACAATCTTAATGATAGCCAATTGCACTTTGATGTTACCGACCGTGCGTCGTCTCCAAGCTTTAAGAGCTTTGGCCGTGCGGACCATTTTAACATGTAACCGAAGAATGGCATCAGAGGAGTTAACTGTGGTCGTCCAAGCTTGTTGGACTACATCTTTGAACCCGTCAATGTGTACCCAGTAGGATTCAAAACAGAACCCCTTATAGAAATTACAAGGAGAGTGGCCCTGCATTAATAACGGAGAGTGGTCCGATGCCATGCCTCATCTTTCGAGTGGTGGTAATACGACGCAGTCGCCAAGCAGCAGGGTCGCCACCGCTGCAATAACGGGCGAGTTGGGCGCTGAATTGTTTGCCTTATGGTTGGTTATTCTTGTGGGTCGGGCCGTGAGAATTATGAACTAGACCAGTCGAAGATCTCTTCGCAGAGGGTCAAGGAGGTGGAGACGTTGGAATACTTTCCTGTTGTTGGTTATGGACGGGCTGTGGGAGCGGAGACCACCCCACGACCAGATGGCGAGGTCGTGGTCTTCGAAAGCTTATTTACTGCTAGACTTCGTTTGCCTTGTCACCAGTTTTTGCTCGGTGTGGTTGAGAAGTTTAAGGTTCATATTCATCAGCTAATGTCAAATGCCATGATGGCCTTGAGCAAGTATGTCTGGGCGACGACCACCTTAGGTATTGTTCGGTTAATCCAATTACATATGGATTAGACGGGATTGAAAAAAAAAATTAAGAAGAAATTTGATTTGGTTGGGATTTAAATTCACTCAATCACACTTAATCCACATGGATTGAGAGCTAAACGAACAAGCCCTTAGGTGGAGCTGCGTCAGTTGAGGTCTTCGCTAAGCATTACTACTTGCACCGGCATAAGAGGTCCATGGGTGGGGTTGTTGACCAGTTCGGGAGCTGCACTTTTACCCAGAATACAAGGAAGATCAAAGAGAAGCCCTTGCTCGAAGAATAAGTGGGGAGGGTGGACAAAGCATTGGTTCCACGTGCGTTGTCTTGAGGGCGAGCCTGGCCTCGACCCAGCGTTATGTCTCCATTTGAGTTTGAGGCATTTTTGTGTTATTATGTTGCTGAGAACCTGAGAGAGATCATGACGATCGGGACTTCGGTTATGCTGCAGTTACCTGTAGCGGTAGAGACTTGGTGGAAAAATACCTAGTGTGTGGGATCTGGCCATTGAGCCATGGGTGGTCTGTTGGGTCGGTTGCCTGAAGGGACTTCGATGGTTTTCTGAAGCAGATTCTGAGTCCTGCTTTTTTCTGTTGATCTGGGTGGTTGTTGTGGCCGAGATGTTTTTGTGGTGGAGACTAAGAAAGAGGCAGAGGACTTGGTGGGTCTTGTTACTGAGCATGAGGTTGAGAAGGGTATCGAGCTGCGCGAGGGAGAAGTCCGGCTGAATCGCGTTTTTAGTCAGATGGGGCTTGCGTATGAAGCACACAAGGCTCGCCCGAAGAGAAAAAAAGAGGACACCAACGGGGTCCCTGCTCAATCGCAGACGTCGACGGAAACTCCGTCGGCCTGCTCGGAGGGAGCCGACATGAGGGGCCTCCTCTAAAGCCTTCGTTCTTGAGCTGGCGAAGACATGTGGTCCAACTGACTCAGCGCACGACGCAGTGGCTAGATTCGCGGAGGACTTCGTCGAGCGATCCACCGAGGGTAATTCCAATGCGGGTTGGCTCAGGGAGCGTGAAGCGATGGGTTGTGAGGGATATAACTGAGGCGTGTGGCTGCGAAGATGTTGTATTAGCCCGAGTGGCGAGGGAGTTGCTTATATTCCCTTTCTCGCATAACATCTCCGATGTCATTACTGCAGCAATGGATCTGAAGGGGAATTTTAAAGGGATGTCTTGGCTTCAGTATTAGTTGCAGCGCCAAGGAGAAGTATTTTCGTCTAATAGTGTCATGGACACATGGCTAGAGCAAGTTGTACAACAGAGCCGATTTCCTTTGTTTCCTAAATTTTCCTTTTTGTCATTGCTTGGCTACGCATTTTTTTTAAAACTTGATCGGTTGCTTCCAGTGAAATCGACAGTAGGGCCCTGAACCCTCCTGTTCCCCTTCAGACGCGAGGTCAACGTCTTTGCCATGATCCTGGGAGATAATAACATGCACCCCAAGTGCAGGCCGCGCGCCAATCGTGTGTGTGTGAGTGTGATTATTGCGCGCACGTTGTGGCACGTGGAGTTCTTCAAGGAGCAACATGGCATTTGACCACATAAATTGGCTGTGCAACGGCAGCATGTATCCGCCTGCACTGCACCTAGTAGTCAGTCAGTCAGAAACAGGTGGAGCGCGATGGGGGCAGGCAAAGCCGTCTCCCTGCTCGCCTTGGTGCTGCTCTTCGCTCTGCAGACGACGCCGGCGTCGGCTGACAAGAAGGCAACGCATCATTCTTATGCATCTGGCGTCTCCATTTTAATCTGATTTCTACCTTTCATTCAATTGTACTACATGCCTGTGTGTGCAGTTGTATGTGATCTTCTTCAGTCCTTTCCCGGCCTTCCCTAATGCGCTGCTCGCTACAATCACCAGCGAGTAAGATCATCAGATACCAGCACTACTGCATTGTTATTAACTCACTCTGCTACCGATCCATTATTCCATTAATTTGCGGAGAAAAGAAACGCGTGCTTTATTTGCTACGGCGCGGCATGAATTGCATGCAGCTTGACGATTCTGCCCTACGACCTGCGGGCCATCAGCGGGATCGCCGTGCAGATCGACCAGGGCTTCCTGCCGCTCCTCCGACGTATGTTTTGTCTGTCTGATCATGTTCTGCGAGCGAGCGAATACTCGGATGTGCATCGCGCTGAATGATGCGTCTCTTTCTCTTTTGCTTTGGTCGTCGTTCAGAGCTCCCCGGCGTGATAGCCGTGGTCCCGGACACCCTGTACAAGCCTCTCACCACGCACTCGTGGGACTTCCTCGGGCTCGCTAGCAATGGCCAGATAACTCCCGCCTGGGCGTCCGCCAGGCTGGGAGTGGACACCATCATCGGGGCCATCGACACAGGTAAAGTAGTTGTGAGTCGATTAATAGATTTTGATTTTTTTTAACAAGTATACGGAGCACTAGTACTTCATATGGAGCTTCTTGTGATATTGGTTCTATGCATGTACTGAGGAAGGCGTATGGCCGGAATCCCTGAGCTTCCAAAACGATACCATGCCAAACGCCCCATTGGGTTGGTGCGGCCCCTGCGAGAAAGGCAACGACACAACCTTCCAATGCAACAGGTAGGGCAGGCCGGGTATTTGCCTGCGAGAAAGGCAAATAACTAGGCAGCACAGCACAGGAATCGGGATCCCCGTTCTCCCGCAGGCCGGGGCCAAACTGACTGACGATGGTTCGTACTACGTACACGCACGCACAGGAAGCTGATCGGCGCGAGGTTCTTCAGCGAAGGCATGAAGGCGTCGGGCGCGCTGGGCGACGGGGGGACGCCGCCGCCGAGCCAGGCGGACCTGTCGTCGCCGCGGGACTACGTGGGGCACGGCTCGCACACGCTGTCCACCGCGGGCGGCTCGCTCGTCCCGGGCGCCAGCGTGCTGGGCCACCACGGCAGGGGCGTGGCGGCGGGCGGCTCGCCCGGCGCGCGCGTGGCCGCGTACAAGGCGTGCTACGGGCCGGGCTGCTCCGGCGTCGACATCCTCGCCGCCATCGTCGCGGCGGTGGCCGACGGCGTGCACGTGCTCTCCCTCTCCCTCGGCGCGCCGCCCGCCGACTACCTCACGGACCTGACCGCCCTCGGCGCCTTCTTCGCGGTGCAGAGCGGGGTCACCGTCGTCTGCGCGGCCGGCAACTCCGGCCCGCAGCCGAGCACCGCTACCAACCTTGCCCCGTGGATCCTGACGGTCGGCGCGAGCACCATGGACAGGGATTTCCCAGCTAATGTCAGCTTCAATGGAGACACCATCCAGGTACGTACGGTACGGCTAGTGGGTTGAGCCATCGCTAGATTTTTTGCTCATCGATCGATCACGTATGGCGGCGTCCCGCATGAAGGGACAAAGCCTCGCAGACAGCACTCTGCCCATTGGCCAGCCGTATCCGATTATCAGCGGGGGGAAGGCCAACGCCGCGAACCAGCCAACCGGAAACTCGTGCGCATCTGATTCACAGCCTGCTGTTTGTTGTTCGGATCGACGTGTCCCGTACGAACTGAACGTCCTCCTTGTGCCTGCCTGCCTGCCTGCCTGCAGGTCGCTGTGCTTGCCCAGCTCTCTGGACCCTGCCAAGGTGAAGGGCAAGATCGTCGTCTGCGTCAGAGGGGTGAACGCCAGAGCGGAGAAGGGGTTCGTGGTCAAACAGGCGGGCGGCGTCGGCATGGTCCTCTGCAACGACGCCAGCACCGGGGACACCGTGGTCGCCGACGCGCACGTCCTCGCGGCGGCTCACTGCTCCTATTCGCAGTGCGTCCGGCTCTTCAACTACCTCCAGTCTACCAAGTAAGCAAAGCTGCAAGCTGCTGCCCCAAGATCTGCTCATCACGTACGCGGCTCTTCTCTGCACTACTGGTCTCATCACCATCTCCACTTCCGCGTAGCGATCCGTTGGGCTACATCAATGCGACAGACGCGAGCTTTGGCGTGAAACCTGCGCCGAAGATTGCAGCGTTCTCGTCCCGGGGACCAAACGCCATTACTCCTCAGATCCTCAAGGTTTAGCTCACACCGTTCAGCACCCCCAGATTGTCCCATCCTGTGCTGTGAATGAGTAACTACTAAATAGTGGTGTCGTCGCTGACTTGCTCTTCGATCGCAGCCAGACATCACCGCACCGGGTGTCAGCGTGATCGCCGCGTACAGCGGCGCGGTCTCGCCAACGGAGCTCCCGTTCGATGACCGCCGTGTCCCCTACAACATAATGTCCGGCACCTCCATGTCGTGCCCCCACGTCGCTGGCATCGTCGGCCTCCTCAAGACGAAGTACCCAGCTTGGAGCCCCGCCATGATCAAGTCGGCAATCATGACCACCGGTGAGCTACCTACACTACACCACGAACATTATCGAAGCCATATCTACTATATATATACACATGTTCTCTGGGTCCGTGCATTTTTTGCTACAAATTACAATACAGTAGCGCATGCATGATCGTGTTTTGTATGCGTTGTTGCACTGCAGCGAACACCACGGCCAACGACGGCAACCCGATCCAAGACGAGACCGGCGCCGTCGCCACGCCGTTCGGCTACGGGTCTGGGCACGTGGACCCCGTCAAGGCGCTGGACCCGGGGCTGGTGTACGACACCACGCTGCTCGACTACACCAACTTCCTCTGCTCACTGAAGCCCACGCAGAACCCGCTTCCGAGCCTCCCGGTCGACCTCCTCCCGCTCCTGGGCAACCTCTCCCAGCCTCTCGTCGGCCTCCTGCTCCCACTGTTCGACGCCGCCGGCGAGCCGTGCAAGTGTAGCAAGGGCCCGTACGGCCGCCCCGAGGACCTGAACTACCCATCCATCGCCGTGCCGTGCCTGTCCGGCAGCGCCACGGTGAAGCGCCGCCTCAAGAACGTCGGCGCGCCCGGCAAGTACAGGGTTAAAGTCACGGAGCCCGCGGGGATCAAGGTCACCGTAGTGCCGAGCGAATTGTACTTCGGGGTCGGAGAGGAGAAGGAGTTCACGGTGAAGATGGACGTGGACGTCAACGCCCCGGCGGCTAATAATGACTACGTGTTCGGCAGTGTTGTGTGGTCGGATGCGGCCGCGTACGCGTCGGACGTGAGCAAGGCCCATCGCGTCCGGAGCCCCGTCGTGGTTAAGACCAAGTGCGGCTAGCGGACTAGCAGAGCACACAAGGCATGCTCATTGCTCGATTAAGAACACTCCTAAAGATTCTTCCAAAAGCTAATGTAATTGGTAAACTAGCAACTATACCAAATAAATAAAATCAAATAATTTTTGTTTTTTATCTTTTTCTATTTCCATAGTTAGCTTCTTAAGAGCAAGCTCAATGACTAACCAAAAAGAGCTTCTTAATAAGAAAGACAAATCTTTATACTAAACTCCCAATCGATCTACACTCAGAAAACAGGTGTGTAAGTATGTGCCAGCCAACAACTAATATTCCCTGTCGATACAGGCCGGTTAATGCTGCTGCAGGTAAATCCGATGGACCGATTCTTCAGTGACATATCCTCTTACTATAAGGTGCAATTTATTTGATACAGCTACAAGAAGGAATAAAAAATATTGAAGAGGGTGACAACAAGGAAGAGCAGCTTATCAAGAGTATCCAAGAGAAAAAGGATACGGTAACCAATTCTTTATGGAAAATTAATGTGGTCGATATTGAGTCAACGATTTCACGGGGTCTGCCAACAAGTAGGAAAATGAAGTCTGACACTCCATTTTAATTTCTGTTTTTACTCTTTTTCTCCAGGTTTTGAGAGAAAATGATATTCCCAGATACATAATGAAGCAATAGCCAAATATAGAAAGGGGGTCTTGGAATTCTGGATCTTGATCGTTTTGCGAGGGGACTAAGACTAAGATGGTTGTGGCTACGATGGAAGTGCAAAGACAGGGCGTGGACCGCCATGAGACTTCCGTGTGACAAATTTGATGAAGACCTCTTCAATGCCTCCACAACTGTTACGGTAGGCAATGGAAAGATAGCGGCATTCTGGAATTCTAGTTGGATCCAAGGCCAAGCCCCTAAGAATATTGCGCCCTCACTGTTCAAGAAGGCAAAGAGAAAGAACATCACGGTCGCCAAAGCGCTCACTAACAACACTTGGATTCGATTATGCTCCCCATTCACGGGTGAGGGGGAGTTTAGTGAGTTCGCCTCCCTTTGGCAGGCCATTGGTAGCATGCAAGAGCTCAACGGGACAGAGGACAACATTTCTTGGAGATGGACGACAGATGGGCAGTACAGTGCTAGCAGTGCATACAAAATACAATTCGCATCCAATTTCAGCAGAATGAACCTCTGCCCCATTTGGAAGGCTAAAGTGGAACCGAAGTGCCGTTTTTTTGCTTGGACGCTACTTCATAAGAGAATACTGACTGCTGATAACCTCCAAAAAAGAGGTTGGCCTTGTAACCCAATATGCTGTCTCTGCAACTCAGCCCCGGAAACAATTCTGCACTTATGCAAGGATTGCCCCTTTAGTAGAGAGGTGTGGAACAAAGTTTTGTCTTGGGCCAACCTTCCTTTCCTGACTGGGCTCCCTAGTGGCACTTCCTTGTATGATTGGTGGACGGATCTGCGTAGTCTTTGCAGCAGACAGAGAAGAAGGGACTTCGACGGTCTGCTAATTCAATTCTGGTGGAATCTATGGCTGGAAAGAAATTTCAGAATCTTTCAAGGCCAGCATAGGGGTGTAGACCAAGTTACTATGGCTATCATGGGCAATGCTAGTAGCTGAGGCCTTGTTAGGTTTTTTCCTAGTGGTTGTTTTTTGTTTTTGCCCTGTTTTTTCCTTTTTTGATTTCTTTCTTGTGCTCTTGTTTTTCCTTGTTTCTTCTTCACTTCAGTTGCTTCGAATCTGTTGTTTCCCTTTGTTTACTTCCTCATCTAATATAGAACGGAGCGGCAAGCCTTTTTGCCCCTTCCTTTCAAAAAAAAGAAAGCCTGCTATTTAGAAATCTGAAAAGGCAATAATTCAAAAATCAAATATCCTCCATATTTATTCAGAATTCAGACTTTAATTTTGGTATATAGATTCATTCATTGTTAAAAATATATATGAGACTGAAACCAGAAATTTGCTACCCCGGACGACCATGTGAAGAAGATAACGTACGTACTCCTACTACTCCCGTTCATTCATTCGCCTGGAACGTTCAGAGAAAACCAACGTGGCACGCCCGTGACACGCGCCTTCCTCTCGTCATACGTCGCGGCCCTATGTGGCTGCATGTGCGCGCGTGTCCTCGTCCTGTCTTGCGCATGCCGTCTCTATCGCCCCCGTTCCCGGTACTATATAGACACGGGCGCATTTCGCCTCCATTCCGCTACAGCTACCAGACAACAGTCACCGGCACGCAGACGCTCAGCAAGAGCCAACAGGACATCGTCGCTCAGCAAGAAACAAGGGGGGCAATAATGGCGGAGTACCAGGGCGAGTATGGACACCCGTACCCGCGCGTCGACCAGTACGGGAACCCCGTGCCGCCGGTGGACCAGTACGGCAACCCGCTCCCGAGGGAGCCGGCGTCCGGTTTCGGCGCCATCGCTCCCCCCTACAGCGCTGGCGACAGCGCCGCGGGGCACGTGGCGGCGCCTGTCGAGTACGGTGCCGACGCCAAGTATCCGCACGATGGCACGGGGAGCGGTGGCGGCGGCGGCGTCACCGCTCCGACCGGTGTGGTGGCGTACTCCAGCGGTGGCGTCGCACCAGCCGAGACGGCGCTTGCGTCGTACGAGGAGGGCATGGTCCACCTCCAGCCGACCGGGGAGGAGCACACGTTTGGTATGGCCTCGCAGCTCCAGCCGACCCACGGGGAGGAGCACACGTTTGGCATGGCCTCGCAGCTCCAGCCGACCGGGGAGGAGCACACGACCCTCGGAGAGAAGCTGAGGCGCTCCGGCAGCTCCAGCTCGGTAAGATAACGTACTACATCGTGTTGCGGTGTTGCCCTACGCTCACACTGTTGGTGGCGTTCTAACTGGTGGGATGTAACGACGACAGTCCTCAGAGGATGACGAGCAAGGTGGGCGCCGGAAGAAGAGCATCAAGGAGAAGATAAAGGAGAAGCTCCCGGGCACCCACAAGCACGAGGAGCAGAAGGCTGGGCACGTGACGACGACGACGACGGGGACGCATGCAGCGGGGACGCACGAGAAGAAGGGTTTCATGGAGAAGATCAAGGAGAAGCTACCGGGACACCACCATGCTCACTGAGCGTGTGTACCTCAGTTGAGGACTCGGATTTGAGGGGTCCAGAATCGTGTGTCGTGCACAGGTCTCTGCAGTCTCTATATATGTTGTGTACGACTTCGGTAGCCTCGACCTCGATCGCTTGTACCTAGTCATGCTCATGCGTGCATATTGCTGTGCTCCTTATATATGTAGCATTAGAAGCTGCGCGCAAGTAGAATTTGGGTTCTAGTCTATATATACACTGTTATCGTCGTGTAGGTTTGGCTCTGGCTCGGAGTTGAGTAATTATGTTGGGCTCGTTTGGTTTGTGTTTGTAGTAATCCATATGCATGTTGGCTCTTGCGACTGTCAACGAGTCTTAATCTCTTAAAGTATAAACTACAAATTCTGCTTGTCTAAGCAGAGTAATTACAACCTGGAAACTTCAGAGGCACACGCGTGCGATTATCACCAGGGGATGGGACGACGGCGAGCGAACTCAACTCATCGCGAGAACCCGGAAGGGAACGTCACGGGGCCATTCCCATCTCTTACGCGCGCCCTCGTAAGTTGGACTGTAGGAATAACATCTTTCTACTCTAAAAAGCATCTCTTTACTCTACTTTGGGAACCTGGATTGAAAATGAACTAATTTTTCGTTCACCAAAGCGGCTCCATTCTTCGTTCTCAAAAACTGAAATATTCTAGTTGTTCTTCAACCAATAGCATTTTTTTGTGAGAGGCTGTAAATATCCTGTTTCGCAGTCGGGTTATGGGCATATCTATTTATAGTGTGGTATCCATTACACGGAACCTAAAAAGCATCTCTTTACTCGTCAAAGCAGGAGTGACACCATCGGCTAAGGAGATGCTTGGTTTTCAATTTTTTGGATCTCTTTCTAACTAAAGAGGAACGCAGCGGTTCCTAACTTCCTCAATGCTCCCGCTTTGTCAAAATCTCTCCTCCCATCCACAATCATACCATCCACAATCATATGACTCTCCACTTTAACTAAAACGGCGGGTTCATTCTTCATTCTCAGAAACTTGAAATACGGAGTATTTAGTCTACTCTTTAATAAAGCGGCTCTGTTCTCAAAAACTGAAACATTCTAGTTGGTTGAAGTTCAACCAAGAGCATTGGCCGAGAGCAAATTGATGATGTGTGGACGAGGCTGAATGGTGTGACATGAGGAGAGAAGAAGCAGGCTCACTTGGTTTAGACTGGAACCATTCTTAGACACAGGAACAAGAATTTTCGGTCGTGGGAGCAACAAAACAAGTGCACATTACTATATAGATAGACAAACTGAACCCATATATATTCTTTAGGGCTAAATTGCAGGTTCATATGGATACACTGCTCCTATGTTATTATATCTATTAGTAAACCATGGTGTTAGTTCTGTATAGATTTTATACACGTTGCATTGCAGTTGCAGCATGCATATTTCATTTTTCGACAATTGAACAAAAGTCTCCGCCTGGACCGCCTCTACGTTTCCGCACATAGCGCACATTTCATAGTTTACTAAGCTGCGCTTTTCAGCAATAAACTAACAAGCTCAGTTTATTAAGCGATGTGTGTGTTTACGTACTAATGATGCGTGCTTTATCCGTATACCTGATCACGGAAAAGGTTTTCCTTTGCTTTCACAAATCACAATATCTGTTCGACTTCAGAGAGGACATCAGTACGTGCGCTCCAACGTGGGCATATACCATTCATCTGTATGCCAACTAATGCATAGGCAGCTTCAGGACCATGCATTTGCACCCATGACGCGCCAACACGTTCGCACTTGCATTCATGTCGCGCCAACGCGCCGCGCCGTACGGCGGCTGAGCAGAGCGGCCGGGGCCAATGCGCGACAGGGCCTGCCCCCGCGCGAGGCCGAGGCCCTTGCCGTTTCGATCACCGCGGCCGCGACAAGAGCAGAGACAGCAGAGCAGGCTGAGACCCCCTCGCGCGCGGCCTGACATCCATCTTCGGCTCTTCTTCGTCGAACTGTCGCCCCAGACTATTGACTCTTCGTGTTGTCTCGATCTCTCGCCGGAATGTGCCCCCACCGGCCACCGGCTACCCCCCGCCCTCACTCGATTGATCGTTACTGAGTGGGACTGCCAGCGCAAGACAGATCAGCTGGCTCGGCTGCTTGGCTTGCTTATTTCATCATTTCATGTTAATGACTGTCTACGCTGGTCTCTGAATGATGCCTTCAACTGCAAAAGCTGATCTTGCTACTCCTATGTCTTGTGGTCAGTGACACACTGACATGCATGTACTAAGCGTACAAATGACGTCCGGAGGCCTTGTTCCTGTCATGTTCTAGTATCTGCTGTGCGTCCGGCAAGGACACCGTCGGCGTGGGGTCGATGACTGTAATCTCCGACGCGCGACTTGAGCCGGAGTAGCAGGAGTACGTACTCCACTGCTTGCTGAAGATCCTATGCGGCGGCCCCAGACGGCTTTTATGGATGTCCCCTTGATGTTCATGGCCGTCCGCATAACTACGTTCAGAACTAGTTTGGAAAGCCTGAAAATTGGTGAAGATTAGAGTGGATAAAATCTTTTTCTTATTCAATTTTAAATAAAAAGTAGGTTTTAGCCTCTCTACACCTTCGATTTTTTAGCTTCCAAATTAGCAACGGTGTTTGTGTCGCTACCTGCGTCTAGATTCTGACGTACGTCAAGGAAGCAACAGCATCACCATAAACTCCGCCCGTCCGACAAACGTGACTCGTGTTGTGTGCAATGTCATGACCCCATGGCCCACCGATTTGCTACCCATTTAAGTTCTATGTGACACTAAGGTCCTGTTCGTTTCAGACTTTTCTATCTTCTGGTCACCAAAAGCTACTATAGACGGCTAAACGCCTAGCTTTTCAGCCAGTTTTTATAAAAATCGATTTGGTAAAAACCATCTAAAATCAACATAAACACATAATCGATCTAGTTGTTGTAATAGTAAGAATCTGTCACTTTCTAGTTCCTGGATCTTATGGACATCTTTATTTTTCTCCGTATGTAATCCTCATAATACTTGGATTCTCTCCACAGACAGATTCTCCACACAGCCAAATTCTCACAAAAGTTGGTCAGAAAAAGCTAAACCAAACGGATCCTAAGATAATTCTCCAATTATAGTTTCTTTAGTGGCACACTGTGAATCTTGGGCACCAAAATCCATCCTCGTCTCCATGTGTGGTCTCTTGCGTCTAGGACACTATTCATCTCCAAAGCTAGTCTCTACCAGATTAATTTTTTAATTAAACTAATCAATTTTTCGAAATGAATATAGCAGGTTCAATTTATCTCCAATCGATGGCAGACGAAGCTACACCATGCCATGCCGGCTCTTCCCGATATGAGCATCCGTCAACTTGGGATCAATCATGGTAAATATTTGATTCAATTCCTTTCTATTGTACCATTATATAATACACCCGTTCGAACTTTTCAAAATCTATCCATCCCCACACTCATAACTTTCACTGAATCCACCAAATAAATTATATTTACACTTAACACATCATCAAAATCAACGATTCGTCTCTCTCCTTCGTGACCATGCCCCCCGGCTTCCTCCTCTCTCGCGTCCCCGCTGCCCCTTCCTCCTCACTCAAGTCGTCAGTGTCGCTATCGTCAACCTCCCTCTCGCGCCACCACCGTTGCCGTCGATTCCTCTCATCCACAGGATCATAACATTAACACGGACTACTATATGCTAATGTTAATTAGTTCTACATGCATCCTAAGACTCATCAATATCCGGTGGCCGTCTGGCAACCCTGCACGGGAAACCTCCCTCGCGAACACTGGAATATGTTAAGGTCCTTCCTTCCGTTACACCAGGTGATCACAAACGCTGCAAGCTTTGGGGACAACGCTTCCACCCTATTCTATTTCTGCCACCGAACTTTGGTCTTCAGGTCGCGCTCGGTGTCCATGTCCACCCACAGCTAGGACAGCGTATCGAAGTACTGCACAACGATACGAAGACCGGTTCCGTCCTCGCCTTCAACAACTCGGTATGTTCATTGCCTTATGCTGTTAGCAACTTTGGAAGAAAAAAAAAAGAAGAAACGCAGCCATCTTCCGCAATGAAGTCTTGTCCCTACGCCAACTTTTTTTCCCCTATCATGCAAGGGAAGAAGCACTACAGTGGAGAGCCAGACTGCCTAAGAAAGAGAAGAAGATAGCTGACACATGGTGTAATCTTTTGCATCACCTCGTTACAATCTAGTTCAAAACCTTGCAACTTGTTGCAAGATGATGTAGATCCTCTTTGTAAAATGGCATGTTTCTTAGCGGTCCCATACTAAATTCATAAAAAAAAATCAGGTGAGGAACATTCTTATCTTGTTTCTAATTCGATTATATATTAATTTTAAAAAATATGTACGCAGTTCACCCGATCAATGGTTCAAGCTCAAGCGATGCTGAAAATATGGATCCAACGAAAAAAATTGTTGCGGAAGTAGAACCTATTTAAGGGCTAGTTTAATAACACCGTTTCTCTAAATGATTTTAATTTTTTCAGGGAAAATGAACTAATTTTTATTTGAAAATATAAATCACTTTGTAAAATTAAGTTCCTAAACTAGCCCTAGTGTCTGATTTTTTTTGCTTTTTGACCATTATTTCGACGAAAACTTACATTTAGACCACTGGATGACTTATTTCAAGTTTTGGACCCGATACTCGGTGCCATAGGTTGTGGCGCCGAGCTAACACGCCTCGGTGCCACAGATCCAGGCGCCCAGCTCCGTGCCGCGCTGGCTCAAAATGGCTGGCGTGGTGTCGATGTGGCCCGAGCTCGGCGCCATAGATCTTGGCACCAAGCTCGGAGAAAATATCTCTTGCCGCACGCTCTCTCTTCCTTCTCTGTCTTAAAGTTTTCTCCCCGCCGCGCCGCATCGGTCGTCCGCCTCACCGTCGGCCTCCACCTCGCCGCCCGTCGCCACCCCACCGGCCCGTGCGGCCTCACCATCACGCGCTGCCTCGCCGTCCCACGCGACCTCGCCGGCAACCATCGCCACCCCAACCACCACACCGGCCCCTCCACAAGAAGATCAGGAGGAGCACCGAGCAAAGGTAAAAGCATCGAGCAGTCGTGTATGGATGTTTGGATTGACATACCCAAGTCGGTCTGCTATAGTCACAGTTAGGCATAGGAAGATCAGGAGGAACAGGAGCATCCTTATTATATACATCCCGATATAACTCCCGAGGACGACCTCTCTTCTGCCACAACGCCTCCCAGTACATATCTTTCATCTAAGAAACGATTATATATTAACACAAGTACCTAATAAACTGTATAATCATATTTCACAATCTTTTAAATAAATTGTAGTTATCATATGAACTATACTATATATCCTAGGAGCAACAATCAAAACTAATAATCAAAAAAATACAACTCAATATATAAAATGAATCAGTGAGACACTATCGGTACCCTAAATCAGGGGTACCCCTTACTACAGTGTGAACGCGCGGAGTCCATGCGGTTGCCTTTAGCCACGTGGTAAACAACGCCTGATCCCGCCATGTAGGCAGCACCGGGGTCGACACGTGGCTGGAGGAGACAATATACTTCATGGTGTCAACAGTGGGTCCGGACCCCACGAGAAAGTGTCGGACCCCTCGATACACAGCCCGAACCTCCGGGCAGGGTCTAGGACCTCCGCGAGTACAGACTGGACCCCCGGGGTGGGTCCCGGACCTCCCTGTGTGGGGCCCAGGTCACTCACAACAAGGTCCCAGGATTCTAGGAGAAGGAGTACCCGGACCTTAATCAAGGCCAAGTAGGGGTCCAGAGCCGACACGTGTCCGGACCATATTGCATACGCCTCTGCTCCCCGCTCAGGCGGAGACCCGATGCTGCCACGTGGCTAGCTACCTATGACGTAAGCCAACGGGCAGAGCCGAACGTAAGGCCTCTGGACCACGCGCATTTATTGCGGGTGAGGCGCGCCGCCTGTCAAATTGGCAGGTGATGTGCCGCCTTAGCATTAAATGCGCCCTGTCTACTCCGCTGACAAGCGATGTGCCGCCTCAGCATTAAATGTGCCCTGTCCGCTCTACTGACGGGCGGCGTCCAGACCATCCTGCAGGCGGCGTGCCCGTCCACTCCGGTGGCGGACAGTACGCCCGTGCTGCGGCATACGCTGTGCTCATCATCACTCATACGTAACCAAGGAAGCTTCCGGTGCACGCCGATACTACGCAGACCGCGGATATCAGGGCGCAAGAAGATTGCACTGGGGACCAGCATTAGTTGTTCTAAGTATTACATCCATTATGTCCCTGGGCCCGCATGTCGGGGCTCAACACCCTTGTACGTACCCCCCTTTGAGCTATAAAAGGGGAGACACACAACGTTACACGGCTCAGACACACTTAGACGCAGCTCAGGCTCACAAGTTTATACAAGCTCTCAAGCTCAATACATCACACAGTGGAGTAGGGTATTACGCTCCGGCGGCCCGAACCACTCTAAACCCTTGTGTGTTCTTGTGTTCGTTCATTGCTTACCAGACAAGCAAAACGCTTAGGCCCCTCCTCATCTTAGGATTTAGGACGGGTGCATTCCGCCACCCGGCCGGAGATTTCCTCTCCGACATTTGGCGCGCCAGGTAGGGGCTAGGCTTTAGGTTTTTGCTTGTTTTCTTGCTCAGCATGATGGTGCAAATCGTTGAGCACTGCGCCGAGACTTCGGAGGATTTCCTGGTAGAGGAGGAAGCTGCTTCTTCCACGCCACGGGTTCCCAACCGCCCAGTGTCAGGCACTGCTGCTATGCACAATGCGCAGCAGCATACAACTGCGCAGACATCCCGGACTCCGTCGAGGGCAGCTCCGGGGGCGTTGTCTGTGGCTAGGGAGTTGTTGTGCCACCCTCCAAGCTCCACGGCCCCCGGGGGCCATGAAGCAGTGGCGTGACGACGTCGACCGACTGCTCGGCATGGCGCACTCCGGCTCGACCAGGTCTAGGTCGCGGTCATCCCGGTGCCAACATGAGGTGACGGCGTCTGTGCGCTCACCTTCGGTGAGGGGTGCACAGACCTACGACCTCCGGGCAGAGCTCAACCGCAGACGTGCGGGAGAGGATGCTCGGGTCTCTCTGGAGAGGGCGCGGTAGCACCGACAAAACTTCGAGGGTCGCGAAGACGCTCGAGTCTCTCTAGAGAGGGCACGAGAGCGCCAGCTAAACATCGAGGGTCGCAACCTCGATCAAGACTTTGTTGCTGCAGCACCGCAAACCCCAGTGGGCGCCCGGTTCCAGGAAGGTGTCCCTTTGGCCGGCGTGGGCTGCACCGCACTCGCGGATCATCTCTGCGTCGCGACTTGGCCATCCAGGTTCTGGCCGCACCTGCCGGAAAAGTACGACGGGATGTCAAACTCGTCAGAATTCCTGCAGGTGTACGTCACCGCTATCACGGTAGCAGGCGGAAACACCACCGTGATGGCAACATATTTTCATGTCGCCTTGTCTGGGCCTGCCCGGACCTGGCTCATGAATCTTGTCCCAAGATCGATCTACTCCTGGGAGGAGCTCTATGCGTGGTTCACAACGAACTTCGCCAGCGCTTATCAACAACACGGCGTGGAGGCCCACCTTCACGCAGTAAGGCAGGAGCCCGGGGAAACTCTCCGGGCGTTTATCTCACGCTTCACCAAGGTATGGGGCACCATACCTCGTATCACCGATGCTTCCATCATCACTGCTTTCCTCCAGGGGGTGCGTGATGAAAAAATGTTGGAGAAGTTAGCCATGGACGACGTGGAAACTATCACCACACTCTTCGCTCTGGCCGACAAGTGCGCCAAAGCCGCCGAGGGCTGTGCATGGCACTCGGCGCCACAAACTAGAGTCGCCCAGACGGGCGGCTCAGGTGCCGTCACCCATGATGGCAAAAAGAAAAAGAAGAAGAACCGCGGCCACGAGAAGCCGCATTCTGCCGCTCTGGTCGTCGCAACTGCGACCAGGGGCCGGAACGAGCGTAACAAGCGCCCACGACCGCAGAAGGGTAACAGCGGCTCATGCCCTGTACACCCCAACGGTCGCCACAGCACCGCAGAATGTCGCGAGATCATCGAGCTCACCAAGCGCGTCGGCGAGCAGCGCGAGCAGTCTTCCAAGGACGGCTCCCCACTTCGCCGCCGTCACGGCAAGGAAAGAGTTGACGACGATGAGGTGGCCGCGGCTGAACGGGACCTCGGGTATCAGTCACCCGAGGGGGTCCTGAAGGATGTTCTCACTTGAGACTCCGACTCCGGTGACGACAACTAGACGGGCCACCGGGTGGACCTCGTACTCCCTGGTCTACGGGGCCAAAGCCTGCCTTCCCCCGGAAACCCTTCTGGACTCCCCACGGGTCCAGTATTTTAACGAGTCTACGCAGGAATAGCCACGACGTAAGGACGTGGACTTCACCAACAAACACAGATGGCAGGCGGTGACCCGAAATGCACATTGCGACCAGGCGCTCAGGCGTTACCACCAACGGTCCGTGCATAGTAGGGAGCTCCGAGTCGGGACCTAGTCCTATGGCGAGTACAGAACCAAGAAGGGATCCACAATCTCTCCCCCAGCTGGGAAGGACCCTTCAAGGTGACGGAAATATGCTGACCCAGGGGAAAAACACCTTGCTACAGCTGGAGTACCTCTACCCATCCCCTGGAGCATGGAGCATCTCCGTAAGTTCTATCCGTAGCAGCAAGTCTGAGGGGTTGAGTTTTTCTCCCTTTTTGTAACTAGGTTGTGCATACGTGCACGCCAGCCCGATGAGGTCCGCCCTCATAAGCCCGGTCGGTTGGTCTGCACCCATGCATGTCAAGTTATAAAAAGGATATTTACCCCCCCAGATGTGCTTTTATGATGACTTTATCCCCCAGCACCATGGTTTTATCCCGTAGTGTCCGGATATTATTTTTATCTAACCCGCGCATACGGTTCCCATCCCTGCCGACATAATGACATCCGGATTGAATGGTCAGGCTTGCAGTTTAGGTCCCCTCTACGAAAGAAGGAGGGTCTGGCAGCCTGGGGGCCGGCTCTGGAGAACGGGAGCTCGTTCTATGGGGTGGTTCAGAGCTGTGTAGTCGCTTAGCCCGGTTCTGTACCCTAGGCCTGCACACTCCACCACTCTGTTATGAGTACCCTAGTATTTGGAGCTATAGTCTTGTGCGTCCGGTAACCTGGGGTTCGGTTCTAGAGAATGGACGCTTGTCTCCTGGGGTGGTCCGGAGCCGTGTAGCCGCTTAGCCTGGTCCCGTACCTAAGCCTTCACGCTCCACCACTCTGCGACGGGTGTCCTAGTATCTAGAACCGCGGTCCAGGGGGTCCAGACACACAACTTGGCTTCCCAGACTAAATCCTGCAGGTCTCGTGCCTGTGTCAAAGGATGGCTAGTATCACGCGATGGGCCCTATGGGTGTGCTACTAACGCTCCCTAGCCGAAGTTGTGTTCAGGTCCAGGTCCCAGTCGAGGCTACCTCCTGGGGGCCATTGCCAGCTCTTTTAGGTATGCTGGTATCCAGCCTCGACACGTCGAGCCTACATCCTAGGGGGCCAGGTACCAGGGAGGAGTCGGCAGCGCCACACACAATAGGGACAAATAAAATGCAGATGAGTGCTAATACTGCACGATAAGTAGTACTCAAAAGTACCATACAAAAGCAAAGTTATTACATCCGCCTTCAAACGGGACCCTAGCCTTATGTCTACAGGAATGACCTACTCGACATCAGTAGGGTCGCGCTGGAAGCGCGCGGCCGCCATCTCCGCGACATCTTGTACGACCTCCCGGGCGGCGTCTTCAGCAGTCAGGCCAGCGGTCACCATTGGAGGCGGCCCCAAAGCCATCAAAGGCAAAGAGATGGAGGCGCGAAAGATGGAGCCGTAGCTCAGCCCGCTTTCCACCTCCACAAGGTTGGTGAACATCCTTTCCTCCGAATGCTGGACGAAGAAGCGGGAAGAAGCGTCGTCCCCACGGACATCTTACAGAGGTATGCGATGATGGCCGCTTGAAGGATGAAGCAGAGCATGAAGTGTTGAGGTTGGAGGCCGAGCTCCTCCAGCAGCAGCACGAAGAAAGATGAAATCGGTAGCGCCAGACCGCTGGGGAGGTTGGAGACGAAGAGCACGAACTCTCTGAAAGGGAAATGTGCCCTTGGGCCATTTCTAAGGATTTTGGTGATTAAGTGTCCAACACAAATGCCTTAAGTATTAATAAGTGCCAAATGGTGGATGAAGTGAAAATCAACACAAAGGTATGATTCTAGACTTAGTACATTGGTTTTTGTGTACTAACATATTTGTTTAAGTGCTAGAATCAGAGAAAACACAAAAGGAAAAAGACTTGGCTGGAACAGCTAAGACTCTGCATAGTCTGGGTGCACCGGACAGTGTCCGGTGCGCTAGGCTGGAGTCTGGTCAACTGGCCGCTCTCGGGAATTCGTCGGCGGCGCACGTCTAAAATTCACCGGACTGTCCGATGGTGTCCGGAGACCCGATGCTGCCACGTGGCCAGCTGCCTGTGACGTAAGCCAACTGGCGGAGCCGGACGTAAGGCCTCTGGGCCGCGCACATTTATTGCGGGTGAGGCGCGTCGCCTGTCAAACTGTCAGGTGACGTGCCGCCTCAGCATTAAATGCGTCCTGTCTACTCCGCTGACAAGCGATGTGCCGCCTCAGCATTAAATGTGCCCTGTCCACTCTGCTGACGGGCGACGTCCAGACCATCCTGCAGGCGGCGTGCCCGTCCACTCCGGTGGCGGATAGTACGCCCGTGCTGCGGCATACGCTGTGCTCATCATCACTCGTACGTAACCAGGGAAGCTTCTGGTGCACACCGATACTACGCAGACCGCGGATATCAGGACACAAGAAGATTGCACATGACCAGCATTAGTTGTTCCAAGCATTACATCCGTTACGTCCCTGAGCCCGCATGTCGGGGCTCAGCACCCTTGTACGTACCCCCCTTGAGCTATAAAAGGGGAGGCACACAACGTTACAAGGCTCAGACACACTTAGACGTAGCTCAGGCTCACAAGTTCATACAAGCTCTCAAGCTCAATACATCACACAGTGGAGTAGGGTATTACGCTCCGGCGGCCCGAACTACTCTAAACCTTGTGTGTTCTTGTGTTCGTTCATTGCTTACCAGACAAGCAAAACACTTAGACCCCTCCTCAGCTTAGGATTTAGGGCGGGTGCATTCTGCCACCCGGCCGGAGATTTCCTCTCCGACAGACACCATACCTTGGTATACATAGTATTCCAACTCAAATCCGGTCGCTTTTAAAGAAGATTTGAATGGAGGGGAAGTTCAGAAATAAGGAGGGTGCACCTCTCGTTTAGCAGAATGGACGATTTATAAAACTTTCTAGCTCGATGTCAAGATCTGTGGCGCCGAGCTATGATGCCACGTCGGCACCACGCTAGCCCTAGCCTCCACCGCTACGTTAGAGTTCGGCGCGGGTCCAAATCCAAAAATAAGTCATTTAGCGGTCTAAATGTAAATTTTTGTGAGAAAATAGGTTAAAAACAAAAAAATTCGCCCCTAGTGTGTACATGTAAGCAAATCTCCTCCAAGAAAAAAGAGAAAAACCTAACTTTCTTTTAGTACCCAATAGAATTTTTTTCTTCCATTTAAATAAGACAGGACTACACCAACGTCCGTGCATCCACCTCCTAGTCCATGTCCATCTAGTCTCGTGATTTTTTTTTGTTTGGCCGTGCATGCGAAATAATATAAAGGTGCCCGGGCCGACGGGTCCGCGAAGTTTTTTTTCCCCACGTCTTTCTTTAATTGCACTCCTCTGTTTTCTCTCCCAACACGGCTGAACTAATACATAATGTCGTAGCAGTGGTGAGTGCATTATTAGGACCTTTTTCGCAAAAGCGGTGTGTTAGAGGGGAAATTAGAACTGGACGCTAACCGTAGCATTAATTAATAACGCTAGCACGAAATTGTTGTTGTCCAGAGAAGCATTAATTAGCACCACCACGGAACTGTTGTCCACACACAAAAAAAAACGTGGCCTTGGAGGATATCTGAAGTAATTTTACTGATATTCTTGAAATCTGAACCAGATTTCTACTACTAGACTGGTTCCTTTTGAAAGGTAGATTGTTCGTCCGGCGCAGTGGCGTGTTGCATGCATGTATGCCCTCTCTGGGATTTTTTTGGAGGGGATTTAAATTTTTAAATTAGACCTTAGAAGGAAAACTAGATCACAAGCTAGCTAACGCATCAGCATTAAAAACCCCACAAAACTGTTGCTCGGGGAAAACTGATAAATAAAGCATCTGTACTAGTAGATGAATAGTTGAAATTGACCGGCGTGTCCGATTCCAGCGGCGTAGCTTTCTTCCTCATTGCTTTCGTAAGACACAAATCAAGGAAAGTTGAGAACATGATGGCGACCTGCCTGAGCAATTAGTGAGGACCTTCTGTTTTCTTCTTCGGCAGAACTAGTATAGCCGATTGTCAGTGAACTGAGTATAGAAAGTAAGAGGCGTATTCTTTAAAAGAAAGCCTTAATTAATATATATAGCTACCGTAATGTGTTTACATTTGTGTATATATATGTATATGCCTTTATTTTAGACATACAGACAGAAAACATGAAAACGAAGAAGCCCAAAACATTGTTAAAGGAGGAGAGCTGCTGAGTAAGGACGACTAGAGGAGAATTAACAAAGCGCGGTCTCTAAGCTCCCGACTGTTCCGTATGAATTGGCTTTGATACAGTACATACACGGGCACGGCGATCGATGATTATACCCGCAGGGCTGAAGAACCCTTCAGAAGAAGTCGAGGCTGAAGTCGCCGACCACGGCGGCCCGGCCGATGTCGAAGTCGAAATGCGGAAGGAGCTTGTGCTCCAGCAGCGACTGCTCCTCGGCGCCGTAGCCGGCGAAGGGCGCGGCCTTGCTCTCGGAGGCCCAGTGCAGCGGCGCGTCGCCGCCGTCCAGCGCATTGTTGTTGTTGTTCACCTCCGGCGCGCAGTTCCAGTTGTTGCTGCTGTTGCTGGAGCTCTCGCCGTAGCCCAGGTTCTCCGACACGTCCAGCACGCTGCTGTAGTCCACGAACGCGGCCGCGTCCTGCTGCTTGCCGCCGCCGCCCATGTGGCCGTACAATGCGGCGCCGGCCGCGTCGTCGAAGCCGCCGCCGAAGCTGTCGGTCAGCGGGAACGGGTCGAACACCTGCTGCTGCTGCTGATGCTGCTTCACATCGAGGCCGCCACCAGCGGCGGCTGTGGCCAACGACGGCTTGCGGTCTCGCGACGCCGGCTGCTCCAATGCCGCCGCGTCGGCGGAGATGGGCTTGTGGGTGCTGGGGTCGATGCCGCGCTGGCGCAGCTTCTTCTTGAGGCAGCTGTTCCAGAAGTTCTTGATCTCGTTGTCCGTTCGGCCCGGCAAGTGCGACGCGATCTGCGACCATCTGCGTCCGAAAAAAAAACACATCGACGCCGCCGCCCGTTAGCAGAGTACGTGCCGGTCGCCGAGCAAACGTTGCGCTGGCTGCTGCCTGGTGGGTAAGGAAACCAATCCGAAACGCATTGTGTTGTGTGTGTAGCGTACCTGTTGCCCAGGATCTCATGGAGGCCGACGATGGCGTCCTCCTCCTGCTGCGAGAAGCTGCCCCGCTTCAGGTCGGGGCGCAGGTAGTTGATCCACCGAAGGCGGCAGCTCTTGCCGCACCTCTGCAGCCCTGTATCATCAATGGCGGGCGACGGTCAGCGAGACAGAAGAAGCAGCAGTAGCAAGACGCGCAGCATGGACGTGTATAGCTAGAGGCGCGTGCCTGAGAGCTTGGGCACGGAGCTCCAGCACCCGACGCCGTAGTGGATGATGTGGTTGTAGAGCTTCTCGTCTTCCTCGGGCGACCAGAGGCCCTTGCGCAGCTTCTGCTGCACGCCGCCGCCGGAGCCCGCGTGGCGTCCCATTCCCGCCGCCCGACACGGGCGCGGCCGATGGCGAGGGGAGGAGCAACGATCTGGATAGCTGATGAGCAGCTACCTAGTCCGTCGGTATGCGCGCGTGTCACTGCCTGTGCATCTAGAGCGAGAGCGGCCGGGGGGTATATAAGGGGTAGCGTGCCGAGAACTGCGCACGTACGGGAGAGCTCGCTGAGGGCCGGCCCGGGAGACGACGCAGCGATCAAGTGGGTTCGAAGCAAGCCGAGCAGAGAGAGAGCGGTTGCAGTTACAAAACTGCAGTGGATTGGAGCTTAAGATACTCCGGTCTGTGGGAGAAGGTGGGATTGAAAAAATGCCAATGGCGCTGTGCGCGCGGGGAGGCAGGAGAGACTGAGAGAGACACCGAGACAGACTCGCACAGCAATGGAGCTCTCAGCAAACAGAACAGAGAGCAGAGCAGAGCAGAGCAGCAGGGTGGTCGCGCGCTGTGGCCTGTGGGCCACGGCGACAGGGGACGGAAAAGACAGAGGAAAAAGCTGGGTTTGGTTGGGGGATATGAGCAAGATTTTTGCCCTCGCGGCACACGGTTTATGTGTCACGGTACCATCATTAAACTCCCTCGTCAGGGAGCTAGGAAAACCGCAACACCATCATCTTCTCGCCACTACCCACACACACCACAGTTCAGTCACACCACCACCAGCCACTCGTGCCCAGCGAGCGATGCATTCCCGTTCTCGGGGTTGCCGACTGCCGCGTCCCATCCTGGTCGAGCGGAATCGGCCGGTCGGTCGGTCGAGGTCGTCTTCAGCCGTGTAAAAACAGTGTTGTTTTTCCCTACAGTACCCCGCATCGCTGTCTCCCCGATCCCGATGCCGATGCTGTGCAGCAGCAGCCGCCGACAGTATCAGCTGTGCTCTGCTGTGGCGTCGGCCGCCGGCCCCGACCCGCGCACAGCGTCGGTCCTCCGGCCGTCCTGGTATCCGCGGCAACAAACGCTGTCGGTTCGGTATCCGCGGCACCGGATTTTTTTTACAGTTGTTTAAGACGCAGTAGACTACACCAGGAATACGACTAGTATTTGGATCAAATCTCCCTAGTCCCTGATCTTGCGCTGTGGTCAATAAACCCATATGGCACTTGAACGATTCTTAATTAGTCTCTTTGATTGGCTTGCTATTGCTGCTGAGTTTCTCCTGTTTCTACATCGTACCGAACCTTCGGATGGCGGTGGCAGGCTGGCAGCAGCCCACAAGCACCAACCTTTTAGGCTAGCTCCAACGGTTTACCACCATTCAGTGTACTTTAGATGCTGAGCACTCCAATAGTTTTCTTTTCCTCATGCCTTACCCCATATGAATGGAGAGAGAAAAGCCCCCATACGTGTGGGGAACTCTAATCTCCGTAATCAGATAATAATGTGTATTATGATAGTACAAATAATTTATATTTTAAAAAAATACTTTGAAAATTGATGAAAATGTATGGGGAGTTGAATAAGAGGAATAGTTGGAGACGTCCTATGCGTGGGAGAGAGTATCTTTTTTTAGTAAGATGTGATAGAATATAATATAAGAGCATCTCCAATAGTTATGTGAATTTAGCACCCTAGATTATAGATTTATAAAGTTGCTAAAACATTTTAAAGAGTACAAAATTGTTTGTGTTCCAACAGTTCTCTGTTTATTGGTTGCTAATTTTTAAAGTTGTCTACATCAACAAAAAAATAAGTGGGTTTGTTTTTATTTTCAATGGAGCTCGCTGCGACAGACACACTCTGTGCACGAAGGTCCTCGCGGCGACAACGTGAAGGCAACACATGATATGTTCTGACGGTGCCTCGGTGCAAGAGATTGTTTTGCGGTGGCGGTGTCAAGGCGTCTAGAAGCTGGAGATGGGTTTATGGTCAGTGGGGCGGTGGGACGGCACAAAACGGTGGCTGGAGTATGCTTTTCGCGATGGACTTAGCACCAACGTTGATTTAGTGCGTCCCAATGAGGTTGGTAAATGTAGGAATGAAATTAGAATTTGTAGGGAGTTTTTAAGTTTAGGGAGCTGCTTTATATATCTATTGGAGAAGTATTTTTCTTGAAAACTCCTTAAATTCATATTTAAGAAGTTATTTACATAACTATTGGAGAAATATATGGGATGGTTGGAGATGGTCTTAGCGCTAAATCTTTGGATTTGGAACCATTCATCACAATATTACCATCATTGAGTATTAGTGCTCCAAATCAGAACTGACTAACATGGTAAAACAGTTCTGCTCCACTCCTAGTAAGAACCACAACAGTAATGTTTTACTCGATGTTTTCAAATTTCTACTTGGTAAAAAATGTACAAACATAAAATACACGCACAAAATCTATATCTATTAACTAAAATAGCAAAAATTCACTAAAAAGCTATAACGTACTCAAATTTAAGCGGGAATACTGTGAGGAGATGTGTGTGGAGAAATGGGACTAGCGGCGGCCTAAAGAAGTGGTGGTGAAGAATTTATGAAAATTGATGAAAGGGCTAGATTTAAGCACGATTATGTGAGATTCAAGATAACTTGCAGAGATATTTCTAAGGTACTAATGTCTGTTGAAGGTGCTCTAGGTATGTGCTTATTTGACTTTGGGATTTGGAAGGGAAGTTCTAGAACAAGGAAACGAGAAATTCTTAAGAGCGAAACTAAAGTTGGAGAAGGTAACCAACCTCTAACAAAATGATCAAAAGAAAGGAAAGAATTTAATAAAACAAACTAGACTGACTCCACTAGGATTGGAGATTGAAAAATCAGCAAAGGGGTGTCAAGATAGCTGGTCCTACCAAGCTGTCAACACTCAAGAAAGAAATGCTCTAGGTGGCGAAATTGCTAAGGAATAATTAGCTCAAAAGGAAGTACAAGATAGAAACAAAAAAAAGAGAAGGAAGATGACGAGGAGGAAAAACTACAATAGTTCAAGACTTAAGTATAAGGGGAAGGTTCAAGAAGCACACTACCCTCACCATCATGAAGAAGAATGAAAGGATGGTGATAATGCTTGCGTATTTGGTATGTGATAGTATGAAGATGAATTTCCTCACAATGTCCACATAGCCTAGCTTTGTGAACCTATAGGATTGAGCTCATTGATAATTAAATTTAATCATGAATTCATACCTCTAACAATCTTATCTTCATTCATTTTGAAAGAATTAAACTTTGTTTACCTAACAATATTTTTTCACGGATATTGCTTGTGTCATCATGGAGGGCATGCAATTTTAACTAAATTTTATTTGATTTTGTTATGGTGAACACTTTGTTAAAAGTGACCATGCTAAAAATCAAATAAACAACTTTAGCTCTTGCATTAAGATGAGTTTCTTTTTATCCTATCGTGAGTGACTCTCCAAACACCTAGATTAATTGTTTCTAGGTAGCAAGTCATTCTAGCGCTCCAATAGAGAATGTCAGTATCATCAAAGTGTGGAAACCTAGAGGTATCCATCCCAATGACTCTAAATAGTGTCATCTCAACAACGGCGAAGCCAAAATTCTAAATTGAGCCAATCGGATCTGATACCACTTGAGGGATCGTGACCTATAAGAGGCGGTGAACTAGAGAACTTAAAATCTACTTCTTAAACTAAGGTCTGTAATTTTCACTTAGGCCCCGTTTGTTTCCCTTCATTTTGAGGAATTAGAATCTAACTAATGGAGTATACTATTTTTTTAAAATGTGTCATTCCACAACTTTCCAAAGTTTATATATCAGACTATCTCAAATTCATGGGATGAGAGATGGAAATTGATTCTATAGATTTACATGCTATTTTTCTAATGTACAACTTATAGCACACTTTTTTACTTGTTTCTCTATAGCATAAGTGTAGTGTATAACTATCTCTCTCATATGGTTTAGGATAATATACAAATATATTACATATAACAATATATATAATTAGTTTGTGTCTAAATTATTATTATTAGAATGAAATTCAATTCCAACCAAACAAACGGGGCCTTAGTCAATTTCTATACAAGAAAGTAATATATCTAGATGTGAAACTATGGTTTTGCTAGGTGTGTTGCTATCTATAACACAAAATAGTTATGCGCTACTACGTTCCAACCTTATCGCTAGCCTAGCAAGCTAAATTAGAAAAGTAAGCACATAACCTAGGTAAGCAATAAGTAAAGTACAAAACTTAATTGAGATAGAGATGTAAACTTTCATCAATGATTTATATTTTTATCGAGGTATTAAGAAGCTCACACTCCCCCTAGTCCATGTTGGAGCCCCTTGCAAGGGCCAAGCACCCGGTTGGAAAACTCCATACATAGTCCATGTGCCTTCTTCACTTGCTAGTGGATCTTCGAGATGGCCTCTTCTAAACCGCTCTCTGCCATCTTCACTATCAAGCTTTCAGCCAAACCACCATTGACCTCATTCCTTCTATTACATAGTGACGACCACAACGCAAACACGATCAGTGTAGTCTTGTAAGGCTAGATGCCTCTCTGAGTATAACAAAGTTTCATACAAGCACTAAGTGATAATTGGTATCAATGGTATGTAAACCTCACTAAATACTAGGCCTAAACTAGAGCAACCACATAAGTTTTTGTCTAACTTGGCTAAGAACTTTACAAAATACCTAAACTAATCACCTAATATCTCTCTAAGCATGTTTGGTGTCTAGAGCACAAATGGATGAGCATAAACTCTCCACACATTTTTCTAAGCTGTAGCACAACCTTCTTGTCTGAATGCAGGGAATAAGTAATAGCCCTAAACCCAAAAACTAGTCGTTACAAACAGTTCTAGGAGCATTAGCCCATTAGCATAACCCTGTTCAATATTGTTGAGTGAGTGTTTGATCTTGAGATGCAACATGGACCATACGATGTAAAGAGTTAGACTATCTAGTGTCTCTATTCAGTTTAGTTATGGGTATCAACAATTAATATAAGTTTGAAGCGTCGGACCATCCAATGCATCTGTCTAGTTTAGTTTAAGGGACATTGTACAATAACAGGCAGCATCAGACCATTAGCATCTGACTATGTATTTCTATTTTTTAGCATGTCACACTTTCATATTTTGGACATAACTTTTAGCTATAAACTCCAATTTAATGTTATTAGACTTTTTCGAAAGTTATTGAAATGATCTACAATTGTGAACTGAGATCGTGTCAATTTGAGTATATCCAAAATTACAAGACATTTACAATCCATCAATATCTTTGTCTTGTCTGCGACAACTTCAATTTTGCTTGTGTCTTGGTGTCCTTCTTCTACTTCTTAGCGTCTTAGAATTTCAACATATTTTGTTGGTCTTCAATATGGCTTTCCAATGCGTTGCTTGAGGTATTGATTATTTGAGGCATCGCTTCGCCTAAGTGAAGTCCATCTTTCATCCATTTGAACTATTTCTTGTATACTAGCAAACATCGTTAGTCCGAATGGTCATACTGACTATCAAAACATCAAAAGCAAACATAAATAGACTAAGGACCATTTTTCTTACAATCTTGTGTGGTTGTCGCGTGCTTGGATCTCAAGTTGGATCATTTTGCATCTTGGATTAAGTACCTCAACAAAATATCTAAGGGCGGGTTTAGGGATTATGTAATAGTGATATAAATAAGAGGGGAGACTATCTTAACTAGCTGATCCCTCTAGTTTTAGGTTTTTTTAGTTTTATCTCCAGAGTCGTGAGAGAGGTCATATGAAACTTTTGGTCCCTCTGTCCGTGTAGTCCTTCATTTATATAACTTGACGAAGAGGATTGACCTTGTTTTAGAAACAAATTGTTGGAAGTCAAATTGAGCAGCGCGGACAGTCCGGCGCTGAGGCCGGACGGTCCGCGGTCCGGACAGTCCGCGGTGGTGGCGCGGACGGTCCGCGCGCGCGCAGAGTCAGTTAGGGTTCCTAGTTTCTCGCGAGATTTGTTACCTAAAACCGCGGGATTAACTCGGGAAACAGTTGGAAACGGATCCAGACCTCCCCCTTTATATAGATGAAGGGCTACGGCCGATTGAACCCCCAACAATCGATCAAATCAAGTCTATTACTCGTTTTTACCTTATGCATTAGGAGTAGTTCTAGTCTAGTTCTAGTTTAGCCCTAGTTTAACCTTCCAATCCCCAAATTCTCCGTCTCTCTTCGGCTCTACGTCGATTAGAGGAGTCTAGGTCGGCCTGCCCGAGCCTAGACAACACCTAGGATCTCTCCTCCCCGACGGGGTCCCTCCCGGGAGCGAGATCCAGGCGCCGTCGGCGACCTTCGCCACCCCCTGCGCACGCGCGGACCGTCCGGCCTGTAGGCGCGGACCGTCCGGCCGTCAGGCAGGGAACCCGTGCTCCTGCACCAGGTCGCGGACCGTCCGGCCCCTGGCCGCGGACCGTCCGCGCCTGACCAGAGAGCACCGCCACCGGTTCTTGTTGAGTGTTTGGCGCCTTTTTGGAGCGCCAAACACTCAACAAGAACCGGTGGCGGTGCTCTCTGGTCAGGCGCGGACGGTCCGCGGCCAGGGGCCGGACGGTCCGCGACCTGGTGCAGGAGCACGGGTTCCCTGCCTGACGGCCGGACGGTCCGCGCCTATAGGCCGGACGGTCCGCGCGTGCGCAGGGGCGGCGGAAGATCGCCGACAGCGCCTGGATCTCGCTCCCGGGAGGGACCCCGTCGGGGAGGAGAGATCCTAGGAGTTGTCTAGGCTCGGGCAGGCCGACCTAGACTCCTCTAATCGACGTAGAGTCGAGGAGAGGCGGAGAATTTGAGGATTGGAATACTAAACTAGGGCTAAACTAGAACTAGACTAGAACTACTCCTAATGCATAAGGTAAAAACGAGTAATAGACTTGATTTGATCGATTGTTTGGGGTTCAATCGGCCGTAGCCCTTCATCTATATAAAGGGGGAGGTCTGGATCCGTTTCCAACTGTTTCCCGAGTTAATCCCGCGGTTTTAGGTAACAAATCTCGTGAGAAACTAGGAACCCTAACTGACTCTGCGCGCGCGGACCGTCCGCGCCACCACCGCGGACTGTCCGGACCGCGGACCGTCCGGCCTCAGCGCCGGACTGTCCGCGCTGCTCAATTTGACTTCCAACACAAATGAAGCAACTAATCCTCTAAAATTAATGGTAAAGTTCTTGTGTTTGTTTCCAGCAAGTCGTGTTTTTCCTTCCTGAACCCTATTTTTTGAGTATTGATGGGTTTCTTTTTTTTTTGAAAAAAAAAATAAGACCAATCAAGGTAGATAGAAACATTCTAGGACCTTTGAGGAAGACTTGTACAAACTTGTTTCGGTGTATTGTTCATGAACATAAAGTTTGGGGATGATTTTGACAAAAATTGAGAAATTCCCAAACCAAAAGACGATTTATTAGATCTCTAGAGTTTCCTTTGACCCCAAACCAAACCAAAAGACGATATGATTAAACTCCTACTCACTTTGTCTGATCGCACCCTGACTCGATCGGTCCTTGTTGTAAATGTACGTACGGAACAGCTGGCACATCAAAACGGTGTAACTTACGTTATACTGGTTCTAGAAACACTGCGAAAAGGCTGAAAGTTACCTCTAGCTCGCATGAAAGCTAGTTAGTAGGTGGAAATCACGTAGTAACCGCTTGCGTTGCGTCTCATCACCAGCCGCGCGCGCGAGAGAGAGAAAGGTTAACCTGAATTAAAGAGACGGATGAATGGAGGGGGGGGGGGGGGGGGGGGGGGGTCCCAGACAGATACTCCATATCGCGGCGGCGAAACAAGCGGCAGCTCTCCAGGCCATATATGCTAGCTACGACGCACGCGCACCTGCTAGCTGACAGTAGTAATCGTACGTACGACGACGGCGGCTAGATTTTTAGAAATTAAGGGACGAAAGTGCGATACAGATGTTCAATCATTCAGCGTTCAGTACACCAAAAGCGAGGGACAACAGAACAGATCGAGCCGCGCGCATCAGGCTCCGTCCGCACGCCAGAAAAACGGACGCCAAAAGCTAGCTTGCATGCATGGTGTGGAGCTCTGGCTGAACCCGTGTGTGGTGCCAACCTTTTTTTTTCAGTTTAATCGGTGAGTGCAGGAAACTGAACCTGTCGTGCATGCAGAGTTGTTTTTTCTTATGAGAAGACGGGTACTTGTTCCTCACAATACTGTTGTAGCTGCTAGCTGCTTTGTTTAATTAATTAATCGTGGTTCAGTACAGTGTACAGGGGGGGTCATCAGTACGTGCTCCTTCCCTCGTTAGTTAGTGTGACTTGAAGGCTACTAGTGCCAAATCATGATGGCAGTGGCAACCACCACCAGTGTGTAAGGCTAGCTAGTAGGATGCCATGACACACACACACACACAGATGAGTTGCCAAGGACGACAAGAGAAGAGGTCTGCAACCGCGCGCAAGTGATCGTCGACTACGATGTGGTGTAGCTAGCTCGCGTGCGTCGGAGAAAGCATTGCAGGGTTAGCGTAGCACGGAGACCACACCCCGACCCCGATGTATGGCAAGCAAGCACGGGCGCGCGCGTGATGGGGCGTTTGGTGATCTATCAGCCTCTCGCTGCTTGGCTGGCGTCTCCGGCCTTGCTCATGTCGTACTACTTGGATCGGTTATTATTCTTCTTCTTCTACCCCCACCCCATCTATTAGCTAGATTTCAGTCCGGGGACCTAGCTAATTAGCTAGCTCCTACAGTAACGGTCGTGCGCTCGATCGTGCTCTTTCTCAGCTGCAACTGCGCATGCATGCAGCAGTTCAGGGACATTGGAGCCCCCATGCATCTGCCTGCGTTCAGTAACCTAGAAGACAGGTGACCTGTTCCTTGGGATGTTTGGATTATTTTGACTTGAGTACAGATCGATCGATGCGTGCTCAAGTGCGAAATCACTCACCAATAATAGTTGTTTACTACATACTGTACTGCACATTTGGCATCTGTTTCGCAAGAAAGAAAGAAAGAAAGAAAAATGATGTTCAGCATTATTGCCAGATATATCAATTGCGCATCAGCGCATGCATGAGTGGAACTCAAGGCATGTGTATAAAGAATCTGCCGATCGAGCTAGTGGATCGTCTGGTGCTTCCCGCGCGCGCTTGCAATTGCAACGACCGACCGTCTGGAACAAAGCTTCGTCCCCAATGCAATTCTCCTGCTGACCAAAGTTACCTGGCTCGCTCGCCATATGTGTATGGCACCAACGCGAGCCGCTAGGGTTTCCCTTTCAGCACGTACTCGAGGTAGCTAGCCGCAACAGCTAGCTGTGGTTAAAGACAAGCCGGCCGGCCTCTTTCACCCACAAGCTAGCAACAAGAAGGGGGGAAAAGCGCAGGCCAGGAAAAGGGTGACAGTTACATGTATGTATACATGTTCTACACAACACAAACTTGTGTGCGTATGTTCTGTCCTATACCCCCCCCCCCCCCCCCCCCCCCCCATCTAGCTGCTAAGCTATACCTTCCTTTTGTACCCTGTTCATTTCTTCAAGGAAACTCCAGTTTGATGAGTACCGCGAGAGCTGGTAGCCGGACAAGCACAACGAACTGCTACGTACGTACGTACGTCGTCCAGCATGCATGTTGTACTGGTAAGTAGTCTGGTATCTGACGTTGATTCTCGCTCGGGCACTACAGACACACGTAGCCGGTCGACGATTGCAAGCTGCTATCAACTCTCCGCAATTCGCACTACAGGCTACACAGCAGGCAGGGTAGTACGTACGTACTCGCATGAGTGCGTGCATGCATGACATGATGTAGACGATCGAAGAATCACGACCCCCCCCCCCCCCCCCCCACTAATCAATAATAACCGACGGTTTAATTAATATAATTACGCGCCGCGATCGACGATCGACTAGCTAGTGCGTGTCTCCATCCATCGTCTGCGCTGGGCAAAGTTCATAAAAAGGATCCTAGCCGGATTCTCTCCTGTGTCCTGCCTGCATGGCTGCATGAGGGCTCTGATAATCCTGCTTGTGGCATATTAAGCATGCCTGGCCTCCCTCTCCTTAGCTTGTTGCTTGCTAGCTAGAAAGGGGAGAAGCGACGTTACGCACGCAGCAGATCAATTGATCGGAAAAAGGGAGGCCGGCCTCAGCTGGGATGGAGTAGTGAGAAGCTTCTTCGAGCCTGCAGGAGGGGCCGGGGTGTGGGCCGGAGAGCGTGGTACGTACGGTGCAGTGGGGGGAGCCATCATGGTGGCTCCTCTTTCAAGTTATATATATGCCATATTCCAAAGCGACGCATCACACATCAGATTACGCACGCACGAACGAAAGAACGGACGAGCGCATGCAGCCGCGCGCTACTACGACGTACCGAGAGAGAGAGAGAGAAGGGTTGGTGCGCAAGCAAGCGCGCGAGGTGCATGCTAGCTAGCTACTTCCGCTACGGCTACCACACCGACGACGACGACGACGACAAGGAGGACGGAGGTGGCCGGGCGAGCTAGCGAGTCAGAGGCCGTCGCCGTCACGAAAAGATCGATGGCGTGATGTGCACTTGCCTTGCCTGAGTAACCCTGCATGATTGAGCCGTTCGCTAGCTATACTAGCTCACGCGGTCACGCCCCACGCCCACAACGGAAAAGGCGCCTCGATCGCTCGCTCGCTCGCTTTCCTCAACCCATGCATGCAAAGCTGCCAATAACCAGACCGTGCACTAATTAATCCCCCCCCCCCCCCACTCCACCTAATTTTATTCAGGCTATATAGCTTGCCCTTTTTATTTTCTCATCAGCAGGAACACCTTAATTATTAATTTGTTGGTGTTGTTGCAGCTGTTTATTTTTTTAGAAAAAAAAAGATGAAGATGACCTAGCCTCAAGCATGCACTATGGATCATCTTCCCCTCATCTAATCTTAATTTCTCGCTGTTCGATCTCATGCACGCACGGCACATTGATTAGATACGGGCTAATAATCGGTAACAGTTAATGGCGGCTAGTTCTTAGCATCCTAGCTAGCTAGCGGCAGCAAGCTACTACACTGATAGTACAGCCGTATGTGTAGTACGTCTGTTGGGATGATTTTATTCGTTTTTTTTTCTCAGAGGAAGTTTTGTTAGGTCGCCCGCCCTTCTTATTAGTTCTTATATCGTCCATGGATTCAAGTCAAAGTTTGGTCGATCAGCAGAGCTTGAGGAGGAGGAGGAATTTCTATCTGACTTTGTCGAGATCATTGGGGAATAATAATATGCGGATTAAGCAAGGTGCCGTACATGCTAGCTCATTGCCACGACATCCAATAACACAGTAGTATCAGTATCAGTGAGGCCAGCAATGGCAATTGATAAGAGGAGGAGGCAGTCAGGCAGCTACCATACCAACATGGCCGCCGGACACACACATGGCAGAAAAGACGAACGAAAGGCGCATCATGCGCGCACTTGCATGACTGCTTCTTGTCGTCTGCTGCACAATTAATCTTCGTTTACTGTTTGTGCTTGTGCATGCTCACCTCTCCTCTGCCGTGTTTGATGTTTTGCATGCTCACCTGATCTCCTCTGTCGTGTTTGATGTTTTGCATGCTCACCTGATCTCCTCTGTCGTGTTTGATGTTTTGCATGCTCACCTGATCTCCTCTGTCGTGTTTGATGTTTTGCATGCTCGCCTCTCCTCTGTCCCGTTTCATGTTTTTTTTTTTTTTTGCTGAAAGGATTTTCTTTTCTTGCAGGGGTCGGCACCTCAGTGGCTGCTGGGTCCCTTCCTTTATTTTTGGCTGTTTCTCCTCGTTTTTTATGTTTCCCGGACTGACATGACTTTTGTGTGTGTGTGTATTATGGCCATAAAAGTTGACACAATCAGATAGTACGTCCCCAAGCCCCAGTCGTCATGTCAACCGAGTCATTATTACCTCTCTGAAAAAACTGAAAAGTACATTGGGTAGGGAACCAGCTAACGTGATTATGTGAATAATAGCGTCGACGATATTATTATATCATTACCGTCAAATATAATGGTGGTGGTGGTGGTAGGATCTTGTATGTGCTTACCAGCTGGAGGACCTTTTGGAAGGCAGGAGACTCACACGTACTAATTTTACATAACCTACTAAACTCCCTTCTCTTCCTTCCATCTAATTTTATAAAGATTGTGCATTTGACTTGTGTTACGTCATTAGTACAATTTGGCTCTATACAAGCGGTAGGCTTTTTACATCACAGGCGGTTCTGTTAGAAAACCGTCTGTGATGTCCCAGGCGGTTCAGTACGCCTGTGATGTAATAGTATCACATGCGGTTTTTGTTTAGGACCGCCTATGGTGCTCTATCCTTTTCACAAGCGGACCCTAAGACAAAACCGCCTGTGATTGTAAAAATATGAAAATACAATTTAAATATGAAAATAATTTTAATTTTTAACAGAAATATGCAAATACAATTTAAATGAATTAATATTTAATTTTTAACAATAATATGCAAATACAATTTAAATGAATTATAATAGCACACATAGATAACTAGAGAGATTTTAAATTAATTGGCAACCACAATTCATAGTCGATCATACATGATAACAAATACAATTTGATTCATACAATTTTTCATGAACTACCATTTTTCCGCATGTATGGCTTTAAGTTCTTATCAATTTTCTTTTCCACACGCTTGATTCTCTCTGGACCGTTAAAGACGAACATCTCTTCATACTTATTGTATTCCTCATCTTGGTCTCCCACATTCTCAACTCCAACAATTTTTTGCTTTCCATAAATAACTACATGCATCTTCTCATCTGCTGGATCGAGTACATAGAACACTTGTGCAACACATTCGGCGAGAACCCACGGGTCATCTTTATATTCTACTTTCTTTAAGTCTACTAGTGTGAGTCCGTAGTTATCCACTATCACCCCCACGGGATGTTGTACCCATTGGCACTTAAATAAGGGTATTTTCATGCTTGGGCCATAATCAAGTTCCCATATTTTCTCTATGAATTCAAAATATGTGGTCTTCTGTCCATGTAGGTCAAAAGCATCGATACGAACACCGCTATTTTGTGCAACACTTTTCATGTCTTTTGATTTAGTGTAGAATGTGTACCCATTGATGTCATATGCTTGCCATGATGTCACAAAACACGATGGCCCAGAAGCCAAATTCTTCATTGTTTTCTCTTCCAAAGAGTCTCCGAATGGGATGTTTTTGTCCATTAACCATTCGCTGAAACGATGTTTGTGCTCCCTCATGATCCAGTCCTCTGTGCGGTTCTGATTTTCTTTACGAAGCTCATCTAGGTGTTCCTCTATGTAAGGCTCGGCTATCGTGAGATGTTGTAGTACACTACCATGAGCACAATGTACTAGCTTGTAATCCTCAACGCGAAAAGTTTTCTTGCCCATTCTCCCTCTCCCACATAGTTTACCCTCATGTTTAGGTACATGCACACCTATCATTGTTCCGTCACTGATGTAATCTATACAGCTAAAGGTGATTCAAAAGAAATCGAGCCCAAACCCCCCTCCGGGGCAGGATCGGGTCGGGAAGCAAGCTCACAGATAGAAGGGCACTTTCCAATGCAGTTAGACAGAGAAGGCATGGCTGTGATGTTATAATGCTGAAGAACCCCAAGAAGAGATTATGCCCTATAGTCTACCACCTCTCGTTATTTGTGGGCTTCACCGAGGGCGGGAAACATTTGGTGACATCAAACGACCTTCGGGCTGGGGACGTCTGCGAGCTTGTTAAGGGGCCAGACGATGGTGAGCCGGTGTACTCTGTCCGGATGTGTGGTCACAAAATTTAAAGCCGCCCCGGCTTCATCTGTGCGCTTCTCTTCTCTTATGTCGGCTACTAAGATCACTTAGCACCCCACCTAAGAGAAGCACACACATGTTGCTGGGGCAGCTTTAAATTTTGTGACCACACATCCAGACATAGTACACTGGCTCACCATCGTCTGGCCCCTTAACAAGCTCGCAGACGTCTTTAGCCCGAAGGTCGTTTGCTATCACCAAATGTTTCCAGCCATCGGTGAAGCCCACAAATAACGGGAGGTGGTAGACTACAGGACTTAATCTCTTCTTGGGGTCCTTCAGCATTATAACATCACAGCCATGCCTTCTCTGTCTAACTGCATTGGAAAGTGTACTTCTATTTGCGAGCTTGCTTCCTGACCCGATTCAGGCATTCCGCTGATGCCATTCTCCATATAAGTCCCAAACAGAGAATAGGGATGAGGTAGTCAAGATTGTAGGCGCTAGTGCTCAACTACTAGCATCTATAGATATGGACACAAGTCCAAATTTGGTGCTACTCGGCACCATCGATATCACTAGAAAAAAATACATCAAAGAGATCCACTTCCCAATAGTACTCGAAGATAGTTCATTGACTTGACACTCTCTAAGAGGTTCATACAAAATACATTATCTCTAAGAGTGAAACCTACGATACTCATATCGTGTTGTTTAGGACTAAACCTCAACAACCCCTTGACTGGTTGCTATCATACTCAATTCCAAAATATTTTTCCAATATGTCGGCTTCAGTAAGGAGATCTGGGCTTGGGAGTTCCTCCAAATCATCTGCAGCTTCATCATCTTCAGCATATTGCAGGGCTTCATCTTGAATAATTTTAGCCCTCTTGGAGTCAGCATACTTTTTGATGGACAGAGCACACTTCTCAAGCATGTCGCATACATCTCCAATTTGAAACAAAGTGGTCTTAAGTGTGTACACTGATTCCGGTTCACTAGTATCCACAACCTCATCAGTCACTAGACTGCGAATGATGTCAACATGTGTCTCGATGACTCGAACTGAGCTCTCAACCATGTCAAGTGGCTCTTTTTCCATCTCTAAAACTGAAAATGGCCAAGTCTCACAATCAAAATTGAGATCGCAACAAAGGCAGGGATCAAAGGGAAAACAAGGATGTGGCTTATAGGGCAAAAAGAGGGGTCCAAATAACATTGTCATGGCTATGAACAAGTCAAAGATGGGAGATAAGAACAAGTCTTATAACATAGGGTTGGGAAGCAAAGATAGGTAGTCAAAAAACTAAGAAGGGAGATAAGAACAAGTCTTATAACATAGGGAGATAATAACATTGTCATGGCTATGTACTTCCATGATTTTCTTATAGCTGAATATGTAAGTGAAAAAACATTTAATCAGAAGTGATAAAAATAGATCCCAATCGATGGAGGAACACAAAATTCAGGGATAGCCAAACAAGTAATTGACAACCAAGCAATAAGCAATAAGCATATTGACAACCAAACAAAATATGTAAGTGAAAACAACAACAGTAATTAATCTAAGAACTGATAATCAGGGATAGCCATTGATTAACACCTTAATGTGTTTGAACCATTGATTAACCTAAGCATTCGATTAACCTAACCATTTGATTAACCTAAGCTATGATTCAAACACATATATATCCAGCTGTGTATTCAAACACATATATGATTCAAACACAAGTAATCCGCCATCAATTAACATATATGATTCAAACACATATATGATTCAAACACATATAGGAAATTCGAACTATGAACTTAGAAGAAATGAACCTGAACTTTGACCTTACTACGAGAGGAAGAAGTTTAAGAGCTTGGGGACGGCGGCGCTTCGGGCTCGGGGACCGTGACGGCGGCCCTTGGGCTCGAGGACGAGGACGGCGGGGCTCGAGCTCGGGCTCGGGGACGGCGGGCGCTCGGGCTCGGTGAAGGGGACGACGGCGCTCGGGCTCGGTCTCGGGGACGGCGTTGCTCGGGCGCTCGGGGACGGCGGCGCTCGGGCTCGGGGACGAGGACGGCGGGGCTCGAGCTCGGTGAAGGGGACGGCGGCGCTCGGACTCGGTGAAGGGGACGGCGTTGCTCGGGCGCTCGGGGACGGCGGCGCTCGGGCTCGGGGACGGGGACGGCGGCGCTCGAGCTCGGGGACTAGGACGGCGGCGCTCGGGTTCGTGCTCGGGGACGGGGACACGGCGGCAGCCTGGCGGCGCTCGGGTTCTTGCTCGGGCGGGAAGAGTTAGGGTTCCTGGCGGCGCTCAGCTTTTTATATTGTAAAGCATCACAGGCGGATATTTAGCCAAACCGCCTGTGATAGACAACATCACAGGCGGTTGTTAATTCCGACCGCCTGTGATAAATTAACTTCACAGGCGGTCGACAACAAAAACCGCCTGTGATATTGTCTATCACAGGCGGTTTGGCTAAATAACCGCCTGTGATGTGTGTACACTATAAAAGGGCTAGCCCCCCGACGGGTTCCAAAACCCTAACTCGCAGAACCCTAATTTCAATAGTGGCGGCGGTTTTTTTGAGATCTACAGGGAGAAGGTTTTGTTTTTTAGTTTATTGATTGATTTCAATAGTTTATGCATATATATGATCTCCATTTGTTTTCTTTCTCATTTTGATGCGATTTTTTGCCTTAATTTTGTAATATAGAACGGATTTGAAGAAAAGCTTTGGAATTCAAGATTTGGACTTATAATAGTTGATCTAGTTTAAAGATTGTTTAAAAACACAATTGTCTCACCTCAAGGTATCTATTATTGCAATGTTTGTTTTATTTTCATACATATCAATTCGTTTCATGTTTTATGGATGAATTCAATTAATTAATGATTTTATTGATGTTAATCAATATAAGGATAGGTAATGGACCGAGGTTGGATGTACAATGTGCCAAGACCACATCCGTCATATATTCGAAAATTGAGAAGCTTTATTGAAGCGGCCAAAAAGCACGCGAATTTGCGAAAGAGCAAGGAGATATTATGTCCGTGCATCGACTGTGATAATAAGATAGCTTGGAGAGATACAGGAGTAATCCAATCACATCTGCTAAAAAGAGGGTTTACAAACAATTACACGATATGGTCAGAACATGGTGAGTTGGATCCGTGTGAAGTGCCTGGTAATGACGAGAGAGTTGTCGAAATTTTAGATCTTAAAGTTGATGGTAAAGTGGATAATGTGGATGCTAATCAAGATTTTGAAGAATTTGATTGCGAAGAGATGTTGCGCCATATGGAACCAGAAATGTTGAGTTCTGTGGGATCGCAGAAAGGGCTATCTAAAATGGAGGGACTGGAAAGTGCTTCAAAAGAACCTTTATATGATGAATCAAAGGGTTGTGACAAAGAGTTTACTACACTGCGTACAGTTCTAGAACTTCTGAAGTTGAAGGCTAGCGCCGGATGGTCTGATACTAGCTTCACAGATCTTTTGAATTTTCTGTCTCAATTACTACCAAAACCCAACAAACTACCAACAAGCACTTATAAAGCGAAGAAGCTTATATCTCCCATAGCTCTGTGTGTGCAAAAAATTCATGCATGTCCGAACCATTGTATTTTGTATCGTGGCGATTTTGAGAACGCATCAAGATGCCCAGTTTGCAATGTCAGTCGATACAAGAAGAGCTACAATCAAGACTGTGTAAAAAAATTCCCGAAGAAAAATAAAAACAAGAAATCCACTATTGGACCTGAAAGTGACGATGACACTTTTGATGACATGGATGGGAAAAGGAAGTCAAAGAACCCAGCTTTGGTGATGTGGTATCTTCCAGTAATTGATCGCTTAAAACGTTTGTTCTCAAATCCTAGTGAGGCTGAGCTTATGCGTTGGCATGCTGAAAATCGCAAGCAGAATAACAAACAGATTCGACACCCTGCTGATGCATCACAATGGAAAATTTTCGATCTTATGTATCCTGAGTTTGCCAAAGAAACCAGAAATGTAAGATTTGCTTTGGGTACAGACGGAATGAATCCATTTGGTGAAAAAAGAAGTGTACATAGCACCTGGCCCGTGACTTTAACGATGTACAACCTTCCATCATAGCTGTGTCACAAAAGAAAGTACATTATGTTGACTATTCTTATTCAAGGTCCGAAATCAGCTGGTGTTGATATTGATGTGTTCCTAGAACCTCTTATGGAAGATATGACAAAGCTCTGGAATGAAGGAGTTAGAATATGGGATGAGTATTGCCATGAGTATTTCAACTTAAGAGCAATTATATTTGTTACCATCCATGATTCTCCCGGTGGCGCCACACTATCAGGGCAAAAGACTAAAGGAAAGAATGGTTGTGTAGTGTGCGTCGATGGAACTGCTTCTATGTACCTTAAATCATCCAAGAAGTTGGTGTTCATGGGACACAGACGGTTCTTGATGAAGCAACATAAGTATCGAAAGATGAAAGCGGAATTTAACAATCAACTGGAAAGTGAAGGTGCACCAAAGCCTTATAGTGGGAAACTTGTTTTTGAAATTGTAAAGAACATTCATGTTGTATTCGGAAAGGGAAAAAACAAAGGAGAAAAGAGAAAGAGAACTGACCCTTCAACTTACACAACTTTCAAGAAGCAATCAATTTTTTTCAAGTACCTCCCCTACTGGAAGGATATGGAAATTTGCCACAGCATTGATTTGATGCATGTAACAAAAAATGTTTTTGACAACATCATTGGAACCTTGCTGGGCATGCCGAGTAAGACAAAAGACGGACTCAAATCACGCAATGATCTAGTAGATCTTCAAATCAGACCGGAACTTCATCCAGTGGATAGTGGCAAAGGGAAGCCTTACCTCCCCCCAGCTAGCTACAACTTGTCAGTTGAGGAGAGAACAAAGATTTGCAAATGTTTGCATGGGGTCAAAGTGCCCACAGGTTTCTCATCCAATATCAGCAGACTAGTCAGGATGAAGGACTTGTCTCTATTTGGCTACAACTCTCATGACTGCCATGTGATGATGACGGTGTTCCTCCCAATTGCGGTAAGAGCCCTCGAAACAGAGCATGTCAAAGTTGTCATCACACGCTTGTGTTACTTTTTCAATGCGGTTTCACAAAAAGTAATAGCTTTAGAAGACTTGGACTATCTAAAGGCATACATCATCGAGACTATGTGCAAGCTTGAAATGTGTTTTCCTGCATCATTTTTTGATATGCAAGTACACCTAATCATACATCTCGTGGATCAGATAAAAATATTAGGGCCACTATATTTACATCATATGTTTCAGTTGGAGCGATACCTGGGAGTATTAAAAGGTTATGTGCGAAATCGCGCTCACCCAGAGGGTTCAATCATGGAGGGATACACTACAGAAGAAGTGATATATCACACTAACAGTATATCCCTTTATCGATGGAACCAGCTTGAATGGCAGACAACGAGCAGCCTAGTATGGATGTGGTCTGCACCGGTGCGTCTAACAAAGTTGATGAAGACGCGACCAAACTTGAATGGCAGACAACGAGCAGCTCCGGTGAAGGGAGCGGGGAGGATAGTTCTAGTGACGACAATCCTTGTACTCCTATACCTCCAAGGAAGAAAAAACATCAGATGAGCTTGATGCCGACTATATTCCCAACGATGAAGAGGTAAATAGAAATATGCCGACTATATTCTAAAATAATGTTCATATATGAAAGGCCATTAATTTTTTCACTATATAGATTTCAAATGAAGAGAAGAAAGAGGATGCATCTTCTACACGAAACACGAAGGATGCTCCGATGCCTGAATCATCCGTTTCACATAAGCGGAAACGAGGGCGACGAGGTCCAAATCAGATGAAAGAAGGTGCAGTTATGTACGTAACAAAACTAAATGCAGAGGGGTTTCCTGAAGAACCACTTGACGTGGTTACAAAGTTTTGAAATTCCTGCGGGTCTACTGTTAGAGATATAGTGCCAATCACACTTCAAAAATGGAAGGATTTAGATGAAGACACCCGCAACAAGCTATGGGCTAAGTTGTCTGAGTCATTCAAGTTCCCAAAAGACACAGAGGATGCAGTAAGGAAGTCGATGCTCTCTGCTATGGCCAAGATGTTTCGTGGGTGGAAGGCCGAGATGAATAGGGAATTTGTTAAGAAGAATAAGGTTCCTCCGCCCAAGAAAATGGGGAAAAACACTCAAGCTCAGTGGGAGGAATTTGTTCATCAGAAGACCGAACTGAAGGCCAAAGAACTGGGCGAAACTAATTCTCAGAGAGCGAAGATGAACAAACACTCCCATCGCCTGGGGTCAAGCGGATATCACCATAAAGTTGTGCAGTGGAATAGGATAATCGAGGAAGCTATAACTAACGGCACTTTGGACCCAATATTAAAAGATATCGATGAGAGAGCTATTCGTTGGATCTTAGGTCGGGCAGGTTTGAGTGAGGACGGCAAACTTTTGCATCTAGAATTGGTAGGCGAAGTTTCGACAAAAATTCAAGAATATGCAGATAAGAGAAAAAAAGGAGAATTTAAGCCTCGGAGGGAGAATGACATACTAACTGCAGCACTAGGCAATCTTGAACACACTGGATGGGCTCGGGGAATCTCTTCTAAGATTTCCTGGAGAGAGGCGTTTCCAGAGTATGCGTCGTCATATAGGAAACACGAGAAGTCGAAAAGGACCCTTGAAGAGACTATTGATGAAAGGGTACAAAAGACTATTAATGACGTGATGAACAAAATGAAGAAAACAGAATGCATATCATTTGAACTCAAGCCAAGCCACATGAGTCCACCTATAGTCCCTAGCAGCGTTGGATCTGTGCAAGACTTGACCAAGTACCCTGTAGACGATATTGTTGAGGACAAGCCTTGCTTTCTTCATATTCCAATCAATCGATCTGGGACAAAAACAAAGCAAGCTGCTACTGGTTTGGTAAAACCAGGACTTGTTAACTACAAGGATAATCCTGTCCCGCCACACTATGTTGTGGTCCAAGTTCTAGAAATCACAGACGGTGGTTGTGAAGATTGGGAGATAGATTTTCCAGTTGAGGGGATCATAACTTTGCAGGAGGCAATGAACGAGTTGGTCCTTCGGCATCGACGCGACATCAAGTTGGGTGATGAGCCGAATTCAACACCAATGCAACAAAAAGATAGTTCGATCATTCCACACCCCATGGTGCAGGAAAATATGACACCGACCTCCAAAAAAATCGTTGAAACAATCATATCGCCTCTTGCGAAGGAACTCGACGAGGGGGGCGTAGACAAAATTGTTCCTCAGAATGTCGACGTCAACATCAAAAAGGAACCAAAAGGTTGGCACCAATGTTGAAGGGCCAACTATTTCAAAGAAAATTCATAAGCGAATCGCCACTGACGATGTCAAGAAACCGTCAGAATCAGTGGCACGCTACCTGCATAATTTGCAGAGAGTTATGACAAATCAATCAAAAGCGGAATCAACATCTCATGGAGTAGGCACACGGTCGACCCAAATAGACAATTTCGAAGTATGGGAAGAAGATGGAATGATTCATACTCGAGAATCATTACGTCTTAAAACCAATATCTCGGTATACAAGAAGGAGGATGTTCCTCCTAAATTTGTGAATGGGAGGCTGTTCTTAACGACGGTGCAACTTTCTAAGTTGTCGACTCCGGAGATTAGAATGCATGAGTGGTACATGGTGGCTAGCAACAAATACAAACTCGAGGAATTCACATTTGTTGTGCCAGAAGATGCATTTTGGAGCAATGATCATATAGATCCTGTGCGGCATTTATTCTTTGACGATCTCTGGTCGTTGTACCACCGACAAAGGATGGAAACCAACTACTTAACCCTCTTTTGCTTGTAAGTACCTCTAAACTTTCATATTTGTTAGTTTTGTACACGCACACATAAACGAGAGTCTAACGATTAACACTATTACACGTAGGATGCAATACATGGATGATAAGAAGAAACAACTTAAGACAGGGTTTCTTGACCCGTTGATGATATCCCAAGCTCGCTACAAAGTAGTTGCTCGGAGGCATGGAGAAGAATATAAAGACTTGAACGATGCTGAATTTGAGAAAGCTGTCAAACAGAATCAGAGAAAGAAAATGAAGGTAATGGCGGCATACATTGGACGAGCCATGTATAATCATGTACAACATGGCAAGGACTTAATAATAGCTCCGCACCACTTTAAGTAAGTTATCGACATGGTTTAATTTTGAACTATAAATTATGGCAATCGTGATATTAACATGTGTTTTCGTCTATGTCTATATAGTGACCACTACATTTGTATCATGATCTGGCCAAAGGATGGTAAAGTCGTGGTCTTCGACTCACTGAGAATGGAAAAGACTACGTATAATGACTTCTTGAAGATTTTAGAGAAGTATGATTATTATTGCACACTTGTACTTATTACAACTTAACAAATGTATTCTTAATCTCATAATGCTATTCTTATATGCAGTGCATACCGTTTTTATTGGAAAGATCTTGGCGGCGAACATCCAGAGGACAAGCCTAATTTGTCAATATCATTATTTCCATATGGTGACAAACAACCTCCGGGTACTGTCTTGTGCGGTTATTATGTATGCGAATGGTGTCGTGTCACCTTCCATTACATGGTCAATCGTGAGGATGTAAGTTCGCTATCATTGTCTATGTTGCAATTTTTATGTTATATTGTTGCTCATCACATTACTCTTAGCACCGATTGCTTTTTGCTTTGATTGCAGGTTCCTAAATCCAAGATCAATGCTGAATGGTTAGAAAGAGATATGGTTTCCGTCGGCGTTGCTAAGGTTGTAAGAGACTTGCTTTACTTTATGCGCCGTGAAGTTCTTCATCAACAAGGGCTATTCTACAATGTAAATGGAAATTTGCAAAAATTCCCAGAACTAAGTTTGTACACAATATCACACAGTGTTTAGGTCTTTAGTTAGGAACTTTAGATGTTTAGTTGTCTATGGAACTTTGAGATGTTTAGTTGTATAATTCTGTGTATGACGATGGAACTTGATATGTGGATGAATCTGTGTATTATCCCTGTTATGGAACTTGTAATCTGTGTATTATACCTGTTATGGAACTTGTAATATGTGTAAATCTGTGTATGTGGATGAATCTGTGTACAATCTGTGTATTATGCAATCTGTGTGAATCTGTGTATAATCTGTATATATGAATCTGTTTATACCTGTTTGAAAATTCTGTGTATTATACCTGTTTGAAAATTCTGTATATATGAATCTGTATAATGAAAACCGTATGTGATTTATAGTGTATGCAGTCGGTTCCTTTGAACTGGACCGCATGTGATGTGTGTCTATCACAGGCGGTTCCGTTGAACTGGACCGCCTATAATCTGTGTTTTTCACAAGCGGTTTTTGATTGACCGCCTGTGATGTTGTTTTACATCACAGGCGGTGCACCACAAGCGGTTCCTGGAACCGCCTGTGTAGTGGTGAACCCAGGTCACCAGGTGGCGTGGAGAGGTCTCACGACGATGTCGTTGTACTACGTACGCAGGCAGCAGCTAGGGAGGTCTCTACATACATAGAACGAGCGTCGTCGGGCCGCAGCCCCTGCTGCATGACCTCGGGGAACGGGGAGTGTCGGCACGAGCCTCCAAAGCCGTACCGCGCGGGGGTGGGTTTGCCAAATTCGCGCGAAACTGATTAAGCGACCTGTGACATGGAAGGACGACATCCATACGACGATTGTGCTCGTCGCGCTTCGATGGATCGGCGTCAGATGGGATCTGCATCAAAGAAAAGCTAGCGGGGCCGGGGATTAATTAATCCTCCGATAATAATCGCATCGGATTACAGATCGTGCGTGCTCAGCCTCAGGGGGGTCCACACGATCGAGGATCCATATATATCATTGACTTTTTTGGATGTCACGTACGTTACGTTAGGCGCAATTTCGTCGACCGTGACGCGGCGGGGCTAGCTGACTGTACCCGATCGAACACGGAAGTAATATATCCCACAGCATGCATGCGTTCACATATATACACATGCTGACATGCATGCATGCCGTGGCTATCGCATAGATTGATTTCATGGACCCCGCTCGTGTTACCGTCGCCGGTCTCGTCGTGCCGTCTCTCCATCACCGTACCCAATCAGCGTTGAAAGATTCGACGTGCTTTTTTTTCCCTTTCTACAAACGTTTCGCGGCACTAGCTGGCCAGCTTGGTTTTGCTTACAGCGAGCGCGGTGATAGCTGGGCTCTTACCTTTTAGCAAACGCTCCTTTTTTCCTTTAATTTGCGTTAAACTAAACGTACGTGGTACAGTACGCGGAGACCGGCCCGTCGGTAAGATTAATTACACTAAAAATAAAAATGTCGTTTGCATGTCAGATCTACATATGTAGCCCCAGCTTCCGAAGCCAGGTACGTAGAAATATTCTCACGCGCTATCTACTCCCCTTCCAAGCTTCAGCTGTATGGTATGTTCCACTGTCTAACGTGACTAGGATTCCGTTTTTTTTTTTTTTTTTTTGCCTTCTTCAAGGCTGCTGCCTCACGGAACGGTCAACGTCTCCGGGACCATGCATATTGGCTGTTTGGCTCGCCATTTCAAAGCGGGGGAGATTTGCGGCTGTGTTGTCCGTCTTCCTGTCAGGGCATCAGGTAAGAAGGTTTTCGTGTTTCCACATCTCACAGGTGTACTGTACTGTGCAGCGAGGGGAGACGCGCCAATGAGCATGCAAAAGATTCCAGCCGTTTTCTTCTATCTTTTTTTCTCACCGGCCTAGAAATGGACATCTGACTGTCGGCCAGCAACTTGCCGACATGTCGCTACGAAAATGCAATTTTTTTTTGTTTTTTTGGAAGATCAAGACCAAGAAAAACCTGGAGCAGTGAAGAAAGTTAGAACCACCGGCCCAATGGCCCATTTGGCACCGCTGCCAGTGCCAGGGGTGGTCGTTGCTGGGCCGAGCCCGGCCGATCGTGTGCAAGCCAAGCTGTTCGGACCCTATCGTCGTATACAGTAGGAAATCAAACGCCCAACATTTGCATGGGCTGGACTGCTGGATCACGACTCACGGGTGGGGTGCTTCGTTCTAGACTAACCCTAGTTTGACCCTGTTCTTTATTTTTTGAGGGATAATCTTATCCACTATTTTTTAAAAATATTCCTTGATTCTGACTCTGGGTCTCCAAACCAAACATGTGTTAAGTTAGAATGATCCCACCTCATCTCTCTTTATCTTTCCTCATCCATCCATCCAAACACTACCTCGGTGGATTAGTTGGGCTCTGACCCAACGCAGTTGTGGGTCCCGCAGCTGTTGACCCGGTCGTTTGTTACCAAAACATATACAGACCTCTTTGCCTTAGCGTAAAAGACTAGCAGGTGAACTGTTGTATACTTGGAATGGCCCTGGCCCGTGCAGCACGACGAAAAACGCAGCCGCAGAGCACCAAAAGGAATACCTGCACAAGCACACGGGTCAGGCAGGCAGGAGTGCAAATACAAACCTGCGATATACCAAACTTATGTTCGTACACGTACACGTACTACAGAAACACTTTGGTGCGCAAATACTTTGACCAGATTCTCGTGAAACCTGACGATTCATCAATTCAAACTAGATTAACTAGCGTCGTGTCCCAACTCCCAACCAAAAGGACAGACCAGAATGAGCCCGTGTGCTAGTTGCGTACCTATATCTACAGAGACGTGCAACCTATAAACAAGCGCTCTGGTTCCTCACTGAAAGCTCCAGGGATCATTTCTCGTGGTGGGTGTGCGATATGTGCTTCGTCAGCTCCATTGAACAATAGGATGCATGGGACTTTACCAACTGAGGACCCAATATGGCACTTCAGTTTTCAAGTGCCTGAATAAATAAATCTGTCTCGTCCATCCAGTAATATGATTGGTAATCTGAAAGTTGAAGAGAAAAACGATCACCAACTAAACATTGGTAATCTGAATGTGTAAGAAAAGAAAGCCATGCATGCCATCTGCTGGACATGACCAGGGCCGCCGCCCTTGTTGCTTCCCGCCTAAACAAAACCAAACACAAGCCAAGCCTGAAGCCTGAGCGCAAGGAGCCAGGAGGAAGGAAGCATGGTGGCGAGAAGGAGACGGTTAGGCCAACCGTTTGTATCCTCCAGCTTCACGCACCTCTCCCCCCACTCTACTCTTGGCGCCAAAGCAAAGCCGTTAGATTATTGGTCACCATCTCGAACCCAACCCGCGCCGCGCTCTCGGTCCCTCCCCACCATTTATCCTTCCCGAAGAAAACAATCGCGCCATGCCAATGCGCCTCGCCGCGCCGCGCCGCACCGCCCTCCCCCCACGTCCGGCATTGCGTCTCAGCGATGCGGCCGCCTTCCTCCTCCTCCTCCTCTTCGTCGTCTCCAGCCGCGGTTCCGGAGCCCGGCGGCCGGATGTCCGCGCTCACGATGCGCGCGGTGGCGCGGATGTCGAGGGCGCGGTGGTTCGTCTTCCTGCGCCGGGTGTACCAGTACCAGAACGGCCCGAGGTCTGACCTGGGCTCCAACCCGTTCAACTCGCCCGGCTGGCTCGCGCTCGAGCTCGGCGTGATCGTCGCGCAGGTGGTCCTGACCACCGCCGTCGTCGCAACATCCGCCGCGGAGCGACCCGCGTGGCCGCTCCGGCTGTGGGTCGCGGCCTACAACGTCGGCAACGTGCTCAGCCTACCCCTCCTATACTGGCGGCACCGCCATTCCTCCTCCTCCTCCTCCGCCGGCGGCGGCCGGGGCGACCTCGAGATGCACGGCGCCAATGACGCTCCGGGGTACGAGTACAGTTTGAGTCGCTGCTTGCGTCGACGGTGAAACTAGATCGATACCGGAAGGCGGAACGGACAGCCTCCTTAATTTGTCGGGTGGATGATCGATCATGCAGGAACAGGTCGTATCTGATGAACAAGGCGCGGGCGTTCCTGGAGCTCTTCTTCGCGATGTGGTTCGTGATGGGCAACGTGTGGGTGTTCGACGCGCGGCTGGGGTCGTTCCAGCGCGCGCCGAGGCTGTACGCGCTCTGCGTCAGCCTGCTGGCCTGGAACGCCGTCGTCTACTCGCTCCCGTTCCTCCTCTTCCTCCTGCTCTGCTGCTTCGTGCCCGCGGTCGGCTACGCGCTCGGCTACAACATGAACTCGGCCTCCGTCGGCCGCGGCGCCTCCGACGAGCAGCTCGCCGCGCTGCCGCGGTGGCGGTTCAAGGAGCCCGACGTGGCAAGGGACCGGGAGCGCGATGACCAGGCGAGTAACTTGAATCCGTTTCTGTTGCGTATGCAGTTATGCACAGACACGCTGCACGCACAAATTAATGATCACAGCAACTATTAAACTACCGCATCAATTATATTAGCAGAAAATATTAAAAAAACAGTTAGAAAAAAGGGAGGCCAGGAAGAAATTCGGCAAAGAACAAATGATTGGTGGACTCAAGTACCGCAGGCCGGAATAGGGGTAGCGCGAAAGTGGAAACGTGCGAGTACGAAACTAGAACGTGCTACCTTTTTTTGGATGGTACACTAAATATAACAAGTCCAAACTGTGCTTTTTTTGATACCATGATCGCTGTCATGTTGAAACTGTGATCTGAACTGCTTGAAATCACGCAGCTAGCATAGCAGTCTTGTAAAACCCATGTCTGAAACTGCAACTGTAGGAGTGCTGCATCTGCCTTGCGCAGTACGGGGAGAAGGAGGAGGTTCGGCAGCTGCCGTGCACGCACGTGTTCCACCTCAAGTGCGTGGACAGGTGGCTCAGGATCATCTCCTCTTGCCCTCTCTGCAAGCAAGAGCTCAAGTGACTGATGCCTACTCCGCTCCTACAGAGAGATGTGGGTGTATTCTCCCTCCCTTACTCTGACTGCGCCTGCCGATCAGCCACACCTACTACATATATACCACGACGACCGCCGGACGATGCGTGCGTCGCACCTCTCGCGAGGATCTCTCGGCGGGCCCGTGCTGACCTCTAGTAGACGCTGACAAATGATGTGCAGCAGGCGGCAGGTGAATTCGGTACCTTTTTTTTTTGTCTAGACTAGATCAAATGGGAATTGTGTAAACAAAAAGGTCTCTTTTTTTTTATGTATGTAACAATGTGTTGTGCGCCCTTGCTTCATTCAAGACTGAATGCATACTTTTCTTTGTGCTAGCTGGAGATCAAATGGCGCAGTGTACCGTGTTTTCTTTGTTGGGACTTGAGCATTTGCGCTGCTATGTCCCCGTTTGTTTCGGCTTTTCGTAGCTTCTGGCCACCAAAAGTTGCTGCAAACGGCCAAACACTCAGCTTTTCAGTCAGCTTCTATAAAATTCGTTTGGGTAAAAACCATTCAAAATCAACATAAATATATAATCGGTTGAGTCATCGTAATAGTAGTTATCCGTCACTTTATAGATCCTGAGCCCTATGGACAACTTTATCTTCCTTCAAACGTAATCTTAATGATACTCAGATTCTCAACACAGCCAGATTTTCCCCACAGCTAGATTCTCGGAAAAGCTGGTCAGAAAAAAGCTGAACCAAACAGGCCCTCTCCTCTCACCTGTCGAGTCAAATGTACAAGTGTCCAGTACGTTAGAGCATATCGAGAACTCAGTCGCGCCCGACAAGATTTGACGCGATTCAAAGGCCTGAACTAGTTTTAGAGTCGAGGCCTGATCGCTCCTGTCGACTTTGGGATTAGGCCTGGCTTGGCCCGTTTCCGTGCTCGGTCGGATTTTGGTGCCGAGTATGACCTAGCCCAACAAGACTACATGCATTCAAGCCTTTTTAATTTGACTGCTCATGCCGTGGAGATAGCGCACTTTGCTATCCTCAGTAATCGAGTACAATAGAGATTTGCGTCTGCATACACATCGAAGTTTAAAATAAAGGATAAAACAGAAGACGACATAAAATAACTGCTGGAGACAAACTAAGAGTGAATTTAGTTGGAATTTGTCGTAGAACAATTGTAGTCTACGAGCATCTTTAACATGAGTCCTGAACAAGATTGTATTTTAAAATATAGGACTAACGTCAAATAGACTCATCAAAATTTATTAATATTAACAATTATAGAACTCAGACTCTCGAGTCATAAATATAAGACCACATATGCTAGAACTTGATCCCATTTTGTACACTTTCTAGCTTTATTTTTTAAATAGCATGGCCTATTTTTTAATAACATGATATTGGACTTAACTGTTAGAGCTACAATTATTTTGGTGTCCCTACTCAGGTCATGTTTTAATTTTTATGACTTAAACATAGGGCTTTTTGTTGAAGATGCTCTAGGATTCACTATAAAAACTATTTAGAGTACACAGTACCTCTAGATCGTACCTCTAGATCCTTACATGAATATTTAAGTTGAAGTAAACTGTTTTGTTCTTGTTAGGATATACTCAGCAGCAGGGGCGGACCCACAGGGGGGTCCGGGTGGGCCCTGGCACACCCTAAGCCAGGCCCATCGGAGACCCCACCCGTTCATCTGCCGAGCGCTGAAGGCCGTTTCAACTTCCCGATCCTTCAGCTTCCAGTTCCCAGAATCACGAGTGCGGCTGTTCCTGGCGACTGGCGACTGGCGACCTCAACCTGGCTGGCGAGCGCGCGTTGCGCGGTTGGACGGCTGTCTGCAGGTGGCCTGGCTTTCTGTTCCTGACGAGCACCTGGCTTCCTGTTCCTGACGAGCGCGCGGCTGTAGTGCTGTGGCGAGCGGCCGAGCGGGTGCCTGCTCTGCTCTTCGATTGCTGCTGGTGAGTGGTTGCCTGCTCTGCTTTTGGATTGGTTGTGTTCTGTATGATAGGGACATGACGTCCAGAATTTTCAATTTAGCCTTTTTCTAGTAGTTTCACGTTTAGATCTTTAGAGATTAAAGAAACTAACACTGTTTTTTGGACGCCTGCTCTGCTCCTCCTGTGATTGGCTGCGATTGGTTGCGCTCTGTTGCTGTTAATTTTTGTTTTATTGATTGTTGATTCACTGCCATTATTTTTGTAGTGATAAAATATGAAGAAGCAAGGAGATATTGCCTCTCTTTTTCGTAATCATGCTGCAAAAAAACAGAAGTTTATTGCTTCTTCATTATCTCCGGATGTTACTCAAGCGTCGACACCTCAAGAACAAGAGAAAGAAAGAATAAATGAAGAAATTGTGAATCCAATGCCATCTGCACCGCCACCGCCAACACTTTATGATGTCAGTCGTCTTCCACATGATCCAGGTGAAAGACAACCTATTGCAAGTTACCATGCTAATGATCATGATGCAATTCGAAGAGCATATATTCTTAGAGGTCCATTTCAACCATATGCACATGAATTCCCAAATAGGAAAATTGGAGATAGAGATCGCCATTTTAATTTTGTGTGGTTTCAAAATTTTCCTTGGATTGAATATAGTGTCAAGAAAGATGCTGCATTTTGCTTTATGTGCTACTTATTCAAAAGTAAAGCAAATAAGGGCAAAGGTACTTCTGCATTTACTTCAGATGGTTGGAATAATTGGAATAAAGGGTCTGAAGCACTTCTAAAACATGTGGGTTCTATGTCACATAAGATAGCCGAAGAGAAATATCTTGGCTTTATAAATCCTAATGCAGCAATTGATAACAAAATTGAGAAGTGGAGTGATGATGATCGCAATCTTTATAAGATAAGGTTGACATATTCACCTCGATGTTTGAAGTTTCTTTTGCATCAAGGATTGTCATTTCGTGGACATGATGAAGGTGAAGAGTCTAGCAACAGAGGAAACTTTATTGAAATCTTGAAATTTCTTGCTGTAAATAGTGAAGAGGTCAACAAGTATGTTCTTAACAACGCTCCAGGTAATTGCACTTTGACTAGCCCAAAGATACAAAAGCAGATTATTCAGTGTTGCGCTATAGAAACTAGAAAGAAAATAATTGAAGAGCTTGGGGAAGAGCCATTTGCAATTTTAGCAGATGAGTCTAGTGACATATCACACAAAGAACAACTAGCTCTTTGCTTGCGTTATGTTGATGCATTGGGAAGGCCATGTGAGCACTTTATTGGAGTTGTTCATGTAGATGATACTAGCTCTTTATCACTTAAGGATGCAATTGAAGCTTTACTTGTTAGTCATGGCTTGACTTTGACACAAATTCGTGGACAAGGTTATGATGGGGCTAGCAACATGAGAGGTGATATTAAAGGATTGAAAACATTGATCATGCAAGAGTCACCTTCTGCTTATTATATCCATTGTTTTGCACATCAGCTCCAACTAGTTCTTGTTGTTGTTGCCAAGGGAAATAATGATTGTGTGTGGTTTTTTGATCAAGTAACTCTCTTATTGAATATTGTTGGAGTTTCTTGTAAGCGTCATGGTATGCTTCGAGATGCTAGACTTGAGAATCTCATGAAATCACTTGAATGTGGTGACCTTGGAACTGGGAGAGGATTGAATCAAGAGATGGGGTTGCCTAGGCCTGGTGAGACTCGATGGGGCTCTTATTACAAAACTATATGCAACATAATTACTATGTATCCTGTAATCCGAGATGTTCTCATGATTCTTGGAGAGGATACTACAATTAGAAGTGATTGGACAAGAATACATTCTATGCTTGGAGCATTTGAGTCATTTGACTTTGTTTTTGATGCACACTTAATGTTTGTTATTCTTGGATATACAAATGATTTATCAGTGTGTTTGCAAAGAAGGGAACAAGATATTATCAATGCAATTTCACTTGTTAATGTGGCAAAGAGAAGAATGCAACAATTAAGGCTTGATGGTTGGGATCAATTCCTTCAAAGAATCACTTCATTTTGCAACAAACATGATATCCAAGTTCCTGCTATGGATGGAAATTATAAGCCTTATGGAAGATCATCACGATTTGTTCATAACCAAACTAATGATGACCACTTCAGAAGAGAAGTATATATTGGGGTCATTGATCAAATTAGCCTAGAGCTTGATAGTCGGTTTAGTGAGGCTAATATGGAGCTGCTTTCTTGTATGTCAGCCTTGGATCCTTCCAACTCTTTTGCTTCTTTTGATGCACACAAGGTACGAAAGCTAGCTGATTTTTATCCTAATGACATGTCAAGCACTAACTTGTTAAAACTTGACTTGCAACTTGACAATTATATTGATGGCATAAGAGAAGATGATAGATTCAAAGACATAACTAATCTTGTGGACCTCTCGGTTAAGCTTGTTGAAACAAAGAGACATAAGGTGTTTGATATGGTTTATTTGCTTCTCAAATTGGTATTGCTTTTGCCGGTGGCGACAGCAAGTGTTGAAAGGGCATTTTCTGCAATGAGTTTGGTGAAGACTAAATTGAGAAACAAGATGTGTGATAGTCTTTTGGATGATTGTCTTGTTACATACATCGAGAGGGATATTTTCTTCGAAGTGAATGAAGAAGATATAATTGAAACTTTTATGGCGTTGAGGAAGCGCATGCCAGATAAGTAGTATTATTGCAATTTTTATGCTTAATGTATGCAATTTTTATGCTTAATGTATGCAATTTTCATGCTTATTTGTTGAGTGTCAAACTTTATATCTATATATCAAATTGTTTACCAAATTTACTATGAAATTATATGTACATTAAATAGAATTCTACATGGAAATTTTGTTGCGGCACACCCTATATAAAAATCCTAGGTCCGCCACTGCTCAGCAGATCGTGCATATAGTTATATAAGATAGGGTGAAGTTTGAAATAAAAAGTAAGATAGTAAGTTTGCTAAAGATAGTCTAATAGGTCGTATTTATCACCATATGTCTCTTTCTCCCTCCAAAAAACGGCTTCTTCCATGGCGTCTCTAGGGATCATCCAGACGTGACCATGGCCAACTCGAGACCTCGAGTGAGGATGAGGAAGATAGAAGAAGAGAGGTGTTCAACAGCAAAAGTGCCCTGTGGACAGTTCGCCCTTAGAGTCGGATAGTCCGCGGTGATGAGCGGACGATCACACATGTGTAGAATCAGTTAGGGTTCCAGATTTCTAGCGGGATTAGTTAGCAAAACCTTCGGAATTACTCAAGAACTGACTCGTAACGGATCAAGACCTCCACCCTTTATAAGGATGAATGGGTACGACCAATTGAACCCCCACAATTGATCTAATCAAATGTAATTATCGATTTTACCTTATTTGGATCGTTCTTTCAATTCCTAGTAGTAGGAGTAATCTAGCCTTAGGTTTAGATCTAGTTTAGTATTTCACGACAATTTCTCTTCAACTCTACGCCGATCTGAGCCGCACCGGACTGCCTGCCGACCCGGAGCAACGTCTTGGACCTGACCCCCTCGACGAGATCTTTCTCGGGGCGAGTTTTAGGGTTCTTCGTGGAGAAGAAGACCATATGTGCCATCGCGACAGTCCGGTCTCAGGTCGCGGATGGTTCGAAAGCGTGTAGAGGAGGATCCGCGCCTGCGCCTAGGTTGCGGACCGTCCAGTCCTGTGTCGCGGACCGTTCACGTATCTACGGAAAGCACCGATATGTGATTTGTTCCAGTGATTAACGTCTAGATCAGTGCCAACAAGAGGCATGGACGTTCGAGGGTGGGGCATGACAGGTGGCCATGGCTAGGGCAGATGTGGTGACCGGGAAGAAGAAAAGAATGAATCGGTAAGTTACGTAAGAAATAGTAGTGTGTGGCTAATTTTTAGCAACTTCACGCAGCTTCAAATGGTGGAGTATCTTTTTTAGGAGTTTCACTAAAACATTAAATCTAGTCTTTAGGTTCATCTTTTATTTTGTAGATCTAGAATATTTGACTCCCTTCATAAAAATAAAATTATTCTTGATAAATTTGAAGTCAGTAGGCTCTACAAATTTGTAGACACTTACGAACGGTGACAGGATGTAGCAGAACAGTTGAAAGCATAAGTCTATATCCAGAAGCCTTACTTATCTCACCTGCTATTTCATATTTAACTATTTGTATACTATAGACTACATTGTTTAGACTGATCTCAACGCGGTGAGGCAAAGGACCCGAATGTGTGTTGCTACATTGATATGTGGCAATGCAAAAAGATGGTGTATCCAACCGGGAGATGTATCTAGGCATGCTTGTAGGCAAAAAGGCATCGACACGATCGATGATCGACCGTGCACGATGCATTAAGAGCAATTACAATAATGGGCTATAAGCATGCTTATATGACATTTTTGCTTATGTGGAAGAGAGAGATATAAAAAAGTAGAGGGAGTTGAATCTTATGCAAGAGTTAGGTGATACACGTGCTTTAAGATAAAAGGATGAAAGAGAAAGAGACATGAGATTCATCTAAGAGCCAACTTTAAAGTCAGTTTTATTATATGAGTGTGTTTATTGTTGGCTATAGATAATATGGTAAAGAGTTAGTGACAATAATAATCTCTATTATTAAACTTACTCTAAGGAGAGAGGATACATATTTTTAGGTCTTGACGGCCCGGGCACACAGAAGGCATCGTGTGTTAGTCATCGCCCATTGAAAGCTTTTTGCGTTTCTACAGTGGCACACACGAGATAAAAACGAATTATGCATCTCCTCTTGCATGTCCTGGTAGAGTCGATCCATCCTATGGAGTGAAGTTTAGAGCTCCTTTTTTAACGGGGTATTTTTTTTCTCTCGTTCCCTGCGTTTTTTTTCTTATAAAATTCATGTACGATTACTCGAAATTTCCTGCATTCCAAACACATGTCGGAGATAGTCTAACGCTGCGCATCGACTTGCCGTTCCGGCTCCGTGGCAGTCTTGCAGCTGGACGCGGAACGCTGCAGAGGTCCGAGTCCGAGTCCGAGTGGCTGATGTATTGACGGAAGCCACCAACCACTCCCTAGTTCACTGCTGTACTCTGCAGAAACCGCGCGCTCCGCTGTTTAGCATTCCAATCACGTGCTTTGCCCAAATTTACTCATTGGTTTCCGAGTCCGAGCACACATTGACACAAAGGGCTTGGCCGGCTCGCTCGACGCTGCCTCTGTCTTTTTTTCTTTTTTTCTTTTACCTTGTTTCATTTAAATTTCACGAAACCGATGAAGAAGCCAGGCCTACCCCGTACTAGCCCGAGCCGAGTCATTCACACGTGGTAAGCGAAGTCAGCAGCATGCATGCATGCTTCCTGCCAACCAATGTTTGACAGCTTTGTTCGCTGGCTGCGGCACGCACGTTGAAGTTTTGCCGACCGAAAGTATTTTTACCGGCGTCCGGAGTGAGGAGGACTACGACGGGCAGGAGGCTACCCGTGCTACGTTTGTCATCACGTCAAGGGTGGGTAACGTTTTTCATGCGCCGGTTGACCCGGGGTTTCGCGGGCTCACATGTATGGAAAACGAGATCACGAGAATGACCCGAGCGGACTCGTTCTACACACTTTCTAATGGTGTGTTCGTTGAAGAGCGGAGAGAAATGTGGCGGCTCTATTTTTATTTTCTTGATGTTTGGTTTCAATAGAGAAGAAGAGCAGAGTGGTTTCTAGAGTCTATATATGATAAATATTTGGGATACTCTTGTTTCAACAAAACGAACGGATACGAGCGCTCTCATGGACGTAAGCGTTCTTCTCCCTCTCCTCCACTCCACAGTCATATGGCTCTCCAACCAAACAATGAACGGAGCGGTTTCACTCTATTATACTCTTCAACCAAATAAAAAATGATGAAACAGCTCCATTCTGCTTACCAAATACAAAATGAAATGGCTTAATTTTTATAAACTGGTATGGTGCCTGAGAGCACCTAGAGGGGGGGTGAATAGGTGATCCTGTAAAAACTTAACTTATAGCCACAAAAACTTGTTAAGGGTTAGCACAATAATTGCTAAGTGGCTAAAGAGGAGATCTTGCACAATACGACAATCACAGAGAATTCAACACAGAGAAGACACGGTGATTTATCCCGTGGTTCGGCCAAGTACAAAACTTGCCTACTCCACGTTGTGGCGTCCCAACGGACGAGGGTTGCAATCAACCCCTCTCAAGCGGTCCAAAGACCCACTTGAATACCACGGTGTTTTGCCTTGCTTATCTTTATCCCACTCGCGAGGAATCTCCACAAATTGGAGTCTCTCGCCCTTACACTTAAGATTCACAAAGAAACACGGAGTAAGGGAGGGAAGCAACACACACAAATCCACAGCGAAATGCGCACACACACAGCCAAGATTCGAGCTCAAAGACTATCTCACAGTTTCTCACAAGAACGGAGCTCGAATCACTTAGAATAACAAACGGATGCGCAAAGACTGAGTGTGGATGATCAAGAATGCTCAAGAGTTGCTTGGTGTGCTCCTCCATGCGCCTAGGGGTCCCTTTTATAGCCCCAAGGCAGCTAGGAGCCGTTGAGAATAAATCTGGAAGGCCATCTTTGCCTTCTGTCGTCGGGCGCACCGGACAGTCCGGTGCACACCGGACAGTGTCCGGTGCCCGATTCCTTTCCTTAAATGGCGAAGCCGACCGTTGCAGATCTGGGAGCCGTTGGCGCACCGGACATGTCCGGTGCACACCGGACAGTCCGGTGCCCCCTTCCGACCGTTGGCTCGGCCACGTGTCCCGCGCAGATCGCGCGGCCGACCGTTGGCCCGGCCGACCGTTGGCTCACCGGACAGTCCGGTGCACACCGGACAGTCCGGTGAATTTTAGCCGTACGCCGTCAGCAAATTCCCGAGAGCGACCTCTTCGGCCGAGGCAGCCTGGCACACCGGACACTGTCCGGTGCACCACCGGACAGTCCGGTGCTCCAGACCGAAACAGCCTGTTGGCTGTACACAGCCAACTTTCTTCTTCTCTTCTTCTTCCTGTTTCTAATACTTAGACAAGTATATTAGTACACAAAACCAATGTACTAAGACTTAGAAACATACCTTTGCTCTAGATTTGCACTTTGTTCATCCATGGGCATTGATTCACATTTAAGCACTTGTGTTGACACTCAATCACCAAAATACTTAGAAATGGCCCAAGGGCACATTTCCCTTTCAATCTCCCCCTTTTTGGTGATTTATGCCAACACAATATAAAGCAACTAGAACAAGTGCAAAATCACTTCAAATAAAACTCAAATTGATTTTGATTCAATTTTGGCATATATGGATCATCCTTTGCCACCACTTGGTTTGTTTTTGCAAATCGAACTCAAATCTCTATCTCTAAGTCAAACACATGTTGAGGCATAAAGAGAGTCATTCCAAAAGAGATTGATCAAAGATTTCAAAAACTCCCCCTATTTCCCATAATCAACACTTCTCCCCACAAGAAGCCAACTTTTGACAAGAGAGACAATAAAAGCATTTGACAAAACAAAACTCTATTCTACTATTTTCAAAATCTCTCAAGTGGTAGCTGATCCATTTATCGCGTTGGCCTTTATTTTCTCCCCCTTTGGCATCAAGCACCAAAACGGGATCAATCTTGGCTCTTTTTAACCCCATTGCCTCACCAAAGTCTTCAATTAAGAGCAAATGGCAATAAGATTTCATGAGATGAACTTGGAATAAGTTACCCTCTCATCGGAGTGCAGTGGAAGTCTTTCATGGTCCAAGTCCACCTTTTCCCTTTCAATCCTCCTTCGAGACTAAATCATCAAACTCAAGCACATGGTTAGTCTCAAAGGGTCAAGTTGTAACACATCTCCCCCTAAACATGTGCATCACTTTGCAACGGACTTGTGAGGTCCAGGGAGTGTTTGTACAACTTGAGCACCATAATAAGCAATAAAATGCAAAAAGGAACATGATCAAAAGCATAAGTACATGTATGCTACAATTCAATCCAGGTTCCACGAATCTAAGACATTTAGCTCACTACGCAACCTGCAAAAGGTCTTTTCATCTAGAGGCTTAGTGAAGATATCGGCTAGCTGGTTCTCGGTGCTAACATGAAACACTTCGATATCTCCCTTTTGCTGGTGGTCTCTCAAAAAGTGATGCCGGATGTCTATGTGCTTTGTGCGGCTGTGCTCAACAGGATTCTCCGCCATGCGGATAGCACTCTCATTGTCACATAGGAGTGGGACTTTGCTCAGATTGTAGCCAAAGTCCCGGAGGGTTTGCCTCATCCAAAGTAGTTGCGCGCAACACTGACCTGCGGCAACGTACTCGGCCTCAGCGGTGGATAGGGCAACGGAGGTTTGTTTCTTAGAGTTCCATGACACCAGGGACCTTCCTAAGAATTGGCACGTCCCCGATGTACTCTTCCTATCGACCTTACATCCAGCATAGTCGGAGTCTTAGTATCCAACTAAGTCAAAGGTAGACCCCTTTGGATACCAGAGCCCGAAGCAAGGCGTAGCGACCAAATATCTAAGAATTCGCTTTACCGCCACTAAGTGACACTCCTTAGGATCGGATTGAAATCTAGCACACATGCATACGCTAAGCATAATATCCGGTCTACTAGCACATAAGTAAAGCAAAGAACCTATCATTGACCGGTATGCTTTTTGATCAACGGACTTACCTCCTTTGTTGAGGTCGATGTGTCCGTCGGTCCCCATCGGAGTCTTTGCGGGCTTGGCGTCCTTCATCCCAAACCGCTTTAGCAGATCTTGCGTGTACTTTGTTTGGGAGATGAAGGTGCCGTCCTTGAGTTGCTTCACTTGGAACCCAAGGAAGTAGTTCAACTCGCCCATCATCGACATCTCGAATTTCTGCGTCATCACCCTGCTAAACTCTTCACAAGACTTTTGGTTAGTAGAACCAAATATTATGTCATCGACATAAATTTGGCACACAAACAAATCACCATCACATGTCTTAGTAAAAAGAGTTGGATCGGCTTTCCCAACCTTGAAAGCATTAGCAATTAAAAAGTCTCTAAGGCATTCATACCATGCTCTTGGGGCTTGCTTAAGTCCATAGAGCGCCTTAGAGAGCTTACACACGTGGTCGGGGTACCGTTCATCCTCGAAGCCAGGGGGTTGCTCCACGTACACCTCCTCCTTGATTGGCCCGTTGAGGAAAGCACTCTTCACATCCATTTGGTACAACCTGAAAGAATGGTGAGCGGCATATGCTAGCAAGATACGAATGGACTCTAGCCTGGCCACAGGAGCGAAAGTCTCCTCAAAGTCCAAACCTGCGACTTGGGCATAACCTTTTGCCACAAGTCGAGCCTTGTTCCTCGTCACCACCCCGTGCTCGTCCTGTTTGTTGCGGAACACCCACTTGGTTCCCACAACATTTTGCTTCGGACGAGGCACCAGTGTCCAAACTTCATTGCGCTTGAAGTTGTTGAGCTCCTCCTGCATGGCCAATACCCAATCCGGATCTAGCAAGGCCTCCTCTGCCCTGAAAGGCTCAATAGAAGAGACAAAGGAGTAATGCTCACAAAAATTAACTAATCGAGATCGAGTAGTTACTCCCTTGGTAATATCACCCAGAATTTGGTCGACGGGATGATCCCTTTGAATCATCGCTCGAACTTGGGTTGGAGGTGCCGGTTGCGCTTCTTCCTCCATCACTTGATCATCTTGTGCTCCCCCTTGATCAAGCGCCTCCACTTGAGGTACCTGTTTGTCATCTTCGGTTGGGGGATGCACCATAGTTGAGGAAGAAGGTTGATCTCGTTCATCTTGTTCCTGTGGCCGTACTTCTCCAATCGCCATGGTTCGTATAGCGGCCGTCGGAACATCTTCTTCATCTACATCATCACAATCAACAACTTGCTCTCTTGGAGAGCCATTAGTCTCATCAAATACAACGTCGCTAGAGACTTCAACCAAACCCGATGATTTGTTGAAGACTCTATACGCCTTTGTATTTGAGTCATAACCTAACAAAAACCCTTCTACAGCTTTGGGAGCAAACTTAGAATTTCTACCCTTCTTCACTAGAATGTAGCACTTGCTCCCAAATACACGAAAGTAAGATACATTGGGTTTGTTACCGGTTAGTAGCTCATACGAAGTCTTCTTGAGGAGGCGATGTAGGTAGACCCTGTTGATGGCGTGGCAAGCCGTGTTCACGGCTTCCGACCAGAAACACTCGGGGGTCTTGAATTCTCCAAGCATCGTCCTCGTCATATCGATTAGCGTCCTGTTATTCCTCTCTACTACACCATTTTGCTGTGGTGTGTAGGGAGCGGAGAACTCGTGCTTGATCCCTTCCTCCTCAAGGAACTCCTTCACTTGAAGGTTCTTGAACTCGGACCCATTGTCGCTCCTTATCTTCTTCACCTTGAGCTCAAACTCATTTTGAGCTCTCCTGAGGAAGCGCTTGAGGGTCCCTTGGGTTTCAGACTTATCCTGCAAAAAGAACACCCAAGTGAAGCGGAAAAAGTCATCAACAATAACTAAACCATACTTACTCCCTCCTATGCTCAGATAGGCGACGGGTCCGAAGAGGTCCATATGCAGCAGCTCCAGGGGTCTTGAAGTGGTCATCACATTCTTGCTGTGATGCGCTCCTCCCACTTGTTTACCTGCTTGACAAGCTGCACAAGGTCTATCTTTTTCGAAATGTACGTTAGTCAAACCTATCACGTGTTCTCCCTTTAGAAGCTTGTGAAGGTTCTTCATCCCCACATGTGCTAAGCGGCGATGCCACAGCCAGCCCATGCTAGTCTTAGCTATTAAGCATGCATCTAGACCGGCCTCTTCTTTTGCAAAATCAACTAAATAAAGTTTGTCGTCTAATACACCCTTAAAAGCTAGTGAACCATCACTTCTTCTAAAGACAGACACATCTACATTTGTAAATAGACAGTTATACCCCATATGACATAATTGACTAACAGATAGCAAATTATATCCAAGACTCTCTACTAAAAATACATTAGAGATAGAATGCTCATTAGAAATTGCAATTTTACCTAACCCTTTTACCTTGCCTTGATTCCCATCGCCGAATATAATTGAATCTTGGGAATCCTTATTCTTGACGTAGGAGGTGAACATCTTCTTCTCCCCCGTCATATGGTTTGTGCATCCGCTGTCGATAATCCAGCTTGAACCCCCGGATGCATAAACCTGCAAGGCAAATTTAGGCTTGGGACTTAGGTACCCAACTCTTGTTGGGTCCTACAAGGTTAGTGCAAATTTCCTTAGGGACCCAAATGCAAGTTTTGTCACCCTTGCATTTTGCCCCTAATTTCCTAGCAATTACCTTCTTACCCTTTCTACAAATAGCAAAGGGAGCATTGCAAGCATAATAAATGGTAGAAGGTTTGTTCACAACTTTTCTAGGAACATGAGCAAAATTTCTCCTAGGCATATGCACAACATTTCTCCTACACATATCTCTATCATGCTTATAGGAAGAACTAGAAGCAAACATGGCATGAGAATCATAAACATGTGAATCAGAATCATTATAAGCATTTCTAGCATGTCTCCTATCATGGTACAAGAAAGCATGGTTCCTTTTAGCACTACTAGCCATAGGGGCCTTCCCTTTCTCCTTGACGAAGATGGGAGCCTTATGGCTTGTTAAGTTCTTGGCCTCTCTCTTGAAGCCAAGACCATCCTTAATTGAGGGGTGTCTACCAACCGTGTAGGCATCCCTTGCAAATTTTATTTTATCAACTTCACTCTTGCTAGTCTTAAGTTGAGCATTAAGACTAGCCACTTCATCATTTAGTTTTGAAATTGAAACTAAGTGTTCACTACAAGCATTAACATCAAAATCCTTACACCTAGTGCAAATTGTAATATGTTCAACACAAGAGTTACTTGCTACTTCTAGTTTAGCAGTTAAAACATTAATTTCACCTTTTAAAGAAGAAATGGTTTCATTACAAGTAGAAAGTTCACAAGAAAGTATTCCATTTCTTTTAACTTCTAGAGCAAGTGAATTTTGTGCACTAACAAATTTATCATGTTCTTCATATAAAAGGTCTTCTTGTTTCTCTAAGATTCTATCCTTTTCATTTAAGGCATCAATCAACTCATTAATCTTAGCTATCTTAGTTCTATCCAATCCCTTGAATAAACTAGAGTAATCAATTTCATCCTCACTAGATTCATCATCACTAGAAGAATCATAAGTATTAGCATTACGAGTGATTACCTTCTTTTCCCTTGCCATGAGGCAAGTGTGATGCTCGTTGGGGAAGAGAGCCGATTTGTTGAAGGCAGTGGCGGCGAGTCCTTCGTCGTCGGAGTCGGACGAAGAGCAATCCGAATCCCACTCCTTTCCAAGGTGTGCTTCGCCTTTGGCCTTCTTGTAAACCTTCTTGTTCTCTCTCTTCCCATTTTTCCCTTGCTCCTGGTCACTATCATTTTCGGGACAGTTAGCAATAAAATGACCAACCTTACCACATTTGAAGCATGAGCGCTTCCCCTTTGTCTTGGTCTTGCTTGGCTGCCCCTTGCGACCCTTTAGCGTCGTCTTGAATCTCTTGATGATGAGAGCCATCTCTTCATCATTGAGCCCGGCCGCCTCAACTTGCGCCACCTTGCTAGGTAGCGACTCCTTGATCCTCGTTGCCTTTAGAGCAATGGGTTGAGGCTCGTGGAGTGGACCGTTCAACGCGTCGTCGACGTATCTTGCCTCCTTGATCATCATCCGCCCGCTCACGAATTTTCCAAGTACTTCCTCGGGTGTCATCATCGTGTACCTAGGATTCTCACGAATATTGTTCACGAGATGAGGATCAAGAACGGTAAAGGACCTGAGCATTAGGCGGACGACGTCGTGATCCGTCCAACGCGTGCTTCCGTAGCTCCTTATTTTGTTGATAAGGGTCTTGAGCCGGTTGTAAGTTTGAGTTGGCTCCTCTCCCCTTATCATGGCGAATCGTCCAAGCTCGCCCTCCACCAACTCCATCTTGGTGAGCATGGTGATGTTGTTCCCCTCGTGAGAGATCTTGAGGGTGTCCCATATCTGCTTGGCATTGTCCAAGCCGCTCACCTTATTGTACTCTTCCCTGCACAAAGATGCTAAGAGAACAGTAGTAGCTTGTGCATTTCTATGAATTTGTTCATTTATAAGCATAGGGCTATCCGAGCTATCAAATTTCATTCCATTCTCCACAATCTCCCATATGCTTGGATGGAGAGAGAATAAGTGACTACGCATTTTGTGACTCCAAAATCCGTAGTCCTCCCCATCGAAGTGTGGAGGTTTGCCAAGAGGAATGGAAAGCAAATGCGAATTCGAACTATGTTGAATACGAGAATAATCAAATGAAAAGTTCGAATTGACCGTCTTTTTGTAGTCGTTGTCATCATCCTTTTGGGAAGAAGTAGACTCATCACTATCGTCGTAGTAGATGATCTCCTTGATGCGCCTTGTCTTCTTCTTCTTCCCTTCCTTCCGTCTATGCCCCGAGCCGGAGTCGGTAGGCTTGTCGTCCTTCGGCTCGTTGACGAAGGATTCCTTCTCTTTGTCGTTGATCACGATTCCCTTCCCCTTAGGATCCATCTCTTCGGGCGGTAAGTCCCTTTGTGAAGAGAACGGCTCTGATACCAATTGAGAGCACCTAGAGGGGGGGGTGAATAGGTGATCCTGTAAAAACTTAACTTATAGCCACAAAAACTTGTTAAGGGTTAGCACAATAATTGCTAAGTGGCTAAAGAGGAGATCTTGCACAATACGACAATCACAGAGAATTCAACACAGAGAAGACACGGTGATTTATCCCGTGGTTCGGCCAAGTACAAAACTTGCCTACTCCACGTTGTGGCGTCCCAACGGACGAGGGTTGCAATCAACCCCTCTCAAGCGGTCCAAAGACCCACTTGAATACCACGGTGTTTTGCCTTGCTTATCTTTATCCCACTCGCGAGGAATCTCCACAAATTGGAGTCTCTCGCCCTTACACTTAAGATTCACAAAGAAACACGGAGTAAGGGAGGGAAGCAACACACACAAATCCACAGCGAAATGCGCACACACACAGCCAAGATTCGAGCTCAAAGACTATCTCACAGTTTCTCACAAGAACGGAGCTCGAATCACTTAGAATAACAAACGGATGCGCAAAGACTGAGTGTGGATGATCAAGAATGCTCAAGAGTTGCTTGGTGTGCTCCTCCATGCGCCTAGGGGTCCCTTTTATAGCCCCAAGGCAGCTAGGAGCCGTTGAGAATAAATCTGGAAGGCCATCTTTGCCTTCTGTCGTCGGGCGCACCGGACAGTCCGGTGCACACCGGACAGTGTCCGGTGCCCGATTCCTTTCCTTAAATGGCGAAGCCGACCGTTGCAGATCTGGGAGCCGTTGGCGCACCGGACATGTCCGGTGCACACCGGACATGTCCGGTGCACACCGGACAGTCCGGTGCCCCCTTCCGACCGTTGGCTCGGCCACGTGTCCCGCGCAGATCGCGCGGCCGACCGTTGGCCCGGCCGACCGTTGGCTCACCGGACAGTCCGGTGCACACCGGACAGTCCGGTGAATTTTAGCCGTACGCCGTCAGCAAATTCCCGAGAGCGGCCTCTTCGGCCGAGGCAGCCTGGCACACCGGACACTGTCCGGTGCACCACCGGACAGTCCGGTGCTCCAGACCGAAACAGTCTGTTGGCTGTACACAGCCAACTTTCTTCTTCTCTTCTTCTTCCTGTTTCTAATACTTAGACAAGTATATTAGTACACAAAACCAATGTACTAAGACTTAGAAACATACCTTTGCTCTAGATTTGCACTTTGTTCATCCATGGGCATTGATTCACATTTAAGCACTTGTGTTGACACTCAATCACCAAAATACTTAGAAATGGCCCAAGGGCACATTTCCCTTTCAGTGCCGCTCTATCCCGTTGGCTTCCAACCAAACTAAACACACCTTCAATCACGGGCACCTCCTCTTTTGGGGCCATGAGTGTACAATCAACGAGCCTTGGCGGGGGTCGAGCAGTGCCCCTGACCAGGGCTCCATGTTAATGGGACCTCACTCTAGGTACTAAATAACAGTATGTATATATATATACATATAACATATATTGTATATGTATGCGTGCGGGCTCTACAGAACTTTTAAAGATATAATTATAAGTCAACAACACAACAACAACAAGCAAGAAGAAATAGACGTAGCCTATCAATCTTGATTTCTATATTCTAGTAGTAGTACTTCGTAGTCTCAGCTGCCTAGGCTCTCAGTCGCAGACAGTCAGGCAGTCGTGCTCTCTCCTCTTGGTAGCCAACACACGATATTAGGTACGACGACGCTTTCATTTTGCCCTACACGGTGAAAACGAAACTAACATGACCTGATAGATTGATCTGACAACGCATTACATCCATTTAATCGTTGTTTGAAGTAACCTTCTTTTGAGTCATATAGACACATATATAGGCCGCATTTTTTTACGAGATGTTAGACTATATTTTAGTTACTCTGTATTTACTCTGAACAACATTTTCAAATATACATAAATATTTATTAACAATATATATGTGCATCATAATCATTATTATAAAAAGTCTCCATTATAAGTCTTTTCTCGGACCTCTAATGTCAGGACCAGCACTTTGTACAGTGGCCCGAGCGGGCCTGACTCCGCGACCAGAGCGCATGGAGAGAAAATCCCTAGGCATGTGGATATACCTCCTCTTAGCTTTCGGTTTCGGGTCCATGAATGCGCTGCTGCCGGCGTTTGGCCAGCCTTGTAAGCTCATTGAATTCCTGTGGGACTTGGCAGGAGTTTAGGCGGAGGAGAAGAGGACGGATGCGGGACTCGTACATCAACAACAGTTATCGCCTCTAACTAAATTCACATGCTGACCAGGCGGCTCACTATAAAAGCGACATCTTACGTGTCGCACTCCTACAGTTCTAGCACTCCATTCGTGCTGATACATGCGTCCCGCTTGCCCCGAATCGATCGCAATCGGCGTGGGATAGAGATGGGGGCTCCGATCTCCGACTTCTCCCATAATTTCTTTCTATTAAGTGCTAGTCTGGAAACTATTTTTTTTAAAAAAAATATTTTTAAGGAAAAATAAACTAATTTTTTTTGAAAAAAATAAAAATCCCTTGACAAAAGTGTGGTTTCAAAACTAACCCTAAGCGATGATGATGGAAAAGTTTCTTCCCAACGGGGTGTAAATGAAGAAAAAATTTGCCCAACGAGTAAACGAAGATGGAGATGGGGAAGCATTCTCCATTCCCCACGGGACCTGTTCAACTTGCACGTGAGTACGTGACGATATTTCTATGTAATAGTTAATTATAAAAATAAATAATGACATTTTCACAAGATTACTTACTACAAATATTTTATTTTAATGTATACATCATAATTTCTTACATCTAATAATGTTTTTTCCATAATTTAAATGGGGACGAGATCCCCCACAAGTGTTTGTGGGAATTTTCGTGAATTTTTTTTTCATCACGGGACAGGGACGAAGAGCTATTCCTCGACAAAGAATTTCTCATTGTCATCCCTAGCGTGGGACCGCCATCTTCGTCCGAATTTTTTGTATTTTAGCCCCTAAACCGAAGTAAATTTACGTTTAGACCTAAAAAAATTTTAAATGCAGTTTTGGACCCTTTGCTCGGCGCCATAGGCCGTGGCGCCGAGCTAACACAGCTCGGCGCCACAGCCTATGGCGCCGAGCTTCGTGACGTGGCAGCCCGCGTGGCACACCTAGCTCGGCGCCACAGATCTTGGCGCCGAGCTAGGAAACTTAACCGAAACGCCTTTCCTCTTCGTTTCTTCTCTGTTTCGCTCGCGTCTTCATTTTCCTACGCCCGCCGTCGCTCATACCGCCGCCGCCGCCGAGCTCGCCGCCAGCTCGCCGCCGCCGAGCTCGCCGCCCGCCCGCAGCCCGCCGAGCGCGCCCGGCGAGCGCGCCGCCCGCCCGCAGCCCGCCGAGCTCGCCGCCGAGCTCGCCGCTCGCCCGGCGCCCGCCTCTCCCGCCGAGCTCGCCGCCGAGCTCGCTCGACTCCGGCCGCCGCCTGCTCTCCTCCGCCTGCCGCTCTCCCTCCGGCCTTCCAGCTCACAAGGTAATAATTTTTTATAATTATTACTTAATATTTTTGTATTTAGTTGGTATTACCTAGTTATTTAGTGTTTAGTTGTTCGTTAGTGGTTAGTTATTATTTAGCTTTTAGCATTTTAGGGTTTAGTGTTTAGGGTTAGTGGTTACATTAGTGTTTAGCATTTAGTTAGTATTTATTTAGTTTAGTATTTAGTATACTAGCTAGCCATTTACTTGTAAATTGTTTAGTAAATTGTTAGCTCTTGTTCGTGTTTAGTAAATTGTTAGCATATTGTTAGTGTTTAGTAAATTCTTAGTGATTATATAGTTACCATTTTGTTTAGCGCATTGGTATTACATGTTTTCTGTGTTGGCAACCATCGTGTTGTCGTTTATTCGCAGGTTCTATAAACATCACTTTACAGGGGAGGTGCTGCCAAATTTTTTACTGACAATAAGTTTTTTTGTACGTAGGTGTTCGTCCGACTTGACCTTCTCCACCGTTAGCTGGAGTCGTACGCGTTCTCAGGTATACATAGTTTTCGTACATTATTTATAGATTATGTAATTTCGTTTGATGTGTTTATTTAATATTTATTGTATAGTTTTTAGTTAATATATATTTATTACTTAGTAAGTTAGTAGGCTTAAGTATGTAGCCATTATTGAGTTAGTAATCCATTTTTGAAATAGATGGACAGCCTAGTAACACTATACCATGGAGGAAGGGTGGAGATAGATGCTTATGGGAGTGTTACTTTTGATGGTATGAAGATCGTGACCATGTTGTTCGTTGAAAGACCAACTTTTGACCAGCTTTTGGCTCGAGCTTGTGAGGAGATTAGTTGCGACATAAACGACCCTAGAATATCAATTCAGGGTTTGTTGTCCCATATTACATATGGAACAGTTGTCCGACGGTTGATCTCCATTACCTCAGAAGATGATTGGGTGATATATTTAAGAATTGTGAAGACGATGGTTCCACCATGTTTGGATGTGGTTGTTCAAAAGTTACCTGTTAGTCATTGCGGAGGTCCAGTCGGGTTGTCTCCACAAATGCCAAATGCATCTCGTATTGAAGCTCCTTTGGTAGAGCTTCATGAAGAAGTCGTTGTTGTGCCCGATGCTCAATCGGGTCCGCACGAGTATGGGATTTCTCGTCCTATTCCCGGCGTTTTGTGGGGCTTCTAATGCGGTGGTACCCCCCCAAGAGATCCCATTGACCCAGGATCCAGTTGACGATCATCCTAGTAAGTGTCTTCGACACATTGTTCGTATCCATCATTATTTCGTTTGATTAGACTTTTTAATGTGGTTTTTCTTGCTCCGACCCGATGCAGGATCTCCACATATCAATAATGCTGATGTTCAGATTGATGTGCCTGTGTCATATAATATGGACAACATATGCAGGGCATCCAATAGTGTTGATGTTCAGATTGAGGATGAGGAGGAGCCATATGAGGCTGCACGGGCCGTAGATTCTGATGATGACCGTCCGGTTCAAGAAATGACCGAGCAAGAAATTGAACTCATAAGACGTTTGTGTCCGGAGCGAGACCCTGCAGTACATGAATTTAGCAGTTTAAGTCATTCCACCCGTGCGTATGCTGAAGGACGTGACGATGAACTGCTAGAGGCTCCGGATAACGCCGACAACATTGAGATTAAGGTTGGCTTACTTTTCAAGGATCTGCCTACACTGAGACGATGGCTACAGGAATATTCTGTGAACCGGAAGAGGCCGTTCAAGGTGAGACATTCGTATGCACAGCGTCGTTACACTGTTGTGTGCGAGGTGCCAGAATGTAATTGGAGGGTATGTGCCCGAAGGCAGAAGGACACCGGAAAGTTTAAGATCACCAAAATTGTAGGTCCACACACTTGTGCCCAGACAGAGCTGAGCTCTAAGCATCGTCAGTTGACATCTACCCTGATTGCGAAAAGGATATTGGGGATATTGAAGGGTCAGCCAAACTTGAAGGTGAAGTCAATTATGACCATGACTTCGGAGCTGTTTGGTTACAGGATCAAATATGGGAAAGCATGGAGGGCAAAGCAGCGAGCATGGAAGATGATATACGGGGATTGGGAGGAGGGTTACGAGAAGTTACCAGCATTGTTCAATGCAATGAAAGCAAAAAACCCAGGCATGCATTACGAGTACATCCCCAAACCTAATGAATGGAGGAACGACAAAGAGATATTTTATCGTGCTTTCTGGTGTTTCTCGCAGTGCGTAGAGGCTTTCAGGCATTGTCGTCCCGTGCTCTCTATTGATGGTACTTTTCTTCTTGGGAAGTATAAGGGCACATTGTTGGTTGCCATATCATGCGACGCAGACAACTCACTGGTTCCTTTGGCATTTGCTTTGGTGGAGAGGGAGAACAGAGATAGTTGGTCTTGGTTCTTGCGGCTTGTACGCATCCATGTCGTAGGCCCTGGGCGCGAGGTTGGTGTCATATCTGACAGACACCAAGGTATTCTTAATGCAGTGCAAGAGCAGATTACTGGCTACGCACCCATGCACCACAGATGGTGCACTCGACATCTAGCAGAAAATCTTCTTCGAAAGGATCATAGCAAGGCTAACTTCCCCCTTTTTGAGGAGGTATGTCGTCAGTTGGAGGTTTCGTTTTTCGAGGATAAGTTGAAGGAACTACAAGATGCAACAAATGCTGAAGGTAAGAACTGGATTGCTGGATTGCTGAGGGAACCACACAAATGGACAAGGGCCTACGACGAAGGTGGCTGGCGGTTCGAGTTTCAGACTAGCAACATGGCCGAGTCATTTAACAGTGTGCTCAAGGGTATACGGGGCATGCCAGTCAATGCTATAGTAACATTCACTTTTTATAGGCTTGTGGCTTGGTTTAATGATAGACACGCGCAGGCCAAGGCAATGCAGACCCGAGGGCAGAGATGGGCACCTAAACCAACATCACACCTTAATAATGCAAAGGAACGTGCCCATAGACATGAGGTACAATGCTTTGATGAGGAGCTGGGTAAATACGAGGTAACAACACTAGGCGGCATAACTTCGGACGGTGAGGTGCGACCTTCGAGGACACATGTCGTGTTACTTGATGCATTCTGGTGCGGATGTGGTAAACCTAGACAATACCATTTTCCATGTTCTCATTATGTTGCGGCCGCACGTCATCGTAACTTTGCATTTGAGAGCAGAATACCTTCTGAGTTCAGTGTAGAGAGCTTAGTACGTACCTGGAGCCCTCGTTTTGAGCCATTTCTTGATGAGTCACAATGGCCAACGTACACCGGTCCGGTATACGTTGCTGATCCAGCGCATCGATGGGACAAACGTGGTAGTAGGAAAAGGAGCCGGTGCAACATGGTTATGGATCAGAGCTGGCTTAGGCAGAGCTTTGGGCAGTGTCCACCTGGTGCAGATGAGCAGACGGTTGGATACCATTGTCGAGCTTGGATTCTCCATCTCTTTGGTTCAGTTCTTTTTCCAGACGCAACAGGCGACAACGCATCATGGATGTTTCTGCCCTGCCTGACTGACTGGGATACGACCGGAGGTTACAGCTGGGCTTCAGCAGTGTTGGCCTTCCTGTACAGGCAACTTTGCGAGGCTTGTCGTCGTTCGTCGAGGACGGCCAGCTTAGGTGGATGTGTCTACCTACTACAGCTGTGGATGTGGGCACACATACCAGTCGGGCGACCCAGAGAGTTTCCTCCTCGTGAGTGGTTCGTGGTAGCCGGACATCGGCTTAAGCCCACGGCTGCTTACCGCTGGGACCAGGTCGAGGAGCCATTCGCACGACACCAGCGTGCTTACGTGGAGTACTCAAACGAGCTCGACGCACTTACTCCTTCGATGGTCAGTTGTCTCCTTTTTTCTTTTTACATGTCCTTTCTACTTTTATCACACGACACCAGCGTGCTTACATGGGCTTTCTAAAACTTTTGCAGGTGACTTGGCAACCGTATCTTGATCCATATTTCGCCAGCATACAGTTGAGCAGCATGTGCTCAATAGACGAGAACCTCTACCTCATGAGGTGTCCCCTCATCTGTTTTTATGCTGTTGAGTACCACTTGCCCCACAGAGTTGCTCGACAGTTCGGATTGCGCCAGGAGTTTCCGGTGGAGCCATTCTCGACTTCAATACAACTTCATAAGTGAGTTACTACATGCACTTGTTATTCTAACTAATAATTGAAATATCAGTTAGTCGCTAATATATGGTTCTAACTTTTGCAGGTTCGACAGACAGAGACAGAAGAAGGTCACGGACTTCGAGACGCACCATCGTGATTACATTGATGAATGGGACCAGCAGGGGGATCTGAACTATGAGAATGACCAGGCGCACACAAACTACAACTTCCGGAGGTATTTGATTTGGTATTCGGGTGTGACTAGGTGCAAGCTGAAGGGACAGTGGACAGCAGCAGACTACGCCGAGCAAGAATCGTCAGACGACGAAGACACAGCTTTCGACATAGCTGCTCGGCACGGGTCCCAAATTGAGGCTGCTCCAATCCTTGATAGAGTGGTAACTATTTCTTTACTAAAATTAGAGATTTCAATTCAATGTATTATGTCTAGTTTTGAGCATCCTAATGTCTTAACTTGTGATAGGGAAACTCTATGCTCGTATCTGTTGTTGAACTCGAGCGTATCTCACAGAGAACTTCAGATACTACTACGCTATCGTTACTATCAGTGAGTATCAATGTCTAACAGAAAACTTGTTTATTTGTATGGTGTAACATATGTCTTTAACTAACATTTCGATTACAGAGGGTATCACGTCGTCTTCGTCGAGCAGCGGCTCGGTGTGGATGCCGGTCTCTAGCGGGCGTTGACGTGCAGCTGCCTGTGCCTCGTATGCAGCAGGACGTTCTGCCTCCCATGTGTGCAGTTGGACCATCTACAGCAGGACTCAGCTCGTCGCGATCGACGCGGGACACGTTTGAGAACGTGGCCCAGGACGACGACGACGACGACGACGACGACGACGACGACGCTGGCGCTGGCGCTGGCGCCGCAGGTCAGGTGGAGATTGGACCGTCTCAGTTGCAGGATGCTCCTACAACTCAGCCATCACAGCTGACACCACGTAGAAGGCGTCCACGAGACCCTTACACTCCAGGCATCGACGCTCTTGGGGCCAAGGGCAAGGGTAAGACTAGGAGGAAATGAATACTTTTGTGATATGGACTGTGTGATTTGGACTTATGCTGGAGACGTTGTAATATGAACTATGTTATGTGTTTTGGACAATGTGTTGGGGAACTTGTATTTTGGACTTTGTTTGTGGACATTATATGAAGAACTATGTTCTGTGGATGTTTTTATATTCGATGTTATTTTGTGATGTATTATATGTTGAAATGCTTATATGTCTTATAATATGTGATTATTTGAACTGTGGTTGTTAATAAAACAAGGGGAACTCTTGCAAATTTTTTTTGTGAACTGTAAAAAACATAATAAGCAATAAGTAACGCATCTTTAGAGTTCTAAATTATTTTTGATACGTAAATACTACATAATAGGCTACAATTCTTCAGTCTGAATCACAATCTATGAGTAACTCATCTTCGGAGTCATCCGTCGCGCAATCCTCAACAACAACCTCATTCCACTTGCTGCATTGTCCTGCATCACACTTGTCACCAGTTCTTTTGTAATAATTGGCTTCTGCTTCATCTGCAGCTTGGGAGAATAGCTCATCCTCAGCCTCAGCCTCATCAGACTTCTTCTTGTAATAAGCTGTCTCTACCTCTGCGGCGGCCTGTGACATAAACTCATCCTCTTCCTCTTGAGCACGTAATCCAGCCTCAGCTAGTGCTATGAGCTCACTCAACCTTGACATGTCGTCCTCCTCTTCTTCATGTAATCCTGCCTCTGCGAGGGCGATAAGCTCACTCAATCTAGATGTGTCGTCGTCCTCCTCCTCCATCAGCTCAACCGTTGCCATTTTATCCTGAACATATCTCGCATGCGCCTCATCGGCCAAATAGTTTACGCCGCTTCCAATCTCTGCAAATATAATGAGAAAATTAAGTTAGCAAAGTCAGGATAAATAAATTGTACTAACATAATTATAATATCATTTATCTCACTTACTTCCCTTGAGGCGATCAGCAAGATTATCCAACATCTGTTTCTCGGCTTGAGCCGCTTCCCATTCCCTTGCATCCTGTGCTCTCTTCTCATCTGCCGCCTTCAACCTCCTATACTCTGCACGCTTCGGGCTATCATAAAAGGCAGATTTTGCTTCCCTACGCATGTCGCGTATGCGATCGTTAATGTACGAATCAACGAGCCGAGATCCACAACGCATCTTCTGTCCCATTATTCTCTTCGACTCTATTGTGCGCATCACCTCTCCTTTGTCGCCGTAACTCTCCCAACTGCATTTCCTCGTCTCCTACAAAAAATATAGTAAGTACCGCTATAACATTACATCTGGTGCAAAAAAAATACCAACCTCATCGTAATCGACCATATGTCCACAAAAATATCCAACACCAAGCTCCGAAGGAACTAATCCATACTTAGCTTCAATACCACATTTGCAGAGTACTGGATCAAATTTGACCTCTTCTGCCGCCCACCCCATGTATCTCTTTTCCTTTACCTCTGGCTCTGGCCAATGGGACAAAGGACCATACAACCACTCTCTGAAACGACACTTACGCCACCCGTATGGCTGCAAGAGAAAAAATTAGTAATTTATTGTAAATAAAAACTAGTTCATACATTTAGCATATCAATGGGCTCACATAATCAATGTTCGGACAACAGAACTGCTTGTCATAGTCTTTGTCGATGACAGCACGGTCTCCACAATCGCATCGAGGCGGTGAGTCCATCCGTCTTTCTGTTGCTACCTCCTTCTCCGCATCCGTCATTGGTGGAGGATTCGGGGGAGGAGGTACCCAACGCTTAAAACGCTCATGACTGGTCCTTCCACTCAACCAATTAACGAAAAGAAGATATCGAGGGTCAAATTTATCAGGACCATCGATCCACTGGAAAAAGAAACACCTCTGATGTCCCTAAAATAATGGAAAGATGCACTATTACATATCTACAAAATAATGAACGCGAACAAAATTAAGTGACAAGTCATAAGCTACGTACGTCCAAAGTGCCACAAAGGTAGTAGCAGCGAGCAGCCGTGTCTGGATGTTGTGATTGATGTACCCAAGCCAGTCTGCCACAGTCACAGTTAGGCACGGGGAGTTCAGGAGGAACAGGAGCATCCTTACTAGATACGTCCGGATATAACTCCCGAGGACGACCTCTCTTCTGCCACAACGCCTCTCGGTACATGTCTTTCATCTAATAAACGATTATAATTATCACTTGTACCTATTATGCTTTATAATAAGTTTACACAAACTAATAATCGAAATGATAATATAATAGGTGTATACAAATTATTAAACTAACAACCTAATATACAAAAGGAATCAGTTGGAAATCATACCTTGGTCTACGAAGTGAACCAACTCAAATCTTTGAATCCAGGAAATTTTTACGAAGTTTGGAAATGGGATGAAATGAGCTGCTCTCGGCCAGCCGCGCGGGCGTTTTTATAGGAATTCGTAGCTCGGCGCCAAGATCTGTGGCGCCGAGCTACGAGGCCGCGCCGCCGCCACGTCAGCGCCAGGTCAGCCCTGGACGCAGCTAGCCGTTGCGGCCACGTCACAGCTCGGCGCCATAGGCTGTGGCGCCGAGCTGTGTTAGCTCGGCGCCACAGCCTATGGCGCCGAGCTAAGGGTCCAAAACTGCATTTAAAAATTTTTTAGGTCTAAACGTGAATTTACTTCTGTTTAAGGGCTAAAATACAAAAAATTCGGCATCTTCGTCCGCCCACACCTCGCCACCTTCATGATCGCCTGTCATTTACGGCCTCTGTGTCCATCTAGACCTTGTTCCATTGCATGGGAACTGATGGAGATTTAATTCTCTTTTATTTAATTTTAACTGACAAAAAGGATTTTATTAATCCTTATATTTCCCTTGATCCACTACTATGAATAAGGACCAAAGGGAACGCTGGAGCGGAGCAGTGCACACGATGGCTCGGATCCACAAGAAGGTTCTCAGCTAGCCAGCTGTTTTACGGAGAGAAATGTCCGTGTATCCTTCAATAGTAGACATGTATCTGCTAGATACCAACCATCAAACTTAGGCGTCAAGCACGTCAACTTCTAGCTGATGACCACAGTAATGGCCAGTTGGCCACCGATACCTGCGTAGAACCTGGTGATATTTGGTTAGAAAAAATGATCTTATCTTCAAGGGGCTTCAACCAAGTGTTACGACTTACGAAATGCAAGGCCAATTTTAAAAAGAAACTAAGAGTATCTCCAACAACATCTTAAACTCATAGAAAATAGCTCTAACAATATCCTATTTTTAGAATTTTTATTAAAAAAATATAGGACATCCCATGAAGTGAAACAAATATACTACACTCCACATTAGTGCTATGTTCTTATTTTATACATCATTCTCAATATTTTTTTCCTATTAATGTAATTTACTTCTTAAAATACATGATTTATAGTTTAAGTGTTGAAGCTCAATTTGTTTTTAGTGCTCTAAACACTTTAAATGATATGATATTTTGAATTTTTGGGCACTATTTTGAGACACTTTATTAGAGAGTTAAAGTTAGAACTGAAACCTCTTAGATTTGTCGCTGATGTAAAAAAAGAACTTATAGTCCATTAAATTTGATTTTAGTGTTTGATGAGTAATATGACTATTTAGACTACTATTGTTTGCTAGTATACAAGTTATAGTTTAAAAAGATGCACGATAGACTTAGATAAAGAGGTGATCCAAACGATCATCACCTTAAGCAAGATATTACATACATGTTGGAGACCTACAAGTTATGTTAAAAGTCTAATACAGAAGATAGAGAAAGCCTAGATAAAAGACATGTGAAGAAACAAAGTCCATTGCACTACTTTTCCATATGCACCGGATCTATCCGGTGTTAGCAAAGAGGGAGTATTAGAGCATACATATGCACTATGTCATAGGCACATGCAATGACAACACTGGATTTGACTAGTGTTACGCTTAGAGTAGCACCAAACTACAAAGTGCTAGCCAATGATAGAGGCATGAGACTCACCTGTATTGTCCAGTGATGGCAATAGTGGAAGCAGCGAAGTATTCTGCCATAGTGGGTTACAACGAGGTTGGAGTCAGCTACAAGGCACCAAACATGTTGATAGTATAAGAAAAATGGATCCTATTGGCCATTAAGTCTGGAATTTTGTGTTTAATGAGTAACAAGACCATTGGACTAATGTTGTTTACTAGTATACATGTATAGTTAAAATGGATACAATTTAGACCTAGATTTAGGAAAAGTGATTGACGAGTCCCTCGGGATGGGGTACTCGAAGTAGGCCCGTTACTTATGGTGGCCCAACTAGGCAAAAAGCCACCGACCAACTCCCATCGAGCAACTTCACGAGGCGGACCCGATTCGACCAACACCCGCCGAGCAATTCTGCGAGGCGGCCCTGATCCGACCAATTCCCGTCGAGCAACTCTGTGAGGCAAACGATCCGACCAAATCCCCTCGAACAACTCTGTGAGGCGAACCCGATCAGACCAACCCCCACCAATCAACTCTGTGAGGCAGACCCAATCTGACCAACCATCATCGAGCAACTCTACGAGGCAAACCCGACCCGACCAACTCCCGCCGAGCAACTTTGCGAGGGCGGAGACGTGGAGACACACAACGGGGGGAGTGCATATGTGGACCCTAGCTCCACGACCCCCGTCACGCTTCTGGCAGGCGCATGGCTTTTACCTGCTTAGCATGAAAACGAGGCAAACATGGTTGACCCACGCCAGCCACGATGAGGCACGTCACCCCCAAATACCGCCTTAACTGACACCACAACACATTGGGGGATTGATGGAGAGTCTCCATCAACGGGACGAGGCATCATCATGTCTGACCCTTAAAGTCCACCAACTCTATGACGTGGGACTAGCCGAGTTCCACTACGGAGGAGCCTCAACACCAGTCTCTAAGCACCAGAGTCTCTATAGTAGCCCACCAACAGGACATGGCAGAGCAACCCACCATACTAGTCATGCACTTATGCGCGTGTCAAAAAACGACGTTAGAAGAGCTACGTTATAGAAAACTCTCGTAGATAGCAGATCTCGCTCTACTTCAAATGAACCATCTCTCTGTAAAGGGAGCTCCCCTTGAACTATAAAAGGGGGTGACTAGTTACAAAGGCTGGCAAGAGAGCTAGGAGCATTCTGTACCAGTTCTCCTTTCCCTCCCCCTCTCATTCTCACTTGCGCCCTTTGTAACACACGACCAAGAGAAATACTAAGATCAGTACTACATTGGATGTAGAGCACCTGCCTGAACCAGTATAAACGCCCCTGAGTCACACGATTCACCATTTGGAGTGTGGTCGTGCTAGCCTCCCCGTTGAACACAAATTCTACTTTATCCCCAGTTTCTAAAACCACAACAGTGATAGTCCGAATGATCAACACCTTAAGCATTACATTAGAATCCATGATTAAGACCTAGAATACATTCTAAAAAGTCTAAGATAACAAGAAGTAGAAGCCCAGATGCAAAGAAACAAATAAAATTCAAGTCACCAAAGTAGAGACAAAAGGTAGATGAATTGAAATTATCTTATGATTTTGTATCTGATCAAATTGACATGACTTTAGATCTAATAAGTATAACTTTTCATTAGATTTCCAAAAAGTTTGAGACCATCAAAGTCTAATTTGATATGTAGACCTAATTTGGATCGCAAAAAAGTGGTTAAGTGTTGATTATAGGAGGCTTGCCAGCATAGGAGTAAAAATGTGTAAAATTATGTACAAAGATAGGACTTGAGGGTAGTCTGTGTGTGTCCCCCCTAAGGGAGGCCTCCTTCTCCCTTTTATAGATCAAGATAGGAGGGGTTACAGCTGATAGGTGGGACCGGATCTAGCGCTTGTCCCATCCTGCATTAATGAAAGTCTTGTTTACGTTATTATGAGGTCCTATAGGAATGTTTGAGGCACTATAGTCGCACACCCTGCTCGTATAGGATATCCTAGGCTTGTGCGGTGTGTGTGCATTTTGTTGAAATTTTGGGACGTGGCAAAAGGAGGAGCAGGTCCATCATGCCACTATATGAGACTTGGGAAGTCATGGCACACATCATGGTTGATTAGGATCGAGGATACCATGGCATACAACGTGGGTGACTTGAAACATGATGGTTCATGTTGTGTATCGTCAATGTCACCAAAGTTGGGAATAATTTAACTTGAGGAGAGGAATTTTGTCACCTAGACCCGTTGGGCGAAGAAGGTCCCCCAGTGGTTTGGAGCTCTCCTAAGGGGTCTAGGCCCTCGACGGGACCTTGGGAACACGTGGCAGTGCTGAACCCTGCCAAAAGCATGGGTGTGGTCGGCCACATGGTGCAACCAGACCCTACTAACAAGTTTGTCAAGGGTCGTTGCGGAAGGGAGCTATCACACCCAGATTTAAAGACAAATCCAGATGCATCTCACATGTGTGACAGAATCAAGTTTCACAATAAGGCGACTTAGTGTACAGAAACAATGTCACATCTTTATTACTTAATACAATTTCTGTACAAAATAACTAAATAAATTACACCATATGACAACAACGATCCTCCACAACCATAGTTGATTGGAAGACGGCGATATAGACCTCTCCGAACTCATCTCCATGGTCTTCCTCTTAGCAGTACCTATTCTTGACCTGGTGTGATTATATCAAGGGTGAGCTCTCATACGGTCATCACTGTGGCGGAACCGCCCGAATTATTCCAACTTAAGTGCCTAAGTCCCGCCTCAGAGGCTAGACCACACTTAGATGGGAATAACACATCAGTCCCTCGGATCTAGTCCGACGAGGCCACTAACAGGATCAAGTACCAAGTACTCACTCGATGGTGAGGCACAGAGCAAATACAATAAAGCATGACACCATACATTAAGGAGTATCAAATTTATTACATCATCATCAGAGTTTTAGCAAAAGTAGTGACCATTGTTCGGAATGCAGCGGAATAAAACTAACGATAAATAAATGGAGGGATGGGGAAGCCTGTCCCATCACTCCTCATGCTCCTCCTCAGCCGAGGTAGGGTCCCACTCGACGGTCCTACCCGGTGGCAAGGTGGACGGCCAAGTCACTCCAGCAACCATGTCCTCCAGAGAACCTGTAAAAAATTATGCCACAAGCAAGGCTGAGTATACTAATACTCAACTAGACTTACCTGGTGTGAGGAGTCTACTCCTCTACCTCTAGACATGCAGCTGTTTGGCTGAGGGGTTTGCTTGCCAAAAGTACTAGCTGAGTCTAAAAATCAAGTTTTAGCTTTTTCAAGTTTTAGTGTGACTCTCTTAAGACTAAATGTATACCTATCTAGTCATACATGGTATCAAACATTTAGCAACCAACAACCTTTGCCAAGTCATCATATTTCCACTTGTTACTCAATGTAGCAGCATGGATCAAGCAGTCTCATTAGCTGCGAGAAGCAGACGATTCGAATCGAGTTTTTATCCTTGCAAGGTAAACCTAAACACACGACGTGGCGAGGCACTCCGTCCCCACACACATCAACCGTCCCCATCGATTCCCTGGCAACAGATCAGGGCTCACCGCCTTGGCGTACAATGCCTCACTGACCCCGACTGCCGTCGTGCAGTGACCGCACTTGTACCCACCATAACCGGAATGGGAGACCACGTCTCAGGTCGCGTGAGGGGTAAAGTCTGCGGGCAGGTTCACTCAGGTACTAGACTTACCAATTTACCATATTTCTCGGCATGTGTTTAGTACGTTCAAACACTTGACACACGGTACCACACCTTAATCCTTATTCCAATTTTCCATCTCGTAGACAACCAATCCCCATGGATTGTTGTCCACATACCAACATCATTATGATAAGAAAGTGGAGACAACCAATTCCTGACCTCGCGTGAGTGCTATAAAAATCACTCGACTTCTACCGAGATCCCTAATTAGTAAAGCAGCTACTCGACCTAGCATACTAGTATCCATCTCAAAAGGATTCCTGAGTTCATGCAACTAGGGTTTCAGTCGACTCCTACACTTAAGTGCACAGTACAAGCCTACAAACATTAAGTGCAGTAAAATAGCATATATAACGGTTATGCATAAAACCCGGGCTTGCCTTCCAAAGCTGGGGCAGGCAGATCCTCGATGGCAGGCTCTGGTGCTGGATCCTGGGCTACCTCCTGAGCAACTCCTTGCTCCGGTACGAGGATGTACTCCCTGTCAGCGAGATTACAATCTATCGAATGCAATGCATGAGATATATGCAAAAGTATGACATGAACATTTGTAAGGGTTATGCATAGTAGAACAGTATTACTTTAGTGTTTTTCTAGGGCTTCTTTGTGGACATACTTAAGGGTTTTGTACTTTCATCTATTTCTCCCCAAGGTTTCCCTTTCCTTTCTATTGTGCTTCTTATTAAGCAGTTTGAACTATGAGGGTTAGTTAACATTTTCCAAAAATTGTTATAAAAATTACAGTGAGTAAATATTAACCTTTGTGGGTCCTCCCAAGGATTTGAGGTGGATATTAATTTAGATACTACTTGTGCAAAATTAATAAAAACAAGTGTAAAAGGGCATTTTACACTATAGCTATGATTTAAGTGAGGTTTCTGTACCAAATTTTATTTTTGTCCAGATTCATAGGTGATATTAGGCCTCTGTGTTAAAAATCACAGAAAAGACCTACTGGATATTTAGTTGTGAATTCCTAATGTTTAATGCCAAAAAGGTACTTACAACTAACTTGTTATTTGAAAAATATCAAACAACAGAACTTACATTTTCCTAGGTTCATAATAACATATCATTAGTTATCCCAAGGTTTGGGGTGGGTTCTCCTTAAGATTATTTTTCTAAGGTTTTTCTAAGTTTTCATTGTTTTCATGAAATAAAAGGTATTTCATTTCTTTTGTACTAACAAAGGGTCTAACAAAATTTTACAGTGAACTATACTAAATAAGTGAGCTAACAAAAATGTGGTTGCTCCCTGGTTTCTATTTTAAATTACCTTTTCTATTTTCTTTATCTTTAAGCTAAAAATGATTTAAATGGCAAACCCTTCCTTAATTTGGTGTACTGAGGGGTTTACTATTTTTAAACAGATCAGGGAGTGATTAAGTACTTCTTTGATTTTTCTTAACCTCAGTCTAATAGTGTAACTATTTTTCCTTCTATTATTTAACTTTTGGCCAAAACAATATTTAAATCCAAACTTTAAATTCTTTTGCAATACTAAGGGGGTTTTGTATTTTTTCTAAGTAGTTCACATTATTTAGAGTCAGGCAAAATTGGTTTGACCAAATTTGGTTGAATAAAACTGAAGTTATGAATTTTACAAGCTCTGTTTGTATTTAAATTAGAAATATTAAAAGATTTCCTGGAAAAACCAGTTTACACCGAGGACCCTGGGTTCTCCCTAAACCATTTCTTTGATTTATACCCCTGCGCAACTATTCCCCTAAGCCAGTGACAGTTCAAAAATCCCCCTGGCCTTTATCTCCTCTTCCCCGAGGTCCCTTCCCTTATTTAAACAGTACCCGCGGGAGTAAACAGGGCGGCGCGGCGTACCGACGGCAAGGGAGGTCCGGCGAAGGGCGGGGTTGGCTCTGGGAGGTTCTTGCGGTCACAACGAGGTACGGCTCGACGACGGTGGTGGCCGGAATCGGCCGGTCCACGTGCGGAGGCGGGTGAACTCGTCGGCGGCGAGTGCTCCGGCCTAACCACGACGATACAGGTCAATCCAAGGGCACGGGGAGCTTCACGGGATGTCAAGTAATCGACTCGTGCAAGGAATCGAAGAATGACTCACCGTGGAGCTCGGTCTACGCTTGCCAGCGGTCGGGTGAAGTCCGGCGACCGTGAACTGGCTTCTCCGGCGAGGCAAAGTTCGATTCCTCACTCGGGGAGCTTCACCGAGGCACGCAAGGTCTACTCTGAGGGTCGGACGCGGTTGGGAGAGGCTCTGCTGGCCGGTCTACGACGGCGGGTATTCGGGTGGCTGCGGGCACGCCGTGCAAGGGGCAACGCCGTGCAAGGGGCAACGCCGGTGATCCAGTGCTCTGGTGAGGTCGAGAGCGTGCGGGGGGAGTACGGTTGAAGTCTCTGGTGGCTTTATAGGCGCGAGCGTGGGCAACGGCACCGGCTTGGCTTGGCGCGACGCGGGGCACGCGAGGGCGGGCGTCGGGCGTGCTCTGGCGAGCTCAGTGCACGTCGAACACGTGGAGGTTTGTTTCTGCTCTTGTTCTATCCCCTGCTGAGCAGCCAAACGTGCGAATCTTGCCCTAAGACCTTCGAGAGATCTCTCCGCTGCACCTAGGGCTACCTAGTTCATGTGATTTCCAAGGGGAGATGTGGTCGGGTTTGAGAGATACGGGGGTGGGAAGTTGGCTCTATCCTAGCTGTCCACACCGAGACAAAACTCATGCCAAGTCGTGTCAAACGACTTAGGGTTGGGTTCAAACTTTTCCAGGGTGTTCTAGAGGTCTTTAGGTGCCATTTTGTCAATTGGGCCAAGTGGGTTTGAAGTTTGTAGAAAGGTGAACATGTTTGATCTTTGGAAGAGGGTTGGTTTTGAACTTAGAGAAATTCTGATTTTCCTTTTTGGTCTTTCTTTTTGGTGACTCTTTTGGGGTTTTTCTGAAACCTTTTTGGGGTCACTTTCTTACTATTTTTTTGTAGGGTATTAAGTGTACTACAACTTTTATCATTAGCCCAGGTCATGATCATGTGGTTTTCATAGCCCTTTTGTCATACTCACTTCTAGGGCTCCATTTGTCCAAAGGGGTTTGAATTTGGGTTTGGGCATTTCTCTCCACTATATGTGCATGATAAAGCCAAGGCATGACTTCTAAGATGGGTTGCACTTACTTAGGATCTTGATTCCCAAGTTTGGTGTATTTTGCTCAAATTAAATCACATGTGATGATAGGTTCATTAGTGTAGTCTTGAGTGAACATCCTAAGTAACACCTGGGGTGTTACAACCCTCCCCCTTAAAGGAATCTCGTCCCGTGATTTTGGGTAGGGATCCTTTAGGGGTACCAAGAAGGGTGCTGGTAGGTTGCCTTTTTCCTTTAGTCAAGCTTCTCTAGTTAACTGCTCTTCGAATGTCATTCTCTTTGCAACTTCAGAAGGGAGCCCTTTTTAAGTTATTTTCAAAGCTTATTATACCTTAAGTATCTAAGTTTCTCTTATATTTAGTTTCAAGGGGTAGGTGGGGGTTGGGGTTTTGGATTACGTACCGACTCCTTTGGGCAGAAAGTCGGGGAAGCGAGACCGTAGAAAATCCTCAGTCTCCCACGTAGCCTCTTCTATTGAATGGTGACTCCACTGAACCTTATACATTCTGATCGACCTTGCCCGAGTTGATCTTTCCTTTTTGTCCAATACCCTGACATGGTGCTCTTGATAAGACAAGTCTAGTTCTATCTCCAATTCTGGTTCAGGTAGCACTTCCGTGGGTAAGCGGACACACTTTCGTAGCTGAGATACGTGGAATACATCATGAACTGTTGACATCTAGGGTGGCAACTTTAATTGATACGCTACAGGTCCACAAGTCTCCTTGATTTCATAGGGCCCAATGTAGCGAGGAGCTAACTTGCCCTTGATTCCAAATCTCTAAACACCTTTGGTGGGTGACACTCTAAGATAAACATGATCTCCCATTTCAAACTGTAGAGGCTTCCTCCTCTTGTCATGATAGCTCTTTTGTCTGGCCTGAGCAGCTTCTAGGTTCTTCTTAATGACTCTGACCTTTTCCTCTGCTTCAAGTACCAAGTCAGGTCCAAAAATTTCCCTTTCCCCAGCTTGAGACCAATTCAGCGGTGTCCTACACCTTCTCCCATACAAGGCTTCAAAAGGTGCCATCTTCAAACTGGTTTGGTAGCTGTTATTATACGAGAACTCTGCCAGTGAAAGACACTTGTCCCAATTCTTTCCATAGTGTAGCACACATGCCCTCAACATGTCTTCCAAAATCTGATTCACCCTTTCTGTCTGACCATCTGTTTGAGGGTGGTATGCGGAGCTTCTTATTACATGAGTCCCAAGTGATTCTTGCAATTGCTCCCAAAAACGTGCCACGAATGGTGCTCCTCTGTCTGATACGATAGTCCTTGGTATTCTATGCAAGCAAACTATCTGGTCAATGTAGATTTCTGTATATTTCTCTGCCCTGTGGGTGGTGTGCACCGGCAAGAAATGAGCTGTCTTGGTCAATCTGTCCATAATGACCCAAATAGAATCGTGGTGTAGGGAGGTATTGGGCAATACCACAATGAATCCATGCAAATATCCTCCCATTTCCAGGATGGTATGGGAAGGGGCTGTAAGGTGCCTGCTACCTTCAAATGACTGGCCTTGACTCTCTGGCAAGTGTCGCATTCAGCTATATACTTCGCAATTTCCCTCTTCATTCTGGTCCACCAGTACAAGGATCTAAGGTCATGATACATCTTGTTACTGCCCGGTTGCATGGAGAATTTAGAAAGGTGAGCTTCATCCAATATTTTCTTTCTGAGCTCGGGGTTCTTGGGAACAACCAATCGGTCTCCAAACCATAGAATCCCCTTGCTGTCCTGACGGAAGCATTTGTATTTATCCACCTTCTGTTCGATCATTTCCTTAATGACTTGGACACCCTTGTCACCAAATTGAGCCATGACTATCTGCTCATGCAATGTGGGTTCCACTGAGATATACTCCAAAGTTCCTGAGGAAACAACTTCTATGCTCAACTTGCATAACTCATCACACAGGGTGGTGATTCTTGCATCCATATTCATACAATTGCACTGGGCTTTCCTGCTTAAGGCATCTGCCACCACATTGGCTTTGCCAGGATGGTAATGCACCTCCAAGTCATAGTCCTTGATTATCTCTAACCATCTCCTCTGCCTCATATTGAGATCAGTCTGGGTGAAGATATATTTGAGACTCTTATGATCAGTGTAAATATTACAGTGAGCTCCCATCAAGTAATGTCTCCAAATCTTGAGAGCATGAACTACAGCTGCTAACTCCAAGTCATGTGTGGGGTAGTTCTGCTCATGGGGTCTGAGGGCTCGGGAGGCATAAGCAATGACCCTGTTGTCTTGCATCAAGACACATCCCAATCCAGTGCCTGAAGCATCGCAATAAACCTCGAAAGATTTTGTGTTGTCTGGTTGAGCTAACACGGGTGCTGTTGTCAAATGTTGCCTTAGTGCATGAAAGGCATCCTCACATTTCTGGCTCCATTCATACTTGACTCCTTTCTTCAACAATTCAGTCATTGGCTTGGCAATCCTGGAGAAATCCGGAATAAATCGTCGATAATACCCTGCCAATCCCAGGAAACTCCGAATCTGTCGTACAGTGGTAGGAGGTTTCCAATTCATCACTTCTTGTACTTTCTTAGGATCAACTGATACCCCATCCTAAGAAATGGTATGACCCAAAAACTTGATTTTTCTCAGCCAGAATTCACATTTGGATAATTTAGCATACAATTGATGGTCACGCAGTCTTTGAAGTATGGTATGCAAATGTTTAGTATGCTCGGCTTCATTTTTGGAATACACCAGAATGTCGTCAATGAAAACTACCACAAACTTGTCCAGTTCTGGCATAAAGACTGAATTCATCAAATACATGAAGTAAGCTGGGGCATTGGTCAACCCAAAAGACATCACCAAATACTCATAAAGCCCATATCTGGTAGAGAAAGCCATCTTCGGAATATCTAAGAGCACCTAGAGGGGGGGTGAATAGGTGATCCTGTAAAACTTAAACTTATAACCACAAAAACTTGTCAAGTGTTAGCACAGTTAATGCCAAGTGGCTAGAGAGAAGATCTTGCACAATACGATAACCACAAAGAGTTCAGCACAGAGAGGACACAGTGGTTTATCCCGTGGTTCGGCCAAGTACAAAACTTGCCTACTCCACGTTGTGGCGTCCCAACGGACGAGAGTTTCACTCAACTCCTCTCAAGTGATCCAATGATCAACTTGAATACCACAGTGTTTTGCTTTGCTTATCTTTATCCCACTCGCGAGGAATCTCCACAAATTGGAGTCTCTCGCCCTTACACTTAAAGTTCACAAAGAAGCACGGAGTAAGGGAGGGAAGCAACACACACAAATCCACAGCAAAATGCGCACACACACGGCCAAGAATCGAGCTCAAAAGACTATCTCAAAGTTCTCACTAGAACGGAGCTCGAATCACTGAGAATGACAAACGAATGCGCAAAGACTGAGTGTGGATGATCAAGAATGCTCTAAGGTTGCTTGGTGTACTCCTCCATGCGCCTAGGGGTCCCTTTTATAGCCCCAAGGCAGCTAGGAGCCGTTGAGAGCAATTCTGGAAGGCTGATCTTGCCTTCTGTCATCGGGCACACCGGACAGTCCGGTGCACACCGGACAGTCCGGTGCACACCGGACAGTGTCCGGTGCCCGATCTCCTTCCTAAAATGGCGCAGCCGACCGTTGCTGATCTGGGAGCCGTTGGCGCACCGGACATGTCCGGTGCACACCGGACAGTCCGGTGCCCCCTTTCGACCGTTGGCTCAGCCACGTGTCCCGCGCAGATCGCGCGGCCGACCGTTGGCCCGGCCGACCGTTGGCTCACCGGACAGTCCGGTGCACACCGGACAGTCCGGTGAATTTTAGCCGTACGTCGTCGGCGAATTCCCGAGAGCGGTCACTTCGCTCGAGCCAGCCTGGCGCACCGGACACTGTCCGGTGCACCACCGGACAGTCCGGTGCCCCAGACCGAAACAGCCTCTTGGCTGTACACAGCCAACTCTTCTCCTTCTTTCTGTTTCTAACACTTAGACAAGTATATTAGTACACAAAACCAATGTACTAAAGCTTAGAAACATAACTTTACTCTTGATTTGCACTTTGTCCATCCATGGGCATAGATTCACATTTAATCACTTGTGTTGGCACTCAATCACCAAAATACTTAGAAATGGCCCAAGGGCACATTTCCCTTTCAATCTCCCCCTTTTTGGTGATTTATGCCAACACAACATAAAGCCACTAGAACAAGTGCAAAAATACTTCACATAAAACTCAAATTTATTTTGATTCAATTTTGGCATATATGGATCATCCTTTGCCACCACTTGGTTTGTTTTTGCAAATCAAACTCAAAATCCTATCTCTAAGTCAAATCCACTGGTAGAGACATAAAGAGAGGTTTTCCAAAGAAAATTGATTCAAGATTCCAAAAACTCCCCCTTTTTCCCATAATCAACACTTCTCCCCACAAGAGGCCAACTTTTGACAAAAGAGACAATGCAAGAGTTTTGACAAAACAAAAAGCTCTATTCTACTATTTTCAAAATCTCTCAAGTGGTAGCTGATCCATTTATCGCTTTGGCCTTTATTTTCTCCCCCTTTGGCATCAAGCACCAAAACGGGATCAATCTTGGCCCTTTAACCCCATTGCCTCACCAAATTCTTCAATTAAGAGCAAATAGGCAATAAGAGTTTAAAGATGAACTTGGAATAAGTTACCCTCTCATCGGAGTGCAGTGGAAGTCTTTCATGGTCCAAGTCCACCTTTTTCCCTTTTAATCCTCCTTCGAGACTAAATCATCAAACTCAAGCACATGGTTAGTCTCCAAGGGTCAAGTTGTAACACATCTCCCCCTAAACATGTGCATCACTTTGCAACGGACTTGTGAGGTCCAGGGAGTGTTTGTACAACTTGAGCACCATAATAAGCAACAAAATGCAAAAAGGAACATGATCAAGAGCATAAATACATGTATGCTACAATTCAATCCAAGTTCCACGAATCTAAGACATTTAGCTCACTACGCAGCCTGCAAAAGGTCTTCTCATCTAGAGGCTTGGTAAAGATATCAGCTAGCTGGTTCTCGGTGCTAACATGAAACACTTCGATATCTCCCTTTTGCTGGTGGTCTCTCAAAAAGTGATGCCGGATGTCTATGTGCTTTGTGCGGCTGTGCTCAACAGGATTTTCCGTCATGCGGATAGCACTCTCATTGTCACATAGGAGTGGGACTTTGCTCAGATTGTAGCCAAAGTCCCTGAGGGTTTGCCTCATCCAAAGTAGTTGCGCGCAACACTGTCCTGCGGCAACATACTCGGCCTCAGCGGTGGATAGGGCAACGGAGGTTTGTTTCTTAGAGTTCCACGACACCAGGGACCTTCCTAAGAATTGGCACGTCCCTGATGTACTCTTCCTATCGACCTTACATCCAGCATAGTCGGAGTCTGAGTATCCAACCAAGTCAAAGATAGACCCCTTTGGATACCAGAGCCCGAAGCAAGGCGTAGCAACCAAATATCTAAGAATTCGCTTCACCGCCACTAAGTGACACTCCTTAGGATCGGATTGAAATCTAGCACACATGCATACGCTAAGCATAATGTCCGGTCTACTAGCACATAAATAAAGTAAAGACCCTATCATTGACCGGTATGCTTTTTGATCAACGGACTTACCTCCTTTGTTGAGGTCGGTGTGTCCGTCGGTCCCCATCGGAGTCTTTGCGGGCTTGGCGTCCTTCATCCCAAACCGCTTTAGCAGATCTTGCGTGTACTTCGTTTGGGAGATGAAGGTGCCATCTTTGAGTTGCTTCACTTGGAACCCAAGGAAGTAGTTCAACTCGCCCATCATCGACATCTCGAATTTCTGCGTCATCACCCTGCTAAACTCTTCACAAGACTTTTGGTTAGTAGAACCAAATATTATGTCATCGACATAAATTTGGCACACAAACAAATCTCCATCACATGTCTTAGTAAAAAGAGTTGGATCGGCTTTCCCAACCTTGAAAGCATTAACAATTAGAAAGTCTCTAAGGCATTCATACCATGCTCTTGGGGCTTGCTTAAGTCCATAGAGCGCCTTAGAGAGCTTACACACATGGTCGGGGTACCGTTCATCCTCGAAGCCAGGGGGTTGCTCCACGTACACCTCCTCCTTGATTGGCCCGTTGAGGAAAGCGCTCTTCACATCCATTTGGTACAACCTGAAAGAATGGTGAGCGGCATATGCTAGCAAGATACGAATTGATTCTAGCCTAGCCACAGGAGCAAAAGTCTCCTCGAAATACAAACCTGCGACTTGGGCATAACCTTTTGCCACAAGTCGAGCCTTGTTCCTCGTCACCACCCCGTGCTCGTCCTGTTTGTTGCGGAACACCCACTTGGCTCCCACAACATTTTGCTTCGGACGAGGCACCAGTGTCCAAACTTCATTGCGCTTGAAGTTGTTGAGCTCCTCCTGCATAGCCAACACCCAGTCCGGATCTAGCAAGGCCTCCTCTACCCTGAAAGGCTCAATAGAAGAGACAAAGGAGTAATGCTCACAAAAATTAACTAATCGAGATCGAGTAGTTACTCCCTTGCTAATGTCACCCAGAATTTGGTTGACGGGATGATCCCTTTGAATCATCGCTCGAACTTGGGTTGGAGGTGCCGGTTGCGCTTCTTCCTCCAACACATGATTATCTTGTGCTCCCCCTTGATCACACGCCTCCTTTTGATGAACCTGTTCATCGTCTTGAGTTGGGGGATACATCATTGTTGAGGAAGAAGGTTAATCTTGCTCTAATTGTTCCTGTGGTCGCACATCACCAATCGCCATGGTGCGCATAGCGGCCGTTGGAACGTCTTCTTCATCTACATCATCAAGATCAACAACTTGCTCTCTTGGAGAGCCATTAGTCTCATCAAATACAACGTCGCTAGAGACTTCAACCAAACCCGATGATTTGTTGAAGACTCTATACGTCTTTGTATTTGAGTCATAACCTAACAAAAACCCTTCTACAGCTTTGGGAGCAAATTTAGAATTTCTACCCTTCTTTACTAGAATGTAGCACTTACTCCCAAATACACGAAAGTAAGATACATTGGGTTTGTTACCGGTTAGTAGCTCATACGAAGTCTTCTTGAGGAGACGATGAAGGTAGACCCTGTTGATGGCGTGGCAAGCCGTGTTCACGGCTTCCGACCAGAAACACTCGGGGGTCTTGAATTCTCCAAGCATCGTCCTCGCCATATCGATTAGTGTCCTGTTCTTCCTCTCTACCACACCATTTTGCTGTGGTGTGTTGGGAGCGGAGAACTCGTGCTTGATCCCTTCCTCCTCAAGGAACTCCTCCACTTGAAGGTTCTTGAACTTGGACCCATTGTCGCTCCTTATCTTCTTCACCTTGAGCTCAAACTCATTCTGAGCTCTCCTAAGGAAGCGCTTGAGGGTCCCTTGGGTTTCAGACTTATCCTGCAAAAAGAACACCCAAGTGAAGCGGGAAAAGTCATCAACAATAACTAGACCATACTTACTCCCTCCTATGCTCAGATAGGCGACAGGTCCGAAGAGGTCCATATGCAACAGCTCCAGGGGTCTTGAAGTGGTCATCACATTCTTGCTGTGATGCGCTCCTCCCACTTGTTTACCTGCTTGACAAGCCGCACAAGGTCTATCTTTTTCGAATTGCACGTTAGTCAAACCTATCACGTGTTCTCCCTTTAGAAGCTTGTGAAGGTTCTTCATCCCCACATGTGCTAAGCGGCGATGCCACAGCCAGCCCATGCTAGTCTTAGCTATTAAGCATGCATCTAGACCGGCCTCTTTTTTGCAAAATCAACTAAATAAAGTTTGCCGTCTAATACACCCTTAAAAGCTAGTGAACCATCACTTCTTCTAAAGACAGACACATCTATATTTGTAAATAGACAGTTATACCCCATGTTGCATAATTGACTAACAGATAGCAAATTATATCCAAGAGACTCTACTAAAAACACATTAGATATGGAGTGCTCATTAGAAATTGCAATTTTACCTAACCCTTTTACCTTGCCTTGATTCCCATCACCGAATATAATTGAATCTTGGGAATCCTTATTCTTGACGTAGGAGGTGAACATCTTCTTCTCCCCCGTCATATGGTTTGTGCATCCGCTGTCGATAATCCAGCTTGAACCCCCGGATGCATAACCCTGCAAGGCAAATTTAGGCTTGGGACTTAGGTACCCAACTCTTGTTGGGTCCTACAAGGTTAGTCACAATTTCCTTAGGGATCCAAATGCAAGTTTTATCACCCTTGCATTTTGCCCCTAACTTCCTAGCAATCACCTTTCTATCCTTTCTACAAATTGCAAAGGAAGCATTCAAGGCATGATATATTGTAGAAGGTTCATTGACTTTCCTAGGAACATTAACAACATTTCTCCTAGGCATATTATGAACAACATTCCTTCTACCAACATTTCTATCATGCACATATGAAGAACTAGAAGCAAACATAGCATGAGAAAAATCATCGTAAGCATTATAACTCCTATAAGTATTTCTAGTTTGTCTCCTATCATGATACAAAAAGGCATGGTTCTTTTTAGCACTAGTAGCCATAGGGGCCTTCCCTTTCTCCTTAGCGGGAATGGGAGCCTTATGGCTTGTTAAGTTCTTGGCTTCCCTCTTGAAGCCAAGTCCATCCTTAATTGAGGGGTGTCTACCGATCGTGTAGGCATCCCTTGCAAATTTTAGTTTATCAAATTCATTATTGCTAGTCTTAAGTTGGGCATTAAGACTAGCCAATTCCTCAGTTAATTTGGAAATTGAAACTAAATGATCACTACAAGCATCAACATCGAAATCTTTACACCTAGTGCAAATCTCAACATGTTCTACACAAGAATTAGATTTACTAGCTACTTCTAGTTTAGCATTTAAGTCATCATTAACACTCTTTAAAGTAGCAATGGTTTCATGACACGAAGATAGTTCACTAGAAAGCACTTCATTTCTTTTAACTTCTAAAGCATAAGATTTTTGAGCTTCTACAAATTTATCATGTTCTTCATACAACAAATCCTCTTGCTTTTCTAAAAGTATATTCCTATCATTCAAGGCATCAATCAATTCATTAATTTTGTCTACCTTGGTTCTATCTAATCCCTTGAATAAGCATGAGTAATCTATCTCATCATCATCACTAGACTCATCCTCACTTGAAGAAGCATAAGTACTAGTATTATGAGTGCTTACTTTCTTCTCCCTTGCCATGAGGCAAGTGTGACGCTCGTTGGGAAAGAGGGATGACTTGTTGAAGGCGGTGGCGGCGAGTCCTTCATTGTCGGAGTCGGATGAAGAGCAGTCCGAATCCCACTCCTTGCCCAGATGAGCCTCGCCCTTTGCCTTCTTATAGTGCTTCTTTTTCTCCCTCTTGTTCCCTTGATCCTGATCACTATCATTGTCGGGACAGTTAGCAATAAAATGACCAAGCTTACCGCATTTGAAGCATGAGCGCTTCCCCTTGGCTTTGGTCTTGCTTGGCTGTCCCTTGCGACCTTTAAGCACTGTCTTGAATCTTTTGATGATGAGAGCCATCTCTTCATCATTAAGTCCGGTCGCCTCAAACTGTGCCACCTTGCTAGGTAGCGCCTCCTTGCTTCGTGTTGCTTTGAGAGCAAGGGGTTGCGGCTCGTTGATCGGACCATTCAAGGCGTCGTCCGCGTACCTTGCCTCCTTAATCATCATTCGCCCACTAACGAATTTCCCAAGAACTTCTTCGGGCGACATCTTGGTGTACCTGGGATTTTCACGTATATTGTTCACCAAATGAGGATCAAGAACGGTAAATGACCTTAGCATTAGGCGGACGACGTCGTGGTCCGTCCATCGCGTGCTCCCGTAGCTCCTTATTTTGTTGATAAGGGTCTTGAGCCGGTTGTATGTTTGCGTCGGCTCCTCCCCCCTTATCATCGTGAACCGTCCAAGTTCGCCTTCCACCAACTCCATTTTGGTGAGCAAGGTGACGTCGTTTCCCTCATGAGAGATCTTGAGGGTGTCCCAGATCTGCTTGGCATTGTCCAAGCCGCTCACCTTGTGATACTCGTCCCTGCACAAAGAGGCTAGCAATACAGTAGTAGCTTGTGCATTTCTATGAATCTGTTCATTAATAAACATAGGGCTATCCGAGCTATCAAATTTCATTCCACTTTCCACAATCTCCCAAATGCTTGGATGGAGAGAAAATAGGTGAGTACGCATTTTGTGGCTCCAAAATCCGTAATCCTCTCCATCAAAGTGAGGGGGCTTGCCAAGTGGAATGGGAAGCAATTGAGCATTTGAACTATGCGGGATGCGCGAATAATCGAAAGAAAAGTTTGAGTTAACCGTCTTTCGTCTATCGTAGTCGTAGTCGTCCTTTTGGGAGGAGGAAGATTCGTCGCTGTCGTAGTAGACAATTTCCTTGACGCGCCTTGTCTTCTTCTTCCTCCCATCTTTTCTTTTGTGGCCTGAGCCCGAGTCGTTGGACTTGTCATCCCTTGGCTCGTTGACGAAGGACTCCTTTTCCTTGTCGTTGATCACCATCCCCTTGCCTTTAGGATCCATCTCTTCGGGCGGTTAGTCCCTTTCTTGAAGAGAACGGCTCCGATACCAATTGAGAGCACCTAGAGGGGGGGGGGGTGAATAGGTGATCCTGTAAAACTTAAACTTATAGCCACAAAAACTTGTCAAGTGTTAGCACAGTTAATGCCAAGTGGCTAGAGAGAAGATCTTGCACAATACGATAACCACAAAGAGTTCAGCACAGAGAGGACACAGTGGTTTATCCTGTGGTTCGGCCAAGTACAAAACTTGCCTACTCCACGTTGTGGTGTCCCAACGGACGAGAGTTGCACTCAACTCCTCTCAAGTGATCCAATGATCAACTTGAATACCACAGTGTTTTGCTTTGCTTATCTTTATCCCACTCGCGAGGAATCTCCACAAATTGGAGTCTCTCGCCCTTACACTTAAAGTTCACAAAGAAGCACGGAGTAAGGGAGGGAAGCAACACACACAAATCCACAGCAAAATGCGCACACACACGGCCAAGAATCGAGCTCAAAAGACTATCTCAAAGTTCTCACTAGAACGGAGCTCGAATCACTGAGAATGACAAACGAATGCGCAAAGACTGAGTGTGGATGATCAAGAATGCTCTAAGGTTGCTTGGTGTACTCCTCCATGCGCCTAGGGGTCCCTTTTATAGCCCCAAGGCAGCTAGGAGCCGTTGAGAGCAATTCTGGAAGGCTGATCTTGCCTTCTGTCATCGGGCGCACCGGACAGTCCGGTGCACACCGGACAGTGTCCGGTGCCCGATCTCCTTCCTAAAATGGCGCAGCCGACCGTTGCTGATCTGGGAGCCGTTGGCGCACCGGACATGTCCGGTGCACACCGGACATGTCCGGTGCACACCGGACAGTCCGGTGCCCCCTTTCGATCGTTGGCTCGGCCACGTGTCCCGCGCAGATCGCGCGGCCGACCGTTGGCCCGGCCGACCGTTGGCTCACCGGACAGTCCGGTGCACACCGGACAGTCCGGTGAATTTTAGCCGTACGTCGTCGGCGAATTCCCGAGAGCGGCCACTTCGCTCGAGCCAGCCTGGCGCACCGGACACTGTCCGGTGCACCACCGGACACTGTCCGGTGCACCAGACCGAAACAGCCTCTTGGCTGTACACAGCCAACTCTTATCCTTCTTTCTGTTTCTAACACTTAGACAAGTATATTAGTACACAAAACCAATGTACTAAAGCTTAGAAACATACCTTTACTCTTGATTTGCACTTTGTCCATCCATGGGCATAGATTCACATTTAATCACTTGTGTTGGCACTCAATCACCAAAATACTTAAAAATGGCCCAAGGGCACATTTCCCTTTCAATATCGCTGGCCCTGATCTTGATTTGATGGTAGCCCGAGCGAAGGTCTATCTTGGAGAATACCTTGGCTCCCACCAACTGATCAAACAATATATCAATGCGAGGCAATGGGTACTTGTTCTTGATGGTCACCGCATTGAGAGGGCGGTAATCGACACACAATCTCAGACTCTCATCCTTCTTCTTCACAAATAAGGCGGAACATCCCCATGGTGAAGTACTTGGGCGAATAAACCCCTTGTCCAACAACTCTTGCAGCTGCTTTTTCAACTCTGCCAACTCTGCTGGAGGCATCCTATAGGGTCTCTTGGATATTGGTGCAGTTCCGGGTTGTAACTCAATTGCAAACTCTATGTCTCTATCGGGTGGCATTCCTGACAATTCGTCGGGGAAAACAACGGGGTACTCATAGACCACTGGGTTTTTCTCAACAGGTGACTCTATTACGGGGAAGGCACAGGAACGGGTACAACCCTGGTTAGGCAAATATAATGTAGTCCCACCACAAGTAGGGGAGTGAATCTCAATGGCCCTTGCTGCAATGTCAATTACTGCCTGATGCCAAGATAACCAGTCAGTTCCTAAAATGATGTCCACACTATCCAATCCCAAGATGAGGAGGGTGGTTTTAATTATCAGACTACCAAACTTTATAGGCACATGCCTGTTGATTTGATAGGTGGCAACTTTGCCTCCTGGTGTTGAAATGGTAATACCCCCATTTGTGTGATGGAAAGGTAACTGACATTTGGCACTAAATTTTGCACTGATAAAACTGTGTGATGCACCAGAATCAAAAAGAATGATTGCAGAATAATTCAAAACGGAAAAGATACCAGTCAAGACGGGTGCTCCCTCCGGAATGTCAGCCATGGTGGTGAAGTTCAGCCTGCCTTGTCTAACTTGCATGTTGGGGCGAAGGCAAAGACGCCACCCTTCGCTCCAGGCCTTCGCTGCAGCCGCTGGTCCGACGGAGGCAAAGCGGGCAGGGACACCCTTCGCAGGACTCGACACTTTGACGAAGACCTGCGGCGACGTCCTCACACGGCGCGGCCTCATTCAGCCCCAAGGCCCACGTGTGATCTGGCCCATTGTAACGGGCCCCGCGTGGCCGCCTCTGTCTTACGGGCCTGACTTGTAAAGGCATACTTGTAATTACAGCTTGTAACCCTGCTTTATGGGAATATTCCGAGGATAAACTAGGCGTCTGAGGGCACATGCGTCCTTAAGACAAGACGCTGGGCACTCAGACACCTATAAATACCCCCGCACAGTGCCCGTGAGAGGCTAGATCAACAGAGCTATTGCCCCCGTGCACGTAACCCTGTTGTCGCCATTGTTCACCCCCGTTGGCCCACTTGCAGCAGAGAGCAAGTTCCAACATTTGGCGCCCACCGTTCGTGCTACGACAAAACCACCCGCGATGGCACCCAAGAGAGCTAACCCCAAGGCTGACGAGGCTGCGAAGGCAGCACTGCTGACCGCCAGAAAGGGCAAGGCCCTCGCCCTCACCCAATCCACCCACCAAGAGCCCATCGAGGACAATGTTCCCCACACCGGCGAAGACGACGCCTTCCGCACCTGCGGAACCGAAGGACAGTCGCAGCCGCCCCCAGGCTTCGCCCCACCGGAAGGCGCCGACCTCACCGAGGATGGTGAGGCCCTCGGCGTCTCAACAGAAGAACAGCTGCAGCTGCGCGCCCTGCGCCTCAGGAACCGCAACCTCCAGAGGCAGAAAGAGATACTGGAGGCCAAGCGCCAACGTGTTTCCGCATTAGCCAAAGTGCGGCAAATGATACGCGACGAGGAGCAGAAAGCCCAAGACCTCGAGCGCGAGATCGCGCTGATGCAGCGCGAAGGCCACCTCGGTTTGCAGCAAGAACCACCCCTCCAACAACGCGCTCAGCCGGAGGACATGCGCGAAGGCTACCTCGGCCGACAGCACGGCCAACCCCTGCAGCACCGGGCGCAGCCGGAGAACCCGCGTTTCCCCCAGCATGACTACGCCCCCCAGCACGGCGCGCCATTCCAAGGGATCAACTACCTCGACGAGCGAAGTCCCCTGGCGCCACACCTGCAAGTGACGCCTTGGCCAGCCAACTTTCGAGCGGGGGCATACCCCAAGTACAACGGCAGCACCGATCCGGCGCAATACATCATGAGTTACCAAGTCGCCGTTGCATCAGCCGGAGGGGACGACGTCACAATGGCAAAGTCTTTCATCATCGCCCTAGAGGGCCCAGCACTCACCTGGTTCACCAGATTGCCCCCGCTGTCCATTGATTCGTGGCGAAGTCTCAGGGACAAGTTCCTCCTCAACTTCCAAGGGTACCGTCCAGACACCGACGCTTTGGCCGAGCTCTCGCTTTGCAAACAGCTGGAAAAGGAGACTCTGCGGGAGTATTACCGCAAGTTCTTAACACTCAAGTCACAGCTGCCCTCTGTCGACGATCAGATCGCTATCCACTACGCCATCAATGGCCTTCGGGCCGGCGTCCTCTACAGCCATTGTATCAGGGATCCACCCAAGAGCTTGCAGGAGCTATATCAGCTCTTCGAAAAATATGCCAAATCCGAAGAGCTCCACCAGCGCAAGGTCGAGTCGCAACGGAAACCCAACAGTCAGACTCCGCAGTCCAGCCGCACGTGGACAAGGACTTCGCAGCCAGACTCCAGCCGAGACAGCCGCAGTCAGCAGCAAGTCCACAACATCGTCAACCAACAGCCTGCTGCTGACCCCCCTCGCCGCCAGGAATATCCCCCCCAAGGCCGCGGAAATGGAACGCGCGGCAGGGGTCGAGGGCGGGCGCAGCAGCCGCCGCGCCGGTTCTATTGCCTTTTCCACGGCGAAGACTGCGCCCACCAGACCAAAGACTGCCCCGAGACGAAGGCCACCAGAGATAGAATGGCGAGGGCGCAGCCGGCCGACAATCCCAGAATTGTCGCGCATAACTACCAGCCACCCCCTCCACCATACGTCCACGCCCCCGCTCCGCATCCACCGCACCACGCTTACCAACATCATCAGGAAGTACAAATCGTACCTCCTCCACCCCCACCACCACACCAGCAACACCAAAACATTCCCCATCCCCCAAAGCAAGAAGACTTCGCCGATCAACCTTATCGCGGAGTCATTCACATGATAACAGGGGGGTCAAGCACCGACTTCGACACCAAGCGGCAGAAGCGGGACCACTACCGCAGCATCAACCATGTCGCCGTCACTGGCCCAGTCGTGCAGACGAAGTGGTCCCACATACCGCTAACCTTCGACGCGCGAGACGTCGACCTGCGCAGCGCCCCCCACATCGACGCAATGGTCATCAACTGCAGCGTGGCAGGTTGGGACTTACACAAAGTCCTTGTCGACAACGGCAGTCAGGCGGACATCATCTTCCTCCACGCCTTCGACCGCATGGGCATAAGCCACAGCTTGCTGAAGCCTTCGGACAACCCGTTGTATGGTTTCGGCGGCAAGGGCACCTTTCCAGTTGGCAAGATAGAGTTGCCCCTCTCCTTCGGTGTAGCACCCAATGCCCGAAGTGAGCAAATAACCTTCGACATTGTCGACATGGTATATCCGTACAACGCCATCATGGGCCGAGGCTCCATCAACAAATTCGAAGCCGCCATCCACGGGTTGTACCTATGTATGAAGATACCAGGCCCGCTGGGCGCCATCACAATCTACGGCAACCAGCAGACGGCGCGCAACATAGAGCGGGACTTCGTGCCCGGTCAGAGAAATGTACACTGTCTCACGACCCAGCACGAAGTCCCTGCGCCGCCTAGCCCAGCCGACAAGCAGCACGACAAGGCACAGTTGCAGTGCCAAGACGGGACCAAGACTGTCCCCCTCGATCAGGCCACGCCCAAGCAGACTGTAACTATCAGCGAAGACCTCACGTCACTTGAAGAAGAGAAACTTCTCTGCTGCCTGGCCAAGAATAAAGATGTCTTCGCCTGGTCTGCCCTCGATCTGGTCGGAGTCAGCCGAGCCATAATCGAACACAGCCTGGGGATTGACCCTTCGGTGCGACCCAAAAAGCAGAAGCTTCGCAAGATGTCAGATGAAAAGACAGAAGCCGCCAAGGCGGAGGTGCATCGCCTCCTGGAGGCTAAATTCATCGAGCCGGTGGCTTACCCCACGTGGCTCTCCAATGTTGTGATGGTGCAGAAGAAAAGCGGAAAATGGCGCATGTGCATAGACTTCACCAGTCTCAATAAGTCCTGCCCAAAGGATAATTTCCCGTTGCCACGGATCGACAAAATAGTCGATAGCGCGACCGGATGCGAGGTCATGTCCCTCCTCGACTGCTTCTCCGGCTATCACCAGATATACATGAAGGAGGAAGACAAGGCCAGCACCAGCTTTATAACACCCTTCGGCACTTATTGCTTTGTCAGAATGCCGGAGGGTCTCAAGAATGCCGGGTCCACCTTCTCCAGACTCACCAAAACGGTGCTCGAAGGGCAGGTCGGCAGAAACGTATTCACATATGTGGACGACATCGTCGTCGCCAGCAAAAATAAGGAGGACCACCTCGCCGACCTGGCGGAAACATTCGCGAGCATGCGAGATGCACGACTCCGCCTAAACCCGGAAAAGTGCGTTTTCGGTGTCCGCCAGGGCAAGATATTGGGCTACCTGGTGTCCCGCCGAGGCATCGAGGCCAACCCAACCAAGATCCAGGCCATCGTCGACATGTCGCCTCCGCAGTCCGCCAGGGACGTCCAGCGCCTGACAGGCAGGATGGCCGCCCTCAATAGATTCATCTCCAGGTCCGCCGAGCGAAGTCTCCCCTTCCTCAAAACCCTCCGCGGCGCGAAGGACTTCGCTTGGGGACCGGAGCAAGCAGCGGCCTTCGCCTCATTAAAACAGTACCTGGCGGAGCTGGCCATCCTCACAAGCCCAGACTCCTCGCTCCCCTTATTGCTCTATGTCGCGGCTTCGCCGCACGCGGTCAGCGCGGCACTAGTGCAGGAGCAGACAGTCGAAGGCGCAGTCAGACAGTGCCCTGTTTATTATGTCTCCGAAGTCCTGACACCATCCAAATGCAACATGACAGAGCTGGAGAAGATTGCTTACGCAGTTGTTATGTCCTCGCGCAAGCTGCGCCATTATTTTGAAGCATTCAAGGTCCGAGTCACCTCGGACAGGGGGCTCGGCGAACTATTCAGGAACCCGGAGGCATCAGTGAGAATCGCCAAGTGGGCAGCCGAGCTCTCCGGCTACCATATCAGCTTCGAGCCCAGGACAGCCATCAAATCGCAAGTCCTGGCAGACTTCGTCGTCGACTGGACTGGGCCAGTAACGCAGCCGGACCCATCCACAGAAAAGGTCTGGACTATCCATTGCGACGGTGCATGGTGTCATGCGGGGGCAGGCGTCGCTGCAGTCATCACCTCACCAGCCGGAGTCAAACACAGATATGCAGCACGCCTCAGCTTCGCTCTGGAATCCGACAAATGTACAAACAACATAGCAGAGTATGAAGCAGTCATCCTCGGCCTCCGCAAGCTAAGGGCCCTCGGAGTCACCACCTGTATCATCAAAACAGACTCCAAGATAGTCGCCGGTCAGGTCGAAAAAGACTATGCAGCAAAAGACCCCGCGCTCATGCAATACCTCGCGGCTATCCGAAGTCTCGAGAGGCAGTTCAAGGGATTCACCCTACAGCATGTGGACAGGGCCAAGAATGAGGAGGCCGATGCATTAGCCAAGGCCGCCGCCAGGGGCGAGCCCCTGCCCTCCGACGTATTCTTTCACACCATCGGCACGCCAGCCGTCCGGAGCCCCGAAGGGCTCCAAATAACAAATGATAGCGAGGGCCACCGTATAGTCCACCTAATCATGACCGAGGACTGGCGGGCCCCAATAACCCTGTTTCTACAGGGATACTATCATCCAACCGACGTCAGTGAGGCGAAGCGCCTCGAGCATCGGAGCCGGGACTTCGCGCTAATCGAGGGCCAATTATACAAGAAGGGGGTCAGTCAGCCAATGCTTAAATGCGTCACCGAAACCGAAGGCATCCAAATCTTGCGCGAGGTCCACAGTGGAACTTGCGGCTCGCACGCGGGGCCAAGGGCCCTGGCTGCTAAGGTGATCCGACAAGGGTTTTACTGGCCTGCAATGATCTGCGCCGCAAATCGAGTCGCAAGATCCTGCGAAGCCTGCCAGAAGTTCTCTCCTCGGTCAGGCAACCCCTCGCAATACACAAAGCTGGTCGCCCATACATGGCCTCTTCAGCGCTGGGGCCTGGACATCGTCGGGCCCTTGCCCACCGCTCAGGGGAACCTCAAGTTCGCCTTCGTAGCCGTCGAATACTTCACCAAGTGGATTGAAGCGAGGGCTGTGTCCACAATCACATCAAAGACTGCCCAAAAATTCTTTTGGCAGAACATTGTTTGCCGCTTCGGAGTACCGTCCGAGCTAACAGTTGACAACGGCAAGCAGTTTGACAATCAAGATTTCAAGGATTTCTGTTTTTCCATTGGCACCAAGCTTGCCTTCGCTTCAGTCTATCATCCGCAGTCCAACGGAGTCGTGGAGCGTGCCAATGGGAAAATCTTCACAGCCATCAAGAAGATGCTCCTCGACGAGAAAAAGGGCAGATGGACCGACTTGCTACCGGAGGCAGTCTGGGCGCTGAACACAACCGAGTGCAGGGCGACCGGGTTCACTCCTTTCCGCCTTCTATACGGATCAGAGGCAATGACCCCGCAAGAAATAAAACACGGGTCCCCGCGCACAGCTCCGTCAGCCACCCCTGACGTGGATGAGCCAACCTCCAAAGATCTCATTGACGGAGACCGGGTCTTCGCCCTGCAGGCCTTAAACAAATACCAAGCCCAGACCAAAGCATGGCGTGACCGCGCAGTCATCCCAAAGGAGTTCAGCGCAGGGGACCTCGTACTCATCCGAACAGCTCGGACGGAGTCGAAGGGCAAGCTGGAGCCCAAGTGGGAGGGCCCCTTCATAGTCAAGACAAAAGCTTCACCCAGCGCTTACAGGCTCGCAACGCCAGATGGCGAGGACCTGGAGCACTCCTGGAACATTGACAACCTTCGTAAATTTTTTGTTTAATTCCTAGGGCTGAGTTCGCCCTTGTAATTCACCGCAAACAATCTTGTACCGGCCCGCACTCTTTTCCTCCCGGGGGGTGAGGTTTTTAACGAGGCGGAGCCATGTAATATATGTGAGAAAAATCCCCCGCAAAAGCATGTGTCGAAAAAAGACCGCGACAACGGTCTTCGGCATTCGACCAATTCGAAGTCACCGCGAGGCTAAGCGCTAGCCACCCTCGCGTGCGACCAATCCGCGCAGAAGTCGCCTAAGGGTGCAGCCGGATTTAGCACAACAAGTGCGCAAAAATCAAAGTCTATCGCGAAGACTATCCGCGCAGAAGTCGCCTAAGGGTGCAGCCGGACTTAGCACAACAAGTGCGCAAAAATCAAAGTCTATCGCGAAGACTATCCGCGCAGAAGTCGCCTAAGGGTGCAGCCGGACTTAGCACAACAAGTGCGCAAAAATCAAAGTCTATCGCGAAGACTATCCGCGCAGAAGTCGCCTAAGGGTGCAGCCGGACTTAGCACAACAAGTGCGCAAAAATCAAAGTCTATCGCGAAGACTATCCGCGCAGAAGTCGCCTAAGGGTGCAGCCGGACTTAGCACAACAAGTGCGCAAAAATCAAAGTCTATCGCGAAGACTATCCGCGCAGAAGTCGCCTAAGGGTGCAGCCGGACTTAACACAACAAGTGCGCAAGAATCGAAGTCTATCGCGAAGACTAACCGCGCAGAAGTCGCCCAAGGGTGCAGCCGGACTTAGCTCCACAAGTGCGCAAAAATCAAAGTCTATCGCGAAGGCTTTTCGCGCAGAAGTCGCCTAAAAGGCGCAGCCGACCCGCAAAAACCGCCCAAGGGCGCAGCCGACCCAGTATGACAAAGGCAGAAGCCACAGCAAGACCAATTATAATCACACTGGCACAGCACAATCAATCACGCCAGTCAAAGTACACAGCGCCCTCGCAGGCACAAGCACGCGAGGGCACCCCACTCCATTTTACAAACCCCTGCACATACACAAGCGAGGGCACCACGCCCTACATCGGCTCAACCTTAGGAATAATCCCCATCTCTCTATAGTTAAATAACATTATCCTAAGCTCCTCACCAGCAAAAAGGCTTCGCAGCTCCCCTTCCCCCACACCCGAGACGGCCGGCAAAGACAGCAGCTCCCGCCGACCAACCCTACTAACGCGAAGACGAGCCCCTTCCTCCGCACTAATCCTACGCTTCGCAACCGCCCTTCGTCGTCGGTGCCCGGTGCTAGGACCGGGCACGCCTGGCGCGTCCGCAGCATGTAGCGCAGCCTCCGCCGCAGCCTCGTCCAGGGCCGCAAAATAGTCCAAGTCCTCCTCCGACGACTCGGTCCATTCAGCCGAGCTCCCAGAGTCAGTAAAATCAAAAAACTCAGAAACAGACCCACCACATTCATTTCCACCTTCCGCGGTCGAAGCCGCCAAAAAACCAGTAGTAGCGGTTGCGTGCGCAGGCCCAAAATCTTGAACCTGCGCAGCAACCAAAATTCAGTACATCATCCAAAAATCCCTCAACCCTAAACACCACCTACGCCACCTGCGAAGGCCCAGCCGCTGCGGGAGCCTCCGCCGCCGCCTCCGCCGTTGTCTCCGCTGGATCTTCAGCGCCCGGCACAGCAGCTGCGGGGGCATCAGACACGCCTTCGGCCACCCTTGGGAGTAGGCCTTCGCCGACCGCAACAGGTACAAGGGCGCCTGGTGCATCTTCCGCGGTCACCGGGGCGACTCCAGTGGCGGCCTCCGCAGGGGTGGTCTCCGGCTCAGGCGGCGCGCTGTTCAGCGCCCCAAAATCGTCCACCCGCTCGCCGCGCTCCGCCTAAGACAAAACGTACAAAAAATTCAGCAAACACACGCACAAACCGTCATCTAGCGACGTCTTCACTGCAGCGTCTCCGCCATCTAGCGACGTCTTCGGCACCAGGTGACTTTGTCGAACTGGTCCCTCGGAGGGCAAATGTTGGGGCGAAGGCAAAGACGCCACCCTTCGCTCCAGGCCTTCGCTGCAGCCGCTGGTCCGACGGAGGCAAAGCGGGCAGGGACACCCTTCGCAGGACTCGACACTTTGACGAAGACCTGCGGCGACGTCCTCACACGGCGCGGCCTCATTCAGCCCCAAGGCCCACGTGTGATCTGGCCCATTGTAACGGGCCCCGCGTGGCCGCCTCTGTCTTACGGGCCTGACTTGTAAAGGCATACTTGTAATTACAGCTTGTAACCCTGCTTTATGGGAATATTCCGGGGATAAACTAGGCGTCTGAGGGCACATGCGTCCTTAAGACAAGACGCTGGGCACTCAGACACCTATAAATACCCCCGCACAGTGCCCGTGAGAGGCTAGATCAACAGAGCTATTGCCCCCGTGCACGTAACCCTGTTGTCGCCATTGTTCACCCCCGTTGGCCCACTTGCAGCAGAGAGCAAGTTCCAACATTGCACCTTCTGCCTCTTGCCTTGGTTCTGATTGGAACTCTGCCCCTGCCTCTGCTGGTTCTTAGGGCAATTCTTTGCATAGTGCCCTGTGCTGCCACCAGTGAAACACCTGTTGTCATTTTCCTGGCGGTACTGCTGTTGTGGCTGATTGTTGTTCCTCTGAACTGGGGGCCGGGAATGGTTGGGTGCCTGCTGCTGCTGCTGTGGTCGGATCACCCAACGTCCTTGCTATTACTGGGGTCCCCTATTCTGAGGGTCAGATACAATCCTGAAGCGCTGTGGCTGAGCTGAAGGTCCTGCCATAGGGGCCTTCCTCTTCTTTTCTGCCTGACGGGCTGTGATGCAGTCCTCCTGAGATATGGCCATGTTGACTAACTCATTATAACTATTGGCCCTGACGGTGTTGAGACGGTCGCGGAGCTTAGTGCTGAGCCCCCTCCTGAACCTGTCCCTCTTCTCATCAGTGTCTGCATGATATCCGGCATACTGGCACAGGTCATTGAAGGCCTGAGCGTACTATAACACTGTATGATTCCCCTGAGTGAGTGCCAGAAACTCATTTAGCTTGCGATCCGTAATGCCTGCTGGTATGTGATGCCCCTTGAAAGCTGCCTTGAATTCTCTCCATTCCACCACGTGGCCATCTGGCTGCATAGCGAGAAAGTGATCCCACCATGTCCGCGTGGGTCCGCGAAGTTGCTGGGTGGCGAATCGGACCTTAGCCACATCTGAACAAACTCCATTGAGTAGTGGGAATTTGGATTCCACTACCCTGATCCACACATCAGCATCAAGTGGATCCTCTGCCCGAGTGAACAACAGCGGCTGAGTGCTGAGGAACTCCTGATAAGTGGCTGCTGCTGGGGGACGCTGATGAGGGTCACCACCACCATAGTGCTGAGGTGGCGACTGACGCTGAGCCAACTGTCGCAGAATCTCATTTTGCTGAGCCATCAGCTCTTGCATGGTAGGAGGCGGTGGCGGTGGTGGAGGAATGCGCTCATTCTGTCCGCGACGCGCTCTTCCTGCCATCTGAAAAATTAAGGATGCTCTCAATATCATATTCCGGATGTCGGATTCATATGTGGGGACATATTTGAAAGCACAAGGCTAACATTTTCTTGCATAACTCATAAAAGATACTACATGGCATAAAACCTTCCATCACAAATTAAGCTAACATCATTCATCATCCAAACTTCCAAAAGAGTTTGTTACGATTACATCAGTGACCCAAAAGACTCAACTCTGTCTAGCCTAGTACCCCAAGGGTGCAAAAGCTAAGCTAGCTCCGAGGAGTTCTACCTACCCACTTCTAACTCTATCTCCGCATCCTAGTGAGCAAATGAGGCAATGCTCGACTCGGGGGAAGGTGGTCTCCCTGAGCCAGCAGTGTCCAGACTAGATGCGGGCTCCGGCTCCTCTCCTCCCTCGATGTCGACATCCTCGTTGGCCTCCATGTCCTGGATCTCCTGGTGGTGCATATCCAAATGTTGGTTAGCCTCCGCAAGTTGCTTTTGAGTGTTGATTAGCTGATCCTCGAGAACCTCAATGGTGTTCTCCCTGGTTCCTACTAGCTCCTCAAGCTCCTGAATCTCATTAGACATTTGTTCCACTTGTAGATCCTTTTCCACCATCTTAGTGGACAGGTCTACCACAAGTTCCTCTCTGTTGTCCAAGGTAATCTTGGAAGCCTCCAACAATGCCATCAGATGAGACATTGCCTCTCCTCGCATCACTTGCAGACGATACATGGCATTCATGCATCGCACCGTGAGGTGAGCAGTTTGCCCTGGGTAAAGAGCCCATATATCCTTGGCATATTCCACTCGGTCTTTCCACATTGGGTCGTCCTCCTTGTCAGTGGGGAACAAGCCAATGGGGTGAGTAGACATCTCTAAGGGGTGAAAACCATAGAAGGTGGTCAGCCCATGAAGAGCAATCGCCTCAATAGTATCCTCAGCACGGTATCCGAAAGACTCGGAGTCCAACGAACGCCAGCCTGGCTGTAGGGGACGAGGCTCCAGGGTCATCCTCACCCTACAGGAGGCACTCGGTACTTCTCGAACAACTGCACCGCGTACTGGGGAGGCGTCGTGTAACCGGCTCCCTGAAGTACCTCCCACAAAATACGGGGAAAACCCTCTTGTGCAAGTCCATCCGTGTGGGATTGTGCGTTCCCTCCGTCCGAGGATCCGTGAGAAGCCATCTGTGCATGGTTAAGCATAAGGGAAAAGAAAAAGAATTATAAAATAAAGGGATCAAGGCTTGGCCTATTGAAGGTCACGATAAGTTTGCTGAGTGTACTTAATCTGTTATTATCAAGTATTAAAGTTTTACCCAATTATCAATTAATTTAAGTAAGGATGCATGCATGCTCGTCCTAAACGACCTCATTTCAACTTAGAGGGAATAGGGAAGAACTCCCCATCCCTTATAGTAGCCTGTAGGGCTTACTCAAATAGCCACCTAGCTACCCCTCTATCATCCTAAGGCTTCACGTCCTAGGTCTATCCTGATCGTCCTGACGACCTGTCCAACATTTGTTTCTATCAAGTTTTACTTTTAAAAAGGATGGTATTTATAGTTTATTGATTCCTCTGTGGTGGTACGAGCTCCGATACCAGCTGTGGCGAAACCGCCCGAATTATTCCAACTTAAGTGCCTAAGTCCCGCCTCAGAGGCTTGAAAGGGAAATGTGCCCTTGGGCCATTTCTAAGTATTTTGGTGATCAAGTGCCAACACAAATGGTTTAATGTGAAACTATGCCAAATGGTGGAAGAAGTGCAAAGTCAACACAAAGGTATGATTCTAGACTTAGTACATTTGTTTTTGTATACTAACATATTTGTCTAAGTGCTAGAATCAGAAAAAATACAATTGGAAAAGACTTGGCTCAAGCAGCCAAGACTCTGCTCAGTCTGGGTGCACCGGACAGAGTCCGGTGGTGCACCGGATAGTGTCCGGTGCGCCAGGCTGGCGTCTGATCAACTGGCTACTCTCGGGTCTCGACGGTGGCGTACGGCTATAAATCACCGGACTGTCCGGTGGTGCACCGGACATTGTCCAGTGAGTCGGCTACGGCGAAGTCGCCGCTCTCGGGAACCAAGTCAACAGCGTACGGCTATAATTCACCGGACTGTCCGGTGAGTCACCGGACTGTCCGGTGAGCCAACGGTCGGGCGTGCCAACGGTCGGCCGCGCAATCCGCGCGTGACGCATGGCCGAGCTAACGGTCGGATGGGGGCATTGGACTGTCCGGTGTGCACCAGACAGTGTTCGGTGCGCCAACGGCTCTAAGTCTCCAACGGTCGGCTGCGCCAGAATAGGAAAAAAATCCGCACCGGACTGTCCGGTGCGCCAGTCGACAGAAGGCAAGATTTGCCTTCCTGGATTGCTCTCAACGGCTCCTAGCTGCCTTGGGGCTATAAAAGGGACCCCTAGACGCATGGAGGAGTACACCAAGCATCCCTTGAGCATTCCTAAGCACCAAGACTTCATTTCCACGCATTCGATTCTTTGTGATAGCAACTAGAGCTCCATTTGAGTAGAGAATTCTTCGGATTGTGTTGAGAGCTCGAGTTGTGACTTGTGTGCGTATTGTTGCTCTGATTTTGTGTCTTGTGTGTGTTGCTCATCCCATCCTTACTTCCGTGATTCTTTGTGATAATCAAATTGTAAGGGCGAGAGGCTCCAAGTTGTGGAGATTCCTCACAAGCGGGATATAGTGAAACGAAAGCAAAACACCGTGGTATTCAAGTGGGTCTTTGGACCGCTTGAAAGGGGTTGAGTGCAACCCTCGTCCGCTGGGACGCCACAACGTGGAGTAGGCAAGTGTTGGACTTGGCCGAACCACGGGATAAACCACTGTGCCTCTCTGTGTTGATCTCTTTGTGGTTATTGTGTTTTGCTAGAACTCTTCTCCGGCCACTCGGCTTCATTGCGCTAACACTTAATCAAGTTTGTGGCTTTGAGTTTAAGTTTTTACAGGATCACCTATTCACCCCCCCTCTAGGTGCTCTCAAGGCTAGACCACACTTAAATGGGAATAACACGTCAGTCCCTCGGATCTAGTCCGATGAGGCCACTAACAGGATCAAGTATCACGTACTCACTCGATGGTGAGGCATAGAGCAAATACAATAAAGCATAACACCATACATTAAGGAGTATCAAATTTATTACATCATCATCAGAGTTTTAGCAAAAGTAGTGACCATTGTTCGGAATGCAGCGGAATAAAACTAACGATATATAAATGGAGGGATGGGGAAGCCTGTCCCATCACTCCTCATGCTCCTCCTCAGCCGAGGTAGGGTCCCACTCGACGGTCCAACCCGGTGGCAAGGTGGACGGCCAAGTCACTCCAGCAACCATGTCCTCCAGAGAACCTGAAAAAAATTATGCCACAAGCAAGGCTGAGTATACTAATACTCAGCTAGACTTACCCGGTGTGAGGAGTCTACTCCTCTACCTCTAGACATGCAGCTGTTTGGCTGAGGGGTTTGCTTGCCAAAAGCACTAGCTGAGTCTAAAAATCAAGTTTTAGCTTTTTCAAGTTTTAGTGTGACTCTCTTAAGACTAAATGTATACCTATGTAGTCATACATGATATCAAACATTTAGCAACCAACAACCTTTGCCAAGTCATCATATTTCCACTTGTTACTCAATGTAGCACCATGGATCAAGTAGTCTCATTAGCTGCGAGAAACAGACGATTCGAATCGAGTTTTTATCCTTGCAAGGTAAACCTAAACACATGACGTGGCCAGGCAATCCGTCCCCACACACACATCAACCGTCCCCATCGATTCCCTGGCAACAGATCAGGGCTCACCGCCTTGGCGTACAATGCCTCACTGACCCCAACTGCCATCATGCAGTGACCGCACTTGTACCCACCATAACCGGAATGGGAGACCACGTCTCAGGTCGCGTGAGGGGTAAAGTCTGCGGGCAGGTTCACTTAGGTACTAGGCTTACCAATTTACCATATTTCTTGGCATGTGTTTAGTACGTTCAAACGCTTGACACACGGTACCACACCTTAATCCTTATTCCAATTTTCCATCTCGTAGACAACCAATCCCCATGGATTGTTGACCACATACCTAATTAGTAAAGCAGCTACTCGACCTAGCATACTAGTATCCATCTCAAAAGGATTCCTGAGTTCATGCAACTAGGGTTTCAGTCGACTCCTACACTTAAGTGCACAGTACAAGCCTACAAACATTAAGTGTAGTAAAATAGCATATATAACGGTTATGCATAAAACCCGGGCTTGCCTTCCAAAGCTGGGGCAGGCAGATCCTCGATGGCAGGCTCTGGTGCTGGATCCTAGGCTACCTCCTGAGCAACTCCTTGCTCCAGTACGAGGATGTACTCCCTGTCAGCGAGATTACAATCTATCGAATGCAATGCATGAGATATATGCAAAAGTATGACATGAACATTTGTAAGGGTTATGCATAGTAAAACAGTATTACTTTAGTGTTTTTCCAGGGCTTCTTTGTGGACATACTTAAGGGTTTTGTACTTTCATCTATTTCTCCCCAAGGTTTCCCTTTCCTTTCTATTGTGCTTCTTATTAAGCAGTTTGAACTATGAGGGTTAGTTAACATTTTCCAAAAATTGTTATAAAAATTATAGTGAGTAAATACTAACCTTTGTGGGTCCTCCCAAGGATTTGAGGTGGATTTTAATTTAGATACTACTTGTGCAAAATTAATAAAAACAAGTGTAAAAGGGCATTTTACAGTATAGCTATGATTTAAGTGAGGTTTCTGTACTAAATTTTATTTTTGTCCAGATTCATAGGTAATATTAGGCCTCTGTGTTAAAAATCACAGAAAAGGACCTACTGGATATTTAGTTGTGAATTCCTAAAGTTTAATGCTAAAAAGGTACTTACAACTAACTTGTTATTTGAAAAATATCAAACAACAAAACTTACATTTTTCCTAGGTTCATAATAACATATCATTAGTTATCCCAAGGTTTGGGGTGGGTTCTCTTTAAGATTATTTTTCTAAGGTTTTTCTAAGTTTTCATTGTTTTCATGAAATAAAAGGTATTTCATTTCTTTTGTACTAACAAAGGGTCTAACAAAATTTTAGAGTGAACTATACTAAATAAGTGAGCTAACAAACATGTGGTTGCTCCCTGGTTTCTATTTTAAATTACCTTTTCTATTTTCTTTATCTTTAAGCTAAAAATGATTTAAATGGCAACCCCTTTTTTAATTTGGTGTACTGAGGGGTTTACTATTTTTAAACAGATCAGAGAGTGATTAAGTACTTCTCTGATTTTTCTTAACCTCAGTCTAATAGTGTAACTATTTTTCCTTCTATTATTTAACTTTTGGCCAAAACAATATTTAAATCCAAACTTTAAATTCTTTTGCAATACTAAGGGAGTTTTGTATTTTTCCTAAGTAGTTCACATTATTTAGAGTCAGGCAAAATTGGTTTGACCAAATTTGGTTGAATAAAACTAAAGTTATGAATTTTACAAGCTCTGTTTGTATTTAAATTAGAAATATTAAAAGATTTTCTGGAAAAAACCAGTTTACACCGAGGACCCTGGTGTCGGGTACCATAATTAGGGGTACCCCCAACGCTCCTAATCACGGCTGGTAAACATCCTCAGACCAACTTGAAAGGGAATTAGGCTTACACCTATTTTCTAATTGATTTTGGTGGTTGAATTGCCCAACACAAATAATTGGTCTAACTAGTTTGCTCTAGTCTATAAGTTCTACAGGTGCCAAAGGTTCACGAGAAGTCAATAAAAAGACCAAAAATGGGTTCAAACAAAGAGAGCAAGGGACAACCGAAGGCTGCCTTGGTCTGGCGCACCACCGGACAGTGTTCGGTGCACCAGGGGACTCCAAGCTGAACTCTTCACCTTCAGGAAATCTCAGAGGCGCTTTGCTATAATTCACCGGACTGTCCGGTGCATCACCGGACAGTGTTCGGTGCCCCAGGGGAGAGCGACTCTGAACTCTCCAGCTTCGGGAATCCGCTCCGCTAAAATTCACCGGACTGTCCGGTGTAACACCGGACTGTCCGGTGAGCCAGCGGAGCAACGGCTACTTCGCGCGCAACGGTCGACTGCAACGCATTAAATGCGCGCCAGCGCGCGCGGAGGGACAGAGCACGCGCGGGTGGCACACCGGACAACCTACAGGGCTTGTCCGGTGCGCCAACGGACAGACAGGCGGGCCCACAAGACAGAGCTCCAACGGTCGGAACCCAACGGTCAGGTGACGTGGCTGGCGCACCGGACAGTGTGCGGTGGCGCACCGGACTGTCCGGTGCGCCATGCGACAGACAGTCTCCCAACGGCCACTTTTGGTGGTTGGGGTTATAAATACCCCCAACCACCCCACATTCAAGTCATCCAAGTTTTTCCACCTTCCAACTACTTACAAGAGCTCTAGCATTCAATTCTAGACACACCAAAGAGATCAAATCCTCTCTCAATTCCACTCAAAGCTTTAGTGATTAGAGAGAGTGATTGTTGTGTTCATTTGAGCTCTTGCGCTTGGATTGCTTCTTTTTCTCATTCTTTCTTGCGATCATCTCAATTGTAATCAAGGCAAGAGACACCAATTGTGTGGTGGTCCTTGCGGGGAAGTTTGTTTCCCGTTTGATTGAGAAGAGAAGCTCACTCGGTCCGAGGGACCGTTTGAGAGAGGGAAAGGGTTGAAAGAGACCCGGTCTTTGTGACCACCTCAACGGGGAGTAGGTTTGAGAGAACCGAACCTCGGTAAAACAAATCCTTGTGTCTTATTCTTTATTCGCTTACGATTTTTTTTCACCCTCTCTCTTGGACTCGTTTATATTTCTAACGTTAACCCGGCTTGTAGTTGTGATTAACTTTGGAAATTTCAGTTTCGCCCTATTCACCCCCCTCTAGGCGACTTTCAATTGGTATCAGAGCCCGGTGCTTCATTAGAGCCTAACCGCTCGAAGTGATGTCGGGAGATCACGCCAAGAGGGAGATGGAGACCGGCGACAAGCCCACTACAAGCCACGGGAAGGTTTCATCGGAAGAGTCCCGCAACAAAGGGAAGGGGAAGGAGAAGAAACCCTCTTCCCACAAGTCGCATCGGAGTGGCGACAAGAAAAAGAAGATGAGGAAGGTGGTCTAGTACGAGACCGATTCTTCATCACCTTCCACCTCCGGCTCCGACGCGCCGTTCGTAACTTCTAAGCGCCATGAGCGCAAGAAGTTTAGTAAGATTCCTCTACGCTACCCCCGTATTTCAAAGCGTACTCCTTTACTCTTCATTCCATTAGGCAAACCGCCGGTTTTTTACGGTGAAGATTATAATATGTGGAGTGACAAAATGAGGCATCATCTAACCTCACTCCACACAAGCATTTGGAATGTTGTTGAGTTTGGTGTACAGGTACCATCCGTAGGGGATGAAGACTACGACTCGGACGAAGTGGCCCAAATCCACCACTTTAACTCCCAAGCCACCACTATACTCCTCGCCTCTCTAAGTCGAGAGGAGTATAATAAGGTGCAAGGGTTAAAGAGTGCGAAGGAAATTTGGGACGTACTCAAGACCGTGCACGAAGGAGACGAGGTGACCAAAATCACCAAGCGGGAGACGATCGAGGGGGAGCTCGGTCGATTCCGACTCAACCAAGGCGAGGACCCTCAAGCCATGTACAACCGCCTGAAGACCTTGGTGAACCAAGTGCGCAACCTCGGGAGCACCAAATGGGATGACCATGAGATGGTCAAGGTTATTCTAAGATCCCTCGTTTTTCTTAACCCTACGCAAGTTCAATTAATTCGAGGAAATCCTAGATATACACAAATGACTCCCGAGGAAGTAATAGGTAACTTTGTGAGCTTTGAGTTGATGATCAAAGGCTCAAAGAAAATTATCGAGCTAGATGGCCCATCCACGTCCGAAGCACAACCGGTCGCATTCAAGGCAACGGAGGAGAAAAAGGAGTCTACATCAAGTAGACAACCAATCGACGCCTCTAAGCTCGACAATGAGGAGATGGCGCTCATCATCAAGAGCTTCCGCCAAATCCTCAAGCAAAGGAGGGGGAAGGATTACAAATCCCGCTCCAAGAAGGTTTGCTACAAGTGTGGTAAGCCCGGTCACTTTATTGCCAAATGTCCTATTTCTAGTGACAGTGACAGGGGCGACGACAAGAAGGGGAGAAGAAAGGAAAAGAAGAGGTATCACAAGAAGAAGGGCGACGATGCCCATGTGTGCCGCGAGTGGGACTCCGACGAGAGCTCCACCGACTCCTCCTCCGACGAGGACGCCGCCAACATCGCCGTCACCAAGGGACTCCTCTTCCCCAACGTCGGCCACAAGTGACTCATGGCAAAGGACGGCAAAAAGAAGAAGGTTAAATCCAAATCCTCCACTAAATATGAGTCCTCTAGTGATGATAATGCTAGTGATGAGGAGGAAAATTTGCGTACCCTTTTTGCCAACCTAAACATGCAACAAAAAGAAAAATTAAATGAATTAATTAGTGTCATCCATGAAAAGGATGAACTCTTGGACACCCAAGAGGACTTCCTAATCAAGGAAAACAAAAAGCATGTTAAGGTTAAAAATGCTTATGCTCTAGAAGTTGAAAAATGTGAAAAATTGTCTAGTGAGCTAAGCACTTGCCATGACACTATTGCCAACCTTAGAAATGAAAATGCTAAACTTATTGCTAAGGTTGATTCTAATGTTTGTAATGTTTCAATTCCCAATCTTAGAGATGATAATGTTGATTTACTTGCTAAGATTGAAGAATTTAGTGATTCTCTTGCTAGCCTTAGAAATGAAAATGAAAAGTTGACTGCTAAGGCCAAAGATTTTGATGTTTGCAATGTTACCATTTCCGATCTTAGAAGTGAAAATGATATATTACATGCTAAGATTGTTGAACTAAAAACTTGCAAACCCTCTACATCAACCGTTGAGCATGTTTCTATTTGCACTAGATGTAGAGATGTTGACCTTGATGCTATTCATGATCATATGGCTTTAATTAAACAACAAAATGATCATATAGCAAAATTAGATGCTAAAATTGTCGAGCATGAACTTGAAAATGAAAATTTTAAATTTGCTCGTAGTATGCTTTATAGTGGGAGACGCCCTGGCATCAAGGATGGCATTGGCTTCCAAAAGGGAGACAATGTCAAACTTAATGCTCCTCCTAAGAAATTGTCTAACTTTGTTAAGGGCAAGGCTCCCATGCCTCAGGATAACGAGGGTTACATTTTATACCCTGCCGGTTATCCCGAGCACAAAATTAGGAGAATTCATTCTAGGAAGTCTCACTCTGGCCCAAATCATGCTTTTATATATAAGGGTGAGACATCTAGCTCTAGGCAATCAACCCGTGCTAAATTGCCTAAGAAGAAAGCTCCTATTGCATCAAATGATTACAATGTTTCATTTAAAACTTTTGATGCATCTTATGTTTTGACTAACAAATCTGGCAAAGTTGTTGCCAAGTATGCTGGGGGCAAACACAAGGGAGCAAAGACTTGTGTTTGGGTACCCAAAGTTCTTGTGTCTAATGCTAAAGGACCCAAAACTGTTTGGGTACCCAAAGTCAAGAACTAAACTTGTTTTGTAGGTTTATGCATCCGGGGGCTCAAGTTGGATCATTGATAGCGGGTGCACAAACCACATGACAGGGGAGAAGAAGATGTTCTCCTCTTATGAGAAAAACCAAGATCCCCAACGAGCTATCACATTTGGGGATGGAAACCAAGGTTTGGTCAAAGGTTTGGGTAAAATAGCTATATCTCCTGACCATTCCATTTCCAATGTTTTTCTTGTTGATTCATTAGACTACAATTTGCTTTCTGTATCTCAATTATGCAAAATGGGCTACAACTGTCTATTTACTGATGTAGGTGTCACTGTCTTTAGAAGAAGTGATGATTCAATATCATTTAAGGGAGTGTTAGAGGGTCAGCTATACTTAGTTGATTTCAATAGAGCTGAACTCGACACTTGCTTAATTGCTAAGACTAACATGGGCTGGCTCTGGCATCGCCGACTAGCACATGTTGGAATGAAGAATCTTCACAAACTTCTAAAAGGTGAACACATTTTAGGACTAACCAATGTTCATTTTGAGAAAGACAGGATTTGTAGCGCATGCCAAGCCGGGAAGCAAGTTGGTGCCCATCATCCACATAAGAACATCTTGACGACTGACAGGCCACTCGAGCTCCTCCATATGGACCTATTCGGCCCGATCGCTTACATAAGCATCGGCGGGAGTAAGTACTGTCTTGTTATTGTGGATGACTATTCTCGCTTCACTTGGGTATTCTTTTTGCAGGAAAAATCTCAAACCCAAGAGACCTTAAAGGGATTCTTGAGACGGGCTCAAAATGAGTTCGGCTTAAGAATCAAGAAAATTAGAAGCGATAATGGGATGGAGTTCAAGAATTCTCAAATTGAAGGCTACCTTGAGGAGGAGGGCATGAAGCATGAGTTCTCTTCTCCCTACACGCCACAACAAAATGGTGTAGTGGAGAGGAAGAATAGAACTCTACTAGACATGCCAAGAACCATGCTTGATGAGTACAAGACTTCGGATCGGTTTTGGGCCGAGGCGGTCAACACCGCCTGCTACGCCATCAACCGGTTGTATCTACACCGAATCCTCAAGAAGACATCATATGAACGCCTAACCGGTAAAAAGCCCAATATTTCATATTTTAGAGTCTTTGGTAGCAAATGCTTTATTCTTGTTAAAAGAGGTAGAAAATCTAAATTTGCTCCTAAGACTGTAGAAGGCTTTTTACTAGGATATGATTCAAACACAAGGGCATATAGAGTCTTTAACAAGTCCTCAGGACTAGTTGAAGTTTCTTGTGACGTTGTGTTTGATGAAACTAACGGCTCTCAATTAGAGCAAGTTGATCTTGATGAATTAGATGAAGAGGCTCCGTGCATCGCACTAAGGAACATGTCCATTGGGGATGTGTGTCCTAAGGAATCCGAAGAGCCCATTCAAGAACAAGATCAACTATCCTCCTCCACGCAAGCATCTCCAACAACTCAAAATGAGGATGAGGCTCAAGTTGATGAAGAAGAAGATCAAAAAGATGAGCCACCTCAAGATGACGACAATGATCAAGGGGAAGATGCAAATGATCAAGACAAGGAGGATGAAGAACCAAGACCACCACACCCAAGAATCCACCAAGCAATCCAACGAGATCACCCCGTCGACACCATCCTCGGCGACATTCATAAGGGGCTAACCACTAGATCTCGTGTTGCACATTTTTGTGAGCATTACTCTTTTGTTTCCTCTATTGAGCCACACAGGGTAGAGGAAGCACTTCAAGATTCGGATTGGGTGGTGGCAATGCAAGAGGAGCTCAACAACTTCACTAGGAACGAGGTATGGCATTTAGTTCCCCATCCTAATCAAAATGTTGTAGGAACCAAATGGGTCTTCCACAACAAGCAAGATGAGCATGGTGTGGTGACAAGGAACAAAGCTCGACTTGTGGCCAAGGGATACTCCCAAGTCGAAGGTTTGGATTTTGGTGAAACCTATGCACCCGTAGCTAGGCTTGAGTCAATTCGCATATTATTGGCCTATGCTACTTACCATGGCTTCAAGCTTTACCAAATGGACGTGAAGAGTGCCTTCCTCAATGGACCAATCAAGGAAGAGATCTATGTTGAGCAACCTCCCGGCTTTGAAGATAGTGAGTATCCTAACCATGTCTATAGGCTCTCTAAGGCGCTTTATGGGCTCAAGCAAGCCCCAAGAGCATGGTATGAATGCCTAAGAGATTTCCTTATTGCTAACGGCTTCAAAGTCGGCAAGGCCGATCCTACTTTATTTACTAAAACTCTTGAAAATGATTTGTTCGTATGCCAAATTTATGTCGATGATATTATATTTGGGTCTACTAACGAATCTACATGTGAGGAATTTAGTAGGATCATGACACAAAAATTCGAGATGTCAATGATGGGGGAGTTGAAGTACTTCTTAGGATTTCAAGTGAAGCAACTCCAAGAGGGCACCTTCATTAGCCAAACGAAGTATACTCAAGACATTCTAAACAAATTTGGGATGAAGGATGCCAAGCCCATCAAGACACCCATGGGAACCAATGGGCATCTCGACCTCGACACGGAAGGTAAATCCGTAGATCAAAAGGTATACCGGTCGATGATAGGTTCTTTACTCTATTTATGTGCTTCACAACCAGATATTATGCTTTCTGTATGCATGTGTGCAAGATTCCAAGCCGACCCTAAGGAAGCTCACCTGGCCGTAAAACGAATCTTGAGATATTTGGCTTATACTCCTAAGTTTGGGCTTTGGTATCCTAGGGGATCCACTTTTGATTTAATTGGTTATTCGGATGCCGATTGGGCAGGGTGTAAAATTAATAGAAAGAGCACATCGGGGACTTGCCAGTTCTTGGGAAGATCCTTGGTGTCTTGGGCTTCAAAGAAGCAAAATTCCGTGGCTCTTTCAACCGCAGAACCAAGTATATTGCCGCATGTCATTGTTGCGCACAATTGCTTTGGATGAGGCAAACCCTTAGGGACTATGGTTACAAATTAACCAAAGTTCCTCTTCTATGTGATAATGAGAGTGCAATCCGCATGGCGGATAATCCTGTTGAGCATAGCCGCACTAAACACATAGCCATTCGGTATCACTTCTTAAGGGATCACCAACAAAAGGGAGATATCGAGATTGCATACATTAATACTAAAGATCAATTAGCTGATATCTTTACCAAGCCATTAGATGAACAAACTTTTAACAAACTTAGGCATGACCTAAATATTCTTGATTCTAGGAATTTCTTTTGATGTCTTGTATACATAGCTCATATATTATACCTTTGATCATCTCTTTCATGTGCTATGACTAATGTGTTCTTTCAAGTCCATTGCATGATAAGTCATAGATTGAAAGGGAAATGGAGTCTTCGGCGAAGACAAAGGCTTCCACTCCACTTCATCACTCATCCTTCGCCGTCACTCCGAGCATCTCTCCGTCTTTTGGTATAATCTTCACTCATATTATTTGTTTGCCAAAGGGGGAGAAAGTAGTTCATCAAGGGCTTATATTCCACTCAAACATCCGTTTTTGGCGATTCATGCCAAAGGGGGAGAGAGTATTAAGCCCAAAGCAAAAGGACCGCACCACCACCAAATTTTAAAACTTATGATTTTTAATTGGTATCTCGTTGTGTTCAAAAGGGGGAGAAATTAGTATTTTCAAAATTGATGTCTTAAAACCCTCTTGAACACTAAGAGGAAGTTTTTATTGAGGGGGAGTTTTGTTTAGTCAAATGAAAAAGCATTTGAAACAGGGGAGAAATTTTCAAATCTTATAAATGCTTCTCAAAAATCTTATTCATTTACCTTTGACTAGTTGCAAAATGTCTTTGAAAAGATTTTACAAAAGAATTTGCAAAAACAAAACATGTGGTGCAAGCGTGGTCCAAAATGTTAAAATTATAAAGAAACAATCCATGCATATCTTATGAATTTCTATTGGCTCAATTCTAAGTAACCTTTGCACTTACAAATATGCAAACTAGTTCAATTATGCACTTCTATACTTGCTTTGGTTGTGTTGGCATCAATCACCAAAAAGGGGAGATTGAAAGGGAATTAGGCTTACACCTATTTCCTAATTGATTTTGGTGGTTGAATTGCCCAACACAAATAATTAGACTAACTAGTTTGCTCTAGTCTATAAGTTCTACAGGTGCCAAAGGTTCACAAGAAGTCAATAAAAAGACCAAAAATGGGTTCAAACAAAGAGAGCAAGGGACAACCGAAGGCTGCCTTGGTCTGGCGCACCGGACTGTCCGGTGTGCCACCGGACAGTGTCCGGTGCACCACCGGACAGTGACCGGTGCACCAGGGGACTCCAAGCTGAACTCTTCACCTTCAGGAAATCTCAGAGGCGATTCACTATAATTCATCGGACTATCCGGTGCACCACCGGACAGTGTCCGGTGCCCTAGGGGAGAGCGACTCTGAACTCGTCAGCTTCGGGAATCCGCTCCGCTAAAATTCACCGGACTGTCCGGTGTAACACCGGACTGTCCGGTGAGCCAGCGGAGCAACGACTACTTCACGCGCAACGGTCGACTACAACGCATTAAATGCGCGCCTGCGCGCGTAGAGGGACAGAGCACGCGCAGGTGGCACACTGGACAGCCTACAGGGCTTGTCCGGTGCGCCACCGGACAGCCAGGCGGGCCCACAAGACAGAGCTCTAACGGTCGAAACCCAACGGCCAGGTGATGTGGCTGGCGCACCGGACAGTGTTTGGTGGCGCACCGGACTGTCCGGTGCGCCATGCGACAGACAGTCTCCCAACGACCACTTTTGGTGGTTGGGGTTATAAATACCCCCAACCACCCCACATTCAAGTCATCCAAGTTTTTCCACCTTCCAACTACTTACAAGAGCTCTAGCATTCAATTCTAGACACACCAAAGAGATCAAATCCTCTCCTAATTCCACTCAAAGCTTTAGTGATTAGAGAGAGTGATTGTTGTGTTCATTTGAGCTCTTGCGCTTGGATTGCTTCTTTTTCTCATTCTTTCTTGCGATCATCTCAATTGTAATCAAGGCAAGAGACGCCAATTGTATGGTGGTCCTTGCGGGGAAGTTTGTTTCCTGTTTGATTGAGAAGAGAAGCTCACTCGGTCCGAGGGACCGTTTGAGAGAGGAAAAGGGTTGAAAGAGACCTGGTCTTTGTGACCACCTCAACGGGGAGTAGGTTTGAGAGAACCGAACCTCGGTAAAACAAATCCTTGTGTATCATTCTTTATTCGCTTACGATTTGTTTTTCACCCTCTCTCTCGGACTCGTTTATATTTCTAACGCTAACCCGGCTTGTAGTTGTGATTAACTTTGGAAATTTCAGTTTCGTCCTATTCACCCCCCTCTAGGCAACTTTCACAACTGACGGGCGCGGTTGAAGTCAAGGCTTCGTCTACACAAGGGACGTGACCTCGCCCGAGCCCAGCCTCGGGCTGGAGCAGTAGTCCCAGACGAGTTCATGCCTCGCCCGAGGGCCGCCTCAGGCAGTAGGCGCCCCCTCGGCTCTCCCGAAGCTCGGCTCGGGCAGGCTTCGTTGTGAAGCAACCTTGGCCGGACCGCCTCACCAACCGACCGCTTCGCAGGCGCATTCAATGCAGGGGACACCTGACGCCGTATCCTGACACACGCGCCTCTGTCGGCCAGGCCAAAGTGACCGCAGTCACTTCACCCCTCTCTTTTACTGTCCGATATGAGGGGAAAACAGCGCCGCCCGCCCCGCTCCGACTATCGTGCCAACCACCTAGGCGAAGACTGACAACAAGTCACGATCAACCATCGAGTTCGGCCTCGGGTGCAACAGGAAGCTCCGCCTCACCCGACCTCAGGCTCCAGCCTTGGGAGGAGGTCTCCGCCTCGCCCGACCCCCGGACTCGGCCTCGACCTCGGTCTCGGGAGGAATCGCGTCCTCGCCCGACCCCGGCCTCGGCCTCAAGAGAAGTCTTCGCCTCGCCCGACCTTGGGCTCGGACCAACCGCGCCAACAGGGGATACATCATTACCCTATCCCTAGCCAGCTCAGGCTACAAGGAACAAGACCGGCGTCCCATCTAGCTTACCCCGGCGACGGGTAATGATGGTGCCTCACGTGCAACCATGACGCCGGTGGCTCTCAGCCCCTTACGGTAGCAAGGAGACGTTAGCAGGATCCTTGCCGCACTGCCAGCTGTGCTCCTACAGGGCTCAGGCGCTTCTCCGACGGCCACGCTATCACGTGTACAGGGCTCAAGCTCTCCCCCGACAGCCACATTGGCATGTACACAAGGCTTAGGCATCTCTCTGCCGGACACGTTAGCGCATAGCTACACCCCTCCATTGTACGTCTGGACCCTCTCCTTACGACTATAAAAGGGAGGTCCAGGGCCATCCTGGAGGGGGGTTCGCGCGGGGAAGGAGCGAACGAACGGGCTCCTTCTCTCTCTCTCTCTCCCTCTCGCGACGTTCTTGTAACCCCTACTACGAGCGGCACCCCTGGTGCAGGATAATACAAGGCTTCCCCACCTCTTGTGTTCCATCTGCGTCAACCCATCTGGGCAGGGGCACGCAACGACAATCTCACTCGTCGGTCCAGGGACCCCCCCGGGTCCGAAACGCCGACAGTTGGTGCGCCAGGTAGGGGCCTGCTGCGTGTTAACGAACACCTTCCCGTTGATTTCCAGATGGGGAGTCTTCAGCAACCTCTTCAGCCCGGGACGGTGCTCCGCTTTGGGAGTCTCGAGTTCATGTCCCTCGATGGCAGCTATGACATGGTACTCCTCCCCTCGCGGCGCGACGGTCTTTGACTCGCCCGGCGGTGGCGAGCTCGGCGACAGCATCTCCCTGCGGTAGAAGAGGAGCACTCCGGTCGTCCCCGCCGCCCTCCTCGCCAGAGGAGGCGGAGACGGGGCAACCATGGCCACGCAGGAGGCGGCACCTTGTCAGCTGTCGCACCAGAGCGAGTCGACGACGCCGGCACTCCCCCGGGGGACATGTCAGGCATTATCCTTGCACCTGAGACGACGGCGGGTGTCACTTCCCCGTGTCGTGTCAGCCCCAAGCGGACTGATGAGCCAGCACCCTCGCAAAGGATCTGCTGGGCGTTACCCTCGTACCAGAGATGACGGTGTGCTCCGCCCCAATGCGACTTCACCACCGTCCATCGACCAAGAGGTACCATCCGTTTTCCATCCCGTACCCTTTCGATTCAGCTTCGACCCACCTAGCGACCCCGCTACGGTGAGCGCCTTCATAAAGGCGTATCCAAACCTTCCGGGGTACCATATGTGGTCGACCTGGGACCGACTGACAGCTGTCTCAACCTTCGGGCCAGCGGGTTCCGAGGAAGAGGACGACCCCGACTTCGGTTGGGAATTCTCTGGCCTCAATGACCCCGGTGTCATGCGGGACTTCATGTTCGCATGTGACCACTGCCTCTCTGGTTGTTCTGACGATGGCTACGGTCTTGACAACGAGGGTTACGGCCCAAGTCGTGAATGTTTCCACGTCGATCAGGGAGATCACAACGAAGGCAACCACCTCGGTATGCCGGAGGTTGACGATCCCCCTAGGCCCACATCTCGCGTTGACATCCCGCGAGAGCTAGCTGTGGTCCCAGTCCCTGCGGGGGGTCGGGACATACAGCTCGAGCAAATCCGTGAGATGCAGGCCCAGGTCGACGGGGAAGCAGGCCGGCTTGTGCAGCTCCGACAGAACATCGAACAGGAGTGGGTAGGCCGAACACTCGCCGGAGGAGCTTGTCATCAGGCCCGGGACATCCAGCGCTGCATCGTCGACAATGCCAGGGAAGCACTGCCCCCGGCCGTCAGCGGGTCCGGTCAGGACCTAGCTGCAGCGGCGATGCTACTTCAAGCCATGCCGGAGCCATCCACCACCGAGGGACGGCATATCCAGGGCAAACTCAAGGATCTCCTGGAAGGCGCCGCAGTTCGACGAGCTGAGAGCTCCGCCTCCCGTAGGCGAGCTGACCCCTCGGAGCATCACGCGGTGTCCTCTCGACGCATGCGGGAAGCCTCGGTCCATCCCGAGCGCACGCGGGACGAGGCACCTGCCGCTCGGGATCGCCTCGGCAACGAGCACCACCATCTCGACCGTCGAACCCGCCTCGACGAGAAGGTGCGCCGAGGCTACCATCCCAGGAGTGGGGGACGCTGCGACAGCGAGGAGGATCACAGCCCCTCGCCCGAACCACCCGGTCCGCGAGTCTTCAGCCGGGCCATACGATGGCCGGAGCTGTGGCTCGCGGACTACCGACTACCATCACCAAGTAATCGGGGGAGACGAGGCCGGAGCTGTGGCTCGCGGACTACCGACTAGCATGCTAGTTGGGAGGGGCGGATGATGACAATCTCATCATCCGTAATCTACCCCTTTTCCTCTCTGCCGCCGTCCGAGCCTGGCTGGAGCATCTGCCCCCTATGCAGATCTCCGACTGGGATGATCTGGTCAAGGCTTTCGCGGGAAACTTCCAAGGCATGTACGTGCGCCCTGGGAACTCATGGGATCTCCGAAGCTGCCGCCAGCAGCCAGGGGAGTCCCTCCGAGAGTACATTCGGCGGTTTTTGAAGCAGCGCACCGAGCTGCCCAACGTTACCGACTCGGATGTCATCGGGGCTTTCCTTGCCAGCACCACTTGCCGAGACCTGGTGAGCAAACTGGGGCGCAAGAATCCCACCTGTGCGAGCGAACTGATGGACGTCGCCACCAAGTTCGCCTTGGGTCAAGAGGCGATCGAAGCCGTCTTCCGAAAAGACAAGCAGCCTCAGGGAGAGCCAAAGAAAGACACCCCTGAGGCGTCTGCCCAGCGAGGCACAAAGAAAAAGGCCAAGAACAAGTCGCAAGCGAAGCGCGACGCCGCTGACGCGAATCTCGTCACTGTGGCCGAGCACAGGAACCCTCGGAAACCTCCTGGAGGGGCCGGCGCGTTCGACAAGATGCTCAAAGAGCCATGCCCCTATCACTAGGGGCCCGTCAAGCACACCCTCGAAGAATGTGTCATGCTCCGGCTCTACTTCCATAAGACCGGGCCTCCGGCGGAAGATGGTAGGGGCCATGACAACAACAAGAAGGAGGGCGGCAAGGAAGAGGAGTTCCCGGAGGTCCACAACTGCATCATGATCTACGGTGGGCAGGCGGCGAACGCCTCGGCTCGGCACCGCAAGCAGGAGCGCCAGGAGGTCTGCTTGGTGAAGGTGGCAGCGCCAGTCTACCTAGACTGGTCCGACAAGCCTATCACCTTCGACCGAGGCGACCACCCCGACTTCGTGCCAAGCCCAGGAAGGTACCCGCTCATCGTCGATCCGATCATCGGCAAAGTTAGGCTCTCCAAAGTCCTCATGGATGGAGGCAGCAGCCTTAACATCATCTACGCCGAGACCCTGGAACTCTTGGGGGTTGATCGGTCCGAGGTCCGGGCCGGTGCGGCACCCTTTCACGGGATCGCGCCTGGAAAGCGTATCCTCCCCCTCGGGCAGATCGACTTACCCGTCTGCTTCGGGACTCCCTCCAACTTCCAAAAGGAAGCTCTCACCTTCGAGGTCGTCGGGTTCCGAGGAACCTACCATGCGGTGTTGGGAAGGCTGTGCTACGCCAAGTTCATGGCCGTCCCCAACTACACCTACCTCAAGCTCAAGATGCCGGGCCCGAACGGGATCATCACCGTCGGATCCACGTACCGCCACGCGTACGAATGTGACGTGGAGTGCGTGGAGTACGCTGAGGCCCTCACTGAGTCCGAGGCCCTCATCACCGACCTGGAACGCCTCTCCAAGGAGGCGCCCGACGCGAAGCGGCACGCCGGCAACTTCGAACCAGTTGAGGCGGTCAAGTCCGTCTCTCTTGACCCCAGCAACGACGCCAGCAAGAAAGTCTGGATCGGCTCCGAGCTCGACCCCAAATAGGAAGCAGTGCTCGTCGACTTTCTCCGCGCTAACGTCGAAGTCTTTGCGTGGAGTCCCTCGGACATGCTAGGCATACCAAGGGATGTCGCCGAGCACTCACTGGACATCAGAGCTGGAGCCCGACCCATGAAGCAAACCCTGCGTCGTTTTGACGAAGAAAAGCGCAGGGCCATAGGCGAGGAGATCCACAAGCTACTCGCGACAGGGTTCATCAAAGAGGTATTCCATCCCGAATGGTTAGCTAACCCTGTTCTTGTAAGGAAGAAGGATGGGAAATGGAGGATGTGTGTAGACTACACTGGTCTAAACAAAGCATGTCCGAAAGTTCCCTACCCTCTACCTCGCATCGATCAAATTGTGGACTCCACTGCTGGGTGTGAAACCCTGTCATTCCTCGATGCCTACTCAGGCTATCACCAAATCAAGATGAAAGAGTCCGACCAGCTCGCGACTTCTTTCATCACACCTTTTGGCATGTACTGTTACACTACAATGCCATTCGGTTTGAGGAATGCAGGCGCCACCTACCAGAGGTGCATGAACCGCGTGTTCGGAGAACACATCGGCAGAACGGTCGAGGCTTATGTCGAAGACATCGTTGTCAAGACGAAGAAAGCCTCCGACCTCCTCTCTGGCCTTGAAACGACATTCAAGCGTCTGAGAGCGAAAGGCGTGAAACTCAATCCCGAGAAGTGTGTCTTCAGAGTCCCCCGAGGCATGCTCCTGGGATTCATCGTCTCCGAGCGGGGCATCGAGGCCAATCCGGAGAAAATCGCGGCCATCACCAACATGGGACCGATCAAAGATTTGAAAGGAGTACAGAGGGTCATGGGATGCCTTGCGGCTCTGAGCCGCTTCATCTCATGCCTTGGCGAGAAAGGCTTGCCTCTGTACCGCCTCTTAAGGAAGGCCGAGCGCTTCACTTGGACCCCCGAGGCCGAGGAAGCCCTCGGAAACCTTAAGGCGCTCCTTACAAACGCACCCATCCTGGTGCCCCCCGCTGCAGGAGAAGCCCTCTTGATCTACGTAGCCGCAACCACTCAGGTGGTCAGCGCCGCGATCGTAGTCGAGAGACGAGAAGAAGGGCATGCACTGCTCGTCTAGAGGCCAGTCTACTTCATCAGCGAAGTGCTTTCCGAGACCAAGATCCGCTACCCACAGATCCAGAAGCTGCTCTACGCAGTGATTCTAACACAGCGAAAGTTGCGACACTACTTCGAGTCTCATCCGGTGACTGTGGTGTCATCCTTCCCCCTAGGGGAGATCATCCAGTGTCGTGAGGCCTCGAGTAGGATAGCAAAGTGGGCTGTGGAACTCATGGGCAAAACGCTATCATTCGCCCCTCGGAAGGCCATAAAATCCCAGACCTTGGCAGACTTCCTGGCTGAGTGGACTGACACCCAGTTACCAACAACTCCAATCCAACCTGAGCTTTGGACCATGTACTTCGATGGGTCACTCATGAAAACAGGAGCAGTTACTGGCTTGCTCTTCGTTTCACCCCTCGGAAAGCATCTTCGCTACGTCATACGCCTCCATTTTCCGGCATCAAACAATGTGGCCGTGTACGAGGCTCTAGTTAACGGGATGCGCATCACCGTCGAGCTAGGGGTCCAGCGCCTCGACGCTCGTGGCGACTCGCAGCTTGTCATCGACCAAGTCATGAAGAACTCCCACTGCCGCGACCGGAGGATGGAAGCCTACTGCGACGAAGTCCGGCACCTGGAAGACAAGTTCTATGGGCTGGAGCTCAACCACATCGCCAGACGGTACAACGAGACTGTGGATGAGCTGGCGAAGATAGCCTCGGGGCGGACGACGGTCCCCCCGGACGTCTTCTCCAGAGACCTACATCAACCATCCGTCAAGATCGACGACACGCCCGAGCCCGAGGAAGCCTCGGCCCAGCCCGAGGAGGTCTCGGCCGAGCCCGAGGTACCCTCGGCCATCGAGGAGGAGGCCTTGCCTGTCGAGGGGGGACAGAATGGGGTCGCGCTAGATCCGAACTTGCGGACCCCGTATATGGAATATCTCCTCCGAGGAGAGCTTCCCCTCGACAAGGCCAAAGCTCGGCGACTGGCTCGGCGTGCCAAGTCGTTCGTCTTGCTGGGTGATGAAAAGGAGCTCTACCACCGCAGCCCCTCGGGCATCCTCCAACGATGCATATCCATCGCCCAAGGACAAGAGCTGTTGCAAGAAATACACTCGGGGGCTTGCGGCCACCATGCGGCACCTCGAGCCCTCGTGGGGAATGCCTTCCGACAAGGTTTCTACTAGCTAACCACGGTGGCCGACGCCACTAGGATTGTTCGCTCCTGCCAAGGGTGTCAATTCTACACAAAGCAGACACACCTGCCCGCTTAGGCCCTGCAGACGATACCCATCACCTGGTCGTTTGCTGTGTGGGGTCTAGACCTCGTCGGTCCCTTGTAGAAGGCACCCGGGGGCTTCTCGCACCTGCTGGTCGCCATCGACAAATTCTCCAAGTGGATCGAGGTCTGACCCTTGACCAGCATCAGGTCCGAGCAGGCGGTGGAGTTCTTCACCAACATCATCCATCGATTCGGGGTCCCAAACTCTATCATCACTGACAATGGCATGCAGTTCACCGGAAAAAAGTTCCTAGACTTCTGCGACGACCACCACATCCGTGTGGACTGGGCCGCCGTAGCTCACCTCATGACGAATGGGCAGGTGGAGCATGCCAACGGTATGATTTTGCAGGGACTCAAACCGAGGATCTACAATGACCTCAACAAGTTCGGCAAGCGGTGAATGAAAGAGCTACCCTCGGTAGTCTAGAGTCTGAGGACGACGTCGAGCCGAGCCACGGGTTTCTCGCCATTTTTTCTAGTCTATGGGGTCGAGGCCGTCCTCCCCATGGACTTAGAATATGGCTCCCCGAGGACCAGGGCGTACGACGACCGAAGCAACCAGACTAGCCGAGAGGACTCGCTGGACCAGCTCAAAGAGGCTCGGGATGTTGCCTTACTACATTCGGCATGGTACCAGCAGTCGCTGCGACGCTACCACACCCGAAGCGTTCGGCCTCGAGGCTTCCAAGTGGGAGACTTGGTGCTTCGTCTGCAATAGGACGCCCGAGGGCGCCACAAGCTCACTCCTCCCTGGGGAGGGCCCTTCATCATCGCTAAGATTTTGAAGCCCGGAACATACAAGCTGGCCAATGACCAAGGTTAGGTCTACAACAACGCTTGGAACATCCAACAGCTACGTGGCTTCTACCCTTAAGATGTTTTAAGTCGTTCATGTACCTCGTTTTCTTTACATACACAAAGTCTAACCGTCAAGGAAGGATCGGCCTTGCCTCAGCAAAGCTCGACTAGGGATGGATCCGGATATTTATTCGGATGTCAATTTTTTGGTCTTCTTTCTTCGATTGTGAACAAATAACATATAGAATTTGATATGTAAATTTATATTCTTATTTTTAGCATTGAGGCTATTAATCTTCACAAAAAATAAACATTAAATTCGTTCTAGATATTTTTAAATAATTGATATAAAATTCGGATGTCTATCCGAATACGGATTCAGATGTTTTTTCACCTTTTTTGTTGTAGGGAGAAAATAATGTACATAAAAAGTATAAAAAAATTTATTTAAATACTTCATAATATTCTTCATAACATTGCCAAAAATTAGCTTTAAATTATATGTATATCTATGCTAAAATATTAGATTTGTGATACAAGTCGGATGTTTTAGGAACATCCCTAAGCTCGACCCTCCCTCAGGGGCTAGAAGGGGGGAACCCCCTCTGCGTCAAAATTTTCCTCGAAAATATTTTCTACCAAAATGACCTTTGTGCTTTCGACTTCCGTATCGGTAGCGGGATCCTGAGAATGATGAGAGTACACGTAAGCGGCAAGGCCGACCGAGCCGAGGGACTCCTACGCCTCTGGGATACGGATACCTCACTCATCACCTTCCGCGAGAAGTAACTCACGCTCGGGTAAGCGATCCTGCTACCGAACAAGTCCAAACACTCGGGTAGAAAATGACTTTCGTGCCTTCTCGACCGTATCAATAACGGAATCCTACGACCAAATGAGAGTGCACGTAAGCGGCAAGGCCGACCGAGCCGAGAAACTCCTACGCCTCCGGGATACGGATACCTCACTCATCACCTTCCGCAAAAAGTAACTCTCGCTTGGATAAACGATTCTGCTATTGACAGACAAGTTGTGATGCTCGAAACGAGAGGAAAGAAAACGCAGCTTTTTAATATGACGATAAAGTGTTTAGGCCTCGGCGGCCGCGAAAAACATGCGCATGCTACACACAAACTGTTCCTGCAGGTTCAGGCATTGGCAGGGGGAGCAGCAGCACCATCGGCGCTGTTTCCACCCTCGGCGGAACCTGGCCCGGCCTCGGGCGATGACCCGGGCGAAGGGACCTCCACCCAAGGGAGGACGCCAGCACCGCGCCAGCGGATGTCTTGGCCAAGCTCCAGCTGCTGCTGCCACATCTTCCTTGGCCTAGGAAGCCGCCAGCTCCCGGGCCGACGAAGTCTCTTTTCGAGCCAACTCCACCTCTATCCACGCCAACACCGCTGCCTCCAGCTCCGGCTCATCGCAAAGCAGCCGAGGGTTTTTAAAAACTAAGCAAAAGAGGCCTAGAGCGGCAAGGCCGACCGAGCCGAGGGACTCCTACGCCTCCGGGATACGGATACCTCACTCGTCACCTTCCGCGAAAGGCAACTCACGCTCGGTTAAGTGGTTCGCCTAGCTAACAGGCAAGTCCCAGTGCTCGGAATGAGGAAGAAACACAGCTTTATACTCGAATACTCAAATGTTCAGGCCTCGACAGCCACAAAGAACAAACACATATACTTGGGGTAACTATGCTACACAGACTTAGACGTCGGCAGAACCCTCGGCGGTTCTCCCGACCTACGACAAATGTCTAAGTACTTGAAGCGGCTACATTTTGCTCCGGCAAAAACCCAGTATATCCCCTTACAAACGGGACTCCGGTTCCACTCCCGTGGGTATGAACAACCTCCACACCAGAGGGCCTGCGGGACAACAAACTCCAGGTGGCTCGCCGCCGACCACTACACCAGCAGCGACAACGACCCCTGCTTCGGGCGGCTAAACAGCAGCAGCGATAACCTCAGGCAGGCGCTGCTGTGACAAGGCCCTCACCCATGTCTCCACTCGAGGGGCGAGGACAAGCCATCAAAGCCAAAGAGCCGGGGGTCCGGCCGAAGATGGCACCGACGGTCTCGTCGGCGGAGAAACCTTCTCTGGCTGTCACCACCTCAGCACCGACGACAGTGGCCACCTGCGCGCCAGCGCCGCGCCGACAAATGGCGGATGCCCTAGCCTGCACCGGTAGATCCCCACTCAAGTCCTCGCGGACAGGCAGGCCTCGACCTCCGCGTGGAGGCGTTGTGCCGGAGTGAGGACAAGACAATCCAAGAACACGAACGCCGCCCATGCGGCGTACGGCGTCTTGGACGATCCCCCGGTGCGCACGGCGCAACAGTCGCCCGCGCGATGGACGGACGGCCACGCCCAGATCAAGCGGCAGGAGGCAGCGTCGGAGGCCACGACAGAGCCAGCTGAGCTAGTGAGCCAGGCACGCTGGAGCTGACGACGCTTGCGGCCGACCGGTCCCTCGTTGTCGAAGTTCGCCCCCTCCGCAAGGCCGGTGAGCGCCCTCTCCCCTGAATGCTGAAGGAGGAGACGGCCTGCCGGCCCATGCGGGAGGTAGAACCCTGGCTCAGCTCACCCTCCGCCTCAGCAAGGATGACGAAGATCCTTGAAGCTCAGAGCGGGGCGGAGGCCGCAGCCCAGCTTGCTTCTCCCCACCAAACTGACCATTGGTGAGGGAATGCAGCCGGGCTGCACGACGAAAATCCTTGAAGCCGAGCGATGGCTGAAGGGCGCCGACCTCCACGAGGCCGCGCTCCTCCAACGACAGCAAGAGCAAGGCGACGCTGGTGCACCCCATCCGGGGGCTCGAAAGGTGGAAGGGCGCAATGCATGAGGGGAGAACGAAGGCATGGCCACTGCCCGGGGGATCGATCCCCTTTTATAGGCAGACCTCCTCACTTGCACCCCTTAGCGTCACGGGCAAAGTCTCCACTGACATACTCCAGGGTTCTCCCCCTACGACACGGGGGCTGGGACCCCCACGTCATATGAGCTGATCCGAAGCGCGAAGAAGGCGAACCGTCGCACACGAGGCATGTAACCATCCCGCGGTTACAAGCGCTCTCCCATCTTCGCAAAAACCGGTGGCCGAAAGGGTGGACTGCCACGCGACAGGCATCCAACCGCACCACAACTGTGCGCCCTTTCGGCTTCGACCACATCCGGTGGACCAGCGCAAAGGAAGCGGGCCCGCATGTCATGAAACTGGCGTGCCGGTTACGACGTGCAAAGAGCCGCACCGCCACCTGCGCCAATGCCACGCCTCCTCGGCTGCGGAACCAGTAACGCGACTCGAGGCGGCCCCGCGCGTGACCCAACAGTGCCAATTGAAGGCGACGGCCACGGGACATTCAGCCGCGGGGATAGGCACGACGGTTGGCATGGCCAAAAGTGGGCCGACAGTAATTGCAGCGGTAGACGAGCGGAAGCAGCGGTCAAATCGCTTGCAGGCTCGCGTCCCCTCCTGAAGCGATGGGAGAGCCCTCTCCCACGGCGTGAAGACAACACACCCGTCTCCCGTTCCTCGAACGGCTCGCACGCGCAACGGGCGCCACACGATCGCCCGTCCCGTCGCATTAACTCCCCGGCAGAGCAAGCGACACCTCTAGTAGGCGAGGCGGGCGTCGCTTCGCCTCCGCCATGATGACCGCATCAGAAAAGGTGTGTCATCTTATTTAAATACATATCCTTCCCTTCCTCCTCTCTCTCTCTCTCTCTACAGGGACTGGGAAAGGGGATGTTTCGGAAAGGATCCTTCTCGGCGAAGGAAGCAGGCCCCGAGCCCTCCTACTGATCAGGGGTTCGAAGGCTGGCCCCTCGGAAGGGTTTCGACAGCCGCCCCAGAGCACTCGGGCTTCAAGCCCATTACTGATCAGGGGTTCGAAGGCTGGCCCCTCGGAAGGGTTCGACAGCCGCCCCAGAGCACTCGGGCTCCGCGCACACTACTGATCAGGGGTTCGTAGGCTGGCCCCTCGGAAGGGTTCGACAGTCGCCCCAGAGCACGTAGAGTGAGGGATGACTCTGGGTACGTCCGATACATGGCCGAGGCTCGGGCTACACTCCCGAGGTACCCTAGGACATTTCTGAGACCGGCGAGAACGATTTGTAACGGAATCCCACCGAAGGGAGGCATCGAGCCCTCGGACCCTTTCGAAGGGGTCTGGGTCCGGCGAATCACCCATAGGTACTTTTGGAGCGCGCCTCTGGGCCACCAGCCGACCCCTAACGAACGGGGCACGGGCGTCCACTCGGATCACCCGTTAGCAGCTCACTGGAAACACCATGTTTGGCGCCCTCCGAGGGCAACATGGCGCTTTCCCCCCCTCCTCCTTGGGAAAAGGCGACGCAGGGGCGTATGATAAAAGTCGGGAAAGTCCTTGATCGTCCTCTCGCTCCGTGCAGAGGCTCGGGGGCTGCTCTCGCACCCGGCTACGGCCAAACTGTTGACAGCGTCAACAAACCAGCTTGATAACTTGGAACCTGACCATGCACCCGGGCTACGCCCAGGCCGCATGAGGGAACGATCAGACTGGCCGAGGCACCACGAAAAGCATTCAGACCTCAGAGGAGTCAAACCACTCCTCCGAGGCCTCGGTGGCTACACCCGGCGGGTGCGCTCGCGCGCACCCCCTAGAACAAAGCAAAACCGAGAAAGGCCGGCCCCCTCACCGAAAATGCGGCAAAAAAGCCTCCAAGCGAGTACCAACACTCCCTTCGAGGCTCGGGGTCTACTGTCGGGTACCATAATTAGGGGTACCCCCAACGCTCCTAATCACGGCTGGTAAACACCCTCAGACCAACTGATGGGTGCGGTTCAAGTCAAGGCTTCGTCTACCCAAGGGACGCGACCTCGCCCGAGCCAAGCCTCGGGCTGGAGCAGTAGTCCCAGACGAGTTCACGCCTCGCCCGAGGGCCGCCTCAGGCAGCAGGTGCCCCCTCGGCTCTCCCGAAGCCCGGCTCGGGCAGGCTTCGTTGTGAAGCAACCTTGGCGGGACCGCCTCACAAACCGACCGCTTCACAGGCGCATTCAATGCAGGGGACGCCTGACGCCGTATCCTAACACACGCGCCTCTGTCGGCCAGGCCGAAGTGACCGCAGTCACTTCGCCCCTCTCTTTTACTGTCCGATATGATGGGAAAACAGCGCCGCCCGCCCCGCTCCGACTGCCGTGCCAACCACCCAGGCAAAGACTGACAACAAGTCACGATCAACCACCGAGTTCGGCCTCGGGCGCAATAGGAAGCTCAGCCTCGCCCGACCTCAGGCTCCAGCCTCGGGAGAAGGTCTCCGCCTCGCCCGACCCCCGGACTCGGCCTCGACCTCGGTCTCAGGAGGAATCGTGTCCTCGCCCGACCCCACCCTCGGCCTCAAGAGAAGTCTCCGCCTCGCCCGACCTTAGGCTCGGACCGACCGCGCCAACAGGGGATACATCATTACCCTATCCCTAGCCAGCTCAGGCTACAAGGAACAAGACCGGCGTCCCATCTGGCTTACCCCGACGACGGGTAATGATGGTGCCCCGCGTGCAACCATGACGCCGGTGGCTCTCAGCCCCTTACGGTAGCAAGGAGACGTCAGCAGGATCCTTGCCGCACTGCCAGCTGCGCTCCTACAGGGCTCAGGCGCTTCTCCGACGGCCACGCTATCACGTGTATAGGGCTCAAGCTCTCCCCCGACAGCCACGTTGGCATGTACACAAGGCTTAGCCATCTCTCTGCCGGACACGTTAGCGCATAGCTACACCCCCATTGTACGTCTGGACCCTCTCCTTACGACTATAAAAGGGAGGTCCAGGGCCATCCTGGAGGGGGGTTCGCGCGGGGGAAGGAGCGAACGAACGGGCTCCCTCTCTCTCTCCCTCTCGCGACGTGCTTGTAACCCCTACTACGAGCGGCACCCCTGGTGCAGGATAATACAAGGCTTCCCCCACCTCTTGTGTTCTATCCTGCGCCAACCCATCTAGGCAGGGGCACGCAGCGACAATCACACTCGTCGGTCTAGGGACCCCCCAAGTCTGAAATGCCAACACCTGGGTTCTCCCTAAACCATTTCTTTGATTTATACCCCTGCGCAACTATTCCCCTGAGCCACTGACAGTTCAAAAATCCCCCTGGCCTTTATCTCTTCTTCCCCGAGGTCCCTTCCCTTATTTAAACAGTACCCACGGGAGTACTGTAGCATCCCAAAAATCCTAATCTAGGTTTGAAACCCTAATCCACCTTTTACCCCTCCCTTCATCCTCTAATTCTAAGTTCTCCACTAAGTTTTTCTTTCATCATATGCATACATTTTGTTTGATCACAAAGCACCTCACTTAGATTCTATTTTCTAAACACTTAGAGTATTCACAAAATATTTTGTTCAAAAGAAAAAGGGGCAAAAGGGGAAATGGGATTTGAAAAGTAAAAAGAAAAGGGGAAAACCCTCTCCTCTCCCTGTTGGACCGAATCTCGGCCCAACACCCGCAACCCCCCCTTCCCACGCGCCCGCACTCCCCCGCATTCGGCCCAACTTCGGCCTGCTTCTGCGCGCGCGACAGCTGCTCCACACCCCGCCCTCCCCCTCGCTGACAAGGCGTCCCCACCCGTCAGCCACCCGCTCTCTCGCAAGCTCGCTCCCTCTGACCAAGCGGCCCCACGGGTCAGTTGCTTCGTCGTCCGTCCGCCGTCCCCTCGCCGAAGTCACCTCCGGCCGTCGCCTCCGTCCTCCCCTCTGCCATCCTGCCGCACAGGGAAGTTTGGCACCGCTCCGTCCTCCTCCCCTTGACCAGCGTCCTCGCCGGTACCGCCCCGCCGTAGCGTCCCCTCGGCAGCTCTGTGTGCCATTTATGGCGGCACCGGGAAGCTCGCTGGAGTCAGGGAGCTCCACCGCCCCCCTTCCCCTGCGCGCCAATAAAAAGCTCCCCCCGAGCTCCTTCTTCCTCGCACCAGCTTCGGCCATCCCCCTCCTCCCCTTCCCCGAGCTCAATTAACAAGGCGCCGGCGTCGTCTTCCTCTCCGGTGAGTCTTTTCCTTCTCCTCCCTCTCCTTCTCTGTTGGTCCGGCAAGGAATTGAGTGAGCCGAGCAGCTCCCTCGCGTAGCCACGAACCCAAAGCGCCACTTTCCAGCCCCTGTTCCCCACCCAGAGCCCACCAGCGGCGATCCCCGCCGCGGAACTCCGCCCCCTCCCCGTGGGCAGCCCCCTCCCGACCCCCTCTGGCCAAATTAAACTTACCATGAGAATCGCCAACTGCCGCCCGTGCTAAACCACCCCCCTCGGACCAGGAACCGGGCCACCGGCGGCAAGCCGCCGTCAAGCTTCCCCAGCGGCCGGTTTTTCCCCGCGCTCGGCCGGTTCGCCCGCCGTCTGGCCGCAACGCCGTCCCTCCCCACACCTCTCTCGCTGGCAAGTGGGCCCCCAAGCGACGCCGTCACCCTCGCGGCCGCGCCGTTCCCCCCCCCCCCCTCGCTCGTGGGCCGCCGCTGGGCCGAAAGCGCCTCAGCGCGCGCTCGCGCCCGGGGTGGGCCAAAAATAGTGCCCCCGGCCCAGAAGAGAGGAATTCCCTTCTCTTTTTTCTTTTCCACCCTTTTGCCCATTTAAATAGTTTTCTCAATATTTTATGCACAAAAAAATTATCAAAAAGGATTTCCAAGGTCACATAAAATAATGTTGTTAGAACATGGCACACTATGATTGATGAACTACTGTTGATGTATTGTTTTACTGTATGTTTCCTAGAAGAAGCGGGAACCGCAGATCCGGATCCCGTAGCTCCGGAAGAAGGGTCGGAGCCCGAACTTCCGGAAGTAGATCTTCTGTGCCAAGAGAGCTTCAACGAAGGCAAGTCCATCCTTCCCTTGATGCATAAATTACCTATTCTCTCTACCACTGCCTAGGCCGGGAATCATGGGGGAATATTGCATTGTGAGTGAGAGATGGCCCGCATTAACATATACTTTCTGGATACGAAATGTGGTTTGGAAAGAAGGGCAATGTGTTCCCCCAAATAAAGTCTCTTTTTGAAAAGTTTTGCGATGAAGGGTACTCACCCTCATCACCCTGGGAGTGGGATGATCAGGGACTCCCTGGTTTAGGGGAGGGCCTAAGGTGTTGGCTCAGCTGGTTTAGGCGTGAGCAGAAGGATTGTCCCCTCATATAAGGACCGGTTTGTCATTTTCACTACCTGTACTCCTTTATCGTACAACCACTCGAGACTGTGTGGGCAGTCACTCAATCCGAACTCATGCGGTCCAACCCCAGGGTTAAGAAGGCTGGGGAGCACCGGGAGGATAAGGAGGGGGAAAGTTTTGTCCGGTTTGGACATGGTGGTGGCCTGACTCCTTCCGGATAACCGTTAAGGTTAGGACGTGCGAGTAAGGAAAGAGATCCGGCATTCGGGTCTCGCGACGGTGAGATCGCAGAAACCGGACTAGTGGGTAAAGTGTACCCCTCTGCGCAGAGTTAAAACCTATTCGAATAGTCCGTGTCCACTGGTATGGATGAGTCTGGTATGGTATGGCAATTAGAGCTTTTTCACTAAGTTTCTTAACAAGGGAAAGGTGTGATTAAATGGGTGTTGAAAAAGAAAATAAGGCCACGGGAGCGGGAAGCTCAGTGGTGGTTGAGTTTTTGGTTACTTTTAAGACCATGGGAAAACCTTCAAGCAACTGCCTTTTCTCTAAGAAAATGATGAGCGACCACAACTCCACCAAATTGAGCATGTACATCATAGGTCTCTTTCTCTCTACGGGAGCGGGGTGGGCTTGCGGAATACCTAGTGTATTCACCCAGATTTATTTATGTTTTTCAGCAGCCGAGGACTTCTTTTCTGCTATGCTTGATTAAGAGGGCTGTGTCTGCACCCAGTTCTGCCTGTGGCTTGGGCTAGTGTATTTTCCTGCTGCGCTTCTCTATTTGGCTCTCTTGAGCTTGTACCCCGGTATTGTAATAAATTTATCTAAACTATGTACTATTTGAAGTAAGGAATGTGTTTACTAGCCTCCTGGGACTAGTAATTGTTTCACATTTGAGTCCCAAAGGATCGGGACGCTCCAGGTGGTATCAGAGCCTATAGGACTGGCCGTAGGTCGCAGCCCTGACCCTAAAACTTACCCTAAAAAGAAAATACCTCTTACCTCAAGGAAAGTTTTCTCTTCCCTTCCCCGATTTTAACAAGACCCCTTCTTTTCCTATTCCAGATGGAAGACTCTCTGGCCATTAAGTCATCCTACTGCTCAGAAGTGGAAGGATTCCCACGCCTCTTGCGAAGCTGTGCGCTCCACATGGGAATCCGCAAGAAGCCGGAATACGTCTGGACGGAGCATATCGAGGGCGGAATGATAAGATGCTCTATGGCAGTCTACCTGGGGGAAAGCCAAAGCTATCCAAACCAACGTTCCTTCCAAGTCACTTTTACCGGAGTCCATTTCCTAGATGCGTACCAAAATGTCGCCCGAAAAGCCCTCCGACAACTATGTCAGAACTACAACAAAGTAATCATTGAAACCCCCCTTCGCTACTTTCCACCCAGCAACAAGAATACCCCCACCTGGAGGAAAAGACTTCAGGCCCTATCAGGAGGAGATCCTATTGAGAATGATCCCACCATTGTCTACATGGCTGGATACCTTCATACCCTTGATAACCAATATGATGACCTCGCCCTCCATTGCACCTCCCTAACCTCCCGGGTGGAAAGCCTGGAGCAAAAAGTCAGGGAACTTTCAGAAGAAAACGCATCCCTTCAAGAGAGCCTCTCGATAGCTGAAGGCGAAGAGACCAATACCCGTGAAGCTTACCGCACCCTCAAAATGGACTACGACAAGAAACTGAAGAAGCTCGCCCCCGCAAGAAAAATCCGCAAGAAGACCAAAAGCCAAGGATGTCAGACTGAGCAGCAGGAAGAGAACCCTCCTAGGAACTAGTCCGACACCGAGGACATGTCCCCGGCCAGCCTTGATGACCTTCTCAAGGAATTTGGGGACACTTTAGAGAAAGAGTTCGGGGGTACCCTAGGTAGCACTCGTGTGTGATGAGCTTGTGGTAGCAGTATGCTATGTAATGTAATGGCTTGATGTAATGAATAAAATAACTAGTTAAAAAAATGGCATGTGCATAATAGTGACTCTCTTCCCATGGCAGATGGCTTCGGATAGAACCACGCCTACCGCCTCCGGGATTGGAGCAAGACTTCCTCTAGGAGCTGAAGGAGAGGCTGGCGGAGAAGGGGGTGAGACCCACCTCCCCGCACCTCCAGAACTACCACTAGACCTAGCCCAAGTTCTGGCCAATCAAACCAGACTCATTGAAGTCCTCACTCGAAGTCTGGAAAACCAGCGCCCAGGCGGTGGAAGGCCCCAGGACAGGATGGAAGAATTCTTGAGACTCAAGCCGCCCACGTTCGCGGGGTCCAGCAATCCCCTCGACGCAGATGACTGGCTTCGCACGATCAAGAGGAAGTTGGAAGCCATCGCTTGTCCTGAGAATCAGCGTGTTCAGCTGGCAGCTCATCAGCTTTCAGGAATGGCTTTAGCATGGTGGGACACTTTCAGTGAAGCCGTCAGAGATGCTACATGGGCATAATTCGAAGCAGCCTTCCGTGAGCACCACGTACCCCAGGGGATAGTTCAACTCAAGGAGGATGAGTTCCGGGAGCTAACTCAAGGCGGGAGAACAGTCAGTGAATATGTGCACAAGTTCACAGAGCTGGCCCGCTACGCGCCCGAGGATGTCAGCACCGAGGCCAGGAAAATGGCCCGTTTTCTGAGAGGGTTAAGACCCGAGCTTAAGACCATCCTCGCCAGCCAAGACTTCCACAGCTTCTCTCACCTTTCCAACAAAGCTATTCAAGTGGAAAGAGCAAAAGAGGAAGAAAAAGGGCACATCAAGAGAAAATTCCAGGTCCTCCGAGCGCAACAGCAAGAACGTCACCAGAGAGCTCGACCCTTTGGGCTTCCACCCAGGGGTCCAAGCTTCCATAAGCAATCTGGACCATCTCCATCGCGCTACAGTCAGCAGAGTCAGAGCTCCCATCAGGCACCCTCCGTTGCAAGCAACCAGCCGCCAGCAAACGCCTGTTGGCACTGCGGGGACCCCAGTCACTTCAAGAACAACTGCCCTCAGTTGAAGGCACCAGGACCAACCTACTCCAACTCGGTGAATGGCCCCAAGATTCCATCGGCACCTACCTCCAAGGCGCTTCCTTCCAACAGCCAGCAGAGCAGGACTCAGTACCAGGGCAGGGCCCGGGTCAACCACGTCGACGCTCAGGAAGCCCAGCAAGCCCCGGGAGTAGTGCTCGGTGAGTTCCTCGTTGAATTTACTCTCGCTTCTGTGCTTTTTGATTCGGGAGCATCCCATTCATTCATAGCCGCTAAGTTTGTGGAGAAGCATGGCATACCCTCTACACCACTAGCTATCCCTTTGGTCACCCGAACCCCGGGATCAGACCTCCTGTGCAAACTCAGGTGTTCCCAAGTCAGAATTATTTTAAGTGGGGTAGTGTTCCTGGCAGACTTAACCATCTTGCCATCCCAAGGAATTGATGTAATCCTAGGAATGGATTGGCTAGCTAAGCACAAGGGTGTTATCAGCTGCGCAAGCAAGACTGTTCTTCTCATAGATCACCAAGGAAAGGCAGTTTCCTGTCAAGCCCAATCGCCCGCAAATGATCCAATGATATTTAATCTGGCAGTAGAAAGCATGTCGGTAATCAAGGAGTTTGAAGATGTATTTCCAGAAGAGTTGCCCGGGATGCCACCAGAAAGAGGAGTAGAGTTCTATATAGATCTCATTCCCGGCACTGCACCCATCGCAAAGAGACCATACCGCATGGCCCCCATGGAGTTGGCAGAATTGAAACTTCAGATTTCAGAACTACAACAAAAAGGGTACATCCGTCCCAGTTCGTCTCCCTGGGGAGCACCCGTTCTTTTCGTTACCAAAAAGGATGGGAGTATGAGGATGTGTATTGATTATCGATCCTTGAACGAAGTTACAATCAAGAATAAGTACCCTCTCCCTCGGATCGATGACCTCTTCGACCAACTGCAAGGAGCCAAATACTTCTCCAAGATAGACCTCAGGTCAGGGTATCACCAACTCAGGATTAAGGAGGCAGATATTCAGAAAACAGCTTTCGTCACCAGATACGGGCAATATGAATTCACAGTAATGCCATTTGGACTAACCAACGCACCCGCCTTTTTCATGAACCTCATGAATAAGGTATTTATGGAAGAATTGGATAAGTTTGTCGTGGTTTTTATCGACGACATCCTCATCTATTCCAAGAGTCGCAAGGACCATGAGCATCACCTTCGAACCGTCCTCGGAAGACTCAGAGCACATCAACTTTATGCTAAGCTCAGCAAGTGTGAGTTCTGGTTAGAGAAGATAGCTTTCCTAGGGCATATCTTGACTGCTGAAGGGATAGAAGTGGACCCATCTAAGGTAGAAGTTGTTTCAAATTGGAAGCAACCATCCAACGTCAGTGAGGTACGAAGCTTTCTGGGAATGGCAGGGTATTATCGCCGCTTTATCAAGGGATTCTCCAGCATAGCAAAGCCCATGACTGAACTTCTCAAAAAGGACAATAAGTTTGTATGGACTCCCAAATGTGAAGGAAGTTTCCAAATCATCAAGGAGAAACTTACAACTGCACCAGTCCTGACCCTGCCAGACATACACCAGGATTTTGTCATCTTCTGTGATGCTTCCAAGCAAGGCTTAGGGTGTGTCTTAATGCAAAATGAGAAAGTCATTGCTTACGCATCCCGATTACTCAAGCCGCACGAACAGAACTATCCTACCCACGATCTGGAATTGGCAGCCATAGTGCACGCCCTAAAAATTTGGAGGCATTATCTGATTGGGAACAAATGCCACATCTTCACTGATCACAAGAGTCTAAAGTACATCTTCACGCAACCGGACCTCAACCTCCGTCAAAGAAGGTGGCTCGAATTGATCAAAGATTATGACCTCGAAATCCACTACCACCCTGGAAAGGCCAACGTAGTAGCAGACGCCCTCAGCCGAAAACCTTTCGGGGTGAAAGGAGCAAACTTTCTGGAAGATTGGAAGAAAGAATCAGCTCAGCTAAATGCATGTCTGGGAGACAACGGTGGCCTGGAAGTCAAGCCAAATCTAGAAGATCTCATATGCAAGGCCCAACGCCTGGACGTAGAAACAACCAAGCTTATGGAAAGAGCACGAAAGGAGCAACTTCCGGACCTCAGGACAGATAAGCAAGGAGCCCTCTGGTTCAAGGATCGCCTGTGCGTGCCAGTGGGAGAAGCACGAGAAACCCTGCTCGATGAAGCCCACAACTCAGCTTACTCTATCCACCCAGGGACCACCAAGATGTACTTAGACCTTAAGGCCAGATATTGGTGGAAAGGGATGAAAAGGGAAATAGCACAGTATGTGGTCCAATGTAGGGGAAAGGACACTAGAAGGACCCGACTTTGTTAAAGAAGCCAAAGAAAAAGTTGCTTTGATCCGCATAAGGTTACTTGAAGCTCAGAGTCGACAGAAGAGTTACGCAGACAATAGGCGAAGGGAACTCAGATTTGAGGAAGGAGATTTTGTTTATCTCAAGGTTTCCCCAATGCGTGGTGTCAAAAGGTTCCAGATGAGAGGAAAGCTAGCACCCCGTTTCGTCGGTCTTTACCCTGTCATTTCCCAAATAGGACCCGTGGCATACCGTCTTGAGCTACCAGAATCCATGTCAGATATTCACAATGTGTTCCATGTGTCTCAACTCCGCAAATGCCTAAAAGTACCAGAAACCCGCATCGAGGCAGGAGCAATTCAGATTCAAAAAGATCTCCAGTACCGGGAAAAGCCAGTGAAGATTCTCGACTCAGCAGTCAGAAGGACCCGCAATTCAGAAGTGAAGCTTTGTAAGGTTCAGTGGAGCAGAGATGGAGAAGAGGAGGCCACCTGGGAAAGTGAGGACTCTCTGAGGAAGGAATACCCTTACCTTTTCTCGAGCCCCGTCTGAATCTCGAGGGCGAGATTCCTTTAAGTGGGGTAGGTTTGTAGCATCCCAAAAATCCTAATCTAGGTTTGAAACCCTAATCCACCTTTTACCCCTCCCTTCATCCTCTAATTCTAAGTTCTCCACTAAGTTTTTCTTTCATCATATGCATACATTTTGTTTGATCACAAAGCACCTCACTTAGATTCTATTTTCTAAACACTTAGAGTATTCACAAAATATTTTGTTCAAAAGAAAAAGGGGCAAAAGGGGAAATGGGATTTGAAAAGTAAAAAGAAAAGGGGAAAACCCTCTCCTCTCCCTGTTGGACCGAATCTCGGCCCAACACCCGCAACCCCCCCTTCCCACGTGCCCGCACTCCCCCGCATTCGGCCCAACTTCGGCCTGCTTCCGCGTGCGCGACAGCCGCTCCACACCCCGCCCTCCCCCTCGCTGACAAGGCGTCCCCACCCGTCAGCCACCCGCTCTCTCGCACGCTCGCTCCCTCTGACCAAGCGGCCCCACGGGTCAGTTGCTTCGTCGTCCGTCCGCCGTCCCCTCGCCGAAGTCACCTCCGGCAGTCGCCTCCGTCCTCCCCTCTGCCATCCTGCCGCACAGGGAAGTTTGGCACCGCTCCGTCCTCCTCCCCTTGAACAGCGTCCTCGCCGGTACCGCCCCGCCGTAGCGTCCCCTCGGCAGCGCTGTGCGCCATTTATGGCGGCACCGGGAAGCTCGCCGGAGTCAGGGAGCTCCACCGCCCCCCCTTCCCCCGCGCGCCTATAAAAAGCTCCCCCCGAGCTCCTTCTTCCTCGCACCAGCTTCGGCCATCCCCCTCCTCCCCTTCCCCGAGCTCAATTAACAAGGCGTCGGCGTCGTCTTCCTCTCCGGTGAGTCTTTTCCTTCTCCTCCCTCTCCTTCTCTGTTGGTCCGGCAAGGAATTGAGTGAGCCGAGCAGCTCCCTCGCGTAGCCACGAACCCGAAGTGCCACTTTCCAGCCCCCGTTCCCCACCCAGAGCCCACCGGCGGCGATCCCCGCCGCGGAGCTCCGCCCCCTCCCCGTGGGCAGCCCCCTCCCGACCCCCTCTGGCCAAATTAAACTTACCATGAGAATCGCCAACTGCCGCCCGTGCTAAACCACCCCCCTCGGACCAGGAACCGGGCCACCGGCGGCAAGCCGCCGTCAAGCTTCCCCGGCGGCCGGTTTTTCCCCACGCTCGGCCGGTTCGCCCGCCGTCTGGCCGCAACGCCGTCCCTCCCCCCCCTCTCTCGCTGGCAAGTGGCCCCCCAAGCGACGCCGTCACCCTCGCGGGCGCGTCGTCCCCCCCCCCCCCCTCGCTCGTGGGCCGCCGCTGGGCCGAAAGCGCCTCAGCGCGCGCTCGCGCCCGGGGTGGGCCAAAAATAGTGCCCCCGGCCCAGAAGAGAGGAATTCCCTTCTCTTTTTTCTTTTCCACCCTTTTGCCCATTTAAATAGTTTTCTCAATATTTTATGCACAAAAAAATTATCAAAAAGGATTTCCAAGGTCACATAAAATAATGTTGTTAGAACATGGCACACTATGATTGATGAACTACTGTTGATGTATTGTTTTACTGTATGTTTCCTAGAAGAAGCGGGAACCGCAGATCCGGATCCCGTAGCTCCGGAAGAAGGGTCGGAGCTCGAACTTCCGGAAGTAGATCTTCTGTGCCAAGAGAGCTTCAACGAAGGCAAGTCCATCCTTCCCTTGATGCATAAATTACCTATTCTCTCTACCACTGCCTAGGCCGGGAATCATGGGGGAATATTGCATTGTGAGTGAGAGATGGCCCGCATTAACATATACTTTCTGGATACGAAATGTGGTTTGGAAAGAAGGGCAATGTGTTCCCCCAAATAAAGTCTCTTTTTGAAAAGTTTTGCGATGAAGGGTACTCACCCTCATCACCCTGGGAGTGGGATGATCAGGGACTCCCTGGTTTAGGGGAGGGCCTAAGGTGTTGGCTCAGCTGGTTTAGGCGTGAGCAGAAGGATTGTCCCCTCATATAAGGACCGGTTTGTCATTTTCACTACCTGTACTCCTTTATCGTACAACCACTCGAGACTGTGTGGGCAGTCACTCAATCCGAACTCATGCGGTCCAACCCCAGGGTTAAGAAGGCTGGGGAGCACCGGGAGGATAAGGAGGGGGAAAGTTTTGTCCGGTTTGGACATGGTGGTGGCCTGACTCCTTCCGGATAACCGTTAAGGTTAGGACGTGCGAGTAAGGAAAGAGATCCGGCATTCGGGTCTCGCGACGGTGAGATCGCAGAAACCGGACTAGTGGGTAAAGTGTACCCCTCTGCGCAGAGTTAAAACCTATTCGAATAGTCCGTGTCCACTGGTATGGATGAGTCTGGTATGGTATGGCAATTAGAGCTTTTTCACTAAGTTTCTTAACAAGGGAAAGGTGTGATTAAATGGGTGTTGAAAAAGAAAATAAGGCCACGGGAGCGGGAAGCTCAGTGGTGGTTGAGTTTTTGGTTACTTTTAAGACCATGGGAAAACCTTCAAGCAACTGCCTTTTCTCTAAGAAAATGATGAGCGACCACAACTCCACCAAATTGAGCATGTACATCATAGGTCTCTTTCTCTCTACGGGAGTGGGGTGGGCTTGCGGAATACCTAGTGTATTCACCCAGATTTATTTATGTTTTTCAGCAGCCGAGGACTTCTTTTCTGCTATGCTTGATTAAGAGGGCTGTGTCTGCACCCAGTTCTGCCTGTGGCTTGGGCTAGTGTATTTTCCTGCTGTGCTTCTCTATTTGGCTCTCTTGAGCTTGTACCCTGGTATTGTAATAAATTTATCTAAACTCTGTACTATTTGAAGTAAGGGATGTGTTTACTAGCCTCCTGGGACTAGTAATTGTTTCACATTTGAGTCCCAAAGGATCGGGACGCTTCAAGTACACAGGGCGGCGCGGCGTACCGGCGGCGAGGGAGGTCCGGCGAAGGGCGGGGTTAGCTCCGGGAGGTTCTTGCGGTCACAGCGAGGTACGGCTCGACGACTGTGGTGGCCGGAATCGGCCGGTCCACGTGCGCAGGCGGGTGAACTCGTCGGCGGCGAGTGCTCCGGCCTAACCACGACGATACAGGTCAATCCAAGGGCACGAAGAGCTTCACGGGATGTCAAGTAATCGACTCGTGCAAGGAATCGAAGAATGACTCACCATGGAGCTCGGTCTACGCTTGCCGGCGGTCGGGTGAAGTCCGGCGACCGTGAACTGGCTTCTCCGGCGAGGCAAAGTTCGATTCCTCGCTCGGGGAGCTTCACCGAGGCACGCAAGGTCTACTCTGAGGGTCGTACGCGGTTGGGAGAGGCTCTGCTGGCCGGTCTACGGTGGCGGGTATTTGGGTGGCCGCGGGCACGCCGTGCAAGGGGCAACGCCGGTGATCCAGTGCTCCGGTGAGGTCGAGAGCGTGCGGGGGAGTACGGTCGAAGTCTCTGGTGGCTTTATAGGCGCGGGCACGGGCAACGGCGCCGGCTCGGCTTGGCGCGACGCGGGGCACGCGAGGGCGGGCGTCGGGCGTGCTCTGGCGAGCTCAGTGCACGTCGAACACGTGGAGGTTTGTTTCTGCTCTTGTTCTATCCCCTGCTGAGCAGCCAAACGTGCGAATCTTGCCCTAAGACCTTTGAGAGATCTCTCCCCTGCACCTAGGGCTACCTAGTTCATGTGAGTTCCAAGGGGAGATGTGGTTGGGTTTAAGAGATACGGGGGTGGGAAGTTGGCTCTGTCCTAGCTATCCACACCGAGACAAAACTCATGCCAAGTCGTGTCAAACGACTTAGGGTTGGGTTCAAACTTTTCCAAGGTGTTCTAGAGGTCTTTAGGCGCCATTTTGTCAATTGGGCCAAGTGGGTTTGAAGTTTGGAGAAAGGTGAACATGTTTGATCTTTGGAAGAGGGTTGGTTTTGAACTTAGATAAATTCTGATTTTCCTTTTAGGTCTTTCTCTTTGGTGACTCTTTTGGGGTTTTTCTGAAACCTTTTTGGGGTCACTTTCTTACTATTTTTTTATAGGGTATTAAGTGTACTACAACTTTTATCATTAGCCCAGGTCATGATCATGTGGTTTTCATAGCCCTTTTGTCATACTCACTTCTAGGGCTCCATTTGTCTAAAGGGGTTTGAATTAGGGTTTGGGCATTTCTCTCCACTATATGTGCATGATAAAGCCAAGGCATGACTTCTAAGATGGGTTGCACTTACTTAGGATCTTGATTCCCAAGTTTGGTGTATTTTGCTCAAATTAAATCACATGTGATGATAGGTTCATTAGTGTAGTCTTGAGTGAACATCCTAAGTAACACCTGGGGTGTTACAGTCACTCATCAAGTGTGGGAAAAAGTGTGTATGAACTCACTTATGGTTGGAACTCATGAAGTGTAGTGTAAGGCTTACCAAGGAAAAATGGTTGAGGCTGAGCATAGCTTTTAACTTTGTAGGTCAAAATTTTATTAGCAATTACTAAATATAAGTAAATACCATCCCAATTAAATAAGAGATCATAGATGAAATATCCCACAATGCAATGTATGTCAAGTTAAGTTTAGTTCCATCATTTAATCATGCGAAAGGCCCGAGCCGCTCATGCCCGTGAGCACGACTGATATATCAATTTTACACTTTACAGAGGTTGCACATCTTTACCCACAAGTCGCGTAAAAGTTTAGATAACTTTGCACCCAAGTTCACATATGACGGCCAAGCATAATACCACACAATCGAGGTGTGATTGCATAGGGACATTATGAGGCCTTTACAAAGCTCCACTAGCATGAGAGAACCCGCTACAGTTCAGGTAGAGGGGGTATATGAATCCCTCATCCGAAAAGCTATCACAAACAGATCGACCCGAGGACCTCCCTATACTTGCGCAACTCCTCCCCACTTGTCTCTTCAGGTAAGGCCTCAACACACTAGCTTCTCTAATTAATTAGCCAAGACCAGAGCCATAGTAGTCCTTGTGATTGCACTGTTTTCTCGAGTTGGCGCTCCATATTCCAATTAAACAAAATAATCTTACCATTCATAATAATAAATCGAACAATAGTGATAAGGCATGATCATAGTTCAAATATAATATTAATTCATCAACAAGGTAGAGCAATAGCAATACTACCAAATAATTCATTTGTATGCAAGATGTAGGGTAAACAAAATTAGGCGATCTATTAGGTTGCCCAACAATTTAACTTGACAGTACATTATGTGATTAACAAAATCACAAATATTATTAGGTCAAAGAATGTGATCAAGGACACAACTTGCCTTTTACTTGCAAATCCAATTGCTCAGATACTTCCACACAGTTGGGCTTCAGATTTCTGGTCGTAACTTCGTTTCTATTTACAACAATACATACAGATAGATAAAGAACAGCTACAAATAACATTACACAACAACATGAAAACAATTTTAAAGGGTGTTGACGTTCTGAGCAATATGAATAGATATAAATACCATTACACAACATGATCACATTCTTATATTGCACAAATAACATAATAAATTGAAGAGTAGAAATATAGCCTAAAAATACATAAAAATCAATTTTCATCCGTGCACTCAATAAATTTAAGATATCTTATATTTGAACATTGTAAAGTGGCCAAATATGAAATTCTAAGCTAAATAGCCTATTCCAAAATAAAGAGATCTAAATGGCCTCTAAGATCTTATCTAATATCTATACGATTAGTGTATAGAAAACTACTGTCACTATCGACTTTGATGAGTAGATTTAGGAGCTGTTTGTTTTAGATTATATAATTTTATAATTTTTAAATTAAGTGTTAGATTAAAATTTATTAGATCATATAATCTTGATAGATTATAACCCAAATAAACAGACACTTACTGTTCTTGTGACGTGTAACCTTAATAAAAATAAACTCTGTTATGTTCTGCAGAGATAGGGTTACGAGCTAGAGTTAAAAAAACACTTACAGCACGCAGTTGTCGTCGTCATTGTCTTCGACTCTTCGTGGCACCTCCCGTCCATAAAAATAAACGTGTGCCCACAAATCTGTTCGCTCGCATTGGCAACTGAACCGCACCAGGCACCACAGTCCCGTGCGGCAGTGGCAGACGCACAGCAGATCAGCAGCGCCTCCCTCTGCGGCTCTGCCTCTTGCCAAAGCCCCCCACAGAATTCTTCTCCCTCCCCGTCTCCTCTCGCGCTCGCGCGTGGTGAGGTGAGGTGGAGTTCCGACCCCGAGGCCGCAATGGCGACAGCGGAGGTGGTGGTGGCCAACGGCTCGGGCGGCGCCGACACCAAGACCGCGTTTAAGGAGATATACAGCAAGCTCAAGCAGGAGATGCTCGAGGACCCCGCCTTCGAATTCACTGACGAGTCGCTCCAGTGGATCGACCGCGTAATGCTCTTTTCCCCTCCACTTATTGAGTTTATTGTGGGTGGCTGTCGGCTTCTTGATCTCTGGCGGTCCCGTCAGCTCTTTCGATTTCTCCTGAGTTTATTGAGGCTGGCCGTTGAATTCTTCCGGCGTGAGGGCTATGAGTAGGAGTCAGAATCGGTGAATAAATCAATTCCTACAGTTGTTTCGTTGTTTTGAATCAAACTTTTTTATGTCAAATATTCATGACACGAAATAGTCATGTTATAAAAATATATTTTATGAAATACCTAATGATACGGTTTAGCAAATATTAATTCTATTTTCTATAATTCGGTCTGACTTAGAAAAGTTTGGGGTTAAAAAACACTAAGAATTGATGCTGAGGGAGTACATAAACATGAAGTATTCTGTTTAGATTAGTTTAAACGTGTTAGAAGTACTTGTCTACCTGTGAGTTTTGATTGGAGTGAGCGATCTATTATGCTTTGTATCTGTCACACAGAAATGGGAACTTATGAAATCTGAAATAAGTACTGTGTTTTCTGCTTTGGGTTTTGTGTAGGCTATCGAAGGATCGATCAATTTGTCGTGAAAGGCCTAACAGGGTTAAAATTTGCTGTTACCTGTTACTAAAAGAAACTTCCCTTACTAATAATTTGCTCACTACAGTTTAGTTAATCTCTGGCTTTTAGCTGTTGTTCCTGATATTTGACACGTACCTCCGGTCACAAATTAGATGATGTTTTGGTTAGCAAATTAGGCTGGTGATTAGTTACTTTTAGTGTCCAGAACCTCATCTGATTTATGACCCAAGTATAATGGGTATTTAATATGTTTTCATCGAAGCATACCTTCTATGTTGATCTAGGGCTCAGGCAAACTTATTGAGCTGAGCAGACCAACTTCTTTTTTTTTCTTGAACGCGCAGGAGAGCTGTATATCGTTAAATTAATAGAAGAAAAGAGTCTAAAATGGACCAAAGTTTAGTGCCTTAAAAGGCAGAACACAAGACCACCAAACTCCTGCTGCGCATAGTACTCCAGCCTCCTTCTGCGCATGAAAACAGTAGGACACAAAAGGAGGCAAACAGCAAAAGTGCCAGCAGGCTCCACACACACACACCTGTTCTACACTACTCACCCAGAAGATCGGTCCAAGCCCTGAAGATGCTTAGCACCGGCAAGACCCCAACACTCTAACTCATCCAAGAAAACTCTCTTAATTCCGCCTATGGAAGGTCTGACACCATCAAAAACTGCCTTATTACAATGAAGCCATAAACACCAAGCCCCATGATGATGATACTGTTAAAGCTTCTTCTTTTGGATTTGTGCACTTGCTTACACAGACCAACTTCTTTGAAAATTGACTATTTGAGCTACATGTTACTATGCACTGAATAAAAGAGAAAATGTCAAAATGCTGAAAGTTCTGGTCATGAAAATATTTTAAAAAAACTAACGGAAGTCACCATACAGGTCTTATAATGATTGCCCACTAATTCCCATTTTGATTTGTAGTTTCTGCCTGCAGAGAAGGAAATCAGCAGAAACTGGAAAGCTACATAATGGATCCCATTGTTTCTGTTGATGTCTTTCATTTAGTTTCTTCGGTTAAGATCAGAAAATAACGTATCAATAGCTCGGATAATGTTTTAACCTGTTTATTTCTTCTGGAGTAGATGTTGGATTACAATGTGCTTGGAGGAAAGTGCAATCGTGGGCTATCTGTTGTCGATAGCTACAAGATTTTGAAGGGTGTTGACGTTCTGAGCAAGGAGGAGACATTTCTGGCCTGCACCCTTGGCTGGTGTATTGAATGGGTACTAGTTCCTTCTGTTTGTTTTCTATCATTTTTAATATTAATAGATTGCATTTTCTGCTAATTTGGAATTTTAATTCACTATTTCTTGTCTTACAGCTTCAAGCTTATTTTCTTGTGCTTGATGATATTATGGACAACTCCCAGACACGGCGTGGCCAGCCTTGCTGGTTTAGAGTGCCACAGGTTAGATCAGGAGCGTCTATCCTTTTTACTTACCAAATTATTTCTATTGATTCTTGCTTTGATGGCTGTACTAAGTCTTACACTCTCACTTGGGAAGTTTGTTGTTGAACCCGAGTTATATAAGAATCCATCCATCAGTTTTCTGTTAAGCCATGTTTCTGTCATATCTTAACTAACTTATTTTATGTTCCATGATTCATTTTTACTAGTGCATTGTTTAGCTTTTGCAGATTGTTTTAGGCTTTTAGCTTCTAATGTATGATACCTATTGCTCACTTTTTTTTTTTTGCAATAGGTTGGTCTCATTGCAGTAAATGATGGGATTATCCTTCGCAATCATATCTCACGAATCCTTCAACGCCACTTCAAAGGAAAGCCATATTATGTTGATATCATTGACTTGTTCAACGAGGTAATCATATCTTCTGACATAATAAAAAATTTCATGCTACCAATACTGGATGCTTCTTACATATGACTGATTCACTTTTCATGTTTTCAGGTTGAGTTCAAGACAGCTTCAGGGCAAATGTTGGATCTTATCACTACCCACGAGGGTGAAAAGGATCTAACTAAATATAACTTGACAGTGTAAGTTTATGTTTCGCTGTATCAGTAACATAATTCACACGCTTTGTTTCCTTTCATGGTTTATTGTTTAGTTTCCAGAATGAGTTATTATTATGTGTTTAGCACCTCAAATTTAGGATAAAATCTTTTATTTGTGCTAATTTCTCTCAATGATTTTCATTTTGCACAGTCACCGCCGCATCGTTCAGTACAAGACAGCTTATTATTCATTCTACCTTCCTGTAAGAGTTATTGCTCTATATATTCTTCTCAGTCATCTGGATGTTAGCATTTCAATTTGTTGAGTGTGGTAATAAGTTTCTACTCCATTCAAGGTTGCATGTGCATTGCTGCTGGCTGGTGAGAACTTGGAAAACTTTGTTGATGTAAAGAACATTCTCGTTGAAATGGGAACATACTTTCAAGTTCAGGTAATGCTCTTGTTTTTTTAAGGCCAAATGACATGGATTTGCTATATTGGGCTACCTCTGATCATTGGCATTTTTCTACAGGATGACTATCTAGATTGTTTTGGTGATCCTGAATTCATTGGCAAGGTTAGATGTTTGCACATTCTCTTTCTACTATATAGAATAAGTGCTATTGTTGGACCAATCGCGACCAAGGCCCTGTTTTCTTGAACTTGATCTCATCAGTATTTATTCTTATCACAGATCGGAACTGACATTGAAGACTACAAATGTTCCTGGCTAGTTGTGCAAGCTCTTGAGCGTGCTGCTGAGAACCAAAAGAGCATTCTGTTTGTAAGCACTATTAAACTGGCCAATCTTTTTCACAACATAAACGACAAAGTAAGAAAATCCTTCATGTCTGTTCAAACAGGAAAATTACGGAAAGTCTGATCCAGCGTGTGTTGCAAAGGTGAAGGACTTGTACAAAGAGCTTAAACTGGAGGTTTGTTCTGAACATTCCATGTTCTTATTATTTATTGTTCCGTCCACCATGTAAGCATCACGCCTGTTTGTTGTTATTATTATCCGGAAACAATTAAACCCAACGTATGATGGTCATGGTGCATTGACCTGGTTAAAGGCACTGAAACAATGGTCATATTGTCTGCATGTGGATGTACGCATTTACATGTGGCTGCTCTCCAACACTCTGTTTTCGTTATATGTTCTGTTCTGGTGGTGACGTCCTTTCCTGATTGATATAAACCCAGGAGGTTTTCCATGAGTACGAGAGGGAGAGTTACAACAAGCTGATTGCCGACATCGAGGCCCAGCCGAGCAAGGCAGTCCAAACTGTTTTGAAGTCCTTCCTTCACAAGATCTACAAGAGGGACAAGTAGACCCAGATCGTCGACAAGCTGCTCCATCGACGCTTGCATCAATCAAATTACTATACTTGATTGATGCGGACGAGTAATTGTACTATGTTGTTTTGTGTTTTCATTCTCCTGTTGTACGGTACACCTTAATACGGAGTATAATAAAGCACAGTGGTACTAGGGATGCAAAGCCATCTTGTGTCACCATTCACCAACGCGTCCGAGGTCGTTCGTCACTCTCGACTTCCAAAGGATCTGAGAAGACGAATGCTCTGTTAACGACAGTGTCGAGTGTTATTAATGGTGGACATCTTGATAAAGGCAGTCTACTGTGCTCCCCGATTGGACCGGTGCACATTCTAGCCCATTTGATGTGATGCCTTTTCCGCATCCAGGGTGTGTTTGGTTCACGATTTGGATCTAGCCCGTCTAACCAACTAAACCTGACTTGTGCAATACAAGATGCACTTATATGATTGCATGAACTACTCACAATATGGGTGTGTTTGGTTCACGATTTGGATCTAGCCCGTCTAACCAATTAAACCTGGCTTGTGCAGTACAAGATGCACTTATATGATTGCATTAACTATTCAAACCTACGTAAGATAGATGTACGTGTATTACTACAGTTTCTATATATATCATATATAGATAAGTCTTGTTAAATTGAATAGTTATTCACACACGTTTCAAACCTTTACAAAAGCATCTGAAAGTCCTGAGTGATTTGTGAGGATAGTGACAACGAGATATTACTTACGTTATCGCGACTTCAGACCTTGCAGGCATGGTGAGTGACGGTGGCATGACGGGTGTCGATGTTTAAACTCTGAGACGTGAACAAACACACCCGTGACAGTCCTGAAGGTTAGATTTACGGTACGACTTAGATTTGCCTAGTGATTCCTGAAATATAAAATGCAAATACTTTTCCTGAAATATAAAATGCAAATACTTCGATCCCTTTGGAATGTAGAAATTTCATGACTAGAAATTTATACGGGGAAAATTCCCGTATGCGAAGAGGGCCTTCATTAGGAGCCCAAGGGTTTGTTTGTTTCGATTTTTTTCTAACGAGCTTTTCTGAGGATATAGTTGTTGGAAAAATCTTGCTGTGAGAAGAATCTGAGTATCGTAAAGATAACGTGTGGTGGAAGATGAAGTTTATTGAGTTTAGAATTTAGGACTTGATGAATTCCTTGTATCACAATGACTTAACCGATTATGTGACAACATTGATTTTGGATGATTTTTACCAAAACAATTATCATAAAAGCATGCTAAAAAGATGGTCCACAACATAGATTGTAATGGGTAAATACCCACCGGGTATTACTATCCCATACACGTACCCACGACGAAAAAATAGCCCCGTCGGGTTACCCGTACCAACAAAGATTAAACATCTAAATTATACAAATGTAAAGTATATCTATCTAAATATCATTACAAAATTTCTAGCATCATTCAATCATCTATTCAACAACACCATAGATAATTGGATAAAGTAGCAACACTAGGATAGTACCACATAACATATTACATGTTCCATTACATGGTTATCAAATAATTATTAAGCCTTATATGACATAATCACCTAAAATGTTGTTAAATAGTCAAAGAGATGGATGGCTGAAGCCCAAGTTCATGTTTTTAGACTGAGTTTATACCGGGTATTTTATACCCATTGGTTAACGGACATAAGTGAGGGCAGAACGTTTACCCAATTACTCATTGAGTGAAGGTTTTTGCACAATAAAATACTTATGAATAGAACATTTAGACTCATATACATACTTTAATAGAGTAAATACTTATCAGTTATCGGATCACGGATACCCATTTCTAGTCCCCATCAGAAAAAAGCTGAAACAAGACTCGGCTTCCACCTGTCAATCAAAAAAAAAAAACTCCACATTGGACAGCATCCAGGCCCCACTGTCCAGGCACCCGGATCCAGCCCTCTCTCCCTTCTCCACTTCCGTTTCCGGATTCTTGCGTTTCCAAGTCCGATACAAACCAGCGCCGCGCCGCGCGAGCACGTCGGGCGACGTTGCGGCAGGCGAGATCCGAGAACACTCCTCCCTCGCGCCCCCGCACCCGCATGGCCGCCGCTGGCCGCAGATAGGGAGGCGCAGGCGGGGGCGTGCAGATCCAGATCCGGTGGGCGGCGAGGACGAGATCGCCCCCTACCACCATGGCGGGCGCCGTGTCGGCGCTCTTCCTGCTGGACATTAAGGGCCGCGTCCTCGTCTGGCGCGACTATCGTGGTGATGTCTCCGCGCTCCAGGCCGAGCGCTTCTTCACCAAGCTCCTCGACAAGGAGGTAAGTGGCCGATCGGCCTGCTCACCTTGCCTGTTGTCTTGTCTACTCCTGAGATCCGTGCGGCCCTAGTGCTGAATTCTCGTGGAATGGGTAGGGCGACTCGGAAGTCCACTCGCCTGTGGTCTACGACGACGCCGGCGTCACGTACATGTTCATCCAGCACAACAATGTCTTCCTCCTCACCGCTGCTCGCCAGAACTGCAACGCGGCCAGCATCCTCCTCTTCCTCCACCGTGTCGTAGATGTACGTGCCCTCACCCCCCTGTTTGAAGTGAATCGTTGATGACATTGTACCACTTGTCGTTTATGCGACTTGTGCGTGAGTACAGGTGTTTAAGCACTACTTCGAGGAACTGGAAGAGGAGTCGCTCAGAGATAACTTCGTCGTTGTGGTAAGCAAATTTCAAGTACTTCTGTTTGATGTGCGGTTACTGGGACTTGACGGAATGGGGCGCCCATTTTGTGCTTACAGTATGAGTTGCTGGATGAGATGATGGATTTCGGGTACCCACAATACACGGAGGCGAAGATCCTAAGTGAGTTCATCAAGACAGATGCGTACAGGATGGAGGTCACACAGCGTCCACCCATGGCCGTGACAAATGCTGTGTCATGGAGGAGCGAGGGGATCCGTTACAAGAAGAATGAAGTATGTTGATTTACTATTTACCTTCTCTCTTTTTAGTGCAGGCAATCAGTTCTGTGATGGCACTTGACAAACCACCACACTTGTATCTACAGGTCTTCTTGGATGTAGTAGAGAGTGTTAACATTCTAGTTAACAGCAATGGGCAGATTGTGAGATCAGATGTGGTTGGGGCACTGAAGATGCGAACATATTTGAGGTGAGTTTGCATTGTCATGTGACCACACAACTAAATAAATGTGACCTATAATTTAAGTCCTTGTAGAATACTGTTATGCAAACAAGTGATCAATTTATTGTTGATCTATTTTTTTAATAGAAAACAGCTTGCATTGCTGTCGGCGAATTTGTTCCTGAGATCTACGGATTTTATGCTGGATTGGGATAGCATACCAGGGCTTTTGTTACTATGGCCTCTCTTTGTTATGATGTAGATTAGTGATCGAAATATATGAAAATTTTGAATTGAAACTCGAGGATGTTACTTGTCCAGTGTTACTAGTTCCAGTTATTTTTCTTGCTAGCTTATATGCTCAAATCTTTGTTCAGGACATTTATTTTGTGATTCTATTTCACTTCTGTAATACTTGTATTGATAACTGGGCGTACCCAGTGCCATAGGCTTCCCGCACTGTGCGGGGTCTGGGGAAGAGTATCTTGTATTGATAACTGGAAATACTATATATTTGTTAGCAAGTTAACAAATGTTGAAATCGCAATCAACAATCACCATCTAACAATAAAATGTCAAAAGAATGTTTAGATGTATTTACCAGGGTGATTATACTACAGGAAGTTGACTAGTTGTGAGGTCAATAATTTATTTGTGTTTTGCCTTAAAATATTTTAATGATTTTATATCCAGTATTCAGATAGATATTTACTTGTCAAACCGTGAAGTGAGATAAACTTGAAAGGTGCAAAACACATGGTGTACGCTCATAATGTTTGTACTGTACCTAATTCTTATTTGTGTGGACTGTGGTGCTACCTCCGTCTCCAAAAGAGTGTCATTCTCATTTTTCGAGGAGTCAATGAATCAAATTTGACCCAATATATACAAAAAGTACTGATATTTATTAGGTGTAATAAGTATCATTATTAAATTATGGAATATATTTCCATAATTAATCATTTAATCTATTTGGATATATAAATGTTGATGATTTTTCTATGAATAGATGTTCATTTAATATGTTTAGTTAATAGATGCATTTAGTCGGAACCTAGAATGATTCTCTCTCAAGGACGGAGGTGGTATTTAGTTAATAGATGTTGGTTGTGTTTCTGTTTTAGTATGTTGAGAATAGCTGGACTTGGAGACTCGCTGTCTAATTTGAAAACAAGATGTATGCAATGCGAGTTTTCTCATTTTCATTTGATGTATTCTTCATGATATTAAAAGCGAACCTGCCAACTAGGGTTTTTCAACTACTCATTTTACGCAGCCACACTTAAATTCTTCTCGCATTCAGATGTACTATACACACATATATATATAGGGATGAAAGTGGGTATCTGAATTGTTAGGACAATTTAATATTTTAAATAGATATGTATGAAATTTGATGCTAATATGTTCTTATGTTACCAAGCACACTATTACAAATAATAATAAAATTTTGCATAAATTGTTTTATACATTATTTGCTCCCTACAGTAAAAAAGGATAAATGTATCTGTATCCGAATTTTATATCTATCATTTGAGAATATATATGATAAATTTGAGGTTTACCATTTATGAATCTTTACAAGGTCAATGCTAAAAACAAGAATATGAATTTGCATAGCAGATTCTATATCCTATTTATTCACAATCAAAGAAAAAGACCAAAAAATGATATCCGAATAAGTATCTGATTTTATCCCTACATCTACAGCCCTAACAGTGAGACATTTTGAAACAGTGGAATGCCTGAGTGCAAACTCGGCTTGAATGATAGGGTTCTTTTGGAGGCTCAAGGCAGAGCAACTAAAGGAAAAGCGATAGACCTTGATGATATCAAATTTCATCAGTAAGCAAAAAATATTTCTCTTTTCTTCACCAAATCCGTTGCATCACTAATTCAGCATGACCATTCTCCCTTCTTTTTAGGTGTGTACGTTTAGCTAGATTCGAGAATGATAGAACTATATCGTTCATACCTCCTGATGGATCTTTTGATCTAATGACATACAGGCTTAGCACTCAGGTTCTCTTTCTGATCAACTGTGGAATGCTCTATAGAAGATATGAAATGTTTCCACTTTATCATTTTCACATGCATGCCTTTATTTGATGTTCTTTAGGTAAAACCTCTTATCTGGGTCGAAGCACAGATTGAGAAACATTCTAGAAGCCGTATAGAACTCATGGTGAAGGCAAGGAGTCAGTTCAAGGAAAGAAGGTGAATGATATTTACAAACGCAAGATTTGCTTGTATGACAGGAATGTGCTTTTTGAAAGAATGGGTTTCTTTTTTCCGTTTACAGCACAGCAACAAATGTTGAAATTGAAGTGCCTGTTCCTTCAGATGCCACAAACCCAAATATAAGAACTTCAATGGGTTCTGCTGCATATGCTCCTGAGAGAGATGCAATGGTCTGGAAAGTAAAATCATTCCCTGGTGGCAAGGTAATTACTGTCCAATTCCAAATCAATTCCTTTTTCCATGTCCATTGCAATTTTGAAGTGTGCTCATGTGCTGAAGCAATCCATCCTGTAGGAATACATGTGCAGAGCAGAATTTAGTCTTCCTAGCATAACAGCGGAAGAAGGGGCCCCAGAAAAGAAGGCACCAATACGAGTGAAATTTGAGATACCATATTTCACCGTATCAGGTATTCAGGTAATAGATTTACTGTTCGAAGATATTTGTCTATTGTTGTACTTCCTCATTTCAAATTATAAGACGATTTAGTTTTTATAGATACATTACTTTTACTATGTAGTGTACATCTAAGTTCATAGCAAAAGATATGTATCTGGAAAATCCAAAATGTCTTATAATTTAGAATGGAGGGAGTAGCATTCTATCTATTGTATATTGTATCTGGAAAAGATATGTATCTGGAATCTTCAGCCACTGAATGATGCACTATATTGCATATTGTGCAGGTCCGTTATCTGAAGATAATTGAAAAGAGTGGTTACCAGGCACTCCCCTGGGTTAGATATATCACGATGGCTGGCGAATATGAGCTGAGACTTATATGAGTTTTCTCTTTTCTGGCTGATGGAAGACATTTATGAAGCTGCAAGATACATATTTGCTCGAGACAGCAACCGTATGACATTTGAATGTTAGCCTGGACGTCTTCTGCCGACCACACAAGGTTTTCCCCCTGGGGGCTTGTTCATCTTGTTAGGCTCACCTTACCTTGGTTATTGTACGTTACCCATCAAGTATAGTTTTTGAAAAAAAGAGAGGATAATTTTAATTTTCATCTCTCTTGTATTATTATTGATTTATTTTTGTGGGTACCAAACTTGGATTTGTTTCATCTGATCGAGTTCACAAAAACACTGCCATTACTGGGTGATGGTTCTGAACTGCAGGTTGAAACAATTGTGCCCTTTACTGTAAATGTCGTCGTCTTGTATCCAGGCAAAAGAAAGGAAACCTACCGAGACCTATTATGACATCAATAATTTCAACTTTTTTTTGTTTCAATTATTTCTTTTAATGTGGAGTTCTTGTTATGCCAATTTCTGCGTATTCTAAGAAAGGTCACTATGGCAGAATCCTTTTGGCGAAGTTAATTCTAATTTCATTTTGTAAACCTAGCGTACAACGTATAAAGTATCACCTTCGAGATTCGAAGAAATTTCCATGTTTAGCTTATTATTGGCTCGGCATTTTAAAAATGTGTTTAGTATCGAAGTACGCCTGCCACTCTGTTTATTAGTTAAATTCCGTATGGTTAGTGCCGGGTCAATAGAAGGAGACGATTGTAACACCCGGCTTTAAGGAACAAAGCCAGGTGCATCTCATACATGCGCCAAGAAAACAACATATATAATAACAGAGTGTATAGAGATAAATGTCAATAACATCAGAATATTTATTACATAGCGGAAGATTTATTACAAAATAAAAGATAAATATAAAACGAACTAAGGATCGTCGGCGCCAATGTCGACTGAGAAACGCCATCTAGATCAGATCATACTCCTCGCCTTGTGGCTCCTCCTGAACCACATGTTCTTCTCCTGTGGGGGGGTGTGAGACAGCAAGAGTGAGCTCACATACGTTCATAGCTCAACAAGTCGTGGGGAATAATGTGGCATGAACTCACCAAAGGTGGGAGTTCATGAAGTGTAAGGCTGATCAATGAAATAAAGGCTGAGGCTGAGCATTGCTTTTATAAGTTGGTCAAAATTTTATTAGCAATTACTAGGTGTAAGTAAATACCAAACCTTAATAATAATAAAGAACAGTAATAGTAAAATAATCCCAAATGCGATGCAAATGTCAAATTAAATTTAAGTTCCATAATTAATCATGTGAGGGTCCGAACCGCTTATGACCGTGAGCACGGCTAGTATACCAGTTTTACACTCTGCAGAGGTTGCGCATCTTTACCCACAAGTCATGTTACCCATCGGCCAAAAGATGGCCAATCCCATACACCTCTACCGAGGAGGCGAGGCAGGGTAACACTACGAGGCCTTTACAAAGTTCCACTAGCTTTAGAAATCCCGCTACAGTTTATAGGAAGCTCCAATGCAGGGTTCTTGCCTGACCGCCATCGCAGCAAAATCAACCCAAAGACCTCCCTACACTGACCACTCCCCTACTTCCCTTGCCCCTTTCGGGTAAGGAAGACCTCCACTAGCTTTCCTAGTTAATCAGCCAAGGGCGTCCCATTATACCCTTGTGGTAGCACTGTTTTCCCGGGTGGTCGCTCCATGTTCCCATTAACATAATGATCTTAACATGAACAGTAATAATAAAAGAGTAATTATGAATAAAGTATCTTCATACCCAAATCCACATAAAGCAATAGCAGGTACTACCCAAAAATATTTCAGTGGTAAACAAGGTATAAAGATAGCCAAAACTAGGGTAACCTATTGGGTCCCATCAAAATTATCCTATGCAGATCATTATAATTAATAAGAACATGGCTGGGAAAAAGTAAGTGATCAAAGGCACAACTTGCCTTCAATGAGCTCCTGCTCAGCTACTTCTACTTGCTGAGCCTCAGATTCCAAAGTGGCTTGCTCGTCTACTCGCATCAACACAATACATACATAGTATAGCATAAATTAACATCACATCAAACATGTAAATAAAATATACAGTAAAAATCTACACATTAAAATAAGAACCTAGGAACAGGAATCATAATTTTTAGAGTTATATATTTTAAGTTATGAATTTTCTAAGATTTAATGTGCTTGAAATAGGATTAAATGATAAATAAATTTTCTTACTGTTTTCATGTCAAAACAGAGACACTAGGTGTTAGAGAATATTATTACAAAATTTTAGAAACTGGAATGGTTCAATTTGGAGTTCATATGAATTTTCTACCAATTAAACAAGTTCTAGTAATTATTTTTGTATTAAAAAATGCATTTCTGATTTATTTTCTCTGTTTTTCGAGTTTTCTGGACTGGGCCTCATTTTCAAGAGAGCACAGGGGCCCTGGCGCAAAATACCCTAGACTCAGGAAACAGTCTATACGGACGGCGGGTTTAAATCTAACATCGTTCAGGGGCTTTTTAACAAAACAGGCTCGGCGAAGGGGTACTCACAGATCTCAGCCGTTGGATCGTAAGTGGACGACTAAGATTAGAAGGTTGTTTAAACGAACCGGTATCCAATCTAGACCCTTGGATCTAAATCTGACGGTGGTAACTCTATGCAAGCGAGATCGGATCGGGTCTGTCAGATCACATCCAACGGTCCACGATCAAAGTCCGAAAGGGTATCCCTGCGATCTCTCTCGACCATACGATCGTTATCGGACGGCGCTCCTATGTCCTTCCTCCTTACGGTCTCGGCGACGACGAAAACAGTGCCCGCGGCGGCGGTCTCGCCGGTGCTTGGCCCTCCGGTGACCCCACCCACTATTCACTGCCCCGAAGGTTGCAAAACGCGGTGTGAGAAAAATTGAATTGCCTGAGGGGGTACCTAGCGTCAGCCGTGAAGCGCAGATGGCCGTCCACGAAGCTTTGCGGTCCACGGCGGTCTGCAGACAACAGCGAGCAATTCCGGTGGGGTAGAACAAGTCCAGGGGCCGAGGAACCCGTGGACACCACCGGGACGACGTCGCGATCACCCCAGATCAAGCACCGAGGCACGCACGTCGGTGAATCCGCTGGTCGACAACGACGGACGGTGGCCTTCTCTCACCCAGCCGATGGCGCGCGGCGACGGTGGCTAACTTCGATGCTCGGGTCCAGCGCATGGATAGAGGGAGGCGAGGGGTAGACGTAGTCGCAGGGTAAGCTTTATCCCCGAGCTCCACCTCTTCAACCGAAAGCCCGCGATTCCCCCGCAAGGTTCGCGCACGCCGTTGGGGAAGAACCGGTCAGAGCTCACGTGGGAGGCAATGCTGACAATTGGGTCCCACACGTAAGTGAGGCGCTGCGCAGCGGAACGTGGGCCCATGTGGCAGTGGTAAGCGAGAGTGGGCGGAGCGCGCGCGTGGAGGAGGGTTAGTAGTTGGGCCGCACGCTGTGGAAGCAACAGTGGGTCGAAAGCAAAGTTGGGGCCCAGTTAGGGTAGTTCTGTTTTATTCTTTTCTTTTCTATCTCTTTTTCTCTATTTTCAAATCCAATTTGAATTCAAGTTTAAATTCAAACTTTGTGAATAACTTGTCCTCAATTTGAAATGTATAGTTTAATAATATAAGTGTGAAAGGTATTTATTTTGATTTTTATTTTATTTTATGTAGTATTTTTCTCAGTTCTTCCCTTCTCTTAATTCAAACCCTAATTCTCAATTTAGGATTCAAACTTTCTAGTAATTATTGTCTTATTATCCTTACTACTATTATTATTATTATTTTATTTAATGCACAAACATAAAAACTCCAGCATGATGCATTTTTTTATCATTTGCTTGACTTAATCTCTAAATTGTGTGTGTGCTCTTTTCTTATGATGCAATTGAGGCACATAGAATTGAGGCTAACTCTCTATTATTCTTGGTATACAACTTGGAGTATTACAAATCCTACCCCCCTTAAAAATAATCTCGTCCTCGAGATTTAAGAAGATCTAGGGAAAAGGTGAGGAAAATCTATACGAAGCTCTTCTTCTCTTTCCCAAGTTGCTTCATCTTCACCGTGGTGACTCCATTGAACTTTGCACATCTTTATAACCTTATTTCTTGTGACTCGAGTCAAAGTATCCAAAATCTTGATGGGGTACTCAGCATAAGTCAGATCCTCCTGAACACTAAGGTCTTCCATTGATAACTGTTCTTCAGGCATCCTGAGACATTTCTTCAGCTGAGATACATGGAATACATCATGAACATCCGCAAGATGGTCCAGTAACTCCAATTGATATGCAACCTCTCCCACTCGCTTTAAGATTAAGAAGGGTCCAATAAAGCGAGGGGACAACTTTCCTTTGACTTTGAATCTTCTCATTCCTCTGAGTGGTGACACTTTCAAGTAGACATAATCACCCTCCTTAAACTCTAGCAGTCTTCTCCGGGTATCAGCATTGCTTTTCTGCCTGGACTGTGCAGTTCTCAAACTCTCCCTTATTTGCTAAACTTTTTCTTCTGCTTCCTGTATAATCTCAGGCACAAACAACTGCCTTTCACCAGTTTGATCCCAATATAGTGGAGTCCTGCACTTTCTACCATATAAAGCCTCGAACGGTGACATCTTTTAGACTGGCCTAGTAACTATTATTATATGAGAACTCAGCATAAGGTAGACTCTTGTCCCAACTACTACCATGCTGAAGGGCACAAGCTCTCAACATGTCCTTCAATACTTGATTAGTCCTTTTAGTCTGTCCATCAGTCTGAGGATGGTAGGCCGAACCAAAATTCAACTTTGAATCCATATTCTCATGAAAACTTTTTCCAAAATCTGGAGGTAAATTGTGATCCTCTATCCAAAACGATCTTCTTCGGTACACCGTGTAGAGACACAACCCGAGCCATATATACTCTGCCAATTGAGATCCCTTATAAGTAGTCTTGACCGGAATGAAACGAGCCACTTTGGTCAGTCTATCCACAATCACCCATATAGATTCATATCCTTTCGAGGTGCGAGGCAATCCAGTAATGAAGTCCATACCAATCTCTTCCCACTTCCACTCGAGTATCTTTAGTGGATGCAGTAGTCCAGCTGGCCTTTGGTGTTCAGCCTTAACTCTTTGGCACACATCGCACATAGCCACATGTGCAACCACATCTCTCTTCAATCCATACCACCAATATTTTTGCTTCAAATCCTGATACATCTTAGTACTCCCAGGGTGAATAGAATAAACTGAGTCATGTGCCTCCTTCAATATGGTTTCCCGAAGGCTATCAATATCGGGAACACAGATCCGATTCTTGAACCATATCGTGCCTTGCTCATCCTCCGTGAATTCCGGGCCTCTACCCTCTGTTATCAGATCCTTGATCTCCTGGATTTTGGCATCACCAATCTGACCTTTACAAATTTCTTGCTCCAAGGTAGGTTCCAATTCAATGGTGACTCCTTCCGTATGTGTAACAATTCCCAGGTTGAGCCTCTCAAAATCTTTTGCTAATTCATCAGGTAGCTGGACAACGAAAACGGAGTGAACATGCTCCTTTCGACTCAAGGCATCTGCAACCAAATTCGCCTTGCCTGGGTGATAGTGAATCTCCAAATCATAATCCTTAATGAGCTCCAACCAACGGCGTTGCCTAAGGTTGAGATCCTTCTGAGTGAATATATACTTCAAACTCTTATGATCCGTGTACACTTGGCACTTAGTTCCCATAATATAGTGTCTCCAAATCTTAAGTGCATGCACAACGGCAGCCAGTTCCAAGTCATGAGTGGGGTAGTTCAGTTCATGTTTCCGCAACTGACGAGATGCATAGGCAATCACATGTCCTTCTTGCATGAGCACACATCCAAGTCCTTGGCCACATGCATCACAATAAATGTCAAATCCCTTCTGTAGATCTGGCATAACCAATACCGGTGGAGACATCAATCTCTCCTTCAATTGATCAAAGCTTTCTTGGCATTTCTCATCCCACTTGAATTCTCTTCCTTTCTCCAAAAGCGATGTCATAGGCTTAGCAATTTTAGAGAACCCTTCAATAAATCTCCGATAATATCCTGCGAGTCCCAAGAAACTCCGAATCTCAGTAACTGTAGTGGGCACTCTCCACTCCATTATCTCCTTCACTTTAGCAGGATCCACTGCTATTCCTCCATTAGAAATAATATGACCAAGGAATGGCACCTTGTCAATCCAAAACTCGCACTTGCTGAACTTAGCGTAGAGTTGATTATCTCGTAACTTCTGTAGCACCGACCTTAGATGTTCCTCGTGATCACTATCACTCTGAGAATAAATAAGAATATCGCCGATGAATACCACGACGAATCTGTCCAAATACTCCATAAACACCTTATTCATCAAGTTCATAAAATTGGTGCATTGGTTAATCCAAATGACATAACAGTGAACTCATATAATCCATATCGAGTCGAGAATGCTGTCTTAGGAATATCCGATGGTCTAATCTTCATCTGATGGTATCTCGATCGGAGATCAATCTTCGAGAATACCCTAGCACCTCTCATCTGATCAAATAAATCCTCAATACAGGGTAATGGATACTTGTTCTTCACCGTGACATCATTGAGTGATCTATAGTCCACACACATTTTTTTTGTGATCCATCCTTCTTCTGTACAAACAGTACCGGTGCTCCCCAAGGTGAGGAACTCGGACGAATGTACCCGGCCTCTTGTAACTCAGTTAACTGTTTCTTCAGTTCCTTTAACTCTTCTACAGACATCATGTATGGCCATTTAGAAATAGGGGCAGTTCCAGGTAAGAGATCTATGACAAACTCAACTTCCCTATCTGGTGGCATCCCTGGCAACTCCTCTGGGAAGACATCCGGAAAATCCTTAACCACATGGATGTTGTCACCAACAAACTTCCCATCTACTAAGAATGTCGCTAGTCTGGTGGCGGTAGTTACTGCAATTCCAACTTCAAATCTTTCTCCTTTGGAACTAGTGAGTTATATGGTTCCTTTAGCACAGTGTATAAACTGCCTTTGCCTTTCTTAACCATGACATACCAAGGATCACGTCTATAGTGTTCTCTTCTAACACTATAGGGGTAGCCCATCTAGGTTAGAAACACAGGGTAAGAAAGGAAGAATTGTAGACAAGGCATGTAATTACGAGGCATGTTACTTTGGGGGATTTATTAGCTGAGTGTGTCGCCTATTAAAGCTAATTCATTACCTTATGGTGGTACATGCTAAGATGCCCGTCTATACTATTTCAATCAATCAAAGAAGCAAATCAGGCATTGATCATCAGAACAATCAACCAACATTTTTTAATAGAGAAAATAATTTTTAATTTATTTTTTTAGGTCCCCTATATCTTAAAAAGGTTATAAATGTAGGATTCCAAGGTATGAAATCCATCTTGTCTCAGAGTAGAAAAGGTAAGAATGATCAGAGTAGAACAGTAGAAGGTGAGACAGGGTCAAGATAAGTATAGAAAGAATCAGAGTAAGGTAAGTATAGAATGAATCAGAGTAAGGTAAGTAGATAAGGGTTTTGTCCATTTCTATCTAGGTTTCGTCCTACAGTCAACATTTCCTCTGATACCACTTCTGTAACACCCGGCTTTAAGGAACAAAGCCAGGTGCATCTCATACATGCGCCAAGAAGACAACATATATAATAACAGAGTGTATAGAGATAAATGTCAATAACATCAGAGTATTTATTACATAGCGGAAGACTTATTACAAAATAAAAGATAAATATAAAACGAACTAAGGATCGTCGGCGCCAATGTCGACTGAGAAACGCCACCTAGATCAGATCATACTCCTCGCCTTGTGGCTCCTCCTGAACCACATGTTCTTCTCCTGTGGGGGGGGAGGTGTGAGACAGCAAGAGTGAGCTCACATACGTTCATAGCTCAACAAGTCGTGGGGAATAATGTGGCATGAACTCACCAAAGGTGGGAGTTCATGAAGTGTAAGGCTGATCAATGAAATAAAGGCTGAGGCTGAGCATTGCTTTTATAAGTTGGTCAAAATTTTATTAGCAATTACTAAGTGTAAGTAAATACCAAACCTTAATAATAATAAAGAACAGTAATAGTAAAATAATCCCAAATGCGATGCAAATGTCAAATTAAATTTAAGTTCCATAATTAATCATGTGAGGGTCCGAGCCGCTCATGACCGTGAGCACGGCTAGTATACCAGTTTTACACTCTGCAGAGGTTGCGCATCTTTACCCACAAGTCATGTTACCCATCTGCCAAGAGATGGCCTGTTGGGGACTTGTTCTCAAGTGCTAAGAGTTAAGAACAAGGCAACATAAAAAGTGTTAAGTGTTAAAATCCTTCGTCCTTCGAAGCATTATGTTCCTTCGGGAAATAATGAGTCTCGGACGAAGGTCATGAGAGACATACCTTCGTAAACATAACAAGTAATGACGAAGGATTCACATAAAGCATGAAATATGATATAAGCATCACCATAGAATCATTTCTATTTTATTAACATGGAAAAACAGAAATGATTCCAAATTACAAATGTACCTTCGGTCCTGAGAGAAGGTGAAAAGTACGAGCGTGATGCCAAAAGCAAATGCCAAGTCAGCGTGAACAGTACGGGAGTACTGTTCATCTATTTATAGACGCGGGACGCAGCCCACGTAAAATTACATCCATGTCCATTACATTTGTTAACGGCTTATGGAAATCTGTCGAGGCCCCCGAAGTCTTTTCATCTTTGAGTCGGTTCCCCCTTCTGCCATCGCGCCGAAGCTTCCCTGCGCACAGCTTCGGCTACACTCGACCTTCGTCTGGTTCAGGCTTCGTCCTGGCCGTGCTCCATATTCATAATTCTGGATCCGAAAATACCTGTTCACATAATCCACTCGGAAAACATTGTCAAATCATGTTTTTGAGGACCTTCGGAGGACGAAGGCCCCCAACAGTAGCCCCTCGCAATATTAATTTGTAAATAATAAATTCAGATTGCGATATGGACGAAGGCCTTGAGCCGAAGGTCCGAAAAAACACCTTCCCTTTGCTAGAATAGCAACATTCAATGACAAGTGGGGTCTTTCAACTTTCAACGCATCAAGCGTATAAAAACGGCCATGCCGCAAACTTATTTCGCACGCTTTCTGGCCAACCACTCCTGCTCATTCATTTTTTAGCTCTTGTGCACTGTGATCTGCTAAGTTTTTAGCTTTGAAGCTTCGGCTTTTAAAAACAGTTTTTTAGCGCTTCCGAAGATGTCTGAAGCTGCTAAGAAGGCTGCTGCTGAGATGAAGCTGAGTCTTGATGAAGAGAAGAACCTAGGGTTTCTTATAGCGATGTCGAAGTCCAACACAGAAAAGATTACCAAGGAAATTCTGGAGGGGCTGTCTGAAGATACTGGTGACAGTGAAAGTTATGATATGGACAGCGGTGGCGAAGACTCCGAAGATCGCCCCTGGCGACCAAGCCATTCAGTTTATGGTAAATCAACTATCAAAGAGAATCATCTTGTTAATATGAGAGGAAGGTATTTCCGGGATCTGTCCATTGTGAGGGCGGACGAAGGGGAAAAAACTTGTCCACACCCTGAAGAAAATGAAGTTGTGGTGTACCGAAGCTTTTTGAAAGCTGGACTGCGATTCCCCTTGAGCAGCTTCGTCGTGGAGGTGTTGAAAATCTTCGAAGTCTATCTTCATCAACTTACTCCCGAGGCAATTATAAGGCTAAATATCTTCGTGTGGGCCGCGAGGAGCCAAGGTCTGAAGCCTGACGCAAGAAGCTTCTGTAATGTTCATGAATTATTATATGAAACAAAGCCTTGGGGCAAGGAACAGTACCATAACAACTTTGGCTGCTACAGCTTCGTTTCTCGGTCCGGGGCAAGCTGTCCCGTACCAACCTTTCGGAAGAGATGGCCCGGGGATTGGATGACAGAATGGTTTTATGTGAAGAATGACTTATCAGCACGAGAAGACATCAAAGGTATAATTATGCGTCCTATTTGGCAAAGCTTCGGCCTTCGGAGGCCGAAGGTTGAAATGAACGAAACCGCCGAAGAGTGCCAAAGAGCCTTCGGCGTTGTCTGCTCTTTTATAGGAACAAGGGACTTAGTACAAGAACATATCGCCTTCAGGGTGTGGCCGCTTGCTGAGAAATGGGAAATGCCACAAGAAACCATGAAAGAGGCCGACGAAGGTGAGCTTGTGAGACTGAAGTACACCTTCAAATTTGGAGATAAATTTATTGAGCCAGATGATGAGTGGTTGAAAAGCATTGACAATTTAAGTGATGAGCTACTCGGGACCTACTCGAAGGCTGAAGATAATGCAATGTCAGCAGCCTTCGGAGGCCGAAAAAAGAAGAGACTGAATCGGGTATTCGATGCCATTGGGTTTGTCTACCCTGACTATCGTTATCCCACTCGAGGGCAGAAAAGAAAGAACACAACCTCTGCAGAAGAGGAAGCTGCAACTGCTCCTAGCGATCCAGAATCAAAGAGAAAGAGGATAAAAGTCCTCACACACCGGCCACGCTATATTGAACCAGCTTCGGTGCCTGAGTTCACCGGAGAAGCTTCTTCGGCCACCGAAGCTGAACAGCCAACCTTGCTGCCAGAAACTGCAGAGATGGCCGAAGCACCATCCACAGAAAAAATGGAAGAAGCGAAAAAGCCGACTAAGGAAAAAACATTAGAAGTTTTGAGTCCTGCAGTAAATATTGAAACAGCAAAAAACCAAAAGGGGCCATCAGTGACCCCAAAAAGGAAAAGAATGGTAAATGTACTAGACGTCTTGGAGACAATTAAGTCTTCAAGCACAATTCCAAAAAAGAGTGTTGAAATTGCTGAAGCTTCTACTGAAGCTTCGGCTCAACAGGCTAAAGCTGAAGCTGGGCCTTCAGAGCCCTGCAAGGAGCAACCTTTTGAAGCCGAAGCAATAAAAATTCCAGAACCAGTATTAGTTGAAGAAACTGACACCGCCATCCCCGAAGCACCTGCCAGCATGCGTGATTACATGATACGACATGCTTCGGGGAAGAAGCTATCTGAAGAAGAAACTCATGAAGCCATCCATTATGCAAAGGAACTAAAATATCCGAAGGGGGCAGTAATATTCAATGGAACGAATGAAGATGACTTCTTATACTGCCTGCCTGACAACAAAGAGCTATCTGTCTGCCGAGAAATGGCCAGAAGTATTGGTTTCCCGAAGCTTGAATCTGGATTAAGCGCCATGACGAAAGGAGATCTCGCAGACAGTCTTGCGTACAACAGCCTGAAGGTATAGGAATTAAACACTTGAAAAATCCCCTTATTTTTACGCAACTCATTCCTTTTTTCTTATATGAATTCTTTTTCGTATAGGGCCTGATCCTAAGCAACGCACTAAGAGCCCAAAAGAGCGCCGAAGATGAAAGCTATGAAATTGCGTTTAATAATTTACGCTCCGAAGTTATCAGACTGAGAAACGAAGCTTTGGAAAAAGATAAAATTCTGCTTACACTGGTAGATAAAGTGAAAAAAGACGAAGCTGCTTCAAAGGCCCAGGCCGAAGCTCAAAAACGCGAGATTAAAGATCTTCAGAAACAGCTGGCTAGAGCTAAAGAGGAGCGCGCGCTTGAGGAAACGAAACGAGAACTTAGTGATTTTATGGTCAGCAAATTGGAATCAAAAGTTAAGGAGCTTCGCACATCTCAGGGGAAATGCTATGTCAAATCTGTAGAATGTGTGAATAAAATTAAATCCAGCTTCGCCAGCGTAGGCGCCTTTTCCAGCGAAGAGAATTTCTCTCGAGGCAATCCCGAAGGTCCGCTGGAATGGATTAGCCACGAAGCAGAGGCCTTCGAAGAGATTCTGAACAGTCGTGGCGACATATGCGCTTTTTCGGGCGCCAGAGGAATTGCTTCTGTCTTAGAGAAGAAAGGTTGCGGGCATGTAAAATTTTTAGCTCAATCCGAAGCTACCTTATCTTCCGAAGACGTCAAGGACCCCTCGGCCGAAGCAAGCGTGGTTGGTGGCAAATTTTTTACTGATATCTGGAACGACGGCGGCCGAGGAATGGCGCAAGAGATCATCCAAAGGAGCGAAAAAGGCATTCATGACGCCAGAAAAGTGGCAGAAGCTGCCGAAAGGAGTACAGAGCCCGAAAGGCAATTAGGTACCAATTAGTCGCTCTTATTGTGTTGTAATTTTTATTCCAAACTTTGCTCAAGGTTTGCAAAAGTAATGAAGAAATGTTCTCTTCCCTCAGAAACTGCTGGATCAAATGTCGACGAAGAAATTAAACAAATGGCCGAAACTATCTTGGACAAGGTTGTTGACCAACTTCTAAATGAGGCCGCCGAAGAAGTATTGAGAGAAGATTAGATGCTATTTGGAAAAATCATTTAAATTGTAATCTATGTAACACTTTGTACATTTGAATGTAATATACAAGTCTCCTTTCATTATTGAATTCTTTACGATGCATGAAACATTAAATACATACCATTTTTGAGCCTTTGGCGAAAAAACACCTTCCCTTCTTTTCATGCTTCGTGAAGAAGGCATTTTCCGTTAAAATTATTCTGATGAATCACATCCATGCTTCGTCAAAACATTCTTCGAAGCTATACTCCGAAGCTATACAACTTCGATATTGATCTGATAAAGCTCGCCCATGTTTCGTAAAAATATTCTCCGAAGCTGTATTCCGAAGCTGTACAATTTCGATGTCACTTTCTCAAAGCATCCTTTCGAAGGTTGAGAGTATCTCCTTCTCTTGCCAAATGCAATATGATGTATGATGCTTATGCTATGCAAAATGATGTGATGATGTTATGTTATGCATGTGACATTTGTTCCGGAGATACACATAAAATATATTCGTAAGCTCTGCATTCCCTTGGGAACGTCTTTGGAGCTTCTTCGTCTTTTACTTAGACGGTATCAGCGTTGACTTTTCGCTGTAAGCCTCCCTTAGGAGCTTCTTCGCCTTTTACTTAGGCGGTATCAGCGTTGACTTTTCGCTGTAAGCCTCCCTTAGGAGCTTCTTCGCCTTTTACTTAGGCGGTATCAGCGTTGACTTTTCGCTGTAGGCTCTGCATTCCTTTAGGAACGACTTCTGAGCAGAAAACTTACACTGCGCTCCCTTTGGAACGGCTTTTTGTGACTTCATAAACTTACTCTGCGTTCCTTAGAACGACTTTCTGTTACTCCGAAGGATTTTTAATCCGAAGGTCCTCCTTGGTAACGGAAAAAGTTTTAAGCTTCAGCAACTTGGGCCTGTGGAGCAAATAGATTTTCCTCGTGGGAAACAACGAAATTATTACATGAAAACTATCAATGTTTTTTGCTTCACAGAAAATAAAACTGAATAGAAAAGACTGCTATCAAAGGTAGGATATGTCAATAAATGTGCTTCGACTCTGGCACAGTGCTGTTGACTGTGCGAGCTTCGGACTGTTCTCTGAAGTCCCTCTGATGTGGAGCGTATTGACTCCCTTCTGGCTGTTGACCTTGCTGCAATGGAGGTGGAGGCGGAAGCTGCTGCCAGGAAGCTTGAGGTTGACTTGCCGAAGCTACAGAAGCCGCAGGGTGGTTGTCTATGTATTGTGGGACATAAGGCGGATGAAACGAAGCAGTATGCATAACCTGCTTCGACTGAGCTTGTTGAGATGCAGCTTCGGCTAGTTCCTTTTGCTTCTGGATTGTAACATGGCACGTCCTAGTGGTGTGGCCCTTGCCCTCTCCACAGAATAGGCAAAACAGTCTCCTTGGCTGATCTCCGAATCTTCCGCCGAAACCCCTGGCGCCTCTGCCTCTTGGAGCTGGTGGCCGAAAGAAAGTTTGTTGTTGCCCCGAAGCCTGTGAGGAGCACTGCGGCCTGTTTTGCTGACTCCCCTTATCATCATTCTGAGTGTTGTGAATGGAACAGACATGCCTCGGGTAGTATCTTCCTCCGAAGCCCCTGGTCATCTCAGAAAATCTGAAGGCCTCCTCCCTTCTTTGGCGAAAGTCATTGTCAGCACGAATGTACTCATCCATCTTTTGGAGCAATTTCTGCAAGGTCTGAGGAGGCTTCCGAGCAAAGTATTGAGCTGCAGGTCCAGGACGGAGCCCCTTGATCATGGCTTCGATAACGATTTCATTGGGCACCGTTGGTGCCTGCGCCCTCAATCGTAAGAACCTTCGGACATACGCCTGAAGGTATTCTTCGTGATCCTGAATACACTGGAAGAGGGCTTGAGCTGTAACCGGCTTCGTTTGAAATCCTTGAAAGCTGGTCAGTAACATATCCTTCAGCTTCTGCCATGAAGTGATTGTTCCTGGCCGAAGGGAGGAATACCAGGTCTGAGCAACATTCCTGACGGCCATGACGAAAGACTTCGCCATGATTGCAGCGTTGCCCCCGTACGAAGACACTGTTGCTTCGTAGCTCATCAAGAATTGCTTCGGGTCGGAGTGGCCGTCAAACATGGGGAGCTGGGGTGGCTTATAGGATGGAGGCCAAGGTGTAGCCTGCAGCTCAGCAGACAGAGGAGAAGCATCATCAAAAACAAAATTTCCCTGATGGAAATTATCATACCAGTCGTCTTCGTTGACGAAGCCCTCCTGATGGAGGTCTTTCTGATGAGGCCTTCTGTTCTGCTCATCGTGAGTGAGATGGCGAACTTCCTCAGAAGCTTCGTCAATTTGCCTTTGCAACTCAGCTAGGCGGGCCACCTTCTCCTTCTTCCTCTGCACTTGTTGATGTAGCATCTCCATCTCTCTGATTTCTTGGTCTAGCTCTTCTTCCTCAAGCGTCGGGCTAACAGCTTTTCTCTTCTGGCTTCTGGCCTCCCGAAGAGAGACGGTCTCCTGGTTGTGGTCCAGCGGTTGTAGTGCTGCAGCCCCAGCCGCTGAAGCTTTCTTCGGCGCCATAGCGAAGGTCTATAGCTTCCGAAGGTGTTCACGAAGACTCGAAGTGGAAGTGAGTTCACCGGAGGTGGGCGCCAATGTTGGGGACTTGTTCTCAAGTGCTAAGAGTTAAGAACAAGGCAACATAAAAAGTGTTAAGTGTTAAAATCCTTCGTCCTTCGAAGCATTATGTTCCTTCAGGAAATAATGAGTCTCGGACGAAGGTCATGAGAGACATACCTTCGTAAACATAACAAGTAATGACGAAGGATTCACATAAAGCATGAAATATGATATAAGCATCACCATAGAATCATTTCTATTTTATTAACATGGAAAAACAGAAATGATTCCAAATTACAAATGTACCTTCGGTCCTGAGAGAAGGTGAAAAGTACGAGCGTGATGCCAAAAGCAAATGCCAAGTCAGCGTGAACAGTACGGGAGTACTGTTCATCTATTTATAGACGCGGGACGCAGCCCACGTAAAATTACATCCATGTCCATTACATTTGTTAACGGCTTATGGAAATCTGTCGAGGCCCCCGAAGTCTTTTCATCTTTGAGTCGGTTCCCCCTTCTGCCATCGCGCCGAAGCTTCCCTGCGCACAGCTTCGGCTACACTCGACCTTCGTCTGGTTCAGGCTTCGTCCTGGCCGTGCTCCATATTCATAATTCTGGATCCGAAAATATCTGTTCACATAATCCACTCGGAAAACATTGTCAAATCATGTTTTTGAGGACCTTCGGAGGACGAAGGCCCCCAACATGGCCAATCCCATACACCTCTACCGAGGAGGCGAGGCAGGGTAACACTACGAGGCCTTTACAAAGTTCCACTAGCTTCAAAAATCCCGCTACAGTTTATAGGAAGCTCCAATGCAGGGTTCTTGCCTGACCGCCATCGCAGCAAAATCAACCTAAGGACCTCCCTACACTGACCACTCCCCTACTGCCCTTGCCCCTTTCGGGTAAGGAAGACCTCCACTAGCTTTCCTAGTTAATCAGCCAAGGGCGTCCCATTATACCCTTGTGGTAGCACTGTTTTCCCGGGTGGTCGCTCCATGTTCCCATTAACATAATGATCTTAACATGAACAGTAATAATAAAAGAGAATAAAAGAGTAATTATGAATAAAGTATCTTCATACCCAAATCCACATAAAGCAATAGCAGGTACTACCCAAAAATATTTCAGTGGTAAACAAGGTATAAAGATAGCCAAAACTAGGGTAACCTATTGGGTCCCATCAAAATTATCCTATGCAGATCATTATAATTAATAAGAACATGGCTGGGAAAAAGTAAGTGATCAAGGGCACAACTTGCCTTCAATGAGCTCCTGCTCAGCTACTTCTACTTTGAAAGGGAATTAGGGTTACACCTAGTTCTTATATAATTTTGGTGGTTGAATTGCCCAACACAAATTATTGAACTAACTAGTTTGCTCTAGAATATATGTTCTACAGGTGCCAAAGGTTCATCTACAAACATACTAAATCGACTGTCCGGAATACCGTAGATTATTTCGGACAGGAAAAGCTTTTTGGAAAAACAGGCCAAGCGCGGACCGTCCGGGCCCTTGCGGCGGACCGTTCGCACCACCAGGATGACCTTCGGACAGAACCAATACAAAAATCTGAGTTTGCACTATGGACCATCCGGAGGAAAAGAGCGGACCGTCTGAGACTTCGCGCGGACCGTCCGGCCTCTGGCGCGGACCGTCCGGTAGGTGAGGAACCGAATAACCCGAAGGTGACGGGTTCGGAAAAATGAATTATAGCGTCCGCGCGGACCGTCCGGGGTGCACGACCGGACCGTCCGCGCCTGGCTTTATCTGACATTTGACGACGCATTAAATGCAATATAGCCGTTACTGCTGACCGTTGCGTTTTCAGCCGTTGATCTACAGGTGCGGACCGTCCGGACCAGGCGGGCGGACCGTCCGCGGTCGGCAGAATGGAGCAACGGCTAGGAAGTGGTTGGTGGTTATAAATACAACCCCAACCACCTCCATTCAATACACCCAAGCATTCCAACCTTCAACATTCAATACAAGAGCTAGCAATTCATTCCAAGACACATTCAAAGCCTCCATCTCTCCAAGTTTCACAATTGAGAAAAGAGATCATTAGTGATTAGTGACTTGAGAGAGAAAGTGATCCGTGTGCTATTTGTCGCTCTTGTCGCTTGGCTTTTGCAATCGTGCTTTCCTTCTTTAATTCTTCATTGCGATCAAACTCACTTGTAATTGAGGCAAGAGACACCAATATTGTGGTGGTCCTTGTGGGAACTTTGTGTTCCAAGTGATTGAGAAGAAATCCTCACTCGGTCCGAGGGACCGTTTGAGAGAGGGTAAGGGTTGAAAGAGACTCGGCCTTTGTGGCCTCCTCAACGGGGAGTAGGTTTGCGAGAACCGAACCTCGGTAAAACAAATCCGCGTGTCACACTCTTTATTTGATTGCGATTTGTTTTGCACCCTCTCTCGCGGACTCGTTTATATTTCTAACGCTAACCCGGCTTGTAGTTGTGATTATTTTTGAGAATTTCAGTTTCGCCCTATTCACCCCCCTCTAGGCGACTATCAATTGGTATCAGAGCCCGGTGCTTCATTAGAGCCTAACCGCTCGAAGTGATGTCGGGAGATCACGCCAAGAAGGAGATGGAGACCGGCGAAAAGCCCACTACAAGCCACGGGAGCACTTCATCGGAAGAGTCCCGCACCAAGAGGAAGGAGAAGAAGAAGAGCTCCTCCAACAAAGGGAAGGAGAAGAAATCTTCTTCTCACCACAAAGAGAAGAAGGAGAGATCTTCCTCTCACAAGCCTCATCGGAGTGGGGACAAGCACAAGAGAATGAGGAAAGTGGTCTACTACGAGACCGACACTTCATCAACATCGACCTCCGGCTCCGATGCGCCCTCCATAACTTCTAAACGCCAAGAGCGTAAGAAGTTTAGTAAGATCCCCTTACACTATCCTCGTACATCTAGACATACTCCATTACTTTCCGTTCCATTAGGCAAACCGCCAACCTTTGACGGTGAAGATTATGCTAGGTGGAGTTATTTAATGAAATTTCATCTAACCTCACTCCACAAAAGTATATGGAATGTTGTTGAGTTTGGAGCACAGGTACCATCCGTAGGGGATGAGGATTATGATGAGGACGAGGTGGCCCAAATCGAGCACTTCAACTCCCAAGCCACAACCATACTCTTGGCCTCTCTAAATAGAGAGGAATACAACAAGGTGCAAGGGTTGAAGAATGCAAAGGAAATTTGGGACCTCCTCAAGACCGCGCACGAGGGTGATGAACTAACAAAGATCACCAAGCGGGAAACGATCGAGGGGGAGCTCGGTCGCTTTCGACTTCGCCAAGGGGAAGAGCCACAAGACATGTACAACCGGCTCAAGACTTTGGTGAACCAAGTGCGCAACCTCGGGAGCAAGAAGTGGGATGACCACGAGGTGGTTAAGGTTATTCTTAGATCACTCATTTTCCTTAACCCCACTCAAGTTCAATTAATTCGTGGAAATCCTAGATATACTCAAATGACCCCCGAGGAAGTTATCGGGAATTTTGTGAGCTTTGAATGTATGATCAAGGGCTCCAAGAAGATCAACGAGCTTGATGAACCCTCCACGTCCGAAGCACAACCGGTGGCATTTAAGGCGACGGAGGAGAAGAAGGAGGAGTCTACACCGAGTAGACAACCAATTGACGCCTCCAAGCTCGACAATGAGGAGATGGCTTTAATCATCAAAAGCTTTCGCCAAATCCTCAAGCAACGGAAGGGGAAGGATTACAAATCCCGTTCCAAGAAGGTTTGCTACAAGTGTGGTAAGCCCGGTCACTTTATCGCTAAATGTCCATTATCAAGTGACAGTGACAGGGATAACGACAAGAAGGGAAAGAGGAAAGAAAAGAAGAGGTACCACAAGAAGAGGGGCGGCGATGCCCACGTGTGCCGCGAGTGGGACTCCGACGAGAGCTCCACCGACTCCTCCTCCGACGAGGACGCCGCCAACATCGCCGTCACCAAGGGACTCCTCTTCCCAAACGTCGGCCACAAGTGCCTCATGGCAAAGGACGACAAAAGGAAGAAGGTAAAATCAAGATCCTCCACTAAATATGAAACCTCTAGTGATGAGGATGATGCTAGCAATGAGGAGGATAACTTGCGCATTCTTTTTTCCAACCTTAACATGGAACAAAAGGAAAAACTAAATGAGCTAATTAGTGCCATCCATGAAAAGGATGACCTCTTGGACTCCCAAGAGGACTTCCTAATTAAGGAAAATAAAAAGCATGTTAAGGTTAAAAATGCTTATGCTCTAGAGGTAGAAAAATGTGAGAAATTATCTAGTGAGCTAAGTACTTGCCATGACACTATTACCAACCTTAGAAATGAAAATACTAGTTTAAATGCTAAGGTTGATTCTCATGTTTGTGATATTTCAATCCCCAATCTTAGAAACAATAATGATGATTTACTTGCTAAGATTGAAGAATTGAATGTATCTCTTGCTAGCCTTAGATTAGAGAATGAAAACTTGATTGCTAAGGCTAAAGATTTTGATGTTTGCAAAGTTACAATTTCCGATCTTAGAGATAAGAATGATATACTACGTGCTAAGATTGTTGAACTTAATTCTTGCAAACCCTCTACATCTACCATTGAGCATGCCACTATTTGTACTAGATGTAGAGATATTGATGTTAATGCTATTCATGATCACATGATTTTAATTAAACAACAAAATGATCATATAGCAAAATTAGATGCTAAAATTGCCGAGCATAACTTAGAAAATGAAAAGTTTAAATTTGCTAGAAGTATGCTCTATAATGGGAGATGCCCTGGCATTAAGGATGACATTGGTTACCAAAGGGGAGACAATGTCAAAATTAGTGCCCCTCCTAAAAGATTGTCTAATTTTGTTAAGGGCAAGGCTCCCATGCCTCAAGATAACGAGGGTTACATTTTATACCCTGCCGGTTATCCTGAGAACAAGATTAGGAAAATTCACTCTAGGAAGTCTCACTCTGGCCCTAATCATGCTTTATGTATAAGGGTGAGACATCTAGTTCTAGGCAACCAACCCATGCTAAGTTGCCTAAAAGGAAAACTACTAATGCATCAAATGGTCATGACATTTCATTCAAAACTTTTGATGCATCATATGTTTTGACTAACAAATCCGGCAAGGTCGTTGCCAAGTTTGTTGGGGGCAAACACAAGGGGTCAAAGGCTTGTGTTTGGGTACCCAAAGTTCTTGTGTCTAATGCCAAAGGACCCAAAACCGTTTGGGTACCTAAAGTCAAGAACTAAAATTGTTTTGTAGGTTTATGCATCCGGGGGCTCAAGTTGGATACTCGACAGCGGATGCACAAACCACATGACAAGGGAGAAGAAGATGTTCTCCTCATATGAGAAAAACAAAGATCCCCAACGAGCTATCACATTCGGGGATGGAAATCAAGGTTTGGTCAAAGATTTGGGTAAAATTGCTATTTCACCCGACCATTCCATTTCCAATGTTTTTCTTGTTGATTCTCTAGATTACAACTTGCTTTCCGTATCCCAGTTATGTCAAATGGGCTACAACTGTCTCTTTACTGATGTAGGTGTCACTGTCTTTAGAAGAAGTGATGATTCAATAGCATTTAAGGGAGTGTTAGAGGGTCAGCTATACTTGGTAGATTTTGATAGAGCTGAACTCGACACTTGTTTGATTGCTAAGACTAACATGGGTTGGCCCTGGCACCGCCGACTAGCCCATGTTGGAATGAAGAATCTTCATAAGCTTCTAAAGGGAGAGCACATTTTAGGACTAACAAATGTTCATTTTGAGAAAGACAGGATTTGTAGCGCATGCCAAGCAGGAAAGCAAGTTGGGTCCCATCATCCACACAAGAACATCATGACAAGTGACAGGCCACTAGAGCTCCTACACATGGATTTATTCGGCCCGATCGCTTACATAAGCATCGGCGGGAGTAAGTACTGTCTAGTTATTGTGGATGATTATTCTCGCTTCACTTGGGTGTTCTTTTTGTAGGAAAAAGCTCATACCCAAGAGACCTTAAAGGGATTCTTGAGACAAGCTCAAAATAAGTTCGACTTGAGGATCAAGAAAATTAGAAGCGACAACGGGACGGAGTTCAAAAACTCTCAAATTGAAGGCTTTCTTGAGGAGGAGGGCATCAAGCATGAGTTCTCTTCTCCCTACACGCCACAACAAAATGGTGTAGTGGAGAGGAAGAATCAAACTCTATTGGACATGGCAAGAACCATGCTTGATGAGTACAAGACTTCGGATCGGTTTTGGGCCGAGGCGGTCAACACCGCTTGCTACGCCATCAACCGGTTATATCTACACCGAATCCTCAAGAAGACATCATACGAACTCCTAACCGGTAAAAAGCCCAATATTTCATATTTTAGAGTCTTTGGTAGCAAATGCTTTATACTTATTAAAAGAGGTAGAAGATCTAAATTTGCTCCTAAGACTGTAGAAGGCTTTTTACTAGGATATGATTCAAACACAAGGGCATATAGAGTCTTTAACAAGTCCACTGGACAAGTTGAAGTTTCTTGTGATGTTGTGTTTGATGAGACTAATGGCTCTCAAGTAGAGCAAGTTGATCTTGATGAGATAGGTGATGAAGAGGCTCCATGCATTGCGCTAAGGAACATGTCCATTGGGGATGTGTGTCCTAAGGAATCCGAAGAGCCTCCAAATACACAAGATCAACCATCCTCCTCCACGCAAGCATCTCCACCGACTCAAAATGAGGATGAAACTCAAGTTGATAAAGTAGAAGATCAAGCAAATGAGCCACCTCAAGATGACGGCAATGATCAAGGGGGAGATGCAAATGATCAAGACAAGGAGGATGAAGAGCAAAGGCCGCCACACCCAAGAGTCCACCAAGCAATCCAACGAGATCACCCCGTCGACACCATCCTCGGCGACATTCATAAGGGGGTAACTACTAGATCTCGTGTTGCACATTTTTGTGAGCATTACTCTTTTGTTTCCTCTATTGAGCCACACAGGGTAGAGGAAGCACTTCAAGATTCGGATTGGGTGGTAGCGATGCAAGAGGAGCTCAACAACTTCACGAGGAACGAGGTATGGCATTTAGTTCCACGTCCTAACCAAAATGTTGTAGGAACCAAATGGGTCTTCCACAACAAGCAAGATGAGCATGGTGTGGTGACAAGGAACAAAGCACGACTTGTGGCCAAGGGATACTCCCAAGTCGAAGGTTTGGATTTCGGTGAAACCTATGCACCCGTAGCTAGGCTTGAGTCAATTCGTATATTATTGGCCTATGCTACTTACCATGGCTTCAAGCTCTACCAAATGGACGTGAAGAGTGCCTTCCTCAACGGACCGATCAAGGAGGAGGTCTATGTTGAGCAACCTCCCGGCTTTGAAGACAGTGAGTATTCTAACCATGTCTATAAGCTCTCTAAGGCGCTTTATGGGCTCAAGCAAGCCCCAAGAGCATGGTATGAATGCCTTAGGGATTTTCTTATTGCAAATGGCTTCAAAGTCGGAAAGACCGATCCTACTTTGTTCACTAAAACTCTTGCAAATGATTTGTTTGTATGCCAAATTTATGTTGATGATATTATATTTGGGTCTACTAACGAATCTACATGTGAGGAATTTAGTAGGATCATGACACAAAAGTTCGAGATGTCTATGATGGGGGAGTTGAAGTATTTCTTAGGATTTCAAGTGAAGCAACTCCAAGAAGGCACCTTCATTAGCCAAACAAAGTATACTCAAGACATTCTAACCAAGTTTGGAATGAAGGATGCCAAGCCCATCAAGACACCCATGGGAACCAATGGGCATCTCGACCTCGACACGGGAGGTAAGTCCGTGGATCAAAAGGTATACCGGTCGATGATAGGTTCTTTACTCTATCTATGTGCTTCTCGACCGGACATTATGCTTTCCGTTTGCATGTGTGCAAGGTTCCAATCCGACCCTAAGGAATCCCACCTTACGGCCGTAAAACGAATCTTGAGATATTTGGCTTATACTCCTAAGTTTGGGCTTTGGTACCCTCGGGGATCCACTTTTGATTTAATTGGTTATTCGGATGCCGATTGGGCGGGGTGTAAGATTAATAGAAAGAGCACATCAGGGACTTGCCAGTTCTTGGGAAGATCCTTGGTGTCTTGGGCTTCAAAGAAGCAAAATTCGGTCGCTCTTTCAACCGCCGAAGCCGAGTACATTGCCGCAGGTCATTGTTGCGCGCAATTGCTTTGGATGAGGCAAACCCTGCGGGACTACGGTTACAAATTAACCAAAGTCCCTTTGCTATGTGATAATGAGAGTGCAATCAAAATGGCCGACAATCCCGTCGAGCATAGCCGCACTAAGCACATAGCCATTCGGTATCATTTTCTTAGGGATCACCAACAAAAGGGAGATATCGAGATTGCATACATTAATACTAAAGATCAATTAGCCGATATCTTTACCAAGCCACTTGATGAACAATCCTTTACCAAACTTAGGCATGAGCTCAATATTCTTGATTCCAGCAATTTCTTTTGCTAACTTACACACATAGCTCATAAATATACCTTTGATCATATCTCTTTCATATGCTATGACTAATGTGTTTTCAAGTCTATTTCAAACCAAGTCATAGGTGTATTGAAAGGGAATTGGAGTCTTCGGCGAAGACAAAGGCTTCCACTCCATAACTCATCCTTCGTCGTCACTCCGAGCCACTCTCTATCCTTGGGGGAGAAAGCAAAGCAAAAGGACTCCAACTTTGGTACAATCTTCACTCATCTATTTATGACCAAAGGAGGAGAAAGTAATTTCGGGGGCTCTAATGACTCCGTTTTTGGCGATTCATGCCAAAGGGGGAGAGAGTATTAGCCCAAAGCAAAAGGACTGCACCACCACCTCATTTTATTTTCAAACTATCAATTTGGTATCTTATTGTGTTTAAAAGGGGGAGTCGTACTTCAAAAATGATATCTCAAAACCCTCTTGAACACTAAGAGGAGAATTTCATTTAGGGGGAGTTTTGTTTAGTCAAAGGAAAAGCATTTGAAACAGGAGGAGAAAATTTCAAATCTTGAAAATGCTTTGCAAAATCTTATTTATTTACCTTTGACTATTTGCAAAAGAACTTTGAAAAGGATTGACAAAAGAATTTGCAAAAACAAAACATGTGGTGCAAGCGTGGTCCAAAATATTAAGAATGAAAGAAACACTCCATGCATATCTTATAAGTATTTATATTGGCTCAAATCCAAGCAACCTTTGCACTTACATTATGCAAACTAGTTCAATTATGCACTTCTATATTTGCTTTGGTTTGTGTTGGCATCAATCACCAAAAAGGGGGAGATTGAAAGGGAATTAGGGTTACACCTAGTTCTTATATAATTTTGGTGGTTGAATTGCCCAACACAAATTATTGAACTAACTAGTTTGCTCTAGAATATATGTTCTACAGGTGCCAAAGGTTCATCTACAAACATACTAAATCGACTGTTCGGAATACCGTAGATTATTCCGGACAGGAAAAGCTTTTTGGAAAAACAGGCCAAGCGTGGACCGTCCGGGCCCTTGCGGCGGACCGTCCGCACCACCAGGATGACCTTCGGACAGAACCAATACAAAAATCTGAGTTTGCACTATGGACCGTCCGGAGGAAAAGAGCGGACCGTCTGAGACTTCGCGCGGACCGTCCGGCCTTTGGCGCGGACCGTCCGGTAGGTGAGGAACCGAATAACCCGAAGGTGACGGGTTCGGAAAAATGAATTATAGCGTCCGCGCGGACCGTCCGGGGTGCACGACCGGACCGTCCGCGCCTGGCTTTATCTGACATCTGACGACGCATTAAATGCAATATAGCCGTTGATATAGCCGTTACTGCTGACCGTTGCGTTTTCAGCCGTTGATCTACAGGTGCGGACCGTCCGGACCAGGCGGGTGGACCGTCCGCGGTCGGCAGAATGGAGCAACGGCTAGGAAGTGGTTGGTGGCTATAAATACAACCCCAACCACCTCCATTCAATACACCCAAGCATTCCAACCTTCAACATTCAATACAAGAGCTAGCAATTCATTCCAAGACACATTCAAAGCCTCCATCTCTCCAAGTTTCACAATTGAGAAAAGAGATCATTAGTGATTAGTGACTTGAGAGAGAAAGTGATCCGTGTGCTATTTGTCGCTCTTGTCGCTTGGCTTTTGCAATCGTGCTTTCCTTCTTTAATTCTTCATTGCGATCAAACTCACTTGTAATTGAGGCAAGAGACACCAATAATGTGGTGGTCCTTGTGGGAACTTTGTGTTCCAAGTGATTGAGAAGAAATCCTCACTCGGTCCGAGGGACCGTTTGAGAGAGGGTAAGGGTTGAAAGAGACCCGGCCTTTGTGGCCTCCTCAACGGGGAGTAGGTTTGCGAGAACCGAACCTCGGTAAAACAAATCCGCGTGTCACACTCTTTATTTGATTGCGATTTGTTTTGCACCCTCTCTCGCGGACTCGTTTATATTTCTAACGCTAACCCGGCTTGTAGTTGTGATTATTTTTGAGAATTTCAGTTTCGCCCTATTCACCCCCCCTCTAGGCGACTATCATACTTGCTGAGCCTCAGATTCCACAGTGGCTTGCTCGTCTACTCGCATCAACACAATACATACATAGTATAGCATAAATTAACATCACATCAAACATGTAAATAAAATATACAGTAAAAATCTACACATTAAAATAAGAACCTAGGAACAGGAATCATAATTTTTAGAGTTATATATTTTAAGTTATGAATTTTCTAAGATTTAATGTGCTTGAAATAGGATTAAATGATAAATAAATTTTCTTACTGTTTTTATGTCAAAACAGAGACACTAGGTGATAGAGAATATTATTACAAAATTTTAGAAACTGGAATGGTTCAATTTGGAGTTCATATGAATTTTCTACCAATTAAACAAGTTCTAGTAATTATTTTTGTATTAAAAAATGCATTTCTGATTTATTTTCTCTGTTTTTCGAGTTTTCTGGACTGGGCCTCATTTTCAAGAGAGCACAGGGGCCCTGGCGCAAAATACCCTAGACTCAGGAAACAGTATATACGGATGGCGGGTTTAAATCTAACATCGTTCAGGGGCTTTTTAACAAAACAGGCTCGGCGAAGGGGTACTCACAGATCTCAGCCGTTGGATCGTAAGTGGACGACTAAGATTAGAAGGTTGTTTAAACGAACCGGTATCCAATCTAGACCCTTGGATCTAAATATGACGGTGGTAACTCTATGCAAGCGAGATCGGATCGGGTCCGTCAGATCACATCCAACGGTCCACGATCAAAGTCCGAAAGGGTATCCCTGCGATCTCTCTCGACCATACGATCGTTATCGGACGGCGCTCCTATGTCCTTCCTCCTTACGGTCTCGGCGACGACGAAAACAGTGCCCGCGGCGGCGGTCTCGCCGGTGCTTGGCCCTCCGGTGACCCCACCCACTATTCACTGCCCCGAAGGTTGCAAAACGCGGTGTGAGAAAAATTGAATTGCCTGAGGGGGTACCTAGCGTCAGCCGTGAAGCGCAGATGGCCGTCCATGAAGCTTTGCGGTCCACGGCGGTCTGCAGACAACGGCGAGCAATTCCGGTGGGGTAGAACAAGTCCAGGGGCCGAGGAACCCGTGGACACCACCGGGACGACGTCGCGATCACCCCAGATCAAGCACCGAGGCACGCACGTCGGTGAATCCGCTGGTCGACAACGACGGACGGTGGCCTTCTCTCACCCAGCCGATGGCGCGCGACGACGGTGGCTAACTTCGATGCTCGGGTCCAGCGCATGGATAGAGGGAGGCGAGGGGTAGACGTAGTCGCAGGGTAAGCTTTATCCCCGAGCTCCACCTCTTCAACCGAAAGCCCGCGATTCCCCCGCAAGGTCCGCGCACGCCGTTGGGGAAGAACCGGTCAGAGCTCACGTGGGAGGCAATGCTGACAATTGGGTCCCACACGTAAGTGAGGCGCTGCGCAGCGGAACGTGGGCCCATGTGGCAGTGGTAAGCGAGAGTGGGCGGAGCGCGCGCGTGGAGGAGGGTTAGTAGTTGGGTCGCGCGCTGTGGAAGCAATAGTGGGCCGAAAGCGAAGTTGGGGCCCAGTTAGGGTAGTTCTGTTTTATTCTTTTCTTTTCTATCTCTTTTTCTCTATTTTCAAATCCAATTTGAATTCAAGTTTAAATTCAAACTTTGTGAATAACTTGTCCTCAATTTGAAATGTATAGTTTAATAATATAAGTGTGAAAGGTATTTATTTTGATTTTTATTTTATTTTATGTAGTATTTTTCTCAGTTCTTCCCTTCTCTTAATTCAAACCCTAATTCTCAATTTAGGATTCAAACTTTCTAGTAATTATTGTCTTATTATCCTTACTATTATTATTATTATTATTATTTTATTTAATGCACAAACATAAAAACTCCAGCATGATGCATTTTTTTATCATTTGCTTGACTTAATCTCTAAATTGTGTATGTGCTCTTTTCTTATGATGCAATTGAGGCACATAGAATTGAGGCTAACTCTCTATTATTCTTGGTATACAACTTGGAGTATTACAACGATGTAAGCAAACATTCTCCTGGTGTTACCGCTGGCAGAAGTTTTGGCTTTGAGAAGAGGAACTCAGAATTGCTGCGGCGGATTTGGCTTGGAGAAAAAGCTGGAATTGACGCGGAAGGAAAAGCAACAGAGAAAAAAGAGATAGTGGCCGGCGAACTTGGAATTGCTCTTGGAGAAGAGGATCGAGTGTGTTGTCTATTTGTCTGGTTCAAAATTATTACATCTTCCTTCGAAATTATAAGTTATTATTTAACCTTTATAAAAGTAAAAGCATATTAAGTATGACCAAAATTATAGATAAAACTTATAATTTAAAATGGAGGGAGTGCGTTGCTTTTCACGTTAGGGCACAAGCATTACATGACCACTCTGGCCGGTCGTTCTGACGTTGCGGGCCCTCGGCCTTATTCCTATCCTGGGCTTAGGCTGTCCACAGTGGATAGATGGAAAAGCTCCCCTAAGTTTTACAATTAACTGAAGCACTCCAATGATTCACCCCACGCCTCACTCTACACTCTCTCTACAACTCTTCCAACGCCAAATGCAGCGCTCTGTTGGATGCAGGACCAAAGCAGAGGTGGGCCTAGGGCGGGACGACGCAGTTGGATGCGGATGGGATACGAAAGTTTGGTAAAAATATGACACACCCTCCGTTTTAAAATATATTTTGTTTGACTTTTTCAATTCTAACTGTGACCACTCGTGTTATTCAAAAAATTCATACAAAAGTAAATTTTTTGAGTCATGTAAAGTATATATTTGATAATAAACAAAACTACAATGATTTTTTGTTTTTTCCACATTTTTTTGAATAAGACGAGTTGTCAAACTTGTGATAAAAAATCAAATAAATTTTAAATTGGGACATATAGAGTTTAATATATGATAATTGATATAGAGTAATTGTGACCACGGAGAATTATTGGATAGAGTAGAGAATCTCGCTAACCAGGATGAAATATTCGTTTCAGATCAAAGAAATAGGATAATATGAGTGCAGATAGTCTTACACGCTTCGAGTCACTAGGATCGGAGAAACAAGCATATTTCTTCCGGCCTTCTAAAAAAACTTGGAATTTGGATTGCCTCCCCCTCTCCTAGGCATGAAATTTGTTTGCTCGATTTCGTTTTCTGTCTTTTCAGGCCTTCCTTACACCAAACCAATTTAGATTGCAAAGGATCAAGGAGATTTTAACTTGAAGAAGATTAAATTCTCCTTAATCCCCCGAACCTCCTTGATTTGGGTAGAAATGAACAAGGCCTCACGGAGTTGCTCTTCCGAACCTTCCAGTACGTCTCATCTTGCGACAGATTTATGTAATGATGCCGAATGAGGAAAGAATCCATACCCGAAAATCACCGACCCCAATTAACACATCCCCCAAAATAGCGGGGAATGCCCAACGGACATGTATTACCCAGGTCATGCAAGCGGGTAAAGCATCTTCGATCCATCACAACAACACCACCGAGCGAGCAAGCATACATCGATAGAGGCAAGATAGGCCTCCATCGATAATTTGCTCTCGATGAATACTTATAACCATCGTACTATAGAAATAACGACGTTCACATTGACGACTTCAAAGCTGGAGGCACCATATATCTGCATATTGTACAGTTCCACTTCATGAAATGGTACTTTGATGAGTTAGGGGGTGTTTGGTTTCTAGGGACTAATGTTTAGTCTCATCATTTTGTTCCATTTTAGTCTATAAATTGCTAAATATAGAAACTAAAATAGAGTTTTAGTTTATATATTTGACAATTTTAGAACTAAAATAGAATAAAATGTAGGGACTAAAAATTAGTCCCTAGAAACCAAACGCCTCTTTAGTATCCAAATATGTTCAAAACATTATTACCAATTTTAGGGCTTATTGCCGTTTGGAATGCCTTTACACCATTAACAAGCCGAATATATATGGTGTGTTTTTTTTATATCAGGGTAGGAGATTTCAGATTTCGTGGGTGTGAAAGATATCTTTTGTAGTGATTCATTCCTGGTAGTGCAACAAGCATAGTTGAGTTTCAATATTTTGATAAATCGCTAAAATTTCATAGTGAATGTCTAGAAATTATCTTACACTTTCATGATAATTACTTACCGCTGGGTAAAGCTTTACCATTTTTTTAAAAGGAAGATATATTAATTCTATGTGCATTACAAAATAAAGTCTTGAAACAAACATCTCCAACACGCAGACTGGGTGAAGCTTTAGCTACGGTGACAAATTGCGCTGCCCTTTGTTGTCCCAATTTGTATTAGGCTATCACGTTAGGAAGCAATATTTTTACAATTAGTAATAAGCTGGTGACAAAATATGCTGATATGGGCTTCTGGAAATACCGGCTTAGCTAAATTCTAGAAATAACCTCACTGGTTTTAACACTGTACATCATGAAAACTAGCAAAATCGGTCTAGCTAGATTTCAAAACCAGCTTAGCTGATTTCTATGCAAAAATTGCTAATTCATCTACTTCGTTTTATAAACTTGATGAGGCTGAGGTTGGTGCTTTGGGGATGCGTATTGTTGTTTATCCATATAACCCCATGTGCCAGAATTGATATGCAATTGGCATTAAATATATTCTGGCTAATAATGGTTTGCATTGACTTTACTGTTGAATATACTTCCGCTTTTGAGGCGCTTCACTTCAGGATGTCAATCACCTTAACACACCCCTTTAGCAATATACGGTAATTTTTTGAGGTCATCCATTATGCCCTCAAATTTTGTTGGGGCCAAAATTAGCGATAGTTTTGGCGCAATACAAAGAGGGATGTTAGCTGTACTAAACTCAGCTTTGAAGACAATTCCCCCTTGGTAATGTAGCCGCTTTGTACATATACAAGAATATGATGAAAGGAGCAAAAGACATTACTTTAGATAAGTTCGTAGCAGCAATCAAAAAGTATCACAGAAGGTAGAAAGCATAACTTTTTTTACTTCAAAGCAAAAGTTGAGTTTTGAAGCATAATTAACTTTTTTACTTCAAAGCAAAAGTTGAGTTTTGAGCGGAAGGGAGTTATATTGCCCTTGAAAGCGAATGCATGGTTAACACACTACATATATGGGTGTTTAAATGTATTAGAGCTAATAATTAGTTGGCTAAAAAATTGTTAGTAGAATTATCTAGCTAACAAATAGCTAGTTATTTCATAACTAAATTACTAAAAATAGTTAATAGTTAAACTATTAGCTAACAAATTGCTAGTGTCTATGTTGTTACTCCTCTTCGATGACCAAGGGTGGCATTCTAGTCTTGTTTGCCAACCGAGGACAACCTGCCGGCTCGCCGTGAGTGAAAGTTTTAATAACCCCTTTCTACTTTCTATGAAAACTAGTCATTCTTTGAAAATCGGCTGGGCCCATTCCTAAAACAGACTAAGTTGGTTTTGGCAGGTTCACACCGCCTCCAACCAGGACTAAAGTTTGACGTTTTTAGTCACAGTTGTCCAGCATCAGTTGAGAATCTCGCACTATTGTCTATGCTCAACGTGCTGATGACCTTTTCTATAGTAATGTAATACTCCCTCCGTTTCTTTTTATTTGTCGCTGGATAGTGCAATTTTGCACTATCCAGCGACAAATAAAAAGAAACGGAGGGAGTATACGTTAGTTCATTAAAATGCAACTTGCTTTTGAAATTCACATAACCTCCTTGGTCCTTATAAAAATTTCTACGATCCGACTACTCTCCATTCTTAGAAGATCTTCAAGTACAATTATGTTTCTTTAGTCCTGAAAACACTTCTCTTTTATCTCTTACTAGTACAATGTCCGTGAGTTGTGATGATACATAAATTATTCGATAAAATGTTAGAGCACAAGTACATAGAAGCATTGGAGGTCGAGAGTATTGTTGTACCTGGCTCTGGCTGGCACATGTGCGTTGCGATTGCGACGACACAAATTATTCGATAAAATGTTAGAGCACAATGACCACATAAAAACGAACAACACATACACACATAAGCCTATTATAGACGCGCTCAAGCTCCCCAAGGCAAACGGACAACAGAGCAATGTACACTAGATGTATATAATGTACCATGCTAACACTGTGTGTCCTCGTCAATACATGCATGCAAGCGGTCTAGTTCTATAGTTGGCTACAGAGAAACAGTCATACAACCTTCTTTGGATTTGCGACACGTATCCACCTACTAATAACCGATGATTGCTTTTTATGCCCCAGCAATATCAAAGGATATAAAAAGAGCCAAAATCGATAAGCCACACAATTATTGGTATGTGCAGACATGTCGTAAATTTGAAGTAGGTTGTGGGACTGTTTCTTCTTCAGCCAGTTGTAGATAAATTTTTTCAGTGTCCACATCATAGGCATCTAGGGTTGTTCCTTAATGGTGGCTGCTAGGTCAAGGCAGTTGCTGATGAGGCGGTTGACGTGGCGCTGTGCACCGGGTATGGGTGAGTTGAGGTCTGGTCGCTCGTCGAAGGTGTCCCCGCAGTCGGTGGCGAAGGTGTCCGCCGCGGATAGCTCCGACATGAGGTCTGCATTGCTGCCGCCGCTTTTGAGCGTGTTCCGCGTGGTATTGATGGAGTCTACCAGCGACGCGTAGCTCTCCTTGCATGTCTTTAGCGACGACATCATCGGGTTACCCTGAGCACTGCCTGATTTTATTGCATTGTCTAGCTTCATCTCCGCCATCGCTGCCTTCACCGCTGTAATCCGCAGGGATGCATCTAAGAGTTGCTCTGGCGTAGTCACCCCAGGCAGTGTCGTCATCGTGGAGCACAACGTCTTGTAGTGCATCTAAACATGTCATGCATTGCGTGCATGCACATTTGTAAGTCTTCAAAAAGAAATCTAGCCCCAATGTATTGCACTACATGCAATTCGTTTATAGTACATTGCAAACCAAATATGTGCCTGCATGTGCTACCTGTTGGCATAACGCTCCAAGTTCATCTTGGTTGGTGGAGCTGATCAGGCGACGACCATCGCCAGAGGTGGGAGATGAGCCATCGGCCTCGAGGGTGACGATGGGGTGGACCACGCGGGCATCAACAGACTTGTTTGTACACGTCGCCAAGGCGACGACGAGAATCAGAGCAGCGAGGTATCGAAACATTGCTTGGTCCTTTGGAATTGGGAATGACGGATAGGTAAATAAGAGAGACAAGCGAGTGAAAAGGCTATAAATGGATGTCATTTGTGTCCCAAAAATTGTGCTTCTGCTAAAGAGGTCGAGAGTTGACTGTAGGAGAAAATTGACCATAAGTTTTTCCGGGTTGCTCTGGTTGGTTAGCCTTCATTGTAGGTCGCCTACTTCATACCCTTACAATTTTTATTATGACGAACTACCAAATTTCATAAGAAATTATGTAGATAACAAAACCTTGTGTTGGAAAATCAAAAAATAACTTCAGAAATAATATTAACCACATTTATATCCGTTTCTAGTTAGTCAAATTTGTGTGATGTGAATTTATTTTTATTGACTTTCCTTCACATGTATGATATTTGCTGTATTAGTTCAATTAGAACTAAAGGTATTCTTAGCTACGGCTCCAAAAGGACATATAGACTAATAAAAGGTAAAAAGCATGTATAATGTAGAACATACTTTAATAGCATATTAGACCTTAGTTCAGTTTTGGTGACAAATAACAACACAAGATTATTATGACTAACTTGTATTGTATAGATATAATAAGGTATATTAGGTTATAATAATGAAAGATGATTGAGCTTACGTGGTATTCATGCTTGAAGGAAACAAGTGACGCCTAAGAGAGGGGGTGAATTAGGACTTCTAAAACTTTCACTAAACTAGGCCACAAATAAATCCCTAGAGCAAAACCTATGCAAATAAATAATCTAGAATGAGCAAACTAGGTTTTGTCTAAGTGTTGCTATCTCTACCGCAATGTCTAAGTTTCAATCCTAAACAATATAAGAATAAAGACAAGATTAAAACTTAAATGCTTAATATAAATGTGGAAGATAAAGAGCAAGGTAGAGATGTAAACTTTCGTGAATGACGCCGATATTTTTATCGAGGTATCCAGAACCACACAAGGATTCGACTAATCCTCGTTGGTGCCCCCACGCAAAGGGTAGCCCATGAGAGGGCCAAGCACCACAGTCGAGTAACTCCGTAGAGAGCCGCGGGCCTTCTCCGAGCGCAAGTGGTGCTGCGCTTCCGGCTCCTCTCGGACGCTCCCCGCCGTCTCCACTATCGAGCTTTCGGCCGAAACGTCGTGGGCCTCGTTCCCTCCGGTATATGGTGGCGGTCGTGACACAAATTCGGTTGTCACGGTCTCGCAAGACTCTCGCCCACTCGGTATAATTACAACGGCTCGCGCAAGAGCCGAGGGGTTGTGTGGTTTTTTCTAAACTCACTCAACTAACTAGGATTCACCTAGAGCAAACGCTAATGCGGTCTAACTAACCTAAGCACTTCGCAAAGCACCTACGCTAATCACCGAGTGATTCTATTAAGCACTTGGGTGTATGAGCACTTGGGAATGTCTATACTATGCATTGGTATGTTGCTTGGGCTCCCACACCTTGAAATGGTCGGTTGGAGGGTATTTATAGGCCCCAACACAATTCTAGCCGTTGGAGAAAAGCTACTGCTCTCTGCGACACACCAGACAGTCCGGTGGGGTCACCGGATAGTCCGGTGCCTATGTCCGGTGCGCCTAGTCGTTGGATCTGACACCATAGGTGACCGTTGGCGCTAAAGGCTTTTACATCGGACAATCCAGACATCACACCGGACAGTCCGGTGGCTTCTCTCTACTAGTGCCACCGGTAACTAACTGTTGCGCTATAGTTCCCTGGTGCACCAGACAGTCAGGCGTGTGCCACCAGACAGTCTGGTGCTCTCAGCCGGACAGTCCGCCAGTGGCAACACTATTCTTCGTTTCTTGGACTTTGCTTGATACTTGTTGATCTTCTTGTGATCTTCATAATGTCTTCTTTTGAGGTGTTGCTTTTCTCAATGCCTTAGTCCAAGTCACTTTAGCATCCTGTGAACTACAATCATAAACACTAGCAAACACATTAGTCCACATGTTATGTTGATCATCAAACACCAAAACCTTTTGAGCCAAATGGCCCGGGGTCCATTTTCCTTACAATCTCCCCCTTTTTGGTGATTGATGATAACACAGCCAAAGCAAGCAAATATAAAAACATTTGAATGAAAATATGCAATCTACTTGCTAGGATGCATGAGTGTCCCCACAATGTGATATTATGGACTTAAGCCTCCCCCTAACTCCATAATTCACTTACTTCATATTTTAGACCAAAGAGCCAAAACCACTTGAAGGAACAAAATTTTAAATTGGTGGTGTTTGGTGTTTGATAAAATTTAATTGCTTTGGTCCCTACAACTTCTCCCCCCTTTGGCATCAACCACCGAAAAGGAAGACATTAAAAGCATGTAGGAAGCAAATAAGACTTGCCCTCATAAAATATTTATCAATGATACCGATTGAAGCAGTAAGAATTATTACTCTCCCTAAATGAGTGTTCTTCTTTTTGAAGAAATTTCTCCCATTTTGAGATGAAGAAATACTCCTCTTGACAGAGATCTTCTACCTAGGAAAAAGCATGTGAGAAATAGAGGTGCAAGACATGATTTGAATAGACTAACTTCCCTTATGCATAAGTAACGAAATATAATTTAACAATATATGCATTTATAGCAACATGGGAAGTATAAGATCTGTAATAAAGTCTAATCAAATATTGGAGAAGACATGTAAGAGATACCAAATGTAGTCTCAAATATACCAATTGAAAGCCCATTGAAGACCAATTGAAGACCAATGGTAGGCTTGTGAGACATAAGAATTCTTGTAGATTTGTAGTGGAAGCTTATTGTCTATTTTCGGGGACACCATTTTCCTTTCAATGAGACTACTACAGATAATAGACTTGAAAACAGGTATTAGTCTCAAAGACTTAGATTATAGAGTAACCTCCCCCTGAAAGTGTGCATACAAGTTTTGAATACTTGTAGGAGACATGCAATTTGATTTGATATCAAGAGGGGCAAATTATCTATAATCCGAGCTTTGGCACATATAAGTTAAATGATACCAATTGAGGCATAATTGAAGTATTATACCACTTGTAGTATATGTCATATGAAAAATATCAATTGATGTATCATTTTTCTTAGGAATGTTGAGTAAGCTATGTGTCGTGCTTAATTAGATATTTTAAACCATGTAGGTTTGCTCAAGAATATGAATTGAAAGTGAGCAACCCTACCATATGATTAACCTAGTATGCATGCATTTCTAATCAAAAGTAAATACCAATTGCAGCACTAGGTATGAAAGGTAAAAACTAAATGCAAAAAAATAGGTACGCATATCTAAAAACAAGAAATACAACAGATCTAGATACCTTTGTCATGGGTGGGAAATTTGGGTCCAAAGTATACACTAACCCACTTGGCAATAGACTTGATCCAATATGATGCATCCCATGATATACATCCCAAATTTGCTAAGTCTCCAAATTCCTCGTAGTCCTTCGGACTTCTCACTTCCCTATTGGGATCCAAACCTTCTTGGTGCTTTTCATGGTTGAAATGATTTCCTTTGGCACCTAGATGCATTTGGCCCCCTTTCCTTTGTTGGCTTGCTTGTTGGCCTTGATTGCTATCACCTTTTCATTCTTTTTTCTTTTTGATCAAGTATGGTGTAGTAGCCTTTTTATTCACCTTGTTGATGTAGGTGTTGGAGATTTTGCTTGTTGGCTTTTGCTTGAGCTATTGCTTTTGCTTATCCCCGGTCTTTGCCTTGCATTGGAAAGACTTGTGGCCTTCTTTGTGACAGCCTACAAATCACAGTTTCGCCCTTCATAGGCTTGTTCACTCCCGCAGTGGTGTTATCCTGAGGAGGTTGGATTTGTTTGGCTTTGCCTTTCTTGTCATACAAGGCCTTACCAAGGCGAGCCACCTCTTACTTTAATTGCTCATTCTTCATTGCAATCTCGTCCGAACATGTTTCTATAACAACATTCTTAACAAGAACTTGATTGCAAGGATTAGAATCATTAATTAAATCAAAGCAAGAAGTAGAAGCATCTTTCTTAATAATTTCAGATATTTCAACCAAAGATACTTCTCGGGTGCTACCAATGTTTTCTAGCTTAGTAGTTAGCTCATCATTGTGTATGCTAAGAATTTCCATTTTCCCTAGCAAATCTTTATAATCATTTTGAGAGCTAATCAACTTATTTTTCAAAGTTTTAAGTTGAGCCTTTTGTTTAGCACAAACATCCTAGAAAATTTTAACGGCTTCCACAAGCTCATCTACGAAGGGCTTTCCCTTACCTTCATCATCACTACTGTTATCATCACTAGAGGATGGAATACTCATTTTACCTCTTGCCATAAGGCACTTGCATGATGACTATGATGATTGTGATGAGGATCGGTGGCTGCGCGTCCTTGGAGGTTCATCTTCGCTTGAAGAGTCATCCCAAGTTTTGACACTTGTAAGTGCCTTGCCTTTGCTCCTCCAATTTGTGGGATCGGCCATAGTTGGACAGCTGTCCCTGAAGTGGCCCTTCTCTCCGCATGCGAAGCATCCTCTCTTTCTTTGCTTTTTCCTGTCAATGTTAAAGAGAAGATCCTCGACCTGCAGGGGCACACCCATTAGATTAATTTTGTGGATCATACCCATTACCTTTCCGACGCGTCAGATTATTTCTTCGTCCTCGGAGGATGATGTTGATGGTTGATTATCTTCATCATCATCACTTTCTTCTTCCTCTTCTTCACTTGAGGAACTTGGAGTGGGAGCCTTCTTTTTACCCTTCCTTTAATCACATGCAAAAGCATATGGCCTTAAGGAAGTTGGCTCCTCTTGTTGACCCTTTTTCGCAACATCTCAAATGCCACAATTTTCCCAATCACAATGGTCGGGGCCATTGTACTCAAGTCCTCCATGTTGTGAAGAATAGTGATGATGCTCCCATATCTTTGTTATGGTAACAGGGAGACAATCTTCCTCACAATGTCCACATCACCTAGCTACTAGCTTATTAATGCCAATAAAATTGAGCTCATTGGTAATTAGATTCAAATGAGAATACATGTCTCTAACAAGCTCATTATCCTTCATAGAAAAAGAATTATACTCATTTAAGACTAGGCAATGTTTTTGCTCACGTACATTTGATGTGCCGTCATGGAGCTCATGCAATTTTAGCCAAATCTCATTAACAGTTTTTAATGTAAAAACTTGATTAAAAATATCCATGTTAAGAGATATACATAAGCAATTTTTGGCTCTAGCATTAAATGAATTTCTTTTTCCTCACTCATGGTGGGTTTCTCGGGATTGTTGGGTGGTTTCATCCCGTCATGAGTGACTCTCCAAACACCTAGATCAACGGTCGCTAGGTAACAAGCCATTCTAGCACTATAATATAGGAAGCTAGTGTCGTCGAAGTGTGGTGGCCTATGGGTATCCATCCCCTTTTCTCTAAAAGGCGTCGACTCTTTTAGCGGTGAGGCTAAAGTGTTTCAAATGAGCCAAACAATGTTCTGATACCAATTGAAGGAAACATGTGACGCCTAAGAGGGGTGAATTAGGACTTCTAAAAGTTTCTCTAAACTAGGCCACAAATAAATCCCTAGAGCAAAACCTATGCAAATAAACAATCTAGAATGTGCAAACTAGGTTTCTTCTAGGTGTTGCTATCTCTACCGCAATGTCTATGTTTTAATCCTAAACAATATAAGTATAAAGACAAGATTGAAACTTAAATTCTTAATATAAATGCAGAAGCTAAAGAGCAAGGTAAAGATGCAAACTCTCGTGGATGACGCCAGTATTTTTACCGAGGTATCCGGAACCACACAAGGTTCTGACTAATCGTCGTTGGTGGCCCTACACAAAGGGTAGCCCACGCGAGGGCCAAGCACCACAGTCGAGTAACTCTATAGAGAGCTGCGGGCCTTCTCAACGTGCAAGTGGTGCTCCGCTTCCGGCTCCTCTTGGACGCTCCCCGCCGTCTCCACTATCAAGCTTCTGGCCGAAACGCTGCGGGCCTCGTTCCCTCTGGTACATGGTGGCAGCCATGACACAAACTCGGTTGTCACCGTCTTGCAAGACTCTCGCCCCACTCGGTACAATTACAACGGCTCGCGCAAGAGCCGAGGGGTTGCGTGGTTTTTCTAAACTCACTCAACTAACTACGATTCACCTAGAGCAAGCACTAATGCGGTCTAACTAAATTAAGCACTTCGCAAAGCACCAACGCTAATCACCGAGTGATTCTATTAAGCACTTGGATGTATGAGCACTTGGGAATGTCTATACTATGCCTTGTTATGTTGCTTGGGCTCCCACACCTTGAAATGGCCGGTTGGGGGTATTTATAGGCCCCAACACAATACTAGCAGTTGGAGAAAAGTTGTTGCTCTCTGCGGCACACCGGACGGTCCGGTGCCCCTAGTTGTTGGATCTGACACCGCAGGTGACCGTTGGCGCTACAGGCTTTTACATCGAACAGTCTGGACATCACACCAGATAGTCCGGTAGCATCTGTCCACCAGTGCCACCGAAAACTAGCTGTTGCGCTACAGTTCCCTGGTGCACCGGACAGTCCGGCGTGTGGCACTGGGCTGTCCGATGTGCCACCAGACAGTCCGGTGCTCTCAGCCGGACAGTCCACCTGTGGCAACACTATTCTTTGTTTCGATTCTTCGTTTCTTGGACTTTGCTTGATACTTGTTGAACTTCTTGTGATCTTCATAATGTCTTGTTTTGAGGTGTTGCTTTCCTCAACGCCTTAGTCCAAGTCAGTTTAGCATCTTGTGAACTACAATCATAAATACTAGCAAACACATTAGTCCATAGGTTATGTTAATCATCAAACACCAAAACCTTTGGAGCCAAATGGCATGGGGTCCATTTTCCTTACAATGCTCTTGTTGGTGAAAATCAATTGTTAGTTTTTAAAGGATTATCGAAATGTTAAGAATTACCTAGTTCTAAGTGTCAATAGAGTTGCTAGGCGCTTAGTGTAATGACAGAAACTTATTTTTTTCATTGACCATATTGTAAAGAGGGCCACGAAACAAACAACCTGATCTGGAAAAGTCTAGTTAGGAGTGATGATACACACTTGTCAAAACTAGTGCTAGTTAAACATATGAGAGCCCGTGAAAAGTTTGGAACAAAGCCCAAATCCAGAAGTGGTCCAAACAAGTAAGTTGCTGGTGGTATTGTAACACTGGACATGTCTGGTAGGCACTGGATATAGGCCACCAGACAGGAGTGTGCCCTATTTATAATGAGGGTAGCACTGGCATATCCAATGCGCATTCAGTACGGTGCACTAGATAGGGCATCTAGAGAGCTTACACAATTGGCCTCAAACACAATATATTCACCATATGTGTCATGTGTACCATCAGATATGGCACTAGATAGGGTACTTAGATAGATTGTAAACTAGATCTGAGAGCTAAGTACTCACCAGACATGTTTGGTATACCGCCTAATATGACACCAGACAGGGTACTCAAAGCGGTCTGCAAGTGTTCACTCGAGGCTATACTCACTAGACGTGTCTTGTGTGGCACCAGTGTGGGCACCAGGTGTAGTAACAACCAATTTAAAAACTAGCTGTTGGGAAAGCAGCAAATGTGTCTAGTGTAGGGAGTTGATGTACACTAAATATGTCTAATGCACCTAACTATGCTGAGTGGGGTTGTAATGACTAGTTTCTTTATTTGTGGCTATTTATACCCCCAACTTGGCCAAACGAGATCTCTTCCAAATTTTAACTATTATATGAACCATTTGAGGGTGAGAGAGAACCTTTTCCTAGTGAGGGACTTGAGAGTCCATAATCTCTTGATTAGCGACCTCATTAGAGCATTGAGAGTAGCATGTGTGCATTCACCATTCTCATTAGACTTGATCAGGTTAAGTGAGAGTTAGAGCTTGTTACTCTTAGTGATCAAAATCATCTAGGTGGTTTAGCGGCGATCAAGAGTTTGGTGATCACCTAAAGAGCTTGTTAGTGACCCAACTCGAATGTGTACATGGTGGTGAGCGGTTTATCGCCCTAGAGAGGTAAAGAACTAGCTCATAGAGAGTACTTGGTCTTTGTGTGGATTAAGGGGGAGTGACACCATTGTGTGGGTGCTCCAACGAGGACTAATGGGGAATGTCAACTCTTCAATAACCCAAAAAAATTAAGGCATTCGTAATTCTTTCTTTACAATAAGCATTTAAATCTAAGCAATCTCTTTCAAGCATTTACATTACTAGAACTATCATGTTAGTATAGAAATGAAAGTTTGGATGTAAAACTTTTGATCACACTACAATGCACAAGGGGTGAAGTTGGGTTTGATTATAGGTTTTAATTTGTGCAAGAAAATTTAGATAAGCGTAATTCACCCCCTCTTGGTCATCTTGATCCTTTCAATGCAAGACATCGAGATTTTAAGTAAGTTTTGCACTTGTTATAATGGTAAATATGAACAACCCAAAGGAACATGTCATGGTTTAGGAAATCAGGGGGGCAATAGAATTTGTGTTCGGGAGGGGAAGCTAGCGCATACTGTAACACCCCTGGTGTTACTGTAACTAAAACTTGAGCATGGCATCATAAACATTGGCATTGCATATGTTTGACACACCTAGAGTGCATTCACTAGGTAAAAATTTCAATCAAGTTGTATTGTTATAGCATTTTGCAAATAGAACCTTGGATAGGAAACTTAACCCTAAATAGGGATTAAAGGGGTAAAACCTAACCCAAGTTAAGAAAACCTAAAAGTTTTAGGGGAATAGTCATAAAATGTTCCCAAGAAGAAACTTGAATCACATTTATACCCCTGAGATACCAAAAACCCCCATTGGAATCCTGGAAAACCCTAAATCCAAACCCTAGGGGCCTATGTGCAAAAACTGTGCACATTTGGACTAAAGTGTAAAAACTACAATGTTAAGGCATATTAATTCCTTTGGTTCATGAATATGTGAATTTGCAAGTTAAACCCTAAGTTTTGAGTCTATTTGCAAAAATCACCTCTTAAATCCTATATAGCCTAAGTCTGAATTTCAGAGTTTTGGCTCAATTTTGGGGCTTCGTAACTTTCAAAGTATAAGATTTTTGCCCTAGGTCACCACATCAAAATTATAGATCTAACAAAGGAGAACAACTTTGCTTAAGAGTGTGAGCATAGTTGTTAAGAAAATTTAGAAGATAATTAAGCCCAAAGTTGGACTGTCAGGCTGATACAGTCTAAATTTCAGATAGACACTGACTTGGATCCAAGTTTGAGAGCCATTTCGACTAAGATCCAGTGAGAATCTACCTAGGGTTGCTATAACAAAGTTGTAGAGTTATTAAAGAGGAACAACTTTGATGCAGATATCCTTTTGAGTTGTGACAAAAAAATTAGAGAAAAACCTATTCCAAGTTGCTATGTCAGAACAGTTCCAGAAAACTGAAACTGAACCTAAGGTTAAAACAAGGTTCCAGTGAGGTGAGGTCAAGTTTGATGCGCCATATCTTCGAATCCCCTTGGTTTTGACCCAAATGTCCTGTGTAAGGATTGAAGACTGTTGAATCAAGAACAAACCTTATTAAGGAATTTTGCCCGGTTATTCACAAGAATCATGAGAGCTAGTCGATGGAAGGGGGTCGGTTCAGGCGACTGACGAAGATGTGCCATGGTACTGTGTTCGGATGGATCAGAACGCCAGCTCAGCTCGCCGTCGTTGATTGCCGTCTAGATTCATGCACGGTATAGGATGGATAACGCCGGGGAAAGGGTGACTCATACGTGGCGCCATCTCCCGAGCTCGGCCGGAGTGATTCACCGGCGGCCATCGCGTCAGCCCTTTCCGCCGTGGTGTCCTCTGCACCGTGATTCTTTCTCAGTGTATCACTTATCTACGTGCTTGGCATGCGTTTGTGATGGTATTCGGGCCATGAGGTGATCGCCGGACCTCCGCGGCTATAAATAGCCCCTGGATCACGGCAAGGCTCGGTCATTACGCACACCAGTGAACCAAATCGAAGTCAAATTCGCACTGCCCTTTCCACCTTCGCCCAAATTGATTGCGCACGGTGAAAGCACAGTCTCTTACGGTCCTATAGCCCCGATCCCATCTCCCAATTTCGCCCCGAGCCGCCGCGACCCCAGTTTCCCCCTTTTCTGGCTCCGGCAAGCACAAAACTCCGCGTTCCGTGGTCAGATCACCTTGGTAAGGCTCTGCCCAAATCGAATGTTGTTTCTGCAACTCCGTTCGCTTGTGAAGATCACCGTGGCATCTGATTACTCAATCCAGCCCCGGTTGAGCGGGAACGCGTGCCCGTGGTCACGGTTTCCGCCGTGCACGTGGACAGGCCGTTCTCAGTACGTTTGTGTCAAATTGATGTGTGTTCCGAGGTCTCTGTTAGTTGGTAATGCCTTTCCAATCGCTAGCCGTAGCAGCCAATACCAGCCATGACCAGTACGGGTTATGCCAGGGGTGATCCGCGTGCACGTCGTGGCCAGGGATACTCGTGGGGAAGAAAAGAAAGTGGAAGGACCTTTTCGTAAGTTGTCAGTGACCCTGGGTAACAGTAAAGAGACCGGATCCCAGTTAGTGAAAACCCCGAGGACTTTTCCGCAAATCCGCCAGCGCGCGCGCGGACGCGCGAGGGCGCGCTCCCTCTGTTCACTGTACTGTTGGGCTACCTAGCCAGAAGCGGCCCATCACTATTTAAATATTTTTCTTTTTCTTTTTCAGTAGAGCTTTGGAAATCTGTTATAAATTGTAGAAATATCCTAAAATTGTGAAACCAATTTTCCTAGACTTTATATTTTCCATAGTATTTAATAAAAATAGTTTCATTATTTTTATATCAAATAGTAAATTTTAGAGTATTTAAAATAGCTTAAACTATTGGTTCTGGATTTTTAGAAAATAGATAATAAGTCCAAAAATGCCCAAACTTTTTATATGAACTTAAAACATTACTTAGAAGCCATGGGTAGAATTTGGTTTGATTTGGACCATGTTGGATAACTAGAACCCAAAACCCTACCCCCCTCCCCCGTGCCCTTTGAAATCCTTTACTGACTCCGGAAACCCTAAGTTCTCGGAGTTCCGTGAAGGAAAGTTGTATTCAAGACTTAGATAATAAATTTTTATTATCTTTGCACTCTCATGAGCATTACATGGCATTCATTCTTATATATACCTATATGGTTATATTTAGAAAACGAAGAAGAGATCGAAGTAACTGAAGAGAAGACACCACCACCTTCGGAATCTCAGGCCGGAAATTGTTTCTACTTTGATATCTGCGGGTCCGAGCCTGACTCACCTATCAACGAAGGCAAGCCCCGGTGCATTTGCCACCCTCCTTGATGTTTTTAAAATCTTTCTCACTTGCTTGATGCATTAGGTGATAGGAGTTGATTGATAAAACAATTCCTGCATTACCTTCCTTGAATTCGATTACCTTCCTTGATCACCCGTTTTACAAAAGATTTTGATGCTTAGCCTTGCTTTAGAAAACAAAATGTTTTGTTTTTACAAAATATGATGTGGCAAAGGTGGGTGGGATGTTTTCAAAAATAAAACTTGATGGTGGATCTGTCAAAGGCCTTGATGGATCCAACATCGGAAAAGATGTACCTCTGCCAGGTACCAAACTTTGGGTTTGAAATAATTAAGCTGAGACCGGGCGGGTGACTTGCACGAGAAAGGAGTCTCGGTGTAGTGTCTCCGTCTGAGTCGATTAAGGACCGTGTTGATGTCTGACCGAGGACCCTTTAACTGGTCACATGCCTCGTCATGGGTAAGCCTTGCCTCGGGCAGACTAAGGCCAGAATAAGATAACACGAAATGGGCGTGGAGCGGTGGCGGGAGTAGCGTGTACCCTCCGTAGCAAGAGGCTGGACGGTGGTGTATCTGTGCTCTCGGTTTGCGTGAACCTGATCTGGTCTTAAGAACCCCGGTGGCGGGTTGACATATGCAAGGGTTAAGTGCTACATATGTCGTGTGATTGGAGATCCTCAGCTGAGTATAATCGATTCGGATCGTCGTACCTTCGCGGTTATGAAGACTTGGTCACTGACTTATACGTAGCAATCCAGTAAAGATGATGGGTTTGTTAAGAAATTGGCTAGTGCAGGTCAAGTGATTGAACTAGGGTAGAAAGAACTCTAGTTGCAGGTAATTTTACTTAACTTGACAAATAAAACTGGATTTTTAAGGATCCACTTTAGTAAGCATTTCTGCAAAACAGAGTCTTTGAACATTGAGAAACCTTACCTTGACTCCCTTAAACAGCATACCCTTGAGAGTCTTTTCTTTAGTCGGGTAAGACTTGCTGAGTAATTCCATACTCAGGGTTTATTCCCCCGTTGTTTTTAGGTGAGGAAGCGACAAATTTTTGTTGCTTTTGCTCCAAGGTGGTTCCAAAGGAAGAAAAACAAGAATGAAGTGCGGGAGGAAAGGATCCTCCATTAGGACTTTTGTTTAAAAACTATCGGGAGGAGTTTTTGCCTCCCTTGGTATTGTAATAATACTAATCAACACTCGTTTATAGCTCTGGTCTGTAATAAATAACTTGATCTTACTTTCTAAATAAATGTAAGTTTATGTAATCGCTTCCGCATTTCTATGTCTCTGATGTTCTGTAATGTCTGCAAGACGGGTGAAACGTTCCTGGAAAGGTGAGAAAAGCAGATACCGAACTTGTCGAGTGATTTAGGAACATCTACAGGGTTGTCTGATGTCTGTTGGACAAGGACAACTGTAGGTGGGCCTAATTACTTGGGAGGTTTCGTCACAGCTTGTATCGAAGCGAAGCCCTTCTTTGCAGATATTATGAGGCATCTTCAAAAGGACTTTCTAAAAGACTTATCTAGAAACTCTCTTCCCTTCTTACCTAAGTATTCTGAAGAGTCTATCTTAAAGACCAGGTAGTAAGAGTGCAACATATAGAAGGTGTGAATCAACTAAGGTTGATTCTGTAATTATACATGCATCATGCTAAGAACTATACTAATCAAATTTTCCCCCTTAGAGGAATGTTGTCGCGCACCAGAAAGACCGTGCACAAATCTACTAGACCCATTGGCATACCCTGCCATTAACTTGCCCCAAGACATGAAGAAAGTAGCAGTGGTAGCAACGATCCTATCGGGGATCTGGAAGCACAAGTCGAACTGCTTCAATCAGAACTCTGTTACAGGAATGATCTATGGGTCGCAGATGGTGAAAGAAGAAACAAATTGAGAGCAACCATCCGCTACTTGCAAGACCAACTCACGAAACGAGATCTAGCGCTCGATTGGGCGGTTAACTCCCGTCCACTCACCTGGGCAAAGGAAGCCAAAGCTCGAGCCCGCGTGGAGGAGCTTAGCTTAGCCATGGATAACTTGTAGGTCTATTATAATACACTACATGAAGAAGTTCATGTGTTGTATTCACAACTGCACCCGAACGTCCCTGCGGATCCTGTCGGGATGGAAGCTGGACCTTTTCATATAGCTGGAGAAGCACTTGATGGTGCACTGGACCTTTTTAGGCCCCCTCCCTCTATGAAGTTGGTTGACGAATGGTCTCCTACGCCCAACAGTAAAGCTACCAAAAGTGAAAAGAAGTGGCTTATCAAGTACCCGTAACATTGGCCGTACGGGACTTTCCTACTAATATGATGGTTCTGAAAGGCCAAGACATAGATGTCATTTTGGGCATGAATTGGTTAGCCCAAGGTAATTCTCAACACTGATATGAGAACCATCAGGTTGAGTTATGACCAATAGAGAGTTGGTGACTTGATTGCCTAAACCCAAGATTAGGCTATATTCGTATTTAGTGAACCGTGATCCAAAGTTGAATTTTCCGTTATCACTCCATGACCACACCCATACAAATAAATGCCTAGATAATTTCTTGGTCGGACCTAAAGTGTACCTAGACTTAAAATAAGGATCTCAAGTCCTGTCTCCTTCTAGAACCCTTCTCTTGTTCAGTTGATACAGGTTGTGGTCTTTAGTATAGTTGGCCTCTCCTTGCGGATCGCCATGTTGCTTTATTAACCCAACCTAGGAAAGACATGTCCGACCATTTCCTTGAATTTGATGCCTTTGGTTTCTTCGTATCTATCGAAGGCATACCAACTTAATCCTTGACCTTGTGCTCTCTGCAATGGGCATAGAAATATGCTTGGGGCTGAATTAACAGTCTCCCATCGTACTTCTTTTATCAAGTTTAGGTTATGGCCATGCCTTGTTCACTTCTCGGGCCATGATCTATTTGGCTCTCTACTTGTAACCATTTTTACTGGTAGAGTATCTCTTTGTATATTGTCACCCTTGCCCAATCCATTAGTGTCGCATGAGATTTCTTATTGGTTACGTCTGGCAATGGTGTTATGACTAAAACCGATGGCACCGCGATGAAACCGAGGGCCTCCTGTGGATGCACACACATGGTTGCGCTACTTGGCACCCGTTGGTATCACCGTTAATAGTCATAATCCATTATTAGACTATATCGATATGTTATCTTTGCGCAAATTGTTCTTACCTTGTGAGATTCATTATTGGTGCCAGTTTTGTAATGGTGTCATGGTTAAGGACTTATGGTACTGTGGCGAAACTGAGAGCCTCCTGTGAATGTGCACACAGGATTTTGCTGCATGGCGCATGTCGGTATCGAGGTCTCTAGTCATGATCCATTATGGAATTACACTGATGCATTATCTTCCCTTGACCTTGCCCTGAAACAATTTCTATGTTGTTTGTGAAGAGATCAAGCAACATCTGTCATTTCCGTTGGATCAAAAGGGCATACCACTTTCATGTGTGGTCTTATTTCTTTTGATCTTGGTAGTGACTACTCGTACAAGTTCCCTTTACATCCTTTGTGTAAAGGTGAAGCCTTGGAGCTTTTTAGCGTAAGAAAACAACTGATTAGCTCTCAAAATAGAGATCTGTTTCCCCTGCTGCTGAAATGCAGGAGTTTGTTCATTCGCTCTCTTATTTAATCCATGTATTCCCTAACCAAGTGGATAATTCATCTCGCATGAGGAAAACAGATGCAACTTGACCAAATAGATTTTTACCCACATACATAATCTCTTATTAATAAAGAGTGAACTCTCAACCCCTTGGCTTACCAATGGTACTGAGAGGATTTGCTTAATGTCAAAAGTAGTTCAACAAGTTGGTTTTGACTAATTTGTAACTGCCCAATGAACGAAGGCTGAGTTTAGAGATCGTTTTATCAAGTTGTCTAAACTCACTTTGGTTCAACCCACCCTAAGGGAAAGTACTTACTAAAATCAAATTAAGTCAACCATTAACCACCTAATTATCACTCTAGTCGCGCCTCGACCGCCTCACGCGTGCTTTTCCTGCATGTGTGATCATGCCGATCCATGACTAGTGCCGGATAAAATGGGCTGGATGCAAAGTCCGCATCTACAGATCCCTCCGCTGGTGATTTTTTCTGAATCTATCTCACCTTTCGTGGACTTGGATTCCCTGGCTAACACGAGTTGACCGTGATGTTATTCGACATTCACACCCGTCCCGTGTGCTATAAACTTATTGTAACCCCTTGTTGGTAAACCTCTTTCTGTGTGTTTTACCCAAGATGGTGCATCTGATTCTGTTTGGGTAAAATCGCGTAATTGCCGCTCGCCCAACAGACTCAGATAGTACAGTGTCATCAGAAGAAGCAAACATGGAACCTTATGTGTTCTTCTGGCTGACATCGTCTCTATTAGTGGGCAAAGATGAAAATTGAAATTGCACGCTATGTGGCTAGATGTGACACTTGTAAACGTGTCAAGGCCATATACATGAAGACTGCTGGTCCATTACAATCTTTACCTATCCCAGCATGGAAATGGGAAGATATTAGTATGGACTTCATTGTGGGATTACCCAGGACTACAAAAGGGTATGATTCTATCTGGGTTATAATTGATCGACTTACGAAAATTGCTCATTTTCTGCCAGTCAAGACAGATCACCCGGTTACTGTCTATGCCCAATTGTACATTGCTCGTATTCTTAGTCTGCATGGTGTTCCGAAGACTATAGTGTCGGATCATGGACCTCAATTCGTATCCAAATTCTGGGAGCAACTTCATAAATCCCTGGGTACCAAATTGCTCCACAGTTCGGCCTATCATCCTCAAACCAGTGGACAGACTGAGAGAGTGAACCAAATACTTGAAGATATGCTACGGGCGTGTGTTCTGGAATTTCCACAAAAATGGGATGAATGTTTGCCGTTAGCGGAATTCTCATATAATAATAGCTATCAAGAAAGCATCAAGATGGCACCCTTTGAAGCTTTATATGGACAACGATGTCGTACTCCGCTAAATTGGTTTGAACCTGGTGAAAGGTACTTCTTCAGGCCTGATATGGTGAAAGAGACAGAAGAAAGAGTTCAAAGAATAATTCATAATATGAAGAAAGCCCAAGCTCGTCAGAAGAGTTATGCAGACAAATGGCGAATGCCCTTGTGTTTTCTTGAAGGGGACTATGTCTACCTGAAGGTTTCACCAATGAAGGGAGTATCGCGTTTCGGGGTTAAAGGAAAGCTTGCACCACGATATATTGGTCCTTTTCTTATTCTGGAAAGATATGGGCCAGTGGCATACCGACTCCAGTTACCCGAAACCTTGTCTGCTGTGCATAATGTGTTCCACGTGTCACAATTGAAGAAGTGTCTTCGGGTTCCCGATCGAACCGTTGAAGTGACAGATGTTATCCTTGAACCGGACTTGACATATTCTGAGCACCCTACTCGAGTCTTGGATCAGAAGGACAGGGTTACCCGGAGAAAAACTCTCAAGTTCTACAAGATACAGTGGAACCAACATTCCGAAGATGAGGCTACATGAGAAACTCAAGACTTTTTAGATAAGAATTTCCAAGGCTTTTTAGCCTCTTGTAATTTGTAAAGTGTACAACATTGTTATAATAAAGGAGTGAGTCCCAAACCACCCCTGCCTTGTACCAAGAATAAGGAAATAAAAACGTGATGTGTTTCCTTTACCATTACTTACCCTAGGACTTTTAATCTCGGGACGAGATTCTTTTATGGGGGGAAGGATGTAACACCCATGGTGTTACTTTAACTAAAACTTGAGCATGGCACCATAAACATTGGCATTGCATATGTTTGACACACCTAGAGTGCATTCACTAGGTAAAAATTTCAATCAAGTTGTATTGTTATAGCATTTTGCAAATAGAACCTTGGATAGGAAACTTAACCCTAAATAGGGATTAAAGGGGTAAAACCTAACCCAAGTTAAGAAAACCTAAAAGTTTTAGGGGAATAGTCATAAAATGTTCCCAAGAAGAAACTTGAATCACATTTATACCCCTGAGATACCAAAACCCCCATTGGAATCCTGGAAAACCCTAAATCCAAACCCTAGGGGCCTATGTGCAAAAACTGTGCACATTTGGACTAAAGTGTAAAAACTACAATGTTAAGGCATATTAAGTCCTTTGGTTCATGAATATGTGAATTTGCAAGTTAAACCCTAAGTTTTGGGTCTATTTGCAAAAATCACCTCTTAAATCCTATATAGCCTAAGTCTGAATTTCAGAGTTTTGGCTCAACTTTGGGGCTTTGTAACTTTCAAAGTATAAGATTTTTTCCCTAGGTCACCACATCAAATTTATAGATCTAACAAAGGAGAACAACTTTGCTTAAGAGTGTGAGCATAGTTGTTAAGAAAATTTAGGAGATAATTAAGCCCAAAGTTGGACTGTCAGGCTGATACAGTCTGAATTTCACATAGACAGTGACTTGGATCCAAGTTTGAGAGCCATTTCGACTAAGATCCAGTGAGAATCTACCTAGGGTTGCTATAACAAAGTTCTAGAGTTATTAAAGAGGAACAACTTTGATGCAGATATCCTTTTGAGTTGTGACACAAAAATTAGAGAAAAACCTATTCCAAGTTGCTCTGTCAGAACAGTTCTAGAAAACTGAAACTGAACCTAAGGTTAAAACAAGGTTCCAGTGAGGTGAGGTCAAGTTTGATGCGCCATATCTTCGAATCCCCTCGGTTTTGACCCAAATGTCCTGTGTAAGGATTGAAGACTGTTGAATCAAGAACAAACCTTATTAAGGAATTTTGCCCGGTTATTCACAAGAATCATGAGAGCTAGTCGATGGAAGGGGGTCGGTTCAGGCGACTGACGAAGATGTGCCATGGTACAGTGTTCGGATGGATCAGAACGCCAGCTCAGCTCGCCGTCGTTGATCGCCGTCCGGATTCGTGCACGGTATAGGATGGATAACGCCGGGGAAAGGGTGACTCATACGTGGCGCCATCTCCCGAGCTCGGCCGGAGTGATTCACCGGCGGCCATCGCGTCAGCCCTTTTCGCCGCGGTGTCCTCTGCACCGTGATTCTTTCTCACTGTATCACTTCTCTACGTGCTTGGCATGCGTTTGTGATGGTATTCGGGCCACGAGGTGATCGCCGGACATCCGCGGCTATAAATAGCCCCCTGGATCACGGCAAGGCTCGGTCATCACGCACACCAGTGAACCAAATCGAAGTCAAATTCGCACTGCCCTCTCCACCTTCGCCCAAATTGATTGCGCACGGTGAAAGCACAGTCTCTTACGGTCCTATAGCCCCGATCCCATCTCCCAATTTCGCCCCGAGCCGCTGCGACCCTAGTTTCCCCCTTTTCTGGCTCCGGCAAGCACAAAACTCCGTGTTCCGTGGCCAGATCACCCTGGTAAGGCTCTGCCCAAATTGAATGTTGTTTCTGCAACTCCGTTCGCTTGTGAAGCTCACCATGGCATCCGATTACTCAATCCAGCCCCGGTTGAGCGGGAACGCGTGCCCGTGGTCACGGTTTCCGCCGTGCACGTGGACAGGCCGTTCTCAGTACGTTTGTGTCAAATTGATGTGTGTTCCGAGGTCTCTGTTAGTTGGTAATGCCTTTCCGGTCGCTAGCCGTAGCAGCCAATACCAGCCATGACCAGTACGAGTTATGCTAGGGGTGATCCGCGTGCACGCCGTGGCCAGGGATACTCGTGGGGAAGAAAAGAAAGTGGAAGGACCTTTCCGTAAGTTGTCAGTGACCCTGGGTAACAGTAAAGAGACCGGATCCCAGTTAGTGAAAACCCCGAGGACTTTTCCTTAAATCCGCCAGCGCGCGCGGACACGCGAGGGCGCGCTCCCTCTGTTCACTGTACTGTTGGGCTACTTGGGCCAGAAGCGGTCCATCACTATTTAAATATTTTTCTTTTTCTTTTTCATTAGAGCTTTGGAAATCTGTTATAAATTGTAGAAATATCCTAAAATTGTGAAACCAATTTTCCTAGACTTTATATTTTCCATAGTATTTAATAAAAATAGTTTCATTATTTTTATATCAAATAGGAAATTTTAGAGTATTTAAAATAGCTTAAACTATTGGTTCTGGATTTTTAGAAAATAGATAATAAGTCCAAAAATGCCTAAACTTTTTATATGAACTTAAAACATTACTTAGAAGCCATGGGTAGAATTTGGTTTGATTTGGACTATGTTGGATAACTAGAACCCAAAACCCTACCCCCCGTGCCCTTTGAAATCCTTTACTGACTCCGGAAACCCTAAGTTCTCGGAGTTCCGTGAAGGAAAGTTGTATTCAAGACTTAGATAATAAATCTTTATTATCTTTGCACTCTCATGAGCATTACATGGCATTCATTATTATATATACCTATATGGTTATATTTAGAAAACAAAGAAGAGATCGAAGTAACTGAAGAGAAGACACCACCACCTTCGGAATCTCAGGCCGGAAATTGTTTCTACTTGATATCTATGGGTCCGAGCCTGACTCACCTATCAACGAAGGCAAGCCCCGGTGCATTTGCCACCCTCCTTGATGTTTTTAAAATCTTTCTCACTTGCTTGATGCATTAGGTGATAGGAGTTGATTGATAAAACAATTCCTGCATTACCTTCCTTGAATTCGATTACCTTCCTTGATCACCCATTTTACAAAAGATTTTGATGCTTAGCCTTGCTTTAGAAAACAAAATGTTTTGTTTTTACAAAATATGATGTGGCAAAGGTGGGTGGGATGTTTTTGAAAATAAAACTTGATGGTGGATCTGTCAAAGGCCTTGATGGATCCAACATCGGAAAAGATGTACCTCTGCCAGGTACCAAACTTTGGGTTTGAAATAATTAAGCTGAGACCGGGCGGGTGACTTGCACGAGAAAGGAGTCTCGGTGTAGTGTCTCCGTTTGAGTCGATTAAGGACCGTGTCGATGTAGGCCTGCTGACCGAGGACCCTTTAACTGGTCACATGCCTCGTCATGGGTAAGCCTTGCCTCGGGCAGACTAAGGCCAGAATAAGATAACACGAAATGGGCGTGGAGCGGTGGCAGGAGTAGCGTGTACCCTCCGTAGCAAGAGGCTGGACAGTGGTGTATCTGTGCTCTCGGTTTGCGTGAACCTGATCTGGTCTTAAGAACCCCGGTGGCGGGTTGACATATGCAAGGGTTAAGTGCTACATATGTCGTGTGATTGGAGATCCTCAGCTGAGTATAATCGATTCGGATCACCGTACCTTCGCGGTTATGAAGACTTGGTCACTGACTTATATGTAGCAATCCAGTAAAGATGATGGGTTTGTTAAGAAATTGGCTAGTGCAGGTCAAGTGATTGATCTAGGGTAGAAAGAACTCTAGTTGCAGGTAATTTTACTTAACTTGACAAATAAAACTGGATTTTTAAGGATCCACTTTAGTAAGCATTTCTGCAAAACAGAGTCTTTGAACATTGAGAAACCTTACCTTGACTCCCTTAAACAGCATACCCTTGAGAGTCTTTTCTTTAGTCGGGTAAGACTTGCTGAGTAATTCCATACTCAGGGTTTATTCCCCCATTGTTTTTAGGTGAGGAAGCGACAAATTTTTGTTGCTTTTGCTCCAAGGTGGTTCCAAAGGAAGAAAAACAAGAATGAAGTGCGGGAGGAAAGGATCCTCCATTAGGACTTTTGTTTAAAAACTATCGGGAGGAGTTTTTGCCTCCCTTGGTATTGTAATAATACTAATCAACACTCGTTTATAGCTCTGGTCTGTAATAAATAACTTGATCTTACTTTCTAAATAAATGTAAGTTTATGTAATCGCTTCCGCATTACTATATCTCCGATGTTCTGTAATGTCTGCAAGACGGGTGAAACGTTCCTGGAAAGGTGAGAAAAGCAGATACCGAACTTGTCGAGTGATTCAGGAACATCTACAGGGTTGTCTGATGTCTGTTGGACAAGGACAACTGTAGGTGGGCCTAATTACTTGGGAGGTTCCGTCACACATACTCACTCTGAATGGTGAATCCAAGGACTCGGACAAGGGGTTTATACTGGTTCAGGCTCTCGCCCTAATCTAGTGTAGTGTTGATTGTAGTATTGTTTTGAAGACTGTGTTACAACAGGTGCGTGTGTGGAAAGAAAGAGGGGGTCCTCCCCTTTTATAGTTCAAGGGTAGGACCTTATAGAAGGGACTTGTTTCCTATTGGTAATGGTGTGGTCCATTGCCTTTGGTTGTCCTCCTGACATGGTCCTTCTAACATCATCTTCAGGGTCGTGTGCAGTCGTACACCCTGCATGGTGTACCGCCTTATCCGCCCGATATATGGGTCCCTGTAGCGAGTTTGATGCTAAGGTCCTTGTAGCGACATTTGGCAGGTCCCACAGGGAAAAGTCTGGGTATGCCATGAGGCCGTGTGTGTCATGGCCATGCCTCTTTGCGAAAAACCCTATGTCACCCTTCTAGAGTGTGTAAGCATACACTCGGTATGGTGTATTGCCCCGTCCTATCCAATATGTGGGTTACTGTAGCGACTCCGATGCTTAGATCCTCTAGGACTAGGGTTGGTTGGTCCCACAAGGCAGAGACAGGGAGTGCCAAAGACCGTATGTGGTCATGCGTTGTCATGTTGATGGAGATTTCTCAGCACCCGCCTGGGTATGATGCGCCATTGGTCCGGATGGAGTTTGGTGACGACGTGGCCTGTCGTGGCTGACGTGGGTCAATAGTACCTACCTTCTTTTTATACCGGGTGAGTACAGGTGGGTCCGAGAGCCAGGTCCCACACGCACATGCTGAATTACAAGATGCTCGGGACCTGTGTTGTAACACCCCGGTTTTTACTCCACATGTTAGAAAACCTAGTTGCCTGACCCCCTTAAACCCTAAGCATCATGGCATTTATTTTTGAAAACTTTACTCATGTGCATGAATGACGTTTGTTAGAAGCACCTCACATAACTATTTCCACCTAGCAATTTATTTTGCACCTAGAAAATCTCATATAGATGCATATATATATATTTAAATAGAGAAGAAAAATAAAAAAAATAAAAGGAAAATTCCCTTCTCCCCTCGGCCTAGGCCGATTTTGGCCCAGAGCCCGCGTCGCCCTCTCCCTCGTGCTCACCCCATCCACCTCTCTGGTCCGTCTCCACGCACCAAGCCAGCTCACGCCCGCGCTCCCTCTCTCTCGCTGCCCGCTCGACCTCACCTACCAGTGCTCACGCCCTCGCTCTCTCTCTTGCTGACAGCTGGGCCTCACACGTCAGTCCCTCCTCCCTCTTCATGGGCGCATAGCAGCGGCGACTTCTCCGTCGCCCCCTGCCGGTGTTCACTCTTGTGGAGTTAGGCACTATTTCGTCCCCGTCGTGCTATGCGTGTGTACCTACACGGAACCACCCATCTCCCCTCGTCGTGTCATCTCATCACCGTCATTGTATCGCCCCTGCTTTTCGTCGCTATGCTCCGCCTGCCGGAGGCCAGCTGGCCACCGCTCCCCTCCCCGGACGCTTATAAAAGGAGTGCCCGTAGCTCCTCTCCAACCCGCACAGGCCACTCTCTTCCCTCCCTCGATCTCAATTGGGCCTGGGGTCGTCGCCTTCCTCTTCTCTGGTGACCTCTCCCTCTCCCTCTCTAAGCCCCTAGATATCAATTAAGTGAGATCGCGAGCTTCACTGCACCCTCACGGGAACAAAACACCCCACTCCATCCCCTACCACTCACTGTGACCTCATCGACCACCTCACCACCATGGAGAGCCCGCCACCCTATCGTGGCCAGCCCACCCTAGATTACCATTGGCAAAATTGTCCCCACCACTGTGTTCGCTTGACCTTGCCCATGTTGACACACCTCCTCGATCCTAGGGAATCAGACCATCGACAGAGAATCGTCGTTGAACCCCACCGGCGACCGATTCTCCCCTCAGCCCAACCGGTCCACCCCTAATGCCTTCACCCTCCCTCCCTCTCTCTAGCACATGGGCCCACCCCGTGTCATCGTCCCCATGTTGTCCCCCGCGCTCGTGGGCTAGCTGGGCTGCATGCAAGCGTGCTCGCGCGCCCGCGTCTAGCTAGGCTAAAAACGCCCCGCTTAGCCCATTTAACCAGAAAAGCCTCTTGTTTTCCCATTTCCCATTCTCCCTTTTCACAAATTTATATACACATGTGTTTTGATATTTTATGCACAAATAATGGTTCAAGCATCTTCTAAGTCACAAAAAATAATGATACTAAGAACATGACACACTTTTCTTAGCAAGGCAAATGATTGATGTATTGTTTATTGCTTGTTTTTTGCTAGAATAAGTAGTGACCGACGTTCCAGAAACCCTAGCTCTGGAAGAAGGGCAGGAGCCCGACCTCCCAGAGATAAAACCAAGGCAACTTCATTCTACCCTTGATGCATAAAAGGCCTATTCTTTCTACCACTACCTAAGCCTGGATTATGGGATGATTACTATGCATTCGTGAGATGAGGTTCAACCATTAAGACCTTTTTACTACAAAAAGGAAAGTGGGTTTTGGGTAGTGTTTTTAAAAGGAAATATTTTTAAAATGTGTATTATGAAGGGTTATCACCCTTATCACCTTTGAGCGTGATGATCAGGGACTCCCTGGTTTGGGAGGGCCTTAAGGTGTTAGCTCAACCGGGTTAGGTGTGAGCACGACGGATTGCCCCGTCTCGTATAAGGACCGGTTTGTCATCCTTCACTACCTATACTCTTATCAAGTGCAACCACTCGAGACTATATGGGCAGTTTTCTAATCTCAACTTGCACAGTCTGCAGCCCAGGGTTATGGTGGCTAGGGAGCACCGGGAGGACAAGGCGGGCGTATAATTCCATCCTAGTTTGGGCGAGGAGGTGGCCTTATTCCTTTCGGGGTAACGCTAAGTTATAGTCATGCAAGGAAAGAAAGGGTTTCAGTGTCAGATCTCATAGCAGTGAGATCGTAGAGCCGGACTAGTGGATAAAGTGTACACCTCTGCACAGAGTTCAAATCTATTCGAATAGTTCATGTCCAGTGGTATGGATGAGTTTGGTGTGGTATGACAATTAGCATTTTGTTTTCAAAAAGTAAATGGGACAGGGAAAATCTGCGAGTGTATTTGGAAAAGAAAAAGGATACCACAGGAGCGGGAAGCTCAGTGGTGATTCAATTAAAATGTGCTTCTTCCCTGTTCTATTCTAGGATATACCAAGATGATGCTCTTCTCTAATAAAAATAAAGAGTGACCTACAACCCCACCATATCAAGTATGTGCAACATAGGTCCATTTCTCTTTATAGGCTAGAATGGGCTTGCGAAATATGAAAGTATGCACCCATCTTTATATGTTTTCTAGTGGCTGAAGACTTCATTACTGCTTTGTTCGACTAGAAGGGGTTGCGTCTGTACCCAGTCTGCCTATGGATAGGGCTTGTTCTCGCTCTGCTATTTCCAAGCTCCCTAGAGCTTGGTTTCTGGCAGAGTAATAATGTGCCCATGATTTTGCTCTAGCTCTCAGCAGCACTTCCCTCTCTCTAAAGGCTTATAGCTTCGCCTCTACACAAACTAGAGAGATACACAAGAGAGGGAGAGAAAGAATTGATCCAAATGATGTATAGACTTGTTGGCATCTCTTTTTCACTTGTTGGAGGCGCCTAGGGTCCCTTTTATAGTCCTAAAGGGCCCAGGAGCCGTTGGAGCTTCATTTGGAAGCTTCCAGCCTTCCCTGTTTGCGGGTGCACCGTGTCTGGTGGCGCACCTGATAGTGAACAGTAACGGATCTGATTGACTATTTTCTTCTCTGGAAGAACTAGCTGTTAGTGCACCGGACATGTTACTATTCACTCATCTATGCACCAGACATGTTACTATTCACTGTCTTGTGCACCGTACAGGTAACTATTCAGTGGCCTCTGCACCGGAAACATAACTATTCACTGTCCTGTGCACCGGACATGTTACTATTCACTGTCCTGTGCACCGGACATGTTAATATTCACTGTCCTGTGCACCGAACAGTTACTATTCACTATCATGTGCATTAGCCAACAACACACTAAGTGCTTTTTCCTCCATTCTTTCTCCGTTTGACTTCAAATTTTGGGAGGATTTTCCTGAGACTTAAACAAACACATCTAGAGTATAATCCAATTGATTTACTCCTAGAAACTTACCTCTTTCTTGTCCTTCTCCTAGCTTTTCTGTTTCTCCTCAAGCAGAGCTTAGAATGGCACTTTCTCTACAGAAAGAGTTAGAGAGCAAACCAAAGCACCAAACTTGTAGTAAGAGGTGTATGCAACATGGTTGAACACTCAAACCTTACATACTTAACCTTTTTCATCGTTTTACCCAATTTGGCAAGTTTGAGGTTGATGTTGGACTCTAAACCATCAAGTCAACTTGACTTGATCTAGATTGACATATCTGAGCTCCAACCTCCCTATTCACTTCTCGAGCTTGATCTTGAGCCTTATGACTTACACCACATAACTGTAGATGTTACCTCATTGGTTGTAAGTCATATCATTATGTAGTGATCCTTGATGCATGATAACTCTTCATAACTCGTTCAACCTTGAATTTGCAAGTCTTCTTCTTCATCACTGGCTTTGGGTTCCTGGTCTCCTTGACCTTCTCTCGTGCACTCGGTACCTCGAAGCTCTTCTTGCCTCCATCCTTGGCTTGATCGGTTGTCTCTAAGTTATGCACACTGAGTCTCACTTAAGCAATGTCCATCTTACTTGTGATGTCCATTATATATAGATAATCCAGTCTTTGAACCATCACACTTGTTCACTTGTGTTGAACCCTGTTAGCTTTGCATTAAGCACCTGTTCAACACTTAGCACACTTGTTAGTCCTATATTTGGGTTGTCATCCAAACCACCAAAACCCACAAGAGAGCTTTCAATCTCCCCCTTTTTGGTGATTGATGACAACACAATTAAAGCTTACACAATAATAAGATTTAAAGCACAAATTTTGAATTTTAAGTTTATAGAATGCTCCCCCTAAATATGTGCTTACATTAAAATCTTAACTTTGGCCTTATATGCCAAATTGCACATACTTAGGCTAATTCGAAGCATTACTACACCTTAGCACCCATGAAATGCATTGTGTCAATAATTAAACTGTGATGCGTATAACACATAAATGCACAGAATCAGAGTTAAACACCAATTAAATGGATATACCACGGGAATATCGACCAACCACTATTCACCTATTAAGATACCAATTTAAAGCACCAGAACCACATGAATATCTATCACAGGACAAACACAATAGATACCAATTGATTCATATCAACGGAAGCACTAATTATGCATTATCACCATATAATACAACAAGAAGCATATGATAAGTATTATCAAAAAAACTAACACATTCTTCCTTAAGACCAAAGGAACTCAAGCAAACCCCTTTGAGTCCTTTAGCACACAAAAAATTCATCTTCACCCTTAAGATAAGCTTTCCTCTCAGGTCAAGGTAAGCTTTAATGCACAAATTCTCCCCCTTTGACATCAAACACCAAAACCATATTCAAGCAAGAACATAGGATGATGTCAAGGGACAGCAGGGTATTAAGCAGGGAAAATGCAACACACTAACATTACTCCCCTTACACATTAAACATATGCAACACAAGCATTGGAGGAAAATTAAGGTACAAATACACAAAAAGGTCAATACCTCCTTTTGTACCTTTACCATGTTATGGTGTACTTTCCATCTAAGTAGGCGGAGTTCCTTTTGTCATCAATTTAAGATTTCAATCTTGAAAGTTTTATCTCTAGGGAGCTCCTTCAAACTTGTGCCTGATCCTTTATCCTGACCTTTTCTTGTTGCTAAAACACCAAACTTAGAACAAGTTATAGTATTGTGGCACAAGATGAAGCTTCTATTCTAGTGATTACCAAAAGATACCAATTGAAGCACACTACCAAGGCTACCAATTGAAAGATCATCAGTGTCATAGCTCCATGATATTTAAAGATAAGCATCTAGGATCACCAACTATTATAGAGCACGAGCAATCTTTAAATACGTAATTACTTTAGATACCAATTACTCGACTTGTAGTGGTACCAAAGCCCTGATTACTCCATTTCTTGCCCATCTTCCCTTTTCCACCTTGGGACTATATAGGATCACTAAGAAATAGTTAGTCTCAAAAGACACAAGTTATGTGTGCTCCCCCTAAAGTTATGCATCAAGTATTTGAATGACTTGCACCTTGCACAATCTAGCATCCTCAGAACTAGAGGGGATCACAACATACTTTGGTCTAGGCATAATATATCAATTGCATCACAAAAAGATACCAATTGAATAGATGACATAATACAACTAACAATGCATGCTTCAAAATATATAACATTTCAAAAGCAACCTGGGCATGCTTCACACATGATGATCATTGCAACACATATACCAATTGAAAAACGACAAGGTTATGCATATAAAGCACAATGTCTAGGCACACCATGATTAAGAAGTATTTTCTTAGGTACACCAAAGGAAACAACATTTTAAAGCATAAAGCACCTAAGCCAAGATACTACCAATTGAAAGGCAAGAACATAGCTATGATCACAATCAACGGAACTTCAAGATATTCAATGAAATTGTATAGTTCCATTCTCCATACCTTTGCCTTATACCTAAATGCCATGAGATTCGTTCTTTTAGGTAGTGTGGAGTGAGAGCACCTGTTGTCACCAATTGAGGGCTCTTTTTGCTCATGCACCTAATAGCTCGAGAGGGTGCATTAGAGACACAACATGGAATTTTTGTTTTGGTATACACAAAGTACCAAGACAAAGTAATCATGTGAACATGGACTAAACAAAACTATCATGCTTGCACGTAGGTTAATACATAATCATTAAAAAACACACAACATGATTTACAAAAAGATACAGGTTTAGCCACATACGCCAAGAGAATTAATCAAATGAAAAGCTACCCATTGAATCATTCAAGAAATATAAGCTATAAAGCACACAGTCATGATTGAGCAAGCATGATTATGATCTTGGAAATCATGGATCATTAATTGAAAGATATTCAACGCAAGCAATCTCAAAAGCATAACTACTCCAAGGATAGGTATAGAATGACAATCCAACTTAAGAGCAATACTGATTGGAAATAATGCACTTAAGATACACAGGTACCGTCCTTTGGAGATCAAGTTGCAAATTCTCACCAAAGTCCATTGCTTGATTCACCAATAATGATTAAGGACCTCTACAACTTATTTAACTCGAGATGAACATGGGATTAGTATTGCACAATAATTCAACCTTGGGTCAATAAATAAACAATAAAATTGATAGCTTAAGCATAGAGTTTGAATTAACCATCTTAAGCTCTCCCAAGGTCTTTAGTCCATCTCAAGGTACCTGCATGGTCTAGTTGGCATAGTTTGGTACCCATCTCAGGATGGGTCCGTAACGTTCATCTAAAAGAGCCTTTGGTACCCAAATAGCAGTTGTGCTAGTTCTAGGTGATCTCATTACTGATCTAGCACAAGTGTATGATTTGGGTCTCCTAAGTGAATAAGATTGAGATAAATTTACTTTCTTAGGAACCTTACCCTTCGTACATACCTTAGGTAGATGACCATGCTCACCACACATGTAGCAGAAGCGTTGCTCAACCTGACATGACGCTTGATGTTTGTCTTTTTTCTTAGTGAGGGTAATCTTGGAGGGTGCACGTCTTTGATTCTTCATGAGCGGACATGAAATGATAATATGGTCCTTATCGTTGCATCCAAAACATCTCCGCGTTCCTTCATCCTTGTCTTTATGTGGACAAGATGCAATGAAGTGGCCTAATTCCTTGCACTTGAAGCACCTCCTTTTTCCTCTTCCCTTTTTTCCCTTGGATGACATAGAGAGACAATCAGTGCAAACAACATGACTAATTGAATTTTTACATTTTTCCGTGTTCATGTTGATTGCTTCATTTATTGCTTCAGGAACATCCTTCTTATGGAGTTTAACACTTGCTGCGGTTTCTTCCGTCTCAAGCTTCTTCACCACACGTCCGTGGATATCTTGAGGAGGTTGAGCAATGCATCTTCTCCTTAGTTGTTTTGCTTTCTTGTTCCTTTCTTTATTTATGAGCAACTTTTCTTTTGATCCTGTAGCTTGATGCTCATTCAAAAATTGTTTTTTTAGCAACAGGGGTTAGCACATGATGATATATTATCTAAATACGCACATGTGCAAGAATGAGGTTCACATGAACTTAAGTTCACAATTACAACCTCATGAGCAACATCAATCATGATATGTCTATCCAAAAGATTATCATGATAATAAGACAACAAATCATACTTTTCAGTAAGAGCAAGTTTATCATGACTTAGCAATTCTACTCGCCTCTCAAGCATGGCATGTTCCATTTTAAGTTGAGCAGCACAAGATAAAGCATCATCATTATTTCTTTGCTCAATTAAAATTGAATCATACCATTGGACCAAATCATCATGAGAGCACCTTAGCTCCTCATGTTCTTTGGTCATCTTCTCCAGGCTGTCATTTGTTTTGATGAGAGTCTCCTCCAGCCTGAGAAGCGTCTCACCTTGTTCCTTGTTCCTCCTCAATAGCTTAACCAAGAGCAATTTGTCTTCTTTGTTGAGATGGGTGTAGAACCGGTGAATCTCCTCTTCTTCCACATCATCGGTTTCATTTTCCCTGTCATTATTATTAATGGAAGCAATACAGGAAAATGTACCTTGTGGTGATGAAGACTCATCCTCGCTATCATCCTCATATTCCTCCTCCTCATCGCTTTCGTCTCCACTATCATTGTTAACAATAAGACATTTATAACTAGTGGAAGACAAACCTGTCGGTGAGGTGGATTCATCGTTTGGTTGCCATCGTTTTTCTTCTCCCTTCAAAAGGTTAGTACCACAAGCAACATAGGGAGTAGAAGTAGTACATTTAGACTCAGAATATTTTATTTTTATTCTAGTCCACAGATCATGAGCATCGACAAGAACATCGCTATTACTACCTATGATAGCAAAATAAACATCTTTGCTAAGGGAATTGACTAGAATGTCATAGGCTTGATAATTTTGACGCAAACATCTTAGATCATGCTCAGATGGATTTTTCATATCAATATTAATAGGCAAAACACTAGCATCAAATATTTGCTCTACTTCAGGACCTAAACTCCTAAAAGTATTATATAAATGAAAAGACCAGGATGCATAGTTAGAGCCATCGGAATTAAGAAGTTCTACAGTTACCTCTTGTGACGACATCGTCATCTCCGGACGGTTAAGCCCACACTGGAGAGGCCTAGCTCTGATACCAATTGAAAGTTCCATATGCCCGAGAACAGGATCTGGATGTCACCTAGAGGGGGTGAATAGGCGAATAATAATTATCACTTTATAACTGGAAATTCTTACTCTACTGGAAGGCTGGATCGCAGTGGAATGAAAGACCCTTCGAGTAGGTTGCAGCGAAATTGATGTTCCTGTCTTAAAATACCCTGCACTTCGAAGATAGCTTGTACCACATATAAGTATTGAAGTGCAAGTATAAAAAGCAAACAAGACAGAGAAATAGCACACAACACAGAGCAGAGCACACAGACACAGGGATTTATCTCGAGGTTCGGCCAAGCCTGAAATGATTGCCTAGTCCTCGTTGGAGTTAGCCACACCTTGGCTTGGAGTCTATTTCAACTCCTTCCTCTGTTTGCTCAGATCTGTCAATGCGGCAGATAGAGCCTTCCACTATGTTGATATCAGTTACAACAATGTCGTGGCTGCTTACAATCTTCTCGACAGCACTCCGGCAGAGTAATAATGCACCCAAGATTTTGCTCTAGCTCTTAGTAGCACTTCCCCTCTCTAAAGGCTTATAGCTTCGCCTCTACACAAACTAGAGAGATACACAAGAGAGGGAGAGAATGAATTGATCCAAATGATGTACGGACTTGTTGGCTGCTCTTTTTCACTTGTTGGAGGCGCCTAGGGGTCCCTTTTATAGTCCCAAAGGGTCTAGAAGCCGTTGGAGCTTCATTTGGAAGCTCCCAACCTTCCCTGTTTGCGAGTGCACCGGACTGTCCGGTGGCGCACCGGACAGTGAACAGTAACGGATCTGATCGATGGTTTTCTTCTCTGGAAGAACTAGCCGTTGGTGCACCGGACATGTTACTATTCGCTGTCTTGTGCACCGGATATGTTACTATTTACTGTCCTGTGCACCTCACATGTTACTATTCACTGTCCTGTGCACCGGATAGTTACTATTCACTGTCCTGTGCACCAGCCAACAGCACACTAAGTGCTTTTTCCTCCATTCTTTCTTTGTTTGACTTCAACTTTTAGGAGGATTTTCCTGAGACTTAAACAAACACATTTAGAGTATAATCCAATTGACTTAGTCCTAGAAACTTACCTCTTTCTTGTTCTTCTCCTAGCTTTTCTGTTTCTCCTCAAGCAGAGCTTAGAATGGCACTTTTTCTACAGAAAGAGTTAGAGAGCAAACCAAAGCACCAAACTTGTAGTAAGAGGTGTATGCAACATGGTTGAACACTAAAACCTTACATACTTAACCTTTTTCATCATTTTAGCCAATTTGGCATGTTTGAGGTTGATGTTGGACTTAAACCATCAAGTCAACTTGACTTGATCTAGATTGACATATCTAAGCTCCAACCCCCTTGTTCACTTCTCGAGCTTGATCTTGAGCCTTATGACTTACACCACATAACTGTAGATGTTACCTTATTGGTTGTAAGTCATGTCCTTATGTAGTGATCCTTGATACACCATAACTCTTCTTAACTCGATCAACCTTGACTTTGCAAGTCTTCTTCTTCACCCCTGGCTTTGGGTTCCTGGTCTCCTTGACCTTCTCCCATGCACTCGGTACCTCGAAGCTCTTCTTGCCTCCATCCTTGGCTTGATCGGTTGTCTCTGAGTTACGCACACTGAGTCTCACTTAAGCAATACTTGTGATGTCCATTATCTATAGATAATCCAGTCATTGAACCATCACACTTGTTCACTTGTGTTGAACCCTGTTAGCTTTGCATTAAGCACCTGTTCAACACTTAGCACACTTGTTAGTCCTATAATAGGGTTGTCATTCAAACCACCAAAACCCACAAGAGAGCTTTCACAAGCACTCGAGACTGTATGAGCAGTCGCTTGATCTGAACTTGCACGGTCTTTGCCCTAGGGTTATGGTGGCTGGGGAGCACCGGGAGGACAAGGAGGGGGAATGTTTTGTCCTGGTTTGGGCATGGAGGTGCCTTGTTTCTTTCGATATAACTGCCAAGGTAAAGTCATGAAAGGGAAGAAAAAGTTTTGGATTCAGGTCTCATTGGCCATGAGAACGCAGAGCCGGACTAGTGGGTAAAGTGTACACCTCTGCGCAGAGTTGCAAACCTATTCGAATAGTCCATGTCCACGGATATGGATGAGTTATGGCTTGGATTTGACAATTAGTGTTTTATTTCTAAAATGTTTTTGAAAAGTGGTTTTGAAAGGTCCAGCGGTTGAGCCATGAGCTATGGTGGACGGGAAGTCCAGTAGCTGTTTTTTTAAATGAAAATTGTTGGAAACTACCAAGATTCTTGGATGGTTTAGTCCAATGGATTTTGTTCTATATTGAAAAACTTCCTACTCCTTTGGGACATGATGTGCTATGAAATAGCCCTGCACCAAAATAGCCCTGCACCAAAAATTACTTTTTTCTGCAAAAATATCCTGAGCTCCACATACTCCATGCATTATATCTGATTTCCCCATTCCATGGGTGAAGGTGGGCTACTGCCTACTAGGTAAGTAAGTACTCACTCTTGCTTATTTGTTGTTTTTCAAACAGGAGATCATTGATCGGGTAAGAGTTACGCCTGTTCCCAACCATGCATGTGGCTGTTGGACTGCTGATTTGCTTCGGTGCGTATATTGGGCTGCTCCAGCCCCACTCTGATGATATGTCCCGATTTGTGGACCAACTCTTAAAGTTGATCGTCACCTTTATAGGTTTGTCTCGTTTAAGCAAATCTGGAACCATCTGTTGTATAAATGTGTATACTAGCCTCCTAGGGCTAGTATTTGAATCACATTTGAGTCCCAGAGGATTGGGATGCTTCACTATGCCACTTCCAAAGTGAAGAGGAAGATCCTGCCAACAAACGTCAAAAAGGGCCAAAAGAATTGAAAAAACGGCACTAAAAACTCAATCAAAGGGGGAAATCTGTCAAACAAGATCCCCACGGGCATCCAAAACCCGAGACAAGCCATTTTTAAAGCGCACTTCGTATTCATGCTCAAGGAGTTGCGAAACATAAAGAAAATTGAAATGCAAGTTTGAGACCAAGGAAACATACTTGAGAACAAAACTCTTGTTCACTCAAATGGAGCCAGGAGAGATTACCTTAACTCTCGACGTATCCCTGAATGTGATGTTTTGCTTACCAATCACGGGGCTGAGGCTGGAGATCCATTTTTTGCTTCCGATCATGTAGCACGAACAACCGGAATCCATGAGCCATCTATTCTCTAGACCTTTGTCCTGCATAATATTAAGACATGGGGCGAGAAAATAGTACAACACTAGGGTTATGATACTGATAAGAAAACCAGTACTACGACATTTGCCCCTGTAAAGTGTTAGGAAAAATATCAGTCATCCCTGGTCCCATGGGAGGGTAGCGATCACCACAAGAAGGAAATTGTGGTCCACTGGGGAAGTAAGAACCAAAGCCACTGCCACGGGGTCCCTAGCCATATGGGACACGACCAACACCCCATCGGGCATGACCACCACGTGGTCTCTCCTCCTGAAACTTAGCAGCAAGAGGCAAAGCACCTCTAAGCCTCGTAGGATGTCTCTGAATAGGCCGAGCATGAACACCATGAGAATGGCGGCTCATGTTCTTCCTACTCGACTTAAAAACCTGCCGCTCATCTCTCTTCATCCTAAAGCAAAAGGAATCTAGATGCCCATCCCTCTCACAAAACTCACAATGGAACCTCACCTCTCGCTTGAGTGTTTTTTGCTTGTGGGAGGGGGCTTTATTTTTGGGTGGTTGAGGAGCTCTAAGAAGGGGGTCACTAGAGACGCCAGGAATGGTGTCAAGTGTGTTCCTGAGAGGGTTAGTTTTTTGAATCCACACTTGTTCTAAGGGGGGCTCTCACATGCACCTCAATCACAACATCTCTCACAGCAGGAGTGGCATTTTTGGGTGGAGTGAGCTTGACAAGCTTGGCGTGGCTAAAGGTTTCTCTAAGGGTTTCAGGCCACTGCACTCACCAACCTTACCAAAACAAGTGACACTCCCATCCTTAGCAGTAAAGCCTAACCCCGGTCTGCTAGTTCCCCTCTTGAACTGATTAACCATCATGCCCAACTAGGGCTCACTGCATGACACCTAGCTCAAGACAGATCGAAGGTATGTGTTTTCTTCCTTGATTCTTATCTTATCGTGTATGTAGGACTCAAGAGCAGACTGCAAAACCTCACAAAGTGCACACTACGTAGGTACAAGGGCACTCACTGAGCTAGCCTTCTCAAGCAAGTCTATCCTAGCGTCTCTCTCTCTCTCTCTCTGCTAGCTCGGTCTACAAGCTAGGACAAACAATACATGCACGGTGCACCCAACAAGCTAGACCTCAATCTCAATTCGTTGCGCTCATCTAGCAAGGTAGCGTACTTCTTCTGCAAAGTGGTGATGTTCGACATGGAAAGAGCACACTCATCACATTCAGTCTCGTCAGACACCACAACTGAAGCTTGAGAAGACTCAAGTTGCTCTCGTACTTGGAACTAAACTCTCTCCTCTCACGAGCAGCCTACGTAAGCAACTTATCATGACTAGCCAATGCAGTGTTAGCTCTTCTACCTCAGCAGCGAGATCATCGGCGGAAGGTAGTACCTCAGAAGTAGTGTTGTCACCGATCTCCTAGTCGTCGATGTCCATCGCATCATCACCAAGCGCCATGGTGCAAAGACCGCCTGCAGTGTCGGTGAGGAAGCAGAGTCTGTTTAGCTTATCCTCGACTCGCTAATTAGACTCCTCGTTGCTCAAGGAAGACGATGCGTCTTCGGAGTCATGGTCAAGGTCGATGAGGGAGGCGAGGAAGGCACACTCCTTGATCTTGGCCTTCTGGAGACAATTCTTAAGTGCATCCTTATTGAATCCTCCCTTGGACTTGTGATTGCCAGAAGTGTACTCCCGCTTGCCCTTGCGTTGACTACAGTGGTGGTCACATGGGCTAGCCTCCTGCATGCCCTTCTTGGGGCAACTTGCAACAAAGTGGTCGAGATCGCTACAGTTGTAGCATCCATCCTTCGACCCACCACACTGACAACTCATATTGTTGTTGTGGAACCGCATGAACCAATTGGCCATAAGCGCTAGCTCCTCATCCCCAAGGCTCTCCACCTGCTCCTCTCTAATGGTCAATGAAAGGGAAATAGTCTCAAACATTTCTTATAATCAATTTTGGTGTTTGACGACCATCACAAACCTTTTGGACTAACCAGTTTGCCTAGTTGATCATTTCACAGGTGCATAAGTTCATCTACAACCATTCTAACTCGATTGTCCGGTATTCCGGACAGGAGAAGCTTTTTGGAAAAACACCTAAGCGCGGACCATTCGGGCCCTTGCGGCGGACCATCCGCAACACCAGGATGACCCTCGGACAGGAACACTGCATAAACGCAAGTCAACACTACGGACTGTCCGACGGAGAAGTGAGCACCGTCTGAGACCAAGCGCGGATCGTCCGGCCTCAGGCGCGGACCGTCCGATCGGTGAAAACCAGAAAAACCCAAAGGTGACGGGTTCGGTAAAATGTATTTTTAGCGTCATCGCGGACCGTCCGGGGTGCACGACCGGACCGTCCGCGACTGCTTTATCTGACATCTGACAACACATTTAATGCATAGTAGCCGTTGATATAGCCGTTACTGCTAACCATTGCGATTTCAGTCGTTGATGTGCAAGGGCGGACCGTCCGGACCAAGGGCGCGGACCGTCCGCGGTCGGCAGAAAGAGGGCAACAGCTAGGAAGTGATTGGGGACTATAAATACAACCCCAACCACCTCCATTCACTTCAACCTAAGCACTCCAATCCTTCACATTCAATACAAGAGCTAGCAATCCATTTAAAGACACAATCAAAGCTTCCAATCTCTCCAAGTTTCACAATTGAGACAAGTGATCATTAGTGATTAGTGACTTGAGAGGGAGAGATTGATCTATGTGTTATTTGTCGCTCTTGTCGCTTGGCTTTTGCAATCGTGATTTCTTCTTTTCCCATTCTTGTTCTCTAAGTGACTTGTAATCAAAGCAAGAGACACCAATTGTGTGGTGGTCCTTGTGGGGTCTAAGTGACCCATTTGATTAAGGAGAAAGCTCACTCGGTCTAAGTGACCGTTCGAGAGAGGGAAAGGGTTGAAAGAGACCCGGTCTTTGTGACCACCTCAACGGGGACTAGGTTTTTTGGAACTGAACCTCGATAAAACAAATCACCGTGTCATTCGCTTTATTTTCTTGGTTGATTTGTTTTCCCCTCTCTCCCGGACTTAACCTTTATTCTAACACTAACCCCGACTTGAAGTGTGCTTAAAGTTTGTAGATTTTAGTTTCCGCCTATCCACCCCCTCTCTAGGCAATTTTCAATTGGTATCAGAGCCTGGTACTTCATTAGAGTCTAACCACTCGAAGTGATGTCGGGAGGATCCGCCAAGAGGGAGATGGAAACGGCCACAAGCCACGGGAAGGCTCCATCAAGGGAGTCCGGTGCCAAAGGAAGGGAGGAATCACCTCCCCGCGTCAAGTCGCACCAGAGTGGCGACAAGAAGAAAATGAAAAAAGTGGTCTACTACGAGACCGATTCTTCGTTGCCCTCCACCTCCGGCTCTGACGCACCGTCCGTCGCTTCTAAGCGCCATGAGCGCAAGAAGTTTAGTAAGATCCCCCTACGATATCCCCGCATTTCAAAACACACTCCTTTACTTTCCGTCCCATTAGGCAAACCACCAGTTTTTATGGTGAAGATTATTGTATGTGGAATGATAAAATGAGCCATCACCTAACCTCACTCCACGCAAGCATATGGGATATTGTTGAGTTTGGAGTGCAGGTACCATCCGTAGGGGATGAAGGATATGACTCGGACGAGGTCGCCTAGATCCGGCACTTCAACTCCCAAGCCACTACTATACTCCTTGCCTCTCTATGTCGAGAGAAGTATAATGAAGTGCAAGGGTTGAAGAGCGCCAAGGAGATTTGGGACGTGCTCAAGACCGCGCACGAAGGAGATGAGGTGACCAAGATCACCAAGCGGGAGACGATCGAGGGGGAGCTCGGTCGATTCGTCCTCAACCAAGGAGAGGAGCCACAAGGTATGTACAACTGGCTCAAGACCTTGGTGAATCAAGTGCGCAACCTCGGGAGCACAAAATGGGATGACCATGAAATGGTCAAGGTTATTCTTAGATCACTTGTATTTCGTAATCCTACTCGAGTTCAATTAATACGTGGTGATCCTAGATATAAGCTAATGTCTCCCGAGGAAGTGATAGGAAAGTTTGTGAGCTTTGAGTTAATGATCAAAGGCTCCAAACAAATCGTCGAGCAAGGCGGCACCTCCACACCCGAGGTGCAACCCGTCGCATTCTAAGCAACAGAGGAAAAGAAAGAAGAGTCTACATCAAGTAGGCTCCCCATCGACGCCTCCAAGCTCGACAACAAGGAAATGGCGCTCATCATCAAGAGCTTCCGCCAAATCCTGAAACAAAGGAGGGGTAAGGACTACAAACCCCGCTCCAAGAGGGTGTGCTACAAATGTGGTAAGCCCGGTCATTTTATCGCTAAATGCCCTATGTCTAGTGATAGTGACAGGGACAACGACAAGAAGGGAAAGAGGAAGGAAAAGAAGAAGTACTACAAGAAGAAGGGCGATGATGCCCACGTGTGTCAGGAATGGGACTCCGACGAGAGCTCCATCGACTCCTCCTCGGACGAGGATGCCGCAAACATCACCGTCAACAAGGGACTTCTCTTCCCCAATGTCAGCCATAAATGCTTCATGGCAAAGGACGGCAAGAAAAAGAAGGTACAAGCTAGAACCACCCCCAGGTATACTACATCTAGTGATGAGGGTAGTTCTAGTGATAATGAAGATAACTTGCTTAGTCTTTTTGCCAACCTTAACATGCAACAAAAAGAAAAATTAAATGAATTAATAGGTGCTATTCATGAGAAGGATGAACTCTTGGATAGCCAAGAGGAATTCCTTATTAAGGAAAACAAAAAACATGTTAAGGTGAAGAATGCTTATCTCAGGAGATAGAAAAATGTGAAAACATGACTACAGAGCTTAGCATTTGCCATGACACTATATCCAACCTTAGAACTGAGAATGTTAGTCTAACTGCTAAGGTTGAAAAATCAAATGTTTGTCATGATTCAATTGTCAACCTTAAAAATGAAAATGCTAGTTTGATTGCTAAGATTGATAAATAGAATGAATCAATTCTAGCCTTAAGGATGAAAATACTAGATTAATTTCTAAGGCTAAAGATTTAAATGTTTGCAAAGATGTTGTTTCTGAAAGGGAAATGTGCCCTTGGGCCATTTCTAGTATATTTTGGTGATTAAGTGTCCAACACATATTAAGTGGGTTATTATATGCCAAATGATGAATGAAGTGTGAATCAACAAGAAGGTATGTTTCTAGACTTAGTACATTTGTTTTGGGTACTAATGAAGTTACCTAAGTGCTAGAAACAGGAAAAGAAAAAGATTGGAAGAGAGTGCCTGTGTGCAGCCAAGACACAGCACAGTCTGGCACACCGGACTGTCCGGTGGTGCACCGGATAGTGTCTGGTGCGCCAGGCTGGTCTCCGGCGAACTGGCCACTCTCGGAAAAACTTCAGCGGTGTACGGCTATAATTCACTGGACTGTCCGGTGGTGCACCGCACTGTCCGGTGAGCCAACGGCCGCCAGCGCAACAGTTGGCTGCCAAATCCGCGGGCGACGCGTGGCCCGCTCCAACGGTCAGCTGGGGGCACCGGACTGTCCGGTGTGCACCGGACAGTGTCCGGTGCGCCAATCAGCCCGAAGTTGCAACGGTCGGCTGCGCCAGGAATGGAAGGAAACCGCGCACCGGACATGAACAGTGGATGTCCGGTGGTGCACCGGACTGTCCAGTGCGCCACCCGACATAAGACAAGATTTGCCTTCTAGAAATGCCTTCAACGGCTCCTAGCTGCCTTGGGGCTATAAAAGAGACCCCCAGGCGCATGGAGGAGGCACCCCAAGCATTCTTTGATCATTTCTAAGCATCCAGGCTCCACTCCCACGCATTTGATTCTCTGTGCTAGCAATTTGAGCTCCTCTTGAGTTGAGAACTCCGTGTGTTGAACTTAGAGCTCAAGTTGTGACTTGTTTGTGTGGTTGTGTTGTGGATTTGAGTCTTGTGTGCGTTGCTCTCCCCTCCCTTACTTCTGTGCTTCTTTGTGATCATCAATTTTAAGGGCGAGAGGCTCCAAGTTGTGGAGATTCCTCGCAAACGGGAGAAAGAGATAAGAAAGAAGAACACCATGGTATTCAAGTTGATCATTGGATCACTTGAAAGGGGTTGAGTGCAACCCTCGTCCATTGGGATGCCACAACGTGGAAGTAGGCAAGTGTTATATTTGGCCGAACCATGGGATAACTCGCGTGTCTCTTGTGATTGCTTTTCTGTGATTACTTGTGTGTTCGCAAGAGCTCGCTACTTAGCCATACTAACACTTAACCAAGTTTTATTGGCTATTAGTTGTTGAAATTTACAGGATCACCTATTCACCCCCCTCTAGGTGCTCTCAATTGGTATCGGAGCCGTTCTCTTCACGAAAGGGACTAATCGCCCGAAGAGATGGATCCTAAGGGAAAGGGGATGGTGGTCAATGATAAGGAGAAGGAGTCCATCTTCAATGAGCCAAGGGACGACAAGCCCACTGACTCTGGCTCGAGTCATAAGAAGAAGGATGGGAAGAAGAAGAGGCGCATCAAGAAGATCGTCTACTACGACAGCGACGAGTCTTCTTCTTCCCCAAGAGACGATGACTACAATGACAAGAAGAAACCGGTTAACTCAAATTTTTCATTTGATTATCCTCGTATTCCGTATAATTCCAATGCCCATTTGCTTTCTATTCCTCTCGGTAAACCTCCACACTTTGATGGAGAGGACTACGCTTTTTGGAGTCACAAAATGCGTAGTCACCTTTTCTCTCTCCATCCTAGTATTTGGGAGATAGTTGAGAATGAAATGCAATTTGATAGTACGGATAACCTTGTATTCATTAACGAACAAATTCATAAAAATGCACAAGCTACCACTGTTTTGTTAGCATCATTGTGCAGGGATGAATATAACAAGGTGAGCGGCTTGGACAACGCCAAGCAAATATGGGACACCCTCAAGATCTCGCATGGGGGGAACGACGCCACCATGATCACCAAAATGGAGTTGGTGGAAGGCGAGCTAGGAAGGTTTGCCATGATCAGGGGAGAGGAGCCAACGCAAACGTACAACAGGCTCGAGACCCTGGTCAACAAGATCAGGAGCTATGGAAGCACGAGATGGACGGACCACGACGTCGTCCGACTTATGCTCAGGTCTTTTACTGTCATTGACCCTCATCTTGTGAACTTAATCCGTGAGAATCCTAGGTACACAAAGATGACGCCCGAGGAGATACTCGGAAAGTTTGTGAGCGGGCGTATGATGGTCAAGGAAGCAAGATACGTTGATGATGCATTAAATGGCCCAATGCCCATCTATGAGCCCCAACCCGTTGCACTCAAGGCAACAAGCAGTAGCAGGGAGGCACTACCTAGCAAGGTGGCACAAGTTGAAGCTGTCGGGCTAAATGAAGATGAAATGGCCCTCATCATCAAGCGCTTCAAGACGGCGCTAAAAGGACGCAAGGAGCATCCCAACAAGAGCAAAGAAAAGGGAAAGCGCTCCTGTTTTAAATGCGGTAAGACTGGTCATTTCGTAGCAAATTGTCTCGATAATGCTAATGACCAGGAACAAGAAAAGAGCGGGAAGAGGGAGAAGAAGAAGGCCTACAAGAAGGTGAAGGGCGAGGCGCACCTTGGCAAAGAGTGGGATTCGGATTGCTCTTCGTCTGACTCCGACGACGAAGGACTCGCCGCCTCGGCCTTCAACAAGTCATCTCTCTTCCCCCAACGAGCGCCACACCTGCCTCATGGCAACAGAGAAAAAGGTAAGCGCTCGAGATTCCCCTAAGTATACTACTTCAAGTGATGATGACTCTAGTGATGATGAAGTAGATTATACAAGTTTATTCAAAGGTTTAGATAGAACTAAAGTAGACAAAATCAATGAATTGATTGATGCTTTAAATGAAAAGAATAGATTGTTAGAAAAGCAAGAAGATATTTTATATGAAGAGCATGACAAGTTTATTAGTGTGCAAAAATCTCTTGCTTTAGAGGTTAAAAGGAATGAATGTTTTCTTCTGAATTATCTGCTTGTCATGAAACTGTGTCTAGCTTAAAGAGTAATAATGATGATTTAAATGCTAAGCTAGAAGTAGATAATAAATCTAGTTCTTGTGTAGAGCATGTTGTCATTTGTAATAGGTGTAAGGATTTTGATGTTGATGCATGTGTTGAGCACCTTACTTCTATTACAAAATTAAATGGTGAAGTGGCAAGTCTTAATGCCCAACTTAAGACTTGCAAAAAGGACCTTGACAAGTTAAAATTTGCTAGGGATGCCTACACCGTTGGTAGACATCCCTAAATTAAGGATGGGCTTGGCTTTCGAAGGGAAGTGTTGGAACTTGCTCTCCGGTGCAAGGTGATCCAACGGGGGTGTGTAGTGACGTAAACAGGGTTTTCGCACGAGATGGCAATAGCTCTGTTAATCTAGCCTCTCAAGGGCACTGTGCGGGGGTATTTATAGGTATCTGAGTGCCCAACGTCCTGTGTTAAGGACGCATGTGCCCTCAGTCACCTAGGTTATCCCCGGAATATTCCCATAAAGCGGGGTTACAGACCGTAATTACAGGGAGGCCTTTACAAATTAGGCCCGTAACGCGCGACGGCCGCGCAGGGTCTGTTACAATGGGCCGGATCACACGCGGGCCTCCATGCTGGATGAGGTCGCAAGATGAGACGACCTCATCATAGGTCTTCGCCCGATGGCGTATGAGACGAAGGGTAAGTCTGCCCGTTGTCTTGTCTCCGTTGGTGCAGCGAGGGCGGCGAAGGCCTCGAGCGAAGGGTGGCGTCTTCGCCTTCGCCCCAACATTTGCCCTCCGAGGGACCAGTTCGACTAAGTCATCTGGTGTCGAAGACGTCGCTAGATGGCGGAGACGCCGCCCTCGCTCGAAGTGGTTCCGCGGGGGTTTTTGACATGACCGTTGATTAACGTCGTACTGTTGGATTGCGGGTTTCCCGAAGCACCGCGCCCTGTGTATAAAAGGGGACGGGGGCGGCGCGTTTTGAACTTTATCTTTCCGCGCTCCGCGAAAACCCTAACCGCCTTCTCAAACCTCTCGCTGCTCGTCTGCCCTCCTTGCTCTTGTTCGTCGGAGATCTGGCCCGTGTGAAGCAGACCGCCCGCCGCCGCCGACGGTACGTAGTGATGCCGACCTCTTCTTCTTTTGCTGCCGCTACGCCGTCGGTCGACGCGTCGTCTGAGGAGACGCTGAGCACTGTGGCGGCGGAGGAGTTGCGCGCTGGCGACACGGTGGATTTCGGCGCATCGCGGATGTCCTCGGTTCGCGTGCAAGACATGCAGCGGCTGGGTTATTTTGGCGGCGGAGTCGCTCGTGTCCCGGGGGCGGAGGAGGTCCCCGAGCCTGAAGGCGAGTTGGTTGTCTTCGAGGCATTCTTCGCTGCTGGTCTTCGCCTGCCTGCGCATCGATTCGTGGGAGAAGTCTTGCGCAGATTCAACGTCCAGGTCCACCAGCTGACGCTGAACGCCATGGTGGCACTGTCAAAATATGTCTGGGCGACGACTTCGTACGGTGGGCAGCCATCGGTCGAAGTCTTCGCGAAGTATTACTGTCTGCACTGGCAGAAAAGGATGATCGGAAATAAGATTGCTCAATTTGGGTCCTGTACATTTACGCCGAAGACCGGCAAGACTTCGATGGAAGTCGTTGAGTTGGTTCCTTGCGCCCGTAATAAATGGGGCAACTGACATGAGTTTTGGTTCTACGTTGCAGAGGGTGCAGTCGAAGACCATCCGGGGCTCCCTGTGGCCGAGATGTGCTCGCATTGTTACTCGGCATACCCGCAGTTTGAAGTGGCGGAGGAGGATGCAGACGAAGGGGCCCTGCGGTGCGCGGCCGGTCTGAGTAGCGGGCGCGACCTGGTTGAGGAGTTTGTCGCGTATGGGGTGTGGCCCTTGGCGCATGGCTGGGCGCTGGGCGAAGTATGCCCTCGCCAGATGCCTTCCCGTGGTGGGATGCTCGTGCGAAGTCCCGCCTTCGCACTGGATTTGCATAGCCGCGATCCCGCCGCGTTCGTGCGTGAAGCGGAGGATGGGGCGGTGCGGATTGTTGGTCGGTATGTGCCGATGACGGAGGGCCAGCGTAGCTGGGATATACGAGGGTCCAACGATCGCTTGAACAGGGTCTTCGAGTTGAACCGTCTGCCGTATGGCGGTTATCCCGGGCAAGACGATGTGGATCGTCGCGGGAAGAAGCCGGCGGTAGAGACTGGAGACGACCTCGCGCCGGCGGCCGCCCCATCCTCTAAGAAGAGGAAGCTAGGTACTGCTACGGGAGGACTGGGGGTTTCCGATGGTTTTGCTAGGGAATTGATGAGGACATGCGCGGCCCCCGGGGGAAGGATGTCTTCGCCCGAGCTCCGGGAGTCTTCGGCGCGGATGCTGAGGGTTACCGGGGGTTGGTGGCCTAAGAATGTTCCTATCTCCCGCGCGGCCGGTGAAGACTTTTTTACATCTCGCATGGTTCATGATTGGAGAGTGTTTCCTTATGGGCGGAATATTGTTGTTGTTGTGTCGACAGTGATGGACAAGGATAGTCAGGGAGCTGCGCAGAAGCGCCAGGCGGTCGTTAGGCTGCCTGAGGCCAGGCTGAAGAGGTCGCGGGGGACTGCGAAGGCTGCTGCCCCCGGCGGAAGCCAGCCGATGCTGGCGGCGAAGTCGGCCGCCCCTGGGTCCAGCAGGGTGCCGAAGGCTGTGAAGGCGGCCGCCGCCGGCGGTACCAAGTCTGTCCCGGCCGGAGCCGCGAAGGCCCGAGAATTGCCTCCGCCGGGCAAGCGCGTTGCCGACTTCGCCACCGATATTAGCGTGGATGATTATCTTCTTGGTAAGTCGTTAGCTCGAGTTTTTTTTAATCTGTTGATACGTTGCAGGGTCGGGCGAAGGCCAAATTGTTGTTGTTCCGTCTGCCGTGGCGACCATGGCGGCTGTCGTGGTGCCTAGGGCGAAGGGTAGTGCTCTTAGTGCCGGTGGTGAGATTCCGGCACTCACTGCCGTCAGGGACGAGGCGGGCGCTGTGTCCCGCCGGCTGAAGGAGGCATTAAGTCAGGTAAGTTGAGCTAGACTTTGGTTTTTACCAGCTTTGTTGGGGTTGTGGTCTTATGTGTGTCTTGTAGGCGGCTGACTTCGCAGACCGCGCGGCGTCGGGGGCCCTTACGGCGGTTGTGTCTGCCGAAGTCGAGAGACTTCGGGCGCAACATGCTGACGCCGTCCGGGAAAAGTCGGTCGCCGACAGCAAGTGCCGCAAGTTGGCGGATAAGGTGGCCGCGCTGGAGGGTGAGAGGACTGACCTCCGACGCCAACTGGCGGAGGAGATAAAGGAGGCTAATGAGGCCCTCGCCAAGGCGCAGTCTGCGTAGGCGGAGGCCAATTTGGCGCGGGCGGAGGGTAGTCTCGCCAGACAACGCGCCGAGGAATTGGAGGAGCGGTTCAACGCTCTGCAGACCCGTGTGGAGAGGGCCGAGGCTTCGACGCGCTCGGAGGCTGAGCGGACGCGCAAACAGCTTATGGACTCATACCACGAGCTGGGTGCGCGGACCACTGACTTCGAGGTGCCAGACCGAGAGCCCGGACTTCGCTGCCTCGAGTGGCTGCAGGAGGAGTTGCTGGCGCTCCCCGCCATTGTGGAGGGGTTTATGTCCTATGCCTCCCTGGTCACCTGCGAAGGGGCGATGAACGCGCTGTCCCGTGAAGGGTGCCGGCACTATGAGGTCTTCGACCAAGCTGATGAGGATTTCGAGCGCGAGATTTACAAGGTTGAGAACTCTGTGGTGAAGGAATCCACGGGAGCCCTCTTCGACCGGATGTGGGGCCCCCACGGTCGGGAGGTGGTCAGGGAGCGGTCCGAGACGGCGAGGGGTCAGGTAATGTTTGACTTGTGTTTGGTGTTGTTGAATGTGGGTTATATGTGGGTTTGCTGAATCTGTGTGCTGTGTCTCAGGCGGCGCGTAACAAGAAGGTGGAGGACTTCGAGGCTTTGAATAGCGCGCAACCTGATTCGGAGTCGAACCCGGTGGCAGCTGTGTCCGAGGTCGCCCCGGCGCCGCCCCCAGAAACCGTCGAAGGCGCCCCTGATGCCCCGCAGCCACTGCGGCCGGCGGTGGCTCGTCGCCAACTGCTGCGCCGAGGGCTGAGGATCCTGTGAAGATGGCGGCGGAGCCGGCAGCGGAGGATCCCGCGACGGCTGGGTCTTCGCAGGTGGCTTAGTGGGTGTGGGTAGTTAGGGAATTTTGCATATGTTGCTGAACCTTGGTTGCTGCGCAGGTTCAAGATTTTGGGCCTGCGCACGCAACCGCTACTGCTAATTTTTTGGCGGCTTCGACCGTGGATGATGGGAATGAATCGGATGAATCTGCATCTAAGTTTTCTGATTTTGGTGACTCTGGGACTTCGGTTGAGTGGACTGAAGAGTCGTCGGATGAGGACTTGGATTACTTTGTGGCCTTGGATGTGGCAGCGGCGGAGGCTTCGCCGCGTGCTGTGGATGCTGAAGTTGTGCCTGGTCCAAGTGCTGGGCGCAGGCGGCGAAGGGCGGTTGCGAAGCGTAGAGTGAGTGAGGCGGACGATGGTCGGCTTCGTGTGGGCAGGGTTGGCAGGCAGGAGCTGTTGTCCTTGCCGGCCGTTGCGAGTGCAGGTGAGGGGGAGCTGCAAAGTCTTTTTGCGGGTGAGGAGCTGAGGATAATGTTGTTTAACTATAGGGAGATGGGAATTATTCCGAAGGTTGAGCCGATGTAAAATGTGATGCCCTCGCTTGTACATATATAATGGCTTGTATGATGAGGTTGTGTGCCTTCGCACATTCGGCTATGCTCACGAAGGTGTTGCGCACTTGGTCTGGTGTATTTGTTATGTCGGTCTGGCGCGTATGTAGTCGGTCTTTGCGCGGACAGTTTGGTGTAGTCTTTTTCGCACTTGTTATGCTTGGTCCGGCTGCACCCTTAGGCGACTTTTGCATGGATAGTCTTCGCGGAAGACTTCGATTTTTTGCACTTGTTGTGCTAGTCCGGCTGCACCCTTAGGCGACTTTCGCACGGATAGTCTTCACAGGAGACTTCGATTTTTCGCACTTGTTGTGCTAGTCCGGCTGTACCCTTAGGCGACTTTCGCACGGATAGTCTTCGCGGAAGGCTTCGATTTTTCGCACTTGTTGTGCTAGTCCGGCCGCACCCTTAGGCGACTTTTGCACGGATAGTCTTCGCGGAAGACTTCGATTTTTCGCACTTGTTGTGCTAGTCCGGCTGCACCCTTAGGCGACTTTTGCGCGGAGTGTCGCACGCGAGGGTAGCTAGCGCTCGGCCTCGCGGTGACTTTGTATTGGTCGAATGTCGGAGACCGTCGGCGCGGTCTTTTTTCGACGTAGATTTTTGCGGGGGATTTTTCACTTGTATATTACATGACTCCGCCTCGTTAAAAACCTCACCCCCCAGGAGGAAAAGAGTGCGGGCCAGAATAAAATTGTTTTTGCGAATTATAAGGGCGAGCTGGCCCTGATGAGTCAAACAAAAAATTTGTGGAGATTATCGATGTTCCAGGAATGCTCCAAGTCCTCACCGTTTGGCGTTGCGAGCCTGTATGCGCTGGGGGAGGCCTTCGTCTTGACAATGAAAGGGCCCTCCCACTTGGGCTCCAGCTTGCCCCTGGACTCTGTCCGAGCTGTTCGAACGAGTACGAGGTCCCCTTCGCTGAATTCCCGCGGGATGACTGCGAGGTCGTGCCATGCTTTTGTCTGGGCTTGGTATTTATTTAGAGCCTGTAGAGCGAAGACGCGGTCTCCATCGATAAGATCCTTCGAAGTGGGTTCGTCCACGTCGGGGACAGCTGATGCAACTATTCGCGGGGACCCATGCTTTATTTCTTGTGGGGTCATGGCCTCCGATCCATATAGAAGGCAGAAAGGGGTGAACCCAGTCGCCCTGCACTCAGTCGTGTTTAGCGCCCAGACCGCTTCAGGTAACAAGTCGGTCCACCTGCCCTTTTTTGTCGAGGAGCATCTTCTTGACAGCTGTGAAAATTTTTCCATTGGCACGTTCCACAACTCCGTTGGACTGCGGGTGATATACTGAGGCGAAGGCAAGCTTGGTGCCAATGGAGAAGCAGAAATCCTTGAAGTCTTGGCTATCAAACTGCTTGTCGTTGTCAACTGTGAGTTCGGACGGTACTCCGAAGCGGCAAACAATGTTTTGCCAGAAGAATTTATGTGCAGTCTTCGATGTTATTGTGGAAACAGCCCTCGCCTCGATCCATTTGGTAAAATACTCGACAACGACGAAGGTGAACTTGAGGTTCCCCTGAGCCGTGGGCAGGGGCCCGACGATGTCCAGGCCCCAGCGTTGGAGAGGCCATGTGTGGGCGATCAGTTTTGTGAATTGCGAGGGGCTGCCTGATCGAGGAGAAAACTTCTGGCAGGCTTCGCAGGACCTTGTGACCCGATTTGCGGCGCAGACCATTGCGGGCCAGTAGAAACCTTGGCGGATCACCTTTGCGGCTAGGGCCCTTGGCCCTGCGTGAGAGCCGCAAGTACCACTATGGACTTCGCGCAGGATTTGGACGCCTTCGGTCTCGGTGACACATTTAAGCATTGGCTGACTGACCCCCTTCTTGTAGAGTTGGCCCTCAATCAGTGCGAAGTCCCGGCTTCGATGTTTGAGGCGCTTGGCCTCGTTGATGTCGGTTGGGTGGTAGTACCCCTGTAGGAACAGGGTTATTGGTGCCCGCCAGTCTTCGGTCATAATAAGGTTGACTATGCGGTGGCCCTCGCTGTCATTGGTTATTTGGAGCCCTTCGGGGCTTCGGACGGCTGGCGTGCCGATAACATGGTAGAACACGTCGGAGAGCAGGGACTCGCCTCTGGCGGCAGCCTTGGCCAATGCATCGGCTTCTTCATTCTTGGCTCGGTCCACATGCTGCAAGGTGAATCCCTTGAATTGTCTCTCGAGACTTCGGATGGTCGCGAGGTATTGCATAAGTGCGGGGTCCTTTGCTGCATAGTCTTTCTCGACTTGGCCGACGACTACCTTGGAGTCTGTTCTGACAATGCAGGTGGTGACACCAAGGGCCCTTAGCTTGCGGAGGCCGAGGATGACGGCTTCGTATTCTGCTATGTTGTTTGTGCATCTCTCAGATTCCAGAGCGAAGCTGAGGCGTGCCGCGTATCTGTGCTTGACCCCGGCGGGTGAGGTGATGACTGCAGCGGCGCCTGCCCCCGCATGGCACCATGCGCCGTCGCAGTGGATCGTCCAAACCTTCTCTGCGGACGGGTTCGGCTGTGTTATTGGCCCAGTCCAGTCGACGACGAAGTCTGCCAGAACTTGTGACTTGATGGCTGTCCTGGGCTCGAAATTGATGTGGTAGCCGGAGAGTTCGGCCGCCCACTTGGCAATCCTGACCGATGCCTCCGGGTTTCTGAACAATTCACCTAGTCCCCTATCTGAGGTGACCCGGACCTTGAATGCTTCAAAATAGTGGCACAATTTGCGCGAAGACATAACAACTGCATAGGCAATCTTCTCCAGTTCCGTCATGTTACATTTTGATGGTGTTAGCACTTCGGAGACATAATAAACTGGGCACTGCCTGATCACGCCCTCAACTGTCTGCTCCTGCACCAGTGTCGCGCTGACCGCATGCGGCGAAGCCGCAACATAGAGCAACAGGAGTAGCGAATAGTCGGGGCTTGTAAGGACTGCCAACTCCGATAGGTACTGTTTTAATGAGGCGAAGGCCGCTGCCTGCTCTGGTCCCCAAGCGAAGTCTTTTGCGCCATGGAGAGTTTTGAGGAAGGGGAGACTTCGCTCTGCGGACTTGGAGATGAATCTGTTGAGGGCGGCCAATCTGCCTGTCAGGCGCTGGACGTCTCTGGCTAATTGCGGGGGCGTCATGTTGATGATGGCCTGAATTTTGGTCGGGTTGGCCTCGATTCCGCGGTGCGACACCAGGTAGCCCAATATTTTTCCCTGGCGAATGCCGAAGACGCACTTTTTGGGGTTTAGGCGAAGACGTGCGTCCCGCATGTTCGCAAATGTTTCGGCGAGGTCGGCAAGATGATCCTCCTTGCTTCTGCTGGCGACGACGATGTCGTCCACATACGTGAATATATTTCTGCCGACCTGCCCTTCGAGCACTGTTTTGGTAAGCCGGGAGAAAGTGGACCCGGCGTTCTTGAGTCCCTCCGGCATTCTGATGAAGCAATATGTGCCGAAGGGTGTTATGAAGCTGGTGCTGGCCTTGTCCTCCTCCTTCATGTATATTTGGTGGTAATCGGAGAAGCAGTCGAGGAGTGATATGACTTCGCACCCGGCCGCACTATCGACTATTTTGTCGATCCGAGGCAGCGGGAAATTGTCCTTTGGGCAGGCCTTGTTGAGACTGGTGAAGTCGATGCACATCCGCCATTTGCCGCTTTTTTTCTGCACCATCACAACGTTGGCGAGCCATGTGGGGTAGGCCACTGGCTCGATAAATTTGGCCTCCAGGAGGTGATGTACCTCGGCCTTGGCGGCTTCTGTCTTCTCGTCAGACATTTTGCAGAGCCGCTGTTTTTTCGGTCTCACCGAAGGGTCGATTCCCAAGCTGTGCTCAATTATGGATCGGCTGACCCCGACCAGGTCGAGGGCGGACCAGGCGAAGACATCTTTGTTCTTGGACAGGCAGCAGAGGAGTTTCTCCTTGTCATGTGAAGTGAGGTCTTTGCTGATGGTGACCGTCTGCATGGACGTGGCCTGGTCGAGGGGGAGAATCTTGGTCCCATCGTTGCTCTGTAGCTGTGCTTTGTCGTGGTCTTTGTTAGTTGGGCTGGCGGACGCAGGGACCTCGCGCTGGGCCGTGAGGCAGTGAACGTTTCTTTGCCCGGGGACGAAGTCCCGCTCTATGTTGCGCGCAGTCTGCTGGTTGTCGTAGACCGTGATGGCGCCTAGCGGACCTGGTATCTTCATGCACAGGTACAGTCAGTGAATGGCTGCCTCAAACTTGTTGATGGAGCCCCGACCCATAATGGCGTTGTACGGATACACCATATCAACGATATCAAAGGTTACTTGCTCACTTCGGGCATTGGGTGCTACACCGAAGGAGAGAGGCAATTCTATTTTGCCGACGGGAAAAGTGCCCTTGCCGCCGAAACCATACAACGGGTTGTCCGAAGGCTTCAGCAGGCTGTGGCTTATGCCCATGCGGTCGAAGGCATGGAGGAAAATGATGTCTGCTTGACTGCCATTGTCGACTAGGACTTTGTGCAGGTCCCAGCCTGCCACGCTGCAGTTGATAACCATGGCATCGATGTGGGGGGTGCTGCGCAGGTCGACGTCTCGGGCGTCGAAGGTTAGCGGTACATGGGACCACTTCGTCTGCACGACTGGACCGGTGATGGCGACGTGGTTGATGTTGCGGTAGTGGTCCCGCTTCTGCCGCTTTGTGTCGAAGTCGGCGCTGGACCCCCCAGTGATCATATGAATGACTCCGCGATACGGCTGATGGGCGAAGTCTTCTTGCTTTGGGGCGTGGGGGTGGGGGATGTTTTGTTGTTGCTGGTGTGGAGGTGGGGGTGGGGGAGGTACGATTTGTACTTTCTGGTGGTGTTGGTATGCGTGGTGCGGTGGATGCGGGGCGGGGGCGTGGATGTATGGTGGAGGGGGTTGCTGATAAGTGTGCGCGACAACTCTAGGGTTGTCAGCTGGCTGCGCCCGTGCCATCCTGTCTTTGGTGGCCTTCGTCTCTGGGCAGTCTCTGGTTTGGTGGGCGCAGTCTTCGCCGTAAAAAAGACAGTAGAATCAGCACGGCGGCTGCGCACGTCCCCGACCCCTACCGCGAGTTCCATTTCCGTGGCCCTGGGGGGGATATTCCTGGCGGCGAGGGGCGTCACCAGCGGGGTGCTGGTTGGCGATGTTGTGCACCTGCTGCTGATTGCGGCCGTCTCGACCGGAGTCTGGCTGCGGAGTTCTCGTCCACGTGCGGCTGGACTGTGGAGCATCTTTGGGTTTCCTCTGAGACTCAACCTTGCGCTGGTGGAGTTCTTCGGATTTGGCGTATTTTTCAAATAGCTGATACAATTCCTGGAGGTTCTTGGGCGGATCTCTGATGTAGTGGCTGTAAAGGACGCCGGCGCGAAGGCCACTAATGGCGTAGTGGATGGCGATCTGGTCATCGACTGAGGGTAGCTGTGACTTGAGTGTTAGAAACTTGCGGTAATACTCCCGCAGAGTCTCTTTTTCTAGCTGCTTGCAGAGTGAGAGTTCGGCCAAGGCGTTAGTGTCTGGGCGGTACCCTTGGAAGTTGAGCAGGAATTTGTCCTGGAGGCTTCTCCAGGAGTCAATGGACAGCGGGGGCAACCTGGTGAACCAGGTGAGAGCTGGGCCCTTGAGGGCGATGATGAAAGACTTGGTCATCATGGCGTCGTCCCCTCCGGAAGATGTAACGACGACCTGATAACTCATGATGTACTGTGTTGGGTTAGTGCTGCCGTTGTACTTGGGATAGGTCCCTGCCCGGAAGTTGGCGGGCCAGGGTGTCACTTGCAGGTGTGGCGCCAGGGGACTTCGCTCGTCGAGGTAGTTGACCCCTTGGAATGGTGTGGCGTGTGGGAAGGCGTGGTCGCGCTGGGGGAAGTGTAGGTCTTCCATTTGTGCGCGCTGTTGCAGGGGTGGCCCGTGCTGCAGGCCGAGGTGGCCTTCGCGTATGTCTTCCAGTTGTGCGCGCTGTTGCAGGGATGGCCCGTGCTGCAGGCCGAGGTGGCCTTCGCGCTGCATCAGCGCGATCTCCTGCTCGAGGTCCTGGGCCTTCTGCTCTTCGTCGCGTATCATTTGCCGCACCTTGGCTAGTGCAGACACACGTTGGCGCTTGGCCTCAAGTATCTCTTTTTGCCTCTGGAGATTGCGGTTCTTGATGCGCAAGGCGCGTAGCTGTAGCTGTTCTTCCGCTGAGACGCCGAGGACTTCGCCGTCCTCGGTGAGATCCGCGCCCTCCGGTGGGGCGAAGCCTGGGGGAGGTTGCGATTGTCCTTCAGGGCCGCAGGTGCGGAGTGCGTCGTCTTCAGTGGCTTCTTGGTGAGTGGTGTTGGTAAGGGCAAGGGCCTTGCCCTTTTTTGCAGCCAGTAGTGCTGCCTTTGCAGCCTCGTCAGCCTTCGCGCTAACTTTCTTGGGTGCCATCGCGGGTGGTTTTTTCGTAGCACGAACGGTGCAAGGTGATCCAATGGGGGTGTGTAGTGACGTAAATAGGGTTTTCGCACGAGATGGCAATAGCTCTGTTAATCTAGCCTCTCAAGGGCACTATGCGGGGGTATTTATAGGTATCTGAGTGCCCAGCGTCCTGTGTTAAGGACGCATGTGCTCTCAGTCACCTAGGTTATCCCCGGAATATTCCCATAAAGCGAGGTTACAGACCATAATTACAGGGAGGCCTTTACAAATTAGGCTCGTAACGCGCGACGGCCGCGCAGGGCCTGTTACAATGGGCCGGATCACACGCGGGCCTCCATGCTGGACGAGGTCGCAAGATGAGACGACCTCGTCACAGGTCTTCGTCCGATGGCGTATGAGACGAAGGGTAAGTCTGCCCGTTGTCTTGTCTCTGTTGGTGCAGCGAGGGTGGCGAAGGCCTCGAGCGAAGGGTGGCGTCTTCGCCTTCGCCCCAACAGGAAGCCAAGAACTTAACAAGCCAAAGGGCTCCCATTCCCAACAAGGAGAAAGGGAAGGCCCCTATGGCTAGTAGTAATCAAAGGAATCATGCGTTCATTTATGACAGAAAATTTTCTAGGAATGCTCATTATAATAGGAGTTATGGTGCTTATGATTCACATGCTATGATTGCTTCAAGTTCTACTTTTGTGCATGGTAGAAGTAGGCCTAGGAAGGGAAATGCTATTCATCATGTGCCTAGGAAAATGCATAATGAATCTGCTACTGTTTTTCATGTCTGCAACAGTGCAACACTGATTTTGTACTTTCATGTAAAAATAAGAAAGTGGTTGCTAGGAAGTTGGGAGCCAAATGCAAGGGAGACAAGACTTGCATTTGGGTCCCAAAGGATATTGTGACTAACCTTGTAGGACCCAACAAGAGTTGGGTACCTAAAACCCAAGCGTAACTTGTCTTGCAGGTTTATGCATCCGGGGGCTCAAGCTGGATTATCGACAGCGGATGCACAAACCACATGACGGGGGAGAAGAAGATGTTCACCTCCTACGTCAAGAACAAGGATTCCCAGGATACGATTATCTTTGGAGATGGGAACCAAGGCAAGGTCAAAGGCTTGGGCAAGATAGCCATCACAAATGAGCACTCTATCTCTAATGTTTTTTTGTAGAGTCACTAGGCTATAATCTCATGTCTGTTAGTCAATTGTGCCACATGGGCTATAATTGTTTGTTTACAAATGTTGATGTATCTATCTTTAGAAGGAGTGATGGTTCATTAGCATTTAAGGGTGTACTAGATGGCAAACTCTACTTAGTTGATTTTTCGAAAGAGGATGCCGATCTAGATGCATGCTTAATCACTAAGACTAGTATGGGCTGGTTGTGGCATCACCGTCTAGCACATGTTGGGATGAAGAACCTTCACAAACTTCTAAAGGGAGAACATGTGTTAGGTCTAACCAATGTATCTTTCGAAAAAGATAGACCTTGTGTAGCTTGTGAAGCAGGTAAACAGGTGGGAAGTACTCATCACAGCAAGAATGTGATGACCACATCAAGACCTCTGGAGCTACTTCATATGGACCTCTTCGGACCCGTCGCCTACCTCAGCATCGGGGGAAGTAAGTATGGTCTTGTTATTGTTGATGATTTTTCCTGCTTCACTTGGGTATTCTTTTTGCAGGATAAATCAGAAACCCAAGGGACCTTAAAGCGCTTTCTAAGGAGAGCTCAAAACAAATTTGAGCTCAAGGTGAAAAAGATAAGAAGCGACAACGGGTCCGAGTTCAAGAACCTACAAGTGGAGGAGTACCTTGAGGAGGAAGGAATCAAGCACGAGTTCTCCGCTCCCTACACACCTCAACAAAACAGTGTGGTAGAGAGGAAGAACAGGACGCTTATAGACATGGCGAGGACGATGCTTGGAGAATTCAAGACGCCTGAGCGGTTTTGGTCGGAAGCTATGAACACAGCTTGCCACGCCATAAACCAAGTCTACCTTCATCGCCTCCTCAAGAAGACCTCGTATGAACTTCTTACCGGTAACAAACCCAACGTCTCATACTTTCGTGTATTTGGGAGTAAATGTTACATTCTAGTGAAGAAAGGTAGAAATTCTAAATTTGCTCCCAAAGTTGTAGAAGGATTTTTACTAGGTTATGACTCAAATACAAAGGCGTATAGAGTCTTCAACAAATCATCGGGTTTGGTTGAAGTCTCTAGTGACGTTGTATTTGATGAGACTAATGGCTCTCCAAGAGAGCAAGTTGATCTTGATGATGTAGATGAAGATGACGTTCCAACGACTGCAATTCGCACCATGGCGATTGGAGATGTGCGACCACAGGAACAACAAGAGCAAGATCAACCCTCTACCTCAACGATGGTGCACCCCCCAACTCAAGATGATGAACAGGTTCATCAAGAAGAGGCGTGTGATCAAGGGGGAGCACAAGAAGAACAAGTGATAGAGGAAGAAGTGTCACTGGACCTTCCAACTCAAGTCCGAGCGACAATTCAAAGGAATCACCCCGTCGATCAGATTTTGGGTGACATAAGCAAGGGAGTAACTACTCGCTCACGATTAGCTAATTTTTGTGAGCATTACTCGTTTGTCTCTTCTATTGAGCCTTTCAGGGTAGAAGAGGCCTTGCAAGATCCGGACTGGGTGTTGGCCATGCAGGAAGAGCTCAACAACTTCAAGCGAAATGAAGTTTGGACCCTGGTGCCACGTCCCAAGCAAAACATTGTGGGAACCAAGTGGGTGTTCCGCAACAAGCAAGACGAGCACGGGGTGGTGACAAGGAACAAGGCTTGACTTGTGGCAAAAGGTTATGCCCAAGTCGCAGGTTTGGATTTCGAGGAGACTTTTGCTACTGTGGCTAGGCTAGAATCTATTTGCATTCTATTAGCCTATGTCGCTCATCACTCTTTCAGGTTGTTCCAAATGGATGTGAAGAGTGCTTTCCTCAACGGGCCAATCAAGGAGGAGGTGTACGTGGAGCAACCCCCTGGCTTTGAGGATGAACGGTACCCCGACCATGTGTGTAAGCTCTCTAAGGCACTCTATGGACTTAATCAAGCCCCAAGAGCATGATATGAATGCCTTAGAGATTTCTTAATTGCTAATGCTTTCAAGGTTGGGAAAGCCGATCCAACTCTTTTCACTAAGACTTGTGATGGTGACCTATTTGTGTGCCAAATTTATGTCGATGACATAATATTTGGTTCTACTAACCAAAAGTCTTGTGAGGAGTTTAGCAGGGTGATGACACAGAAATTTGAGATGTCGATGATGGGCGAGTTGAAATACTTCCTTGGGTTCCAAGTGAAGCAACTCAAGGACGGCACCTTCATCTCCCAAATGAAGTACACGCAAGACTTGCTCAAGCGGTTTGGGATAAAGGACGCCAAGCCCGCGAAGACACCAATGGGCACCGACGGACATGTCGACCTCAACAAAGGAGGTAAGTCTGTTGATCAAAAGGCATACCGGTCTATGATAGGATCCTTGTTGTATTTATGTGCTAGTAGACCGGATATTATGCTTAGCGTATGCATGTGTGCTAGATTTCAATCCGATCCAAGGGAGTGTCACCTTGTGGCCATTAAGCGAATTCTTAGGTATTTAGTTGCTACGCTTTGCTTCGGGATCTAGTATCCAAAGGGGTCTACCTTTGACTTGATTGGATACTCAGACTCCGATTATGCTGGATGCAAGGTTGATAGGAAGAGTACATCAGGGACGTGCCAATTCCTAGGAAGGTCCCTAGTGTCTTGGAGTTCTAAGAAACAAACCTCTGTTGCCCTATCCACCGCTGAGGCCGAGTATGTTGCCGCAGGACAGTGTTGCGCGCAACTACTTTGGATGAGGCAAACCCTCCGGGACTTTGGCTACAATCTGAGCAAAGTCCCACTCCTATGTGACAATGAGAGTGCAATCCGCATGGCGGATAATCCTGTTGAACACAACCGCACTAAGCACATAGACATCTGGCATCACTTTTTGAGAGACCACCATCAAAAGGGAGATATCGAAGTGTTCTATATTAGCACCGAGAACCAGCTAGCTGATATCTTTACCAAGCCTTTAGATGAGAAAACCTTTTGCAGGCTGCGTAGTGAGCTAAATGTCTTATATTCGCGTAACTTGGATTGATCTATAGCATACATGTGTTTTATGCCTTTGATCAAGTTACTTTATGCATTTATGAGATTTGTTGTTTACTTCTGGTGCTCAAGTTGTGCAAGGGATCCCCGGACCTCACAAGTTCATGTGTGAGTAATGCACATATTTAGGGGGAGAAGTGCTACAACTTGATCCTTTGAGACTAACATTTGTGTTGAGTTTACTTAATGTAGCCTCAAAGGTGAATTGAAAGGGAAATATGAACTTGGACCATGCAAAGACTTTCACTGCACTCCAGTATTAACTCCAAGTTCATATCTACGCTCTTATTGCCTTTTTGCTCTTAATTGACAATTTTGGTGAGGCAATGGGGTTAAATGGCCAATAATGATCCTGTTTTGGTGCTTAATTCCAAAGGGGGAGAAATTAAGGCCAAAGCAAATGGATCAGCTACCACTTGAGAATTTTGAAAATAGTAGAGTTAGAACTTTTGATTTGTCAAAATTTGGTCTCTTGTGGGGAGAATGTTTGATTATGGGAAAAAGGGGGAGTTTTTTCCTCTTAATCATTTTTACTCTTGGATTATCTCTCTTTGTGCCCAAACAAGTGTGTTTGACTTAGAGATAGGAAAATAAATTTGATTTGCAAAAACAAACCAAGTGGTGGCAAAGAATGATCCAAATATGTCAAATCTTGTCAAAGACTATTTTTGTTCTCAATTGCATTGATGTTGCACTTCTATTTGTTGCTTTTTGATGTGTTGGCATAAATCACCAAAAGGGGGGAGATTGAAAGGAAAATGTGCCCTTGGGCCATTTCTAGTATATTTTGGTGATTAAGTGTCCAACACATATTAAGTGGGTTACTATATGCCAAATGATGAATGAAGTGCAAATCAACAAGAAGGTATGTTTCTAGACTTAGTACATTTGTTTTGGGTACTAATGAAGTTACCTAAGTGCTAGAAACAGGAAAAGAAAAAGATTGGAAGAGAGTGCCTGTGTGCAGCCAAGACACAGCACAGTCTGGCACACCGGACTGTCCGATGGTGCACCGGACAGTGTCCGAAAGATTGGAAGAGAGTGCCTGTGTGCAGCCAAGACACAGCACAGTCTGGCACACCGGACTGTCCGATGGTGCACCGGACAGTGTCCGGTGCGCCAGGCTGGTCTCCGGCGAACTGGCTACTCTCGAGAAAACTTCAGCGGTGTACGGCTATAATTCACCGGACTGTCCGGTGGTGCACCGGACTGTCCGGTGAGCCAACGACCGCCAGCGCAACGGTCGGCCACCAAATCCGCGGGCGACGCGTGGCCCGCTCCAACGGTCGGCTGGGGGCACCGGACAGTGTCTGGTGCGCCAACCAGCTCGAAGTTGCAACGGTCGGCTGCGCCAGGAATGGAAGGAAATCGCGCACCGGACATGAACAGTAGTTGTCCAGTGGTGCACCGGACTGTCCGGTGCGCCACCCGACAGAAGGCAAGATTTGCCTTCCAGGAATGCCTCCAACGGCTCCTAGCTGCCTTGGGGCTATAAAAGAGACCCCAAGGCGCATGGAGGAGGCACCCCAAGCATTCTTTGATCATTCCTAAGCATCCAGACTCCACTCCCACGCATTTGATTCTCTATACTAGCAATTTGAGCTCCTCTTGAGTTGAGAACTCCGTGTGTTGAACTTAGAGCTCAAGTTGTGACTTGTGTGTGTGGTTGTGTTGTGGATTTGAGTCTTGTGTGCATTTCTCTCCCCTCCCTTACTTCCGTGCTTCTTTATGATCATCAATTGTAAGGGCGAGAGGCTCCAAGTTGTGGAGATTCCTCACAAACGGGAGAAAGAGATAAGAAAGAAGAACACCGTGGTATTCAAGTTGATCATTGGATCACTTGAAAGGGGTTGAGTGCAACCCTCATCCATTGGGACGCCACAACGTGGAAGTAGGCAAGTGCTATACTTGGCCGAACCACGGGATAACTCACGTGTCTCTTGTGATTGCTTTTCTGTGATTACTTGTGTGTTCGCAAGAGCTCGCTACTTAGCCATACTAACACTTAACCAAGTTTTATTGGCTATTAGTTGTTAAAATTTACAGGATCACCTATTCACCCCCCCCTCTAGGTGCTCTCAGTTTCCAATCTTAGAAATGAGAATGCTATTTTACATGCTAAGATTGAATAATTAAATGCTTGCAAACCATCTACATCTAGTATTGACCATGTCACTATTTGCACTAGATGTAGAGACATTAATGTTGATGCTATCCATGATCACCTTGCTCTAATTAAACAACAAAATGATCACATAGCTCAACTTACTGCTAAAATTAATGAGCATGAAAGAGAATGAAAAAATTAAATTTGCTAGAAGCATGCTTTATAGTGAGAGATGCCCTGGGATTAAAGATGGCATTGGTTTCCAACAGGGAAGCAAAGTCAAAATTAATGCCCACAAAAGATTGTCTAATTTTGTTAAGGGCAAGGCTCCCATGGCTCAGGATAATGAGGGTTACATTTTATATCTTGCTGGTTATCCTGAGCACAAGATTAGGAGAATTCATGCTAGGAAGTCTCATTCTGTTTCTCATCATGCTTTTATGTACAAGAATGAGGCATCTAGCTATAGGCATTCTACACATGTTAAAATGACTAAAAAGAAAACTCCTACTGCATCAAATGAACCTAATGTTTCATTTAAAACTTTTGATGCTTCTTATGTGCTAACTAACAAATCAGGAAAAGTAGTTGCCAAATATGTTGGGGGCAAACACAAGAGCTTGTTTGTAATGTGAAAGGACCCAAGACCGTTTGGGTACCTAAGAACAAGGCCTAAATTGTTTTGCAGGTTTATGCATCCGGGGGCTCAAGTTGGATAATTGATAGCGGATGCACAAACCACATGACAGGGGGGAAAAGATGTTCTCCTCCTATGAGAAAAACAAAGATCCCCAAAGAGCTATCACATTCAGGGATGGAAATCAAGGTTTGGTCAAAGGACTTGGTAAAATTGCTATATCTCTTCACCATTCTATTTCCAATGTTTTTCTTGTAGATTCTTTAGATTATAACTTGCTTTCAGTTTCTCAATTATGCAAAATGGGTTACAACTGTCTTTTTACGGATATAGGTGTTACTGTCTTTAGAAGAAGTGATGATTCAGTAGCATTTAAGGGAGTGTTAGAGGGTCAACTATACTTAGTTGATTTTAATAGAGCTGAACTCGATACTTGCTTAATTGCTAAGACTAATATGGGTTGGCTCTGGCATCGCCGACTAGCCCATGTTGGGATGAAGAATCTTCACAAACTTCTAAAGGGAGAACACATTTTGGGACTAACCAATGTTCATTTTGAGGAAGACATGGTTTGTAGCGCATGCCAAGCAGGAAAGCAAGTTGGTGCTCACCATCCACACAAGAACATCATGACAACGGATAGGCCACTAGAATTACTCCACATGGATCTATTCGGCCCGATAGCTTACATAAGCATCGGCGGGAGTAAGTACTGTCTAGTAATTGTGTATGATTATTCTTGCTTCACTTGGGTATTCTTTTTACAGGAAAAAACTCAGACCCAAGAGACCTTAAAGGGATTCTTGAGACGAGCTCAAAATGAGTTCGGATTAAGGATCAAGAAAATAAGAAGCGATAACGGGACGGAGTTCAAGAACTCTCAAATTGAAGGCTTTCTTGAGGAGGAGGGCATCAAGCATGAGTTCTCTTCTCCCTACACACCTCAACAAAATGGTGTAGTGGAGAGGAAGAATAGAACTCTACTGGACATGGCAAGGACCATGCTTGATGAGTACAAGACTCCGGACCGGTTTTGGGCTGAGGCAATTAACACCGCCTGCTACTCCATCAACCGGCTCTACCTTCACCGAATCCTCAAGAAGACATCTTATGAACTCCTTACCGATAAAAAGCCCAATGTTTCATATTTTCGAGTCTTTGGTAGCAAATGCTTTATACTTGTTAAAAGAGGTAGAAAATCTAAATTTGCTCATAAGGTTGTAGAAGGCTTTTACTTGGTTATGACTCAAACACAAGGGCATATAGAGTCTTCAACAAATCCACTGGATTAGTTGAGGTTTCTTGTGACATTGTGTTTGATGAGACTAATGGCTCCCAAGTGGAGCAAGTTGATCTTGATGAGCTAGATGATGAAGAGGCTCTGTGCGTCGCGCTAAGGAACATGTCCATTGGGGTTGTGTGTCCTAAGGAATCCGAAGAGCCTACACAAGCACAAGATCAACCATCATCTTCCAGTCAAGCATATCCACCAACTCAAGATGAGGATCAGGCTCAAAACAATGAAGATGAAGGTCAAGAAGATGAGCCACCTCAAGTGGAGGACAATGATCAAGGGGGAGATGACAGTGATAAAGACAAGGAAGATGAGCAAGAAGTTCAGGGTCAAAGACAACCACACCCAAGAGTCCACCAAGCGATTCAAAGAGATCACCCCGTGAACTCAATTCCCGGTGATATTCATAAGGGGGTAACCACTCGATCTCGGGTCACACATTTTTGTGAGCATTACTCTTTTGTTTCCTCTATTGAGCCTTACAGGGTAGAGGATGCACTAAGAGATTCGGATTGGGTGTTGGTAATGCAAGAGGAGCTCAACAACTTCACAAGGAATGAGGTATGGCATTTAGTTCCACATCCTAACCAAAATGTTGTAGGTACCAAATGGGTATTCTGCAACAAGCAAGATGAGCATGGTGTGGTGAAAAGGAATAAATCCCGACTTGTGGCCAAGGATATTCACAAGTCGAAGGTTTGGATTTCGGTGAAACCTATGCACCCGTAGCTAGGCTTGAGTCAATTCGTATATTACTTGCCTATGCTACTTACCATGGCTTTAAGCTTTATCAAATGGACGTGAAAAGTGTCTTCCTCAATGGACCAATCAAGGAAGAGGTCTATGTTGAGCAACCTCCCGGCTTTGAAGATAGTGAGTACCCTAACCATGTTTACAAACTATCAAAGGCGCTTTATGGGATCAAGCAAGCCCCAAGAGCATGGTATGAATGCCTGAGAGATTTCCTTATCACTAATGGTTTCAAAGTCGGTAAAGACGATCCTACTCTCTTTACTAAAACTATTGCAAAAGATTTGTTTGTATGCCAAATTTATGTTGATGATATCATATTTGAGTCTACTAACAAATCAACTTGTGAAGAGTTTAGTAGGATCATGGTTCAAAATTCGAGATGTCTATGATGGGGGAGTTGAAGTATTTCCTAGGATTTCAAGTCAAGCAACTCCAAGAGGGCACCTTCATCAGCCAAACCAAGTATATTCAAGACATACTCAACAAGTTTGGAATGAAGAATTCCAAGCCCATCAAGACACCCATGGGAACTAATGGGCATCTCGACCTCGACACGGGAGGTAAATTTGTAGATCAAAAGGTATATCGGTCGATGATAGGATCTTTACTCTATTTATGTGCATCTCGACCGGATATTATGCTTTCCGTATGCATGTGTGCAAGATTCCAAGCCGATCCTAAGGAAGTTCACCTTAGGGCCGATCCTAAGGAAGTTCACCTAAGTTTGGACTTTGGTACCCCAAGGGATCCAATTTTGATTTAATAGGATATTCCGATGCCGATTGGGCATGGTGTAAAATTGATAGAAAGAGCACATCAGGGACTTGCCAGTTTCTGGGGAGATCCCTGGTGTCTTGGGCTTCAAAGAAACAAAACTTAGTAGCTCTTTCTACCGCCAAAGTCGAGTACATTGTCGTAGGCCACTGTTGTGTGCAATTACTTTGGATGAGGCAAACACTCAGGGACTATGGCTACAAATTGAGCAAAGTCCCTCACCTATGTGACAATGAGAGTGTAATCCGCATGGCGGATAATCCCGTTGAACACAGCCGCAGTAAGCACATAGACATTCGGTATCACTTTCTGAGGGATCACCAACAAAGGGGGGATATCGAGATAGCTTATGTTAGCACCAAAGAAAAATTAGCCGATATCTTTACCAAACCATTAGATGAGAAAACCTTTAGCAAACTTAGGAATGAGCTAAATATACTTGATTCTCGGAATTTTGATTGAAACATTGCACACATAGCTCATTTATATACCTTTGATCATATCTCTTTCATGACTACAACTAATGTGTTTTCAAGTGTATTTCTATGCTAAGTCGTAGATTGAAAAGGAAATGGAGTCTTCGGCAAAGACAAGGCTTCCACTCCGCTCTACCAATATCTTTTACCCTTCGTCGTTACTCTACATCACTCTCACATTGGTATAATCTTCACTCATATTTCATTTACCAATGAGGGAGAAAATAATAAGGGCTCTCAAACATCTCCGTTTTTGGCGATTAATGCCAAAGGGGGAGAAATATTAAGCCCAAAGCAAAAGGACCGCACCACCAACTTCAAAAACTTTCAAAATGATGATTTATGTTTATCTTTTCAATTGGTATCTTATGATAGAAATTTATTCAATTGATATGATATTTTCAATTGGTATATTTCAAGATGTAATTTCAAAACTAGTATCTAAGTATAAACTCCAATTGGTATCTATTAAAACCCTCTTGAAGACTAAGAGGATAATTTTATTCAGGGGGAGTTTTGTTTAGTCAAAGGAAAAGCATTTAAAACAGGGGGAGAAATTTCAAAACTTGAAAATGCGTTTTGCAATCTTATTCACATACCTTTGACTATTTTCAAAAGTCTTTAAAAAAATTCCAAAAAGAATTTACAAAAACAAAACAAGTGGTGCAAATATGGTCCAAAATGTTAAATATATCAAATCAAACTTATCTACTTAGAAATGCCTTCATTTCAAAATAACTTATGCATATCTGTCAAAATGCAAACTAGTTACATTTCTATACTTTGTATTTGCTTTGGTTTGTGGTGGCATCAATCACCAAAAAGGGGAGATTGAAAGGGAAATAGTCTCAAACATTTCTTATAATCGATTTTGGTGTTTGACGACCATCACAAACCTTTTGGACTAACCTGTTTGCCTAGTTGATCATTTCACAGGTGCATAAGTTCATCTACAACCATTCTAACTCGACTGTCCAGAATACCGTAGATTATTCCGGACAGGAGAAGCTTTTTGGAAAAACACCTAAGCGCGGATCGTCTAGGCCCTTGTGGCGGACCGTCCGCAACACCAGGATGACCCTCGGACAGGAACACTGCATAAACGCAAGTCAACACTACGGACTGTCCGACAGAGAAGCGAGCACCGTCCGAGACCAAGCGAGGACCGTCCGGCCTCAGGCGTGGACCGTCCGATCGGTGAAAACTAGAAAACCCCGAAGGTGACAGGTTCGGTAAAATGTATTTTTAGCGTCCTCACGGACTGTCCGGGGTGCACGACCGGACCGTCCGCGACTGCTTTATCTGACATCTGACAACACATTTAATGCATAATAGCCGTTGATATAGTCGTTACTGCTAACTGTTGCGATTTCAGCCATTGATGTGCAGGGCGGACCATTCGGACCAGGGGCGCGGACCGTCCGCGGTCGACAGAAAGAGGGCAACGGCTAGGAAGTGGTTGGGGGCTATAAATACAACCCCAACCACCTCCATTCACTTCAACCTAAGCACTCCAATCCTTCACATTCAATACAAGAGCTAGCACTCCATTCAAAGACACAATCAAAGCTTCCAATCTCTCCAAGTTTCACAATTGAGACAAGTGATCATTAGTGATTAGTGACTTGAGAGAGAGAGTGATCTATGTGTTATTTGTCACTCTTGTCGCTTGGCTTTTGCAATCGTGCTTTCTTCTTTTCCCATTATTGTTCTCTAAGTGACTTGTAATCAAAGCAAGAGACACCAATTGTGTGGTGGTCCTTGTGGGGTCTAAGTGACCCGTTTGATTAAGGAGAAAGCTCACTCGGTCTAAGTGACCGTTTGAGAGAGGGAAAGGGTTGAAAGAGACCCGGTCTTTGTGACCACCTCAACGGAGACTAGGTTCTTTGGTACCGAACCTTGGTAAAACAAATCACTGTGTCATTCACTTTATTTTCTTGGTTGATTTGTTTTCCCCTCTCTCCCGGACTTAACCTTTATTCTAACGCTAACCCCGGCTTGAAGTGTGCTTAAAGTTTGTAAATTTTAGTTTCTGCCTATCCACCGCCCCTCTAGGCGACTTTCAGTCAACAAAGAAGACAAACAAACATAGCAGATGAGTGGTTAGAGGAAGCACCACCTCCAAAGAACAAGGCTGTGGTGCGTGCACCAGGGTTCTCAATCTTGGCCCGAGTCTAGTGGTCAATCTTAGTGGAATTGAGCTTGTTGAATAGCTCATCCACGGTGAGAGTCTCGTAGTTGGGTGACTCGATGATCGTCAAGACCTTCACCTCCAAAACCCTCTTACCTAGAGCATGTAGCAATTTCAGTGCTCTCTCATGATCGTCATAGGGAAGCTATGCTTTGTTGGCACACATCTTGTTCACGATGGACTAGAATTGAGAGAACATGGTGTCCGTGTTTGGACTAAGGGTCCTAACCAACTAGTAAATAATGTCGCGTTTCCCAAAATCTAGATGGTGTGCGAGTTATCACAAGCAGTTTATCCTGGTTTTGGCAATGCAAAGCCCTACTCCCAGCAGAGGGGGATGAGGCTTATATTACTCGCACCAGGATGCCCGCAGTAGGGATTACAAGCACAGCGGGAGAGGGGAAGTCCCCAAGTCCCTGGAACTGATTGAGGCGAAAGACTGGGTGGAAAACTACTGAGTGTTCGCCTGCCTCTTGGAGGGACTACACCACCCTATTTATACACCTAGGAGATGTATGTTGTCAATACGGAGGTCGTCGTATTCCAAGGGGAGATGTCTTGGCGTCCTGTGAGTGGCATGACGATGCACTGCATTGTTGACTTGTGTCTGCTGATTTCCTGCTGAGAGCCGAGGTCGAGGGGTTGGCCGTACGCCCGAGCCTCCAGGGGAAAGGTGCCTATACCATAGTTGTTGTAACAGGGCTTCGGTATGGGTAAAAGCCAGCTTACAGGGTGCGTCAGCGTCCCTGTGCCGGGTGATGTCGTGATTCCTTTGCTTCGATTATCGAGGTCCAAGCCCTGCTCGGGTGAGACGGAAGTCTTCCTGAGGCGGTTGAGCCTTCCCTGACGTGTGCTCTTCAAGGATATAAATTAAACTAAGAGAAATATTCCAAGTGAATTAAGAGAACTAAGGTAGAGACAAAATCGCAAGTAATTAAATGCACAAGAGACATAGGCAATGTTATCATGTGGTTTGGCCAAGCCTAAAATGCTTGCCTACTCCATGTTGTGGTGTCTCTACGGACAAGGGTTGTAATCAACCCTTTTCAAGTGATCCAAAGGTCAAACTTGAGCGCCACTGTTCTTCCTTATATCAAGAATCCCTCTCGCAAGGAATCTCCACAATTTGGAGTCTCTTGCAGCTGTACACAAAATCAGAGTTACAACTTAGAGCAAGAGAGGGGAGATAATACAAACACAAGAGTCAAAGCCAGCAACACAACACAAAAGAGAGAATCACAAGACCGCAACACATAGTATGTCAAGAACAGCACAACGACGACGCTCGAATCTCGCTAGAATCACATGATTGTGTTGTGGCAGAGTGTCAGAGTGTAGAGAGGCTCTTGGAATGCTTGTGTACTGAAGGAGGTCACCATTAGGTCTTTTTGTAGCCCTAAAAGGCCCCATAGTTGTTGCTCCTTCCTTGCAAAAACATGCCGAAAATTGATAGACTACGGGCGCACCGGACTGGGTCCATGTGCCCTGAGCTTGGTATTTGTAACGCCCTGAATTTGGGGGTAGAATTTTTTTCTTATTTTCTCTCACCAAATTCGGGCGTTACTCTCTTTTCTCTTTCTTGTTTCGCTTCTTTTTCCCAATTTCAAACCAGTATAGCGGTAGGTGTCCGTGTCATGTATAAACCAAAACCTAAGTGTCATGGGTGTTGCATCATGCCGAAGCACTTTTCTTTGTCTGATGTTGAGTGTTCGTCTCGTTCCGTTCCGGACTTCGATTCGCGATTTAACTCCGTTTAGTGGTTCGCGCTCGTCGTGGGTTTTCGATCCGCGAAGTGGCCCGGCCCAGCCTAGCCCAGCCCAGCCCTGCCCGGCCCTGCGCGCCCCTGGCGCCCAACCCCCCCCCCCCCCCATGCGCCCCCCTCTCCTCCCTCTCTCATTTGGATCTCCCGCGCAACAACCTCTCCTCTCCCTCTTCCACCTCTCTCTCCCCGTGGTGCCCTAGGATTTGGAGACGGCGATCATCGGATTTTGGACCCCGAGGTGAGCTCCCCTCCCCTTCTCCTCTCTCTCTCCCTCTCCCTCCTCTTCTCTCCCCCCCCCCCCCCCCCGCGCGCCCTCTCTCTCCCCCTGCTCGTGCGCGCCCCTGCCCTCCCCGCTCGCGGCGCGCGGCCCCGCCCGCCCCCTGCTCGCGTGACGGCGCCCCCCGCCCTTCCCCAGCCCCGGCGCGGCAACGTCCCCGCCCTCCCCTGGCCCGCGGCGGCGCGGCCCCGCCCCCTGCCCGCGCGGCGGCGCGCGGCCCCCGCCCCCCCGCCTGCGCGGCGGCGCCCCGGCCCCGCTCCCTGCTTCCCCGGCGCGGCGCGGCCCCCCGACCCGGCCCTGCGCGCGGCGGCGCGGCCCCGCCCGGCCTCCCCTCGCGGCGGCGCCCGCGGCCCCGCTCCCTGCTTCCCCGGCGCGGCCCCCCGTCCCAGCCCCGTGCACGGCGGCGTGGCCCCGGCGGCCCCTGCTCGCCCGGTGCGGCCCCGGCGGCTCCCTGCTCGCCCGGCGCGGCCCCGGCGTGGCCCCGGCGCGGTCCGGCCCCCGGTGCGGCGCCCCGCCCCCGTCCCGGCCTCGCCCGACCGTATCCTCGCTCGTCCGCGCTCGTGATGATTATTTGTTAGTCGATAGTTAATGTCAAACTTCGTTAGTTAGCGTGCTGCGTCGCGCGCTTCGCCGCGCGACGGATTGTCTAAATTCATATTCTATCTATGTGCTGCGTCGTGCGCTTCGTCGCGCGACGATCCATTTTAATTTCAGTTTTGTTTAAGGTGTAACGCCGCGGGTGTATTCACGCGACGTTCCACTTTGGACTCAGTTTAGTCGACGTATGCTGTCGCGCGTCTCGCCGCGCGACCATCCTCTTTATTTATCTCCACCTGCTTATAATGATTAGACATGAAACATGACTTTACTTTACGCTAAACATAGTGTCTACATTAAATTTCCTTCCATTAAGCGAGTGGTTAATTTATAATCATGTAAACGTGATCGTTTCTCGACTGTCTTTTCCTCTTTCTCCCTTAACCGTACTCGCGAGCCCGCGTGGAACGTCTGTTTACTTATTGCATTCTATTGTATGGTGTATTGTTCTTTTGTATTGAATATGTGGATGTATGTATGTTTGCGCTCGCATAGAGAACGATCTGGTCGAAGAGCCCGAGGAACTCGCAGGAGAAGCCCCTGAGCAGCAGTCGGTTGGTGGAGGCAAGTGTCCCTTGACCTATCTCTGTCCTATTCATTATTTAATTCACCTCTCGCTTTACATATTTATGCCTAAGGATTGACTAGCTTTGGTTATCCATGTCCTTGTTTACCTATTTGGGTTGGATTATTATTGTTTAGCTTTATGATATTGCTTAACTCTAATCAATGAACATGATGAGATTATCTATGATACGTTGTTTTCCCTTCTCCTATTATGATGTTATACTTGTGGTCTTCAAGGGGGCTCGAGCGGTTTCTCGAGTGCCTCTCCGTAAGGACCTGTTCTATGGATGACCGCCCGGGAAAACAGTGCAACCATGAGGGTGGAATGGGATGCCCTTAGCTGAATAATTAGAGGACCCAGGGTGTAGTTCACTTAGCCGTCGTGCCGTCAATGGGGCTCGGTGTATGCGGCTCGCTCTGCCAAGTTTGGGTTCGCCCCTTGGGGAGGAGTGCGGTGCATTTAGGAAACCTAACGGGTGACTACAGCCCCGGGGAATCTTTGTAAAGGCTACGTAGTGATGCCCTGCTGGGTCACCTTGGTAGTGATCAATGGAGAGTCATGATCTCCGGGCAGAAAGGGAATCACGGCTTGTGGGTAAAGTGCACAACCTCTGCAGAGTGTTTGAAAACTGATATATCAGCCGTGCTCACGGTTATGAGCGGCCAAGTGAGCTCCAGTGATTAGTGGTACGTGATCAGAGACACTTTGGTTTACAGGTGGCAATGAGACTAATGGTTTTGGTTATGACTATGGTGCTGGTAAGTGGTATTCTTTCCGTTTGGAAAGGGTACATCGGGCTAATAACTTGGGTTAATGCTAAAACCTGGCTTTCTACTAGTAAGTAATAATCTGACCAACTAAAAGCAACTGCTTGACTTATCCCCACATAAAGCTAGTCCACTATAGCCAAACAGGATACTTGCTGAGTATGTTGATGTGTACTCACCCTTGCTCTACACACCAAACCCCCCCATCCCCAGGTTGTCAGCATTGCAACCACTGCTCAGGCGAAGATGAAGCTGTGGAAGGAGACTTCCAGGAGTTCCAAGATTACGACGAGTTCTAGGTGTGGGTTAGCGGCAACCCCCAGTCGGCTGCCTGTGAAGGCCGCGGTTATCTACGTTTCTTTTCCGCACTTTGATTTATTGTAAGGACTATATGGACGTCTCAGACGTATGATGTAATCGATTATTATTTCCCTTTTAATACTATTTTGAGCACTGTGTGATGATGTCCATGTTATGTAACTGCTGTGTACGTGAATAACTGATCCTGGCACGTACATGGTTCGCATTCGGTTTGCCTTCTAAAACCGGGTGTGACATAAGTGGTATCAAAGTCGTGCTGACTGTAGGACCGCTAACCTAGAATAGAATGGTCGTTCTAAGGACTATAGACCTCTGTCCCTGCCTTGACTTTGATATCCCTTCAAAAGTTAGTCATACCGACCAAACCTATGTTCTACTATATATTATACCTTGCTGAAAATTGTGTTTTATTCTAATCCTTCATTTATTTATGATTCATTATTTGCTGGTCATATTAATTATGTCCTCACCCTTTTGCTTGCGATGTCTTTTGTAGATGGCTCGACTTAGACACACTGCACGAAAGTCCGTCATCCCCTTCTTACCCTCCCGCCTTGCTGAGTGTCCGCTTCGCCGTCCCGTGGCCGGACAGTCCAGCCACTTGGAGAGACTGCACCACCGGCTGCGTGAGGAGCAGGAACGTCGACGACAGGAGCAGTAGGGCTCTTCTTTCTCGCTCCACCAGGAGATAGAGTCCGTGAGGAGCTGCTCCCCTATGCTTCCTCTGGAGGCGCCCCCTGCACCACCACTAGGCGCCCCAGCTTCTGGAGTAGCTGCTGGAGGAGACCCAGACGACGGAGGTGGCGACGACAGCTCGAGCCACGACACCGACTTCTCTGCTAACCATGAGCCGGAAGGATGGGTTGCTCGACCCATCACTCGCGACGCTGCTCGCGGGTGTCACTTCCACGATGCGCTCGACACCCTGCTACGTCAGGCACTTAACCGGCATACTTGGTCCATCGAGTATCGCTGTGTGGTCTACCAGCACAGTCGCGGGGTCTACCCGGACCGCTGGGAGGCAACCTGCTTGGTGCGCCGCCCGGAGAACAGTCTCCAGGGTGCGGAGGCCTGCTCAGAGCACTATTCTATCTCTGAGCGGGACTCAGCTGAGGCAGCCATGCAAGATGCTGCACGACGTGCGCTTTCGCACTACTGCTCGGTTTTCGGTGGGGTAGCTGACGGTCTTGACCTGAAGTATTACCCCCGCCGTCCATCTGGCAGCACAGGAGGCGTGATTGTCTCACCTGTCGGTGAGGGCAATCCTAGGTTGAGCAGCACAGTCAACCTAGCCGCCGTGCTAAACACGGAGCTGGACCATGCATTAGACGAGCTGAGTAGGGCTCGTGCTGAGATCGCCCTGCTGCGGGCTGAGCGCGCGGAACGTCGTCACCTGGATGGTGGTTCCCCCGCTCCCGTCGGGACTCAGCACCCGTACCGCTCACCTCGGCGTGGACACCAGTCTTATGGCAATCCCGACTGCAAGACCAAGATAACTCTAGAACCATAGCTCGTTAGAGTTGGATCTTGTAATTAATACGAAATATATATACGTAGAAGCTACAGTCTTAGCGTTAGTCTCGGTCTTAGTTAGTCTTAGTTAGACAGGGTAGTTTGCTATATCCTGTGCATTTATGTTTGTCATGATGAACTATGTTTGGTTTGGATCTTTGTAATGACTGTCACCAGAGTGTGGGTATCCCCTGCATTTTGGTTTACCTATTATGTTAATGGAGTTAGTTATATAGTTGGGAAACCTTTTCATTCCACTTTCCTCTTTATCTGAGAAGCTGTGTGGTCTGTGTCGGAGATCAGTGAAGATGCTCATCTGTTCAGTGCTGTTGAAGAATTCTATACTCTTTTCTTATGCTGCAAGATTTGCCAGATCAGTTCTGATGTGTGGTTGCATTCTGCAGATGTCAGAGAACAGGCGCAGAGGAGGAGGTGCCCCAGCAGCAGCATCTGCCGCCCCCGCCCCCGATGTCGATCGAGCAGATGTTTCTGATGCAGACTCAGGCAGTTCAAGCCATCGGTCAGACTTTGGCCGCCATTCAGCAGCAGCAGCAGCAGCAACAGCAGCAGGCCCCACCTCAGCCCCAGATGCCTCAGATGCCCAGAGACAAGCGTGCTGAATTCATGAGAGGTCATCCACCAACGTTCGCTCATTCTTCTGACCCCATGGATGCTGAAGACTGGCTGCGCACTGTGGAGCGGGAGTTGCATACCGCTCAGTGCGATGATAGGGAGAAAGTCCTGTATGGTCCCCGTCTGTTGAGAGGAGCAGCCCAGTCATGGTGGGAGTCTTACCTCGCCACCCATGCCCACCCTGACGCCATCACCTGGGAAGAGTTCAGAGGAAGCTTTCGTTAGTATCATGTTCCTGCAGGTCTGATGACAGTGAAGAAGGAGGAGTTCCTGGCCCTCAAGCAAGGGCCATCGTCTGTCAGTGAGTACCGGGACAGGTTTCTGCAATTGTCCCGCTATGCTCCTGAAGATGTCAACACCGATGCCAAGCGACAGTACCGTTTCCTGAGAGGCTTGGTTGACCCTCTGCAGTACCAACTGATGAATCACACCTTCCCGACATTCCAGCACCTGATTGACAGAGCAATCATGACAGAAAGGAAGCGTAAGGAGATGGAGGATCGTAAGCGCAAGATCAGTGGACCCCAGCCTGGAAGCAGCAATCGTCCTCGTTTCTCAGGCAATCAACCTCAGCAGTTCAGGCAGAACCAACGTCCACCTCAGCAGCATCAGCAGTTTCAAAGGCAGTATCCTCAGCATCAGTACCAGAACCGTCAGAGCAATCAGTCAGGAGGTCAGTTTCAGAGGCAGAATCAACAAGCACCTCGTCTTCCTGCCCTAGCAAACCAGCAGAACAATCAGGCAGCACCAGCTCAGGTTGGAAACAGAGCATGTTTCCACTGTGGAGAGCAAGGCCACTGGGTGATGCAATGTCCGAAGAAGGCAGCTCAGCAGCAATCAGGCCCTAATTCCCCAGCAAAGCAGAACGTGCCTCAGCCTGGATCAGGCAACCGCTCTCAGCCGCGCTATAATCATGGAAGGCTGAACCACTTGGAGGCTGAAGCAGTTCAGGAGACCCCTGACATGATAGTAGGTATGTTCCCAGTCGACTCCCATATTGCAGAAGTGTTATTTGATACTGGAGCAACGTATTCTTTCATTACTGCATCATGGGTAGAAGCACATAATCTTCCAATTACTACCATGTCAACCCCCATTCAAATTGACTCAGCCGGTGGTAGAATTCGAGCCGATAGCATTTGTTTGAATATAAGTGTGGAAATAAGGGGGATAGCGTTTCCCGCCAACCTTATAGTAATGGGTACTCAGGGAATAGATGTCATCCTAGGGATGAATTGGCTAGATAAGTACCAGGCAGTTATCAGTTGTGATAAAAGGACCATCAAGTTGGTGTCCCCACTAGGAGAGGAAGTGGTGACCGAGTTAGTCCCGCCTGAGCCAAAGAAAGGAAGTTGTTATCAGCTAGCTGTTGATAGCAGTGAAGCAGACCCAATTGAGAGTATCAGGGTTGTGTCCGAATTCCCAGATGTGTTTCCAAAGAACTTATCGGGTATGCCACCAGAGCGGAAAGTTGAGTTTGCCATAGAGCTTCTTCCTGGAACCGCCCCTATCTTCAAGAGAGCTTACAGAATATCTGGACCAGAGTTGGTTGAGCTTAAGAAGCAAATTGATGAGCTGTCAGAGAAAGGTTACATTCGGCCAAGCACCTCGCCTTGGGCCGCCCCTGTCTTGTTTGTGGAAAAGAAAGATGGCACCAAAAGGATGTGTATTGATTATCGAGCTTTGAATGAAGTCACGATCAAGAACAAGTATCCCTTACCCAGAATAGAAGATCTGTTCGACCAGTTGAGAGGAGCCAGTGTGTTCTCCAAGATTGATCTGAGGTCAGGTTATCATCAGCTCAGGATCCGACCTTCGGACATTCCAAAGACGACATTCATTACCAAGTATGGTTTGTATGAGTTCACAGTGATGTCTTTTGGTTTGACCAACGTGCCAGCGTTCTTCATGAACTTGATGAACAGTGTATTCATGGACTATCTCGATAAGTTTGTGGTGGTATTCATTGATGACATTCTGGTTTATTCTCAAAGCGAAGAAGAGCACACAGATCATTTGAAGATGGTATTGCAGAGATTGCGAGAGCACCAGCTGTATGCAAAGTTGAGCAAATGTGAGTTCTGGATCAGTGAAGTCCTGTTCTTGGGTCACATAATCAACAAAGAAGGATTGGTTGTGGATCTGAAGAAAGTGGCAGACATTTTGAACTGGAAGGCGCCAACAGATGCTAGAGGAATCAAGAGTTTCATTGGAATGGCCGGATATTATCGGCGATTCATTGAAGGGTTTTCGAAGATTGCGAAACCAATGACAGCGTTGCTAGGCAACAAGGTTGAGTTCAAGTGGACCCAGAAATGTCAAGAGGCCTTTGAAGCGCTGAAAGAGAAGTTGACAACAGCGCCTGTCCTAGTCTTGCCTGATGTGCACAAGCCTTTCTCAGTGTATTGTGATGCTTGTTACACAGGTTTGGGATGTGTGTTGATGCAAGAGGGAAGAGTTGTGGCTTACTCGTCCCGACAGCTGAAGGTTCATGAGAAGAACTATCCAATCCATGATCTAGAGTTGGCAGCAGTGGTTCACGCACTGAAGACATGGAGGCACTACTTGTATGGACAGAAATGCGATGTTTACACAGACCATAAGAGTCTGAAGTACATATTCACTCAGTCAGAGTTGAACATGAGGCAACGAAGATGGTTAGAGTTGATCAAAGACTATGAGTTGGAGATCCATTACCATCCAGGCAAAGCAAACGTAGTGGCAGATGCTTTGAGCAGAAAGAGTCAAGTCAATCTGATGGTCGCTCGTCCGATGCCTTATGAGTTGGCCAAAGAGTTCGACAGGTTGAGTCTCGGATTTCTGAACAATTCGCGAGGAGTCACAGTCGAGTTGGAACCTACCTTAGAGCGCGAAATCAAAGAAACGCAGAAGAATGATGAGAAAAATTAGTGAGATCCGGCGACTGATTCTAGATGGCAGAGGCAAAGATTTTCGAGAAGATGCAGAAGGCGTGATATGGTTCAAAGACCGCTTGTGTGTTCCCAATGTCCAGTCCATTCGGGAGTTGATTCTCAAGGAAGCTCATGAGACAGCCTATTCGATTCACCCTGGCAGTGAGAAGATGTATCAGGATCTGAAGAAGAAATTCTGGTGGTACGGAATGAAGAGGGAAATCGCAGAGCATGTGCCTATGTGCGATAGTTGCCGAAGAATTAAGGCAGAGCACCAGAGACCTGCCGGATTGTTGCAACCATTGCAGATCCCTCAGTGGAAATGGGATGAAATTGGTATGGATTTCATAGTCGGATTGCCTCGCACTCGAGCCGGCTACGATTCCATCTAGGTAGTCGTGGACCGTTTGACCAAATCAGCCCACTTCATACCTGTCAAGACCAACTACAGCAGTGCAGTATTGGCAGAATTGTATATGTCTCGGATCGTTTGTCTTCATGGTGTGCCGAAGAAGATAGTATCAGATAGAGGAACGCAGTTCACCTCTCATTTCTGGCAGCAGTTGCATGAAGCCTTGGGCACGCATCTGAATTTCAGTTCGGCTTATCACCCGCAGACAGATGGCCAGACCGAAAGAACCAACCAAATTCTTGAAGATATGTTGAGAGCCTGTGCGTTGCAAGGTCAGTCCGGATGGGACAAGCGATTGCCTTATGCAGAGTTTTCCTATAACAACAGTTACCAGGCCAGTTTGAAGATGTCACCATTTCAGGCGCTCTATGGAAGGAGTTGTAGAACTCCGTTGCAATGGGATCAGCCTGGAGAAAAGCAAGTGTTTGGGCCGGACATTTTGCTTGAAGCCGAAGAGAACATCAAGATGGTCCGAGAGAATCTGAAGATAGCGCAATCAAGACAGCGAAGCTATGCAGACACAAGAAGAAGAGAGCTGAGTTTCGAAGTCGGAGACTTTGTCTATCTGAAAGTGTCACCAATCAGAGGAGTCAAGAGGTTCGGAGTCAAAGGCAAGTTAGCACCCCGCTACATTGGTCCGTACCAAATCCTCTCAAGGCGTGGAGAAGTGGCCTATTAGCTCAGTCTGCCAGAGAATTTGTCCGCTGTGCATGATGTCTTTCATGTGTCTCAGTTGAAGAAGTGCTTGTGTGTGCCCGAAGAGCAGTTGCCAGTGGAAGGTCTTGAAGTCCAGGAGGACTTGACCTACGTTGAGAAGCCAGTGCAGATCCTTGAGGTTGCAGATAGAGTCACCCGAAGGAAGACCATCAGAATGTGCAAAGTCAGATGGAATCATCACTCTGAGGAAGAAGCAACCTGGGAGCGTGAAGATGATCTGTTGGCTAAATACCCTGAGCTCTTTGCTAGCCAACCCTGAATCTCGAGGGCGAGATTCTTTTAAGGGGGATAGGTTTGTAACGCCCTGAATTTGGGGGTAGAATTTTTTTCTTCTTTTCTCTCACCAAATTCGGGCGTTACTCTCTTTTCTCTTTCTTGTTTCGCTTCTTTTTCCCAATTTCAAACCAGTATAGCGGCAGGTATCCGTGTCATGTATAAACCAAAACCTAAGTGTCATGGGTGTTGCATCATGCCGAAGCACTTTTCTTTGTCTGATGTTGAGTGTTCGTCTCGTTCCGTTCCGGACTTCGATTCGCGATTTAACTCCGTTTAGTGGTCCGCGCTCGTCGTGGGTTTTCGATCCGCGAAGTGGCCCGGCCCAGCCTAGCCCGGCCCAGCCTAGCCCTGCCCGGCCCTGCGCGCCCCTGGCGCCCAACCCCCCCCCCCCCCCCATGCGCCCCCCTCTCCTCCCTCTCTCATTTGGATCTCCCGCGCAACAACCTCTCCTCTCCCTCTTCCACCTCTCTCTCCCCGTGGTGCCCTAGGATTTGGAGACGGCGATCACCGGATTTTGGACCCCGAGGTGAGCTCCCCTTCCCTCCCCTTCTCCTCTCTCTCTCCCTCTCCCTCCTCTTCTCTCCCCCGCGCGCGCCCTCTCTCTCCCCCTGCTCGCGCGCGCCCCTGCCCTCCCCGCTCGCGGCGCGCGGCCCCGCCCGCCCCCTGCTCGCGCGACGGCGCCCCCCGCCCTTCCCCAGCCCCGGCGCGGCGACGCCCCCGCCCTCCCCTGGCCCGCGGCGGCGCCCCGGCCCCGCTCCCTGCTTCCCCGGCGCGGCGCGGCCCCCCGACCCGGCCCTATGCGCGGCGGCGCCCGCGGCCCCGCTCCCTGCTTCCCCGGCGCGGCGCGGCCCCCCGTCCCAGCCCCGTGCGCGGCGGCGCGGCCCCGGCGGCCTCTGCTCGCCCGGTGCGGCCCCGGCGGCTCCCTGCTCGCCCGGCGCGGCCCCGTGCGCGTCGGCGCGGCCCCGGCGTGGCCCCGGCGCGGCCCCTGGCCGGTTCAACCGCCCCCTGGCCGGTTCAACAGCCCCAGCCCGGTCGCCCCGCCCTCGTCCCGGCCTCGCCCGACCGTATCCTCGCCCGCCCGCGCTCGCGATGATTATTTGTTAGTCGATAGTTAATGTCAAACTCCGTTAGTTAGCGTGTTGCGTCGCGCGCTTCGCCGCGCGACGGATTGTCTAAATTCAGATTCTATCTATGTGCTGCGTCGTGCGCTTCGTCACGCGACGATCCATTTTAATTTCAGTTTTGTTTAAGGTGTAACGCCGCGGGTGTATTCACGCGACGTTCCACTTTGGACTCAGTTTAGTCGACGTATGCTGTCGCGCGTCTCGCCGCGCGACCATCCTCTTTATTTATCTCCACCTGCTTATAATGATTAGACATGAAACATGACTTTACTTTACGCTAAACATAGTGTCTACATTAAATTTCCTTCCATTAAGCGAGTGGTTAATTTATAATCATGTAACGTGATCGTTTCTCGACTGTCTTTTCCTCTTTCTCTCTTAACCGTACTCGCGAGCCCGCGTGGAACGTCTGTTTACTTATTGCATTCTATTGTATGGTGTACTGTTCTTTTGTATTGAATATGTGGATGTATGTATGTTTGCGCTCGCATAGAGAACGATCCGGTCGAAGAGCCCGAGGAACTCGCAGGAGAAGCCCCTGAGCAGCAGTCGGTTGGTGGAGGCAAGTGTCCCTTGACCTATCTCTGTCCTATTCATTATTTAATTCACCTCCCGCTTTACATATTTATGCCTAAGGATTGACTAGCTTTGGTTATCCATGTCCTTGTTTACCTATTTGGGTTGGATTATTATTGTTTAGTTTTATGCTATTGTTGGGGACCTTCGGCATCCGAAGGTCCTCAAAAACAGGATTTAACAGTATTTCTGGAAGTATAATGTGTGAGCAGGTACCTTCGAACTCAAGTCGTTATCACGCCAGGAGAAGACCAGGATAATACGAAGGTCTTGGTACAACGCCGAAGATGTCAGCAGGAAAGCTTCGGCGTGGTTGCAGAAAATGAAACCGACTTAAAGATGAAAAGGCTATTCAGACCTTGATAGATTACCATAGAATTATTATCAAATGTAAAGGGCATAAATGTAATTTTGTATGGGTTGCGCCCCATGCCTATAAATAGGTGAACAGTACTCCCGTACCGTTCACGCTGACTTGACATTCGCTTTTGGCGTCATGCTTGTACCGTCATCTCCTTCCGATTGAAGGTACACTTGTAATTCAACAATGTTTTCATTTATGCCCGATAATAATATATGATTGTTTATGTTGTCTTTAATATTCTTTATATTTCATTCCTTGCTATTATTTAATGAATGTATGAAGGTATGTCCTTCATAACCTTCGTCCGCAAGCCATTACATCCTAAGGGAAATAATGCTTCGCAGGACGAAGGACTTTAATGATTAACATTTTCTATGTTGCCTTGTTCTTAACTCATAGCACTTGAGAACAAGTCCCCAACAGCTATTGCTTAACTCTAATCAATGAACATGATGAGATTATCTATGATACGTTGTTTTCCCTTCTCCTATTATGATGTTATACTTGTGGTCTTCAAGGGGGCTCGAGCGGTTTCTCGAGTGCCTCTCCGTAAGGACCTGTTCTATGGATGACCGCCCGGGAAAACAGTGCAACCATGAGGGTGGAATGGGATGCCCTTAGCTGAATAATTAGAGGACCCGGGGTGTAGTTCACTTAGCCGTCGTGCCGTCAATGGGGCTCGGTGTATGCGGCTCGCTCTGCCAAGTTTGGGTTCGCCCCTTGGGGAGGAGTGCGGTGCATTTAGGAAACCTAACGGGTGACTACAGCCCCGGGGAATCTTTGTAAAGGCTACGTAGTGATGCCCTGCTGGGTCACCTTGGTAGTGATCAATGGAGAGTCATGATCTCCGGGCAGAAAGGGAATCACGGCTTGTGGGTAAAGTGCACAACCTCTGCAGAGTGTTTGAAAACTAATATATCAGCCGTGCTCACGGTTATGAGCGGCCAAGTGAGCTCCAGTGATTAGTGGTACGTGATCAGAGACACTTTGGTTTACAGGTGGTAATGAGACTGATGGTTTTGGTTATGACTATGGTGCTGGTAAGTGGTATTCTTTCCGTTTGGAAAGGGTACATCGGGCTAATAACTTGGGTTAATGCTAAAACCTGGCTTTCTACTAGTAAGTAATAATCTAACCAACTAAAAGCAACTGCTTGACTTATCCCCACATAAAGCTAGTCCACTACAGCCAAACAGGATACTTGCTGAGTATGTTGATGTGTACTCACCCTTGCTCTACACACCAAACCCCCCCATCCCCAGGTTGTCAGCATTGCAACCACTGCTCAGGCGAAGATGAAGCTGTGGAAGGAGACTTCCAGGAGTTCCAAGATTACGACGAGTTCTAGGTGTGGGTTAGCGGCAACCCCCAGTCGGCTGCCTGTGAAGGCCGCGGTTATCTACGTTTCTTTTCCGCACTTTGATTTATTGTAAGGACTATATGGAGGTCTCAGACGTATGATGTAATCGACTATTATTTCCCTTTTAATACTATTTTGAGCACTGTGTGATGATGTCCATGTTATGTAACTGCTGTGTACGTGAATAACTGATCCTGGCACGTACATGGTTCGCATTCGGTTTGCCTTCTAAAACCGGGTGTGACAGTATTTTATTAGGCACCTTCCTGATCTGACGAGAACCAAACCAGTCTAGTATACCTCCGAACTAGGTGCCACGTTAGCTAGCCATTGGCCAGCGTGCGTCTGTTGGAGACTAGCCATTGCAAGCGGTCTGGTGCGCCACCGGACCATGAACATCGACGATCCGGTGAATTATAAAAATAATTTCCTAAGATTGCCAAGTTCAGTCGTACAGGTGGTCCAGTGCGCCAAGCTGCCCAACCGTCAAGTCCTGGCCCCCACGAACCCGGTTCGGTGCACCACCAGACCGATCCGGTTAGGCCCAGACCAACTGAACTTAGTAGGTTTTTATGAACCGAACCTCGAGAAACAAATCGTCGTGTTTATTTGTGTTGATCATTACTTTACGATTTGATTCTTCCTCTCCCGTCTCTCTAAAAAGTTCTCTTGCTTATCCTTTTGAGTTTGCTCTTAAAGTTATCCGCAACGATTGAGCAACTCGTGGCAATAAGAACTCTCTTTCACACTCCAATTATATTCATACTTGTTCTAACGATAACGTTTGGCAAAAGATTATGTTCAAAGTTTGTAATTTTCAGGTTTCACCTATTCACCTCCTCTAGGCGACTTTCACGCATATACTAGCAGAGAACTAGACTTCAGTTTAGGCTTTAATCTCGGATAACATTGAGTCTAGCAAACCTTTAGTCTAGGTTGGTGACTCCAACCGTGACTAAAGGTCACCTTTTACCCCTATTTGAAGAATTGAAGCCTCTAATCGAGACTAAATGTTTCAATTATATATTCCATTTCTTCTTCTCGTACCTCGAGTCATTGAGTCATTTGAAGCTCTTTGTTCTTGCTCCGGGTGAAGGGTTCATGTTTATTTACTTATGCTATTTATGAAGAGTCTGGGTCCGTTTGGTTTAGCTTTTTTTTCTAACGAGCTTTTTTGAGATTCTGGATTTCTAGAGAAACTGACTGTGGAGAGAATCTGAATATCGTGGGGCTTACGTGCAGAGGGAGATGAAGGGATCCATAGGGTTTAGGATTTAGTAAGTGATAGATTCTGTGTTCAAGTGTTTCTCACAAAACCAGACTGAAAAGCGAAGCGTTTGGCTGCTAGAAACCATGGCGGCCATAATATGATTTTAAGCTAAAACAAATACCCCTTTAATCCTTCATATATTCTACTTTATAAAGGTTAGTAACTTTATTATCTCATCTTTTATGGTTAGTATAACTTATTTCAATATTTATATTTTTTTATGATTTATTAGATTGAGAATAATAGTAGAATTTTTTATTTGAGTGAAATGCATTGGTAGCCCCTAAACTTGTCAACTTGTCAAGGGATGTCACATCGATCCATGAACATTGAAATGCATTTCTAGGTCTTTAAACTTGAGATGCATTACACATCCTCATCCTTAAGCTTGTAAAAATGGTGCATTACATGTCCATTTTTGGTCATACCGACCACTAAAGTGCGCCATTTAACAAGTTTAAGGACCTAGAAATACATTTTCAAAATTTGTGGACTTAAGCGGCATTAGCTCTTTTTATTTATATATTATCTTAGCTTAAATTTATGTGATAGTTTGCATACATAGAAAGAGAAATCTTATAGTTATTAATTAAAATGAGTATACACTCTTCATTGCTATTATAGCTTATTTCATACTTTAAAAATAAAGATTTAGGGCTTGTTTGGGAGAGAGTGAATTGGAGGGGGACTGAAGTGGGCTAAAATTTTCTTAGGCCTTGTTCCATTGTATAGGGATTGGAAGGAATTAAGGAGATTAAATCTTTTTCTATTTAATTTTGAGTGATTTAATCCCCTCTAATTTCTTTCGTTGCACTCCTAACTGAATGAGCCATTACTATGTTTAAACCAAGATTTTATTTTATTTTTCTGGATTATGTCATCTTTAACTCAGAGTTTTAGAGTAAAACTGCCTACTGAAGTAGAACTACGCCTAACACGCCCTTAAATAGGATTCCACTCGGAAATCCAGCCACAACCGACAAATAGGAAATCCTCCTGTAACTAAAATCTATTTTATTATGATCCATTTCGCGAAAATATAGATTATGCCAAAGATGCCAAATTGCTTTCTTTTTTCTTTTTATTCTAACTCAAAAAAGAAGAAGAGGAAAAAATTGCAATGATTTAAAGCGAGAACTTGTTCTTAGGTAAATCAATTGTTAGATGCTTCTCTAGAGTGTCCCATATCAGTTTTCCATCTTCCATACGAAAACTATTAATTTGCATAAGATCTTCTTCAGTCTTACTCAAAAGGTCCAATAGTGTATGTATATTGGCCCTTTTGAGACAATTATACGTTCTAGAAGGCAATTCTAATTGATCAATAAAAATACAATTCATTATCTAAGTTATTAAAACCTCACCCCTTTTGAAGCCCCGTCCGCACTTCACGGGAGTGTCCTGGATCCGGCGTTGACACGTGTGAGCGCGGACCCGAAATCGAATTCTAATGCAGTTGTGAGCAGCGGTGGCCTGAGTCCGTGACCGTGTCCTCTCTCCCGCGCTTCCCTTCAACGCCGCCTCCCTAAAGATCCACCCCTTCTCTGCGAGGGAGTGCGAGAGCGGCGAGACGGTGGACGACGGCCATGGCGGGAGGCTGGCGGACGCGGCAGCGACCAGCTTGGCGGGGGAAGGCGGAAGCGTGAGCACCGGCGAGGACCCGGGCGTGGCGGGCGCGAGCGCGGACGCCACGAAGCGCCGTAGCGCGTCACCGACGACGGCGAGCGAGCGGAAGTAGGCAGCGTGCGCGGCGGCGAGCGCGTACCGGCGGTCGGCCGCGGCGCGGATGAGCGCCACGCGCTCGCAGCACAGCGCGGCGGGGTCTCCGCGCCGCGGTGAGGGCTCGGACGCGGACGAGCGGCGTGCACGGGGCGGGAATTGGAGGAGGTGACAGCGACGGCGACGGCGTCGTGGGAGGTCGTGCACCCCATTGCCGCGCGGGAGGGCGAAATCCTACCTTCAGAATTGGCGGCAGAGGCGTGCGGATACAACGGGCTCCGGTGCCTCGTCGGCGTCCATTATACGAAGGGGGACGGACGGCGGCAGGGCACGCTGCGTCTGGTCCGGGTTGCTTCATTGGTTGATGAACCGTAAGCATTACATGCCAATAGGCTTCATATTTTTGTTTTTTTAAATATGCTAGGTCTACCATAACTGGTTTACACATCCCTGCTGCTAACCACTTCAGATTCAAATTTGAGCTAGCCAAAAATCTGAACTTAATGTTTGTCCCCGAAAATTATCTTGTAACCTTGTCTGCAGCATACTGTATCTTACAAAGTTCATCGCTATTGCTGTTCCATGGAATTTAGATACAAAGAAGTTTGCAGCTAAGAATCGAGGAACAAGGGAAGTGTCTTCAGATGATGCTAGAGCAGCAGTGCATACCCGGGGCAGAAAAGGCGCAGGATGCTTCAACCGCTGCAGATGCATTGAGGTCACCTTCTGAGATTCCAGAATCTTCTACCGTCAAGGAAGTTCCAGAAAATAGTCAAAATGGATCAACCAAGCAAACAAGTATGCCCATCTATATGACCGAAAGGTTTTAGCTTATGGTTGTGTGACGACGAGGCACACAGATCACTGATGTTTCTTGCCTTTTGTTTCAGAATAAGCTAAGGGCCGATGAAGTTGCAAGCATGAAATGTGTTTCATGATCCGATTGGCTGTTTCCAGGCTTAAATCAAGTTGTTTTTGTCCTTCCGTGAGAACAGATGAACGCTATAGTTAACTTCCTTGCAAAGCCTGGCTAGGTGCATGTAACTAGGAGTTAGTTGTATATTACCTACCCTCACGGTATCACTGAATCCCAGTGTTATGCGGATGATGTAGTCTTCAGAAGACAGCGCAAGCACATTGTCAGGGGTTTGACTTGTTTTGCCCCCCCCCCCCATTACTTAGGTATCAAGTAGCGTCTCCTAGGCATTTGATTATGGGCTAATTCAAGTGTTTACAATAATGTTTAGCACCTGTTGTTTAAAACATGTCATGGTACCAAATATGACGAAGATGTATTGCATTTATATGAGAGAATGAGAGATTTGAACTGCTTTAGTTTGGTCTCCGACCATAACATCTTCTCTCTTAGTAGAAATTTTTTTATACCTTTATGAAACCGGAATGTACATCAACTGTGCAATGGCCGCAATGAGATGAGCGACAGATACACGCGATGGGACCAAGCACTTGACCTAACCAAACCCAGTTCAAATTAGCCAGTACTTGAGTTGGTCAATTACTTACGGCCTCGAGTGCAATTAGCAATACAAATCTTCAAAACAACGTTGCTTTATATAGGTTTATGAATGAAAACATTTGAAGTAATTAGAAAAAATGCTTAAATTGTTTCTATTTTAAGCATCTTTTTTTAAAAAATAATCAAATACGATATTGCTAGAAATGAATATGTCAATGGAACAGTTCGATATTTGAGACCAAACCTGAATGTTTAAAATCAAACTGTAACACACCTGTTAACTCTAAATCGGATCACACACTATAAATGAATAGAATGGACGTAGACAAGAGCTGACGGTGGAGGAACAACAGAGGAGAGGATAGGCAGACAGAGACGAGGAGAGGCGGAGGTGAGCATCTGATGAATTAGCTCGTATCCTTATCATGCATTTCATTTCAAATGTCAGACCAGACCACATAATAATATAATTAGTTGCACGAGATGTGACAAGTTTCTAAAACGTATGCTCCAGCTTGTATCATGATAGTGGACGAGAACAATCTCAGCAGCATTCTCGCTCCAAAGAATTCTAAGCAGACTCACGTTTACAGTAGAACCAAGAACAATAGACGAGGGTACGCAAAAGCTTTTTATCTGAACACTAGAACTGGAAAACCCTATTGCCGAAAGTTGCCAAAGCAAATGTGAAGGTTACTCGAGGCACTCCAGTTACCACAAGCAAGGGATCAATTTGGCGGCATCTGCAGTCATTTACAGTTTTTACATCGGTGGGTCTTCCTACGGCCGGCTGCCGTTCAGCTGTCTCAGATCAGGTTGGTTGGTTCACTCAAAACATACTTGGGCAGTTCATACTTAGCACCTGGAATGTTAAAAGAATGCTTCCCTGTGCTTCCCTCCGATGCCGCCTCCCTCTAGATCCACCGCTTCCCTGCCCCTGCTCATCGATTCGGCTCTACTACCCACCACGCCGTCCCTATGTCAGTCTAGGTTTACCCCTCCTGCTCCTGTGTCAGTCTCAGTTCCTAGCTCTGCATCTCAAGGAAGCAACATTTTCAAGACCAGGATTGAAGATGCAAACAACGTTGATGCAGGTAATGTGAAAATATAGAGTAATGTACCAAAGTAGATCGTAAGTACCTTTATCAGTTCCTAATTCATATCTACTTAGTGTTGGGTTGACTGGTTTTTGTTTTCTGATTCTGTGTACCATATATCCAATTGCTCCAGTTATTGATGATGCCTGGTACCATATATCCCTAATACTTTAATGACACTCAGCCTCTAGATACCACTAACCTTATATCATTTGGATTGATTGTCAGCTTCTGCACACTTACATTGTGGTATATGTTCAGCCTGCAGATATCTATCTGATTGATGAACCAAGTGCTTATCTTGATTTGGAGCAGCGTATTGTGGCCTCAAAGGTTATCAAGAGATTCATTCTTCACGCGAAGAAAACTGCATTTATTGTTGAGCATGATTTCATCATGGCAACATACTTGGCTGACAAGGTCATTGTTTATGAGGGGCGACCTTCTATTGACTGTACTGCCAATGCACCACAGTCTTTAGTATCCGGGATGAATAAATTCTTATCAGTAAGTGCATGATAGCAAAATATGGACTGTTACCAATAACATAGCGTGCTCTTTGTTGGTCCAACCATATGCAGTTCTCATAGTTTAATCTTCAGTCATACTATATATCTGCACTTCAAACTTTTATTGGCCTGGAGTCTAGCTTATTACCCTTTACATTGGTTCCTATAGTATTAACCTAGGATTTCATGGGTTGTGCAAAAACATAGAATTTCGTGCACCATTTTTCTTTTGATTTTGGTGTAGTATCTCCATGTTGGTTTCCAAAAAAGATCCAACCAACTACAGGCTGTTTATAAACGAACAGGACTCTGACAGACCAGGCTCTTCAAGACCTTACTAACACCTTGATGTCTAACAAAAATCTTCAGTAGGATTTGAGAGCTCGAGTATATTTGCACATAAAAAACCCGTTGTTGTATCTGTGCCATTGCTTTGATTTCTTCATCATTGGCTTATCTATTTCCCTGCACTAACTTCACTTGCCATTCTTGTGGTAGCATCTTGACATTACTTTTAAAAGAGACCCGACCAACTATAGGCCACGTATAAACAAGTTGGACTCTACAAAGGACTTGCTTAATTTGCAATTCTAGAGCTGATTCGGTGTGAATTTAAAGAGGTCATCATACATTTGAAGTTGTTAATTTCAAACTGAAACGGTATTATATTTAGTGCCAGTTTGTTTTTGTTGTTTCAAGATTGGTTAATGGTTACAGGGTCGTAACCTTTGGATTTTGGTACAGTTTGCTGTTATAGTAACCTAATTATATTCCTACCACTCAGCCTGAAGCAGGACTGACATCTGATTTTTTTTATTTTATACACTTATTCCTAATTTATGGTGTTGTTTCTCTCTGAAGTGAGTAAAATTGTGAAGTGAGCCTTCATGTTTTCTATGTGATTGGTACCAATAAATCCAGCATACACCTTTACCTAAGGAAGTCATGTTCAGGATAGATAATTTTAGCTCGCCCTTTAGAAAGAAGCTCCTCAAGAGTATTGTGGCTTCTCAAATTTAGCTCAATACATGCTTTAATGTTCTCACACTAATTAGTGTTTACAGGTCATCGCTAGATCATGATGCTTCATTCTAAGTACTGCAGCTCCTCAGAAGAGCTGGTGACTTGTCTGTCTGGCCTCAGAAGAGCTGAATCTGAATCGCTGGTGCTCCTTGCCTCTGGCTCTACGGTTGTGCCACAGAGCAGCTGCTCCCACGGGCACAGCACAACTGTCTTCCGCTATAGAAGTTTGGAATATTTAAAACATAAGGCGAGGAGCTGCAGCGATGAGTTGCTATATTTATGCTAGGCTGAAAGGAATAACATAACCTGAAAGCTTGTATAAGGTTATTTATGCTAGGCTGCTGGCAACCTTTCAGGTTATATGCTAGGCTGCTGGCAATCTTTCAGGTTATGTTATTCCTTTCATACTTCTATTATAGTATTCATTAGGACAACAGTCACTCAAAATCATTACTTCATTTTCATTTATCATTTGTTACTCTGATCTCATATGGGCTGCCTTTTTGGAAATAATGCTGGTGAGTTTCAGGCCTCATTGGAATCTATTCAGAATTCACTAGCAGATGAGTTGCTAAAACTGACAGAACAAGTAACTTCTGACAATAGGAGTATTGCATCTTTATTTATATGTATGCACATTGGGTTGAAATTCTATGCAGTAGTCAGTGCGTGCTGTTACCCACTAGGCCTAGCCGTAGTCAGTGACTGCACAACCACAACCCGCTCTTGTGTATTTTGCGTTTGTGGATCGCATCACATGTTATTTTGGTCCTTCTATATTCATGCTACAAGGCTGCAAACTGTGATGCTCATACATTTATGTAACCAGTAACCTATAACGACTTTGATGTATATTATATTTTGTAACTGTGAACTTGACTATCGTAGATATGTAGCTTGCTTTACAGCAACATATGCCACTCGAACGATTTTTTAGTGTACGACTGTGCTACAATAACTGTAGCGCCCGGTAGGGCGCTGCCCTATTCTAGTCCAGCTTTAGGGTGTGTTTGGTTTGAGGTCAAAGTAGGATGAGTCGGGGGCGCCACCGTCCCCTCGATTTTTTGGGATCACGCCGCCCCAAAAATCACTCCGGTGTCCACCTCGCCCCCGCTTGACTCTCAACCAAACACTATAGAAAACATGGTCGCCTCATTCTATCTCTCTTTGTACATTCAACCAAACGCACCCTTACATCCCACCAACACCAAGGCTCGTTCTCAGCCCAGTCAAGGCCTCCGGTTCGAATACACCATGACAGCGCGGCGTGTAGTCGTGTTCTTGTGCGGCCGGTGCTCCCGGTGCTCCCCATCACACCACCAAACGGACCAGGCGAGGCGTCCTCCAGGCCCTAGCTCTGTGGTGTGCGCCTCTGCGATACTGCGACTGCGGGGCGCCGGTGCCCGTCCCATCGGCCGCCGAACTGTGCGCCCCGGTTGCCCACTAGGCCACTACTGCAGTCTGCACTCTGCAGATAACACAGAGGAAGGCGGAAGCCGATGGCCGCCGTGGCAAGCCCCGCCCTCCGGCTCCGCCCGAGAGCCGCCTCTACGTCGGCGACCTCCTCCTCCGCCCCTCCTCGCTGTCGCTTCGGCTCCTTCTCTCACTCCTGTTTCAAGGCAATTCCTCTCCCCTCCTCCCCTCCTTATGCACCTAGAAATTTCCCTCTAAATGTTGCTTGTTTAGTTGGGAATTTGGCAGGGTTTTGTTTATTTGATTTTCCCAATCCATCTTCCCTATGCACATGATCTAGTCGAATGGAAGACTCGAATCTGTCTTGGTGCGGTGGCCATGTGCCAATGGGTTTTTTCATGGAAGTTCTGAGATATAACATTCGGAATTTGCTTTAAAAAGCTCGGCAGTAACTAGTTGCCTTTCTAATCATATAAAGAATAGGCACCCAAATTCCCCTCAAGGACTTAACTTGGCTGGCCTAGGCTCAGATTGATTTTTCTTTACATGCCCCCAGTCACAAGTGCCTACCTATACTTCACATAGTGTATTTCTGCACGATATTAGCTCGTAGATATGCTTAAAATTGTTCGATTTTGTTGTATTGACTAGTGCGCTGGCATGGCTTATATATCTCAGTTTGGGAGGTCATTTCCAGTTCAGAGAGTCAATGGAAGCACGATGCAGCATTTCGGTACTCTAAAAGGTAAGTAATTTACATTCTCAATATGCTTTTCCAGAAGAACTTTGTTGAATTAGAGTAGCAGTTTGTGCTGATCTTTTACTCCACGCTAGCAGCTCAAGTTTTTAGCAGCACTGGCGACCATGATGGACGATTTCATATTAAGAGGACTATATGCTTTGCTGCTACGGACAAGCAGGAGCCGGTCGTTTCACGTTACTCAGACATGCCGGTTTTGCATGAGGCAGAAAGTGGTACTAAAGTTACCCCTGCATCTGAAAACTCCTACTTCGCTGGCAGAGGTGCTGGAAAACCAGGATTCATCTCTTTTCAAGAAAGCACCTTCCGAAAGTCAACTGTGGAGAGCGTGCCACATCCTGGCAAGGAAGCATCTCGATTAGTTTGGTTTATTGGCCCTACTATTCTCGTGTCTTTCTTGGTTCTTCCATCTCTTTACTTGCGCAAAGTACTCTCAGCAGTGTTTGAAGATTCCTTGTTGACAGGTATCCTTTCTTTGATAGTTTCAGGACTGTGGTGTTTGTTTTCTAGATTATGGATGTTTCATAACGATTATAGGGTAGACCTCGTGCCAGAGACTCCAACATGTTTCATAATTATGGAAAAGCATATGGAGAATGTAATTTACATTCTCCAACATGCTTTTCTCAATAGTTTTTCCATAAATTGCAGACTTCCAGTAGTAAACTTAGATGTTACCCCCAGTGATACAGTATGTTGCCACAATGACCTATCCTGTCATCTTTCACATAATCCATTTTTTACAATCTTTGTATTTTCTAAAAATCAGCAATATCCCCATCCACTATCACGAAGATGCGTACTTGATGGATTTTATTTTTCTTGTTTGCAGATTTTCTTATACTATTCTTTACCGAGGCTTTATTTTATGGAGGAGTTGCAATTTTTGTCTTCTTGATTGATAAAGTCTGGAGACCTTTGCAGCAAGTAGCACCAAAGAGTTACATTTGGTCAAAATCCAGATTTTTCCGTATTTCCTCAGTAACAACAATGGTTCTGAGCTTGATAATACCTCTTTTAACAATGGGCATGGTATGGCCCTGGACTGGACCAGCAGCATCAGCGACTCTTGCCCCTTATTTGGTTGGACTGGTTGTACAGTTTGCATTTGAACAGTATGCACGGCATCGGAAATCACCTTCTTGGCCAGTGATTCCTATTATCTTCAAGGTAATTTTGTTCTTAATTTGTATTGGTATGATTGTGTTATGACCGGAATAACATACAGGCGCAGAGATAAGAAGAGTTAGTTAGAGAGATAGCAGATCTCCTATTTTTTAGTAGATATTCATTAGATAAGGGATAGTTAGATGGATCTCCTATTCTCTAGGAGATCAACCAACTGTAATGGGCTATATAAGCCTAACACATGTGAATAAAGAAGTTTTTAGGCAGGGTTGCTTCGGGCCATCCAAATCCTTCCAATCCCTCTTCTCCTCCCACGCTACCACGGCGCCACCCAAGCCCCAGGCTCCACGCTGAGTCCCTGGGCAACACTCCTACCACCTATGCAGCGCAGGTTCTATCAATCTAGTATCGGGAATGCCAGGGACAGAGGCGGCCACAACCTCCACCTTGCCCCAACCACCCATGGTGTTCCACCGGCCGCCGATCCTCCATCTACTGGCGTCCTGGACTTGAAGACAATGATGGCAGACTTCCACCGGCAAATGGTGCAGCAGATGTCCTCGATATCCGCTCGCATGATAGCACGGGAAACTGTGGCATCTTCATCAGCATCCTCCAACAACACGGCAGGTCTTCCCTATGGCTTGCCGAGTTACGGCGGCATCCCAGCCGCCACCACCTCGCCAATTCCACCATCAGCCCCCATCGTCTCCACATTTACCCAACCCATACCTATCCACCAGATTCAATTTCCACCATCCCCATCATGACCACCACACCGCCTCACATGTCATATGTCACCACGGACTTCCCTGGTTCCGTCATGCCACCACCAGCCCCCAGGTTCCACAAGCTAGAGTTTCCCCTGTATGATGGGAAGGAGGACCCGCTAGGATGGCTGAACCACTGTGTGCAGTATTTCCATGGTCAGGGCACCCTGGAATCCAACAAAGTCTGGCTGGCCTCGTATCACATGACAGGGGCAGCCCGCCAGTGGTTTGTCATGATCAACAGGGAAGAGCCGGCCATCTCCTGGGATCGCTTTGTGTTCCTGTGTCACAAAGATTTGGACCCCCATCCAGAACAATCCACTTGGTGAATTGGCGCGCCTACCATTCCGGACGACAGTTGATGAGTACCAAGAGCGCTTCTGGGCGCTGTTGTGCCACGTCGCACCCCTCACACCGGAACAACTGGTTCAGCTGTTTACAGCTGGACTGCCAGAGCATATTCGCATCGATGTGGAGTTACTCAGTCCCCCAGATCTGAACACGGCTCTCACCATGGCCAGGGCCTATGAACATCGCGCCCAGGCATTACACTGGTTTCCCCAACCAGCCAGTTCTAGGCCAGCTCAACCTGTCACCGGGGCACCCACAACACAGCCAGCTCGTCCATTCAAGCAACTGACACCTGCAGAGATGGCCAAGCGACGCAAACAGGGACTCTGCTACAACTGCGACGAACAGTACGCGTGCGGACATCACTGCCATAGATTCTTCTACCTTGAGGTTTCAGATTACACGGAGGAGGACACTAGTGCAGAGGATTCGGACACCACTGCTGTTGATCTAGTGATCTCCCTCCATGCCTTGTTGGGTACCCGATCAAAGGACACAATGCAACTCATCATATCAATCCATGGACACAACCTGATTGCACTGCTCGAATCAGGGTCCACTCACAACTTCCTAGATGCAGCTACACAGCACCGATTGGGTGTCCAGCTAGGACCCAGCCTAGGTCGACAGGTCACTGTAGCCAATGGGGAAAAGGTCACTTGCCAAGGATTTGCTGAAGGAATTCTCGTCGTCATCGGCCACGACTATTTCGCAGTCCCCTGCTATGCAATTGCCCTTGACAGTTTTGATGTGATTCTCGGGGTCCAATTTCTCAGAACATTGGGGCCTATTCTCGGGGATTTCGAAGACCTGTGCATGGCGTTTACGCGTGGAGGTCGTCGGGTCCTGTGGAAGGGCCTGGGCTCCCCACGCAGCCAGGGACATCTCCAAACCAGCAACGCGCTCCCTGCAGGTCAACGAACCCCAGATGATTGATCAGTTGCTGCTCTCATTCCCTACAATATTTGATGAACCCCAAGGGCTGCCACCAGCTCGGTCATGCGACCACCGCATTCATTTACACCCAGGAACGCCACCAGTGGCAGTTCGACCATATAGATATCCTCAATTGCAGAAAGATGAGTTAGAACGCCAGTGCGCCACCATGCTTGCCCAAGGGATCATACGACCTAGCACATCTGTCTTCTCTGCTTCAGTCCTGTTGGTAAGAAAAGCTGATCAGTAGTGGCGATTTTGCATTGATTATCGTGCTCTGAATGAGTGTACAGTCAAAGACAAATTTCCCATACCCGTGGTGGATGAGCTCCTCGATGAACTCCATGGAGCCTGTCACTTCACCAAATTGGACCTACGCTCCGGGTACCATCAAGTCCGAGTACACCCTGATGATATTGAAAAGACGGCTTTCTGCACTCATCATGGTCACTTTGAATTCTTGGTTATGCCATTTGGCTTAACAAATGCACCATCAACCTTTCAGAGTTTAATGAATGAAGTACTTCAGCCCTTCCTACGTCGTTTTGTCTTGGTTTTCTTCGTCGACATGTTGATCTTCAGCACATCTTGGACAGTACATTTGAGGCATGTGGCAGCAGTCCTGGATACACTCTGTTCTCACAGTTTGTTTGTCAAGCGTTCCAAGTGCATTTTTGGAGCTCGCTCAATATCCTCCTACCTGGGACATGTAATCTCTGCAGAAGGGGTCTCAATGGATCCAGAAAAGCTTGCTTCAGTCCAAAGCTGGCCGCAACCTCGCACTGTCCGGGGCATCCGTGGTTTCCTAGGCCTTGCAGGCTATTATCGCAAGTTCATCCATAACTTCGGTGTCCTGGCTGCCCCCCTTACGCAGCTACTTCGTAAGGAAGGATTTCAATGGACTGATGACGCCGAGCATGCTTTCTGCGCCCTCAAAGGGGCACTGCCATCAGCCCCTATCCTCCAGCTACCCCGGTTTGATACTGATTTCATGGTGGGCTGTGGAGCATCAGGGACTGGTTTTGGGGCTGTTCTTCACCAGGGCACAGATGTCATCGCCTTCTTTAGCAGGCCATTTGCAGCACGTCACCATAAACTGGCAGCATATGAACGAGAACTCATTGGTCTCGTCCAGGCAGTTCGTCACTGGAGGCCATATTTATGGGGACGCGGATTTATCGTTCGCACAGATCACTATAGCCTTAAGTTTCTGTTGGATCAACGCCTTTCAACCATTCCCCAGAATGCACGCACATGATGGATCAGATTGCAGCAGGGGAACTAGCCCATCATGTCAGATCTGTTACCCCAGCTCCTACACCTGGTGCATGGTGCAGGTCATGAGGGCATTTAGAAGACTATCAACCGCCTGCGCGCAGATTTCTATGTACCACATGACCGGGCACAAGTTTGTGAGTTTGTCAGAGCCTGCACCATCTGTGAACGAAACAAGACTGAGCATCTCCACCCGGCAGGTCTGTTACAGCCCCTTGACATACCCTCACAGGTGTGGTCTGACATCTCCATGGATTTTGTGGAGGGGTTTCCTAAGGTACATGGGAAATCAGTGGTATTGACAGTAGTGGATCGACTGTCTAAATATGCTCACTTCATCGCATTGGGCCACCCATATACCGCCACCTCGGTTGCTAAAGCTTTTTTTTGAGGGCATTGTGCGTCTGCATGGTATTCCCAACTTCATTGTCAGTGATCGAGACCCTGTGTTCACAAGCCATTTATGGCGAGACCTCTTCAAGATGACAGGCAGCACCTTACGTATGAGTACTGCTTTTCATCCTCAAACGGATGGACAGTCAGAGGTGGTTAATCGCACCATTGCAACGTACTTGTGGTGCGTCACATGAGACCGCCCTAGATCTTGGCTAGAATGGTTACCTTGGGCTGAATACTGCTATAACACCTCCTACCATACAGCATTGCGCGCCACACCATTCCAGGTCGTCTATGGCCGCGAACCACCTGCTCTTCTTCCTTATCAACCAGGGACAGCGCACACTCAGTCGGTGGATGATATGGTCCAGGCAAGAGACATTTTTTTGGCAGAAGTTCGCACCCGTCTGCAGCAAGCTCAGCAGTATGCAAAGCGCTGGTATGACAAGGACCATCGCGAAGGGGTATTTGAGGTCGGCACATGGGTCTGGCTCCAGCTACTGCACCGACCTATGCCGTCTCTATTTGATACAGTCAACAGCAAGCTGGCCCCACGATATGCAGGTCCTTTTCAGGTGCTGGAACGTATTGGCTCAGTTGCTTACCGTCTACAGCTCCCCACAAATGCTTGCCTACACGATGTTTTCCATATGGGACTCCTGAAGGTATTTCATGGCACTTCACCAGCATCAGTTCCAGCTCTGCCACCAATGGAAAATGGCCGACTGCTACCAGTCCCTGCTCGTGTGCTTCGTGCATCCCTGCGTCGTGGCATTTGGCATGTTCTAGTTCAATGGGGCGGCATGGATGAGGACAATGCTAAGTTTAAGCAGCAATATCCGGAGGTTCAGCTCGCGGACGATCTGTTCTTGGAGGGGGGAGAGATGTTATGACCGGAATAGCATACAGGTGCAGGGATAAGAAGAGTTAGTTAGAGAGATAGCAAATCTCCTATTTTTAGTAGATATTCATTAGATAAGGGATAGTTAGGTGGATCTCCTATTCTCTAGGAGATCAACCAACTGTAATGGGCTATATAAGCCTAACACATGTGAATAAGTCAAGTGTGTTTTTGCTAAGCGGTTCTGGTTTGATTTCCTTAATTCAGTGGGGCTGCGGGATCTGTATCCAGCTCATGAGGAATCCTTTGAGTCGTGGTGGAAGTCTAGCAGCTCCCGGGCATCGGATATTGTGAGAAAAGGTTTCAATTCTTTAGTGATCCTAGGTGCTTGGACCATTTGGAAGCATAGGAATAGGTGTGTTTTTGATGGTTGTAATCCCAGCTTGGTCATGGCCCTTAGGATGGCTAGGGAAGAGGCGGTGCTCTGGTCCATGACTGGTGCCAAGGCCTTGTCCTTCCTCCAAGTCGAAGAGTTGCTGGCTTAAAACAGCGGTGTGGGTCGTGTTTCCTCCATGTTTTAGTCGGTGATCCGTAGTTAGTCTCTAGTGGTGTGTGTGCTGTATTGGGGTTCTCTCCCCCTTTCTTTTCTTCTATTAATACAAAGATGCGCAGCTCTCCTGCGTATTCCAGAAAAAAAGTTTTTAGGCAGGAAGCAACTCAGGGTTGCTTCGGGCCATCCAAATCCTTCCAATCCCTCTTCTCCCACGCTACCACGGCGCCACCCAAGCCCCAGGCTCCACGCCGAGTCCCTGGGCAACACTCCTACCACCTACACAGCGCAGGTTCTATCAGATTGCATCATGAAGTATTAGCGTTATTAATTGTGCTTTCCAGTTATGCTCAAGTTCAAATGTGTGGAAACTATATATTTATAGTTTTATACTTTTATTCCATCTCTTTAGTTTGTGATCTGATCAATCGTACCTGATATTTGGGAGCTGGGACTTGGGATTGGCTATCAGTGTATCAAGTAATTCTGGACTCTATTGGAAGCATTTTGAAGAATCTATGGGCAACAACTAAGACTGGGAAATGTGGAAGAAAATAATCCAGTGAAGTATTCTAGTAAATAAGTTGATGGTATTTTTATTTCTATGAAGTAGAGCCAAATGTTGTTCTCTTGTTTGTCCTTTGGATATGCTGGGGCCACAAAGATTAAAAAAGGATGATGCTTATGGGAAGCAATTTGATGATCAGCCAGTATACTGTTTTGTTGATGTAAAAGTTTGTATCCTGATAGAGGATTTAAAGACACAAAAAGAGAACCTTAGAATGACATATCCATCTAAGGCCTAGGTGCATCCAATTTTTCCAAGGATGGTTTAGTAGTAATGTACACCAGAAGGCTAGGGCCAGGTTGCTTGCAGTTGTTATTTCTTGGTTCTTGATAACCACAGCTGGTTTCCCTACTCTGCTCTTGTTCATTTTGATTTCGAACAATCAAGAAATTGCGTATTTTACATTTTTCTATGAATGGATAAGCACTTTGATGTTACATGATGCTCTCAGGTCCAGCTAAATGCTTCAGTTAGTTCTCGTCATGTGATTTCCCCCTCCTTTCAGGTATACAGGCTACACCAACTGAACAGGGCAGCTCAGCTGGTGACGGCACTCACATTTTCTGTCAGAGGAACAGAGACAACAAATCAAACCCTAGCCATCATGAACTCATTAGGAGCATTACTGACTGTCCTTCAAATTCTTGGCGTTATCTGTGTTTGGTCCCTCTCAAGCTTTCTGATGAGGTTTCTTCCCTCTTCAGACATTCCTGATCCCTGACTCCTAGACGTTTTGGTAGAACTTTTGGAGCGTGGGCATAGCTTCCCATTGTAAATTGGTTACACGGAACCAGTTTCACATGTTTGCAATGTTTAGCATTTCTTTAGGGCATCTTGATGCAATCTTCGGCTGAGTAATTGGAAGAGAAACTGACGCTGGAATCAAATAAACAGCAAATTAAAAGGTCCGATGCATTGAGTGTTTCCATGCTGCCCTTGTGGATCAAATTCTGAGCTTGCAAAGGGATCGGTTTTGTAAGAAGGTATGCGAGATTTAGTCAGATTTATGGGGTGTTTGGTTTGAGGAATCACTTCATACAAAATGTGGTGGTGCATCATGGGTTCATTCCTCAAATTTGGTGGGATGATCCTATTTCTCATATTAGTACTAACTAACTATAAGGAATGAGGTGATGATGGATCAACTCATTCCATTCTACAAACCAAACAAAAAAAGTGAGGAGTGAGAAGATGAAGGACTAGCCAATTCCTCAATCCAAACAACTTATTAATGTTCCACAAGGCTCTTGCAGAACGCAATACATTTCACAAGTTGATGGCAGTCATGTACTGTTGTATATCATCGCCAATTGGTCGGACCCTGCTGAGTGCTGATGCTAGGATACGTGGAGCTGGATCCAGATGATTCAAATTCAAACTTCTCTATGTTACCTTTGGAAAACATATTTCATGTATGCTACTGAATTCAGTTTCCCGTTAAGGGCCTTTCTGGATTGAAGGATTTTTTTAGGAAAAGTGTAGGATTCTAATTCCTATAGGAAAAAAAACTTATTCATGCCTTTGGAATATAGATATGATAAATATTTGATCTTTTTGTCGTCTTTCGGATGATACTAAATCACGCTCATTGAAGTCACTACATAGCATTTTGTATATCACCCATCCTGTAAAGATGACAAGATTAGATTACCCTAGAAATGAAGCGAAGGAAAAGCAAAGGAAAATTTCCTATCGTGCTGATGAAAATATAGTAAACTAAACATTGCTCTGAATCTCTTTTTCAATTCTTATTATTTTGTTGCTACTAAATTATTGTACGATTCATCCAAAACATTTGTGACCACTAACCTAATGTAAAAAAAATAATTATGCATTCCTATCCCTATAAATTTCGTACGCTTGTTTTCTGAAATTTTCTCGGTCTTTCAATCATCTGTTTTCCGTATAACAATCCTGCATTCCAAAGGGGTCTAAATGGGTGGAGCATTTATGGCTCCTTTGGTAGGACTCTGGTTTCTCCAAAAACGGCTTTGGCTCTGGCTCACGAGGTGAAACCACTTCTTTAGATGAGCCAAAGTCATTCTGAAAAATCATTTGGCAAAACGGCTTATAGGTTGTTTTTCAGAAAGACCCTTGTATAGTTTATCTCTCCTGTACGTGGCTAGGGATTGAGGACAGGACCAAAAAATAATAATTTGGACTGGTGGGAGGGCTATTGTGCAAAAATAACGTGAGCTGAAGCCGGGTGAGCCACTTTTTTGGCTCATGCCCTCTAGTTTATTTTGGAAAAACACTTCACTGATGAAGCCATTTGAAAAAGAGGTGTTTGATACAACTTTTGCATGAGTCAGAGCCGAAACTGAAAAATAAGCCTACCAAAGGGACCTTACTCTTCTTTTTTTTTTGCTACGTTGGGCTAGTATAATGTCTTCATTTCATACATGGAGAGGACGTTCTTGGAGGACTTGCATGTGGCGACACATAAGAACGGAATATTCTGCGAATATACTTCCAAGATATTTGAGATCGTTCTGTTCGTTGGAAACATGCATAATTTCAATTATGTCAATCAACTGTTTTCGTCCGGTTTCTCCATGCAGGGCTTCTTCGGTTCGAGATAGATAGATTTTAAATCCACCAATCCCTCCGGAGAAGAGATTAGCCAAAGAAGCCGTAAGACTACGAGCCGTTTATGTCCCAGTCTTGTCAGGATGTCAGCTTCAGACATAGTACAGTTTTGTTGATTTTAAAAAGAACCGCTTTTATGTACAGCAGTACAAACACCAGCTTTAATCCAAAACGATAGAGTGTGTTTTCTTTTTCTTAGAAGAACGAAACTGGAACGTTTTCAAGCGCGCAGCTTTTAGGGTTCGCATTCACTGTGGCGGCTTTTACTTCCGCTAAAAGGCGCGTGTTGCCATTGGAGTTCATTGCATTCCAACTCTGTTCATGTACTTGGCACGGGCATCAATTTCGCCACAGAAAACCTTTTAGTTCCAGACCCTTTGCATTGCGCAGGCCACATAAACCATGACAAAACTCAAGCAGATCCAAGAGACGACGACCTTCTGTTTGAACACGAAAACAGAAGCCATCGCAGGAAAACAAAAGGGGAGGCGAGGGGGGGTAAAGAAAAACCAACTGATGTGCGCCCGCTTCACTGAGAGGACTGGAAGGCAGATGGAACTCCAGGCCCCCAAGCAGAGTGAATCGGGCGCTTCGCCACTAATGTTCAACACACGTAGCCCATCCTTATGTGCAAAAGGTGGCCGGGCTGCCCAGACGAGATTCGTCGCAGCCGGATTGGAAGTTTTTGCACCACACCAAAAAAACAACAGTCCCAGGGAGAGAGAAGAAGAAGAAGAAGAAAAATGGAGCTCAAAACCACCACATGAACAAAGAAACCATTGGTAAAAACAGAGCAGGCTCACTGCAAGAAAGCACAACACCACCCGGACACGCTGCGAGAAAGAACACAAGAGATCAAAGTGAAACCCAAACACTACTCCTATATAGTTGCTATAGTACCAAGAACGGCGCCCTGAAGGTGTGGATGAAATGAAACTCTGAGCTTGCCCTGCATTTTATAGGGAGGTCGGAGGCTACCCCTACCCTGCCCGCGGCGGCTACCACTGCCAAACAATCTTCCTCTTCGTGGCAATGGTTTGCTCTCAGGATTGGTCGCTAGGGTTTGGGGCGGGCGGCCCGGGCAGCGGGCAGTGCCCCAATTGGCATTAAATTATGAAGAATTCATATACGTCACGCGCCTTGGCTGGAACGATACTGAAGAAAAATCTCACCAAGTTGGCTCTTGTCAGCTACTCAGCTCAGCTGTCACCATGTGGGGCCTTGCAGGAGGAGTACTACATTTATTGCTGTCCTCAAATTTTACTAGTGTAGTTAACTGTAACCGGGTCTCGGTGCGTGTAGTGACCGCATCTCTTTTTCTTTGGAGCAGGTCTTTTTAGTACTGAATAGTTTCATCCTGATCGAGACCTCATGAACAGTGACCCCAATAATTGACGCGTACTAGCATCACTGTTATTTTTCGAGATCCATTCTTTGATTTCTTTCTGCGGAGTAGAATCCAATGTCTGAACCCGAGGCCTTGACGATTAGGTCCGTCCAAGTAGTCGCCAAGCGCTGAAGCCAACGAGGTGTCCTTGTTTTGTTTTGTTTTTGTTTTTTCTTTCAACGCGGCACCGGCACCTCCCGTGGAAACATCGATCATCCACGCACCAACACCATTGTTCGTCGTCAGTACTCGTTGTCCCTGCTTTGCGGGTAGGCGCCGATGAGGGCATTGATCTTGACGTACCATTGACGAATCGCACTAGACAGATCCACCGCCTTCGTTGACTCACGTTTAGGTTTCCACGGTAGGGTAGGAGGACGCTGGAATAGTGGAATTGCATAAAGTTTGAGTTGGATATTTATGAGTTGATCTTCTGGTGTTTATGAGATGGCGGATATTGTTATAGTTATGACGCCTTAACAACAGACTATTAGGAGCGAGGAGGGAGGAATCTTCACCTTGAAGCGGCCGGTTTGCGATACCTAGGAGAAGCACCCATAGTCGTAATCGTGTGTTAGGTTTTGACTTAAAATCATCCACAGATACTGTATCTTCAAGTGTTACGTGTGATCTTGCATGGTCGTTTCAGAAGATTCAATCAACGTTTCCTCGCGTGGAGCAGTGGCGGATCTAGGAACGGATCAAGAGGAGGCTACTAATTAACCTAGCAAACCGGGACGGCTAGCAAATAGATCATCAAGCCAAAATACAAAAAAATGAAAATATGAAATAACCTTACGGCCTTACCTAGCATTAGCAGCCACAGTATTGCACACTTAGCACAATAGCACTAGGCCACTACCACACTACACACAGTTCAGCTTCAGCAGCAGTCGTCAGCTCCAGTCCTCAACGCCATGTCCACGCACGGAGCAGCAAAAAAAAAAAAGGGAAACAAATGCGCTGTGCCTCAGACTAAGGCTGTCTCCAACAACATCCTCTAAATTTCATCCACTAAAAAAATATTCTCTATACTTTACAGCACCCTCTAAAAAATTCCGTCATCTATATCTTCCTCATCTCCAACAATATCCTCTAAATTTGGTACTCTATATCAACAATGATAACTAAATTCCTAATTCAATTTAGTTTGTATCAACATTGCATTTTCTGTCAACCGGAAAATATTATGTACGTATCTAGATTAAATTTAAATTAAGTATTTAAAATTCTAAATTAGTGGCCTGGAAAATTAATTAAGATAACACAATATAGGAAATTGCATTGTCTAGCTAAACTTTGTATTATATTTTTTTCTATTGGATGTATTGGAAAACAAAACAGGAAAGTTTTCTAAATAAACTTTGTATTGCATATATTTTTTCTATCGAACTATCGAACGTACATGAAAACCAAACAGGCAACACTTCTTGACCAGTGCGCGCGACCGTACGTAAGCAACAGTGTATAGCGGGTGACCGTGGAACTCTACATTTAGCGTCTCTCGCAACGTGTGCTAAATTTACAGGAGTCTATAGCAGTCCTTGCTGGAGGCGTACCGGACGAAAACATCCGCTATATGTAGCGAACAGACCGCTTTAGCGGATCTGCTGTAGTCTCTAAAGCCTCCTCTAACCTAAATATAGAGGACCAAACGGTCATCTATGCTCTCCAACAGCGTCCTCTAAATAGTCCTCTAAATTTAGATGACGCTGTTGGATTCTCTCTATATAAAGTTTCTCTAAACGGTCCTCTATCCATTTGAATATTTTAAATAACCGGTTTAGCAAAACTAAAATATGTACAATACATTTGAGAGTATGACAAATACTTATATAAAAAAATAAAAATATCTCTAATATAGGTATTTGCGTATATAGGACATGATTTAGAGTATGTTGTTGGAGAGAAAGGATATATAGAGGATAAAATCTTTTAGGCTTAGTTTGGGAACCACATTATCCCAAGGGATTTTCATTTTCCCAAGGGAAATTAGTTCATTTTTCCTTGAGAAAATAAGAACCCCTTGGGAAAATTGAGCTCTCAAACTAACCCTTAAAGAAAACTGTAAATAACAGATATAGAGGATGTATATAGAGGATGATGCTAGAGCAGCCTAAGGTCTGACTACCTGAGTGGGTAAGGGCGGCGGGTCGACGGGGACATACCGAGCGAGTGAGCGGAAGCGCTGAGACAGTGAGACGCCTGACGACGGCGAGTTGATGGCTAGGGCGTATCGCGTGCGGAGACAGGTAGGGCTGGAAACGAGCCGAGCCGAGCTCGGCTCGGTGCAGCTAGGTGGCTGATCAAGCTCGGCTCGGCCATTTCACAAGCTGAGAAACCAGACTCGGCTCGGCTCGAAGGCGGCTCGCGAGCCACACCCTGATATTATATAATTGAATTATATAGTGAATTATTAGAATATAAATATGAAATATATATATATATATATCATTCATTATTACGAGCAATCTAAATTATTAATTGTCATATATCTATCATGAAACGCTAAGTAATAAACTGACAATCTATAAAATTAGCTAATATCCATCATTATTCTACATATTGAGTAATTTGACAGAGCTCGCGAGCCGGAACGAGCCGGCTCGGCTCGACTCGCTACGAGAACGAACCCAAAAGACAGGCTCGGCTCGAGGCTCGCGAGTCGCTCCGAGCTCGAGCTGGCTCGCGAGCCTCGAGCTTATTTTCCAGCCCTAGAGACAGGAGAGTGCTGAGGAGTGGGCGAGTGGCGGCTGGATCTGGACTCATGCTGTGCGGACTGTGAAGAAGGGACTGTTGAGTTGTCTTAGTTTTTTTTTTGGACTTTTGTGGCTGTATTCACTACTATTGGTTTTTTGTTCGGTTTAAACCGAAAAACCAAAATATTAGCACACCCTTTTCTACCCTTTCCATACTACTTCGTTCCGCTTCCGCCCATGAGTTTTGGCAACGTTGGCCCAAGCCAATAAACTGTCCGTGAGCTTCGGCCAGATGCGCATGCAGAGCCCTCACGTGGACGTGCCCGTTAGGTAGTGAGGCCTCAGCCCCTCAGGCTTTGTTTGGGTACAGAGGGATTGAAGTGTATTAAGGTGTATTGAAGGGGATTGAAAAAAAATTAGTTCATATTACACTTCAATACACCACATACCACCTCAATCCATTTCAATCCGAGATTATCCAAACAAACCCTCAGGGTCATTGCCAGCAGCCCAGCACAGAGCCGCAGTCGCCGAGCCGCAGCCTACCCTCGTCTCGGGCGTCCGTCAAGTGTCGCCTATCACCAGCGGCCCACCCACGTCGCGAGCTAGCTGCCAGCCACCGTGCACAATGGCTTCGTCACGACCCACAACCTTCACCAGTCGCTACGGTTTAGGCTCCCAGCTTTGTAGCCTTCGTCGTCAGTCACGAGACGCAAAATTCAGTTTGCTCGGTTAAATCGAAAACCAAACCAAACTTAAAGGTTAACTGGAGGGTCGGTTTTCCTTTTTCATATAGATAATTGTGATTGAGGATTTTTATCTATATGTTTTTAGAACATCACGGTATTAGGTAGAGGATTCCTCATCTAGTGTCTATTAAACACACAAAAGACAAACTGAACCTGTCGTTCGGTGTGTACTCATGTGTATATAGAGTTTACCAGAAACTGTTGAGAATTAATCATATTGGTTTGAATGCTTCTACGTGATGTCAATGTGAATATACCAGGTATTAATATCATACTCACATTTGACTTATTGGCATTTGATCTATTTTCGGGGACGCCTACGAATATAATACATCGACCTTAGTCAAAGCATATGTTTTGATTATAGATTCACGTGGTCTGTGATAACTCTTCTCTGATTAATTCACCTTGACAGTGATTTGCCTCAAAGAGGTTTATCTTGGTGATGAAATTCCTAACACGCAATATCATTGTGCTAGAAATACGAAACAATAAATACTTCATTTTGGGAAATGACGAAGATCATTATTAAATGTGGGAGACAAATGTGTCGACAACTATCTTGCCTCTATAGATTGCAAAGGGGTCCAAAATAAAGTCCTAGCCATGAGTGCTTGAAGCTCTCTTATCGGGTCAATGATAAATGTAATTGAGGTTGGACCAATAATCGCAGAATGAAAGTCGCGTGGTTGAAGTTCGGATATTTATGTGCTCTATTGAAATAATGTCTGGTGAATGTGATGGTTCAAGTGGTCTTGTAAGAGACTCATCCCACATATGTGTTGAATAAATAATGTTTCACTATGTAATATATCTCGCAAATGACATGATTTAAAATATGCAATTAAAAAATTCGGAAGATTCGTCATTAGATCCTAGGACTCATGTTTTGAATTATAAATATGCAACATATAAATCTCATACTGAATAATACATTCCTGATGAATGAACACTCTCTTATGTAGAGAATATCTCCTAGATGAGATTATAGTTCCTTCATGGAACCTTTTCAGAAGAAATAAAGTCTGTGTTAAACACCAAAGTTTGATAATCCCTATAAAAGGATAAAGACTCATATAGACCCGAAAAGGAATAAAACGAGGAACCAAAGGACCTGAAGTTTGCTTTGATAAACACATGTGCATGTCACGAGTTTTTACCGAGTGCATGTACACTTGTGTATTCCACCATATATGGAATTGTGGTTTCCTTAAAAGCCCTGATGGCAGAAACCTAGAAGGTTTAAGTGTTACTGACAAAATATTCTCATTGTGCCAGAATGATAGACTATAACAATGTATCTGATCGATGAAGAATCCCTGATGGATTATGATCCTTGATGGACTTATGTTACACCATCATATAAGTTATAATGAATGTACACCTGGAGCGATGAGTCATATCTAAAATATGTATTATTACAACTGTATTATCCCTTAAATTCTCTAGAAGGACACATTTATTTGCTTTGTACAACTATGTATACATTACGGTGTAAGAAGATAGAAAATAATAGCACCCCAACCTCATCCATCCTCATTACTTCAGATGAATACACGTACATAACTTGAAGAATATGCTTGAATTATGAGGGATAATGACTTTGACAGATGTCATCATCAAGGGAGTGAATGTTTATATTGATCACAATTGTGAGACAATGAATGTCATATTCTATGCTCCGAATGCGTCAACTTGATGATCAATACGTGAACTTTATGGAAGTTTCTATCAAATATGTAGATCCAGTCGATCGAACACCACACGTCAAAGTGGCTTATTTATATTGATACGTGAATTTACCTCGTGTATCCTAGAAGTGAGTTAAGGTGAGGTTCCTGATATAATCCTTGCAACAATATGCAATTCGTTTGCTAAATCTCTATATGCATATGCTTCCAGAAGGATATGTTTTGTCATATTGAGACATTTTTGCAAAGATCAGGGGAACACATTTCTAAAGTTAGCCCTTGTAGAAGATTCGATGCAGTCCAGATCCAGAAGATTGAAATTTGTCCTCATGACAGTTGTTGTACTCTTTTTATCCTTGGTGAGTTTCCCTGAAGTTTTCTCACATAAGGTTTCTAATGAGGCAACAAAGTGCAAATGCATTTTGCGTCACCATGTACTCTTTCTCCATATTTTTCCACTAGGTTTCTGAGAGTTTTAACGAGGCATGTGTTGGTCGCGCTATTTGCTCAAGGGAGAGTGTTATGTAACCCTAGTTAGAGTTATGTGGGCAAATACCGACTTTGCCCTTGAGGGGTCTTACGTCTTTATATAAAGAATCTTGTATCCCTCCCATAATATAGAAAACATAAAGAGGCCAGAGACCCAACCCTACATCGTGTCTAATGTGTTTAATCTGTCGTGCTCCTATAAAGGGAAACGAGATCTACAACTTCTCAACACCTAATCTGATGACGGAAGGAAAAAGAGTGGATCTGGTGATCCGTGGTAACATAGTTTTCAATAATCATTATTTAAAAACCGAACTTAAAAAACGAACGAAAAATTTCGGAGCGGGAGAGGCGGCATTTGCGAGATAGGGACGGGTGGGCGGCGGGCCACGGACCGGCGGTGCTTGAAGGATAGTGAGGCGGGAAAGAGATAGTTGTCTATGGCTGAATGGATAAGGTTATGAAAGATGGATGGGCAGATTCATGTCATTATGTGATCCAAACAGGGTTCTATGGAGCGGGTATGGAGAGTGCTCCCCCGTCCGCGGACCCAACAGACCCGACAGGGGAAGATTCATCTTCGTTAAGCTCTCTGTGGGGCTGTGCCTCCATACTCGTCAAAAATTCCTTGCGGGGAGACCCACCCATTGACATTTGTACACGCAAACGATGCAACTTTGAGGAAAGAGCGGTCCTCGCTATCAAATGATGATTTACAAAATCTAGCTGTTGCGACCGCTGAAGCTGTAATTTATAAAGATAAAATGCTACTGGAATAGAAACGTTTCGGATTAAAGCTAACCAAACAGCAAGAGTGGCACACCATACAAGAATATCTTTTTGTCTTTCACGACTTGACTTGCAAGTGGCAAACAGCGGTTGCTCCACTTGATTTGGTGTGTCGCCGCCGTGAGTTCAGCGTGGGCCCCTTGCAGCAACGGCCAACGCCAGCTCATCCAGCCCCACCGGCGAGCAGCCCAGGATGGCACGGCCCAGCGGCTGGGCCTGCACAGCTGGTGCGCAGGGCACCCAGTCCCACCGGGCCACGGCGATGGCGTTCCCCTCCTCCCACAGCTCGTAGAGCACCGCGCCGTTCGCCGGCTCGGCCGCATTGTACACGTACCCGCCCGCGGCGTTGCCGCACACCCCGATCGACAACGTCATGTCGTCCAGTTCCTCTTCGTCGTCGTCGTCATCAGTGTCGTCACGACGAAACAGCCTCTCGGACAGCTCCGGCGGCATCGCATCGCTGGATGCGGAGGGGCTCTGTTCCAGAGTGTCGCCGTCCACCTCCCATGCCTGGACGACGACCGTGCACTCTGCCTCCTTGTCTGCCCGCTTAGCCCCGAACAGAAGGAGGCGGTCCTCGGCGCCGGCGCGGCCGGGCGCGACGCCCCACGTGGTAACGGCGGCGTCGGGGCCGAGACGACGGGTGGGGCCCCACCGCCGGTTCGCCGGGTCGAACCAGCTCGCCCACCCGGTGGTCCTCTCCACGAGGTACACCCGCTGGTCCGTGGCGGCCGTGGAGAGCCACGTCGCGGCGGCTGAGTCCCTGAGCGCGTCCGGCATCGGATCGCAGGCGGTCCACCCGCCATCCTCGTGGACCTCGACCGCGGCGGCGTTGCCGCCCTCGGCCAGCGCCAGCCGGCACGCGCCGCCGAGCGCGACGACGCGGTCGCCCACCGCGGCCAACACCGGGTCGATGCGCCACACGCCGGGGGCATCCAACGCGACGCATCCGGCCGTGCCGAGCGGATCGGCCGCGACGGCGAGCCCCGAGAGCGAGAGCGCGCAGACGCGGTCCCCGCGCGCGCCGCGCAGGAGGCGGACGTGCGACGGCGTGGCGTGGCGCGGCGCCGGCACGGCGAGCCAGGCGCCCGAGCACGGGTCGTACGCCGCGGCGCACCGGAGGCCCCCGCGGCCCTGGAGGTGCACGACGAGCCAGGGCAGCCGCAGCGGGCGGCGGCGCAGCGCGGCGCGCACCGCGCGGAGCCACTCCCGCGAGACCCGCGCCGCGGCGGCGAGGTCGGCCACCGGCACCCGCTCCACCACGGACTCGAGCACGTCGCCGTAGAGGTACATCGCCGCGAGCGACGCGCCGTCGGGCACGCACGTCTCCTGGTGGCACCGGTGCTTCGGATGGTGAGCTCGAGCGCTGACGCCCATTCCTTTCCCCCGCAAGGATTCGCTAGGAGACAGCTCACAAGTGGGCTGTGTTGCTGTGATGATCTGATCTGATGGCCAAGGATAAATAGAGCGGAGTGGGGCCGTGGGGGTGGGAGTGGGCCGGCGGGGGCGCCAGCTTTGGAAAACCACGAGCGGTGCCGGTGCCGCGTGCCGCCGGGGTCAATGAAATGGAAATGGTGATAGTGTAGTACAGAGATAGGGTGGGCAGGGCATGGCGGCAGGGGCAAAGCTGTCGAGATGTGCGAGGGGCCAAATAAGCAGACATCGCTAGTCCGTTCGAACAAAAGCGACGTAAGGCTTATCGTTTTACTACGTATATAGAATTCTCAAATGGAGCGGAGCCTTCGGCACGGTTTGTTTCGGCTTCTGCTAGCTCTGCGGACTGCTAAACGTTCAACTTTTCAGCTAACTTCTATAAAATTCGTTGAGGCAAAAATTATCCAAAATCAACATAAACACATAATCGGTTGAGTCGTTGTAATAGTAGAAATTCATCAATTTCTAAATCCTGGACCCTATGAATAATTTTATCTTACTCCACACGTAATCGTAATGATACTTAGATTCTCCCCACAACCAGATTTTCAGAAAAGCTGGTCAGAAAAAAGCTTAACCAAACAGACCCTTGGATCGTTCGTCCGCAGCGAGCTCTAGAGCATCTCCAACAGAACCCAAAAATTAATCTCCCCGTACAAGAGAATAAGGATCTCCCAATATCTCTTAATTTCATTCTATGGGTACCGTCTCCAAAAGATCCCAAGATTTTCTCAAAATTTAAATCCATAAAGGCTCACAAATGATGTATGTAGCTGCCATCTCAAACCTCTCTATGCTGCCCCCAAACGTTGTGCGGACGTCGTCGTGCATGCACAAGAATCCTGTCGTAAAGATCAACGGTGGATTTCGGAGTGGCGGCCGCGGACAGAAACCAATGCTGACGATGGCTTGTTGACTTGGTGAACACGCGAACTCGCTTGTGGCTTCGACACAGGCTGGCGCCAAATGCTGAAACAGACGCAGGAACAACGTACGAGGCTCTATAGGGAGCTCGGGCGACGGCGAAGTTTTGCGCCATATACATGGATTTATTCGCCTGCGGTGGTTTAGGGATGCTTGAAAGGGTACTGTTGGGATCATTTTTTTTCTTTTTATCCTAAAATAAGGATCAGGATGGGTTTTTGGGCTCTCTTAGAGATGCTCTTAGACCGGAAATTATAAAACTAATAGTTAGCCAATAAAAATTAGTTGTTAGGTTTTAAACATCGTCAGCTAATACCGTAATTAATTATTAGCTACTTCATAGCTAACAATTAATTTATTAGTTGACTCAACTTAACTAATAATTTATTAAAGCATCTCAAGAAGTCCCTAAACCAATCACAAAACTGTTTTTAGCGAGAGAAAAAAAAAATCACATTTTAAGCTCTCCGACAGCTCCTTCTTCTTCTCCCCCATATTATCCCTGCCCCGTATCCGCTAGCTGCCGTCTCGCAAATTTGAGCGTCGCCACTCGCCAATCCCACCCTAATCGCCTCAGCACGCGTGCAGTTATTGGCTTCTCGCCTAATGCACCAGCTCACGGACGCGAGGAACCGCCCCAATTAGTGTTCGTTGTAGGCCACGCTAGGTTTTTCAAAAAATATTTCTTTTTAAGTTTTTTAACAACAACCCTAATAAAGCATTTTGGGGAATAAATTTGTAGTGTTCTTTTAGGTAGTATTTGGTTCCGGAGCCACTTGGATAGAACGGCTTTGTCCCTAGAGGAACGGGTCCGTCCGAGAGATTATAAGGAGCCAAATGGTTCAACGTTTGAGCATAATTTTTCATTTTTAAAACCACTCCATCCTATATGAAACCAATCTAAACAACAACAAAATGAGAACAGAGCGGCTCCATTCCACCATACTCGAGAACCAAACGCTACCTTAGAGTTGCTCTTAGATGACTAATTATGAGCTCTATGGGTCCCAAACATAGCCTTAAAAACGTTCATCGCTTAGGATCTAGGTTTTGATTGATAATTTATATAGTAGTATAGTATGAATAATATTAGAGATAATGAACTGCATCGTCGAACTCCTAGTGACGATGGCTATGAGGGAGATCAAGAGGGACAATGTCATAGTTACTGAGGCCTATAATAAAAAGGTGAATATAAAAGGAGCACGGGCAGCAACAACTAGAGGTGTGCACGCGCAGTGACACCCCCTTGATGTGCGTGTAACGACGAGGCCCTCCTACCTCCAACTATTCTTTGAGCTCCTACGAGCCGGACGCTGCTGCGACAGCGTGGATCGTCCGACGAGGACCTCCTTCAATCCGGCGGCTTTGGGGCATCCTCCTCCGACGACCTCATCTGATCCATGTGTTATGCATTCCATGATATTTTTATGCTGGCCACTGCAATTTTTATTCATTCCATTTGAGGATTTTATGATGATTAATATATCGTCTCTCTCGTGGCTTTGATATTTCTACGAGAATAACATTTACGCTATATCTGCCATTATTTTACGCGCAAACTTAATAATTTTTATGATCATAAATACAACACATCTGAGTTATCAGCATCTCTGACTTTGGCTCTATTTTTACGATCAAAACTGAGGATATTTACGCTAAAAATTAAAGGATTTTACGTAAATCTGGGGTGCGCCACCAATATCTCGTATGCATATTTTTCGCGTGCACAGTGAAAAAGGAAACCTTTTAATTTATGGTATATGTAACTACCATAAAAATCAAATCCCATAATCAACTCCTCTAATCAAATCCTTTATTTATGGTGGCTGCATGGACATGTTGGGATTGAATCAACGTTTACGCTGTAGATAACACTATTTTATACTTAAACTGTAGGACTTTTACGATCATAAATACAACGTATCAGAGTTGTCAACGTCTCTCACGTTGGTTCGGTATTTTGGCCAAAATCGAGGAGTTTTACGCTAAATACTAAAGCATTTTACGCTCGAACTGGAGTGCCTCCACTGGTGTACCACATGCATATTTTTCGTGAGCACGGTGAAAAAAGAAGTCACTTGATTTATGGTGTCCGTGACTACCATAAAAATAAATTCTCTGATCAACTCAACTAACTAAATCCCATAATCAACTCTCTTAATCAAATCTCTTGATTTATGGTGGCTGCATGGATGCGAGGGTTGTTGGGAGTGAGTCAACATATACACTATATATGACATTATTTACACTCAAACGTGAGAATTTTTACGCTTAAATCTGGGTTGCGCTCACACAGTATCCTGCGTGCAAATTTTTTGCATGCAAAATAATTTTTGGATCTGTCATAATTTTTAGATCTACCATAATTTTTGGATCTGAAACCGCACCTGCCATAAAAATCGAAAACAACATGTACATCTGATGGGTGATGATTGTATCTTCCATAAAAACAGGACCATGCATGCGAGGTGACGTAAACAGGATTTTATGTTATGTCTGATAATATTTTACACTTAAAACTTTGTATCTTGTATATAACTGCCCACGTGATCTGAACGTGGGATACGAAATGGTAGGGTCGTACGACCGTGGGTCCTAGGGAGAGTGAGGACCAGAGCTTCCTATAACTATTTGAAATCCTGAGCTCCAAATAACCACTCTCTCTATATATCACACATGTGGCTCAGAAAGTCACAATTATTAATTGATGGAAACACGATCGATCGCGTTAGATAAACAACAAGAAGTTTGTGATGGATAGGTGGTATAGGTACTACGACGACGAGGACAATCAGATCTTTTGGGTGCGCAATAGATGTTTGAAGAAGACCTAGGCAGAGAGAAACGGTAGGCCCGCGCAGGCGGACCCACAAATATAATCCTGACGATAGTTAATAGTTCTGGTGAGGTATCAGATCGACGAGTCAAGTTTTCCTAACGCTGCTCCGTGTCTCAATTATTTTTATTTGGTACCGCCCGCCACGGTGCGTGTCGGCATCAGGCAGGCAAGAGCGTCCACCTGTTTTCTAGAAGGATCCCACGAACGGACGACGTGTCGCCATCAGATTTTTTTTCCTAGTGGCGCACGCCTTTCTTGTTTCTCCTTTTCTTCTTCTCTCATTGTGCGAATCTACGACGCTACAGTTTGCTACAATACTAATCTGATGTCCAGAATTCAGATGAGTGACTGTACTTATCTGATCCTAGCCTGCTCGGCTGTGCTATTCAAGCAGCTGTTTCTTTTCTTCATGGATGGACAGTAGATAGAGTCATAGAGGCAGGCTTGCTGCTCCAGGAAGTTCTGCGAGGCGGCCATATGTTTCTCGTGCGCGCCGTGGGCGACTCCGTCCCGTCGTCTATGGGGATGCTGGCCTGCAGCGCGGGTGGTTGCAGGCTTAGCCGCCACAGGTAATCTTGTTAATGACTCATCTCGAGCAAAGTCACCAGTCATCAGTCGCTGCTGGCCGGTGAATGGTTGGTCTGGCCATTTCATATGTGAAAACCAAGTCAGATTCAGCTGGATGATGATGCAAATGAAGCACCTACTCGATCATATCGATGTAGCTTCTCCCATATAGCTGCTAGGAACGCGTACCATATGTCAATAATTTGTCAACCCTTTACGTGGTCTCTTTTTATCATCGTTAGTACAGGAGTAGTACATTGTGTACCAGTTCCTATCATCAGGGGAGGACCGGGGTATAGTAGTTAACATTGGGAATCAATCGTGGCATACATATATAATCAAATCAACCCGGCTTTCCGGCCGGCGCCTTGCTGCCTTGTCGCTTCAAGAAATAAAAATACACCTTCTCTCCTCGTACATCCAGGCCCTACACATACCATACGCACCAATCGAGGGCTGAAACAACAATTAATTAATTAACGAAGACACACGCTACTTCCTCTTGTTCTTGGAGGCGAAGCGGAGGACGAGGTAGAAGAGGACGCGGTAGAAGACGGCCCAGCCGAGGAGGTAGAGCACCATCCACCACTTGCGGTCCTCCTCCACGCTGATGCCCAGCTGCTGCAGGATGTTGTTGCCGGTCAGGGTCAGCCCGACGGCGGGGTCCGAGGCGAACACCCGGTCCCCGTCGAACTCGTTCATCAGCAGGCCCTCGTACGGGTACTTCATCGTCGAGACGGTGTTCATCCACTTCCACGCCACCGGGATGCTGTGGCTGTCCAGGAAGTAGCCGCAGAAGAGGAAGAAGAGCGCCGTGAACGCGATCACCGCAGCGTAGCTGCATCGTCGGTCGTCGCATTCACAGATCAGAATTCAGAAACACATGTTTGGGCCGGTGTTTAGGAAAGGCATGGGGGCTCTATTAGATTCAGACCGGCCCATTCAGTCCTGTGATGAGTAGGCATTCCTCCTTTTTATATGGATTGGGCTACGGGCCTAAGACTATCAGAACAAGAAACAGTTCTGGTTTTTTTTTTAAGTTTGTGACCCAATAAGAAAGTGGGGAATCGAACCAGGTGGACAACTTACCCAAGGATGAAGTTTGGCACGACGGAGCTGATGAAGACGACGAAGGAGTTGGTGGACAGCAGCGACGCGTAGAGCATGACGAGGAAGTAGAGGAACTGGCCGTGGAGCTTGAGCGCGAACCAGACGATGGCGGCGTAGGTGGCCGACTGGAGCAGGAGGAAGGGGAGGTAGGTGATGAGCCCCGCGACGACGTAGGCGGAGGCGCGGTACGCGTTGTGCGACGTCTCCCTGATGAAGATGAAGCGCTCCTGGATGAAGGCCGGCACGGCGTCGTTGGAGGAGAAGAAGAAGACGCAGACGGTGAAGATGAAGAAGCTGAGGCGGTTGGTGATGCCCTGCGCGTTGTCCTTGGGCTTGGTGAACATGGTGGCCATCAGGAACCCCATCACCGTCAGCACCATCAGCCGCGACAGGAACAGCTCCGGCGTGCGCCAGATGTTGGTGAAGTTGCGCCGCATCAGCACCCACACCTCCCCGACGTACGAGTTGGCGAACTTGCCCCTGTGCCCCAGCGCGTTGACGCCCACCCCGGGGGCGCCCGTCGCGTTCGGGGCCGCGCGGTGCGTCGGCGTCAGGTAGTCGTCCTCGTTCACCGTGTACGCGCTGCTCAGCGGCGTCGGCGTTCCCATCACGATGTCCGGCGTGTACCTGTGGTTGCCGGGGCCGGGGCCGGGGCCTGGCCTCCCGTGTTGCTGGTCCTTGTGCCTGGGGCGCCGGGACGGCGTCAGGCGCACGCCGCTCCACGGAGACTTGGAGTGCTGGCTCCTCAGGCTGCGATCGAAGTCGTCGTCGTCGCCGCCGCCGGGACCCGAGATTGGCGTCTGGACGATGCTGGACACGGTGGACAGCCCCTCGGCCCCGTAGGTGGCGGTGAGCTTGGGCGGCTTCAGGCCGGTGAGGCAGAACTCGGCCAGCGCCTTCACGCCGAACTCCGACTGCTCGTACTCCTGGATGACGTCCAGGAGGTGCTCGATGGAGCTCTCCCCCTTGGGCACCTTGCGCCCCATGCGGCCAAGGTGCGCGGTCACCTCCTTGGGCCCACCGCTGTACATGAGCTGCCCGCGCGCCAGGATGATGAGGTGGTCCAGCAGCAGCAGGATGCGCGAGGACGGCTGGTGGATGGTGAGCACCACGGTGCTACCGGCGCACGCGATGTCGTGCACCTTCTCGATCACGCTGTGCGCGCTCGTCGAGTCCAGCCCCGACGTCGGCTCGTCCAGGAACAGAAGCGCCGGCCCGTGGATGATGTCCACGCCGATCGAGACGCGCCGGCGCTCGCCGCCGGACACCCCCCTCGTGCCCTCATCTCCGATGTACGTGTTTCTCGAGGACTGCATGCATGATATATAGGTGTCTCAGTGTGTTCTGTTTTGAAGCAGAAGAGTAATGCAACAGTTGCAGTGTGTGTGGGTGCGGTTAATAATACTACAAAAAAAAAATATCGTACGGTGAGGCCGAGCTGCTCGATGAGGTTCTCGACGCGGAGCTTCTTGTCAGAGGCGGAGACGGAGGAACCGAGCCGGAAGTCGGCGGCGAACATGAGCGTCTCGTAGACGGTGAGCATGGGGAACAGGCGGTCGTCCTGCATGACGTAGGCCGATGAGCGCTTGATGAGGCTGGGGCTCATCTCGACGCCGTCCAGCGCCACGCGGCCGTCGAGGCTGGCGATGCGCCCGGCGAGCGCGTCCAGGAACGTGGACTTGCCGGCGCCGCTGGGGCCCATGACGGCCGTGACGCACCCCTTGGGAGCGTACCCGGTGATCTCGTGCAGCAGGTCCACGTCCTTCTTCTCCCACTCCCCGCCGGCGCCGCGCTGCTTCTTCACGACCGTGTACGTGAGGCCGGTGAACTCCAGACCGCCCGTGAAGCCGAACCGCCCCACGCCTGCTGGCTTCTCCGGCTGCTGCTGCGCCATGTCGATCACCGTCTCCAGGCGGTGACCGCCGCCGTGCCGGCCATTGTGCTGGTGGTGATGTTGATGCGCCATGCTGTGCACGTACGCGCCGGTGTGGTCGCCTATGAGTTTTATTTGTAGGCACGCAGCTTGTATGCTACGTACAAGCATATAATTTAAGAGCGTTACCTCCCTTGTCCGCGTGTCACTACCAGCTTTGTTATTTTGTACGGTTGGTAGATGCCTGGTTCCGGGCGACGGAAATGAGGATGGGCAACGCAGTGTGTCATCGGAGTGAACGTTTGCTGCGGTCAGTTTTTGGTCTTGACCGCCGATGTTGACTTGGGGCAGCTCGTCCTCGACACTATCATGGCCAGATCCAAACAAAACTATGTTGAAAAAAATGATTCTAGAAATGGTGAACTTTTTGGGTTTATGAAGGTTGCGAGCAAGACCAATGTAGGAGTGAGAGTTCCCAAGATAGAGCGTCAGCTGGCAGCAGCCTAGCATCGCCAACGTCCAGGGCCAGGCCCAACGGATCAGCAGGCTAGCATCGCCAACGTCCAGGGCCCATCTTAGTTTAGCAGCATGCTTGTGCGGCAGAGGAGAGAGAAAGCGAGGCAGGCTCCGAGGATAAAACGGGACGCGTCGCGGGTTCACGGCCACGCAAAAAACGAGCGAGAAAAAGAAAAAAACGGCTCCCTCCGGCCTCCGCCGAGCGACGGTACAGCAAGTCAGCAACTCGGAGTAGTTCGTTCGCTTGCCGGCGTGCCGTTTCTCTCCCCCCCTTCACCCTTTGCCTTCGTGAGCCAGTGGCTCAGCGCGCAATTCACGATTTACGAGATGAGGCTGAGATAGCCGGTGAACGATCAGAGCCCCCCATGGCGGCATTCGCAGCCCCCTCCTTGTCCTCGCTCATCCTCCTCGCCTCGCCCCACTCCGCGCCCACTCTCCTCCGCCTGCGCCGCGCGGGCGGCCGCTCTCTGGAGCTGTCGTCACGGCGCGGCGGGAGCGCGCGCCTTCGGGTCGTTCGACGAGCGGTGACGGAGGAGGAGAGCGAGGCCGCGCGCGGAGACGAGGAGGTGGAGGAGGCCCCGGAGGAGCCAGTGGCTGGCCGCGACCTCGTCACGCTCGCCGCCTGCCTCGTGGGCCTCCTCACCGGCGTCTCCATCGTGCTCTTCAACCTCTCGGTACGGTAGCCACCTCGCGAGCTCGACTCTGGTCTCATGGTTTCATCCCCGGTGTCAAACAGAGGCCGTAGTACGGTTGAACTTCAGAGGCGAATTGGTTGAAGGCAACTGAACAGCGGGTTTGGTCTTAATTTTGACATTCAGCATTGCTCAATCAGTTTGCTATGCTATCCAGTCACATTACATTCTGACAAGTCCTCGGATTTAGCATTAGTTCCCACCTAGAAGGTTACATGCTTTATCAATTGTCCTCCAACCTTACAGGTTGTAGGATCACCTTAGTTCCGCCTTGTTTAGTTGTTTATACTAATTCACAGGCTTCAAATGAACAGCGGGTTTGGACTTGAAGTTGCCTCATTGCCTGTGTCACCTTTATATGACACACTCGGAAATCTGTAACATATTGGGTCCATTTTTAGCACTGAAGAGTGAAAATGCATTGCTTAAATCATGTGCTGTCCGTTTAAAGTACATCATATTATTACATACTGTGATTTAAGATGCCCATATTTCTTGACATAGGTTCATGAAATACGTGACGTATTTTGGGACGGTATTCCTTTGCGAGGCGCTTCATGGCTGAGGGAAGAACCGATTGGTGAAGTCTGGCAGAGAGTGATATTTGTTCCGGTCAGTGGAGGTGTTATAGTGGGTGGATTGAACGCTCTAAGAAGTCAGATAGAAACTAACTCAGATGCCCCTGTGTCCAAGATAAAGAGTGCATTTAGACCATTCTTGAAAGCTGTGGCAGCATCTTTCACTCTTGGAACTGGCAATTCACTGGGTCCTGAGGGTCCCAGTGTGGAAATTGGTTCTGCAATAGCCAAAGGATTTGGTGATGTATTTGAGTGGGACGGTGGGAAAAGGCTGTCTCTTGTGGCAGCTGGGTCAGCAGCTGGGCTTTCATCTGGTAAATTTGACTAATTAGAGTTTTGATGCTTGTCGTTATTAAGTTCAGCATGCTGTGTTCTAGAAAAGTTCAACATGCTCAGAATGGTTTCTGAATTATTTTCATGTCAATGTCAAATGATTGCCCCCAACACCAACAGAACATCATGGCATCATCATTTCATCGCCTTACCTATGGCTATTGTCGATTGTTACCCCTATAATTTCTCATCACAATGCTGCTGTATGATAATTCTTTTAATCACCTTGTTGAATAGATTGATGTGCTGATAGTTATACATGATGTAATACATGGCATATGGGACACTAACCCATTAGCTTGCATTCGATTTGCCTTCCATGGATACTTGAAATTCTCAATAACTCAACATGTCTATGCAGTTTTCTGCCTTCTTTCTGATTTCATTTTACTTATATTCTATGTTATTGCCTTGTATTTAGGTTTTAATGCTGCTGTTGCTGGGTGTTTTTTTGCTGTGGAATCTGTTTTGTGGCCTTCTGCGGATTCCTCATCCCTTGCCAACTCGACACCTATGGTGATACTCAGTTCAGTGATAGCATCTGTTGTTTCAGAGATTGGTCTAGGTTCTGATCCCGCTTTCACTGTTCCGGAATATGATTTTCGCTCCCCAACAGGTACTTTATGAAATTCCTTGTACTGTTGGTCCACTTACACACAACTTTTAGTGATGAAATACGACACATATAATATTGCTGTAAGTTAGATGATGTTTGCAACTTTGCATTAATTTGTTTCAAAGTGCACATGCTTTTGTCCATTGTCCTGATAAGTTAGCTGAGGAATTGGAGGTGGTGTATATTGTCTTTGAGAGCATACAAATTTTTCTTTCTGTCCATACAAATTTACAGAAAAGTCGTTCAAATACATATTACACCATCACGGCACTACTACGTAAATAATAAGCTGTGGTACCATCTTTTGCCTGATACAGTCAAAGCATGCCTTTACAATCCTCTTGATGGTAGGATAGTTATGGTGTTTGTTTAATGATATCCTCTTTCAACATTTTGTTTCTCATGCTCCAGAGATTGAAAGTATGAGGATATTTACATGACTTCATAACTGTCAGAACTTCCTCTATACCTTTTGCTGGGTGTCTTCTGCGGGTTGGTGTCAATTGCATTATCAAGATGTACATCACTTGCTATGAAGGCAGTTGAAAGTTTACAAAGGACAACAGGGTTACCGAAGGCTGCATCTCCGGCTTTAGGTGGCCTCATTGTTGGTCTCCTTGCACTTTTGTACCCTGAAGTATTGTACTGGGGCTTTGAAAATGTTGATATCTTGCTGGAATCACGGCCATTTACAAGCGGCCTCTCAACGACCATATTGGTTCAGCTTATTGGAGTGAAAATATTAGCAACATCTTTGTGCAGGGCTTCTGGATTGGTTGGTGGTTATTATGCACCATCTCTTTTTATTGGTGCAGCTACAGGGATGGCATATGGCAAATTCATGAAGTTTACATTTACTGGCCCTGAACCATTGCTGCATGTCCCATTCTTAGATGTGGCATCACCTCAAGCATATGGCCTGGTAACATGTCTACCAAATTCAGCTTTTTCATCTGCATTTTCGTATTCTCAAATCCCTCTATATCCATCATTTTACAGTATGGTAATATTTATGCAGTTGTCCTCTGTTCAAGATTGTTATTATCTTGCTTCCACCTCTTTAAAATCCTGCCATACCATTAGCTTGTGATGTGACCTGTATAGCTCGATATATTTGCTCACAATACCACCTGCTATTAACTATTTATTCTAAAAAAGTCACCAGATAATTGCTATTAGCTTAATGACCTATTTGCTTTTTTCAATAAAAAATAAATGATTGTGAAGATAACAAGAATTTAAAATTGTTTATTGGGGCTTACTAGATTTCCCTTGCAACGTACAGGTACCTATGTAGTGTTAACTAGCTTTCTACTCCCTGTCACAACTTATTGCCAATGAAACTTACACATTATAATCTTGGACGGCAATATTAAGCAGTGTGATCTCTGCTTATGTTTTCTTCCTTTTTGTTTAATCCTCTGATCTCTGCTTGTTTCTTCCTTTTTTATTAATCCTCACAGGTAGGTATGGCAGCTACCCTCGCCGGTGTATGCAAGGTGCCTCTGACATCTGTCCTACTACTTTTTGAGCTTACACAAGACTATCGTATAGTTCTACCTTTGCTCGGGGCTGTTGGGTTATCATCCTGGATTGCTTCTCCTCAAAGGTTCTCTAAAAGAATTAGGAGTAAGCTGGATTCTTGGGAGGATAAATCGAGTATTCCTCAGCAAGCAAACGACATGCTCACTGAAAACAAAGAGGCCACTTCCATGGATGCAGCTGATTTGTCGTTAGAATTATATAAAATTGAAAGCTCCCTTTGTGTCTATGATGCCAACGACAGCAATATGTTCAAAAATCTTACTGTTGGTGAGGCCATGAAAACTAACTACTTCTCTGTCTCAATGACAACCCCATTAATTGAGGCACTAGATCTTATGCTTGCCGAGAAGCAGCCCTTTGTTATGATAACTGAGAATAACACATCTGCAAGAGGCTTGCTGGCACTAAAGAATATCCAAGATTTTTGCAAAGCTGCAAAAACTACCAGATCACAAGCTGAGGTAAAATGTGAGAATATCAGTGTTTTTTCAATCATTTGATTGATTTTGGAGTTCTGTATAATACATATGCATGCTATAGGTCTGCTAGTTTTTTTTCCAGTTCTATGAATCTCTTGCTGTCTCAAGTCTTGTCTTATGCGTAGTTATTTTCCCTTTTTTCACAACAGAGGGCACCACCTACACCAGTTTGTTTCGAACTTTCGATATACTCACCTTATATTTTTTTTAGATAAAGGAAGCTTATATTGAAAATACCAAGTCATTACATCAAGAGGATACAAATCCTTGGTACAGAACTTCCGGCCTCTGCCTAATGCACATATCCAACTAAAAAAAACCAAAAAAGACATTGATCTAATGATAACCGATCCGAAGTCTAGATCGCCACCCGTGCCTCCGGGAGAAAAACGCCATGGCCACCCTCACCAAGGTTCGTGATCCTGTTACAACCATAGGTCGAACCTCCTTCCTCTGTATACTCACCTTATATAGTAATTGCATTGATCACAACTCTTGATTGTAGCATCTACTCCCTTGGATCCCAAATATAACTCCATTTAGCCTTGCGCCTTTGTCCTAACTCCTAAGTTCCTTCAAGAGTTATATAGATTGCTAACATGAGGTTGAGGCTAGTATATCAATCATGGAACATACTTCATTATATAATTCTTTCTATTTACATCAATATATTCTTATATCTATTATGTCAATGTCCTAGTGGACTTATATTTAGGATCGGAGGGAGTAGCAGGGAGTTGAGTGTTGCATGCCATATTATGATCAAAAGCACCAAAACAAGCAGGCATGGAGTAAATTACACTAGACACCATATCGTTTGTGTTACGAATGTATCAAATAAAAAAATTTGATAGGTTTCGTTAGTTCCTGAAGTCATGATTAATCATGGTCTCTAAAGTTGCTCTGCTTCCGAGTTTTTCTTTAACACATAAAATAAATGTATTTTACGTTCAGTGAGGTCAAATGGTATTTTAGAGAATGTCTATACGCAATATTTATTGGCACATGGCCTTTTTGTTTTTTTACGGTGACCCTACAGCACAAATTTATTAAAGTAAAGCAGAACGAAAGTACAAAGGATACTGAAATAACAAAGAAAAGGGGAAGGCTAGCTAGCGAGAGTTCAGCCAAAAAGAGATTCTGAAATTGAGAGCAGAGCTAAATCTAAGCCTCTGAAGCTTCAAAGTGTCATTGAAGCATATCCTCCAGGAAGAAAAGGAGGGGGCCAGATTCCTGAAGATGAGGTCATTTCTCGATGGTCCAAACAGCAACAACCATAACTTCCATGAAGAAGCGCTTTCTCTGCTTCCAGATGGTCCAAATAGCAACAACCATAATTTCCATGAAGAAGCGCTGACCGAAGGCACTCTTTGCCTCCGCAATCATAAAAAAGAAATCCAGCTCATGATTTCACTGAATACCCACATAATTCCAGCATTTTGAGCTAAAAGGACAATCAAACAATAAATGATAGGTTGTCTCACGGTTAAGCTCACAGAGGGTGCAATTGAAATCACTATTCGCAGTCAGAAAACCTTTCCTTCTGAGCAGATTCTTCGAATTGACATGGCATTTTTTGTTAATTAACTAACTTATTGGCAGCTTTCTCAACCTTGATGCAGGTAAAGGAACTCCTGATATCTCATGTTTGCCAAGCAGGCAAGTGTAAATCGTGGTCTGTGACGCCTCAGATGCCACTTACTACTGCAGAGAAGATTATGGACTCTCATGATGTGGATCACCTACCTGTAGTTTCTGAGGATGCTAATCTTCAGGACAGAGGACTTTTGATAGGTTTTGTAGACCGAGAATGCATTGCCATTGCTCGAAGGTATTTGGATGATTCTTCTAAAATTGGTATAGTATTGCCTGCGTTTCCAGTTGCATCTTATACCAACAGTCGTCGTTTGTATTTGTTGCTGTGTTTTCATTCAGAGCCATGGCAACAAAAGAAATTTTCAGTTCTATGTATGGGATCAGGAAGGAAGAGAGGTAGCACGAAAGGAAGGAATGACACGACACAGAAGCACTCCCTACTTGGCAAATCTGGCTTCTTTTCCTGGTCAAGGCTAATACCTCTCCAGGTTATTAGTTGCTAAGTAAAAACGTGCTTCAGGCATGTGGTTAAGGTGGGTCTCCATATTTTTCTCGAAGTATCCCGCTTACCGGTTACCACCATGACTATCTGCAATGGTGAGGTTTTGTTGCTCTTGTTTGCTACAAGTTCTCAATGTTAGAATATACCCGTTTAGGGTTTGGGGTCTTCCCCGTGTAATGACCATCTCACCCCTCTGTAATGGGCCTGACCCAGTTTACTCAGCCTATTAATATATCACCCAACCCCTGTTAGGGTTAGGGTTTTCATTCTCCAACTTGGTACCAGAGCCACTTTCATCTCTCTTCTCCTCCCACCCACAGCCGTCGGCTTCCCCAACCCCCCAGCCGTCGGCCGCCGACCCCTCCCGCGCCCCCTCCTTTCTTCCTCGCGCCGCCGGCCACCCCACCGCCGGCTGCTTGGGTCGCGCTCCTGTGCGCGGGCCTCCTTCCCCGTGCCCCTGCCATCCCAGGCGCGCAAGACCCGCCGCCGTGCAGCAGCCTGCAGCGCCACCTCTCCGACGCCGCCAGGCCGCTTGGGACCAGGCGCGGGCGTCACTGCCACCGCCGCTCGTGTGCAGGCGCGGGTGGCGCTGCTGCCGCCGTCGTCCCGCTGCAGACGCGCGCGTCGTCGCCCCTGAGGCTTGCTGGTTGCGCTAGCAGTCACCCCTGCATCGGCGACTGGCAGGCGTGGACACCGCCGTCTCCCCTGCTCCGCCGGAGTGCGCGTCCCCTATCCCTCTGCTCCCTCCCGTCGCCAAGCTAGGCCGCGGGTCCACTGCCGTCGGCCTCGCTGCGGCGCTCAGCTTCTTCTGCTTGGGTTCGGGCGCTTCACCCGGCCTCCTCCCCTCGTTCCCGTCGGCCGCTGGTCCCAGCCGCCCTTCTCCCTGACGAGCGCGCTCCCCATCGTGGCCCCCTCATCCCTAGCCGTCGGGCGCTGTCGGCCGCTGTCGGCCTCTGCTCCTAGCCACGTCGCCCGACCCGATCCTTGTGGCTGCGTGCTCCATTCTCCATTCTTGACGGCCCACCTCGTTGTCTCCACCCACACCGGTTCCATGGCGTCACCCCCACCTTACATGAGCTTTACCTCGCCAGCCACTCTCGTGCCTGTGCGTGTCCTCCTCCACGACAGCCAGCTCGTCCGGGGCATGTTCATGTCCTTCGATCCCGTCTGGAACCCTATTCTCCGGGACTGCGTCGAGGTCCACCCTCAAGCGGGCCGTCACGTGCCTGGACCGCTTGTCTTCCCACATGCTGCGATCGCCTCCCTTGCGGTTGAGCCCATGTCATCTCCCTCCCTTCCTAGTGCCTCTATCGAGGCACCCTCATTGGCCCTCTCCGCTCACACCGTACCTTCGCCACCACCACCTCCCCCTCCCACCACCGATTGGGTGGTTGATTCCGGGGCCTCCTTCCACACTACCCCCACCACTAGTTCGTTACTCCACTCCCATCCACCCCACCCCTCACATCCTTCCTCCATCGTCGTCGGCAACGGTTCCATCCTCCCTGTCACCTCTGTAGGTACATCGATTCTTCTAGGACCATTCTGCCTTAACGACGTCCTTGTTGCTCCCGGACTGACTCATCCCCTCCTCTCGGTTCGTCGCTTCACTAGTGACAACCAGTGCTCTATGGAGTTCGACCCCTGGGGTCTCACCATACGCCACCTTCCCACACATGCTGTGCTCGCTCGCTGTGACAGCTCCGGCCCCCTCTATTCTCTTCACTTGCCCTCCACTCCCCACACCAGAGTAGCCTCATCACATGCTCTTGCTACTACCATCACCTCCTCCGCCATCTGGCACCGTCGCCTCGGGCACCCTGGACCTGACGTCATGTCCCAGCTTTCCGGCCACTCTAACATATCATACACTCGGGGCTCTTCTGAGCGCCTCTGTCATGCTTGTCAGCTCGGCCGTCACTCCTGTCTTCCTTTTTCCACTTCCACGTCCAGGGCTGTTCAGGCCTTTGATCTTGTCCACTGTGATCTCTGGACATCTCCTGTCCTTAGCCTCTCTGGCTACAGGTACTACCTGGTCATTCTGGATGACTACTCCCATTTCCTTTGGACTTTCCCCCTTCGGCTGAAGTCCGACACATTTACCATCCTCACTCACTTCTTCGCCTGGGTATCCACCCAGTTCTGTCGCCCGGTCCGTGCCCTGCAGTGTGACAATGGCCGCGAGTTCGACAACAACGCCTCCCGCTCTTTCTTCCTCACTCACGGCGTCCAGTTGCGTCTCTCGTGTCCCTACACCTCTGCTCAGAACGGCCGGGCCGAGCGCATGATTCGCACCACCACCAACATGATCCGCTGCCTTCTCTTTCAGGCGTCTCTCCCTGCCACCTACTGGGCAGAGGCCCTTCATACCGCCACGCATCTCCTCAACCGTCTTCCCTCAAAGGCGGTGAGCCACCCTACACCTCACTTCGCCCTGTACGGCACAGCCCCTTCCTACGACCACCTGCGCGTGTTCGACTGTGCCTGCTACCCTAACATTTCCGCTACCGCCCCTAACAAGCTTTCTCCTCGCTCCACTCGCTGCCTCTTCCTCGGCTACTCCCCTGACCATAAGGGGTATCGATGCCTGGACCTCACCTCCCACCGCATCATCATCTCTCGTCACGTCGTCTTCGACGAAGATGTGTTTCCCCTTGCAGGCTCCACCCCACCCACTGATCTTGACTCCCTCCTCGAGTCCGACCCGGTCCCCCCACCCCAGGCACAAGGACTTGTGCCGTTACCTACTCCTCGTGCAGCCACGACGCCACAGCTCGCGCCCATCTCCGCGCCTTGCACGGTGCCGTCGACCCCACATGCGCCACGCGCGGCCACGACGATCATGCCTGCGTCATGCGCGGCCCCGTCAATCCTGCCTGCGCCACGCGCGGCCCCGTCGACCACGCCTGCGCCACGCGCGGCCCCGTCGATCCTACCTGCGCCACGCGTGGCCCCGTCGACCACGCCTGCGCCACGCGCGGCCCCGTCGATCCTGCCTGCGCCACGCGCGGCCCCGTCGATCCTGCCTGCGCCACGCGCGGCCCTGTGGACCCCGCCTGCGCCACACGCGGCCCCGTCGACCCCGGCTCGCTTCGCCAACCCCACGCTCGTCTACCACCGCCGCGGCCATGCCACTACCTCCGCGCCCCCCGACTCGGGCCTGTCGACGAGCACGACCCGCTTCGCCGACCCCGCCGTCGTCTATCATCGTCGTGAGCCGGCCACACCCGCCGCTCTCGACGCTCCGGCGGTTCGCTCCGAGCCGTCCGTATACCACCCGGTCGCCATCCACCGCGACCCCGGACATGTCCACCCGATGTTGACTCGGCGCGCCGCTGGCGTTCTTCGCCCCGTCGACCGACTGATCCTGGCAGCTGATACGTCCAGCACTCCACCCGACGCTTCCCCGGTGCCCTCCTCCGTTCGCACTGCCCTCGCCGACCCACATTGGCGTCGTGCTATGGAGGAGGAGTACGCGGCCCTCTTGGCCAACCACACCTGGGACCTGGTGCCGTGTCCACCAGGCACCAACGTGGTCACCGACAAGTGGCTATTTCGCCACAAGCTGACCCCGTTGGGTTCTTCGGGGCTTCACACAGCGCCCCGGAGTGGACTACGACGAGACCTTCAGCCCCGTCGTCAAGTTTGCCACTGTTCGCGCCGTCCTCTCCCTCGCCCTCTCCCGCGACTGGGCGATCCATCAGCTCGATGTCAAGAATGCCTTCCTCCATGGCACTCTGACGGAGACTGTCTACTGCAGCCAGCCCACCGGCTTCGTCGACGTCGACCGTCCGGATCTGGTCTGCCGGCTGAACCGGTCCCTGTACGGCCTCAAGCAGGCGCCACAGGCATGGTACAGTCGCTTCGCCTCCTACCTGGCCTCCATCGGCTTCGTTGAGGCCAAGTCGGACACGTCCCTGTTCATCTACCGGCGCGGCGACGACACCGTCTACCTCCTGCTCTACGTCGACGACATTGTGCTCACGGCATCCACCGCCGACCTTTTACACCGCACGATCGTCGCCCTTCAGCGGGAGTTCGCGATGAAGGACCTGGGGCCCCTACACCACTTCCTCGGCATCACTGCCGAGCGCCGGCCCCAGGGTCTCTTCCTCCACCAGCGCCAGTACGCCATCGACATCCTGGAGCGGGCTGGCATGTCTGACTGCAAGCCCTGCTCCACACCTGTCGACACTCAGACGAAGCTCTCTGCGGACGATGGGCCTCCGGTCGCCGACGCGACGTCCTACCGGAGCCTGACCGGCACGCTCCAGTACCTCACCTTCTCAAGGCCCGACATCGCATACGCCGTCCAGCAGGTGTGCCTGCATATGCACACTCCGCGGGAGCCCCATCTCACCGTGCTCAAGCGGATTCTGCGCTACCTCCGCGGCTCCCTCGACTACGGCCTCCTTCTCCGACCATCCACGACGTCGGAGCTCGTGGTCTACACCGATGCTGACTGGGCTGGCTGTCCCGACACGCGCCGGTCCACCTCCGGTTACGCTGTGTTCCTGGGCGCCAACCTCGTCTCTTGGACCGCCAAGCGTCAGCCCGTCGTCTCTCGCTCCAGCGCTGAGGCTGAGTACCGTGCCGTGGCCAACGGCGTGGCAGAGGCCTCCTGGCTGCGCCAGCTCCTCCACGAGCTCCACAGTCCCCTCCAGCGCGCCACCCTCGTCTACTGCGACAATGTCAGCGCGGTCTACCTCTCCACCAACCCCGTGCAACATCAGCGCACGAAGCATGTGTAGATTGACCTGCACTTCGTCCGCGAGCGTGTCGCTGCCGGTGACGTTCGGGTTCTCAGCGTCCCCACCACGCTGCAGTTCGCCGATATCTTCACCAAGGGGTTACCGTCGAGTGTATTTTTAGACTTTCGATCCAGTCTCAACATCTGTACAGGATAAAGTTGTGACTGCGGGGGGTGTTAGAATATACCCGTTTAGGGTTTGGGGTCTTCCCCGTGTAATGACCATCTCACCCCTCTGTAATGGGCCTGGCCTAGTTTACTCAGCCTATTAATATATCACCCAACCCCTGTTAGGGTTAGGGTTTTCATTCTCCAACTCTCAATCATTGTAACTGAAACTGAATAGCTAGCGAGTTTTTTTATCAAAATATATAGCTGCTGGGGACCGGGAAGATAAGCAAGAAGATCAGGTTTTGTAACATTTCTATCATTCTTTCCACTTCTTTTGGATAAACACATAAAGTCAAATACAGGAATGCTCGAATAAACCAATGAATATGAAAGCATTGAAGAGGTTGATTTGCTCTATCCATACCATGTCTCTATGCGTGAGGGGTTGTGCACAACGTTGCTATTATGTCTAATCTGTTGAGCACAACACTCGAGTGCATAGTTACATACCTCTCGTCCTCTCGGAGTATCATGTCCGGTGTAACACATTCAAAAAGTACTCTGATAGGACATCGAGTAGAGATGGCAATGGGTACCCGCTATCCGAAACCCGGTGGGTTTTTGCTCTATTAGGTATGAGTTTGGGTCAATTTCTCTACCCATGGGTTTGTTAATGGGTTCAAATGGAAACCCAACGGGTACGTGGGTACGGGTTCGCTCTTCCGCTACCCATACCCGCAAACCCATGGGTTTTTAAAACCCGCCTTAAAATCAACATTCCTTATAAATATGTCTCATAATATTATTAATTAAATATGTTCTAATTGAAATAAACTTCATGTAACAAATTTTAGGCTAAAATTAGTTATCACTTGTTCCTTTTATGCTAGCTTATTAATGTATTGATTGTCATTTACATGATGAATTATTTTTATGTTGATGTTAGTGGGTATGGGAAACCCGTTGGGTACCCGAAACCCGCATGAGTATGAGTTTGGGCAAAATTTCATACCCGTCATGGGTATGGGTTTTTTAGCGGACGTATTTTTTCTTTGCGGATATGGATTTGGGCACGTAATACCCAGCGGGTTTTTACCCATTGCCATCTCTAACATCGAGTGAGTCCGAGACGAATTCTGCAAGCCTCTGGGTGGTCTATCTGGTGGTGCATCATATCCGGTGGACATCAAACACACTAGTGCTATGCTGATTTTCAACATGGCACACTTCTGTCTAGTGGTCCGGTGCTAATGTAGAACCGCTAATTCACTTATTGCGATTGCTTTTTGAGTTGGTGTTTTATTTCAAACTTCTTATGAACTCTCATATGTTTATCTAGCACTAGGATGAAAGTGGGTATCCGAATTATCATGACAAATTTAATATTTGAAAATAGACATGGTATAAAATTTGATGTTAATCTTTTCTATATGTTATCAAGCACATTATCACAAATAAGAATAAAACTACATAAATTATTTTATACATTATTTACTCCCTACATAAAAAAGTGAAAAATATTCATATGTGTTCGAATTTTGTATCACTAGGTTAGTACCCGTGCGTTGCAACGGGAACATATAATACCACGATAACTTATATACAAAATATGTGTTATACTGTTATGAGAAAAGTTTTTATAATTCATTTATGATCCTGGCTATACATAAATTTTGTTATTTTAATCTAACTGTTTCACCACTACATTGCAACCATCAGTATAATGCAGACTTCGATATATGCCACGATTTGTATGGTCTCATCATTGTAGAGCACGTTCCACACCTGCCGGAAGAAGTTCTCTCGTACATCGTCAGTCCTCAGGCATGCACCACCATACATGCTTGCTTAAACAAAAAGATAAGTGTGTGTTTGCGAAGAGAATTAAAGACAGGCCGACGCAAAAAGCTACCCCGACGGTGGTGAGGATGATGAACTGGTCTTGTTGTCAGTCCTCCTCTGCGTCATCTCCGACGCCGAGATGACGCCACAGTCCTTGACATAGTAGTCATCAAACGCGCGCGATATGGCGAGTACCGATGACTTTTGGCTGGGCTGCCAGATGAAGTGCACCTCGGGCTCATCAGTGAGGTAGTACACCTGCCGTATCACCACCGGATGCGCTACTCCTTTACATACATCATGTTCGAGGACACTCACGCAACGTCAGAACGACCATCGTCCTAGCGCACAAGAATGCATGGTCGGTCAGTAGCGACTTACGTGGCAGGCTGGGCTTCAGGTGGACGATGAGCTGGACGGCGTGATGACGCCATCGTCGGATGCGGTGCCCAGAACAACCCAAGAGTCGCCGACGTTGGCTACGACCATGAGGTTCCCTGCTTGACGGTAGACAGCGCAGTGCATCCGCTCTGAACCGTGTCCAAGCGACAGCTGCGCCGGAGCTTGTCGTACATAGCGGCGCATGCGGCCACGTAGGGCTGTTTCCAGAGGTCGAACTAGCAGTCGCCAAGCTTCTTCTCGTCGTCGATGAGCGACGCCAACGCGAGCGCCTCCTGGTAGTGGTGTTTGTTTAGGGTTTCAAAGTAAGAAACATGGATTCATCCTTGGCGTTGGTTTATGAAAATGACTCACAAGTCAGATCCATGGAAAAATATTATGGAGAATAAATGCCACACATGCAAAAAAAGAATTTAAGTTGAAAACATTATTCAAACAAAAAAATTGCATGCAAGGCTTTTCTTTAAATACTACTCCCCCATCCAAAAATATAATTCAAGAATCTCGGTGATACTTATCTAGTACTATGTATTGTGCAATGGTAGCAGGTGAGCTTGGTGAGAGATGTAATAGATTTTTTCTGTCATAGATGTAGACATAAACACACATGTGGTGTAGTGGTAAATACTGCTCGTATTTGTCTGAGGGGTCATGGGTTTAAATCCCCTCTAGGGTCATTTGTATTTTTAAATTTTTAGCTAGGCGTGGGCTACAGGAGAATGAGAATGGTCTTTGCGGGGAGGGGAAAATGAGGAAGGCATAACAAGGAATGAGAATGGTGGTAGAACATGGGAATGAGCTGTGCTGGGAGGGGAGAATGAGAATAGCAGAACAGAAATGATGGTAGAACACGGAATGACAGGCTACCCTTACAACCTTAATAAATAGTAGAGATTTGAGAAGATATATAATATATTTGAGGCTTATATTTTATGAATATTTACAAGCTCAATGCTAAAAATAACAATATAAAGTTGCATAGTAGATTCTATATTCTATTTATTTACAATCAAAGAAAAAAAAGACAAAAAAACTTAGTTTTCACACCTCTAGCCGTAACCTTACAAGTGTGCATCGCCACTCTTAATTAAACTTGCCTAGGCCAATCTATCCATTTCACGCCCACCTTTATAGTATGGCTGAAGGAAAAATAAATATCCTATCATTAGTCCAAGTGTTCAACAACTCTATTATCATTTAGAACTAATTGATCCTTAACCTTCTCACTTATTCTTTGAAAATCAATAATTGATTTCCACAATAGAGACATAAATACCACAAAAGCCTAATAATTTTGTATTATCACGACATAACTCATATTGTTTTTGTAAAATACATGTTAGCCATAATAAATTATCTTGTCATTAATCACTAAAACTCAACTAATGGTCTAAATGCTTTTAAATGAGTTAGGGGTGCCTAGTGTCAATAGGTTTGGCCATGTCCTCAGACTATGCTGGTTGTGGCAAGATTGGACGAAAGACTCCAAACCTTGGGTAGGAGTAGGAATGGATCTTCCCTTCCATGATGCTGACCGACTATTATTTAACCGAACTACAATTAATTTAGGGGATGGTACAAAGGCTCGTTTTTGGCACAACTACAACTATACTAGCCGGAGAAACAAGCATCCAGGTATTTGGCCCCTAATATCACAACCGGATTCGCAGGCTTTGCCGAGTGCTTCAGGCAAAGGCTTTGCCGAGTGTGACACTCGGCAAAGAAGACTCGGCAAACAGTGCATCGACAAAGCCTTCTTTGCCGAGTACTTTTTCTCGGGCACTCGGCAAAGAGGTTTGCCGAGTGCCAGAGAGCACTCGGCAAAGAAAAGTAGCCGTTACGGCGCCGTGTGACGGAGACGGCGGCTTTGCCGAGTGTCCCCAGTGGCACTCGACAAAGGAGTTATCTTTGCCGAGTGCTGTCGGGTAGACACTCGGCAAAGATAACTCTTTTGCCGAGTGCCACTTGGGACACTCGGCAAAGAGCCCGCCAGGGAGGGTCCCCATGTCAGGCTCTTTGCCGAGTGCTCTGCGCGGCACTCGGCAAAGAACCTAAACCGGTGCCCAGGTCTGTGCTCTTTGCCGAGTGTTACACTCGGCAAAGTGACCAGTATATACCTTTTTTATTTGTTTTTTGTATTCCATCCACACAAACAGAAGATATCACATATATATCACATATATACATCATAGATATCATCACAAACATAAATAGCCAACACAAACATAAAACCGTCACCACAAACATAAATATCCATCACAAACATAAGTGTTCCACACAAGTATCAAACACAAACATAAGTCTCTAACGTCGCAAGCTCTCACATAAGTATCAAACACAGACATAAGTATTATACACAAGTACAGAAGTCTAAAACAATGAAAGCACAACACTCATGGAGGTGGGCGGCTTGACCGGGGCTGCGTTGGGCTGAACCCTTCCGGAGGGTTGTTGGATGCCGCCCCAGATTGGCCCTGCACAGAGAAGAGATTGCATGTGTTATACCAGATGCATTACAAACATCTAACTACAATTTTGATACTCACAGGAGTGTGGAAGAGAGCAGGGTCAACTGGAGGGAACAATGGAGGTGGCGGAGCGATGCCCTGTGCGGCGCCAAGGCTCTACATGTACTGGAACATCTCCGCCATCCTCTGATGATCTGCCCGGCGCTCTGCCTCCCGCTCCGCCATCATCCTCGCCTCCATCTCGCGACGTTCCCTCCTCTCTTCTTCTAGTTGGGTCTGTAATATTACAAGCCAACGTTATAGTAACTCAAAGAGTAGGTATATAACTCAAGGAAGGACGAGTTACACTAACCTCGAGTTGCTGTATGCGATGCTGTGAGCTGTCGTGCCGAGGTCGTATGGCTGGACTCGAGCCCGTGCTCCTTGCTCTCACCTGAGACAGAGTGGGAGTGGAGGACGAGTCGATTGCCCCGTCGGCAATCCAGTACCGCCCATGTCTCTTGCCTCCTCCGACCCTCATGAGCACATCGGGGTCGATCGGCTCGGTGCTCGGATCATAGTCTGGGCCATGGACCTCCTGCGCCATGGCGGTGTAGTCATGGAGGCGGCTGTAGATGGCGGGGTTGGTGTAGGCCTCGGGCCCGTCATCCGGGTTGTAGGTGACGTCGGACGTCGCCTTACCCTTATGGGCCATAGCATAGGCCGAGAAGGTGGAGCAAGTGTGACACCCCAGTGTCACCTAGGGTTTCTCTTAAAAAGCCAAACCAAGAACCATTATTTTTTGTGAACCAAAGTAAGCATGAGCATCAAAATAACTTAAGTAAGAAAGAATTCACCAAGTATATACTTAAAAGTGTCATGATCAAAACAATTGAGACTTTTGAAAGATAAGAATGTGCAACCCTAATTCAAAACCCTAAGTAAACCCCATGAACAAAATTTGAGAAAATATGAAAAAGAGGATGAAAAGTTTAAAATTTTGAGTTGAGCCAATTATATAAGTTAAAGTATATTTATTAAGCAACAAGAAAGGTTAAGTAGGCTTAGCCAAAATAACTCAATTAAATCCCCAAAACAGCCCTTGATCAATGAACCCTTAGAGAAATTCAGATTTCTGAATTTCTGAATTTCAGACCTCTCCTCAAAGATCATCTGTGTTCTCTGCTTTTCCAAACTCAAAGCCAGAAGATCCAAATATCAAAGTCGTGCCAAATTACCTTGAACACATTCTGGGAAAATTTGAACTCAAACCAAATCCATTTGACACGGTTTTGGCGCAGCTCAACCTCGGGACCAGGCATTCTGACACTGGCACCTTGGTGACGCTACAACTCCCTGTCCCTAGCCTAAAACCGCACGTCGTCCATACATAAAAGACAAAGCTTGGTCTGGTGAACAAATCCCTTGCAGTGATCTTGCCCAAATTCGCGAAGATTTGCTCCCAATCGGCGCTTGAACAGGGGCAGAGGCAACGGGAACACGTGTTCGACCGCGGCTGACACCCCTGGTTCACGCCCGTTCGCGCACCGCGCCTTCCCAGTGCACGCCCGCGCGCACTCGCCGGTCCACGACCGCCCGTGCACCGTGCCGTGCCTATAAAGCCTCCCCAGGCGCGCCCCACTTCGCCCCGCACTCACCCTCACCGAGCAGCCACCGTTCCTTGGCTCCGGCGAGCTTATTTCCGCCCGCCATTGCCGCCAGAGCTTCGGCCGCCGAGGCCAGCTCACTCCAGCCACCCTCCAGCCCAACCAGTGCTTCGGCTAGCTCCGCCAGTAGCCCGTGAAGCTTGCCAAGCCCTCGGACCCGACCGGACTTCACCGGAGGCCCGAGATCACCCTCACCGGACTTCGGTCTTCCGCCGCCGCGCGTGGACCGAGCTATCCAGTGAGTCTCCGCCCAATTCCTTTCGCTCATGTCTTCTCTGGCATCCCGTGGACCTCCCTGACCTATTTAATTGAACTACCTCGCCGTGACCAGGCCGGTCTCCTCGCCGCCGACGAGCATCCCCGCCTGCGCGCGTGGACCGACCAACTCCGGCCATCTCCGTCGACGTTCCGCACACCGTTGTGATCCCCGCGACCTCCCCTTCACCCTCGACCACTTCACCGGAACAGTCTTGCCGCCGGTAAGCCCCTCCGCCCTTTTCTTCGCCGCGGCTACTGTTTGAGGTAGAAGAAGGACCTCGGGTTAGGTTCTGTAGAACCCGAGGGGTTTTCTGTAATGTCAGCGACTCATGTGAATAGTAACCTAAGGACTGATTCGCGAAGGAAAACTTAGAAAAACCGCCAGGGACCCCAGTGCAAAGTGGTTTTCCTTTTAATCAATTCTGTTATTCTTTTAAAATAACCAGAGAACTTAGAAAATCCATAACTTGATGAAATCTTAATGAAAAGCTGTCAAACCAATTTTGCTAACTCTGGAATATTATGATCCTTCATTTAAAAATAGTGAACCATATGCTTTCTGTTCTAAATTTTAGAGTTTAAAATTAAAAACAGAAACCCCCTAAACCTTGTTTAATTAAGGAAAATTAGTTTTTCTTTTGTACTGAGCTTAAGAAAATTTGTAGATGCTTATACCTTAATTAGACACTGTTTAAAAATAGTAGGAGCCCCAGCATTAGAGATTATGATGTAGTTATTCATTTAAAGCCATTTTGTCCACAACTTAGAGAAAATCAGAAAAGCATTTGAAAATGTTGAACAGTGATTAGCAATATTTTTCCTAGTTTACTTATGCAACCAAGAACCTAGGAAAAATGCAGAGACCATTAATTAAGACCAGTTTCTAATTAAGATGCTTTAATTAGCCTTATGAAGACTGAAAATCAATTATTAGAATTGCAAAACTATAACCAAAATGGTTAACAAAAATCCAGTGAACTTATAACCACCAGAGCCCCACTACAAAAATACAGAACACCCCAGCCTAACTTTTTAAGTAGGGAAAATAAATACAGAATGATAATAAGGCATTTTTCCAATAAATCATAAGCAACCCCTTTTAATGTGATAATGGGCAACCAAAAATTAGCTAAGTCCATGATGAGATAAACCACCAGAGAAAAATGCAAACCCATGAAAAAGAAAGTGAACCCATACCTTTTGCTAGTAATTTGTGAGAAAGGCCATTTAGCTCAAATAATGCATACCACCCCTTCCCTTAAGCAAAAAGAAGCCAAACTCCAGAATGATTGCTCTTGCACAAAACACTAGCTAAGAAAAATAAGAACTCTGTTGTTTGATGTTTTTCAAATATAGTGGTAGTAGAAAGCACCCCTTTGGCTAGAAACTTGAGAAAACCATAAAAAAATCATTAAAAGGTATTAATGACTAGAAATTTGTATCAAGTCATGATATGACACCTAAAAGCCAGCAAAAATAAGTTTTAAAGAATTTCCCACTGTTAAATAATAGTTGTAGTTCAAAGTACCCCTTCTGCCCTAAAATTTGGTAATTTTGTCCAGAGAAAACCATTCACTTTCTGAACCCCAAATTTTGAGACAGAGAATCATACACCAGTAGCAAGCCACTTTAATTTTTGCAGAATTTTTGGAATTTTATAAAAGCAACTTGTAGTTCAAACCTACTCCAAAACATTAAAAGAATAAAAGAAAAGAAGGAAGAAATAAACCTCATCCCACTAAAACTAACCCAATTTACCAAGTATACCACTGAAAGGTTTTACATAAGTAAGGTTAGCTTGATTAAATTTAAAAAGACCATACATCTTTAAAGTTGTAAATTCTAAAGCACATATCATATCATGCATATATCTTACGCATTGCATTCATTAGATTGTAATCTTGCCGACGGAGAGTACGTGCTCATCCCCGAGCAAGGACCTGTCCAAGAGGAGGACCAGGAGCAGGCTCCAGAGGCTGCTATTGAGGATCTCCCCGCAGCCCCAGCAATTGAAGGCAAGCCCCGGTTTTATGCATAACCATGTTACTATATGCTACTTTACTACACTTAATGCTTGTAGGACTGTAATGTGCACTTAAGTGTAGGAGTTGCTTGAAACCTCTAGTTGCATGAACTTAGGATTCCTTTTTGAGATGAATACTAGTATGCTAGGTCGAGTAGCTGCTTGCTAATCAGGATCTCGGTAGAAGTCGAGTGATTTTTCTAGCACTCGCGCGAGGTCAGGAATTGATTGTATTCATCTTGATAATGGGATGTACATATTGGTCTATGGACTTGGATCCAGGGAGGATGCCTTGTCCATGAGACGGGAAAAATGAATTAAGGATTAATGTGTGGATACCTGAGTCAAGCTTTTGAACGTACTAAGCACATGCCGGGAAAAATGGTAACCGGTAAACCTAGTACCTGAGTGAAGCCGGGCGCGGACTTTATCCCTCATGCGACCTGAGACAGGGTCTCCCATGCTAGCTATGGTGGGTACAAGTGCGGTCACTGCACGGCGGCAGCCGGGGTCAGTGGAGCATTGTATGCCAAGGCGGTGAGGCCTGGACGCGAACGGGGAATCGATGGGGACGGTTGTCTTGTGTGGGGTCGGAGTACCCTGACTTGACGTGTGTTTAGGTTTACCTTGCAAGGTTAAAACTCAATTCGAATCGTCTGCTTCTCGCAGCTAATGAGACTGCTTGATTCCTTGTACTGCATCGAGTAAGAAGTGAAATGTGGATTACATGAGATAACTTGTTGATTGAGCTAATTGCTTGTTACCATGTATGCTTAGAAGGAGCAAATCTAGCTAAGTTAATGATGGTAGAATTTGAAAAGCTAAAAATTGATTTTAGAAACAGCTAGTGCTTTTGGCAAACCAAACCCCTCAGCCAAACAGCTGCATAGTCTAGAGGTAGAGGAGTAGACTCCTCACACCGGTTAAGTCTAGCTGAGTATTAGTATACTCAGCCTTGCTTGTGGCACCATTTTTGCAGGTACCATGCAGGATGTAGTTGATGGTGTGACTTGGCCTACCACCCTGCCACCGGGTTGGACGGTCGAGTGGGATGTTGCTCCGGCAGGAGAGGAGCACGAGGAGTAGTGGGCTAGGCCTTGCCCATTTCCTCGTTACCGACGACATCGATTATCCGCTGCACTTTAATTTGTGAACTTTATTTGCTACTCCAAAAACTCCGATTTATGTAATAACTCAGTACTTAATTTGAAGTTTCCTGTTTTATTGTATTTCTTCTGTGACTCACCTTCGAGTGAGATTGTGGAATTTGATCCTGGTTAAGTGGCTCTATCAGACTAGATCTGAGGGACTGACGGGTTATTCCGATTTAAGTGTGTTACGGCCCCTGAGGCGTGACTTAGGCACTTAAGCTGGAATAATTCGGGTGGTTCTGCCACAGCTGGTATCGGAGCAAATTCCACCACAGAGAAGGACAATAAAACATGAATACCAATTTTCAAAACCTAAAACTTGCCTAGAAACTGTTACGGATCGTCAGGACTAGACCGCTAGACCTAGGACGAAAGGCCTTAGGCATAAAGGGAGAAATAGGTGGCTAATTAATTAGGCCCTGTGGGCCAATACTTATATTCTAGGATGCCCTAAAAAGGCACCCTATTTTCCTTTTTGAGAGGCAACGTTTCTTTCAGCATGCATGCATTATAAAACACAAAGAGGAATTAAAATTTGAGCTAACCCCCTTTTTCTTCAAAATCATCCGGGCTCTCTTTTTCTTTTTCCTTCCACCATAATCTTTATCTTGATTCCCTTCCGCAGATGAATTCACCCACCCCCGCCAGTGGAGGAGACTCTCGTTTCAGTTCTGACTTCCTTTCTCGCGATGGCTTTCCTTCCATCTTGTGGGAAGTGCTTAACTCCGCCGGTTACCCTACGCCCCCTTTGTACACAGTGCAGTTGTATGAGGAGCATCGGGTACCTCGTTGTCGGGTCTGGCTAACTTTGGAGGCTCATCCCCTTCAGCCGGGTTGGCGTTCTCTTGACTCTGAGACGATTGGACTCAGGACGGACGACACCGTTGAGGCAGCAGCCATGAAGACTCTGACGACTTTCTGTGGCTACCATCCCCTGGAGATGGTGATGCACCCCTTGGGACTCTTCCCTGCTGAGAAGAAGGATGACCCCATGTGGTGTAACCGCGTGAGCCATGTGAAGGATGTGTGGGCAATGTATCCTGACTTGGTTGGGAGGGTCACTGTTCAGTGCATGAGCGCGCTGTACCGCCTCCAGGCCCTTCAGAGCGATGCTATGACACTTCTTGCTAACACCGCTCAGGCTGCCAAGCTCACTCTCGACAGTCGGGAAGATTTTGTGGTCGACCTATCCACAGAGTTGGTGGAGAAGGATCTGCAAGTGGAAAGGCTGAGCCAGCGTATTACCACCCTGGAGCAGCAAGTGGAGATCCGAGACAACACTATTGATGTCTTGGAGAACCAGCTTCACGACGTGTAGAGGGAACTTGAGGAAGCCAATGACCACTTGGACATGCACCACCTGGAGATGGAGGCCAATGAAGCAGGAAGCGAGGGAGAAGAGGCTCCCGAGGAGCTAGGACCAGCCCCTGGTGCCAATGGGACTACCTCCGCGATGCCTCCTTCACCCGTATCCAGTGTCGCTTCCACCGCTCAGGGTTAAGCAGTCGCTTTGACATTTTTAGGCGGATAGAAACCTATGCGAGCTTAGTAGTATCACATTTTGGACTAGGCTTATGGGTACTTTCCCCTGATTAATGTAACCCTGTAAACTTTTGATATCTGTGGGATCCTTGTCACCATGTTATCTTCATTTTCGAACCTAATATTATGATTATGGCCTTTTCCTTCCATATGAGATGATATCTTGTCGTTCGGAAATATGAGTCGGGATAACATTGGCGACAATCTCTGTTTCAGATGGCAGCTAGGCAGCGTCGCGGGCAAAATGAGCAAGCTCCCCCGCCACCTCCTCCAGCTCCCACAGTGCAGGAGCTGATGGCCCAGCAGAATGAAATTCTGCGACAGCTCTTGCAGCGCCAGCCCCACCCTCAGCATCATGGTGGAGGCCAGCATCAGCGACCTCCGGCTATGGCAACATACCAGGAGTTTCTGAGCATGCAGCCGCCCTTGTTCACCAAGGCAGAGGATCCGTTGGACGCCGACGTGTGGCTTCGCGTCGTCGAGTCCAAGTTTCCCCTCCTCATGGGAGACTGCCCTGATGAGGCCAAGGCTCGCTTCGCCGCGCAGCAGCTTCGCGGCCCAGCTCGGACTTGGTGGGATCACTTCCGTGCTATGCTCCCCGCTGATCGTGAAGTATCTTGGGAGGAATTCAAGACTGCCTTCAGAGGGCACCACATTCCAGCTGGCATTCTTGATCGGAAGTTGAATGAATTCCTGGCCCTCAATCAAGGAACCCGCACGGTACTGCAGTATGCGCAAGCCTTCAACGACTTATGCCAGTATGCAGGGTATCATGCTGATTCTGATGAAAAGAAGAGGGATCGCTTCCGCAGGGGTCTCAATACCAAACTGCGGGAACGACTCAACACTGTCCGGGCCGATAGCTTCAATGAGCTGGTCAACATGGCCATCTCTCAGGAGGATTGCATTGTTGCTCACCGGGCAGAGAAGAAGAGGAAGGCACCAATGGCAGCGCCATCCGCTCAGGCTCAGAGGTTCCGGATTGTTTCTCACAATCAGAGCAGGGGTTTTCAGCAGCAGGCAGGCAGATGGGTGATCAGGCCACCTCAGCAGCAGCAGCAGCCGGCACCCAACCGCTATCCAGCTCCCGCCCCAAGGAATAATCAGCCTCCGCAGCAGCAGCAGTTCCGCCAGGGCAATGGGAACAAGTGTTTCACTTGTGGCAATGTGGGCCACTATGCCAAGAATTGTCCCAGGAACCAGCAGAGGCAGATGCCAACACCAAATCAAGACAAGGGAAGAAAGCAAAAGGTGCAAGTCAGGCAAGGGAAGCTCAACTTCACTGCTCTAGAAGAAGTGCCAGAAGGAGCTCCTATCATGACCGGTACCTTTTCAGTTTATAATCAACCTGCTTTAATTCTGTTTGATTCTGGTGCATCTCATAGTTTCATTAGCAAAAAGTTCAGTGCTAATTGCAAACTGCCATTCTCTCACTCAAAAGGGTCATTCATGATAGTCACACCTGGGGGTAAAATTACAACTAATCAATTAAACCAAAGTGTGCCTATTCAACTGGGAAGCCACATTATCAAAACCACTCTTCTTGTATTGGGATTGGAAAATGTGGACATTATTCTACGAGCAAATTGGATGACCTTGCACCAAGTTGTGCTTGATGTAGCCAGTCGTACCGTGGAAGTTAATTCTCCTTTCTACGGAAATTTCTCTTTGATTCTGCCTAGTCAGGGTTCTTCTCAGTCATGTGCTTTCTCTATGACGGAGTTACCCCTGAAGAAGATCCCAGTGGTCTGTGAGTATGCAGATGTCTTTCCTGATGAATTGCCAGGAATGCCACCGGACCGGGATATTGAATTCACCATCGAGTTGCAACCGGGAACGGCCCCAATTTCCAAGAGGACCTACCGAATGCCACCCGCTGAGTTGGCAGAGTTGAAGAAGCAGTTGCAAGAGTTGCTGGATAAGGGATTTATTCGCCCAAGCACTTCGCCTTGGGGCTGTCCAGCACTATTTGTGAAGAAGAAGGATGAAAGCTTGATGCTGTGTATAGATTACCGCCCTCTTAATGCGGTAACTATCAAGAACAAGTATCCTTTGCCTCGTATTGATGTTCTCTTTGACCAGTTGGTCGGGGCCAAGGTGTTTTCCAAGATAAACCTTCGCTCTGGCTACCATCAGATCAAAATACGAGCAAGTGATATTCCGAAGACGGCATTCTCAACCAGATATGGGCTATATGAATTCTTGGTGATGTCATTCGGGCTGACAAATGCACCAGCATACTTCATGTATCTGATGAATTCTGTTTTCATGCCGGAATTGGACAAGTTCGTGGTGGTTTTCATCGATGATATTCTGGTGTACTCAAAGAACGAAGAAGAACATGCCGGGCATTTGCATGTAGTGCTTCAACGTCTGCGAGAGCACCACCTTTATGCCAAGTTATCCAAGTGTGATTTTTGGCTAAAGGAAATCAAATTCTTGGGTCACACTATCTCTCAGGATGGAATAGCTGTTGATCCTGATAAAGTGCAAGAGGTGATGAACTGGAGGCCACCAACGACTGTTCGCCAGATTCGGAGTTTTCTAGGATTGGCCGGTTATTACCGAAGATTTATTCCGGACTTCTCTCGAATTGCGAAGCCTATTACTGAGTTGCTGAAGAAAGAGGTCAAGTTTGTGTGGAGTCAGAAGTGCGAAGATGCCTTCCATGCATTGAGGCAGTATCTGACCACAGCACCAGTTTTGGCGCAACCCGACAGCAGCAAGCCTTTTGATGTATATTGCGATGCCTCTGGCACCGGGCTAGGTTGTGTCTTGATGCAAGACAACCGAGTCATTGCTTATGCCTCAAGAGCACTCAGGCCTCATGAGCAGAACTATCCCACTCATGACCTTGAGTTAGCAGCAGTGGTTCATGCATTGAAGATGTGGAGGCACTATCTAATGGGAACCCACTGCAACATCTTCACTGATCATAAGAGCCTTAAGTACATTTTTACTCAGGCTGATCTCAACATGAGGCAGAGAAGATGGCTAGAGCTGATCAAGGATTATGACCTGGAGGTACATTATCACCCAGGGAAAGCTAATGTGGTAGCTGATGCCTTGAGTCGGAAGTTGCAATGCAACTGTATTCTGATGGATTCTCATGTTAACACCTTGTGCGATGAGTTGAGCAAGATGCAGATTGAAGTGATTCCTTCTGGTTCTTTGTCTCACATTTCTGTTGAGCCAACTTTGCAAGACCAGATTATCATGGCCCAGCTCAGTGACAAGGGAGTGCAGATTATCAAGAAGAATCTCCATCAGAAGGTTGAGAAGTATAATTGTTTCCGCCAGGATGAGAAGGGTGTGTTATGGTTCAAAAGCAGATTGGTAATTCCTAAGGACCGGGATCTCAAGAAGAAAATTTTGGATGAGGCTCATCTCTCCAAATTCTCTATGCATCCGGGAAGCACCAAGATGTACCATGATTTGAAGCTTTCGTACTGGTGGACCAGAATGAAGAGGGAGATAGCCCAGTATGTATCAGAGTGTGACACCTGTCAGAGGATAAAGGCAAGCCACTTGAAGTCCGCTGGAGCTTTGCAACCACTGTCCGTACCTTCGTGGAAGTGGGACGACATCAGCATGGATTTCATTGTGGGTCTACCCAACACCTCTCGTCATCATGATTCAATTTGGGTTATTGTGGACCGATTGACGAAAGTGGCACATTTTCTTCCTGTGCACACCACTGATAAGGCTCAGAAATATGCAAAATTGTATATCGACCGGATCGTGTGTTTGCATGGATTACCTCGGACCATTGTTTCTGACCGAGGAGCCCAATTTGTTGCCAGATTTTGGGAACAATTGCAAGAGTCTTTGGGAACCAAGCTAATCAGGAGTTCAACTTACCACCCGCAGACTGATGGTCAGACGGAAAGGGTAAACCAGATTCTGGAGGATATGCTGAGAGCTTGTGCGATCGATTGTGGCAAGAACTGGGATAAGCACCTCTCCTTGGCAGAGTTTGCTTATAACAATAGTTATCAATCCAGCCTAAAGATGGCACCTTTTGAAGCTCTCTATGGAAGAAGGTGCAGGACACCACTCAATTGGTCTCAACCTGGTGAAAGAGAAGTTTTTGGACCTGATTTGGTGACTGAAGCCGAAAGGAAGGTCAAGCTAATCAGGAAGAATCTAGAAGCTGCTCAGGCCAGGCAGAAGAGCTATCATGACAGAAGAAGGAAACCTCTCCAGTTCGAGGTGGGAAGTTTTGTATACCTCAAGGTATCACCCACCAAGGGAGTGCAGAGGTTTGGGATCAAAGGCAAGCTAGCCCCTCGTTACATTGGACCTTATGAGATCATTGAAGCATGTGGACCCGTGGCATACAAGCTGAAGTTACCTTCAAAGATGTCTGCCATTCACAGCGTATTCCATGTATCCCAGCTGAAGAAGTGTGTTCGATTGCCGACTGAGATTCTAGCAGAACCAGAATTGGAGATAGAGCCAGATCTCTCGTACCAAGAGTACCCCTCCAAGATTCTGGATTGCAAGGAAAGATCAACTCGGGCTAAATCGATCAAGATGTTTAAGGTCCAGTGGAGTAATCACTCAGAGGAGGAAGCTACTTGGGAAACCGAGAAATTCTTAAGATCCAACTTCCCCGATTGCCTACCTAAGGAAGCGGGTACGTAATCACCCCCAACCCCTCCTCCTGCCTTTCGAATCTAATTTCTAAAAATATGACCTTAATTCAGAATGAAGTGACTATAAAGTAAAACTTAAAAGGACTTCCTTCTGAAGTTGCAAAGAGAATGACATTCGAAGAGCAGTTTTGCCCTAATAATAACAATCCCCACCCTTTTCCTATCAGTCTCACCCTTCGCTTCACCCCGGGAGGACTCTGGCCCGAATCTCGGGACGAGATTCCTTTAAGGGGGGAAGGCTGTGACACCCCAGTGTCACCTAGGGTTTCTCTTAAAAAGCCAAACCAAGAACCATTATTTTTTGTGAACCAAAGTAAGCATGAGCATCAAAATAACTTAAGTAAGAAAGAATTCACCAAGTATATACTTAAAAGTGTCATGATCAAAACAATTGAGACTTTTGAAAGATAAGAATGTGCAACCCTAATTCAAAACCCTAAGTAAACCCCATGAACAAAATTTGAGAAAATATGAAAAAGAGGATGAAAAGTTTAAAATTTTGAGTTGAGCCAATTATATAAGTTAAAGTATATTTATTAAGCAACAAGAAAGGTTAAGTAGGCTTAGCCAAAATAACTCAATTAAATCCCCAAAACAGCCCTTGATCAATGAACCCTTAGAGAAATTCAGATTTCTGAATTTCTGAATTTCAGACCTCTCCTCAAAGATCATCTGTGTTCTCTGCTTTTCCAAACTCAAAGCCAGAAGATCCAAATATCAAAGTCGTGCCAAATTACCTTGAACACATTCTGGGAAAATTTGAACTCAAACCAAATCCATTTGACACGGTTTTGGCGCAGCTCAACCTCGGGACCAGGCATTCTGACACTGGCACCTTGGTGACGCTACAACTCCCTGTCCCTAGCCTAAAACCGCACGTCGTCCATACATAAAAGACAAAGCTTGGTCTGGTGAACAAATCCCTTGCAGTGATTTTGCCCAAATTCGCGAAGATTTGCTCCCAATCGGCGCTTGAACAGGGGCAGAGGCAACGGGAACACGTGTTCGACCGCGGCTGACACCCCTGGTTCACGCCCGTTCGCGCACCGCGCCTTCCCAGTGCACGCCCGCGCGCACTCGCCGGTCCACGACCGCCCGTGCACCGTGCCGTGCCTATAAAGCCTCCCCAGGCGCGCCCCACTTCGCCCCGCACTCACCCTCACCGAGCAGCCACCGTTCCTTGGCTCCGGCGAGCTTATTTCCGCCCGCCATTGCCGCCAGAGCTTCGGCCGCCGAGGCCAGCTCACTCCAGCCACCCTCCAGCCCAACCAGTGCTTCGGCTAGCTCCGCCAGTAGCCCGTGAAGCTTGCCAAGCCCTCGGACCCGACCGGACTTCACCGGAGGCCCGAGATCACCCTCACCGGACTTCGGTATTCTGCCGCCGCGCGTGGACCGAGCTATCCAGTGAGTCTCCGCCCAATTCCTTTCGCTCATGTCTTCTCTGGCATCCCGTGGACCTCCCTGACCTATTTAATTGAACTACCTCGCCGTGACCAGGCCGGTCTCCTCGCCGCCGACGAGCATCCCCGCCTGCGCGCGTGGACCGACCAACTCCGGCCATCTCCGTCGACGTTCCGCACACCGTTGTGATCCCCGCGACCTCCCCTTCACCCTCGACCACTTCACCGGAACAGTCTTGCCGCCGGTAAGCCCCTCCGCCCTTTTCTTCGCCGCGGCTACTGTTTGAGGTAGAAGAAGGACCTCGGGTTAGGTTCTGTAGAACCCGAGGGGTTTTCTGTAATGTCAGCGACTCATGTGAATAGTAACCTAAGGACTGATTCGCGAAGGAAAACTTAGAAAAACCGCCAGGGACCCCAGTGCAAAGTGGTTTTCCTTTTAATCAATTCTGTTATTCTTTTAAAATAACCAGAGAACTTAGAAAATCCATAACTTGATGAAATCTTAATGAAAAGCTGTCAAACCAATTTTGCTAACTCTGGAATATTATGATCCTTCATTTAAAAATAGTGAACCATATGCTTTCTGTTCTAAATTTTAGAGTTTAAAATTAAAAACAGAAACCCCCTAAACCTTGTTTAATTAAGGAAAATTAGTTTTTCTTTTGTACTGAGCTTAAGAAAATTTGTAGATTCTTATACCTTAATTAGACACTGTTTAAAAATAGTAGGAGCCCCAGCATTAGAGATTATGATGTAGTTATTCATTTAAAGCCATTTTGTCCATAACTTAGAGAAAATCAGAAAAGCATTTGAAAATGTTGAACAGTGATTAGCAATATTTTTCCTAGTTTACTTATGCAACCAAGAACCTAGGAAAAATGCAGAGACCATTAATTAGGACCAGTTTCTAATTAAGATGCTTTAATTAGCCTTATGAAGACTGAAAATCAATTATTAGAATTGCAAAACTATAACCAAAATGGTTAACAAAAATCCAGTGAACTTATAACCACCAGAGCCCCACTACAAAAATACAGAACACCCCAGCCTAACTTTTTAAGTAGGGAAAATAAATACAGAATGATAATAAGGCATTTTTCCAATAAATCATAAGCAACCCCTTTTAATGTGATAATGGGCAACCAAAAATTAGCTAAGTCCATGATGAGATAAACCACCAGAGAAAAATGCAAACCCATGAAAAAGAAAGTGAACCCATACCTTTTGCTAGTAATTTGTGAGAAAGGCCATTTAGCTCAAATAATGCATACCACCCCTTCCCTTAAGCAAAAAGAAGCCAAACTCCAGAATGATTGCTCTTGCACAAAACACTAGCTAAGAAAAATAAGAACTTTGTTGTTTGATGTTTTTCAAATATAGTGGTAGTAGAAAGCACCCCTTTGGCTAGAAACTTGAGAAAACCATAAAAAAATCATTAAAAGGTATTAATGACTAGAAATTTGTATCAAGTCATGATATGACACCTAAAAGCCAGCAAAAATAAGTTTTAAAGAATTTCCCACTGTTAAATAATAGTTGTAGTTCAAAGTACCCCTTCTGCCCTAAAATTTGGTAATTTTGTCCAGAGAAAACCATTCACTTTCTGAACCCCAAATTTTGAGACAGAGAATCATACACCAGTAGCAAGCCACTGAAATTTTTGCAGAATTTTTGGAATTTTATAAAAGCAACTTGTAGTTCAAACCTACTCCAAAACATTAAAAGAATAAAAGAAAAGAAGGAAGAAATAAACCTCATCCCACTAAAACTAACCCAATTTACCAAGTATACCACTGAAAGGTTTTACATAAGTAAGGTTAGCTTGATTAAATTTAAAAAGACCATACATCTTTAAAGTTGTAAATTCTAAAGCACATATCATATCATGCATATATCTTACGCATTGCATTCATTAGATTGTAATCTTGCCGACGGAGAGTACGTGCTCATCCCCGAGCAAGGACCTGTCCAAGAGGAGGACCAGGAGCAGGCTCCAGAGGCTGCTATTGAGGATCTCCCCGCAGCCCCAGCAATTGAAGGCAAGCCCCGGTTTTATGCATAACCATGTTACTATATGCTACTTTACTACACTTAATGCTTGTAGGACTGTAATGTGCACTTAAGTGTAGGAGTTGCTTGAAACCTCTAGTTGCATGAACTTAGGATTCCTTTTTGAGATGAATACTAGTATGCTAGGTCGAGTAGCTGCTTGCTAATCAGGATCTCGGTAGAAGTCGAGTGATTTTTCTAGCACTCGCGCGAGGTCAGGAATTGATTGTATTCATCTTGATAATGGGATGTACATATTGGTCTATGGACTTGGATCCAGGGAGGATGCCTTGTCCATGAGACGGGAAAAATGAATTAAGGATTAATGTGTGGATACCTGAGTCAAGCTTTTGAACGTACTAAGCACATGCCGGGAAAAATGGTAACCGGTAAACCTAGTACCTGAGTGAAGCCGGGCGCGGACTTTATCCCTCATGCGACCTGAGACAGGGTCTCCCATGCTAGCTATGGTGGGTACAAGTGCGGTCACTGCACGGCGGCAGCCGGGGTCAGTGGAGCATTGTATGCCAAGGCGGTGAGGCCTGGACGCGAACGGGGAATCGATGGGGACGGTTGTCTTGTGTGGGGTCGGAGTACCCTGACTTGACGTGTGTTTAGGTTTACCTTGCAAGGTTAAAACTCAATTCGAATCGTCTGCTTCTCGCAGCTAATGAGACTGCTTGATTCCTTGTACTGCATCGAGTAAGAAGTGAAATGTGGATTACATGAGATAACTTGTTGATTGAGCTAATTGCTTGTTACCATGTATGCTTAGAAGGAGCAAATCTAGCTAAGTTAATGATGGTAGAATTTGAAAAGCTAAAAATTGATTTTAGAAACAGCTAGTGCTTTTGGCAAACCAAACCCCTCAGCCAAACAGCTGCATAGTCTAGAGGTAGAGGAGTAGACTCCTCACACCGGTTAAGTCTAGCTGAGTATTAGTATACTCAGCCTTGCTTGTGGCACCATTTTTGCAGGTACCATGCAGGATGTAGTTGATGGTGTGACTTGGCCTACCACCCTGCCACCGGGTTGGACGGTCGAGTGGGATGTTGCTCCGGCAGGAGAGGAGCACGAGGAGTAGTGGGCTAGGCCTTGCCCATTTCCTCGTTACCGACGACATCGATTATCCGCTGCACTTTAATTTGTGAACTTTATTTGCTACTCCAAAAACTCCGATTTATGTAATAACTCAGTACTTAATTTGAAGTTTCCTGTTTTATTGTATTTCTTCTGTGACTCACCTTCGAGTGAGATTGTGGAATTTGATCCTGGTTAAGTGGCCCTATCAGACTAGATCTGAGGGACTGACGGGTTATTCCGATTTAAGTGTGTTACGGCCCCTGAGGCATGACTTAGGCACTTAAGCTGGAATAATTCGGGTGGTTCTGCCACAGCAAGGCCTGCCACCATGTGACGCCGACTGCAACGAAAACCAACGAGATAGTTAGAAATAATATCTAACTCAGTGCTATATATCTAAATAAAAAAGGTGGCATACCCATGCTTCGGCATATTGGCCCAGGCTCCGGCTGCCTTGGTGGTGGGAGGGGCCTTGCATCATCAAACGCCGTTCCCGGCTAGCTGTGTGCGCCTCGTCCCACTCAGCCGAACACCACCTATCCACCATCTGCTCCCAGCACAGAGGATGTGCGGCGCACCAATGTGGAATCATCTACAAAGTAAACACGTAAAGTGCATATCAGAAGATAAAATAAAATTCATGCATGGAGTACTGGTACCAAACATGCATGACTTTACCTGCAGGTACTGCTCCCTGGTCAACGACATGGTTCGGGCTTGAGGTTTGGTCACCCTCTCCCCAAGGACGGAGCCGTGGTAGGTGATGATGGCCTGGATGCGGGCCTCATAGTGCATGTCCACGACGAGCTTCTTATAGCTCGTGGTGGCCACCACATCCGCCCTAGCCTCGTATCCAGCATCACATCTGAAGAAATCCTGCATACAAAAACGATGTATCCATACATTATTTCAAGAATTTGCAACGAATGCGACATATTTTACATTATACTAAGACTTACCCACAGCTCTTGCTTCACTCGCTCCGCCTTGTTATTGAATTCCCTGTCGTCCCGGTCTACTGCATCGGAGGCGACGGCGTAGTGGTCGAAGGTGAAGGCTGGGCCCGTCACTCCGGCGTACTCCACAAGTCCAGGGAAGTGTTCCCTGCACAGCAGGCCGAGGATGCCATTGGGGGGGGGGGGGGCGACGATGACCCCCAGCATAATCCAAAACCGTCCAAGACCTGTCCAAGTGATAAATAAAAAGTATTAGTTTATATTATGATTTTGAACACATAATATGAACAAGAATGAAGAACATAAAGTTACATACCTCTCCCCTTCCGGCCGAATCAGCGGCCGTCTGTCCCGAAGTATGGGACGCTGAGGGAGACTCGCGGGGCCTCGTAGGTAGACGCTCCTCGAACTAGAGCCACCTGAACCTGAGGTATCCTGCTGCTGGTCGTTGTCGTCCTGCTGCTGGTCGTCGTCGTCCTAAGGCGCCGCCTGCTGCCTGCTCTGCCTCGTCCTGCTGCGCTGCCTGCTCTGCCTCGTCCGCCGTCCTACTCCTCCTCCCCCTCCTCCTCCTCCTCAGGAAACCACCCACCATATTTGTCCAACAACCTGCAATTAAGAGTAAACAAATAAGCACATATAAAAAGATGTATTTAAAAATAGGTGCGAAATAAAAAGTCATATAGCATTACATCGATTAAAAATAATCTTCATATGTGTCGGGGTTAGCCGGATCATAACTCTCATCATCACTATCAAGCATTTCAATCTCAACACCATCGGAAGACACATCCTTGTCATTAATGTCATTGCCTTCAAGGATTACTAAGTCATTATCATTTTGCACCTCATTATCCTCCTCATCAACAACCATTTCAATATCTACGTCCATTCCGATAACTTCAGTTAAGTCTATCTCAAATCGCCCTTCTAGCCCATCTTCTTGGAAGAACTCTCCATCATATGTGTCCGGGTCTAAGTTGTAATCTTCATCGTTAGGAACAGGTAACCTCCCGTGCGGCGATACCTTATACACAACATCCCAACCCTTAAGATGTTCTTTCGTTTGACACGCATATGGGAGATAATACACTTGTGTGGCCTGTTGGGCCACGATATAGACATCGTCTCCTGCTAAGGTGGAATCTTGTCGAATTTCGACTATCCCAAGATTAGAATGTGTCCGTCTCGTCACTTGAGGGTCAAAACAATGACATTTGAATATCACTGGAGTAAGAGGTTTGGAACCATAAAAATTGAGCTCATATATTTCTTCGATTCGTCCAAAATAATCGACATTGTCAAGGCCCGGCGTAAAGACTCCAGAACACGTTGTTTTCTGATTGGGCCGACTTTTGTCGTAGTGTGTTGTGCGAAAACGGTATCCATTGACGTCATACCCAGAATATTTCTTGACCCTATAAGCAAAGCCGTTGGCTACTTGTCTCAACTCGGCACTCATAGACAGATCTCTTTGGCCCTGCAAGTATTCGCAAGTTAAAAGACGCTAAATTGAGTTCAAAGACGTATCTCTTTTACAAACTAAGCACGTACCTTACGTTTGAACCAGGAAATGAAATCGGGCAACCCATTTCTCGCACCCTTTCTAAGAAGAGCGTCATATTCCTGTGGAGTGGGGTCCCTTGATCGACGCCAGAATTCATGAAGAAATTGTTCCATGTATGGCGTCACCTCTTCAAGGTTGGTCAATACGTATAGCATGATATGCCGCCACTCTTCATGTGTCAGGGTCTTGGTGGTCGAGCCACTTGCGCTTCCGAGTTGGCCTCAAAATATGCTAAGGTTCGATTCATTGTCGCCATCATTGTAACGAGGGGGTGGATTATGCACACTCGGCAGTTTGTCACCATAATAAGTTGTTGTGAAGTTTGAGACCTCCTCTAGAATGTATGCCTCTGCAATGGAAGCCTCGATTTTGCATTTATTTCTACATTTCTTTCGAATAGTCTTTAGACATCTCTCGATTGGATAGCACCAACGTCCCTGCACGGGGCCCCCCATTCGTGCCTCATAGGGGAGATGAAGAATCAAATGCTGCATTGGATTGAAGAAGCCGGGTGGAAATATCTTCTCAAGCTTACACAGTAACACGGGGGCCAATCTTTCCAAGTCTGCAACCACGGTCCGAGATAACTCTTTTGCACAAAGCTGACGGAAGAAATAGCTCAACTCTGAAAGCGCTAGCCAGACATGCTCAGGGACATAGCCTCGAACCATCGCAGGAAGAATCCGTTCAATCCATATGTGGAAGTCATGACTCTTCATCCCTAAGACTCACATAGTAGATAAGTTCACCCCCCTACTCAGGTTAGCTGCATACTCATCAGGGAACATCAACATCTTGATCCACTAAAGTACTTCCTTCCTCTAGGCTCTGCTTAGGACGAAATCGGCCTTAGGCCTTCTCCACGTCTTTCCGCCACTTGGCAGCTTCATCTCTAGTTTTGGTCTATCACATAACGCTGCCAGATCCACTCCTGCCTTCACATTATCCTTTGACTTATCAGGAATGTCCATAATTGTTGCCCACAGTGCCTCGGCAACATTCTTTTCAGTGTGCATCACGTCAATGTTGTGTGGAAGGAGCAGGTCGTCATAATAGGGGAACCGAGTCAAGCCAGACTTATGTGTCCACATATGCTGCTCACCATATCCCACAAAACCACCTTCTGTATTGGCCACGAGCCCATCAATCTGTTGATGAATTTCGGCACCAGTCATCGTTGCAGGTGGGCGGTCTGTCACTACGACACCTTTCGTAAAGTTCTTGATGTCTAGGCGGAATGGATGGTCAACAGGAAGAAATTGTCGATGTTTATCGAAGGACGAATATTTGCCACCTTTTTTCAACCAAATGAACCTGAGAGCTTCCTTGCAAACTGGGCATGGGAACTTACCGTGAACACACCAGGCACAGAATAGCCCATACGCCGGTAAGTCATGCATGGAGTACTGGTACCAAACATGCATTCTGAAGTTTGTCTTCGTAGCTCGGTCATACGTCCATACCCCTTCCTCCCAGGCACGTACCAATTCATCGATCAAAGGCTCCATGTACACGCCCATTTTGTTCCCCGGGTGTCTGGGAATTATCAACGACACGAATATATTCTGCCTTTGAAAGCACACATCAGGGGGGAGATTGATTGGGATAACAAACACTGGCCAACATGTGTACGGGGCAGCGCTCATTCCATAGGGATTGAACCCATCTGTGGCCAACGCAACACGTACATTACGAGCCTCTTCGGCTTTCTCACGGTGAATGTCATCAAAGTGTTTCCATGCTTCACCATCTGATGCGTGCACCATCTTGTCAGGATTGTATCGTTTTCCATTTTTATGCCATGTCATCTGTTTCGCAGATTCCTCCGTCATGTAAAGACGCTGGATCCTCGGTATGAACGGAAGGTGTCGTAGGATTGTCAAGGGGATGTCGAGCTACCTCTTCTGTCCATCACCAGAGTCTACCTCCATAAACCTAGACGAATTACACTTGGGACAGTATTTTGCCTCCGCGTATTATTTCCTAAATAGCACGCAGCCCTTCGGACAAGCATGAATCTGCTCATACGTCATCTTGAGTGCACGAAGTAGTTTCTGTGCCTCGTACATGCTCTTTGGCAGAACATGATCATCCGGAAGCAGACTCCCAATAACCGTCAACAAGCCATCGAATGCGTCTCTACTCATGCTGTACTGTGACTTGAACGCCATTATACGCCCAATGGCATCCAGTTGAGAAACCTTTGTCTGGCCGTGAAGGGGTTTCTGTGCCGCGTCAAACATGTCGTAGAATGCCTTTGCGGTCGCCTCTGGCTCGTCCTCCATACGTCCTTCGGCGAATTGTGCCTCGTGATAGTCGTTCAACATGTCCGCTACCCCGTCATCAGCATCGTAATCCTCGACGCGTTGTCTCACCACCTCCTCTCTCATGAGATGCGCTTCACCATGGAAGATCCACCGAGTATAGTCCGGCGTAAATCCATTCTTCCAAATATGTTCTACCATGGCCTTCTTTGTTTTCCTTTTCCTGTTGTCACATTTGCTGCACGGACAAGGGACTAGACTAGCTCCTTTAGCAGCTTCGCCAAATGCCCGTTCCACGAAAGCATCGGTCTTCCTAATCCATTCAGGTGTGACATCATTACGTCTTACGCGGCCCGTGTACATCCACTCACGGTCCTCCATCCTCTAACATATATAACTGAGTATAGTTTAATATAGACATGTAATGCATGTACACTACGTTCCTACCTTCTAATAGGTGAGGATAGGTCCTAATCCCACCCGCGGTTGCGTAGATGGAGTTAGTTTCCATGCTCTACTCCTATCCGAGATAGAATTTCGGCAGCACCTCCCCACTGTTCTCCGGATACACGTCCTGGCAGGGAGAGTGTACTGTCCGGAGAACAACAGGGAGGTGACGCCGAAACTCTGTCTCGGACCGGAGTAGAGCATGAAACTAACACCATCTACGCAACCGCAGGCTGTCCAAAAAACGTGGACAATTCGAAACTGATACATTTGTAGATATGCAAGGATCTGCATATCTACACCGTATCTCTTTCGAACGGGAGACGCCTAACTGGGTTACGTGATCTACGACCATGATGCGGAAATAGAGGTTATACCTAGGGTGGCGGTGGAGTCAGGCTAGCGGTGCTGTGGTGGGTCGGTGCAGTGGCGACGCGACGCGGTGCAGGCAGACCCGCAGCGGCTAGGAAGACCTCTGCAAAAAAAATAAACAAGTCTATCAACAAAAAAATTCGGCAGCACCTCCCCTGCACGGGGAGGTTTCCAAAACCTGCAAATAAAAGTAACAGCACGATGGCTGACATTCACACGTATACCAGGAGCACATAAAAGCTTTGATAATACCATTGAAGGCGACAAAGCATTTATGGGCATATGTTTTGAGCACATAAAAGCTTTGATAATACCAGGAGTATGTGGGAATACAATGTCACAAGAATTATATAGTGTCACAAGAACATATATACTAACGAAATGTGGCTTTGCTAGCAAGACATACTAAATATATGTTGATATGTATCGACTTGTAGAGCTCCACATGTCCATTCCACGTCTCTTCTATCACATACGACGGTGAATTCAAGCACACACACCTAAGAAACATCGTGTCGGCGCAATTCTAGATCGTACTTTTCTTCTCTCATCACCGCTAAGGCACTCTTAAAAGTATCCCTACAGTTGGCCACAAATTGGGTCATACCGACAAAGTCGATGTCTACAATGACAATCTCATGGCAATCACCCATGTCATCACAGATAAGTTTATTACCTAAATTCAATAAGTACAATTCAATAAGTTAAATTCAATAAGTTTATTACCTTAATTACCGGCGGCGCGGGGAGGAGACGACGGCCCGGGGAGGCCGCAGCTCGGGGAGGGCGGCAGGACAGTGGTGACACGGCGCGGCGAGGGGCGCTCGCGGTGGCGCGGCGAGCCGGCGGCGCGCGGCGGGCGCGGGGAGGCGGCAGCGCGGGGAAGCGGCAGCGTGGGGAGGCACGGGGAGGCGGCGGTGAGCGAACGGCGCGGGGAGGCGGCGACGCGTGACAGAGAGAGTGAGAGGAGAGAAAGAAGGAGAAAGAAGAACGCGCGGGTAGTTTATTTCCTTTCTTTGTCGAGTGCCAGCGATCTGGCACTCGGCAAAGATTTTTTTAAAATTTTAAAATATTCTTTGCCGAGTGCCAGATCGGCGGCACTCGGCAAACCCGTCTTTGCCGAGTGTCCCCTGGGCGACACTCGACAAAGACTCTTTCACTATTCTTTACCGAGTACCACCCAGCTGACACTCGGCAAAGCCTACTTTGCCGAGTGTCAACCAACAGACACTCGGCAAAGTAAATTTGTATTTTTTTATTTTCCCAACCAAAATTTTTGTGGTGTGTTCCTACACTATATAGACCTACATGTACCATTTTGAGACAATTAGAAAATTGTTTTCTATAGCTAGTAGATTTAGTTCATTTATTTGAATTTCTTCGAAAAAATCACATTTGAACTGCAAGTCACTCGAAACTTGGGAAACCGTGCATGCAAAAATGATATCCATGCTAGTTAGCACAAGTTACGACCGATTTCAGGAGCGGACCGGAAACTTCGAGCATCATGCTCACTCAACATGGTCGTGAACTTGCCATCCAGCTGTTTAAAAATTTTATAAAACACAAACAAACTTAGAAAATCATGAAACTTGTCCACGTGTCATGATATCATATGTAGAGTCTGTGATAAAAAATTTAGAATGTTAGGAGAAAGTTGTGAGACATTATATGAAGAAACCTAAGAGAACTACACATGAAATCATTGAGTTTCAATGTGGATCTCTTAGGTTTGTACACATAGTGCGTTACAGCTTTCTCGAAACTTTTTCAAATTTTTATCGCAGCCTCTACATATGATATCATGACACGTGGACAGGTTTCATGATTTTCTGACTTTGTTTGTGTTTTATACAATTTTTAAACACCTGGATGGCAAGTTCACGGTCATGTTTAGTGAGCATGTGGATCGAAGTTTCTGGTCCGCTTCTAGAATCGGTCATAACTTATGCTAAGTAACATGAATATCATTTTTGTATGCACGATTTTTCAAAGTTTCGAGTGACCTGCAGTTCAAATCTGAATTTTCTGAAAAAATTCAAATAAACGAACTAAATCTACTAACGATAGAAAACTCTGTTATAATTGTCTACAAATGATACATGTAGGTCTACATAGTGTAGGAACATACCACAAAAAGTTTGGTAGGCAAAATAAAAAAAAATAAAAAAATAAAAATATACTTTGCCGAGTGTCTAGAGAAGACACTCGGCAAAGAGTCCTTTGCCGAGTGCCCACTATTTGGCACTCGGCAAAGAAGACTCTTTGCCGAGTGCCAACCCTCGGCTCTCGGCAAAGACTGACGGCCGTTAGCTTTGGGACGGCCGCTGACGGCCCTTTGCCGAGCGCCTACTTTGCCGAGTGTTTCACGCTCGGCAAAAGTGTCTTTGCCGAGTGGTGTCCTGTGCCGAGTGTCCAGCACTCGGTAAAGAGGCTCGTTGTCGAGAGCCTAACTTTACCGAGTGCGGCTCTCGGCAAAGCCTTCTTTGCCGAGTGCCCGACAAAAGGCACTCGGCAAAGAGGCCGACACTCGGCAAATTCTCGTATTCCGGTATTCCCTACCACATACAATTGTATATTCTCATGAAGACAAATCCTAATTTATATTACCAAATTATAGAGATATCCATACAATTACTATCATGTGGAAACACAAGGTGATAGCGATGGATATTGCATATGTTTCTCAGAAATATTTCTTATGGACTGTATTCTACATGCATCCTCCCATACAAAGTGTTGCATATGTTATAACTTTTCATGTGATGATACTTACCATGCTAGGTAAGATTGAATTAGTAATTCCATTATTGGGATGAAATGAAAAGTTATGGACAATTATGTTGGTCATGTTTTTCCCATAAGATGGATACTTGATGAGTATCATCGAAAATGAGATTTTAAGTCCCTCTTATCTTAAAATCTGATCTGAATTGGTTAAGTTCTTTGAATTGTTTCAAAGGAACGAGTGTGGTCCATTACAGAGATCGTATGGACATTGAAGGCCTTATATGGTTCTTTGGTGCATCTATATGATGACCTCAAGTGTATCCTTCGGACGACACATGACCATTAAGTAATAATGTCTCAAGCTTGAGCACATTAGCCTCCACACTACTGAATTTACCAAATGTGCTTACAATGATGATCATTTTTCTTGGTATTTAGACTGATATCCATAAAGGATATGATGAATCTATGATAGATTCAAAAATTTCAGATCATTAATGACCATAAGTAAGTACTGTCATTTCCAACTGGTTATGGTTAGAGTCAGGAAGCTTTGCATGCTCCTGACTTGTGATTAACTATATGTACTATATGTACAAGTTCCCCTATAGTTTTAGTACGTGGGAATCCGTGAAAGATTTCCCATGCGTACATTGGGTATGTTTCCAATCTCACCACCGCAGCGTACATATATGGGCACACAGAAAACTAGGGATCTATGTGAGAATTCATTCTCCGTCGATCATTAAGTTTTAGAATCTCTTCATGAGAATCTATTTACGGCCCGTACGCTTGCTTGAATCATGAGCTTTTCCAGGCATTAGGGGGAGATTTCGAGTACCAAAATGAATGCCAGGAAATTATAATGAATGCAGTAAGCATTCAGGCTCAGGATCACGTACTAAAACTGAACCTTTAGGTTCAAATGATTTGCAAGAAGTTGCAAATTGACTGCCATATGCATTTACTATGAGGTGTCACTCAAATTAATCCTACATGGATGTGCCAGAAAGAGTGGTTACATGGAACACCACTCAACTCCCTATTAAAATGATGTTGTAAATAAGAGGGGGAGAAGTGTGGTCACAAATTGGGATTAAGATGCTTGCAAGCAGCTGAAGGCTAGACCTTCTAAGATAGTAAATGCAGACCATCTATTCGATGGTAACCAACCGAGAGTTGGTGGACACCTAAAGGATATGGATTATTCTGTGAATGGAAGACATTCACAACCTAGCTCAGTGCACACTAATGATGCTAGGTTATCGGAAGTCCTTTATTCTCGTTTTGGGATTTCACGAGAAATCATAAGGGTGCATAAGAAAATGACTTCATGTCAACTAGAGAATTGTGTTATTTAAAAGCTACAAGTGTCGACACATACATCTCAGCTAATTGTATATGCACTCCAAATGATCCAAAAGACTATGGCCATAGCAGAGCACGAGTTTGCTCAAACTGGATCTTATTGAGTGATACAATGTTGCAGAGATAGCCTTGCTCACCGGAAAGAAGTGTTGAATTATTTCCACTTCAAGGTATCTTACTGTGGATACAAGTTTGTTTTCATGGACTTGGAAACAATGAGGTGGTGAGAAAGCATGGCTAGTAGCAACTGGGTTTATACGCAAACCCAAGCATTATTTTAATGCTATAAATTCTCCTCTACTGTGAGTAGTTAAATTCCGATACAATAATATGGGCAGTAAATCATCTATCTTTGCAGTTGATAGATGTAGTGACAACATATGCAAATGTGGTCACTGAATTATGGTATTTATGGAGTCTTGAAGGATTCCAAATACATAATAACCAATCACAACTTTGCAATGCTTGGAAAGTCTTTGTGACTTAGAGCATTCAGGTCAAATATGGTACATTCGACCTAGTGAATCCTTCCTTCCGAAGGGATATACAAAGAATGGTATGTTTAGCGTAAATATGTGCAACATATTTCTAAACATACATTACTTATCGACGGAGTTCGGGATAGAAGATATGAATTGAAAGAGATTTTCAATTCAAAGTAAACTATCTTGAGTATCTTGGATAAAAAAATTGTCTATATCCAACATATATTGAAGAAATTCAATATGTGAGAATCATTGTTATTTGATTCTTTCCGATCATGAGATGTGCTATTGTATCTTGCAAGAGCATCCGACCGGATATTGCTTTGCAAAGGTTTGCTAGCTAACAACACATGAGATCGAGTTATGATCTCCAGGTATACTCATGCTCTTCTTATGTTTGGATACATTGATCTTGGATATCTATAGAAGATCCCCAGGTACAAGATCAATGACATACTTCTGGTAAGTTGGACCTACTGTTTGATAAATGTTGATCAACAGAGATTAATGGTCACTTACACTAATCATTCTGTAGTACACTTTGTGGGATTGTACAGAATGATATACTACATATTGAGGATATGTGGTGGTCATGATTTTCTATCACTGACCTTATTATCTATAAAGATAATATTACTTTGTGTTGTTTAGATGAAAAAACAAGTTATGAACTAAGTCTCTACCTTACTCCACATTTTTAATATGTTTGAGAGTAGGTATGAGATGACTTAGTGATTTGCAAAGATCAGGGGGAGTTTCTTCTTGATCGGAAGAACTTGTTTATACATCATGTTGTACTCTTTTCTTCGCATGAGTTTTTCCCTTCATGGGTTTCTCATTCAAAGTTTTTAACGAGACAACATCAACATAAGGCCTATGTCGTATCATCTATTTTTCCCATAAAGGTTTTTGAGGATGATACATTATGGCACAGTTATTGTTGTATTTGAACTAGGTGATGAGTTTATCTCCCTAGAGTTCAAATGAATCAACAATAGAGTATGACTACTCTCCTTATTTCTCCCACTGGGTTTTTAAGGAGACTCGGCTAATATGTTGATTTCTCAGATTTTCTGACTAGATTATCTTAGAGAAATATTAGCCTGAGTTATATGTCTCATCATTTATTTTCCCCACGGGGTTTTTTGAGATGATGGCTATAGACATATTATTGTTCTTTGGGCTAGAGGTCCATTGGAGAACAATGTCGTACCATAGTTCAATTGAACCACCGACCATTATCTATATAGATAATTGAGCTTGTGTTGTTCAGATGGAAACATGTTATATCAGGAGCAACATATTGCTCCTAAATTGTTTTATCGCCATGAACTTCAGGAAATTGGAGATATAAACATCTTGCAAACAAAGTCTTGTGATAATCAATACTGATTTATTCACAAAATCTCTACCATAATCAACGTTTTCATAAAAGTGTTGAGGTGATTGGTATGAGAAGACTTAAGTGATTGCAAGGATCGGGGAAAGTAATTCTCCATGATATTTGACCTGTTTTGTACCATCATATTACACTCTTTTCTTTGTATGAGTTTTGCCTTATTAAGGTTCTCATCCAAAGTTTTTAACGAGGTAATATCAACTAAGCTATATGCTTCATCATGATTTTTCTCCCACAGGGATTTTTATACATGATGATTACAAGCATATTTTCTTTTGGAGTTCTATATGAGTTTTACTCATAATCCAAAAGCATTGTATACTCCTTATTTTTCCCACAGGGTTTTTGAGGAGATATGGCTTGAAATACCAGCTGACAGATGATCAAATGAAGTTGGAATTGATCAAGGGGGAGTGTTAGAAAACATTTTATGTGATCGAATTCCAAGGGATGCGACCCTTCGTGGTGTCCCTTCACTATGTATATATATGTACACACTTCATGAGAATATACAACTGTCACTTTCTTTACATTTCGAACTGTCACTTTCTCTATATGTCTGTGTCTCGTTTTCACTGTGCCCCAACACTTTCTACGCAAAAATTGGACGCGTCCATGAGACCATGACCAAGCCACCATGGTGAAGACAACCACATGTCAGTGAGACCATATATTGAACGTGCGTGCATGGTAGCTGGAGAGCGCCCCACCGAGTAGTGGTGGTGTCCGGGTGCACGTAATTTTCATAGATTATGTGAACCTGACATTTGTACGAGACTTGCCCATGGCAAGGAAATAAACAAAGGCAAAAATAACAAAACCAATGGACATGTGTTGATGGAAGAAAGGGGAATGGGCTGAATGGTCGGTTCTTTTATTTCCTATTTCCGGTTTTCAATTTTCCTATTTCAGGTTTTAGATTCCGAATTCAAATTTGTTTCGAGTTTTCAAACTAAATTTTTAAATGCATAAATAAAACCAATCATGCATAATATAATTTAATTGTTTACTTATTGTCTTGTCTGTGCAAATGCTTTTGGATATGTAGCACACATATAATTATTTTAAGAAAAATAGTTTCTATTGTATGATCTCTTATTAAAAGATGTTCTAACATTAATGCTTATAAACTTCAACAAAGGATAATTTATAGAAGAATCTTTTTATTAAATCTTCCTTATATAATTTTTATTTTAGGAGATGTGACTTAAAAAGTTATGGAAAAAAAATCTAATTCAAGATCCTTGGAAAACTTTTACTATATTCTCAAAATGAGATTTGGGGTGTTACACCACCGGACCAAGGTCCAATAAATTTTAGCCAAATTTTTTGAGACTAAGTAGTTCATGTATGACGAGGTCCAGTGCATCGGACCCAGGGTTCGATGCGCTAGGCTGCCGAGGCCTCCTGCAAACGCCTCTCGTAAAGTGGTTCGATGGCGCACCCCAAGCAGCTGAGCTTAAGTCCTTTTTAGCCAAAACTTCTCCAATTAGATTTTGCTAGTCTTAGAAGTTATTCTATGACTTATAGAAATTTTATTAGAGTATTTCAACCTAGTCTAAGTCATAGGTTTTGTTGGTCCTTGTTCTCGGAAGCTATACGCCAAGAACAAAGCAACACAGTTGTTAATGATTAGAGAATTTCGTCCTTCGAAACATTATCTCCCCTGGGATATAATGATCTTCAGACGAAGGTCATGGAGGGCATACCTTCATCATTTTAGTGAGCAAAGATGTAAATAAAGACATATGAAATACAAAAAGAATATAAACAATCATTTCAAATCATTAGATTATTTATATTCTTATTTCATAATCATGAATAAACATCAATAATATTTATATTACATTTGTACCTTCGGCTTGACAGAAGGTGGAAAAACGGGAGTGACGCAAGAGTGATTACAATTCAGCGTGAACAGTACAGTGTTACTGTTCATCTATTTATAGGCACAGGACGTAGTCTGGACAAAATTACATTCATGTCCTTGACATTTACTATTGACCATAAGGCAGGTTGTCGAGGACTAAGCAGTCTTTTCTCCTTTAGGTCGGTTTCATCTTTCACTATCATCCTTGTGTTAAGCCGAAGCTCCTTCAGCCACAGCTTCGGAGCTAGTTCGTCCTTCCTTCAGACTGCACCTTCATACCATGCACACCTTCATCTCAAAGCCAAAGCCTCATGTAACAGTCTATGTTATACTAAAAAACATGTTAGTTAAGTTTTTGAGGACTTTCGGAAGAGAAAGGCCCCCAACAGGTTCATACCTTTAGTTCATCTTTTCTGTATGAGACCTGTTTTAGCTCAAATCAAGTCCAAAATGACACTTTTACTAGAAACTATGTTAGAGATCAAACCAAAGTGCCAAAAACATTCCAAAAGTTGTATACGACATATTCAAAGGTTCAAACCTCACTATTTTTTACCCTTTTTCAATATGTTGCACTTCCTAGCCTTGTTTGAGCTCATCTAAACTTGGATTCTTCAATTTGCACTTGAGTGAACCTGCGCTCATAGACTTAGCAAACTAGTTAGTCTAATATGTTGTGTTGGTCATTAATCACCAAAATATTATAGAAATGGCTTATTTGCCCATTTACCTTTTACTTATCGATCACGAGGTCGAGGCTGGAGAACCATCTAGTGTTTCCGGTCATGTGGCGCGAACGGTGGGAATCCATGAGCCACATGTTTGCCAGGCCTTTGTCTTGCATCAATAAAAAGACAATGGTACAACACTAGGATTAGTAAACTGTGAAGGATACCAGTTGTGGCATTTGCCCCTGAAAAGTGTTAGGAAAAACACTATGCATCCACCATTAGAAGGAAATCGTGGTCTGCTAGAGCTATGGGAACCAAAGCCTCTGGCACGAGATCTTTGGTCATATGGCACATGACCGATTGAAAGTCGCCTAGAGAGGGGGTGAATAGGCGGAATCTGAAAATTATAAACTTAAGCACAACTACAAGCTGGGGTTAGCGTTAGAAATATAATCGAGTCCGAAAGAGAGGCCAAAAACAAATCACAAGCAAATAAGGAGTGAGACGCGGTGATTTGTTTTACCGAGGTTCGGTTCTTGCAAACCTACTCCGCAAGGACCACCACACAATTGGTGTCTCTTGCTTTGCTTACAAGGTTTTGAAAGTAAGAATGAGAGAAAGAAGAAAGCCAACCAAGCAACAAGAGCAACAAAAGAACACAAGTCGATCTCCTCACAAGTCCTAAGAACTAAAGTTGAATTGGGGACTTTGATTCGATCGGAGGCTTTGATTTGTGTCTTGGAGTGTTGTGTATTGCTCTTGTATTGAATGAGGTGTAGTGAATGCTTGGATGCCTTGAAAAGTGGTGGTTGGGGAGGTATTTATAGCCCCAACCACCAATATGGCCGTTGGTGAAGGCTTCTGTCGAATGGCGCACCGGACAGTCCGGTGCGCCACCGGACACTATCCGATGCGCCAGCCACGTCACCAGGCCATTGGGTTCGGACCGTTGGAGCTTCTGACAACTGGGCCACCGGACAGTCCGGTGGTGCATCAGACAGGTCCTGTTCACTGTCCGGTGCGCCTTCTGGCGCCTGCTCTGACTTCTGCGCGCGCAGGCGCGCACTGTTTGCTTTTACTGTTGCTTGCAGACGACCGTTGGCGCGAAGTAGCCGTTGCTCCGCTGGCACACCGGACAGTCCGGTGTTACACCGGACAGTCCGATGAATTATAGCGGAGTGGCTTCCCCAAATTCCCGAGGCTGGCAAGTTTGATTTGATTCTCCCTGGTGCACCGGACACTGTCCGGTGGCACACCGGACAGCCCGGTGCGCCAGACCAGGGCTGCCTTCGGTTTACTTTCTCCTTTGTTTTGAACCCTTTCTTTTGTCTTTGTATTGATTTGTTGTGAACCTTTGGCACCTGTAGAACATTTATTCTAGAGCAAACTAGTCAGTCCAATAATTTGTGTTGAGCAATTCAACCACCAAAATTAATTTAGGAAACTGTTTGATCCTATTTCCCTTTCAATCTCCCCCTTTTTGGTGATTGATGCCAACACAAACCAAAGCAAATATAAAAGTGCAGAATTGAACTAGTTTGCATAAAGGTAAGTGCAAAGGTTGCTTGGAATTGAAACCAATAATTATTTCAATAGATATGCATGGATGGTTTTCTTCTTATTTAAAATTTTGGACCACGCTTGCACCACGAGTTTTGTTTTGCAAATTCTTTGTAAAATTCTTTTGCAAAAACTTTTTGCAAATAGTCAAAGATATAAGAATAAGATTGAAAAAAGCATTTTCAAGATTTGAATTTTTCTCCCCCTGTTTCAAATGCTTTTCCCTTGACTTAAACAAAACTTCCCCTCAATAAAATTCTCCTCTTAGTGTTCAAGAGGGTTTTACAAAGTTTTGAAGATACTACTTTCTCCCCCTTTGGAACACAATAAGATATCAATTTGAAAACTTCATTTTTAAAATTTGGTGGTGGTGCAGTCCTTTTTCTTTGGGCTCATACTTTCTCCCCCTTTGGCATGAATTGCCAAAAGCAGATACTTGTGAGTGAAATACAAGCCCTTGAACTTTCTCCCTATTGGCAAACAAATAGATATGAGTGAAGATTATACCAAAGTGGAGAACGATGCAGAGTATCGGCAAATATCAATGGAGTTGAGTGGAAGCGCCTTCTTTGCCGAATACTCCATTTCCCTTTCAATTCTATGACTAAGCATAATAATACACTTGAAAACACATTAGTCATAGATATAAAAGAGACATGATCAAAAGTATATAAATGAGCTATGTGTGCAAAGAATCAATCAAAATTCCTAGAATCAAGAATATTTAGCTCATTCCTAAGTTTGGTAAAGGTTTGCTCATCTAAAGGCTTGGTAAAGATATCGACCAATTGATCTTTGGTGTTAATGTAGGCTATCTCGATATCCCCCTTTTGTTGGTGATCTCTCAAAAAGTGATACCGAATGGCTATGTGCTTAGTGCGGCTGTGTACAACGGGATTATCCACCATGCGGATTGCACTCTCATTATCACATAGGAGAGGGACTTTGCTAAATTTGTAGCCATAGTCCCTAAGGGTTTGCCTCATCCAAAGCAATTGCGCGCAACAATGGCCTGCAGCAATGTACTCGGCTTCGGCGGTAGAAAGAGCTACTGAGTTTTGTTTCTTTGAAGCCCAAGACACCAGGGATCTCCCTAGAATCTGACAAGTCTCTGATGTGCTCTTTCTATCAATCTTACACCCTGCCCAATCAGCATCGGAACATCCTAATAAATCAAACGAGAATCCCTTGGGGTACCAAAGACCAAACTTAGGTGTTTGAACTAAATATCTCAAGATTCTCTTCACGGCCCTAAGGTGAACTTCCTTAGGATCGACTTGAAATCTTGCACACATGCATACGGAAAGCATAATATTCGGTCGAGATGCACATAAATAGAGTAAAGATACTATCATCGACCAGTATACCTTTTGATCTACGGATTTACCTCCCGTGTCGAGGTCAAGATGCCCATTGGTTCCCATGGGTGTCTTGATGGGCTTGGCATCCTTCATTCCAAACTTGGTGAGTATATCTTGAATGTACTTCGTTTGGCTGATGAAGGTGCCCTCTTGGAGTTGCTTGACTTGGAATCCTAGAAAATACTTGAACTCCCCCATCATAGACATCTCGAATTTTTGAATCATGATCCTACTAAACTCTTCACAAATAGATTTGTTAGTAGACCCAAATATGATATCATCAACATAAATTTGGCATACAAACAAATAATTTTCAATTGTTTTAGTAAAGAGAGTAGGATCGGCTTTGCCGACTTTGAAGCCATTAGTGATAAGAAAATATCTTAGGCATTCATACCATGCTCTTGGGGCTTGCTTGAGCCCATAAAGCGTCTTAGAGAGTTTGTAAACATGATTAGGATACTCACTATCTTCAAAGCCTGGAGGTTGCTCAACATAGACCTCTTCCTTGATTGGTCCATTGAGGAAGGCACTCTTCACGTCCATTTGATAGAGCTTAAAGCCATGGTAAGTATCATAGGCAAGTAATATACGAATTGACTCAAGGCTAGCTACGGGTGCATAGGTTTCACCAAAATCCAAACCTTCGACTTGTGATACTCTTTGGCCACAAGTCGTGCCTTGTTCCTTGTCACCAGACCATGCTCATCTTGTTTGTTGCGGAAGACCCACTTGGTTCCTACAACATTTTGGTTAGGACATGGAACCAAATGCCATACCTCATTCATTGTGAAGTTGTTGAGCTCCTCTTGCATCGCCAGCACCCAATCCAAATCTTGAAGTGCTTCCTCTACCCTATGTGGCTCAATAGAGGAAACAAAAGAGTAATGTTCACAAAAATGAGCAACACGAGATCGAGTGGTTACCCCCTTATGAATATCGCCGAGGATGGTGTTCACGGGGTGATCTCGTTGGATTGCTTGGTGGACTCTTGGGTGTGGCGGCCTTGGATCTTCATCATCTTCCTTGTCTTGATCATTAGCATCTCCCCCTTGATTATTGTCCTTCTCTTGAGGTGGCTCATCTTCTTGATCTTCTCCTTCATCATCTTGAGCCTCATCCTCATCTTGGGTTGGTGGGGATGCTTGCATGGAGGAAGATGGTTGATCTTGTTCTTGTGGAGGCTCTTCGGGTTCCTTAGGACACACATCCCCAATGGACATGTTCCTTAGCGCGATGCACGAAGCCTCTTCATCATCAAATTCATCAAGATCAACTTGCTTTACTTGAGAGCCGTTAGTCTCATCAAACACAATGTCACAACAGACTTCAACTAGTCCAGTGGACTTGTTAAAGACTCTATATGCCCTTATGTTTGAGTCATAACCAAGTAAAAAGCCTTCTACAGCCTTAGGAGCAAATTTGGATTTTCTACCTCTTTTAACAAGAATAAAGCATTTGCTAGCAAAGACTCTAAAATATGAAACATTGGGCTTTTTACCGGTGAGGAGTTCATAGGATGTCTTCTTGTGGATTCGGTGTAGATATAACCGGTTGATGGCGTAGCAAGCGGTGTTGACCGCGTCGGCCCAAAACCGATCCGAAGTCTTGTACTCATCAAGCATGGTCCTTGCCATGTCCAGTAGAGTTCTATTCTTCCTCTCCACTACACCATTTTGTTGTGGCGTGTAGGGAGAAGAGAACTTATGATTGATGCCCTCCTCCTCAAGAAAGCCTTCAATTTGAGAGTTCTTGAACTCCGTTCCATTGTCGCTTCTTATTTTCTTGATCCTCAAGCCGAACTCATTTTGAGCCCGTCTCAAGAATCCTTTCAAAGTCTCTTGGGTTTGAGATTTATCCTGTAAAAAGAATACCCAAGTCAAGCGAGAATAATCATCCACAATAACAAGACAGTACTTACTCCCGTCGATGCTTATGTAAGCTATCGGGCCGAATAGGTCCATGTGAAGGAGCTCGAGTGGCCTGTCAGTCGTCATGTTGTTCTTGTGTGGATGATGAACGCCAACTTGCTTCCCTGCTTGGCATGCGCTACAAATCCTGTCTTTCTCAAAATGAACATTGGTTAGTCCCAAAATGTGCTCTTCCTTTAGAAGTTTGTGAAGATTCTTCATTCCAACGTGGGCTAGTCGGCGATGCTAGAGCCAACCCATGTTAGTCTTAGCAATTAAGCAAGTGTCGAGTTCAGCTCTATTAAAATCAACTAAGTATAGCTGACCCTCTAACACTCCCTTAAAAGCTACTGAATCATCACTTCATCCGTAAAAAGACAGTTGTAACCCATTTTGCATAATTGAGAAACAGATAGCAAGTTGTAATCTAAAGAATCTACAAGAAAAACATTGGAAATAGAATGGTCAGGTGATATAGCAATTTTACCCAATTCTTTGACCAAACCTTGATTTCCATCCCCGAATGTGATCGCTCTTTGGGGATCTTGGTTTTTCTCATAGGAGGAGAACATCCTTTTCTCCCCGGTCATATGGTTTGTGCACCCGCTGTCAATGATCCAACTTGAGCCCCCGGATGCATAAACCTACAACACAAATTTAGGCCTTGTTCTTAGGTATCCAAACGGTCTTGGTTCCTTTTACATTAGAAACAAGCACCTTGGGTACCCAAACGCAAGTCTTGGAGCCCTTGTGTTTGCCTCCAACATATTTGGCAACTACCTTGCCTAATTTGTTAGTTAGCATATAAGAAGCATCAAAAGTTTTGAATGAAACATTATGATCATTTGATGCAGTAGGAGTTTTCTTCTTAGGCATTTTAACATGTGTAGAACGCCTAAAGCTAGAAGCCTCATTCTTGTAAATAAAAGCATGGTGAGAATGCGTCTTCTTTGTATGAATTCTCCTAATCTTATCCTCAGGATAACCAGCAGGATACAAAATATAACCCTCGTTATCCTGAGACATGGGAGCTTTGCCCTTAACAAAATTGGACAATCTTTTAGGAGGGGCATTAAGCTTGACATTGTCTCCCTGTTGGAAGCCAATGCCATCCTTAATGCCAGGGCGTCTCCCACTATAGAGCATGCTTCTAGCAAATTTAAATTTTTCATTTTCTAAGTCATGCTCATTGATTTTAGCAGTTAATGTAGCTATGTGATCATTTTGTTGTTTAATTAGAGCAAGGTGATCATGAATAACATCTACATTAACATCTCGACATCTAGTGCAAATAGAAACATGTTCAACGGTAGATGTAGAGGGTTTGCAATCATTTAATTCAACAATCTTAGCATGTAAAATAACATTCTCATGTCTAAGATTGGAAATAGAAGCATTGCAAACATCTAAATCTTTAGCCTTAGCAATTAATTTTTCATTCTCATTCCTAAGGCTAGCAAGAGATTCATTCTACATGTCAATCTTAGCAATTAGACTAGCATTATCATTTCTAAGATTAACAATAGAATCATCACAAACATTTGATTTCTCAACCTTAGTCCTTAGCAATCAATTTGGCATTTTCATTTCTAAGGCTAGAAATAGTGTCATGGCAAGTGCTTAGCTCACTAGTTAATTTTTCATTTTTCTCTACCTCCTGAGCATAAGCATTTTTAGTCTTAACATGCTTCTTGTTTTCCTTAATAAGGAAGTCCTCTTGGCTATCCAAGAGTTCATCCTTCTCATGAATAGCACTAATTAATTCATTCAATTTTTCCTTTTGTTGCATGTTAAGATTGGCAAAAAGAGTAAGCAAATCATCCTCATCATCACTAGAATAGCCTCATCACTAGATGTTGCATATTTAGTGGAGGATCTTAATTTTACCTTCTTCTTCTTGCCATCCTTCGCCATAAGACACTTGTGGCCGACATTGGGGAAGAGAAGACCTTTATTGATGGTGATGTTGGCGGCGTCCTCGTCGTTGGAGGAGTCGGTGGAGCTCTCATCAGAGTCCCACTCCTGGCAAACATGGGCATCGCCGCCTTCTTCTTGTAATACCTCTTCTTCTCCTTCTTCTTCCCCCTCTTGTCGTTATCCCTGTCACTATCACTAGATAAAGGGCATTTAGCAATAAAATGACCGGGCTTACCACACTTATAGCATACTTTCTGGAGCGGGATTTGTAGTCTTTCCCCCTCCTTTGCTTAAGGATTTGGCGGAAACTCTTGATGATGAGCGCCATCTCCTTATTGTCGAGCTTGGAGGCGTCGATGGGGACCCTACTCGGTGTAGAGTCTTCTTTCTTCTCCTCCGTTGCCTTGAATGCAACGGGTTGTGCCCCGGGTACGGAGGAGGAGGCGCCTTGCTCGATGATCTTCTTGGAGCCTTTGATCATCAACTCAAAGCTCACAAATTTCCCTATCACTTCCTCGGGAGACATTAGTTTATATCTTGGATCACCACGAATTAATTGAACTTGAGTAGGGTTAAGAAATACGAGTGATCTAAGAATAACCTTGACCATCTCATGGTCATCCCATTTGGTGTTCCCGAGGTTGCGCACTTGGTTCACCAAGGTTTTTAGCCGGTTGTACATGGCTTGCGGATCTTCTCCTTGGTTGAGCATAAAACGACCAAGCTCCCCCTCGATCGTTTCCCTCTTGGTGATATTGGTCACCTCATCTCCTTCGTGTGCGGTTTTGAGCACATCCCAAATCTCTTTGGCGCTCTTCAACCCTTGCACCTTGTTATACTCCTCTCGACTTAGAGAGGCAAGGAGTATAGTGGTGGCTTGGGAGTTGAAGTGCCGGATTTAGGCAACTTCGTCCGAATCATAGTCTTCATCCCCCCGGTGATGGTACCTGCACTCCCAACTCAATAACATCCCAAATACTAGTGTGGAGTGAGGTTAGGTGGTGTCTCATTTTATCACTCCACATATTATAATCTTCACCATCAAACATAGGTGGTTTGCCACCGGACACTGTCCGGTGTGCCAGCCATGTCACCAGGCCGTTGGGTTCCGACCGTTGGAGCTTCTGACAACTGGGCCGCCGGACAGTCCGGTGGTGCACCGAACAGGTCCTGTTCACTGTCCGGTGCGCCTTCTGGCGCCTGCTCTGACTTCTGCACACGCAGGCGCGCACTGTTTGCTTTTACTGTTGCTTACAGACGACCGTTGGCACGAAGTAGCCGTTGCATCGTTGGCAAACCGGACAGTCCGGTGTTACACCGGACAGTCCGATGAATTATAGCGGAGCGGCCTCCCCAAATTCCCGAGGCTGGCAAGTTTGATTTGATGCTCCCTAGTGCACCAGACACTATCCGGTGGCACACCGGACAGTCCGGTGCGCCAGACCAGGGCTGCCTCCTGTTTACTTTGCTCCTTTGTTTTGAACCCTTTCTTTTATCTTTGTATTGGTTTGTTGTGAACCTTTGGTACCTGTAGAACATTTATTCTAGAGCAAGTCAGTCCAATAATTTGTGTTGAGCAATTCTGAAAGTTCCCTTTGCCCGGGAACAGGATCTGGATGTCGCCTAGAAGGGGGGTGAATAGGCGAATAAAAATTATCACTTTAAAACTTTAGTTCTTACTCTACTCAAAGACCAGATCATAGTAGAATTAAAGATCCTTCGAGTAGGTTGCAGCAGAATAGAAGATCCTGTCTCAAAATGCCCTGCACTTCAAATATAACTTGTACCACAGATAAGTGTTGAATTGCAGATATAAAAAGTGAGTAAGACAGAGAGTCAGCACACAATACAGAGCGAAGCACACAGACGTAAGAATTTATCCCGAGGTTCGACCAAGCCTGAAATGCTTGCCTAGTCCTCGTTGGAGTTAGTCACACTTGAGCTTGGAGTCTATTTCAACTCCTTCCTACGTTTGCTCAGATCTGTCAGTATGACAGATAGAGACTTCCACTATGTTGAGTTGGGTTACAACAAAACCGCGGCTGCTTACAATCTTCTTGACAGCACTCCGGCAGAGTAACAATGCGCTCAAGACTTTGCAGCACCTCTCCACTCTCCACTAGTAGAAAAGAGCTCAAAGCCTGCGGCACGTTCAACTTTTCACTGGCGGTTTCCGTTATCAAACATCAGTGAAAGAAACAGGTGGGCCCGGCTTTAAAAACCGCCAGTGGAAACCTATTTCCACTGGCGGTTATCTTAACACAACCGCCAGTGGAAATAGGATGTTTCCACTGGCGGTTGTGTAACACCAACCGCCAGTGGAAACCTATTTCCACTGGCGGTTATCTTAACTTAACCGCCAGTGGAAACATCCTATTTCCACTGGCGGTTGTGTTAAGATAACCGCCAGTGGAAATAGGTTTCCACTGGCGGTTTTTAAAGCCAACCGCCAGTGATCTGTCTGTTATAAATACCCCTCATCTTCCCCCGACAGTGAACTGTATGCTCGCAGCCAACTTCCATTGGAGGTGATTTTGGAGGTCCAGAATTCACAAAATACATGGGGAGAGGTTTTGATCTTCATTTTTTGGAAGAAGATTGCTAAGAAAGGTTGGTTTATGTTGCTAATGTCAATTTTTATTCATTTTTGCTCAATTTTAGCCACATTTTGGATCTAGGGTTTCACCATTTGAGAGAGAGTGTATCCTCTCTCAATTTTAGCCACATTTTAGCCACATTTTTGCTCTATTCCCTCAAATAAAGTTGTTTAATATGGTTAGATTTTGTCTATCCTCTCTCGTTTTTCATGTTTAGTTCTCAAATCAGTTTATCCATGACATATTAAGTTGTTTAATGAATGGTTCATGTGTTGTGTGGAGAGAGAAGAAGATAGGTTTGGTAATTAAGATTGTTTTTATTAGTTGCTATGAAAGGTTGGTTTAATTATGTTTTAATTGCCAATTATTGTTCATCTTTGCTCAATTTTGGAACTAGGCCTTCACCATGTGTTAGAGAGAAGGGTATGGCTAGGAAAGTTTGGTTTTATGTTCCTCTTGTCAATTTTTGTTCATTTTCCTTAAATTTAGCCACATTTTGGATATAGGGTTTCACCCCTTCATCCTTTCCGACAAGAACTATAGCTCGCAGCCCAACTTCCATTAGAGGGCCAGATTTCACAAAATACAAGGGGGGAGGTTTTTATCTTTATTTTTTGGAAGAAGGTTGCTAAGAAAGGTTGGTTCTTGTGTGTTTATGTTACTTTTCTACAGGTGGTGATGGAGAGGACATCCTGGATGTATAACTTATCAAGGCTAGATCCATCATACATATCCGAGGTCCATAGGTTTATTGATGTCGCTATGAACCATGCTTGGAGAACAAAGACAAAACACATATATTGTCCATGCATGGACTGCAAAAATGCTGCTGTATTTAATGACACAGAACAAATCATATCTCATCTGGTATGCCGAGGATTTATGAAGGATTACACAATTTGGACAAAGCATGGAGAGGGTAGCTCTACGCCTTATACGACTGGAAACCCTGAGAACATCGACGACAGATTTCAGTTCGTTCACGAGACACACCAACCTCTTCTACAGAGCGAACATGTAGTGCAAAATGTTACTGATCATGGTTACGCTGGAGGAAATGAACATGATAGACCTCATGTTCTGCCAAGTGTTATGGATGAGGAAGATGCAGAGTTGCTAGAGGCAATGTTGCGTCGTCATACAGATCAATCGATGTTCTTAATGAAAGGTATGGAGTCCCTGAAGAAGGCAGCAGAAGAGCCTTTGTACGACGAGTCTAAGGGTTGTACCAAAGAGTTCACGACGCTCCGGTCTGTGCTAAAGTTGTTGATGTTAAAAGCTAAATATGGTGTGTCTGATGCTGGCTTCGATGCGTTCTTGAGTATTATCGCAGACATGCTTCCAAAGGAGAACAATGTGCCTGCTAACACGTACTATGCAAAGAAACTAATCAGTCCGCTCACTATGGGTGTGGAGAAGATCCACGCGTGTAGAAATCACTGTATCCTTTATCGAGGTGATGATTATAAAGACTTGGAGAGCTGCCCAAAGTGCGGTGCAAGTAGGTACAAGACGAATAAAGACTATCGAGAGGAAGAGTGTGTTGCATCCGTGTCTAAAGGGAAGAAGCGAAAGAAAGCCCAAAAAAAGACTTCAAAATCCACGAGCAAAGAAAAAGAAGTAGACTGTTATGCGCTCAAAAAGATTCCTGCTTTGGTGATGTGGTACCTCCCCGTCGTCGATCGATTGAGGTGTTTGTTCGCTAATCCTGAGGATGCCAGACTTATGAGCTGGCATGCTTCTGATGAGCACAAAAACGATGGGAAGCTTCGACATCCAGCCGATGGGAAGCAGTGGCAAGATTTCAATGACAACCACCGAGACTTTGCCGATGAACCGAGAAATGTTAGGTTCGCACTGAGTACTGATGGAATGAACCCATTTGCTGAGAGGAGCAGCAAGCATAGCACATGGCCGGTGATCCTCACCATATACAACCTTCCTCCATGGTTGATGCAGAAACGGAAGTACATTTTGCTAACCATCCTTATTTCTGGACCTACACAACCTGGAGTTGACATGGATGTATTTTTGGAGCCCTTAATGGAGGATATGAAAATATTGTGGGAAACAGGTGTTCAAATGTTGGATGAGTATCGTAAAGGTTCATTCACGCTGAGAGCAATTCTTTTTGTTACGATCAACGATTACCCTGCTCTCTTCACATTATCAAGCCAGTTTAAGGGAAAGGTTGGTTGCACAGTATGCATTGATGGAACTGCTTACGTATCCCTTGCTGCATCTAGGAAGATAGTTTACATGAGGCACAGACGCTTTTTATTGGAAGGACACAGGTACCGCATGCGAAAGATGGATAAGTACTTCGACAATAATGGTGAACTACATTCTACTGCTCCATCGGGTAACAATAGAGGTCATAGAGTTTTTGAAATAGTCAGGAATATCAAGTTTGTTTTCGGGAAGAAGACAAAAGACGGAAAAACAAGGAAGGATGCTAAACCAGCTTCGGGGGCTATATTCAAGAAGAAGTCTATTTTCTTCGAGTAGTTGCCTTACTGGAAAGAGTTAGATGTGCGGCATGCGATCGATGGTATGCACGTTCAGAAGAACGTGTTTGAAAGCATAATGGGCACCTTGCTAGACATAAAGGGCAAAACAAAAGAAGGGCTCAATTCACGCATGGACTTGGTAGATTTAGGCATAAAAAAGGAACTACATCCCGTTCTTCAAGAAAATGGGAAGTACCATCTCCCAGCAGCAAGCTACAATCTCAATGTAGATGAGAAACATGCGATGTGTGTTTGGCTCAAGAATTTGAAAGTGCCATCCGGATTCTGCTCTAGCATACGGAGTATTGTGTCAATGAAAGACCTGACAATCACCAACTACAACTCACATGATTGCCATGTCATGCTGACTACATTCCTACCTATTGCCATCAGGGCTATAAATCCTTTGTTTTTAAAGATGGCAATCACACGGTTGTGCTACTTTTTCAACAGGATTTCACAAAAGGTAATTGGACGTGATGAGTTGGCATCTCTTCAGGAATTCGCAGTGGAGACAATATCACAGTTTGAGATGTGTTTCCCTCCATCGTTCTTTGATATTATGGTGCACCTTGTGGTGCACTTGGTGCCACAAATAGAGGCATTGGGTCCTATGTACTTGCATGAAATGTGGACGTATGAGCGTTTCATGTCAATACTGAATGGCTATGTATCAACCCGTGCTCGTCCCGAGGCATCCATGATAGAGGGGTACTGTACCGAAGAGGCCATTGAGTCCGGAGGTCCATTCTGCAATAGTATCCTAAAAGACCAGGTTGCAATAGGTCTGCCTCCGTCACGACACGAGGGTAGACTGTATGGAAGCGGAAGGATGGGACGGAAATCTTTCATCCCACCGGATTACGATATAGTACTTGAGGCACATCAGAGCATCCTACATCAGCTAACGATAATGGAGCCATTTATCCAACAACACATCAATGAGCTTCGCGAGCAAAATCCTGGGCATACGGATGATTGGGTAATGAAGCAACATAAGCAGCGGTTCAACACATGGCTAATGGTGAAGGACATTCCACGTGGAGAAACAATAGAAGAACAAACCATCAAGGGCTTGGCATCTGGACCATCACGCGAGGTCACAACATGGCAAACCTATGACATTAGTGGATTCACATTTTGTACCAAGTCCAAGGACAAAAAGAGCATGTCACATAACAGTGGTGTTCGATGCGAGGCCATAGATGATGAAACTGGTGAGATTATTACATATTTTGGCTTTATTGAGGACATATGGGAACTAGACTATGGTACATTTCAGATCTCGGTTTTCCGATGTCAATGGGTTGAAGACAAACATGTCACGGTAGACAACTATGGGGTCAGAGTTCTTGATCTAAGTAAGGTAGGTTACAAAGATGACCCATGGATCCTTGCTAATCGTGCTGCACAGGTCTTCTATGATGAACAGATCATTTCTAACAATGAGAAGAAAAGCACCGACAAACCGAAGCATGTAGTTTTTCCTGGAAAACAACAAGCTATAGGAGTTGATGGTGTATCTGATTTAGAGGATTTTAACCAGTTCAACGACATGTCTCTTTTCATAGACCATCCAACCAAGATAAGGAACGTTGAGCGAAGCATCCCACACAATTCGTTGCCCTGGGTACGCCACGATGGACAAGGCAGAACAATAGCTTCCTAGATTATATACTTGTCATGTAATTGATTATTGTTAGGACTTGTCATGTAATTGATTATTGTTAGCGACAAACCGAAGCATGTAATTGTCTTCATTCAATTTTCGTGGCTACCATTTACAATTTTACATGACTTTCTATTGACTTTATAGAGAGGAGTGAGGTAAATGGAGAGAGAGGAGAGGGAGAGAGAGAGGAGAGAGAGGAGAGGGAGAGGAGAGAGAGGATGGAGAGAGAGGAGAGAGAGAGGATGGAGAGAGAGGAGAGAGAGAGGGGATGGAGAGAGAGGATGGAGAGGGAGAGGGGAGAGAGAGTGGAGAGGAGAGAGAGGATGGAGAGGGAGAGGGGAGAGAGAGTGGAGAGGAGAGAGAGGATGGAGAGAGAGGAGAGAGAGAGGGGATGGAGAGAGAGGATGGAGAGGGAGAGGGGAGAGAGAGTGGAGAGGAGAGAGAGGATGGAGAGGGAGAGGGGAGAGAGAGTGCAGTGGAGAGGAGAGAGAGGATGGAAAGAGAGGAGAGGTAGAGGGAGAGAGAGGATGGAGAGAGAGGAGAGAGAGAGGGGATGGAGAGAGGTAAAAGTATACTAAACAATATATAAAAGTATACTTAATATAATATATAAAAAGTGAAGTAAAACAATATATAAAAAACTATGTTAAATAATAATAAAAAACAATTTCTACTGGCGGTTCTCGTTGACAACCGCCAGTAGAAATGGCTTCTACAGTCTGTGGAAGCCATTTCTACTGGCGGTTCTCTATGACAACCGCCAGTAGAAATAGTTTCTACTGGCGGTTCTCGTTGTCAACCGCCAGTAGAAATGGCTTCTATAGTCTGTGGAAGCCATTTCTACTGGCGGTTCTCGTTGTCAACCGCCAGTAGAAATGGCGCCTATATAAAGGGTGGCGCGCGGGAGCCGAAAATTTTTACAAGTCCCTGGCGCCAGTTCACTTCAAGACGCCGTCAGGCTGTGGATTTCGACCCCGAGGGTTTCGCCGGCGATCGTCCCCGCGCCCGTCCCCACGCCGCCATTCCCGCCCCGCGCCTCCGCACCGCCATCAGGTTTTTTTCTTTCCCCTCTTCTGCCGTACCGCCGCCGTCTACCGCGCCGGCAGCCGCCGCCGTCTACCGCGCCGGCAGCCGCCGCCGCCGCGTTTAGACCCTAGGGCACGCGCCGCCGCCGAGAGGGAGGAAGAGAGAGGAAGGAGAGGGAGAGGGAAGAGAGAGGAGGGAGAGGGAGAGGGAAGAGAGAGGAGGGCACGCGCCGCCGCCGCCGAGAGGGAGGAAGAGAGAGGAAGGAGAGGGAGAGGGAAGAGAGAGGAGGGAGAGGGAGAGAGATAGAGGGAGGGAGAGGAGGGTGAGAGAGAGAGAGATAGAGAGAGGGAGAGAGATAGAGGGAGAGGAGAGAGATAGAGGGAGGGAGAGGAGGGTGAGAGAGAGAGAGGAGGGAGAGGAGAGAGATAGAGAGAGGGAGAGGGAGAGAGATAGAGAGAGGAGGGAGAGGGAGAGAGAGGAGAGGAGATGAGAGTATTCATACAATACTTATTTTTATTCATATGTGTGTTCATATGTGTTCAAATGTATGTGTTCAATATATATATGTGTGTTCATATGTGTTCAAATGTATGTGTTCAATATATATATGTGTGTTCATATGTGTTCAAATGTATGTGTTTAATATATATATATATGTGTGTTCATCTAGTTGAATATATACATAAAAATCAAGAGCTAAACTCGATAAAAATCATCGGGTTGAATATATACATTGTAATTTTATCCGTCACAACTCGATAATATACGTATCCGATCCGATCCGAATTCGATCTGAACTCAATAATTTCCGTACGACTCTCCCTCTCTCCCTCTCTATACGTAACTCGATAATATCCATACGATTCTCCCTCTCTCCCTCTCTATACGTCCTATGCGACTCTCCCTCTGTCCCTCTCTCCCCGTCCTATACGACTCTCCCTCTCTCCCTCTCTATACGTAACTCAATAATATCCATACGATTCTCCCTCTCTCCCTCTCTATACGTCCTATGCGACTCTCCCTCTGTCCCTCTCTCCCCGTCCTATACGACTCTCCCTCTCTCCCTCTCTATACGTAACTCGATAATATACGTAACTCGATAATATCCGTAACACGATACTATACGACTATACGATACTATATGGTTAGGGTTTAGGGTTAGGGTTAGGGTTATGGTTAAGGGTTAGGGTTAGGGTTAGGGTTAAGGGTTATAGTTAGGGTTAGGGTTAGGGTTAGGGTTAGGGTTTAGGGTTAGGGTTAGGGTTTAGGGTTGGGGTTTTGGGTTAGGGTTAGGGTTAAGGGTTGGGGTTTTGGGTTAGGGTTAAGGGTATTTGTTAATATGAATTTAATTATTGCTTACGTTAATATGTGTTAATATGTATTTAATTATTGCTTATGTATTTGTATATATATAGCTCAATGAGTTCTCCGATCAAGGACCAAGGATTAGTGCCCGAGCACATGGACAAGAGTGTTGCTCAAGAACAATCCAGCAGTGAAGGATATGAAACGCCTAGCGACCCTTTTCCTACCACTAGCATAGATAGGGCCGCTCTCCGTGAGTTGCAACGTGACCCTACTTATGATCCACGAGAAGCTGAGGTAAAAGTACGCATCTTTAGCTTCGTATGTGTACCCTACTGATTTCACATGCATGATCTCTTGTGCATTTTATTACATGAATAGGAGGTCGTGTCTGAATTTCGTGCGATACTCGAAGAAGCCGTGGCACGATACGAAGACGTACCGGAGCCGACCCAAGACGCACCGGAACAGACCAAGACAACAACCGAGACGTCAAGGAAAAGGAAGCAGAGCGATCGAAAAAGAGGTGACAGGGGGCTGAACAAGTTTCCCGACAAAACATACAAAATCTCAGACGTGAGCCCGAAAGGTCAGCCCCTAGCTCCAGAAGAGGCACTACCTAAGTTCCGGAATGCACTTGGGTTTTTAGTTAGAGATAATCTTGACATAACAATACGACAGTGGAGAGATGTGTCAGATGATGTCAAGAATCAAATATGGAATAAGCTATTAATGAGGTTCGTTCTGCCTCGGGGTTTAGAAGAACTCGTGAAGGAATACACGATGAAGCAGCTTGCAATCAATTTCCGAAACTGGAGGTCTGAGATGAACACAAAGTTTGCAAAGAAAGGTCTGGACCCGACCAAAAAATATAAAATCTCAGCAGGTCAGTGGGCAGTATTTCTAGAGCAGAGGAGCAGCCCTGATTTCATATCTCTAAGTGAGGCAAATTCGGAACTATCAAAGAAGAACAAGTACCGCCACCACCTAGGCACAGGTGGTTACAAGCGTCAGGTTCCTAAATGGACACAAGAAGACGCCGAGAAGAAGGCCGCAGGGTTGCCGACGCTGTCCGAGCAACTTGGTGAAAGGGCGGCAAATTGGCTCCGTGCTAGAAAACCAAGGGAAACCGAGACCGGTGTATCTTTTGATGATCCCATTGTCGAAGAAGCGGCAAAAAACATATATACAATGGCAGCTAAGCAGAGCCAAGGAACTTTTAAGCCACAAAGGGAAAGAGACATCCTAACGGCTGGTCTCGGTAACCCTGAGCATCCTGGACGTGTACGAGGAATCTCGTCTAAGGAAGGATGGAAGGAAGGATTCGGACCACAGTGGGAAGGTCTGTACAAGAAACGTGATCGATACAAGGAAGAGATGGCGGATTATTTTAAGCAGGAGGCCAAGAAAGAGTTCAAAGCCATGATGTCTCAAATGCTATCGAATCCTCCTCCAGAATTGATGCAACAGTTGGCGAGTGCGATGTCTGTTCAACAGATGACCACTCCACAGATACAAATAATTCCAGCAGCTCAACCGCCGGCTTCCACAGATTGTACGACATTACCAAGCTCTGTTGCTTCAACGGGAAATAAGGTCCGTTATCCAGTTGATGACATCACAAGGCCTGTGGCGTGCACACTGGTTATAAGATATGGTATTAACAATAAACGTACAAAGACAGTAGCCACAGGGCTTGCGATCCCAGGACGCAAGTTCCATGGAAACGATATTCCAGATGATTATTGCAAAGTAGAAGTGACGATGGTCGTCCAAGGATCCGAGGACGACATGCTAGACATCCCTGGGCCCGAAGGTATCGAGAAACTTGGACAAGCTATCAAGAATTTTATCCTTTGGCCTCGAAGGGATGTCGAATTGCTTGATTGGTCGAATTCGTCGCAGGCGTCGCAGGCCCAACCGTCTCCGCCTTCTCAAATTGCTGTTCCTATTGTACATCCATCATCACCTCCTCAAACTTCACATGCTGCTCCTCATCCTTTTTCTGACCCACCGTCTCCGCCACAAGCATCACCATTCAGGGCTCCACCACCTTCTCCTCCCCATCCTCTTGGTGACCCACTGTCTACGCCACCATCAAGGGATCCACCTTCTCCACAGCCATCAAAGGATCCACGGCCATCAAAGAAATCTAAACTTCCTATACCAAAATTGGTGTCCCCGTATCAGAAAAAGAAGAGTAAAGCTACTACTGCTGGCACAGCTCGGTTTTTGAAAGGGATTGGACGGAGCCTCACGTCACAAACTGTTGATTTGGCCGAGCACGAGGAGTCTGCAAAAAAGGCTGAGGCAATGGCCGCAAAGATAAAGAAGCCAACTAAGGCAGATTACAAAAACGTGCCTAAAAAATATGTGCCGGGCAGACCTCTGCTACCTCCTGAGAAACTAAGAAAGGTCCCGGCTGGTGTTAAAAGGTTGCATGACTGGTACATGCGGGCATCATCGGTTGGCATCGACACCATCAGTGTGCATATACTAGACCATGCTTTTATTGGTTCGGACCAAAAGGTCGTTGTTACATTCGAGGACATGTGGTTAATGATGAACCTTCAGAGACTCGACGTGCAACTTGTAACGATGTTTGCATTGTAAGTGTCGCTCATACTTCCACATATGTGTGTTATTATTAGTGAGCTGTATAAAATTTCAATATCTGACATGCACGTGTGACTTGCAGAATGCAACATGATCAGCAGGAGATCCTTTACGGTACCAAGCCCAATGCTAGTGCCAGTAAAAGGGTTGGGTATCTCAACCCAATACTTATATCCGAGGAAAGCCACACTTTTAGAATCGGGAAAGACAACGATGAAATACGGGAAAGACGGACAAAGAAGTTGAGAAGCGTATAAAGGATATGAAGAAGGATTTTGAAGCTCGATACGCCACCTACATAGGACATGCAATGCTTCAATTTCAAGACAGGGAAGCCATAATGGCCCCGTACAACTTTAAGTAAGTGTGATTTTGCATAAATAAAATTAATAATTTCAATACACATGCATCACAAATTTGATTCGTACAGGGACCACTGGATATGCTTCCTCATTTATCCTAAGGTTGGAAAGGTGCTGGTGCTCGACTCCTTGAACTTCGACCCTTCGACATATGCAACATTCCTCAGCATCTTAGAGCTGTAAGCCTTTTCTATGCATGCATACTTTTATCGATTAAAATTTGAGAATAACATGGTGATTCTATTTGAGATCACATGGCTTATAGATTCTATAAGATGAGAGGTGGAAAGTACGACCTGTCGAAACAACTCGTGCCACTAGACATCCATCATCACTGGCCGGTAAGTATGTGATTTTATGAATACATATCATACACAATGTTGCAACTAAATAACCAATCTCCCGTTATGTAGTGCCACAAGCAACCACAAGGATCGGTCCTATGTGGATTCTATGCGTGCGAGTTCATGAGAGTGAACGGACGATACATCACGAACCCTGACAAGGTATTATTAGTAATAGTCAAGTATGTATTTATGTCATTAAAGAGCAAATGTGTTATTATTGAGTATAAATAGATGATGTTTATAAAATTCCTTTACAGCAATTTCAACGAGGAAACCCGGAGAACTTGACCGAAGCTGCATTGTATGGCATAGTCGAGGACCTCTGCACATTCATATTGAAAGAGGTCATTCCCGCAGAAGGAAAATATCACGATGCTTCCGGAACATTAGCTTTGCCAGAGTTTAGAATACTAACAGAAATAAGTAGATTATCTCTTAGCCGAGATAGTTATTAGAGCTTAGGTGAAAACTTATGATGTATAGAATGCATGAAGCATATATGGTTGTAAACAGAATACTTTGATGTATATAAATGTATGATAGAATTTAATTTCATGTTGCTTTCAATATCAATATAGATCTATATATATATATATGTTTGTGTGTGTGTAAATAAATATATATATAATTCAGTATTGTTTGAAATTTTGAAAAAAGGCGGGAAAACTTCCACTGGCGGCTAAATAAAGAAAACCGCCAGTGAAAAGTGCATTTCCACTGGCGGTTTGCTTTATAAAACCGCCAGTGGAAATGCATTTTCACTGGCGGTTTTCTTTATTCAGCCGCCAGTGAAAATGCACTTTTCACTGGCGGTGCCTTAAGAAAACCGCCAGTGAAAATGCACTTTTCACTGGCGGTTCCAAAATAACCGCCAGTGGAAATGCTGATTTCCACTGACCCCTAGCACTGGCGGTACTGAAAAACGCCAGTGTAAATAGGTTTAGAACCGCCACTATAGAGCTTCTGTGTACTAGTGCTCTAAAGGCTTATAACTTTGCCTTCACACAAACTAGAGAGATATACACGAGAGTGAGAGAGAGAATCGATCCGAGTGATGTATACAATTGTTGGCTGCACTTGTGTGTTTGTTGAAGACGCCTAGGGGTCCCTTTTATAGACCTAAGGGGCCTAGGAGCCGTTGGAATCCATTTTATAAGGCAATACTTGCTTTCTGTCGGGTGGCGCACCGGACAGTCCGGTGCACCACCGGACAGGTCCTGTAGCTTGTCCGGTGCGCGATCCTCTTCCAAATTGGGCTCACTTGACCGTTGGAGCAACGGTCGCCTTGGCTCACCGGACACTGTCCGGTGCACACCGGACAGTCCGGTGCACCAACTATCCGTTGGCCCAGGCCACGCGTCGCCCGCTGATCGCGCTGCCAACCGTTGGCGCAGTCGACCGTTGGCTCACCGGGTAGTCCAGTGCACCACCGAACAGTCCGGTGAATTATAGCCGTACGCCGCCAAACTTCTCCTGAGAGCGGCCTGTTCACCGGAGTTCAGTCTGGCGCATCGGGCACTGTCCGGTGCACCACCGGACACTGTCCGGTGCACCACCGGACAGTCCGGTGTGCCAGACTGAGCTGAGCCTTGGCTGTACACAGCCAAGCCTTTTGCATCTCTTTTCTTTTCTTTTCTTCTTTTCTCTGTTTCTAATACTTAGACAAATATATTAGTACACAAAAACCAATGTACTAAGTATCGAAACATACCTTCTCTTTGATTTTCACTTCTTTAGTATTTGGCATGATTGAGATTTATGTTGGACTCATAAACCATCAAGTCAGCTTGACTTGATCTAGATTGACATTTCTGAGATCCAACATCCTGCAAAGGTCACATAGAATATCTCCAATCATAGGAACAACCCAAACTAAAGGTCAAGGTGCACTTAGCTCTTTTGGGCTGCTTTCAGTTCTGATTTTGACATTGGTTCTCCTTCCAGTGTCCTTGTTCACTTTTTAAGCTTGGTCTTGAGCCTTATGACTTACACCACATAATTGTAGACATTACCTCATTGGTTGTAAGTCATGTCCTTATGTAGTGTTCCTTGATGAACCATAACTCTTCTTAACTCGATCAACCTCGATTCCGCAAGTCTCCTTCTTCACCCCTCGCTTTGGGTTCTTGGTCTCCTTGACTTTCTCCCGTGCACTCGGTACCTCGAAGCTCTTCTTGCTTTCATCCTTGGTTTGATCGGTTGTCTCCAAGTTATGCATATCAAGTCTCACTTAAGCAATGTCCATCTTTCTTGTGATGTCCATTATCTATAGATAATTTCGTCTTTGGACCATCACACCTGTTTACTTGTGTTGAACCCTGTTAGCTTTGCATTCAGCACCTGTTCAACACTTAACACACTTGTTAGTCCTTTAATTGGGTTGTCATCCAAACACCAAAACCCACAAGAGAGCTTTCAATCTCCCCCTTTTTGGTGATTGACAGCAACACAATTTAAGCTTACATAATAATAAGATTTAAAGCATAATTTTTGAATTCTAAGTTTATAGAATGCTCCCCCTAAATATGTGTTTACATCAAAATCTTAAATTTGGCCTTATATGCCAAATTGCACATACTTAGGCTAATTCGAAGCACTACTATACCTTAGCACCTGTGGGATGCATTTTGTCACTAATTAAACCGTGATGCGTATGACACATAAATGCATAGAATCAGAGTTAAACACCAATTGAATAGATATACCACAGAAATATCAACCTACCACTATTCACCATTAAGATACCAAATTAAAACTATTTTAAAGCACCAGAACCACATGAATATCTATTATAGGATAAACACAATAGATACTAAATGATTCATATCAACGGAAGCACTGATTTTGCATTATCGCCATATAATACAATAAGAAGCATAAGTAGTATCAACTAACACATTTTTCCTTAAGACTCAAGGAAACCCCTTTAGGATAAGCTTTCCTCTCAGGTTGAGAAAAGCTTTAATGAACAATTTCTCCCCCTTTGACATCAAACACCAAAACCATATTCAAGCAAGAACATAGAACGATGTCAAGGGACAGCAGGGTATTGAGCAGGTAAATTTTAACACACTAACATCACTCCCCCTTACACATTGAACATATGCAACACACACATTTGGAGGAGAGTTAAGATACATATACACAAAAGATCAATACTTCCTTTTGTAACTTTACCATGTTGTGGTGTACTTTCCATCTTGAAAGTTTAATCTCTAGGGAGCTTCTCCACACTTGTGTCTGATCCTTTATCCTAACCTTCTCGGAGGTACCCAAGTCCTGATTGCTCTATTTCTTGCTCATCTTCCCCTTTCCACCTTGAGACTATACAAGATCACTCAAGAAGCAATTTAGTCTCAAAAGACACACGTTATGTGTGCTCCCCCTAAAGTTGTGCAACAAGTATTTGAATGACTTGCACTTTGCACATTCTAGCATCCTCAGAACTAGAGGGGATCACAACATATCTTGGTCTAGACATAATCTATCAATTTCATCACAAGGAGATACCAACTGGATATATGACATAATACAACTTGTGACTAGTGGAAACGATGCATGCCTCAAGATATATAACATTTTACAAGCAACCTAGGAACGCTTCACACGTGATGATCATTGCAACACATACACCAATTGAAAGATGATAAGATCATGCATATAAAGTACAATGTCTAACCATACCAAGATTAAGAATTACTTCATTTTAAGTGCACCAAAGGAAACAACATTTTAGGGCATAAGGCACCTAAGCCAAGATACTATCAATTGAAAGGCAAGAACATAGCTATGATCACAATCAACGAAACTTCAAGATTTTTAATGAAATTGCATAGTTCTATTCTCCATACCTTTGCCTTTACCTGAATCGCCATGAGAGCACTTGTTGTCACCAACTTAGGGCTCCTTTTGCTCATGCACCTCATAGCTCAAGAAGGTGCATTAGGCACAACATGGATTTGGTATACACATAGTACCAACATAGGGTAATTATGTGAACATGGACTAAACAAGATGTCATGCTTGCACATAGGTTAATCATTAAAAAACCATATAACATGATTCACAAAAAGATATAGGTTTATCCATGAACACAAAAAGAGTTAATCATGGTAATTATATCAAATGAAAAGCTACCCATTGAATAATTCAAAAGATATAACATCTAGAACGCACAATCATGATTAAGCAAGCATTATTATGAATTTGAAGATCATGAACCATTGATAACACAGGCAATCTCAAAAGCATAACTACTCCAAGGATAGGTAGCACAACAATCCAACTTAAGAGCAATACTGATTATCAATAATGTACTTAATGTACTTAAGATACACGGGTACCATCCTTTGGAGAGCAAGTTGCAGATTCTCATCAAGGTCCTTTGCTTGATTCACCAATAATGATTACGGACCTCTACAACTTATTTCACTTGAGATGAACATGGGATTAGTATTGCACAATAATTCAACCTTAGGTCAATGAATAGACAATAAAAATTAACAGCTTAAGCATAGAGTTTGAATTAACCGTCTCAAGCTCTCCCATGGTCTCCAGTCCATCTCGAGGCACCTGCATGGTCTAGTTGGCACAGTTTGGTACCCATCTCGGATGGGTCCATAATGATCATTCATAAGAGCTTTTGGTACCCAAATAGCAATTTTGCTAGTTCTAGGTGATCTCATTACTGATCTAGCACAAGTGTATGGTTTGGGTCTCCTAAGTGAATGAGATTGAGATAGATTTACTTGCTTAGACTAGCTCCAACGGAGCAGCCAAACGGCCAGCCAAAGCCAATATGGCTGCCGTGGTGATACTGTAGCGCCTAGAAACAGGTTCCAACAACACAGCCAAAAGGAGCAGCTATTTTAGAGGGGATGAGAGAGAAAAGCTAGATTGGCTAGTTCAGAGCCGGCAGCCATTTTCTCCCCTTCGTCTCTGACAATCCGGACCCACTGCTGAGGCTTCTGGCCACTCGCCCTGGGAACCAGCTATTTTAGCTGCTCCGTTGGATACGACAGACGTATGGATGGCCAGCTAAATTACTGTGGCAAGCCAACGACCTGAATGCCTGCCCGTTTTGGCTAGTGCCTGTTGGAGATAGCCTTAGGAACCTTACCCTTTTTACATACCTTGGATAGATGACCCTGCTCACCACACTTGTAGCAGAAGCGTTGCTTAACCTGACATGACGCTTGCTGTTTGTCTTCTTTCTTAGTGGGGGTCATCCCGGAGAGTGCACGTGCTTGATTTATCATTAGCGGACAAGAAGTGATCGTATGGTTCTTGTCATTGCATCCGGAGCATCTCCTTATCCCTTCATCCTTGTCGTTGTATGGACACGACACAATGAGGTGTCCTGACTTATTGCACTTAAAGCACCTCCTTTTCCCTTTTCTATTTTGTTCTTGGATGACATAGAGAAATGGCCAGTGCAAACAACATGACTAATTGAATCTTTACCTTTTTCCAAGTTCATGTTGATTTCTTCATTTTTAGCTTTAGGAACATCCTTCTTATGGAGCTTAACACTTGCTGCAGTTTTTCCCGTCTCAAGCTTCTTCACCACGCGGCCGTGGATATCTTGAGAAGGTTGAACAATGCGTCTTCTCCTTAGTTGCTTTGTTTTCTTGTTCCTTTCTTTATTGATGGGCACTTTTTCTTTTGATCCTGCAGCTTGATGCTCATCCAAGAGTTGGCTTTCTTTTGAGCAACCAGGGTTAGCACATGGTGATATATTATCTAGATGTGCACGTGTGCAAGAATGAGGTTCATATGAATTTAGGTTTGCAACTACAACCTCATGAGCAATATCAAGCATGATATGTCTATCCAAAAGATTATCATGATAATAAGACAATATATCATATTTTTCAGTAAGAGCAAGTTTATCATGATTTAGCAATTCTACATGCCTCTCAAGCATGGCATTTTCCATTTTAAGTTGAGCAACACAAGATAAATCATCATCATTATTTCTTTGCTCAATTAAAACTGAATCATACCATTGGACCAAATCATCATGAGAGCACTTTAGCTCCTCATGTTCTTTGGTCATCTTCTCTAGGCTGTCGTTGGTTTTGATGAGAGTCTCCTCTAGCCTGAGAAGCGTCTCGCCTTGTTCCTTGTTCCTTCTCAACAGCTTAACCAAGAGCGCTTTGTCTTCTTTGTTGAGATGGGTGTAGAAACGACGAATCTCCTCTTCTTCCACATCGTCGGTCTCATTTTCCCTGTCATTATTGTCAGTGGAAGCAAAACAGGAAAATGTACCTTGTGATGATGTAGACTCCTCATCCTCATATTCCTCCTCATCATCGCTTTCATATCTACTTTCATCGTTAGCAGCGGAATAGAAGATCATGTCTCAAAATGCCCTGCACTTCAAATATAACTTGTACCACAGATAAGTGTTGAAGTGCAGATATAAAAAGTGAGTAAGACAGAGAGTTAGCACACAATACATAGCGAAGCACACAGACGCAAGAATTTATCCCGAGGTTCGGCCAAGCCTGAAATGCTTGCCTAGTCCTCGTTGGAGTTAGCCACACCTGGGCTTGGAGTCTATTTCAACTCCTTCCTACGTTTGCTCAGATCTGCCAGTATGACAGATAGAGCCTTCCACTATGTTGAGTTGGGTTACAACAAAGCTGCGGCTGCTTACAATCTTCTTGATAGCACTCCGGCAGAGTAACAGTGCGCTCAAGACTTTGCTCTAGCTCTTTGCAGCACCTCTCCACTCTCTAAAAGCTTATAACTTTGCCTTCACACAAACTAGAGAGATATACACGAGAGTGAGAGAGAGAATCGATCCGAGTGATGTATACAATTGTTGGCTGCACTTGTTTGTTTGTTGATGACGCCTAGGGGTCCCTTTTATAGACCCAAGGGGTCTAGGAGCCGTTGGAATCCATTTTGGAAGGCAATACTTACTTTCTGTCGGGTAGCGCACCGGACAGTCCGGTGCACCACCGGACAGGTCCTGTAGCTTGTCCGATGCGCGATCTCCTTCCAAATTGGGCTCACTTGACCGTTGGAGCAACAGTCGCCTTGGCTCACCGGACACTGTCCGGTGCTCACCGGACAATCTGGTGGACCAACTATCCGTTGGCCCAGGCCACACGTCGCCCGCTGATCGCGCTGCCGACTGTTGGCGCAGTCGACCGTTGGCTAACCGGACAGTCTGGTGCACCACCGGACAGTCCGGTGAATTATAGTCGTATGCCGCCAAACTTCTCTCGAGAGCAGCCTGTTCACCGGAGTTCAGTCTAGCACACCGGGCACTGTCCTGTGCACCACCGAACAGTTCGGTGTGCCAGACTGAGCTGAGTCTTGGCTGTACACAGCCAAGTCTTTTGCATCTCTTTTCTTTTCTTCTTTTCTCTGTTTCTAATACTTAGACAAATATATTAGTACACAAAAACCAATGTACTAAGTCTAGAAACATACCTTCTCTTTGATTTTCACTTCTTTAGTATTTGGCATGATTGAGATTTATGTTGGACTCATAAACCATCAAGTCAGCTTGACTTGATCTATATTGACATTTCTGAGCTCCAACATCCTGCAAAGGTCACATAGAATATCTCCAATCATAGGAACAACCCAAAATAAAGGTCAAGGTGCACTTAGCTCTTTTAGGCTGCTTCCTGTTCTGATTTTGACATTGGTTCTCCTTCTAATGTCCTTGTTCACTTTTTGAGCTTGGTCTTGAGCCTTATGACTTACACCATATAATTGTAGACGTTACCTCATTGGTTGTAAGTCATGTCCTTATGTAGTGTTCCTTGATGCACCATAACTCTTCTTAACTCGATCAACCTCGATTCCGCAAGTCTCCTTCTTCACCCCTCGCTTTGGGTTCCTGGTCTCCTTGACTTTCTTCCGTGCACTCGGTACCTCGAAGCTCTTCTTGCTTTCATCCTTGGTTTGATCGGTTGTCTCCAAGTTATGCATATCAAGTCTCACTTAAGCAATGTCCATCTTTCTTGTGATGTCCATTATCTATAGATAATTCCGTCTTTGGACCATCACACCTGTTTACTTGTGTTGAACCCTGTTAGCTTTGCATTCAGCACCTGTTCAACACTTAACACACTTGTTAGTCCTTTAATTGGGTTGTCATCCAAACACCAAAACCCACAAGAGAGCTTTCAAATTCAACCACCAAAATTTATTTAGGAAAAGGTTTGATCCTATTTCCCTTTCACCGATACCATGTCAGACACGACCACCATGTAGTCTCATAGCTTTAGGCCTAGCCACCTAACGCAAAACACCTCTAGGTCTAGTAGCACGTCTCTGATAGGAGGATCATGCACATCATGAGAAGATTGTTGCATGTCCCTACTGCTCTCTCGCATATCTCTTCCTCCTAACAAAACACAACCAAGTGAATACTCTTAGTGGTACCTCACCTCTCTCTTAGGTGGAGTCTTTTTGTAGGAAAGGGTCATCTTGGGTGGCTGTGGTGCTCTAGAAAGGGGATCACTAGAGATATCGGCAAAGTATCAAGTGGCTTCTTTAGATGGTTAGGTTTGGACAACCACACTTGTTTTTGAGGTGGGGCTCTTGGAGGCTCCTCAAACACTCTACTCTCAGCTGGGATGGCAGATTTAGGTGGAGGGAATTTGATAGGATGAGAAGTGGCTGAAGGTTTCTTTGAAGGTGTCAAGCCACTACACTCATCAACCTTACCATAACAAGCGTCATCCCATCCCTAGCAACAAAGCCTAATCCAGTCTGTCAATTCCCCTCCTGAACTGGCTAACATGAATTTATTGAAAAGTATTACTGCAATTTTGACATCATTTTGAGTTTGTGGTACTGCAGTACGACTGTTTCAAGGGAGTAGCATTGATTTAATTGTACTTTGTGTTCTAATAGCTGCTGAAAGAAAAATGGTCTTTTGTCTGATCTGTCACGTCAAATTGATGGCATTGCCTTCCTTTTGTGTTCAATTAGTAAAGTTTTGCTGCTTGTTGGGGACTCGTTCTCAACTGCTATGAATTAAGAACAAGGCAACATAAAATGTTAAATGTTAATGCCCTTCGTCCGCTGAAACATTATTCCTTTAAGGATTAACGAACTTCGGACGAAGGTTGAAGACGATGCAATTACGAAGGTTAAATCTTCGTAATTGAACTCCAATAGATTATATAAAATAATACGAAATATGAAGCATCAAAGGTAAATAAATTATAAATGAACAACATTACTTTCATATTGTATCAACTTAATGTATTCAAATATTAGATACATTTATACCTCTGCCTTGACAAAGATTAATTCCCGCGTGATGCGATTGCAATTACAGGAATGCGTGAACAGTAAAGGAATACTGTTCACTATTTATAGGCACAGGACACAGCCTGTGAGGAATTACAATCATGCCCCTCATAAAAGTTTACAACAACGACTCAAACACTTATGGACTAAAAGGTCATTCTACTTTTAAGTCGGTTTGTAATTCCGAAGCTTCATGAACAGCAACCTTCGGTCATCACGTGCAGACAGCTTCAACCGAAGCTGTTTCTTCCTGCAGGACCTTCGGCGACGAAGCATGGTCCCAACAGTAGCCCCTTCGCGGTGCTAGATCGTTTTTCGTAACGACTTGATCCGTGAAAAAAGTCTCTTAGGCTTCAGGAAGTCGAAGGTCCGAAAAACACCTTCCCTGAGCTCGTTGTCGAGAAACGATTCAGTTTTCGAGCGCGTAGCGGTCCCACCCTGCAGGGTTACTATTTGGTCTCTGCGGTCCACCGCGCAGCGGGTGTAAGCAACTGTTTGCCTGGTGTACAAATCCTGACGATTCACCTTCTTACCTACAGCACTATATAAACAGACAGGTAGGTGTGAAGTTACCACAACATTCATTGCTATTGCACTGTTTTGCTGCCAAAATTTTTAACCATAGCCGAAGCTTGACTCTCGCAATCAGACGAAGCTCCAGTTTAAAGCTTACTTCGTCAGAAGAAAAAACTTCGGAAGAAAAAGTTTTTTAGTTCCCAAGAAATTCAGAATTAAATGGCCAGAGTGCGCTCTACCGCTAGAGTTGAGCGTGAGGGAGGCGAAGCCGAAGGAGCGGAGACTGTTCCTATCTCCGAAGCGATGCAACGATCCGGACTGGTGACCTCGGAAGGAATCCGTACTGCCGAGGCAGAGCAGACTGTTGTCGAGACAGAAGAAGTTGCTGCCGAAGCGGAAGAAGGAAATATTGAGGAAGCTGATTCCGGTGATGATTATCATATTGCCGTGCCAAGCAAGCCCAGCCACTTGGACTTCGGAAAGTCGACTGTCTCCAAGGCTGATTTCTCCAAGATGGTGAAGTCGGGTTATTTCAGTGAGAATGAGAAAAAGCTACTTCGCTTCGGGGGGGGGGGGGGAAGAAACTACCCCGAAGCAAGAAAAAGATGAAATAGTCATTTTCAAGAGCTTCCTAAAAGCTGGGTTGAGATTCCCCTTAAATAGGATGATCTCTGATATGCTGCAAAGATTTGGTATCTATTTTCACCAACTGACTCCCAACGCGATTGTCAGGCTCATCGTCTATATCTGGGCTCTCCGAAGCCAGGCGGTGGAGCCATTTGCCGACAGCTTCTATCGAGTTCATGAGTTGCATTACCAAACTAAGGCCAGAAAAGATGGATTACATGAAAATTTTGGCTGCTATAATTTTGCTTATCGGAAAACCACGAAGTTTCCCGTGATCAGCTATCGAAGCAAATGGCCGGCAGGCTGGAAATCAGAGTGGTTTTATGTCAAAGTTGATGAAGATAAAGAGAAGCTGGTTCAGAGCCCTCTTGAACTAACCTTCGGAGAAACAAGACCCCGATGCAGAATGGAAGTAGAAGGTCCAACTTGGGCTGCACTGGGCGAATTCAAAATTATTGCAGAACATATTGGCACTAGAGATTTAGTGCAGGAATTCCTGGCCTTCAGGGTTTTTCCAACTATGAAAGAGTGGACAATGCCGAAGCTTAAAGGGGAAAAGAAAAAAGGAGAACTCGTCCGACTGCCCTACCATTATAAGTTCAAGAAATATTTTAAAGTACCCTGCCAAGAATGGCTTGATACAATTGAAATAATGAGTAATGAAATTCTTGGGAATTACTCTAAAAAAGAGGACCAACTGATGACAGCGGCCTTCGGCACTCGGCCGAAACGAAGGCTGAACAGAGTACTTGATACCATTGGATTTGAATACGCTGACTACGGTCGACTGGGCGGAGATGCTGGGGGCCCGAAGCGAAAAAGGATTGCTAGCACTACTGACGAAGAAGTCGTCAAGGCAGCAAAAAAGAAAAAGAAAGATTCTGAAAATATTAGCGATGAAGAGTTAAATCCTGAGCCGAAGGTGGCTACGGCAAAAAAGAGAAAAAGTGCATCCCCAGAGCCGGAAACGCCGGTCCAAGAAGAAGATACTCCTGCTTCTCCTTCTGCTGTTGAAGTAGAAGAGATTATAAAGGTAATGACTAAACCCTTGCCTATCAGGCTAAGTCCGCCGGCATTGGAACTGACGAAGTTTTTTCAGAGGGACAAGGCAGCTTCGGCAGCAAAAAGTCCTGTGAAGCCGAAAAAGCGGAGAATTATTCAAGTGACGGATGTGATCCATCAGACACCGCCACCGGCGACGGTGTCAAAAATTGTCTTTGCCGAGACTGCCGAAGCCGAAGCTACCGGGGCCGAAGCCGGGGCTACCGAAGAGTCGAACCTAGAAACCACACTTGAGGTTATTGACAATATACTCTTGAAAATGGCTGAAGAAGAAACTACTGCAGCTGCGGTGAGCACGACAACTGAAAAGGGGAAAGAGCAAATTGATGAAATTTCGGAAGAAGATTTTAACTTTCAAGATTTGCTTGGAGAAGAGTTAACAGACGCTGAGAAAGAGGAGTTGAAAAAATATGCCATATCTTGCGGATATAAATCAGGGGCTATGCTATTTGGTGGGTGAACGAAGGGAAACTAAGGTGCCTTCGGAACCGCACCGAGGCCAAAATTGTCAGAACCCTTTCCAAAAGCATTGGCTTGCCGAAGCTGGAAGCGGACTTGTGTCGTTATCAACGACACCACATCGCCGGAAGCTTGCTTTATGCTAACTTTAAGGTAACAAATATTTTTGTTATTTTATTACTATTATTATTAACTTTTGGGTCGTATTCTAACGAAGATCATTTCGACAGAGCATATTATTAAGCGAGGTTCTGAAAATGCAACAAGATCTGGAGGAAGAGAAAAACAAAGCCGTTATTCAAGAGTTGGCTGAAAAAGTTGAAAATCACGAAGCCAATCTGAAAAAGAAAGATTTCACAATCCAAGATCTTGAAATCATGGTCAAAGAGCATGAAGGTGCATTAGAAAAGAAGGATTTTGTTATTCAGACCATGGAGGGCTCTTTGGCTGAAGTCCAAACTGAAAATGACAAATTAAAGAATGAACTGCTCCGTCAATCAGAAAAATTCGAGCAAGAAAAGAAATATTTTGAAGCAAGCCTGAAGGCTGAAGTGGATAAATACTCAAATTTGCAGAAATCCTTTACAGAACTTCAGGAGAAATGCTTAAGCTTCGGCATCCGATGTGTGCAGCGGCTGAAGGACGTGTTTCATTCTGTCGGAGCTAGCTCTTCGAAATTTACACCTTCAGCTGAAAACCTGCCAAGAACATTAGAACATATTGAAGACGAAGTTGATGCCCTTGACGAAGTTATTGGTGGGCACGCTGACTTCTGCGCCCTGGTAGCTTCTCGGGGCACAGCTGCTGCTTTTTTGAAGGCTGGCTGCACACATGGAAACATTGTGAACAGACCAAACTTCAGCTTGTCAGCTTCAGATTTGTTAGATATCCCAAGCTTAGCCAGAAGCATCGGAAATAGATTCATGACCCAGATCTGGGTAAGTGGCGGGCGGAAAATGGCAGGCAACGAAGCTCGAAGCCATCTTAAGCCGGTAAAAAACTTATGTTTGTTACTTTTACCTTCTCCTTTGAAATTTGTACCTTTCTTACTGTACTGTTTGATATATATAGGATGACGAAGCTGAAGATTGACAATGCTGAAGTTTGACAAAACTGAAGACGAAGCCTTAGCTGAAGCTTAAAATTGCTTATAATGTGCTTTCCTGCAAAAATTCTTGGAGAAACTTTTGTAATATAGATATGGAGTAACTTATGTAAATTTGTACATACCTTGTAATATATTCTGTCTCCTTTAACCGCATCCAGTCTGCTTTGCTGTGGACGAAACTTCTCTTTTGAGCCGAAGGCGAAAAACACCTTCCCTTCTTTTCGTACACAACGAAGCATACAAAATTTTTCCTTAGAATCTTTTCCTCTTTTTTTTTTCTGAAGCGCCTATCTTTTTTGTGTAGCATGATGATGATTCTATATATGTCTAAATGGATGTTTATGAATGCAAATGACATGATGATATGTTATGCGCAAATGAATATTAGGACACATGCTCAAAAAACCATAAGCACGGCCCTTCGTCCCCTCAAGAATGATAAAAATCTTTTTGCCGTTTACTTTTTGGCTTCACCGTTTACTTTTCGGTGTATCAGCGTTGACTTTTCGCTGTAAGCCTCCCTTAGGAGCTTCTTCGCCTTTTACTTTCGGCGGAATCAGCGTTTATTTTTCGCTGTAAGCCTCCCTTAGGAGCTTCTTCGCCTTTTACTTTCGGCGGAATCAGCGTTTATTTTTCGTTGTAAGCTCTGCATTCCCTTAGGAATGACTTTTGAGCTTCTCCCTGTTTTCTTTTCTTTCTCTTTGCACTCGAGGGTGCGTTCTCAGCTTTTACATTTACATTTTTGGGGGATATCGCTCTTATAGAATTGAAATAAGGAAAAGAAAAATTACATGTTGTGGCCCCATTAAAAACCTTTCTCCCCCTTTGGAAAGGAAAAGGGTGCCACAAAAAAGAATATAAAAAATTACATCAAACTAAACATAATATCTCCGAAGCTCATCCACATTCCAAGATCTAGGAATGTCATTGCCGTCCAAATCCTTCAACCTGTAGGAACCAGGCCTTGACGAAGATACTACCAAAAAGGGGCCTTCCCACTTCAGCTGTAATTTGCCTACTGTTTCAGGGTTAGCTACTCTTCGAAGTACCAAGTGTCCTGGTTCAATGTTCTTCAACTTGTCTTTTCTATCACGCCATTTTATTGTTTCAGCTTGATATTTATTGATGTTTTCCACAGCTTGGAGTCTGATCCCTTCAATAGCATCTTTTTCTACGGAGCAATCAGCTTCGTGTTCGCCCTCTGCCGAAGCTACTGTCCTTATTGATCCTGTTTTAGCCTCTTCTGGGGTTATTGCTTCGTCACCAAACAATAGTTTAAAGGGTGTAAAGCCTGTTGATCTTGAGATGGTTGTGTTATGACTCCACACCACTTTGATTAACTCGTCTGGCCACTTTCCCCTCGGCTGATTGAAGATTGACTTCATTATTCCTGTCATTATGATCCCATTGGATCTTTCAACAAGTCCGTTTGATTCTGGGTGTCGGACTGATGCAAAATGGATCTTCGTGCCGATTTGATTACAAAATTCTCTGAAGGCTTCAGAATCAAACTGTGTCCCATTATCCACAGTGATAGCCTTCGGCACTCCGAAACGACAAACAATGTTTTGCCAGAAAAACTTTTGAATAGTAAACGAAGTTATTGTGGCTAAGGGCTTCGCCTCAATCCATTTGGAAAAATATTCCACTGCCACCACCACGTATCTTAAGTTCCCCTGTGCTGGTGGTAATGGACCTAGCAAATCCATACCCCACCTTTGCAACGGCCAAGTGGGTTGTATTAACTGAGTTAAAGACGAAGGTTGTTTTTGATCTCTTGCGCATTTCTAACAACCTTCGCACTTTTGGACTAAATCCGCTGCATCCGAAGCTGCCTTTGGCCAATAAAATCCTTGGCGAAAAACCTTTCCAAGCAAAGGCCTAGGTCCAATGTGAGATCCACACAGACCTGCATGTATGTCCTTCATTAATTCTATACCTTCGGATCTGGATAAGCACTTGAGCAATGGGGAACAGACCCCACGCTTATATAGCTCCCCTTCTATTATGACATATGGTCGAGCTCTTGCTTCTATTCTTCTGTTATAAGCTTCGTCGTCTGAAAGAAAATTACCCTGAAGGAAAGAGATAATTTCAGTTCTCCAATCTTCACTATAAATAGGGGATATGTTGAGGATTGCTCTTTCAAGAAGCTCGACCGAAGGTGCTTTTATTGTTTCAAAAAATACTTCCGAAGGTATAGGAAGCCCCTGGGCTGCTGACTTAGCCAATAGATCAGCGTATTCATTTTCTCCACGAGGAATATTTTTGACAGAGAAACCTTCGAAGGAAGCCTCAATCCTTCGGACTGTATCTAGATACCTTTCAAGCTTCGGGTCTCTTGCTTTGTAACTTTTATCAATATGACCAGAAATAACTTGAGAATCAGTTTTAAGAATGGCCCTTCTGATTCCCGTTGCCTTTAGTTTCCGAAGACCCAAAAGCAGAGCTTCATACTCGGCGATGTTATTTGTGCAACTAAAATCAAGTCTTGTCGCATAACAAGTTTTAACTTTGGAAGGTGAGACCAACACAGCAGCCGCTCCTGCTCCGAAGGTTCCCCAAGACCCATCGCAAAACACTGTCCATGCTTCGGCGTCTTTATTTGTTTCTTCCTCCTGAGCCCCTGGCGTCCAATCAGCAATGAAGTCTGCTAACGCCTGGGACTGAATCGAAGATCTATGAACATAATCAATACAAAATTCATTGAGCTCTGCAGCCCATTTTCCAATCCTTCCAGTAGCTTCTCGGTTCCTCATAATATCCTTCAGAGGTTGTGAAGAAGGAACAACTATGTTGTAAGCTTGAAAATAGTGCCGAAGCTTCCTGGAGGCCATAAAGACAGCATACAGTACCTTCTCCAACTCTGTATAATTTTTCTTTGATAAACTAAGAACCTCGGATACAAAATATATTGGGGCCTGCCTCTTAACTTGGCCTTCAAGCTTCTCTTGAACAAGTGCTGCACTTACCGCTGAGTGCGAAGCTGCCACATATAATAACAAAGGAGCCCCTGGCGTAGGTGGAGTTAGTGTTGTTAGATCTATCAAATACTGTTTCAGCTCTTCAAAGGCCTTCTGCTGGATTGGTCCCCATTGAAAGACTTCAGCTGACTTCAGCACTTCGAAGAATGGTAAGTTTCTCTCTGCTGATCTGGATATAAATCTATTGAGAGATGCCAGCCTTCCTGTCAATCTTTGAGCCCCCTTTTTTGTACTTGGTGGCTCCATTCGAAGTATAGCTTCGATTTTACTTGGGTTGGCCTCAATTCCCTTTGTTGAAACTAAGCAACCGAGAAATTTCCCCTTCTTTACTCCGAAGACACATTTTTCTGGATTCAGCTTTAGACCAGCCTGTCTAAAATTAGCGAAGGTCTCCTGTAAATCAGCAATGTGGTTATCCTGCTTCGTGCTTTTTACAATGATATCATCAACATAAGTTAGTACATTCCTGCCTATCTGAGAATGGAGAACCTTTGCTGTCATCCTGCTGAAACTTCCTCCAGCATTTTTAAGCCCCTCAGGCATCCGAAGGTAGCAATATGTCCCACTAGGGGTTATGAAGCTAGTTTTTGGTTCATCTTCCTTCTTCATCCATATTTGATGATAGCCTGAATAGCAATCCAGCAAACTCATGAGCTCTGATGAAGCTGCTGCATCAACTAAGGAATCTATCCTTGGCAATGGAAACTCGTCCTTCGGACAGGCTTTATTAAGGTCAGTAAAATCGATACACATTCTCCATTTACCATTAGCCTTCTTCACCATAACAGTGTTAGCCAACCATTATGGATATTTTACCTCTCTAATAACTCCGGCACTGAGGAGTCTTTTCACTTCATTCCGAGCACCTTCGACCTTGTCATCAGACATCTTCCGAAGCCTCTGCTTCCTGGGTCTGAAGGATGGATCAACATTGAGCGAGTGCTCAATAACATCCCTGTTAACTCCGCAAAGATCATTAGCTGACTAAGCAAAAACATCTTTATTGTTGAACAAAAACCTTATCAATGTTTTCTCCTGCTCTTCGGACAATTGAGATCCCAATAGCACCTTCTGCTCTGCTATATCCTCACATAAGAGCATGGGTTTCGGCTGGTCAGCCGAAGCAGCTTTTTCCCTTCTGAACTTGTATTGCTCACAAGCTTCAGTTCCATCTATATTATGGATTGCTTTTGAGTCTGTCCAATTTCCTTCGGCCCTTCTGGCAGCTTCTTGACTTCCATGAATAGCAATGGGCCCTTGGTCCGAAGGTATCTTCATGCAAAGATAAGATGGATGCAGAATTGCTTCGAAGGCATTAAGAGTACCACGACCAATGATTGCATTGTAAGGGTATTCCATGTCAACGATATCAAACATAACTTGTTCAGTCCTTGTGTTGTTGATGAATCCGAAGGCCACTGACATTGAGGTTTTACCGAGTGCTACAATCTGCCTTCCTCCGAAGCCGCAGAGGGGATGTGTGGCATCAAGAATTTTATCTTCGGGCTCTTGCATCTGTCTGAAGGCCTTAGCAAATATGATATCAGCTGCACTTCCTGTATCAACCAAAACATTGTGGACCAGAAATCCTTTGATAACACAAGAGATAACCATAGCATCATTGTGTGGGTAATCCTTGAGTTGAAGGTCCTCTTGGGAAAAGGTAATAGGAATGTGAGACCATCTTGACTTGATGAAGGGTCCTTGCACCCCGACATGTTGTACCCTTCTCTGTGCTTCCTTCTTCTGTTTCTTGTTGGCTGGTTCTGAACATGAACCGCCCGTTATCGGGAGTACCAGCTTCAGAACCGAAGCAGCTCCAGCTTGAATATTGAACGAAGCCATCAGCTCAGAAAAGTGGAAGTGAGTTCACCGGAGGTGGGCGCCAATGTTGGGGACTCGTTCTCAACTGCTATGAATTAAGAACAAGGCAACATAAAATGTTAAATGTTAATGCCCTTCGTCCGCTGAAGCATTATTCCTTTAAGGATTAACGAACTTCGGACGAAGGTTGAAGACGATGCAATTACGAAGGTTAAATCTTCGTAATTGAACTCCAATAGATTATATAAAATAATACGAAATATGAAGCATCAAAGGTAAATAAATTATAAATGAACAACATTACTTTCATATTGTATCAACTTAATGTATTCAAATATTAGATACATTTATACCTCTGCCTTGACAAAGATTAATTCCCGAGTGATGCGATTGCAATTACAGGAATGCGTGAACAGTAAAGGAATATTGTTCACTATTTATAGGCACAGGACACAGCCTGTGAGGAATTACAATCATGCCCCTCATAAAAGTTTACAACAACGACTCAAACACTTATGGACTAAAAGGTCATTCTACTTTTAAGTCGGTTTGTAATTCTGAAGCTTCATGAACAGCAACCTTCGGTCATCACGTGCAGACAGCTTCAGCCGAAGCTGTTTCTTCCTGCAGGACCTTCGGCGACGAAGCATGGTCCCAACACTGTTGTATGCCTGTAATAAGAACAAATCATATTCATTCAGAATACATGAGCCAGCTAGCTAGCTAGCAAGTACATGTTCATTTGACTGGAAGTATACATGACACATTAACGTAAAGCCTACAGTGTACTGAGGTCCATCTTGGCTCTAGGAAGCCTTTTTTTGTTTTGTTTTTGTTGAATCTGTTTTTTCCCTTTAATGTAGTACTATAAAAAAACCTAATTTATCATGACTATTGCCCACGCGATCGATACAATTAAGGCTACGAATAATTTAATGAAATATTATGACTTTAATTTGGATCACAGGCACCGACGGTCGTCTGGCTGTGTTGGTGACTCTCATGAGAGTCAGGAGGGTGCCGAGGTGCCAACGTAGCCGAAGCCGACGATAAAGGCCGTCGCTGATTGCAGGAGCAGGTACATGTAGTAGTGGTCGCGGCCGAAGAAGACAATGTCGTAGACAACACAATAGAGCAAGCACGCCCCCATCGCGAGCTCCAGCACATGCATCTCCCGTCTCGTGCTGCAGCACCTGCTCCGGACTAGCTGCTGTTTCTTCTTCTTCGCGACTACAGCTGCAGCTGCCTTGCTACTGCCGAGCTTGTCGGTGACCACCCACTCGTTGGCGCGGCTGGCCTCCAGCAGGCCGATGACGGCGGCCTTGGAGCGGTGCATGGACATGACGTTCTCGAAGAGGATCCAGAAGATGAGCAGGTGGCAGGACCTGGGCGTGCAGGCGGCGTTGAGCAGCGTGATGAGCGCCGGCACGTACATGGCCACGTACTTGGGCAGGCGCACGTCTCCCTGCACCAGCACGCAGGCCGAGATGACGACGCAGTAGAAGGGGAAGGTGACGAGATGCGCCACCACCTTCCTGACGAAGAAGAAGGCGTAGAGGAGGAGGAACTTCTTCCCCAGCGACACCTGTCCCTCGTTGAACATGGGGATCTAGACAAGGACCATGGGGCAGCAGCGGCCGGTGTCGGCCTCCAGGTCGTCGTCGTCGTCCAGCACGCGCTGCCCGTCACCGGCGACACAGCGGCGCCGGCGCCGGCGCAGCCAGAGCCCCGTGACCACGGCCGCCATGTACAGGCGCTCGAGGAAGAACATTAGCGACATGGCGGCGCAGATGTACACGGCCAGCTGCAGCGCCGGAACCACCACGGACCACCGCACCGCCTGTTAGGCCGCGCGCACGAACGACAGCGGCGTCGTCGCACCTAGCCCGCCGCCGAGCCTCCCCATGGCCTGCCCTTAGCTACACAGGCAGCTGCTCCTCCTGCTTGCGCTCGCCGATTAATAACCAACAAGAACGGTCGTCGGCGGCGGCGGCACGTGTAGGCCCGCAACGGCAACAGGCATGGATCCGGCCGGCCTGGTCCGGTCGCAGGGGTCGTATAGTACGGTGCAAGTACGCACGTGTACTGTGGACTGACGAAGAGGGTCGATCTCTGTGTGTGTATTTATACACAAATCCATCCTGGATTCTTCTACGACGATATACGATCAATTAATTTTGACATGTACATCAGTACAGTGCAGTACAGTGTAGTATGCTGTTATATACATCATCTGCCTTCTCCGGCCCCGAGCCAGCTAGCGATCGACTAGCGCTAGTAGTGTGCTGGGACTGGGAGTGGGACGACGCCGGCCGCTTCGATCCATGCATCGATCTGTGCTGTCACCGCTCAGTAGTACGTGCAGTGCTTTGCTTTGCGATGATGGTGCTTTTTTTGGCTGGCGTACGCGTCATGAACGTGTGGATGTTTATGTGTGTATTGCGTACTCTAGCCTTGGATGGAAACACTGGATGTGCGGTACAGCTAGTCCGGTGCGTATATGGCCGATGGTGTACACGTGCACGCGTACACGTACGACGCAGCCATGCATGCGTGTCATCGATGAGTTGTCTGTGGCCGTAGCCCACGGCACATTGACATTTCGAGGAGCCCATTGTGGCTCGCACAGCTAGCTAACACAAGCACAAGGAGTTAATGCAGCTGCAGTACCCTACGCGACTTGATAAATAATAAATATAAATGTAAATACAGAGATATCCTTCCCCATCCTTGCGATATCCGTATATATATATATATATATATATATATATATATATATATATATATCTAAGTTCGAGATATACATACAGGTATAGATACACACGTAGTGGCTCCTGTGGCATGGCATATCGCAGTACGTACTGTCTCCGCCTAGGGATACAATTTCAGCTCTACTCGAAGTCAAAATATCTTTTAGTTTGATTGAATTTATATAAAAAAAATACTGGTAGGACTAGTTTGAGAGCCACAAAACCAGATGGGATAATAGACCCTCTTATTCAAAAATTAAATAATTTTAGCCCCTCCGATATACCCTTCGGTTTTGTGGCTTCTAAACTAGACCTTCGTTCTAACCGGCGTACGGATGTATTGTAAAATTTAAATATATATATTTGATTACCAATCTAGTAGTATTATTACTCTACCCTTTTCAAAACAAGTGCACACTTTGGTCCACAAAAATTCAAACACTTTTAAGTCTGATAAGTATCTTTTTACAAAGTACTCATACATGTCAGTAGAGGTGCAATTTTCGATGGCCAAAGCCACCATAAATAAACCCTGAATAGTTGGACATTACTTATTTTTCAATATCTTAGGGTTTATTTCCAACGACAAAAGTGTCTGTCGGTTCTAATTGGTCGAAAATAGGGAAACCCGTCAGACAGCCATGACTGTGTCATCTGGACCGCACGAACTTATTTCTGACGACCTCGGGTAGGGGGTCAGATATAGTTACATAACTTTTGGTAGCTACCAGTGAGTCGTCAGAATTAAGTTATATAATTATATCCGACGGCTTGGTGGCATGGAGGTAAAAATCTTCGGTGTTTTTTGTTAATTCCCACGGTTCAAAACATATTGTAGATTCATCCAAATAAATCAATACATAAACATCCACATTCGTATATACATCACATTTGCAAGCCACATTTACATTCGCAAGCGACATTCACAATCACAAACCACAATCGCATCGCATAGTACAACATTATTTCACATTCACATAGTTCAACGTCGATCCACATTCACAAGTGAAAGTTGCCTAAATGGAGGGTGAATAAGCAAGCAGAAAATTTTTCAACAAAAACTATAAACAAACTGGGTAAAATTGGTTCAACCGGTTTGCACGAGCTCAACTAAAGAATGAGATATAAAACTAAATTGATCTCGAAATTCACCCAGTTAACTTTGCAAGTGGGATGTCCTAGATGATACACAGGGTTTAAAGTAGTAGATCTGGGAGGCACTTCTCAAGATCCACACACACCAAAAAGATATGAACAATTCTTCCACAGAATGGTGAGAGAACGAAGAACACGAACAAACACAATGAGCAAGAACACAAGAGACACAAGATTTATCTCGAGGTTCGGTCACACCACAAAGGTGTCCTACTTCCTCGTTGAGGCGCTCACAAAGAGCCAAGCCTCTTTCAACCCTAATCCTCCCTTCTCCGACCACAAAGGTCAAGCCCACACACTAATCTTTGCTCACACAAGCGGGTAATACAAACGTTCTTGTGGTCTTCCACAAGATTTGGAGACTCACAAATGACACCTAGTCATCTAGGAGCCAAAAGCTCCAAGCATAATGAATCCACAAAGAACTCGATGTAATACCAAAGCTCGAATCAAGAAGAATAAGAAGGATTTGAAGATGAAGCACAAAACATGCAGCTCTCAATCTCACTCAAAGATTTCTCACCAAAGATTTGAAATGAGAGAGGCAAGAGATGTGTGAGAGGGAGTGGGAGGTGTTTCTCAGGTTAGAAATGGAGTTTGGTGCGTTCTCTTGTATGGGGCAGAGAGGTAGGAATGAGTATATATAGGTGGAGCACAAAACTAGTCATTTGGGATTTTCTGTGGGAGACCAGTTGAACTTGCCTCAGGCCCCGGTTGAACTGGTCTCAGACTCCAGTTGAACTTTCCTGAGACCCCGGTTGAACTGGCCCCAAGACCAGTTGAACTGGTTTTGACTAGAAACCAAGTTCAAAAAATCTAGTCAGACTTGAGTCAAAAGTCCAAAACCGGTTGAACCTCCCCTAGGGCCAGTTCAACCGCCTGGCCTGTCAACCTGATAGACAGACTACCAGTCAGACTGGCAGACAGAAGTCAGAACGATCTTATGACACTGACACCAGTTGAACTGGTCCTTAGGGGCCAGTTCAACTGGTTTTGACCAGTGAGGTTTGGGGAGAAAACCTAAGTTGAACTGGCCCTAAGGCAAGTTCAACTGGTTTTGACCAGAGAGTTTCACAACTGAAGTCAAGTTGAGCTATCTTGGAGAAAAGCTCAACTCAGCTCAAGTTAAGTTCAACTGTCCTGAATACAAGTTTAACTCAGCTAAAGTCAAGTTGAGATGTCCTGGAGAAAAGCTCAACTCAGCTCAAGTTAAGTTCAACTGTTCTGAAGACAAGTTCAACTTAGCTGAAGTCAAGTTGAACTTTTCTGAAGGAAAGTTCAGCTGCTTTTTAATAGGACAGATCTCCATCTGCTAAACCTCACTCGAGTTGAACTCACAGAGTGTCCAAAAGATTTTGTTTTCAAAATAGCTTTTGAATCTTAGAAGCTTGAGCTTTGGTAAACACCAACCTTTTTTGGACCCCCTTGATAGTACAACAATTCCTATACTCAAGTTAAATAAAATATAATTAAGTAAACTCATTGAGTTATTGGTGTCTCATGTATGATTTCTCCATGGTGTTGCTTCATAAGGGTCACAAACATTTGTGTCTCACCTTTTGAAGCAAACACAAATCAAGCCATGTGACTTGAACTATTTCACCATATATGAGTTCAAATCATGGCTTCAAGTCACCTTACTGATGCATCAACACAATATAACTCTTCATAGCTGATTAGTTCATCGACTTAGTGCAAGTACTCTCTTCTTCACCTTAGCCATGATACCTTGGTCCACGAGCCGTTGCTTGGCCTTCACCTTCGCTTAGTCCCTCGAAGCCCTTTCCTTTCTAACTTCACCCTATCAAGCCATTCTTGAGTCACATCATATTGAGCGTCCATTGAGAGAATCATTTCTTCAATATTGTGAACCTTGCTTGAATGTCATCTAGATATAAATGCTAATATCAATCAAGCCCTAATTTGATTCTCATAGAAGCATATATGGACTAATAGTAATATGGTCAAACCAATTCACGATTAATCATATCTTATTCACTTTGGCTTGACCAATCCTCTTAATCACTTCAACCTCTATTCTGATCATATTTATGCATAGGATATCTCATATCTTGTCCATATATTCAAACCAATATAGAGACCATATTATATCCATTTTCATTGTCTCATTGGTTATTTAACCTTGTGTTGAACCTTTGTTCACTGACCATTATACACTATTCAAGTATGTTCATCATACTGAATTTCCTGTTCAACATTTAGAAAACTTGTTAGACCTTTAAATGTGTTGTTATCCAAATCACCAAACCCCACAAAAGGGATGAATGCACTTTCAACAAGTCCAAGAATAATCCAAATGTCAACATACTACTACTAGAGTTCAAAAGTAAAAGAGTCCAATACAAGGCAATGATAACAACGCTAATACCCATCACTTGGTTGGTTAGAGTTGTGTCCACTACCTCCTATTGGACTATGGTAGCGAAGAGGTTGTTCATCCACAAAGCCGTGGCATCGTCTTGGCCAAATTTCATCTCTAGGTGCTGCAACTATCGCATGAGATGTTTGGAAACCCTGAAAAACAAAAGTATATATTAAATACTTAGTTTCCTACATTTATCTAGAGTGTTGCTATAATTGGCTAAATTTTGCTATATAGACTACCATTTGCTAAGTTCTCCATTTATAACACAAACGAATCTACATATAAATGAATACATGTCATGGATGGAACCAAGTAAATTGTGGTGGAGGCGGTGGTGCAAAATCTAGAGGCGGCATCCCAATGGCTGACATCTAGATGCACGTTTGTTGTGCCACTTGCTACAAATTAGATGCAAGTCATTATTTAGGAATGACACAACTTTCTAGTTGCTATGAATAACATATTAGTTCAACTTACTGAGAGGAAAGCCTCCTACTGAGCGAATTGATTCACATAATGCTAGTTTTGCTGCATTTGGTGCTCAGCTTGTTGCCTCTAATACTCTGACTATTGCCTTAACGCTTCCTGTAGCCTAGCAATCTCCATGTCCTGCGCGGAGGTGCGAGAACGAGACATTTAAGAGGACAATGATATGGATGCTCGGTCTCCCTAGAGTCAATCGATGAATCAAATGTACCCAACCTATATGAATGAATCATAAACTCGGTACAATCACAATCATATGAGCATAACATCAAAATCAAAACGAAATATTCTCACTGTCCATGGGCTTGTCCTCCTACGCTAGCATATGTCGCCTCGGGGTCAATTGGTTGGCTCCTCCAGTCATAGTCCCGCCCATAACGCCTGAACAAAAGCATAGTAAATAACAAGACAACATAAATGTGATGTTAAAACATACACTAGAGTATACAAAGCTCACAAGATGGTCGAGGTTGTTTGAGTGCATAACACATCAACATTTTGGGGATTAGAACCCCTATTCCCTACCACATACACCTCCACATTCGTCGGCCTAGAATTGGTGCGAGCTTCCTGTACATATAAGTAAGAATGACATGTGTTTATTTATTTTGAAGTTAGGACATAATATAACTTAATATTCTCTTTGTGCAGCACAAGTGTCCATCATCGTTGTAGTTGTGGAACAACTCGGCTCCATAGTTTCCTAGTTCCTTTTAGAAACAGTGCAAAACTCAAAGGAAACCCACCACTTGCACAAGGCTCGATAACCATATGACCAGGTGGCCATCCACGGAACAGACGCCAACAAGGATTGATGCTCGATCAGGTAAATTGAACCATTAGCTTGTAACAAAAAGAAGAATGCGCCAAAAAAAGAAAAGAGCCATTAACTTTTTTACCTCTAGGTATTGCTCCTCAATAAGGTAAATTGATGACCACTCCACTTTGATCCTCGGCTGAGGCTGGCCATCACCACTCATCCTATACCATGACTTGAGTGCCTGAATCCAAACATAGTACATTCATCTACAATGACATCATATGTGTTTTAGTCAAACACGTAACGAGAGTTGAGATACTAAGACCCATCTTTAGGCAACCCATAATTTTTCTACAACGACTACGATGAAGTTTTTGTGTGGATGGCCAAACTGGATTCAGTGTGTCTCCTCATACCATCGCATCGCACGAAGAGTGGGAGGTGCACCACATGGACGTTAAATTGGTGTTCTTGAACGACGACTTACAGAAGGAGGTCTACATCAAGAAGCCAGTGGGGTTCATCGTCTCTGGCCAAGAGCGCAAGGTATTTAGGTTGCAGAAGGCGTTGTATGGACTGCATCAGGCGTCATGCACGTAGAATGCAAAGCTTGATGACACAATGTTGCCACTCGGCTTTCAACAGAGCATGTCGAAACACGCAATCTACATCAAGCAAAGCAGTGGCACCCACTTGGTCATCGAAGCTTACGTCGATTCATCGAGTAGGTAAGACTCTGGTGACCTCGTGGTGTTCAATAAGGAGATGGCCACTGTGTTCAAGATGAGCGACCTCAGTGTTGGGGGCCTTCATCTTCCGAATGTCCTCAAAAACACGACTAACATGTTTTCCAAGTGTAATATACTGTTATAGGACCTTCAGCTTTGAGATGAAGGTGCACACGGAATGAAAGGAGCGGTCTAGAAGAAGAATGAATCAGTTCTAAAGCTATGGATGATGAGGCTTCGGCTTAGCGCAAAGACAGTGATGAAGAATGAAACCGACCTAAAGGGGAAAAGACTGCTTAGTCCTCGACAGATTACTCCTTAGTCAATAGTAAATGTCAAGGAGTTGGATGCAATTTTACCTAGGCTGCGTCCTGTGCCTATAAATAGATGAACAGTAACACCGTACTGTTCACGCTAACCTGTAATCACTCGCACGTCACTCTTGGATTCTTACCTTTGTCAAGCCGAAGGTTCAAATGTAATTCAATATCATTAATGCTTTTTCATGGTTATATAATGAAAAGATAGATAATCTGATGATTTGATATGATTATTCATGTTCTCTATATGTCTTATATGTTCCTACCATTTTATTACATATTGAGATGATGAAGGTTTGTCCTTCATAACCTTTGTCTGAAGAGCATTATATCCTAAGGGAGATAATGCTTCGAAGGACGAAGGTCTTTAACCATTAATATTTGTGTTGCCTTGTTCTTAACTCATAACATTTGAAAACAAGTGACCAACATTGGCGCCCACCTCCAGTGAACTCATTTGACCACCTTCGGCAACCTGTGACCTTCATCATGCCGCTAAAGAAGTCTTCAGGGCTAGGGGCTGCACTGCAGCCACTGGACGTCAATCAGGACACATTACGCGAAGCTACTAGCCCGAGACCTCAGGAGGAGGAGATGGACCAAGAAATCAGGGACCTCGAAGCCATTCATCAACAGGTCTAGAGGAAAAAGGAAAAGATGCTTCGTCTCGCCGATCTTCAGAAGAAGATTGATGAGGCCGCTGAAGAAATACGTCATCTCACCCAAGATGACCAAGACCGATGACCTCAATACAGAGAGCTTCGTCAAGACAACTCCTACAACGATGACGAATGGTATGATGATTTCCATCATGGTAATTTTGCTTTTGATGATGCTTCTCCTCTAGCAGCAGAATTGCATGCTACCCCATGGCCCCCATCATACAAGCCACCCCAGCTCCCTATGTATGATGGGCACTCAGACCCAAAGCAGTTCCTCATGAGCTATGAGGCAACCATATCTTCTTATGGAGGCAATACTGCAGTCATGGTGAAATCCTTCGTCATGACAGTCAAAAGTGTCGCACAAACCTGGTACTCTTCTCTCTGGCCAGGGACAATCACATCATGGCTGTAACACCCCTGGTGTTACTGCAACTAAAACTTGAGCATGGCATCATAAACATTGGCATTGCATATGTTTGACACACCTAGAGTGCATTCACTAGGTAAAAAAAAATTCAAACAAGTTGTATTGTTATAGCATTTTGCAAATAGAACCCTGGATAGGGAACTTAACCCTAAATAGAGATTAAGGGGGTAAAACATAACCCAAAGTGAGAAAACCTAAAAGCTTGAGGGGAATAGTTATAAAAGGTTCCTAAGAATGAACTTGAATCACATTTATACCCCTAAGGTACCAAAAATCCCCATTGGAACCCTGAAAAACCCTAAGTCCAAACCCTAGGGGCCTATGTGCAAAAACAGTGCACATTTGGACTAAAGTGTAAAAACTACAATGTTAAGGCATATTAAGTCGTTTGGTTCACAAATATGTGAATTTGCAAGTTAAACCCTAAGTTTTGGGTCTATTTGCAAAAATCACCTCTTAAGCCCTATATATCCTAAGTCTGAATTTCAGAGTTTTGGCTCAACTTTGGGGCTTTGTAACTTTCAAAGTATAGGGTTTTTGCCCTATGTCACCACATCAAAGTTGTGGAACAATCATAGGAGAACAACTTTGCTTAAGAGTGTGAGCTCAGTTGTTAAGAAAAATCTAGAGATAATTAAGCTTAAAATTGGACTGTCAGGCTACTTAAAGTCTGAAATCAGACTAACAGTGGACTGACATCAACTTCAAGCCCAATTTCAAGCATGATCTATTGGCTTTTTGTGGCAACACCATATAGCAATGTTGTAGATGGTATATTGCTCTACAATTTTGCTGCAGAGTGTTGATCATGTTGCCATATGAATCTGGGAGAAAACAGAGCTCCAAGTTGATCTGTCAGATGAGCTCTTCACTGAGTCAGGCGCACTGTTCACCGGTTTTCAGAAAAATCGCGCCGAGGATAAGGATCCAGACCTCGCCGACGATAAGGATGCCACGGCGGTCGGGATGGGCTGGTGGCCGCGGTGAATATCCTCGGCGTCGTGGCAGTAAGTCACTAAGGTGACAGGCTCCGGTTAAACGGCGACCACCGTGCTGTCACCGGAATCCGCCGTGGGGTATGCTCGCCAGCGCGATCCAGGGATCCGCGGTCCTCATCCGGTTATGACCGGTAGCCTATAAATTGAGTGCGGGAGCTGCTTAGCTTCTTCACCATATTCCGCACCTCAGCGACTAAGCGCTTGACTCAAGCTCGCCGGAAAACCCACGTAGTCCCCAAATCCCTCTCCCTTCTGTTCTTAGCTCCACCGAGAAGAAACCTCCGTGGCCAGCGCTCCTCGGGTCAGTATTTATCAAATTGTTCCCTGTTCTAGTTAGTCTTTGATCTATTCTTGCTCTCAAATGCGGCCAATTGAAGTTCGGCCGAAGCCCATCACCGGAACGCACCCGTGCTCTGTAAAACGCCGCCATGACACCCTCTCCATCGCCCCACCTTTCTATTCGTGCCTAGTCCAAAACTTAGCGTGTGCGTCATCTCTGATGAACCCAGGAACTTTCCCCAGCTTCAATTTGGCCAGCCAAGCCTTCGGTTATCCGGAACACCTTAATCCACTTGATCACCCGCACTGTCACCGTGGTCAGAGCATGATAGACTGCCTCTAGCGAAATTGATTGGGGGGAAAGGTGCGGTTGGAGTCTAATCTGGTTGCTATCGCTTGGAAGCTCCAGCCGTAGCGTCATCCGGCTGGTCT